>NC_135574.1:206686541-209319041 GCF_965152235.1 Eretmochelys imbricata | reverse complement strand
TCCACCGACCTAACCCTGTTTACGCAGCGCTGGGTGGAATGCCTTCAGCCATCGGAGAACCCCTCCCATCATTGTAGTAAGTGGCTGCACCGAACCACTGGCTGTATCAGGTGTAGACATAGCAAATGGCGATTTTGACAAGACCTTGTGAACAAGGGGATGGTAGCATGCAGCAGGAGGGAAAGGTATTGGGTGCGAGAGAAGGTGTGGTTCCTTTTCACCATAGCCATCTCAGGGAGGCGAATGTACTAGCCTGGGCAGCTGCGGCCCTACGCTCCAGGAAGAGAGAGGAAAAGTCCTTCCCCTGGCACACGTTCTGTTTCTGTCCCCTTAGGGATGCTTTCCACAGCGATGATTCAGAGCATGCCGTCAGCTACACGGCAAAGCAGTCCTACAGCCGGAGAGCCATTGAACTGACACGTAAGCTCCGATGGATGCCGTTGTACGGGCTGTTGTGGAGAGGGCGGTGGAATACGTGGGGATTTGGGCAGAGGGCTGATGGTGAAACAGGACCACGGGGAAAGAGCCTGTGTGTGTGCGTGCAACCAAACGAGGCATCAATTAACCACAAGGGACCTGATCCTGGCTCCGCTGGAGCCTCCTTGTGCTGGTCCAACACACAAAACCGTCACAAAAATGGAGTAACTGGCTACCTGGGGATTCTCCTGGCCTCCTTGGGCCTCCCCCACTCCAGCATGCACCGGGGCTGGACCAGGCCCACACGGAGGGGCTGAGCATCTTCACGTGCCATGGCCCTCAATGGGAGCTGGGGGCTGGTACGTTGGGGGGCAGCTTGTCCCTGGAGCGCTGTGGAGAGAGCGGTTCTGCCCTCCCCCACAGGCACCAGGGCAGGATTTAGCCCTAAAGGTGCCTCTGATGTTTTGTCCACCTGTGGCGACCGTCCTGGGTTTGCAGCATCCGGAGCACGTGCTGAGCTCCCCAGCTCACCAAGGGCCTCTCTTGCAGTGGCCAGCCTGGGTGTCAGCGAGGAGCTGCAGCAGAAGCTCCAGGACGTCGTGATTGACAGGGATTCCCTCACCCTGGGGAAGATTCTGGGAGAGGGTGAGTGGTGCTGAATGTCCGGAGCGCCATGGGGGGTTGGATCAGTGCTGAATCTGCATGGTGTTAGCTGGCACCGTTGCCTCTGCCCATGTGCGGGTTTCCCTGCATCCTCCCAAGACCCAGCGCCTGGTGGGGAGGCAGGGTGGCCTAGAGGACAAGGCACTGGGCTGAGACCCATGAGACCTGGGTTCTCTTCTTGGCTCTGCCACTGACTTTGGGCAAATCCCTTCATGGCTCGGTGCCTCAGTTTCCCCTCCCACCCTTGTCTAAGTTGTGAGCCCTTTGGCACAGGGACAGCCTTTCGCTGTGTGTCTATTCGGCCCCCAGCACAAAGGGCCCTGATCTCTCGGACTGTTGCAGTAGACGGGAGAACACGGAGGGCCAGTGTGTGCTCAGAATGCCTGCCCCAGGCCCTCACTGCACAGGGAGCCGGACTGCTCCTACATAGATCGCGTGCTGCCCTGCCGGGGAAGCATGGCCCCGTCTCTTCCCCATCCCCACAGGGATGATGTGTGACCCCAGCAGCTGCAGGCTGTAGCTGGGCTTGGGGGTGTGGAAGGCTCCAGCCCTCCCCTTGCTAAGCACCTTGTTGTTACCTAGCCCTGCTCTGCCAGAGCCGAGGCCCTGCCGCCATCCCCAGCTGCTACATCCTTTACTCTCTGGGCTGGCCAGCACCACGCTGCCTGTGTGAGTGGAGCAGAGCTGCAGTCTGACTGGTGCTTAGCCTGTCCGTGCTCCAGCCCCGTGTGCAAGTCCATCGTCCCCCCGGGCTGGGGACAGCCGGTCGCAGCAGCTGTGGTGTATCCAGCGCAATGCACCATCTCTCCTCTGGGTGTGGTGTGAGCCAGGCGCGGCATGGGCCAGACGTGCTCTGCCCTACCAGCATCCCTGCGACAGCCTTTGGGTCTCTCGTGCAGAGGCTGGGTGTGGCTGGGTGGTGCCGTGGGGCTGTGGACAAAGGAGACTGTTCCTTCTCTCCCGTGGTACAGGAGAGTTCGGGTCAGTGATGGAAGGGCACCTCAGCCAGCCCAGTGGCACTGTGCAGAAAGTCGCCGTGAAAACCATGAAGTGTAAGTAGCGGTGACGGCTGTGAGATCTAGTGCTGTTTGGGTTTTGTCACAAGATTTGCCCAGCTCGCCCAAGGCCAGGGATGAGAGCGCCTGGCGCTGTGGGTGAATGCCAGCCCAGCCCATGGGACCATTAACGTGGCTTGTTCTAGAGACTGCGTTGTCAGGCAGGGGATTGTCAGCCATAGCTAAGCAATAGCTGCTTGGATACAGGGTATTTCATGGAGATCAATGAATAACTAGGAGGAGGAGATAAGGACCCTCCTCCGCAATAATCCCCAGGAAAGGGCCCCTGGGGTCAGTGTCAGGTGATCGAATTGAGGGTAAGGGAAGACCTAGGGGAGACATTTGCTGTGCGGTGTCGCTGTGTGTGTCCATCCCTTTCTAGAGAACAATACCCCGTAGCCAGATCAGCCAGTCTGGTTTCTGGAAAGCGCGCTCAGTGCTCAGCCCAGAATTGCAAATGAAAACGAAGCAAAAGGATCTGTTCTCTCTGGGGGCAGGGAGCTGCTGGATGGCGACGGGGTTTCTTCTTACCCTTCTCTATTGAGTGGAGAATTCGCTCGCTGTTCTCCAGATTTCATCGAGTTATTATTGATTATCTGCGTTACTGTAACGTCCCCCGTGTGTCTCTCTTGTTTGCTGCCCCAGACAGTTCATTCCCCAGGCACTTTGCTTTTCTGCAGAATTTTAGGTGAGTGTTTGCTCCCCACCCAAGGGAAATGTCAAAACCCACCTCGTGCTGGACCTGCCGCGCTTGCAGAATCTGCCGTGGACATGGTAGTGTGGCCATCTCATAAAGCATTTCTGGTGTGTGCTGTGGGCAAGAATGCTGGAAAATGTCACTGGATGGGCTGCATGGTGCTGCTTCTCTTTCCAGGTCTCCTCCGCAGAGCCAACCCCTGGGCTCACGTCTGTTGTAGGTAAATTGTCCCTCCCCACGTCAACAAAGGAAAGCGCAAATTGCCAGCGTTTTTATAAGCAGTGCTGTAAACTAAAGGGACCCAGTCTGGGCTGTGTGCCGCAGGATTTACAGTAGATGTTGCACACCGCCCTGGGAGAGCACCCCCTGCTGGACGCTCACCAGGCTGCTGTGTTTGGGTCCCACACTCCAGACCTTTGTGGAGTTGAACTCTTCAGGGATCCGTGCTGCTTGAAGCAGACAGACAAGCAGCTAGACTTTGCAAAGGTTTCTAAGCACATGTACTCTTTGCTTAGATAGCACAGAAGATAGACAGATCCAGACAGACCCTATAAACGGTTCCCTGACTCTGTTTCCCCACCACTCTGGAGCGCTGTCTGGCTTAGGTCAGAGTCCACTAGGGGGTGGAGTTTCCTCCAAGGCACAGAAAAACTGGCCAGTCATGCAAGAGTTGAAGAGATTCAAGGGTGGAGCTAGGGCGCTGCTTCCTGATTAGCTGGTGTCTGCTCCGGCATGCTGCATGCATGCAGAGCCGGACCAGGGTGCCGAATGGACCCTTGGGCGCCTGCGGTGCACGTCGAGCTGTGACATGCATGGCCAGTGTTACCAGATTGCTGCACACGCGGCCACCCATGTAGATAGCCAGAAATACCCAGCAACAGCAAAACACCTGGCAAACAACGTCTTTGGACCGGCAACCAACAAGGCAGTAGAAAAACCAGCCAGGCCAGTCAAAAACCAGTCAGGTGGCAACCCCGTCAGGGAGTCAAGGATTCTCCTCTTGGTCATGGAGTTTCGCTCCCTCTACTTTGTGGCCAGCTTTCTTCTTTCTCGGCTGGTCCTGCAGTTAAAGCAAGACCATCACACGCTTTCCCACTATGAAAGCATGCCCCCTCTCCTGCCCACCTTCCCTGTGTGTCTGTGAGTCCACTGTGTTTCTCAGTTTCTCAGCCTGGGTGTTTTGAAAAAGCTGGCCCAACACCTGGTTTCTTTGTTCTGTTGTTCTGGAGATTTTCCACTCTCTTGAATTCAGGCTCCTGCAGACAACTGAGAGAAACCAGCTTCTCCCAGCCTTCAACCATCTGTCTGGGTCAACATGCCCTTAATGATTGGCTCTTTCAAAGAGACCAGGTCAGGGAGGGAATACCTTTTACTGGACCACCATCTGTTGGGGAGGAAGACAAGCTTTCAAACTACACAGAGCTCTTCTTCAGCTTGTCTTCTGACTCGAAGAGCTGTGCGTAAGCTTGAAAGCTTGCCTCCTTCACCAGCAGAAGTTGGTCCCATAAAAGGTTTTACCTCCCCTGCCATTTCTCTCTAGGTTGTACATGGACAGCTTCCCCAAATGGCCAGAGTAGACCAGGGAGACAGAACGCAGATCAGCATTTTACAGCGGCAGGACTGGAAAAACCAGGCAGAGTTTAGAAAAGAAACTGTCTTCCTGGGCTCTCTCTGCAGCACCTGCAGATAAACCGAGCACCCCTCAAGCACTCCAAGCAGGAGTTGCACCCAGCCCTAGAGCGATGATACAGGTGATCCAGGAAATGTAATAGACAAGGTGCCCAGAGATCACACAGACCTTCATGTCTGGGCCTGGGCACGGATCTCTTCTGCTGGAGCTCAGGGTAGCCAAGCATTGCTGCACTCGGCTGGTGCACCGAGACAGCGGCACGCTGCGTTAACACAGCCCACACCGTGCACTCTGTGGGAAGCAGGCCGTGCACAAACCCACCCACCCACCCACCCAGCTGTGTGAGCGCTGGACGCGATATTCCCTGCTCGCTTATGAACCCTAAACCGGAATAACCCTTTCCTCTTCCGTCACCCTCCCCCTGCTCCGACTGCTGCCCAGGAATAAAATGAAAGCCATGCAAAGCCCACGCTCGCTGCAGCAAACATCCTGATGCAGGCCTGCTACCCATCTCTTGCTTTCTGCCTGGTAATATCGTTCCTTTCTCCCTCGCCTAGGAGGGGGCTTTTCTGACAACTACCCAGAGTAGGAAGTCCTGGCAATAAGACCCATCACAACAGAAATGATTTGGGGAGTTTAATCTTTTTTTGTTTTAAGTGATCTCCCTTTTCTGGTGTTTTCAGTGGAGAACTTTTCCCAGCGAGAGATCGAAGAGTTCCTCAGCGAAGCAGCGTGCATGAAGGACTTCAATCACCTAAATGTCATCAAACTCCTAGGTACGTGGACAGCCCCCGGGGGGAGGTAACTTTTCCATCACAAGGGAATTTTGCCATTAGCAAAAGCATAGGGTGATGCTCCTCTCCGATCTGCATTGCCCATCTGCTTCCAATATTTTCCTCTCCCGAAATGCACAGGTTTCTGATTAGTGCATGTTAAATTTGACAGCACGTCTACATTCCAGCAGAGAGCAGCAGTCCAGATCCGAAGACGATTCCTGTAGGGAAAGGGCCTGGTGGTGGCAGCTGGGGAACAGTTCTGGGTTGGTGCTGTGTATTGCACCTTTACCTTTCTAGGCCTCTGCTCTCGGCAGCAGCCACTCTGTAGCTCAGAGCCTGCTCAGGGCGGGGTGATGCTGGGCTCTCGTACGGAAATCTGGCTTGGGTTCTTTCCATCAGACTGACTGACAGTGACTGCTGCTTGCAGCTGGGTACGCCCAGCACAGGGACCCCAGGATAGTGGAGCTGAGACCTGCTGGCCCAGCATTGCCAGAGCACGCGGACATCCCTGCCCTGATGTTCCCCTGTACCCAGTGAAGGGGACAGACAGGAGTGGGTATTGAAGAGCCAGCTACATTAGCTCTACGGGACCCACAGATTGCCCAGCCAAGGGCAAGCCCCAGCTTTCTCACCAAGCCTTCCCAGGACTCAGATCCAGGATGGGTGTCAGTCTAGGTAATGGCCTGGCCTGGTGCGCGATGCTCCTCTTCCATTTGTTCCAGGTGTGTGCATAGAGCTGAGCTCCAGGCAGATCCCGAAGCCCATGGTGGTTCTCCCGTTCATGAAATACGGCGACCTGCACAGCTTCCTGCTGCGCTCGCGGTTTGAAACAGGCCCCCAGGTAACGAACTCAGCTGTTGCAAAGCACTGGCACGCTTAACCAACAAGGCTGCTAG
The DNA here is from genome assembly GCF_965152235.1 of Eretmochelys imbricata. Lineage (NCBI taxonomy): Eukaryota > Metazoa > Chordata > Testudines > Cheloniidae > Eretmochelys > Eretmochelys imbricata. The sequence goes on along the minus strand of NC_135574.1, from coordinate 209,312,907 downwards.
GAGGAGCTGATGCCAGGTTGTATTCAGCATTAATTATCAACCCAGAGCCAGATCTTCCAGTGCCTTACGTTGAACTGTGAAAAAACTCTGGCTTTATTTTTCTGAAACATAAAAAGGACTCAGGTTTCAGAGGGGTAGCTGTGTAAGTCTGTATCAGCAAAAAGAACAGGAGTACTTAGAGACTAACCAATTTATTTGGGCATAAGCTTTCACGGGCTAAAACCCACTTCATCAGATGTATAGAATGGAACATATAGTAAGAAGATATTTATACATACAGAGTACATGAAACAATGGGTGTTGCCATACCAACACTTAACAGACCAATCGATTAAGGTGGGCTATTATCAGCAGGAGAAAAAAACCTTTTGTAGTGATAATCAGGATGACCCATTTCCAACAGTTGACAAGAAGGTATGAGTAACCGTTGGGGGGGGGGAATTAGCATGGGGAAATAGTTTTGCTTTGTGTAATGACCCATCCACTCCCAGTCTTTATTCAAGCCTAATTTAATGGTGTCCAGTTTGCAAATTAATTCCAATTCAGCAGTCTCCTGTCTTTGCAAAACACCAGGGAAGAAATCCCACCCCGACTGAAATCAGTGGAATTTTGCCATTCACTTCACAGGGGCCAGGACTTTGCCCTGGAGATAAAGATGGCAAAGTGTTTTTACACTCCCTTCGTACAGCTGAGAAACTGAAGCATGCAGCGGCTGAGTGACTTGGCCCAGGGAGTGTCTGAGCTTTTCATGGTTTGTGAAGAATAAAACTGAGCTGCGCTTCTCCATAAGAAAAAGCAAAGGGAGGCGGGATAACGAACATCCACTGTTAGTGCAACACGGTTACATTGGCTCTTGGCTCTTCAGCCTCTGGGTCACCCTTTCCACTACTCACAACACTACCAAATAGAACAGGAGTGTTTTGCAGTCACATTGCCTGGGTGGGAACGCCTGCCCCAGGGTAGGGCAATGGGGAATTGGGCCCTCCATGTCTGGCTCTCTGAGAACCAGCTCGTGAGGTGCTGCCATGGTTTAAAGCTCAGAGATGTGTCTGTTTCTAAAAAGGGGGAATTCCTGTTTAAATCTTTTATCTATAGAATTCATTAGATGCTGACAAACGAATGAGATAAATGCCTTCGAGAGAAGAGGACAGGCACCCAAAGTGTTTCTGGAGACTATTCTGGCAATAAGATTAGTCTAAGTGCATAAGAATGCAAAAAATAGTCTGTCGGGTGCTTGTGAGGTTGTCCCATCCCCTCAGCGAGAAGGCCCTGATCCTGCCCCGCTGCAGGCAGCGGGAGCTTTGTCATGGGCTTCAGTGAGTGTAACTTCAAGCCCCGTACGAGGGAAAGCATGAGAGATCCACCTCCCAGAAGCTTTGTTAATGCCGAGTTCAGTGCCCAGACACCCCTGGTGTCCGGGGTCGCATTGCGGGGCTGGGAACGGTGGTTTGGTTTTCGTTCAGCAGAGCAGCCAGCAGTGGTATTTCGTTTTGTTGCAGTGGCCATGGTGGTAGCCTGGCAGATAATGCCTCCCATTGTTTCTACACTGCCATGCCTGGCACAGATTGTTTCCGTATCTTCCTAACTAAATAGACCCTGTTGTTTTGGTGAGTTAACCCCCGGCGGAGCACCAGTAAGACGCCACACGATGCTGAGAATCATGCAGCTGTGAGCAAGCGGAGTTTCTTGTGCTGTTCCTATTGGGCCGTGCTGAAATTGTTTCATTTACTCCTTGTGTCTGACAAAGAAGAGCTCTGACACTAAACTGATATGGTTTACCAGGCCGCCCTGAACAATGAAGTATTTCAGTGCTCCCACCGCAAACAGGTCTGCCTGGGCTATGAACCACGGGAAAGCTCGCTGGTAGCTTGGCATGTAACTATGCACTGATCAAAGAGAGCCTTGTCCGACTGGCCGCTGTGTAGAAATGGAAAATGTGTTTTCTCGTTTCCCTGGGGCCCTGGCCTGTGAGTGTCTCTGCTGAGGTTTTCAAGTGGCCTTAACTCTTGTTGGGCTACATGGGAGTTGCTGGGGTCCACTTGCAGCAGTGTTTGCCGATAATGTTCCAGCCTTCGCATGCTTCCTGTACATGCTAACCTCCTCCCTCTCTTCCCAGCACGTATCACTGCAGACCTTGCTGAAGTTCATGGTCGATATTGCGCTCGGAATGGAGTACCTCAGTGCTCGGCAATTTCTCCATCGAGATTTAGCTGCTCGAAACTGCATGTGAGTTTGGTTTCTCTGTTTCATTGCAGATAGTCAAATGCCAGCCTGTGCAGGCTCTTTGTGGTGTTTCTGATGCACTCACTTTAGAAAGAAACCTGTCACTTTCCTATCAAATCTCCTCGGTCTTGAGAAACAGCCAAGTGAAAACAGCTCATGTTTTAACTCAGAACGTGGTTTGTCAGACTTTCTCTTTCACTTAGTTTTCACGGGAACGGTAGTAGGCAAAAGGAAGTCCTGTGGCCTGTGCTATGCAGGAGGTCAGACTCGATGATCACAGAGGTCCCGTCCGTCCTTAACATTTGTGATGAAGGGTGGGCAGTAGGAATAAGACCTTTGCCAGCTGTTCCACTTTAAATCTTGGCACGTTTACCCTAGTAAGAAATAACATGGGGGGAGGGGTGCTTGGAGGCCCTGATCCTGGAGAAGTGTGAGTAACTTTGCACCTGTGAGCAAGTAAACATAGTCTTGTTCGGCATTCATTTTAACATTTCCTTGTAAACACGGACAGGTTACGGGACGACATGACTGTGTGTGTGGCAGACTTTGGCTTGTCGAAGAAGATCTATAGCGGCGATTATTACCGTCAGGGGCGCATTGCTAAAATGCCTGTCAAGTGGATTGCAATTGAGAGCCTGGCTGATCGGGTGTACACGACCAAGAGCGACGTGGTATGTACACCAGGTGCAGGGTCCCCGACCCTACCCTCAGAACTCCAGTCCATGGTAGGAGCATGTAATACAGCCAGTCGTTGGAAACGTTGATCGCTGCGGGTGTTTCTTAGCCCTCTGATTTTCATATTTGGATTGTTTTAATCGGCCTGTGTTGTTTTTGGGGTGTCGCCTACATTAGCTTCATTTGTTTTTGTACCCTGAAAATGGAAAAGCCAAATAAATGAAAGCATGAGGATTTGACAGTAAACAGAGCCACATTGATGAGTGGTGCACAGATCTCTCTTTGCTTGTAAAGGCTCCTGGAATAGGTTTATTGAGTGAGCCACTGAGCTATTGTAGGACATAGCATGTTATTTCCAGCTTGGAAACATATTCACACTATGCATATAATTATCCACATTATGCAAGATCCTGATGGGCTTTAGGAAATGACCTTTCCCCATGAAACGACTCATTCAGTCCTTCTGGAAATGTCATCTTAATAGGCTTTCCCTTTGTTCTTTGTAGTGGGCGTTTGGGGTTACGATGTGGGAGATAGCCACTCGAGGGATGACTCCGTACCCAGGAGTGCAGAACCATGAAATCTATGACTACCTCCTTCACGGTCACAGGCTGAAACAGCCAGAGGACTGCTTGGATGAGCTGTGAGTATTGATGTGGTACATTCGTACATGTGGACTCACTTTATCCACAGGAACATGTTTGCACTTGTCAATCTCAACTGTTTCAATAACACCCAGACTGTCAGCATTTACCCTCGCTCAGTGGCAGAGTCCTTGCTACGCGTCATTCTTCACGCTCTTCCCATGGTTTTGTGGCTCACTGTAGCTAATTGGACACAGCAACTAACGGCTGTCATGGATGTGTGGCTTAGCTTTCAAACGTGAACTTGGCTGAAACTTGGGGAATAAAAAACTCTGGCTGAAAGCTTATTGACACAAATTACTTCCATCCGTTTCTCCTTTACAAAATGGCAAAAGAAACATTTGGGGCCAGATTTTCAGACATTGTAAATTGAGGTAGGCCCACTGATTTCAGTGGGATTGCACTGATTCCCACAAGCTGAAGGCCAGAGCCCACTGTCTGCAGTGGCGCTCCATGGAGTCGCACCAGCTGAGGATCCGGCCCTCTGTTTTTAGGGTTTCTGATGATTTCGGCATCAACCTCAGACAAAAATGTTTAAAAATTTGAGTTTTAAAAATTGGAAACCATGAGCCTTTAATTGTGCAGGGGTTTAGTGAACAGCTGCTTTAGAGGGACACGAGGAATGTATTATAAATTAATGTAGAGTTAATCGGCATATCAAGTCAGTCTGTAACTTAACTCTTTTAAAATTTTGCTTCAGCTTGAGGGTGTTCTGGCTGCTAACTACCCCAGGCTGGAGTTGCCAAGAACTTTGTAAAGCCCAGTCTGGGGGTGTGCACTTGGAGTTTGGCTCTCAGGAGCTGAGCTGCTGCCACGTGTAGGGCTTCCCTAGCGTTCCCGAAGGAGCTGCTCCTGGAGGGGATCTTCAGGGGGCGTGCTGGGTGATACTGTTCACGTGCGAAATCCTATTGCTTTAAAAGGAAACTTGGATGATAAGGGGCCAGTTCTGCTCTCGAGCTCTTGTGCACAACCCCACTGAGGCCCAAAGAGATGCTCAGCATGGGCCCTTCTGTCCTTAACGTCTGTAAATCTATGGAGAAGAGACCTTACAATGTGGGTGAGCTCTGAAGGCGTTTTAAATGTCTGGGCAGCTCACAGAGGGGTTTGTATTAAAAGTTGGCTGAACTGCCAGAGTCTCTGAAGAATTCTTGTGTGCAGTCACAGCTCAAAATGTTTAAAACCCCCACAGGCCAAGGGGAAACCATGTCAATAAACAGGCCTCTGGAAGTTGCATAATAACCGTCCCTAAAAGGGAAGCGCTCAAAGATAGTGGCCAAAAGCCCGACCTGGCTAAACAGGCATTCCCTTTGCAAAGGTCTCTCCTGCTCTCTCCCCTGCTCTGTGCTGCTGCAGCTTGGTAGAGAAAAGCAGCCCGTCTGCGAACTCTGCCTGGCACACAGCTAGAGCCTCCTCTCACGCTCTGGCTCTGGGCGCGCTTGTTTGAATTTAGTCACAAGAGTAAACCGGACTGTTTCCCCACTGCTTTCAGTGCCGTTGTAACAATTGATTGGCAAAAGAGCTGCATGGAAAGTGTGATTGCTGCCAGGTTATGGCATCTTGGCATAAATTCAAGCCCTGAAGTCGTGGTTTTGTGGGTGTGCTATTTTAAATGCCCTTCCCTGAAGCGAGTCATGAATAAACCGTTAATTTGGATCAACCTCTTAGATGGCAGATGAGGGCGAATGTCCAAGGATTAATGGTTGTAATGTGTCACTGTTAATTTCCAATTAGTTATACCCTCCAGCATACACAAAAGGAACCTGCAACACTGTTTCTCATCAGGAGCAGATCCAGCAAAGTGCTACGTGCCCTCAACTCCCAAAGACCAGTTGGCCTGTAGCTTGGCCTGGATCGCTGCACTCTCGCTTGTGGCATCCGGCAGTACCGTTTTTAGTATTGTATTTGGGGCACTGAGTTCAGTAAGCATCAAGTCTTAACAGACATGATATCTTCCACTGTTGTTTGCAGCCTCGCTGCAGCCATGTTGGTCCCAGGACATTGGAGGAGTGAGGTGGATGAGGGTTTCTTCACCCAGCAGGTCTTAAAAGAAACAAACGTCAACTAATAATCAATTAATGATACAGAAATCCATGTAATTGGGCCCCTGAGTGTAGTTGTCTATAAAATTTAGAGAGAGAGAAGGTGGATGAGGTAATATCTTTTACTGGACCAACTTTTGCTGAGGTACAAGCTTTTGAGCTACAAAGAGGTCGTCTTCCGCCTGGGGAAGGCAGCAGAGTGACTGAGGTAAATACGGGTTGGGGCAGATTGTTAAGCAGAAGGGGTAACGCACGTTGCTGGCAGTCATTTGAAATGAGGTGGGCAGTTGCGGGTTACGTAGCTGTGCCTAAAGGGTTTGAGCGGGACAGTGCTGGCAGTGTTGTAGCTGTGTTGGGCCTGGGAAATGAGAGAGGGTGTATCTCAAAAGCTTGTCTCTTCCACCAGCCTCGCCCACCTTGTCTCTCTCAAATTTAGAGGCAGCCTGGAAAATTGTTGGTTTGGTTTTTTTTTAAAGGAAAAATGACCCATAGTTAAACTTTAAGTTGTTTTCAGCTGATCAGGGAGAGAAACGAGGGTTGATTAACACACTCTTCACATTCTAGTTTATACCGAAAGAGTGAAGAGAAATGTGCAGAGCATCAGATGACCATAAAGAAGCAGAGGCATATCTTTGCTTCCGAAAAGACCCCTGTCTTAGGCCCTGCCATAAGGTACTAGCTGGCAGTGTGCTGTCACTTCTGATGTCCTGGGTTCAAATCCCTCTGCCAGCCCAAAGGGGTCCGTTTCAGTTGCACTGAATGTAAAGATGTCTTCCCAGCACCCCAGTGAAGGAGTTAGCTTCATTTTACAGACGGGGAGAACTGAGCTATAGAAAGGTTACAGGTCACCAGCTCAAGGCCACCCAGTGAGTTGGTGTCCGAGCTAGGATTAGACCTTCACAATTCCTGGCTCCCAGTGTTGTCCTAGACTATTCTGCTTTTCCTACCGCTGTCAACTTCTGCGACTGACCGTGCTCAAGTGGCCAGTCAGTGATTTCTCTGTGAGCAACAGAGCGCATGGCAATAGTGAATGTGACAACAGCTGCCTTTCCTTTCCAGCCCGGAGTCAGCTTTTGTTGGTCACTGTAGGTGGTGGCAACGGAAAGTCTACGCTTGCCTGTCACCTCTGAGGTAGAAGAGTTCATCTAGATTCCTCCTCAGAACACTTTACTCGGAGGACATTCCCGTCCCCATCAAGCAACAAATACTCTGCTGCCCCTTTTGACAGGTTTCAGAGTAACAGCCGTGTTAGTCTGTATTCGCAAAAAGAAAAGGAGTACTTGTGGCACCTTAGAGACTAACCAATTTATTTGAGCATGAGCTTTCGTGAGCTACAGCTCACTTCATCAGATGCATACCGTGGAAACTGCTGCCCCTGGGACTCGAGGGCGATAAGAGAGGAACTCCAGTTGCAGGAGAAAGATCTATTTATAGATGTTGGTCAGGTGCTGGGCAGAGCCCCCTAGTTGAGGTTTGCTGTTAAATTATGGAATCGACCTCTTTGTTGACATGTGAAGAATGCAGCGTATCTTCCCCCAAGTGACACCATTTGTTATCGGAATAGCGATGGAATATTCTGAGAATTTACAAGTAAAATAAAGTTAAAATTAATATCACAAGGACCCTTTAAGGGCTGTGTCACCTTGAACCAGATCCTTTTTGTCCTGTGTGGGCTCAGCTGAGGCATTTTCTAGCTACCCCAAAGTTGGTGACTCTGGAGTACACCTTGTCTCTCTCATAGTCTGGGCCCACGACAATACTGCATAGGCCTATAGCAGTAATTTTGGAAGATAAATAGTTAGGAGCAATGGTCATTTTTCTCATAAAGGATAGCCTCTCCTTCAGCAGAGCCAGAAGGATGAAAGGATGTTCTCTTTCAACCACGGCTGTCCTGTGTGTCGTTCAGCACCATTTAGTGAACAGTGCAGCTTCCTGAAGAACTGTTCTATTTCCTTGTGCTTTCAGGTATGAAGTGATGTACTCCTGCTGGAGAGCAGACCCCCGGGAGCGACCTGCATTCCCAGAGCTAAAACTCCACCTGGAGAAGCTATTGGAAACTTTGCCCAAAGTGAGTGGGTCTGAAGATGTCATTTATATCAACACAAGCTTGCCGGAGGAGAGCGAGGAGCTGATGGAAGAGTCCGAATTGCCTCAGACAGACGTGGCTCTCAATCCCAGTTACGTAACTGTGTCCCTTTCCCCCAAGCCAGATACCACGGTTGTCACTGCAGATGTCCATGAAAGTGATCAGCAGGAGGAAAGGTATATCTTAAAGGGGGAGACAGACGAACAGACTGGCAGCACCCTGACTCTGGAACAGGGGCACGCCCCTCTTCTGCAGGGCACTGTCGCCCGAAACGGGGCCACGTGGTGTCCAGCCAGCCTGATGCTGGGCAGCTTGTTAGGAGATGAACTGCTGTATGCAGATGACTCTTCTGAGGACTCTGAAGTTCTGCTGTGAAACGAGAACTGAGCTATTCGGAGGCCAGACGTTTGCAGCGAATGTTTCACTTGGCGTATTTGTGTCTTACAGAAATAGCATTGTAAGGTGACTGGGCCATTCCAGCCGTCTAGCGAGTGGCCAAGGCAACACAAGCAATCTGAGTTTGTACAAAGTGATGTCTCTGTCGATCGACACCAGAGAGTTGGCAGGATTATGTTTTAATAAATCACAACCTGTGGTGGTCTATTTTATTTCTTCTTCCATTGCTGTCTTGGAATTGGAGTCTTTCCCTCTCCTGCAGCCGTTCCCTACGTTATAGCTCAGTGTTAAAACCCTGGTGTTCATGCTCTTCTCTTTTTTATTAAATGGAATAAGTGATAATTCAGTCTTGGGATGTTTCTGCTGTTTAAAAACTGCATGAACAGGGGCTAACAGTGTCAGAGCTGTAGTTACACTGTCCCCTTATACACAATCTGCCCTGCCCATGGGATAGAGCTGTAGAACTGAGCTCAGGATTTGGTATTTGGAAGGTGACTGGTGAAAGGGCTGTATTAACAGGTTACAGCCCTGGCAATGCTGTACGATGCCAGATCGGTTCACTCACGCGCCCCCTTACCTCCTGCACAAGCGCCAGGCAATGCAGGGGCTTCTCCCGCATAGCGTTTCCCTCGTAGGAGACAGCCCAAGACGGCAGGGGTGGAGGCAGGCCGTAGCGAAGGATGTAATGTGCACCGTCCAAAGGGATTGTGTGGCAAGCTCATTCCCTGCTTGTAGGTTGCTACGGATTCCGAGGAGCCTCCCAAGTGTAGCATTCAGTCCCGTCCTGGAGCTCATGCCATTAGAAATCCCCTGATCCCTGCCACACCCCCAGAGCTGCTGGGTCAGAAGCAACAGAGAGCGACTGAGCAGTGCACCTTCGTGGGCTGTGATCAGATGGACGTGGGACAGACTGACCTACGCTGCCCTTCGCCCCTCGGAGACAGTCAGTTGATATGTTTCTGGTAGAACGTTTGAACCGTGCCGAGGAGCCGTCCTGCTGACAACATGAGAACAGCTGAGCCGGGACCTGGGGCAACTGCAGTGGGTATTTTTCATTTATTTTTTATTTTTTTATTTTAGAGCACATAGCTAAAATTTCAAACCTGGAAATCTAGTTTGGCTCCTAAATCCATATTCAGGCACTGGAATAAGTGGCCAGTTTTCAGGCGCCCAGAGCACCTGCAGCCCCGCTCACAGGTGGCCTGGAGTATCAGCACGTCAACAAGGGGAGTAGGGCACCCCCCGAAAATCAGGGCATTTATTTTGCATCAACCTGGGTCTGGGAGCCAGCCTAACTTCAGGCGAGTGCTGATGGTGTTGGCTGCCAGTGTTGGCCCCCGGTTCAGCAAAGCACTGTGCCATGTGCTTAATGAAAGTCCCATGCTGAGCCTCCGTGGAAATCAATAGACCTTAAACACGGGCTTAACTGCTTTGCCGAATTGGAGCCCGCACTGGTGTGGACCCAGTTCAACAAGGCCCTTTAGCATGTGCCCAACTTTACGCAGGTGAGTAGTAGCATTCATGTTACTAGGACTTCTCACTTAATCACAGTTAAGCATATGCTGAAATGCCTTGCTGCACTAGGGTCTCCGGGAGTGTCGTTCATGCTTCCTTCCCAATCTAAATTATACGTATTAGTACCAATGTCACCACAAACTTGCAATCACAGCAACATCTGTCCAGTTTCTAGAGAGTTGTTAAAGCAGAGAAAGGGATCACAGGTTTTGACGAGAATCAAAGGTCTCTTCTTTAATAAAATGCCAGCAGTGATGTTTGTTCCCTAGATTTGTCCCCAGCTGTGGAGTCATGCTCTTGGTAAATCACTAGGAGTGCTTGCCTCTGCAGGGCCAGGGTGGAGTCTGACCCAAAGTGTGAAAAAGGTGGAACTTAGGTTGGAATCTTTGCGGTGTTGCCTCCTGGTCATATTGAAACTGTACAGATGCCAGGGGGCTATTTTTAGAGCACTCTTTGTTCCTTGTTAGGAATTTGTTTGCAGCTTTGGCCTAGGTTGTCTCAGAGAGAAAGCCATCCAGATGCGTAACTCAGTACACCCTTTGAAGATGTACATTTTCACAGTTCGGCCGAAAGTCAGAGTTTACCCAGTCGCACTACCCGAGACAGTGCCGTTATTCGCAGCTGCTGTGGCATCTTGGCTGGCCCAGGCGAGGAGCGCTTGGGGAATGCTGCCATGTCGCTAGCGGGGTGAGGCCGACTGGTGCAGTTCTGAGGAAGCTTTAATAGTTTTGTGCCATGCTGTATGACTTGCTGTATATACTGTATTAAACTAGGCCAGCTCCATTATCAGAATCACTGGACTCCGAGGCACGGTGCCAACATCTGTCACCCTGCCTGCCTGGAAAAAAGGAAGAGTCCATGGGAGACTCCTAGCCCCTAGGGAGCTGTGCAGTCCCATGGATCTGTGGCGGGCAGACCTTTGACGTCCACACGTGTATCCAGGTCCCAAAGCCGGCCGGCTGGCTGGCTTGCTCTAGAAGGCCGAATGGGACCCCCGCTCCTGAGTCTGACGAGAAGAGGAGCTTCACAAAGGAAGCAGAGAGTGTGTCAATTCGTTCAGCCCCGCACCCGGGTCTGCGCTTCCCTCTCCTTCCCTCATCCTGCTGGGCACCTGTCAGCCTGCAGGTGGTACTGCACTCACTCCCCACTGCCCCACTGGGTTGGGGGCAGACTGGCAGACATGCCCCCCACAGTTGCTTGAGCCTCAGAGCTAACATTCAAGGGTTGGTTCACGGCCGAAGCCGTGTGGACCAAACTGCAGTCCTGACTTCAGGAGCCGCACCACAAAGCAAAGCCCCAGGTTGTGCACAGCTGGTTGAGACGACGCTCAAAACCCTAGTGCAGCAAACTGGGGGTAGCAATTGTTGGTTATTTCCGATAGTAGCTGCCTTTTGCTGCTTCCTGGGTAAACTCCCCAAGGTGCTGTGTGGCTCTGGGCACAGCCAGATGCTCGTCACATGTGTCCGCATGCCGCCCGCCTGGACAAGGTGCGGACGGGAAACTGAAACCTCTGTGTGTCATCAGTATATCACAGGCCTGGGGGAGCTCCTGGGCGGGACACTTACTGGCTAGTGTGCTAGGGTCCTGTGTGCTCTTAAGCTCCCCTTGGTCTGGGTAGGGTCCAGCGTTGTCCTTTTCTTTGGCCTCTGTGGCACACTTCCTGGACACAGACTCTCCTTGTGTTCCCCCCCTCCCCCCGGCTTGTGTTCCCCCATGGGAGTGGGACCTCCTCCTGGTGCAGCTGCCCTAGGCCCCCAGGGCCAGCGCTGACTCCCCAGTACATCCCAGTAACCTAAGCACACCCTTTCCCGGGGCTCCACCCTTGTGGGCATTCTGGCTTAAAGTTTCCCCCTCCAGGTCTGGTGTCTTGAAAGCTGTACCACATTTACAAGCTGTCACTTGAAATGTGTAAGGGGATTCCTGGTCCTGCTTGCAGGCAAGGGAGCTGTGTAGAGAAATGTGCGAGCTGCGGCTTTTGCAGTTACTCTGCAGAAGCCATCCTAGGCTAAGATGGGTGAGTTGTGCCTCTCTGCTTTACAGAGCAGCCTGCTTTGTCTTTCTGTGTTTTGGGTTATTGCGTGTTATCAATCTGAATTCAAAGCAATAGTGCAGTATTGCATTGCAACTTTCCAGCAAGAGTATTTTGTGTTTTTATCTAACTTCTTTGCCATGAATATAACACCAGGGACTCGTGATAATTGAAGCACATAACACACGGGCTTGTGAAGGTTTCCAGCACAATCACTCTTTCTTTATTTTAGATAGCTGAAGAGAGAGACAGGTCCAGACAAATCAATGAAACACCTGTATGCATTTCCCTGCTAGGGTTTCTTCATTGCTCATGAGCATTCTCTGGGCTCAGGTCAGAGTCCTGTAGGGTGTCCAGGGTCCCTCTCTAATACATGGCTTTTCTCCTAACACATGGCATCTCCTCTCCTTCCTTCAGCCAGCTTCCTTCTGCTCCTGGGCTGTTCTCCCTCTCTCTGAAATGGTCACCAGGAGCCCCTGGCTTTTATAACCTCCAGTCCCTTTTGTCAGGTGACTCTATGAGCAGCCTCATAAAATAATCAAGGTCCCCCCACCAGGTGATCCATAGCTTAGTTACCAGCCTGCCTGGGCAGACTGGTTCTTCTGGGCAGTAGCCAACTCTTTGTCCAAGGGGACTTCTCTGTGACTAGAGGGCCATCCAGGTTTAATGACCCTCCCCTGTTAGCCTGTCCCACCCCTTGTGACTTCTGTCCAACATGGAGGTAAAAAGACAGCACAGGAGACTGGTGAGGCCCATGTTTGCCTGTAGTTTGACAAAGATACAGATATACCGAGAGTTCATAATTGCAAACTGTCATTCTTAAGCTGTCCATGGACAGATTCCCCAGATCGTCACAGGCGTGTATGTAACCCTTCTGCCCGTCAGCGTTGGCAGCAACAAGGGCCGGGTTCAATATCTAGGGGATCCATTCCAATAACACAATGCAAACCGGCTCGAGCCCCCACTCCGTGACCTGGGACAAAGATATACCACCCCCGCTGGGCGCCTCCAAGAGGCAATACTTCCCCTCTCACAAGCACAGAGTCTGAGTGTAGCAAAAAGCCTTTTAATAACCGAGAGAAACAATGTGGCATTATGTTGGGGAAACACCACCAACAGGATTCATAACACAACCCATGAGCAAAAAAAACCCACCCCAAGCAAATTGGGGCATGCCCTTTCCCTTTGGTTCTTGAGTCCAGCAACCCCAAATCACCCAAAGTCCCAAAAGTCCAGTGACCCAAAAGTCTCTGTCCCTGGTCAGGGCAGCCCCAGAGTTCAAAAGTTTATCTGCAGAGCTTTACCTCCCAACCTGGGTGGAGATGGTGGGTGGGGGGGAAGAGAGAGGTAAGGGCACCTTACATGATCTGAAGCTGACCACCCCACAGCTCCATAGGCCTTCGCTCTGCTCTGCCAGCCGCCCCCACGAAGTGCTTTGCTCCGCGTCCCACAAGCAGCTCCTGCCGTCCTGTGAACTGCTCTACCAGCCTGTCCACGAGGCACTCCAGCCATCCCGCAGACTGCTCCACAATATATCTTCAGGCTCCCCCACTACTTAACACAACACTCAGTGATTTCAGCTCTTAATCAGTTCAGCTCTTTGGTGAATTCAGCTTGTAGTAGAGGAGCTTCAGTGCTGGTGCACCAAAGTGAGCTCAGCAGCCTGCAACTAGACTTCTAATGGAATCAAAATTAGCTCTGATATTCCACAGTGGAGAGAGGAGGAAGTGCAATTAGCATGTAAGGCCCTCACCGAGAGGCCCATGCCACCAAGTATTAATACTTGTCCCCAGCCTCTCTCAATTCAGAGTTTTGGAACCCATGACCCTTGCCTAGCGAGTGCTGCTTAGTTGATGGTGAGTCCCTCCATCATAACAAAAGGCCAAGTACAGTTCCAAGCACAGTTCCCATAATCAGGGTAATAACAATTTATTCTTCCTGCCCCAATAACAGAGACACTGGGGATCCCACAGCAGCCAAAGTGACCATTTGGGCAGCTGTGGCCTCATTCTAGGCGGGGTGGGTGTACCTATGCAAATGAGATCGGCCCCTGAAGTTCTTTTCCACAACTTGCCACACCTCACCACCAGATGTCAGGGTGGAGCTCATCCTGACACTGCTTACATCTATAAGAAACTGAAACCTGTTGGGTCACTATTGGTCAACGGTTCAGAAATCTGAGGCCTGTAGCTCTCCAGACCTGCTGTGTCAGCAGGGAAATAATGTACATCAAGCGTAACTGCTGGGAAGTGCAAAGTGGACCAGCTAGGAGAGGCCTTTTCTTCTGTGAGTAGAACATGTTTGTTTTCTGTAAACAGAGCCAGCGACTGGTCAGTCTTCTCGGCACACACTCGCTCTGCACCTGCCAGGAATGAAGTACCATTTATAAGGTCAGCATTAGCTTCTTCTGTTTGGTCGCTTCGTCACTGAGCCCAAAGCTGCAAAGGGAATAACAAAGCCTCTGGCTGGCTCTGAGATGCACCGAGCAAGCCAGGCCAGTCACTGACTGATTTATAGAAAACAGAAGCATAGTCCCCTCAATGCAAAGGGGAAAGTCCTTTCCCCAGCTTGTGTTTGCCAAGCAGTGTCCAGCAGTCAGGTTAGAGAGCTGATCCTATAGTGGGCTGCTCTCAGTTGTGCTGGGAATGCTCTGTGGGTTGGGGTGAGCAGGGCTGTAAAGTCGGCTGTGCCATCTGCTGAGGAATCCTGGGCAGCTCGGAGTCCCCTTGGCTGGAGCAGCACAAGGGACAGTCAGTGACAGCCAAGGATCAGGCCAAGAGCGAGAGAGTCCATAGCCTCTTCTGATTCCAGCTGTGTCTAGGGGCTGGACTCTGAGCAGCCCCCTCCAGCATGGCCCATGGGGCAGGAGGCATAATCCTGTTCCTGAGCTGAGGACTCTGTTGTCTTGCTTTTCTAAGGAGAGATTTACTGAGTCTGCTTGTGCATTAAACCGGGTGTTGCCCACGCACCCGGGGCCGGGAAACAGATCGGGATGGAAAATTCCTGAACTGTGACATGTTCCGAACTGCAAGTCATAGTATTTGGCTCAGAAATGTCATTGCAAAAGGTATTTCCCCATTTATTTCACGTGGGCCCATGTCTGAGCAGACCCCAGTAACCCCAGGCAAATAGAAGACAGGGAAATATAAATTTTACTGGGCATGGCTTTGGGCAGTCAGCGGGAGCTCATGTCACTGCTCATAAGGAATCTGGACTCCAGGGTTTGCCTTCTGGTTAAATACAAAAAAGCCCCAGGCGTGTAATATGGAATGTGACCCTGTTCGTTCCCCATGCAGAGACATGCACTGGACCTCATCTATGCTAGCACCAAGACCTTGGCTCCAAACCCCAGCCCCAGATGAAAACTCCAGTTCCTCATCATAAGCAGAACCCAGCTCCCAGATCTCAACACACCTGAAACGCAGAATCATAGGACTGGAAGGGACCTCGAGAGGTCATCTAATCCAGTCCCCTGCACTCACAGCGGGACTAAATATTATCTAGACCATCCCTGACAGGTGTTCGTCTAACCTGCTCTTAAAAATCCCCAATGATGGAGATTCCACCACCTCCCTGGGCAATTTATTCCAGTGCTTAACCACCCTGATAGTTAGGAAGTTTTCTCGTGTCCAACCTAAACCACCCTTGCTGCAATTTAAACCTATTGCTTCTTGTGCTATGCTCAGAGGTTAAGGAGAATAATTTTTCTCCCTCCTCCTTGTAACAACCTTTTATGTATTGTAAAACTGTTCTCATGTCCCCTCTCAGTTTTGTCTTCTCCAGACTAAACAAACCCACTTTTTTTGTTTTAAACATGGCACCCAGAGCTGGACACAATTCTGCAGTTGAGGCCTAATCAGTGCAGAGTAGAGCGGAAGATTTCTCCTGTCTTGCTTACCGCACGCCTGCTAATACAACCCAGAACTACATTTGCTGCATTTCTTTCCCCCAGCAGTGTTACGCTGTTAATACAGCGTTCCTTGCTGAGACATGGCACTCAAGTGGCTGCAATGGACACTGGCTTCCGGGAGCTGAGTGGCACTGAGGGCTGTGCCCAGAGGTGGGAGCATGCAGAGAGCAAACATTTACTCTGGTCTGGGCAGTAAACACTTGGCATGGACCGAGCTATGGAATCTCCCAGCTTGCGTCAAAGGGGCTGATAGCAGCTGGTGCCACCAGGCTAATGACAAGTTAAAGATAAGGCAACAGAAGGGGTGCCCATTACTATCCATTTATTTTCTTTCGGATGCAAAGGAACTGTGCGCTCAGTTGTGAGAAACAGGCACCAAAACCGGGGAGTGTAAGGCAAACTTTTCAAACTCTCAGGTCTCCCTTCAGATCTCGGCCTGAGCCTGGCAGGACAGGTTTGGCCCCAGTTTCCCCTCGTCAGTGGATTGTATCACAACTCTTGCACTTTGGTGTATCAGGCCCGCGGTCAGGTCTGCTCGGGCCAGGTAGCTGAGGATCACTTTGAAAGAAGTGGTTCAATCATACCAATAGGGTCTCAATGAACCAGCTCTCCTATGTGTTGGCCCATCACCGTAGTTTGGTTAATAAGGCTGGGAAATGGAAGTTTCATGGCCTGGGCTACACAGGTCAGACTACAATGATCCCAGGGTTCCCTTTTGACCTTAGAATCCATGAATCTGAGCATTGGTGCCTAACTGTCTTGAGCAGGCTGGAGTCTCCTGGTCAGATCTAGACACATACTATGCTGCCATCCAGTTAGGGACCATGTTCCCTTGGAAATTGGGTTCTCCAGCCAGTCACTGGGTAGAAACAGAACATGGTTTGTGGGGGTGGGAATTCTTCTGCAGCTTTACGGACTGACAAGCATAAGACTGTACCACTCTCCCCCCTACAATAGCCGTGACGTACACTTCACCGAAATAGGGATAGGTGCCAGATTTAAAGTGAGAAGTAGTTGATACCCCGTTACATTCATTGGGTCTCATACTTCCCTCATCACTTATGTGGAAGGGAAAAGATAATGGGATCTGATGATAGACATACATTCCTCCTGTCCCTCACAGGGAGGGACACACATGGAACCTGCCAGCCTTTCTTCTGCTCCACTGTTCTCTGACGAGGTGTCTTCTCATTCAGCCTCAAGTTATGTTGGCAGGACTAGAGACCCCACTGGTACAGAGCAAACCCTGATTTGAAGTCAGCAAGCTCAGAACATTGTGGAAAGATTGTAGAGAGGAAATTTCTTGGTCGTCTTAGCCTGGCACAGAGAGTTAATGATTTAATAGGAAGAGCTATCACCTTCTGAGTTGGAGGGATGGAATTCCATAATGGCTTTCCCACGTGTTTGCCAGGGCTCCATGAGCCTGTTATGATGGCCGCATAAGAGCAGAGCACAGAAGTACCAGGCGCCAGGGAAAATGAGCAAGATGTCTAGTTCATAGATTCCAAGTCCAGAAGGGACCATTGTCATCATCTAGTCTGACCTCCTGTATCGCACAGGACAGAGAACTGCCCCAAATAATTCCTGGAGCAGAGCTTTTAGAAGCACGTCCAATCTTGGTTTAAAAATTGTCAGTGATGGAGAATTTATCAGAACCCTTGGTAAGTTGTTCCAAAAGCTAGTTACTCTCACTGTTAAAAATTTACACCTCATTTCCACTCTGAATTTGTCTAGCTTCAACTTCCAGCCATTGGATGGTGTTAGACCTTTCTTTGCTACACTGAAGAACCCATTATTAAATATTCCTTATGTAGATACTTATAGACTGTAATCAAGTCATCCCTTAATCTTCTCTTTGCTAGACTCAAGGAGCTCAATCTTTGTAATTTATTACTCTAGGGTATGTTTTCTAATCCTTTAATCCTTCTCATGGCTCTTCTCTGACCCTGCTGCAATTTATCAACATCCTCTTGTATTGTGAGCAGCAGAACTGGACACAGTATTCCACAAGCGGTTGCACCAGTGCCAAACACAGAGGTAAAATAACCTCTCTGGTCCTACTCAGGATTCCCCTGTTCAGTTGTTGTTGTTGACAGATGTTAGAGGCACTTGGAACAGGAAACACAGTTTCATGTTATCCGGTCCTGCCCAAACTGGCTGCCTTACTGGTCACTTGTTCTGTATCACTTTCAAAAACATCACTGCCCTCCCCTCCAGAGTTCTCCAACTCAAGGGGTTTGATCTGGGAGCAACATAGCAAGGAGGAGTACTCAAGAGGAGTCGAGCGAGGGTGCTGCTCTCAATCCTTGAGGCATGTGCGAGTGTGACATCCTTTTTTCCCACACTGGCAGAGGCCCGGGGATTATTAGAGGCGACAGCTATAAGAAACCAATATATTATTCAAGGGCCATCGGAAGCCGATGGTGAGCCCTGAGTGGTTAGGCCCCACAGGGCTGATGGAGTCAGAGCCTTAGCAGGATTCTCGGCTCAGCCCCCAGGCACAGCCGCCGGTTCTCTAAGAATTCTGCCCTACGATATTTGCACTCTGCATTGCTGTCACTTTAGCAGTAAATCACGGGCTTGTTCTTAAAAGCTGCTGACTGCCAGATTCCCTGCCACGAGACATGCAAGGAAGTGTCTCTAACTTCCCATTCTGGAGATGGGCTAATCTGTGACAGTCCCATGTCGTTCTCTAACACCATGTACTCAAGGCTGTCCGTAATGGTGATCCGACAGCTCTGACACATATATTCCTCTTCTGCTTTGCGTCCCTTCTCTGTAATGTGGGAACGTTTCCTATAGATATCGGGGAAGAGGGAAGCATGTTTATCAGATTTTGACATGTCTGAAAAGGTCAGATTTTGTTCTCGGGGGTCCATGGGGACAGAGCTGCAGTGGGAGTAACTCAGTAATCGGTGACTCCATGGACTCCAACACAGCGAAGTCCATTTGCACCAGCAGCGGGGAGATCAGCCTGTTCTCTTCCGAGGCACACGGCATGTGCGGAAAGCAGAATCTGCCTCAGCCGTTTTGTACTTTTCTCCGTTCCTTCCTGGACTCTCCCTGTGCTGTTTCTGCTCTGTGCTGTTGCGAATGGGACTGAGCGGACGAAATCCCATAACTAAATAATAATTGGAAAAATATGATTTCCCAGAGATGAGGGGCCCAATTGCCCTTCTCCTGCTGCTGTGATGAGTGCTGCCCACCTGGCAGCGGGGAAGGAGCTGTGCTGGATTTCTGGGCCTGGATTCCGGCGGTTAGCGAGACCGAACCTGCAGAGCGTCCCAATGGCAGATACGCGGATTGTGTTGCTGGGTTTGTGCCCTGAGAATGGTTCTCGCAGAAAGGACTGGATGTTTATACAGATACTGAGAATCTCCATGTCATTATAATGAACAGCAACAAAAATCCCAGAAGGGCTATTAAACCTTGTTAGGGCTTCAGCCAGGCTCTAATTATTAGAGCTCATGGAGACAATTAATGTGCGGGCAGAATATCAGCTTCCTCTGCAGCGCCTGGTGCTGGGCACGGTGTGAGACCGACATGGGAGTGGGTGGACCCCAGGTCTGATCCAGTCTGGCAGTTCCGATGGGAACAAAACACAGGCCTGATAGTTTCCCTGGGCACATCATTGCTGTGTTCTGAGAGAGAATGATAGAGGCTGAGCAGAGGATTCAGAAAGCAAGCACACTGGGGCTCTGGGAGCTTTGAGTGGGCTGCCCAGCGTGGGAAACGGGCAGGCACGGGGCAACATGCTGGGTCTATGTAAAGCCTCCGGAAGACGCTGCTCACCCACGGGCCGGCTCCCCAGCGGTAGACGGAGCCATCAGGGCCAGCATTGGGATTCAGCGGGACGAGATTCCAGTTATGTGCACCCTTCCCAGGCCAGGGCTGACCATGCGTCTTGCTTTCTGCATCTCCTGCCCTCTGCCCTCAGTGTGAGACTCCGTTTCTATGCGGGAAACCTGGGAAATGCCCGGCCGTGGCACGGGCCCGGGAGGTTGAGATCCAGATTTGCTGGTTCTTAGAACAGCAGCTGAGCGGCCCATGTCAGAACACGGGGCTGGGGTGGGGTGGGTTGCAATGGGGCTGTCCTTGGATGGGGTTAGTTACGTCCCGTGAGCACCACCTGCTGGATCAGATAATACAGTGCAGCGAGGTGGCTGGCTAGCCTTCTTCCTCTCCTGTTTAGTATGGGTGAAGTGTGGATGCTCCTGTCTCCTGCCGTTGATCTCACTGTGCTGCGGGGACACATATGGCTTTCCAAGAACCATCGGCGTGTTCCCGAGGTGTGGCATGCTCACTGCAATTCGGGTGGGCTCCACTCCGCTGCAGAAGGCCCCGGAGCCAGCCCCGCTATGCGGCTTGTGCAGGCAGATGATGCTACCGAAACAGCTGCCCCCAGACCTACCACTTCCGCTGCTGCCCCGTGAGCATGGAGCATGGAGAGGAGTCCCATGGGGTACAGGCTGCCCAGGCCTGTATGGCCGCTCGGCATGCCAGCCCCCGGCATGACGCCATGCACACCTGGCTCTGGGAGCGCTAGAAACAGCTGCCTAAACAGATCCAATGAAGGAGAGAAGAGGGGCACCACGGAGCCAGGCACACCCTAAGCTGTTGGCCACCCTGCACACCAGGTCTGCTAGCAGGGTAACTGGGAACAGCCCCTTTGAGGCATGCGCAGCTGACGTGTGATCTTAGCAGCATGCCCTTTACACCAAGGTCTAGCAGCAACAGCCCCACCTGTGGCTCTAAGCACAGAAGAACGTGGGGGATGTGACCGGGTAGACAAACCCTGCCCTGGTCTGGCAGGTGTGGACATGCAGCCAGATGCTCTGTTAGTACCCCCCACCCCACCCCCGGTGCACCTGGACTGGCTGCTAGGCCTAGCTGCAGGACTCCAGAGTCCAGGACTGCAGTGTCCAGCAAAGGGCAACAAAAATTATTAGGGGGCTTGAGCACATGACTTACGAGGAGAGGCTGAGGGAAGTGGGCTGCTTTAGTCTGCAGAAGAGAAGAACGAGG
Organism: Eretmochelys imbricata; assembly: GCF_965152235.1. Taxonomy (NCBI): domain Eukaryota; kingdom Metazoa; phylum Chordata; order Testudines; family Cheloniidae; genus Eretmochelys; species Eretmochelys imbricata. The sequence goes on along the minus strand of NC_135574.1, from coordinate 209,292,365 downwards.
GGGGATTTGATAGCTGCTCTCAACGACCTGAAAGGGGGTTCCAAAGAGGATGGCTCTAGACTGTTCTCAGTGGTAGTAGATGACAGAACAAGGAGCAATGGTCTCAAGTTGCAGTGGGGGAGGTTTAGGTTGAATATTAGGAAAAACTTTTTCACTAGGAGGGTGGTGAAGCACTGGAATGCGTTACCTGGGGAGGTGGTGGAATCTCCTTCCTTTTGAAGTTTTTAAGGTCAGGCTTGACAAAGCCCTGGCTGGGATGATTTAGTTGGGGATTGGTCCTGCTTTGAGCAGGGGGTTGGACGAGGTGACCTCCTGAGGTCCCTTTCAACCCTGATATTCTATGATTCTATGACTTAAAAGGAAGGAAGCCCAGCATTTGGGAGAGGAAGGTGAGAAGGGCAGAGAGCCTCTCTGGAAACCTGACTGGAGGCAAGGGCCCTGGGGCACTGTGGTGTGCCTGAAGCCCCCTGGCAAGCTGAGCTGTGGACTTCAATAAGGCACAGCAGCCTCGGGTGAGCTGGGGGAATGTCATAGCGGAGGCTCTCCTGGAATGATGTTGCTGCCAGCTGAAGGTTTGGTTGTTTGTACATTTCTGTTGGACTTTGGTAAATGACTCCGTGGTCCCAGTAGGGTCTGGACTCTGCACCGTGGTCTGGCTGCAAGGCCAGGACACTCCTGTGGCTGGAGTAGGCCAAAGGATGGTAGGGGAAACTGAGGCAGGGTTGGTCCAGCACTACATCTGGTCACCAGGGGGTGTATTGCAGTAGCAACTTTGCTACAGGGGTAGAACAAAGCTTCCGGGCGACTCCTGCTTCCTGACTGTTGGGGGAAAGGTGCCAAGGTGCCATCACAGACGGAGGCAGCCCAGAGGGCACCGGGGGCTTTCTGCTGGAATGCTCACACAAAGAGAGAGGGAGCCACGCAGTTCGGGAGTAGCTGAGCTAGTCCCAAAGAGGGGTGCCCCTGACATGGCCAGTCGAGATGGGCCCACTTGAATTGCCGGAGGGGGGAGTGCCCCTTGCAATGGTTGATTGGGACGGGCACTAATTGGTTGAAGTGGGCCCACTCCAGGCAGATGAATCAACGTTGGGGAACGAGGCCCTGAGCGAATGAGAGGCAGAGTAATTTTTAAAACTGCAAGCAGCTGGAAAAGGCCAGGTGGTGGTCATGCCTGGGCATGCACAGGTACGGGTCTTTAAATCTGGAGCAGGACCAGGCTGGGGATATTTGTAGGCCGAATTTGTCCAGCCAAGGAAAAAAGGCGAGAGAGGGACGTTTTCGAGATAATACCCTTTCCCATGTTCTATAAAGCTCCTGGTCCGGTGTCCGAAGCGCATAAATGTAAGACGGGCTGCCTGGTGTTTCTTCTGCAAATCTCTCCCAGCTGGATGACACCTTCCAGAGAACCTAGCTGGGGTTAGCTCAGAGGATTCAAGGTGCTTTTCCCCTCCTGGAGGCAAGTTGCTCAAGATGACGCCCAGAGAGAAGATGAGAGTGGCTGTAAGGAGGTCACTGCACATAGCACTATCTGAGCCTGCTTCCCGTTGAGAGCAGAGAAGAGTTATGCATGGTCTATCGTCCGTGTTTTTGTTCACATTACCCTTAAGCACTGTCACAGGGAGAAGCTTTTTGAAGATTGCGATTGTGTTATAGACAGGCCAGGCCCCCAGGATCATGACGGCGTGAACTGGACCTCAGTGGATATAAACCGCGAATTTCCAGCCGTGCATGTCCACCTATGTCCGGAAAGTTTATTAAATGCTGTTATTGCCTTAGATTGTTCTATGTGATGTCTGTGCTCAACTCAGTTTAGCTGAGGGGGTGGCCTTGCGAAATGCTGTTCAAAGTGCTCAAGACCCTGACAGTGTGTTAAACAAAATTACCTAACCGAAGATTAACTTGCTTAATGGTTTCTATTCCCGCCTGCCCCAGGCAAGAAATTACAAAACTCCTATGGTGTAAAATAAAATAAAATAACATGGTATCTGTAAATAAAATATCTATCAGAAAGATGTTCGTGTCTATCTGTGTGTCTGTTACAAGGCCTTTGTGGGCCCTCGCTGAAAGAGGAAGTTTGATGGGACCCCACTGTTGCTTACATGAGGCTGGATCACTTTTCAATAAAATAGCATGTGAAAAGCCTGTTGTGTGTTTAAGAAAAGAGCCGCGTCTTACCGCAAACAGCTGAAATGCTTGTAGTGGAATCCTTGTACCAGATACAAACGCCTTTTTGATAGATATTTTATTTACAGATACCAAGTTTTTGTTCTATTTTACACCATAGGGTTGTCCCCTCATCATGCTCTAACTTAAATCTTTTAGATTTTTTACAAACTGTCTTTTCCGTAAGCCGGGTTTAGTAACTGGATTGGAGCAGGTGGGCAACACACACCATGACCCGGTCAGCCTTCGGGCGGGTCACTTTGTTTGGCAAAGTTCGCGCAGCGTTTCGCAAGGCCACCCCCTCAGCTAAACTGAGTTGAGCCCAGACAGCGCATTGACTAATCTAAGGCAAGAACAGCATTTAATAAGCTTTCCAGACAAAGATCAACATAAAGGGCCAGAAATTCACAGTTTATAGCCACTGAGGTCCAGTTCACAGCCATGATGTCAGTGGCCTGGCACATCTATAACACACCCCTCACAATCTTCAAAAAGCTACTCCCTGTGACAATGTTTATGGGTACTGTGACATGACACAGACTCAGATAGCTCTATTCCTAGTGAGCTCCTTATAACTACTTGTGGCAGTTGAACCAGGCCCTGAGGCCCCCTGCTAGAGGCCTCATGGCCCTGCCACACCAGCCCCAGAAAAGGGCAATGGAGAGGGTCCTCCAAGCTGCTTAGAGTGGCTGTGTGGGATGCAGCCAATCGGAAAGAGGCTGCAGGGAGCAGCCAATCAGGGCCCAGCAGGCCCATATAAATGGAGCTGCAGTGCAGCGTTCAGTTCCTCGCAGGAGCTGGAGGAGTGTGGAGGGTGTGCCTGGCTGGCTGAGGAAGCTACAGGACCTTGGACAGAGCAGTGCTGGCAGAGACCAGTAGGAGCAAGAGGGACCTCCAGATTGGCCGCTGGGACTCAACCAGGACAGGGCCCTGAGGTAAGGGTGATGAACTTGCTGGTGCCACAGGGAAGTGGCCTAGGGATTCATAGCAGCAACACAGTTTAGTTAAAGGGACACAGTGGGTGGCTGCTATCTTTAGAGTCCCTGGGCTGGGATCCAGAGTAGAGAGTGGGCCCAGGTCCCCCACCCCACTAGCCACTAGGAAAGTGGCCTGGACTTTTATGCACCCCAGAAGGAGAGCTGGGACCCAAAAGGCCCAGAGACGGTGAAGGCATTGCCTCCAGGGAGGGAGCCCTGGAGTACGGCTCAATACCAGGGCCGAGGCCATATTGAAGACTGCTGGACTAATTAAGGCCCTGAGCACAGGGAGGGCTACAGGGAAAGAAAGGCCAAATGAGGGGTACTGGGAGAGGCCCCCATGTAAGACTGTTTCCCCCAGAGGGGTTTTTATTTCACATACAGATAGTGTGTGACTCGACAGGAGGGCTGAGACGCTGAAGACCCACCACACGCGCGGACAAGGGGCGCTCACGAGACGCGAGTGCAACCCCATTACACTATTCTCATCCTCGGCGTCCTCTCAAACAGCTTGTCTTGGGGAGGGGAAAAGCACTTCAGGCCTGTGTCCTCTGCTCTAAGGCCGTCCAGGTTCTCCCGGTTCTCTAGAAGATGTTGTACAGCTTTAGAGAGATTTTCCCTAAAGAATCACTGGTGAGCACCCGCTTTACATTTACACAGTCATGGTCAGGTCCTACACCCTAGCACTTCCAGCCCCTTGGTATTTTATGTCCTATTTATCTATGACTCAGCTCCGTGGCTCAAATTGTTTGAGGGCGACTCCCCAGCCTTGAATGAGGCATTGTCCTCCATAGGTTCAGACAACAGGCAGGCATCATGTATGTCCGGTGGCCTCACAATCACTCAGGTCTCCCGGTCAGGTTCCAGAGTCCCCAGCAGCAGCTGGGTCAGAGAAACCCCCTCAGCCTCCCCATGCCCCCTTTCATGACTGCCACTGTTGTAGAGCTTTTCCTGGGAGTGCCCGAGCATGGTTGGAGTCCAAACACATTTGTCATTGTCACGGGGGTTGGTGAAGGAGTCCAAGTTTCCTCTCCACGTTTCCACAATTTCTGAAAATGGGCTCTTTAAACAAGATACCCTCTTTCATACGTCGAGGGCTGGTGGGTTTCCGGACTGGTGCTATCAAACAGGCAATGGCTAAGTACTAATATGTCCAGCCTTGGTACCCTCTCTGGTTGGGCTGGGCCTCAGACACCCCACCGACCCCAAGGCCCCACTGATTGGCTCTTGCTCCCACTCAGGACTACATGGAGGCCTAGATTGAGACTGACTGTTGGAGGGGAATGTGAGCAGGCTGCATTCAGGGTTATGGGGGCTAACTCACCCCCCAGAAGCAAAGACAAACACTCATGTTACATGCCCCTTGGGTGTGGTCTGGGGAGACACAGAAGGATAGGATTTCCCGACCCATCTCTCCGCTGACTGGTTAAGAGCAGAGGAGGCATCACCACTGGAAGTCCCGTCTGTGCCTCACATCCCATGCTTCGATTTTTAAAAAAGGCTCCAGAGTCAATCCTCGCAATTATAGGCCAGTAAGCCTGACTTCAGTACAGGGCAAACTGCTTGAAACTATAGAAAAGAACAGAATTATCAGACACCGATGAACAGGATTTCTTGGGCAAGAGTCAACACAGATTTTGTAAAGGGAAATCATGCCTCACCAGTCTACTAGAATTCTTTGAGGGGATCAACCAACATGTGGACAAGAGTGATCCAATGGACATAGTGTACTGGGACTTTCAGAAAGCCTTTGACAAGGTCCCTCGCCAAAGGCTCTTAAGGAAAGTAAGCAGTCATGGGATAAGAGGGAAGGTCCCCTCAGAGATCAGTAACTGGTTAAAAGTCAGGAAACAAAGGGTAGGAAGAAATGGTCAGTTTTCACCATGGAAAGTGATATATAATGGGGTTCTCCAAGGATTTGTCCTGAGGCCAGGGCTGTTCAACATATTCATAAATGATCTGGGAAAGGGGATAAATAGTGAGGTGGCAAAGTTTGCAGAAGATAAAAAATTATTCAAGTTAGTTAAGTCCAAAGTTGACTGTGAACAGTTACAAAGGGATCTCACTAAACTAAACTCGGTGACTGGGCAACAAAATGGCAGATGAAATTCAATGTTGATAAATTCAAAGTAATGCACATTGGAAACCATAATCCCCACTATACAATGGGGTCTAAATTAGCTGTTACCACTCAAGAAAGAGATTTTGGAGTCACTGTGGATAGTTCTCTGAAAACATCCACTCAATGTGCAGCGGCCGTCAAGAAAGCTAATAGAATGTTGGAAACCATTAGGAATGGGATAGATAAGAAGACAGAAAATATCATAATGCCACTAAAAAAAATCCAGGGTCTGCCCACACCTTGAATACTGCATGTAGTTCTGGTCACCCTATCTCAAAAAAAGATACATTAGAATTGGAAAAAGTACAGCAAAGGGCAGCAAAAATGATTAGGGGTATGGAACAACTTCCGTGTGAAGAGAGATTAAAAAGTCTGGGACTGATGAGCTTGGAAAAGAGACAACTGAGGGGGAGGGGGGGAATGATGAAGGTCTATAAAATCATGACTGGGGTGGAGAAAGTGAATAGGGAAGTGCTCTTTACTTCTTCACATAACACAAGAATCAGGGGTCACCCCATGAAATTAATATGCAGCAGGTTTAAAACAAACAAAAGGAAGTACTTCATGCAACATGCAGACATCCTGCAGAACTTGTTGCAAGGCATGTTGTGCAGACCAAAAATAAGTCCCTGGTGGTCGGATAGGTCCATCAACGACTATTAGCCAAGATGGTCAGACACCTAATCCCATACACTGGGTGTCCCTAAACCTCTGACTCCCAGAAGCTGGGACTGGACGACAGGGGATGGATCACTCGATAATTGCCCTGTGCTGTTCATTCCTTCTGAAGCACCTGGCACTGGCCACTGTCGGAAGACAAGATATTGGGCTAGATGGTCCAGGTCTGACCCAGTATGGCCATTTCTATGTTCTTTAGGTAATTCCAGTGGGAGCGACCACTTCATATCAAGGGGAGCCCACCACCCCATCAAGGTTTGCATCAGGACCAGCACAGTCTTTATTATTTAACATTTAGAGGGGGTTAGTGCCAAAAGACCTCCCTCAGGTGGCAGCCCATTGTGCTGGCCCTGTACAAGCTTATGATCAATGTCAGCTCTTGCCCCAAAGAGCTCACATTCCCAGGTTTGGGTCCCCACCAGTCTATGTAGGACTCTCACATTTCCATATTGTCCGGTAGATGGCAGCAGAGCTCAGCAGACGTCTAGCTGCTGTTTAGAATTCTGTTTGGAGAAACACCTAGTCTGGAGAAATTTTTTACCGGGCCCCAGATTGTCTGGGACACAGGTGCTGGAGGAGCTGCCGCACCCCCTGGCTTGAAGTGGTTTCCATCGAACACAGGGTTTACAGTTTGGTTCAATGGCTCTCAGGACCCCCATTATAAAAATTGTTCCAGCACCCCTGGTCTGGGACCATTGTTCTGATCATTCTGTCCATAAACGTACAACGATTGGATTGAGAGACGTGCATGGCATTACAGGAACATGGCCCTACAGTGCGAAGCACATGCAGGTAAACACTGCCGTCTTTAGAGCTGTCGTCCCAAGGTCTAGTTCAGTAAAGTCTGGTTGTACCGCCTTGGGTAACGGACGTTCTGATAGTCCTTGTCCAAAAAGAAATCTTTGGGGCAGTTTCTCCACTGCCCCTCCCACTCCCCCAAATCACTGGAGCGGGCAAGTCTAATGTTTCACCACGTACCAGTAGATTGTGCAGCTCACTTAGGGCATTTAAAATGACTGTTGTTCAAATTGCCGTATCCCCGTACTGTATGAATGAACATATGAATGAACACGTTTGTAACACCGCAGCATGTGTGGAGCACAGAGAGGTGAGAAAGGCACGACTCCTACACTGAGGAGTGTATGATCAAGACATTAGACATGGACCATAAGGACAACCAGGGCAGGGTTCTTCAACCTTCTTTTTTTTTATTTGCGGCCCCCTACAAGTTTTGAATGGCAGTGCAGACCACTCCAGAAATCTTAGCATGGTCTCCTGACCCCCAGGTGTCCATGGACCACACTGTTCTACGGTAACAACAACCTTTTGTGGATCCCTTAGACATAGTCTAAGAAGAGCCCCAGGCATCTGTGGGCCACCGGTTATAAACCTCTGGACTAGGGGAAGCTGGTGGGGATAAAACAAATACGAATATCAGAATGTCTACGATTGGCTCACAATATGATAGGACGTATATGGTTTTTAATTAGTGTGAGTTTAGACACCAGCAGAGGAGCACAAGTAAATGCTGAGTGCAGACTACTGCTGTGGGATGTGGGTAAATACATATATCTTTGTCCTGTGACAAAGCTCCCCCACCTACTTGGTCCACATTTCTGCTGCTGGCATTGTTTCCCGTAGTATATTTGACAGTGCTTTGTCCAATCTAGTCTCAGTCGCTGGGCTTCCCCCACTTCCCAGGGGTGATCCCAACACAGCTCCACTTTCCTTTGCTTAATGTCCCCACATCACTCCTAGTTCTACTCCAGGGCTGCAGGTGAGCCTAGAGATGGAGAAGGGAGAGGGGACCAGCAGCCACCAGGGGAAGGGGTTGGATTGGGAGGGGGCATTCAGAGCCAGCCGTTCCATTACTCAGCCATCGGTGCAGCCCCACCTATTCACCCCAAATCAATCACGAAGCTATAGGATTTGTAATGCATCAAGGTGGACGGGGAGAGTAAATGTTCCCCACTGTGTCTGTAAAGAGGCCTCCGGCTGGCTCGATCAAAGCGTCTGAAGACCACTATATTCAAGTGGCTGTTTTTCAGCGTCAAACGCGGTGCATTGGCCATCGTGTGTCCAAGGTGGAGCTGTTGCTAGCAGGCTGCACAGTGAGGGAACCCCCGACGGTGGCTTGCAGAGAAGCTTTTCGAGATCAGCTGCCAGGTATTGCATGACAAGACCCAATCTCTCTAGGAAGGGAGCTCTCCAGCTGAGTGCACCCTGACATTCTCACTGGCTCTGCCTTTGGATATACACCCGTGTATGGGTCCACAGTGGGAGCTGAAGGCAGAAGTGTGGTGACGTGCACCTGAACCCTGTGTTCCCAGAATAGCGCCCTAGAAGGCCGGGCAAGGGAGGGATGAACCTCCACCCAAATCCTCCTCTCTCCAGTTGCTTTGCAGCAGATCAGCGTTGCACATGGGGCCGTTCTTCTCCATCCGAGAAGGAAGCAAGGCTAATGGAAATCAATTCAATCCTAAAGGAGTGCTCCTTTCTCAGGGGCCTTCTGGGGAAATACAGTCCCAACCTCTCCTAGAAGACAAACGGGATGAGTCTCCCCCACTTTGGCCGCTGCCCAGTGTGCGGGCTACAAGGAGATATCCACTTGGCAAGTGTTTCTCCCCTGAGACCAACACCTACTGCTAGGACCCCGCTAGCCAGCCAGCCTTCCACTGCTACCTTGAGTGGGAGGGAGAAACTAAACCCCAGCCAGACCCACACAGCTTAGGTGTTGGATTGTAAGAGCTCACACAGGCAGCAGCAGTGGCCGATTGCAGCAGCAGCAGCAGCAGCAGCTGTGAGGGCAGCCGGCAGATGAGGACTTGAAAACTGAGTGGTTTTCTTCAACCCTTCCGTGAGAGGAGCTGCCAGGTTGGTGCTGGCAAGCGGGAGTCAGCTGTCCCTCGGCTGCATTCCAGGCATTCCCAGGGACTTCTAAGGCAGGTTGAGAAAACACTCAGGAGGGGAAAGCATTCGAAAATAATCCGAGAAGAGATTTTACCTTGAAACTAGGACCATGGTTTCTGGATTTCAGTACAGCCTCTTTCTGTTCCTGTGCTTCACAGCATGCCAGGGATCTCCAGCTTCCCAGGTAAGCCTCCGTCTCTATCATATAATTACAGTATCTGCAGCATAGAAGGTGGCTGTCTCCTGTCTCTTACCCCCTATAACCCCCACTCTCTTATGTCTTCCCATGGCATTTGGAGAGTCTTCCTATCCGCGGCCAGGTGTAAAAGACAAACAATGGATGTGTGGATTTTACAGGCAAATCCATGTAATGTAGGTGGGAGACTGCATGATCCCCAGTGCATAAGTAGCCTGTGAGTGCTAACCAGCTTTCTGTCACAGAACTAACTAAGCAACAACAGTTGTGCATTTGCAGGAAATTGTGGTGCTAAAAATTGATTTATGGAACAGAATAGTTTGCACAGAACAGGACTTTATTGCTCTTCAGCTTGTTCTTTTCATGGACTCGTGATATTCCTTTCTAGACCCATCCTGTTAATAAACTTACTGGAAAACGACCCATCGCAGGCCGTTACTTCTGACTATCCTCTGTCATTGACACTTTTCTCTTTCAAAGGAAAGATAATAGTTAAAAGTCACATTCATGAAAATACAGGTGCTGTAGTCTTCATAATTTCACCCTGCGTCATTTTCAAAATCTTCTTCTTCACCACACACAGTCCAAGGTGTTGGACATTTTGGACCTGTGTCCCCGGCGTAATGCTCTTCCCTTCAGCTTTTACTTGTAATATAGCCTTTCTCACAGTAACACGCTGGCAGTGATTTTGGATCCTTGCATAGATGTCACTAAGTATCTGAACTCTGCAGTCCTGTGACAACCCAGTGACCGTAATGCAGTTTATAATTATCAGGGGAATCACAAAGGGTATGCACAAGCCTTTTCTCGTTAGACAATAGTATGGTTAATACTTAGGTCTTTCGGTTACATACTGAATACAATGGACATGCTTAATCACGTTGACAGACTGTGCTGGCCTGTTAGGGACAAAGACTAGAACCAATTTTCTGAGAGCAGTTCCATCGTGCTGTTTATTCTGGTTACCATAAGCTAGCTGCAGTATGTCTGGTGGTTCACATTAAAAATAGCCTTTTAACAAAGACCTTGTTATAAAAGTAAACTACGTGCCAGGATTCAACTCACTTTTCTTTTCTTTTTTCAGATTTCTGTTTACCACATCCAGCTGCTATAATTTTTTACGACAGTGTTGGACAACAAATGGTCGCTGGAATAGATATCTACAGAGATATTCCATACAAAGGAAAGAACATTGGGGTTGCAAAGTTAAGTGTTCAAAAGTTAGTTGCCTATGCAACTTCAGTTCAGTCCCTGGGCGCACGTGCCTTATGATGCAGCCTTGAATTACCTATTCCTCTTTCCACCTGACCCAGCCTCTCTCAGGGCATAGGGTAGACAGGGCTTCAGTGAATGAGGCAGTTCAGTAGCTGTTTTATCCCCCTCGTTCACTGGGTGGCCTTGTCCCGTATTTACTGCCCACCAGCCTAAGCCTACTCATCTGAACCCATCCCAGAAGTTAATGAACTTACCCTTATAACACCCCGGCGAGGTAACTTCATGTTATTCCAGTTTTCGGGGTGGGAAACTGCAACATGGAGGGATAAAAGGCAAAACTGGCAACTCTGGCCTCTGAAGCCTGTGATTTAAATACCTTGTCCAGCTTTACAAAAGAAGTCTGTAGCAGAAACAGGGATGCCTAGATCTCAAGGCCAGAAGGGACCATTGTGATCATCTAGTCTGACCTGTATCACACAGGCCCAAGAACTGCCCCACAATAATTCCTGGAGCAGAGCTTTAGAATTTTAAAATTGCCAGTGACGGAGAATCCACCACGACCCTTCGTTAATTGTTCCACTGCTTAATTACTCGCGGTTAAAAGTTTGCACCTTATTTCCAGTCTGAATTTGTCTAACTTCAACTTCCAGCCACTGGATGGTGTTAGACCTGTCTCTGCTAGATTGAAGATCCCATTATTAAATATTTGTTCGATACTTATAGACTGTGATCAAGTCACCCCTTAACCTTCTTTATTTAAGCTAAGATAGGACCCAGTTCTCTTGAATGCTAGGCGAGTGCCTCAATCACAAGGCAATATTTCACTTTTTACACACTCCCGCTTCATTCACTGTCTGCCCTGGGCAGCAGTCCTGTAGAACAAATAGGAGGGTATCATGAAATTAAAGACTGTTTCATAACACAAGGAGGCCAAATTAGTCTCATAGATAATCTGAATCTGGCTTTTCCTAACTTCTGAGTGCTTGAATTGCAACCTTAATGTTCTGTTAATATAGGGTTTTTTTTTTTTTAATGGAATCACCTAGGTTTTAAAAAAAGATTTAAAAAAAAAAAGACATTATCTTATGTACCACTGTAGTTAGTGACCCTTCTCTTGGGTCGCTAGCAGGTTTTGAATGCTAGATTTTCAGCGCAGACCTCTACCAATTGAGCTAAAGAAGTGAAGTGACTGGCAGCAGTAGAAAGCTGTTATCCTCCTTGCGGGGGGGGCAGCCCCTAGAGAGAGCTGTAAGATGCATTTTGCTAGTGGGTTACACCGCTATTTGCTGTCCAGCAGTGGAATGTAAGGAGTCAGGAGTCCTGGGTTCCATTTCTGGCTCTGGAAGAGGAGTGTGGTCTACGGGTTAGAGCAGCGGCCTGCGGGTGAGGACTTGGTGTTCTCTGTTTATCAGTGACGCTCTGCATTGGCTTGGTGCTCATTCACGCTCTGGGAAGGAGGGTCTGCAGGAATAGCTCTGTTTGACAGGCCCTGTAACAGGGTGGCCTGCTCCTATAAGGACCAGGAGGTCTGGGTTAGCCAGCCTCTGGTCAGTTAGCCCTGGCCTGCCACAGCTGCAAGGTGTGGGACTTAAAATGGGAGGAAGCCGAGCCGCTGAGGATCAGCTGGGGAGGGACAGCCCTAGGAGTGGAGCTAGTTCTGATGGCAGGCCCTGGGGCGAGGCTAGGCTCCAGGGGGGCTGTGCTGGGCCTGGTGTTGCTGGGGAGAAGCCCCAGAGGCACGGGAGGTCTGAGCTTGCAGCAGGGCTGCGGTGGTGGCGGGTTTGTAGTGCTGAGCTCTCCTGGAGAAGTCCAGGGTCCAGCGACTCCGAAAGGAAGAGCAGGATTAGTGCAAAAGATGAGGTCGTGTGAGGAAAGACTGTTGCTGGCTCAGGTGGAGCAGGAGCAGGGGCCTTTGAAGAGGCCAGCTGGGGAAGCCAGCTTAGGGCCTGACCACATACCCTGCGAGGGGATTGAGCTTTTAAGTGTGACCTGGCCGGAGTCACCGATCCCGACCACTGTAGGGTCCCGCCCCGGCCGTCAGCCCTGCACCCAGCCACATGGGGGCGCTGACTGGTGAGTCGCTTTTCTGGGTGTGGGGCTTGCTGTGGGGCAGGACGCTCTGAGAGACACCAGGGGCAAAGCCCTCAGGCGTGGCAGGGCACAAGTGCAAGGTAACAAGTGCTGCGAAGGCCAGGGAACAGACGGCCCCTGGTCCTTTGCTAATAAGAGCATTGCTTCCTGGCTCCTGCCAAGTCCCAGGAGTAAGGGTGTGATGCTGTGCGGGCGTAAGCAGCTCCCCTCAGACACCCTCGCTATAGCCTGCCTCACAACTACAAACCGGGGTGAACGTGCAATAGGGGACGGAGGGATGGGGGCAGGATTAAAGCTTCACTGCCCCCCCCTCGAGTTCTTTCTTGTGTGAAGAGACTTTTAAGAGGCGACTGGAGCTTGGCCTGTCTGTACTTTCAGCAATGGTGGAAGTGGAGGGGGTCTAGCGCGCCCACAATGGAAATATTGGAGGGTGGGGGGCTAATGCATGTTCCCACCCCCACAATGTTTCTGCCCCTGCACATGTGTGTGGGGAGCAGAGACGAGAGCGGGACCTGGAGGAGAGGCTGGAGCAGCCTCCGTGGTGCACCAGGTCGGGCCAGTCTCTGGGGAATAGGTAGGAAACCCCCAGCCCTGGGGAAGGGAAGAACTTTGGAGCAAGGGCACCGGCATGCCGAGCTGGGGGGCTCTGAACCTGAGTAGCCCACCGAGCCGTTCCCTCTACCCTTTCCTAGTCACAGTGAGCTTTTCCTCCCTGCCCAGAGCACCTAGATGGGGAGAAGATCTCTCAAAACGAACAGAGGGCTCTTTACTCTGGCAGATGAAGGCGCGGTGAGCTCTAATGGCAGGAAGTGGAAGCTAGACACATTCAGACTGAAAAGCAGGGGCAGATCGTTAAACGGGGAGGGGAATCGAGTCTTGGAACAAAGTAATTTGGGATGTGATGGCGTCTCCATCACTTGGAATCTGTAAATCCAGGCTGGATGTCTTTCAAAGAGATTTACTGTCATTCAACCAGAAGGCAGGGACTCCAGGCAGGAATCCCAGGATGAAATTCTCTGCCCGGAGCTAGGCAGGAGGGTCAGAGAGGAGGTGATCACAATGGCTCCTTCTGGCCTTGGAGTCTCTGCAAACGTCGTGCTGAGCAGCGCCAAGGCAGTGTCAAAGAGATGTTTCCCATCTGCTGGTCCCAGCTGCCTGTGTTTGTCGGAGAGCCCGGTGTGTGCCTGGAGGCAGGGGTTTGTGTTTGAACGCTGGCCCGTGCGAACTTTCCCACCATGGTGCGCAGCATTGCCCACATTCCTGGAACCCCTCTGTCAAATGGCTCCGGGCTGCGCCCTGGCGGGAAATCCCATGTCCAAGCAGCTTCTGCGGGTGGCCCCTGGCAGCCTCAGTGAGGTGTTGGAGCAGTAGATGCAGGGGAAAGACCTTCTTTCAGATATGTTCTGTCTGTTACCTGTGATTACAGCTAGTCAAAAAACAGGATAAAACTCCCCTTCCCCCTCACCCCCAAATAATCTCTTCTTTTTGGTCAAAATTAAAAATTTCTCCCAAAATTTGAGGGTTGAAATGTTGGGTTCTTAATTGTTCTGCCCTCCCTTGCCTGTGATCGAGCTGGGACACCTCATCTTCCATACGTAGCCATCTATATTTTGTGCCTGAATTTTTGTTCCCCGCTTCTTTCAAAGAGGTGGGGGAACAGCACAGATCTTGCTGGTGCTGCTTGTCCATCTAGAAGGAAACGCCCGTGAGCTTTCTAAAGACTGAATGGCTCGGCGTGAGTCAGTCTACTCAGCAGCATGGTAGGAAACAGAATAGGTTCCCCCACCCACCCCTTACGCTTCATGGCCTCCCCAGACTTGGCTTGCCCCATTCTCAACCCTACCCCAAGAGCAGATGGCCGGGGAGTGGAGGAATGGGCAGAGCCTTGGCACATAGACGTAGAAATTCCCTGCTAGTAAGGGCCAGTAGCAAATTCCTGTCCCCGCCGGGGGAAGGGGGGCACAGCTGCCCCACAAATAGCACTTGGGATAAATCCATAATCTAGGCCCAAAAGCAATACTCCATTGGGGGAAGAAAGGAACGTGGGTCACTTCCTACCATGCTGTGGCTCTGGGCATACAGCACTGCTCCAGGGCAGCTGGTTGGAGGGTTATCAGTCGCAAGTGTATTCACAGGAAGGAAAGGGGTGGGCAGACCTGGCGGCAAGGAAGGGTCTCTTATTAATCATAACAGTCATGAGCAGGTTATTTTAAACCACGAGTGGCTGCTTAGACAGTAAAAGTAACTGGAACTGCTTCACAAGGGGGCTAGGAAAAGACTGGTGGGCCTATGGTCGGACGTTTCCCAAATGGTCAGGTCAGTGTCATCATGATGTATCGTTTACTAGCCTTCTCTCAGGCTTGCAGCTCTGCAAATGTGTAACAGGAATTTGTATGAAATGCTGGCAGGTTCCCACTCTGTGAAATACCCTAGCAAAACTGTACAGCGATTGAAGAGGGAGCGTGGCCTGGATGGGGGTGGGGGAAGGAGAGTCTAGTGGTCAGCGCACAGGATGGGGAGCCAAGGGTTCTGGGTATGACTCCCATCTGTCTGTCACTCACACCGCTGGGCAAACTGTTGAACCTCCCCATGCCTTCGTTGGTCCATCGTGGGACTAGGTATAAGATGCACAGCTGCTAGTGAACATCTGGCTTGTACTGCAACCCTCTGTGGAAGGGGCTATCGACGTGCACAGGATCCTTTTGTTGTTTATTTAATGACTACTCAGATAGGCTCCATTTCTCCCCTTCCCTCTCCTCTTCTTGGGCATGAGAAAGAAGTCAGGCTGGGTGATTGCACTCCACTAGGCAGACAGGTCTCTGAGAGCTGGGCTCTGCATGGGTTCCAGCCATAGGGGCGCATGAGGGCAGGGATGGGTCCAGCCAAAGATCCACAGCTAGCTGACCCATCAGCACATGCACACGCCCATCCTGCCTGTGTGGGAGGAGGCCCCATGACCACAGAGGCCCTAGAGCATGCCCGGAGTGGAAGGAGGATTTCAGCTCCTCCTCCCTCTTGAGCTCCTCCAGAGGGTTTGGCATGCTGCGCCCCTTACTCTGCTCTTCATTGAGGTTTCTCGGGATGATTGCAGCACCGGTTGTTTATCCGGATGATCTCGCTCCCTTTGACGAAGAAGCCTCTTGAATGAATGAAACAGAATTTCCAGGCTGGATTCAATGGCACGTTGGAATGATGCCCACCACTGTTCGTTGTGCTCTTCAGTGACTAACGAATGTGCCCTTGGCAGTGATGAGTCTGCAGTTGCTAACCATGTGCTGATTATAAAATCTCCCTGAAGTCAGGGGATCTTGTTGAAAAGTTCCTTGAAGATTTCAGAAACCTTCCCTCGGTTTTCCCTGTTTAAACTGAAATTAAGTTGGGCCATTTCCCGCTTATCTGCTTCAAAGTAACCATGTGTTGGCAGCAGGACTAGTCACCTAGCAAGAATGACCATCATAGATAAACCAGTAAATGCAGCTGCTTTCCAGAGAAGTCTATGGAACAGGCTACAAGTACCGGCAGCTTTGCACAATCCTCATGATACAGCGACAGGAGATGGAGGTGCGCGGCTTCTACCGTGCTAGAGCAGGACTGAAGGGGAGTTTCCACCCACCCTCTGCTGGGCTCTTCACCCAGAGACCTGGAAAAGGAAGAGGATGCCTGGTCTGAGTCTCCAAGCTGTCTCTGCTCCTTTGTCCAAGGCCATTCCTGTTGGTTCTTTCCAGGGTTCTCTGCTCAGCCCCTTGGCTTCATCCTTGCCTTAGTGCCTCCACTTGCCTGTGTCTGGATCTCCAGCCAGACTAAACCACCCCTCCGCAGGGTACCTTCCCATGGCACAATTATCCACTTAGGCTGGGTCGTTTACTCCTCTCTCTGACTCCACAGGGTTTATAGCAAAATCAGAAAGCTCCTTTCCCTTTCTCTCCCAGCATAGCGAGCTCTCTGCCGCAGTCCTGGCTCACAGACGCCCGACCAAGGCACCCTTTCTCAGCCATCTGCCTGCCTCACAGAGGTGCCAGCAAAGAAGCCTAGGACAGTTCCTGCCCCTTCCCAGGCTTGGGCCAGGGGCCTCTTTGCTCTGTGGACCCTACAAACAGGGAGAAGTGAAGTTGCCATGCAAGTCACCCTTTGGCCCAGCAGTAGATCTGGAGCCTTGCAGGCTGGTTTCCTGTTGCAGGAGAAATCAGTGGCGTGGATCTGGGGATGTTCTTGGTGTAACTTGTTCCTTTCATCCACCAGTCCCTGAACAGAGTTGGTCCCAAATGGCATGCGGGCAAGGCCCTTTTCCAGGGAGCTCGGCCCAAACACCAGTGCCTGGCTCCCAGCAAGGGACTCTGCCCCAAGAACTGCCTCTAATTAGTGAAATTAACGCAGAGAGCAAATTCTTTTGTTGATTGTATCAGCTTCCCCAAGGAATCTGCACCACACTACAGCGCCATCCGGTGATCACTCCATAACACTAGCTGGACAGGGCTTTTGGAATCTCCAGAAATAGCTCGGGGTCTAACATTGTTCCTCAGAGAGAGAGCCATGGAGAGGGTGCAGCTTACTTCCCTGCTCTCACCTAGCCAGTTACAGACAGAGATTGTAGCAGAACCAGGCTTAGAGCCCATTTCTTCTGTGTCCCGAGCTAATGCCTTAAGCACCCAAGACTATCATTCTCTTCCTTCGCTGTTTGGTCTGTGCACTGACTGAAGCAGAGGCCAAGTTAAGCAAATACTGTGTGAGCAGGTAGCTAAAGACTGTAGGACAATTCCTATGCGCCCAGTGGTCCTTCTGAAACGCTCTTGACAAGAGGCAGGAACCATATCTTCTCTCTGTTCCCATTGACAAGGGGCATTTCCCAATAGAACAGAAGTTGCTTATTTATGGGGGAAACTGAGTTTTGGTGAGCTACAGAATTGCCTGTTTGGTTCAGGCTTGTTTGGTTTTAAGTTAGTTCTGCTGCATGCTGTCACAAAGATGCATGCCTCCCGGGTGAATCAGTCCCTCCGGCTTCAAACCAGAACTGTTAGCTTCCAGACATAAATCTCACAAGTGTTCCTGGCACCCTAAGAAAGCACAAGACATCTGTTTTCCTATTATTTTGTAAAACTGAAGTGGAATATAGCTCTGGTTCCAAAAGGACTTAACATGAGCTATGGAATCCCTCCCAGGATTTCCAAAGTAATCACAGCCCTTGCTTGTCATACTCCGCATTGAATTATTCTCTTACAAGTAGTTCACAGAAAGCCGTCCTTGAAGTAAGAATTTCTTTATTAGGATGAAGGACTCAAGAGTCTGGTCACATGAAAAGCAAAATCTGCAGAAAGTCTTGATCTGCACCGGACAGATCTTACAAAGAATGTTCCACCAAAGCCACTGGGAGGTTTATCTGGAAGCAGCATCAAGGCTCAAATCTGGAGCCAGATTCAACCCGTAACCCCAATGCTGGGCTAAGCAGGAACACATTCAATCAGCGTGAATCCCAGTAAAACTCATTTCTTTAAGTTCATGAAGATTTTTATCAAGAACTGGGGGTGCAATGTAGCTGGTAGGGTTGATTTTTAGTGTCTGCCCATTGTAATTAGAGGGCAGTGCTAACCAATGAGGACTAAAATATTGGAAAAGGAAGAAAACATGAGTGACTTCCAGCTACAACAGGAAGACTTCTTGTTCAGCTTTGTGTGAGCATGGAAAATAACTCTCCTACGACCAAGATTCCTGATCAGCAGAACAGGATCTCCAGTCTGTCCCCCAAAACACTCTCTCTCTGAGGAGGTATTTTTTTCCACAGTAATAACCCAACCAGGAGAGACAGTTTAACAAATCAAAGGCAATCGGAACGGATTTGGGTCTGGCAGAATGAAACATCGTAACAAGTGATTGCGCAATACTCTGCAAAATACAGAATGACTCCTTTTGGGGAGGTTTGTGTCTTCTACGCCAACATGTGTTTACTGGAAAGGAGTTCTGTGAGACAAGAAACTTCCACTTTGAACTCCTCTCGCACACTTAACAGGTAGATTTATTGATCACTATTGTACAGAGCATCTCCATGGAATGGTACTGGCAGGTTTGAGATCTACTGATGAAAAGTGCTACAGGTGGTATTAACCAGGTGCCGTTGCCTGTGGTGAGATGCTGGCTAGTACCTGTAGCCGGATTCCCAGGTAGAGCAGTGTTTAATGAGCATTGCCGTGGGTCAGTATTCTGGTTGTCATTACCTTGACTAGGAGT
Source organism: Eretmochelys imbricata (assembly GCF_965152235.1). Taxonomy (NCBI): domain Eukaryota; kingdom Metazoa; phylum Chordata; order Testudines; family Cheloniidae; genus Eretmochelys; species Eretmochelys imbricata. The sequence continues at coordinate 209,273,794 of NC_135574.1, read as the reverse complement.
CAAGATAATGCCCATATTTGGAGGGCCTAATGTAGAAGTATCTCAAATGGCACACTCTTCCCTCCATGCAGCACCCATTGATGGGAACTGGGGTGGCTTTTCACCTTCTCTGCAGACACCAGGTGATAGTAGCCACCCTGTGCTCTTAAGGGGATAGCTAGTGGACCCACTCCCCAACATCCTGCCTCTTTGCTGGCCCTCTAAATTCCCAGGGTCCAAACTCTGAAAGCTCCCACTGATTACAATGCCTCAGCACCTCTCAGGATATGGATCTGGCCAAGTTGCCACTAGCACGCAGAGGGTACTAAGTGCTAGACTGAGATGGCTGATATTCATGTGGTTCATACCTCTGAGTACACTTGGATCCCCTTTGGTTTCTTTTTCATGTGGACTGATGCACATAAGCAGTGTGCAGGGAATATGGAAGTTAGTAGCATTGAGATTCAGATGGACAAATCCCTGTTCATTGATCTGAAAATCTGCACCACCTGTCTATTCTCCAGGCTTATTCCCCAGAAATTATCATCTTCACTAGTCAGTTTTTGGTGTGAGCCCATTTGGATAAAATGAGAATCGCTCTGGAACCTCAGGAACTGAACTTTTCACAAGATCTGAAATAATTGGGGTGACTTCAGTTTCCATCTTTGCAGACCCCTGCTCACCTGGGTTGTGGAAGGGAAAGCTCTTGAATCTCATAAGAGAGACAAGGTGGGTGGGGTAATATCTTACATTGGACCAACTTCTGTTGTACGTGACCAAACACACCAAGAAATCTCTTCTGTACAGCCAGGCAATCAGATACCACAGAATTTGCTCCAAAGAGAAAGTCCGGGAGATACATCTAAACACACATCTAACTCCCTTCACCAAACAAGAACACCCAACCAGAATAGTAGATCACATCATGCAATGGCCCACCCAAATACCCTGAGAGAACCTTCTTTAATGCAGAAATAAAACCCCCTCCAACAGCACACCCCTAGTTGTCACCTACCACCCCAAACTGGAACCTATATGGGGTATCCTCAAACAACTACAACCCATATTCAGTGGGGACCCCATCCCAAAAGAAATCTTTCCCAGTTCCGTCTTCTGGCCTTCAAACACCCCCCTGCCCCCGCAACCTCTCCAAGCTCATCTGAAGCAAGCCCCCCCACGGACCAGGACACACCAACTCAAAGCAGCACCAGACCCTGCCAGAGCAACAGATCCAAAACCCGTGGACATATTTCCACTGCCATGATGCTCAACACACCTTTCAAGATCCATGGATCCTGCACATACCTATCACAACATGTGGTGTACCTCATCCAGTGCACTAAATGCCCCCATAACAACTATGTGGGTGACACCAGACAATCACTATGTGCTCAAATGAAGTGACACAAACATGATAAAAGATAAAAACACCTTATCACCTCTGGAAACTGAATATAGTTGAGAAACCATCTTGAACAACATCTGTACCTTGCTAGATTGTTGTAGACTTTTAGATGCGCGTTTTCACACTTATTTGCTTGCCACCCTTTCCAACTTTATTCCTTTTGTGTGGCATCCTTTAACCTGTGCCCTATTGTTACTACAGTTGTTTTATCTTTACTATAAACCATATCAGTGCTGTGTTTAAATAGAAGGGTGTATTTACCCCAGTTAAGTTAGTAAGCTGTGATGTGCTTTTGTCTCTTTAGAGGAACAAACAAACCTTTTTAGTTCTCTGAATTGTCCAGGAGAAGACTGGACATTGCAACGCATGTGGATTTGGGATGGGGAGTGTGTTGGGGTCACCTCTCTTGTTATAACCCAGGCTGGTGGAAGCCACAGTAGGGTTGTGGGGCTGTACACAGGTAGCTGGGGTCAGAATTGCAAGACCAGGGCTGTGGCTATACACAGACACCCAGGATGTGACCTGCAGGAGCCCAGGCTGGGAGCTACAGCAGCAAAGCATTGTGAGACCCCCAGGGGTGCATGACAAGTGGTGACATAATACGTCACAGGTCAGGGCATGGCTTTTCTGCCATTTCTTTCTATAAGTTGAATTTGATACATCCTCGGCCACCTCACAAATTCACCTGGCAATTGTCTTTGCTTAGGAAAGGCTCCAGCAATGGGGTGACTGCTGGCCTAGTGCTAGATTGGCAGCGTGACGTAGCACTGGCAGTTAGCCATGCGACAGTGTGCCTGGAACTTGCTGGTGATGCCACATTGACTCGGTCTTTCTGAGGGACTAAACTTCACCAGATTCCCCTTGTGTGTAAATAAAACAGGGTTACAAAATACTGGGGACACGGGGGGATGAGGGTGGGTGAAGGGGTTGCTGATTTTGGCTGGACTTATTCCTGGAGGTTTAGTCACATGACATAATATTTAATTAATTATTAATATCTAATTCCTGGAGACTCCAGGATACTCCCGGAGGGTTGGCAAGGAAGGGGGCACTAGGCGCATCGCTGAGCTGGGGCTGCAGGGAGGAATTGCAGAATGGGACAATGCTGGAGGGGTTGAACTTCTGTTGCTACAGTTAAAAATATGAGTGGATTTTCACAAGCTCATTGAGATTAGTGCGGCACCTCTGGCTGCTCACTCTGGTTACTGTGTTGCAGTTATTTGACAGCGTATACCTGAAAAGGCCTGGGTGTGCCAACGAAACTGCTCAGAACTGCCCTGAACAAACATAGACCATGTACATAGGAGGGAAAGCGGGCGCTGGAATAATTGCTCGCTAATTGTGCTTAATGAGTGGTCCCTCCGTTGCTGGCAGCTGCAGATAAAGGGAGCTAACGCACCGTTGCGTGACGTGCATGCTCAGCGCTGAAACAGCTGTCTCTTTCTTTTTCACAGAACTGTCTCAACAAACAGCAGCTCCTGGCTGCCATCCGCCAAATGCAGCAGTTCTTAAAGGGGCAGGAAACGCGGTTTGCAGAGGGAGTGCGCGTCATGAAGAACCGGCTGATAACTCTGCAGAACTCGGTGACAAAAGCTGCCCCAGACCCACAATCCGGTAAAAACCCACAGCTGGCCTTTCAGCAACAAGAGCAGCCATAGAGCATCTGGCTGTGGTGTACACTAGTACCGACAGGCTGCTTGCCCCCCACCCCCAGGCCCCGGCAGGGAGAGCGAGGGCCTGGCAAGCTAGCTCTTGGCACATCCCGCTGCCCGCCATGTCACACTGCACTATGGACTGCCAAGACCTAGGGATGCGCTGCCCCTCTCTCTTCCCCTCCCCTCATTTTTGGAAGAGAAGGGGAACATGTGTCCCACCCAAATGGCTCCATACATTGTGGGACAGCCCCAATATGCCTTTTCTCCCCAAACCAGTCCATCAGTCTCATCCCATGGTTGTACATGGCACTTTGCACACAGATCGGTAGGTCAGGAATCTGCCCCAAAGTAGCTACAGTCGATCATATTCAGTGCGACATGCTCTTCCCACACAACCAGCTCAAGCCTTATGACCGTATAGTAGCCCATGATCTTAATCTTAGATCTTAAAATTAGGTCAGTATATTTATAGTGCTCTCTCGCTAAATCCTCTTTCCTGTTTCTCTCTCGGGGGGATGCTTGGTCTTCATATAGTGTGGAGACACATGTAGTAATAAATATGTCTCTCCATGGTCTAGAATGATACTCAGTTTTCTCAGCACATGATAAGCAGAAATCATATTTTATGTGAAAAACAATGGCGACTAAAAGCTTTACTTCTCATGCATGGTTTGCAGTGTCACAACACTGTAGAAACTGAAGACTTGTCTACACAGGCACTGTACAGCACTGCAACTGTCTCGCTCAGGGGTGTGAAAAACACCCCCCTGAGCGCTGCAAGTTTCAGCGCTGTAAAGCGCCCGTGTAGACAGTGCACCAGCTGACAGTGCAGACGGCGCTGGGAGCTACGCCCCTCATGGAGGTGATTTTTGAAGAGCGCTGGGAGACTTCTCTCCCAGCGCTCTGCCATGACTACACAAGCCATGTTAAAGCCCTGCCACGGCCGCGCTTTAACCTTACCAGTGTAGACAAGCCCTGAGAGATGTCAGGTGATATTTATAGAAGCATCTTAGGAAAACAAGTCCCATTGAAATTTAAGTCACTTAGGGTCTTTTGAGCCCCCGTCATTCTTACTTAATTCTCTTACGTCTATTGAAAGGAAGGTAGTTTACATATTGACTCTCAAGTTTCCAGGCCTTTTCACTGAGACACTGCGTATCATTTTACATTGCTGGCATCTAAAATTAAAAAAGTCATAGAGGAGCTTTTAAACTAAGGGCTGGGGGGAAAGCTGACAGGTACAGAGGAGAACGCAGTTTGGCCGGAGACATCCCTTAGGGGAGGAGTAAAGGGATACTCAATATACTAGTGAAGAGGAGAGGATAGAAGTTGATCAAGTACGGGTCGGAATTGAAGAGAAACAGTCAAATGAAAAAGAGTCCCATTCAATTACATCACAAGAAGGCAGACAACCAAACGCTGACAAATTTTATACGTCCTTATATACAAATGCTAGAAGTCTAAATATTAAGATGGTGAATTTGAGTGCCTGGTATTAAATGAGGATAGTGATATAATAGGTATCACAGAAATTTGGTGGAACAATTGATAATCAATGGGACACAGTAATACCAGGGTACAAAATGCATTGGAATGACAGAATAGGTCATGCTGGTGTGGGAGAGGCCCTACATGTGAAAGAGAGCATCTTAAGTGAATCAAACTGTACCATAGAATCTCTATGGAGAGAAATTCCATGCTTGAACAATAAGAGTATAGCAGTAGGAATATACTACCAACCATCTGACCAGTATGATAACGGTGATTGTGAAATGCTCAGGGAGACTAGAGAGGCTACAAAACCAGAAAACCCAACAATAATGGGGGATTTCAACTATCCCGATATTGATTGGGAACATGTCGCCTCAGGACGGATGCAGAGAAAATTTCTGGAGACCATTAAATGACTGCTTCTTGGAGCATTTTGTCCTGCTACCCACAAGGGGAGAGGCAATTCTTGATTTAGTCCTAACTGATGCATAGGATCGTGTCCAAGAGATGAATACAGAAACCCACTGCGATAGCATTTAACTTCAAAAAGGAGAACGACACAAAAATGAGGAAATGAGTTAAACAGAAATTAAAAGGAAGAGTCACAAGAGTGAAATGCCTGCAAGCGTCATGGAAACTACTAAAAAAACTCCATAATAGAGGCTCAAACTACAGATATACCCCAAATAAAAAAGAAGTATGATTAAAAAAAGCCACCATAGCTAAACAGGTTTCAGAAGGGTAGCCATCTTAGTCTGTATCCATAAAAACAACGAGGAGTCCTTGTGGCACCTTAAAGACTAACAAATTTATTTGGGCATAAGCTTTTGAGGGATATAGCCCATTTCATCAGATGCATGGAGTGGAACATACAGTAAGCAGGTATAAATATACAGCTCATGAAAAGATGGGAGTTGCCTTACCAAGTGGGGGGTCAGTGCTAACGAGGCCAATTCAGTTAGGGTTGATGTGGCCCATTCTCAACAGTTGACAAGAAGGGGTGAATATCAACAGAGGGAAAATTACTTTTTGTAGTGCTAATGAGGCCAGTTCAATCAAAGTGGATGTGGCCCATTCCCAGCCGTTGACAAGAAGATGTGAGTATCAACAGAGGGAAAATTATTTTTTGTCGTGACCCAGCCACTTACAGTCTTTATTCAGGCCTAATTTGATGGTGTCAAGTTTGCAAATTATTTCCCGTTCTGCAGTTTCTCATTGGAGTCTGTTCATAGCTAAACAGCAGAGGAAGACTCAGAGGCAAAAAGGCATCCCCTAGAAATTGGAAGTCAAATCCTACTGAGGACAATAGAAAGAGGCATAAACTCTGGCAAGTTGACTATAAAAGTATAGTTAGGCAGGCCAAAAAAGAATTTGAAGAGCAACTAATTTTTGTGTCTTTTGCTAACAACAAAATTGTCTATAAGTACATCAGAAGCAAGAAGCCTGCCCAGTAGTCAGTGGAGCCACTGGATCGTCAAGGTGCTAAGGTCGCACTCATAGAAGACAAGGCTGCTGTGGAGAAGCTGAATGAATTCTTTGCATCGCTCTTCATTGCAGAAGATGTGCGGGAGATTCCCACACCTGAGCCATTCTTTTTAGGTGACAAATGTGAGGAACTGTCCCAGATTGAAGTGTCAGTAAAGGAAGTTTGGAACAAATTGATATATTAAATGGTAATAAGTCACCAGGACCAGATGCGATTCACCCCAGAGTTCTAATGGGACTCAGATATGAAATTGCAGAAAAACTAACTGTGGTATGTAACGTATTACTTAAATCAGTCTCTGTATCAGATAACTGGAGGGTAGCTAATGTACTGCCGAGTTTAAAAAAGAAAGTTCCCAAGGTAATCCCGGCAATTACAGCTCGGTAAGCCTAACTTCAGTACCAGGCAAATTAGTTGATACTATAGTAAGGAATAGAATTATAAGACACATAGATGAACACAATATGTTGGGGAAGAGTCAACACAGCTGCACCAATCTATTAGAATTCTTTGAGGGTGTCAGAAAGCATGTGGACAAGGGTGATTCAGTTGATATAATGTACTGAACTTTCAGAAAGCCTTTGACAAGGTCCCTCACCAAAGGCTCTTCAGCAAAGTAAGCTGTCATGGGATAAGAGGGAGGTCATATCATGGATCAGTAACTGTTTGAAAGTTAGGAAACAAAGGGTAGAAATAAATGATCAGTTTTCACAATGGAAAGTGGTAAATAGCAGGATCCCCCCGGGATCAGTACTGGGACCAGGGCTGTTCAACATATTCATAGATGATCTGGAAAAAGGGTGAACAGTGAGGTGGCAAAATTTGCAGATACAAAATTATTCAAGTCAAATCCAAAGCTGACTGCAAAGAATTACAAAGGGCTCTCACTAAACTGGTGACTAGGCAACAAAATGGCAGATGAAATTCAATGTGGATAAATGCAAAGTAATGCACATTGGAAAACATAATCCCCACTATACATAGAAAATGATGGGGTCTAAATTAGCTGTTCCCAGTCAAGAAAGAGATCTTGGAGACATTATGAATAGTTCTCTGAAAACATCCAGTCAATGTGCAGTGGCAGTCAAAAATGCTGATTAGGAAAGGGATAGATAATAAAACAAAAAATATCAAACATCACTTGATATATCCATGGTATGCCCACACTTGAATACTGCATATAGCTTTGGTCACCCCATTGCAAAACTAAGAAGCTATACTTGAATTAGAAAAAGTACACAGAAGTGCAGCAAAAATGATGAGGGGCATGGAAGAGCTTCCATATAAGAAGCGATTAATAAGACTGGGACTGTTCACCTTAGAAAAGAGAGGAATAAGGGGGATAGGATAGAGGTGTATTAAAATCATGAACCGGGTGGCACAAGTAATATAGGAGTGTTATTTTCCTCTTCACATAAGACCCAAACGTGGGCTCACCCAATGGAATTAGTAGATAGCAGGTTTAAAACAAACATATGGAAATACTTCTTCACACAGCACACAGTCAACCTGTGGAAGGAACTCGTTGCTGTGAAGGCCAAAAGGATAATTGAGTTAAAAGAGAATTAGATAAGTTCATGGAGGATAGGTCCATCAATGGCTATTAGCCAAGATGATCAGGGACGGAAGGTCATGCTCTGGGTGTCCCTAAACCTTTGACTGCAAGAAGCTGGGACTGGATGACAGGTGATGGATCACTCACTAATTGCCCTGTTCAGTTTGTTCCCTCTGAGCATCTGGCACTGGCCACTGTTGGAGGATGGGATACTGGGCTAGATGGACCATTGGTCTGACCCAGCATGTCTGTTCTTTTGTTCACATTCTTTTGTTATTACTTGATCTTCATGGTTGTGACTTACATCCATCCAACAAGACCTAAGGGCTGGAGCTCAAGCTAAATGAAATGCGGCTAGAGATAAGGTACACATTTTTAACACAGAATGGGAATTAACCACAGGAACAACTTATGTCACCTGCAGTATGTAAATCAAGCCTGGATGTCTGTCTAAAAAAATCACTGTAGCTCAGACTCAAGTTATTGGGCTGGATGCAGGAGTCACTGGGCAAACTTCTCTGGCCTGGGTGATGCTGGAGGTCAGAGTAGATTATCATAATGGACCTTCCTACCTTGAAATTTATGAGGTGCCTTGCACCTCATTTGCACAGTGCAAATGTCTCCCCAAGGAGCTATGGAGTGGAGAATCAGGCCCTTCCAATGCAGTCTCATATGATTAAACTTTCTAGGGAAGCATGTACAACAATTGTTCTGAGCCAGGAGACTTAGGTTCTTTTCCTAACTCACGACAATGAGATGGAATTGGATGCTACCCTGCTACCGGATGAATAGCCTGTACCTTTTGCGTCAAAGTCTCTTTCACCTACAGAGCAGCAGTATGCACAGAATGAAAGTCTCTCACAACGGCATTTCCATGATTCATAGATTCATAGATTCATAGATATTTAGGTCAGAAGGGACCATTATGATCATCTAGTCTGACCTCCTGCACAACGCAGGCCACAGAATTTCACCCACCACTCCTACAAAAAAAACCTCACACCTATATCTGTGCTATTGAAGTCCTCAAATTGTCCTCAAAAAATGAGAGACGTGATCTGTACATGTATGGTCAAAATGTGGTCATTTTATCAACTCAGCCAACAAGTTGCTTTCAGAAGCCCTTATGGTGAGCTCTGAAACAACTCCAACATAGCACTAATTCTGATCTCCCAGACATCCATGGAAAGTCTCACATTAGGTTCAATCCAGCTCCCACTGAAATTAAACTGTCAAAGGATGTTCCTGGCAAATGTTACCCCTCTGTTCTAACTTTTGCCAGTCACTGTCCATCTCTCTTCCACTGCAGGGTTCTTTTCTGGGTGTTGTTTGGCCCAGGCACGAGCAGACAGGGCATGTCATCTATTGTAAGTAGAATGCACATCCAAATGGCAAGGTGTAAATGAAAAGCCCTATGGTTTCCTTTTCAGTTTTATGGTATCGTTTGGATGTTACTGATTCACTTTCTTATCTGACATTGCTGTAACGTAACAGAATTGATAGTGCACTAAATGGCATACCCAGAACCAAGAGCTTTGACTTAGCAGAAGTGCCTTTGGCCAAACACCTTCACAACGCAGGTGAAGATTCGGATAGCTGGCCTTATCTCCGAGAGCTGGCTGAGTGTTATCTGGGAGCTTTGCCACTGCGGGTGAAGAGTGTCTGAGAACATTTCTGAGAATGCCGAATACAATTCACTGCTGCCCTGTGATGCTAATAAAACAACGGAACAGTGAACGAAGTCAAACTGACAGGCTGGAACGCACACTCAAGAAATCCCAGTAGCCTTTCTCCAGAGCTGACTCGCCTCTGGGAGCCTGCAAACCCCGCCCCACTCAGGTTCCCCCACCCTCCGCTCTGCTAATGGTACAACAATAGCCCTTTCATTCACAGACCTCTTTACCTTCTGCGCTGCTGCCCCTCTGCCTGGAATGGCCTCCCAACGCCTGTCACCCGGCTGGGGTGGCGCCCTTGGAGAACCCCACTCCGCAGGTGCTGGGTGAGCCTTCGAAACCATCTCACCTTTTACCAGCCGTTTGAAACATTAACGGCGGTGACACAAACCAGCCCCTGCCACAGTCCCTCTTGCTGCTGCCCTGGACTTGCAACAGGGAGGCATTCAAGGGGGGGCACGTTTACATAAAGCACCGGAGCTAGGACACTGGGATATTGAGCCGCTCCATGGGGGCTGGCGCTGTTGGCATCACCATGCATTCGGGTACGGCCGTTCATTATGGGCTCACACACTGGATCCCTGCCTCGTTCAGTGGGCAGGTTGGACACACAAGGAGGCTGAATGAAGCTTGCATGGGCCTCCAGAGATCTGACACTTGTGACTGTTGATTGCTTGACATGGCAACCTAAACTTTTCACACAGTTTGTGCAGGTGTGAGATCCCCTGCCTATTGGAGTCAGTGGCAGGAAGCATTACACCCTGTAGCGTTGGCAGGATCAGGTCCTCAAAAGTATAGGCCGCAGAGCCAGAGGGGCCTCTCAGGCCATGGGCCAACCGCTTTTTGGGCAGGCCGCATCTGAGTGGTGCTGCGACCCTGCACTGTCATGACAGCAGTGCCGGCAGGCCAAAGTTAAGAGAGTGAGGTTGCGACCTGGCACGCAGGGTGGCAGCACCACGCGGATTTGGAGGGGGTGGGTGTAGGGACTCATGGGCCGGGGGAGTCAGACCGCTGGGGGAGAGGCACGTGAAACAGCAAGGGGAGGGTTGGGGGGAATCTATGCCCCACCACGCTACGTGGCGCTCTACAGCCCCTGCTTAAGAGGTGCTTTTTTGGCATCTAGCAAGGGGGCGTTTTACTCACCGCACAGACGCGTTTCTCACTCTGGGGAAAGTGAAGCAGCTTCATGTAAAACAGAAAGATGGCCAGATTTGCTGCTGCTCTAAACTGACTTCAAGGGTGCGGCACCGGTTTACTCCAGCAGAAGATTTGGCCCAGAGCGTGTAACCATAAGGCAATTTTTACAATTGCATGTTATCAAATGCTTCATCCAGCCAATGGCTACTCAGAGCAGGGACCTCCCAGACAGTACAAGTAGGGATGTCATGGAGTCTTCCGTTGCGAGGTATCAGCTCATTCTTTCTTTCCTTTCCTACATGACTAACCGTCGGGGCACTAAGATAATTCTGTCATGAAATAGGCCAGCGGGCTCTGAACGCCAACCTATTATTGATGTGCTGATTTTCTTTGCTGAGGACAGAGCATTCTTTAATGGTACAGCTATTTCACTCTCCCCGTGTGGTTTGTGGATTTTTTGTAAATGTCAATACTTCACTTTTCTTTTTTGCTTTCAGTCAGAAGACAGCATCTGGAGGAGTGGGCTCTGCCAGCTGATGTTTCATACACTTTTTCTCTGTTGATTATTTCATACATAATGTAAAATAAACTGTGTATTTTGGGGGCAGATTCTGAGGGCCTTTGTCTAGTTGAATAATGCCTTACTCTGAGAGTAACCCTACTGAAGTCAATGGAACCACTTCCAGCCTCAAATATCGCTCGCTATGAATAAAGGTCTTAGTATCTGGCCTGTTCTTCATAAAATTCTCCTTTGTGAGGATCCATGTCAGATTCTAGGTCTTTCACTATTTAAACACAGGAGGCACGGCATGGCTTGACCAACACCCCAGGGTAACAACTACCTCAGTGATATCTCTGTTGATCCTGAAAAAGGCATCTTGCCTAACTAATCTAGAAACTATGCTGTAGGTTTCCACAATTGCTCAGGCTGTCCGAGGTGGTCACTTTGTTACTCCATGGGAACAATACTGAGCTGAGAGGCAGAAGACTGTAAGCCAGCTGGCTGTCCGAGTACTCCAGGGGTGGTTAGCATACTGAGTATTTAACGTCAGCATTTCCCACTGTGCTTTTGCAGTGTCCTGCCCTGCACTGGATGCCCCCGTGGATGGCAGAAGATTTGGTACCAAGTACTTTGTGGACCATGAAGTCCATTTCACCTGCGAACCTGGTTTTCAGCTCACTGGTTCCAGCACCCGAGTGTGTCAGGCAAATGGCAGCTGGACTGGAGAAGCACCGCGGTGCAAAGGTACTTTGCCTTTTCATGCCCTTGGTTTGAGTGTGTGAGCCCATCTTCATGTCACTGCACAGGCCCATGCATGCCATGGTTAGAGAACAAAACCAGTGTAGCTACCCTACTGTAAAGTGTCATAACTCGTTAGTGTGGATGGTTGGTGTGCAGGAAAGACTAATGCATAGCCTGGGTTCTCTTTGATGCTATTGCTTCCCCTTGGCTTGTCAGTTATCTCCCCAACTTCAGCTTCTTGCATAGTAAGTGTGGTAATGAGGGGGGGAGGGGTTGTTTTATCCATTAAGGATTCTTCTCCTGAATCTTAGCAACCTTACGCTCTTTACGGGCTGGTCCTGTGACCTCGGCATTTAGCTTAGTGATGTTCTGTTCTTTACAAATGCCAACTCCCCAGGGACAGGAGATGTGGAGATGCCACAGCTGGTCCTCTCCTGCCTGCAGAACTCACAGCTGGCCTTTGCAGGTCTCAGCAAGCCCATGCATTTGGAGCTGTGCTTGGACAGTCTCCACTGAACTGGAAAAGTCATTCAGTGTGTCCCCCTCTTCAGCACTGAATAATAATGGTTGGGTACGTTGCATTGTGTACCAGTAGTTCGGCTGGTTTCCAGCTCTGCGTAACAGGGGTCCCAGGCTCTAACAGTGAACCTTGCATCTGTTCCACTTTTCTCGTCCTGAGTCCATGTGAGTTTCATTTATTGTGCTCAGGGCTGAAGCTCTGAGCACAAAACCAACTCCTTAATAGACAGTTTATTTCATAACAATAAATATCAGGGTCTGAAGCAGCTGGCGCATCACATTCATAATAATTCCCCTCAGATGCTTATTTGGACGGCTGCCTTTCTGTCCAACATGTGATTGATTCGAATTGGCAAACAAGAAAATTATATCTAATTACCTCTATTAAAAATAATTTCCTGGGCAGAAATATGTTTCGTGGTGGTTAGCAGGCATTTGGCTTAATGCGGTTGCACAAAAAAGGATTTTTTGTTTTTTTTTCAAAGTATGTTTTCCAAAACCACAAGACTGATTGAAACTAGTATTCAAAGCCTACAGCGCCCACTGTGGCGCTCTGACCACCGAAGTAACTCAGCAGAAATACAATCCCCACAAATTGCCATGCAGCGCAAAGAAAGACTTTGCCCCGATGCAGCACTCCTGCGCTCAGGGGCACTGTTCTCAGTGTGGGGTCGCAGGTTCTGTTCCCAGCTCTCTGCCACTCAGTCATTTTGTGACTCTGTGCAGCTCGTTTAACGTCTCTATGGCTCTGTTCCCTCCTCTATATAATGGGGAGATGACACACCCACAGGGAGATCCTCAGCTGAAAGACCCTCTCTACGTGCAATGGCTGGAGAATACATTTACTTTGAAACTGTTGCTCTCCCAGGTATATTTCTAATTCATAGATACGTTATTGTAACGACATCTGAGCTTTCTATCAGCAGGATCCATGCTCTTGTCTTCCTTTTGAGCCAAATTCTGATCCAATTTACACCCGTTTAAAATTGGCATAACGCATTGTCATGTAACATGTCTCTCATTTCGAGGATACTGGTTATTCTTCCTGTTAAAACACTGTGTATTTCAGGGATGTGGCACAGGTGGGAGGCGCTAGTTTGCAAGGGCACTTTTATACCAGTTTGTCCTCTGGCACCAAGTGTTTTTCAAGATTGACCCTCCAAAGTAGCACGCGCGAGCCCGTGGAGCCAGGGCTGTTTGCCAGGTGGGAATGGAGAATCACTGTGGCGCTGGGGAAGGCCCACATGTAATTTATGCAAGGGCTCCTCCACTGCAGAGAACCAGATGCTCCCCTGGTTAGGGAGAAAAGTTTGGAAATGCCTCCCAAGTGTCCCCCGAAGGCTCGGAAACTAGAGGTTAAATAAAAAGAACCCAAAATGTATTAGGGATTTTTTTTTTTAACCTCATGATTTTTTAAACCACTCTTATGATTTTTGAAGCCCTAACTCACGATTTTTGACCACTTGGGGCACTGGGAAACACGTCTCACCATCACATGCTTTGCATTGGGAATGGCCCAGATCGCACCAAAAGGCAGCTCTTTTAAAAACCTTTCCCCTGAGGAAGATACCCAGGATTGCTCAGTGCCTCATGCATATTTCTTCTCAGCACTGCTCAGACTCTGGCGCATCAGCCTGATCACAGAGAAAGAAGGAACATTTCGGAGGGGTTCTTTGTTAAAATATTGGCAGCTCTTCACAGTAACCCACCCTGGAATCCCTCCTGAAGCAGTCAACATCGCTCCCTTGCGAGGGTGACCAGATAGCAACTGTGAAAAACTGGGTTGGGGGTAATAGGCGCCTATATAAGAAAAAGTCCCAAAAAACGGGACCGTCCCTATAAAAACGGAACATCTGGTCACCCTATCCCTTGCCCTTGTCATTCCCAGAGCTGCGCTGGGCTTTGTTCCCTTTGGAATGCAACATTTTGAATCATTCCAAAGAAACGCTGTTGAACAGCATTTCTAGAAACTGTGCACGAGTCGATCACAAGACACTAACATCTGCTTTCACTTAATGCGCATGGACCTGCCAAAGATTCCCCATTAAGAAACACCTATGGGAGAAGAATGATTTATGCTAGATAAACCTCCCACTGAACCACTCCTAACATGGATGCTTCAGCCAGGAAGCCAATGAACTTACATTGGCTGCTCTATATTCAGAGTTTTAACCTAGAATGGCAGAAACATGCTTGCCCTGATTTGGATATTTCCATCTTTATACAAGGCAGCATTGCCTAATGGTTAGAGCACTGGGCTGTGACTCAGAAGACCTGCTGTTTTACTTCCAGCTCCACCACTGACTGGCTGAGTCAATGTGGGCGAGTCACTGCATCGCCCTCTGCCTTGGTTTCCCTATCTGTAAAATGGGGATAATTTACTGATTTCCTTTGTAAAGTGTTTTGAAATCTACTGATGAAAAGTGCCAGAGAAGCACTAAGTATTACTAGTAATTATGCTCTTTTAGGCATGGGCTTAAGAGTTCTTAAAGAAAAATGAAAACCCAAAACCCAAGCTCCCCAGGAACCCCAAAGATAAGCTGAGAAAGAGAGCAGAGCCTCACAGGCCTGCTAAAACCAAACTCTTGGCCAGGCGTAAAGTAAATGATCCTGATAATAAACTATCTTTAAAGCAACATGAACTGTTTAAAGTTGGAGGGCTGTGAACATGGGCACCTGCTTTGCTTATAAAGTGTTCACTGGTTTTAAAACAATCCTACAAGGCTATACACAATCAGAACATGAATTACGGCCCAGCAACACCTATAAGCAAACACTTCAGAATCACAAAGTCACTGACTGCACTGCTCCCCCAGCTGATCTTTAGGGATCTTTGGTGCCTCCCACTGAGAAATCTGTGTTCTCCTTTTGCTAAGAGAGCGAGCCATCTCGTATCATATTTGTCATTAAGCTTATAAGGAGTTTGTCCACCTCAGAAACTTCCCACAGAACTCACCCCGGTTGGCATGTGGAGTGGCTTGCTGGGGGAGCTCAAGCTCAGAGCAGAGTCATGGGAGAGAGTTTGAAAAATAACCCCTGCCACCTGCTATGCGTGAGTCTTTTTAGTACCAGCCCTTCCATGCCTGGCAATTCGCAGGGAAGGATTGAATTTGAGTGTTAATTTAAAGTCAGGCGTGTATTTAGGTTTGATGCCACGTGAGACACATCATGTATTTGTTCTGGATAAAGCCTATGTTTGTATCAGTCTTTTGGATCCTAAAATGGTCCCCTATGGCCAATATACTTTTTATAGCCTGGGTAGTTGACATTCATGCAATGGGGCTCACAAGGTTTAAATAGCTTGGAGCTCTGCAGGTTGAAAGTGTTGTTTGTTTAAGGAAATTCCACCACATTGTCTAAAATGCTAATGGACTATTAAGCTCCCAACATATACCCCCTGCATTGCTGAAATCACAGAGTGCTGTAGCAGTCTATTATGAAGTGTCTAAAGAGATGAACTCAGCCATACTAGATAAGCTGACAGCCTGGACTGTCTGTAGAAAGAGAATAGAATGAGCTGGGGATAAGGACAGAGAGCCATTTAATCTTCCCAGGCTTGGTATGTAGATGAGAAATAAAGGAGGCTTTATGTAGCCTTCCTTGACATGAAAATGCTTGGCAACCAATGAAACCCTGCATTCCTTTGCTGAACACCTGTGCAGCGACTGTCGTGCATTCCACTTCGGGACATGTTGTCTCCCCCCGCAGCTTGTAGGCCAGGTGTTAGTGCGGCCCACTGCACACAATCACTGCAGAGAGCAAGTGAGATGAGAAATTTGGATCTCCGCTGGCAGCAAATTCAAGGAAGAGGTCGGTTAATGCTCTCTCACGTCTTGGTCAATAACTTCATGCTCTAGCAGTCCTGAAATATTTAGAATATGCTATTGATGACCAAGCAAGCTCGGCTGTTGGCATGTGCTTAGGAATTGCTAGCCATGCGGCATTCATCGCCTGCTTCTTCACTGCCACTCCTTTGAACTAATGAGTTAGGAAGAGAATATGCCGGGCAGGGATGAAAATATGGCTTAGGTGAACAGGACTTTGGGAGTATTCAGACCAAACTCAGCAAGTACTTCAGGCTGCATCTGTCCTGTTGAACTCTTTGTTGTTTCCAAAGCTGGGGGTTGTCCCAACTTAGGCCAACATGATCCTGGGGCGGAGGTGTGACTAACTGCGCGGGGTTCTGTGGTCTGTGTTTGACCATTTACGATAGCTTTTAGACTGATTCTGCAAAAGATGGGGCCAGTCATAGCAAAGGGGTTGCTTGCTAGTAAAAATGATTTGAAAAGATCCTTTGGGAGGTTTCTTACTTTGGAGATACAGTTAGACAAGCTGCACCGGCAGAAATACACCTCCTGACCTGAAACAGCCGAACAAACAGAATGGTCACAGCGCTAAAGCCATCAAGCTACTCTGTGGGTAGTCATGTGGGGCACTCACAATGTGGCTTGGCAAGGAAAGGCGTGCTTAAAAATTAAGGCCAAGATTTTAAAAAATGGTGGGGGGAACCTCAACTTAAGCTCCTAAATCCCTATTCTAGGCTCCTAAATCCTTCCTTTTCAAAAGCACTTATCACCCAGCACCCCCCATTAACATTTATGGAGGTCTTCGGAGCCTAAATGTCAGCACCCATTTTTAAAATCCTGATTTAAATGTATTATTATTATATTTCATGCATTATTAAAATTACGGGCTTGATCGCGCAGTCCTTACTCAGGCAAAGCTCCCACTGACATCCATTGAAGGACAGCAAGGTCACGCCTTACATTAGGAAAGATAGAACCAGTGTAGTTTGTTTTTTAAAAATGTTTTTTCCCCTTAGTGATCAGCAAATGCTCGAGCAATCCCTGCCAGAATGGTGGAACTTGTGTGGATGGAATAAACCAGTACAAGTGCATTTGTCCTCAAGGGTGGACTGGTGAGAACTGCCAGTACCAGTCACAAACAGGTATGTAACCTGGTGAGGTGTGAAAGAGAAAGAGACTCGAGCAAGGCAGACAACGAATTACAAGGCAGAAGCCCCTGCCCATTCTCAGATATCAACCTTCCATTGTGGTAGCACTGAGAGGCCCACTCCCATTGTTCAGGGCGCTGTACAAACACTGAACAAAAGGAGAGTCCTTGCCCCTGCGTTTCCAAAGACTGTGCACTTTCAAAAATCTGACCCTATCTCATCAAGGAGGAGAAAAAATGTCAAAGTATAATTCCCAGTGATTTTCAATAAGACTTAAGCTCCTCGGGGCGAGATTTTTAAAAGTATTTGGGTGCCAAAAGATGCATAGAGGCATCTAGTGGAATTTTCAAAAGGGCCTTTAAAGATCTAGGCCTAAGTGCTTAAGTTGCATTTGAAAATGGGACTGAGACTCCTAAGTGATTTAGGTACTTTTGAAAACGTTACTGCAGGCCTGTGAGCCAGGTGTCCAAGAAGCACTTTAAAGTTTCCTGTCTTCTCTCTTTTAGTCCCACCTGCATGGAGTGTTACAAACGACCCAGCTTTCAGTCGCAAGCCACGCTGTGCCAAAATCGACAGGACCCAACACTGCAGCTGCGAAGCCGGCTTCCACATGAGCGGCACGGCCGACAACAGCATATGTCAGGGTAGGAGATGAGCAGAAATATCCACCGGCAGCTTTCACCAATCTGCTGCCCAATGCACACACAGCACATCTAAGCAGCTGAATATTCATTAGCTGCAGCAGCTTTTATGGATGATTGCCATGGAGAGGGCTGCTTGGAAGAGGCTAAGGCTTTGTCTACGCTGGACTTTCGTCGGCAAAACGTTTGTCGTTTAGGAGTGTGAAAAAACACCCCCCACAAACGACAAAAGTTTTGCCGACGAAAAGCGCCTGCTTGAACAGCACTGTGTCAGCAGGAGGGTGCTCCTGCCGACAAAGCTACTTCTGCTCTCGGGGGGTGGAAGGTTTTTGTCGGCGGGAGAGCTCTCTCAGCCTGACTGTGTTCTATTTGCTGATGGCTGGTATCTAGCTGGTATTGAACTGGCCTTATTGACTGTAGTTGCTCAACAGAGCTGCCTTTTTCCTTTAACTGTATAGATTGCATCATGGCAAGAATATGGCACAAGACTCTGTACATTTCTATTCAGCACCTTACGGTAGGGGAGGAACCCATCCCTGGACCTCCTAGAAGCTCTAGAATGTCACTAGCCAGTATTCAGACGTGACTGGTGATTTGGGGTGCCTCCCTGGGGGCACCTTTGAGGGCCCTGGTGTTCGGAGGGCAGGTGCTCCAGCGTGTTCTGCACATCAGGCTCCTTTAAGGTTTCTCAAGACGGGTACCCAAAAATGGAGGCTCCTCCAATCCCTAGTCACTTCTGAAAGTCCTGGGTGATCTGGCTTAACAACATGTGGGCTGGATGGGCGCCATTCCCCAGGGCCTCCAGATATCCCGGCGGTGCTCTTTCACATGGCGGGAACATTTTCCCTCCTTTCTTTTTGCTCGGAGACATCTCTTTTGCCTTATTTCTTTTTTCTTTTTTATTTTATTTTATTTTATTTTATTTCTTATTTCTTTTTTTTTTTTTAACATTGCACTGAGCTATGTGCTGAAGCTATGATCTCCACCTAGGTCTGTGCTCTGGTCTCATTTCATAAATGAAGGTGCTTGGAGACAGTACTTGGACAGGAGACCGCTGAGGAGAATCCAGGCGCTTCAGGAGATGACATTTTCCCTCTGAGTCAGTATGGGACCAGTGTCCCAACATGTTGTTCAGAGACTCTGTGCTTCTGGAGGTGCCATCTTTTGGCTCAGACACACAATCAAGGTCTTTGTAGCCATTTAAGACCTCCTGGCATTTTTTTGCAAGCAGAGTGGAAATTACAGTGCATTCTACCTACTGTAAATCACTGCATTGCCATTTCAATTGGCTAAGGCATGGACACCCAAACTGGCGACAGCCAGAACCTCCTGGAAACTCACCAGGAACCCAAAATACATTTTTGAGATCAAAAATAAATTACCATCGCCCTACTATTTGCTTAGAATCTGTAAATCAGTGCGTTGTGGTCTGTGGATAAAAGGGACTGGATAAATGCCAAGCATTTTAAACCCAGCTAATCTAGTTATGACTATTGAAATTGGGGGCATCCCAAGAACTCCATAACTTGCAAAACCCAGCACACTGGCCCTTTTGTTAAGGAAATACTAGTCCAGTTTGCGTGCACATTTTGCATGGCCCGTGGCCTGCGTACTGCTCGCTCGTATTGTCGTATAGTGTGGGCTAGAATCAAGCCAGCCGGCCCCAAAGCAGGGGTGAGTCAGATTTCATCCCACACACCACTAAGCACAGAAATATCTTTGCTTGGTAACATTGTGCCTTTGCAGTTTCACTAGGTTCTCCATGGTGGTCCACTCCTGGCCACTCTTGGGAGGAAACAAGCAGTTTGCTGCTATTCCCGGGTGCTCTTGTCCTGGCAAAGAGCAAAATGATTGTCAGCAGGAATTCTTTGCTGGGATGGACCCTTTTGTTCAGGGTCTGCGTTGTATGGGACAGTGTGTTTCCTCTGCAGATGTAAATGAGTGTGAGGTTTACAAGCTGGAGGGAGCCCCTCGTCTGTGCATGCACGCCTGTGTCAACGTTCCTGGCTCTTACCGCTGCTCCTGCCCCAGTGGATACAAGCTCCTCGGAGACGGGAAAAGCTGTGAAGGTGAGCCAGCGCTCTCGGATAGCTAGGCATGGCAGTCCGTGGCTTGCTGCAGGAAACGAAAGTACGTTTGCAGAAGCTGTATTATTTTCTGATTTCATGTGTAACTTCCTGTCTCAAAGACCTGCTGGGTCCAGCCGAATGTGTGCAGAGATTTTATAGATAGGAAGACTCCCATTGACTTCACTGGGCTGAAATCTTCACATGGTGTAGTTGACTCCAGGATTTTACCCTGTCTGTATCCATTGTTAGAGCTGGGTGGAGAGTGGTAATTCCAGGCTGCCAAGGATCAATGAGCCTGGGAGCTGGGGCTTCAGCCTCCAAGGCCGACTGGTGAGGAGCCAGCAGGTGAGCTGCCAGGAAACCAGGTGGAATTTCGTCAAAATGGACGCATTCCTGAATCTTGTGGAAGGTGTGTCTTTAATAAAGCTGGTCAAAAAACGTCCTTTTCGCTTCCATTTTTTACCTTTTTCTACCTTTTCCCAATGGAAAAAAAGTGGGGGAGAGAGGTAAAAGGGAGTGGCAGTGGGATTTTCCCCACTCAAACTGTGCTTTGTTGAGTCAAGGCCTTGGTGCTTCCAGCTCTCCCGATTTTATCATGAGTCTTGCAATATTAGGCGTTTTTCTGAAAGCCCCAGCTCCAGGCATCAGGTGGCTTGGTGAGAATCCCCGCTGCTCTTTACACAGAAGTCAGGGTCTGGCCCTCCTTGCTGTGGAGAAAAGCGAGGGAAGCGTGATTCTAATAGCTCAAAACCCAGGAGGGTCATAAAAAGAAACCAAGTTCAAAGGAGTATTTTTGTGGTCTGGCTCATGATTTTTCAATGCTCCAGGGCCTAAGCACCAACTCTGTGGGTGCTCCAGGGCCAGAGCATCCATGGAAAAAAACAAGTGGGTGCTTAGCACCCACCGGCAGCCAAGCTGCTCTCCTCCCCTGCCAGCGCCTCCCATCTGCCGGTAGCTCCCCCGGTTAACTCCTGCCCCTCCCTCCCAGCCCCTGCCAGGACCAGCTGTTCATCCCATCACAGCAGTTGGCAGGTCAAGTGAAAGGGCTTCGCTCCACTTGAAACCCTATAGTGTAGACGCAGCTGGTGCCGACGGGAAGGGTTCTCCCATCTGCATAGTTAACCCACCTGCCCGAGAGGAGGTAGCTAGGTTGAAAGAAGGATTCTTCCATCAACCTAGCACTGTCTACACTGGGCTATAACCCCTCCTTCCAATTTCCAGCCTATATTTGTTCATGGCCAGTTTATCCCCATTTGTTCTTGTGCCAACATTTTCCTTTAGCTTAAATTGCTCCTCACCCTCCCTGGTATTTACCCCCCGGATGTGCTTATAGCGAGAGTGATCAGAACCCCTCTCAGACTCCAATTTGCTTGGCTACGTTCTTTCTGCCTCCTCTCATAAAACAGGCCCTCCATTCCACTGATCATCCACGTAGCCCTTCTCTGCACCTGTTCCAATTTGAATTCACAAGAGAAAAACATGGCTGGTTATTTTAAAAGATTTGACTCGACCTGGTTGAAATTGTTTGTGTGAACAGAGTTTCCTCAAAGAATAGCCTTTTTTCAAAAATTTATTCTGAAAAAGCATCAGTTTTGTCAAAACGTGGTGGTTTTTTGTGAAAAATTTAGTGCCTTTTAATTTTTTTTGGGGGGGGGGAGGAGCAGTTACTGAAAACATACAATTTTTGATACTGCTTTGGTAAGATTTTCAATTAAGATATTCTATCCATATTTTTAAAAACAAAACAAAAATAGGTCAGTTTCAAACCACTCTGTAATTTTGAAATTTGTCGCAAAAATAGATTTTCATTTTTCTGCTCTAGTTTAGACCTTTCATTGATTTTCCTGGGCTAGCAAGGATTAACCTATCTACGGACAGAGGTTATAGTACAAAAAGCATCCCATGATGTGCCAGAAGAACAGAAGAAAGGAAGAGATGGAGAATGCTAGTGTTTCCATCAAGTCTGATTTTCATTAGATTTTTTTTTAAACTCACTTTGCTGGAGACGGGGGATGTGTATTTAGAAGGTGCTGACTGCGAGGTAAAGAGAGGAAGAGGGATCAGGTGAAAATTGCTACTATCATGTTTTCTTCCTTATATTTAACCATTTAACCACTTTAGAAGCTGTTGTGATGGTAATAGGCTAAAAGGGGACAAGAGCAGCCTCTGAGCCAAAAACTCAAATCTCCCCAGTAACGAGATGAAATGTAGGTGGACAAGAGTGAGTGATAATGGAGTAAATCAGTGTTAACCCTTCCAGCTCAGTAAAACAACATTTAACGTTCGTTACAATTGTTTCTAATGAGGCAGATCTAACGCGAGGGGAGTTGGAATGTCTCTGACCACGCAAACAGGGCGGAGTCGCACTGCTGCGGGAAGTCTTCCAAGGGCAAATCTACTCTAAAAAAATGACCCCTTCTTTCTCTTCGTAAAAGGGAGCATGTTTTATAGGAGTCGCTGAAGGTCGGCGGCCATGTCAGGCCCTCAGTGCCAACCGATGGTCACTTTTCTGCACTTCGAGTGGTTTCCTCTGGCGCTTTCTGTTCGAATCTCGCTGTTTTGCAGATATAGACGAATGCAGCCTGTCCCAGCACAACTGCACCAGGGGCATGACGTGCATTAACACAGGAGGAGGCTTCCAGTGCGTCAGCGCCGAGTGCCCTCGGCCCAGCGGCAATGCCAGCTATGTGAAAACGTCGCCATTGTGAGTAGTAGGGGACTGCAAGAGAGTCGACCCCCTGGCAATGCCAGAGAAAACAGCCCATGGCTGAAAAGCTCGACGGGGTATTTACCTTTTTGAACGACAGTGTTAAAACAGGCCTGCTTTGGGGAGATCACTGTCACCACCGAGGAGAGGCTCCTCTGAGGAGAAAAACTCCCTTCCCAGGTTGTTCGGATGGAAGTTAGTTCAATTCTTCATTTGGCTAAATCCAAAATTGGGGAGCATCTTGCAGAGGGGTGCACTAGTTCAAACAGGAATTCATTCAGGGAGATCCTATGGCCTGTGCTAGACAAGAAGACAACCTAGATGGTCACTCACAATGGCCCCTTCGGGCCGTATCATCGATGAATATAGGGTTAAATACCATTCTCCAGGTGAAATCTTGGCCCTGCTGATGTCAATGGCAAAATTCCCATTGATTTCCCTGGTTTCCACCCTCAGCTTCACCTAGCAGATCTCAGCAGCAATACCCAGCCCTTCTTAATGCCTTGGTCTCCTCCAGGCGTGACTGAGAGATCTGTGTGTGACCCACTGGCCAACATGGGTTTCATGTCCCCTGCCGTGTCTGAGCCACACCGGATGGCTGCTACAGCCCCAGCTACAGAGCCTGGCGTTCTATCTCCAGCTCTCTTCAGCTCTGTCTAAGCTGCAGCTGGGAACGGGCCTCGCGCCTGGGGAGACAGACTCCTGCTAGCTCTGCTCAAGCTGGGGCACTCAGAATAGCAGCATGGCTATCGTGGTGCAAGCCTGGGCTACTCCCTGGAGCTCAGACCCAGCAGGCAGGATGGGGGGGCCTAAGCTCAGGTGGCTAGCCTGAGCCTCTGCTGGTGCCGCAATGTCCACACAGCTAGCCCAAGCCCCACTAGTACAATCTGCCTCCCCAGGCTGGGAGGCTGGCTCCCACCTCTCGTGTAGACATACCCGGAGAGGCTCGTGCTTCTAGGCTGGGGGGCCCTAGTTCAGTGGCTGGCGGGCCACTTTCTGTCTGTTACAGAGGTATAAATCCAAACTCATTTCATTGACTTCAGTGGAGATCCCATAGACTTACATTGGTGTAACTAAGAACAGAATTTGGCCCCTGGTCTGCTACTTTTCAGGAATCCAAGCCATGAAGGTGCTGCCTCAGATCACTAGGGCCGTGAGTCTCCTGGGGCTTGCGGGGTTCGTATGTGAGCGCTGCTTTATCACCAGGCTACTTTGGGGAAGGTGCTTTAGGAAATGGGTGGGCAATAAATGTGACAGTTCTTCCCATGATCGTTAATGGCGCATCAGAAACAGAACAGAACACAACAGCCCAACCGCAACAACTTAAGTGCACAGGCTCTTCCCGCTTCCAGGATTGCCTTAACCCTTGTTCTTTCTTTCATTGCTAGCCAATGTGAACGCAACCCCTGCCCAATGGACAGCAGATTGTGCCATCATGCCCCAAAGTCCATCTCCTTCCATTATCTCCCTCTGCCTTCCAACCTAATAACCCCCACCCCTCTCTTCCGCATGGCAACTGCCTCCGCCCCAGGCCGGCCTGGGCCTGACAGCCTGCGCTTCGGGATTATTGGGGGCAACAACCGAGGGCATTTCGTGATGCAGCGCTCCGACCGTCAGACAGGAGAACTGATCCTTGTGCAAAGCCTGAAAGGACCCCAGACCATCGAGGTGGAGGTGGACATGTCTGAGTATCTGGATCGCACCTTCCAGGCAAAGCATGTCTCCAAGATCACAGTATTCGTGTCTCCCTATGAGTTTTAAAGAGACACAATTTCTGCAAGTCAGCAAATAAACAGCCGCAAGGACTGTTCCTGTTCATCTCTCGCTTTCTTTCAGCACTGACTCGAACGAAATTCCTTCCTTTCGAAATGATGAAAGGCCACGGCACTGCAGCAGTTCTACAAAACAGGACCTTAAAAGCCCAGTGCTGAGAGACAAGACAAACCACATTACTCTGGCAATGCCAGGATGGGGCTTGCAATAATCTCAGACTCACTTGTTCTTGGGAAGTTTTGACTCCGGACACTTCTGACTTTGCTTCTCAACATCTTCTGTAGCACATGCCTCCAGGAACCCTAATCACAGTAACAGAGATGTAGCAATGAAATCCAGATTATAGCCTATATAAACCTCCATAGGGTAAATATCCTTCCATCAGATTTCAGGTTGATTTGTCCGCTCCGTCTCCTGGCTGGTTTTACACTCACGGACATGGAAAGCAGCCAGTGAAGTGTGAATGACATCATATGCGCTCCATCAGCTGCGCCCGCCCAGAAAGCCGCCCTGCCCTGCCGTCAGACTAGCAGCAGGCCGCGTGCCCCGCAGCCATCAGTGACACCTCCCCACCAATTGAAAACCGGGCTAGTGTGACATCTTTGAACAAAGGGATGTTGCTTATAACTCCTTTTCCTCATCCAATCCCCTTAAAAAGGCCTCCCGAAGCATTTGCCCCAATAAAGGGTTGAAGTCTGCAGATGTCAATTAACTAAAGCCACAAACATTTTTTAGAAAACTCAGTTGAATCAGTTTGCTGAATAGGAGCGTACATAAGTACAAAGAGACAACAGCACAGGCTGGGCTTGGTACCCAGCGCTGTAAGATTCTCTGCAAGACAGCTCCGGGCGAGTGGCTCTAGTTCTCCTGTCGGTCTAGTTCTGTGTGTTGCTACCGAGCGCAGTCTACCAAGGGCATGATCGTGCTCCCATTCAAATCAGGGTGGGAAGCTGCCCTCAGTGCAGCGGTGCGGGATGAAGTTCCTTGAGTTCTGAATTGCACAACAATGTGTGGGAGTTCTGTGGTGTGGCTGGATCTCCAGGGGAGTAGACTAAGACGGCCAATTGCTTTCACTGGTAACATAACCAGAGTTAGAATCCAAGTCTCATGTTTGGCACAGTGTAACATGGCACCAAAATAATTCACATCAATAGCCCAACATGCTACAATTACAGATTACAGTCAGTAGGTAATAGTACCTTGACTCCCTCCCCGAAAGGGCTAAGGCATTTGTGGCTTTATTAACAGAAAACACCCATCACAGATAGCATGGAGATACCATTTGTCCTTTAAAAAAATATAAAAAGTCAAGGTCTGTTCTACTCTCTGTCATGAGCTATTTGCCTTCTTAAAGAAACATTTCAGAGTAAGAGTATTTGTTAAAATATATATTTATGAGAAAGCAATTAAGGTTCAAATTCCTCTTATGAAAATACCCTTTGAATTGTAATAGATGCTAAGCTTTCTAAATTTTGATCTCTCCCATAGAGTTTGATGGAGCCCCCAATCCCCACCCCCTTTTAATGGAGCCCTGCTATAGAATTCTCTTGGATGGTTCTAAAAACTATTGGAAGGAGATCATTCTGTATTAAATTCTAGGGGCCAGATCCTGAGCTAGTGTGAATCAGCATAGTTCCATTGATTTCAGTGGAGTTACTCCAGATGTGTACTGAGCTCACAATTTAGACCCAAACCACCTCTTTTTATACATTTTTTTCCCCCTGCGCTCACATCAGCCAATGAAAATGGCCAGTTTTGTGACATCACCCCACGTCTTGCATTTGGAATGCAGAATAGCGGGTGCTATTTTACAGTGCTTGGGACACATTCTGCTCCCAGTTTCACTCCTGCAGCCCTAGAGAAGCACATAGGTCAAATTCGCCCCGGGGGTAAATCAATGGCGTTAATCCTGGGAAGAATTTGGCTCAGTGGGTTGATAAACAATGGAGCTGGCAGCAGAATGTGGTGTGCATTCAGCTGCCATCCAGCTAGGGATTTGGGTTTTTTGTTGGTTTGTTCATTTTTTAAGCCTGCTCTCATCACCTTGGTACCTCAGCACGTTACTCCAAGGGCTGCTTCTCAAGCTTCCTTCATCAACAAGACGAAATGTGTCTGTTTCTTTCCAGCACCCGCACCCTGTGGTGAGAGGTTCATGCTCCTTCCTTTTATGCTACAGTATCATCAGACAGAGGAAGGAGACTAGAGGCCATGCTCACATGTCTACATAGGAGGGTCTGACACATACCACCTACTCGTGCTGACGGCAATTCTCCAAGGAAACCCCTTCTGCACATTCATGGGCGACTCGGACTCACAGACGTTCCCCCAAGTGGGGCTTGAGCTAATACCACTGAGGGCAATGGGAATCTTGCCCTTGGGTTCAGTGGGCTTTGGATCAGATCTCTGGTGCACAGCCCCACAAATAACCCTGTAGTGGTGTGGTTAGTATTGGACCCTGGGCATTTCTTTTCCCTGGCAAGTGGTACCAATATTGGGCTAGATTCTTCACTGGTGTAGATGGGAGGTAGCTCCATTGAGACGCTCGCCTGCACCAGCGAAGACTCTGGCCCATTATCTTTGCGTAATCCTGAAGCAATTTACATCTGGAGTTTGCAAACCACTTGTTGTTTAAATACACATGCACTTGAGACGTTGCTTTGTAGGCTTTCTACCAGTCCGATAACATCTCTCAGGCTTAGCCCTGTGCAGCTGTGTTACAGCCGGATGCAACCACCCCAGAGGCAGACGACAGGCTCTCTCTCCTGTCCGTTCAAGCACAGATATCTGCAGCCAATGGGGCAGACGTGCACTTCCCCTGGGGGCTCCAGGAGCGCTCCAGCACAGAGAGGCCGGGAACCAGAGAACACACTGGTGCCCTGTTGCTGTGCAGGGGTATGAGGGAGCCCCTGGCGCCTCAGCCCCTGATTGACCTTTCACACCCCTTGAGCAGTAAAGCACAGCCTGGCCCTCTACAACGCCTTGTGGGCAATCATAATACCCAGTTTTCATAGTACTTTTCATCAGTGGATCTCAAAGTGCTTTACTCCCATTTTACAGATGGGGAAACTAAGTCATGGAGAGGTGAAGGGGCTTCCCCAAGATCACCCAGCAGGCCAGTGGCTGATTATCTCCTGAGTCCCAGTCTAGTGCTCTAGGCACTTCCCCTTCAAGAACTGAGTTGTGTCACATCTTCAAACCAATTCTGTGGCATTGGAGGGAGTTCATTGACTTGTCAAGTAAATGAAACTGCAGAGACAAAACAGCGCTGCTTCCCCCCGCCCCACCCCCGGCAATCAGTGTTGCTGGATATGGAGGTCACAGATGAGCTCTCCGAAATGTTCTTAATTTACTGTACGTGTCCCATCCTGGTTCCCACTGCTGGTCAGAAGGCCACTGTCTCTCAGCTCTGTGCTGGGCAATGAATGAGGGAGAAAGAAGAAGATAAACACGTTTCCTATCAGCGCTCAGTGTGACCCCGCTGGCCAGGGCATGTGAGCTTAATCAATCAAATGCAGCCGAACCCCTCGCCCGCCTTTCAGTAAAAGACCAGTTCCCCAGAGCTACTCAGTTGTAAGTACTGTCGGCTGGACTGGGCGAACAAATGCCCTGTGGCTAAACTGGATTTCATAAACACGCTGCTTCTTTTGGCCGCTTCCCCTCAATATCCTGGCACAGCTTTTCCAGTCGCTCAAACGAAATAAAACCAAGAGGCGCTCAGATTGCTGGGTGCCAATAGGAGAACCTGCATATAGAGAGGGATCCCTCCTGGCTAAGCAGCAGTCCATACAGCTCTGGGTTTGAGAGTGGCCTTGGGCTTGATTTTGAGACCTAGTCCATGACAGAAGTGAGCTGGTTGGCCTGCCCTTGGAGGACTGGGAGATTTAAACTGTGCAGCCACGTGAGCAGCCTAGAGCAGCTCTAGGACAGGCATGGCCAATGCCCGCAGCCATAGCTGGTGCACTAGGATGGCCATCAGAAGCTAGGTGGGGGGGAGGGGAAACAAGTGACAGCTTCAGAAAGAAACAGGGGAGGAGAATTGAGGTCAATGTTTCAACCAGAATTTGGATCAGGGTCAGGCCGGGGGCAGAGACACCCATGCTCTGAGGCCCATGGGCTGCTACTGCCAGGAACTTGAAAATGAATGAAACGAGCAAGCCAGAAAGTGCTGGAATGGAAATGAGATCAGCAGCACAAGCATCTCCCGCATAGCAATAGATAAGGGGGCTGCATCAGAGCAACGGGCCAGTATTCACACTGTAAAAAGATTCAGGCAGACAAGGGAACCACAGGACAGAATGAAAAGGCTCCCCAGAAACCCTGAAGCCCAGTGCCAGCCTGCAGCATCTGATCTCCTTCCTGCTGATCCAGGGTGGGGTCTGGAGCGTCTTTAGCATTCTCAGCTCTGGGACAATAAGGAAGAGAATGCAGCCTAGAGCAGATGGTAGTAAGTTATACAGGATGGCAGCCTCAGATCCAGACTTCAGTGGCTCAGAGTCAGCCCTTTGTAGCTCAGCCACTGGGAAACTGAATTTCTGAGCTTTATAAAGTGACAACATTCAAATCATTATTGTTCTGAGGTTGTTTATCCTAGGGCCAGAGAGAGACTGGGCAGGGGAAACAGTTCTGACTGTTTAGAGTGTGTGCGTTAATTAAAATGGTTTCTAGTAAGAATGGCTAGTGACAGTTGTTGTCATCATCTTGTCCCGCAATGATCATATCAGGCCGTGAAGTTTGAGAATGAATTGGGAGACTCACACGGGGTCCTCTGGAAGGGTGTTTGATCTGAAAAGCTTCACTTTCCTTGCAATATTACATCGAACAGTGTGGGAAAGTGTTAAAGCATGCTCCAGACACAGCTTGCACAGCGGATATATCTTGGTCCCTTCTCTGTTGATTTTCATTCCTGCAGTATGCCCTATTTGCAGTCTCACAAGAGCAGATGTTATTTCCCAAGTTGCTTTGTCACAAATGAGGCGATCCTGGCAAGTTGCAGCCTTGCACCAACAGAGAACAAGATGACTGCAATGGTGAGATCATGTCCAATGTGCAGAAGAAGGTACCCTTCTGCAGAAGGTTTAAAGAGCTGAGGCTGAAGGATGTAGAGCATGAGGTCAGCCACAAATGAGCTTGGAAGATGCCATTTTTGAGGGATTTAAGAAGCCTAAGTCCTCCCATACTGACTTGTCTTCTTTCAGCTGATATAGCAACATTTACAAGTTAATACAAAGATTAGAAATCCATTCGAGGGCTTCAGGAGATGCAGAGTGCACCTTTGCTAGACCTCCTGGGAATGAAAAGATGGGGCACTTCTTCACAATATGTTTGATGCTTTGGAGGTTTCCACATTCACACTGTGGTGAATCGTTGATTCTCCATTTGTGCACCAGGTGCACGTATCTTCCATGTGACATCCTCATATGGTTGATGGTCATCCACTGTCTTCGATGGAGAAGGAACCAGGTGGTTCAATGGTGGGATCATCTATGAGGAGCTTGTTGTTTACATCAGAGCCTGTATCCACCAGGTGTCTTCTGGGTTGAAGTTGGATGACAGAAAAGCTTCTCCAGCTGCCCTGAATGGACAGCAAGACTTACAGCGAGTGTGAGGTGTGTGAACCAGGTTGTCATGGAGTGGGAGCCTTTGGTTAGTGAGAGCTTTCTTGTACTTGTGCAACGTTGCCATCTCTCGCCAGATGGCTGGAGGAAGGATGTTTGCGAAGACTGGAAGCCAGCACAGTGGAATGGATTTCAGGGTGCCTGTTATATGTCTTCTAACCACATTTAGCTGGATATTAGTGAGGTCCATGTGTGAGCTCCTTCCCCAAACAGGTGCGCATTACTCGGCCACGGAATAAACTCAAGCTGGCGTCCTCATTTCTCACATTCGAGCATCACAACCCCAGCTAGAACCTGCTAGCTTTTGGATGATATGGATGCAAATCTTCATTTTATGGCTTACCTGCTTCACATGTTGTTGATAGGTAAATCTGAGACTGAGAGTGACTCCTAGGTAAGGGGGGTTATGATCGTCAGCAATTGCCTTGCCACAGAAGTTTACCTTCAGCATCCTCTTAGCTTCAGAATTGCTGAGATGGAAAGTTGATGACAGACTTAATCTTGCTGAAGGAAGAAGACTTGCAAGGAACCATTTGAGATGGAAGTTCATTCCACACAACACCATGGGTACATAATGTATAGCCATGTGAATCAGCTCTTGCTTTGATATCGATCGTAGGATCTTTCATCTTTTGACCATTTCAGCTAATATTTCCCTTGATAGGAAATCAGTATTCTCAATTGTTGTCACTCCAACCTGATTTTCCAGTCTTCCAGTTTGGGGCCAGATCATCAGCCACCTCACTCCCGTATGAACCAAATGGGTGATGGAATTCATTGAAAAGTCAATGTATGCCTCGCTTTCTGATCCTCCAAGTCGCCTTCTGAATTGCATTGTTGATAGCATTCTGATTTCTTAAGGAATCAAAGATCTCCACCAGTGCATCAACAATAGTGACCGTTTCCCTTGACACCCATTACACTAGTTGACCATTTAGCAAAGACACAGAACAATTCAACCATAGCTTGTTTTAATCTACACCATATACATTTCCTACCACTGCATCATTTAGGTCATTTTTTTTAAATGCATTAACTGCTCTTTTTATCCTAACAGGTGAGTCCTAAAGAAAAACTCCATGGGACTATTAGAACAAAAATACTTTGTAGTCACTATGAATTTTATCCCTTATTGGGAAAATATATCTTGATAGTGTTTAGGGCTTGAGCTAAGGGAACGTGAGATGTGAATATTTTATTTTTGATAAACCACTGCCTAGGCTCTTAGTTCTGTTTATGCAGTTGTAGAAGGCAGCAATTCTGATTCCAAAATGTCTGCATTGTTTGCATATGTAGATATAATACTTACACATACACAGGACAGTTACAAGTTATCACTGCTTCCATTGTTAGGCACCTGTTTCTCAATTTCAGTGTGTCCAGATGTTCGCCACAAAACACTATATTGTGCATGCTTCTTTAATACACCTGCTTAATGTGGTTAAACAATGACATAGTCTTTGGCTGCAAGAAAAGAATAAAACACTTCACTCCTTTTGGAAATTTTGGTTGAGATTTATTCCCCAAAAGGGCACGTGTGGCAGCATGAACGAGAATATTAAATCTCTTTGGGGAGTTGTGAAAGGTTGCAGTGATTGGCATTCAGACCCTGGGCCAGATCACCCAACGAGTAAAACTGTGCAAACAGGACCGAATAACCAAGCTATATCCAAGGTGTCATTCACTCTGATTGGCTTCTTCTTTAGCATGGGCCCCTCTGTGTTTCCATCGGCCTGTTTATTTGCCCGAGGAACAAGGCTGAAGCTGAAAACTGGATACGTTTATGTAAATGAGGGGCATGACCAAGGCTCCCAGGAAACACCAGGCCCTGTGTCCAAATCCAGAGCAATTTGCAGAGTAAGTCAGCCAGTAATGCCAGGCATCTCTGAGCTGCCTTTAAGACTAGTCTCCACTACAGACCTAGGTCAGTATAACTATGTCACTCAGGGGTGGAAAATCCGCCCCCCTACGCGATGTGGTTATACCGAGCTAACCCCCAGTGTAGACAGCGCTGTGTTGAGGGGAGGGCTTCTCCCGTCACCATAGCTACCGCCTCTTGGGGAGGCGGAGACGCTACGCCGAGAGAAGTTCTCCTGTCGGCGTAGGGAGCAAGCTCACGAAGGGAGCATGCTCAGCGCTGTAAGTGTAGACAAGCCCTTAGCCTCACAGCAAGGGGAGCTCTGCAAGCAGCACCCAAAACAACCTGTTACTGCAGCTTCTGCCCTGCTGTGCCCTGCTTCTGCTTTGACCGTGCTGATACAAATGTCCTTATCCTTGGGAGGGGTTCAAGCAAACCCACCAACATCTGCAAACAAACAGCCAGTAGATTCTCATTGGGAGACCTGTGGCTTGTTTGTCCTACTCAGACGCACTCCATGCTTCTCAGCTAGCATTCCATCCCCTCCTACTGTC
The DNA here is from genome assembly GCF_965152235.1 of Eretmochelys imbricata. NCBI lineage: Eukaryota > Metazoa > Chordata > Testudines > Cheloniidae > Eretmochelys > Eretmochelys imbricata. The sequence continues at coordinate 209,241,480 of NC_135574.1, read as the reverse complement.
CGTCCCTCCTCGCTTTCCACCCATATGCTCAGTACAAGCACATTCCTCCCCGCGCCAAGTGCCCCACTCATTCCACACTCGCTGCACGCACACACTGCACACGGAGAGCCACTCATTCTGCGTGCATGCTCTCACACACACACACACACACACACGCACTAAGCCACTCGTGCACAAGCATCCCCACATTCCACACCCGCCTGTTCTGTGTGCACCCAGCCATTCATCTCCATCCAGCCACGCTGTACACATCACCCCTGCCCTCCACCCCCATTCATTCTGAGCTCTGATCCCATCACCCCCAGAGGCAGTCAGGCAGCGGTCTCCACCACGCCCACCCCCAGGCTACCCCGCGGGAGGGAAAGCACAGCCATAAGCCATATCGTTGTAGCCCACACCCAGGGGAAGATGGGGTCTATAGTCAAGGGGTTGGGTCTCCCCAATCCCAGGTGAGTGCCTGAACCACTGGGCTGAAGCTTTTAAGGGAGGCAGCAAGGGCAATAGTTCCTCCTCCTCGGCTGGTTGGGGACTCTAGTCGGCTGTTCCCTAGTTTTTGTGAAAATGGCTGCAAAGCCAAATGAAATTTTGCCTAACCAAATGAAACCTTTACACTGGACATTTACCGAAACACTTCGACTTTTCCCATTGGGTCTGAGCACCAAACCACAAATCCTTTGCATTTTCGGCAAATAAGCTATTCATCTGAAACATTTCACCCAGCTCTGCTTACGATGATCGATGCTCTTAAAACCAGAGCAGAATGAGTGTGTCACTGACAAGGGGAAGGAGGGGCAAGGAGAGCAGGGTGACGGTTATAGAATCATGAAACTACATACTTGCCTGAACAAGGAGTGTGGGGCTGGGCCCAACATTCCATGCTGAAAATGTTGCATTCCTTGGGATTATTAATAGTTTGGTGTTGCATCTGGTTTTATGGCTCCTTACAAAGCGGAGGGCGGGAGGGCTTCCATTCTTTTCAGAAATGATCTGAAAACTGAAATATTGAAGTCTTTAATTATGAAAAGCAGAAGCCCTAATGCTTCAGAAATGGCATGCCAGTCAGACTGGGCAGGAAACTGGTTGAGCTTCCTTTTCTCTTCCAGAAATCTGCAGGGAGTTATCAACCATAGGAAATCGAAAACACACCAGTTCTTTCTCCCTGCTCCACTTTTTCCAAATGGGCTGTGGGAGACAACAAAAGTCACTCTTTGTCAGAAACTAGAGTGAAACAATATCTTCATAAATAGGCCCATTAATCACGACAAGGCATAGAGCTTCAATTCAAATGGGGTGAAACACTGGAGTGGAGTTAAACTCAACCCAAGAACATTCCACTCTTAGCAAGACCAGGAGGTTTGGATGCTTCTTTAACAGACACTGTGCTCATTATTTATTGTCAATTCACAAAAAATATGTATTGTGAGGCAACATGTGTTATTTCTCTTCTTTGGGCACTGGGGATTTGTAATTAATATCAAGAAATGACACCTTAAACCCTTTCAAAGGATAGAACCTTGTGGTTTATCTGGAATTCAACCCAAAATACTAGGAATTCCATTATCCGGGAGAGAGGGAACCTTTATTTGCCAAAAGGGGGAAAAAGTAAACAACCCTATTAGACAGACCGCCTTCCAGGTGGAAAGGGTAAGCTGGCCTCTAGGTTTCCTAGTAGCCTTTCCTTAGATTAGTCTCTGTTAAATAAATTTACAGCTCTGTCTCTGGAAAGAAAATCAGTACTTACCGGATGAGTCAAATTTGGTTCCTCTCTCATGTCACCGCCATCAAAGCTTTCCCGCGGGAGCAAATTCCTCGCCACTCTTCTCCGACACGCTTGTCTCAGAATGTGACTTGAAGGCTCCCCAGCTGCCATGAAAGGCTGTATGGAACCGAAATACCACAGCTCAGCACACATGGGACAGGAGTCAGTGATGTGGGGCACAGTAGGAAGAAAAGTGAATTTCCCTCCAAATTAGGCCTGACAGCAATGGAATGTGAGCTTAAATCAGTCACAGAGAACGGACAGAACCTCAGCTGCAGCTTCTCGGAGCTGTTCAGCAGAGTTGGTAAATCTAGCCAAGCAAGCATTCAAATGCTTCCACTTCAGTCTGCAGGCCGCCCTTCTCCCAGTGGGTTCGGTCTCGCCTGGCATCCTGAAGGCAGCCATTATTGGGCTCACTGTAAAGAGCAAAGCCTTGACGGAAGCTGGAAATCCCACCCCTGAGCTGGAGAGGAGGGAATCAGACATTCCCCCAACCGGCGCCACCAAAGGTGCTGAGGGGCCAGGGAACATTCGGAACCAGGTCACTCCAGGAGAGTGTGACACAAGGAGCTCGCTGGGCCTGGTGTAGAGAGCCGTACAAAAGGTGTCCCAAGGGATGGGAAAGCTGTGGTCAGGCTGTGTGTCAGCCTAGGGCTGGGTCAGCTGGGCGTCAATGCAGCTGCATGCCAGCGTAACTCCACTGAAGTCACTGGCCCCTGCCTGGGGGTAAACAGGTGTAATGGGGTGGAGAATCAGAGCCTGGGTGTTCATGCCCGCATGTGTGCTCTGGGTCTGCATGTGGTGCTGTGCCCTGGGTGGGCTGTTGGCAGTAGGGACTGAACTCGGGATCCCTAGAGCTGAAAGCATGAGCCGCTCCTGCCTGAGGTAAAAGGCTCAGCTATGTTAGCACAAAGACTGTGACAGACTCATAACCTCTCCGGCCCAGCCACTAGATGGGATAGAGAGCTCTGGGTAAGCGTAAGGGACGTGTGCACGGACATGCAATGTTACAGACTTGTGCTACCTTAAATAGAACGTGTCCAAATATTATTACTTGTTGGTTGTTGCTAGGCAGGCTGGTCTTATGGCAAGGGCCCTGGCTTGGGACTCAGAACTGAGGTCTATTCCTGGCTAGGCCACTGACACGCTATGTGGCTTCAGGTCCAGCGGGAAGGATAACACGCCCCGTTTCCCACCCTTTGCCCGTCATGTCCTTTTAGGTGGTGAGCTCTTTGGGGCAGGGACAGTTGTGCGTTCCAAGGCCGTCTGACCCACATCTCCCTCGGCTCGGCTCTTCAATTCCTGGAGGCTGCACGTGGCAGCAGGGGGCTGGCCACAAAAACCTTCCTCCCATTTCTGTCTTGATTGCTGTTAGTAGCCTAGCTCCTTTGGAATCCTGGGGCATCTCCAACCGATTTACACCAACACGGATCTTGTGAGTCAACAACACGTTTGACCTAAACGCTGGTCAGGGCAGCCTCATGGGCCTTCATGTAGGAGCCGAGGCTTCGTTACAGTGGGGCACCCTTTGCTCTCGGGTTATCCTTCGCTGGGACTCTAGTCGGTTCCTGTCCCAGCTATGCCTAGCACCGTGATGTCCCAGTCCCAACCTTTGGTTCACAGGGGGCCCTTTAAGGGACACACATCTAGTGACAGTTTGATTCAACGTGTTTGCTGTGCTTTAGGCAACACACCAACCAAACCCAGGACAGTATCTCGGGAGTGGAGGCGGTCAAGGCATCGGTCCGCTTGTCATCTCCTGGCCTGAAATGAAATGAAAATCAAAGGAGGAAGAGATTGAGACTCATAAAGGAAAAGGCGTGAGAGAGGAGAAAGAGGCCAGGTGAGAGGAGGAGAGAGTACCAAGTGGGAGTGCACCAGCTTGTGAGATGTGGGCCCACGCTAAGATGTGATCTCAAAGGGACTTTGATAACTTGTGTATGTCTTGCTACATCTCCCAGGACTGGGATCGGAGCTCAAAGCTGCCTTGACTGTTCTTATTGATCAGGATACTCATAGATTTTTAGTGCCAGAAGGGACCATTATGATCAGCTAGTCTGACCTGCATAGCACCAGCTTTAGAACTAATTGCTGCCTCAAGCCCAGAACCTGTGGCCATGCTAGCGTCTCTTTGAGCAAGACAAGCAATCTCGCTTTAATGACTCCAAGTGATGGAGAATTTACCACCTTCCTAGGTAAGCTGGCCCACTGATTGATTTTCTTCTGTTAAACATACGCACCTTATTTCCAGTCTGAACTCTGCTGTCTTCATCTTCAGCCACTGGATCTCATTCTGCTTTTGCCTGCTGCATTAAAGAGCCCTCTGCTACCAGATATCACTTCCCTGTGTAGGTACAGGAATGCTTTGTTTGTAGTCAGGGTAAACAGCTGGTTAATAGATAAGGTGATAGTGGCTGGTGCTCAAGAATACATAGCATAGCTCCTGGTTTTTGTTATGCACTGCAAACAGCTTCCTGCTGGGATCAAGTTGCCTCCTAGCTGTCTACTTAAGGATGTGTCTACACTGCAATGATAACCCCATGGCACCCAGTCACAGAGCCTGGGTCAGCTGACTTGGATTCACGGGGCTCAGGCTGCAGGGTAGACATTCAGCTGCAGGTTCTGAGGTCCCCTGAGGGAGGAAGGTCTCAGAGCCCAAACTCCAGCCCAAGTCTGAATGTCTACACTGCAATTTTATAGCCCCGCAAGCCCAAATCAGCTGACCCTGGCCCGCTGCAGCCATGGTGTGGGTCTTTTATCACAGTGTAGCTGTACCCTGCTGCTCTCATTGGAAAGCAGAATATCCAGGCCCGAAGTCATTCTTGTGACCCTCATCTGAACCCTCACTAATTTTTCAATATATTTTTTAAAGTAGGGACACAGTACTGGACACAGCGCCTAGTAATGGTCTTACCATTGTGGTATAGTGTAACCGTGCCTTCGTGGGTCACAACTGAGAATACTAAATTCAGGACAAACTGCTGAGAAGTAGGGCAGACACACCCCAAAACTGGAGGTTATTCTCCCATGACAGGTTTTGTTGCTGGTTTGGTGTATCCATGAGATACACCAAACCAGCAACAAAAGTAAACTTCTGTTTCACCACACTGGCTAACAAGAAGTCAGAAAAGCAGTTTCCTTAGATAGTCCAGTCCTTGTATCCACCAAAAACCCTCGACTTAGAGATGAGTGGTTCTTTAAAACCAATCTCCTCAAATAAAAGGTTCTTCTGATCTCAAAGGACCAGCCACACACCCAGGTCAATATATAACTCAGAACTTACCCCAAAATCACACTCTTACCCATCCTTTAGTATCTAAAATCTAAAGGTTTATGCAGAAAAAGAAAGAAAAAAAGATGAGAGTTAAAACTGGTTAAAGGAATAAAATACATACAATAAATGCAAAGTTCTTGGTTCAGGCTTGTAGCAGTGATGGAATAAACTGCTGGCTTGATAAGTCTCTCATTGCTTCCAAATCATCAGAAGGACCTCAGACCATTGGTTAGAATGCTCCCATTAGTAAAAGTCCATAGTGCAGAGGCTTGAGCAGGAAAGAGGCAAAATGGAGGTGTTGCCAGGAGCTTTTATATCTTCTGCTATGTGGAGGGAAGAAAGGAGCAGTGAAGGTGAATCCTCCATGCATGTCTAGAAAGTCTGTACAGCAGCAGCCAATCAGAGCCCAGCAGGCTCAGATAAAAGGAACAGCAGAGGCTGACCAAAGCAGTCCCTGGCTGGGATCAGAGGAGTGGTCATGATCTGCTGTGGCCACATGAGTTTGCCTGGCTGCATTTACTGGATGTGGGGGAGTGGGGACCCCTAGCTAAGGGGTGAAAATAAAGGGGCCAGGTGGGAAGAGGCTTAGGAAAAACAGCAACAACTAATTAAAGGGAGCAGTACATGCCTGCTGTTTATAGGGTCCCTGGGCTCGAACCTGGAGCAGTGGCAGGCTCTGAGAAAATGGCCTAAACCCCAAGAAGGGTACAAGGCTTGTTTAGAAGCCAAACAAAGGGCTCAGAGATGGGACTGCAGACCCTGGTGGGGCTGACAGTTTGTTGAACTCTTTGCTACTCTGGAAGGGGGTTCTCCATTTTGAGTGTGTGACTTGGCCGGAGGACCGAGGCAGCGAAGACCGGCCTAGTGAGGCTGACAACCTCCAGGGAATGTCAGGAACAGGGAAAGGCCTGCAGTACCAGATGCAGCCGCAAGAGGCATTCACGAGAGGTGAGTGTTCCCTTGTTACAGACACTTTTTGACAATGCTACTGTGGTGGGTTTCTTTGGTATCCCCCCATGCACACAAGGATGTTAAATGTAATTACATTATGGTTGCAGTTACCTAGCAGTTCAGCTATAGTCCTCTCTTGGACCAGACCCGGTGTGCTGTGTAGGACTAAATCAAGAATTTCGTCTCCCCTTGTGGGGTCCAGTACTAGCTGCTCCATGAAGCACTCATTTATGGTGCCTAGAAATCTTCTCTGTACATGCTGTCTTGATGTGACATGTTCCCAGTCAATATGCAGGTAGCCGAATCCCCCTTTATTATTGTTGGGTTTTCTGGTTTTGTAGCTTCTCCAATCTCCCGGAGCATTTCACAGTTGCTGTCACCGTCCTGGTCAGGTGGTCGGCAGTTAATCCCTACTGCTATATTCTTATTGGTCAGGCATGGAATTTCTATCCAGAGAGATTCTATGGGACAGTTGGATTCATTTAAGATTTGTACTGTATTTGAGACTCTGCTTTCTGTCACACATAGTTCAGGGTTTAGCTGATCGCCATATTTGGGGTCGGGAAGGAATTTTCCTCCAGGGCAGATTGGAAGAGGCTTTTTCGCCTTCCTCTGTAGCATGGGGCACGGGTCACTTGCTGGAGGATTCTCTGCTCCTTGAGGTCTTTAAACTACAATTTGAGGACTTCAATAGCACAGATATAGGTGTGAGGTTTTTTTTGTAGGAGTGGTGGGTGAAATTCTGTGGCCTGCGTTGTGCAGGAGGTCAGACTAGATGATCATAATGGTCCCTTCTGACCTAAATATCTATGAATCTATGAATCTATGAATCATAGTTCCACTCCCCCACCAGCATGACCAACTATGTCATTCCTGCATATTTTGTACACTGGTATTACCATGTCCCACTGATTATCATTGTTCCACCAGGTTTCTGTGATACCTTTTATATCACTATCCTCATTTAATACCAGGCACTCAAGTTCGCTCATCTTAGTATTTAGATTTCTAGCATTTGTATGCAAGTACTTATAAAACTTCTCAATATTTAGTCATGTGATGTAGCTGAATACGACTCTCTTTTTTTTTATTTGACTGTTTCTCTTCAGTTCCCACCTGTACTTTATCAACTTTTTCGCAGGAGTGGGTGGGTGAAATTCTGTGGCCTGCGTTGTGCAGGAGGTCGGACTAAATGATCATAATGGTCCCTTCTGACCTTAGTATCTATGAATTTATAAACTTCTGTCCTCCCCTCTTCTGTAGGATATAGAGAATCTTCATTAACAGATCCTCCCCAAGGGATGGCTCCCTCCGAACCGTGTGCTCCTCCGCATCTGTTGGCTTTCTCCCAGCCCTTTGTTTAAAAACTCCTGTGACCTTTTTAATTTGACAGGCCAGCTATCTGGTTCTGTTTTGGTTTAGCTGGAGCTCATCCTCCCTGTACTGGCTCCTCCTTTCCCAAAAGGTTTCCCAGTTCCTACTAAACCTAAACCCTCCTCCCTACACCATCGTCTCATCCACGCACTGAGACCCGCAGTTCTGCCTGTAAAACTGGCCCTGTGCGTGGAACTGGAAGCATTTCAGACAATGCTACCACGGAGGTCCTGAACTTTTATCTCTTACCTAGCAGCCTAAATTTGGCATCGAGGACCTTTCTTCTACCTTTCTCTGTAACACTGGTACCTACACAAACCACAAGCACGAGCTCCTCCCCAGCACTCATATAAGCTTAACTAAATGTCTTGGGAGATCTGCAACCTGTGCACCCAGTGGGCAATTCACCAGGCAGTTCTCCCAGTCATCACAAACCCAGCTATCTGTATTTCTAATGATGGAATCCCCCATAAATATTACCTCTCTGTCTCTTCCAAATAACTGGGGTTCCCTCCCCGAGAGGGGTATCCTCAGTGCTTGCGGATACCATGGCGTCATCTGGAGGGAGGGTCCCAACTATGGGATTGTTTCTCGTCACTCCAGACCGATGTTCTCCTTCCACGAGACTTTCATCATCCTCAACAGCACAGAGGCTGTCAGAGCGGGGGTGGGACCGCTCTGCTGCGTCCTGGGAAGTCTCCTCTATGTACCTCTCTCTGTCTCCCTGTGCTCCTCCAGTTCAGCCTTTCTGCCCCCAAGAGCCAGTACTGGCTCTCCGAGGGCCATGAGCTACTTGTACTGAATGTACACACCTGCCATCTGTCCACAAGGCAGGTAACCTTTGCCCATGCTGCATTCAGTGCAATAAACTAGATAGCCCCTATTCTGCTGCTGCTGGACTTCTGCCTGCATTCTTCTTATTCTTGCAGGGGTTTTCTGTTTGTACTTTGTTTGAGGGGGAGGATTATAGGCATAAATTTAGAGAATGTTCATTAGGTGTATCTGACTTCCTCGCAAAACTCCTCTGGTCCCTTAGGAGCTGGCTTTTTAACCCCCTGTTCTCCCTGAGTTAGCATGCCACATCGTGGCATGGACTCCAGCGCAGGCTAGGAAAGCGAGTATGTACCAAAGGCTCAGGGTGGGTTTGTACAGCCCACGCTGCACCCGCATTGCTGTGTCCATTTTTAGCCATGCTCATTCGGTTAAAGCGAGCGTGGGTGTGCCCACCCAAGCTGCAATTACACCTCTGATTGCAGTGCAGCCAGACTCTGGGATTAATGAATATGGACCTAATGCAGAAAGCTAGACCCCATCCGTGGAAGTCATGGCTTTTAAAAGAAGTTGTCAGCATTTTATGGTCATTTAACCAGCAGAGATTTCCGAGGTTTCCAGTGGAGTAAATAGAGAGCGCAGGAGCTGGGTGGGAAATCACTCGGTGTCTCTGCACCTGATTTCCATGGGGGTTATCCCATGGCCTCCCCCTGGACTCGGAATTGAAAAGGGAGCTCTTCATTGCAGCACAAGGAGGGACATTCAGTCTCCGAGACAATAAAGAATTCACAAGGCGTACGCGTTCCTCTTCCATGTGCTGAAATGGCTATTTTATGTGTATTTGGCTTAAATAAGGAGCATTACTGTTGATTCAGGGCTTACCTCGCTGAGTTCAGATACATCAGGAAGTTTGGATTGGCTGGAACTCCCCCGGCGTCTCTGAGGGTGAAAGGAGCTGGTTTGTAAGTCGTGCTCGAGCCTGAATCTCAAACATATTCATGGCACTAAGCGGAACATTCATTTTACCCCATTATGTCGCCAAATAGCTGCCAGCTGACACATTAGGCCAAATAAATCTTAAATATACGTGTATCGGATGCAAGAATGGGCATTACAAAGCCGGGAATTGTTTAACAAGGATGTTAAAGATTAGCAGGCTCGCTTTCCATTGGAATTCTTTCTTTAAAAAAATGCTTTTCTGGAGTGAACTTTCTTCCTCTTGAAAGAAGAGGCTAGTGGAACTGGCCCCAGCAAAAGTGGCCTGCAATACCCTACAATATTGCCCCCTAGCTCTCCTGTAGCACTTCACATCAGTAGATCTCCAGGTCCTTTACAAAGGAGGTCAGTATCCTTCTCCCCACTTTACAGATTGGAAAACACAGCCATGGAGACTTGCCTCCTAACTGGCCGGTGGCAGACCCAGGAATAGAAACCAGGTCTGCAGAGACTGATTACTGTATTCGCCTGCTTGCCCTGCCCCATCAGTGAAATTGCTGAGGGTTACATTTAAGGGGGCAGTGTCCTTTCTTTCCAACAGAAGCCGCTTTTTGATGCTTCCCCCAATACAGTATTGGATTTCCAACTAGCCTGGAGATGATGGGCCCAGTTCTCCTCCTTGTGGTGCTTGCTGGATGCTGGTGTAGCTTGTAAACTTAGTGTAACAGCATGATGAATAAGACTTGATGCCATATTAGACCTCCCTACAGGGCACTACGTCCACACTGGTATGACTCTTTTGTCTCAGGTTGAGTCACTTCTGGTTAATACTGGCGTAGCAGTTGGGAGCTTGAGTTGCATTGTGCCACCCGTAGATGTACAGCAGTCTGTACTGCAGGGCTTGAATTCTTTAGCTCTTTGTTCTATTTAGCATGCCAAACTGGGCCTTGCCTGCGAGCCTGGAGGATGCCAGGCCAATGGTTCATGCGCACAAACAGAGCCTGGCACCAGGATTCAGTGCCCTGCCCACTCCTCTTGTTGTTCAGAGCTGCCTTCTGGTGGCACATTGTGTCCTTGTCAGCTTTCACATTTATAAGGGTCTGAGTTTCTCACTCTGACCCCCACGTACACTGATATTTGCTACAGGACTCCCGATCCACAGGTGAAGCAGAAAAAAAATTGACCTTGATACACGAGCAGACCCCATTAGAGAAGGGAAGTAAAATCTACCGATGTACTAGGGAGCGTGTCAAGGGAAAAAAGTGAAAGTAGCAAGTGCTTGGTAATGTTCCGTGTTTATGCTCCTGGTACAACTTTTGGGTTTTCCCTTGTACAGTTCTAAAAATTTTAAATTATCCCTCTTGTCTTGGTTTGCCTCTGCTTCTCAGTTATCATAGCCTAGCCGGACTACTGCACTACTTAACTTGTCTGCAGTGTTGTTGCAGCTGTGTCGGTCCCAGGTCATTAGAGGGACCCCATCGGTGAGGGAATATCTTTTATTGGACCAGCTTCTGGGAAACTAGTTTAAGCTTTATAGCTTGTCTCTCTCACCAACAGAAGCTGGTCCAATAAAAGAGATTACCTCACCCGTCTGGTCTCCCTAGCCAGAATCCAATTGCCTATGTTTTCTTAGAACAATTTTTTGAGGAGTGCAAAAAAACCAGCTTTTCTGTTATATAAGGGATCTTATACAAGAGAAGGAAGGCAGTGTTATGTAGGTAAGTAGCAAGAAAAGCATTTTGGATTACTCCAGTAACTGACCCTGTGGTGGATGTTATTAATTTCTTAAATCACAGGTCACCAAGCAGTGGGGATACTGCACAAATTTGAAACTATAAAATACATGGCACCCAGTGGCCCTGAAAAGCAGCCACTGCCTCAAACAAAGGAAAATGGTCCTAGAGAGAACCCCTGATAAAGTCCATGAGCAGGTGGAGAGCTGCATGAATAATTGATGGTTTGGTTCAGTGGTTGAACCAAAAAGTATTCAATTAGGGTCAAATCCAAATAATCGTTTTTAGTTTTTCTCTCCCAAAATGGGAGGAAAAATATTTGGGGGTAGAACAAAATGTTTTGTTTGACCCAAAATGATTTGGTTTTTGTTTTGTTTTACTTTTTTTTTTCAAATTTCAACAAGCCTACCGAAATTTCAGACCAAAACATTGTTTCAAAACCGAAAGTCGCAATATTTCATTTAAAATATGTCAGAACAAATGTGGCTCCAACATGGGCCTCAGCTGGTGTAGAAAGCCTTCCACCCAGTGGGGAAGGAGAGGAACTAGAGAATCTATCCAATTTTTTTTTTTTGGACCATATACATGCAAGTCCTTTCTCAAAATCCCATCTAAGGAGGGAGGCAACACCTCTTCAGATAAATGTACAGCCCATGCCCAGCATTGGAAATGTCTACCCTGCTACTTTGTGCTTCGTGGTCAGCATACACAGGGCAGTTCTCTAGCACAGACTGTAACCAGAGCTGTGGGTGCGTGCACTTGTTTTGCGTAGCTTTGCAGACCTGCCATAGGACACTGGGGGGGGGTGTTCCCCGGGAATCTCTTTAAAATACCTCCAACCTGATGCATTCCAAACAAAAAATAGCTCTTTAGAGGCATGTGTGTTTAGCTCAGGGAATAAGTTGCTTCTGGCAGCATCCAAAGGGTGGGTGAATGCCACCAGAACCAGGGAAGTCATCCCAAGCCTCATGTCTAGCACTGAGAGTGTCTTGTGGCGACACAGAATCTGCTCTGATCAATGGGGTGGCGTCCCCAGGAGATCGGTCCTTGCTGACGGTGACAGATCTATGATGCCTGGATACTGTTGATTACTGCATACTGGTGGCTGGGCTGTGGTTTCTGGTGGACAGAACTGCTCTTCAGGGGATGAGCTCACTCTTGTGAAGGTGGTAGTGGGTTCCCAGGTCTCTAGCTCTTTTTCTCTCCAGTGCAGACCCCGCTGGTGGCATTTATACAGTTGTCATCTCTGGCTTAGATAGGCGTCATTTGACGCTCCGTGCTTGCAGCTGACCAGAAGTTGCCACCATTGGCTACTGTGGCTGCCACTCTGCTCCTTGATAGACCGGTAAGGAACCAAATACCTATCTTATGCAATATGCACTGTGTGCTTGTAAGCCAATGAATTCAGTTCAAGGTCTTGAGGGTTTGGTAATTCCTTAACAATCTAGGTGAGAGCTAGGAGTGACTGGCTCCCTCTCCTGCTCCACCAAGGCAGCTGGGCATGTGTATGTGGCAAGGAAATTTACAGTACAGCAGCCTGCCGGACAGTAACTCACTGCCCTCATCCCCCTTCCCTCACACGCTCCTGCCTCATCTCCACGGACTCAGTTGTTGACTTCACTCTCTCCTCCATCTTTGACTTCTTTACTCCTTTTTCCCATCACTAAATCCATTCCAGTAACTCCCACAACACCGTATGCCTCTGAGAAAAGTCCTGAGACCATGTAGGTTCCACACAATACAAAATGGTCCTGTCCTCTCCAATTCTGGCATATTCCTTGCCAAGCAGCCATGCTTCTCAACCCTGAGACCAGTGGCACCTTAAAGACTAACAGATTTATTTGGGCATAAGCTTTCTTGGTTTTTTACCCATGAAAGCTTATGCCCAAATAAATCTGTTAGTCTTTAAGGTGCCACCGGACTCCTTGTTGTTTTTGTGGATACAGACTAACACGGCTACCCCTCTGATACTCAACCCTGAGTGAGTCCTACACCTTCAACCCTGCCTCCTGGACCAAGCCACCAACTCAGGAACTCGGTCTTCCCGCCTAGGTGGATTTCCAGTATTTAGGGTTTGCTTTGGATTCTGTTTGTTTCCCGGTGAGGGAAGGGGGATGAGGACAGTGAGGAATCTGGGATGGTGATGGATGGAACAGTATGGAAGTGTTGGGAGGAAGACTTGGGATTGGGGCAGGAGCAGTGTTAAAGGAAATAGGATGGGAGATGGAGAGTGAACTGTATTTACCCTCATACGCCCTGGGGAGGAAGGGCAGGGCTGTTATTCCCACTGTACAGGTGGGGGCTGAGGCTCAGAGGGCTAAATCCACAAGGGAGGCTTGAAGTCAGCCTTGCAATGCCTACCTCGAGGCACCCTGGAGCCTAGTGAATCCGCACCCCCATGTTGGTCACCTGGACGACATGTGGGGAGAGACAGGCCCCTAAGAATGGGATTCACAGACGCCAGCATGCTGCGCAAGGAGCTGATCTCCTACTAAGCTTGCCAATAGGAGATGCTGAGGAGAAGGGCCAGAATTAAGCCCCGCCCTTCAAAGGGAGTTAGGAGCTTAACGGGAGGTGCTTCCTCGGCTCAGGAGGGACAGCCGGGAACCCTCTCTGGAAGTCAGGTGCCAAGGCAGGTCAGCTCTTCCTTACGAAGAGCTCAGGAGCTGGTCACACCCACTGGCACCCAATAGCCCAGGAATTGGCATGCTCACCCAGGAGGTGGGAGATCTGGGTTCCAATCTCTCCTTTGCCTAATGGGAGCAAGCACTTAAATCCAGGTCCCCCATAGCCTAAGAGAGCCCCCAACCCTGGGGCTATACGATATGCTGGGGGGAGGGCCTCTTGTAATCTCTCCTGCTCAACCTGTTTTACTTTTGATAAAATAGCTAAACAGTCATTGGAGAAGGGCCTTGAACATAGGCGCCAACTGAGCACCCCCCAGCAGCCCCCCCAGCAGCACCTCCCTGTCCCTCCCAGCGCCTCCTGCCCGCCACGATCAGCTGTTCCATGGTGTGCAGGAGGTGCTGGTTGGGGGAGGAGCAAGGGCAGGCGTGCTCAGGGGAAGGGGCAGGAAGAGACAGGGCAGGGGTGGGGCCTCGGGGGAAGGGGTGGAGTGGGGGCGGAGCCTGGGGCAGAGCCGGGGAAAGCACCACCCGGCACATTTGAAAGTCGGCACCTCTGGCCTTGAACTTGGGGATCCCCCAGCCCAGGTGAGTGGCTCAACTGACAGGCTACAGACTGAGCCTCTCTCTCTCTCTCTCTCTTTTTAAGATAATCTCAGCGTTCACCAGGGCGTGACTTGTGCTTTTGGCGAGCTTGGCACTGGCAATGCTGAACACCTCTCAGAAGACTGTATCCTAGCAGCAGTGGTTCTGTGGCCTGCTCTACAAGTGGTGCTTGGCTTGGAGAAATGATTTCTTAGGGCCTGTTCCAGAGGGCGCGCCGACACGCGGGTCTGTAAATTCTAGCTCCGTGCTGCTACAAATATCAGGGGCACTGAAGCTGTTCACACACGATGGTCAACACGGTTACCAGAGCTTGGAGCCCGTGATCACCATGGTCCCTTCTGGTGTTGGAACCTACGAAAGGGGCTGAGGTTTTGTGCTGTGTGACCGTTTCAGGAGCGGGGACACCACCTCGGAAGGCGCAAACAAAGCTATGGAATTTCCAGCTGCGTGATGCACGAAGGAAGAGAACTGCCTTCTGTGACATGGAGGCTTTGCCAAAAGCTCAGCAGGCTACACCCCATTCTGGCTGGTGTCACAGTCTCCAGAGATGATGGACTGTTAGCAACAATTTGTCCCACCTCCACGAGTAAAATAAACTTAGAACCAGCTGCCAGATTTAATGTGTAAACAAGAAAACCATAGTCTGCATGCATTTTTCCTGGGGTGTGGTTTTACAGGGGATGATGATAGTCCTGCTTTGTACCGTGTAGTATATTTTCATCTAGTGATTCAAGTTTTTTAGTCTGTTGCACCTGGATTCATTAAAACAGAAGAGGCTTGCTTTGTTCCTACCGGCTTTGAAGACCCAGTCTGACTCCCATTAAATCTAATCAACGGCTTCATATTTGTTTCAGTGGGAGTTGGCTCTGAAGTGACTGAGAAGGGACCAACATCCCCCACACCTAAACACCCCCCTGCATTGGGAAAGTTCAGCTCTGGATCTAAACTTTGCAGCTCAGGCCTACTTGTAACAATGTAGCCTGCATCTGTGTTTAATTAATTAGCCTGGAACCAGAGCTATGCTGGAAAGCTCCTAATAAAGAGCTTTTTTGGATGCTGGTTACACTTCTATCTTTGCCCCTCTTGCTCCTTGGAAAATGTTTTCTTTGTTAAATAAAAGTTAAGCTTCTTGTTTAGGGAATCCAGAGGGGTGACTTGTTTCTGCAGTTGTAGTCTCCAGGGTTTCATTGCACTGTTTATAAAACCAGAGTTGGGAATGCCAATGTTCGGGCCAATTTCCAATGTAGGTAAATACATTCTGTCTCTTGCGCCCAAATTCCCCCCAGTACTTTCCCTCAGAGATGGCATTAAAGAAGAATCAAAGTGACGTCTGGTTCTGCCGCGTAGGCTCTGAACAATGGGTGTTAGGGCAATATTTCAGTCCCTGTGCAACCAGATTGCACAGTGCTGGTGCTTGGTACTGCCAAAGAAATGCACCAGAATCCCCATCTAACCCTGTCCTTGTAGTTAGCAACAAGTGTTTGAGTCAGGTTACTGTTGGGTGTCTCTCAACGAAATGTTCAAGAAGCTCTGATATTTGTATGCATGCTCCGGGATCTCACCCATCACAACAGCCAGCCTAGACTCTTCTGCAGTCTGCTGCACTGAGTCCGTGACCTGAGAATTCCATCCAGACAGCTGGGCTCAATCGTCCGTAACTGTGTGCGTGGAGCCCCTGTTGTCTTTCATGTCTCCAGCATCTAGATTTACAATTCAGCAATTAACCGATTGAATCGTTACCTAACTACCAACGTGTGCAGAGTCAGACGTTAAGGATTTTCAGGTTAATGGATCACTAAGGAATTGTTTTTAATGCAGAGGATTTGCCCTTGAAAAAATTGAGAAAACCAAGCAAAGGAAACTTAAATATACTACAAAAAACACTGGGGCCAAATGCTGCTTTTTCCCCTTTATTTCCGCACCAGGATAGAGCTAGCCTGCACTGGCAAAGCCATTCTGGACAAGATGAGGGACCAGTCCAGGGCCTCAGCTACAAGCCCACCCTTCCTCCTAGAAGAGATGACATGAGCCTTTGAAGCATTTGAATTTTGAAGACACCCGTATAAAAATATTTCAGCTTCAGGAAGCTGAGGTCTATGTTTTTCTTGGAATAATTGCTCCCCCGGATGTGTTAGTAAAAGAAAAACCAGGTTTTAGCAGCCGCGATCACATCTGCAGTGATGGTGAGCCAAGAGCATGGGGCACTGGCAGAGGACTCGGCAACCCACATCTTACTTCTCTCCGATCCTCAATCCATAAATAGCCTGCTGCACATATTTGCACAATAAAGTAAGTTAGAGCATAAAAATTAAAGCAGTGAAAGCCTCAGGACTGGGACCCGGGCTGTGACTGTGGGCAGCAGAAGCAAATATCCAACTGGTTTGGACGGGACACCGAGGCTGGTTTAGATCTCACCGGACTGGAATTTCTTGGAGTTCACTGTGACCTGATGGAGTCATTGCATCCATATCCTACTGCTACAGATGTGCTTTTTGTAAATGGACTAAAATAGGTAACCCAGGAGAACTCGGGGTGCCTCTACGGTGCAGGATTCTTTCGGCAGCGCGCAATGTCCAGACAGATGTTACTCCGCCCCACTGGCGTGGGTATAAATAGCAGTGTAGACAGTGAGGCGTGGATTAAGCCTGAAGCATGTGAGTAAGTACCCTACTGGCCTGGGCCATGCCGCCTGACTACACTGCTAGTTTTAGCTGTGTCGTGTCCTGCTGCCTGCTACTGCAGCCGTTCCCTTCCGCAGGAAAAGACTCCAGCACGCCAGGGGACGGGACCGTGGGAAAGGCTACCAGCTCCCCACTGCTGGAGCCCTTCTCCACTGCAGTGAAAGACTCTGCTAGTGGGAAGGCAGCAGAGAGAGTCTACCACCCCTCTGCCAGACACTTTCCTTGCCTCCGTGAAAAGCTCCAGCAATGGCAGCCGCTTAAGTCTCTCCCCTCTGCCAGAGCCTTTCACTGAGATGTGTAGCTACACACTGCAGCGTGGACACAGTGCGCTTCCCACTGCGGACATCCATCACCAAACGTGTGTCTAGTGTAGACATAGCCTTAGCACGGCTGCGAGTGTGCCTCTTTTATATTCACGTCGTGTAGACAGAGACGTTAGATATATAATCTTGTTGGAAGACTGCAGTATAAGACACTTTATTTCTTAGACTTTAGAATGATGACACACCAAACCCAAAAACCGAGAGAAAACCACCTGCTCCCTAAGGCAGAGAGAAAGGCACAACTCACCCCATCTTGCTTTAAGAATAACCTTAACTGGAAAGACCCAAACTAAAAATAAACACCTTCAGGGTGAGGTATGGAAATTCATAGCTAAGACAGACAAACAACCTTAACTCTGCCCTACAGTGGCAGTATGCAATAACCATGCAATCATGACAAATGCATTTCAATACATGTGGTCCCAAATTAGATTAAACTGATTTTTAAAGGCCCCCTTTGAATTTTTTTTCATATCTTTTCCTCATGGTCTCACTACAAGACAGAGGTAAGGCAGTTTCTTTTAAAAAACTACTCATTGTGTCAGATCTACTGAAGACTTTACTTCTCGGCCCATTTTTGCGTAGATATATAGTGCCTGAGATCATTTCAGACCAAAAATTAAGTCTGACATCAGCTGTTAAATTTCTTAAAGCACCCACTTCTTAGTTCAGTTTTCATTCATAAACAAATTAACAGTTCCTTGTAAATTCTCAGAAAATTTATTCTATCCTCAAAGTGATTGAATTCCAGTTTTAAGGGTGAAACTGAACTCAAACATAACATGAAGTTGTGACCAACACTTCCATAATTTAAAAAAAACAAACAACTTTTTCATACAAACTCACTGACATACCCTGAAGGGCAAGTTTTACCCACACTTGAATCATTTATGACTAAGTTTAAACCCCTTAATACTGGGCTTATAATGGAAATAAAATATATAAAATAATATTTTATTAAGGGTATGAATTTGCTCTCCATCCCAATGTAACCATTGACCTCTGTGCTCAGTAAAATCAGGTAGTGAGCTATGAAGTGTTTCTTCAATCACTTAGAAAGCTTACTTGAAATATACATCAAACAAATGGGATTAGTATTTAAATTCTTCAATTTGTCTGCATACCTAGCTGCTCCTTTAGAAGACATTTTGCTTAGTGGTGGTTTCTGCATTCCCCAGACACGCCCGTGAGACCAATATTCACCAGGACTAGTTTAGTGTTAACCTTCACGAAAGGTGATGCTGCTGACTGCGGATATTAATAAGGGGTGTACCAAATTAATAAGCACAAAATAATCCTGTTCACCTTGCCAGACGCTGGATCTTCTGGGAATAACACTCCAGTCCAAATGAGGGGCACTAGCTGTTCCCACTTGTGCATTGCAGAAACTCAATCAGTATGCTTTCCCCACGAAACCTTGACTGCCTAACTGTGGGCGTGTCTACTCGGCAGTCAGAGGTGTGACAGTAGCACCTGTAACCATACCTGAGCTAGCTTTGATCAAGCCAGCTCCAAGAACAATAGCAGGGAAGCCATGGCAGCATAGGCAGACACTCAGGGTCCTGGGTGGGCTTGGACAACCCGGGCGGCTGCCCTTGCTACTGCAGCTTTACTGCTGCTGTTCTTGGCAGTAGCTAGATCAAAGCTAGCTGGGGGGCGTCAACATGTGCTAAGTTCACATTGCTGACTGCAGCGCAGCTCCAAGGAGCCCCTTAGGCGGGGAAGATCAGCCAGAGATACCCCAGAAGAGCAGATAACGGCCACATGCCTCTCTGAAGCTGGCTAGACCCCAGCTAGTGCAAGAACATCCCCTTCCTTGGTCCTCCTTCTGCCATTGACAATATCACACCCACACGGCAGTGCTGAATCTGCCGGTAGACCTCAAAGGAATGTGTCATTTTTGTTTTGATATAAGTGAGCCCAATTCGGGCAAAATCAATCCAAGCAAGCTATCCAGTGACATCATGAGCTAACTGATGTGGGGATTGGTACTGGCACCTTTCACTTCTCCACCTCCTGGCCCAGATCAGCCGTGAGTATAAGTCATCGTTCTGTGAAGGCTGGCCGGTGGCCTTTGTGAAATGAGTTGGATGATCTCAGTCTCGTGCCCTTGTGTCCAAGTCACTCAGAACACCCCCCTGACTGGCCTTCTTCATGGCATTCTCAGCAGCAGAGGTCAAGGGAGCTCTGGAGACGGAACGATTTCTAGAAGCGGCTGCTCCAGGTCAGGACTGAGACACACTGGCCAGGCATCATGTGACATTTGCACCGTCGCTGTCCAAGACGCACTGATGCTATGGATTAGCACAATAACTCACCACCTGGCCTCTGCTATCAATCTGAACTTTCCTGAGCGCTAAATTCAGTGTTAAGAACACAGCCAAGCTGTGGTCCTCATTTATAAAGTGGTTTCTTTTGCAAGCTTCCCAAGGTTGTCATTATTTATTATGTGTTAAGCACAAACAGTGTGTTTCATGGTGCACAAAAAGGACACTGCAGCTGCTCTGCTGAAACGGAGTATCAAACGTAAGAGCCTTCCCTTCCTAATCACACACCGCTGCTCAGGTTAAAACACAATAATGTGAGGGAGTTTCCCTCAGCTCTGGGGCTAAAGATTTCTAGACCGAAGGGCTGCTGTGGCCAGTGGCTGCTTTGTTTGTGGCAGAAGAAAGGTCTTAAGAGCTGAGAAACTTGACAGCAATGTAGGAAACGGGGAGATATGACAACACCACAATCTGGACACACTAGTGAAGCCTGGGTGGTTGGTTTTTCCCCCTGTTCTTCTCCATGGTTGCATGGACCCCAGAGACCTCCATACATGCTAAAAATAGTCCTTTTCAAAGTGCACTGGAGAAACAGGGTCATAGCTGGCAAATCTCTTATTCAAAATACTTTACACACAAATGTAGACTCCCCTGAACCTACCCGTTGAGTGCTGGGCAACCCATTTATGGCTGGGGTGTTACCTGTGTTGTGTCTAAGCTACCTACCCCCTGAGTAGCTAAGCTTCAGACAAAAATCATCAAAACGTAGGGCTGGAACGAACCTCAAGCACTGAGGCCTGACCAAGTAAACCCAGACCATCCCTGGCAGGGGTTTGTCCAACCTGTTCTTTAAAACCTCCAGTGGTGGGGATTCCACAGCCTCCCTTGGAAGCCTGTTCCAGAGCTTAACTACACTTCTCATTATGTTCAAGATTAGGAAAATCTTTCTAAGTCTCCCATGCTGCAAATTGTCCTACTTTCAGTGGACATGGAGAACAACCGATCACTGTCCTCTTTATAAGAGCCCAGTCTTCAGATATCAGATCCTCCCTCAGTCTTCTTTTCTCAAGACTAAATGTGTCCAGGCTTTTTAACGTTTCCTCACAGCTCAAGTTTTCTAAACCTTTGATCATTTTTGTTACTCTTCTCTGGACTTTCTCCAATTTATCCACACCTTTCCAGTGTGGAGTGGTGCCCAGAACTGGACACAGCACTCCAGCTGAGGCCTAACCAGGGCCGAGTAGAGGGGGACAGTTACCGCCTGTGTCTTACACGCAACACTCCTGTTAACACACGCTAGGATGATATTAGCCTTCTTTTGCAGCTGCAGCACAATGTTGACTCCTATTTAATTTGTGAGCCACTGTAACCCCGCAGATCCTCTCAGCAGTACTGCTGCCTAGCAGCTAGTCCCTGCTTTGTAGCTGTGCATTTGATTTTTCCTCTCTGAGTTAATTAATCGAAGACCACAGAGGATTATGGGGCTACAGATGGGTACCACTGTTTCCCAGCAAGAATTACTGAACTTCAAACCCTCACTGGGACCATGCAGGGCCAGATTTTCACGAGCACTTAGCACTCAGCCTCTCCCATTGAGAACAACAGGGAGCACTGAGCTCCTGGGGAAATCTCGCCCATGAATGCGACGGGAATACGCTGCTGGTGACAGCTATCTGGGCACTGCTAAGCTCTCTCTGCCCGCTCTCTTCCTTGCCACGAGGTGTCTCCTGCCTCAGGCACCTACAAGTCCCTTCTCCAAAGCCATATGCTGCCGGGAGTGTAGATTCATAATTTTCAAGGCCAGAAGGGACCATTGTGATCATCCAGTCTGATCTTCTTGCACGGCCTGGGGCAGAGAACTCCATGCAGAGATTCCTACCTCCTCCGTATCTGCTCATAGGCAGAACACGCGTCTAACCTCAAAACACGTTCTGCTTGCTTGCTCCAGCACCAGCTCTCACCCTCATCTAGACACGCACCAAGGGCTGTGCAGAAAGGAAGTGAAAGCGTGAAAGCCCAGCAAGAGACTTTGCCGCCAGCTGGCACCAGGTGTGCGCAGCTGGTGAGTGAAGGGCAGGCTCGAGTTCCATGCCAAGCGGCCAACAAGCTCTGTCTGTCTTAATCTCAGCTGTTTGGCTAATTGACCAGATATAGAAACTCATCAGTGCAATTGTGCTCGACTATCCCATGGGACTGACTCAGTACCGTAAGGTAAATTAAACTGCCCGGGCTGTTCTTTGAGACTGGTACCGTTAGACTCTTTGTTAATTGCACCAAGACAACAACTCCAGTTTAAACCTCCCTGTTTAGTTCAGGAAAAAAAGATACATTATGCTTGAGAGTTAAGCCACTGTATCTGTCCAATTACTACATTACAGATGAAGGTAACACACCAATGCCATCAGCTGTAGCCTTGGGAGCTGTGGTTGTACTTACGTGCACTTGGAAATTAAGATAAAAAATAACTCATGGAAAATAACAGAGCCATAAATACTCTGGATTTATTTACTGAGCATGATGTGCATCAGTTAGTTGCTCTAGCAGAAATGATTACTGTAAGCTCATCTCTATCTTCCCAATATCAGCCTCATGTGTGAATGGCTTCCATATGTGCGGCAACCAACAAGCAGCTGGCAACTGGAACTAGTCTTTCTCTGGGATCCAAATTTTATAAATGCAAAACTAAAATAATAAACAAATGTCATCTAGTAGTTTTTGGGGGATGTGGCAAGAGTACGATAAATCAGGGCTTTCATAACATACTCGATACTTTTTGGAAGTGTATTTAAATCCATTTTATTTATTTATTTATTTATTTAGATGTTCCATTTATACAGTGCACATGTATCTCTGTAATTCCAGGAACACAAAAATAGCTTTAATAACACTCATCATAATAATGCTGTGTTACCCCTTTTAACCCAGGCCAGCAGCCAATATGCAGGGCCTTGTGGGTTGTTTCTGTTTAGAGGAGAGATTGAATAGGAGTCAGGTATCTCTTTGAGGCAATCCAGGGCATTCACAAAGAACATACACAGTACTGTTTCCTGGAATGCAGCAGGCATCAAACACGAGATAGTTTCTTTCCTTGCAGTTCCAAGCCTCTGTCCAGCCAAAAGCTCTCTGTCTGTCTTAGCTTTTTTCTCGGGGTCGTGCTACCAATGCTTCTCTGGTTGTCTCTAAGGCTTCCTTGCTGCCTTCTCTGTCTGCTTCTGTGGAGTTTTGCCCCTTCTCTCTCACACCCAGCCCCCTGTGTTTGTATTCAGGCTTGAGGGGAAAACCCCTCAGACCACATGGTTCAGCTCCTACTCCAGCCTTGCATGTGGCCTGTGTCTTGGATGGTGGCTCCTATAGCTTCAGCTATTTATTCAATAAAGGAGCAAAATTTTTTCCGACATTTATCCGGAATCACAGGTGACTGGCATGCCCACCAGTTTCCACAAGGTTCCTCCCAGCCCCTCGGATAACGCCTGCATCTCCAGTGATTAGGTCTAAGCTTCCTAGTTTGGCCTTAGATAACTTCACCTCAGTATCTGCAGTACTTCTGTAGTCTGAGTCCTGCAAATACTGAAGTAACTATCTCTAGCTCCTCCACATTTCCCCAGCCACATTTACCCTGTCCTAGCCAGGCTGAGTTAAAGCCAGCTAGCTGTCTTCCAAACCCCAATCTGAACCAGACCCCTGGAAAGCCACATGACAGGAGCATCTGGGTCCGATCAAACGGAGCTGTAGCACGAGTGCAGCATTACAATGGTGGCATTGGATCCCGGCCTGCTTCGCAGAGCACACAGCATTTGGGCTGGCAGGCCAGAACCTAGGGGCACCCTGCACAAAGGAACCTTGGGGCAGATGAGAGACTACCCAGAGGTACTGTGAGGATCCACTCCGAGAGAAAAGAAAACCACCATTTATCCTGCAACACAGCAACAGCAACACGGGGCCAGCAGAGATCTAAAGTTGCCATGGATGCTTGTAGCCCAATTCTGCATTGTTACCATGGCTTTAGGATGGTGTGACTCCATTGGCTTGGGAAATTGAGGAGTCAACCCAGTCCTTGGTATTTGTGCATCACCAGGAACATCAGCCGGTGACGCTGGTAATCGCTGCAACATGCCCCTGCTTAACACCAGGCTGAAAAGGGTCCATGGAAGCTACCTCCTCACAACTCCCTCAGGAAGGGCTAGTTCGAGAGAGGACAATAACAGGTTGTGAGGGTCAAGAGATGGAAGGACACGTTCTCAGCTAGTGAGAGTTAGCACAGCTCCGTTGACTTCAGTGGAGTCGCTCCACTTTGCACTCGCTGCAAATCTGATCTGGCTCTTGGAGCAAGGGCATTCAGTTGCTTTACAATGCTTTCTACCCTTGTCTGTCCTCTTATCACACCCCTTTCTTGCCACCCCATTCATCATGTCCTTCCTTCTCTTTTCCTCCTGCTCTGTTCCTGGTCCCTTCTCTACCTCTCTTGTCAGTTTCTTTCATCTCCAGCATATTCTCAATGTTGCCTCTCTCCTCCTTTCACTGCTGCCTGCTACAACTCTTCCTCATCCAACTCCTCCACCTCTTACTCCCCATTACCAGTTCTGTTCCTCTTGTCCCCATTGTAGACAGATACCACCCCCACCCTCCCTTGATGTCCAGGACATTAAATCATCCATTCTCCTCTGCAATACTGCTGCCTTCATCCCTCCTTCAGGAACCTTTTCTCCTTCACTTCCGTTGTCTGTCTCTCTGACTCACATGACTTCAAGTCCCTTCAATTCCTTGCCTCCCCTTTGGATGGACACCATTGTATCTATTCAAATGCAGTCATTCTTGACTCTTTCCACTGCCCTTGTCTATTACTCTTTCCTCTGCACGCCACTAATCAGCGCGTCTTTTAAAATCTGATTGGCTATCTGTCAAT
Source organism: Eretmochelys imbricata (assembly GCF_965152235.1). Lineage (NCBI taxonomy): Eukaryota > Metazoa > Chordata > Testudines > Cheloniidae > Eretmochelys > Eretmochelys imbricata. The sequence continues at coordinate 209,217,281 of NC_135574.1, read as the reverse complement.
GAGTGAGCTAAGGTGGGGGAGGGGATATCTTTTATTGGACTAACTTCTGTCGGTGAGAGAGACAAGCTTCTGAGCCACACAGAGCTCTTCTTCAGAGCTGGGCAAGCTACTCAGAGTGTCACAGCTAAATGCAAGGTGGAACAGATAGTGAAGCATAAGTAGTTAGCACATATTATAAGAAACCATGCAAGGGGAAGTGGCCCCATAACACATCTGCAGTCACAGGACAACAAAGGGGAGTTAGCAGGTTACAGATTGTTGTAATAAACCATAAATCCAGCGTCTTTGTTAAGTCGATGATTTGTAAAGTCTAGCAAAGTTATGAATTTTGAAAGTGTTGTCTTTTGTCTTGTCTTTTGAAAGTGTTGTTCAGGTTTCCTTTGAGGATGAGGACTAAGAAGTCTGATTTGGAGTGATCCTGCTGTGAAAAGTGTTTGCCCACAGGTGGTTTAGTCTTTTATCATTTTTTTCTATGACTTCTTTCCAGAGCGCAGTGATTGTCTGGTTTTCCCCACATAGTTGTTATTGGGGCATTTAGAGGACTGGATAAGGTACAGCACTGATAAGCTTGTGTTGGCATCTTGGAAGATGTGTTGTGGGGCGTATTGATCATTGTATCAGGAGAGGTATGTCTATAGGTTTTCATCTGTTGCTCTGGCAGGGCCTGGTGCCGCTTTGAGTTAGTGCATCCTGGTCTGAGAGGAGTTTGCTTCTGATGATGAGCTTGGAGAGGGTGGGGAGAGTTGTTTGAAGGCCAGAAGAGTGAGCTGTCACTCAAACATTCCCTTCCTACCGACAGCCAGCATTTCCAATGAAATTCACACCCAAGTATCCAAATCTCAAGCATCTGCACTCACCGTCCAAAAAATAATCATAAGATTGGCTTTAAAATCATGAGGTTATTTAACAAAATAACTTGCACTGTTGGAGGGTCCTGGTGTATGTGTCTTCTCATGTTTGAGCCATTGGGGAGAGCAGGCCACCCCCAATTAGAGTGTGCCCACTTCAGGTTCAAAATTCCAACTTACACATACACAAAACGCACACGCAAAAATGCTGCATCTCTACTGGCTGCTAGGCTCAGCCTTCCACTTGCCCTCTCCTAATCCCCTCTGCCATTCTGCCCTTCATTCCCCAAGTCTCATGCACTCTCCATGCTCCTTCACAGTCGCTTGTCTCTCACTTGCCCCTAACTTCACCTGCCCCTTTATTTCCCCTCCTTTCCTCTCACACTTCCCTGGGCTGCACCCATCCCTCTCCTGGACCCCATATTCCCCTCAAGCTCATCAGTATTCCTTCTGCAAATCCCAGTTCTCCTGTCCCCTCACAGTGTCCTATCCAGTTTCCCAACCATGGAGCTTAGAGGGCAGCCATCTTCCTTGAGGGCAGCCTGGCTTCAGTCCCCATGGAAATAATGGAAGATAGTGGCCATCTTTACTAGGAGAGCTTTACGGTCACCTCCAAATACTGTTGTGAAATATTGATCACCTCAGCGAAAGCAGCCTGTGGCTCCAGCCCTATGGAAAGCCATGGGCGATGGAAGCCATTATGAGGTAGGGGGAATATTGCAAGAGAAGCCCCCAAATCATGAATGTCTTTAAAATGAAAACTTCCTGTCATGCGACACGTGTGTTGAAGGCTGTGTGGGTCTCTTTTGGATTTTGTACTTTTTCTTTATATTTTGTGATTATTTAAAAACTTTTCAACAGAACATACGCAGGCCCCAGAAGGAAACGTACAAAAATGCATGCGTCCCTTTGAGGGGGCTGAACACCAGTGAGCTAGCGGGGTAACCAGACGTAGAGAGAGTGTGAACGATGCTTCTGCCACGGTGTTCAGGGCAGCACTAGGTTCTAGTCCATGTAATGTACCTGTTGAGCATCCCTTTGGGTTCCCATGTGCAGAATGTGACCAAAGCAGGCACATTCTCCCAGAGCAGAGAGCTCCCTGACTGTCTTTGTCTGACAGCTTGAAAACATCTAGCCAGAGCACAAGCCATGTGAAGCCTTCCAGCTCTCCTGAAAAGGTGACACACTGTTAATGATAAACTCATTACGCCTTCTACTCCCATCCATGTATATGGCCCCAGATCTCAGGAATCTCTTTGTTTTACTGGAGTGAGTTTAAAAGCAAGCATAGTTAACTAGCCATTGTCATCCAGGAGGCAGAAGTCATCAGTAGTCTATTAACTTGGACTAAAGGGCAGAATAACTTGTATCAAACTCCTCTGTCCGCCCCCCCCCGTGAAAGAGGGTTATAGTCTTGTGCAGCCTGTGGGACGGACCCCAGCCACTGCAGCTGCTGCTACCGATGGTCTGGCAACAAGAGAGCTCTTCTGGGGAATATTGTGTGTACACGGTGGCTGTGCTTTGGAGTCAGCAAGTCTGGAATCCCAGCAGCCGGAGGAAGTCATTCCCACTCCTTCGGGGAAGTCAGCATCGCAGCTGTGCAGAGCTAGTCTGCTGTTTGTCTGGAGAACTGAACATGTGAACTGCTCTATAAATATTAGTCGTGGTGTTGATTTTTCCTGGACGGGAAGAAGAGAAAAGCTGCCTGAGGACAGAAGGAAGCAACACAGACTAGAGCTGTTCTGAGCCCAGGTGTCTGATCAGAAAGTAGAGACAGCTCTTCATGTGAGAGAGGAGAGAGGGTTGGTGAAAGAAACCAAGGAAATCAAAAATGAGAGAGCTAAGCTGCCGAGATGCTGGAGAAAGGGACGGGGGGATGCGCTTGGGACTGAGCTGAAAAGCATCCAGGTTAATTCAAGGAAAAGAGAGACACTTTGGGCCAGGACCTGCCAGCAACGTGACATCCCTACACGGTGCTCTCAAAAGCCAGTGGATCCAGTGAATGATTCCCCTGGCATAAGGGGATGCTCCAGAGGCAGCTCCTGTAGTGGCTACATTCCCGTCCTGCCCTTTCCCAGCCCTGACGCACCTTCCCCCATCTTTGCTGTGGAGGCACAAAAGGCACAGAGCTGGATTCCTCAGCTGTTAAAGGGCTCGTTAAAGTCCCTTTGGGCCACTGTGGCGTTGCAAAGGGACCTTAACCAGAACCCAGGATCTGGTTCTTTTTATTGACACTGGGGAAAGGACCCTTAAAAGAGTTTCTTTCACTCATCTTAGAAACTTGAAAGGGAATAGGAACTGCCCAAGGTCCTTTCCACCCTGTTCCTGTTAAGTAAACCCAACACATTTCAGTACACTTCCACGAGCCAAGTAAAACAGATTTTAAAAATTCCACATGACACCATGCAGGAAGAGAGTTTATAGAACAGCACATTTCCCTGAAGGGCTCATAATTAGACTAATAAATGACATGATTTTATTGACCTGGGTCCTTCTATGTGCTGCATTAACGTGTCAGCAGTAGCCACTCTGGAATTTGTCCATTTTAACTCCATTTTTTACACAAATAAGCAAGTGCAGAGTAAAAGGCAGGATTCATAGAATAGAATCAGAGAATCATATGACTGGAAGGGACCTCAAGAGGTCTTCTAGTGCAGTCCCTGGCACTGAAGGTACAGGAATGGTTTGCATAGCAGACAGTTTGAAATGCTCATGCAAAATACTGATAACAGTATTTTAAACAATAAACAGCCCATGATTAATGGAGGAAGTTCCTTTGCCTAGAAACCTGGACCCTGCAGGCCCCACATACACACAAGTTTTACTGAACTCAGTGGGAATTCCACATGCTGAGGTCATGCAAGACTGGGCCACCAGTGATTATTAATTCAGTTTCTAAAACAACAAGCACTGACAATAGCTAACTGTGCGCAGAGCACAGAGGATGCCATGCTTCAAGTGTTTACCTTACAAAAGTGGAAAATAGCAAATCTAAAACAACCAAATGGAGAGAGAACAGATCCTGTCACTTAATCTTTAGAACCTCCTGTATTCTATGTCTCATTTGCGATGTGTATTACTGCTGGGATAAATTAAAACAAGTCCAAGATATAAACAATGGGGTTTCCTTTGATAGTTGTTTAGTGCAAAAATGTTCAAGACCAAGGAAAGGAAAGGAAGAGAAGAGATCCCGTAATTGTACAATTACAATAGTTCAAGAAAATTCTGTTTGTTTGACAGAAAGAATGACACACTGGATTAGATTCATCCCTGGTGCAATTCCACTGAAGTCAACGAAACTACATCAGAGAAGAATTCTGCCCCTTATTTTTATGGCCTTTCCTCAACAGCCCCCGTCGGGGAGGGAACTCACATAGATGCAGGTCCTGATCGCAGAGGAATTTGAATCCTTCCTCTATATAAGGAGCATATTTCCTGCCAACAGATAATTTTGAACCAGACACATAAATGAAACCAAGATTAATGTGCCTGTGAAAATAACACATTTAAATAGTCATAGGTGCAAAATCATCTAAAAAATAACTGACCGATCTGACACAAACCTTGGGCTCATGGGGTTTGAGCATTTTAGAAGACAGAGAATTAAGACACATGCAAGTTTAATGTAGCTCCTCTCCTGCTTGACTTTACCTCTACAGAGCCCCATGATAGCTCATGTGTACTGAGTAATATGGCCATGGACCCTTTCAGTGCCGTGATGGTGGGGCACACACATTTCCCACAAGCCCTTATTGCTCTGGGCCCAGGGTATAAACAGCCTTTCCCTACAAACAATTCCCAGCTTCTCTCTTTCCACCAGACATGGCAGGCTAGGAACTGCTCCCCTCTTTCTCTGTGCAGGGCAGTGTGTGCCGCCATTTTCCTATGCACAGCTACTGCATATAGGTAGTGTCACGTGGCCTTCGTTTTGTTTTCTTACAACGTCACTTTGACATGTAGATTATGCCTGTTCTGACCTTCTGGCAGACCTGACACTGAAAATGCAAGAGTTGAAGGAGGCAGAGTGAAAGGAGTTGGTCTCTCGCTATTCTTTCAGTGTGTTTGCCACACACTTCCCAGTCCAAGCTGAGTAGCACTGGGCAAAGAGACACGCCAGCCACGAGCTCCATTTCGGATGTTGGTAGAAGATTTTTTCCGCAAACGTTAGATGCCAGCCAAACTTTAAAGGCCCCAAGTGAGTCACATTTTGCTTCAGAGGTTTGGCTGAGCAGGACACTGTGGCTAGCAAGCTAAGCCCTTGGATTGTGGTTCCTTTCGGGGGAAACCAGAGCCAATGCAGAGAGATCGTTTCTGCAGTGGCAGAATCGTTTCCATCTGACGCTTTCATAGGCCAAAAAGTGTTAAAGGTTAGGATTTGAAAGGAAATTTTCTTCCCAGCACAGTCCTAGTTCCTGCGATGTGTTGAGCAGTTCAGGCAAATTTCTTGATCTGACAAAAACTTCCCAAGTTCCTCAGCCAGAATGAAGTGATTCCCCTGGTCTGGTGAGACAAGACAGCACGGCGCTTTCGTCTCCCCATAGCTGCACCTGGGTGCCCTGCGATAGCCGGAACCTGCTTACAACTCTCCAGGGTGGGGACCCTTATGCTAGTCCTGGGGAGTCTCTGACAAGTCCAATAGTCTGCTTGCCCTTGGGAAACCAAAGGATGCACCTCAGCCAAATTTAGAGGCCGCAGGTCCAGGCTCAGTGTTCCACTTTGGAAGCATAGAGGGGCCATGTAAGTGATGGAACCAGCCCCAAAGAAGAATCTGATCTCACCTCCTACCGTGGGTTTGTTTTGGATCTCCTGGCAGATCAGGCAATGTTTACGGTTAGCTCTCCAGGGGAGAACTTCTGGTCTGGGAGAGATGATTAAAATGGACATTAGCCCATGTAGAAGCAACTCCACAGTCTAACAAACATCCCTCAGGCTAGACTGTGGAACTAGTAACTTCTCTGGAGGCTGTAAACATCCCATCGGCTAAGGATGACCACATTTTAAAACCAAAGCAATAGCTAATGGTGGGTCTGAATCTGCCACCCTTGCTCATGCTGATCACAAGCAGCCCCACTGATTTTAATGGGACTGTTTGTGGAGTAAGGTATCACCGCCTAAGGGCCAAATTCTCTGCTGGTGTAATTCAGCACAGCTCCATTGACCTCACTGGTGTTACTTCAGCTGTCCAACTTCTGAGAATCTGGCCCACTGTGAGCCAGAGTGGCAGAATCAGGCCCTAAAATAGCAAATGAACACGGGCAAAAGCCACAGCTTTCAAGCGATATCGGTCCTGAGAGAGCCCTGAAGATGGGACAGCTGTAGAAAATGTTGCTCTGGTCTCTTGGCTAGTGTGATTGGGCAAGTGGCCGTGCCTTCCAGTGGGGAGGCCCTGGCTGGGGAGAGGAGTTGGACATGACTCTCCCCGTGAGGAGGAGATAGTGTCCTCAGAGCTGGCTGGAGTCTTAGTCTGTCCATGAGACCAGGGGTTCCAGTGAACATCTGTCATTAAAAACCCCACGGTTTTCAGGTCTGGGTGCTAGTTTGTGCCGGTTCCCCATTTTCTGATGAATGCTGAGAACATACGTGGCCTACCATGCAACAGGCATTTGGATTGGCATCAGTTAATTTGCGCTAGTGCTGTCTGACAGCGGGGATGTCGGTCAGGATGCCACCGTCATCATGTCTTCACCAGTCCCAACAGTTACCCAAAATATTTGTTAATAGGGTTAGTCGCTTGGTACCACGGACCCCTCCTTTTCTTCTTCCCTCCAAACACACACATGCAATTCATGTGACCTGAGCTGTTCCTGGAGATTTCAGACTGTGGTCTTCTGAGCTATAGGTGAGTCTTTGTTGCTCTGGAACTCCTGTTGCATTGGATAGTCTGCTTGCCTCAGTGAGGCCTCAGATTGGAGTTTAAGAAAGCATCACACCACACTCTGCATTCAGCGGCATATTAACGCCAAGGCCGACAAGGCCTAGGCCTAGCGTGGCAAATTTGCAGGAGCAGCAAATTTATAATAGCAGCCAGAGGCTGCTTTCCCCGGTGCCGGTTTGTGCCCTCTGCTCCCGGCCCTGCCCCAACTCCACCCCTTCCCCGCCCCCTCCCTGCCCCTATTGGTCCCCTTCCCCAAACCCCCACCCTAGCCCCGCCTCCTCTCCTGAGCGTGTTGCATTCCCCCCTTCCCCTCTCCTTCGCGAAGCTGTTTCGCGCACCAGCACTGGCAGGAAGTGGGGAGAAGCAGGACCCGGCAGCGTGCTCAGGGGAAGAGGCGGAGGTGAGCGGGCAGAGGTGAGCGGGTGGGGGTGGGGGGCGCGGCAATTATTTCTGGGCCTAGGGGCAGCAAAATCATTAATCCGCCACTGTCCGCATTCTGCAAAGGGCAGGAGTTTCACTACGTCCCCCACATTAAGCCATACAGGATCTTTAACGGGCCCATTCATTGTATGTTTACTGGAGATCACACCTCTTTTATCGACAGTATTTTTCATGAGCTCCTTTCCACTGCTGTCCAGTGCTCTGAACTGAGTAACGACTTCTCTACCAGGATGGGAACCCAGTGCCCTGTGGAACCAGAGCAGAAGGAGCTTAAGGAGAAAAACAGTCATTGCAAGTCTTACCAGGAGCTCTAGAATCCTATGCAGTTTGAACCAGCTACAGAGACTTCCAGGATCTCACTCTTCTGAGCCAGGTTGGGTCGGTAACAAAAGGGCTGTGGATCTGCTACTGGCCCAGTGCCTGTTATAACACAGATAGGGTAACCATTAAACTAACAGTGGTACTTTCTGTTCCATCCGGGTCCTTACGCTGCACCCGTTACCAGAGTAGCTGAGCACTTCCAGAAGAAGATTATCGGCATGATTAGCATCTGCAAGGCCTGGGTCACTCCTTTGCCCTTCCTCTTTCCAGGGAAATAATTACGTGAGATTTGTTCTCTATTTTATTTATTGTTTATTTTTTGCCTGCTGTGCTCTGAGGTTTGATTAGCAAAGGCAGGTGGAAGAACAGTGCTTTGGGGTTGGAATGGCAGGTGGTGAGGTTTGAGATCATTCATAGATCCTGCAGGGTTCGCTCTTCAGCCTTAGCATGACCCCATGGAAAGCTTTGTCTCCTGCACAAGTGTGGCACTTATGTGCATCCTGCCAGTCAGTCAGGCCCTTGTCCTCAGTGGGAGTGAGTCAGTGTAACTCCATTAATCCAGATACAACAATTCACACCAACTGAGAGTCGGCCCTCGGAGTTTAGAAAGGGCCTTGTGCTGATTTAGGGAAAAACACAAAATTATAAACAAAAGCAAAACTCTAGTAACAGTCCATAAATGCAAGTGAAATGGCTCTCCACTACTCAGCAATTGGAGTCACTGTTTATATTGAAAATGGGATCCCTCTGTGTTAGTACCATGGGCATGATCCAAAAGCCATTACAATCAATGGAGAGACTCCTGGTAACTTGAGCAGGCTTTATACTGGACTCAGGACCTCACTTGTGGGTGTTTTCCAAGGGATGCTGTAAAATCACAAACTCCTTTAAGTCACATTCCAATTTTAAATAATAGGCTTTGGGTCTATCTGGGAGCCCTTGGATCTGACTGCAGTCCCATGGCAGCATTAGTTGTTCCTGTGTATACGGCACCCAGAGACAGCCAGTAGGGCTTTTGTTAGGTGTATTTCACAGGAAATATCCTTTCTTAAGCCTGTTAGTTTATTTTTATTGTAAAGCTTTTCAGCAACTTCATGGTGTACCTCTTGGCTGAATCACAAAATAGTAATTCCATGGAGACCAAAAAGATCTCATAGACTTACAACGGGACTTAATAAAAGGAGATAAAGCCAAAACGCTTTCAAACACATGCTTTGGTGCTTGGAAAGAAATGTTCTCCATTGTTTCTTACCCTCTGAGGCTATAGCCAGTATTAAGAAGAATCTGTGGGCACCTGTGATGGTTAGTGATAACAAGCTTGTTTTTAATTCCTGTGTCATGAAAGAAAACAAAAAGGTGTGCTAAGTGGCTCCTAATTAATGGATTGAGGTAGACAGGAACACAGTGAAAACCCATGTTTTTCCATGAAATCGTGTTAATGAATACTAGAGTATCTGGATAGCCCAGCAGCTCACTACATTAGCTGTTGCCTGATCTATTGGTTAGGGATTATTTAGAGTTTCCAACGTTACATTCCGTGGTTTGGCAGGATTCATTTGTCTCAAGATGAGCCACAGTATTACAGCTAGTTTGGGAGAGAGGCCCCCAGTGTATGCAGGAGAGAGAGACGCGCTTAAGGGAGACCTTTTGAATGTGCAGTGGTTTTATTAGCGCAGTCAGCAGTATCACAAACACTACAACGCAGCGAAGCAGAGATAATCCAGGCATCCAGAACTTGTGTATACACACTGTCCCATGGCGGGAGCCCCATAACAGGCAAGATGATCCACAAGTGGTCCTTGGCCTTACAGGTTCCAGGAAATCTCCCAGGAGTGTGTGGGCCAAGTGCCACCTATAATCAGAGGTCAGCTAATGCCCACTATGCCTAATGCATATACTGTAGGGAGTTCAGCCCCTTTTCCTTATGTGTATTTCCTCACTCAGGGTGTCCTTCTCCCACAGGCTAATAGGCATCTTTACTTCAAGCTTATTAGCATATACATAAATTAGTTACCATGGCATTCTTTTGTTTGGACATCTGCTAATGCACCTAACTTAAAATATCTAAAGCTGGTACAAACTGGCATCTTGCAGTTACCTGTCAGCAGTTTGGCAACACTTGCTTATAACACCATTCTGTCTTGTGTTATGTGACCATTTACTTGTTAGTTGCTTATGTTAAGTCTTTAGGCCTTGGGCCTTAGTTAGTTTTGCTAAACTATTATCTTTACAGGCTTGAGACCCGTAGGCTTTTGCATTACTGCGTTAATAAATACCTATACTTTATTTAGCATATGCCCATATATCTGTAGCAACATAGCAGGTTACATAGCCCACCAGGATCTTGAGCTGAATGTTCTTCGGTAAATGGAATTATTATTTATTCTTAATTACTGTTCATTCTTAATTATTCTTATTATTAATTCTTAACTACTGCTAGTAGTAGTATTATGGTCTTGTCCAAGAGTGTCTATATGGAAATGTAAACCCTGGGTTAGTGGGACTTGACTCTGCAGACCCTGGGTTTGGATGGGGTCAAGCATCCATCATCATTGGAGACCCTAGGTTTACAATTTCTCCAGCATCCACACCACAGTACACAAACCCAAGTCAAACCACCATATCCCCAGCTTCCTAGCACCCACCTGTTGTAGTTATTGGACCTACAAAGTTACCCTAAGCTCAATTGTAAAAAGTATGTGAAAGATAATAAGATGTTACAATAACCATGAAAAATAGGTCAAGTTGTTTATGAAGATGAATGTTGTAATAAGTCCATGAAAACCCAAAAAAGAAGCGGTATTAGTCCAAACAAAATGGCCTACTAATGTAAGTCAAGGACTGTTGTGCGGTCATATTTGGTAAACAAGAAAATATGGGAACAAAGTTACCTCTGCCAAGTTTGGCCTTATGGAAATGGATTTAATTGGAAGACAAAATAATGAGGATAAAATGTCACCCATTTTTCCTCCTTTTGGGGGTTCTTAAAAAGAGACTTGGGGGAAAAAATCATCCTCCCCGCAGCTCATCCCCTGGGCCTGCCAGCCCTGCAACTCATCTTGACTCATCAAAAGGACTTTCTTCCTGACAGGAAGGCTGGCTGGCCTTGCTCTTCTACTGTGCTTTCATCTGTGAGGGGTGAAAGTCATCCCATTATCATGACATCCAGTCCTCAGCCTGTCAGTGGATGTAGCTAATTGCCATCACCACAAAGGCACATAAGATCCTGGGTTGTAGGCCCTTCTCTTGTTGTGGTATTTTCTGCCCCACTGTTTCTTTCCTCCTATCCTATCTCATTCTCTTGGCTTTTCATTGAATCGTGAAGTCAACTGCATGGCATTCATCCAAACCTGCTATGTCTAAGGAGAGAGAATCCAAGCCGATGACAGCCCTGACCAGACCATAACTAACCAGAGTCTAAATAGCACATGTCATGGTTGACTTGCCAGCCAAAGCATCCACTCATAACTAACCAGCAGTCCCGTGCTTCAGAAACATCAACAAAAGCCTCATTTCACACGTCTTCTCTTTCCTGTCTCTCCTCCACTTTGGGTCTGTCTGTTTCTGAAAAACAAGAGATGTGAAAGCCCTTCACTCCAAGACTCAGAGTACAATTAACCTTCTGATGAAAAGGAAAAACGTTGTTCTGCAAATAAGATTGTGACATTTTGACTCCAGAAGGAGAAAGACTTTGATAAAGCCTGACTGTTTTGCATCATCACTCAACCACAGTTTCAATACAAATGTTTGTCTTCATGTCTTGTGTTTAATCTGTAAACTTCCAATTTAAATAAATGCTTTCGAGTGTTTGCCACGTAACGGAATAAAAATGAAAAGCTCTGTTTAAAAATAACCCCAAGCCCATCTCTTATTGTTTAATGTTAGACAGTAAAAGAGTTTATAAACACTTGAACTCTTTAAGCCTTTGAGGCTATATCTACACTGGGATAAAAAACCCACAGCACCGTGTCTTAGAGGTCAACTGACTCAGACCTGCAGGGCTCAGGCTACGGGGCTAAACATAGCAGTGTAGACGTTCAGGCTCGGGCTGGAGCTTAGGGTCTGAGACCCTCCACTTGTGGGGGCCCTGAGAGCCTGGCTCCAGCCTGAGCCCAAACATCTACACTGCAACTTTATAGCCCTGTAGCTTGAGCCCTGTGAACCTGGGGCAGCCGCAGCCATGCCAGGGGTCTTGTGTTGCAAAGTAGCCATACCCTAAGATCAATGTCAATGGCCTGCCAGCTGCGGCCGCTCTAGCCCCTGGTTCGTGGGGCGTCAGGGTACAACTTGACTGTCAACCCCGACCCGTTTCAGGAAGTTGTCACAGCCCACCAAGTTCCCAACACAACTCGCCGAGCTGTCTTTTGGGTCTGCGCGCTCCCGGCAACATACAGGAGTCACCATTTCAAGAGCTTCTCTTGCTTATGCTTTCACTCCTCTTTCAGCAAACGGGCAGCACAGCCAGGAGATGTTGGTGGACATTCTGGTGGCATTTTCTGACCTACCAAAGGTGCCTCATGGAGGAGGAGGACAACGATACAGACCTGGCAGACTCAGACTGGCTCGTGCTGTTCACGACTCTCGGTTTAGCCACCGGGGCCCCCTACATCAACCGGCATCTGTGAGCAGGTGCACAAGCACAGACTGGTGGGAGCAGATCATCACACAGACCTGCAGTGACCAGCAGTGGCTCCAGAACATTTGCAGAAAGAAAGCGATGTTTCTGGAGCTTTGTGAGCAGCTTGCCCCAGCCCTGCAGTGTCAAGACATGCAAATGAATCCAGCCCACCCAGTTCAGAAGCAGGTTGCTACAGCCCTCCGGAAGCTGCCCACCCCTGACTGCTACTGCTCCGTTGCTAACCAGCTTGGTGTTGGAAAGCCAACAGTGGGTAAAAGGGTGATGGAGGTTTCTGAGGCAATCGGGTGTGTGGCTTATCCCCAGGCAGCGGGCATGAACAATAACCCTGCAGTACCTGCTGGTTTTGAGAGAGGGGAGTTTTTCCAAACTGTACCAGGGCCATTGATGAGACTCGTGCCCATGGTTTGCCCTCCTCAAGGAGCATGTGAGTACATAGACCCCAAAGGGCACTGTGACACTGTTATGCACTCCCTTGTGGATCACAGAGGCTGATTTATGGACACCAGCGTGGTCTACACTGGAAAAGTTCCTGGTGCCAGGGTTGCAGTGTTTCAGGGAGTGTCCAAAGCCTGCGATAGATGCTTCTATCCCTGAGCTGGCAGCGATGCCATTAGCTCCTAATTATAATCCCTCCCTCCTATATAGCACTTTCCATCAGCAGATCTCCAAACGCATTGCAAAAGAAGTTAAACATTGTTGTCCCCATTTTAATGATGGGGAAACAGAGGTATGGAGCAGTCATAAATATGGAGAGAAGGGTAGCATAAAATCCCTCCTTGGCAACTGTACTGAATCCCCTTACCTGTAATGGGTTAAGTAGCTCAAATAACCTAGTTGGCATCTGACCAAAATGACCAATGAGGAAAGAAGATACTTTAAAATCTGGGGGCGGTAGGATTTCTTTGTGCCTCTCTTTGTTGTTCCCTCTCCAGACGGAGGGAGAGACCAAGCACGTACAACATCTCCTGAAAATATACCTGGAATAATAGATCTAAAACCACAGAAATTGTAAGTAGGCAAGGAAATGCATTAGGTTATCTTTTGTTTTAGCTTGTGAATTTTCCTATGCTACAGAGGTAGTTTTATTCCTGAGCTAGAGGGGAATCCTCTGTGTTTTAAATCTTTTTATTTACCCTGTAAAGTTACCTTCTGTTCTGATTTTTCAGATGTGATTCTTTTACTTTTTCTTTATAAATAAAGTTATTTTAAGAACCTGATTGATTTTCAGTGTCCTGAAGACAAAGGGTCTGGTCTGTGCTCACATTGCTAACCAATTGGCTGGTATATTGTTCTCAAGCCTCCCCAAGAAAGGGGGTGAAGGGGTTTGGGGGGATATTTTGGGGGGATAGGGATTCCAAGTGACCCGTCCCTGAATTTTTGTGTAAATCACTTGGTGGTGGCAGCAATACCATCCAAGGACAAGGAAAGGAATTTGTGCCTTGGGGAAGTTTTAACCTAAGCTGGTAGAATATAAGCTTGTGGGGCCTCGCATGAAAACCCCCCTATGTAACCCAGAGTTCAGAGTAGGGGGGGAATCCTGATTGGTGCAGTCAAGTGATTTGCTCACGGTCACACAGCAGGCAGGTGACAGAGCCAGGAAGGGAACCCAGGTCTCCTGAGACCCAGTCCAGTGTTCTGTCCACTAGACAACACTGCCTCCCTCCATTGGCTAGCTGAGATCAAGGACTCATTGAACAACATATTATACAAACGCCTAGTCAGAAAGTCCTGGCCTTGCAATCTACATGGATAAAACCAAGAAAGGAATGGTTATTACTACCATTTTACATGGTGGGGGCGAGATTAAGTGACTACTACAGGGCAGGAATTGAAGCCCCAGCTCCTGAAAGGCCAGCGAGTGCATTAACCCGAAACCCGGTCTTCCCACCCATGCAGCCTCACTGAAGCAACTGCCCTGGCTGTTAGTTATCAGAAAGTGCTTCTTGTAAAAACAAGAGGCTCACCTGTCACCTGTTACCCGATTCATCATTTTAAACCCCTGGTCACAGTACACCCCTACCCTACTTGAATATGTGGCGGGGTAACTGCTTGCCAGAGCTGGGGGAGTGGAGGTGGAATCCCGAGCCAGATGCAAAGATGACGTGCTGTAAATTCTAGAATATCAGGGTTAGAAGGGACCTCAGGCGGTCATCTAGTCCAACCCCCTGCTCAAAGCAGGACCAATCCCCACCTCAAGGACCGGGCCCACCTCAAGGACTGAACTCGCAACCCTGGGTTTAGTAGGCCAATGCTCACCCCAATCTTGCAAATACTAATGCACGTGCTTAACTTATGCTCAATGCTTGAAAGATCAGGGCCTAAACTATTAAAGCCTGGGGCATCTGCTAAGGTGTGATGGGAGATAGAAACCCCGCACTGGTGGTGAAAGGGTTACGGGGAGGCCGAGAGCTCCGTTTTTGCAGCTGGTGTCATCTGGAGGGTGCCTCAGTTTCAATTAAGGTGGGGACCGAGCTCTATGTGGCTGATTTAAGGGGGGGCCAACTGAGGCATTCAGAGTCCTGGTATCTTCTCTTAGGGAAGCTGGTCCAGGGGAGACTAGGCCTTGGGGTTCTTTCCTCAGCCAGGTGCTTTGGCAAAGGATCCAGGAACTGGAAAGCCTTGGAAAGGTTGTAGGAGGGAGTTTGCACCCTGGAACGGGTTGAGAAGGGCAGCAGGGGTGAAGGAGACTCCTGTAGCCGGCCTGGGAGAAGAGAGCCTCTAAGGAAGAAGCCCCTGTGGGTCGGAGGCTTAGGAGGAGCTGGGAAAGCCCTGGGCGGAGCACTCTGCAGGAAAGCAGGATGGAACGTGGCAGACCCTGGGAGAGCGGTGGTGAGTAGGCGAGGGCTGGGCCCCGGAAGCGTTTGTTTCTTTGCATTTAGTTTGGGCATTGGGTGCCCCAGAAGGGGTAGGGCTACACGTCACCTGGCTGGAGGGCCAAGCCCCGAGAAGTGGGCCTCGCACAGGCCTGTATGGCGTCTGGGGGAGGCGACTGATGAGAAGGCCCTGCAATGCCATGCCGAGCCCCAGGGAGTAGATGTGCCAGTTGGTGACATGCTCGTCGGCATCAGGCTCGCACTCAGAGTACAAACCCCCTAATCCAGCCGCGGTCAAAAGCCGCCGGTTAACACTGTTAACACCTGGTGGGGTCAGTTGCTTCTGTAAACTAGTTCGGTGATCTCAGCGCGGGTCCCAGTGAGCGTGACCCCGCTGGCATTTAACACTGCCCGACAAGCCTCAGTAGACGGGCCAGCATGGCTGTGTCTTCACTGGCACGCAGGAATTGGGGGCTGGATTAAAGCGAGCTAGCTAAAATCCTCGACTGAGCCAGCGCCCTTGGAGCGTTGGCTGTGAGGGCAGCAGCACTGTATCTACGACCTGAGCTGACGTCTCGTACTTCACATGGCAGTGCAACCAAAGTACCCTGTTTCTACAGTGTATATACAGTGGTAGCGAGACCGCATTAGTTATCCCATGGTAAAACACCCCGTTTCTGGTCCGTGAAGACACAGCCTACGTGTGCCATGCAGACTGAGTTACCCTCTCCTTTCTGGTGGCCTTCCCCGCATCTGCTGATGAAAGCACATCCGAAGGACAGCGTGAGAAGCATTCACTGAGACTGCCGAACAGAGAGCTCATGGATTACCGTTATGGCTCTTCGAATGAAAACTAAATTGAAACAGAAATGTTGAGTAAAAAAACTACTCTTAACAATTTTGCTAACACAGTGAAACATCAGGGGAGTTGAGTTTACAAGCGCATTCTGTCACTATAAATGAACAGACAAATGACTGCCCTAGAAGAAGGAATTTACAGAGATGAGCTGTATTTAAGGATAACAAAGTGCCATTTCCTTTTGGAAATCAAGTCTTTATTAGGTTATAAATAGTAGTTTGGGGTGGCTGCTTTCCTGCTCCAATGGAAATGGATGTTGGATGGATGGAAATCATTTCCTCTTTTCTAACTCTTGCCCTTCTGACCTGGAAAGTGGATCTGGAAAAGCTGCCAGGAGAACTCTTACATTGGGATTTGAAAAGGAGTACTTGTGGCACCTTAGAGAACCTGGATTTGTGCAGGAAATGGCCTAACTTCATTATCATGCACATTGTGTAAAGAGTTGTCACTTTGGATGGGCTATCACCAGCAGGAGAGTGAATTTGTGTGGGGGGGTGGAGGGTGAGAAAACCTGGATTTGTGCTGGAAATGGCTTTTAGATAAGCTATTACCAGCAGGACAGTGGGGTGGGAGGAGGTATTGTTTCATATTCTCTGTGTATATATAGAGTCTGCTGCAGTTTCCACGGTATGCATCTGATGAAGTGAGCTGTAGCTCACGAAAGCTCATGCTCAAATAAATTCGTTAGTCTCTAAGGTGCCACAAGTACTCCTTTTCTTTTTGCGAATACAGACTAACACGGCTGTTACTCTGAAACCTGTCATTGGGATTTGAGTGGCTCTCTGGCTTCTGAGATCTAATTGAACTCATTCCAAATACTAGCTCCATGTCATAGCAATTCCTGGCTCGTTCAGCAGGGGTGGAGAAAGAAACATTAATGAAAAAATAGGAGGAGCAACATTTTTATTCTTTCCTGGGTTGGTGGTTTCTCTGAAAGGAAGTGGACTAACAAACTCCCATCAGCGCAGTTATGCCAGACACCCAAGCAGCCAGAAGCTTTGCCGGTCAGTCTGAGTTAGGGTGACCAGATGTCCCGATTTTATAGGAACAGTCCCAATTTTGTGGTCTTTTTCTTATATAGGCTCCTATTACCTCCCACCCCCTGTCCCGATTTTTCACACTTGCTGTCTGGTCACCCTAGTCTGAGTCCTCCTTTCCTATTGCCCTAACGTAACCAAGCTGCATGTTTCCCCCTCTCTTAGTTATATTTGTGTACCTGCTGATACTTTAGTCAGCCTTTGAAGAGTGGAGATAGCATCCATCCCTTTTCCAGTAAACATCCTGCAGGGGAGGTGGAATATATACTTGTATCTTCCACTCAGACATCAGGTACTAGAGTAACAGCCGTGTTAGTCTGTATTCGCAAAAAGAAAAGGAGGACTTGTGGCACCTTAGAGACTAACCAATTTATTTGAGCATGAGCTTTCGTGAGCTACAGCTCACTTCATCGGATGCATACCGTGGAAACTGCAGCAGACTTTATATACACACAGAGATCATGAAACAATACCTCCTCCCACCCCACTGTCCTGCTGGTAATACCTTATCTAAAGTGATCATCAAGTTGGGCCATTTCCAGCACAAATCCAGGTTTTCTCACCCTCCACCCCCCCCACACACAACATTTTTGTGGCTGATTTAGAACAACGCTTCCTCAGCTCTCGTCCCCTAAAGCCCCTACTCTACTTGCGCTATATTGATGACATCTTCATCATCTGGACCCATGGAAAAGAAGCCCTTGAGGAATTCCACCATGATTTCAACAATTTCCATCCCACCATCAACCTCAGCCTAGTCCAGTCCACACAAGAGATCCACTTCCTGGACACTACAGTGCTAATAAACAATGGTCACATAAACACCATCCTATACCGGAAACCTACTGACCGCTATTCCTACCTACATGCCTCCAGCTTTCACCCTGACCACACCACACGATCCATCGTCTACAGCCAAGCTCTGCGATACAACCGCATTTGCTCCAACCCCTCAGACAGAGACAAACACCTACAAGATCTCTGTCAAGCTTTCTTACAACTACAATACCCACCTGCGGAAGTGAAGAAACAGATTGATAGAGCCAGAAGAGTTCCCAGAAGTTACCTACTACAGGACAGGCCTAACAAAGAAAATAACAGAACGCCACTAGCCGTCACCTTCAGCCCCCAACTAAAACCCCTCCAACGCATTATTAAGGATCTACAACCTATCCTAAAGGATGACCCAACACTCTCACAAATCTTGGGAGACAGGCCAGTCCTTGCCTACAGACAGCCCCGCAACCTGAAGCAAATACTCACCAACAACCACATACCACACAACAGAACCACTAACCCGGGAACTTATCCTTGCAACAAAGCCCGTTGCCAACTGTGCCCACATATCTATTCAGGGGACACCATCACAGGGCCTAATAACATCAGCCACACTATCAGAGGCTCGTTCACCTGCACATCCACCAATGTGATATATGCCATCATGTGCCAGCAATGCCCCTCTGCCATTTACATTGGTCAAACTGGACAGTCTCTACGTAAAAGAATAAATGGACACAAATCAGATGTCAAGAATTATAACATTCATAAACCAGTCGGAGAACACTTCAGTCTCTCTGGTCACGCAATCACAGACATGAAGGTCGCTATCTTAAAACAAAAAACTTCAAATCCAGACTCCAGCGAGAAACTGCTGAATTGGAATTCATTTGCAAATTGGATACTATTAATTTAGGCTTAAATAGAGACTGGGAGTGGCTAAGTCATTATGCAAGGTAGCCTATTTCCCCTTGTTTTTTCCTACCCCCCCCCAGACGTTCTGGTTAAACTTGGATTTAAACTTGGAGAGTGGTCAGTTTGGATGAGCTATTGCCAGCAGGAAAGTGAGTTTGTGTGTGTGTTTTTTGGAGGGGGGTGAGAGGGTGAGAGAACCTGGATTTGTGCAGGAAATGGCCCACCTTGATTATCATGCACATTGTGTAGAGAGTTGTCACTTTGGATGAGCTATTACCAGCAGGAGAGTGAGTTTGTGTGGGGGTGGGGGTGGAGGGTGAGAAAACCTGGATTTGTGCTGGAAATGGCCCAACTTGATGATCACTTTAGATAAGGTATTACCAGCAGGACAGTGGGGTGGGAGGAGGTATTGTTTCATGATCTCTTTGTGTATATAAAGTCTGCTGCAGTTTCCACGGTATGCATCCGATGAAGTAAGCCGTAGCTCACGAAAGCTCATGCTCAAATAAATTGGTTAGTCTCTAAGGTGCCACAAGTACTCCTTTTCTTTTTACATCAGGTACTGTAATTTTTCAATGAAACAGACCTTGAGACTTGGCATTTCAAATGGGTTTATGGTTTAGTCCTGTCACAGGCGGGCTGAATCTTTAAAACGAGTTGAGCTCAGCCACACCTGCACCAGATTAGCTCCCTCCTCTTCCCCAGCTGGTGCTGATCAGCTGGGTGATTTCTTTAAAAGGGCGGAGAGAACTGAAATTGAGAGAGTAACCAGAAGGAGCAAGTTGGGCTCCTGGGAAAGGCCCTGAAGCTGTGTCTGGAAGGACCCCAGGGAAGGAGCCGAGTCAGTCCTCTATCTCAGAGAAGAGAGAATAGTAGGCAGCTGAGACTGCGAGGGGACTCCATGGAAGGAGCCTGGGAGTCAGGACTCTACCCCAGAGCAGAGAAACTTAAAGGTAGCCCAGAACGGGCTGGGAACTGAGTACAGAGGGTGGAGTGAGGAGCCAATGAGGTGACAGAACTCGTTTGCTTGGACCTTTGTTACCCAGAGAGGGGACTGAACTTCGAGTGCAGCCCAAACTTCACTGCAAACAGCTTAAATTCATACCCACTAAACTATAAACATTACTATGTTGGGTAGACAACGTCTAGCAAAATCACCTGCTTAGCCGTAGCATCTTCTGGTAGACTATCTCCAGAAAGTGAGAGTCATAGTCTAGGACAAGTGTATAGTATTTTCCAGCCAACAGAAATAAATCTAGGCCTGCTTTGCTCCAGGGGGCCAGTTCTTCCTCAAATTGATAATAGGATCTGGGAAGACCCTGTGCTCATAGCCTTCATCACTTTCTGCAGGCTCTCATCCTAAACCGTAACTGCAGCAGTCACAGGCCACATTTCATTTGAGGGTATACAGGACTTTTCTCCACTGCACTTATATCAAATGTTCTAGCGTGTGTGTCTGCAACCACCCAATCTCTCCCAGGTTTATATTCAAAATCCAGTCTTTGTCAGCAGTTCATAGGATTTTATGGCCAGAAGGGACTAGTAGATCATCCAGCCTGACCTCCTATATATCACAGGCCAGAGAATTTCACCCAGTGACTGCTGCATCATACCCATACCCATGTCTGAACTTGTTTATGTTCTGTGATCTAAAGACAAAATTTCTCTGGTTGACATCTCAACCTCAGATTGCTGTTCCAACCTCTGATTCACAGATTGACAGCTTTTCCACACCTTGGAATAACTTTATCTGTGAGAGGGTTGCTCTGTTATACCTCGAGAGCTGATTGGGGTAGTTACTTTGCTGAGAGAGCTGCAAAAAAATACACTAAGTGAAGATGCCATTCTTTATAGCTCAGATGGTTTGAGATACAAGACTATCTCCTTTGAGTTACATTCTTACAGAACAGGTGGTGCTGTCCACATCTCCACCCTGTCTAAGATGCCTGGGCTTTCCATTTCACTCAGACCACTAGAATGTCTGCATGTCCCTCCCCTCATTTACCTGCCCCCACCCCTCGAATGTATCAGACTCCTCATGTTCAAAGAACTTTGCCATTTTTTTTATATGGGACCAAAGCTTATTGACAAGTCCCCCAAACAACTGGAGAGATGGAGTGGACGAGAGGAGCCGGTCCGTTATGGTCCAAAGGCTGTCCAAGGAATGCACAAAGTTTCACAGTTATCAGGGCTTCAACCTCCTGGAATTGTCTGTTCTTATCCCAGACAAAGGCAGCATCTGTCTGGATCACACCTTGTTGCAGGATTGAGACTGCAGCAACGTGTGTCTTTTTCTGTCGTTCAGATTCGTATGGGGAGATTGGTTACCTCTTTTCACTCCTGACTTGGCATCTGGAGCTGATGCCTGTTTGGCAGTACTTGCTCATCTAGAACTCCGCAGCCCACCGTCCAGGGGTTGGACTGCTCACTAAGCTCTCACAAAGGGGAATATGCAGAGGCAACTCAAAGAAGAAATGGTTCCTTACCTGTTACCAGAGTTCTTTGAGATTAGCCTCTTCCCCATTTCTTCCGAAGTCTCAGGTTAGGAATTCCTGAATTTGTGGAAGGTACTGAAGGGTGGTTTGGGCCTTGTCCCCTTTGATACTCTCTAAACCCACAAGGATGAGAGAAGACAGGAGGGGCAAAGGGCCTCAGTGAACACTGCTCTATAGAAAGCTCCAGAAGCTCACATGCCGGTGCCTTGATCCCCCCAAGTGTGACTATGCAGAGGCCACTCAAAGAATTCCAGTTGCTGGTAAGTTACCTTCATTTCTAGGCAAATCACAGACAGGATATTGTGATATTCATTAGCTTCTAATTTAGTCAAATCCAACTAGATTTCCATGTAGCTAGCTAAAGGCATTTCTCTTATCCCAGGACTATTTCCCTAAGAAATTTCAGTCATGATGCAAAGCATGCGGGTCTCAGAGAGCTTCAAAAAAGGGTCACAAGAATCATTTATGCTGGACAGTGTTCGGCAATGTTAATGAGGGGTCACTGCCTCTTTCCACCCACCCCCTATAATATAAAACTCTAATGCCATTTGTTGTAAAATACGTAAATAAACATTTAGACTAACCATAGCTGCTTTGTCTTAAACAAAAGAACAGCAATGCCTTTGTTTAGTAACAACTTCAGTTACCTGACTGAGGGGGGAAAAGATTAAATATGTAAGCAAAATTAATCAAACAAATTAATCTTGAACTGCACACTAACAAGTACATGTTGTTAATTTAATAAAGAAGCTGGCATCTTTTTAAAAATAATTATTCTCTCAGCATGGTACATGCATTAATTTTATGTTGTCTCCTCACTTTAAATAGATTCATATCACAGTTAAAGATGTTTACTAGATCCAGTAAGCAAGCACACATTCCAAAACACTTATTAATCCTGTTACAGGCTTTAATGAAACAGTGACCCATAATATTTTTATTTGTTATGGTTGCTAGGTATGTTGCTAAGCTATACACATCTTACACTGCCTCCAAGTATATTTGTGATATTTGAGAGCATATACTGGGGAATTTGTTTAGCTGATTTTTCCAAATTTAGTTATACTTTGAAAACGATGGAAGAAGAACCAGGAATATATCCTTTTTTCCTTGACAACACAAACACATGTAAATATATTTAAACAAACAGTTGAACAGCACATGTTCTTGGCACACTTTTCTGTTACTTTAGAGTTTTGTCATTGCAGAGAAAAACATGATTATACATGTGGATTTGCAGAATAGACTGACAAGGTAAAAAAGTAATCTATCTGGTACGGCAATGGTACATAGTGCTTTCACAATATAAACAAAGACACCTTGGAAGCAGAATTCATAATGATGTTGAACCCCCAGGTACCAATACTCAATCCCGTGCTTTGAAGAGCAGAATAAATGTTCCACGCACCCACCTAGACAAGTAAAAGATCCATAGTGAAAAAGATGTGATGAGACATGTAAAGGAAGTCAGAATTCAGCCACCTTTCAGGTTAACATGGACTCCCCTGTGTTTCCCTTCTGAGTCATTTGTTGTGTTATAATATTACCTCTGTTTAAATGTCTTGTTTTGTACAAATGGGATTAAAATAAGGTTGAATGATGCTTTACATATGAGAGCAATGTACTTCAGTGGAGCTACTATGGATTTACCCCAGCTGAGCTGAACCTGGCCTGTTGCATCCATTGTAATGTAATCAATTCACTGATAAATGTTCTTAGCTATCCCCCTTTCTGCCCTCATATTCTACCAACAGAAGTGTCAGTGAACAATCATCTGTCAGACAATGAGTTTGACTTTTTTAATAATGAAACAAATAAATCCTGACCTGTTGCCACTGAACTCCATGATAGACAACAGACACTCATTAGTAGTTAGTTGAATAATGAGACATTTCACATCTTAGTTGTCTAAGCAGTTCCCAGAGTCTCAGTTTTAATGGTAGAAAAATGGTCTTTTTCTTCATTGCTTGAAGACGTAGAATCTGATCGTGCATTCCTTGTGCATCCAGAATTTCCAGTGATTTCCATTTGGGTGCAGAGGGAATGCAGGATCGAGCCCAAATGTTGAACTGAAGTATGGTATTAAGCCATAGTCTTGTACTGGAGGTGTTGGTTTTTGTGTGCGAACATCACTATTATACTGTATGCTACATACAAAGTAGTAATTCTTACCAAGTGGAATTTTAATGTTACACTGCACAGGGAGTCTGCAAACTCTTTTACGAGGCTAAGAGAGAAAATATTGTGACTGTACAGGCAAAAGAAGAAGTATTCGATGCTCAGTAATAGCTGTCATTGGAATAGTTGATCTGTGGCTCTTTTTTAATGTAAATTACATGTAGGTTTTGAAAATGGGTGTTCTGACAATAGAACTGCAGTAGATTTGCAGTGAGTCAAATGCACAAAAGAGGTTTTAGCTTGGTATCCCCTGCTAAGTCATAGAGAAGCTCACCCTACACACCTAGAGTGCACTAGGATTCTCCATGCTCAGAAATATAAGACATTTGGCACTTCAATTATACAGAAAATATTTGGAAGCAAAAAACTGTCCCCAAAAGTCCTTGTATGATGTGCTCTGGTCTCCAGGAGGGCAGAGATTCCATACTAGCTGATTCAGCAGTGCACTGAAGCACATGCGGGTGCACTGCAGTCAATGGGACTGTTCACGTGCTTAAAGTTATGCATGTGCTTAAGCGTCTTGCTGAATCAGGATTTAAACGGGTAAAGAGGGTGTGTAAACCAAAAGATGTATTAACTGGCTCAGAGCTGATCTCTATTGGATGTGGCCTGATGAACTGTTTCATCGGGAGCAAATGAGTCGTGTTTTCACGTGCCAGTCAAGTCCCAGTGGCTGATCAGAGGCACACAAGACAGCCCTTGGAATATAGAGTGCTGCACAGTGCTCTGGGCTCCACCACGGTAAAGGCCATGGCTGAAATTGTCAAATGGGCCTGCGGGAATTTAGGTGCCCAAATACCAAACTCCCTTAGCTCCAGCCCCAATTCACACTGAAGACACTGCTGGAGCACGCTGTCCTTAGGACTTTGTGGCTCACCCAGGCTCTGGGGCTACTGAGGCAAATCAGCTCCTCCTGAGGCCTTGTCTCACCTGCTCTGAGGATACCCACACCTGACCCTTGCTAAATATGCAGCGAGGGCATGGGGGGGATGATGTCAGGGAGATGGATGAGAATGAATGGGCCAAGTACCTCAAGTAAACAGCTCCACTTTGGAGGTATCACCTGGGAGATACCATGCCTCATCTGGCTTCAAATCAACCACAAGGGTGATGTGGGAGAGACAGGGATAGGTGTTTTCCCAAGCTTGCTAATGAGGATGAACCCTGATAGCTAAGAAAAAAATCTCTTTTCAAAATTTCTCCAGACCTTTGTTTTCTTGCAAAGTAGATCCATGAGGATACTACTTTGCTTTGTAATTATTCACAGTGTTACTGTTTTTATATCACTGAGAAGTGTGTGAGTTACAAGGATATTTACTGCTGCTGTTTAAGTTGCCATCACCACCTCAGGGTATTCACAACTACTGAAAGTCTGCTGAGCATGGATAGTTCACAGATGCCACCTGATGGGCACAAAATGAATGTCAAGCAACGAGCAAATTCTGCCGTGCAACCGTAGCACTACAGGAGAGATGCACAGATAAACTCTTTTTTACTGGAGTCTTAACGTACCATAGTCACAGTCATGTTGTAATGTAGCTTTCCAGGTTGTTGGGAAAGAATTGCAATGTGTTTGGTGTGGAGAAAAAAACTTTTGTCTGATGCTGGATCACAGGAGTTGGAGGGCTTTCCCGAAGATGAATCAAAATTTACCTGTTTTCTGCTTGTGTTTGCCAGCACCAGAAAACACCTACTCACATACCCATGATAGCTTTGGAAGCACTCGGGGCTGCTATATAACAAGAATAGGTTGACCAAATTAATTTGGATTTTCAAATAGCCTTTGACAAAGTCCTGCACAATAGGCTATTTAAGAAATAGTGGTAATGTAGCTACAACTCTCAGATAAATTTCTGTCCTGGACTAGAAACAGGCTCAAAGACAGAAAACAGATGAGGAATAAATGGTCAGTTTTTCAACATGTAAAAGCTTAACAAGTGAGGTATCCCATGGATCTATGCTAGGACCAGTGAGGTGATTAGGCAGAGGGATATAAATTTTAAAGAAAAGGAGGTGAGCAATGAGGTGGCAACATTTGCAGATGACACTCAATTATTTCATTCAGTCAAGAAGACTAACCTAAAATTAAGGTTCTTAATCAAAATTAAGATGATTGTGAGGAACTTCAAAGGAACCTTTCTAAGTTATGTGATATGGCAACATGGTGGCAGATGAAATCCATGGTTGAAAATGCAGAATAATGTGCACTGGAAGAAATCATTTGAACTACTCAGACACATTACTGGCTTACAGATTAACTGGAACATAGCATCTGCCAGACTGGATGAGACTTGAGGTCCATCTTGTCCTGTATCCTGTCTTGAATGATGGCCAACATGAGATACTTCAGAGGAAGGTATTAAAAACCCCCTCGGTAGCAGATGTTGGATAATCTACACCCCACATTGGATCTCATCCTGACCTCTAATCATTAGTGATCACCTTTAAGCCCTGAAGCAGGAGGTTTAATATCCCTTGTCATCACTAATTATCATAACTCTGAATATTCTTGTTATCCATATAAATGTTCTATCTTGTTAAGTTTTTGGCCTTAGCAGTTTCCTGTAGCAGTAAGGTCCTTTTTTCAGATTTGAATTTCCCACCTTTTAATTTGATTGACTGAAAGTCCCCTTGTTCTTGTGTTGCCAGACAGAGAGAACAGATGTTTCTGATCTTCCTTCTCTAAACCAGTCATATTGTAGACTTTTATCATGTCCCCCTTACTCCTCTTCTTTCTCAGGTAACAATCCCAACCTTTTCAATCTCTCTTCACAGGTGATTTTCTCCAGGACCCTCTTTTCAGCTCCTCTAGATCTGCAATTTCCTGTTTGAGATGGGATGCCCCGTACTGCACACAGCATCTGGGTGAGGCATTAGAATATTGTCTGAATTATACACCATCTCTTTCCTTATGCATCCAAACCTCTTGTTTGCTTTTTTGCTCGCAGTCCCTTTCTGGAATTCATACAGTTATCTTAAGACCTTGTAAGATGTATGAGTAGTTTAAATTTTACCCTCCAATGTGCATTACTTTGCATTTATTGACATTGGATTTCATTTGCCATCATGTGGCACATTCTCCTAGCTCATGTTGGTTTTTCTGAAATTCCACACAGTCCTCTCTGGTCCTGACTAATCTACATAATTTTTTGTCATCTGTAGATTTTGCTCTCTCCCCTTTCCAGATCATTAATAAATATATCAAACAACATGGGACCTAGTTTGGATCCTTGAGACCCTTTTGTTCATCTTTTGCCATGATGTCAATTGACCATTTAATCCTACCCTTTGCTTTCTGTCTCCGAGCCAGGTGTGGATCCAGGACAATACTTTGCCTCTCACTCTATTATTGTTTAGCTGCTTAAGTAGCCTCTCGTGCAGGACCTTGCTGAAGGCTTTCAGGAAGTCTAAATAAACTATGTCAACCCATTCTCTTTATCCACTACTTTACTGACATGCTCAAATAATTCTGAGATTAGTGAGACACGATTTTTCTTTTCTTATATCCCCGTCTGAGGAGAGATTGATAAGACTGGGACTTTTCAGCTTGGAAAAGAGACGACTAAGGGGGGGATAGGATTGAGGTCTATAAAATCATGACTGGGGTGGAGAAAGTAAATAAGGAAGTGTTATTTACTTCTTCTCATAACACAAGAACTAGGGGCCACCAAATGAAATTAATAGGCAGCAGGTTTAAAACAAACAAAAGGAAGTATTTTTTCACACAACGCACAGTCAACCTGTGGAACTCCTTGCCAGAGGATGTTGTGAAGGCCAAGACTATAACAGGGTTCAAAAAAGAACTAGATAAATTCCTGGAGGATAGGCCCATCAATGGCTGTTAGCAGGATGGGCAGGAATGGTGTCCCTAGCCTCTGTTTGCCAAAAGCTGGGAATGGGTGACAGGGGATGGATCACTTGATGATTACCTGTTGTGTTCATTCCCTCTGGGGCACCTGGCACTGGTCACTGTTGGAAGACAGGATACTGGGCTAAATGGACCTTTGGTCTGACCCAGTATAGCCGTTCTTATGTTCTCATTATGTTCTCACTCTGTTGCCTTCTCAGTCTGGGCTCTCTCCTTGGTCTAGAGCCAATCAGGAGGTTCTGAAACTGTAACCAATCAGAAAAGAGATGAGCATCACTGTGGACAGCTCAATGTTTTTTTTTTAAAGGAAAGATGTATGTAAAGAATGTAATATAAAATAGCATTGTAATATTTCTATACTAATCTATAAATTGATGCTACACCCTCACCGGGAATGTGGGCACCCCATCTGGAAAGAGGTGTGGCAGAAACAGAAGGGGTCCAGAAATGTACATAATACTTAGCTTTATATAGCTAGATATAGATATCCCATTCCCACTTTATAGATCCAGCTAAGTCTGTACTCTATACCTTTATATAATTACCTTTATTTACACCTATTTTCAAAATGGTATAAAATAAGAGGAAATAGATCTACTAAGAAAATAGCAAAACAAAATAATTAGTTTAGTATAGAAGTTGTCAGAAGCTAAGGGAGTTTGGTATTTGGCACCTAAATTCCCTCAGGCCTATTTGTCAGAAACATATTTCAAATGGAACTTACTTTTAGTAGCAAGCTAAATTCAAAGGACAGGTCTCAAACTACATTTCTTCCTGTTAAAGAATTCTCTTTCTTCTTAAAAACAGAACGTGGAAGATTGGCTGGACTATTGTGTCTATAAATGTGCGGCAACTCTTCTAAGAATTGACACGAGTTGCAAATCTCTTCTTGACCTTAGTTTCCACAGTTCTGGTTCCATAAGTAATTATTTCCTGGAGATGATCTGATGACATGGCGTAAGAGAGCAAGTTAAAGAAATAAAGAGGCCACTAAAGAGGGCCACTAAAAATTAAAGCTCTAAGAGTAAACCTCTCAAAGGCCAGGTTTACATTAATATCACCACTTTTCTCTTGTAAATAGTCTGATGCTCAAAGATGGGAAGATCAGCAAGATTTTGATTTTAAACATTTGTTTCTCCTATGAAATGTAACCTATTTAAATCAGATTCCCCCTCTTGCAGCAGAACAAGCCTGAGAATTTTGTTTTGGCAACTATTTTACCAAAATTCCAAGTGTTGTCTAGGGAAAAAGTTGTCTGTGTAAAATCTGTATTGTGGTTTTGTAACATCTTGTTCAGGGCCCCCACAAGTGTGAGCCGCTGTGTGATCCTCTGGCTTAGCAATAGTGGGAGTTTTGTTGCTGCTAAGCTGTGTCAGTTCCCTGGCACACCAACCTGTGGGCCTTGCTAACAAACTCCTTGAGACTCTGCCAGTCTAAACCGTGCCTTGCAGGGAACAATCAGTGAACCCCGTTCCTGAGTTCCCCAGAGCAGTGTCTCTGCAATGTCCAAAGAGACACTGCCTCCAAAGAGACTGAGCACACATCAGCCTGTTAGTTTGGCTGAAGACTCACACTTCACTTTAATACACAGCACTGGGATGGTTTTGTAATAAAACCAGAAAAAGTGTGTTTACCAAAGAACAGAGATTTAAGTGGTGCTAAGCAAGGATAAAACAGACAGGTATGGTTACAAATAAAACAAAATAAAACATACTTTTTGGTAACTAAAATTAATTTTAGTAAATTGCAATCTTTGTCTAAGCAGTTTTCTTACTTACTTCCAAGTAACAGCATCCATAGCTCTCTAGATGAGGGGTCCAACTTTCACAGGCTCAGAGCGTTCTGTAGCCTATATGTCCCCTTAGTGATGGATCACTAAGAGGTCTTTCTGCTCCATTTATGTTACTCAAAGACCATTGTATCAGCCTCAAGAACCAGGAAGGCTTCCTGGGATGCAGACTCCGTCCCCCAACATGCTTATTAAATGGTCTTCTCCCTCTCTTGTTTAGCTTGATTGCTTTGTTTATCTTCTATGTAAATGTACTTTCACTGTCCTCTGTAACCAAGCTGGTCAGAGAGGTAAATCCACATTTCTTTGTCTAGGGCAGGCTGGGTTCACATGCTGCCTTCCAAACACATTTTAAGAATGTATTTGTAGCATGCATCCATAACTCTTTGTACAGAACCCATATATACATTACGCAATGATTTTGAGACCAGCGTGTCACCACTTCTCATATGATACCTTATCTGACACCTTTGAGATATATAATATGACAACAGTGTGTTGGGACAACGAGTGTGTCAGGCCTGATGTGAGTTACAGTATGGGGTGCCCTCAGTTGGCACTGAGGAGCTCCTGGCGTCTGTTTTATAGTGTTCTCAAGTCTAGTAGCACCAATAAACTCTAGGACAATTAAATCCATAGACAATCTAGTTCAATCTAGCTCTTACAGTTAATGAATATTTCATCTATTATTAAGGAAAAATACATACAGGAAGGAATTAGTGAGGGAGGGAGAAAGAGGAAAGTCATTACAGTTGGAAGCAAGATCAAAGGAAAACTACTTACAATCCCAAAAGCAAATAAAAAAGGAGGCTATGCTGAAAATATACGTATAAAGCCCCAAATCAGAAGAAGCCAAAACAACAGACAGGAGATCAAAGAAATAAGAAAATGCTGCAGGACATATTGTGCCTTTTTGTAGGAAAAATTGCAAAACCTGAAAATACTGCCAGAGTTCTGAATGCTATAAAGGTAGCTTGACTATTGTGAGATTCTGCCCTTTCGTAAGTGTAAATTTCACACTGACTGCCAGCACCAGCAATTTGCACTACACTTCAGAAATGCATTGTTAGCCTTCCGCCAACGGCAAGCACTGAATCTGGGGTATGGGTTCTTTCCTGTTAATTTAAGGTGCCGTGTTATGCTTCCAAGCATTATAGAGGCCTCCCTAATTTTGTTCCTTGAAAGTACACTGATCCTCCCTGATACTATCTAACGTAAATGTATATTTCTGCTAAAAGGCCAGAGTTATGACACATCATCTGAAAGATTATTCCAGAATGGATTATCCTGGGAATGCTTAGCAAAAATGCCACATATCAGAGACATGAACAGCTGGATCTTTACACTGATACCATTTGGATTATACTGCATTTATTTTTAGGAACCAATGTTTTCACAGCCATCCTCCATTTTTTAGGCCCTATTCACTTACTATTAAAATCAACTTGCTTCATTTTCCACGCTGAAATACCCTGCTACATGACAGGGTCACACTTACTGCATCATTATTCTGCAGAAATCCACTTTTAACTCATTCTGGCTGTGAGTTTTCCCTTTAACTAGAAAAGTAATTTAAAACCCTTCTTTCACTGTCAGCATATAACCATTAATCAATTCTTTATTCTCATACTCTCTTCTGGAAACTGACTTTATGTAAAATGTCCCCTGTTACTGTTCGGATAGAAATAGAATTTTTGATGCACGGTTTGCATCAGAGGGCTGGTATCATCTTCCCTTCTGAGATCTTGTCACTTCTTTGAGGGTTGGTAAAGGGAGAGTGCCCTCTAGATGATTAGAAGACTTTCTTGGCACACTAGAAGCCTGGCTGGAGAGGACAATACTGTAGGAAGAAGCGCTCTCTACCGTTGGTCAATTTCAGATATAAATCGTTTCTCTTTGTGCAAAGGCTTTTAAAATAAATGATCTCACTTCAGAGCCCAGACACTGAAGGTCTAGTTCAGACAGTTTAGCATACCAAGGACAAGAGCCACCTTGCACTTTATCTCACTGAAAAACAAAGTTCGCAGAAAAGAAGCAGCTGCTGCTACCGAACCATTCATTCCTGAGACACAACATTCTCAGCGTGTATGTATCTGTTGCTCAGTGGTCTTCGGGGAGCTTCCCCAGCTGAGAATCTGGGCCAATATTTGTACGTTTCTGAAAAGCCGGCCAGTACCCTTCTCTAGTTACCAAACAGTCCAAAATAATTCCATGCCACTGACAATGACAGCATGGAACTAACCTTCTGTTACTTAGTAAGATGATGATTTAATTAGTTGTATTTTAGAAATTTGAAGAAATCAATAAAATCAACAAAGTTAACATATGACACAGTGAACTCTTCACATGGAGGGGGAGTGAGGGGGAAAGTACATAAGAACGGCCATACTGGGTCGGACCAAATCCTGTCTTCCAACAGTAGCCAATGCCAGGTGCTTCAGAGGGAATGGACAGAGCAGGTAATCATCAAGCATCTGAAAAAAAACAAGCACCTAACTCCAGTTAAGCAGTCTGCTCAGAGGCTGGGAGTGGGACGGGTCTGGGCCTATATAACCCAGACCCATCTCATTCCAAGGGAGGAGCAAATGAAGGTGCACTCTGGGAGGCCCAAGCAGTACCTAGGAAACAAAACAGCTGCAGAAAGGGGCAGGAGAAGAGACAAATACCAGCTGGGGGAAAGGTTCTGGGTTTGGGGAGAGAAGGGCACAGGCTGGGGCCCACCTCCCCAGGAAACTGTGGTCTTGATGAGAAATAAGATAAGAGGACTAGAGCCTGGGATGTAGATGATAAATTTCATACTGCTTCCCCCCTTTTATTAGAATTAGTGCATTAATGACTGTCTGCTGAACCCCAGGGGGCTGGTGAGAATCTGCCAGTTCATATAACATTTGTATTGGAGCATAAGAAGACTATATTTGTGAAGGGACAAGGTCTATATCAATTTTAGACAATTCTCATTGTTCTCCTGAGTGACTCAGGAATCTTTTAAGTACTTAATAGAGCTTGTGCAGCAAGGTCTACACAGCAGATACGCAGGGTGTATCTTGAGGACATCCAGGAAAGCTTCACTGACCATCTCCATCACCCGTATGTGCGCACACAGAAAGTAAAAGACTGTCTGGGACCAATGGTCATGTCCATTTCAGCTACACATACACCAACTGTGGCTTTCATAGGTCAGTGTATGTGAAGCTGTGATTGTCTTTAACGTCCCCCAGGGTGGAGTGGTGGGAATAGTGCAGTGACCCCTGATGCCATGTAGAACGTTGAGGGGGGTATAGGTAGGTCCTAATATTGAGTTCTCAGTGGGCTGCAGAGGGAGGTGAGCCCAGGACTGTTGAACTTGCAGGTCCACCAGAACCTGCAACATCTGTGTTTTCTGCCTGACAAGACCCATTACATCCTGGTGCATCTCCCTCTCCTTTTCCTGCTGGGACTCCCGGGCCTTTCTCCTCTCCACTCTTTCCTTCTCCAGTCTGCCCTCAACGTTCATCCTCCAGGCTCTGTGCGCACTGTCCGATGCAACGTTGGCTTTCAGGATCTCATTGAACATGTCATTCCAAGTCCTCTTTTTTCTCCTTATCTGGCACAGGCGTTCTCTGGGTCAGGAGGGAGAGACCCTGAAGGCCACAGTGGCAGCAGCTGCAGATAAAACACACAGAGGTACCACTGTCAGTCTATTCACTACAGAAAACGAAAGTTAAGATGCGAAACTCTCTCCTCTTGCTCCCTGAAGTTTTAAGCACTACGTTCTTACTTCTGCTTGGCATTGCTTGTGCACTGTGTCAGTCACAGTACCAGCCATGGGGAGTATGGCCTGCCAAAGGTGAGGGAAATGAGGGAATTGCTCAGTTGCATGGATGTAGTGGTATAGAGCATTGGCACTGAATACTGGCACTGTTTTCCACAGGCGGGGGTGATTTTAGATGATCTGTCACTCCAGAGGGTAACAAAGGCAGAGAGATCCCAGCTGCTGCTGGCGTCCCATATGCTGCTGGGGCTGTATGCTGCTAGCCCGTGTACTGCAATGGTGCAAGCCGAAGTGATCGCTGACTGACGTGGGAAAGTGTACTACCACAGAGGAAGAAATAAGGCTGCCATCCCTGGAGACCTTTGGCAGAAGACTGCTGAGTGCCTTGAACCTCCATGAAAGTGTCATTGAGAGGAGGTCGGACTAGATGATCATAATGGTCCCTTCTGACCTTAGTATCTATGAATCTATGTCTCAGGAGGATTCAAGGGACATCCCTGTGCACATAAACAAACTGCTCCACATGGTCCCTCCTGCCTCTGAAAAGCAGATAACAACCACCTGAATAAAATAAAATAGGGGGAGAATGACTGGGTGCTGAGTGCAGGAGAATATTGTGTGCAGGAATGAGACCCAGGGGACAGAGAATATAGAGAGTAAGAGATGGAGCAATAGGGATAGCAGAGAAAGACTATGTGAGGGGTAGGAGGCTTTGAGGAGAAAAGAAGGTAAACATGGGGGCAAGTGAATGTAGGGGACAGGTGGAGGACAGGAGACTCATGAGGAGCATAGAAGGAGAATAAGAGTGGAAAGACACTTCGGGCTGTATCAACAAAGAAATGTAGGCTCCGAACTGCCACTTTAGGTGCCAAAATCCCAAAATTTAGATTCTCAACCCCTCTGCTCAGCTCACCTAAGTGTACGTAGTTGTAGCCATGTTGGTCCCAGGATATTAGAGAGACAAGGTGGGTGAGATCATATCTTCTGTTGGACCAACTTCTGTTACCTCACCCACCTTGCCTCACCCTGTTGGCACCTAAATTCCCTAGGTGCCTATGTTTCTACCAGTAAAGTCCCCTTGGCGCCTAAATTTCTGCCACTGGGCATGCCCAGAGTTGCCTAAGTCCTGACACCCAGCCCTGAGCTCACGCTGAAGCCCTGGCATGATCCTCATACGAAGGTGTGCATTCCCCTGTCTCCCACATCCTGTGTGGGTGCTCTAACCACTGAGTTATAGCATATGGGACGGGCACCAAATCCTCCTCCTCCACCTTGGTTTTGTTGTGCAAAAAGGGCTGACGTGATCGGGGTGACTAACTCTAGGGGATGAGGTTCATGGCTGTGAAACTCAAGCAGAGAAAATCGCCTCCTTCCAGCCTAAATCTCTCTAAGGGGCGTGGCTTAGACCACACCCCTCTCCCAGATTGGCCGGGGTTGTAGCCAGTCTGGTGATGATGGGAGATGCTCCAGCCCACTAACAAATTTCAGTCCTACTGGAGGGAAAACCCCTCTGATTGGCTGCTTTCCCCACTGCCCCACCTCCTGGGGAAGAGCAGCCAATCAGGGCTGCTACAGGAAGCAGGCAGAACTCTTCCTCCCTCTCCTCATGGAGGGGAGGAGACAGGATGGGAGAGGGCAAGAAAGAGCCCAGCAGCTCAGGGCATCCCTACCCCTTGCTCTGAGCAAGGTCCCCTCTGCACCTCCCCCGCTCCTGTGAGTAGGGTTGCCAACTGTCTAATCACACAAACCCAAACACCCGTGCCCCCCTGCCCTGCTCCTTCTCCAAGGCCACGCCCACTCCCCTCCCCTCCTTCCATCGCTCGCTCTCCCCCACCCTTACTCACTTTCACTGGGCTGGGGCGGGGGTTTGGGTGTGGGCTCTGGGCTGGGGCCGAGGGGTGGGGATGGAGTGTGGGAGGGCGCTCCGAGTTGAGCCTGGGACATGAGTTTGGGGTGCACGAGGGGGTGTGGGTTGCAAACTCTGAAAGGGAGTTTGGATGCGGGAAGGGGTCTCAGGGCTGGGGCAGGGGGTTGGGCTGCAGGAGGGTGTAAGGGGTGCAGGCTCTGGGAGGGAGTTTGGGTGTAGGAGGGGGCTCCGGGCTGGGGTAGCAGGTTGGGGTGCAGGAGGAGGTGCGGGGTGCAGGCTCAAGTCAGGAGGCGCTTACCGCGGGCAGCTCTCAGGCGCCAGTGCAGTGGGGGTAAGGCAGGCTCCCTGCCTGCCCTGGCCCCACGCCGCTCCCAGAAGCAGCCTCCATGTCTGGCCCCTGGAAAAGGGGGCAGGGGGCTCTGCATGCTGCTTGCACCTGCAAGCGCTGGCCCTGCAGCTCCCATTGGCCATAGTTCCCGGCCAATAGGAGCTGAGGAGTTGGTGCTTGGGATACTGGCAGTGTGCGGAGACCCCTGCGCCACCCCCCAACAGGCCGAAGGGACTTGCTGGATGCTTCTGGGAGCAGCGTGGGGCCAGAGCAGGCAGGGAGCCTGCCTTAGCCCCGCTGCACTGCCAGAGTTTTAGCACCTAAAATCTCCCAGTTTGGCTTCAGTAGCCTCTGGGAGATAGGACCTGATTCCAGGAGACTCCTGGCAAAACCAGGAGGGTTGGTAACCCTACCTGTGAGCTCCCTACACCCCAGGGCCTGGGAAAGGGCAGCAGGGGTAAAGAAACCCTGGAGCTGCCCCCACACCTGGAAGGAGGAGAGGACCCCACTGCTGCCCTCCCCAGGCCTCGGAGAGGGGCTAAAGAGCCTCAGAAAGAGCAGAGTTGGGGCTGGGGTGGCAAAACTGGTGTGTGTGGGGGCATAATTTAGGAGCAGCTGGTTGGGGGCTGAACTGATGGAGAGATTGGGGGCTGAACAGATGTGGGGGCTAGGGGTCAGGCAGAACTGATGTGGGGACAGAACCAATGCCGGGCCTGGGTGGGAGTGAGAACTGATGTAGGGACTGAAAAGACAGGGTTGATTTGAGGGTAGAAATAGTTGTTGGACAGAGGACGGGGAGACATGGGGTGAGAGCTCCTGCAGCAGGGTCCAAAATGGCCTTACCCAATATGTATTTGGGAGTGTGGGCAACACTCCCTGTCACCCCAATGGGCGTGGGCCAGTGCCATGATTTTGGAAGCCCTGGGGTCGGCAGGACAGGGCTATGGGAGGCTGGGGAGGGGCAGAGAGCCACAGCAGAGGAGAGGATGACCGGCCTTCCCCTTCAAGCAGCCAGCCTGAGCCCACGTCGCCATGCGCTCTGCCACAGCAGGCTGGGCTGTGGACCTGAGGGGGGCGCTCGTGCGTGGGGGCAGGTGGCTCCCCGGAGGGTCAAACGCCAGGTGCTAGTGGGTTTGTTACAGCCCCTGGGTTTGTTATTTATCTGCTGGGGTACGGGCACCACCCAGGGCTCCTGGGCACTGGCAATAAGGGGTCTGCCCCTCCCCAGCCCTGGGCCAGACCCTGCGCCCTGCCACAGGCTCGGTTCCTCCCCTCCTCCCCCTTTAGCGCCTTGAAAGGCACGTGACACTGGCGGACTTTTTTCTTCTCCCTGCCCTCAGATATCCCTGCGCCGCGGAGGAGGACGCTATTCCTTGCCGAGACGGTCAATCTGACTGAGGGGAGGGCGGTGATCAGTAAGGCCCGCCTCCTCGTTCCAGCGATTGGCAGCGAGTTCTCCCAATCGCCGGCTTCCCGCTCCGTGACGCTAGCGGCGCGGCCCAATGGGAGCGCAGGGGCGGGGGCGCCGCGACGGCAGTGCGACGCCATCGCCCCCCGACTCCTCCTGGCGCGGAAGGAGCTGTTGTTGTTGGCCGAGGCGCTGAGCGCGTTCGGGCCGCGCCGCCGCCGCCATTTTGTGCGAGTGTCTCGGGCGGGCGGGCGCCATGTTTGTAAGGAAGAAATAACCGGGCATCTCCGGCCACCAGCACTCCCTACCCCCCGTGTGTCCTCCTCCTCCTGTGCCCCGGGCCTGCTCCTCCGGGCCGCGCCGCCGCCGCGCCGCCGGCCCCGCCTGCCCGCGCGGACTGCCAGAGCGGGCAGCGG
This sequence comes from Eretmochelys imbricata, assembly GCF_965152235.1. NCBI lineage: Eukaryota > Metazoa > Chordata > Testudines > Cheloniidae > Eretmochelys > Eretmochelys imbricata. Next base: position 209,180,656 of record NC_135574.1, on the reverse strand, counting down.
GGCGGCCGGGCTCACCCTGTGCAGCCTCCTGCACAGAGTGACTGTTAGTGTCTCACTAAGTAACCGTGAGTGAAACCTTCATCATCTCTCCTCGCTGAGGGACCGACCCTCCTCCTCCTCCTCCTCCTGCGCCGCCGAGCGCGCGCCGCCTCCTCCTCCTCCTCACCACCACCACGGGCAGCAGCAGTGTCCTGCCTTCCTCCTCCACCTCCCTCCTCCTCCTCCTCCGCTCACCCCAGGGCCCGCACCATGGCCTTTGAAAGCCTGTTCGCCAACCCCCCAAACCCAGTCCTTGACCCAAACATGCCCGACTCTGACAGGCACCATGCGGGGGACGAAAGGTCGAGTAACATTCTTCTCTCTCCGCGTCTCATAACGGTGATGCTGTGGGTTAATGTGCCTAGCGGGGTAAGGGGGTGCGGGGCTGGGGGCCAGGTCACCTCCAGGCTGCGAAGTGGGGGGTTAATACGGCGGGGGGAGGGAAGGGGGTGGCGGGACTCCTGAGTACAGGGGCATTTTCTTGCATGCATTTGACATCTCATTTTTTGGTTCCATCTCTTTCCATACGATGCACTGTGCAGCGGGTGTCTGTTGACTGTCACCGTTGTGTTTGTTACCCCCCAACCCCGTGCTGCCCGTCAGGTGGAAGAGAATGTTTTAATCTATGCAGGGAGCCTCGCACTAGGGCCATATTTAACCTCATTTTCTCGCCAGATTACACCCGCCACATTTAACTGGATCTTTTTTTATGCAGATTAAGGTCTGACTGACGTTATCTTTGCCACCTCTCAATCCCCATGCGCGGCAAACCAGAGTCCTTTTCCTGATGTAAGGAGCTCTCTTCCAGCTCTCTCCCTTTCTTTTCTGCAGCTGTTGGTTGGCAGTCCAGATCCTATCCTCAGACAGCTCTGGCCTTCCTAGGCACTGCCCCAAAATTCTCTTCTAGCCTCACCACTCCCCGTCATTCAGGGCACGTGGACAGAAAGCACATGAGTGCCCTTGTAATCGTGATTTTCAACAGCTGCCCAACCTTCTGCAGACTTCCCCAACCATTTACAGTGCTCTTATCAGATGACTGAAAAACATGACACAATCTCTAAGTAAACCTCAAAACACCCCTGTGGGGTAAGAATTATTAATCCTATTTTTTTACTGGTAGGGAAACTGAGGCCTACATAGGTTAAATGTCTTTCCCAAAACACATAGTGAATCCCTGATCTGGAATAGCCTCTGGATCCTCTAACTTTTAGTCTCACCATTATCCCTCCCATCTTTAATTTTTAAAGTAATCTCAGTGCTACTGCATATAATAGTTAATGATGGAGAAGGCTACCTTTAAATAAATTTGAAGGGTTAAAGGGAAGACACAGTATTTTTACTTTTTAATGTATCACTAGTCTTGAACTGTGACCACATCATAAATTGCCCAAAAAACTTGCTTAAAGTATACACTTGCATACCAGTCAAATATTGATGGAACATGCTCTTTTTACCATAGAACATTGTTTCAGGTTTTGTAACTGTTTGGCTCACATTTTCTTTCAAGTATTGGTGGTGATGCCGGGACCCAAGAATTCTTTCCCATTGTTTCACTAAAGACTAGTATTTCTAATTTGAAATTCTTCAGTATCAGTATTATAGCTTAAATTGTTACATGTAAAGTGCCTTTCAAAAATTATGCTCACTAGTATACTTATTCCTACACTGGGAAAACTGTTAAATTCTTATTTTATAGCTTTGTTTAAATATCTTCAATTTAATAGGTTAATTGTACTGTTAAACTTATTACATTTCTTAACATCTATTTATACTATTTTTAAATTCTGGAAGAACATGATGCCCTAACAATAAACAAATTAAGCATGCCTTATAAATAATACATTTTATAGACAATCCTACTGACTGTCTGGATTACCCCTATTAATAGTTCATAGCAAGGTGTGTTCACCATAAACTTACCATAATGAAAAGAAAAACAATAGAGATAAAATATATGCCTTCTCATTTTACAGTAGATATGCAAATTCAACCCAGTCAAAATGCATTATACATTTTAGGAAGTTTACAAATTTTCCTTATGGGTTGATTACTCTGAAACAGGCACAAACTCATCTAAACAAAAAAAAAAATCACAGAAAACATGATTAACACTTAAGGGGTGTGGATTTCAGTTTGAACATCTTTAGGTGAAAATAGTTTTGATTGAATTGTCCCTTGTATTATCTTGTTGAAAAGAAAAATGCAGTGTTTTTAGGTTGATAGTTTGGATAAAATCTGAGTAACTGATCAGTGTCCATTCCAAATTGAAGACGTTAATAGAAGCATTACTATAATATAATTTTTTTTAGTAGCATAAAATTATAGTGTGTGTAGTCTGAGCCAATTCTGCCTTGCATTCAGTGTTTTGCTACATAAGTAGATCAGTAGTATGACTTTACTATGGCAGTAGTCCCATAGATCAGTAAGGGTGGCAATATAGTAGGTAAGCAGTACACAAAAGGTTGCAGATCCTGATTTTATGTAAATCAGTGACACTTCTGTTAACATTTTAGCAATCTTGGCATTAATCTAATCTTTAGAATTACAAGAATTAAATTTTCATTACAGCTATAGATAGTTGCAAATTACCTTTCACAGTTACCCCAGTTTAATCTTGTTTGTTTTTAAGAGGAAAGTATTGCTTTGGGCTGTAACTTTTCACGGTCTTACTTTAAAGATTAATTTTTTAAAAATGAAGAAAATTAATTTAACTCTTTTGACTGAGTGAGGAAAATACTTTTCTCCCCAAAAAGCTATGTAGGACTTCTTTTTACATGCACAGATAACTAAATAGAAAAAGCTCAACTTTCACATGAAGTTAGTTCTCCTGAAGGATTACTCACAGTGTGCATTTTTTAAAAATATGGAAAAATAGAAACAACCCCTTCCTTACATAGACAAGAAACAAACAAATTGAGACTACAGCAAATAAACACTAAACACAAAAATACAGCCCTATTTACATATACAAAGAACCACAACATTTCTGCAATAAAGCAGGTGTCTTAAGAGGATTAGTGAAGAGAACAGTCTGTGAGCTCAAATAAATACATAAAAATGGGCCCTGATCTTGCAACGCATGCTGTGGACAGTTTCCTGGACTTCCCCCAAGAGCCCCACTGAAGTCAGTGAGGCTTGGCATGGGTGCAGCAGTCTACTGGTGCTCCTATCAGCTGCAGGATCAGGGCCTTGCTTTTAAACTGATCCGCAGGCATGCATATTGTTAAATCACACAGTAGATGATTTTACTAGCTATATCCCTGCATGTCTGGCATAGGAATTGAATACTTAGCTTTTACAGGTACAAAAGAATATGGCACCAGTACAACTCTGACTACTTTGGTCTCCTGAATAATACTGAACTACAAGCATATAGGGGCTTGATTGCAATAAGTAGGGCCATGTTTGAACTAGTGCCATGTTTACCGCAGCAGGAAAGTTTAAAAATATAGCTCTTTCCATGATTTGGGATGAATATTTTTATTTGAAAGTTCAGATCAGGTACTGGTTCCATTTTTGCTGTTTTGCACCTCTCTAAATATATAGTCAGACTGTAAGATTTATTTTATACCAATAACTATTGTAAAAAAATAATAATAATGACCTAATATAAGTCAGAATGGTTAGGCATTAATTATGGAGGGTTTACTAGTGATTCTTTAAGTAATTTTGTGTTGTGATATCAATTTAAAGCATGACTAAAATATACTACCTCTGTTTTATATGCTGAAGATTTAATTTAGTCTTCAAATCTGACAAAATAACTCTCCAGTGGGACAACTGAACTTCTTATGTAACTTTAGCAGTGAAATTTTACTAATTTTTGCAGAGGAAACATTTGAAAATTGTTTGTTTTTTGAAAAATTGGCTTGTTTCATGTTTTTGGTAACTTTTGCTAACAACCGCAAATCCCAGTCATCACACAAGTACGCATTCTGATATCCTATGCACATTCTGATAGTATCTTTGAGGTAGAAAATTTCTGACATTTTAAAATTAAACGCACAAGATAGCCTATTTGACTGAGGTTAGCCGATGGAACAGCTCATTCTGCTACTACCATTTTCTGAAGCTGCCCCGCCTGTCTCAGCTCACCAGCTGTCATCTGCGTATATCCAGGTGAGCCAGATAGGCTCATGGCTGCCCAGCCTGTCTGTCTCACAGGTTTTCTGCCTTTCCTGTTCTTTGTGGCTCCTCCAGCTATCCCAGGAATTTCCTGGTCCCTTCTGGCACCCCAGTTCCTTGGCACTTCTTCATCCACACCCTGGCAAGCATAACTTCAAGGTCTGCTACTGAAATAGTACTTGTCTGACAAACTTCCTGTGGTTTACCAGAGTGGTGCTCTGCTCTGATAAGTCATAAGGCCAGTGGGTGCTAGAGAGTAGGGATTGTGGTGGGAGAAATAGAGCTGGGGTTAGGTAGGCTGAGCAACAGTAAGCTTAAATCGGCATACAGTCTCTATCATTCTCTGCTCCACTGTAGTTTGCAAGTTTCTCGCCCCCAGCCTACTTGGGTCTCGCTGGCTCCCCAGTTGCATGGAACACTGGAGGATTTTAGTTCAGGGGAGTCAGGGAGCAAGAAAGTTGGAAAGATATCGAGCTGGAGAGCCAAAGCACGTAAAAGCTGAGGGGGCTTGAGAGGTACAGCACAAGACATCCTGCTATCCAGCATACCTGTCCTCCTAGTCCCTCTTCTCTGCTTTCTTGCTCCTCTATTAATTCATCCTGGCTCCATGTTGTTCTGTCTAATTGCTCTCCTTTTCCAGGCCCTCACTCTATACCTCTTGCAGGCCACTGCCCTCTCTCCATACCCCCTCTTTTTACTCATGAGTGTTCAAAGTCTCTTCTCCCTATTGAATATGCAAATATTTGCCATGACCAGTTACTTTGAAAATTTTAAAATATGTAAATATTTATTCACCAGAGAAAAAAAATAATTAAGGTGGAGTTAAGTTTGTGGCCACATAATGTTGCCTAGGGGTAGTCATACCTTTCCTGGACATGAGTTTAAATTTCCAAGTTCAAACATTAGAAAATCAAAATGCAGAGTTAAATTCCTCCACGTGTCTCTTACTGTAAAGGAATGGCAAATGCTAGAAAACTGGGAAGTAGGGAACTAAGGTGACAGCATGCAAGATTAACTACTCAAGATAGTGTCTTGTGGCTGAAATCTTAACTCCATCTTAGCAAAGTCTTTTTTCTGCTGAATTTCCTTCATTATTTTAAATAATGATAAAATGAGACTTGAGAGCAGTGGAACCTGGGGTTATGGGGAGAGGTCCCTTCTTTTTCCCTAGCGGCTTGTCGTTGCCCTTCCTGGCAGAAACCCACTCCCATCATGTCCCCATAGCCTGTTTGACGGTAGGTTTCCCAGTGCCTTACCTCCAAAAGGCAGACTAGAACCCAGCCAGCTCCGTGTGGCAGGAGAGCAGCAACCCTTCCACAGATGATTTCTCTGCCTGCCCTTCGATTTGAAAATCAGTGGCCAAAACTAATGGACACCTGAAAATCCTGATAAGGTACTTGCCCTGCATCACATAGGAAGTCTTTAGCATAGCTAGTTCTCCCGAGTCCTATCACCTTAACTACAACAGTGTTCAGTCAGAAGGTCTGTCATGTGTGGTTATTAGCGAGGGCAAGTTTATCTGTATGTACGTTAGTTGGTTGCAGGCTTGGCTGTGTTGTGTGGACAGCTTGGCCGAGCATGTAGATTTGACCTGATCTTTGTGAGAGGTAGCATGGCTTAGTGGATGAAACTTGGCTCTGCAATAGGCTTGGCACAATTTGATTTTTATTTTTTTATAATCTCAGTGGATAATATCAGTGTTCATTTTCAAGCATTTTCCCCATTTTTATTGATTTAAACTTCCATGATTGTGCAAAATTATCTGCTTCAAGTATTTTTTTTATTGATTTACATTTTTATTGACTTACGTTTTCACAGTTGTGGGAAATAATGGGGAGTTCAGACATGGGGTCAGACAATAATTATTTAATGAAGGTAGACATTGAGATTTAAAAAGTTAAAGCTTTATAACCATTAAAACACATTGTCAACATTGTGTGTCAAAATATAAAAGTAAATATCCTTAAATCAAACTCTTAAGTTCTCAGGAAGCATTTTTCTTATTTTGCCTGTCTGTACACTTGATTATTATTGATGGTAGTATTTTTTCATCAGTTTGTGTGTGTGTGTATAGTGACATTTATATAATGGTCCTCAGTCCTCCTATCTGTAACTGTAAAAGGGGATGAATACTTGCATCCTTTCTAGTTTAAATGTATATGACGCTTTTCTCCGTGTGAGTTGCAAAGGGATTTATTAATGCCAGTTACTGGAAGAAAGAAGTGTAGAATTATTGGCTTCCAGTGGAGTGCTTGTGTAGCAAGGGATATTGCTACACAAAAAGGGATATTTTTATGAAGGCAAGTAAGACACTCTGAACCAGCAAGTTTATGTCATGTCTCTCTCTTTACCCTATGTAAGAATAATGCAACCAGGTAAAAGAGTTATTCTGTTACATCATGTAATAGATGTCTGCTTTGTGATGTTAGAGGTCTTTGGTACAAATCCCTGCAGAGAAGCGTTTTTCCTGTCCCCTATTTGTTCTCTTTTACGTTCAAAGGGGAGCTGGTGTTGAAGCTGTGTCAGGAGTTCCATCCAAGAGTGTATGTTCCATGCTAGTAATCCATAAGAGAATTGCCAGCTCTGCCTCATCTCACTCTGTAGTTCCCAAAAGGTCTGTTAACTTCATGTTTACAATTATGGACCTTCTTTTTTGGTACCATGCACCAGATCTTGGCTACGAAAGTTGAGTGATATACATTGTATTCAGTTCTTGCCCTGTTTCTTCCATAGGTGTATATAAAAAAACACTAGGACTTGTCTACTTGGGGAAATTTTCCAGCACAGCTGTACTGGTATAATTATTCTGCTACAGCTATGCCAATATAACTTCTCCAAAAGGCATGCTCTTTTGGGATTTAGAGTACCTTTTTCAGTTTAACTTGTATTGCTCTTTGGAAGTGATTTAAGCTAAAGTGAAAAAAAGGCACTCTGAAAAAGAGCATGTGCATGGGGAGTTATGCCAGCGTAGTTACAGTGGTATAATTATACTGATGTAGTTATGTCAGTAAATTTCCCTATGTAGATATGCCCTTAAAAAGCTTTTTGCAACTTTGGAAAAAGCTCATTTTAGGGTGCCCTGTCTTGGGAACCCTCTTGTTCAAATGATTTGGATTTTACCCTCCAGGTCTGCCTTGGCCCTCGACCCAACAGACCAGTTTTCGGGTTGATCTGACTTTTCTTTGGAATTTTATAGAGTGTACAAAATTTGCTTAAAAAATATAGCTTCTCCTCAGTTAAGTTGCAGTTGTATTTATCGTTTCTCCATAACTGGTGACAGTGTGAACATAAGTGAAGGAGGGATAAAAGTCCATGGAGCCATACACCTTCTGCCTGGCACTGTGCCTTCCAGGGCACATGTGGGCATGAAAGATGGGTGTGTGAAAGAAGCTTTAGGGGAGAGGGAACCATGAATGGAAAGGTTGGGGGAGAAGGGTATTTTGGAGGACTGTTTGAAAGGGAGAGAGAGAGCACAACTTGAAGGAATGTAGAAGGCAGTTACAAGGGATGCTGACAGACATGAAAAGGGGACAGAATGGGGGAGGAGGTAGTCATGGAAACAGGAAGTGTATTCACCATGTTAAACTTGACTGGTTTAAAACATTTGATATGTTCAACATTGATAAAAATTTCCCATCTAAAATGCCCCCAATTGGTATTCTACCAGTTATAACCTTCCACCCTACATCCAAATGCACACACTCCGCTACGTATGTCCAGACGTCTGCAGAAGGTGAGCCTAGTTCATGCTCGCTGCATTGAGTCTCTCATGACCAATTAGAGCACTGTTGTGTTCCTGCAGAATTTATATAAAAATAATTTTGTTTTCTTGCCAATTAAAAACTAGGGAAATTCCCACATGCAAATTAAGGCTAATCAAGTATATTTCCCATCAATACAATCAATAAAAACAAAGAAATCACCAGCTAAGCCAACATTTTCATCCACACCAATCACAACTCTCATACAATACTACCCAAATATACACAATCCACACATTTCAGTTCCAACATAGAGCACTCACTATGCTGATATCCAGTTCTTCAGAGTCACATTGAAATGCAAAACCTAAACTCTGACCCCAGGCAGATAGATATCTTTCCAGTAGAATAGTTGTAACACTAAAGTCTAGATGTCATTTATACATGAGAAAATTAGGTAAATATTTATCTTTTGTGTTTGAGTGTAATTATGAGGAATTGGACATCTACATTTGGAGTGGCTCTGTTAGAATTACAAGTGAGTTTCGTATGAAGTTGCAGAATTTGTGATTGGCAGTAAAGTTGAGACAGTAGAGATATATATGTGAATGTTGGCTTTAATTGGTGATTAACATGATATATTTTTATTATTGTGCTTGTAGGAGATGGACTTGAGCAATTTTTTAGTACAAAGTTAGCAAAGTTTTTTGTGGGGTCGGGAGGGTATTACATAAAGGGACGTCAGGAAAATGTTTAACAGTTGGCTTGAATCTTTCACTTTGTTATTGCAGGGAGTGCTTACTAATAAACTGGCTGTTCCTTGTCTGTAGCCCCCATCCTGATCATATTGGTTAGCCTTTGCCAGGCTTGTGTAGTGGCCTGTTTTCCGTTTTTAGGTCTAATTATTTCTCTGCTGGACTTTTTGGTAAATTAAGTACTTATCACCTCCATTGCCCAGTCTGTTTTATTGCTCTTGTAAGTGGTCTGTATGATTTTAGTAACCACAACTTCTTGTCACACAAAAAGGTCCAATGTCTACAAAATATACATGTGTAAGAACTAATCTTTCCTAACAGAAAACCTCCTTTTACTCTCAACTGAAGTTTCAGATAATAGGCAAGACTGATGTTTCAACACCGAATTCTAATTTAGGAAGAAAAGGATTCAGTTTTGTTGAATGGACATATACTGGTATTACCATAGTAGCTAGGTTTCTGAAATTTTATAAGAAATAGCTTAAATTGTAGGAGTTCCGTTCATGCAGTCTGTACAGATTAAGAAAGCAAGTTTGAGTAGTAAAAGCATTACTGTGTAAGGTTTTCAATTTTGTCATCTTTTTATCTTTTCCTTTTTCGATTACACATCTCTGTAAGTGATAAGTTAGATGTACAGTTTTGCAGCTTGTTAACTTGTATGTACTTGATACTTTTTCTAGTCTTAGTAATGTCCTGCAAACTATTGGTGACTGTTTCTCTTTAAGGCTTCCTCTCACTTTAAAGTTGTAAGTGGCAGCATCCTATTTTAAAGCAAAATCCTTGATAATTTGTGAATGGACTGTCTCTTTATTTCACACCACATCAGTCAAAGATGTGTTTAAACAGAGGGCACAGATGTCTATTAATAAAAAATTGATTAAAAGTTTAATAATAAAATAAAAAGGATGTGTGTGCACTGTGGTGGTTTCATGATGAAGTAATGGATGCTGGTATAGTTCACTACAAATGCTGGGGAAATGTCTGCACTCCCACAGGGAAACCGCCTTCTTTGAGAAGATACAGCCATGTATTCCACATTGGTGCGCTGGGCGTGCACGCACCTGATCCAGAGAATTTTGCCTAGCAGTGCCCATACAATGGCAGTGCTTGCGACTCATGGCCATAGCCCATCCCCTTGCTACATGAGGCAGCAACACTGCTACATCTCTCAGTTCCTTCTTACCAATCCTGGCTGAAGTTGGACCTCTTTGTGGTTTTCATCTCACAGTCCCTCTATTTTTAGTGACTTTTCTAGTTGTATATAGCTATTTAGTACCCTTAGTATAGTGTTAATTAGATTTAGTGTTAGTTAGGTGTAGTTTAAGTATTTCCCTGGTGATGCCTTCACAAAGGTTTAAACATTGTTCCTCATGTAGAGGAGCAGTCCCCAGCAACGATCCCAATACAGGATGCTGCCTGTGCCTGGGCGAAACCCACATCAAGGAGCAGTGCTCAGTTTGCAGATCATTCACCAAATGGACCCAAGTGCCAAGGGAGCTTCATCTGAAGCAGCATTTGTTGAACAGGCCGTGCATCTGCTTCGGCACCAAGGGTCTTGTCAAATTGGAGGTTGCCCTTGAGTTCTGAGTGCTGCTGCTTCGTGTGCTGGAGTTGGTACCTCTCCGAAGAGATGGAGGAGGAGTTCCCTTTTGAGTGCACAAAGGAAAAGGTTACATAAGATCAATTGAGGCCACTCCAGGTCATGTGGTGACTCCTCTTCTTTGTCCAGATGGAGTGTGGATCAGCACGGTGAATACCATTTTCTTGGGATGGAGCAGGTCCTATCAACTGCTCCCTGGTATCAGTCAAGGAGGTCGGAGATCCTGTACCATTGACTCTGTTTCTGGCTCCAGGGCGTCTGTTGATTCTGGTACTGATAAGGGTGATGCCAGCACCAGCTGTTTCTGCACTGGCATGTGTCAGGCAGCAACATAACCTCGTCTGCCTTTCTGTCCCAACCACACCCTTGGTCCAGGACTTTGCCAGGGCTGTGTCTTTTATAGCTCCATTGGCTGTGCAGGCCGCTGAACCTGTGAGTCTGTCAGCACTGTACCCCGATGTTTCGCTTTCATGGTCAGTAGAACTGGGGCCGGTGCCAGGCTCAGCACAAGGGACCTCTCCGGTACCAGGATCATCTTTGGCACATCTGTGACCACTGTCAGCGATATTACTATGGTGGCATTCCCTGCCTTCCACTTTGGCACCATCAGTTACCTTAGTGCACTGCTGACTTCGGGGTCGACACTGCTTCCAGCACTGTAAACAGCAGAGGCATATTCAGTGCTGCTGATACCGTTTCGACCGTTGACACCATCTCCCTTGTCATTCTGGGCTACAGAAAAGTCAGTGTGGTTGCTCGCACTCTCAGGGCTGGCTTCATCTTTATCCTCTGCAGCCTGAGACTCTTCGGCATCCACAGTGGGATCTTCCTCCTCTCATTCTCCATTGCTTGACCCGCGTCAGAGGCCATTCTTGGAGCGTTCTGGGTAACAGGATTGGTGCTCGTCTTGTGGTTGGCCTGTGGGTCCCTGGCCTGGCATCTACTAGCCATCAATGCCCTATCCATACCAGTGGTATCTGTGGAACACTCCTCGGTCGCAGAGGTCCCACTCCTCATCTCGCTCAAGGGTGAGATCATGAACCAGGTGTGTGGTGGTGACTATCAAGTCATCACAGGCCAGACATTGGTGAGCCTTCCCCTAATGGAGCCTCCAGAGTCCTCATATCCAGGCCCATCAGTCCTGGAGTAGGATCCAGCTCTGGCACAGTTAACCGCTTCATCCTTTTTCTCCAGACAATTCCGTGGAGTCTGGCTCTTTCTTCCCTTTGGTACTGGAGGATTTCAAGGTGTGCCTGAACTTTTGTGGTGCTTGACTGTTTCCCGAAATACTCAAGCTGAGTTCTTGTAGGAGAACACCCATGAGTTAGTGGATACCCAGCAGCCATCTACCCCTGGGAGAGTTGCCCTTCCTGTTCACAATGTGCTCCTTGAGCCTGCTACAGTCCTCTGCAGCATGTTGGCTTCGGAACGGCCTGTAGCAAAGCACTACTTCATTTTGGTGCAGGGATTTGCGGGTTTTTACTCCCATCTGGCCCCAGATACCCTACTTGTAATCATGGTGAATGATAGAGCCAGGCAGGGCAGGTTTAAGTCCACTCCCAAGGATAGGGACTCTAAACAAATAGACCTGATGGACAGGAAGATTTACATCTCCTCTTCTTTGTGGATGTGGATTGCTAACCGGCAGATATTACTATCCAAGTACAACTTTGTGAACTGAACAACTATGTCTGAATTTGCAGACCAGCTGCCCAAAGCCTTGAGAGAAGAATTTCGGGCATTTGTTACCAAAGGCTGATTGGTGGCTAAGACTTCATTGCAGTCTGCACTGGACGTTGTGCATACTTTGCGCAGAGGGATGGCCTTGGCTGTGACCATGAGAAGGGCTTCCTTGCTGCAGAATTTGGATAGTGCACCCAATGCGCAGCAGCACATAGAGGATTTGCCCTTCAGTGGCCAAACACTCTTTTTGGATGAGACTCTGCACTCCTTCAAGGACTCAAAGGCTACCCTATGTTCCTTGGAGGCATACGCGCCAGTGGTGCAGAGGTGATCAACAGCAGCGGCACTATTGTCCACAGTGCACATCTAGGCAGCCTTTCCCTCCCACAGCAGGACTATCCCAGAAAAGGGCTTACATTCTATAGGAGGAGGCAGTCAGATTCAGGGTTTTGCCAGCTCACATGCCCTTCACTGGCAACCCCAAGGGACCATTTTGACTCATTAGTCCAGAGCAGTGTTCCAGTCATCGCTCCTGTTCTCCCCATTCCCTCTGTTTGGGGACAAGCTGGCTCACTTTCACAGTGGCTGGGGCTTTATCACCACTGATATCTGGGTCCTAAGCACCATCAGATCGGGCTATGCCATCCATCTTTCCCCTCCACCGTCCCTCTTCAGGGACCCCTCTCATGAGAAACTGCTCCTTGAGCAGATTCTCCCTCTACTGGCTTTGAAGTGGTGGAGGAGGAGGAGGTTCCGCCAGAACACCAGGGTCATGTATTCTATTTCTATACTTTCTGGTGCCCAAATCCAAAGAAGGGGTAAGACCCCTTCTTGATCTTTGCGGCCTCAACAAAGGTGGATCAGGCTAAGCTCATTCTCTTTGTACTTGCATGGCCCAACGCAGTGCTGGTTCTCGAATCTTCTCGTGTTGTCAGTTCAGCCTCTTGTGCTGCTTCCTCTCCATCCCAACCTAATCATTTAGAATCACGGCTGCACCTTGTGTCCCACGCTTAGTCCCGTGCATCTCACAGTGTGGCTGCTTCATGGCTAAATGAAAAGGAAGTGTGGTGTTCTGCAGCTGTTCAACAGGTCCTATTCAACAGTACAAAGTCCTCTTATTAGAATGGCCTATTCAGTAAAATGAAAGTGATTTTGGTGTGGTCAATGGCCCGTGGAATTCAGCTGACATTGGCTTGTATCCTGGACAACTCAGAATACTTGCTGCATCTTAAATTATCAGGACTTGCGCGTAGGTCATTGAGAGTGCAGTTGGCAGTGCTACCAGCATTTCATCCCCCCATTCAGGGAAGATCTGTCTTCCCCAGTACCATGATAGCAAGATTTTTTAAAGGGCTTCTTCATCTCCATCCTCTAGTCTGAGACCTGGTTCCTTTGTGGGACCTTAACACAGTCCTAGTGGCTTTAGTGGGACCACTGGTGGTGCAGTCATGAAAAAGGCAAATGTAATCCTAGGATGTATCAGGCAAGGTATTTCCAGTATTACAGTATTTCCAGAGATAGACAAGTATTAATGACACTGTGCAAGGCACTGGTAAAACCTCATCTGCAACAGTGTATGATTCTGGTAACCCATGTTCAAGAAAGATTAATTTAAAATGGAACAGATGCAGAGAAGGGCTATTAGGATGATTGGGGAATGGAGACCTTGTCTTATGAGAGGAGAGTAAAAGAAGTTGGCTTGTTTTTAGCTTAGTAAAACTGGTTGAGAGGAAATCTGATTGTTGTCTATGAATACCCTGTAGGGTAGACATCCAGGAGAGAGAAGAGCTATTTAAGCTAAAGGATAAGGTTTGTACAAGAACAAATGGGCATAAAATGGCCATGAATAAATTTAGACTGGAAGTTAAAAGGTTTCTAATCAGAGGAGTGAGGTTCTGAAACAGGTTTACCCCCTACTCCTTCTGTTGGAAGGCTATCTAGTTCTAAGATGGAGCTTGATAAATTTATGAATGGGTTTATATGATGATGATGCCAGCAGGGGACTGGACTGGATCCATAAGATCCATTCCAGTTCTAAGTCCTATCTTCCTATTTTCTTGGGATGAGTTTTCTGAAGACCCGTGGTGGGCCCCTCAGGAAGGGACAACCTCCTTTTTGTCAGTTCAAGAACTTTATGCACAGCTCTAGGAAAGCATCTTTTAAAATCTCCTCTTTGTTCTGAAACCACTTCTTTAGTTTCCTATTCTTGGCTGGAGGCATAGATATTATTTTGGTTTTCCTACTGTTCCATTTGATCAAAACCTTGTCTTTACAGGCTACCATCATTTTTGACTTGCAATGAAACAAGACTTGCTGAAGCAGAGTTATGATTTTTTCTTCAGAAAGCCTGAAAATTTAATTCTCTTTCTTTAAAATACATTTTAATATTTATAACCAAGAATAGTGTTGAATTCATTCTCTTTGCATTTGAAATGTAACTAGATAGGGAAATCAGATTTCCCCTATCGTGTTAAGGACTGTTTTCAGAGTAGCAGCCGTGTTAATCTGTATTCGCAAAAAGAAAAGGAGTACTTGTGGCACCTTAGTCTCTAAGGTGCCACAAGTACTCCTTTTCTTGTTAAGGACTGTGTTTTTCTTGTTCTTTAAGAGCTATCAAGACCTATTGTAGCTAGCTGCTCACACCTGTGGTTTCTGGCAGAGTGGACAAGTACAGATCTCAAATTTTGTGTGATCTTGCATTTGAAAAATTAAGAAGTATTATAACACAATTGAACAATTTAAATTTAGTGGTAATTTTGTCTCCCCAAATCAACACAGATTGCATTCCAGGGATGGTAAGAAGCAGGCTTAAAAGTTTTATTTAGCTTATGCTGAGGGCTTCAGAAAGTCTAAAAATGTTCATCAATTTTCATAAGGGAGAAGCTTCTAAAAACCATCCTTTCACTGATGGCTTAAAGACTACAGTCTATTATCCGACAGACAGCTTGAGCAGTTTTTTCTCATTGAATGGTATTCTGCTAGGGAGATACCCACGCCCTTAAACTAATTGAAATAACGAATAAAAAATATTTACGATTTTTCAGCTTAATTTTATAGAAATAATTTTTGAACAAACAGCTTTGTGTTTTACATTTTCTGTCAAGTATTGTGGTGAGTCGAATATAGAAATATCAATTATTGTTTCCAAACCTTGAGGGGCCAGTCCAGACTAGTTGAGGAGATGGGGGAAAGTGAACAACATTGGGGGTAGAAAGAAAAGGAGTACTTGTGGCATCTTAGAGACTAACAAATTTATTTGAGCATAAGCTTTCGTGAGCTACAGCTCACTTCAGATGCATATAGTGGAAAATACAGTGGGGAGATTTTATATATACAGAGAACATGAAACAATGGGTGTTACCATACACACTGTAACAAGAGTGATCAGGTAAGGTGAGCTATTACCAACAGGAGAGAAACTTGCAGGACCCCAAATCTTATCTTTACAAATGCAAATGTGTTACAGCAGTTGGAGGTGAAGAAGTGCCATGAACAATGCTGCAGGAGTAGGTCAAATGCACAAGACTGCAGGCTTGAATAGTAACCTCCAGGCCAAAACTTCTGTGTTCTGTTCCCAGTGCATTCAGTTCAGCTGCAAGAGTTGGTTTTGGTTTTATGGAGTTATCAATTATTGCCCCTATCCAAGTAGCGTATAGTCCTGCTTAATGGGAAACAGAGAAGGCTTGCCACAAAACAAGAGAACATAAAATAACAAAAACTAGAAAATAAATGCAGTTGAAGAGAAAACCAAAGGACAAAGGCAGAAAAGAAAATGAACAGAAAATATGACAAACTGTGCCAGGGCAGGAGCATGGGCAGTGCGTGTGTATAATATCCCATCTCAAAGTAATTTTGCCTCAGAAGATTGGAGAACCAACAATGGATAGATACAGAAGATGTCTCAATTGGTCACTAATCCTGTACCTGAGGTAGCGCCAGTATTGAGCTATGAACTGAAGTCTTCTCAACCTGCTCCACCAAATGGTTGTAGGATTTCCACTGGGTTGTGGATGCCATAGCCCAATCTTAGTATTTTGCTATGAGATGATTTAACATACCTAGGAGGAGTGAATTGTAGTAATTTTTAAAGTCTCTAGTTAATTCCAAATGTGAAGTTTTGAAATAGTAGATGTATTTTGAACTTGCTATTGATAAGCACTGTCTTGAGACAGGTTTATTTGGCGATATTTCCAAATTCTTAACACTTTGGAATTAGGGCTTGTGTACGGAGTGGAGACTATTCTTAGAACTATGGATGAGTCTGGTATCTCTGTATATTTCAGAACCTCAATAGATTGAATTGCCTTTATTTTATATGTTTAATACATCTATTTTATGAAAAATAATCATTCTTTTAAATTTTCTCTTCCACAATTCCACATTTATAATATTTTGTTTTCTTATGTGGACTTTTTTCCAATTTTTATGTCCTTTGTAAGATCAGGTCACTAACATTAAATCCAGTATTCAAAATGAGGATTTAGCCTTGTTTTAAATAGCATATATTCCATATTGTTTGCTATCCCCTTCTTACTACGTCATAATGCCTTATTTGATTTTGACCTTTGCTGCATATTAAGAGGATGTCCTACTGAGCTGTCCATGATAATACCTAGATCTTTTCATTAAAATGTGGGGTGATATTTTCAAAAGATGCCCAACTTCCAGTGACTTTCAGTGTCTAATTCCCTTAAGCACTGCCCATCAGTGAGAGCAATTAAATTTAAATGGGTCCTTTTAGTATAGATTATTTTAATTTGTCTAGATTAAATTTGATCTATTTTCATATTGCCCAATTTTGTTCTTTTAGCGTTCCTCACAAGCCTTCCTGCTTCTCCATTCACTTCTGTTTCCTCCCTCTGCTGAGAAAAACAAGATCTTGCTCATCTTTCTATGAAGATTTTGGTCTCATTGCCTCTTCTATAGTGGTGGAACATACTCCTCTATTTCACTACAGTTAGGCTAGCAGGCCTGCTGCCTTGTGCAGAATTACTCTGGGCTCTTACACAATTTGTACCTGTCCTTGGTTTTCCATGCAGTGCTGCTCCACCTTCTGGCTCCTAACTCAAGAGACATTGGGAATGGATGGCATCTGGCAGGTCCTCTCAGGAGTAGAGGCTGCGAGGAGGGTGGAGTTTGGATGTGTGTTTGCAGTAGGGCATAAAGGAGAGGCAAGGGAGGTTGTGGTTTTCTCTCTGAGATTCCCGTTCACAGAGTAGTCAGCAACTGGCATCAGACTGGGTTGATAATACAGTGTGAAAGTAGGCTCAAGGTGGATGTTTCCAGCAGAAATGACAGGGCCAGTTGCTCTACCTGTCAGTGACTAAAACCACCTTTTCCTGCTATAATACTCCCAAGTGGGCCCTAAACAGAGATGAAGAACTGACCTGTCCTTAAAGTGCTTAATACCTGGGGATTAGATGATGTCCAGAGAATTAATTCTTTTGTTCCGAAGTCCAAACAAATTATCTCTCCCCTTTCTATTTGTTTCCTTCTACTGTTTTACTGAGACTCCTCAAATAATGCTGGCATTAGAAAGGCATGATTTTCATTTCCAAATTCTTATTAATTTAATAGCTTGATAATGTCGTGATTGTTGAGCTCCATCCAGAATTCACCTGCAAACTGAAAAATCTTAAGAAATCACAAAAATTATATGTTATATAAAAAGGGTGCATTTTATTATATATTCAGACAATAATGGATACATTGCACATTATTTGTTTTATGGTGTAGTATACGCTTTTACAACTTAAATAGTAAAACAATATGGTTAATTAGAAAAATTGAATTATGAATCCTTTTTATGTGCAATGTGACTAAATTAATGTTGGTGTTGAAAACTTAATTTTTGCATTTCCTTACATTTTATGATTTTTAATTGCAATTTTAAAGTTGTAGTAAAATCTACTTCTGCTTTATTTATTTCCAGTTAGACTTTGAAGCTTGCACTTCACTGAAGTGAATGAGATGAGTTACCATGTTAACTTCTGCTGTTTGGTTAGAAACAATTCTCTGCAAGATTGAGTCAACAGTGCAGATGCACTTCTGTTTAAGTTGGGATGTATCTTTGTAATGAAAATGTGATAGTGAAACTTTTTTTCAAATTTGCAGAACAGTGGAGAATACAAAAATATTGTGGAGATCCTAAAATTGTTAGATCTCCAATTTTTAACACTGTTTTCTTCTGAAAAAGCCGACGGGTGCGGAGGAGCACACGGTTCGGACAGAGACATCCCTTAGGGGAGGATCTATTAATGAGGATTCTCTATATCCTTGTAAGGAGGAGAGCATGGAAGATGATAAAGTACAGGTAGGATCTGTCAAGAAACAATCAAATAAAAGAATCCCATTCAATTACATCACATAGTGGCAGACAGCTAAAAAGTGACAAATTTTGTAAGTGCTTATATACAAATGCTAGAAATCTAAATATTAAGATAGGTAAACTTGAATGCATGGTATTAAATGAGGATATTGTTTAATAGGCATCACAGAAACTTGCTGGAATGATAATCAGTGGGACAAGGTAATACCAGGGTATAAAATATATAGGAATGACAGAATAGGTTGGGCTGGTGGGGGAGTGGCATTATATATGAAAGAAAGCATAGTCTAAAATATAGTAAAAATCTTAAATGAACCAAACTGTACCATAGAATCCCTGCTTAAAATTCCATGCTTGAATAATAAGAATATAGCAGTAGGGATATACTACCGACTACCTGACCAGAACGGTGACTGTGAAATGCTCAGAGAGATTAGAAATGCTATAAAAATAGAAAACTCAATAATAATGGGGATTTTTAGCTATCCCCACCATGACTGGGTACATGTCACCTGAGGACGGGATGCAGAGAGTTTCTTGACACCGTAAATGAGTACTTCTTGGAACAGCTAGTCCTGGAACCCACAAGAGAAGAGGCAGTTCTTGATTTAGTCCTCAGTGGAGCACATGATCTTATCCAAAAGGTGAATATAGCTGAACTGCTTGGTAATAGCAACCATAATATAATAAAATTTAACATCCTGGGGGTGGGGGGGGGACACACCAAAGAAGCCCACCACAGTAGCATTCAACTTCAAAAAGGGGAACTACACAAAAATGGGGCCATTAGTTAAACAGAAATTAAAAGGTACAGTCCCAAAAGTGAAATGCCTGCAAGCTGCATGGAAACTTTGTAAAAACACCGTAATAGAGGCTCAAATTAAATGAATGCCCCAAATTAAAAAACACAGTAAGAGGACCAAAAATGTGCCATCATGGCTAAACAACAAAGTAAAAGAAGCAGTTAAAGGCAAAAAGGCATCCTTCAAAAATTTGAAGTTAAATCCTACTGAGGAAAATAGAAAGGAGCATAAACTTTGGCAAGTCAAGTGTAAATGTATAATTAGGCAGGCCAAAAAAGAATATGAAGAGCAACTAGCCAAAGGCTCAAACTAATAGCAACAAATTTTTTTAAGTGCATCAGAAGCAGGAAGCCTGCTAAATAATCACTGGGGCAACTGAACAGTCGAGGTGGTAAAGGAGCACTCAAGGAAAATACCACTGTTGCAGGGCAGCTGAATGAATTCTTTGCACCAGTCTTCACTGCAGAGGATGTGAGGGAGGTTCACACAGCTGAGCCATTCTTTTTAGGTGACAAATCTGAGGAGCTGTCCCAGATTGAGGTGTCATTAAAGGAGGTTTTAGAACAAATTGATAAACAGTGATAAGTTGCCAGGATCAGATGGGATTCACCCAAGAGTTCTGAAGGATCTCAAATGGGAAATTGCAGAACTACTAACTGTGGTATGTAACCTATCATTTAAATCAGCTTCTGTACCGGATGACTGGAGGATAGCTAATGTGATGCCAGTTTTTTAAAAAAGGCTCCAGAGGCAATCCTGGCAATTACAGGCCGGTAAACCTAACTTCAGTAACAGGCAGATTGGTTGAAACTGTAGTAAAGAACAGAATTATCAGGCACATAGATGAACATGATTTGTTGAGGAAGAGTCAGTGTAGCTTTTGTAAAGGGAAATCATGCTTCACCAATCAATGAGAATTCTTTGAGGGGATCAACCAACGTGGAGACCAAGGTAATCCAGTGTACAGGGACTTTTGGAAAGCCTTTTGCAAGGTCCCTCACGAAAGGCTCTTAAGCAAAGTCATGGGATAAGAGGGAAGGTCCTCTCACAGATCAGTAACTGGTTAAAAGATAGTAGACAAAGCGTAGGAATAAATGGTCTGCTTTCAGAATGGACTGATGTAAACAGTGGTGTCCCCAGGGGTCTGTGATGCGACCAGTGCTGTTCAACATACTCATAAATGATCTGGAAAAAGAGGTAAACAGGTAGCAAAATTTGTGGACGATACAAAATTACTCAAGATAGTTAAGTCCAAAGCAAACTGCGAAGACTTACAAAGGAATCTCACTAAACTGGGTGACTGGCAACAAAATGGCAAATGAAATTCAATGTTGATAAATGCAAACTAATGCACATTGGAAACCATAATCCCAACTATACATACAAAACGATGGGGTCTAAATTAGCTGTTACCACTCAAGAAAGAGATCTTGGAGTCATTATGGATAGTTCTCTGAAAATATCTGCTCAGTGTGCAGCAGCAGTCAAAAAAGCTAACAATGTTAGAAACCATCAGGAAAGGAATAGATAATAAGACAGAAAATGCTTTATATAAATTCAGTACTCCCACATCTTGACTACTGCTTGCAGATCTGATCGCCCCATCTCAGGAAAGATTTATTAGAATTGGAAGAGGTACAGAGACGGGCAACTAAAATGATTAGGGGTATGAAACAGTTTTTGTATGAGGAGAGATTAGAAAGACCTGGGCTGTTCATCTTGGAAAAGAGACGACTAAGAGGGGATGTGATAGAAGTCTATAAAATATTGACTGCTGTGGAGAAAGTGAATAAGGAAATGTTATTTACTCCTTCACATAACACGAGAACTAGGGGTCACTCAAATTAATAGGCAGCAGGTTTAAAATAAACAAAAGGAAGTACATCTTCAGACAATGCACAGTTAACCTGTGGAACTAGTTGTCGGGATGTTGTGAAGGCCAAAACTATAACAGGGTTCAAAAACGAACTAGAAAAGTTCTTGGAGGATAGGTCTGTCAATGGTTATTAGCCAGAATGGTCAGGGATGCAATACCACGAACTGAATGTCCCTAGCCTTTGATTGCCAGACGCTGGGAGTGTATGATAGGGGATGGATCACTAGGGGTATGTCTAACTACGAAATTAGGTCAAATTTATAGAAGTCGATTTTTTAGAAAGCGATTTTATACAGTCGATTGTGTGTGTCCCCACTTAAGACTATTAAGTTGGTGGAGTGCGTCCACAGTACCGAGGCTAGTGTCGACTTCTGGAGCATTGCACTGTTGGTAGCTATCCTACAGTTCCCGCAGTCTCTGCCGCCCATTGGAATTCTGGGTTGAGATCCCAATGCCTGATGGGGCAAAAAACATTGTTGCTGGGTGGTTCTGGGTACGTCGTCAGGCCCCCGCCCCGCCACCCCCATGAAAGCAACGGCAGACAATCATTTCATGCCTTTTTTGCTGGGTTACCCGTGCAGACGCTATACCACAGCAAGCATGGAGCCTGCTCAGCTCACTGTCACCATATGTCTCCTGGGTGCTGGCAGACATGGGACTGCATTGCTACACAGCAGCGGCTCATTGCCTTGTGGTAGCAGACGGTGCAGTACAACTGGTATCCATCCTCGTCATCTCCTGGGTGCTCTTGGCCGGCCTCGGTGAGATCGGTCGAGGTGCCTGGGCAGACATGGGTGCTCCTGGCAGACCTCGATGAGGTCTGTCAGGGGCGCCTGGACATAAATGGGAGTGACTCAGGTCATTCTCTTCTTTAAGTTTTGTCTAATGGAGATTCTGTCCTGCTTGGAATATTGGCAGAAGGATAGCTCAGTGGTTTGAGCATTGGCCTGCTAAACCCAGGGTTGTGAGTTCAATCCTTGAGGGGGCCATTCTGCCTCAGGCTGCTCTCCCAGCCAGCAGCATGATGACCGCTGGCAGTCGTACTGCACCATCTGCTGCCAGCCTACCCCTTGCTTCCCCCTCCCTCCGTGAAAGCAACGGCCAACAATCGTTTCGTGCCTTTTTCCATGCAGGCGCCATATTGCTGTCAGCGTTGTCATCCACCTGCCACTTCCACTGGCAGTCTGCTCTCCTGTTCACACCATACCATAGCAAGCATGGAGCCCACTCAAATCACCACGGCAGTTGTGACCACTCTAAAAGTCATGCTCATTATCCAGCAGTATATGCAGAACCAGAACCTGCAAAAGTAGGCGAGTAGGCGACGGCAGCGTGGTGAGGAGAGTGATGAGGACATGGACACAGACTTCTCTCAAAGTACAGGCCCCGGCAGTTTGGCCATCCTGGTGGCAATGGGGCAGGCTCATGCCATGGAACGCCTATTCTGGGCCTGGGAAACAAGCACAGACTGGTGGGACCGCATAGTGTTGCCGGTCTGGGACGATTTCCAATGGTTGCGAAACTTTTGCATGCGTAAGGGCACTTCCATGGAACTTTGTAACTTGCTTTTCCCTGCCCTGAAGCACCAGAATACCAAGATGAGAGCAGTCCTCACAATCCACAAGCGAGTGGCGATAGCCCTCTGGAAGCTTGCAACGCCAGACAGCTACCGATCAGTCGGGAATCAATTTGGAGTGGGCAAATCTACTTTGGGGGCTGCTGTGATCCAAGTAGCCAACATGATCACTGACCTGCTGCTATCAAGGGTCGTGACTCTGGGAAATGTGCGGATCATAGTGGATGGCTTTGCTGCAATGGGATTCCCTAACTGTGGTGGGGCGATAGACAGAACACATATTGCTATCTTGGGACTGGACCACCAAGGCAGCCAGTACATAAACCAAAAGGGAGGGGTACTTTTCAATGGTGCTGCAAGCAGTGGTGGATCACAAGGGACGTTTCACCAACATCAACGTGGGATGGCCGGGAAAGATACATGACGCTCGCATCTTTAGGAACTCTGGTCTGTGGGAATGGCTGCAGCAAGGGACTTACTTTCCGGACCAGAAAATAACTGTTGGGGATGTTGAAATGCCTATAGTTATCCTTGGGGACCCAGCCTTCCCCTTAATGCCATGGCTCTTGAAGCTATACGCAGGCACCCTGGACAGTAGTCAGGAGCTGTTCAACTACAGGTTGAGCAAGTGCAGAATGGTGGTAGAAAGTGCATTTGGATGTTTAAAAACGCGCTGGCGCAGATTACTGACTCGGTTAGACCTCAGCGAAACCAATATTCCCCTCGTTATTACTGCTGGCTGTGTGCTCCACAATATCTGTGAGAGTAAGGGGGAGACGTTTATGGCAGGGTGGGAGGTTGAGGCAAATCACCTGGCCACTGATTACGTGCAGCCAGACACCAGGGCAGTTACAATAGCATAGCAGGGCACACTGTGCATCAGAGAAGCTTTAGTTTCATGACTGGCCAGGCTACAGTGTGAAAGTTCTGTTTGTTTCTCCTTGATGAAAATCCACCCCCTTGGTTCACTCTACTTCCCTGTAAGCCAACGGCCCTCCCCTCCCCCCTTTGATCACGGCTTGCAGAGACAATAAAGTCATTGTTTCAAATTAATGCATTCTTTATTAATTCGTCACACAAATGGAGGAATAACTGTGAAGGTAGCCCGGGAGGGGTGGGGTAGGAGAGGAGGATGGAAGGAAAGGGCCACAGTGCACTTGAAAATTTATTGAATGCCAGCTTTCTGTTGCTTGGGCAGTCCTCTGGGGTGGAGTGGTTGGGTGCCAGGAGGCCCCCACACCGCGTTCTTGGGCATCTGGTCGAGGAGGCGATGGAACTTGGGGAGGAGGGCGGTTGGTTACGCAGGGGCTGCAGCGGCGGTCTGTGCTCCTGCTGCCTTTCTGCACCTCAGCCATACACCGGAGCATATCAGTTTGATCCTCCAGTAGCCTCAGCATTGCATCCTGCCTTCTCATTATGCTGATGCCACCTCTCCTCTCGCTTGTCCCTCCTCTCCTCGTGTTCATTTTGTGCTTTCCTGGACTCTTATATTGTCTCCCTCCATGCATTGTGCTGGGCTCTTTCAGTGTGGGAGGACTGCATGAGTTCAGAGAACATTTCATCTCGAGTGCTTTTTTTTTCGCCTTCTAATCTTTGATAGCCTCTGGGACGGAGATGATACGTGGAGCAATGAAACCATTTGCAGCTGTGGGAGGGAAAAAAGGGAGATTAGTCTTGAAAAAGAGACATTTTAGAGAACAATGGGTAGACTCTTTCACGGTGAACAAAGCTGTTAATATTACATAGCACTTATGCTTTCTCTACAAGGTTGCATTTTGCCTCTTATATCAAGGGCCTGCCGATATGGTGTGAGAAATCACACACGCAGGGCCAGCAGGCAACAGAATTCGGCTTGCAGGCAGACATGGTAAGCCACAGTCTTTTGGCTTCTTTAACCTTCCTAACATGTGGGAATGGTTTCAAACAGCAATGCCGTCATTTCACATACCAAGCACCTGTTGGCTTGGCCCTTTAAAATGGGTTGGCCATTTAAAAAGAGGGGCCGTGGTTTTTAGGTTAACATGCAGCACAAATCTAGCTAACCACCCCCTGCCACACACACACCCCCAATTCTCTGGGATGATTGCTTCACCCCTCCCCCCACTGCGTGGCTAACAGCAGGGATGATTTCTGTTCAGCCACAGGAAAACAGCCCGGCAGGAACGGCTACCTCTGAATGTTCCCTTAATAAAATTCCCCTATTTCAACCAGGTGACCACGAATGATATCACTCTCCTGAGCATAACACAGAGAGGTAAAGAACGGATGTTGCTTGAATGCCAGCAAATACTGGGACCATACGCTGCCATGCTTTGTTATGCAATGATTCCAGACTATGTGCTGCTGGCCTGCCGTGGTAAAGTGTCCTACCATGGAGGACGGAATAAGGCTGCCCTCCCCAGAAACCTTTTGCAAAGGCTTTGGGAGTACATCCAG
This sequence comes from Eretmochelys imbricata, assembly GCF_965152235.1. Lineage (NCBI taxonomy): Eukaryota > Metazoa > Chordata > Testudines > Cheloniidae > Eretmochelys > Eretmochelys imbricata. The sequence goes on along the minus strand of NC_135574.1, from coordinate 209,155,734 downwards.
CAGAGCTTCATTGAGATGTCCCTGGAGGATTTCTGCTCCATCCCCATACATGTTAACAGACTTTTCCAGTAGCCGTACTGGCCGCGAATGCATCCCAAGTCTTCAGGGCAAATTAATCATTAAACACGCTTGCTTTTAAAGCGTGTATTATATTTACAAAGGTACACTCACCAGAGGTCCCTTCTCCGCCTTCTAGGTTCAGGAGCCTGCCTTCGGTGGGTTGGGAGGGTACTAGATCCAAGGTGAAAAACAGTTCCTGGCTGTCGGGGAAAAACGGTTTCTCCGCTTGCTTGCTGTGCTTCAGCCTCCTCCTCATCTTCCTCGTCTCCAAAATCCACATCCCTGTTGCATGAGAGTCCATTGACGGAGTCCACGCATAGGGCTGGGGTAGTTGTAGGGGCACCACCTAGAGTGGCATGCAGCTCATCATAGAAGCGGCATGTCTGGGGCTGTGACCCGGAGCGGCCGTTTGCCTCTGTGGTTCTTTGGTAAGCTTGTCTGAGCTCCTTAAGTTTCACGTGGCACTGCTGCTGGTCCTTGTGATAGCCTCTGTCCTTCATGCCCTTGGAGATATTTTCAAATATTTTGGCATTTCGTGTTTTTGAACGGAGTTCTGATAGCACGGATTGGTCTCCCCAGACAGCGATCAGATCCAGTACCTTCCATTTGGTCCATGCTGTTCAGATCCAGTACCTTCCATTTGGTCCATGCTGGAGCTCTTTTGCGATTCTGGGATGCATGGTCACCTGTGCTGATCAGTTCGCCACTCTGGCCAAACAGGAAATGAAATTCAAAAGTTCATGGGGCTTTTCCTGTCTACTTGGCCAGTGCATCTGAGTTGAGAGTGCTGTCCAGAGCGGTCACACTAGAGCACTCTGGGATAGCTCCCAGAGGCCAATACTGTCAAATTGCGTCCACACTACCCCACACTGGACCCAGCAAGGTTGATTTCAGCACTAATCCACTCTTCGGGGAGGAGTACAGAAACTGGTTTTAAGAGCCCTTAAAGTCAGAAAAAATGGCTTCGCAGAGTGGGCAGGTGCAGGGCTAAATCGATCTAACACTGCTAAATCCGACTTAAACTCGTAGTGTAGACCAGGGCTTGGTGATTGCCTGTTCTGTTCATTCCCTCTGAAGCACCTGGCTTTGGCCGCTGTCAGAAGACAAGATACTGGGCTAGATGGACCATTGGTCTGACCCAGTATAGCCTATGTTGTCCCTGGTATTAAGCAAGTGCTTTTTATTTTAATTAAGAAAGATTTTATGTATTATATTTTACATTTATTTTCATATATATTGCTCTATCAGTAGCTCCTCTTATCTGTTAAGATGGTGAGAGAGAGCGTGCAATGATATCACGGGGGCACAGGGGCAAGGTTTTATTAGCACATGCCCTGTGGATATCCATTGGATTTTTTGCAGTCACTTATAACTTACTTTTCCCTTCCAAAACATTTTATTTACTCCTCAATGGGGACAGCAGTATATCCATACAAAGTTTCATGTTTTAAACTTTGGCTGTTGTTGCTGTAACCAATTTATTTTAAACAAAAGTGGTTAGATATTTTACTGAATTGGAAAAATGTATCTTTCACTCTCTCATAACTCAATAACAACTAAAAGGATTTTTCTTAGTCTTCCCAAAAAAAAATCATCTCTGGACAGAAACCAATTACATGAGAATTTCAACTTCAAGGGTAAAGGTCTCAGAAAGTTATCTACATGTTACGAGAGGTTATAATACATTCCAGTCTTGGATCATTTCTCATGTTTGACCTACTATCTTGCATTAATCTTGATTTTTATTTTTTCTCTGTTCACTTTTAAAAATCTCTCTGGAAGAATATACTCAGGATCGACTGCTTCAGTCATTTCTTTAAATTGTTCATTTTGTGCTACATAGAGGAGTTGATGTGGGCATAAAAGAAGGTTGCATCTTCCTTATCAAGTTCGTCTTTGAATTTTCAGTTATTTTTATAGCCTATCTGCTGATCTTTTTATAAATCTATTTTTGTTGATTTTAATATGCAGAACAATCTTGTACAATGCCAATAACAAGTCAGAAAATCAAAAACAATCAGAAAAGATGGTGTATGTCTCTTGAGTAATTATACTATCTTTTTTTTTTTAACTTACGTATTCTGGAACAAGTTTTTTCAGTATAAAGTGCTTTAATTTAACGTTCAAAATTGTATGATCATATCCCTTTTCTTCTCAGATACTGAGTAATATACATTACTATATACATACAGTACATTAATCTGGCAAGTTTTCTTCAGTTGGGCTGTTGGCTGAATTGTCCCAAAAATATAAAACTTTTCTTCATGGAGGACTTTGGAAAAAAATATTATAGCCTTAACAAACACACACTAATCTTCTGTTTGAGGGGAAGAAATTATTTGTAGCTGTCTGGGCTATGTAATATAGATTCATGTCTGGGAATATAAAGTTTTCTCATAATGGACATCCGCTGGTCTGGAAACTATTCATGGATTAGACCTCCTCATTTCACCACAGTGAAGGCAGTTTAGGCTTGTTTTATTCCATTCATCCTTTGAGTTCAGACTCTCTGCTGGACTATTTAAGCATGGCATTCCAATCTTGTTTTATTCAGTCTCCATCTGAGCAGCTTTAGGCTCATTGCTGTTAAGAAACAGCATTTGAATGTGGGAATTTTATCTCACAGACTGCTGAATTTCAGATTATGTGTATTTTTCAGTAATCCTAACCAGTTGACTTCCCTTTTAGAGCAGGCTGAGGATCCAGTGTGTTTAATCTTCATTCCCTCTGGTTCCCTTTCCTCAGAATGTGTCTCACAGTGGCCTAACCCTGCCTGCCATTATAGCACACATACTGTTCCAAAAATTTCTGTGGAAAAATATGTATATTTACAACAGTAATCAGCTCCTTAAAAATAGTTTGAGTTCTTGATTAAAGTGGCTGGGTGCAAATTAAAATGTCCTGCATCACCTCTGCAAAGTTACCTTGATCCAAAGTTCACCAATAAAAAGAGAAATTAAGATCCTTCACACAAATCCCATGTGTATTATGCTGTCCTTTTCAGTGGAACTAAGTTATTTGGACAATCCCTTAGAAAGCTCTCTTGGGGTTCAGTCCAATCTGAACAACCTGCTTTCTCAGTATTGCTTTTTAATCAGGGATGAAAAAACATTGTAACGAAAATATAGATGAGCTCCTTATGGAATATGCAGTCATTCCCACCATCATGTTTTACTGAAGTTAGAAAGTATTTTTCCAGCATTACAGGATGGGAGGTCACCATAGATCTTCCTTCCTTTCTTCAACTCAAAAATTAATCTACTTGGGAATCTTAAAGCTTAAACATTTGACTTTCTCTTCTGGACCAATTCCACCTCAAATGCATTCTGTGTCATACAGAAATTGGGTATCTTGTAAAATTTAAAGAGAGTGCCCCTCTTTACCATATATGCTATATAAAATCTAGACATAAAAGCCAAAATCTCAATGTCGCCCTCAAAACATCATCCTGATATTTTTTCACATCATTTGTGGTCCCAATGAAAATAGATGAAGTCTATCTGTTTTTGACATATATCTGTAATGGAAGCAAGATTCAAAATGGAAAATATTCCATAACTCATTCAAGAAATGGCTTCACTCTATTCTTCTGTTCCATAGATCTGAAGAAATTAACTTTTGTTTTCCCATCTAATCTCATCTCCATCAGTCTCATTTCCTGCATTTAAAGGAAAATACCTGTTCATGTCCATGTTATTTGGTATTTTGTCTTTTCCTGTGATGTGCAAGGTGATGTAGCTCATTAAGATAGCATTTACATCTGTTACTTGAATGATCTGCTGCTGAAAATGTACTTAAAGGCAACTTTTCTTCACATAGTCAATTCATTATTAAAAATCTTTTTGTGCGTACCCTCTGGACCTTACCCATATTGGGGCTCATTTTTAAGACCATTCAACTGGGAAATCTCCCTTTATTCGAATTTCTACTCCAGATTTTAACCCTTCTCTTCCAGTGTTCTGTAGTTTCCTCCTAATATCTGCATTTAATACTCGTGTTGGCATTGTGCATATAAAAAACCTGTGGACAACACAGCATCCCTAATGTCTTCAGTTTTTCCTTTTAAACAAATGACACTAACTTATCTTAGCCTGATGTTGCCTTTAAAGCAATCATCAGTGCTATTGGAGCCCTCCATAAAATTCACAGGACCATCTCATCTCATTTCACATCAGGAGCAACAGATGAACAAACATGGCTTACATAAACTGCCAGGGAAGAATAAAAAGTATAAATCTGAACCATGTGGCCTTTCATTCATGAAGAGGCAGAGTTCATCTGTCTAATGGAGCAGTAAGCTAGCTCAGTTGCCCAAGGGTGGCAACAGACAAGTTGGGAGTCTTTGATTCATATATTCAGCAAGCCATTTTCTCTCATTAGAACTTATTTGCATCTGAGAACAACAGGAATTGTACTTGTATTTTGCTTTTGACAATGGCATCCCTAGGTATGTTACATGGATACTTTCTCCTTTCAGTGGATAGATGTACTCATTGTGGCTAATTGCCAGCACTACTATGATGGGTCTCGTGCTTTCTCTTCTTGGGGGGGTTCAGGGCACCGTTTCTTGCCCCTGAACTGGGGTATTAACTGCCCCACTAGTGTCCTAGAGAAGGGGAGTGGAGAGGGAGGGACCCGGGCCCGCCCTCTACTCCGGGTCCCAGCCCAGGGGCCCTAGGGATAGCAGTAAACCACTTGAACTAGCGGTTCCTTCCCTTGGGCTGCTTCCCTCTCCTGCCCTTCAGCTTGTGGGGCTTCCTGCCCTCCCTTTGCACAAACCAGGTGTCCCTTTACCTAGGGCCTTGGTCGTCTTAGCCCACCGCAGCACTTCTCCAAACTCTCCTCTGCTTCCCTCCAAACTGCTCTTTGCTCCAACACCAATCCACTCTGCTTCAACTCCTCCTCTTGTCTGATTGAAGCGGGGGGGGGGGTTATCAGGTGACTGGCTTCAGGTGCTTTAATTAATCTATAGCAAACTTTCTTCCCTCTACAGGGAATAAGGCTCCCTTCTAACACTCTCCTGCCACCGTCTGGCCATGCTGTGTCACACTCATGTATTGACTTACCTCAGTTTCGTCTTATTTGAGAAGATAAGACTGATGGTCTGTAATCGGATATAATCTATTTGTTTCATAGATCTCAGTTTTGTAGACTTATAAAGATGGCAGTCTGCTATATTTGGAAGCTTCTGGTTTTTCGCCAACCATGTTCACCTTCCCCACCATTTCCCCAGTCAGCCTCAGAATCTGCTCCTTCAACAACCTGATTATTGAGAATTTGTCAACTTTGTATTAAAATATCAGAAGTCTTCCTTACCAAGAACATACAAGACTTGGAAGACTTGTTGACCTGATTCATAAACCTGAGCCTAAATATGTTCATATTGTTTGTTAGAGACATCCTGGCCTTCGTAAGAAATTATGCTGTAGGTACTTAGGGATACAGCTACATAGTCCACAGAAGCAAGCCTCCGAGCCTGAGTTTACAGATGTGGGACTCATTGCTAGTACTCTAAAAATAGCTTTGTAGAAGTGCTTTGAAGTTGCAGCTCAGCTCTGAAGCCTAGGGATGGGGGGTGGGCTTCAGAGCTCAAGCTCCAGCCCAAACTGCAACTTCAGAGTGCTGTCTACACAGCTGTTTTTAGAGCACTATCACAAGCTCCTCAAACCCAAGTCTGTTGACCTGGGCTGGGAGGTTTGCTGCTGCTGGCTGTGTAGACCTACCTACTATGTTCAATCCACTGTCCCCAAGATTCCTAGTATCAGCCTTATCCCATTTCTTCCTGGCTGGTGAACAAGAGAGACTCCAAGTGGAACTATAACACTTCAACCTCATTTTCTTAATCCTGTAGTGGAGGGCTCACTGTTTATTTCATTTTCATTCTTTATAGCAGTGTTGTAGCGGTACAGCAGAGGGTATTTGAAATCAAAGGGGGAGGGTAGGGAAAAAGCTTCCATGGTGGTGGAATGAGCAGGTCCAACCCATGAATAGTGTCCAGCCCACTGTAGGCCCTCTATAATGAAACATTAAAAATTACAGGTAATGAAACGTTATTTCTTTTTGTTGCTTCAATAAATGATGTCACCTGCTATTTCAGCTGCTTTAAGGATTCTGAGTTTGTCTTTAGTATTAGTTAAGACTTTATGGATGGTGTTGCCAATGTTGTCCCTTTCAAGATTTGCACATAGGTATCCTGTAGCAAAAAAGGGTCTTGGTTGTATCAGTTTTAGGTGACTTGAAAAAGAACCTAGAAATAGAAAATTATGAGCTCTCATCTAGTTTTCTGGTTTGTGCTGTCACTTTTTCTGTTTGGGAGTTCTTTTTCATTAAACATTTTGAGAGCCTGGACATTTCACTTCCTGCTTCTTTTTTTTGGTGGTCATCTGAGTCCACATAACTCACATGGACAATGACAAAAAATGGCTAGAGTCCATGGTTGATTATTTTCCCTGACAGACTCAACTTTTTCCTTAACTGAGGACATAGACTTTTAGAGAACATGTAAAGCTGAAATCATCTCTGTCTCTTGTAGAAAAGGTAGTGTGGGTATCCCCACTGCATAACATAGTGTTGGTATGTGAAAGTCATCCCCATCAAGTTTTGCTGTGTTCTTCCATATTTGTTTCCATTGTAACTGACCACAAGGTTCCCGAACAGGCTGACATCCCTCCCTCCCCCCATCAGAACAAAGAAGAGTGTTGCATTAATCAGATAGTAGGAATTTAAAACTTCTCAGAACCAAAATTACCGTGGCCACCACCCCAAATAGATTGAATAAAGAGAATGTTGAGGAACTGCTAGAATGCCTGCAACTGGGATTTGAATTATACTATCTTTGATGTTTCAGTGGCATTAGTAGCATTAAAAATGTCTTGCCTACAGGGTCATCAGACTCATTAATGCACTTCAGTAAACAAAGTCTCATTTAGTGGTTCACTTGAACGTGAAGAGTCTGATTTTTCTGCACTGTTTGAGATAAGCATAAACCCTTTCCATCTTGCTACTGTACGTTTTGAGAGAGTTGCTTATATTTTACTTTAGGAGAATTATTTATGTTCATTGTCTATTAAATCATTTGTTTCCTGCTGCTCCAACTTAGGGCATGTTGAGTCAGAAATTCATACAGTGAAGTTTGATATCACTCCATTTGCAGTATTGATTAGCAGCTTTCACCTTTACTACAGTTGAGAAACCACCACTTATTGAATTCAACACTGTGAAGACTAAAAACAAGATGAAATAGCCAGCTTCATATAGAACTGTACCCACCTCCCAAAAGTTTCTAGAATCTAGCACATCAAGTCCCTTAACAGTTCAGAACTTGCACGCTCTCTCTCTCTCACTCTCACAAACACACACACACTTTTCTCAAGAACCACTGATAAATGATCCAGCCAGACACTTCTCTGAAATCACCAGTGTCTTCACTCGTCCTCTAGCTTTTGGAGAAGTTCTCTAACTTTCTTATCTCTAACTATCTTATATTTTCTTACAGGCATAACAAGTACCTTGATATTTTCATGACTTTCATTTTTTGTGAATAGTTCGTTCTTTTCCAAGTCCAGGTCCCCATGATTATTCACTGTGCCCTGGACCACTAATACTTCTGTAGCAGTTACTGTTGGTCCATGCCTGCACCTCCTCATGCTCCCAAGTAAGGGCCTAAGCCGTATGGATGGACTGCCTCTCCAGTTCTTTTTCTACCTCTCGTGGTCTGGGATGGAACCTCCTGTGTCTATTTCTGCTCTTTAGCATTCTGCTTCTTCAAGTCTGTAAACAGTTGTTACATTTGGATAGTTTCGATTTTTAGTGCTACTTAATTAGTTGGTGATTGGGGGGACCCCCAGCTCCTCTACCATTTCAGGCACCTATTATGCCCAATGTTCTAGGCTTCAAGCCTTGCCTTGCCTGGCCTGGCCTGCCCCTGGGTCTTCCCGGTGAGCAACCCATACAAAACCTGCCTGTATTTTCTCAAAGAATCTCACATCCTTTCAAAGTACAGCATCTGCCTGTATGTGGGAGGAAAGCATGGCAATCTCATGAATTCTGACTCCAGACACACCTTATGGAGCTCTTCATGAGGCCCATTTGGTTCATGGGCCCTCCTGCTGCACATTCACCCATCCCAGACAGTGTCCCTCCAGAGTCCAGACCTAACGGATCAAAGTCCTCAAGGACACATAGGTACTTCATGAGGCAGAAATACAAAGAAGACAAGGGCAAACACCCCCACAAGAAGAGGGACCGGTTTCCTCTGAAAAGAAGTTCTTCTTGCCACCTGAGACTCCATGCCCCAGAATGGTTGCTCCTGGAGCTCACAGGAAGGAGTAGGAGCAGATGATACTGGGAGCTCCCAGTGCTCCAAAACCATGCACTGAAAGGATGGTGGTAGCATCTGCATGGCAGAAGGAATTGTTCTCTCTCTGTTTGACATTACTGCCCTTGCACAGGTTATCTTAGGTAGGACCTCAGTCTGCTCTTCTGGAGGGCCTATCTATACGACCTGAAATTTCAAATTTTCTCAGAACTGATCCTGCTGCAGGAAGTCCCAATGTCATCCACTTGGCATTTGCTGGTACAGGAGCCCAGCCATGTAGTGGCGGGTCAGGCTTAGTCACTGTGCCACCCAGCTGCTCCCATTACTGGTCGGTAGGGATCAGATCCCATGGCACCTTCAGCCCCATCATTGGATCTTGAGGACTCTTTTTCATCAGACAAGAATGAGCCAGTACCAACAGTCCCCCCCCCCAGCTACCTAACTGAGAACTGTCAGTTCAGACAGGACTTCCAGATCCATTCTCTTGCTCTCATATCCTCACCAACAACATTTCTGGCCTACTGACCAATGGTACCTACTGTGAGTTCCACCTCCATACTCTTACGATTCTACTCATTGATCTTACTGGGGCCCTTGGGACCTATACTTTCAAGCCGCTGAGTACAAGTTCTCTGTATAATAAACCTAGCTGTGGCCACCACGGGGTGAAGAACCGCAATCTCCACAGGAACAGCTGGTACTCCCAAAACCTCTGGATCTGCCAGTGGGACTTTCTCTGTCCTCTCCAGATGAGGCAGTATCACCAGCCTTTCCCAAACCTCCAGATGATTTTGAGTGGTACTAGAACCTTCTCAGGAGAATTGTGGACTTTATCCAGATTCTGCTAAAGGAGGTTCAGGATCCAACCCACAAGCTCCGGACATTTTGCTAGCTATGGCTTCCTCTAAAGTAGCACTCCTGATTAATGAGGCCATTATGGAACCTACTAAAGTGGTTTGGCACCCACCTGCTGTATGTGCCCCAACCCCAAAGATGACTGAGAAATGTTACTTCATTCCTCCAAAGGAGCAAAATTTTTGTTTTTCATACCTAAGCCCAAGATGTCACAGAGTGGAGCCCAAGCCCACTCTGCTGGACAAAGGTGCCAACTGGTTAGACCTCTTTGGAAGGAAGACTTCTTTTTTTTTTTGGCCAGTTTAGCATTCCAAATAGTGCATTACCAAGCACTGATGTCAAAATCTGACTTCTTGAAATACAAGTCCCTTTCGTTCTCGCACCATCTGCAAAGACACTCGCCACATGTTTCCTTACTGGGATGGGGAGCGCATCACAACCAGACAGCCCACAGCACTAGGCTCCCACACAGCAGTCCAAGCTACATATCAACCTGTTTGAGTTCCTAGCAGTTCACAAAGCATGCAAGATGTTTTTACCCATCATTTGGTCCACACAAATTCAGGTCAGTTTGACCACCGTCTACTATATAAACAAGCAAGGAGGAGCAAGACCTATCCCACTCTGCAGAGAAGTGGTCCACCTCTGGAATTGGTGCATTAGGCACCAGAACACCTCTCAGCACTACATCACCTTTTCAACTGTTTGCATTCCATGGGTAACGAATTCCCTGGCAGACATCTTCACCAGGCTTTCCCACACAGATCATGAGTGGGAACTCCACTCGTCAATAGTACAGCATATCTTTTAGCAGCGATGTTCCTGTCTTGGGATCTTTTTGCAACCTAGTGGAAAAGAACTGACTAGCATGCTGCTCCCAAGCCACCCATGGCCTCCGTTCCGGAGCAGATGCCTTCCTGGTGTAATGGTCGGATCCACTGATAGACACCTTCCCTCCCATTTTCCTCTTTCTTTGCATGCTTAGGAAGATCAAGCTCTACAGAGTGACAGTAATCCTGATAGCAGCATGCTGGCCAGGGCATTTTTGCTTCACCACCATCCTACAGCCAGCTTCCCATTTATGAATTCACCTACAACCATTATCGGGCGTGCTGTCCCAGAACAAGGGCAGGATGAGCCATCCCAACCTACCTTTTCTGCATCAGGTAGCGTGGTTTTTGGATGGTCAATTTACATAAAGACGAGCACATGCTCTCAGAGAGGTTTACTCCATCCTGAATAACAGCAGGAGATCCTCGACACAGAAATGTGGTGCCGCTAAATGGAAACAATTCTCCTTGGTGTCAGCAGCACCACTTACCTCCTAAGGCATCAGGAACCCTCCTCATGCTGGAGTATCTTCTCTCAGTGAAGATGTTGGGCTTGTCTCTCAGCTCCCTATGGGGACATTTTGCAGCCATCAATGCTTTCCACCCCCCAGTGGAGGTGTGTTTAGTCTTTACCCATCCCACTACTGCAAAGTTACTAAAGGGCATTATGAAGACCTTCCCTCCAGTCTCAAAACTGGTCCCGATCTGGGATCTAGCCCTCATCCTTTCTGACCTCACAAGACCACCGTGTGTACCCTAGGTCTCCTGTTCCCTCCTGCACTTTTCTTTGAAAGTCGACTTCTTTACAGCTGTTACCTCTGCTACAAGGATACGGAAGCTTGTAGCTTTTATGTATACAGTTTTTCACAAGGACAAGGTTTCTTTTCAGCTGTATCCAAAATGCATACCTAAAGTGCCTTGTGAGTTTCACTTTAACCGAACTATTCGCCTTCCGCTGTTTTACCCTAAACCTCACCACAGCATGGAGGAGGCAAAACTCTATTCCCTAGGCATGCACCAGGCTCTAGCCTTGGACCTGCACAAAACAGCACCCTTTTGAAAGTCTCCAGGGTTGTTCATTACTACTGTATTGCCAAAAGATAAGTAGATTTCCTCCTGCATCCTCCTTTGCTAGGAACTTATAAAAACCCCTCCTCAAACTATATAACAAAGATATGCAGAGCAGCCACTTGGGGCTTCATTCATACCTTCACCACACATTACTGTCTGGTTCAGGCTTTGGCTGGGGATGCCTCCTTTGGGCTTAGTGGTCCTCCACTCTGTAGTACAGCATATTTACTTTCACCCCCCTCTTCAACAAGCACTGCTTGGAAGTCACAGTGAATAGCCCTGGGAACCAGCACTCAAGAAAGGAATCTCTGAAACAAGAAAGGAAGGTTACTTACCTTTTAGGAACTGGACTTTTTTGAAATGTGTGGTCTATATGGGTATTCACAACCCGCCCTTCTTCCCCTGTGCTCAGCTCATCATGTGATTCACGGCAGAGTCAGAACTGGAAAGGCGGTTAGTCCACACCACCCTTTCTGCCCTCACTTGGGAGCACAGGGTGGCATAGACACCCAGAGCACATGTGCACTGACAGTGAATACCCATAAGGACCATGCATCTTGAAAAAATTCAGTTACTAGAAGGTAAGTAACCTGTCCTTTTTCATTCACAGATTGAAATTACAGTTTCATGTTTCTGGGGTCAAACAGTTTTCAAATATAGCTTGTGAAAGTATTGACGAGTGACACATTTAAAAAAAAAACAACAACCCACAACCCTTGATAAAACCTGAAAAGAACCACTAAATTAGGGGTTTTTGGGGGGGGAGGAAAAGCAGCCAGGTTTTTACACAACCACAAAATGATGTGCATGACCTAGTTTATACAGTAGCCATCAATACATTCTGTGTTTTGATTCAAAACAGATTTATAACTTCATATATAGTTTGCTGCTTCAACAAAGAAGCTCTTTATTTTCTACCTATTGTAATTTGGCTGTGTATAATGTTCACCACTAGCATACCTATTAATTTATTTGGTATATGATCATAGAAATGCACACACAGAATAAATTTTCAGTAGTTGGAATTACCAAGTCAGTAGCATAGATGGCCTACAAAGTTTGAGTTTATTTAGATAGTTTTTGCATCTTTAGCAAGTTGCTAACAGTAATTTTTGTTTAAGTATATCAGAAGCAGGAAGCCTGCCAAACATGCCATGGGGCCACTAGAGACAACCAAGGTGTTAAATGAGTACTCAGGGAACACAAGGCCATTGCAGAGAAGCTAAATGAATTCTTTGCATCAATCTTCACAGCAGAGAGGTGGGGGAGATCCATCAGAGCTATTCTTTTGGCATGGCAGACCTGAAGTACTGTCACATGTTGATGTGTCAATAGAAGAGGTTTTAGAACAAATTGATAAACTAAACACTAATAAGTCACCAGAACCAAATGGTATTCATCCAAGAGTTCTGAAGGAACTCAGGTATGAAATTGCAGAACTACTAACTAGTATGTTAGATATAACTAGAAATAAGCCTCTGTATCAGGTGATGGGAACGTAGCTAATGTAACACCAGTTTTTTAAAGGGGCTCCAGGGGCGATCCTGGCAATTACAGGCTGGTGAATCTAACTTCAGTATTGGATAAATTCGTATAAACGTAGTAAAGAACAAAATTATCAAACATAAATAAACATGATTTTTTGGGGAAGAGTCAATCTGGGTTTTGTAAAGGGAAAGCATGCTTTAGCAATCTATTAGACTATTTTGAGGGGAGCAACAAACGTGGACAAAGGTGATCCAGTGTACTTGGACTTTCAGAAAGTTTTTTGACAAGATCCCTCACCAAAGACTCTTAAGAAAACTATGTAGTTGTGAGATAAGAGGGAAGATCCTCTTTCATAGATTGGTAACTGGTTAAAAGATGATAAACAAAGGGTAAGGATAATTGGCCGGTTTTCACAGTGGAGAGAGGTAAATAGTGGAGTTCTCCCAGGGTCTGTACTGGGATCTGTGCTGTTCAACGTATTCATTAATCTGGAAAAGGGAGTGGACAATGAAGTGGCAAAATTTAGAGATGATGCAAAATTATTAAAGTTAGGCCAAAGCTGCCTGCAAAGCTTTACAAAGGGGTCTCACTAGACTGGGTGATTTGGCAACAAAATGGCAGATGAAATTCCATGTTGATAAGTGCAAAGTAATGCATGTTGGGAAAAAAAATACCAACTGCATATATAAAATGACTGATTCTAAATGAGCTGTTACCACTCAAGAAAGAGATCTTGAGTCAGTCATCAGGGCTCGTTCTCTGAAAACTTCAGCTCAATGCACAGCAATAGTCAAAAAGGCTAACCGAATGTTAGGAACTATTAGGAAAAGGATAGAAAATACTATAGTGCCACTATATTAACCCATGGTGTGCTCTTGAATACTGCGTCCAGTTCTGGTTGCCCCATCTCAGAAAGGATATAGTGGAACTGGAAAAGGTTCAGAGAAGGGGAACAAAGATGATCACGGGTATGGAATGGCTTTTATATGAGGAGAGACTAAAGATTAGGGCTATTCGTCTGACAAAAAAGATGATTAAGGGGAAATATGATAGAAATATGATAGAAGTCTATAAAATCATGAATGGTATGGAAAAAGTGAACAGAGAATAGAGTTATTTACCCTTTCCCACAGTACAGATGCCAGGAGGAGAAAATGGGGTGGATCGCTCCATAATTATCCTGTACTGTACATTCTCCCTGAAGCTTTGGTGCTGGCCACTGATGAAGAAAGGCTACTACATAAGAATGGCCATACTGGATCAGACCAGTTGTCCATGTAGCCCAGTATCCTGTCTGACAGTGGCCAATGCCAGGTGCCCCAGAGGGAATGTACAGAACAGGGAATCATCAAGTGATCCATCCCCTGTTGCCCATTCCCAGCTTCTGGCAAACAGTGGCTAGGGATGCTTCAGAGCATGGTTTTGCATCCCTGCTCATCCTGGCTTATACTGCCCATTGGTCTGACCCAGTATGGCAGTTCTTCAGTTTTTATGTCACAGTAGTTTTCTTTTTCTAACCTAGATAGTTAATATAGTGGAATGTATGAAATTAGTCCACCTTTAGTTGCTTTGTTTAGGACTGTTAAAACCAGCTTGCTTCTTTGAATTGCTGCTTTAACATCAGAGTTATAGGGAAAGTTCCTATAATCCTTACTTGTGAAACAGTTCCTTTTTCTTAAGGGGGATTTTTCACATGGGGTAAGCATTGCAAATTTGCTACTGTTATGGGCCCAATCTCAGTTTTATGATAAATTTTGCTCCTAAAATGAAGAAAATTCATTCATAATGAAGTGTAGTGTTTTATAAGGGTGGAAGCACTTCCACGTTTATTGTACAGTCTCACTTACTACTCAGCTTTCTAAGAGCCTGACTCATATTTAATTTATGCCCTGTCTACGCTACATACACAACACAATTAGGGCTCCTAGTAGTAATACTGTTGTTCTGTAATTCAGTGGAAAACATGATTATAGTTTGTAATGTAAACTGGACCTTAACTCTCTTTGATGATCTGGTGAAAGCTGTGGTCCAACCAAGGCTTTAGCCTGGTTATGAAAAGTAGTTAAAGACCCATTGAACACTACAAATCGAAACTGTAACCAAGCTAGGACACACTTTGAAGTTGCTAGTGACCTGACGTGGCTGTATTTCTAATGTAGAGAGGACCTTAGTTATGAGTGGTTTAAAATTTATTATAATTTTTATTTGTATATAAACTGGTGTTGGCCTCAGTACCAGAAGTAATTTATGATTTGCATACACTATTTAAACTATGGGAAAAAACCATCGTAACTCCTTGGGTGAATGTTTAAAGATTTATTGTTTAATACATTTAGTTGAAGGAAAGAGAGAGACTTGGTAGTAAAAAGAAAAAAATTCTTTATTGGCTTTTGTTGAAAATGGGCAAATGAGCAGTTTTGTACTATCTGCCTTTAATTTAGGAAATTCATATTTAATCTAAATCATACCTTTCCCATACAGGGAAGATGGTGAGCTAGAAGATGGTGAAATAGATGATGCAGGATTTGAAGAAGTTCAGGAAGAACAGGATGCAAAAGGGGAAGATAAACAGAAAAATGAAAAAGCACATAGAAAATCACGAAAGAAACGCAAAAAAGAGAAGGAAAAGAAAAAATCAAAAAGGAGAAGACGGGATAAACATAAGGTTAGAAAATGCAAACCAAAATATTGGATATGATTACTGTACCTGTACAGTTTACTTTTTCTCATCCAGGAAATTGGACAACATATCTGAAAGTTGTTTTTTCCCTCAGCACCTAGCACTTCTTTGGACACTATATGAATGATAGAAAAAATTGAGCCACTGTATGAAAGGCCCCTCAAAAAATTTTTATCATGGAATTTTGATTTAAAATATTGGGTTGTATTCGTTCTTTATATAAACAAGTGTAACTCCACTGACTTCAGTGACAGTGAATTTGTCCAGGACAAGAGATGGTAAATCAACAATTTCTCTGGCTACTGCACTGCAAAAATCACAGTTTCAGAAACTCAGCAGCTAGCTTTTTATAAACTCCAAATTATGAATAGAAGTATTTCAGGTAGTTCATTTTCATTATGTTACTACTATATTAGTCCCTGTTCAGGTTTAGGTGAGTTATAAATAGTTAAAAATCTCCATTTTTCTTCTGTTGGTTGTGCATAGTAGGTAAACTTTGGCAGCATTCCAAAATAATAACTGAAAACAAATATTCTAAAAAGTAGGCCACTAGCAACCAGAGCCACAGCATGCACTGGGCCTGGAAGCTGTCAGTGCAGCTGTTGCAGAAGATTGTGGTGGAACTGGGCTGGGCTCTGCTTCTCCCACACACTGCCTTTAACCACACATTCTGGACCTAGCACATGGGGACCCAGTGTCCCATCTCTCCTCTGGAGGCACCACATAGGGCACAAGCTATCCTATATCTTGGCATAAAAACTCATTGTGAGCAGAGTTAGTTGACGTGGTGATTAAATGCTGGCTGCTACCTGGAGCCTTAGGGGCGAAATCCTGGCTGACTTCAGCGGGACCAGGATTTCACACTAGAGCTCCCATGCTTGCTACCACTAGTGCCGCTGAACCAGTGGTAGCAATGGTGGGAAATCTTTAGTGAAAATATCTAGTGCAGGCATCCCTGAATATGCATATTACATCCACATACCACTGCAATTTAACACTGAATAACACAGAAACAAGTGGAGGCAGTGTAATCATGCCTGTCCACTCAGGACTTATTAATATTTTCATGAGCTAGAGATGGGAACATTTGAGATTGCGTAATGTTTTATTATCCATGTAAATTACAAAGATATCATAGGAGTTATATTTTATTTAATAAGTGATATGGTATTGACTGTACTTTGCACTTAATCTGGTGTAGTCATCAGAGTATAAAAGGTTGGAAAGTATACCCATTTAATAGAGGTGGAGAAGGGGGTTAAATGACTTGCTCAAGGTCATTCAGAGACAGGAGCAGAGCTGGAAACAGAGCCTAGATTTTCTGACTCCAACTCTCCTGCTTATAACTATAGGATAGCATTTCCAGCTTCACTTTATTTTATTCCTTACCTTTTTGCTTCATTTAGCAGAAGAATTTCAGGACTCTAAAGAATAAAGTAAATTTGGTTTTAATTATAAAGTTATACAAGATCTGAAAGACACAAATTCTATTTGTGTGTTTAAAAAACAGAACTAAAACTACAAAGCAGGCCTTCCCTGACCACTATCTACACGCAGCACAGGGCACAAGAAGCATATCATCCTCACCCGTCTGCGATAAAATAGCCTTCTTCTGCTGCAAATGTGTATAGTAGAACTTGTTTTTTTTCTCCTTTAAACAACAACTAGGAAACCACATACTTCTTTGTATGTTAAATGAAAGTTACGTAGTTTGAAAAGTCAAGCACTTGAAAGTTAGAAAATGCCAGACTTGCAGTTGCCTGTGTAAACTTAGTTCTGCCTCCTTATACAATATGCAGTATTATTCACAAAAAGAAATGGAGTACTTGTGGCACCTTAGAGACTAACCAATTTATTAGAGCATGAGCTTTCGTGAGCTACAGCTCACTTCATCAGATGCATACTGTGGAAACTGCAGCAGACTTTATATATACACAGAGAATATGAAACAATACCTCCTCCCACCCCACTGTCCTGCTGGTAATAGCTTATCTAAAGTAATCGTCAGGTTAGGCCATTTCCAGCACAAATCCAGGTTTTAATTACGCAATCATACGCTATTTTTTCTGTAGGACCCCACTACATTTCACAGGTGGGATGCATGGGGGCGGGCAGAGTTAAGTTTGCATAGGAAACTGTAAATCTGTCATTTCCTAACTTTCAGCTGCTTGATTTTGCAATCTAATAACTAAATGTGATCCAGGGATGCATAAACAGGGAAATCTCAAGTAGCAGTAGAGGTTATTTTACCTCTGTATTGGTAGTGGTGTGGATGCTGGTGGAATACTGTGTCCAGTCCTGGTGTCTACAATTTAAGAAGGATGTTGATAAATTGGAGAGGGATCAGAGAAGTACCACAAGAATGATTTTAGCTGTCCCCATTCCCTGCCTACAAGCAGGACTCCAGCAATGTCTGCCTGACTCTACTGCCTGGCTTCATGGAACAGTGTAGTTAGCATGCACTGTAGTCCCATTTAACTGCTTTTGTGTGAAGGAAACTGGAGAGAGGGGCATTTGCAGATAGGTCCCAGCTGGGTGGAGAGAGAAAACAAAATGTGAGGCACCTGTCTACAGCAGGATGATGAATTTGATGATAAAAATTCTGAATTACACGGCCTCTTGGAAAATGCTAGATGCCATGGTTGTGCAATTCCAGATTCCACAGTACCCTGATTGAAATTAATAGGATAGATTGCACGACTTGGAGTTATTATTTCAGGCTCTCTGCAGACTAAGGCATCAATTGTTTTCAGTATTGTATTATTAACCGTTAGGACAAGAAGATGAATTTAGAAATGAAACCAGAGATTCTGAAGCCAGTTATTAGAAATCTTTGATAGGGCTGCTCAAACAAAATAAATTCTCTCTTTAGTCTTCTAAATCAGTCTAAACACATACAGGTCAGCACATGAAGAGGGAACGCTGTCTTGTGTTGTCATATCCCTCACATATAAGGTTCTAGCCATAACTCAGATTTCTGTTAGTCTCCAGCAGACGGAGGACACATTCTTTTCCTGTAATAATAACCTTCTTAGGGGACAAAGAAGCAGACACTTATAAGAAGGTGTAGTGATCAATTGCCACAGCAGCACATGTGAGGCACTTTCAATGCTTGGGACTTTCAATCCCATAAGCAGCAGAGAACCCAGTACCTTCCCCTTCCCATGTGCTCCCAACCTCCTTACCAGGTTTCCAAAATGGCTGAGAAGGCGCAAGGGTCAGAATCATCCTAGCATTACCAGACATTTCTGCCTCAAGTGTAGGGGCAGCTTAGACTCAAAAGGAAAAGTTAGGGAAGAGTGTCCCCTCAGAAATCCTTTATAGGGAAGAAGCTCTGTGAAGAACACTTTCCCTCCTCCTGCCAGGGATTCAGCCTCTGTAGAGTAGGAGGGAATTCTGGAACTACCCAAATGGATTACTACCTCAGAGTCCAGCAACCTCCCTCGAGGGCAGCAACTGCAGCCCCCAGGATAAAGGGGTGGTTATAATTCAGTTGCAGTCTCAGTTCTGCCCCTGCCCTTAGGAAAGGCATTGGTACAGGGAAGGAACACAGGGAAGACCCTCCTTCATTGATCTAAGCACCCTGGTCTGATCTGCAGTTTAAGTTCATCTCACCCCACAATCCACCCTCCTCCAGGAGGCAGGAGCAGCTCTGACAACAGAGGGTTCTCCATGGAAAGGATTCATCCTCAATGAGCGATCAGGAAGCCAGAAAAAGTACAGACTGTTCAAGCAACAGCAGCACTGAGAATAAGTACCCCTGCAGTCCTCCCACCTTGAAGAGTGGAGAAGCTGCTTCAGCTCTTCTGGCAGCCCATGTAGAATGCAGCACTCCAGCCCCCTAAAAATCATGGGGGAGATTCAAGGGCATTTTATTGGATTTAGCTCTGCCTAGAGATCCTTACCAAGCATGATCAAATCTGATCCCTCATCTTCTGTTAAGCCAAGGAAGAGGATTAGTGGCAATAAACCATATACCTTTCTAGGTTGCCCCTGAAAGCAGGGAGAGATAGTAGATAGTCTGATTTGATATCATGAGCTAATATTTTTATATTATATACTAATTAATATATACAGTCCTTTGTATAAGAACGTTATAGAAGTAACATTGGTTTTCTCTTTCAGCATAATTCCCCCTCCAGTGATGACAGTTCAGACTATAGCCTGGATTCTGATATTGAACGTACAGAAAGACCACATAAGAAGGGAGTTGGTTTGTACAGAGATTATGATAGCTCATTCCTTCAGGTATAACTTATAAAACTGATTTTTCATTTCTTTCATTTATCCACAATTTTTAAATACTGTTCTATTTCTAAATCCATATGTCCCTAATCCATGCTTAACAAAGATTTCATTCTGGCAATATATTTAGGTCTCATTTCTGTGGGGTAAGTTTCCAGATGTACTACTGTATTACTTTTTTAATGAACCTATACAATTATAGAATAACTCTGATTTTACAGTTTAACATTTCCTGAGCATGAGTCCCAATGGTACAGGCAATTGGAATGGTACAGGCAATTGGGAGTATCTTTTCCTCTGTCAGAAAAGAAGGTGCCAATGGGAATTAAATAACTTTTATTTCTGCCCATTTCCGATCCTTGTAGGCATTTTTTTTCAGGGAGTAGTTGTAAGAGACCCCCTTCTATCCCTCCATAGTTAATATGGTGGAAATGGACTGTGCTTCTGTGGACATGGCAGTAGTTCTCTCTAAAAGCTACCAATAAAAATATACAGCTTGCATGCTATTTTGGGGGATTTTTAGGGTAATTTGTCCTGGGTTTTTCAGTTCAGACCATCAAGTATCCGTTTAGAAGCCAATGGAAGAAATTGACTCTGCCTTTTCCCTTAAGGAGGGACAGAGGAGCTGAGGCACTGAATCTCTGACTAAGAAACTGGAGAAGGATAGAAGACTTTCATCAAGACTTGAGTCCAAACCTCTTCAAAAACCTTTTGGATAGCCTAATTTATTTATATCTCTAGTAGTCTAGTCATCAAACTCAAGAGCCTGCCTGCAGAAAGTGGGAAAAGGGTGGAACTGAGCATGCTTCATTCTAATAGGCATCACCTTGTCTGATTAACTGAGAGACAGACACACTCACTTGTTTGTATCAATATGCTATGGGAAAACATTAAGAAAGTTAAGAAATATGATTTTACTTGAATTTTCTAGATTTTTACTGTAGACATAATTCCTATTAACAATTTTTATTGGAATATCACTTTTCTCCTTTTCCATCAGATTGTAAAATACATCTATAATTATTATTTTAAATTATTATTTTATTCAGATGTTAGTTTCAGTCGTATCAGTAGCTGAAAAAAGTATGTTTTTTACTTTATGAATCTAATGTTTGTTTATTGATCAGTAGCCAAGACAACCTATCACTTCTCCCATGCTTCTACTGCTTTGGTAATTACAACTAAAATTCAAAGAAATATTTACATAACTGTTTCATTTTAATTCAGTGTCACAAAAAAATCTGTTAATTTATCAGAAATAGGCCAGAGCCTTTCTTTTTTTAAATACATTTGATGATCATCTCTGTGTAACTTACTTTTCAAGTAGATTGATCATAGTAAAAAATATGATATGCTAGCAAATTTTGTATTATACAAATAAATTTAAAGTATATTTGAGCTAGGTGAAAGGTACATCACCAAATCAGTTTAGGTATTAAATTTTTGTTTTGTGAACAGCTTTTTTTCAAAACTGAACATCAACAGACATATTTCCATGACTTTTAACTTATTTTTAAAGGAATAACATTCCCGACAGTGTGATATTACAAAGGAATTGTGGTAGCAGATCAGAGTAATGTCCATTTAGTCTATTTTTCAGTCTCAGACAGAGATTTGTATCAGAAGTCCTGAGGAAGGTGTAAAAGCTACATAATGGACAATTATAATGTAATCATTTTGTTACTGAATAATTAAATTGAACTTTACAACAATGAGGTTTGCTTGTGCAATTCGTGGAAATCATGGAAATAATGAAACACTTGACAGTAAAACAATTGTGTAGAAATAACCATCTTAATAAAGTGAGGGCAAGGGGGAGTTTGGGAGGGTGAGATGTTAAATTGCTTCTAATTGCCACTACCCCTTTCATGCAGCATGGACATTTATCAGGAAACTACATGACTTCCCAGAAGGCACAACATAATAAAAAATTAAAAAACAAGGAATATGATGAATACACTAATTACAGTGATGACAACTTTGGTAACTATAATGAGGAAGAAAAGGAGGAGGATTTTGCTGATCAGTTAAAACAATACAGAAAAGCTAAAGAAACTTCAAATACTGATTTAGGATCTCCATTTCCTAAAGAACCAGTGAAAAAACAGGGGATGAAAGGAATCCAGAAAGGTAAGGTTTGGTTTAATAGCTAATTTAGTTCATTTCAGAAACTTTCAGAATGGGATGGTGTCCTACAAATGGTGGGGGGGGTGGAATTTAGACAAGGTAGGTTAGGTAATATCTTTAACCAGCTTGTCTCTTTCATCAACAGAAGTTGGGCCAATGAAAGATATTACCTCATCTACCTTGTCTCTCTCATGTCCGAGGACCAATACAGCTACAACAACACTTCAAAATTATGCGTCACGCCCAATTTTTCAGTAGTTTCTCTTAGTTTGAGTCCAGTATTTCAGAAGTCTCCTATAACTCTTGCTGGTTTCTGACATCTGAACTGTTTTTCTGGTGACAGCATTTCTTATCTATAGCTGATAGGATCCATTTTTTTTTGTTTTATCTTCTCTGTTTTTTTGGTCTTCGTCTTGATGTCTGTGGGTTGTTTTTTCTTGTCTTGCTTCTCCCCTCAGTGCATCTTGCCTCTACTATCCAACTGTCGGAACTGTACAAACAGTAGATGGGTGCTGGTAGTTTTTCTACCATATGACATCTATGGAGGGTCATGCTAGTAATTAAATTGAAAGTGCTGATAATAACTCTCCTCTTATAAACAGCTAGCAAACTCGTATCAGCAAGTATCATACTTTATCATCAAAATAAAAATTACAGTCACAGATCAGTGCTGCATATCCAGATTAATGTTCCGTGTTCTGCAATGAATAGTGTAATTTTTTTAATAAGTTAAATCTTTCCAATTGTTGTCAATTGTATAAGTATTTGAGTAGTAATACTGCTTCAGAATTATTTTCAATATGATGTACTCTATGAAAGTGTCATACATAGAGCTGGGTGGGAAAAATTGCAAATATGTGACTTATAAAGTATATTTTGATTTAGGGCCAGGTTTGTAAAGGTATTTAAGCACCTAAACGTGCAGATGGGTACCTAATGGGATTTTCAAAAGTGCTTAAGATGCCTAACTTCCATAGGCATCTAAATACATTTAAAAATCTGGTCCTTAGCCATGTTCAAGCCACTTTTTGTTCATTTTTTCATACATTTTCGTATGTTCAAAATTTTGTTGAATGCTCATGGAAAATAAATATTGAAACCATATCTAAAACAACGTACTTTATAAATTAATTATGTATGATATTGGTACAATGTAGCGTCCATTTAAGAAATTAATCTCGGGGTTTTGAGAGAGAAGGAGGGAGGGAGTAAGGTAGTTATGGAGAGAGAGGTAGGTGGAGGGGAGAGGATGACTAGCCTGAGAAGATCCATTCCTCACTAGAGGGGCCTCTGTTTCAGAAGTGTTGCGAGGGACAAGATGGTAATGAAAATAACCTCATTCTAAAGGATGGGTATCATCTAATTCATAACATTATTTTTTCACTGTTGTTGCAATTGTTTCACTGGGGGTTATTTTTAGTTTAAAATAGGTATAAAGTGTCTGTCCATAGGCTTTGATTGATCTGTCAGTTATTTAAAATCACAAAATACAAAACCAAAATGCAATTTTTTGAATTCTCTATGTAAAGTTTTTCAAGTTTCACAAAATTTCAGGAATTGGTAGTAATGGTACCTCCAATATGGTTCCCTTGACTAGCAGGTTATGGTCACTTGAGTCACGGGGTTTTGTTGATGTCATAAACAATTCTTCTTACCCAACTAAATAGGAAGTACAGTGGTTAAATTAAATGAAAAAAATATTGGATTTACCATTTTATCTTACCCAAGACTGATATTTTTTCCATCATACAGGTTGTGCTTCTAAAAATTGGACAGTTCTTGTTTTATTTCCATTGGCATAAACATGTATGACAATTTTACTGACAGGCTGGTAACTTGTCTGTATTTCCACAAGGTCTTTTACATGCTTGTTACAACTCACCAGGTGTTCATTCACCTGCATAAATCAAAAGGTGTTCAATAGAATCTGAAGACAGCATACATCACAGGCCTTCAGGATTTGGGTTTTTTATAGAAGTTACAAAGCTGTTGTTTGAAGCTAGATAAGTACTTGAAGCAAGCGCTTGTCTCTCACTGGTGGGGTCTGATTTGGGGGAGTGAAATTGTGAGTACTTCTAATACCTTCTTGAACTGTCATCCAGAACTGTTACTCGTTTTGGCAGTTTTGGGGTCTTTGTTCACCTAGAACTCTTCAGATCACCTTCTGGAGGTTGTACTGTTCATTAATCTCTCACAAATGGGAATATGCAGAGGACACTAGATAAAGAAAGAGAGGTTATTTACCAGTAACTGTTGTTCTTCCAAGAATGTCACCTCTGTATATTCACACTGCCTACCTACCTTCCCTACTACTTCAGAGTTTCGAGTAAAGAATTCTGAAATTAGGAAAGTAACTGAAGGGCAGCTAAGCGAGTCTAACTTTTATATCCATGGAATCCTCCACAAGAATGTGAGGATGGTGGCAATTGTTCCTAACAGACATAACTCTCTGGAATCTTCAGAGCTCAGTGCCAGGAGTGCCAACTAGTTTCTTGTTATGCCTTTTAAGAAACAATAAAAATTATAAAGCTGTCTAGAAGCCTAGAGAGAAATGGAATGGAGTAGAATTATTGATAGTTGAGAGGCGAGCATAGTAAGCGGTTGCAGTAGACTGGACGTTGGAGACTGTTAGTGGGGGGCGGAAACAGCAGTGGATTTAAACTAAAATATAGGAAATTAGATAAAAGAGAACTAGATAACTTCATGGAGGTTAAGTCCATTAATGGCTATTAGCCAGAATGGGTAAGGAATGGTGTCCCTAGCCTCTGTTTGTCAGAGGGTGGAGATTCATAGATACTAAGGTCAGAAGGGACCATTATGATCATCTAGTCTGACCTCCTGCACAATGCAGGCCACAGAATTTCACCCACCCACTTCTGCGAAAAACCTCTCACCTATGTCTGAGCTATTGAAGTCCTCAAATCGTGGTTTAAAGACTTCAAGCAGCAGAGAATCCTCCAGCAAGTGAACCGTGCCCCATGCTGCAGAGGAAGGTGAAAAACCTCCAGGGCCTCTTCCAATCTGCCCTGGAGGAAAATTCCTTCCCGACCCCAAATATGGCGATCAGCTAAACCCTGAGCATATGGGCAAGATTCACCAGCCAGAGATGGATGGCAGGAGAGAGATCACTTGATCATTATCTATTAGGTTAACTCTTTCTGGGGCACCTGGCATTGGCCACTGTCGGTAGACAGGATACTGGGCTGGATGGACGTTTGGTCTGACCCAGTATGGCCGTTCTTAAGGTCTTATGTTAAACTTCAGGAAGGTGGGCAAGGCTTCTGATAACAGAGTTCCATAAAAACCAAACTAATAGGATACTTCTCAGTTTTCACACGTTGAATTTACTAGATGAGGGTTTCTCAGTCTAGCTGTAGTAAGATTGAAAGTTGTTGAGCAATATTACCTGTGGGTGATTTAATATTTGGTGAATGCCAATTTGCCATTATCAGTACGTGTTTCTCACTCAACATGTCTGAAGGTAAAGGAAGTGGTATGAAACAAGCAATTGAATAGGCTGAAATAATGAAAACAGGTAATTATTTTTATTAAAATATAAACATAATCAGCAGTTACTGAGTAGCAAGATAAAAGCAGGCAGATACGGCCAAAAGATAAAAAGGGTTAATGCTCATTGATAAAGGTATATTTTCCCTTCAGAGTTAACCCAGGCTCTTACTCAGGTGTTGCTATGACCAGACTTCCATTAATACACAAACCTCTGACCACTTCTCACTTTCAGACACATTAAGCTATAGGTTCTCTCTCTTAATCACTGAACTGTATTGCTTATGAGTGCACAACCAAAATTTTTAAGTAGAACAGCATCTTGTCCAACTGTGCAACAAGATCCTGCTGTCCCTATGCCACAAGGTATGCATGTCTGCTGGTGTTTGCAGTGTTGGCCCTCCTTGGCCCAGTGCATTATTTTAAGGCTACTTCTTGCGTCTATACATGCTGTGCCGTGCTGTGGTCTGGGATCATAATTCACCTCCCATTCCTAGTATATATTGTGCACATCCTGCCTCTGTCTCATAAATATAAAATAGATGCACATATTTTCCACCATCTTTCAGCTGTACCCTTCTTCACTACCCTCATGCTTTACCTCCTGTTTCCTCCTTTACTCTCCTTCACCTCAGTCTCTGTGCATCTGTATATTTGGTTTTTGTGTATATAGTGATATTGAAGTTTATTGACATTTACCAGTAAAAATCTAATCCTTACAAGCCTATTTATGATTATAGAGATTGCATCACGTGTAGAAGAGAGAGATATGTGGGTGCAGAAAATAGTATTTTGTCATGTGCATATAAAGGTAGCATCAATATTTCTATGATTTTTATATGTACTCTTTAAATATTAAGGGTATTTAAAGGGAATTGATGTTATACATGGTATGTTAAGGAATTTAAAGCTGAAATATAGTATTATTTGTAGATCACCAAATCTTAAATACTTCAAACATTTGCATTCCTCACAAATACAATATACCTGCACTACAAGTTATAAAAGGCTACTTTTCACAGAATAAATTATATACTCATTTTACCAATCTATTATTCACTTTAAAAGTCACAGGTAATTTCAAAATTCTGATTGGCTGATGAAGCCAGTCATGTCAGTATATGACTCAAGATATTTAGGGATTCATTCACCCATCAATATACAGAGAGGTAAACGTAATTTCCATTACCATTCTCTTCATTTTCTGCTTGCTGACTATATCTACTCTTCCTTCTAGTTTCTCATGCAGGTTAAAGAGGAGGCCATGTTAAAGAGCTTTTTGCTTCTGAAGAATAGTTATTTTTCTTTATGAGGTATCTGAAATATGTTCTAATATTTTTCAGGTATTGCACAAAGGGGTTTTGGTGTTGGTCGAGGGCGTGGAATTCAGAAGAAGTTGAAGCGTAAAGATCGTGGAAGGGGAAGAGGGGCCAATAAAGGACCTGATGGCTTTCAAGAGGTACATGGAATTGAAGTTAAAAACACATACATGTATTTGCTAATACCTGGATACTCCTTGTTAACAGAGATGTAGACAGAATTGCCTAATTATGTTTTCTGCCAATTTTGTTCTGTTCTCCAGAGATTAAGCTAACTCTTTTCTAAGAAAGGAAGTTCCTAGCCCATCCAGTTGAGAAAATAGTCTTGTTTAGTCTGCACCCAGAAAGACTGAAACAATACTAGCAAGAGAATTATAAGCTTCACTTTTTAATGGAATGTTAACTTTGAAGATTTAATATCATCTTAATTGAGGATAAATTCAGTTCTGAGGAATTGCCTTAACTGCTGGCACCAAATCACTGGGGTTTTTTTTAGCCAGCATAATTAAATTGGGAGACTTGATTCAGTTCCTAGCTGCCTACTCCTGTTGATCTTCCTCACAAGTTTTACTCATTTTCATCTAAAAGAAAATGTTAGGCTTTAGTCAGTGTCAGCTATTCATCTTCTCAGCTGTCAGGCCTCTCTTATTCTATTCTTTAGACAGCCTAAACTGTGGTTCCTTTTCAGGTGATGGTCCTTATGTATTTTCCATGTATACGCACTGTACACCTGAGTCTGGAATTTTTTAGTAAGCCGTGTCCATTGGTTCATACATGCACTATAGTCCTGCTCATGCTCTGAACTGAGGGCATAAGGGATGATGTGACCAGTGGCTGCAGTTTCTTCTTACCAATGCATGGTCTGAGTCAGAGTCTTCTGCGTCCTCAGCACCTTCTGCTACTGCGTCATTTCTGTAAATACATTGAGTTTGATTTTAGTATTCTTCTTCTTTTTTAGACTCTGGTTCTACAGAACCCCATTCAACCTGGTTCTATAGATAGAATAATGAAAGGAGCATGTTCTATAATCCAGTTAACTCTCCCTTGTAGAGAAGGATGCAAATGAAGAGACAAATACAGACAGGCCCTAGCAGGACAGGAAGAAAAAAAAGAGGAGGGAGACCCATTCTTGATCTACATCAGCTAAATTACTTTATTTGCAAATCAAAAGGAGAAAGGCACATGGTTCACATCTCTCAGTATGAAAGATGGTTGCTTTCATGTGGACATTCATTCATCCTACAGAAGGTTCATCAGATTTCTGGTAGGACCAGAGTACTGCCAGTTCAGAGTACTTCGGTTTGGGCTACTACCAGCATCCAGAGTTCTCAGGAAGGTCCTCTCTGTGACGGTGGCCCAGATGAAATGAAACAGCTATACCATCTTCCCATCTCTGGTCGATTGGCTCCTAATAGGCAGATCCAACCAGGCGGTCCAGTTGGCTGCCCTATCCTTATTCCGTCTTCTGGCATCCTTGGGGATCTGTGTAAACAGAGAGAGGTCTACTTTGGCTCCCACAAAAACCTGTATAGGAGCAACCCTAGGCTCAACCTCAGCAAAGGCCTGTCTCCATATGGACAGAGCCCAGGCCATGAATAGCCTGGTAACACAAGTCACCCTCAGACCTTGTCTCTCTTTCCCTCCTCGGTCACATGGCCTCATGTACCTATGTAACACCATTCACCAGGCTTCCCCTCCATTGCCTACAGGGCTGGGTCCAGTCTGTTTATTCACCAGAGACAACATGAATACCAAGGTAACAATCCCTGCCAATCCCTGGCTTCTCTTGTATGATGGACAAACCTTCAACAGCTGCCTGCCTTTCCTTCCAACCACGTCTGACACAGCCATTATCACAGAGGCATTTATCATAGGATGGGGAGCCCATCTGAGCAGTTACACTGTGCAAGGCACATGGATTCCTCAAAAGGCTGGGATGCATATTTGTCTCCTACAGTCAGCCTAGCTTGCAATGCATTCCTTTCACTTATACTGTCCCATCATATCCAGATAATACCAGACAACTTGGTGACCATCTTCTATCTAAACAATCAGTGTGGAGCGAAATCTCTTTCTGTATAGAGGCAGTCAGTTTATGGAACTGGTGCATCAGGAACCACATATCACACTCTGCATATATCTACCAGATGTTCAGAACTCTATGGCGGACAATCTGGCACTTCACCACAGACCATGAGTGGGAGATACATAATTCATCCCTGAACAAAATCTTCATTGAGTGGGGAAAACATCATGGGACCTGTCTGCTTCCCAAGATGAACAAGAAGTTTAGTCTGTACTACTCCAGAGCAGCATTGGCCGGGATACTGGGCGCGATGCCTTTCTGTTACCCTGGACAAACCACCTGAGATGCACCTTTTCTCCCATCCCACCACTACCACATGTTCTGTAAAAGATTTGGCATAACAGAGCTCAAATCGTTTTCTTTGCATCCAGTTGGGCCCAGACAGTTCTGGTTTCCGACCTTTTACAATGTCAGCCAGTCCTCCCATCAGCATCTGACCCTTCCTGGATCTGTTAACTCAGGAGAACTGCAAGATCAGACATCCCAACCCAGACCCTCTTCACCTTATGGTCTGTTATTTGGATGGGCGTCAAACCAAGAGCATTTATGTTCAGAGACCGTTCAAACTATTCTCAATCACAGTAGAAAAACTCCACCAGAAAATGCTGTGTAGCTAAATGATGGCATTTCTCTGCCTGGACTCAAGAGACGTGTCTATCTCCGGAAGATGAAGATACTCCTGCCTTTTTTAATTACCTCCTGACCCTGAATTCATCAGGACTTGTCATTCGTTTGCTGCAAGTCCACCTACCACAGCACTCTGTGCCTTCTGTCCTCCCATAGAAGGCTCACCCAACAGTCAGATACCTAAAAGGTCTCATTAGGACCTTCCCACTGTTAGGACCTCGGTCTCGTACTCTCAATACCTACCAGACCACCCTTTGAACCTTCTCCTTAAAACATGTGACGCACGAGTCAGCCATAAACGCTGCCCCGTTCACTTACCCGTCTGGCTAATGTGATGGCGACAAATAAAGTATCCTTCATGGATAGGGACATCCTTGCACCATCCTCCTGTTTGAATACTACTTACCTATCATCCACATGTAGAATACACACAGGAACCAGTACTCAAAGAAGAAAGGGAGGTTACTTATATGTAACAGGAGATTCTTGGAGATGTGTGGTCCCTATCTGTATTCCACTATCTGCTCTCCTTCTCCTCTGCTTTGGATCATGACTGGATTTGCAGTAAAAAGAGGCATTAGAGGTGTCAGAGATTGCTGCCGCTTACACTCCTGGTACAGAGCACTGGGTTGGGGGGTGCGTGCAACTGCACAGGCATGAACTTGCTGGAAATCTCTAGTCTCAGGCACGTGGAGCACATGAGTACTTATGTGTAAGTTCAAGAACTGGCTCTGGTATGGACTTTCTGTCTAACCTTGGGCAGGTCACTTTATCTCTCTGCGCAGCAGTTCCCCACTTGTAAAATGTAGGTGGTAATATTTCCCTTTTTCTGTTTTGTCTATTCAGATGTAAACTTTCTGGGGCAACAACATTCTTCCTCTGTTTGTACCGCACTTAACGCAGTGGGGCCCCAGTTTCAGTTGGAGCCCCCAGATGCTACTGTAATGTACTTTTTTTGTCCATTTGAACTCTGGAAGTGTGAGAGAGGTTGGGGGGTGACGTAAGGGGGTGTGCATTTATGTGGGTCTTGGGCTGTTGGTGCAGAAGCTAGGTGGAAAGCTCAGAGCTGATGCAGCAAGTTGTTGGCACTTCAAGTTTTCCCCCACCACCAGGAACAGCCCTTGATGAGGTGGGCTTAGCTGTCACCCCTTCTAGGCTCTGCCTAGTTCTCCTCACGCAGCCCTGTTTGTGCCCTTCCCTCCCACATGTGTTGGGGGATCCCTTTTTCTGTGGACATCCCTGGACCTCTTCCTGCTCATCAGTTGGGTGGAGGCAAACAGTTCTATAGTGGACCTGGTTGATTATTCTCAATCTGAGTTGGGAAGTAAAGTCCCAGCCAGAGGAGCATCCTCTCCTGAGAGGAGGGTGCTGAGACTGGGAAAGTTGCTGAAGAGGGTGGTGAAGACGCCATCAGGAGCATTCTGTTGTCTTCTTTCTGATTTTCTTCCTTAAAAGTTTACTTTAAAATATATAATGGAAGGAGACGTCATATCAGGGTTAAGAGTTGACTCATGTTGCTTGGCTATTAACTGTTAGTATTCTGGCATTCCTGAGGGAACTCCTAGTTGTTGTATTTGGGCCCTCAGCTGGTGACTAATCTAACTGTAACGTTATTGTCTTGAGATCATTGAATATATGAAGTATTAGTTACTGTGTCCCATATAACAGAGGTACATTTCATTTTTTTCCTGTATACATTTGCAAAACTCAGATGTACAAATCTTTATAAAAAGAAAAGGAGTACTTGTGGCACCTTAGAGACTAACAAATTTATTTGAGCATAAGCTTTCGTGAGCTAGAGCTCACTTCATCGGATGCATCCGATGAAATAAATTAATATGCTCAAATAAATTTGTTAGTCTCTAAGGTGCCACAAGTATTCCTTTTCTTTTTGTGGATACAGACTAACACGGCTGCTACTCTGAAACAAATCTTTATGGTAGCTGAAAGAAGATTCTAAATTTGTTGCATTTATAACAGAAAGCTTGCTATTTTCACAGAAGAATTTTACTTTACTTAGTCTTACAGAACAATATTAGAACATCCAAGAAAATGTATAATGCATATTTGGTTTTACTTTATATTTTGAGATAGAATAGCCTTTCTGTGAACTGTGTACAGAGAACACTCAAACACTCTGGTCATGATTTACTGTCATTTTATTTTGAAATTTTATTCCACTTTCAGATAACTACTGCTTTGAATGCTGTAATTGTTGTTTTCAAATATATTTAAAATAGTAACTACACATACATAATAGTAAACACATACATTTAAAATATTTTTTTCCTTTTATATAGGAAGGCAAACCAGTGAAGAAATGGGTGAATATGAGTCAGGAATTCATAAATCAACACACAGTGGAACATAAAGGAAAACAAATTTGTAAATATTTTCTCGAGGGAAGATGTATTAAGGTAAATATATACTTTATATGCATGTATGTATCTCTAGCAGGAGTCGGGGAAAGAGTGGGCATTCTATTTCAATTTAGCTAATATAAGGAAAACTTGTTTTATGTAACTTTGTTTTTTGCCTTAGTATTTTTTGGCAAGAAGTATAAATTAAAATAAATGCAAGAGAAAATTTTGGGGGAAAACTATCAAACTACATATCCTTTCACTGTGCAATGTAAATTATATAAAAAGATATACTGTTGATCACTTATTTTATTAGCAGGTACAGTATGATAAATACACTTGTGTCCAGCAATATTAGAATCTGAAATTAATGTAATATGTCATCTGTATTTTTTTTATATTTAATTTTGGACATATGTAGGGTGATTTAGTAGGTAGATTTAGTGATTCATTTCTGTTTTAAAAATAATCTTTTATTGGATATTATAGATTTTGAGACACAGTGAAAAACACTGCTTTAATTATTCACGAAGAGTACTTCTGTCTCCACACTAAGAAAGGAAGAAAATATGCTTTCCCAAACATCCAAGAAAGGCAGACATGAAAAACCTCAGCAGCTTGGAGGGGTTGGGAAGCAGGAAGAAGAGAAACTGAATTAGAATATTAGAGCCAGACATAATCCATGGCATGCATGCTAGCCTGCCATTATGTAGATTCTGGTATTGCATCATGCTGAAACAAATAATACAATGCAGCTTAATTCTCTGGTACCAAAATTAATCTTTTAATCAATTATAAAATATATTATAGAAATTTGAAATAAATTATGAAAAATTTACATATTTGCTTTTAATCTGATGGTGTATGTCAAAAATGTTTATTATGTCACTTATTCCTAGTTCCACTGTGACTTTGGAGGTACACAATTTTCTGTCTTTTCATGATTAACAACTTTTTTTCTTCATTATTTACTTGCAAAGTAAAAATAAAATGTAATTAGGCTCTTCCGAAATTCCTGGTGGAAATATAAGGTAATAGCCATAAAATAGTCTTGAATATTTTCATGGCTTTGTCTGTTATGGTATTTAAATCCCATGGTTCCCAATATGATGAGTATTTAGTGCCACCTACCGTTATAAAACAGCCGTAAGATAACTATTTTTTTAAAGTACTTTCAAAAATTATTGTTTTGTAAAACTTTTGATGGAACTAGTCATAATGTAAAGTAATACAGTTTATATGATTTTGTTGTATTGTCTAAATGGGCAGCTCCTATATAATAGTTTCTAATACTTTTTCATAGCATAAACAACCTCCCCTTGCATTTGTGATCACATAATTTTCTTGCAACAACTACAGCATTTGCTTAAATTGAAAGATAATATTAGGAAGGTATTTAATGTTTCTTTGAGTAGTGTCCCTATGGGTGCTCCACTTCAAGTGCACATGCACCTCAAAGTGGAACACCCGTAAGGGGATACATCTCGAAGTTACTCCAATTACTGCATAAGGTGAGTAACCTCTCCATTTTTAGCTTCTTTTAATGCCATTTACCAGATGGAATCAAGGGGGAAAAACAGTGCCATGTGACCAGCCTACTCTCCATGGACCACCAGCATATACTCTGTGGATCCTAGTCTGAGAATGTGCTAAAATGTTCTTTGTCTCCACTTCTTTTTGGAATCTCAAGAAAATTGACTCACTTGTTAAATACTTGTATTGTCAATAGAGAGAAAAGTTCAAAACTGGATAAACAGGATGAAAGCATCATTGTTAAAATATGAAGTTGAATAAATTCAGCATTTAGAATTGATAATCTCTTTGTCTCTCCTTTTCTGTCATATTTACAGGGAGACCAGTGTAAATTTGATCATGATGCAGAGATAGAGAAAAAAAAGGAAATCTGCAAGTTTTACATACAGGGTTATTGTACCAAAGGAGACAACTGCATTTATTTGCATAATATCCTTTGGAAAAAACTGTATTTGAATTAAAATCCGAGTTAAGGTTTTTATATTTTAGTATAATTTGATTTTTCTTTAGACACTTCATAAACACACTGACTGATTGTGTTTTATTGTGAAATATCATTTGCAAAGTTTGGTATATGGTGATATGTGCATGAAACTGAGAAGCTTTTCAAATTATAGTTAGGTACTTTCCATGGATTCTTTATAATTTTTCTTTTGAGGTTTATAACCTGATTATATATATTAAAAAAATCTAAACATTACAGTTGGTTCACAAGCTTTTATCCCATGGATTTGTTTTTATGAAGGCAACATTGGCAAGATAAAATTATAGAGTATACAATTTTTTTCATCTTTTTTCTATTGGGGTATTATTGGAAGATTAAAACTGAGAACTCTTAGAAATTAGTTTTCTTTTTACCATGTATTTTGTGTGTCTGACATCCCATAAAGACATAGATTAGGGAGTCTATAACATCATAGCCCCCTCTTGATTCCTTCAGTGGAAATAGTAAACACAGCAGCCAGCTCTCTCTGTGGTAAGAATGAGATATGACAACTTCAAGATCTCCATGTCCTTCCAGTCTGGAGCAGAAGGTGCAGTTAATTACAATTCTATACCTCCTTAGCACAGGGAGCTGGTGTACATCATTATTTGGTCATATTTCTAAATGACAGGGTGGGACAGTGGTTTGTGTGGGAGGAGAAGAGCTGGATGGGGACAGGGTGGCTTTCCCCAACACACACAAAAAACACTTTTTGGAGTTGGAGAGGGGGAATGGATTACTTGCACCTGTGTAAAATGAGTATAAAGTACTTCTTATTGAATAGCATTGTACACCTACTTTGCTCACATATTGCACTGATGTAAATGACTGCACAACTCAGTCTTCAGTCTTGAATTGTTAAAATAGCACTTGTTGTGGATTGTGCATGGTTGTACAAAGCCACAGAGTTGGTACAACTATTTCATGAACAACTATTAGGCATTAGTTTTTATGTGCGGTTGTGTGATGGATGGTTAACATTGATTTGTATTTTGTATTCGCTGGAGTTGTTTTAACTGTGCAAGCAGAGTTAATTTTTCCCTGACCTGCAATCAAACTTTTCTACTGAATTTGGATGGTGAGGGTTTTGTGTATGAGAGAGAGAACTGGATGGTATGGTTGTTGTCAATTATGTAATCTTATCTGGATTGCTTTAGTATGTGTGATGTTTTTAGGGATGCAAATAATGGCATGTCTTGTTTTGAAATGCCCTTACCAATCTAAAATAAAGTTCAAGATTTTGGGGTGGGAATTCAGAGTCAGATTAGCTTGCTTTAAAGAATAAATTAATTTTACTGCTCTTTATTCCATTTAGCAACACAACTAAGAGAGAGAAAGCAGCAGTCTCTTCTTTCATTGCTTCCTCAACAGAATTGTTTACTGAGTTTTAATCAGCTCTGCTTGTGCAAATCCTACTGAAGGCAGCTGGGTTGCACGAGTGTCACTAAGGGTATAGAGTAACAGCCGTGTATTCACAAAAAGAAAAGGAATACCTGTGGCATCTTAGAGACTAACCAATTTATTTGAGCATAAGCTTTCGTGAGCTACAGCTCACTTCATCGGATGCATACTGTGGAAACTGCAGAAGACATTATATACACAGAGACCATGAAACAATATCTCCTCCCATCCCACTCTCCTGCTGGTAATAGCTTATCTCTCCAGTGATCACTGGATATTGCTTACTTGTCTTCTGCCTCTTTTGAATAAAAGTAGAGGACAGAATGTGAAATTGCATAATCTCCTGGGCAGTATACTAGTCCCAGTTACTAGATTGAAGATTTGTATTGGGAGATATCAGAAAAGCCAGTTAATAGAGCTTTCCGGCTGATAAAGTGCCAGATAACATAGCTTTTACGGTATATAAAAAAAACCCAAGAGCTGCTGTTTCAACCATTCCCCCCACCCCCCACTTCAGTGAAGATTCCCTTTTCTTACACATAATCTGTCCCTAAATTTCATGGACCCGTATATGGTTTTTAATACAAATAACAGGTTTTGATTGATTTGATACTAAAATTGTACAAATTTTAATTTAAACAGATAAATACCTGGAAATTTAAAGTCCAGGATAAAACTTCATATTTAATCTCTGTTGTAAGTAATACATCATTTAAAGGATTAAATTTCCCTTGCTTCAAGAAGAGACTATACCTAATAATATATAACTTCACTATATTGAGATGCTTACAGTAGGAAAAGTTAGATAATCTAAGGATAAAAATTAGATAATCTAAGGAGGGAACTTCATCTTTTTCTGAAATTATTGGCTTTAGTTTGACAGATTATTAGGTTATTTCATATATTAAAAGATTAATAAAGACTTGAAGTTAGACTTTAGTAGGGGGCTAGGGGGGGTGGTTTTTTGTTTGTTTTGGGGGGAGCAGGTTAAATGCATATAGTCAGTCTAGCACTGTGTCAAATAGGATTAAACAGTGAATTACTTATTAGTCTTGTTATTAACCTTATTAATGCTTAAAATATGATTCTAGAAATGGTAAGTGTTTAGGAGCAGTGGAAGTCTAACTGAAAATTACTTTGTGAAACTGTTCCAAACTATGCAAATTAAATGTTGCTACCTGTTAGAGTCCTTAATATTTTTGCTGCTACATGAATTTCCTTGCAAGTTCTATCATACAGGAGCAAAATGTTACCAAGGGGATAAGTGCAAGTTTTCTCATGCTCCACTAACTAAAGAAACAAAAGAACTGCTAGATAAGGTGAGTAATGCTTATAGTGGTACAGTCAGTGAACATTATTTGTGAGTGGCAAGCTAGTCAAGTGGAATAAATATAGGTTGAGATCTTTCAAGGAGCCTAAGGGAGATAGTCACCTATCTCCCAGTGATGTTTAACATCCTAGCTCCCTGAGAAAATCTCAGCCCTGGAGTTTGGCTCTATGACCACATGCTACACAATGAATTCTCTTTTCCTTCTCTCTTATTCCAACTTCCTTATTCTTTCATTTTTACATGTATACCCATATGGCATAAAATGTATTATATGTATTTTAGAATATGTTACTGCTTTCTGTCTTCTGAAGTTACTGATCAGAGGACATGGACCTTCTAAAATCCTATGTTCCATATTGCAGAAATAGTTAAATTCCTGGCTGACCTAGAAGAAATTTTAATGGGGGATTTAGAATTCTTCTGAGTTTGATGTTAATGGCAGGAAATATATAATAGACATACTATTACAGAGCAGTTTAATTCTTTTAACATATAAAATGAAGACCTACAATGAAATGTTAAGTTCAGTGCAAATTTAGTACAAGAACTTTCACTGCATTGCTTTGTTTTAGGTTTTGAATACTGAAGAGGAGCCACAAAATGAAGATGAAAAAGAACTGGAGGAACTCAGAAAGCGTGGCATAGTTCCTCTTCCTAAGCCACCTCCAGGAGTTGGACTTCTGCCAACTCCACCTGAGCAATTTTCATTTTCTGAGTCTGATACAGAAAATTTTCAAGATCCTTCTGGTGAATTCAAGAAAATTCCATCTCTGTTTGAGATAGTTGTGAAACCGACTGTGGATTTAGCACACAAGATTGGAAAAAAGTAGGTTTTAGAATGAAATATGGCTTTATAAACACTTGAGAAATGGACCACACTACATTTTTAGAAGAAATTGATAGCCTTGAGGATTTCCAGTGTTTGCTATCTAACAGGGGGCGGGAGGAGAATTTCCACTATTTGCCATCATAATTATAGTATCTTTTGCATATCTAATACCCTGTACATAGGATTACTATTCTTGGGTCTTGACCTTCCCAGAAGAAACAGGCAAGGAATTCACTCCCTTCGGTGTGTTTTTCCAGTCCTCTGAGTGACTATGAACCCACCTTCCTTTGCATGGTGAACAAACCTCCCTCTCCCTCTAATCTCCCTGATAGTCAGCTCTTTCTTGACTTCAGTCAATGAAGGAACTCCCGATGAAATGGTGTGTGGGGTCTTGGTTGCTACTATTCCAGCTCTGCTGGACGTCACTACCTTTACCTGAGCTGTTCCTCTTACCCAGCTACTTCCCGTAAAACTTAAACCTAATTGTTAGATACGAAGTTTTATCTGGTCCTGTTGAGTTGGATTTTTTCAAAGCTCTTTGAGTTCAGGTCTTTGTTGGTCATGGGATGTTTTAAACTGTAATTTGGGCAGGTGTTGTGCAAACCTGCACATGCAGTTCTGCCAATACACCTTGCTGTTGACTGCAAAAACTATTCTGCTGCTCCACTCTTGGGCTCCTCATGATTGCCATTTGTGATGGATTTGTGGCACACAATGTGATGTGTTTGTAATGTGGACAGACATTTACTATAAGAATTAGTTTGCCACTGCCAACCTCAGATCTACTTGGCACCAAAAAGATTTGAACAGATATCCCCAAAGAAATTTGGAATCTAAACAGCTTTTTTCTAACTCCCCCACTGCTTTTAGGCAAAAAAAGTGTTGTTTGCAGTGTTTTTCTATCCATGTTCATCCCAGGATATTAGAGAAACATGGTGGGTAAGGTAATATCTTATATTGAACCAACTTTTGTTGGTGAAAGAGACAAGCTTCCAAGCTACACAGAGCTCTTCTTCAGGGAAAAAGTGGTAAGGGAAACCATTACAGTATGGAAAAACTCTAATCATTCCCTGATGGTCTAAAGAACAACTCGACTAAGAAAATACAGTTCCTAGTGCTGTTCACATCCATACATCAGTGATACTTGTGCAGGTTAAAGTCAACAGAAGATATCTTGCAGTATTAAGTGCAGTGTTTACCTTAGACCTTAGTTTCTCCTGTACAGCTGACACATCAGGTAGTCCAGTTCCTTCACTGATTACGGTTGCTTGCGAGTTGTGATACTTTGTCTCAGATGGTGCTAGTGCAGTCAATATCCTTTGTTTACTGTCTTCTTCCTGTTCTTGGCCTTCCTAGCTTTCTCTTTCCTTCTTCAGGTACCCAATTCAGTGTTTGTCTAGCATGTCTCCCACCCTCCATACGGTTTACATGTCCCAATCACATGAGCCTGCTTTCTTTGATATTTTCTAACATGTTCTGCTCTGTCAGCTCCCACAATCTTGCATTTGTTACTTTATCTATCCATGAATTATGTAATGTTTTCCTCTGCCATCTCTGATCAGCCTCCTCCAATCTCTTTTTGTTACCCACTGTCATCAGCCAAGTCTCCGCTCCGTACACTAGTATGCTCAATACAATTGCATGATATAATCTGACCTTTAGTTTGGTGTAGAGATCTCTGTTGACCAGTTGTTGTTCGTCCTTCTGAAAGTAATGTTTGCTTTTCCTCATCTCATGTGGGTATCTTTATCACAGCTACGTTCAAGTGTTGTCATGTTCCCCAGAGAGCACAACTCTTCTACCTGTTCAGTTTATTTTCCATGCACGTACACATTTGCATGTATTGTCCAGTTTCCTACATTTATAATCTTTGTTTTCTCTGATTTACTTTCAATCCAATTTTTGCTGCTTCCTGTTCTTCCTCTGATGTAAAGCCAATTATTCTGTTCCACATCATGCTTAGTAAAGCAGTGACTTGTTTGCCATAGGGACAGGGTAAAATGTTGTGGAAAACAGATGTCATTCCAAACTTCTAGAAAGGTATGGCAAGGAGAGGAAAGTTGTATTTTTTAAAATGTTGCCTTTTTAAAACGTGTAAATTATATGTACTGCAATCTGGTTTTGTGTAGCATGTATGTGTGCTTGTTTTTTACTTGTCAATTTTCTACCTACAGGCCACCAACTTTCTATAACAGCACATCACCACCAAGACCACAGTTTCAGGGAAATGACCCACATCCTCAGCATATGTATAATCCAGGGTCAAGTCCAGGGCCTGGTCCCAGCATACCACAAGGACATAATGGACCAGTAATGCACCCAGGTTCTCCTGGGCATCACCAATGTACAGGACCCCAAGGTCCAGCAATGCCACACAGCCCTCCTTTGCAGCCTGTTCCACCAGGCTTTTTAGGACCACAGGGTCAAACTGGCATACCGATTCAAGCACAAGCTGGTCCACCTTTAACACCACCAGGCCTTGGTGCACCATACAACACTCCAGGAGTTCAAGGACATATGATGAATATGCCCAGAGAGAATCATTGCCCACCAGGCCCACTGTATCAGCAGATTCCTGGTGAACGACAGCAGAACATCAATTATGAATCTATTCAGAACCCAGCTGATTTCTATGACAATTACTATTCACATCAAGCTGTACATAGCTTTCAGCCAACTAATAACACAGGAGGTAAGTC
This sequence comes from Eretmochelys imbricata, assembly GCF_965152235.1. Taxonomy (NCBI): domain Eukaryota; kingdom Metazoa; phylum Chordata; order Testudines; family Cheloniidae; genus Eretmochelys; species Eretmochelys imbricata. Next base: position 209,115,886 of record NC_135574.1, on the reverse strand, counting down.
TGTGTTCAGAATTGTTTTTGTTCCTTGGTGAGACATGTTTCTGTTTTCTGAAGTATTACTGCACCTCTAGAAGAATTGAGAGAAATATTAGAATAATTAGCCTGTTTTGAGATAATCTTTAAAGAATATTATGAAACAACCTTCTTTTAAAAAAGAAAAAAGCTATTCTAGAACTTTCAAAAAAAGAGAAGAAATCTAGCAGAGAGCCATTCTGTAGAGCTGACTGAAGTAAAGACACTAGGACTAGTACTTGTAAATTTAGCATTTACAAGAATTCTAATGCATCAGGCTAAACAAGCCAGTCAGTTTTCTTCCCTCTGACTCCTTTAGCTCTTTGTTCTAGACTCACCATATGTAGTGTAGTTGTAGCTATGATGGTCCCAATGATATAAGAGGGACAAGGAGGGCGAGGTGATACCTTTTATTGGACCAACTTCTGTTGGTCAGAGAGACACGGTTTCGAGCTACATAGAGCTTTTCCTCTGGTCAGCTGGAAAGCTTGTCTCACCAACAGAAGTTGGTCTAATAAAAGATATTACCTCGCATCTTGTCTCTCCCCATATAACTTTATTCATACAGGAAAAATTTATAACAGATTTTGGAAGTATTGCATGCAGATTGTAAATCAGATGTCTAGTTCAATGATACTCAGGTGGTGGCTCTTCAGTGTGTCTCCTGCGGCTCTTTGCAGCACATGATATTAAAACACTGGTTTAATTATTAACCAATCAGGAGGCTTTTACTATGTTATTAACCAATGGTAGTTGATAAAATAATATTTGATCAATCACTAACCAATCGCCCACGTGTAGAATACAGATAGGGACCAGCACTTGAAGAAGAAATAGAGGTTACTTACCTGTAACAGATTCTCCAGGATGTATTGTCCCTATCTGTATTCCACTACTTGCCCTCCATCCCCTCTGCTCCAAATCATGACTAGATGCACAGTAAAAAGGAGGAACTAGACAGGTGTCAGTCCACACTGCCCCTTACTCTCTTGGTTCAGAACATGAGGAGAACAACTGTGCACATGCAGGCCAGTGGATGCTACTTGCTAGACATCTCTGATCTCGGGTGCATGGTGTGTATGTAGAATACAAGTAGAATACAGATAAGGATCACACGTCTCGAGGAACCTCCTGTTACAGATAAGTAACCTCACTTTCTTTGCTAGGATCAAGGTACAGTCTAACTTTTAGCCTGAAACTAGATGAATCTTTGAGAGCTTGTTTATCCTGAACAGCTGGTGGTTGTCCTTGTTCTCCTTCAGACCAACAAGTCATCTTGCATAAAAACCCTCCTATTTGGAAGATATTCAGGGTCTGGCTGTCTGAATGTAAAACTTCAAAAAGATTCAGGAGCCTCATTTTCAGTTGACTCGACACAAGGAGCCTAAATACCACTCTTTCAGTTTTATTCATAGTCTCAATGCGAACACAGCCTCCGTTAAGATCTGCTTTTTCTGTTTACTGTATCTGAGTGACTGCCTTGGCACCTTGTGGGTCCAATATGGCTGTTTTGTGAACCTTTCAGGTATCGTCTAGTAAAATCTGGCTTCTCACCCTCAATCTTCCTGATTTATCAAGGCAGTAGAGAAGCTCTGTCCACCTCTCAAAATTTGCAGAATTTAGTGTTACAATTTTTTTTCTATCATGCAGTTATACTCACAAAGAGACATAATTAAAGTTGCAGTGCTAACCTTAATTCTGATGTTTCCTAACTTTTTGAGTGCTAATCTTTGCAATTTTAAAAATATTTTTAATGTAACTTTTCTCCCTGTGTGTAGATATAGATAGTCCCTTAAAAAAACAGTTCTATTCACAATAGATTTGATAAAATCCTTTCTTACTGGTGTTCTAGCCAAGGGGAGAGTATCATTTTATCGTTTATTTTAGCACACTATGTGTGCAAATTGGTGAAAAATCATCTGAAAGCTTGAGAAATGTCAGATTTTTGTTACAATTTAGGATTATTATTTTTTTGCAAATTAAACAGTTTTTTTCAATTGGGGAAAAAATCAGAGTTGACTTTGCAGTTTGTATGTCATGTTTCAGCCTGTTTCAATATGAATTAGTTGAAAGATTAACCTTTATACAGTGGGATTTATAAATATTTTCAAATTTATTTCAATTAATATTGCCTTGTAAAGTCTTCTCTGGCTATTTGTTAGCAGTAAATTAGCTGATTCTTTTTTAATATTATATATGCAGATGGAACATGGCATGGAGAATTTACTGATCACCAGGCTCACCTCATTGTTCAAGATTCACATAAGAGTGGAAATGAGTCAGATCGCGTCAGTAAAACAGGTCATAAACCTGCTATTAATGTACCGGATTTTCTTCCAGCAATGCAGAAAGCCCTTTTTGTAAGACTTAGTCAAAAACAGCAAGAAGATGGAGAACCAATCAGCAGTCAGTCTCAGAGGGCAATGAGCAAGGAAGAAGGTAATGTTGACTCTTACATTCTAAGAAAAAATTATTTTATATTGTGTCAGGATAATAATCCCATTTTTATTTTGTGACTATTTCCATTCATTACACTATGCCTATATAAGTTCCTCCTTTAATTTCAACTGAATAACTTATTCCTTGCTTCTTTTCCTAACCTGTTTTGTAGTTTTTCTGTGGGCTCTTTAATACAGTAGAACCTCAGAGTTAGGAACACCTCGGGAATGGAGGTTGTTCGTAACTCTGAAATGTTCCTAACTCTGAACAAATTATGGTTATTTGTTGCAAAAGTTTATAACTGAATGTTGACATAATACAGCTTTGAAACTTTACTGTGCAGAAGAAAAATGCTGCTTTTAATCCTCTTAATGTAAATGAAACAAGCACAGAAACAGTTTCCTTACCTTGTCAAATCTCTTTTTAAACTTTCCCTTTTAGTAATTTACGTTTAACACATTTCGTTGTTGTTGTCTCTGCTGCTGCCTGATGGCATACTTATGGTTTCCAGTTAGGTATGTGGTTGACCAGTCAGTTCACAACTGGTGTTCATAACTCTGAGGTTCTACTGTATTAGGCTGTGGCAAGACAACTCTTGTAGTATCTAGTGATCTCAGACCTCCATGAGAATCTGGGTATGATCCTGGGTCTGGGACATAGACTGCATTGGTAGAGTCTCTTCCTGGCAATGGATGAAGATAGTGTGCATGCTGGCATTATTAAATCTATCAGCTGTCTTCAGTGCTGTTGATCATGAGGTGTTGCTGACTCACCTTCAAATCACAGCAGTGGCAGATGGGTTGCTTTAGCGTGACTCAGGTCTTTCCTTGTAGAGCATACTCAGAAGGTGGTGGTAGTAGTAGGAAACTGCTCCTCCTCTCTTAAGGTGCTTACACATGGAACATCTGACTGGTCCAAAACAGTCAGTGATCATAGTCAGTGTCTGGGTGAGACTGGGGCATGGATTGAAAGTGAGTTGGTTGAAACTTAAGCTAGACGTGACTGAGGTGATGTTGATGGACTGGGAGATGATACTACAATTACAGGGCTTCCCACTAACTGCAGTAGTGGTTGATAATTTATCCTCAGTAATCTAATATTGTTTAAATACCTTCCCTTATTTCCCTTTCTGGAACCTGATTTCTCCCTGAATCCCTTACATCTTGGATTTCAAATATGAAAGGGAAATAGAGTAGCAGTTCAGCATTTCCACCTTGTCCATTTAAGACAGCAGCAAGCCATGTCTTTCCCCCTCAACCAACAATAAAGCCACTTACATCAGGATTCATGTGTTTAAAAATACATCTTTTTATGAAATTTAAATTAAACAGAATTGTTGACAGGAATAGTTATTTTCTTACACAAAAATATTGGAAGAGGTATACAAGAGAAGAGAAAGCAGCAGTTGAGTGTTTATTCTTAAGTTGTTATAACTAGTTTTTTTTACTCTCATTAACTGATTTCTGTGATCCTAATTTATAGTTGCTATTACCTTATTTTGCTAAGTCTTAACATCGGACGAAAGCCAGTTATTAAGAAATTATACTTAGATCAAAGTCTGTTGAATTTCCAATGACCATTTGTTTGACTAATCTTTGTTTTCTTTCAGATGATAATGTAAACTGGTACTCCAGTAGTGAAGAAGAAGAGGGAAGCAGTGTTAAATCAATATTAAAAACCTTAAAGAAACAAACTGAGAATATTAGGAATCGGCAACAACATTCCACAGAACAACATATGGTCGTTGTTCCTACTGACCCAAGACTTGCTAAAGAGAAATGTACAGGAAACCAGGCTGTTGATCCAAGACTGAGATCCACTCCTAGATCAAATACTAGGAAACCTACAGAGTCGTCATCTTTTGACCCAAGGCTTGCACGGGATCCCAGAATGTTAAAGGTTAATGAAAGTGGGCTTGCAAGTTCTTCTGTTGGTGGAACAAAGTTAGATTTACATCATGCACCCACTGGAGTTAAGGTCAAGCAAAAAGGAATGGATGATGATGAAGAGGATGCAGAACGAGAATTAAGAGAGAGAGCTTTTCTAATACCTTTGGAACCTTTACCTGGTGTAACATTAAGGGATCCAAGATCTCAGCTTCGACAGTTTAGCCACATTAAAATGGATATTATCCTGACCAAACCAAACTTTGCTAAACATATTGTATGGGCTCCTGAAGATCTACTTCCAATACCCTTGCCTAAACCTGACCCAGTGTCTTCAATTAATTTACCTCTTCCTCCACTTATAGCTGACCAGAGGCTTAATAAATTACGTAATTTAAAAAGTGATCCCCATCCAAATGCAATGCCAGCTGATCCAAGACTGGCAGCAAAAGCAAAAAATAATATAACAAGCAGAAGTGGTTCTTTGGATCAATCTGCAGATTTGCATGCCAGTAGTTCAAGCAAATTAGGAGATCCTCGCTTACAAAAAAATGTTGATCCCAGACTCCACAGACTGTCTAGTACAGAAACTCACCATGGAATCACAAAGGATTCTCATCCTCCAAAATTTGACCCTCGTCTAGCCAGATCTGGTATTGGTTCATCCCAGCCCTCAGAAGCTGTCATTTGTAAATCTGACCCAGACGTTCTGCCTCCTTATGCACCCAAACTATCATCAACAGGTGTTAGATTGGGAACTCCAAGCTCAATACTTAGTGGTATAAGTTTGTATGATCCAAGAGACCAGAGCTCATCTTCATTAGACCCAGCTCCAGTTAATTCAGGAGAGAATGGAGAGAACCAGAAAAAAAGTATTTTGAAAAATACTAGCAAAAATGAATCTACTCTGTCAGAAGACATGTTGCCACAGAAGTCTGTCCCAAATATGGATAAAAGTACAGAAGGATCAGCAGAGGCCAATTCAGAAAAAGCAAATAGCATCAGTAAATCTCAGGCTAAGCACTCCAGTACTGCACCAGCAGTGCATAATCTTCCTATCCAAGCTTTATCAGGATTGATCAGACCACAGTACAGTGATCCAAGGCAAGTTAGACAGCCTGGACAGGTAAATCAAATGCAAGATAACGATCCAAGTGGGGAATCTGATGATAAGTCACTAAAAGATGTTTTCAAGACTTTTGATCCAACTGCTTCACCATTTTGTTAGCAATTGATTTATTAAGTCTTTTTACGGTTGTGAATATTGCAGTTTTCTGCTGTTTTGTAACTGGTTTACCTATTTGCTTTATTTATTTTTAAATTATAATTATCAACACTTTTCAGCTGCTAATCTCAGAACCACATGCAGTTTCACAGTATGCTATAGTGTTTGCAAAGCTGTGGTATTTTCTATATAATACTTTTCCAATTTCAGGGAGACTAATAATTGACATGTAGAAAAGACCCTCTATCATGTTAGATCTGATAAAAGCACTTTCATTGTAAATAAGTCATTAAGAATTCAACTCGGAAGACCTGTATATGTGTAAGCTGTCTCTTTCATAATCAACATTTAGATATAATGATTGCCACTTTTGTATGATTGTATAGATTCAAGCAATATGATGTACATTACTGTGAGAGAGACTATTTAAGACAAGGATTGTCTTACTTATCAAGCCAAACCTACTAACTGAAATATACATAAATGAAGTAAAAGGAAAATGTTGATCCTCCTTTTCAGAGCAGTTGATGTAAGGCATTGTTTTTATTCATGCAGTCAATATTCTTAGTGTAAAAGATACCTATCACATATTGAGGAGTTAAAATGTCATATCTTTTTAAAGTATTTTATTCTATACTGTATATAGAAGAAATTGTGAAGTACATAACTAGAAGAACATTACTGTTAAAGTGGAGAATACCTAAGTTGTCTAATACAAAAAAGTTTTATTTAATTTTTCATGCATACACAATTCTGAATTAGTGTGATAGCTTACATTTTGGTGTTCATGTATTTCAATGTATTTTTGTATTCAGCTGCTTAATTTGTATTGCTTTTTTTGTATTGATGTAACTGCAGTACTTGTATTCATTGTGTCTTTATGACATTTTTAACAAAAAATTAAAAGATACAATCAAAGTCTGGTAGTCGCTGTTAAATTGCAAAATATCAGATAGTTACACACATGGAAAACAGTAATGGAGCAAGTCTGAAGCAGAGATGATGATTAAATTTGCTGTATTATACTCAGTTGCCACACAAACTTGTGTCCCAATTCTGCAGTCCTTTAGTAGGCAAAACTCTCATTAATTCCAAAGGGAGTGTTAGCTCCGTCATGGCTTCAGGGTCGGACTTTTAGTAAGAGAGAAAAGTTGGGGTTTTTTGGGAGGTGGAGTTGGTTTGTTTATATAAACTAAAAATATCTAGATGGTTACTCACAATGACACACTCCATATGGAGTGTCCAGCAGTATCATGGCTCTCCTTTGAGCACTCATGGAGTAGCAGGCTCAGATCACAGCTGTCCTCATTGTCTTCTTTGTTCATCTCTTTGGGCTGTTTTTGTATATAGTTCAGTTGTTATATAGCTAGTTGGATTGTTTTTTGTTTTATTTAAAAAACTAGATTTTGATGCCTGCTCTGCTGCAGGACTCGTGGCTCCAGCCCACTTGGGTTACTCCCTTTCATTATATCTCCTCTTAGTTGGGCTTTTTTTCCTTTTCCCTTTAGTGTGGTGTTTGACTAGGACATGTCATGGCTGAGATAGCACCTTAATGTTGGTCACAGATGACTATTTTAAGTGTCTGTTGTACGTATGTGAAAGCAGTATTCCATACAGTTGCTATAGCTAGCTATCTTTCCTTCATGAACAGAACCCAGAAGAATCAGGAGGGCAATCTGATAATAAATATTACATTTGTGCTATGTAGCAGAGTTAACATTGCTTATAGGAACTTCACTTTTCAATTTGACTTCCTGGTTAATTTCTGAATCTTAATGCTGTATGAATAAAGTAACACTGGAATGCGTTACCTAGGGAGGTGGTGGAATCTCCTTCCTTAGAAGTTTTTAAGGTCAGGCTTGACAAAGCCCTGGCTGGGATGATTTAATTGGGGATTGGTCCTGCTTTGAGCAGGGGGTTGGACTCGATGACCTCCTGAGGTCCCTTCCAACCCTGATATTCTATGATTCACTATTCAAAATCAAAATGGCACATATTAAATGGATAAAAAGCTGGCTTTCTCATAGATCTGAAAACAGTTGTTAATTCAGAGTTATCAACTAGTGGGGTCCTACAAGGATTGGTTGTTGGCCAAGTGCTGTTCAATACCTAATTATCTGGGAAAAAAATATAAATAATACAAACTTATAAAGTTTGCAGGTGACACAAAGATTGGTGGGGTAGTTAAAAATAATTACTTGGACTGTTGAGTGACCTGGAATTTTTGGTAAGCTCAGGGCAGTCAAGCAGTATGCATATTAATACAACCAAATGCAAGGCTTTACATCTAGGAACAAAGAATATAGGTCACACCACCTGATGGGGGCTGTATTCTGGAAAGTTATGACTCTGAAAAGAACTTATGAGTTATTGTAGGTAACTGACTGCATATGAACTTGCAGTGTGAGGCTGTAGTAAAATGGGCTAACACTATACTTGGAGAATATCTAGCAGGAATCAGGAGGTGATATTATCTCTGTGTGTGGTATTAATGAGACCATTACTGGAGTACTGTGTCCAGTTCTAGTGTCCACAGTTTTTAAAAGATGTTGAAAAACTAGAGAGGATTCAGAGAAGAGCTTCCAAAATGATTTGAGAAAAGTGCCTTAAAGTGAGAGACTTTTAAGGACCTGAGCCTATTTAACTTATTAGAGATTTAGCCACGGCTATAAATACCTCCACATGGAAAAGATATCTGATGGTTCTTTAATACCAGATAAAGGCATATCAAGAGCCAATGGCTTGAATTTGAAGATGGCAAAGTTCAAACTGGAAATAAGATGAAAAAAATGTAATGGCAAGTGTAACTAACCATCAGAACAGCTCACCTAGCAATGTGGTGGATTCGCCATCTCTTGTGGTATTTAAATCAGCCAATCAGATTTGTGTTTTTTTTTTTTTAATGGAATTGCGGGTTTTGTGATAAAAGCTTGAATTTTGCCACAGTTTTAGGGCATGACCTAATAAAGGTTTTCAGATATGGGGTCATTGCCAACTCTTAAAATGTCTGCCAGAGCCAACATAACATTGTCATAATTGGCAAATAATATTGCTTTACAGTTGAACATACAAGGGGTGTATTCTTGAGTTTGCTTCAACATGACCTTAAAATTGGTGGACACATTTTTTACTAATTTTGATTGTCATTGTGGTCTTAACAGAATTTAATCACATCTCCCTTTTTTCTTTCAGATGCTACCTTGGTTGTGTGAAAGCTGCTTGGTGATTGGATAATACTAACTTTACACGGTAGCTAAAAGATATTAGATTACTATTGGCTATTACTAGTGCTTCAAACATGTTAAAAATATATACGCTTGCTCGAGAGCCAGCTCCATCACAAGAGACATCTCATGCCTCTACTGACTGTGGCAAGTATGTGTTATGCCAGAAAGAGACAGATGCAGAGTTGATTAATCCAGCAGAATCAAAAGGAGAGCATGCTGGAACTGGCTATCAAACTCTAGAAGAAAATACCAGATGTTTCCAAAAGCTGAATGCATTTCTTGTATGCATACGCATATACAGATCAGATTATGCTGATGGTATTGAAAAAATACTTTGAACAAAACAAAATGGATGTTGGCACAAATCTTGCTACATGAAGTTTAACGGGACCAAATTTAAAAGGGCTGGGGGGGGTGGGGGGGACTGAGAAAGCTGTGGATCAAACTGAAAAACTGAAGAGGAAATACACATGTTGAAGAGATCAACAGGAAAAAAAAGGCATCCTTTGTGAAATAAACATACTATCAGAAGACCTCCATGAAGTCTCTGCCCTTGGCATTGATAGTCGGGCTAGTTGCAAGTGTGTACTTCAGCTGCAAGATCAGTGCTTGTTTGCAAAACTAAGTGCAGCAGACTTAACGGCTCAAGAGGCAAAATATCATGCAACGTGTGTCTCTCTGCAACAAAGTCAGGGAGAAGAAAACCAAGCAAAGCAACACAGAATATGTTGCATAGAATTGCCTTTGTTGAACTGATAGCGTACTTTGAAGAGACAAGGCTGAATGAAGATGTGGCTGAAATCTTTAAATTAGCAGACCTCACAAGGTTCTGTAGAGCTAGTTTAGAACAGCTGGGGGTGACACTGGCTGGGCAGATTCACAGCTCTGAACTAAAATCCCATAGCCTTTCATGCATTGCAGATCTCTAAGCACACACAGAAGTATATGATGTGCATCATGCCTTCAGCCAGAATATTGGACAACCACTCTGAAAAGCATGTGAGGAAGACTGTGACGAAGAAGCACTTCACCTGTCCCAAACAGCAAAAATTATTCAAAGGGACATGTTTCAAATGAAAACAGTTTACTGAATCATTCGATGTAGGATGCCAAGCAAAATCTGTGCCTGAGTGATTATTGGCACTGATGTCCATGATATTGGATGGTCCAAACATTTAAAACTCAGAACAAGTTTCCAATCATCCAGCTACCCTTTTTTTGGCACAACTAGTGCAGTATAACAGCAACATCCATTGCCACAAAGGAATAGAAACTCTGCACCACAACAAAGTGGTAGAGAGACAAAGTGGATGAGCTGATATTTTTTTTGGACCAACTTTTCTGTTGGTGAGAGAAACAAGGATTTAAGCTACACAAAGCTCTTCCTCAGGTCAGCTGTTGTCTCACCAACAGAAGTTGGTCCAGTAAAAGGTATTACCTTACCTACCTCATCTCTCTTAACCAGTCTACATTGGTTTTACACTTCATGCACAGCCATGAATAAGTCATCTAGTAGCTACCTTCTTTAAACTTGGATTGTCCATCTCCTAGATATTGGCCTCTTTTACCAGCATGGCAAATAGTGCATGTCAACACTTCAAGGATGAGAATGTAGTCTGTCCTCTAAAGCTTCATGATGGTCTGTTCACTACTTCTGCCACAGACAGCACAGACCACAATCCAGGCTCCACCACAGCAACAGGCTCCTCACACGGAACTGGGGGATATCACTTTTTTGAGCATCCCGGTACTCCAGTTGAGGCAATTGTCCATGGAATTCCCACCCCAGACTTTGAGACTGCAGCATCAGAGAAGAAGGTTATCTCATCACTTCCTGAGTCTCACACAGTTGTTCATTCATCTTAAAGAAACTCAATGCTTTCATCCCTGCCAAAAATGTTGAAATCAAGACTGAATGCCAACTGATTATCCAAGCCCTGCAAGAAGAGTGTAGGTGGCTTGAACAAATATGGCAAGCAGCAAATGTGGTTACCTTCAGTGGAGATCAAGACATTTCCTGGGCCACTTACCATGTTAGCAAACAGTCAGTGCCAGAGTTCACCCCAGCCATCACTGCTCATCATCCCTGTTTTTCAGATGATTCCAAGTCAGTGGCAATGATTTGTCATGCTGTAGATGTGATAAGGAATGCTGTACACCACCTAAACACATGCCAAGTTCCAGTGATCATTGTGGATCAACCCCTTTTCACCATAACCATGCAGATGCAGTGGACCTGGTCTGTTGGGTATGAAGAGGACAAACCACTTCTCATTATTCTGGGTGGACTTTATCTGGAAATGGCAAATCTAAAGCTGATTGGAGATAGTAAATGGTCAGAAAGGCCATTCTTCAGACCAAACTGGCCTCTCCAGGAATGGTTGACTCTTTCTTGAAAATCTCTCATGTCATACATAGTAGGCATGCCTCAAGTAACAGCCACTAACCTGTACATCTTGCTCCAAAACACATAGACCACAGTATACCTAAGGTCTCAGGAAAGATGAGGCCCTCATGAGGTATGATAAATGGTGTGACGAAAGCTAGAAAAGCCAATGTTCCACTTCTGGCATACCACACTTCACCTGGAGCTTCTTGTATTGATCTATGTTTTGTCAATCCACCTGTTGTTCAAGGTGGAGCCTGGCATGCACACAGGCTTGCTTGTGTACTGGTGGTGAGGACTGTTATAATCATCAAAGTGGCCAGTGTGAATCCATATGAGTCTGCTACTGCAGATGGTTCAGGTTTAGATATGTAGCATTCAGCAAATATGTTGAAAAAGGCTAGACACATGTATACTGTCATACTGCCCATTGCTGAGGAGTGTTAGTGTTTTGCTAACATGATGGTGTGCAATAGTATACCTGGCTTCTGTTATAATGAATACTTAAAATTTTTGTGTCAATGAATAAGTATGCATTTATCAATACAAAGCACAAGGCTAATGCTCTTTAAGTAATGAGCCATGTTGATTTGTGTCAGACCATTTGTACGGGTTGAATTTTTCTTTTAAAATAGTGATAATTTGTGTCAAAGAAATCTTTTGCATTACTAAAATTTGTCTTAAAATAAATTAAACCCCATTTTATTGGTCATTTTTTCTTTCAAACTTAGCTTGACAACTTAAGTACATTTTTGTAGCCTTTTCACTTGCACAAAAGGTTGTTTTGACATGGGTACAAAAATCTTGCATTGGAATACCTTGCTACCCCTTTACAACACCACATCCACCCTAGATAAGTATCTAAGGAACACTTCTATTAAAATAACCTAGTTGTTGCTTTTTGTACAGGGGCTGCTTCATTGCCAAGAATTGACAGCCTGGGCCTCCAGATTATATATGCTAATGTCACTTATTTGTGAAGCTGTCTCTTGCTCCTGGACAGCATTGTTGGCTTCTAAGGAGGTAAGTGGCATTATTATCCCTCCCCATCAGCGATGTCATTTCCTGCAAGAGTTAGGGATCAATGACAGGGGCCCCTTCCTACTCCTGGGCAGCACCAGCCATCATGGTTGGTGGTTGAACGGGTTTGGAATTTGGGGTGGGGGAGATAGGTCTTAATTCTGAGACAGTGGTTCCTGAACCATAGCTGTAAGGGTGGGTTCACGCCCTGCACGTGCTCTGCGAAGTCCGAATTCATCCCTATCTGGGTTTAAAGCTTCTTTGACTCTGTGCCTCAACAGCTTTTTCTTCCATTGCATACAAAAGGCAGCTGCCTCTGCTTCTTCTGAGTCAGGATCTGGCTTTCGCAAACCCTGTTTGAAGGAAGCAAAATAATTACCCACATTAATATACGTGGATAGACATGGGAGTTTAAAATTTCTTACAGTACAAAGGGGCCTAAACACACCACCTCTAGATGCCTACATGTGGGAACCAAGTTAACTTTTGGTTAGCCTGACACCTCTCCTAGCCTAAACAATGGAACAGTTGGCACAGGACTGTCAGTAAAGAGTTAAAGGATGGAAATATAATAAAAGCCAGTCCGTATGGTTTTATGGAAAAGAGGCACTTGACTTAGTATAGTGTGACATTCTGATTAACAAGCTGGTACTCTGCAAAATCATTGTCCATATTAAATAGATCAGAAGCAGGCTAAATGATAGATCTGAAAACACAGTTGTTAATGGGGAATCAGCTAGTGAGGCCCCCAGGGATTTATTTTTAGCCCAGTGCAATTCAGTATCTTCATCAATTCATTGGAAGAAAAGAAAATCATTGCTGAAAATAATCGGTAGATGACTAAGATCTGTGGGCTGGTAAATAACGAAGACAGGTCACTGATACAGAGCAAGCTGGATTGCTTAGTAAATGGGGGGTAACCAGGTAGCTGCATTTGTTTTAATGCAGCCAAATGCAAAGTCATAATCTTGGAACCAAAAATACCTATGTCCTGGAAATCAGTGATTGAAGAGGGTTTACAGGTTATTGTAGAACATGCATTCCCAGCATGATGCTGTGGGGACAAAAGCCAGTACGATCCTTGCATGTACAAATAGGGCAATATGTAGCAAGTGTGGAGAGGTGATACTGTCTCTTCATACTGCATTGGTGAGACTGTGTCCAGTTCTGCTCTCCACACTTTGTAAAAGTATAGTTATGAGCTGGGTAAAACCTTGTTGGTTAGGTTAAACCTCATTTAAATTGCTGGGTGTGAATGTGCCCTACATTTGAGATAGCTATAAGAGACAAGTTAAGTTCCTAAATAAGGCATAGTGGAGTCTACTCAGAAACTAGCAGCACCATGTTGGCAAGGTTCAACTGGGTATTGTTTTGGGGTGAGGGGGTTGGTTTTATTTGGGGGTGGGGGGGACAAGCTGGTGTGCAGACAACAAACAGACTCAGGGAAGAAAAGCCAAGCAGCAGCCTGTAAGCATGGTGTGGCCCTGGGAGAAGCTAGGGAGAGATCAGGGATGCTGGCTGAAAGAAGCTTTGACCTGCAAGATAAGAAACTTTTAAATTTTGGTTCTTCCTGCATTTGGAAAAGCAGGACTATGTACTTCCTTGTCAATACACAATACTGCATCAAAAATGTATCAGTCTCCATCATAAATTTCTACTCCCAACTGGAATGCCCCCAGGGCCCCAAAACGTTGATTAACCACTTGGGTTGACAAGGAGTAACAATGTGTTGGGAAAATGGAAAACAATTCAGAGAAGAGCTGCAAGAATGGATTTATGGTCTGGAAAAAGCACCTTATAATGAGAGACTAAAGGAACTCAATCCATTTAGTTTATCAAAGAGAGAGAGAGTCTATAAGCACCTAAATGGGAATGATTTCTGTTAGTAGAAGGCTCCTTAATCTAGTAGACCAAAGACTGGAAGTTGAAGTCAGCAAATTCAAACTGGAAACAAAATGCACATTTTTTAAGAGTGCCGATGATAACCATTGCCATTGAAACATTTTCCTTGGGGATGTGGTGGATTCCCTGTCACCTGGAGTCCTTATATCAAGGTGGATCTCTTTCTGGAAGATGCACTGTAGCTGAACCAGAAGTTACGAGTTTCTTGTGTTATACAGGTCAGGCTAGATATTCACAATGGTCTCTTCTGGCCTTAATATTTACAACTTTTCAGAAATTATAGGTCGTATCAGCAGAGCCTGGTTGAAAGAGTGCCTGTTTTCTGAGCGCGCTCAGTTAAAGATTGCTCTATTCAATTATTTAAGGTATTTAGTTATTTCTTGCTGTCATCATTAGGAAGCCCTTGGGAGTTTTAATGGAAACTTAACTGAGCCAAGACAAAGCCTAAGAGACACTTCACCTGTCTCTAAAGCCCCAGCTGAAAATCTACTTCCACGGCAGTGTGTTTCTTTTGTCTATCTGCCTTTCTGTCCAAAATCAAAAGCTGAAGGCACTTTGATGAACTTACATGGCTTTGCCTTATAGATATGGCCCAGTACTTACTGGGCAGTCCTCATCTCAGAGGGCAACTTGGAATTTGTGACACTGAAGGTCCATTATTTGGAGGGATGATTCAATACGGTAAATACAGGGCAGGAGCAAAAGTTGCAGATCCAGGAAGCAGTTGTCTCCATTATAAGAGACTTGACCACAATAGTCACGTTGTGTGAGAAATTCTAATTATGGGTTTGCAGAACACAACAAATCCAGGCTAAGGAACATTTATGGTTCCCCCAGGAAGACAGAACTCCAGTGCAATCAGCTGCCAGGGAATGTCTGTGCTACAATTGGTACCTGGTCACCTTTGAGAGGCAAACACAGATTACAGATGGGATTTGCAGAGGCTCTTCAGGAAGTGAGTTAAGTGCCCAACTTCCAGTGAGATTTGGACACTGAACTCCCTTAAAATTCTCTGAAAGTTACAGCCTGAATCCAGAAGTGTTGGGGGTAAAAATGTGAATATATTTGAACTCACCTTCTGAAAGAATCTTGACCTATACCAGTGCACACTTACTTTGACGCACGCGGTCTCTGCTGCCTTCAAGGACTGTAGGACCACTTGAAACAGATTCTGTGCATTGTTCACCAATAGTTCAGCAGAGCACTTACTCCCTGCTGTTGCTGCTTTTACCCTTAAAATATTTAAAAATGTAAAGAGAAAGCATTACACAACTTGCTAAGTGACTATATACTGTCACTCTAGAGTCACGGCTGGCTGAGGGCTTCCTGGAACTAGGAAGGTCACAGAACAAGCTGATACGTGTGGAAGGAAAGTGTTCCAATACTGCTGGCCCTTGCTCATTAAACAATTTTGACCACAGAAGAGATTTTCAGCTTAAAAAAGGCATTGTAAGGAGAGCAAAAGAATAAAAGCAGGAGCAGTAGTAGCTAAAATGGACAAGTAGCAAACGCCATGTTGAAACCTGCTGTAGCCTGAATGCCCAACGATACTGCTGCCAGTGCCTAGTTACAGACCTTTCCCTCAGTCAGCCAGCGTGAGCTGGTCCAGCGGTGGTCATTCTGGCCGAAGGGGGACAAAGGAAACCTATTGCTGCTATTTGGACTTAGCCGGTGTGCTCAGAGTGTTGAGATGTGGGTGACATAAGCACTGAGACTGTGGCAAGGAGACAGGGGGAGATGCCTCTGAGCTCTGTTTAACTAGTACAGAGAGCTATGCAGAGATATTCAGGACCCCAGAAAGCCACCAACACTCATTGGTCAAGGAGCCCAAGGGACACAGGTGCCCAACTCACACTGGGTTTCAGGGTGTCAATAGAAAATTAACCGCAAGGAGCCAGAGAATCTCCAGGCAGACGCAGCATGGCTGGAAGCCTGAAAGTGCGAGAGGGGACATAAGTGCCTCCTAGCACAAGTAGCATTAGCTCTGGAGAAAGCTGTTCAAACATTAGCTCAACGCTTATTCTAGGCTCAGCTGAAGCCCAGAGGTGGCTCAGCATTGCCTGCCTGGGAGCAGGATCGGGCTCACAGGCAGACAGAGTTTACCACTGGGCTATTTTAGAAGGGGAAAGATACGAGAGCGGAACCTTCTGCACAGCAGCAAATAACACTGCATGAGGGGTTCAGATGTGCAGCTCACGAGAGGCTCCCTATTGTCTGCTATAGGAGTCGTTTCTATAGACACACCTCATGCACATGCACTGATTTTAAAGGGACACTGCTGCGGACTGTGGACCCCACCATCCCCTGTGCTGAAAAGTGGAAGTCGGTGAGGAATCTTCATGAATAGAAATATGTAACTATTTTAAAAAATCCGTAATTCAGAAACAAACTTCAAATAGGATACTTATAGTGATCTCAATGGGACTTTGGTTAAAATGCCTTCACTCTGCTGACTTGGCAGCGGCAGCCAGAAGCAGGGATCACCCTAACCAAGGATGTGGGAACAAACACCAGGGGATAAGTTGTTTTTCAGCTTGTAAGAAGATAAAACAAAGAGGAAAACTCTTAACGGCAGAAACAGTCTTCAGCCCAATAACTAAATGCCTACCACTGGCACCGTATGCAAATACGAACAAGAAAGATAGTTAGCAGTGTCCTTTAAAAATCCCTTTTTAAGAAGGAGTGAACACACACATCAGACTTGAGAGAGAATATCCTTTGAACCTGTGGTTTACCTGGAAATAATTCTGAGCTGGTTGCTGATTGTTTGGATTTGCTCGGTGACACACAGCAGTTCAGTTGCACATCTTTCATCTAGGCAGTTCTTTGCAATCAGGTGGCCAAATCTGACAAACACTTGCCCATTGGAAGCCATTTGACTAGCACAGGCAATGAGCTGCTCTTTGGTCTAAAATTAAATCAAAAGAAGTCGGGAGGGGTTGGGGGTGTTTGCTCTAAAACGGATGTAAAACCTACTGTTGCCTCATTAGCACTAGCGCATGTTAGCACAACGGGACCTTTATCAGAGCCTGGCTGAGGACACTGACTGCCCAGCTGTGTCGGATTTGATGATGTCACATGCATGTATCAATGCCCAAGGGGGGCAAAGCTGGGCCTTCACAACAGGAACACCCACAAACTTCCCGATGCCCCTTATGTGAGGCCTGGGGTGGGGATATTAATGGACAAACAGACATCCTAAAGACACCTTGTGGGGATGGATGGTTCAGAGGCTGATGGAGAAAACAGGACAGGTTTAAAGTGCTTTCAACAGCCGAATTGCAGCCGCTGCAGCAGCAGGTCATGGCTCATTCCGCCACTTCTAACCTGCTCTGTGAAAGCTACATTGGGAACGGTTTGATATGCCAAACTCCGTCACAGAACAGAAGTCGCAAATAGACTTTGGGCCCCAAACTGCAGCAGCCAGCAGGCCTGTGGGGAGAAGAGGGAGGGTAATAGTTCCGAGAGCCAATAAATCGATTGAAATAGCCGGGGAAAGGGGTTGAAGAATCTCCCTTGCCTTCCTCTTCTCCTTTTTGGAGGAAATTCTTTCCAGAGCATTGCAGATACACTCACACTAATGCTATTACACCTGTTTTAAATGAAACGGACATTGATTGAGTCTTCCCGGGGGGCGGGTGTGCGCGCGCAGGGCACTAGTGGATTCTTGTGGCAGGAGTTAGTGTGTGTTCAGCCATGTCATCATGATAACACCCCCTTTCTGACTTATTGAGGCATGGTCCTCTCTCCGCAATGTTGCTCAGACATTTGTGATGGCCACAAATGGGTGCTCGGGGGATTGAGCTGGCCCTGGTCACTGAGCAAAATATTTCCTCCCATCCTATAACAACACTGGCAATACCGTTATCGGTCCCTTCCTCTTTAGAAACCGTGCCATGTGAGACATCCCAGTGGCCATTTCCTTGGTGACTTGGGGCATTTTATTGCTGTCGTCCTGCCACTGTCCAGCATCCTCTGGCAGGGCAGCAGGAGCGGCTCCCTTACCCTGCTCGCTGCTAGTGGAATGGGAGTCATTAGGAGAGTCACTCAGGAGCTGTGAAGACAGTGAAACAGATTCACCTCAAACAACCAACCTTCCCTTTTACCATCTCTGCATTACTGACGTCCATGGAAAAGTGCAGTCACGAAGAGGGTTGGGACAGTCTCTTTTTGACAGAAATACTTTTTTTAATGTAGGAAATGGGTAGGTTTTGGATTTTTACACACACGTGTTCTTGGGATTGTTCCACAGGCTTATTCAGTGAGCCATTTCTACTAAGCAAAACAAACAGAAACACTGCCTAGATCCATCCCACCCAGTAAGCAAGCCTCAGTCCTTGCTTTCTACTGGACTGAGTCTATAGCCCAGGGGCATTGTTAAACCCATATGTCCCTTTAAACAATCTCCTCGTATTATCCCCTGACTCGCTCCCCAAAGACCATCCTCATTGGAGCTGACAGCTCTAGGACAGTTAGTTGTGAGCTAAAAGAATTGTATCTTGTTTATCTTGAAATGTGTGAAGGCCTGCTGCAACTAAAAGCAATAGTTTTCAGAAGCCAAAAAGGCAACAGAACCTCCCACATGATGCCTGACTAATGCATCATATTGGTTTCACTAGCAGCAAGGTGATCGGGTGGTTTAGAAGTACTGCCGCGGCACCCAGGCCCCGTCCAATCCTCCCTCCTGCCCAAACAACTACAAATGCTCAGCAGGGCACTTGGTGGAATATTGCAGTACAAGAGAAAATGAGAGTTGATTAGCGAGTTTAGGGGGTAGCAGATGTAACTGAAAGAAACCCTGCCACATAAAGAGCTGGGGAGAGAGTTCCCACAGCTGGGCAGGGATAGCCACGGGAATCCCACAGCTGTGCCCAGGTATCAGGATATGGAGGCAACATGGGCAGTGAGGAAGGGAGGAAGATGGTTCTGTGCAGCCACAACTCTAAGCCCTTTTGCATAATTTGATTTAAAAAAACCTAAAGCAATCTGAAATGATCAAGACACGGGACTGTTGGACAAGCAATGAAATGCAGTTAGCACGGTTTAGAGATTACACAGTTTAGCATTAAATAGCTAAGATCTACTATACCATGATTTCAAATGCATCCCTGGCAGCTAAGCCTTTCGATTCACTCATGGTAGGCCAGGGGTCTGCTGAAGTGGCTTGGTGTGTGTGATTCTGGTGTTTGGTGCTGGGTATCTTGGCGGGGGAGAGCTCTGTTTTGCCATGACATTGGTTTGCAACAGCATGTGACTTGCTGTTTCGTAAACACTGCTTAACGAGCTCCAAGGCGGCCTTATCAATGTCCTTCACTGATTGAAGCTGCGTCACCACATAGTGAGCGTTAGCAGACCACTCCCATGCAATGTAGTCTAGCTGGACCAGCTCCTTGTCCTGGTGGCTTTGAAGCTGCTCACCAGCTCTTCCTAGCAGCTCAGCAGTAAGGAGGAGAAGGTGGTCTGTCAGGGAGAGCAGGCTTTCCCGCATTTTTAGATGAGCTGTGTTCTCCAAAGTGTCTTCTATGATAGTTTTGACCAGCTGGACATTTGCCATTATCTGACCTGCCTGTTTAAGCATCCCTCTATCACCTCCCTGGGCACGCGCAGGAGGCCAGGCCAGTCTGAGGATGTTTTGGATGACTCTTGTGTACTCCTGATTGGTACTGGTCAGGAGGAGCAGAAGTGCTTTCACTCTAACAGCAAGTTCTCGTTGGAGCAGCTCAGCACGAATGGACAAGTTTGTAGCAGGCACTGGGGAGACAGACAGAACATCCGCCACTTGCAGGAGAGCTTCAGTTAGTACCTTTACCTCCTCCCGGAGCGCTAGGATGTCACACTGCACACTGCGTTCAGCACAGGCGAGATAGGACAGTCGGGCTGCCTCCTGTATTCTCAAAGAGCTCTCGGATACAGCTGCCAGGACATCCTGCAAGCAAAGCTTGTGCTTCATTGTATTCCTTAATTCACCTAAGAACAAAACATCTCGTCCTATGAGCTGATCCACAGCACTCAGGAGCACCTGTATGCTGACAGACCAGAGAAGGCAGATCCCCTCGAGATGGTCCTGGTGAGAATGGAAGCAATCAGAAGACAAGGCCTTTTCAAGTAAACGCTTTGTATTAGTCTGAGCACCTGTGAATTTTGCTTGGACCCGTACAAACCTTTCCTGAATCTTAGGAACTATAGTGAGCTCCTCTTCACAATCTGTACGTGCAACATCAGCCGCTAGCTGAACAACTCTTGCTAAAGTCTGCATTATCTCATCCAAAGTTTGTTTGCTCTTCAGAAAGTCAGCTGGAGCTACTGTGCAGAATAACTGCTGGACTAGACTGTACCAAGAGCCTGCCACAGCCACCAGGCATTGGTTAGTTTCACAAATCTTCTCCGATAACAAAACAGCTGTTGGAAGAAGTCTATCTGCTCTGGAAACTGGGTTTGGACCTATCTCCCTAGCTAAGCTAATAATAGATGGTGTTAATAGAACTATCTTTCTGTAGTGGGTCAGCTTTTCCAGCAGTGGTGACTTGACAATTGGTAAGGCTTCCTGAGCTGCATCTACACAACAGTTGGAAAGTTCAAGTAAACCAAAGCAAGCAGTGTTTACAGCAGTAATGTCATGTTTCTTTGTTGCAGTGATGAGTTCATTGATCACAGGATGTACATCCACTCTTCCCGGGTGTAAGTTACCTGCTCTTGGAAGCTTCTCAAGAGGAGAGGTGGCTGATGGAAGCCGTTCGCTTAAAAATTCTTCCACTAATTCGGTATTGTCAGTAGTGCTTTGTTTTATGTCATCTGGTGGTCTGAGCTCTATATGGTCCTGGGCTGAAAAGTATCCCAGCTCTTTTGGAATGTCAAGGCTCCGAATTTGTTCCCGAAGTGGACTGAGAATATCTGGATGGTTAGACTCATGCAGTCCCTCTCTGACATTTCGAGTGGAGTCCATCAGATGCTTTACTCTCTTTGAAAATGCATTTCTAGATTGTAGAAAAGAGATGCCTCCTAAACAGTGGCTAGTAGCAGTTTTCACTTCCAGAATGGAGATTTCCAATTGCTTAACTAAAACTAACAAACCGTTCTTGAAAATAGGATCTCTGACTTTATCCACAAATCTGTTAGTAACTTGGATCACGCGAGCCGCTCGGCTGGTCATATGAGTGGCATGCCATGAAAACCTTCCAGAGTTCTGACTCTCTAGTTCTTGTTCACAACACTCTCTGTGATCGGCCATTTCCTGAATAGACAGATCAAGGAATTCAGGCAAGCTGATTGTTTCATCAACACATGCTAACAAGCTTTCTGTTGTCCAAGCCCATCTTTGATAGAAGGTTTGTAGTTGTTCCTGGATGTGAATCTTATTAGGATCTTTGCTCATTTCTGTAAGGAGTAGAGGCATCGTGGCAAGGAGTCTATTTAAACAGTTTACACGATCTTCAATTTCTTTAATGATTTTGACGTTGGTGCAGCTGGCCAGAACAAAATTTGCCACTTTGAGCATCTGATGAGCATGACCGAAGAAGGCAGTAATAAGGGGCTGAAGTTTTCTTAGAAATCCATCCTCTCCTGCAGGAGAATATTGCCCAGTAGTAGGTTCCAGTGCAGCCTCCATTAACCTTCTCAGGGGTTCGTTAATGTCTGTGAAAGTGTCCAGAATCTGACACAAAACAGCAGTGAGCACTGTTTGATCAAGAATCTCCACCTCAACTCTCATCGCATGACGTTTCTCTTCTAGGTTGCATTCTAGTTGGCTTTGTGCTGGCAATTCCTCCATTATGCTTCCATGGTTGGAAATGCTTTTCCTGAGCATTAGGAGATGATGGCAGTGCTTTATCAACTGCAACTTAATACTTGGCCTGGATGAGTTAGCTAAAAGCATGCAGTGGAAGACCAGTGTTTCCACAAGAAAACTGAATTCGCCCTCAGCTAGGTGAGCAGGGTTTGTGTTGGACAGGAGGCCCAGCAGCTGGCTCATGTGCTGGGAAAAGAGTCCATTTCTCTCCAGTAGTTCCTTGTTTCTGGTGGTGTTTGTCAGTAAGGAAATCAGTTCCTTTATGGTGCTATCCATCAGATTGAAAATGTAGTTTTTGGAACCATTCACATGCTGGTCCTGGGGGTGCTTCAAGTGACTGTGTTTTGCAGCATGCAACATCGGGACACACTTCCTAAGGATCTGCAGCGTCTGGGCCAAATACTTCTGAGGAGGAGAATCTCTGAGCTCTTGGATGCGTCTTTCTGTCAAATTGTTCAGCAGGAGCAAGGACTCTGAAAAGTCACGGAAAGCAGCCAGCAGAGCTGGTACGTCTCCTGCGAACTCAAGTGTGGTCAGGCAATCCCGAAGCCAATGAGCGGCCTGGATAATCCTCGTCACTACAGCATCATCTTCAAGCTGGAGGATCTAGTTGATAAATCAGAACAAAGGTCACAAAAAAGGAACCACTGAACATTTCCCAAGACCTGTGTTGTTCTTTTTGCTACGACCATACTTGTCATTTTCAACTTGTTGGCTTTGTTTTTAAAATGTCTGTGTGCATTGACAACATCTGTCATGGGGAATTTGAAAATAAAAGTTCTGCTGGTGAGCGATACCGGATCGATCGTGCTGAAACCCGAGGGTACAGAATTCTCATGACATTACAAAAACACCCACAGAGTATCTCAGCACTTCATGAGCAGTGATGGTCACAGCTTCTCCACGCTATTGAAAGCGAGGGGAGCGTTACTAACCGCATTTTACACATGAGGAAATTGGGGCACAGAGAGGTTAAGTGACTTGTCCAAGGTCACACCAGATATCTCCTAACTCCCAGAGTCATGCCTGAACCACGACCCCAAACTACTTCTCTTCCTTGGCTTTTATACCTCTTTATCCAGAGAGACGTGGAGCAAAGTTCTCTTATTTTCAGTTGGTTTGGGGAAAAAAGGTTAAAAGCAATGAGATGATTCAAACTGTATTACTGCTCATAGGGTGGCCCTAAACCCCCAAGCAACTGGGCACCAAATTTTGCTCTTAGTTCTGGCTGGGGGCGGGGTACAGCGTAGCTGAGGGGCTAGCACACTGGATCAAGACCTATCCCTGACCTGCTGTGGAACCGTGGGCGAATCACTTCACCTCATTGGCTCAGCTGTAGAATGGAGGTACCAACACGGGCCTTCTTTTGTAGAGTGCTCTGGGGTTTGCAGATGAAAAGGACGATATAAGAGCTACAACATACTTTGTGTGTGGCAAGTCAGAGCCCCGTTGTGCTGCACACTCATGTAACAGGACAGTCCCACCTCCAAAGAGCTTGTAATTTAAGGGCTTGTCTACACTGAGGCTTAGAGCGTGGCCAGCGGGGCGGTACATCTAGAGTGCACTAGACTGCCATGCTCCACACACTAAAAATTCTGTCATAAGCACCATTGCAGAACTTCTGGTGCACAGTAGTGGGATCCACACAGCCAGCTAATGTACTGGAGCTTCACTCTGCACCCTTTGCCACACTCTCACTCTGTGTAGACAAGCTCTCAGTATCCACGTGTAACGTGGGGGTACTAGCAGTGCCTTGCCTCCCAAGAGCACGTGAGGCTATCTTTATTTATTATTTCTCCGACGCTTAGGGTTGCCAATTTTGACTGGACATATTCCTGGAGGTTTCATCACACCACATAATCTTTAATTCCTGGAGACTCCAAGCCAATCCTGGAGGTTTGCAACCCTACCGACGCTCCTGGGCGGGCAGGGAAAACTTGTCCAGCAGCTGATCTTTATTCCCCACCATGACCTCGTCCTCCACACACTCCCCACTCTGGGAAACAGGGGCCTAGGGAATTAGCCACTGTGCAGATCTCCTCCCCTGAGAAGGCAGAACTGCTGGGAGGGAATGAAGAGTTACTGGAGGAGGAGTTACAGCAAATAACACAGCTGTATTACACTCACCTTTACAGTCTCCATTAAGACTCTCTCTGCTGAATCAATCAGTTCCTCCTGATGACTCTGAACGTCTGGCTGAATATGAAGTTTCTGGGCCACCAGTAAGATGCTCTTCCCAGATGTGAGGAGCGATTCGGCAGCAGGCAGCATCTCCCCAGCCAGCAGCTCATCGTTGTACTCATGAGCCACTCTGGCGGAAGAATGCTGATCTCAGGTACACAAGGTCACACACATGCCTTTAGTGAAACGCATCACCATAAGCCAGCACCAGCATGGGTCTGGGAATGCTGACTCCAGGGAGGAGCCAGACGACCTGAACAGGCACAGGATACAACCAGCTCCTAAATGAACAGAACTCCATGGAGGGTAAGCAGATGTAGATCAGGGAAGGAGGGGGCGGGGTTGTGCTTTCCCTTAATTAAATGTTCTGGTTTTTAAACAGCAGCCGCATGTAAGACGGTCACATGAGTGTGTGGTTGCGGGTAGAATGGATCTTCTGCCCAATCCGAGTAAGAGGGGAACCCCCCACACTTGCCTGCACCCCATCCCATACTAACTCTATTACTCTGGCCTCCACTGTGTGGTCAAACAACCATGAAGGTATCTCTGTGGCTAGTAAAGGAGGGGCCTGAAATTACAGCTGTACTGCAGGAGAGGAGTTAAAAATCAGAGACATCTTCCAGAAAAGCAACAGACTAGAGTTAAGCAACAGTATGGACACAGATAAAAATTAAAACCTATAACACCCGTATCCCAGTGTGTGAGGCACTTTAAATCAAAACGAAGGGAACCAGAATGCATGGAACAGACGGATAAATTAAAAAGCAACAAGAGAAATGTGGTCTATAGGTGTCCCTGCCTGCTCCACCTATAATACATGTATGTACACACACACACAAATTAATTTTGCCCTCTTTAAAACTCAGCGTTACCTTCTTGCAACATAAGCAAGTTCTTGGGTAGCTTTGGCTAATTCTTCAGCAGCTTTTTCTAAATCAGCGAGGCGCTCGTTATTCACCCCTTCCCACTCAGCTGCGATCATTAAATGACAAAGTTGAGCTGCCATGGGTGAAATAATTCTCTCAATGGTTTTGTTGGAGGTTACAGCCCTGATGTCATACAGATAAAAAGGCTCCATGGCTTCTCGGCTACACACAGGAGAGAGACAATTCAAGATTTATCTCTACAATACAGTAATATTAACTAAGAACAGAATGCACTGACCCTGCACCTTCCATCCAAACACCTCAAAGAATCTGGGGAATATTAATGAATTTAGCCTCACAACACTCTGACATTATCCCCAATTTTGCTGCAAGCTGTTTCTACAATCAGAGATGGGGTGTGCACCCTACACTGGCTCTGGAGGGGCTAATACAGGCAAGAGAGGCCAGTTAGCTGCAGGCTGCGCCTCGAGGGGAGCTAGGACACAGTGAGGCTGAACTGGGGATGAAGCTCACCTGGGCTGGGGGGGAAAGGAGGAATGTCTATAAAGCCAGGAGCTGGCAGCAGGGGGGCCGCAGTGAGGAAGCTGCAGACACACTCCCTGGTATAAGGGGGAAGTGCAAGAGCCTGTCCCAGGCATGTGTGGAGCAGTCCAAGGAGGGAGCAGTAAAGGCTGGGAGAGGAAAGACCTGAGCTGCTGGGAAAGGATCCCAGATGGATAACATCCCAGGATGTGGGGGTCTTGATTGTGACTTGACGAGAGGGTTAAGCCACCGAGAGGAGAGAGTGGCGGGACGAGCAACCACAGGAAGGGGTGTCAGAGCATGTGGCGAGCTAATCCTCAGATGGACCACTAGGAAGTGCCAGAGCGGTAAGAGTGCCCCCTATTGCAGGCATGGCTCTGGTATGTGGCATAATGAAGTGTTTGGGGGTCTGAAGCACGCCATTGAGGTCAGTACACATTTACACCAGTAGTGAATTTGGCCCAGCATGTTACCGTCAGCTCCTCATTAGTCAAAATGGCTCAGATGACACAAGGCAACTTGCTCCACCACTCAAAATTCAAACTAACCCCAACAAACCCTTTGAATTTGTACTATTTCCCCTTGATCAGTTTTCACTTTCTTGTGCTGCTGCACTTCCTACTCACAGACAAGTCTAGAAGCAGAAAAGATCAAACATTTCACAGCTGCTCCTGCAGTCTGACCAGCCTGACCTGACACAAGCATGCCAAAAAGCTTGTGGGAAAACCCTAGCTAGGCTCAGAAGAGCTCCAGCTTAATTCTGCAGCCTCAGGTTTCCACTCCACCTAATCTTCTCATCACAAACCACGCAAATCATGCTAGTGCATAGCAGTGAAATGCTCCAGCAAGTGGCTAAAGTTAGAGTTTGCACTAAGACCCTTACAATTAGCTAAGATAAATGGGGGAAATATTCATCAGCTGCCTGTCTCATGGTTTCAGAACACCTCAAACTCACCTCCAAAACTGTACTCACTAATTTTGCATACACTGGTTGCACACAGGCAAGCATTTGCACATGACAGTTCAGATGTTCATCTACCCAATCTGTATGTGCAAAGGTTAGTTTTGAATGCAGCTGTAGGTGATCATTTTAAAAATCCTACTCTTGGAGTCAGTTACAATTATTTTATTTCTATTGAATCTTCTATTTTAAATAGAGAATATTCAGAATCAACCCTTTCCCTTTTTTTAAAAAAATAACAGTACTACATGTGCCTTAAATAACTGAATAGCAAAGTGAAATTTACAGGGGATTAGAAATGTCATTTTTAAAATAAACGTTGTGGAGTATGAGCTTGTTACCTCTGCCCAGTGCAGACTCTCAGGTTGATGATCGTGCATAATACACGAAACCAGCTTGAGTGACAATCAAGTTAATCAATAAAAAAACCCAAGTGTTTTATTCTAGTAACACCGTTACAGTGGCGACGGACAGTCTTTGATAGTGATCTACCAAGTACTATACCGTTAAAATGTTTTTAATACAGCTTAGTGCAATTTTACTTTGCTTATCTCAGGTGATCTTATCATTTGAACAGCTTTCTGCTGTAAATTATAAATACAAAAAAAGCTACGATAATCGCAAGAACCACATCAAGAACAATACCTACCTGAAAGCACTCTCTACAATCAGCGGTAAAGGTTACTAGACACCTGTGAGACCTTATTATTAGCCAGCCACACAACTCCTAACACATAATTGACAGAAAATCTTCAATGTCATTTTACCTTGTGGTGAAATGTTTCCACTGGTTTTCCAACTGCAGGTTAATTAAGATAATAAGCTCAAATTCAATACATGGTGTATGCTTGTTTACAAGTAACAAGAAGCTCGCATTACTGTGTGGTCTCATAGCTACGGGCAGTCAGCTGATGGAGGTGCTGACATCAGAGGCAGTAGTGTTAACTAGCCCTCCTATCGATTTTAAGCACGGAGCTAGTAGAAACTCCACAGTCCCCTGCAATGAGCACAGCACTGGCCAGAGAGCTGCTATGGTGGGGAATATCTCGTGTTCTAATTTCACTCCCCTCCTCTCCATAAGAGAACCATGTTTCTAAATGCAGGGGGAACAATGCCCCCGTTTATAAATTCAACCCAATTCCTATTGTAGCTGACATGAAAAATGAAGCAGGCAGCTGTTCAGCAACGGGGACGCTCCCGATAGCCATTGGTTGTGGCCAGATTGGGCCTGGTCCTGATGCAGACTTGCCAGGGAATAAGCCCCCCGCAGTAAACACCCACCCTCCTAGCACACGGGGGGAGAGCTCCCCTGACTTTGGTTCCAGAGACGGGGGGAGCTCAGGGGCTGTGTACCTGCTTTTATCCCACCCAACTAGGTGGAGAGGATGGGGCAGTGAGGCTGAGCAGCGCTGGCAGCACCAGAGACGGGTGCTGTAGAGAGTGGTCTGGGAGATCAGAGACCTGCTGCAAGGGAACAAGAGAGAGCCACAAAGATCCCAGTGAAAGAAAGTGCGTGGAGCAGCAGGGAGGGGCTGAGCTGTGGGAGCCCAGTAACCCCCCTACTGTGCTGCTCTGAGACCAGCCATGCAGGGAGCTGTCACTAGCCCCAGCCTGGGGGAATTCGTTCCAGCCCATGTCCAGGGAGGAGGTGGAGAGCCCTGAGGGGTGATGGCTGCCTGTCTGCCAAAGCGTTCCCAGGCCAGTCCTGAGGACAAAGCCCTGTCTGAGCTGTGCACAACCCCAGACTAGGCCACCCCACCTCACACCAGCCAGTGGAGGGCTGAACTCAGACAAGGCCAGGGGTTCTTCTTTTCTCTTTCCTTTTCACCCTTGACTACAGGCAGCTGAGAGGCCCATTTCCCTCCATTCCCCCTGCCATACTCGACTGGTGCATTCACGCACTTGGGAGATGGGTCTTCATTCTCTAAAGCCTCTTGGGAAACAACATCCAGTGGCCTTTTGAACCAGGGCCTCTGTTGTAGGGGAAGATTTGGGGCTTGTATAAAAAGGTGGGGGGGGAGGGTGTGGACACGGCTGGGATAATTGTGTGTGGCACTCTGACACCATCACTCAGCGGGCAGGGCAGTATCCTAATCACACCCGCTGTCTGGGGCTATCAAACAGAAGAGCCTGGCTTCACCGCCCCCAAGAAGCAACTATTTAGAGTGGGGGTTTGTATGTATAGGTAGCAAGGAAATAGGTCCGTATATTTTCAAACCTTTCAACTGTTCAGCATATTTCAAAACCTTCTAACAAGTTTTCAGGCTGTTCCTGAGAGAGAGAAATCAGTTTGGTTTGGTGTTGTGTGTGAGCCTTTTTTAACAGTGTAACTCAAGATGCAGCTTGGACCCTGGTTAGGGATATGTTAATTGTTTCTGACTCTATCTAATGGGGGTGGGGGAGCACTCTACCTCAGAGACGGATCTTATATGGGCAAGAGCAGCAGCTGGGGAGGAGTACTGGGACAAGGGCCCATGGCAATTTGGAAGCTCCTTCACCCTTGTCTCCAGGTGAATCTTACCCTGGGTATCCCATACCCTTCTCTCCCTCAGAAGCAGCGTTGCTCGTAGAGCAGAGTGAGAGTTTGGAAAACCCAAGTATCTGGTAGGTATTTGCCCAGCCCTTTCCCAGTTCTCTCTCTAACCTTTCGGAGCAGGAATATCAGGTGCGCAACTATTCCTTAATCAATCATGTCTTTTGTAGTCCATCTCACAGTGGGATTTTGTTTGCAGGTGGCCAGGATATCCTACGAGGGGGAGAGCTTTATGCTTATAGCTGCGTGGAAAGCGTGGGGCACAGCCAGCGACCGTGCTACATTTGAAGCCGCATTTATTTTTAGGGTTTCTTCCCATTTTTGGATTCCTGAACTTCCCAGGGCGGGCGGGCGAGCGGGCACGCTGTGCGGGAGGAACACCAGGCGCCAGTCTCGGGGCGGGTCGCTCACAGGGTAACGGGAGCGCTCCCCAGGACGGGCCGCGCGCGGAGCGAGGCGTCCCGCCACTTTCAGCGCGGCCGCAACCCGCCGGCGGCAGCGCTGGGCGAGGCAGGACCGAGAGGCCGGAGGGGTCGGACCCGAGCCCCGGGGTGTCTCCTAGCCAGGGGCGGGCGAGGGCACTGAGGCCTCGCCCCAGGGCGACGCGCTGAGAGCGGCTCCCCGGCCTGGCAGGCCAGCGCCGCGGCGGGAGGCCTTCGGGGGCTCGCTGGGGGCGGCGCCCCGCGGGTTCTCCGGCCGCTGTCCCGGGCCTGGCTAGGAGCCCGGCTTCCTCCGGCCTCCCCCGCACGTCTCCGAGCAGCGGGGCCCGAGTCCTCTCCGCGCCCGGCCCGGCCCGGCCCTGCCCGGCCCGGCGCCGCGCGCTTACCACGGGGCTCCGCCGGGTCCCCCCCGCTGCGGCCTCGCGCCCGGGGGAGCTGGGGCCGGTCCCGCGGGGCGCGGGGGGGGCCGTGGAGAACCGGCGGCTCCCCACCCACAAGCGTCACTTCCGGCCGCGCGGCCTGGAGGAAACCCTTCCGGATCCGGGGGCCCGGCTCGCGGCCGCAGCGCGCGCGCGGGGCCGGTCGGTCACGCGCCGCAGCGACGCGACGCGCCCCCCCACCCCCCACCCCCCACAGCGCGCGCGCGCTGCCGACGTGCCCCGCCAACTGGGCCCGGCCGGCAGCTGAGTGGCAGCGCCCCCCCCCACACCGGGCACCTTGTGCAGCGCCGAGCACAGCCGGAGCCTGCGGGCTCCGCCACCCCCACTTCACACCCCCGCCCCTCAGCACCCCCCCGCGGCTGCTGCCGCGGCCCCGCGCCGGAGGCGGGCCTGGGGGCCGGCGGGGGCGTCCCCCCCCGGGGAGCGCGGCCCCGGGCTGGGCGCTGGTCCCCCCGAAACTCGCCCCTCGGGGCTCCGGCCCGCCCCCGGCCCCGCCAGCTGCGCCGCCAAGCGCGGGGGCGGAGCTCGCCAGGGGCATGGCCGGGCTCGCTGTTCCCGTGCCGCTCCCTTGCCCGTGAGGCGGGCGGGGGCGGGCGGGGGCCGGGAAGGTCCCGGGGCGGGCCTGGCTCTGCCTGATCCCGGGGACCAGGGAGGCGGCGCTGGCGGGTTCGCGGAGCGCCCCAGGCTCTGCCCGGCGGCGGCTGGCCCACGTCCACCGCCGCAGAAGGGAGCTCGCCGGCGGCTGGGGCAGGCCCGTGCTCCCCTATGGGCTTGCGTGGGGATCCATGTTTTGATCTTCCCGAGCGGATTGTCGCCCTGAGCCTGGAGGCGTCTGGCCCAGGGGCATGCCTTGCGGCGCCGGTGTCCTTCTCTGACTCCTGCGGCTTGGGCGGTGGCCGGGGTCGAGGAGACCCGCTGTAGTTCGCTGCAAACCGCGCTGCCTCCCGGCTCGGGCCTGAGGCCGCTCGTGTCGCGTGGAACGATGTACACCTTCGTGGCACGAGACGAAAACAGCAGCATCTATGCTGAAGTGTCCAAAATACTCCTGTCCACCGGCCAGTGGAAGAGGCTGAAAAGAGACAACCCCAGATTTAACCTGATGCTGGGGGAGAGGAACAGGCTGCCCTTCGGGAGACTGGGTAAGAGGAAGAGCGGCACTGGCAGGACAAGGCCAATGAACAACCCACCAAGACAGCTGGTTTTTATCGGCCAGTGTTCAGTGCAACATGCTAATGCTTGTTTGTGTGTGGGGGGGGGCAGAACCTGTGCTTTTTATTGTCTAATCACTAGTGCGAAGTAATTTGTTTCCATTACGGGATGTTCTCTGATGTTTCTGGGGATGTACGTTTATGTGCTTTTGCATACTGGGAAATGTAAACTAATATGTGACTAGCGTGTGCTGCAGAGTAATGTAGCTTTGGGTGTTGTCTGCTGCAACAGGGGAGGGACTTGGCCATTGGCATGGCAGCGGCAGGAGCAGGGGGGTCGCCTTCGGGAAGTACAACAGCATAGCTGAAGAGATATTATGGTGATGGCTCTTATTTTTAAAGTTAGCCTTCGTTAAAATATAGCATTTTTATGACCTAAAGGTTAACTTACCCAATTGTAGAAAGAAAAGGAGTACTTGTGGCACCTTAGAGACTAACCAATTTATTTGAGCATGAGCATACATCAGCTCACTTCATCGGATGCATACAGTATGCATCCGATGAAGTGAGCTGTAGCTCACGAAAGCTCATGCTCAAATAAATTGGTTAGTCTCTAAGATGCCACAAGTACTCCTTTTCTTTTTGCGAATACAGACTAACACGGCTGTTATTCTGAAACCAATTGTAGAAATTAGTTATTTGGGGCTGTATTAAAGTTTTTGGTCACATCGATGTTGCATTAAACATTTTAGTTTTTACGGTTCTGTTCCATTATACTGTGGAATCTTAGAGGAATTTTAGAACTGCTGTCTGCTTATAGCAGTACCTTATATTAGAAAACAGGAACAAAGGAATGCTTCGAATCAGAGACCTCAGCAACATGATGCTATATTATGAGATAGCTGCAATTTTCAGCTGGAGATGAGTATTTTAAATTCAACCAGTATTTTAAATTAAAATTGGTATTTGAAATATTACCTAGTCTGATATGGAAGCAAGGCCAACTGGCTCTTACAAAATGTAACCCCCCTTTCTTGAATGATTTCAGGGTGCCCCTTGCCCCAGCCCCCAAAGTGTGAAAGGGTGGAGACCCTCACTCTGCTTTTATCTTTAATCCCCACATGTTCCCTTCTCCAGGAAGCCCTCTGACCCTTAAAGAAATAGCTAACATTTCTTTATCTTGAGGTGTTTTTCACCTGTTTGAACTTCCATGGTTGGTATCGTTTGGTGAGAACTTCCTCACCCTTTTCTGAAATCTTGACAGTGGGGCTGGGATCAGGATTGACTCAAACATGGCTCAAGGGGGGGGGGAATTTAACATAACATGTAACTCTCTCTGCTTGTATGACAAACTATGGGCATAGGTTTATCATTCAACTCCCCATATGATCACAAGTTTTCTCACAGGAGAAAATGTGTTCTGTTTAGTTGTGGGAGAAAAGTAATTTAATAATAGTACAGTGGTATCAAAATGGGATCTGCAGTGTATTTTGTTGAGGATTTATTTTATATATATATCCTAATGTAAAAAAGATGAGTCATTTGTAAAGGGGGACACTGGGAAATTCTCTAAGTGGTACTAAGGTGTGGTTTGATCCGTTTTTAGATCCTCTTATACATTAGATTTGGGCAGATTGTTATATGAAAGTTTGTCCCTTTATTATTGCTATTTGAGTTAATTTATGATTTTGCACGAATTTATTTTGAAATTAGCCCAATGAACAGAGAGATGACTCATTGTAAAACTTCTATGTGGAATTTGGCATGGTTGTCTGCTTCTTTTCAGAAGATGGTCAGAATTGAATTAAGCCAGCCAGGATGTATTCAGATACAAGTATCTTGCTCTCAGAAGGTCTGGTTCATCCAGGGCTGCCCTTTGTGTTTGCTAACAGCACTAGAAGAATGCTGTAACACTCTGCAGAAAACCCTGCCCGGGATCAAAGAGAACTAAGGGACTGACTCAGTGAAGACAGCTAAAACAGGGTTATGTAAGCATTGGGGAAATGGAAAGAATCAAACTTCTCACTTTGGTGTGAACCAAAGAAATAAAGGCCCTTAAACACTTCTCACTCAGAACTGGCCTTTCAGAGTCTATCGGCTGGCTGATGTGGAACTCAGCGGTGCTCCTGTGGAAAACTTTCCATAACTTTTTCTTGAGCGGGCGACAGATCTGTGCTTGCTTTGTTTATTGCCCAGGCTCATGTACTCCATCCATTAATATGAGAGACAGGAAAATAAACACCATGGAAATTGGCCTGGGGACATAATAGCTCTGTGACAGGCTGCCCCTTGGCCCCCAAGTCCATGTGGTTTTGCTCTGCAGGTCTAGAAATGGACATGCTAAGGGAGGGAGGTGGTGGGGCCTGTGGGAGGGCTGCTCCTCACTCCCTCAAGCTCTCACCTACTGGGAGGTTTATTTTTTTTTTGTTTATTGAAAGCGGATTGTTGTTTGATTTTATTTAACACATCCTTAGTGGTGACCCAAACTGTGGTAAGCTGCGCTGTTACTCTGTAAGCTGGTGCAGCACATCTACACTAGGTGCAAATGGATAAGCTTTAACGCCATTGACAAAATTCTCCTAGGAGATTTACCAACCTGGGTACAAAATGTAGGCACCCACCCTTTACCATGAGGGCTTGTGGCAAGGTCACAGCTAATTATAGTTACTGGCCAACTGCAGTCTAAACTCCCCTTGAGCTGTTGTGGCAATTAGAATTGTGCTGGGATGATCTACAGAATTATTGGTAATACAAGTTAAAAAAATATGTTTTACCAAACGAGAATCTGTAACCTGATGGTGTCCCATTTTAAAAAGAAATGGAGACTGATTTGTGGTGTTTGATATTGGGAGTCATACACCTGATAGGACATATTACTATGTTTCACTAATATGTATCCACCAGCATAAGCCCCCAAAATGACAATTTTAGGTACAGAAGGGGGAGGGGGATTTTTACAAATTTGAAGAAAATGTTGAAATTGCCAAAATTGTTGAAGAAGTCACCTTTGATTGCATAGCAATAGAATTATGAGCTAGGAGAACACAGCAAAGCTGAGGTAGTGTGTAGGCTCCTACCAAACTCACGGGGTGGATGGTTTATTTTTAACCAGTTTGTCTTACTTGCTGTGTTTTTCCTGTGAGAGTTCAGTTGTTAATGCAGTGCTCGCAGTAGGTCATTCTTTTATTTTTGCCAGCCACATTTCTATAGGAGCTATTTGTTTTGCAGTCATATGGGTAGATCTGTCTTCGTCCCTGTGCCACCACTCCCATTCTCTGTCCCTGTCCCCCTCCCCCTCCGGAAAACTATGGGGGGAGCAAACTCCACAAGCTTCTTACAGATTTCCTGTAGACTAGGGTTCATCATCTCTCCCTCTCTAGATCCCAGGGGATCTTCTGAAGATAACAGGGTCATCTGCATGGAGGTCCTTTGCATCTGCACCAGCTCAAGGCCTCCCTACCCTCTCTTACAGCCTTGCATTTCTGCCAGGGACCCATGCTACTGCCCCTAGAACTTCCTTCCCCTCTTGAAGGGGGTCATTCCGTAGCACAGAGGGAGTGTTCCACTGAAAAATAATCATTACCTACATGGAGTGAAGATATCTGATAGTAGAGGGCTCTTTAATATAGCAGGCAAAGGCTGAAACTAGCCAGAATCAGAGGGACATATTAGTAAATGATGGTACAATTTACCAAGGCAAGTGGTAGATTTTCAGTTATCTGGAGTCTTGAAATTAAGATTGTCCTATCTACAAATATGCTCTAGCTCCACCACAAGTCATTGAGCTGGATGCAGGAATCAGTGGGTGAAATTCTCTGGCCTGTGTTAAGCAGGAGGTCAGACTGGATGATCTCAGAGATCCCTTCTGGCCTTAAAACTACAGGGGAGAGGGAGGGAAATTATGGCAGACCTAGGCTGCATTCACTGTTGTACGGGATCCCTGGGGAGGTTGAAGAACCATGAGAACAGATTGCAGTGTCATTGCTGATCCTGTGGAGAGCCTTCTACTGGGGAGAGCAGCACACAGAAGTTGAGAGATCTGCATGTGCTTGGTGAGAAGGATCTGTCCCATTGCAATGAAATGTGTTTCCTGGCTGCCGTCAGGAGGATTATTCTGCACTGGAATCTCTCTTTCATTTCAGTAAATCGTGACAGCTCCCTAATCCTGTAATAAGAATGTGGGGCTCTGTTCCTGAAATAGCTCCTGCGTCTGTTCCCTACCAGTAGGACTAGTTCCCCTTGCCATGACATTCCCGCCAGCATGTTGCTGTGTATTTTCCTCTTTCCCCCACCACTTTTTTGCCTGTATCTGTTCTTTTAACTGAAGGATCTTAAAGTGTGTATGTATAAATACAGTGGCAAAAAAAGAATACTAGAATAACCTCTTCTAGTAGTAACACAATAAAATGTGCATAATGGAGTCCTCTTTTCAAGAAAATACAGTAATAAGATTAGAACATAATATCCAGTTCTTCCAACAGTAGCTCCTATTGAATGACCATCCAACAGAGCCAATATCCCCGGTATTCACTTTTCCTTTTCTATTATTTTTTGCTTCAGGGCAACCAGTTAGTAAAGATTAAAAAGCTGCTCATGTATGTCAGTCACTCATTGGTTTTTCGGATGGCCATTAGAACAACTAGAGCGTGGCCTGTGGCCTGCAGACCTCTGGCGGTCCGCAGACAGTCTCTAATATTTCCAAAGGGATCCGCACCTCCATTGGAAGTTTTTCAGGGTCCGGCAAATGAAAAAAGGTTGAAAACTGTGGAATTAGAGTAACCAGTAAACCAGTATTTCCCTTTCTTATTTTGCGAGTGTTGTGTGAGTTTGTCTAGTTCCCGTGCATGGAACTAACGTGCGTCTTATACTCTTCCTTTTAAAGCACATCCAGCTGGAGTGTGCCTCATGGTTTTTATTGAATTACCTGCCCCTTCCCAATCTCTCCTCGTCCATCCACCTGGTTTGGGTGCCATTTCTGTTCAGGACAGTCTCTAATTTGTGGAGTAACTTGGGGCAAACCCTTAGCCCAGTCTGGTCGGGTGCGCTATGTGGGTGGAATCTGTGCCCTGCCCCCGGAGCCAGTTTGGATTCTGTTCCAGTCCAATGGCTACTAGCCCTGAAGTAACAGCCCCTTCCCCACAGGGTTGGGTTGGAGGAAGATGGAAGTGTCTGTGTAACAACTGATCCTGTGCTTCTGCTCCCAGCCCCTGCACCCTGTCATAGGGAGCTTATGCGGAGCAGGCCACTGCCAGTGGGTGACCTGCTGTCTGCCTGGCCACCCAAAATCCATCCCTTGCCCCTTCTGTGTGCAGCAGATTCTTCTTTTTCTGAATCAGATAGAAAAGGTGCCAACAGAGAGCGGTCTTCAGTGCAGGGAGCCTCTCTTCAGCTGTATCCGCTGTGGGTTGGGCACCCTTGAGTCATGATGACAGGGCAGCAATGGGGAAAGGGCACGCTTCCACTGAATCTGGGCATTTTCAATATTTCAGCTTTGTCCTGAGCTCTCAGGCTGGCTCTCGTGCCGGGAGAGGAGTCAGGGGCATCTGTGGGCTTTTGAGGATGGGTTCAGCCACCTGAGAAAGACTTTTGGCTGGGTGGTTTCTTGTGGAAGAGGGGACAAGTTTAGAAGCTGGGGTGGGCAATTAGATTCTTAGATGGTAGATTGTAAACTGTTCAGGACAGACTGTTGGCTACCCTGTGTTTGTACGGTGTCTCTCACAATGAGGCCCTGTCCTTGGTTGGTCCATAGGCACTGCCCTAATAAACATGATGGATTAATAATGTGTAGTCATTTGGTGACTGTTTGACACTAATCTGCCTTCGACCCTTGTCATTGTTCATCACCTCTTTACTTCTAGCCAAGACAGATAAAGCAAGGTTGCCTAGCCAATAAATGAAAGATTCTGCACATTTCTTAGAAGTAATCATTTGACATTTGATTTTAATTGTCAAGACACACAAGGTAGAGTTGCTGCATTATTTCTTGAGTCCAAATGCTCAAACAATGTCCCCCACCATCTGTGGCCAGGAGGGAGGTGGATAATGCTTACAGACACTTGTCTAGCTAGTGAACCTCAGGGGACTAAGGATTTTTAGGTATTCTAAGCAAATAGCACATCGCTACTCTCTGTCGTAAGAACAAGGTGGGGTCACATTGGGGGGAGATTTGGTTCGTTGCAGATATTTGAGTAATAGGCCTATTTGTGGAATACTAAGTATGTACGAATGACAACCAGCACTAGAATATGGAAGTATATAAGGCATATATGACTTACCACCACAAATAGTAAAACCTAACTTAGAATGGTCAAGCCTAAGAAAGGTGCTCTTCAGGATGCAACCTGGGCCCAATATCAGCATCATGCAGTTGACTGTATAACAGAGAAGTCTAATTTTTCTCCTTTTTCCTAGGATTCTTTAGCAATCTGTCCCCTCTCCCCCCGCCCCCTTTTTTTTTTTTTAATTGATAAGTTTTGTTTCTTAACTCTCCCTTTCCTCTTGTAGGTCATGAACCTGGACTTGTGCAGCTGGTAAATTACTACAGGGGAGCTGACAAGCTTTGTCGCAAAGCTTCGTTAGTGAAGTAAGGATTCCATTTAAACCTTTTAGTGTGTTTGAAGAAATGTTTTTTCTAATGCAACTAAATATTAAGTGTGTTTTGTATGATGCTTGAGAAAAAGCACCAAAATTTGCCTTTAAAGGCCTTCTGTTCAGGGGCCCTTCAGCAATCTTCAGAAGCTGCATCTGCTTTTTTTCTTCACAATCATTTGTGTGCCCAAATAGCATTTCAGTTTCTAGATACTGGACCTGATTTTCATGGGCAAGCAGCATTTGTATATGTAATTCTGTTGTTTGCGCTTGCAAATGGTGCTGCATGTCAAGTTGGGAATGCAAGAGCAGCAGATGTTGTTGTTTCCTAAAATGTGGACCTAAAGAAACAACCACTACAACATTATCTGTTTCTCCTGGTAGATATATTTTTAAAGCAAGGTTCCACTCTGCTATTTCTGTTGTTCATTTTTATAGAGACTTGCAGTACTAATGTGCTTCTAGCTAAGCAGATCCTTTGGTCAAGTGAATGCCAGGAGACATCTCTTTCACAAGAGAAGACTCAGAGATGGAGTTTCATAATAATCAGCAATGCCAATGTCTCCTGCAAGGAGTGGTGCATGTGCTTCTATTTGTTAAAGAGATGGAATATTGAGTTGGTTTATTAAAATATGACTTGGGACTGAACTCTGCTTCTGTTAGAGCTTGTTCATTTCAAAGCTGCTGGTCTGGTCAAACTGTTTTAAGACATCACTGTCATACAAGAGACAGGCTGCAGGGCCTACATTAACTTACGTAATGTATAGTATCATTCTGTAGCCCGCCCATCGTAGTCATTTGTATACAATGGTGCACCTTGGGCCTGCATGGCTTACGTTCCTTAAAAAATCCCTTCTAGAAATCCCAGGCCCTTCTATGTAGATATGATGTAAACAATCACCCAGTGCCAGAGAGCAGATTACTTAAGACCATTCATTGAGATTCACAAAATTATTTCTATGTAGCTTGTACTTTGGGGTCAGTGCCTGTCTTTTCTAAAGCTGTAGCTGCCTTTCCCTTTTAATCCCGGGGGTCACCAACACTACTAATTGCTTAAAAATCCCCTGAGACTCTGAATAAAGCCATTTTGATAAAGGATCTGATCCAAAGCCCACTGAAGTCAATGGGAAATTTCCCTTTAATATCAGTGGGTTTGGCTTGGATACATAGCTCCCATTTGGAGACAATTACGTTTCTGAATAGCCTAGTTCACCATTCTGTTCCCCTCATCTTTCCCAATCAAGTTCCATCGCACAGCAACTTTTGCAGGGGCTTCTGTGTTAGCACACAGGATTCCCAATGAAAAGTCTTTGCTGGTTTCTCAGAAAGCTTTGTGTGGATGCTGTGCAATATCTAGCTATGTGGAACCATTTGTTTATTGATCATTTCAGAATATTTGACTCCAGTTCATGATAAAAGGCAAAAATATTAAAGACAAAATAGAAAGATCTAGATCAATTATTTGTAACAATGTTTATTTAGAAAGGTAAGTGCTCAAAAACATCTTTAGGGGAGAGAGGAATTTACCCAAGTCTCAGTCTTATAGTATTACAATATTTGCTGGTTTTTAAAAAATATTTTGTCCTACTGTTTTTTTCCTCTAGCAGCTTTAAAGAGAAGACTGTTTTCAGCAAGTTAATAGAAATATATACAGTACAGTATTATTATTGTTGAATATGCATTAACCATATTCACTAGCAGGAAAAAGGCTCATGTTAATGATAACCTGCATTTAATACGTATAAATTATTTTGGCAGCTGGCATGTTCTAGGATTAGCAAGGCTAATGGGCTGGTTTATCTTCTCCAACTAGGCTAATCAAGACGAGCCCTGAGTTATCAGAATCTTGCACATGGTTCCCAGAATCATATATGATTTATCCAACTAACCTAAAGACTCCAGTGGCTCCAGCGCAGAATGGAATTCGCCATCTTATAAACAACTCCAGGACGGATGAAAGGGAAGTGTTCCTGGCCTCCTACAACAAGAGAAAGGAGAATGGGGAGGGGAACGTGTGGATAGCCAAATCCTCGGCTGGTGCCAAAGGTTTGTTTCCTGCTGAGATGCTCCAACTCTTTTCTGTTCTTGTTGTTTGATTTTTGTTATTTAAAAAAAATAGAAGGATGATTATTTTCCCTGCATCGTGTCTAGCCGTGGTTGCAATATGCCTGTTTAATAGCAGTGTGTGCTCCACACTGCAGGCCTTTACATAAGTACCACATAGAACTCTGTTCTCTGCACCGGCTGGGGTATTTTATGGTCTCCTCTCTGCTCCTAGGGAACCGTCAGCACTGATTAAAAGTACAAACCTTCACACTCTGTCTGATATTTGGGGGGATGAATAAGTGATCAGCAATGATCGACCCTGACGCCATAAACACCCAGTACTGCTCCCCGGCAGAGCTCTTTGTGTGGGGAAGACCCCAGCAAGAGACAAGGCACAAGAGGTGTGTCCTGTAACAAAGCCAGTGCAATGTGGGGTGTGGCGATGAGGGAATGTGGGGGGCAGGGGGAGAGTGATGGGGGTGGAAATGTGCGGGGGAGTAGGAGAGGTGCAGGGAAATATGAGTGGCGGGGAAAATAAGGGTTACAGAGAGGACAGATGATCATAGGGGCAGGTGGAGGACAGGAGACTGGGGAGAATGTGAGTTGAACCAGAAGGGAGGCAGGATAGTGATAGGGTCTGTTGTACTGCTGTCTCTCAGGCCAGTGATACGGAAGGTGGAAGGAGAGGAATCAACTGGTAGCTTCCCATTCCAGAGGATTTGGGAGGATAATGGGGCAGAGGGGTCGCCCTCCAAGCAGCCACTGGGGAGGCACCTGTATTCCTGGTTGAACTTTGAACCTGAAACGAGCATACAGGGAGTTCCCTGCAAGGCTCAGACACTGGAAGGCAGCTCTCTCCCCACCGGCTCGTGATGTCTGGGTGCTCATGGCTGGCAATAGGGGATGCTGGAGCGCAGACCAAAGGGAGGCAAGAACAGAAACAAGGAAAGGAGAGAGGACAGAGACTGAAATCACGTACAGGAGGGGAAGGAGAAAAGAAGAGGGACGCAGACGCTCTCAGACGTGCGTGTGCTGGAGTAGGAGACATGAAACCAAGTCCTCCCCCTCCTTAAAATCACTACGGCTTGTGTTTAGAGGGAAGCTAAAAATCTCAGCCCTTGTGGTTCCCTGGGGGACCCGCTCACCTCGGGTACAGAGCTGGCCGGACTGTCAGCTGATGTTAGTCAGTCCGTAACACCATCAAACAGTGCAGTTATGCCAACTCATGGCATCCCGGGTCCAGCCCAGAGGCCTTTCGGCCACCCACAATAGCCAGCCACTTCGTTTTGCAGAAATCCCCATCACAAAAATTAAGTCTGAGGAAAATCTCAGTACTTTAAATAAAAATCATATTGATTGACTCTTAATAAAGACAAGTAATTACTCTGGACAATCATAATTTGTCACGTACAAGACCTCAAATGATTTTTGATCCAGTATTAGGAAAAAAGCTATCAAGTAATGCTACAAGGAAGCTTTAAAACTGTATACATTCCAGCGCAAGGTGTCTGTAAAATATATTCTTATTAATGGACAGTGAAATTCCAAAGTATATCAAAACATCTCGCTGAAAATCAGTGTGGATGCATTCTTCCAGAAGATTGTCCTTTAGACCATCTGTTCCCCTATCACTATGTCCTGTCATTCATATCCCTCAGACATGACCTAAGAGAAGGCTTGGTTTCATCAAAATGAAATAAAAGGACATGTTTCTTCCCATCTAATCTTTGTAGGAAAAAGTACTCTTGTAGTCTCACTAGCTGATTTTAAAACTCTGATTTAAGCAATAACTAAATCGTCTCCTGTATCCAGGGAGTAGCTATGACAGGGAAAATTATAAAGCTTTTTACTTAAATATGATACTTTTTTCCTGCTACAGACATGACCCCATCTTGTCAGTTATTGCAACAAATGTAATTGTAAGTGTTTGACGCACAGAAGCAGAACCCAGAGCAGAAAATTAAAACGGAATACAGAGCACTCTTATAATCTTCAAAAATGGTTCATATCTTCTCCCAGAATTGTTCTATACAATAAAAGAAAGTTTATCACAGAGATAATAGTCCTCTAAATGCTTAGGAAAACCCAATCTCCTAACATTACGTAATTTAAGAAGAAGAAGAAACGTAGTATTTAATAACTAATTTAATAACCTCAGTCTCCTATTATTAAAAGGAAAATTGCTGTTTTAAAAACCCAAACAAAACCAGAAAATACTAAATTTAGAGCAAACATTTGGGATTTTTTTTCAAGAACAATGGATATGGACAGTTAAAGGGATCCCAAGGAGCCTTACTTCTGTCCTGCTTAATCCCCACCTAGCTCAGCCACAATGCAGGTGACAAGTTCAGCTAACCACCTGCCTTGTTTACCATCCATCCTGTGCACTCAGTGGAGCAGGAGTCCTGGGGGGGAATAGCATGGGATCATGTAATTAAAGACTAGCATAATGCATATGGACCGGGGAACCAAATTAAGATTACACAGGCAATCGTAAATCTGGCATTTTCTAATTTTTCAGTGCTTGACTTAGCAACGTTGCCCTTATTTTAATAGGGGTTATTTTGCATGGAATTTCCTTGATCTTTTTTAAAAGAAAAATGAAAAAAAAAAAAAAAGTTCCATTATGTATAATCATATTGCTCCTCTCCACTCTCTCCA
The DNA here is from genome assembly GCF_965152235.1 of Eretmochelys imbricata. Lineage (NCBI taxonomy): Eukaryota > Metazoa > Chordata > Testudines > Cheloniidae > Eretmochelys > Eretmochelys imbricata. Next base: position 209,073,597 of record NC_135574.1, on the reverse strand, counting down.
AAGGCTAAGTTTGAATCTAGAACCTCAGCACATATCTCTGCCCCTTGAGCTAAGAAAGTAACTGGTACCAGTAGTAGGCTGTTACTCTGTTTGAACCAGCCACTAGGTGGGGATGTGATACCACATTGCTACTAGTGGGTGGTGGTGATTGATTATAATTTGTATTGCTGTAGTGTTTAAGGATCCCAGTCATAAATCAGGACCCCCACTGTGTGAGGTAATGTACAAACATATAACAAAAAGTCATTCCTTGCCCTGAGAGGCTTACAACGTACGTAAACTGCACAGCGATTTGCTAGACAGCAATGGAATGCTGTGGATCAGGATTCCTGGGTTCTGTTCCTGGCTCTGGGTAAGGAGTGTTGTCTGGTTGGTTAGAGCAGTGGATTCAGACAACCTAACCAAACACATAAATTCAGCAAATTCATTCTGAAAAGCAGTGCAGGTAAGATTCTCATCTACCATATTGAAGAAATCCCAGTTCTGCTAGAAGTGATCCTGTGCAAACTTTTACTGTATCTGTAAAACGAGAGGAATTATATTTCTTTTCCTCCTGGCATAATGCGGCCTGGCTCAATAGTAAGCATTGTGCATTGCACAGAAGTAAATATCAGTCACTGAAAGAGGTGAGTCTGGAACTCATGGTCTCCTGGCTTTCAGCCCAATATACTTTTCCCCCGATGGAAGGGTATTTTTCGTGGAGGAAGGCTTGCAAACACAGGAAGTTTGGCAGAGCCTGGGAGTTTGCTCAGTATAATTGGGAAATAGGTGAAACGAGTATAGAAAAAATCCTACCGTGGATGTGCTAATGGGGACTTTAAAAGCTTATAACTCAGCTAGAACTGGGGGGATTTTCATGGGGAAAGCAAAAGGAACCTCCCTGACTGCAAGCCTACCCCCTCCACTGAATCTCAGACTTCTGCTCCAAATCATGGAGCTGTTGAAAATAGTAGTCTGGAATTTTTGTAAGCCGTGGCAAAACTACCTGTTTTCCCCTAGCCTCCTCCTTGGAAATGGCTGCCCTGCGCTCAGATTTTTCAAAAATTCAATGCGAGACAGAGACCAAAACAGAGAAGATTTCAGCTGGAAGAGTTAAAGTTTGGCAAAGCTTAAAACAACCAAGAATCAGGGGTTCTCTGGGGAGTGTTAGGCAACTGTAACTGTGAGTGTTGCTTCCCAGTAATGCCAAATTCTGGAAAGACTGTGTTCTGTTTCCAATACTCTGCCACTGCAAGTGGACGTTTGTATTGAAATTATATGGGGGAAGGGATAATTGCCAACTTCAACCGTAAATTGGAGGGAATTTGAAGATAGATTTGAACTTTCTCAATGGGGGACTTTCATACCAGGGAAAATATTGATATTAGCCTTATCCTTTTTTATAACCATTTCTTTTTGCACTCTTGCTAATTTAGCAATGACTTTCACATTGAACTAAATGGGACTGCAATGAATAAAGTTACTCCTGTGACTGTTTGTAGAATTATGTTTGTCAGAAGAAGAAGCTGGAACAAAAACCTTACTAGAAGAAATAGCTTCAATAAACTGAGGAGCCACATAGAAAATATGGGCAACTTGAATTGCTTCATGTTTAAATTCAAAGTCACCTGGTGGAAGGTGTGTCATTGTGCTGTTTCTGTGCCATCTTTCAGATGAGACATAAACCAAAAGAGGAAAGTTGCTTAGTTAAAACACTCAAGTGGGACTAAGATCTGGGTTTCAGTCCCGGATATTCCGTAGACTCTGCATGTGACTTGGGCAAGCCACATATTCCCTCCTTGCTTCAGTTTCCCATCTGTAAAACGGAGATTATCGTCTACCTCACAAGTGTTAGGAGGTTAAATTCATTAATGTGTGATACGCACCCAGATGGTACAGTGCAGGGGACAGTATCTTACTGTCTTAGACAGATTTATGGTACTTCACTGGGGGCAAATACTGAACCGAAACAGACTATGGGAGAAAACTAGCTATACAGCCCCACTGTGGAAAGAGATGTGGCACGTTAAACATGGGTGTGTGGGCTGAGTTGGGAGGAGATAAATATTACTCTCTGATGTCTTTTCTGAAATGAACAGGATGATGATTCCTCTTTGTTCGGTCTTAGACCACAACTTGCTCCAAGAAATGACATTGATCAAGCAGCAGAGCGTCTAAAAGTAACTGTCAAAATGATTTAAAGTGTTAGAGAGCATGTCCTGTAAGAGGAGACTGGATAAGATGAAAAAGACCTAAATATCTATAAAAAGCCAAAGAGGATTTATTTTTAGGGTTACAGGATTACATAAAATGAGGAGTAATGTTTTAAAGCAGGGGCGGGGAGGGGCCTGTCCTGCAGATATTTACATACATAACCTAACTCATGCATGTAGCACTCCTGCACTCAGTGTGACTACATCTGAGTAAAGGTATTCAGGTGTGCAGGATAGGCCCGCTAGATGATAGGAAAATAATTGGGGGCAGGGGAGACCAGTCAGGCAATGGAATAATCGCCATCAGGAAGTAGTGACATGATTGCTAGAAGTATCTGAAAAATCTCTAACTGGATTCAACACAAAAAGCCTGGAGGTCACATCAGGCCTGACATTTCTAACTACATGATGATGATGTGTTCCTGTGATTTTTGTGTATTGGAGGTCTTGTGTATTGGAGGTTCCCTGATAAGTGTGTTGTAGAGTTGAAGTTCCCATCTCTCTGCTCCATAGAAATGTCTTAATTACTGTCAATTGAAATGGTGTATTGCATCTGAGAAAAGTTCTCTGAAACACACCAAAAGTACATGATAAACATCTTTTGTTTGTTAATTTGTGTCTTGGAATAATTCTATGTGGTAGTTAAAGAACTTGAGGAAAAACAGTAGAAGCCACAAAGCACAAATTTTAGACAAGACTCAGCCACACAGACAATCCGGACTCTTAAGTACATAGATGTCCCAAGATCTAAATGTGTATTTTCAATTGTAACTCTTATAGCTGAAACTCTTCCTTTGTCTTGACGCCTAGACATCTCTGAGAACCTTAGCCAGAGAGGTTTTTACCTCCATATTCTCAAGCATGGTCATAATGCCAAATCTGCTGCAATAAGAGACCCAATAACATATGCCATTACATATATTTTGGTGTACTTCAAAATCCTTTTAAAAAAAAATAATTTCCATCGATCATATCTGTGAAACCTGCTATATTTTACCTTTGTTTTTTTCATGTTAGGTGAAGGAATTCTTATTTCTTCAGAGGCTACTGAACTTCTGAACTTTATAGATGATCAAGGACAAGTGCATGTGATTCAGAAATACCTTGAAAAGCCTATGCTATTAGAGCCAGGCCATCGCAAGTTTGATATTAGGTAATGTTTTCTATTGATTGCCTGTCAATTCTTACTCAAAAAGATTAGAGAAAATGCATTGGGGTGAGCGAAGTGTTGTTAATAAATCTGATTACATGCATATGCTGGCTTAAAAAACAAAACAAAAAACCCTATTTAGTGTTCTTCTAATTTTCAGAAGCTGGGTTCTAGTGGATCACCAATATAATATCTACCTCTACAGAGAAGGCGTTCTGCGGACCTCTTCAGAACCATACAATAGTGCTAATTTCCAAGACAAAACCTGCCATTTGACCAATCACTGCATACAGAAGGAATATTCTAAAAACTATGGGAAGTATGAAGAAGGGAATGAAATGTTTTTTGAGGAGTTCAATCAGTATCTGATGAGTTCTTTGAACATTACACTGGAAAGTAGCCTGTTATTGCAGATCAAACAAATAATAAGGTAACTTGTTGATCATTATTTGTGTTACAGTAGCACCCAGAGGCACCAACCAGAACTGGGGACCCATTGTGTTAGGGACTGTACATTCACACAATACGGGACAGACCTTGCTCCAAAGAGCTCGCAGTCTAAACAGACGAGACAGACAAAAGTATCAATATTTCCATGTTACAGACAAGGAACTGAGGCTCAAAGAAGTTAGGTGACTTGCCCAAGGTCACACAGAAAGTGTGGGGCAAAGCACAAAATTGACCCTATGGGCTTGTCTAGGGAATTTCCACAAGGTGAATGGAGCTACTTTTGTTTCTTGTTCAACATATTAATAGATGTACATATATTTATAGAGATATGTAAGCCAAAATTCACCAAAGTTTCCACTAATTTCAGGTGTCTTACTGATTAGGTACACGCATGAGACAAGTGGGGCCTGATTTTCAGAGGTGCTGAGCATTCACAACTCACAGATATCATCAGGAGCTACAGGTGCTAAGCATTTCTGTTAATAGGGTGGAGATGATGCAAAGAACTAACAAAGAGTTGCTTCGTTCACTCAGTGCTCTATCCTGTGTACTGAATGAAACAGGGTCCTGTGGGAAAAATGTGATCATGTTAATTACAGACTGTATTGTAGAATCATAGAAGATTAGGGTTGGAAGAGACCTCAGAAGGTCATCTAGTCCAACCCCCTGCTCAAAGCAGGACCAACCCCAACTAAATCATCCCAGCCAGGGCTTTGTCAAGCCGGGCCTTAAAACCTCTAACGATGGAGATTCCACCACCTCCCCAGAACCCATTCCAGTGCTTCACCACCCTCCTAGTGAAATAGTTTTTCCTAATATCCAACCTAGACCTCCCCCATTGCAACTTGAAACCATTGCTCCTTGTTCTATCATCTGCCACCACTGAGAACAGCTGAGCTCCACCCTCTTTGGAACCCCCCTTTAGGTAGTTGAAGGCTGCTATCAAATCTCCCCCTCATTCTTCTCTTCTCTTCTTCAGACTAAATAAACCCAGTTCCCTCAGCCTCTCCTCATAAGTCATGTGCCCCAACCCCATAATAATTTTTGTTGCCCTCCACTGGACTTTCTCTCTCCACAGCCTTTCTGTAATGGGGGGGGCCCAAAACTGGATGCAATACTCCAGATGTGGCCTCACCAGTGCTGAATAGAGGGGAATAATCACTTCCCTCAATCTGCTGGAAACACTCCTACTAAAGCGGCCCAATATGCCGTTAGCCTTCTTGGCAACAAGGGCAAACTGGTGCCTCATATCCAGGTTCTCGTCCACTGTATTGCCCAGGTCCTTTTCTGCAGAACTGCTGCTTAGCCAGTCGGTCCCCAGCCTGTAGCAGTGCATGGGATTCTTCCGTCCTAAGTGCAGGACTCTGCATTTGTCCTGTTGAACCTCATCAGATTTCTTTTAGTCCAGTCCTCCAATTCGTCTAGGTCGCTCTGGACCCTATCCCTACCGTCTGGCATATCTACCTCTCCCCCCATCTTAGTGTCATCCACAAACTTGTTGAGGGTGCAATCTGTCCCATCATCCAGATCATTAATGAAGATGTTGAACAAAACCAGCCCCAGGACAGACCTCTGGGGCACTCCACTTGCTACCAGCTGCTAATTAGACATTGAGCCATTGATCACTGCTCATTGAGCCAACGATCTAGTTAGCTTTCTATCCACCTTATAGTCCATTCATCCAATCCATACTTTTTTAACTTGCTGGCAAGAATACTGTGGGAGACGCTATCAAAAGCTTTGCTAAAGTCAAGGTACATCATGTCCACTGCTTTCCCCATATCCACAGAGCCAGTTATCAGGTTGGTCAGGCATGACTTGCCCTTGATGAATCCATGTTGATTGTTCCTGATCATATGCACAGGAGGGCTGAATGAGGGTTGCATGGGCAACCTTAATATTGGCATTTCCTAACTTTTGAGGGTTTCACATTGCAAATGGAGTGTCCTTTTGACTAGTTTTTTTAAATGGATGTAATATTGGCTTATTGGTGGATTCCCCTTGTTACATCATTGCTGGCCCCAGGTTATTCCATAATTTGCTCAAAATGTGGTTTCTTGCCCCTTTCTCCGGAGAAGCTGGTCCTGGGCTTCCTAAGCCTGTGTGCTCTCAGAGGAACAAAGATACAACAGAAGGGTTGGGATGATGTCATAGCCGGGAAGGAAAGTCATTCCAACTGGAAGCAGAAGGCTGTACTGTGATCTCAGGCTTTTATATTGATTTTGTAATCTAAAATTTTTCACTGTTTAGAACGCTCCAGTAATGTGCCTAGGAATAAGGATGCAGGCTCATTATAACATCCTATTTAAACCCATTCCCTCAGAAATGATAGGAGCTATTTCAAGACATTCCTCTCTGTATGGTTTCTTGTTACAACAAGGTGGTTCCTGTCCTACAGCTGCTGAACCATGGCATGACATTCCATCGTGAGCTGACATTTCTGGACACCTGCTCAAGCGGATAATCAGCTGAGCTCTTTCAAACTGCTGCATTTCTGTGGGCTGGTTCACCCTTCACTCTGTTTCAGTGCTCTTAGACTGATTTGTGAAGCCATTTGTTGTACACTTGGGTTGGATTCACTATGACTTGGCACTAAGGTGCAAGTCTGTAGCCCAGCAGCTGGAGCAGGGTTTGCAGTGCTTTCTGCATTTGTTCCATCCCATGGGGAGAGGAGATGCACAGAGCTGGATCTCCCAACTTGTCTACGTGCTGTCCTCGCACATTGCTGTGCATGGGAATCCTAGGGAGCTGAAATCTTGGTAGGAGCTGTACATACCTCTTGCACAGCCAGCTGACAACACACTCCCCTTTTATACATCAGACCAACCCCAGTCCTCTGCCATGAGAGCCTCCGCTGATTCTGGGTACTAGCTGGCTGGAACTGGCTCTGCAGCAGTGAGGTACAGTAGAAAGGAATGAGGTAGATAACAGGCACTTCACCCATCCTGACCTCTTTGTGCTGCTTATGTGGACAAAGGGGCTAGAATCTGGCCCTAACTTTCCTTGGTGGGGGAAGCTCTCAGTGGCACAAAGCTGTCCTAGTCCGCTCCTGCGTCAACTGCCCCTTCCACCAGCATTGGGGTGGGCTGAGCGTAGCTGTGCTCCCCCAGTTCTCAGTTGGCATGTGATCTTGTGTCCCTAGGCAGCTCTAACGTCCAGGCTGGAGGACTTGTGACTTGTGGATCAGGGAACTGTAACTGGCCCCCTCATAGCTCCTTTCTTTCTTGAAATGGGGGCATCGCTCTAGAGAAGCACTTGAGCCAATGTGTGATATTGCATCAGGCATGCTTCTCCCCCAGCTGATGCAGCTAGTCCTGCTCCCACAAATCCTTGCTCAAACGAGTAGCCTTGGAGGGCAGCCCAGTGGAAGTCATTGGGACTGCTCAATTGTAAGAGTTTACAGTATTGGCTCCAGTTTTGTTGCATATATTGGGCCCTGCTTCCTTCAGACCTAATGTAAACTTTAATTAGATTTATGGCAATTTAACAATACCACCCTCATTGATGTTAGTTGGGGCCCCCTGCATCGCTGACTTATGCCACACTTACAAAATATGCTTTTGCTTTGCCTTGATGAAAACCCAGAATGCTTATCATGTGCACAATGTTTATTCTTTAGTCAACAAATGCAGGTGTGTGTGGAGTTTATGTATACATACACATATACTGGGTAGGTACATATATACATATATTTGTATTCTCTACACTTGATAGTTTGACAAAGCATCCTGTGTGGTGAATAATAATCGTGATTGTCTACTTGAAAGAGAAATCCTGTTTTAATGGATAAAGGTTGTTAATTAGGTCACACCCATGTTGCTGGGAGGTCACTCTTGCATGTCTAGTGTCCATAGTCGTTCTCTTGTTCTAAATGCAGATAACAAGAGAGCACGTCTCGGGCTCGTGATTAGTAGTCTGAGGTGCATCATTCCTTGAACCGATTTTGGCTTTATGCCATTCCGTGTTGTTGGAGAACACAGAAAACGTGTTGAATGTCACAGGAACACGTTGAGCTGCTTCAGAGATGTGCTAAATGATAGATTTTGTAAAGAGTTGTTTTAAAATCTTCTTTGTGCTCTTGTGCATTTCTTTCTTGTTCTAAAGCCTGTGGTATTATGATGTGTCCCTGCCATATTCAATCCTGGTCCAACTCTCAATAAAATCAGTGGTACGGCTTCAATGGGGTTTGGATCAGGCCTTTAGTTAGTGCAATCAGATATATTTTTGCATGAGTCAGATTTTTTTACTATCTCTTTTTATTTTTGACTGGGCACAATAGCAAAAAGTAATAATAGTATGAGGAACAAGTCTGTTCCTGATCCACTTTTTCCATTTGCTTTTCCCACTGCACAGTGCCCTTCTGATCGCTGTGCTGTGTGTCTGCCTGCTCCAGGAATCTAGAATTATTGCTCTTACATGTTTATTGGCTGCTAAGTCAGATTTTGCATTTTTTCCTTTCCGCAGAAGCTGCCTTATGTGTATAGAGCCTGCAATCAGCACCAAACACCTTCACTACCAGAGTTTCCAGCTCTTCGGCTTTGACTTCATGGTAGATGAGGAACTGAAGGTTTGGCTAATCGAAGTCAATGGGGCCCCTGCCTGTGCCCAGTGAGCATCCTCTTCCTGTAATAAAATGGTAGCTCCCGTGTACCAACAGCACGGCACACCTGGTCTCTTGCTGCTGTAGTTCTGAAGAAGGTGTTGGCTTTCCTCTCTGCTTGGTGGAAAGCTATCATTCCTGAAACTGAGACCAGATACTTGCCTCCAACACGTAGCCTGCTGCTCCGTCAGCTTGGCGATCTAGGTGACCCTGCCTTGAATGTGCTCCAGAAAGAGGCCCCTCGCTCTTGTGTGGGGCTGGAGAAAGCTCTCCCTGGCTGTAGTGCTGCAGTAGCTACAACCACATGGCACGCCAGAGTTCTGCCTCTGTGCCAGAAGGCACATTTCCGCTCAGCTGAATTTCTGCAACTTACACTATTTCTCAGCAGGAATTTGTCGTTATCCCTCTCTCCAAGCCCAGCAGCAGCATGGTCAGGGGAGGGACTTACTGGGAGAGGCCCTTCGTACCGGTGGCTTTTCCCCAGCAGTAGTGTGAGCCAGTCCAAAGGCTGAGATGCCCACTCCTGGAATTGTCATATGAAAAAAGCTCTGCTGTTCAAGTATCGAGCTCAGTTTCAATCTGTGAATGAAAACTCTATTTGTGAAAATTTAAATGGAACTGAGAAGAGTTTTTTTGGTTCTTTTTATACCTGTGGGAAACAGGCAGAAATTGTGGAACTGAAGATTAGTGGGGGAAGGGGAATGGGCAGAGTCATTGGTGATTAAGACGGGTGTGGCTAGTGGGTGGTACTGACTGCCTCTGGATGGTGGAGAGGTTAGTGGATGGAGATGTAAATAGTTCAGGGACTTGGTTTACTAAGGACTGGCCTTGACTTTCAAGTTAGGTCAACATAGATACGGTGCTCAGGGGTGTGAAAAATCTACACCCCTGAGCACCATAGCTATGCACACCTAGCCCCAGGTGTAGAGACAAGTAGGTCAATGGAAGACTGCCTCTGTTGACCTAGCTACCATTGCTTGTGGAGGTGGAGTTCCCACAGCAACGCAAAAACCCCTTCCATCACTGTAGGAAGCACATACACCGTGGCACTACAGTGTCACAGCTACAGTGCCATAGTTTGCCCCAGTAGTGCCCTAGTCTAGATGTGGCATAAATCTAGGAACTTCTGGAAGGTTGGCAGAGCATCTGATAACCTGGCTTTATATAAAAGCTGGCTAGCTTTTCAGCTGTTTGTCAGCTTTACCAGCCTTGTTTGTAGTGTGCAGTAGGTGGTGGTTTCTCATTTCAGCTATAACAAGTGTGAAAGCTGCTGGTCAATACTACGAATGCGGTGATTAGAATTTACTGAGTTCACGCACTGATACTTGGTATATATCCAACTTAAGATGTATAATGTTGAAAGAGGTGGTAGGGAAACAATCAATTGAATGAATTGAAATAATAAGAACAGATTATTCTTCTAAAGCAAAATATTAACATTGTCAACAATTGTGAAGTAGAAGGATAGAAATCATTTGTGCTCATCTCTAACCATGCAGAAAATCAGTTTCTTCAGACTCTTCAAGAGCAAATGTACCATTGAATGAAACTTTGTCTGTTGAAGTGTAAGAGAAGAACACCGATGAGTATGATCCTGGAAGTGAGACTTTTTTGATGCTGTCACCAAAAGGTAGGTGCAGTGATCATTTAAGTCTCTGTCCCAGGCCTTCCAGCAGCTCTTCACTATTGGTTCCGTTCAGGAGCAATTTCTCCTCTTCTGACAGCCAATAAATAGCAAAGAGCAATTGATGGTTGTGCATTAAAAACAACCTGAAATGCAAATACTTTAACTTGATAAGAAGGCAGGATGCTTCCTTCATGCCAATAACAGAATCCCCTTCAGTGGTGCACAACATGAGCACTTTACTTAAATTCTAAAAAACTGAATTCCTTTATTGAGCATGTGCCAGAGGAACATCATGACCAGTTAAAGGCTCTATTTAAGAGGGTCAGCTTCTAGCAAAGAAAATGCTCCAGGCCTCCTCAGACGTGGCAGCCACTGCAGAATGGTCTAGTTCCACTGCGGTGGTCATGAGAAGAGTGTCTTGGCTGCAGATGTTGGGCTTTCCGAGAGAGGTTCAGAGTGCCATTGAAGAACTCGCCTTTGACCGTTGTAAACCCTTTGTGGATTTGACAGATGCTTCTCTACACAATTTAAAGAAGTCGAGAGCCCCACTGAGATCTCTTGGAATTTATACTACTGAAAATAAGAGGAGATTTAATAGGTCTCTATCACAGACCATCTGAACCTCTGGCCAAGAGACCAAGATACTCAATAAAGAAACCTCCGTCAGCTATGATTACATCTTCCCAGCCATTCACTTCTTCTAAGCAACAGTGCTGATGGCTCAGTCAAGAGTCTCCAGCATCCAGTCAATAGGTATTTACAGCTGCAAAGAAAAAAACAAATAATATTGTGTCCATGTGGGTGAAGATGCCATCCAAGGAAGGGGTGAAATATGGGAGAGAAATCTTTGCCATTTCCTTGGACTGAGCATAAAAAGACGATAATTTTCAGAGATGCAGTCATCCTAAACTTCTTATGTACAGTGTGGGCATTCAGCACACTGCTTATACCTCACTGAGAAAGAAGTAAGGCTCAACACAGTTCTAGTGCATATTGTGGTTCACATCTTCTTCCACAGACACCATTATCCTCTTGGTTGGTTGAAAAAGGAGGATGGATGCAATAGTAGTGGAACAATCAGGAAGACTGTATCTCTACACGTGCATCCAACTCCTAAAAGTGTTGGAACTTGAAAATGAGAAGAACTTTGATCAAAATACAGCTTGGCTTCTGCACCACAAGGGTTCTACAAAGAGGCATTAAACTTACAAAAGCAATTGAGGATTGTTTTGAAAGGACTTGACAGGTTACAGGTTGCTGACACTGTCATGGTATCCTGGGAAATTTGGTTTGACCTAATTTAACAAAGAACGGCAATCACACGAGGACCAGATTTTAAAATGATTCAGAGAAGCTACAGAATCAGTCATGCTGGCTAAGCAATAGACAGATCTCAAACACAAGGGCATAGGTGGAGCCCAGAACAGGAAGAAGTGCCTGCATCATGCTAGTTGGAATATAATCCTGAGTTCCTTCCCTGTCGCATTTTAAGATGAAGATCCAGATTTCTACCCCAAATATGTTTGTGAAGGAGGATTTGTTCCATAGTTCATTCCACCATGTTGATGCAAAAACTGTAGAAGCAAAATCACAGATGACAGAACAGTCAGCTTTTAAAGGACCTGAATCAAATCAGCAACAATTGAATGTCTGTTTAATCCTATAAAAGAAGAGGAGTACTTGAGGCACCTTAGAGACTAACCAATTTATTTTGAGCTGTAGCTCACAAAAGCTTATGCTCAAATAAATTGGTTAGTCTCTAAGGTGCCACAAGTACTCCTTTTCTTTTTGCGAATACAGACTAACACGGCTGTTAATCTGAAACCTGTTTAATCCTATGGGACTGGTTTGGTCATAAGTGTAACAGGCTAAGTGCTGGAAAAGCAAACAATTTGGGGAAATGTATTGGCTTCTGCAGAAAGCTGCAAAATCGTTGTGGGCCTACCTAGTAGACTAGGGACAGACTCAATGATTGTTCTTACATTTTGGTGAATTATAGAATTGGAAGGGTGGGGTATTTTTGGACAATAGCTGAGGGTTTATATTCAAATAATACACGTGCTTTGGTTTCATTTCATAAAACCTTTCCTGGGTTTTTTCACTGGTGTGTTTTGTGTTTGAGAGAAATTGCTAAAACTTAAAATCCAATAGCAGGTTTCAGAGTAACAGCCGTGTTAGTCTGTATTCGCAAAAAGAAAAGGAGTACTTGTGGCACCTTAGCGACTAACCAATTTATTTGAGCATAAGCTTTCGTGAGCTACAGCTCAAAATAAATTGGTTAGTCTCTAAGGTGCCACGAGTACTCCTTTTTTTAAAATCCAATGTTTGTTTTTAAAAAAAAAAAGAGAAACTTGGGTAAAAGGCACTTTTGGGTGACATTCTATTGTCCAAGTAATTTAACTATCCAAATATTAAGCAATATATTTCATGAACAAATCAGCAATCTCCGTCAGTGGAACAGTGGATAGGAACAGGTTTAATTTAATGTTGCGTAGAGAACTCTATCACCTCACTCTGCTCCCAGTGGTGCTTCTGGAGCACCTGCCCATTCCCTGTTGTTGCTGCAGCTGTATGCTCTTGACCTTTTGGTCCCAGTGCTCAAAAACAAGTGTTGCATGCCAAGATGAGGAAAATCCAATTGTAAACCTTCAAAAGAGTGTGTTGCTGATGCAGTAGGCCTGCAAATGCTAGCAGTTGCTCTGTGGGAATGTGGTTTTGAAGAGCAATTTAAAGAATGTGGTGTTCATACTTCAGACAAGACAGTGTATTTCACCCCTACCCTGCTGTACTATGAACAAAATATAGGGGAGCCTAAACCCATGTAAATGTGGGATTGGTTTATCATTGGCTATAATAAATATCTCAAATAGACCTGGAAAGTATATAATTTGTGTAGAGCTGCATCTCAGATTTTGAAGACAGATCCATGTTGCATCAATGCCTGCAAAGGTGTTCAAGAACCATTCACCCTAGTGAAAAGATGCCCTTGTAATGCCACCAACTAGATCTGCCAGGAGTTGGTTGAACTTGCGCACGTGAGTTTCTGGAAAGAAGTGTAAATATTTTGCATGTGAGGAGTGTGGCCTGGCGTGGTGCTAGAGGAGCAGCTGTGTTGGGCTCCTGACTTAGGGGCTCTCCTTCAGAAACTGCCTGTGACAGGCTGCCCAGCTCTTGGGCGGCCCCTGGGCAGCCTCGCTCTGCTGGTGACTCTGGAGGAAAGCTCACTGAGCCAGACAACAGCCTGTGGCTTTGGGAGTGAATTCCCTGCCGGGGCTCAGAGGCAGCTCAGGAAAGCACACTCCAATGGAAACTAGGTGCAGATGGGGAGCTTATTTAGACTCAACGTTGTATCAGAGAGGTGTGTTACTCCCAGAGCAGGGGGAGAGAGAAGGAGTTTAGGCTGACCAGAGCAGGGAGCTCTGGGGAAACAAGTTCAGTTTATTCAGTGCATTCCATCTATGCACTCTGAGACTCTTTGGCGAGTTGGTGTCAAATTGGCTTAAATTAGAAGCCCTATGATAAAACCCTAATGGAGAGGGTGATCTAGGTTCAAACATGAACCTCTGGAGAATCTCTCTTGTCATTGCACCCAACTGCAGAACCCTTTCCAAGGAAGTTCATCTTTCCTTTCTGGTTTGAGAGGCCATATCCAGAAAGGAGCAGCGCAACTAGGGTTTGGCGGTCAGCCTTTTCACTTGCTAAGGGCTTCTGTTTTTGCTGATAGCACTGCATAAGGCCCAGCCACAGAGACAGGTTTACAGGAAATGATTCTTGACAGCTAAGGAAATCAACACAAAGGTCCCCCAACTAGAGACAACACTGGGCATTCTGCATTAAAACAGAGAACTTGTATTAATATTGCAGCAAGAACCGATGCTATTCAGAAACGGATGCAGGACGTGGAATTGACACAGAAGCCAAAAGAGTGAGAGAATGTACAGGTGTGGGGTGTGGAACCTTTAATTTAAAAAATGAAATACTTAACCAAAGGCATGTTTTGTGTTTTAATTTACAACTATCAAGATGACTTAAAAAGGAGAATGTTCTCTTCTCCTAACATTCTTTAAAAACTGGTACCCGGAGGTCTAAGGATCCATTAGAAATGAAAGAGAACACAGAATGCTTGCCAGAAATCCATCTAACACCATGGTTGGGAGAAAGACACTGACTTTCATAAATTGTCAGATTTGATACAGAAATAGTCTACTGAAAGCAGTGCAGGAGAAAGGATCTGGAAGCTGAAGGTATGCTGAGACAGTTGCACAGGTGAAAAGACCTTGTTAATCCTGGTAAAGAAGGCCTTGGTAGGGAAAAAACATATCCGCCTCTGTTATCTCCAGCCCCATTACAGTACATCTTCAACAGAAATTGCCTTGTTTGTTTTAGGACAGTGACAGTCACCAGAGATGAAGAAGAACATCTGCATCATTGAAACAGATAAATATTCCATCAACATGGAACTCGTTCGTCAGTCCTTGTATGCAATCTATAAAATCCAGGAATGTCACCCTGAAGCCTGTTATCTTTGTAGAGTCAGTGTGAAGCGATGGGCACAGCTACAAGCATGGATGAGAGCTCTTTTTGTTCAGAATATAACCAGGTTCCGTCGTCACCGGATTTTGCAGTCTATCACTGTCCAATTTTTATGTTCTCAGACACTCTCTGCTTTTTTACACATGCGACTTTACGAATTACACCCATCCAGCAGCCCAGACTTTCAGCTACTAATATTGTGACTCACTGACACTACATGTATTGATAGTGCCATACCATCCCATGTCAGTAAACGTAGGAAGGTCTAGAGCTGTCTAAGCTGGGCAGTCTTAGCTGTGTAGCTCTTGCTGAGTTAAAATACCTTATCAAATATTGATGCTGTTCACTAGACTGAAGTTTGTCTGGTCGTTCTGTCTCACGTTGCCCCACAAATAAGGCTTCTCCTCTCATCAGAAGGTAGACCTAGTTGAACAAAGTCCATTGTTGCTATGCCAGAGATTAATTTGTCCCTTCTTTAATTTTTTTGTGTGTAAAAACATCAAAACACTGCTCAGAATATCATTGATTTTGAGTTTGATGCTTGGAGAAATTGTGTGTGTTTCATAACCTCTGTGTGTGTGTGTGTGTGTGAGAGAGAGAACGAACAATTATACTAGACTGATCTTAGGTTGATTTGTTTTTCCATTATTGTCTAGCCCCTTTGGAATGAGCCTACCTTGATCTCTGTTGACAGTGCCCCTTGGCTGGTGCTGATAATACCAGCTTCATGAAACTTACTGTGACGAAGCACAACTAACTCTGCCAAACCATTGAAATCCCTGTGCAGTGCCACACAAGCAAACCTCATTTGCTGTTGCATCCTACTGCCATGTTTCTTTGCAATACTGAAGCATCAAAATTACACGACTGTGATGGGGGGGAGGTGCACCTGCTGTGGACTCTTCCACAAATGTGCTAAGTATCTTCTGCAGCATTGACATGGTCCCTGAATTGGGGTTTCCATTTGGCAGCAGAGATCTCCACCAAGTTGGCTTTACTCGTCTCTGCCCATTTTGTATCAGATAAGGAGACCTGAATGCATATGACATGGAGCTCTTTTTGCTAGGTTTTCTTACTACTGCAGAATTAGTGGAGTCTACGCATCTCATGATTTAGGGTGGAATTCCGCTCTCAGGTGAACATGAGAAAGTTCACTGGCTTCAATTTGAGCTGCACGTCTGTATCTAAGTCCAGGATTAATACCTACCATAGGAATGGTTTGGTAGGAACGTTTTCTATTATAAATAGGATTAATTCAGTGTGCTAAACAGTAATTTGAATCTCACGTAATTGTGAAGATCAGAAATTTTCTTTTTTTCCCCAAAAAAAGTCTTGTGCTTCAGTTTAATGTTTCAAGTTAAGTCCCTACTGCTTTTGTTCTATAATCTGTTCTGACAGTAAATAAATGTAGAACTACCCACTGTGATCTTGTAGTCCATTGCAATAGCTACTAGAAGGCATGGATTTACGATTCCATCTTTGCTTAGATGGAGAGAGAAGTATAGTAAAAGGGATGAGCAGCCTCCCGGGTAGTGAGAGAAGAAGCTAGAAGGGAAAGGGGTATTTATACTAATGCCAAGATAGTATAACTGCTGCTAGGAAAACTTGAATGAGGGTAAAGAATGTTCAGTGTGTCTCTCTTTTCCTGTTAAAATATCTCATTCTGATTTTTCTCTCTTTTCTTCTAGGAAACTTTATGCAGAGCTTTGCCAAGGTATAGTGGATGTAGCCATCTCTAGTGTCTTTCCCCTCAGTGACATAGTGCAAAAGCAGAGCCAGCCATCAATATTTATGAAGCTGTGATGACAAGACCATCTTAGCGAGACACATGGGAGAGTTGCCATCTGTCGATTCTGAGGGAAGGCTGTTGGATCATTGACTTTAGTATCATGCCAAAAAGGAGGAAAGAGAGACAACTTTTTGGAAATTCACGAGGAAAATATAAATAAAAGAAGGCTTCCAAGGAGAGTCCAGGATGAGCCAAAGTTGTTCAGACAACTCTGCCTGTGTTTCACCAAACTATGCTTTGGAAACAGCTCATGTGACTTTAATAACTGAAGCAAATCTCTCTGGGAGAACAGCAAAATAATGTTTAAAAAAAAACAGGAATACAATAATATTGTATTATCTCGTCCTTTTCTAAAAAGAAACCTTTTTTCCTTTTTTTTAAATAAGGCAATTTAATGAAGAGTACCATTGATGTGGGTTTCTTGGTTCATCACCTGCTGCAGTTTTAGTGCCTTAGCTCAGTCCCCAATAGGTAACTCCTTTTTGTTCCTGCTCCATTTGTGTAGAGGTGAAAAGCGGTCTTGTTTTGTGGGATGTGTAAAAGAAGAAAAAGTTAATTTTAAGTCTGTTTTAAAATCAGCTAACGAAACACCCAGTAACGATATGGCAAAGGTAGCACCACTGAGGGTACTGTATCTAATGTGATGAAGTAGCCTAGGGGTTTAAGGAGGTTTTATTTACTTGTATCCATTGTCTAATGAGATTTGAATCAGCTGTCTGTCAGTCTGACGCAGTTGGAACCCCTAGAAAACAAGTACTCGGCCCCTCCCTTGCCGATCTGCAGTTTTTAGGGAGCCTAGGTTGACATTCTTGTTGAGAGCGTTGCTGTAACAGAGTCTGACTTTCCTGGAAGGCTTGTTCAGAGGGGCATTCAAATTATCTTAGTTCAGCTCTTCTTTCAGTTTTTATGCTTTTAATACCTTCGTTTTTGTTAACCAAAACAACACCAAGGGACCCTGGCAGCCTCTTTAAGATGCATCTGAGGCTTGAAAAAAGAATCCTTTCAACCCCACCAGTTGTTTCCCTTTCAACCCAACCAATTTTATCTCTCTCCATTGGACAAACATTGCATTTTTTAGCACTTACAAGTCAGCACCACCGAAACATGGCTGTGCTTTGTGCCCCAAGCATCATCAGTCAGTAGAAATAGGCTCACCTCTTGGGGAAAGCATTTGATGATCAGCTGGTGCTGCTGTAGAACAGCAGGGAAACTCTTATTCCATATTGTGTTATATTGTGATAACCTTTTAAAAAAAAAAATAATAATTTTAGGTCAGTGAATGTAGAAACTCACATTTTTTAAGTATAACCTAAATAGATATATGAAATCCTGGGAACATTCCCCACATCATAAACAGCCCCTTTAAGTTACAATTTTTAACCTAAATAGGTTGGCTGTGTTTCTTTGTAGAACACAGTGGGGTCCCTAATAGCAAACTGGGTACTATAGATCATAGGTGTGTTCCGTATTGCAATGCAATGTGTTGGAAATTTTCAGTAGGAATAGAGAGGTGGAATTTTAGATTTAATCTTAGTGTTTAAGAAGTAATAATCTGTGTCTGCAAATGACTAATACTAACAAGATCCCCTTTTTCAAGGAAACCAGTAAGATTTCTATAAGCTATTACGCGTTTTCAATACTGAGCTGCTGCAGTTCTCCTACATGCATTGCATGTTGCATCCTAGCATATTTTAGTTCTATGATTAGATTTTTTTTTTCTACATATTTTAAAAGGTCAGTGAAATGAGGCAGCTTCCTACCAAACAAGTGTGCATGACTGAATGAGAAGCAGAGTCTGATACAGAAAAGCATGAGAGACTTGTTTAGAAGAAGGATCTCTCTTGTGTGGTGCACAATCCCCACAGGATGCTGTTGTGGAACACTGACATCTGCACCTGAATCAAATCCAGCAAGAGTTCTGGCTCTGCTGGTCGGATCAGAACTACATTCTGTTGTCTCTGACAGTTGCTTTGGGTTGAGGATACTTACATTAAGGGTGACCCAAGCAAAAGAAAAGTGGCTCCTGCTACCAAAAAAAAAACACATTTAGGAGGTTCCAAGCTTCTGATTGGCTGAGTTTAATAAGCATTGAGTTACGTAGTCTAATTTTTCCCTCCAGTGAAATGTCTGAGCACTCTTACACACTTACCTCGACTTAAGGTTGAGATTTCCCATCTCTGAATTGTTACCAGGCTAGAGCTCTGTGAATGAATGAAACTGTCACACTTTGCCAAGTCACTGGTGTTCATAAATCTTGGCTCTATAGCAAAGGGAGAGACAGAAGCATTTCTGAGAGGTGTACAGAACTTTAAATCTCATTGCTGGGGCACACTGGGGGAGTTTCTGTTCCATAGCTTAATTATTTCGATCCAGAACAGCTAGATTTGGGGACGGACTCAGCCACTCATCTTAAAAGTCTGTCTATTTGAAAACTTTGGCCAGGTGGCTATCAGATTGTCACTTCTGCCAAAGCGCTTCATACTCTTGCTGGCTTCATTTATTTACAGCAAGTAAATAACTTACTTCACAACTCTTCACACCATTGCAGCTTTTCTGCAGATCTCTGGGATCTAGCATTGAAGCTGCAGAGGTCGTTCCATTGGTGTGAGTTTTCTGCTGTAACGCCAGTTGAACATCATCTGTACATCAAGCCAGACTGCAGGTGAGACAGGAAACATCAGTGAAGCAGTTAAGATTCCTTAGCTGACTAGCATTCTTTCCTTATATCAGATGGCAAAGAACAGGCCTTATTCTAGGGCTTGTATGGGGCTGCCTGAGCTCACTGTCAAGAGCCCAATTACCTTGCTTGGCGGAGGGGCAGTGTAAGGCCAGGAATTTTGTTTTGCAAAGGGAGTAGCCAGGTGATTTGAGTTGGGTTTTCACGGCTGCAGGAAAAAAAAAGGAAAACTAATTTTAAAAATTAACTTGAAGTCTCCATTACTGTGGAGGCCAGGAAGCCTATGAGGGGGACAGACAGGGTTTGTACTGAAATGAACCCACAGAAAGCCTCAGTGGGGAATGTTGGATAATCCTAACTCATGTGACTACAAGCCTAATAAGGACACGGGCGCTATCATTAAAACATCAGTCAATATTTGAAGCATATGCCCCCTTTAGTGTAATCTGTCATGAATTCCCAGGTACTGGAGTTATATATAGGGCTGTCAAAATCCAATGGCTAGCAGATTGCCACCATCACCATAAGAGGCTGCCCCTCTGATACTTGGTAACATAAGTGTGTTGCTGCTGTGCAAACTTCTCTTAAGCAGTAAGTGTGAAATGAGCTCAAGTGTTGTATATAAATATCTGTGAAAATTTGATGGCAGATGTAACGTGCATTTGAACTATAAAGTGGTTGAAATATTGTATTCCAGAAGTTGACAAGAAAGACTGCTCTCACTGTGTGTACAGTGAGCTCACGTGTGAATGGTGGGGTAGAAGTTCCAAAAATTGATGTCTAAGTTAGGGTCCTATGTCCATAAGGGGCCTGATTTTTCAATAGAGCTGAGCTCCCAACAGCTCTCATTGATTTCATGAAGAAGCAAAAAAAGGCACAAGCCCAAATTTAAAAAAATTCTTTTTAGGTCACCTTTTATTTCCATTTCACTGATAGCAGTAGTAGCTAGATAGTGAAGTGCAAATGAAAAGCCATCTGGCTAATACCAGTCAGTCAAATGGAAATCAAAGGTGACTTTAATTGAAAGTGATGAATTTAAAACCTGGGTTTGCCCCCCTGGTTTCTTCCTGATGTGTATGAAGTGAGCCTGGAACCTGTGGTGAGGTTTGGCTTTGCACGTGTTTTTACCTTTAGAAGTAGCAGGAATGTCAGTCTGGTCTCATTGGTCTTGCTGGATGTTGGAGGACGTGTATTGTGAGCTCTCATTCGTTAACTCATTACTGGAAGAGGGAAGGTGGTGTGGACTATTTAAGGCCATGGCTACAGTAGAAAAAAGGTGGGGAAGTGATAAGCTCATGTTAACTACCCTGTGTTAAAATCCTAGTACAGACAAAGTAAGTTGTAGCTTTACCACATGTTAGCTGGTCAGAGTAACCCCCAGGTTACCCCCCCGAATTTACCTGACCAGAATGTATTAAAACCACACCGTGCTTTGCCTGCACTCAGATTTTAATGTGTTAGCTAACATGTTTCAACACGCATTTTTCCCGGTGAAGACAAGGGCTGGCAAAGATGTCCTTTATTGAGAATGTGTATCAGACATGGAAGTAAAACAGGTATGAACCAAAAAAAGAGTTTAAACTAAAACTCTCTCCCCTCTCAGCTTTCGCTCTTGTGATACCCTCATTTTACTAGCCGGTTAGCCAGTTAAGACTGGGCTGGAATGTGTAAAATAAATTAGGGGAGGGGGGATCTTAAAGGTCTTAGGCCTTTTTTACCTCATAAAGAAGTGAAGAAAAGGCACAAGCCCTGAGGCAGTTGACATTTTCTTCCTTTGCAGGTCGCCTTTAAGAATTAATAAAGGTTCAGCAGCTGTTCCTCTAGTGTGTTCAGTGTGTCCCTATAGGGAACTTGTTGTATAGGATATATATAGAGAGGAGAACATCTGCTTAGTGTGAGTCCAGCTAGTTGGGGCAGTAGAACCCTTCTCCAGACATGCTCTTGTAAGCATCTTGTTTGTGTGCTGTGCTCCTAGGGGAGACTGATAAAGCAAAGCTGTTAGCATAGTGTGCGAGATGGATCATGCTGAAGTGACTCCAGGCAGCCTCCTCCCACCCTGGTTTGATGGTCCCTGGATGAGCGTTGCAATCCTGTAACAGTAATCATGGGACTATTGTCATTCAGGTGTGGGAAAGTCAGAGAGAGAGATCTTACTTGTTCTCAGGATGTGCAGTTTCAGTGGGGTGACCTGCTGAGCAGGTAGGGACTGTCATCTGTGCCCATCATTTTACAGTGGGAGGAAAGCCACACAGACTCCCCCGCTGTCAAGCTACCTGACAGAACCATCCCAGTGCAGTTAGCTGGGATGCGATTGGGATAATCTTAATCCTTGACAGCCCCAGTGTTTATTGGAGAGATTAACTGAACGAACAGGCCACACACACACATACACAAACAAATGAAGAACTGCTCCCCCTTGTTATACAGTAATGACCAAGTACTGCATTTACAATGGCACTGTACGGCAGTGTTCTGGACCATTTCTGTGTCAGTCTGTAGTCCTGTCATTGATAGGTACTGGGTGATGACAAGCTCCCTTGTTTATGTTCTCACTGCACAGATTCCTTGTCTTGGAAAGATGACCAATTGATGTTATTTGATGGTATTGACAAACTTCAGTCTATCAGCCCACCTCACCTTGAACGTTACTGTTGACCTTGTCCTGTTTTCAAGTTAGGCTCCTTAGATTTCTTGAGTCTAGGAGGAAATAAAAGTTGGAATATATGTTGCAGTGTACGTAATGCCCTGCCATTTTAGAGCACCTGCTTGCTGCCTTTGGGATAAATTCTGCCACTGTAGAGCCACAATTAACTCTGGACATCAGAATGGGGAGCCCCGCATTTACAGTAAAATCTGCACCAACTTTTGTTTTAAGCAACCAATTTAATGTATTCATGTGTAGAGTTTCAGGTACATATTTGTTTGACCTTGAGGTTGGTTATAATAGACCTCCAGTTGATGATCTCTTGCATCATCAATCAAAAGTCTTTAAACTAAGGCGTTTCACTGTATTCCAAACTAACTGAATTCTGTTTAGTAAGGATCTGATTATTCGCACAATACCTGTTTAACTTTTCTCACCATTTTTAAAGATGTTTATCAGGTTGTCAAATTACTGGCTTCTTTGCCATATTCTTCGAAAGGCCTTTTCTCAGAATTCTACAAGGTTAATTGACAATAATACTTGGAGGGAAGAGGGGGGAAGGCATTTGTTACAGCAGAAGAGCAGTGTGTAACCAATTTCCCCATCCTTTATACCCTACTTATATCTGAAATATAAAATATTTTTCTGTCTTCCACGGTGGTAGTCATTGCCAAGAGAAAACATCAGAAAGGTAACTGTGGTTTCTAAAATTCTGGGTGCTCACACTAAGGAAAATGTGTTTTGTCCAATTATCAAAATGTCTTTATCTGTAAGGGACTTGTTTTTGATTGAAGAGTTAGAACATTGTATGCTTGTGTGTAATTTTAAGTTAAGATCATGAACTTTTTTAAAGAAATTGCAAAAATAACATTTTCTAACTGAAGTCCTATAAAAGTTTAATTGAAAAGGCCTTACTTGTTAATGAGCTCTTGAAAGAGATGGATGCTGCTTTTGAAGAAGACGCATATCATCCTACAGAATGTGATTGGTGTCTAGGCTGATACATTGTATCCTTTTTTGTGTATGTCATTGAGAAGGATTTCAGACATGGGCTCTCTGAATAAGGGCCTCATGGAACTGGAATCCTGGAAGTCCTGTTTTCAGTTTGTCTGTGGCTTGTCTCATACAGGATAGGGGGAAATCCCATTTTAAAATTCATTGTGATTTTTGTGCTACAACTGTAATGTGCTCCCAGTCCATTTCAGAGGCTGACCACAACAGCCAAACAATTATGAAAATGCTGATGCTGTCTAAGAAACCAGCTTTGTTAAGGAGGTCAGTCTTCTGTATCGCATTGTAATCAAGACCCTTCAGGACTGCATGCATGTGTATGGTCAATGCATTTCTTGTTCTCTAAGCATTGTTCTCTGCTAAGAGGAAAACACTGTGCAATAAGTAAGAGTTAATAATAATGTTTCATTATCAATGTCAGCTAAAAGTGTCTGTGGAAAACAGTAATGTTGAAAGGATCTGAAATGATCACTGTAGCGTACATAAAAGAGCTCCTGAAGTTACATCCTATAGATCTTTAGTTTGTGTTTTCAAATTACTATCATGATGTGAGTGTGTATGTATGTCTCACAGGATTTGTGAGCAGTGCATGGTTCTCTGACATTTGTATTCAACTCTGTCCTGAATAACAATTAAAGAGAGAAAATCTTATTACCTGTTGTCTTTTTCTTTGTGAATAACTATACAAAGAGGCAACCACAGATGGGCGGGGAGTCTAGCTAAGCAAGCTGCTCGCCTTTACATTCACAAGTAAGCTTTTCAAGTCTTCCAAGTGGATATTGTGTCGAGGGGTAAATAGAGGGGAAACACATCAAAATAGATATGCTCACTAGCAGCTCTACTGCTGCTAGGAAATACCCTCCAAGGCTTTGTGCCCTTGGCTAGGCTAACATTTTCCAAAGCCTCTTGGGGATTTTGATGTTGGGGGGAGCCCTCAATCTCTCCTGGTGAAGCTGTGCTGCTCTGTATAAATAAATGGAGCGGGGGCCTGGACCTTGGGGGTCTCCCACCTCCCAGAGGGGTACCCATACCACCAGGCTATAGAGTCATGCTCTTGCTAGCCTGTCTTTTTATTTATACAGTGGTGTCTGCACGGGTGGGGGGTGTTCTGAGGGCCATGCCATGGAGTGGGCCTGAGTGTGGGGGAGAGGGGGGAGATGGGTGTTGCTCTGAGGGCCATGTTGGGGGGTAGGTATGTGTGTGGATAGGGAGGTTCTTTTGAGGGCCCTGTGGGCGTGGGTGGCTGGGGATTGCTCTGAAGGTGGGAATGGATAGGGGGTGGGGAGGGGTTATGCTGAGGGCCCTGTGGGGGGTGGATGGAGCTTATGGGGAGGTTGCACTGAGAGCTCTGTGGGGGCCTGGGGGCGTTGCGCTGAAGCAGTTCGCCTGTGGCTGGGGGATGGCAAGGCGGGGCTGCTCTGAGAGCCAGTGGGGGGGATCGTGCTGAAGACCCTGGGGGTGGTGGATGGAGGTGGGGGGGTTGCACTGAAGCCCCTGCGGCAGGGAGATAGCAAGGCGGGGTTGCTCTGAGGGCAGAGGGGGCATTGCACTGAGCATCCTGTCAGGGGTGGATGGAGGTGGGAGCTCCAAGACCTCGCGGGGGGGGGGGGGGGGCGAGGAGGGGTTGCTCTGAGGGCCCTGTGGGGGGGTGGACAGAGGTGGTGAGGGGTCGCGCTGAGGGCCCTGGGAGGGTGGACGGAGGTGGAGAGGGGTCGCACGGAGGGCCCTGCAGGAGGAAGGGGGTCGCGCTGAGGGCCCGGGGGGGGGGGGGGGAGCCGGTGGACAGAGGTGGGGTCGTGCTGAGGGCCCTGTGGGGGGTGGACGGAGGTGGGAAGGGGGGTCGTGCTGAGGGCCCTGTGCGGGGAGGGGGGTCGCGCTGAAGGCCCTGGTGGGGGATGGAGCTGGGGAGGAGGGGGGTTGCACTGAGGGCCCTGTGGGGGGGCCAGTGGACGGAGGTGGGGAGCGGTCATGCTCAGGGCCCTGGGGGGGGAAGGAGGTGGGGAGGAGGGGGGTCGTGCCGAGGGCCCGGGGGGGGACAGAGGACAGGAGAAGGGGGGTCGTGCCGAGGGCCCGGGGGGGGCAGAGGACGAGAGGAGGGGGGTCGCGCTGAGGGCCCGGGGGGGGCAGTGGACGGGAGGAGGGGGGGTCGCGCTGAGGGCCCGGGGGGGGGCAGTGGAGGGGAGGAGGGGGGTCGCGCTGAGGACCCGGGGGGGGCAGTGGACGGAAGGACGGGAGGAGGGGATCACGCTGAGGGCCCGGGGGGGCAGTGGACTGGAGGACCGGAGGTGGGGGGTCGCGCTGAGGGCCCGGGGGGGGCAGTGGACGGAAGGACGGGAGGAGGGGGTCGCACTGAGGGCCCGGGGGGGGCAGTGGACGGGAGAAGGGGGGTCGCGCTGAGGGCTCGGGGGGGGCAGTGGACGGGAGGAGGGGGGTCGCGCTGAGGGCCCGGGGGGGGCAGTGGACGGGAGGAGCGGAGGAGGGGGTCGCGCTGAGGGCCCGGGGGGGGGCAGTGGACGGGAGGAGGGGGTCGCGCTGAGGGCCCGGGGGGGGGCAGAGGACGGGAGGAGCGAAGGAGGGGGTCGCGCTGAGGGCCCGGGGGGGGGCAGTGGACGGGAGGAGCGGAGGAGGGGGGTCGCGCTGAGGGCCCGGGGGGGGCAGTGGACGGGAGGAGCGGAGGAGAGGGGTCGCGCTGAGGGCCCGGGGGGGCAGTGGACGGGAGGAGCGGAGGAGAGGGGTCGCGCTGAGGGCCCGGGGGGGCAGTGGACGGGAGGAGGGGGGTCGCGCTGAGGGCCCGGGGGGGCAGTGGACGGGAGGAGGGGGGGTCGCGCTGAGGGCCCGGGGGGGGGGGCAGTGGACGGGAGGAGGGGGGTGCGCTGAGGGCCCAGGGGGGCAGTGGACGGGAGGAGGGGGTCGCACTGAGGGCCCGGGGGGGCGGCAGTGGACGGGAGGAGGGGAGGAGGGGGTCGCGCTGAGGGCCCGGGGGGGGGCAGAGGACGAGAGGAGCGGAGGAGGGGGGTCGCGCTGAGGGCCCGGGGGGGGCAGTGGACGGGAGGAGGGGAGGAGGGGGTCGCGCTGAGGGCCCGGGGGGGGGCAGTGGACGAGAGGAGCGGAGGAGGGGGGTCGCGCTGAGGGCCCGGGGGGGCAGTGGACGGGAGGAGGGGGGTCGCGCTGAGGGCCCGGGGGGGGCAGTGGACGGGAGGAGGGGAGGAGGGGGTCGCGCTGAGGGCCCGGGGGGGCAGTGGACGGGAGGAGGGGAGGAGGGGGGTCGCGCTGAGGGCCCTGTGGGGGGTGGACGGAGGTGGGAAGGGGGGTCGTGCTGAGGGCCCTGTGCGGGGAGGGGGGTCGCGCTGAAGGCCCTGGGGGGGGACGGAGCTGGGGAGGAGGGGGGTTGCACTGAGGGCCCTGTGGGGGGCCAGTGGACGGAGGTGGGGAGCGGTCACGCTCAGGGCCCTGGGGGGGGAAGGAGGTGGGGAGAAGGGGGGTCGTGCCGAGGGCCCGGGGGGGGGTGTCGCGCCGAGGGCCCGGGGGGGGACAGAGGAAAGGAGGAGGGGGGTCGTGCCGAGGGCCCGGGGGGGGCAGAGGACGAGAGGAGGGGGGTCGCGCTGAGGGCCCGGGGGGGCAGTGGACGCGAGGAGGGGGGTCGCGCTGAGGGCCCGGGGGGGGCAGTGGACGGGAGGAGGGGGGTCACGCTGAGGGCCTGGGGGGGGGCAGTGGACGGGAGGAGGGGGGGTCGCGCTGAGGGCCCGGGGGGGGGCAGTGGACGGGAGGAGGGGGGTGCGCTGAGGGCCCGGGGGGGCAGTGGACGGGAGGAGGGGAGGAGGGGGTCGCGCTGAGGGCCCGGGGGGGCGGCAGTGGACGGGAGGAGGGGAGGAGGGGGTCGCGCTGAGGGCCCGGGGGGGGCAGTGGACGAGAGGAGCGGAGGAGGGGGGTCGCGCTGAGGGCCCGGGGGGGGCAGTGGACGGGAGGAGGGGGTCGCGCTGAGGGCCCGGGGGGGGGGCAGTGGACGGGAGGAGGGGGGTCGCGCTGAGGGCCCGGGGAGGGGGCAGTGGACGGGAGGAGGGGGGTCGCGCTGAGGGCCCGGGGGGGGGGCAGTGGACGGGAGGAGGGGGGTCGCGCTGAGGGCCCGGGGGGGGCAGTGGACGGGAGGAGGGGGTCGCGCTGAGGGCCCGGGGGGGCAGTGGACGGGAGGAGGGGAGTCGCGCTGAGGGCCCGGGGGGGGCAGTGGACGGGAGGAGCGGAGGAGGGGGGTCGCGCTGAGAGCCCGGGGGGGCAGTGGACGGGAGGAGGGGGGTCGCGCTGAGGACCCGGGGGGGGCAGTGGACGGGAGGAGGGGGGTCGCGCTGAGGGCCCGGGGGGGGGCAGTGGACGGGAGGACCGGAGGAGGGGGGTCGCGCTGAGGGCCCGGGGGGGGCAGTGGACGGGAGGAGGGGGGTCGCGCTGAGGGCCCGGGGGGGCAGTGGACGGGAGGACCGGAGGAGGGGGGTCGCGCTGAGGGCCCAGGGGGGGCAGTGGACGGGAGGACCGGAGGAGGGGGGTCGCGCTGAGGGCCCGGGGGGGCAGTGGACGGGAGGAGGGGGGTCGCGCTGAGGGCCCGGGGGGGGCAGTGGACGGGAGGACCGGAGGAGGGGGGTCGCGCTGAGGGCCCGGGGGGGGCAGTGGACGGGAGGAGGGGGGTCGCGCTGAGGGCCCGGGGGGGGCAGTGGACGGGAGGACCGGAGGAGGGGGGTCGCGCTGAGGGCCCGGGGGGGGCAGTGGACGGGAGGAGGGGGGTCGCGCTGAGGGCCCGGGGGGGCAGTGGACGGGAGGAGGGGGGTCGCGCTGAGGGCCCGGGGGGGCAGTGGATGGAAGGACGGGAGGAGGGGGTCGCGCTGAGGGCCCGGGGGGGCAGTGGACGGGAGGAGCGGAGGAGAGGGGTCGCGCTGAGGGCCCGGGGGGGGGCAGTGGACGGGAGGAGCGGAGGAGGGGGGTCGCGCTGAGGGCCCGGGGGGGCAGTGGACGGGAGGAGGGGGGTCGCGCTGAGGGCCCGGGGGGGCAGTGGACGGGAGGAGGGGGGTCGCGCTGAGGGCCCGGGGGGGGCAGTGGACGGGAGGAGGGGGGTCGCGCTGAGGGCCCGGGGGGGCAGTGGACGGGAGGAGGGGGGTCGCGCTGAGGGCCCGGGGGGGCAGTGGACGGGAGGAGGGGGGTCGCGCTGAGGGCCCGGGGGGGCAGTGGACGGGAGGAGCGGAGGAGGGGGGGTCGCGCTGAGGGCCCGGGGGGGGCAGTGGACGGGAGGAGGGGGGTCGCGCTGAGGGCCCGGGGGGGGGCAGTGGACGGGAGGAGGGGGGTCGCGCTGAGGGCCCGGGGGGGGCAGTGGACGGGAGGAGGGGGTCGCGCTGAGGGCCCGGGGGGGGCAGTGGACGGGAGGACCGGAGGAGGGGGGTCGCGCTGAGGGCCCGGGGGGGGCAGTGGACGGGAGGAGGGGGTCGCGCTGAGGGCCCGGGGGGGGCAGTGGACGGGAGGAGGGGGTCGCGCTGAGGGCCCGGGGGGGGCAGTGGACGGGAGGAGGGGGTCGCGCTGAGGGCCCGGGGGGGCAGTGGACGGGAGGAGCGGAGGAGGGGGGTCGCGCTGAGGGCCCGGGGGGGGCAGTGGACGGGAGGAGGGGGTCGCGCTGAGGGCCCGGGGGGGCAGTGGACGGGAGGACCGGAGGAGGGGGGTCGCGCTGAGGGCCCGGGGGGGGCAGTGGACGGGAGGAGGGGGTCGCGCTGAGGGCCCGGGGGGGCAGTGGACGGGAGGAGGGGGTCGCGCTGAGGGCCCGGGGGGGCAGTGGATGGGAGGAGCGGAGGAGGGGGGTCGCGCTGAGGGCCCGGGGGGGGGCAGTGGACGGGAGGAGGGGGGTCGCGCTGAGGGCCCGGGGGGGCAGTGGACGGGAGGAGCGGAGGAGGGGGGGTCGCGCTGAGGGCCCGGGGGGGGCAGTGGACGGGAGGAGGGGGGTCGCGCTGAGGGCCCGGGGGGGCAGTGGACGGGAGGAGCGGAGGAGGGGGGGTCGCGCTGAGGGCCCGGGGGGGGCAGTGGACGGGAGGAGGGGGGTCGCGCTGAGGGCCCGGGGGGGCAGTGGACGGGAGGAGGGGGGTCGCGCTGAGGGCCCGGGGGGGGGCAGTGGACGGGAGGAGGGGGGTCGCGCTGAGGGCCCGGGGGGGGGCAGTGGACGGGAGGAGCGGAGGAGGGGGGTCGCGCTGAGGGCCCGGGGGGGGCAGTGGACGGGAGGAGCGGAGGAGGGGGGTCGCGCTGAGGGCCCGGGGGGGGCAGTGGACGGGAGGAGGGGGGTCGCGCTGAGGGCCCCGTGGCTGCGGACAGCGGGTGGTTCCGCGGCGCGCGCGGCCGGGGGGCGGGGCCGGGTTCCGGAAGCGGCGAGCGCGTGGAGCGGCCGGGTCGGTTGGGCCGCGCGGGGCACGCCGGGAGCTGTCGGAGCCGCGCGGCGCAGCATGGAGGCGGCGGCGAGGTGGCGGGGCCTGCCCGAGCGGCCCAGCCTCGCGCCCCTGACGGCGCCGGGCTACGGGCGGCCCCGCGAGAGGCAGCACCCGGCCCTGCAGGAGCTGACCCGGGCCCACGTCGAGTCCTTCAACCTGGCCGTGGGCGAGGGGCTGCACCGGGCCGTGCAGGTGGGGAGAGAGCGGGGGGGGTGCAAGGGGGCGCGGGAGAGAGCAGGGGGGAAGTACAGGCGGGGGGGAGTGCAGGTGGGGGGTGCGGGGGGAGTGCAGGTGGGGAGAGAGCGGGGGGGCGCGTGAGAGAGCGGGGGGGAGTGCAGGCGGGGGGCGCGGGAGAGTGCAGGCGGGGGGCGCGGGAGGGGGGGTGCGGGGGGGAGTGCAGGCGGTGGGCGAGGGAGAGAGCGGGGGTGCAGGGTGGGAGGCGGGGGGCGCGGGAGAGGGCGGGGGGAGTGCAGGTGGGGGAAGCGGGAGAGAGTGGGGGGGAGTGCGGGGGGGGGAGAGCAGGCGGGAGAGAGCGGGGGGGAGTGCAGGCGGGGGGGCGCGGGAGAGAGCGGGGGGGAGTGCAGGTGGGGAGAGAGCGGGGGGGCGCGGGAGAGAGCGGGGGGGAGTGCAGGCGGGGGGCGCGTGAGAGAGTGGGGGGGAGTGCGAGCGGGGGGGAGTGCAGGCGGGGGGCGCGGGAGAGAGCGGGGGAAGCGCAGGCTGGGGGCGCGGGAGAGCGCAGGCGGTGGGCGAGGGAGAGAGCGGGGGTGCAGGGTGGGAGGCGGGAGAGGGCGGGGGGAGTGCAGGTGGGGGAAGCGGGAGAGAGCGGGGGGGAGTGCAGGCGGGGGGCGCAGGAGAGAGCAGGGGGGAGTGCAGGGTGGGAGGCGGGGGCGGGGGGGAGCGTGAGAGAGCGGGGGGAGTGCAGGCGGGGGGCGCGGGAGAGGGGAGTGCAGGAGGGGGAGGGAGCGCGGGGGGGGTTGTAATGGGAGCAGGCCCGTGCACCCTCGGGAAGGGCTGGTGCGTGGCAGCAGGGGCCGCCAAGGCAGAGAGCTTGGGGCTGTCTCATGCCCCGTCGCTTTACGCCCCAGCTTGCCAGGCGCTGGCTCTCTCTAGACAAGCCCTAAGTCGGTTTCTGATCCGCGCCTGCTGGTTTCCTTACCAGCCGCATCTCCACAGCAACCTGTTGAAATACACATGAGGATGGGTTGTTCTTATGCTGCCGTTGCACTGACGGGCCCAAAGAACCGGAATGGTTTAATGGGCAATGATTTTCCTCGGCTGGTTATTTACCCTCATAGAGACCACGTGGGTGAGGGAATATTTGTTGCGGCACCAACTTCTGTCGGTGAAAGAGACAAGCTTTCCAGCGTGCACAGCTCCTCTTCAGCCCTGGGAAATGAGCGTCACAGCCAAATACAAGGTGGATCAGATTGTTGAGCATAAGTAGTTAGCACATATTTCAAGGGACCTTTCAAGGTGAAGTGGGCCCCTTAATGCCTCTCCAGTCATAGGAACTGGGGTAAAGCTGGAGGTGAGGCACGGTTAATGGGTTATATAGATTGTTGTAATAAGCCATAAATCCAGTGTTCCTGTTCAGTCCATGATTTTTAGTGTCTGGCAAAGTTATGACTTTAGGCTCCCACAGTCGTCTTTTGAAAGCGTTGTGGAGATTTCCTTTGAGGATGACGACTGAGAGGTCAGGTATAGAGTGATCGTTGTGAAAAGTATTCACCCACAGGTGATGTGGAGTTGTCGTCTTTTGTCATTTTTCTGAGTAAGTTCATTTGAGAGCGTAGTGATTCTCATTTCACCTGCAAGAACCCAGGTCAATATAGAAATAATCTCCCTTGACCGTACACCCCTAGTTGTAACCTACTATCCCACACTGGAACCCGTATGGAGTATCATCAAACAGTTACAACCCATACTCTGGTTGTATGGGGACCACATCCTGAAATAAATCTTTCCTGAACCTCCTCTTCTAGCTTTCAAACAACCCCCCAATCTCTCCCAAGTTCATCAGAATCAAGATCCACACAGATCAGGACACTAGCTCAAAGTGGCTCCAGATCCTGCCAGAACAACTGGTGCAAAACCTATGATCTACCTGCACTACCACAATGATCAACAACCCTCACAACACACCTTTCAAGATCCATGATTCCTACACACACCTATCACAACAAGTGGTGTACCTCATCCAGTGCACTAAATGCCCCAATAATAAATATGTGGGTGAAACACAGAACTGACCCCTGCAGGACCCTACTAGATATGCCCTCCCAGTTTGACAGTGAATCATTCATACTACGTTTGCCCTTCTACAGTTGTCTAGGACCTCACCTGTCCTCCATAAGTGCTTGAATTGCTAATGGTTCTGAGATTACTTCCACTAGTTCCTTAAACACCCTAGTATGAATTTCATCAGGCTCTGCTGGCTTGAATACATCTACCTTAGTTAAATATTCTTTAGCCTGTTCTTTCCCTATTTTGGCTTATATTGTTTGCTGTTAATTTGAAT
Organism: Eretmochelys imbricata; assembly: GCF_965152235.1. Taxonomy (NCBI): domain Eukaryota; kingdom Metazoa; phylum Chordata; order Testudines; family Cheloniidae; genus Eretmochelys; species Eretmochelys imbricata. The sequence goes on along the minus strand of NC_135574.1, from coordinate 209,041,960 downwards.
TGTGTTGAGTATCTGGCCGTTATTAACCTTTTCAATGAAGACTGAAGCAAATTAGGCATTAAACACTGTCTTCTTGATGCCATCAGGTATTAGTTCTCCTTCCCTGCTAAGTAGAAGACCTACACTTTCCTTTCTTTCTTTTGCTCATAATGTATTTAAAGAACCTCTATTGCCTTTTATATCCTTTGGTAGGTGTAACTCTTTTTGTGGCTTAGCTTTTCTGACTTTTGTCCCTACATACCTGTGCTATTCTTTTGTACTTCTCCTTAGCAATTCATCCATGTTTCTGCTTTTTGTAGGATTTCTTTCTGATTTTCAGGTCATTAAAGAGCTCCTGATGGAACCATATTGGCCTCTTACTATTCTTCCTTTCTTTCATTCATATGGGAATAGTTGGTAGTTGTGCATTTAATATTGTCTCCTTGAGAAACTACCTCGTCTCCCGAATTCTTTTATCCCTTGGAGTTTATCCCCATAAGAGCTTACCTGCCAGTTCCCTTTGTTTATTAAAGTGTGCTTCTTGAAATACATTGTCCTTATTCTGCTGCTTTCACTCCTTTCTTGCCTTACAATCATGATATCTATCATTTCATGATCGCTTTCACCTAAATTGCTTTCCACTTTTAGATTCTCAACCAATTCCTCTTTGTTGGTCAGAATCAAATCTAAAATGGCTGCCCCAGGTCACTTCTTCCTCTTTCTGAAACAATAGGTTGTCCCCAGTACATTCCAGGAACTTATTGGAAACATTGTATTTTGCCATATTACCGTATATACTTGTTCATAAGCCGAATATTTTTGGTAAAAAAGTGACACATCAAAGAGTGGGGGTCGGCTTATAAACAGATCTACACCAAAATTTGATGATTTTAAACTCTATGAAATCATTGAATTGAATATTTAATATATTGTCGTTTTGTTTATCCAGAGCGTCCGCAGGCATGGAGCCCCTCAGCCCCCTGCGGCCGCGGTTCGCCGTTCCAGACAATGTATAAACAAAATGTCCCAACCCGGCTTACCCTGACCGGCCGGGAGCCAAAGTTTGCCGACCCATTTATTGATGTCAATACTGCAGCCTTTTAAAGTTGCAAAGGCTTTGTTTAGTGGACTAGTTTGGCTTGAAAGGAATACTAAAAGAGCAGTGCTGCAGATCTGCATGACATTTGACCCATGCAGTTCACAAAATATAACGTGCAGAATCGATGGACTCTCTTAATAAAATTGAAATAGCCTGTTATCCCCACAGAAATGCCAATCTACAGGGCTGCTTTGAAATAAAAAAAGAACAATAATAATTTGCCAGTGATAAAGCAGGTGACATTCCTATATAAAGTCCTACAAAATTTATAACTACAATAATAATAATCTATTTTCATACTAGTATTTAAAATGAACAACGGTAAAATCAAAAGCAAAAGGTCTGCTTATCACGCAGCATTCAAACTTAAAGTTGTTGAATATGCAGAAGCAAACAATAAATGCGCCGCTGCTCGTGAATTCTGTATCAATGAGAAGCAAGTAAGAGAATGGCGAAAAAATAAAACAACACTAAAAGACATGCCAAGAAGCAAAAAAAAATGTCCAGTGAGGTGTGCTTCATTTCCTGAGCTGGAGAAAGATGTCAATAATTGGGTTGTTGAATGTCGACAAAATGGGTACATTGTCACTAGAACTGGAATTCATCTGCGTGCTCTGCAAATGTCGAAAGATGACAAATACAAGTCAGTAAAGCCATCAATGTTTGTCGCATCAGCGGGTTGGTATACTCGCTTCATGAACCGTCATAGTCTCTGTCTTTGTCAGCAAACAAAGCGCAAAAGCTGCCGAGAGATCTGGAAGAAAAAATCGAATCTTTCCAAAGGTTTATTATAAAATGTCAGAAGGAATATGCATTTGAACTGTCACAAATAGGAAATATGGAAGAAACACCGATGACATTCGATCTCCAGAGCAAGCAACAGAATGGTAACCGGCATTGGTGGAAAAAACAGTTTTAATTAAAATCAATGGCCATGAAAAAATCCATTTTAGGGTGGTTTTATCATGTTTGGCAAATGGATCAAAGCTTTTTCTTGTTGTTGTTTTTAAAAGAAAAACCTTACCGAAAAACATGAAATTTCCTGCTGGTGTCATCGAAAAGGAATGGATGGATGAAAGTGGGACTATTGAATGACTGGAAAAAGTGTGGAATAAGAGACCAGGAGCACTTATCAAGGGACCTGCTGTGCTCGTTTGGGACATGTTCAGGGCACACAAGACAGATGAGGTGAAAAATGTGGCCAAAAATAGGACAACTACTTTGGCTGTAATACCTTGAGGCTTAACTTCAGTTCTACAACCACCTGATGTCTACCTGAACAAACCCTTTAAAGACTGGCTACGTAAAATGTGGTCTGAATGGATGTGCTCAGGCATGGTGAAGTTGACAAAAGGCAGGAATCTTATGAAGCCCGAAATCAATCTGGTCACCCAGTGGATCAAGGACGCGTGGGTGTCCATTCGCTCAGAAATGATAGAAAAATCATTTAGGAATTGCTGTATCAGCAATGCACTCAACAGGTCAGAAGATGATGCCATATTTGATGATGACACAGCAGAGGCTGATGATGAGAAGGAATCTGAGTCTGAAGACAAAACTGCCGAAATCGACGATGACAATGCAGGTGCAGCTGTGACTGAAGCTGAGTTTAATTAACTGTTTGGTGAATCAGAGATTGATTCAGACTTTGAAGGATTTTAAGACTTTTTAAAGTCTCATATTGTTCTAAGTTACTTGTTTTAAATATCCATTTACTGATTTCAAATACTGACTGTAATTTTGAAGATGAATACATTTGTTCAATGATTATTATAACAGGTTTTTCGTTAGATTACATTAAAATAATGCTAGCAAAACTTTTGAGTGTTTCTTGTGACGCCAGCTTTTAAAATATAGCAGGGGTTGGCAAACTTTGGCTCCCCGCCTGTCAGGGTAAGTCGCTGGCAGGTCGGGACGTTTTGTTTACTTGGAGCGTCTGCAGGCACAGGCTGGGAATGGCAAACGGCGGCCACTGGGAGCTGAGGGGCTCTGTGCCTGCGAATGCTCCAGGTAAACAAAATGTCCCAACCCGGCAGTGGCTTACCCTGACGAGCTGGGAGCCAAAGTTTGCCAACCCCTGAAATATAGTGTCGGCTTATGAAAGGGTCATACAGTTTTTACTGTTTTTACCCATTCATCTTGGGGGGTCGGCTTATAAACGAACGGGCTAATGAATGAGTATATATGGTACTTTTTCTACCGATAGCTGGATAGATCAAGTCTCCTGTTACTGTTGTTTGTATATGTACACATACAGAGTTTCTTTTGGGTTTCAGGCTGTTCCTGCTCTGGAGTTTGCTTTCAAAAATGAACGCATCACTCTGGCAGTTGTGGGCGCTGTCATCAGTCCTCCTATGGTACCAAAAGGGAGTATCTGTAAAGAGCTGAAAGTATACCCAGCAGAATGTAGAGGACGCAGAAGCACCTATCGTGGGAAACTGACTGTAAGTAGTAATGGCTAGAATAGTACTTTCAGGGAATGAAAACTCCACTTTTCCACTGTCTGGTATGTGCTATATTTGCTTATAAACCATTAGCTTGTAAATAAATACCTTTTCCCACATGTTCTCCAGCTGTTCTGTGGATCACCAGTAGTACTTGAAATGAAACATTCTGGGAACCATACTGTGGGGAACTGGGATGTTAGTAGAAGAGGTACATCCACGAGAAGATCTTTCTTTTACAAAATGGCCTACAGAATGGAAAAAGTTGGAGGACCATTGCCTTATGCTGCTGGAAAGTCATGAGTCTCACCTTTGCAATGATGTCTGGCATTTGTTTCTACACTTGAAAACGCCAGAAATATTGATAGCCATTAAAGAAATATTTGTATATGTCACAATTCAGGGTAACTGTACCCATATTCCCCCTTCATTGTCCCTCAAGGACACCCACCCTAGGATCTTGGCTCTTCATCCCTCACCTCTCTTTGGCAGAGACCCATGTCACTCTCCCTCCTGACCTGGGTTTTTCCAGGCTGTGCAGATGCCTGCCTACCCTGTGATATCTCAGCAAGCCAGACCACATAAAATGGCCAGTATCTGCACTTTACTGAAATCTGAGATTTTTTTCTTCACTTTATTGGTATGCTTTAGCTTTTTTACGTTACAGGAGCAGGAATTCCATTATGACTTTGACAGTAGTAAGAGACTTGAACAGGCAATCTGGTTTTGCTGGGAGAGGGAGCCATCGCATTAATACAAAATAATTCTTAAATTTTTTGTGAAACTGTTCTGAAGTTTTACATAGTTAACATTGCATAACAGATTAAAAATACCAGTACTCCAATGCTGTGAAGTCTATTATTCTGCCTCCTGCCAGGCTATAAACATCATAAGCACTAATACTCAATTTGGGGCTTCGAGGGGGGGTTGTAAATAACAGTAGGACTTAGTTCTCACTGAAATATCAAACTACTTCAGTTGTTGTGTAAGAGAAAAAATAATTTTAATTCCACCATTGTAAGAGTTTTGTTCATCCTTGCATAACTTTTGTAATTTTGTTTAAACTTTCCAAAGAAAAACAACCCCAAAGCCATAATCCTTCCTTCAGGCAGAGATGAAACATAGGAAATTTTTATTCACATTATAATTGAATAAAAATGGAATTATAAAGAAAGTCCCAATATAACCTGAACTACAGTAGATGTGACCATGCATCCACTATAATATATAATTTGTTTGTCTTTATTCTTATAATTGATGTATAATAAATTGTAACTAATTGCTGCTGTTTTTCTTTGCAGACAGTATAATTTTTTGCTATTTATGGTTTTGTATTGAATATACAATGCTGTAACGTAGCTCATTCTCTAACGAGAGCGTGCTATATTTATTGTTATCTGTGTTATTTTAACTTTCCTAATAATTTGATGTATTTGTTTCTCTATAGGCTGACATCAGCTGGTCAGTGAATGGCATTCCTAAAGGGATTATTAAACAGTCCCTGGGATATGTTCCAATCATGGTGAAATCTAAACTTTGCAATTTACATAGTCTTCCTCCCAGAGCTCTGATTGAACACCATGAGGAAGAAGAGGTAACAGTAGATTTTGGTGGGACAGGAATATCATCTTTACGATGTGACAAGGGAGGTGGGTTTTACATTAGCTTGAAGGATTTGGCACCTCTATTCAGAAGCACAATGTGGCATATTTTCTGAGTTTACACCTTTCTTAAAGCTTCTGTGTGGTTTCTCTGGGGTCATAAGTCTCAGCTCTCGAGGTGGCTTCAGGTTACTTGCCCTTCAGAATACCTATAGCCCTCACCTTGAGAAGGTAAGAGCTCATGGGGTACCTCATGTTCATGCAGGCAGTGACCATTACTGGTACTAGATGTTACTTTCCAGATGTGCAGCTGCCTCCGGAAAACTATCCTTCCCCTCCTCTGGAGGCATGCAGGGCTGCTTCTGTTCTCAGTGTTAGAATTTAAGGCTTGAGCACACTCTGCCCCCGGCTGCCAGCTACTGCTAAGCCATGGTACTGGGCCTCCTGGCTGATGGTGAGGCTCTTACAGTACGGCTCTTTGGACGTGATACATATCCCCTTCATAGCCATAGATTTTACTTCTCCATTACTTTTGGGTTCACTTTTGCTGTTTTGGCTTTTTTATCTGCTCTGTCTGATAACACGTTGAATATGTGGATACAGAATCATATAGTGCTATCATTTTTCATTAAAAGTGTAATAATTTCTTTTCAGTTTACAAAGTAAATAACCAATTAGTCTGCTTTCAGTCCGTGTAATCTACAATGATACTCTCTTATTGCCAGGCCCATAGCCACGTATCATGCATCTTTATAATTAACTTTGATTGCACACTCGTAATTTGAACAAGCATGTAAAGGTGAAGAGAATTTTCTCTGGAATTAATTTTTGTATTGGATGTTAGCATCACACACATGCTAAATTGCAAAGCCATGCAATAAATGTGCATGTATCATGTGTATTTGGCCACTTTACGTGTACTTTGCACACTAATGCATCTCACCCGAGGCTTTGTCTAGTATTTCAGATGGCTTCAAAGAGCTGCCATTTTTAAAAAAATCAGTTGGACACACAGTCATGTTCTTTTCTCCAAGTGTGGAATAGAGCTTTTCTTCCTCCCAGTTTTCTACGCAGAGACCTCGTGTGGGGAGAGGGAACATTCAGATCAGTGAAAAGTTTTAAATCCAATATTTTATATCACTCAGAACAGGAACTTTACTCTTGGAAAGGGGAGCTTCTTAGTAGATAGTACTTGCTAGTAGTTCTGAAAGGGCCCAAGGTATGATATTTTAAAGTTGTGATATTTCTATGTATACTAAAGTTATTATAGGTCATTTTAGAGGTTTCTTTAGTTTTCAGTCTTGTCTTCTCATTTTCTCTGCATCCTCTACAGTTGGACTTAGTGTAACTAGTGCACCTGGCTTTACACGTGGACGGATACAAAAAATAGTCCCAATAACTCCTTTAAACACCACTAAAATAGTTATTTTTGTAAAATGCATGGAATTATACAGAGCGTATAATAGTATAGCAGGTTTATTGGCACTTGTTTGGGATGACCTCCGTAATGCACTCTTACCTGTTGTGTGAGTAATGCATGCATCCCAAGCACATGCCAATGCAACTTGCCATGTATTCCATACATATAAAAAAGATGGTGTGTATTTTATTGTCCAGTAAGAGCTAATTTTTCTCACTTCCATTTTGTTTCTTGTATAATAGATACTCCGTTCAGATCTTTGAACTCTGGTGTATTAATTTTTAAAGCACTTTTTTCTCTTGTCAGGAAATGGGAGGCTATTTTATAGTTAACGGTATAGAAAAAGTTATCAGAATGCTGATTATGCCTAGACGAAACTTCCCCATTGCAATGATAAGACCCAAATGGAAAAGTCGAGGCCCTGGTTACACAGAGTATGGTAAGTGTAGTGATTTCATTAGGGGCATCACCTTAGTAAGACAGTTGTTTGAGAATAAACAAAAGAAAAAGAGCAGGTGACTTATTGTATTTAGTTATTGCTTTCTGTTTTGTTCATGCACTTGTGCTATACCATAAACATGGCAGCCTGCTCAGATGAGGGGAAATTCAATTCTTTGAAAAGGGAGAAGCCCAGTGCTGGAAAAAGCAATTCTTTTAACATTTGGATGAATTTTAGTGCTTGTGAAAATAAAAGGCTAATTACATTATAAAAGGCATAAGAAAGGTTGATGGCTTTTGACTGTTGTAATCTGAACCATCAATATCAGGTGATACTGGATTGTATTCTGTCTGATTCTGGGTGATCCATCTTACACTGTGAGCAGGGTGTGATGGAAACGAACCTGAGTCCATCAATCCAATAGCCACAGAAGTCTGTTGATGCTGTAGGCAACACTGAATTTCCTTTCCCTACACTAAGTTAAGGTAGTAAAGAGATTTATCCACAGTTAAAATAGAATCTACACTACCTCCATCGTAAGGCTCAGTGTCATAATTGGTAATGGCTCTCCTTTGAATCCTGCCTGTTACTTATATTAAAACTCACTATCAGCGCTCCCTGTTTTTAATGAAAATCCTGTCGGTGCATTGTGTTCTGCCTCATTAAAAATGCATTGTTTATATTTATTCACAGAACAGGTACGTTTTTGACAGTGAGCTTGAAGCTGCTGTGTAAGACACACAGATACACTCCTTGTTCCATATGATCTAGAAGGATGGTGGTACAGGATCTGCGTTTGTTTCCCTAATTTGTCCCACCAGTGTGTCTGAACTCCTTTTGTCATGCTGCTACATCTAGTAATAAAAGAATAGTTCAGTCACCATGGGCCTGATTCCCCACTGCCTGACACATTGCAGAGTCATGTACACTGTACAGTGAGTCTAAAATGATATCAGATCACAACAATAGCATTTTGCACCCACTTTGCACTAGTGTAAAAGGTAATGACCTGATTCAGCACGTGCTTAATTTTAAGATCGTGAATAGCCCGTGAAGTCAGTGGGATGACTAATGCTGAAATACCTTGCAAATCAGACCGAAGGCAGTGGCGAATCAGACCCTGTTTTTGATTAATCCTTGATCTCTCTCTTGAGACTGCCAGCAAGCGGGCCAGCTGTGATCTCAATACCCATCCTGTGGGAACTGAAGTGAGACCTCTAATTAATTTCTAAGCAGTTATCTACAAGTGTGACATGGTGTCTCAGTACGACGCCTTTGAGCATACAGTGCCCCGACCCAAGGAAATCTAACCTGTATCCGGAGCAATCGAGAACAATGCTTGTTTTGTAGTGCCGATAGAATGCAGTCAATAGTTTCTATGTTGTAGAAGTGAATCTTTGCTTATGTTCGTTTTGGCAGGTATATCGATGCACTGTGTTAGGGATGAGCACACTGCTATAAACATGAACCTTCACTACCTGGAGAATGGTACAGTGATGCTGAACTTCATTTTTCAGAAAGAGTTGTTCTTCCTCCCACTGGGATTTGCACTGAAGGTAAACTATCATCTAGTCTTAGGTTTTCTGGTGAATGGAAGGTTGATTGAAGAATTGCTGTGGAAAGTGTAGCAGCCTGTTTCTTGCTTGGAAAAATGACTTACTCAATAACTAATTCCACATGAAGTATTTCATTAAATGATACTTGTCATCTTGATTATCAAGGATTGTAGTCCAAGCCAGACCTGCCTATGTCGGTAGTATCATATTTAGGGCTGAAGTATGAGAATGTGTACACAGCTGAAGAAGGTGAAATAAGGTTTTGTATAAAAGTTTCTTGGCTTTTTGCTATAAGACAGTACTGATGAGATGTTTCTAAAAGGTAATGGTGGGGAGTTTTCCATCTGAACTCAAGGATAAAACTGTTTTAAAACAAAACTTGTTGTGCAGAATACATCCTCCAGCACAATATTGGCAGAATGTTTTCAGTCCGTATCCCAGTTATTGGCAGTATTTTCCAGTGAAAGATTTTGGGAGCACGTGAATCTTTGTTCTCCTCAGATAAGTCATGTCATCCCAATTGAAAATCAAGCAAAATAGTATAAAAACAAAATGCTGCTTCTGTACAGAACTTTCCTGGATAAACAATGTTAGAAGTGGTTGCAAAAATACAGGGTTTTTTTTAAAGTGATTGTGAAACCACCAATGTGTGCAGTGTTGTACAGGACACAAAGGAAGTCAGCCCTTTGCCCCATCGGGCTTAAAATATGAAGGCCCAATCCTGTAAACCTCCGTAGGTGTAATAGTTATTACCATGACCTGTCCTGTTGCTCACCAATCTTACAGAAGGGTCCTTGGCGCCTTTGGGATTTTGCTGTCTTCCAAGTCTTCCTTCCTGGTGGTTACCTTTGCTGCCAGGAGGATCTCAAAGACACAGACACTGATGCACTGTCGTCCATGATAAGTGTCTGCCTGTTCTCCTCCCTAGATTACAGAGACATTTGGGGAAGAGGAGGCTACCCATGTTGAACTGGAGAGCTGCTAGTTGTTGTTTAGACAGGACCAATTTCTTAGGAAATCTTCTGGTGGTGAACTTTGGGCAAAAAGTCCAAAGCCCTGTCATCCTGTCTCAAAGGCATTTCGAATGAATTCGACTGTGCATCCAAACCTGATTTTGCCTACATTACCTTATAGCCCTGCTCCAGAACCTCTTAGAGCTCATTCCCTCTAGGGGGATGGCAACAGCCATGGTGTCTGTCTGTAACATGGCCTCAAGGGAACGCTGTGGTGCTGCTATCCTGAGCTCAGCCCGCACCTTCAGATGCTGGGTTCAGGAGGGTGGCGTTTCAGCCTTGAACTAGCAGGGTTCCTTAGTTGACCCCTACAGCAAGGCCACTGCTAGCTATTCTCCTACAGTGGGCTCTGTGGAGGCAGATTCATGAAGGAAGACCTGGGGGGGTTACTATCGTAACTCCAGTTCTTGTTATGTTGCTTCCACAGAACCACCCTGCCCCATTTGCTCCCTTCTGCTTCCGAGCCGAGCTCCTTTTCACATTTACTGTGGTAGAGAGGAGACGGTTAGAGGGTCCAAGGGTGGTTACGTCCTCAGCCCAAAGGTGGAAGTCTGTTCAAGGGACATGCGCAGGCCCCCAACTGACACCGATCTAAACAGTTCTATGACCACTGCCTCAGGTGTGCAACTCCTACCATGTGAGTGCGTCTTCGTAGCACAGTTAACTTGAATTATAACTTGAGCATTACTGCAACTAGAGTCCCCTCCATGACCACAAATATTTAGCTTCAGTTAAATGGTGCTTTAAATTCAAGCTAACTGGGGTGGACGGGCTGTTTGAAGGACAGGGATGCTGATGCTCGAGCTCATAATGCTGTGGGATTGCAACAGCACAAGGTACCCCTACTCAACAGCAGCTAATCCATTCATTCTGTGCTGCAAATCAAATAACTGTGTAACTCTAGTGTTGTTTTGAAGTGTGGTTGCTCTCACTTGAGCTGGGCTAACTCCAGTGTGCTGACTCGAGCTAACTGGTGCAGTGAGGATAAGCCCAGTGCCTCTATAGAGGCAATGAGTGCATTTAGAGAGCACAAGTTACGGAAGGCAAGCAACAACTGGATAATGAACTTTCAAAAAAGCTCATAACTATAGAATACAATTTAGTAAGCACAGTGCATGAATTTTGCTAAGCAAGACAGTGAAAGTTTTCAAAATATCTGTCTCTGGACAGAATAGAATGATTTAAATAGGTAGTAGTAAAGACTTGGCTTCAATTAATTATTTTCATCTTTCTTTTCCTGAAAAGAAAGCACATTCTTTCTGGTAGTAATGTCAGACTGCTTTTGTAATCTAGTTGATGTATTTGATTTATCAACCCACCAGGATGTGTCCATTGTCAGACGACATGCACATGCTTTGTTGAAATGGCAGCTTGGTTTGACAAATTACATTTCTTCACAGGCTTTATTTTTGTTTTAGTAAACAAGTGAAAGTTATTTCTGATTTTTCTATTTATAAAACCTCAGTCTGTGTGAGCTGTTTTGTTTAAATACGATCACTACCCAGTTTAGAATGTTGGATTTAAATCTAGGGATTGCAAACTTGAGCATTGTGGCTGAACTCAGGGTACACTACAGCTGCAACAGCGGCCCAGCTATGGCACTGCAATTATGTTGCTAGAGCACCATATTCTAGATGCTTCCTACAGCAATGGAAGGGCTTTTTCCATCAGTGTAGTTAAAGCACCTCTCGCGGTGGATGAATTCTTCCATTGATCTAGCTGCGTCTCTTCAGGGATTAGGTCAATCTAACTACGTCGCACAGGGTGTGAAATTTTTCACAGTCCTATGCAACATAGCTAAATCAATCTAATTTTTAAGCCATCCATTCCATTATAAAAACCACTTATTTTCAATTTACTTAAATGTCAATAATTAGTGATTTGAGACAAATTGGGAATTAAATTTATATTGTAAGCAAGGTCAGTCTATAAAAATATAAAAAATCTTATTTAAATGAAGAAAAACTATTTTTATTCATCATTGTCTGTATTAACCCAGCTTTTGCTTTTCCAGGGGCTTCATTAGGGGTATTAGTGGTGATCATCAGATTGTGTATACCCAGGGTCTTTCTCCACAGCTAGTCGAACCTCAGAAAACTGTTTTCATTTTAGGGGAAGGGTATTAGGACAGAAGAGCATAAACCAGCATAAGTGACTGGAGTGACCTGGTCCCATTCTATAATTTAATTAGACATGGTGATTTATTACTCTTGGTTTTTCTTTGTTCTCTGATCTGGTGCCTTTCTCTCCTCCAGGCATTAGCTGGTTTCTCAGATTACCAGATTTTTCAAGAGTTGATCAAAGGAAGAGAAAACAACTCCTTCTATAAGAACTGCATCTCTCAGATGCTGAGAATGGTAATGGAGGAGGGCTGTGCCACACAGAAGCAGGTCCTTAACTACATTGGGAAATGCTTCCGAGTGAAACTCAACCTTCCTGAGTGGTACCCAAATGAGCAAGCTGCAGAATTCCTTTTAGAGTACGTATTCATATAGCAATATATAAGTAAATGATTGAACTACAGACGTAGTCACATTTCACTGTCTGACCTTACTGTATCATGACCAGCTTTTCAGTAAACTCAGGGACAAAAATTTAGAGAGACATCCACCCCCGAATAACATTATGGGGACAGTTTTCAGCTAGTTTCTGGAAACTTTGCATTTACCTTAATCTGTCTGCAAATACATATCCACCAAATATGTGAGCATGATTTCGGAGGATAGCTGCAGACTTGGTCCTGCGTGCATTTTGCCATATGGCTTTGTAGTGGGTTTTATAAAAGATCTAAATATCCTCAACACTGAGAGATAGATGTTAGGAAATTGAACAGTGAGCACTGCCTTAACTCTGAATCTACTGTACCACAGCCTGCTTGGCATTTAACCCATTGTTTGAAGTCCTTTGCACTTGAGCATAACAGGGTGAGTGAAGTTTACCTTAAAAGGTTTTTGGGCAGTATATCTTTAGGTAGAGGAGAGAAAATAAATGCTTCCTCCGTGGAATAACATAGGACACCGCATTCCATTCCAGTTTTTACTTTGAATATTTTTAAGGGGTGGGGGGGAAGGAGGAAGTGGTAGTAGGGAATCCCTGGTTCATGATACAGGTGTTTTGAGTGGAGGAGCTCTTGCTGCTAGCCCTTGAAAGGAACTGATTGGAAGGCTCCAGAGTCCTTGAGATACCTGTAGTTAGAGCATGGTCAGTGCGGTAGAGACCTCAAGCCAGCCTACTGGTGACTCAAAGGGTTAAAAATGTTAAGAGTCAGAGTCATCTGGAAGGACGAGTCAGGAGTAAGAATCCTTCATGATGATCTTCAAAGAATCGGAATTTCAAGGTTAAACTATCTATTTTTTTCCTTGCAAAATATCCTGGGGCTCTTCGTCCATATGGACTAAACTGAACATTTTGTTCATCAGAAAGAGTTTTCAGTTGAAGTGGGAGTTGAGACAGGAGGAAGCTGAAGGCACTAGATACGGTGTGCACCTCATTCAATTGGGCTTTGGTAATTATAACTTGCATATTTTGAAAAAGAATTTTCCTGCCAAGTTTTGGCCCAGAGTGGACCTTTATAGTTGAGTCATAAACACTTGAATACAAGGGAGGACAGAGTGGAAACAATCATGGCAATGCTAAGATAAGCAAGGGCGATAGGTGCTACCTAATCATGGCACTTGCCTCTGGGAAAGTAAGCTTGTAGCTGATCTGCTTTGACAGGAATTTAGGAAGTCTGTACTTCGTCTTGCCCATGTTAAGCTGTATTCAGACCAAAATTTTATAACCGAGTGCTCTGCTGGGACATGATAGGAGGTTTGATTGTGATGTTGCATGGCAGTAACAGAGTGTTAGTGAGTACATTTTCTATTTACCATTTATTTAGAGGGAGACAAAGTAGGTGAGGTAATACCTTTTATTGAACCAGCTTCTGTTGCTGGAAGGGACAAGTTCGAAAGCTGTGTCCCTTCACCAACAGAAGCTGATCAAGTAAAAGATATAACCTTTCCTACCTTGTCTCTCTCCTATCCTGGGACCAGCATGGCTACGGTAGCACTGAAAACATTTATTCTGAGTGCATTTTGTGTTTACTATTTCTCTGTGGAACAGAGTTAGTGATGCACATATATGATTGCACCACATTTTATGTGAAATCCGTGTACGAAATTTAGCCTTCATGTGGATCTGTCTCAAAATAATTTTGTGCTTTTAAGTCAATTTGGTGCTTAAAAAGGTGTAGAATTAACATTCCAGGAGTCTCTCTTCATCCAAATAACAGGCACAGTACTGGGAGCAGCAGTGCGGGCTCATCTGCTTATGTGCCTCAGTCATGTTCTGGAAGATTTGCATCTCTAAGGATGATGAGAGGGATGTCTCTCAACCCTTTCAGGCCGTGGTCTGCGTTGAAATTTTTGAAAAACCGCCAGACGTGTGTGGGGGAAACTGTTATGCAGCTTAACTTTTGAGTTAGTGAATAAGAGTTTGGTCAAGGGCTGTTCAGGCGGGAGCTTGGACCATAAATTCTGTTAGAGATGGAGTTAATTGGCCCTTTTTCTTCCTATTCCTACAGTCAGTGCATCTGTATACACTTGAAAACCAAAACTGAGAAGTTCTACTTGCTTTGTCTGATGACCCGGAAGCTGTTTGCTTTTGCCAAAGAAGAGTGCATGGAGGAGAATCCAGATAGCCTTATGAATCAGGAGGTGCTTACCCCAGGGCAGCTTTACCTCATGTTCTTAAAGGTAATGCCTTAAAGTGTTTAAAGCTGTGAGTGGCAGGAGAACCTCTAGATATACAGAAAAGAGAGCAAATCTGAATCCAGCATGTGGCGTATTTGAATGGCTCGTATAAGAGGAGTTTGTGAGGAGGCAGCTGGGCTCTGGTGGATCATGCCTAGGATTGAGATTCAAAAGATCTAGATGGTGTTTCCGACTCTGCCCCTGGTTTGCTGTGTGACCTTGGATATGTCACTTAACCTTTCTGTGCCTGCTAGCCTGTCTGTGGAATAGGGATGGTGCTTTTTGCTCATCCTCGTTTGTTAGAGCACTATAACATCTACAGCGAGAGCGAAGTATTATCCACTAAGCACACCACACACAGGATTCTCACTCCTGAATTAGCATCTCAGCTTCTCAGTATAAAGCTGGCATCACTCCCTCAGTCAACACTGTGCCGAATGCTGTCGACAGACCCCTGTGCCAAATGCTGTTGGCAGACCCCCAGCTCAGGCCTGCACTCTGAGGATTTCACTTTTGAGTCACTCCAGGCCAACCTTGTGTTAGCTGTAGGACAGCAGGTATGTTCTTCATTTCCCAAGTGTTCAGGGAGACATCTGTAGGCAGGTTTCACACCCATGTACATCACATGAGACACTCAAGCAGCACTGACCTTGGCTATGACCATTTGTACAGGACATCTTTCTACCACAAGTCCACAAGCCTGCTTCATCCTTCTTCAAAACCATCTCTAGAAAGGAAAGGTCAGAAACCCCTAAGTATGCTAAGATGCATGGAGGCACCAGGCATCATAGGACACTGAGTAGGATGTGCTGAGTTAAGTCCTCTGAGGTGGAGCAGCTAAGAGTGTATTTGGCTGCGTTGATACAGTGCAGCTGATCTAATGCACCAAAGATAACAAGGAAGAGTTTGCGTCAGGGTTGCAGTAAAGTGCACCGAATGATTGGAGAGCAAATGACTGCACCAGGGGCCCAAACTGCTGCCAGTTCTGGGAAGCAAGCACCAAAGGGTGCCGTGATGTCTGAACATGTTGGGAGAGTGCTTTGCGATACTGTTTGAATCAAGTGACCAAAGCACCAATGGATGGCATTTTGGGACAAGAGTATTAAGACACCAGGTCCAAGACAGACAAATTTTTATTTGTTTTTTTTTTTAAGTTTGATTGGCAAGGAAGGGTTAGAAATATCAGAGAGGATATACTTTGGGTTGATCTGTAGGGAACACCTTCCCCAAACTAGATAAAGAAGGAATTGGCTTGAAATGCATGGGCAGCAATACAAGAGTGAGTGTCTTGGCATAGAGGGGGTTCTGATAGAGGGAGTTCTGCTGGCTTCATGCTCAGGGACCCTGACCCAGGAGTGAGAACCCTCTGTGGGGAAGTCTTTAAAGAAGCAGGATAACTTTGTTCCTACTGAGGAAACGGTCTCAATACAGTTGTAGTGAAGCATCAGGAAGAACTTTTTATTCAACTGCCCCATGTTAGTTCTTTTTTTCCATTATAGAGGGAGCTGGTCACAACCCCTCTATTTAGATTGGCTAACACTTTGCTTTATGAAAGATCCTTATAACCTTTTCGGAGAAACTGATTCCTTCATTGTTTGTAGCGTCTAGGTATAAAGTTGAAAGAACAAGGAGTACTTGTGCTACCATAGAGACTAACAAATTTATTTGAGCATAAGCTTTCGTGGGCTAAAGCCCACTTCATCAGATGCATACAGGGAAAATTCAGTAGGAAGATATAGATAGATATATGCACAGAGAACATGAAAAAATGGGGGTTGCCATACCAACTCTTAGCAGACCATTCGATTAAGGTGGGCTATTATCAGCAAGAGAAAAAAAACTTTTGTGGTGATAATCAGGATGGCCCATTTCAAACAGTTGACAAGAAGGTGTGAGTAACAGTAGGGGGAAAATTAGAATGGGGAAATAGTTTTGTTAGTGTAATGACTCATCCACTCCCAGTCTTTATTCAAGCCTAATTTAATAGTGTCCAGTTTGCAGATTAATTCCAGTTCTGTTGTTTCTCATTGGAGTCTATTTTTGAAGTTTTTTTGTTGAATAATTGCGACTTTTAGGTCTGTAATTGAGTGTCCAGGGAGGTTTGAAGTGTTTCTCTGGCTGGTTTTTGAATGTTACAATTCTTAAACGTCTGATTTGTGTCCATTTATTCTTTTGCATAGAGTCTATCCGGTTTAGCCAATGTACATGGCAGAGGGGCATTGTTAATTGATCAGTTTAGTCCCTTAAATCTCCATGATGCTCTGGTTTGCTGCCTGTCACATGGTGCATTGCCTGGCTTATGAATCTTGAATGCAAATGAGGGAGGAAAGCTGTTGTGGCTCATATATACTAACCTGAACTTGGCCCCAGTCTTCTTTGGACATCATGTAACTTTGTGCTGCTGTCCTCATCCTGTCCCTTAGCTAGCCATGGGCCTTTGTGCTAAGAAGGCACAGTCAGGGGGCACAACAAAGCTCATTCCTTGCTTGTGCTAGGAAAGCCATTCTTTTCAGGTCTGCCCATTGGTGCCTGAGCTGAAGTGCTTTCAGTAACCACAACTGTAGGAGTTGCAGATGGCAGAAGCTATGCGTGCATTTGCTCAACACTAATAATCACTGGGGATTGCAAATTAGAATAACTGTAGCTGCAAATACTCATTTTGTGCCTTTCTCTTGTATAGGATGTGGTTCTCAACCAGGGGTCCGAGCCCCCTGGGAGCCCGCAAGCAAGTTTCAGGGGGTCGGCCAAGCAGGGCCAGGATTAGATTTGCTGGGGCCCAAGGCAGAAAGCCGAAGCCCCACTACCTGAGGCTGAAGCCAAAGCCTGAGCAACTTAGCCTCACGGGGCCCTCTGTGGAGTGGGGCCTGCTTGCTACCACCTAACACTGGCCCTGGCTTTTATATGCAGAAAAACAGTTTTTGTGGCACAGACGGGCCATGGAATTTTTATAGCATGTTGGGGGGGGGGGGTCGGGGGTCTCAGAAAGAGAAAGGTTGAGAGCCCCTAGTATAGGAGACCTTTGTGCTATGTCTGTTCAGAGCCCTGTACTCCAAAAGACTAAGCTAGAACTGAGGCATTTGTAATACTGGTCTGCGTTCTGAAACAAAGACTATCAGTTTAAATGTTAATGAGCTAGTTCAGAAAGGAGTAGCGACACAGTGCATCACGACAAGGAGTAAAATTTTCACAAATTGTGATCATTAGTCTCTTTTAAAAGACAAGGAAGGGATGGGCTTGTGGTTAAGGCATTGTGCTGGGACTTGGGAAATCTGGGCTCAATTTCTGGTTTTGCCACTGGTTTCCTATGTGACCTTGATTTGTCATTTAATATCTCTGCACCTTGATTTTCCAATCAGTAAAATACACCTCACATCGTGTGGCTCTAATGTCAGGTTTAGTGCCCCACTCTATCTACCAGCACAGTTGATACCAATAATTCATAAAATTGGTTAAACTGAAGATTCAAATTAGTCTAGCTTTGTATTTTATTTCTGTAGTGCTTTTTATGTGATCTCAGAGCATTTTAGGGAACAATTAAGTATGTGAAGAAGCAACAGCATTCTGGCAAATTTAGTCATTGTAATTTTAGAATCTTCATGTGTGCTGTTGAATAACAGATGTAAATTAACAGAGATGGAATTGGATGTATGTCACCAGGCTGGTGTCATCTGGGAGCAAGATTTGCCTAAAACAGCAGTTGGTTCACTTACTCTTTTTTCATATTTTTTATGCCCTTCTTGCAATGATGATTCAGAAATAAAAAACGAATCTTGATTATCTGCATAGGAGTAAAATATCAACAGTAATTAAGGAAATCAAGTCAAAATAAAATGCATTAATTTTTGGAGACTTAATAGGAGTAAATCAGTTCAGGGTGGGGAAAAATCCTCCATTACTATAAATCATTTAGTTATCAAGGGCAGCAATGAAGTCAGGTAAGAGCCTTTTCAGACTCTTTAGGTTAGGCAAGGAGTTCTCTTGTGCTGCTGAGTTCACCTGGAGACAATCCAACGAGCATACTGACATCCTTCACTTCAAGCTCAGTCTCTGGCTTCTTAGATGTACCATCTTCCTTTCCAAAAAGTGTTATTTCTCAGTAATCAGTTACAGTGTACCATCAAACCCTGCAGACTTTTGTACCTTCAATTCTGTCCTGAAATCCTGCTTCACCACACTTATTTGTGCACGAGATCTGACTAACAGCTTCATCAACAAAACTAATGGAGGACTTGTGGCACCTTAGAGACTAACACATTTATTTGAGCATAAGCTTTTGTGAGCTACAGCTCACTTCATCGGATGCATTCAGTGGAAAATACAGTGGGGAGATTTATATACACAGAGAACATGAAACAATGGGTGTTACCATACACACTGTAACGAGAGTGGTCCGGTAAGGTGAGCTATTACCAGCAGGAGAGTGGGCGGGCCTTTTGTAGTGATAATCAAGGAGGGCGGGCGAGGGGGATAAACATGGGGAAATACATTTACTTTGTGTAATGACCCATCCACTCCCAGTCTTTATTCAAGCCTAAGTTAATTGTATCCAGTTTACAAATTAATTTCAATTCAGCAGTCTCTCGTTGGAGTCTGTTTTTGAATTTTTTTTGTTGAAGAATTGCCACTTTTAGGTCTGTAATAAAGTGACCAAAGAGATTGAACTGGGGTTCCAGGAGTGTGTCTGTGTGGATTTGTTCTCGTGCTTTTTCAGGGAGTTTCTTGAGCAAATGCTGTAGTTTCTTTTGGTAACCCTCAGTGGGATCAGAGGGTAATGGCTTGTAGAAAGTGGTGTTGGAGAGCTGCCTAGCAGGATTGTCTGGCTATGTAGACTCCCTCCTCAGGCCTAATCACATCAGCCACACTATCAGAGCCTCGTTCACCTGCGCATCTACCAATGTGATATATGCCATCATGTGCCAGCAGTGCCCCTCTGCCATGTACATTGGCCAAACTGGACAGTCTCTATGTAAAAGAATAAATGGACACAAATCAGATGTCAAGAATTATAACATTCAATAACCAGTTGGAGAACACTTCAATCTCTTTGGTCACTCGATTACAGACATAAAAGTGGCAATTCTTCAACAAAAAAACTTCAAAAACAGACTCCGACGAGAGACTGCTGAATCGGAATTAATTTGCAAACTGGATACAATTAATTTAGGCTTGAATAAAGACTGGGAGTGGATGGGTCATTACACAAAGTAAAACTATTTCCCCATGTTTACCCCCCACACACACACCCCACCCCCACCCCACGCCTGCAGTTCCTCATATGTTCTTGTCAACTGCTGGAAATGGCACACCTTGATTATCACGACAAAAGGTTTTCTCCCCCCCCCCGCTGGTAATAGCTCACCTTACCTGACCACTCTCTTTACAGTGTGTATGGTAACACCCATTGTTTCATGTTCTTTCTGTATATAAATCTCCCCACTGTATTTTCCACTGAATGCATCCGATGAAGTGAGCTGTAGCTCACGAAAGCTCATGCTCAAATAAATTGGTTAGTCTCTAAGGTGCCACAAGTCCTCCTGTTCTTTTTGCGGTTACAGACTAACATGGCTGCTACTCTGAAACCTATCAACAAAACTGACATTCTCCAGCAATACATGTCCTCAGTTTTAACATGTCTCGTTTTTAAATCTTAGGAGAGGATGGAAGCTTGGTTGCTTTCTGTTAAAGTAGCCTTGGACAAAAGATCTCAAAAGACCAATATAACCATAAATTCAGAAAATATGATGAAGCTATTCAGCATGGGAATTGATGTTACAAGGCCATTTGAATATCTCCTTGCTACTGGTAACCTGCGCTCTAAAACAGGTAAATTTTATCTTGCACCTCATTCCATTCCTGCGATACAATTTTAGCCCTCCACAGAGAGGTGCTGATAGATATAAATTTTTCAAGTCTCTTCTCTTAAAGTATCATTTTGTCTACTGAATATTTGCTCAAGTTGAATTCATGAAGCTCCATATGAACAAGAAGCTTTTTCACAAAAGGATTAGATTTTTCCTCAGACTTTGGATCATATGTATATTAAAATATATACATTATTTATATTCAGATACAGGATTATATATCTTTACATTTAGCATTGCTAAAAGAAGCCACATTGATTGCTTTGAAAATAATGTCCGTTCTCCTGGAAAAGGCACAGCATGGTGTATGGAAGTGCTGGCTACTTCTCTGTACTCCCTCCCCTCTGAGTTAAACTATCCAAGTACAGTAGTTTCTATCATCAGAGCCCATTCAATCTTTGGCTTGTGCACTGAGGCTACAAACATCATGTCTAATATGATACTGTTTTATGTCCACTGGAGACTGGGCTGAGCCTACAATAGACTGGAAATTTTCTGAAGTGAAACTTCAATGAAAAATAGGGAAACAAATTGATAAAATTTTCATGGAACAAACTTAGTTTTGCAGTCAGCTTTGAGACTGTTAACTCATTTCACATAGAGCGCCGAACAGGTGTGAGTAACTTTTGGTTGCTACCAATTTGAGCTGGATTTGATCCAGTGACCTTGAGTGTAAAGGCTGTATAGCCCATTACCAGTCCACTGAACCCCTCAAATGTAGATATAGCTTAATAAGCTGAGAATCTCTCCTTTGATGTCAGTCTTTTAGAATTCTATGCATGAGTCTAATGAAGATGATTTATAGAATTGTATTTTGCAAATGTCCTTCATTAATATCAGCTCACACATTAAATCTGGCTTTTGTTTTTTAAAGGTCTGGGTATGCTACAAGATTCTGGTCTGTGTGTGGTGGCAGACAAGCTGAATTTTATTCGTTACCTGTCCCATTTTCGCTGCGTACACAGAGGTGCTGCATTTGCCAAGATGAGAACCACCACAGTGCGCAAACTGCTGCCAGAATCCTGGGGCTTCCTGTGCCCTGTGCACACCCCCGACGGAGAGCCCTGTGGGCTGATGAACCATATTACGACTGTCTGCGAAATAGTGACGAAGTCAGCCTACACCTTGTCCCTGCCACCTTTGCTCTGCTCCTTAGGTAGGTTCCGTTGAGTTAATTACTTTAGAAAAACTTACAGAGAAAACAGCTGATGATGTTCTCTGCAGGACCCCGCAGATCCGTGTCTTCACTGGTTATCATTAAAACAAAAACACTTCAACGTGGCTAAACCTGCATTTTGGTTAATGACCAAAAATACTGTATCGCGTACACAGCACTGACGTTTTTAAAATGTTGATTGAGTATCAATACAATTACGTGGGGGTACTGATCTAATAAAAGCTGCATGCTGTAGAATGAGCAGGTTCATGTGTACAGAGAGATAAATGCATAGAAATGTCTCCAAAAAGCATCATTATTTGTGCCTTTATAAGGTCACCAATGACTATTTAGTAAAAGAACTCAGCTAAGAGTTTTATTTTCTTATGGTCATCAGACCACTTTTTATTGTTTTAAATCTGGATATAATTCAGGCAGCATATGGAAAAATAGTGTATACTTGATATTTAGATTCTTAATATATGTAGTGGGCAAAGCAAAATGTAAAGCATTTCCTATATGCTGCTCTAGAATGTTTCTAAGATCCTGAAGAATGATTGGTGTGGATCACTACTTTCGGCATTAATGACTTCCTTGGTTCTTTCCCAGGTGTCACTCCAGTTGATGGGACTCCAAGCCAACCCTATGCAGAGTGTTACCCAGTTACACTGGATGGCTCGTTAGTGGGCTGGGTAGAAAAAGATATGGCTCCTAGGATTGCAGATACTCTCCGGCACTTTAAGGTTGCCTTGTTTGATGTGATGTGACTTAAAAGAAGCAGTCTGAATCTACTGTGCTAGACAATATGCAGTGTGGTGCACCTTGAGGCTTGCCTCAGATTCTGAAATAATTTTTAACACTTCCCAAACGTTTCCTCCCTTCATTTTTGTGTCTGACCCATTCATTTGGTTTTATTTGAATTTTATCATGTTTTTATTTAATTTTATGCCTATTTATCAGGCATTGCCACCAAAGCATTGCAGCATCAAGGTGTGTGTTGGTCGTAGCAATTTAAAATGCAATTGTTTTTCTCCAGTTTTGTAGAGATTTTGATGCAAATATATTTTTTTTTAAATATATGAAACAGTGAATTTGTGTAGCTACTTGTGTGACTAAGATTTTCATTTGCAGGGGAAAATAGGCTATTGGATGCAAAAAAATCTTCATTTATTACAAGTTTTCTAACTGGCTTTTTTTCTGTATATGTGAGAACAGGTAATGCAAGAAAAGAAAATTCCAGCCTGGACTGAGGTAGTCCTTATTCCAATGACAGGAAAACCTAGTCTGTATCCAGGATTATTCATTTTTACTACCCCTTGCAGGATGGTTCGACCTGTGAGAAATTTGGCCTTGGGAAAGGAAGAATTGATCGGTACTCTGGAACAGGTACTGTGCATGGGTCTGTCTAACGTGTTTGTTTATTACAAAGCAGTGGCCATTAGAGAAAAGTCTTTGATCCAAAAATAACACACACCTTACAAAAATATCTATGAAAGGAACAATGAAGGGGAGGTGGGAAGCTGATGTTGTCAACGGGGCAATTAAGTTTGCTTGGGTGACCTTAGAGTTTTCTAGCTTTTTACTGGTGTGTACTTTGATAACCACTTTGTGCTTGTAAGGGTTTTTACCCTTCAATTACTGATATGTGCTCTCAATATTAACTGTGCCTGAATGAAGGCTTTTGTGTGGATTACTTCCTTGTGGTCACCTACCCTGTCTTCTGGCATGACACTTAGCTTTCAGAAAGAATGCTTACGTAGTGACTTAAAACCATGGAAAGGCTGGAGTGACGTTCCCCTTCCCAGTTTTACTTCCCCTCCTCAGGGCTGGGAATGTGGTGTATGAGAAGGGTCGTTTACATCTACACTGGGGGTGGGGGGGGGTGACGGGTGATGAGGTGACGACTCCCAGCTCACGCTACAACAGTGGGGTCGTTCTGGTGGCAATGACGGCACCATGCTAGCCGTCCCAAATACAATGAACCTGAACCCTGTGGGCACGTCCTTGGGGCTGCTAGCACATGCTGCCGCTGGTTGTGGTACTGCAGCCATGTTACCGTGTGTAGTACGCTAGCGCAGATGAGAACTAGCGTGAATATGTCTACGCAAGCTGAGAATCACATCCCTAGCTCAGGGTAGAAGTAGCCATAGTTATGTTTGGTTTTTGCATAGTCCTCTTTACACACTAATACACTAAGTTACCAAATAGAGCAGCTGGAGCTATGTAAGCGAATGAAAGTGATTGGAGACAGCTTTATTTACCCTTAAAAAGATCAGTTTGGTAATTAAATTGGACTTTGCTTATCTCAGGTCTTCATGAACATTGCTGTCCTTGAGGATGAAATTGTGCCTGGCGTGACCACTCACCAGGAGCTCTTTCCTCATAGCATGCTGAGTGTGGTGGCCAACTTCATTCCGTTCTCTGATCACAACCAGAGTCCCAGAAACATGTACCAATGCCAGATGGGTAAGTACTGTGCTAAATATTGCCATCAAACAATGCCCCAAGTTTCCACATGCAAGAGGAAGGAAAAAAATCAGATCCAAGACTCCTTCATTCCCCTTTCCTTTGTTTCCTTTGTATCCTCATGGGATCCTTTGTATCCCATTCTCATGGAGGGGAGAACCTCCAACAAACCTTAGAGGGGACTGTTGGTTCCTCTCACAACCCCATGGGACTTGGTAGGCTCATCAGTATCCCTTGCAAGCCTTTCAAAGGAAAAGGTGTCTGCCCCCCCTCCCTCCCCCATGACAAACTTCCCCAGCAGTCAGGCTCAGTTACTGCTCAAGAGAAAGGGCTTAAGAGTCCTTGTTTCTCATGTGCAGTGCTGAGCTCTCTGGAGCAGTCTTTCTCTAATGTGAATTTTTGGTAGGGGAAGTTACTGTTTCAAAGTATGGTCAAAGGCACAGGACCTCAGCAGAATCCAAGGAAATTGGGTTTATTTCTTTTTTTGCCAATAAGTGGCAAATAAGTTGAGTGTTGAGAGTGTGTGGGTCTGCCTGCCTGCTGTATTTTCAGGGATCCTAATTCAAGAACCCATCCTCCACTTCACTTCAAATTTTGAAAAAGATGTCTACAAAGAAATGTCTTAACCCCATCAGATAGAAGCGACTCATGCCTGAAAGCATGAGAATTTATATCCTTTCTAAACATTGGGGGTTTATTACTGTCTGATGAAATTGTGTATGTTCTCATTAAACTATGCAAATTCCTAACCCTTTTCTAATCCTACTAAGTTCTTGGTCTCTGTGATATCTATTGGCAATGAGTTCTAAAGCTGAGTGATGCTTGATATGTCTGTGCGCACCTCCAAGGCTAAGTGGCTAAGCTCCAGGGATGGCACATGAATGGCCATACTGGACTTGTGCCCCCCAGCTGTCCTCAAGGGACGGTTCTCGCAGTATCTAGTGACCTTAGAGTGGTATCCTTGCTGATGGTATTAGCTCTATTAACCACCTTTGATACCATTGACCATGACGTGTGTGGACTTGTTTCTGATCCATAGCAAGGATGGTGGGATGCTCTGAATGGTCCTGGTCTTGCCTTGGTGACTGCTCTCAGAGCGTGGTGTGAGGTAACTACTCCTCCCTGAGGCGCTCTTTTGTTAAACAAGCAGGGTGATATGTATGTGAGGCCATTGGGAGGCTTAGTGATGAGGCATGGGTTGCAGTATGCGGCTAGCAGACAGCTCTACATCTCCATATCCATTGACCTGGCCAGAGTTGTCCATTGTGGTGCCCCGTGTCTGGGGGAGACTGGCACAGCTATGAGGGCGAACTGGCTGAGACTCCATCCCAGACAAGATGGAGGTGGTGCAGATTGGTTGGGGGAAACAATCGGAAGATATAACAGGAATAATATTGGCCATCTTGAGGTGTGTCTGCGCCATCTGTGGATCAGGTTTTCAGTCGGGGCTCCGGTAACACTCAGATGCTATTAGAAGAGCAGGTAGCTGCCACAGCAAGATCACCTCTTTCCCCCTCCCCAAAGCTTCACATGGCTAAGAGATTTGAGTCCATTTCCTTTGGATGCAGACCATGCAACTGTCATCCATACCTTTGTCACTTTGCAGGGTGCTCACTGGGAGGCTATATCTTAAATCTATCTGGAAACCGCATCTGGTACAGAACTTAGCCACCTCTGTGTTAAGCAGTATGTATTTCATGGTCATATTAAACTGGATCTCCATGATCTGCACAGATGGCCTGTTGGTTTCTGGGTTGACTTTGTGTTGATTTAGACGTATCAAGCCCTAAAATGGCCTGGCTTTTCTTCAAGTCCCCTTCTCTCCCCGTGACATACTACCACAGTTGTGGTTAGTGAAGTACTTGAGTTGAAGTGTCAATGGTATAAAAGAGAGAGTGCAGCTGGCAGGTGTTGAGAGAAAAGTGAGGCTGGGGACTCTAGGGTGGCTTTTGTTGGTGGAGTTTATTAAATGTTTGTTAAATCCCTGTTGCTGCTGGCACAGTGCTATTGATGGGTGATTGCCAGAGTCCGTATGGTGTGTATTTTAAGAGTTTACCAAGGGCACTTACTCCTTGGAATGGGTGCTCTTTTCCATACAACCCTAAGTGAAACCCTAATACACCCTAAGTGAAAAAGTGCTTCAAAGCTCAGAATTCCACCTTACCCCTGCTAGGAAGCAAAGACCAAGGAGTAGAGAATCCTATTGGAAAGGTTTTGAAGGAGCAGATTTGTAGTTCAGTCATTTTCCCATGGTTGTCTGAAAATAGTAAACTGAATAAAATAGCAACCCATTGTTCAGAAGTTGTATCGCTTATCAATATTCAGACCAGGAGTTAAAAAATATTTTATAGTATGAAAATGTAGGACAGAAGAGACATAAGTGAAATATCACATACAGAAAACCTTGATTTTAATTTTTTATGGTAAGTATGAAAGTGACATTCCATCTGGATATTTTAGAATTACTGTAAGCAGGAGAATATTAAAAATAAACCTTATTAAATGATAGGAATGAATTACTACAGGAATTTTAAGTAGTAGTTTGCAATTTGTGATTGAGGAGCAGGAAGGGAAGTTCTTATCTGCATCAGTGCTGTCTTAAAGTGAAAGCTTAGGAGAACTTTTTGGATTTGGGGAAAACATCAACTTTTTCTCTATACACAAGAAGAGACTCTGCAGGCTGGATCAGTTTTATCCCTACCGAAGCTATGACAGAACATTGTGATTTTTTTGCCACTGGTTTTAATCCGTCTCTACTTTGTTCTAGGCAAGCAAACTATGGGCTTTCCACTTCTGACTTATAAGGAACGCTCAGATAATAAACTGTACCGACTTCAGACCCCGCAAAGCCCCTTGGTGCGGCCATCCATGTATGATTACTATGACATGGACAACTATCCAATTGGCACCAATGCAATCGTTGCTGTCATCTCCTACACTGGCTATGACATGGAAGATGCAATGGTAAGCCATTGAAAAGGAAATGGAATATACTGCCTTTACTGTATCACATGAGGAACTGGCTATGTTGATTCCCAGTTAAGTCATGAATTAAACATGTTTGAGTAATTGGCAAAAAAAACCCAAACAATCTTAGTTTGCCACACAGCGGGTGTGCGCACAAAAGCAAGGAAATGAAAAGCCACCTAACAGTATGTGCCCTCTACTTTTCCACCTGTTTACAGGCTGCACCCCACAGCTTAGACTCTGCTGTGGAGTGTCTGGGGAGCAGGTCTCCCCCATGATGTGCTCTCCTCTGCCATTCCCTCCCTGGCTCTGCTGTCCAGTCTGCCTTCCTACTTGTCTGGGGAATGCTGAGAGAGAGGCTGTGCAGCGGGGCCAGAGGGCAACATCAAAGGATGGAAGTAGCAGTTGGTAAGAGTTTACTTGCCTGCTTTTGCTGGCGCACAAATTTCCCCGTCTGATAAAGAAGGGGGAAATAAATCACTTTTCACATTTCTGATCTGTAGTGCTGTAGCACACTGGGACCTACGACTGGCAATCGGCCCCATTGTGCTGGGTGCTGGACTTGCAACATTTGAGAAGTGGGTATTGTCAGTGGGAAGTGTGGTGTTTATGGGATTGTGATTATTTTGGCAGGGGTGTGATTATTTAGCTAGAGGGATGTTTTTAAAAAAAAAAAAGTGGGTCACAGTAATATGTACATTTTTTTCTCTGCCGAGGTTCAGAAAGCATTTGTGGGCAGAGGAAGGGGAATATAGAAGCCTAGGGAGAGTGAATGTGTAAAATGGAGAGACTGAAATCAGACAAGAAGTGTTTTCATCTTGTTTAAAAACGATTTTTGGTAAATCAGCTTTGAAGAAGCCTCGCTGAAGGGACTCTTCTAAGATTCTGGTTTATTGGGTTTTTTTGTTCAGATTGTAAGTAAGGCTTCGTGGGAGAGAGGATTTGCACATGGCAGCGTTTACAAGACGGAGAGCATAGATCTTGCTGAAAAAATCAAACAAGGAGATGACAGTCTGGTGTTTGGAGTCAAGCCTGGTGATCCAAGGGTTATACAGAATCTAGACGCTGACGGACTGCCGCACATTGGATCCATACTGCAGTATGGGGATCCTTACTACAGCTACCTGAACCTCAATACCGGGGAGAGTTTCATAACCTATTACAAGTGAGTTCAGAGCTCAGCTGTTCTAGTTACTGTCTCAAATGCAGAGTTCTGAAAAATCCTCTGATGTGCAGACAGCCCTGTAGGGTTTAGGAGTCCTTTATTCATTCCCTGATGATTCCAGAGAATGAAAGCATCTGTGTATCTTTTTATAAAGCATCTCTCACTGGATGCATGCATTCTAGGGAAGAGTAATTAATATTGCAGATGGATTTCACACCAGTATGTTGGCTTTCCTCTGAGCCCTGCAAGTGTTGAAAAGCTGCAGATGCTTCTTCACAAAGCCAGGGAAAGACACACACAAAAGGTGGGCTTATCACAAAGTAAAACTGGAGACAGTTCTGGTAAGGAGAGCTTGTGCATATGAGATTCCTCCCCTCCCAATCTCCACTACTCCTGAACTTCAGCTCATCTTTGCTCCGCTCCCCTTCCCCTGCAGCCATCCGTGTGGTGTACCACACTGCTTTCGTACTCTATAGCTTCTTTCATGAGGATTTCTTAAGGCACTCTGGGTAAAATTTTTACAGGTGCTTAAGCAACTGAGGAGCCTAAGTTCTGGTGACTTCCAGTGAGAGGTGTGTAGGACCTAAGTCACTTTGGAAAATGGGAGCTAGGCTCCTACATCGCTCAGGCAGTTTGAAAATTGTACCCATTATGAACAAACGTTACCACGTTGCTGGGAGGTAGGCGGTATCCCTGTCTTACTCGCGGAGAAACCAAGGCACAGGGTCTGCGGCAGAACGAGGAATAGAACCCACTTGTCAGGATACCTTGTCAGTGCGCTAGCTAGACAAGCACACCCCTCTCCATGTTGGATCAGTGACCTTCCTCTGTGTGGGTGGGGGGTGGCCGCCTCCATCTGCTGATCTTCAGGCCCAGAATGTTAAAGATGACGCGAAAAGGATATTTTAAAAATTGGGCTTATAAAGAAAGGCCTAATGGTTGGTGGTTTTGGGGGGACTGGGCTGGTTCTGCTGTTTTTATTATACATTAGAACGGGGTGGCCAACTTGAGCCTGAGAAGAAGCCAGAACTTACCAATGTACATTGCCAAAGAGCCACAGTAATACATCAGCAGCCCCCTATCCGCTCCCCAACCCTGTTTCCAGAGCCTCCCATCCACCAGCAGCCCTGCCGATCAGCGCCTCCCGCTCCCTCCCAATCAGCTGTGGCGTGCAGGAAGCTCTGGGGGGGAGGGGGAGGAGCGAAGGCACTGCAGGTTCAGGGGGTGGGAAGGGGTGGAGTGGGGGCAGGGCCTGTGGCAGAGCCGGGGGGAGCAGTGAGCACCCCCCAGCACATTGGAAAGTTGGCGCCTGTCGCTCCAGCCCCGGAGTTGGGGCCTAGACAAGGAGCCGCATGTTAACTCCTGAAGAGCCGCATGTGGCTCCGGAGCTACGGGTTGGCCACCCCTGCCTTAGAAATATCCGGAATCTCAAGGTTTGTCTTTCTTTTTTTTCCCCCTGGAGGATCCCAGAATATCTGTGAGATTTGACACCTTAAACTAAGAGGACAAAGATGTTGAATCTTTTACCAACAAGAGCAACCTTCCTTTTACTAAAGTATTAGTTGCTGACAATAAGTAGGCATTAACAAAAACATTTTTGAATATTCTGACTAAAAATTCCTACCCCTTTCAGATCATCAGCTCTCTCTCTCTGTGGGCACTTGTGATCTCACTGTTTCACTAATTCTCTTGTCCTCTTAGTCTGCAGTCAAGACTAGACATGAATTTCTAATGGAAAGGGGAAGAGAGGGTAAAAGGAAAAGCCTTTTTTTAAAAAACACACACAACTTTCAGGTCGTCTATATAGCTCATGATGATTTAAATAAAAATTAAAAAGGGGGCACAAGTCCACTTTTTCTTGTTTGCAGGTCACATTTAAAGTGTAAAGAAACTTACCAGATATTGAAACTCGGCTTGACCATCAATTCCCAGAGTGCAAAGATTAATCAGTTTTAATTGCTTCTTACTCTACATTGTTCATGGTGCATAAATCAAAAATCTTTTAGAAATCATAGTTTTGATTATTGTATTAGAAATGACTCCAGCAGCCTTTGAGGAACCCGTTTTTCAAGCGTAATGCTTTCTAAAACCAACCTGAATGTAGTTTTGATCTCCATGCTTACAAAGTGGCTTCTTCCTTGAGGAAATGCTGAGTTTCCCAAGACAACCAGTTCATTTCACATAGCTTGGCTGTACTACTTATAAAGTCTCTTTCTAAAAGCAGTCTGAGATTATATCTCTTTCCAGACAAAAGTTCCTGGCACAAAGCTGCCAAGTTAACAACTCTGAAACTTTCATTGACTTTCTTTATTTTCCCCTTCCCAGGAGTAAGGAAAGTTGCATTGTGGATAACATCAAAGTGTGCAGCAATGACAGTGGAAATGGAAAATTTAAAAGTGTTTGCATCGCTATGAGAATCCCTCGTAATCCAACTATTGGGGACAAATTTGCCAGCCGACATGGACAGAAGGGTATTTTGAGCAGACTCTGGCCAGTTGAGGACATGCCATTTACAGAGAGTGGAATGGTTCCCGATATTCTCTTCAATCCTCATGGCTTTCCATCCCGAATGACCATTGGAATGCTGATTGAGAGCATGGCAGGGAAGTCTGCAGCGTTGCATGGCCTCTGTCACGATGCCACCCCCTTCACGTTTTCAGAGGAGAACTCTGCCTTGGAATACTTTGGCAAGATGTTGAAGGCTGCTGGCTATAACTACTATGGAACGGAGAGGATGTACAGTGGAATCAGTGGGGTGGAACTGGAGGCAGATATCTTTATTGGAGTTGTATACTATCAACGCCTGCGCCACATGGTCTCGGACAAGTTCCAAGTGAGGACGACAGGAGCCAGAGATAAAGTCACCAACCAGCCCATCGGTGGGAGGAATGTCCAGGGCGGGATTCGCTTTGGAGAGATGGAACGCGATGCCTTGTTGGCTCACGGCACGTCCTTCTTGCTGCATGACCGTCTCTTCAACTGTTCCGATCGGTCTGTGGCCCACGTCTGTGTCAAGTGTGGCAGTTTGCTTTCTCCTTTGTTGGAAAAGCCTCCGCCTTCCTGGTCCACCACGCGCAATAGGAAATACTACTGTACTGTGTGCAATCAGAGCGACGCAATCGACACGGTTTCTGTGCCTTATGTCTTCCGGTATTTTGTGGCTGAGTTGGCAGCCATGAACATAAAAGTGAAACTCGATGTGAACTAACTGTGGACGTGAATAGCCAGTCAACTACTCTGGAAAAACTAATTTTTAAATGCCCAGATTTTTCTGTTGAAGGATTTAAAAGGACTATTAACTCATAGCTTAAAATCCTGCAACAGCTGTGGGATTAGTTTGATTTGTGTACTTAAAGTGGGGAGATAATCTGCTAAATTACTTAGCAATCAAATGGAGAAGAGGTGCAGACCCCTTAATAGTCACTGTTAGCTCTGTAACAATCCTCTGCATTTGTTTCATATTCGCCAAAAATCGCTTTAGACCGGGGTGGGCAAACTTTTTTTGGCCTGAGGGCCACGTCAGGCTGTGCCTCCCTAAATAGCCTGGCTTTTGCCCCCTCCCACTTCCCGCCCCCCTCAGAATCCCTGACCCATCCAACCCCCCCAGCTCCTTGTGCCCTGACCACCCCCTCCTAGAACTCCACCCCCTATCCAACCCCCGCCCGCTCCCTGTCCTCTGACTGCCCCACCCCCTATCCAACCCCTGCCCGCTCCCTGTCCTCTGACTGCCCCACCCCCTATCCAAACCCCCGCCCGCTCCCTGTCCTCTGACTGCCCCACCCCCTATCCAAACCCCCGCCCCCTGACTGCCCCCCCCAACCTCCATCCTATCCAACTGTCCCCTACCCGTCCCCTGACCCCCCTGCCCCTTATCCAACCCCCTTGCTCCCCACCCCCTTACATGCCACTCAGATCAGCAGGACTGGCAGCCGTGCCGCCCAGCTGGAGCCAGCTGCGCTGCCCAGAGGGCTGGCGGCACAACAAGCTGAGGCTGCGGGAGAGGGGGACAGCAGGGGAGGGGCCGGGGGCTAGGCTCCCTGGCCGGGGGCTGAAGGGCCGGGCAGGACAGTCCCACAGGCCGTAGTTTGCCCACCTCTGCTTTCGACAGTCGGGTATGAAAACTAAGCAATGCCAATGATTTACTGGACGAATGGGCTGGGAATTAAAGCGTTAACTCCTTTCCCCAGGTACTGCGTCTTGTAACTGTGCGATGACTGTTCCAGGTGGTGGATGCACTGCAGTCGTGCTGAAGAGATTAAATAAAGGAGAATGTCCTTTGAACACTGGAAGACCACCAAAAGTCTTTGTAAAAGAATCAAACCTAATGCCTTAATGGTTGGCACAGTGTCACTGTCATGTGCAGCCAGCCAGGAAAAATGTCTTTGCCGATGTGAGAAATACATCTGTGATGATTAAAAGGGGAAAACGCTTGTGGTGATCTGAAGGCACAGCCCGAAGTCAGGGCATGGTAGAGTGGCTCTGCTCAAGGAGGAGCTCTGGAAAGAGCCTGCCTCAGAGAGGCACAGTCTGTCATAAGGGCCAACAGTCCGCCCCATTCCTTGGGGGGAGCAGATTGCTGCTTCCACTGTGTCAGCCCCATTCTGCCAGCTGGCTGTTAGCCCCAGGGCAGCAGCACAACTGGGATGGAGGGGGCAAAGTTCTTGCTCACCCTGCAGCAGCCTCTTGGGCCATTCACAATCTCGGCTTTAAGTCTAATGACTTCCTGCTATCTGTGCTTCTCTCAGTGTGTGAACAATTAACACAGACTAGTTACTGTCAGGTTCTAGTCAGTGTCACTTCCTGGCATAATCTGGGCTGCAAACACTGCAGCAGCAACAGTTACGTCATATCCCTTGTTTAATTTTATATTTTATTCCATGGAAACGTGACTCTGGTTTTGTAAAAGTTCATTTTTAACTAACTTAAACTTGTGGCAAAATAAATCTTTTTATATTACGGATGAGAGAAATAGAACTTTATTCAGATTTTGGAAAAACAGCATGACACCCTGTGGTATTAAATATAAGTAATAAACAAATGAGGTGTTTTAGATAAATATTATTGAGCAGTGCTTCAAAAATGTTGATCAGTTGCAAGTCCACGGTGTATTTCTAGCAATTATAAAACTAAAGATGGAAAAATCATTAGTTATAGTTGCAACCAGGTTTCTGTTTAAAGCTGAAATTTGTGACCTCTCTAAAATCCAAGTCCATCATTAGATGGACTTGGAAACTGGCATGCCAATTCAGGGCCCAGGGCAGAATATGCTGCACCCTGGCGGACATTTGATCAAAGGGTTCCTGAAACACTGGTTGCCTTCCCCGAATGATAGGTTTTCAGAATTCCACAATTTTTAACTCTCATCTCTGCACAAAAAAGGTGGATTTTTTTTTTAATGGGGGCAAGCTCCACCAGACAGCAGAGATACCAGCCCTCCCTGATTTTGCATAATCCTCCCAGTGTTTAAATGTAATTATGACATTGCTTAAATCTACACATTTTGCAATTACATTTTAAAAACCAGGACGACTGTGTGTGTTGTGTGTCACCACCTCTCAGGACTTCTCCACTGGTGCCCCTGTGCAGATCAGTGTCGCCTGCAGCCCAGCCCTGTACATGGTGTGTACTATTTTGTCAGCCAGCTGGAGGAGGCTCACAGGGTGGGGCTCCTGAGTCACGCTGGTGAGATCCCCTGATGGGGATCCCATCCCAGGCTGGTGCACCTACTTGGGGCCTGAACACATGGCTGGCTGCCACTGACTAAATGAGCCAGATACACCAAAAAACCACATGAAGTGGTTTCAGAAGTGTGTGCAAACAAGTGAGGATGTGGCCGAAGTCATGGTCAGACCTGGTCATGGCTAATGATGTTACTAAATAGAAAAGGAGTACTTGTGGCACCTTAAAGACTAACCAATTTATCTGAGCATAAAATTGGTTAGTCTCTAAAGTGCCACAAGAACTCCTTTTCTTTTCGCGAATACAGACTAACACAGCTGTTACTCTGAAACCTGATGTTACTAAATGTTACTTCAGCTTATTACCACTGTTATTACTGTAACACACACAGAAGTGAATCTGAAATGCACCACAAGGGTTTAAGGCGCTACCCCAGACTCTCTCTCTGTATTTGGCTTTGCACTTTTCACACTACTCCAAGCTGCCTCCCTATAAGTCTCAGAGGAAGGTCAATATTTCTGGAGCTATGATTGCCAGGACCCCTCTCTGAGATCTAGTGTCTGGCACCAAGAACAAGCTCCAAAACCTAATTATTACAAAGTTACTCAATTCTGGGGATCCCGAAACAGAAGGCCAGTGCTGTGCACAGTCTCCAGAGACAGCAAGAGCAATCTTCCCCAATAAAATTCCCTGGAGTCAAGTAGGGTGCTCAGGGCAACAAGCCAGGAGACTGAGTTAAAGTTCCCACTTCCACTAACTGATATTTTCATGCTCTTGACAAACCATATCAATGGCCAAGGCCTCTTATCCCTACCCATCAGGGAGGCAGCGTAGCCTAGTATAGTGCACAGGCCTGGGACGTGGAAAACTTCCAACAGAGTCCGAAATAGAATCCTATTATCTCTTCTAACAGAACTACCTTTTGCTACTTAGCCACTTTCCTTCTGAGAAAAATTAGGTCAAATCCATGTACTTGAGTGTGCTGTTTGATCAATGGGCTTCTTCCTGCACCCCACCACTTCAGAGCTCTGCAGCTCACTGCTGAATTGGCCCAGCAAATAGCAGCACCTGCAGTGTCTGCATAGTGAGTGCTGGAAGGGAAGGTACTGGGGTTAAGGTCTGAGCCAGGAGAATTGAGTGAAGCAGTGTGGGGCAATGCAATCAGGAACTGCCATCTGCAAATATCCATGCCTACACACAGCACAGTGATTTCTAGCCTCCCCCAGTCTGCACAGAACCCAGGGAGACTACCCCTGAAATGGTGGCTCTGTCATTTAACAGCGCCAGTGTGGACATAGGTATACGGTGTTACACCCACATCCTGCACTGTATAATGTAGAGACACTGTGTGGGCAAGGGGAATATGCACAAGCACAGACACAGTTCAGTACTTGTATATGCATGCCACTACAGACCTAACTTAAAGCTCTAATCCCTCCCTCCCTGGAGCCACAATCTGACCTGGTTCCTGGCACTCCCCTCCTGGGGCCAGGATCCCACACACAGCTTCCCCGTCTCTTATCGCTGCGTCCCAGCCGTGTGCTGTACTTGGGCTGACGTTTTGTCACCCTGGTAAAAAGGATCATGGAGAATTCAGGGATCTCCTAACTTTGCTGGGAATGATGGTGCATTGCATTGAGCTTTTCCCTTGCACCCCCAGTGAATAAGGGAATGGCATCATTTTCTACTCAGAGTGGAGCCAGAGCCACTCCTGTACAGAAGATACAGTTTCAATACCCAAATCAGTCTTAGATTCCATCCATTTAGGAATGAATATTCCAAGGGAGGTTCTATCCGGAAGTACTGCTCATGAGTCCCCCAGCCTTCTTCCCACGGGATGGTGGCTCTTCAGAGCTGCTGTATGCAGGTTCCTCTGTGAGCAGCTACGCGTACCTGCTCCCCAGGTCTTTCAGTGTCCTGAAAGAGACAGAGCCTTTTAATTCCTGTATCTAGTCTCTGGTTTCTCTCACCAGATAAAATTTGGCAGCCAGTAGACAGCATTATTGAGATTAAGATTTGACACACAAACAGACCCAACAAATCTCTCTCTGAGTGGAGCAGGTTTGGGCAAGTGCCACCTACAGCTAAAGAACTGAAAAGCAGGTCAGTGACCTTCAGCTGTCATGATCCCAGCTGCTTAAGGAGGAGCTGGCAGGCCAGCGAAGGTTAGCTCTGTTTGCTACTACATAGATCGAAGTTAAACTGTTCTACTTTGTGGCTGGCTTTACTTGCCAAAGTTTGTTTAGTGATCTCTTACGCCACACACAAAATTACAGTACGATGTGGCTTCTATTTTATTCAGCAATAGAAAATTAATTTACTAGGAAAACAGATGAACTTGTAGGCTCTAAATAACTGAATTAGCTTTCTTTTACCTTGTAATTTTTTGCACTCTTATAGAAAAATTCAGTATCAGTAAAAACAATGCCGAGCCATCTGCTGCTTAGTATTGACTCTGAAGAATGGCTGAACTCCATCCAGCTCTTACTGAAGTCAGTGAGACTTGCAGTTAGCAGGATCAAGCTGCCTTCTACTAATGCTGAGAAGTTAAGGGCAAAACCCTGAGAGGTGCTGAGCACCTTCAACTGCTATTGGCTTCAATAAGTGGCATGGGCCCAGCCCCCTTCAGAATCTAGTCCTAATTTATTATTTTTAAACATAACTTCTTTGTACATTTCGTTTTGTCAGTCTTAATTCAGAACTGTTCAACTCTGCTTACCCCTTCCTAAATGGCATAGCAGAAAGGCTACAGAGAAGAGCAGCAACCATTCCTGGTAGCAGGCAGGGCCAATGGCTAACTGATAGGTCTCAAAATTGGAAACAAGGTGCGTGAGGGAATATCTTTTATTGGACCAACTTTTGTTGGTGAAAAAGCCAAACTTCCGAGCCACATAGAGCTCTTGGTCAGCTCCAAAGCTTGTGTCTCACCAACAGAAGTTGGTCCAACAGTAAATGTCCCACCTTGTCATATCCTGGGACCAACAGGGCTACAGCTATACTGCAAACAACAATGGAAGATATCCATCCTAGGTACTTATCTGGTCCCCGTTACTGTAATATCTAATCACCTCACAATCTCTAAGGCTGTGGTTCTCGACCAGGGGTCTGCGGCCCCTTGGGGGGGGGCGCAAGCAGGTTTCAGGGGGTCTGCCAAAATAAACCAGAGACCAGGGCCAGCATTAAACTCGCTGGGGTGCAGGGCAGAAAGACAAAGCTCGAGCCCCACCGCACTGGGGCGGGTAAGGTGGGCTGTGGCCGAGCAGGTTGTCCAGCCAGCTGGCTGGTGGAGAGGGTGGAGCTGTGCAGGTTGGCCGTGACATCAATTAACACATGGCACCAAGCCAGGATTAACACTCACCATGACACGTGCATGTGCTTGTCGAAGACACCCCCACACAGAATTGTTGATCAGCAACAAGTTTCACACTGAGTAAGGAAAACAAAAATAATCAGTTTATGTTTGTACCTGTATTTCCTTTTGTGTATTACAGGTGTGTGTGTGTGTTTAGCTGTATAACTACCCATTTGATACAACTTTCATCTACTGGCTATCCAGAAAACCAGTTGTGGCACAGGTGGGCTGTGGCATCTTTATAGCATATTGTGGGGGCTCAGAAAGAAAGGTTGAGAACCCCCGCTCTAATGCATTTATCCTCTAAACCCCCTGTGAGGCAGGGCAGGGCTGTTATGTCCCCACTGGACAGATGGGGCATTAAGGGGGACAGGAACACCCCGGAAGCATGTCTGAATCACTGTCACCGTGGGTTGATTTGGGGGAGGATTCTAGCTTGTAAGTGACTGGTGGAACTAGGTCCCTGACGCTCCATCCCCCGTGGTGTTCCCTGCACACCTAGAGGAGAGTCTCTGGGGAGGGAGAAGCCTGTTTGGTTTGTGGTGGTTTGACCAAGAACCCTCCACAGATGCTGCCGGTCAGCCATTTCACTTGGGTGTGAATGTCCCCATCTGCTGCTAGAGCCAGTTGAGACAGGTCCTGTTGTATCATTTCAGGCAATGAGCAGTACCTTACAGGGCCTCTCTGCTCTAGCTGGCCCCTTCTCCACAGTCAGAATAGGCTTTAGTCTGAGTGGGGGTCTGCCTTCCCCAGCCCGACACCCAGCGGCTTCTTATTAGGCACCTTCTGCCCCAACAAAGGGGTGCTGCTGTGAGGGGGGGCGAGAGGCCATTAGCCTGTCAGGTTCTTCCCTTAAAAAAACAAACCCGAGAGGCCTGGGTGACAAGGAGCGGCAGGGCCGAACAGCCGCTCCTCGTCTGTGGTTGCAGCCAAAGCAGGCTGCGCACCGGTTCCCTACCCTGACCAGGGGCACGGCAGGCCGGGCTCCCCGCGGGGTGCAGCCGGCTGGGGTGCCAATGCTGCGCCGGCAAGGCCGAGGGGCGCTGCCCACCGAGAGCCAGCTCGCCGCCCCTCGGGAGAGTAGCTCGCTGTCCTTACAGCTCTTTCTAGACTCTACTGAGCAAGGGCCGCTGCCACACCCCACTGTCCCCGGGTTTCCTGGGAACTGCTTCACTTTTTGTCATTTCTTCCAACTGCCCCCTCTCGCCGGGCGCTGCTTATTACCGGCTGGGCGCGGCTCGGGGCGGCCGGGGCGCGGCTCGGGAGGGCCGGGGCGGCCGGGTCTCGGCACCGGGCGGCCGGGGCGCGGCACGTTTCGAGGGAGCGGTGAGGGACCTGCGCCCAGGGCCAGCGCAAGGCTTCCACGGCACCGCTGGGCCTCCGCCTCCTCGCCGGGCCCTGGGCTGCGCCCGGCCGCATGCAGGCCGGTCCCGTGCGGCCCTGTAACGCCCGCCGCAGTTCGCCCCTCCCGCGGCTCCGGCCCGGCCAGGCGCCCCGCACGAGGCCGAGGCCGAGGCCGGAGAGCTCCGCTCCCGCCGGGCTCGCGTCAGGGCTGCGGGGGCTCGGCCGGGCGCGCCCCCTCCCAGGGCTTGGGCCTGCGGGCCAGGCGCGAGGGGGTGGGGCTCGCCAGGCTCGCCGCGACGTGGGGCCTGTGGAGGCCGGGCAGCTCCCGGCCGCTCCGCACCAGGCGGAGGATCTCGGAGAAGGAGGCCGGGGGCGCCGGGGCCGGGCCGGGGCCCCCCTGGCTCCGCGGCTCCGCGCCGGGCTCCATGGGCGGCGAGGGGCAGGATCGGGCCCCGCCCGGCAGCGGCCGGTACCACTCCAGGCGCACGGGGGGGGCGGCTGGGAGGTACCACTTCAGCCGGGGGAGCGCTGGCTCCATGCAGCTCCGGCTGCTGTGACCAGTCTGTGCACTGCGCGGGCCACGGCGCCGCCCCCGGCCGCCCCCCTGCACCGGCCTGCGCGGGCCACGGCGCCGCCCCGGCCGCCCCCTGGCCATAGCCCTGCACTCAGCTATCACATACAGAGCCTGGAGCAAATGGGCTCCGTCCCCCATGTCCCGCACCTTGGCCTCTGGTGGGGCGGGGAGGTTGTCCCAGTGATTGCCCCACATACACACCATGGCAGCGACTCTCCCCTACACACCCCACGAGCTGCAGGGGAACCTCACAGCAATTCCCCCTACGCACCATGAGCCCTGGAGAGAGCCTCACGGTGACACCCCCGACCTACACACAACACCCTCCCAAGAGGGAGCCTTGCAGAGACTCCCCCACCCAGAAGTGACCTGAGTCTGCACCCTGGATTCACAGCCACAAGGAGGCAAATGGTGCAGCTCCTGCTTGCACCCATCACTGAGACCCCTGCCCAGGCACACTCTGTGCCAAGCCACCCAGCCCCATCCATGGGACCCTGTGGCACACTGCATGGCCATTTGTCATGTTCCCCTCCCCTCGGCCGGGTACTGGGTAAGAACAGGGAATGGCTCTCCTCTCCTGTTCTCGCCTCCCTCCAGCCCTGGGCCTGAGTCTCCCTCAGGACTGATGTCAGCAGGGGGTGCTCACCGCCAGCAGGGGCAGGATCCAGCACCTGGCTGCCTGGAGGGGCCGGCAGGGGTCATAGACTCCAGGCTGTAGGCACTGGCTGCCCAGCACTGCAGGCAAGGGGAAATGGAGTTTACCCAGTTTATAGCATTTAGGTTAGATTAGCTGACCCAGTTCTTTTACCACCACTATATCACTGGGGCAACCTCTGAATGCCCCCTCCCCAATGCCACACCCGCATGCCAGCCAGTGTTGGGGGCACTCCTCCACTCAGCCCCATGCTCTCTGGGCCTGATCCCCACAGCCTGCCCCCCTTTGCACCAGGTAAATCCAGTGCCATGTGGTGTGTAGCACTGCCCAGACCCAGCGGGTGGGTATGACCCCCCAAGGAGCAGGGAATGGCTGACCCTGGTCTTGCCGTTGCCTTGGCTCATGGAAACCTGCTGGGGCATCTCCACAAGAGCCATCTGCTGTGCCCCGTGGAGCTGCAAACTGGGGTCTCTGTACTCCCCTTTGCCTGTGGGATTCTGCAGTTGGGGGGACCCAGTCAGGTCAGCTTGTGCTCCCACAGGGCTGGGCTCAGGGCCATTAGGGTGGTTTTAGGCTCTCACTGCCTATAGCCATGTGAGCAAGCAAACGGTTAAAAGGTGCATGGGTTTGTTTGCCAGGAAGCACAGCAGCTGGTTAGGCAGCTGGCGAGAGACCGTTAGAAAGGGGCAGGGACAGCAGAGGGGAGGGAAAGGTGCTGAGAGACAGGCTGGGGTCTTTCTGCCTGCTGCGTTGTTCATCCCTGGCTCAGATGCTGCAGCTTCTCACTATGGGCCTGCCCTTGTGGCTGCTTGGACAGCTCCTGGCCCCCACAGTACTTCAGCTTCTGAGCTGTGAGTATGCCTGTCCCCTGGGGCAGGTGCCTCTTGCTTCACTCAGCTCCACACTCTCCTCCTTGGCAGCACGCTTGCCTGCTCCCCAGGGTGGGCTGCATCCTCCCCCCGCCCTGACACCCAGGAGAACCATGCTGGGCCGGGTGGGTTCTGCAGGCAGCGTGTAGCTAGGGGCCCAAGACTGTAGATAGCGTGGGAGGGGAGGAAAGGAGTGGCCAGTAAGTACCCCTGTTAAAGGGTTAGCTACACCCTGCAAAGGAGCAGCAAGGCCTGGGGGTTTTGTTCCAACAAACAGCGGTGGGGCTGGGGCAGCCAGACAAGGACCCAACCCCCAGTTGGGCACTCGTAGCTGGCCAAGCAGAGATACTCGCTCCACGAGGCAATCCTTCCCGAGAGGTTGGAAACCAGCTTTAGCCTCGCTGCTCCTGGTCAACAGGGCTCCAGGGTCAGCGAGGCCTTGTGGCTGAGACCTGCCCTGTGCATTGCTAACTGGCTGTCTGTTCTCCCACCAGGCAGCACTGCAGCCCCTTTCCCTACCTTGGCGCCCCCACTTACCATGGTCGTGAACGGCGAGAGGAAGACCCTAGTGGTTTGTGTGGTGAACGACCTCTCCCAGGACATGGCAGATGCTATCTGGTTTTCAAATCAGAATGGGAGTGCTCTGGACTCCTTCACCTATGGAGTTTCCAGGGAGGAAGACGGCACATTCAGCACAGTCTCTCACCTCTCCGTCCACACCGCAGAACTGGAGTCCTGGGAATCCCTCGCCTGCCACGTGAGACAGAACAGAACTGCCCAGGTGTGGAGTGCCAGGTCCCTGCTGATCTCTGGTAGGTACCGAGCGAAGAGAATATCCAACACACAAACCCCATCTCTTTTCTGTCACTTCCCTGCCCCCATCTCCCTCCACCTCCAGTCCCCTGGGAGCCCCACATTCCTCTCCATTTCCCTGTGACTCCTTTCTC
The DNA here is from genome assembly GCF_965152235.1 of Eretmochelys imbricata. NCBI lineage: Eukaryota > Metazoa > Chordata > Testudines > Cheloniidae > Eretmochelys > Eretmochelys imbricata. The sequence goes on along the minus strand of NC_135574.1, from coordinate 209,000,641 downwards.
CCCTCAGTCACATTGTGTTAGCCCTGAATGACCTGGGCGAGAAAGTGAGGGTGCAGTGGCAGCTGCAGTGGCTCCCACTGCCCATTTGCAACAATGCAGACAAAGTACAAATGCCAGACGGTTCATTCAAATGCAACACCCCAGGGAAAAATAAAGGGTGACACTGTCACCCAAGGGGAGCTTAATTAATAGCAAATATGGCACAAAAGTGTCAAGAAGGCTCTAGCCTCAACAGACCTGGCAGGGCTGACATAATTCCTGCAACTATGGAATAGAGATGTAGGAGAGTGGAGACTCATGGGAAGGAGACACACACACAGCTCTCTGCATTGAAGAGATCTCTACAGGGAAATGCACCATGGTCAGGTTGAAGCTAACCTTCCAGTATAAGCCCAATTTTGACACATAAACACCTTCTCTCAAAACTAAACCAGCTGCATTTTCATAAATAAGCATGGGCTCCAAATCTTTCTTCAAAGGTTGAGGGAAACTGGATCAAGTGTTTGAGAGCCAATACTTTGAAACAACATTTGCAAAAATATGGATGAGGCAAAAAGCTGTGTTGAGCTAAGATTCTAAATATGCTTCAATTACATAAGGGGAAAACTTGAGAACACTGTAGTTGCTTTTCCTCAGGCATGTAGCTATTAATTACTTAACTCCAGTTTGCTGATGCGTTTTGCCTGGATCTAACACAGTACATATATAGCCGTGACTCTTTAATGCCTGGGCTTGCCACTTTTCTATATAAAGATAAGATCAGATTCCTGATACTCCATATGTCTGGGAAATTGTTTTGTTCAGCAGTGTTTTTATATGGTGGTTTTCAGTCTAATGAATATGAAGTGCACAGATGCAATGTGATGGCTGCACAGTTAAATATCACAAAGGCGGGAAATGAACAAGTCAGTTGTAGCCACAACCTTAGCATCCATATTTTACCCATCCTGCAGGATTTGGGTATTGGGGGTAAGAGGACTTTCAAAGGCTCAAAGAGGGGTCAGGCACCTGACTCCCATGGAGAGTCAATGTGAGTTGGGCAGCTACCTCCCAGCTCTTGTTTGTGCCTTGGAAAATCATCTCCGCAGTTGCTTAGCTCAATGTGTTACCCCCACCACAAAATGCATTTATGTTGCTTTTGTTTTGCCCAACTTTTAGTGGCATGTCTGTGCAGCGATACAATTTTCCGCATTTAATATCCTAGTACCATGACTATTTTAAGACAAAGCGCGAAGCCGGTGTGTGACCTTTCCAAGCTTTGTCAAGTTCACCAGCAGAGCTTGTGAGCTAACTGATCCAGAGGCACTTGGTGTGTGCATCCCTTCTATCAGCTAGTTGCACATCTATAGGTATATCCCCAATAAAGTGTTTTCAGCTAAATTAATTTATTATGCATGCTCAGTCCCACTTCTTCCCACTTCTCCTGTCTCATTTTAAAACTTGGCAAGGTAGAGAATCTTTATGAAGAGGCATTTACACATAAAATGTGAAGTTTTAAAGTTGAGTTGTTTGCATTATCAGTGCAAAAATAAAAGGGAGGGGTGGGGGGTAGCTTGTTTTAAAGCAGGAAAAGTATGTATTTTACATAATTATCTCAGAAAACCCTCATGAGAATGCACTCAGGCTTTCCAAAACTCCACCCCTTTGAGCAGAGACCAAGAAAGATATCAACCCAAAAGGTGAATGAATTGGTAAGTTATGAGAACGGTGTAAGAAGGAGGTTATGGTGGGAACGGTTCTGAGCTTTAACCATGCAGTCAGTACTGTTACAACTAGTATAATTCCTCCTACTAATAGTTATAACTCTGTCTTGTAGAAGACCATGTGGAAGAGCCCTGTCTGGATGAAGACCGAAGTGGTAAGCAATAACTCTGCATTCCTCCCAGCATATTCATACTGCCTATTTGAATCCAACTGATTCTTTGAGGAAACAGAAGGGCTGTGGAAAGAAGCATGTGGATACCACCTCCAGTTTAAGCCTTTTCTGAAAATGAACATCAGAAGAAACGGGGATAAATTCTGGCCTCACTTACACAGGTCCAAGTCTAGAGTAGTAAAGTTATTCCAGATTTGCAGCAGTGTAAATGAAAGCAGAATTTTGCCCACTGTTTCCAAGAGCTTTAGTCATTGGATGAAAGATGCAGGTCATGAACTGACTAACCTTTTCCACCTAGACATCTGTATGTCAGAGGTTATATCTTAGCCTCAAAGAAAGAAGCTGTCAGCAGCATTGCTCTTAGAGCCTTTCTGCTATGCAACCCCTGGATCTGCGCTGGCAGCAGCAGACATGCGTGCAGGATCTCCATATCGCCACTCAAAGGCAAACAGCCACACAGCTGGCTCTTGTGAATTTGACCTGGTCTGGAAGAGCAGTTGATCTCAGAGTTGAGAAGTCAGCTCCCCCATAGAGCAGGTCAGGAATTTTGCAATGAAACATTATTTTATCTAAAAATGTCGATTCCTCAAAATTAAAATCACTTGCAGACCAGGGTCGGTTTTCACGAATCTCCTGACCTGAAACGTTTTTGGAAAAAAAAAGTTTTGAAGTTGGCAAAACATTGTGTTCTGATGTTTTCTAAACACTAAATGTTGGTTGTGTGGTTTGAAACAGCTTTTCATTTTGAAATTTAAGTTAACTGGGGGGAAAAGTCAAGGAAAGAGGTTGAAATCAAAAGGAAATGTTTTGAAAATATTGCAACAAAATGTTTCAATTGATCTGAACTGAAAATGTTTTGGTTTGTGAAAATTTTAGATTGACTTTTTGTCCTGATTCAGGACAGGAAAAAAAATGGAACTCTCAGAACTATTTGCGGGATGGGAAAACCATTTATGGATGTGGTCCTTGAGGCTATAAAATGCCACAAAACAAGATGCTAAACCCGCACTTCACTGTGAGATGCTGTTCAGTGCAGGGGCTGAAGAGAGATCCTCCAATATTACCTATGAACACTACAAAGTTCCAGTGATGCTGTCCTGGCCCTAGTGTCAAGAAAGGAACAACTCCATAAACGCTTATTACCTATACAATGTGGCTTGCCAGGATCATCTGGGAATATCTCACTTTAATCCATTTCCTTGCCACTGCAGGGACCTGGGGCACATCAGTCCCTCCTAGTCTCTGCCAGTGGCACATAATAGTCTAGTCTCCTGTGAGCTGTAATACTTTGGTCTAATTTCAGTTGTTGAGCTTAATGTGCAGGTGCTGGGTGTGGTTAATGGCCTGTGATCTACAGGCAGTCAGGCTAGAATTCTGGTGGTTCCTTTTGGCCTTAAACTCTATCTCCTCTGTCTGTTACATAGACATTAACAGGTGGGTGGGGTGGGGTGACAGGATAACAAATGGAATAGGAGGTGTGTGATTCTTAGCAATGGTCCTAGCACACCACCTGTCCAGCCATTATCACAGTGTAGTTTGTGATGTACATCATGGCAAAAGTGAGTCTGGGGAAGGGACATGGAAGAGGATACAATGGTGGCTTTACGGATTTCAACTGAGAGCTTTTCCCCCTGGTAAGGGACAGCGTAGGACAGAGTGTCAGAATGCTTGTCAGAGATGGGGGTGATCAAAACGGGCACTGGTGGAATGAAGGGCAGAACTGACTGTGCATACAGTAACAGACTGGATAGGTGGGGAGGGATAAATTATGGAAGGTTTTGTAAGTACGGACAAGAAGTATGTGTTTGTGATGGGAGAAGGTGAGCCAGTGGATGGACTTTAAAAGGGGAGTGATATAGTCAGAACATGGAAGATGATCTTGGCAGCTGCGTTTTGAATGGATTTGAGAAGGAGAGGGGGCAAGTACAGAGCCAGAGAGAAGGAGGAAAGAGCAGTGGTCAATGCATGAGACGATTAAGGCTCAGACAACGGTTTCGGCTGTGTGGGCAGAGAGGGAAGGACAGATCTTGGGGATGTTGTACAGGAAGAAGTGGTTAGATTTAGGCACAGCTTGGATATAGGGGTGAAAAGAGACAGTGAAATCCAAGATGAAGCCACATCTACCATTTTACAGAAGGGGAAATTGAGGCACAGAATCAGCAACAAATTATTTATATAATAGCATAAGAGTATGGTCTGAAGTAAGTACTCCACTTTGGAAGAAACAATCAATTGCACATACAAAATGGGAAAGGACTGCCTAGGAAGGCGTACTGTGGAAAGGGATCTGGCCGTCACAGTGTAACACTGTTGCAAAAAAAGCAAATATAATTCTGGGATATTTCAGCAGGAGTGTTGTACACAAGAAGTAACTCTTCCACTCTAGTCCATGCAGATTTAAGCCTCGGCTGGAGTACCGTATACAGTTCTGGGTGTCATATTTCAGGAAAGATGTGGACAAATTGGAGAAAGTCCAGAGCATCAAAAATTATGAAAGGTCTAGAAAACATGACCTATGAGGGAAGACTGAAAAGAACTGGGTTTCTTTAGTCTGGAAAAGAACAGACCATGGGGCGGGGGGCGGGGAGGGAAGAGGAGAACAGTTTTCCAATACATAAAAGGTTGTTACAAGAAGGAGGGTGATAAATGGTTCTCCATAACCTCTGAGGATAGGACAAAAAGCAACAGGCTTAAATTGCAGCAAGGGAGCTTTAGGTTGGACATTAGGAAACACTTCCTATCAGGGTAGTTAAGCACTGGAACAAAACTGCCTAGGGAGGTTGTGGAATCCCCATCATGGGAGGTTTTTAAGAACAGGTTAGACAAACACCTGTAAGGAATGGTCCAGTTATTAGGAGTCCTGTCTTGAGTGCAGGGGACTGGACTAGCTGACCTACTGAGGTCCCTTCCAGTCCTACACTTTTATGATTCTGTGACTTGCCCAAGGTCACACTGAGTGGGTGGCAGAGCTGATAAGTCACCAGAGTTCCAAGCGCCCAACCCAGAGCTGCATCCTCTAGGCCAATTGTTCTTGTACCGTTGGACATAGGAGGGGTAGAAGTACAATAGCAGTAAGATTTCATTATAACGACACTGATGATAGCAACGAATGTGCTACACTAAGTACCTGAGTTCTAGAGGAGGTGCATTAGGTCTTTCAGACTGACTCCTATTGCTCAGGCCAAGCATGCCCAACCTCCAGCCCACCAGAGCATTTCATACGACCCGTGGCCTGCCTCAACACAATTTACTAATGGCAGATTTATTAGCGTTTTGGCATCATGTTTACATCTTTTTAGTTTACACGAGAGTGTGAATAGACAATACCGTACATAGAAACAACCTATCTAAATATATATGAAACAAGAGAACTTAAAAAAATATAAATCAATACAGGTTACTTTAAATCTTATTAAAATATGTGGAAGCTGTTTGGCCCGAACAAGGTTGTGCTTAGGTTTATGTGGCCCTCTTGTGTAATAAGGTTGGGCACTGCGGCCATACACAGTCCCAATAGGGACCACTGGTAATTTTTCTGTGTGGCACCCCAGGTCCTGATCAGGTACATGATCCCATCTGTTTCAGCTCTGCCCATCCATTCACAAATCCTGCTTCTCTTGGCCATCAGAGTGTTGTTGCTGAAGTTCCTCCTGTTTGACATACTGATCACCTGCAGCTTCCTCTTCAAAGGGTAAGACTCCATAATGCAGGGAAACTGTGGAGCACAAGGGGTTTCTAGTCATGACATCCAGTCGCTAGGAAGCTGAAATAACTTCAGAAGTTATTAAACTGTCAACGACAATTAACAAAAAGAATGAAGTGACTTAGAAGGCCGCCATTTTGCAGAACACCATTCTGGGAATGCAACTCCGAGCTGAATGTATGGGTAAGAAAGAGACTTTCAGAGATGTGCTTTGGGTTCATTCAGAAACTGGTTTGATCACTGCTAGGTCCTGGTTCCTATTCTGACTTTCCTTTAATCTTGGAATGGCTCCTTCCCCTGGAGTAGGAATTGCACCAACCTGGGTCTCCAGGTAGGAAGTACCAATAAAATGGGCAAGATGCTAGAAGGAGAAAAACAGGCAGAGGAAGAGCTGGTCAGGATGTGTGAATTGCCTCAGGGAGGCCAGTCCCTCCACAAGATCTTCTGCAGCCACTGCATCACCTCCATAACTACATGGACATGCTGGTCCGCACTAGTTAATTCCCCTTCCTCCTTCCCCCCCCACCTGTCTCCAGCTTCCCTTCACCCAACCCAGCTCTCCTCCTGTCTCCATCTTCTGTCTCTTCTTCCCAATCTTTGTCTGCCCCTCCTCCTTGTATGCAGTGTAGTTGTAGCTGTGTAGGTCCTAGGATATTAGAGAGACAAGGTGAGTAAAGTTTTAGATCTTTGAGGGGCTATACCCCATTTGGTGGAACTTAATGCAGCATTGGATCGGAACTGTTGTCCCCTAGAAGTCAGAGGAGGGTTGCTGGGCAACCACTTCTCTCAGAAGACATAGGGGATGCTGTTGCCAGAGCTGCTCCGAGTTCACTAGCGGAACCAGGGGCTGCCGTATGTGCCTGCAGCATTGATTGCACTGCAGTTTCCACACTCCAGCACTGGCTCTGCACCCAGTGGTTATGAATGCTAATTTATTAGCCAATCCCACAAACCACAGAGGGCCTGATTTGCAGAGGTGCTGAGCCCACAACAGGGTTTGTGGGTGCTCTGCACATCTAAAAGCCAAGTCATCCTGTGCATTACCCTCTTGCTAGGGTGAGAGCTCTCTGCTGAATGTTGTAGCTTGGCAAGACATCATCCATCCTGGGCAGTGATGATTTGCTGCTGCTCTCCACAGCACATTCTCAGGTCAGCCAGCCTTATAAAGCAACAGACCTGAGAAGAGCAAGTAAAGACTGGAAAGCAGAGACACGATGGAAAGTGTTCCCTGCCCTCTACTATCCTCACCTCGTCACACTGTTTCATCTCCTTTCAGGGGACGCCAAGCCCTACCGCTGAATTCTGCAAATAGTTCATCTGCTCAGGCTTGGTTCAGCAACGGAGAATCAGCCTCACTCGTCAGCATGGAGAGCAGACCGAGGCAGAGACTGAGTTGGACAGAGTTAGTGACTGGAGCCAGCCATCCCAGGGGTAGCAGAGACAGAGCTTCCCACACCATTTCCTTCCACCTTCCACCCATCTGAGCTAGAGCAAATCAAATGACCCACTAGCAACTGTCCGCACAGTGGGACTTGGGGCAGTTTACAAGGTGTTGCGCTTGGTTTGCTTACCTCTCTGTCCGCTATGCTGATGTCAGCCAGGACACGACCCATGATAGGCATGTACCATGTGCAGAACAGATGGTCCCAAGCTGGACCGAAGTGTAGAACAGAAGACAACAAACCTAGGCTAATGGCATACCAGCCCAAGTGTTGAGTTGGGCGTGGACCCAGGTTTCTCTCTTGGTCACCTGTTCTAATTTTTATTTGTTTGTTTTTTATTGATGTCTTACTGGGTAAACTGCACAGTTTGCAGAGGAGTATGGCGTTCACAGGCTGCAGCAATGTACTTCATGTACTAGCAACAGTGATACAGGGCTCATCTCCAGCACCCTACTTGTGAGCGCCAGGAAACACCTTGTTGGTAAAGAAAATCCTTTTCTGGGCAAAGAGATCAGTTTGCTCTCGGAGTCAGCACCCAGGGAAATTCGCTTCAGAAGAAGTCCTGTGGCTTTTTGGGTGTACAATTTTTTAAAAAAACAGAACATTTTGACTTTTGACATTTTTTTAAACCAGATAAACTATTTGTTGAATTCAGCCTGAATTCAGCAAATAGTTTTGGACCCCCAAAAATGCATTTTGTGGTGAAAAAACAGTATGTTGAAAAAAAATGTGCCCAGCTCTACCCTTCACACAGAACTAAAATCAAATCATGACCAGAACCACATACAGTCTGAAACTCTTCCAATCCTGGAGTGGAGTTGTTTCTCTCTAGATCAGCAACTTCTTCCTGCGCGGTTTCCTTTTTTGTATCCAAGGGAAGCTGCTCCAGTTCCAACACCTGAGGGAGCTGCTCAAAGGTTCCCCCTTCTCAGGTAGGCACTGCCTATTTTTATAAGGGAAATCAGAACTTGGGAAAACCCTTTTGGGTCCAAAGGGATCTATTCTGCCTGTTGAAGAGTAATTTGCTCAGCATGTAGAGGAATGAGGAGAAAGAAAACCCTAGCCTATTTTATAAACAATTATAATAAATTCACACCCATACAGTATGGCCTCATGTATGTGTGTCTGAGTGTTTCTGTAGGTGTGTGCACAGACTGCAGTGACAGCACACCCCAACCCAGCCCTCTGTCCATAACTCTTGCAGCCAGCATTTCTGGCTCTCTCAGGCACTTTTGGGCACTGAAAAGAGAATAATACATTCACAGGCTCTGGCAGCCCCAGAGAAGGGTGCCTTGGGCATGGAATGAGGTTGAGGACTGGACATGGAGAGGGCAGGGGCAAAAGGTGTGGAGAGGGGAATGAGATGGAGAGGAAGAGGGGCAGATGGCTCAAGCACTCAGGCCACTCAGAAGCCACCTACAACCTTTTAAGGTTGAATGGACAGAAAGCTGGAATTGTTATGCAAATTTAATAATTGCATATTTAATTGGTATAATTTGCATACATGAGACCAAGCACTATATTTGCAAATAAAAGAACTGCACAGACTATCCCCACTACCTCCTAGATCATTCTAGGGGAGAGGTGGATAGGAGCAGGGGGTTGGGCAGGCTGTCTAGGGTCAGGGCAGATAGGAGCAGAGGTGTGGGGGTGGGGTGTCAGGATGGATGGGCAGAAGAGACAGGGCTGGGCAAGGGGGTGGACTGGGCAGGCTGCGGGGGGGTGGGGGAAAGGGTTGTGCCCACTGTGCTCTCTTGCCTCTACACTGGACATGCCCTAGGCTCTGTGAGTCCCAACTGGCTAGTCTGTGAATATCCTAGGGCAGTGGTTTATAAATTTTCTAGGCTATGTACCCCCTTTCCAAATAACGTAATCTATCACGTACCCCTATCTGAGATAGGGTCATAATATACTTATGAAAACAGAAAAAAATCTGTAAGGGATAACATGATGCAAAAATGTACAAGCCCTGGAGTGTGTTGTCCCGGATAAAATTGTTTGTTATAATAACTGTATCATATATACCTTCACTTTGGATCAAAGTAGTCCCTCAAACAAGTTTCTAGTTGTTCTAAACATTAAACTGGAAGTTTTCATCGTCATTTTATTGTAATTAATTAAAATTAATGAAGCCTCCATGCTGGTCTCAATCACTCAGACATAACCCATGTTAGCCTGTTTGTGACTAAGCATTTAAAAATGCCAATCATGTATTTTTGTTGATAATAAAAAGATACAGAAAAGGAGGCAAAGAAGAGTTCACTATCCATACATTTCTACAGCTAACCTCGATAATATGAAAATATATTATTGGTATTTTTAAATTCTTGATGACTAATGTACAGTACTTATTGATGTTAAGAAAAAAAATATATAATGCTTACCTATCAGTGTGATGGATGTCCTTGCTTTTTATCACACAAATCACTGATGGCAGGGAAAATTGGAGAGAGCTTCACTCACAAGTCATTTTCAGCATTTAATCTCTGAGGATACTTTGTCTCAATCGCCATGGGGTAGAGAATCCAGTCTCACAAAAGTATGTTGTGGAGAAGGGCATCAGAAACTTGACAGCTCGTTTTGACAGGTATGAGTAATCTTTCATCCTTTGCACTCAGAAGTCTGCCAAAGGTTTGCATGCAAATTCTAATTTAAGACCACTGTCACAAGAGAGATCTAAAAGTTTATACTGCTCATGCACTGGCAGAGGAGGAACTGGGAGAGATTCAGGCACCTTAAAGGAATTGCATATCCAGGAATTTGCATTGTCCATTTTGGGGAAATATTTTCTTAGTTGTTTGCTAAGTTGTTGCAAGTGTTCCATAATGTCCCCTTTCACACTCTCATGTAACAGCATATTGTAATTTGTTGCAAGAAATTCTTGCAGTGTTGGAAAGTAGTCAGTCACATTTCTCTTTAAGCAACTATCCCAAAATAACAGGTTTCAGAGTAACAGCCGTGTTAGTCTGTATTCGCAAAAAGAAAAGGAGTACTTGTGGCACCTTAGAGACTAACCAGTTTATTTGAGCATGAGCTTTCGTGAGCTACAGCTCACTTCATCAGATCTGATGAAGTGAGCTGTAGCTCACGAAAGCTCATGCTCAAATAAACTGGTTAGTCTCTAAGGTGCCACAAGTACTCCTTTTCTTTATCCCAAAATAGTAGTTTCTTAATCATGGATTCGATTTTGTCTTGTGTTTAGAAAATAGTGGTGCTTAAGCCCTGAAGGCCAAAATTGAGCTCGTTGAGGCAAGAAAAAATGTCTGCCAAGTAGGCTAATCGCTGAAGCCAGGCAGCATCTTCCAAACAAGATGACAGTGCAAAAGGGTAGTGATCGGTGAAAAAAAATTGAAGCTCGCTGTGCAGCTCAAAGAGTCATGTCAGCACTTTGCCACACGACAGCCAGCGAAGCTCAGTGTGCATTAGTAGCGGCAAATGGTCATTTCCCGTTTTCATTACAGGGTAGCAAAAATTCTTGAATTTAGACACTGACCCTTAATGAAGTTAACCATTTTGACAGCATCAGACAACATTGACATTAAGTTTTCAGGCATTTTTTGGGAAGCTAGGGCCTCTCTATGGATGCTGCAGTGCACTCACGTGGCTTCTGTTGCTACAGCCTTGATGTGAACCACGACTCCACTGTGCTTTCCTATCATTGATTTTGTCCCATCAGTAGAAATCCCTACACAGTGGGACCAGTCAATTCTATTCTCACTCATGAAGTTATCAAGCAGTAGAAAAAATCTCTTCTCCTGTTGTTTGGATAGGCAGGGAATGACAAAAGAGAAAGTCTTCATGTATGGTACTTTCATACATATAAGGAACATAAAGCAAAAGATTAGCTAGGCTGTCTAAATCCGTGGACTTGTCTAATTGCAAAGAATAATAGTCACTGTTCCTAACCCAATTCACAAGCTGAGAAAGAACATTTTCAGCCATATCGGCAATGCAGTGTGACAGTGTCATTGGAGAGGGGTATGGAATCAAGCTTTTTTTTTCTGCTTTTTCACTGAGCATGCACTTCCCCACGGCCTTCACAGCAGGTATAAGGAAATCTTCTGTAATAGCGTGTGGTTCTCCAGTTTTAGCCACTCTGTAACTCATGAAGTGTGAAGCTCGAAGTGCATTCACATTTTCCACGCAAGAATTCGATGGCAGGATTTTATTGCTTTTTAGCGCTTCCAGTTTGCGATTGAAAAACTGAGCTGGTTTGTCTTTAAATTGATTGTGTTTAGTCTCTAGATGCTGGCGAAGAAGGGACGGTTTAAGAGTGCTGTTTGCACCGCACAGGACACGCTGTGGCTGAGGATATCCAGCGGCCCCAGTCCACGTAAATCCAAGGTCAATGTAGCTTTCACCAAACTTGCATTTTTTGACGCCCTTTCTGTGCCCTGCTCTTGCTTCCCAGGCTCCACTTGTAACTCATGCCTGGCCTGCGTGGGCACAGCCAACAGCAGCCGGGGAATCAGCTGAAACTGCGGTGGCGCGGGGCTGCCGCTGGTGCCGGTGTGTTGCCCGTTTTGCTGGTGTCCCAGGCGTGGGCCAGCGAGCCACGTTTTCTCTCGGAACCGGGAGCCTCACACCCCTCGCCTCGGCCCCCCGAGGGCGGCCCCAGCGGGTGAGGAGGCGGCCAAGGCGGCGGGCCTGGCGCTACCCAGGCAGGAAGGACCTGCGTGCCAGGGCGGCTGCCGGTTCAGCGGGCAGGAGAGTGAAGGAAACAGAACAGGAGGCCTCGCGGCACCTCGGAGACGAACACTTTTATTTGAGCATCAGCTTTCGTGGGCTACAGCTCGCTTCGTGGGCGACTAAAGCTGCCCACGCGGGCTCAGTGACACGCGTTGCCCGCCATTACAGGGGTTTCCTCCTCCACCCCCTGACTGGAGCTGGGGGTACACAGCCCGAGACGCCATTTCGGGAGAGCGGGGGAGGGGCACCCTGGAGCCCCCCTCACCGGCCCGGAGCCCGCCCCCGCCCGGAAGTCGCCCCGCCCCGCCCCGCCCCGCCCCGGCGCGGACCCCAGTCCGCAGCTCTGAGGAGACCGCGACGCTCTGACTCCCGCCGCTCCTGGAGACAGAGACGCCGAAGCAGTTAGAAGCCTCCTCATTGGTTGAGCTGGCAGCGGAGCTTCCTGCCTCCCCCATTGGCTGGCCGAACCCGGGGTGGTCGCTCCTCGCCTGGCCATTGGCCGGACTTTGACACGCTCGGCGCTGTGATTGGGCGCGCTGCTGTCGTTATAGTGACGCTGTGGGGGGGGGGGGGAGGAACGTTCGCGGAAGTGAGTGTGGCGGGGCCGCCTGTCCAAAGCGCGCGCGCGCGTCCCTCGTGGGGTCCCCCAGCGCGGCTGCCCCCCCGCCCCGCCGCCATGGCCGAGCCGGGCCCCGCCGCCTGCCTGCTGCTGCTCCCGCTGCTGCTGAGCCCGGCTCCGGCCGCCGGGGCCGCCGCCGACGACACCGAGTGGGTCCGGCTGCCCAGCAAGTGCGAGGGTGAGAGACTGGCGGGGGGTGGGTGGAAGGAGGTCGGGGGCGCTGACGGCGGAGGTGCGGGAAGTCGGGGGGTCTGGGGGAGGTCAGGGGGCTGAGGGTGGGGGAAGTCGGGGGCACTGAGGGGTCTGGGAGGGGGTTGAGGGGGAGGAGGAGAGTGGGGTACTGAGGGGTCTGGGGGAGGTCAGGGGGCTGAGGGTGGGGGAAGTCGGGGGGTCTGGGGGAGGTCAGGGGGCTGAGGGTGGGGGAAGTCGGGGGGGTCTGGGGGAGGTCAGGGGGCTGAGGGTGGGGGAAGTCGGGGGGGTCTGGGGGAGGTCAGGGGGCTGAGGGTGGGGGAAGTCGGGGGGGTCTGGGGGAGGTCAGGGGGCTGAGGGTGGGGGAAGTCGGGGGGGTCTGGGGGAGGTCAGGGGGCTGAGGGTGGGGGAAGTCGGGGGGGTCTGGGGGAGGTCAGGGGGCTGAGGGTGGGGGAAGTCGGGGGGGTCTGGGGGAGGTCAGGGGGCTGAGGGTGGGGGAAGTCGGGGGGGTCTGGGGGAGGTCAGGGGGCTGAGGGTGGGGGAAGTCGGGGGGGTCTGGGGGAGGTCAGGGGGCTGAGGGTGGGGGAAGTCGGGGGGGTCTGGGGGAGGTCAGGGGGCTGAGGGTGGGGGAAGTCACGGGCACTGAGGGGTCTGGGAGGGGGTTGAGGGGGAGGAGGAGAGTGGGGTACTGAAGGGTCTGGGGGAAGTCGGGGGCACGGAGGGATGGGGTGCTGAGTGGGACTGAAGGGTCCGGGGGAGTTTGGGGTGCTGACGGTGGGGATGGGGAAGTCTGGGCATCTGGGGGGTGGTGGAGGTTGAGGGATCTGGGGGAGGTCAGGGAAGGAGGGTGGGAGAAGTTGGGGACACTGAGGGATCTGGGAGGGGGTGCTGAGGGGCACTGAGGGATCTGGGGGAGGTCAGGGGGCTGAGGGGTGGGGTGCTCAAGAGGAGGCTAAGGGTGGGGCTGGGGGAGGCAGGGTGAGTGATAGGAGGTAGCAGAGCACGGATAATGGACCCATATAGATGCTGTAGAGGCAGGACAAGCAATCTGATAGGGTGAAGGGGTCCATGGTATCCCAGGCAGCCCTGGAGGAAAGGAGGACAGCAGTTTCCATGCTGACAGTTGTGGCTTCTGGTGCTTTCTCCAAGTTTCTCTCACTGTGGTTCATAGAGGCACGTTTCCTGTGGTGGGTGGGGAGAAGGCCCAGTGAGAAAAGGGAACTGCTACTTCTTGTTCCAGTGGTCATGGCTCACGTTGTCAGATGTTTGTGTGTGTGTATGGGGGGGGGGGGAGGTGTTCTACCATGCAAGGCATTTAAGCAAGAAAGTAAAGGAGAGACCTAACTATTGAAAAAATCCCATGCCTCTGCTGGTGATTGAGGAGAGGGACAAATAGGAATAATAGATTCTGGGGGGTAAGTGTGCGGGGGAGAAGCAGGCCAAAGTATGTATGGTGATGGGGAGGGGGAAAGCAGTGGAGGATGTGGTGTGAAATATCTAGAGATGGGTGAACTGCTTGCTCTGGGTGATGCAGCAGTTCTGGTGCCCCCACTGACTTGAGTGTCTCTTGGTTAGTAGTTGCACAATAGTTCACTAATTTCTCAACCAAAAAACTCTGGAATAAAAAGTCCTTCTCCCAAATACAGTAGCTGGGGTGTCTGGTTTTGTGTGTTGTCTTGTCTATTAAATAATTATAGCGTGTGTTCCCTGAAAACAAGCTCCACGAGGACCCTTTAGTTAGTCATACTTAACTCCAAGCATCTGCTTTTAAAATAGCCCTGCTTGCTGGAAATGGCCTACTCATACCTAAAGCAGGCAAGACCCTTAGGAGGGCAGTACAGTTCAGTGCACCCACTAACCTGCTTCTCTTCTCCAGTGTGCAAGTATGTGGCAGTAGAACTGAAATCTGCCTTTGAGGAAACCGGGAAGACAAAGGAGGTGATTGACACACAGTATGGCTTTTTGGGCGGAAAGGGGTCTGGAATCAAGTACACGCAATCGTAAGTGAATCAATCAGTGACATCCGCTCAGTGGCCCTCTTTGCTGCTCCTCTGGATTAATAAATATCTCCACAAAGAGCACTCACAAGCAGGGGGTGACCTGGCCACCTACCACACTTGGGGGCAAAGGTTGCTTATCCCTTCTCCAGAGTTATTCATGTTGGCAAGATATGATGGATGTTGAGTCCCTAGCAGGGTTTGATGCAGTGGTACTGCTCCACTAGTTACCAAGAATTGCAGATCCAAAGCGAAGTCACGGGGGGTGGTTTGAGCGTAGCCGTGCTGCCCAGTCCTAACTCGGGACCTCTGTCACCTGCAGCAAGCTGTACGGAGATTCTGCTTCTAGCTTTCTGCAGCACTCTGACAATTCTGTGGCAGCTTCATTTACATTTTGAAAGTAGGTTTTTAATTAATTTTAATACATGTATCAGTCCAATGAGCTTGGGTCACTGCTGCTAAATTCCATTTATCTTGTGCTCTCCCAACACACTCAGTTGTCAGTGTGCCTCAGATATCTGCATTGTAGAAATTGTCATACAAAAGTGGGGTTTCTGTAAGCTGAGGAGGGGACAATTGTGGCTTTGGGCACCTGAGATTGTAGGATAACCATATTAGCTGGATTTTTTTGCTATAGTGGTCAGGGATGAAGTAGTAGCCTAAGTTGGAATTTAAATAATTGTCATTCAACTCCAGAGTTAACATCTCACCATGAGATCAGTGGTGTGCTCCCTTAGACCTGCTTCAGACTCTGCCCGCTTGGGCAAACCTCACTGCACCAGTTACATTCAGTTCACGTTTTCAAGTTTTTCTAGCCCTCACAGTTGAGAAGGAAAGAGAGCCTTTCATGGACCCTCTTCTGTCAGAGGTAGGGCAGTGCCAGTCATCATTGCTGTTAATCTAAATTTTTGTCAAGGCAGTTAGCTCCTCTTGGGGCTGTCCACAGAGACCGTTTGAATTGAGGCTTAAACAAGATATCCGCCTGCTTCTTAGGTGTTGTGCACAGGGAACCCACTACGCTGCTGCTCAGGGATCTGTACTGGCTGGCAGTATGTTTCTGGGTGTGGTTCAAAGTAGTGACTCTCTAACCTACAGAGCCCTGAATGATGTGGGCCACCTGTCTCACCCTCTCTGACCTTGTTGTGCCACAATCAGCAGACATGGAGCCCCTGAAGTGTAAATGGGGAAGAGGCTCTTCAAAGGATGCTCTCTGAGGGCCTGTTGACTTTGGAAATAGCTTCCCCACAGCCTGGCTTTGTGAACTTCCAGTCATGCTGCAAAACCCACCTGTCTCGGAGGGGGTGGGGGTGCTGATAAATGGACCGGGTTTGTCCAGTGTGGGCAGTCATTGCTTCAGGATCACTTGGCAGCTTATATTCCTGTTGGAGGAGGCAGTTCAATTAGTGTGGGAAGGTGTTCATTTTTTAATTGAATGTAATTGTTTTTCAAGACACAGTTAGCTCGAAATCTAGTCACTTTAAGAACTCCAGGGACGTTACCTGCCTCTGAAGTATGTCTGCATTGGAGCTAACTCTGATCAAGCTAGCGTGCTAAAAACAGCTGCCCCAAAGATGATCCTGTCCGAGACCCTAGGTGTGTACTCAGGGCAGCTAGCCTGCCGCTGCCATCATGGCTACACTTCTATTTTTAGTATGCTAGCTCAATCAGAGCTATCGAGCTTGACATTACATTTCCAGCTGCAGTACAGACAGACCCTGAATCCCCCTTGCCTACTTCTGATGGTTTTACAACTGCACTCTTCTCTTTAAATGTTTTTCTCCCTGGCCATTATGAGGAAATACAGATACAAAGAGAAGAAACTGGCTATGGCGAAACAGTAAAGCTGCTGTGTACACATGGTGTGTGCTGCACACAAAGGAAACACTTTTCATTTGCCCTGGTTACAGGTTTTACAAATAACAATAGTGGGTAAACAACTTCAGGCACCAGTGAGATATTGTAAGTTGATGGGGCCCTTTAATTTGTGTCTGGTACCTAGAGTATAAGATTAGGGATGTACATTAAGTTTGAGCCCTCAAGATTGCAAAGATGATCTGCCAAACATGAATTGCTTGAGTCTACAGCAGGCAGCTCCAGCCTGTTGCTCAGAGCTTTCCCGTGCACTGGATGAGACACTGGTGGTTTCACAGCTACTATTCAGACCTTTGATGGCAAAAATGCCCCTTCTAATGTTAGTTCCGTTCTGCTGCTACTTGGCAAAGCTCTGGGCAGGAGTAGAGGCTGGCGCTAGGAACATGGGATACGGACCAGAAAGTGAAGGCTGTGATGGGGGTTATGCAGCAGACACACCTTCTCCCCGCACCTCCCTTGC
This sequence comes from Eretmochelys imbricata, assembly GCF_965152235.1. Taxonomy (NCBI): domain Eukaryota; kingdom Metazoa; phylum Chordata; order Testudines; family Cheloniidae; genus Eretmochelys; species Eretmochelys imbricata. The sequence continues at coordinate 208,983,794 of NC_135574.1, read as the reverse complement.
AGTAGCCAGGAGTCTCGGGGAGAGGAGTGAAGTAGTGTAGACCCCTTGCAGTTGCCAGGAAGCCGTGATGGAGGAGCCCATCCCTCTTTCAATAGCCAGGTGGAGGTAGGGGGAGCTCAGGGGTGGAGCCCCCACCCCTTTACAGTAGCCAGGGGCTGTGGAGGTAAGAGGCGGCATCTTTTCCCTTCTGGCACTTAGAGGGAGGCAGGCAGTGGAGTTCCAGTTGATTAGACACCTGTCCTCAAGAGGCTGATACCTTCTGAAAGGTGGGACCTCTAAGCTGGCCCAGGGTCAGCAAGCTGGTGGAAATCCCAGCAGCTGCAGAGACTAGCCATTGCCCCAGCCCCTTCATCTTGTTCCCATCTCTAGCCAGTGGGCTTAGTCCTCGAACTAGAATTTTTCTAGCCCTGTTAATGGACTGTAGCCTTTCTCAGGGAGCGGTACTAAATCCTTCCCCGTTTCACCAACTTCTCCTCTGGGCAGGGATATCCGATTGATCGAGGTGACAGAGACCATCTGCAAGAGGCTGTTGGACTATAACCTGCACAAAGAGAGAACTGGCAGTAACAGGTTTGCAAAGGTTTGTACTGTTGCTTGTTCCCTTTCACTGGAGCTTTAGTCAGATGCCCCTAGGCCTTGCCTTGCCAAGAGCATCCATGTTTGCGTCCTTGGTCTGCATCTGCAAAACAGACTTCCCAGGTATAGAAGTAGCCTCTCTCCCTCCCTCAACTTGTTAGTGTAACCTTCTCTCCATGGCCTTGCTGGTGGGTTGCATGCAACCCAGAATCCTAGTGGGGAGGTGTAGCAGACCTGTTCTCATGGGTGGAGTGGGGAGGTGCTCAGGAAGCCTCCTAGTGTAATGGGTATGTACTGAGTGGCTTCTTCCGCCTCTGGTTTGGGATCAGGTACGGATTAACAATTCCATTTTAAAAGTGTAGGTCGAGATCGCTAACTGCCCAGGTAAACGTGCTGCTCCAGTAATGTTAAAGCTAAGGATAGTCCCATCCTCTTGACTGCCCCTTGTGTGTTTGGGTTGTGGCTTTGCACCTGCCACGGTTTCAAGGGAAACAGTGTGATCTGCTATCAGTGTGGCAGGGAAAGCTGTGAAACCATGACTCTTGGAAGGTCTGTGCACAAGGGGGCAGAGCGTCCCAGAGAACCCTTTGGGTTTGGTTGAGTTTGCCTTTCACAAAGACACTTTGTGCAGTCTCAGGGCTGGGCCCAGGGATCATGCCTGTGATGGAAGAGGCAGGGTTCTGTAGAGACTATATCAGTCCAGAGAATGAGCTGGGGCTTTAGCAATGGGAAAGCAAGGCTTCCCTTTCCAAAGGACTGGGGTACTGCTATGCCCTAGAGTCAATCCCCACTGTGACTTTAGGCGTTTACAGTCAGGCCTGTCCCTTTAGTGTTCCCCCTCTCCCTCTCCGCTCACATCCAGGCCACATCTGAGTCCTGCCACTGCTTCCTCTGGAACGCTGCTGGAATCCAGCCTTTTCTGCCTATTCGGACAGCCAAGCCTCATCATGGGCTGCCATGGACTGCATCCTCCTTGCTACCCACATTGCACCAGCCATTTGAAACAGGGCTGCTAGGACCATCTTCCCTGGCCATCGCTCACACTGTCACCCTCCTATGAGTCCCTCCCCTGACTCCACATCAAGAGCAAGCTGCTTGACCCTTTAGGCCATCCCACCTCCACTTCACCAGGGATGCGGCCTCTTCCTCTGGCTTGTCTGCTCCTCATGCATAGAATGCCCTCCCCAAACTGAACCAGACAGCCACTGTCCTCTCCTCCTTCAAGTCCTGCATCTAGAACCACTCGCGCCAGGACGCTGACAAGGAATCCGCCACCATGTTCGGCGCCTCGGGGGCAGATGAGGAAAGTCCATGTTCATTCAGTCATGGAAGCACAAACTTTGAACAAGTATCATAGCCTTCCCCCTGCCCACCTCCTCCTCAGGCTGGTCATCTTTGGTGGCATGTTCTTCATGGCCAGGACTGTCTGTCAAGCAACAAGCGTGTTGGGGTCCCAGTCCAGCTGGAGCTGCTGGATGCCATAGAGAGGGATGTGCGGGGGGCAGCAGATAAGGCCAGGCTTTCGCACCCTCCTGAGAAGTGAGCAGGCTGCTCAGCCACTTGCCCCTGAGGCTTCTCCCTTCATGCTGCACTGGTGCCATGACTCCTGGTGCTGCACCCCCTCTTCTGCAGGGCTCTGAGCTGGCTCCCATGTAGGGGAGCTGTATGAGAGTTCCCCTCTCTCCCTGAGTAAAGCGTCGTGCGTGTGGAACCTGGATTCTGCCTCTTCCCGAAGGTGGGGTCACTCACATTACTGTGTCTCCTTAGGGAATGTCGGAGACGTTTGAAACCCTGCACAACCTGGTGCACAAGGGGGTGAAAGTGGTGATGGACATCCCCTATGAGCTGTGGAACGAGACCTCTGCTGAAGTGGCTGACCTCAAGAAGCAGGTACTGCCTGTGCGGTAGCACAATGTCACTGGAGGCACTAGCGCGGAGGGCAGTAATGGCTGGGAGGCCTGGGATGCAGAGTGGGGGAGATCTGGGAAGACTGGCTCAGGCTGGGTGTGGGTATCGTACTCCAAGAGTTCACTGCAGAGTATGAGCTGCCCCTCTTTGGCAAGCTCGTCCTGGAGCTGCGCTTGCTCCTCATGTTGGAAGGGGCCCTGGGAGTGGGGTTAGTAGGGAAGGTCTCCTAGTGCTGGACTGTGCTTTCTCTCTGCACTAGTGTGATGTGCTGGTGGAGGAATTCGAAGACGTGATCGAGGACTGGTACAGGCATCACCAAAAGGAGGACCTGGCTCAGTTTCTCTGTGCGAACCATGTGCTGAAAGGGAAAGACACAAGTGAGTTTGACCTCTGCTTGGAGGCCAATGCCCCCTTGTATTTGCTGAGGCAGCACACGTGCTCCAGTGCCAGAGTGATGGGTGCAGCAGAGGAGCATTGAAATGCCGTCTCTGTGTGAGCAGGAAGGGGGCGTGGGGTGGGGAGAGGAAACCTGACCGCCTCACTGCTCCCTTTTCTCCATGATGTCATCCCTGCAGGCTGCCTGGCAGAGCAGTGGGCCAGCAAGAAGGGAGATTTAGCAACCACAGGGGAGAATAAGACAAAGAAAAAGGGTGGCAAGAACAAGAAGGCAGCAGAGAAGAAAAAGAAAAACAAGGAGAAGGTCGAGGAAGCAAAAAGCCACCTGGCCCCAAGTGCTGAAAGGAGCCCTGAGGAAGAGGGGGATATCCAGCCAAAGGCTCCCCTTGCGCACAGCCCAGCTGATGAGCTATAGTCTCTCGGACTCCGCATGCCAATTTGCAGCCCATGGTAGGGACAGCGGACGCTCTGGACAGGTGGGATATTGGATGCGCTCTGGGCATTGCAACAGCCAGTTGCCTCACAAGATGGTGACCCCTTATTTACTAAAGGGAAATAAATGAGAACTCTTCCAACTTATTGCTCCAAGGGCAGCAGCCTGTTCCTGCTGGGTGGAGATCTCGGCCAGTCACGCCGTAGCTAGTCAGCATTACCATGAGCAGTGGTACCACGTGGATCACAGCAGCTGGCAGAGACCCCTGCGCACGCAGGGCAGCTGGGCCGGACAGGAGATGCCTCCTGAGTACATGGAGCTTGTTAAACTCCCCTTGGTACTCCCTAGACAATACAGATCCTGCCTTCAGCGGGAGAGACCTGCTGCCTCTTGCCCAGCGTGGTATGGAGGTGGGAGAAAGGAGGCTGGTTTGCTCACAGAGGAGCCTCTGGCTTTTGTCTACAGCTGCCCTTGGGGCAGGGAACTTGGCAGTGGTTTGGAAGGAGAGTGGCTTCTGCGTGGCCAGCCTGGTGGGTTTCCCACTGAGCGTGCTGGGGTCCGACAATGAGTTATCCTCCTGCTCTGCAAGCGTGCTGTCTACCCCTCTCCCGTAATACCATTCCACTCAGGAGCAGCCACTCCAGCTTCCTGGAAGCCTGTGGCTCCTGCTGTTGCTGCAGAGAGGACCCTTCCCCCCTCTGCTAATGTCCTGTTTCATTTGGTCTAGGGTGTGCTCCCTGTACTAGCTTTCATTCTCCCTGCTGCACTGTGGACAGCAGCTCCTTGCTTTGCAAGGAGAGGATCACTTGTATTTTATGCAGTTCTTTGCTACCTGTTGGTGGTTTCTCTTAAAGTGCCAGTAGATATTAACACTCTCCCTGTGGGGTGCGGGAGCAAGACCCACTACGGCCTGCAGTGACACCCGGATAACTCTGAATGCAGTCTTTGTCCCTCTTGCATGTGCCCAAGAGCCTCCCATCAGCTCTAACACTCATCAAAGCATGTGGGGACCCCAGCCTGGGAGTGGGGTTAGGTCTGGTCCAGTCCAGCCAGGCTGACCTGTGATCTCGGCACTGCAGCTCAGTGAGTCAGATGTCAGTGCACTGAGGTGGCTGCTCTGCTAGAATTAGGTATGTTCCTGAGTGCTCTTTCGTCTCACCAGCTCTGTCGTGTCATGGAATATTCCTAGGTAGTGAGAGACTCATCGGTCTTACGTTGCTTTTCAGGCTAGTGAGCAACTGTTGGTTCCCCAGGCAGGGCACCATACTCCAGGCACCAGCAATTCCAACTCTTGCCACTTTATCACAGGTCTCCTGGTATTTGTGTGTGTTTTTACAACCTCCGCTCGTGGCGTCATGGGATTATGTGAGAATCTCAGCTTTAGAATGAAGCTGTTTCTAGCCCTCTTGGCTACAGGGGACAGCTTGAAAGTGTCACCAGAGTGTTACCTAAAAGGTTCAGAAGTCAGGGAAAACCCCAAATGTGTGGTTTAAAAAAAAAAATAAATAAATTCTTGTGGGGCTGTTGGGGGCTAGACCCTGGGTTCTGAATGTAGGGGGTTGGCCCTGCCATTTAGACGCAGCCCAAGAGGCACAATTGGAAGGAAGCTTAAAATTATTTTTAAGCAAGGCAGTTTTACACCACTTCCTGCTGTGGAGTAATGCAATCAAGTGACTTCAGTGGGAGTGGGGGTGGGTCGGTACGACTGGGCATGGGTGACGGAGAGGAATGATTGAGACTATCTGGCGTGACAAATTTTTGTCCTTTCAGTTTTGTTCTATTGTAACTGCTGGAGTTGCCGCAACTATACGTTGGAATCTTTGTTACCGCAAGCAAGGGACTTGGCATTTTTGGCATTCCGGTTAGCAAAACTGGCCTGAAGCAGCTAAGAGCCTCATGGCCTCCAGCCCTTGCTCTTCTGGAAGGTTATCCTCTGATCACCTTTGTCCTTCTCTCTTCCCCATACAGTCCTCCTTTACAGGTAGTAATGAGCTCTGCAATGGCAGAACCTCTGCCTTTCACCTACTGGGACAGCTGCTACGCCTGTTAATGCTGCCCCTACCAGGCCTACACTAGACGCTTCCAGCACCGACTTCAGCTCTGGGAGTGCTAGCAGAGGCTAGAGCCCTCCTGGAGATGGGCCCAAGGCAGCCAGTGGCCTTGATTAGACTTTCTGAGCAGGCTTAGACAGGGCATTATGTGACAGTGTTAAAAACACCAGTGGGCTGTCAACATGAGGGCTCCTAACCCCAGTGGAATCTGTCCTGAGTGTAAACAGCTCCTTGGAGACGGGAGCACTTCCCAGATCACCAGCACCATTCCTCCAGCACAGCGAGAGGGGCTGGGTATGCCATACAGACCCCGGCATGTACACAGCAGTGAGATGCTGCAAAGCAACCCTTGCCTCTACATTTCCCATCTCTTCTCCCACTCCGTGGCAATGTAAGACAGTGAAGTGCAGCACCCACGCAGTGAGAAGCAGAGAGATCAGAAGAAAATGCTCTATGGGCCTTCAGTAGATACAACCCTCCAGTAAAGCTGCTGCTGGAACATCCTAACAAGAGACTCCAGCTCTTCCACAGATCCTGGCTTATTGCTTTGTTTCTGACCCAAGCCTTTCACCCCTGTGTTCTAGGTACTTGTCTGGACTTGAGCCCAGTTCCAGGTGAGGTTGCTGAGCCCAAGGTGAGGCTCTTGGTGTTTGTTTGCACATTGTGTTTGATTCCCCTAGTGCTTTGCACTGGGAGGAGTGTTTGCTGCTTTGGCCAAGATACAGCAGAAGTCTAGTGTTCTTCCCTGACTGCTGCTTGGCAGGGGTGATCGACCAGTTCTGCTCTGCTGCTGTTGTTCCTGAGTCCACATAGGCTTCAGCTGCAATTACGTAAACAACTTTCTGTATGGGTTTGTGCCAATGTGTGGCGCAATAGGGCAGGCCCTTGCCAGGTGCAGCTCAATGACCCAATGACTGAGGGGGAGACAAAGCCCAGGTCCAAGCCAGAGTGACTGCAGCCATTGAGATGTCCAGAGATTGCATGCAGAGGTCTGGAATAGGAGCATGGGAGAGTTTCTCAAATGAACAGGAATCTTAAGACTCCTTATCAAGAGCACTGCAGCAAACTGGGTCTGCCCCAGGAACGATGCAGAGATAGCATCTAGCTGACTTCAGAGCAAACCCCAAGGAATACAAACCCCTGTGCTGAACAGAGGGAACCTGCCTTTGACAGAGACCCAAATCCATCTGTTACATGGTGGCAGCATTGAGATAGCTCAGAGAGGCTGCAGGGTTTCCATATGTGGGCATGGCAGTGAGCTGGTGCATGCACAGGGCAGGGAAGGTGTAGAAGCTTTTTTATGTCCTACCCGACACAGGACAGTCAGGCCCTGTTTGCAGTTGAGAACAGTGAGGTGCTGAGCCAAAGAGGGTGATGGTACCATCCTAGTCCTCTCCGGGCTGGGCTGGATTACAGAACCCAGCCAGTGGGGACAGAGCAGTAGCTGATAGCCCTTCCCTATGGTGCTCTTATTAACCTCTCATTTTTCTTCCCCTGCCTCCCCAGAGGGCTAGGTTTTAGATGAGCAGTTGTATCTTAAATGTCTAGGGCCCTGTTGGCTCAATAGCCAATGCTCTTGTGTAGACAGTGGCCTGTGATCCTATGTGAATCTGGTTAATGGTCACATAGTTTCACCCTGAATTCACTCTTGTGTGCTGTTTGCAGTTATTTTTTAAATAAACTCCAAGTCTGTTAACCGTTTGTTTGTCCTGTTTCCTAAGTATATTAACCCATCCCACCTTCTCTTTCTCTCTCTTCCCAGCTGGAATTTAACCTTAATCCATGTTTATCTCAAACATTAGGCAGCTGCAGTTGTGATGCCAAGAGAACAAAGGTCTGAACTTCAGGTCAGAAAGGGGCACTTACTCTGAATTATGGGGATGAAGAGGTGCAGTGGTCAGACACCAGAATCCTCTGTGTTTCTGGAGTCAAACCCCTTCTTTCTAGATCTGTGGATAGTAGCATTGTGTATAGGAATCTGACTCGTAGTTTCCTGTGGGGTGTATGAATTGACACTGATCTAGCGAATTGATTGTAGGGTCAGTGTGAGATACTTGCTAAATCTTCCCCTCATGCAACATAATGGAGAATGCTAATGTGAATTGGACAACTGGGAGATAATGTGCAAACAGAAGTTTCCAGAAGTGGGACTCTCTGAAGTGTGAGTCTGAGTTGGCTGAAAGCTGTAAACACAAAGAATGGCAAATTAAAAGGGAAAAGCAAAATTGACCAGCCCTCCCCCTGATGATCTATATCTCAGGGGAGTAACCCCTGTGTACTTCACACCTTGCTACAGTGGGCCAAGAAATGGAAATCTCTTCCCAGGGGAAATGGTATTTTGGGAGAAAAGTCCCAAATAGGGACAAAAAGTCCCGTCCCCCCCCCGTGTGTGTGTGACACCCTGTATAGCGCCCCCCCCTCCCCCCCCCCCGTGTATTCCCCTCCACTTGTTCCCAGTCCCTTGGCTGTTGTCAGGTCTAAATCGTGCCCCTGCGTTCCCTAGCAGAGTGTTAATTAACTTGCCTTCACTCCCTCCCTGTCCCTGACAGCGAGTGCCTGGACTGAGCTGGTAAACACGGCTGGAGCAGCTGGAGGAACTGGGCAGCGAGGGGCCCGGGGGCTCACGCTTGCCCGTGCAGCGACGGGTAGCTGCCACCAGTCCCAGCTTGGCTCAGCTGCGTGTGACAACCCAGGCCCGGGAAATTTCCAGCCCGCGTCCTGGGAGTGAGAACTTTCCCTTTTCTGGGTCCCTCACGGCTCATTCGCTACGGAGACGAGCCCAGCCAGCCAAGGAGGGAAGCCCGGTGCGCGGAGAGCCCTGAGCAGGCTGCTGGCTTAACACCCCCCGCCCCGGTCCCCTGCCAGGGGTCTCCACAGCGGCCCGGGGCGGGGGCGGGGCCCGGGGCGGGAGCCGGGGGCGGGGCGGCCCGGGGCCCGGGGCGGGAGCCGGCGGGGCCCGGCAGAGCGCGGGCAGGCGGCGGCATGGTGGACAGCATCTACCGGACGCGCTCGCTGGGGGTGGCGGCCGAGGGGCTGCCGGACCAGTACGCGGACGGGCGGGCGGCGCGCGTCTGGCAGCTCTACATCGGGGACACGCGGGGCCGCACGGCCGAGTACCGCAGCTGGCTCCTGGCGCTGCTCCGCCGCCACCGCTGCCGCGCCGTGCTCGACGTGGCCTGCGGCACCGGGTGAGCGGCCGGGCCGCGGGGAGCGGGGCCGGGGCCGGGGCCGGGGCCGGGGCCGGGGCGGGGGGCCGGGGAGCCCGGAACGCCCACCCGCTGGGGGGGGGGGTGTGTGAGAGAGAGACACCCCGTACAGTCTCTCCCCCCCCCGTGTGTGTGACACCCCGTACGGCCCCCCCGTGTGTGAGAGACACCCCGTACGGTCTCTCCCCCCGTGTGTGTGACACCCCGTACGCCCCCCCGTGTGTGAGAGACACCCCGTACGCCCCCCCGTGTGTGTGACACCCCGTACGGCCCCCCCCGTGTGTGTGACACCCTGTGCAGGCCCCCCCCCGTGTGTGAGAGACACCCCGTACGGCCCCCTCTGTGTGTGTGACACCCCGTACGGCCCCCCCGTGTGTGAGGACACCCTGTGCAGGCCCCCCCCCCCCGTGTGTGTGACACCCTGTGCAGGCCCCCCCCCCCGTGTGTGAGAGACACCCCGTACGGCCCCCTCTGTGTGTGTGACACCCCGTACGGCCCCCCCGTGTGTGAGAGACACCCCGTACGCCCCCCCCGTGTGTGTGACACCCTGTGCAGGCCCCCCCCCCCGTGTGTGAGAGACACCCCGTACGGCCCCCTCTGTGTGTGTGACACCCCGTACGGCCCCCCCGTGTGTGAGAGACACCCTGTGCAGGCCCCCCCCCGTGTGTGAGAGACACCCCGTACGGCCCCCCCCGTGTGTGTGACACCCTGTACGGCCCCCCCCGTGTGTGAGAGACACCCCGTACGGCCCCCCCCCCGTGTGTGTGACACCCTGTGCAGGCCCCCCCCGTGTGTGAGAGACACCCCGTACGCCCCCCCCCGTGTGTGTGACACCCTGTACGGGCCCCCCCCCGTGTGTGACACCCCGTACGGCCCCCCCCGTGTGTGAGAGACACCCTGTACAGGCCCCCCATGTGTGTGTGTGACACCCTGTACTGGCCCCCCCGTGTGTGAGAGACACCCCGTACGCCCCCCCCCGTGTGTGAGAGACACCCCGTACGGCCTCTCCCCCCCGTGTGTGTGACACCCCGTACGGCCCCCCCCGTGTGTGCGTGCGTGACACCCCGTACGGTCTCTCCCCCCCGTGTGTGTGACACCCTGTACGCCCCCCCCCGTGTGTGATACCCCGTACGGGCCCCCCCCGTATGTGTGCGTCACACCGTGTGTGTGTGTCACACCCCATACAGTTCTCCGTGTGTGTGTGACACCCTGTACAGCTCCCACTGTGTGTGTGTGTCACACCACGTACAGCCCCCCCGTGTCTGAGACCCCCCCGTCTGTGAAATCCCCGTACAGCCCCACTGTGTTTGTGTGTGTGTCACATCCCCATACAGCCCCCACTGTGTGTCACATCCCCGTAGAGCCCCCAGTCTGTCGGATCCCCCTGTGTCTGAGACCCCCCCCAGTCTGTGCAATCCCCATACAGCCCCCTGTGTCTGAGACACCCCTGTGAGTGAGATCCTTAACCCCCCCGCCCTCGTGTGTGGGAGCCGCCCATCCCCCTCTGTGAGAGAGCCCCGTACAGAGGGGGAACCCCCAACATGTGTGTGTGAAATCGCTCTATAGCCCCACCATGTGTGTGACCCCCTACCTGTGTGTGTGAACCCTCCCCTACCCTGTAGGTGTGACCCTCCAACTCCCCCCCACCCTTCCCTCCATTGTGTGTTTGCAGGAACTCCCCCTACCCTGTGTGTGTGAGATTCCCCATACAGCCCCATCCCTGTGTGTGCCCCCCCATACATCCCTGTGGTGTGTGTGGGAAAACCCCTCCGCACACACATGCAGGAACCCCTACTGCCCCATGTGTGTGTGACCCCCCCCATACAGCCTCCATCCTGTGTGTGAGTGGAAACCCCTGCCTTGTGTGTGTGACCCCCTGTACAGCCCCACCCCATGTGTGTATGAACCCCTGAGATCGAGGGGACCCCCCCCGGTGCATGTGAGACGCCTCTTCAACCCCCCAGGGCCTGAGGGGAACCTCTACACCCATGGAGCCTTATGGGATACCCCATCTCACACCATCTGTGTGATGCCCCCAGCCCTGGCGCGCACCCGGGCACCCCGCTCATGTGCCCTGCGGGTGTGTGTCACACTCTTCCTGCCCTCGGCAGGGTGGACTCCATCATGCTGGTGGAGGACGGGTTCAGCGTGACCAGCGTTGATGCCAGTGACAAGATGCTCAAGTACGCCCTGAAGGAGCGGTGGAACCGGCGGAAGGAAGAGGCCTTTGACAATTGGGGTAGGCACAGTGCCCTGGGGCGCACACTTGGCCACATGCCATGGAGCAGTGTGCCTGCCCCTGGATTGCCTTGGGGTGGGGAGGCCCCAGGTCCTGTCTTTTAGCCCGATGCAACATGTACGCCTTTGATTTCCCCTTGGAAATGAGCCGCTCAGGCTCTGAACCCTTCCTGGTTTGTCTCTGGCTGGCAATGAGCGCAGTTGGGGGCTGAACAGGAGAACAGCTTCCTGCTGGCACTGGGGGTGATGATGCCTCTGTAGGGGGAGCTCAGAATCCGCTGGACTCCTGCTGCTGCTCATCCCGGCATTGAAACGCCTACTGCCGGCTCTGCCAGGCTTCCCCTGCCCCAGGGAATGAACGTCCAGTCCCCAGGTGCTGTAAGCTGCATGTCCAAGGCAGACCCCCCTCATGGTACCCTGTCTCTCAGAGACCTACTGGAACATTTCCCTGGCATAGGGTCATCAGCAAGTGTAACAACGTGCTGTGTGCCCCTCTTCCCTTGAAGTCATTAAGGAAGACACTTGGATATCACACCCCGTTCGCCCGCCTCGCATGATGCAGCGCTAGCTTCCCTGTGCCTGGCTTTGAAATGGGAATGATGCCCCGTCCCACCTCCCCAGGGTAGTGAGTGTCTGAGTGTTGCGGCTGTTGTCTTTGGCCATGGCAGTGCCTCTCTGAGCCGAGCTGGTCAGTTAGCACTGCTCTGTGTGGTGCGTGCTGGGGGTCGGCAGTGCTTTCTGGGATGCAGTGGAAATGGGTGCTGAGGCAGGAGGAGTGGGGATCTGTGTGCAGGAGGGAAGGCCCCCTAGCCTAGGGAAGGCAAGGCGCGCGTGTGTGTGTGTGTAACCAGCTCTCGTGTTTCAGAGTAACAGCCGTGTTAGTCTGTATTCGCAAAAAGAAAAGGAGTACTTGTGGCACCTTAGAGACTAACCAATTTATTTGAGCATGAGCTTTCGTGAGCTACAGCTCACTTCATCAGATGCATACCGTGGAAACTGCAGCAGACTTTATATACACACAGAGAATATGAAACAATACCTCCTCCCACCCCACTGTCCTGCTGGTAATAGCTTATCTAAAGTAATCTTCAGGTTAGGCCATTTCCAGCACAAATCCAGGTTTTCTCACCCTCCACCCCCCCACACAAATTCACTCTCCTGCTGGTGATAGCCCATCCAAAGTGACAACTCTTTACACAATGTGCATGATAATGAAGTTAGGCCATTTCCTGCACAAATCCAGGTTCTCTCACTCCCCCACCCCCCTCCAAAAACCCACCCCCATACACACACAAACTCACTCTCCTGCTCTCATGTGGTGCAGTCATTGAGGAGGCCAACTGGCTCACCCTGGACAAGGACCTGCAGAAGCCTGGAGATGGGTTTGATGCTGTCATCTGCCTGGGAAACTCCTTTGCGCATCTGCCCGATTTCAAAGGTGAGCCTGGTGAACGGGGTCTGCTTCTGGGGACCAGCCCTGCAGCCAGAGCCCTGAGGGCCGGGGGCAGGTGCGCACGCAGGGTTCTCATCTCCAAAGCACCAGTCCTCAGCAGCTGCCAGGCGAGACAGGCCCACCATCCCATTTACTGCTGCAGGGGGTTGCTGAGACTTGCTCAAGCCCACGCTGGGATGGCAGCAGGATTTGAACTCCCAGCCCATGCTCAGTCCGTGTCCAGAATACAACCAAGGTCCCAACTCCCTGTGTGGTGCAGGAATGAGGGAGAGAAGAGAAGGTTGCTCGGCTCCACCTAGGAGCGTCCTGGATTCTGGGGCTGCTCTAACTTACACTGTGCTGCAGCGGCTCTATATGAGCTGGCACCAGCCGCCCTGTCCTACCCTAGCCCCCCCTCCCTGCCCTGAGGGCACTGGGCTGGTCCTCTGGTTGTACCTGCTCCAGGGGCCCTCTAATGCTAGGGCGTTCCTGGATGGCCAGTGTGGGCCATGCTAGGGCCTGCTTATCTCCAGCCAGGAAATGGGGCTCTTGGGGAGGCAGACTAGCTGGCTGTGGCCAGTAAAGCATTGCTTAGCTGAGGCCCGCAGGGCCCCGGAGCCCCCTACATGTCCTCTGCTCTCTGTCAGCGCCACTGTAGGACAGAGCGAGATGCCGTGGGCAGCTGGGGTGGGGGATGGGCTCTGGTGTGTTGCAGATGGGGGTAGCTGAATCCCGCCCCTTTGCCTAGGTGACCAGAGTGACCATAAACTGGCCCTTAAGAACATTGCGAGCATGGTGCGACCAGGCGGCCTCATGGTCATCGACCATCGCAACTATGACTACATCCTGGCCACGGGCTGCGCCCCCCCTGGCAAGAACATCTACTACAAGGTCACTGCCCTTCAGGCCTCCCTGGTGGAGGGGGAGGTCACTGGGGGGGGGGGCGCTGCTCTGTTTGTCTTGTCCCATGCGGGATAGGGAGAGAGCTGACTGGCACTCAGTGATGGGGAGATAGAATCCTCCCGCCACCCCACACGTCCTCCCTGGCCACACAACCTGGATCTGGCAGTCCCCCAGCCATGCCATGGGCTCTGGTGCCCTGGTGGCATGAATCCTCAGCTGGCCTGATAGGAGGGGGCAGCTCTGGCTAATGATGGACAGGGCTTAGGGAGGTAATGGGGGAGCCTGAACCGACTGGAGTCACAGGTGAGGACGGAGCGGAGGAAGGAGAGTGTAGCAGCCCCCTGCGGGCCCTCGGGGGTAGCCGCGGCCGGAGGCAGCACTGGATGCTGTGCAGACCACACCAGGAGAGCAGGCTGTGTTGGGGGTTGGGATTGGAGCATCACCACAGCTCCAGGCGGGCAGGCTCCATCCCAGAACGAGCAGGCAGGGGGAGGCTAATGCCACCCCAGCAGACCTGGGGCAACTCCCCCCATTGTGCCTGGGGGCTGACTCATGGGAGGGGAGGAGGTAACAGGACGCTCTTGGCCTTTTACCCCTCCCAGAGTGACCTGACAAAGGACATCACCACATCCGTGCTGCTAGTGAACAACAAAGCCCATATGGTGACCCTGGACTACACCCTGCAGGTCCCAGCCCAGGAGCCAGAGGAAGCCACGGAACTGAGGTATGTGCTGGCCGGCACAGTCACTGGTGGCGAGAGCAGGGGTGGGCCCCATCCACGTGCACACGAGGCGTCTGGGCACAGGGTGCACGCCGCAGGGGCCTGTCCTGCTTTGCCCAGCTGGGGACTCCTGCAGGCTGAAGAGAAGCACAAGCCCTGGGCGGCTTGGCTGCATCCCTGCCAGCCCGACTCCCCCACTCACGGCAGGCTCCTGGCAGGGTCACGTTGGCACAGGCCAGAGGCCCCCCCACCCCAGGCGCCTGCCCCAGCCCCTCACTGTGGTCTCTCTCCTGTGTTCCAGCAAATTCCGTCTCTCCTACTACCCTCACTGCCTGGAGGCCTTCACGGAGCTGCTGAAGAACGCCTTCCATGGGCAGTGTCAGCACAGTGTCCTGGGTGACTTCCAGCCCTACCAGCCCGGCCAGGCCTACACCCCCTGCTACTTCATCCACGTGGTGAAGAAGACCGGCTGAGGCACCGCCTGGCGTTGCTGGCTGGACTGCGCCCCCGGCCCTGTGGCAACGGACGAGGACGTGGAACGCTTCTCCATCTTCCTGTCTGAACAGCTCTGCTTGGGCGGCTGATGGGACGCTCCACCAGCTGGCCGCTTCAGGGGAAGGCCCCAGGGTTTGCCTGTGAGGCCTCCGTAAGGCTCTGTGGCTGGCTAGGCTGGCCTGTACGGCTGCTGCTTGTCCCTCTCTGCTTCTCGCATTTGCCAGGCTGCACCCGGGGTGGGGGGCGTTTGTCCAGATCTCAGGGCTGTCGAGAGCTCTCCAGAAGGCTGTTGCGGGGAAAGTGAAACAACGCTCATGGAGAGTTACCAGTGCACGTGGTCCTGCGTGTCTGTTCTGCGCCTGGGCTGGGGATGCAACGCTCCGTGGAGGCTGGAGTTGGTGTGAGCAGGACTCTGCTGGTGCCGGTCATGGGGATCTCTCTGCACCCACGAGGGGGGGCAGTGCCTTTGTGCCCTTTGTACGGATGAGTGACAGGGCCGGCTCACGCTGGTTGCTGCGGGTAAGGCCCAGGCCCACTGGCTCGGGTACTCGTAGCGGCGGCAGCTGGAGAACATCCCCAGCCAGTGGCCTGGCTGCAGTGTCAGCAGCTGTCGAACTCCCCAACTGGACTAAGCTGCCAAGGCTCCAGCCCGGAGGGGCCCGAGCAAGGGTTGCTGAGCGCGGCCCAGGACCGGCGGGGTGCAGCTGGTGGCCTGCTGCCGGGTAGCAGCAGCGTGAGCCTGACCCGGGTGCTAGCTGAGGGCAAGGAAAGGAGTCGAGAGAGAAAAGCAGGTGGCACAAGCCTCGCAGCAGGGAAAACCACTGCCAGCTGGTGCAGCTGCTCAAGGCTGGGAGTGGGGGGGAGAGGTCCTTGTCTTGTCTGCCAACAGCTAGTACCCGCCTCCCTCCCAGCGCAGGGCGCAACCTGGCTGGGGAAGGTGGCTGCTGTCCAGAGCCAGGCTCCTGGCCCTGAGCTAGCTTCCTCCAGGTGTTGTCAGCATTCAGCCGGTGAGCGGGGGCTAAGCACCTAGCTGCATGGCCGAGGGTGCCGGGAGAGCGACGAAGGGGTAGACCAGCCAGGCTGGAGGCACTTGGCAGCACTGGGAGGGGTCAGCCCCAGCGCCCTGCTGCTGAAAAGGGCAGCGAGAACGAGAAGGTGCTCGTGGGGGCTGGCAAGGCGAGGTGGCTGCTCAAGGCAGCAGCAGGTCTCTCTGGCCCCAGAGGGGAGGTGGCAGCCTAATCCCGAAAGGCTGGGGGGTGCAACACAGCCAGCCGCTAGTGGGGCAGCTTCGGGGCCTGTGCTCAGAAGCGCTGTGCCTAACACTGGTGCCCGTGCCTCAGCCCAGCTCCGGGCCAGCATCCTACTCAGCACCTCCTCGCCCCCCCCCCCCCCATCAGCGTGCCCATTGCGGGGCTGCTCTCCCAGCAGCAGAGGAGGGTAAGTGTCCATTGGTGGCTGGAAAGAGGCACTCTGCTGCTCCAGCCGGCTCAGTCCCTCCCCGGGGGAGAATGCCAGGCGTGACCACAGGCTGCGAGAACTGCTACTAATCGCTGGCACTGCTGAGGACAGGCTGTTGCGATTCCCCTGGGAGAGGAAGCTGGGGCCAGGGAATGCGAGAGAAAAGCTGAAGCCAGCATCACTGACCAAGTCTTACTGCCCCACAGTGTCTCCTTGTCCCCAAAGAGCCAGCCACACAGATAGGGGCCAGGGCACTGCTACAGCCCAGGCAGCCTTTGCAGGCCCAGCACTGCTGGGCACAGCTGCCTGGCATAGACCCAAACTCCCTGCCAGGCTCACGTGAGGCCCCAGCTGGCTCAGCTCCGCCCCTGCAAGCCCCACAACAGAAGCTGGTAAGTGGGTACAATGACACCAAGCCAGGCTTGACAGGAGCCCAGTCTGCTTCTTGCGACCTGCGTGCCTGGTGAGTCAATGCCCCTCTGTGTGCTCAGACTGTAATGACCTCTGGCAGCTCTCTGTGAATGCCTGACCCCAGATGAAGCCAGAAGCTGCAGAGGGGGCAATAAATCCCCAGACGCAGCCGAAAACTAGACCAGAAACTCCCCCTTTATTGAGAAAGCCTATGTACAGTACATACCCCTGCCCCCTGCCCGTGCAGCCAGCCACATCCTCACACAATTCAGGTGCTCCGGGCCTCTTCCCTGTGTACTGCCCATGTGCTAGGAGCTGGCCAGGGGGATTCAGAAACTTCTCAGGTGACCCACACTTCCTCCCTGCCTCTTTGGCTCCCCTCCTGTCTTGGTGGTGGCTGCCTGAGTGATCAGAAGCACCATCCCTAGCTGTAGTGCATAAGCCAGGAGGGAAAGCAGCAGGGGACCCTCCCACCACAGGTGGCTAAAGCTCCACCAGGAAGTTCTCTCTCATTCAGGATGAGATTCCCCTCCATGCCAAGGGCCAGCACGAGACCACCCTTCAGTGGTGCCAGGTTTTATGCTAGCCCTGTACCCAGAGAGAAGAGTTGTGGGTGTGAATTCCCCTCTCTCCAGGAGAAAAGTCCGAGACCTACTCCCAGAGCCCCCAGCTGTCTACAACCACCCTGGCCCCATTCCTTGGCACAGCACCACGATAGCTTTGGAGAATCAGACATATCTGCTTGAAACAGTGCACTTCTGACACAAATCTGCACCAACCCCCATTCCTACCTCACCTCCTCCCAGAACTGTCTTGCTCTCATGGTCTCCCCCGCTACACCCCCTGTCACCTGAGCTGGGACAGTGCCCCGCTGCACCCCCCAGCTATGGAACTGCTGAGAGATACAGCTCCACGTTTCCTTGGTGCTCCCGAAGCTCTCCTTTAATTTAGTGAAACAGACCAAGCCCAGTTTCTCTCCAACTCAGATCTTAGGTCAGCACCAGCGCACAGAGACTGACCCTGCCATGCTGCACCATGGCACACAGCCCGGGAGAAGCAGCTGCTGTGCTTCCTGGCAGCCCATCGGAGAGATGAGAAGGAGCCCTAGAAGGGCATGAGTTGGAGCTTATCCACAGCATGGAACGCAGCCCCCAGCCCAGCAGTAGGGAAGCCATTTCCTGCACTGACCACAACACTGATCCCAAGAAGGCGGTGTCTGCTAATTCACTCACATCCCAGGGAGGCTGTGGGACGGGGAAGAGACAATCCACCCCCAAGCCCAGGATCTCTGCTTACTCCAGGGGGAAGGCACAGGGTCATGGGACATCCATGACTAGTGCAGGGTCTCACAGGGGCTTTGGTTGCACTCCTTTCCCTTGAGATCCACAACTCAGCTTAAAGCCCCTTCCTCACACACCAGGTCATGGGGGCGGGATGGCGGCTGTGGGAGTGAGGGCCAGGCTGTGGTGCACCCAAGACGTGAGGTTGGAGGAGGGGGCCTGGGACAGAAGAGGAACATGAACCCCAGCTGTGCTGCCCAAAGCCTCAGATCCACCCCACGTCCATGAACGGCGGCCAGGCTTGGCCAGGAGTCAGCAGGTGATGACATCTCCACCTCTCCACGTCACCAGCCCACACAGCTGTCCCGAATCCTCTTGGAGTTCTCCATATTAGTGCTTCATGAGCGCCTTCCCTTCCCTTTCCACTGCAGGCTAGCAGGCAGCAAACTTCCGCTGGATCACTCTGTATTTAAGCAGCTCCTGCTCCGAAACGGATGGCTGCAGCCTTGCAGCAGCTTGTTCAAAATCCTCCATGCTCAGAACTAGAGCTGAACTCTCCGTGTCCAGCCCTGGGGGAAAGAGTTACACAGGCACCTGAATGCACATGGCACAGGGAGTTGGTCTTCCCCACCCCCAGTCCAGGAATCTGCCCCCAGCCAGGCAAGACTTGACAGCCCCCACTCTAGACTCTGCATGAGTTTTTGAACAGCCACATGAGGCTCTGATTTCACCCTGCCCCCATCCCCTGCCTCCAGCCCCTCCTCTGACATTCTCTCGCATTCAGAATCATGGCTTAACAAAAGCTGCCCAAGCCTAGGCAAATAAGAACCTGCCTTGTGGGAAGGCAGATGCATGAACTCAATTTGGGCAGAATGGCTGGGCTTGGCGAACGCCTCCACGCCAGCTCCCCAGAGGGCGAAGGGCACCCTGCCGCGTCTTGCAGTGGAGAATGTTCTAGAATCATGTGATTACGGGTGACTCTCAGCTCTTGGTTTTGTAATGAAGTTTCTAACCATCATGGTTGCGGAGCAAAGCTTGAAACCGTGGTCCAGGTGCCACCTAAGAGCTCCAAAATCAGAAATGAAAGAGAACCCACAGTCTATTCTCTTCTTAAATCCCAGGACTTTAGGGGTCCTGCTTGGTGACTGTGGAATGTTCTGGGCTGGCAAACCTCTAAACCCCGCTCTGCCTCGTGCACATGGGAGCTGTCTGCCTGTCAGTGACCAGAGGGGACAGCTCATGCCTTTCTCCGCAGCCACTCCCTTTCCCTTTAACCTTTCACGGAGAGAAGCTGCAGAGCAGCTGGTGAGAAGAAGAAAGGGGGGCGACAACAGAGAGCAGAGGAGACCTCCTTGCTCCAGCAGCGAGCGTGCCTACAGACTTTTTGGGGTTACACCGGGGCGGGGGGGTGGGGATCGTAGTCCCTGAGCCAAGCTGCACATACTCGGCACTCAGACTCTCCCCTCCTGTGTCAACCTCACCAGCCCTTGGTCACTTTCGGGCCGTGAGGCTCCCTGCTCAGATCAGATTGAACAAGCCCTGGTGGGACTGTTCTCAGAGCCTGGTGCCAGACCCATCACTATGCAGCTGCCTTGTGCCGAGAGCAGGGGGACAAACAACCCAGCTGGAAGTGGCTGACCGCCAGGATGGCAGAGCAGAGTCCACTTCAAGCCCATTTATATAATGTTTGTTTACCTAGCTTAAGGCACACGTACAAGAGAGAGTGGCTGGAGCGAGAAAAGGTTGCCACACCACTTGGTGACCAAACGCAGCCAATGACAAGTCCCCTTTCAGTCGCTGTTCACTACCCCGGCTTTGGCCAGGCAGGAAGGCTGGGTCCCAGGGCTCTCCCTGCTGCCTGACACATGGTTCTCTCATCCCTGGACAGAGCATTTTTTAAGTCTGACTCTCCATTTATTTTGCCTCACTCGGACCCTTCTTAATACTGCAAAATTAGACAGCATGCTGAGGAGGCAAACCCGGAGAGGGAAGCCAGGATCATGACCCTATTCTACAGATGGGGAGCTCCGTACAGAGACATACCAATGCCCATCACACAGGCTGATCCATGCAGACAGACCCCACCGTGCGGAGCCTCAAAGAGCCCCGTGACAGAGCTAGGACTTGGACAGTGGGGTTCCTAGCTCCAGCCCACCGCTCTAACTAACGGACAATGCTGCCTCTCCATTGCTTTCATCTGCCTTGGTGTGTGCATGCCTCCCAGTTTAGTTACAATCCCTTGTGAATGTTCCCAAAATGCCCAGATCATTGGTGAACAAGACCTGACCTAGCCTGAATCCCCATGGTAATCCCCGGAGGAGCCTCCTCCCAACGTGGCTTGGCCACTTGGCATTCCCCTTTGTCCCAACCCCCAACAGAGTCTAGTCCAAGCCAGTGTGAATTGATGAGGGAAGATTTCACAAGACACTGTATCAAATGCTTCACTAAAACCCAATTCACTGCCCTTAAACCCTATCAGGGGAAACCCCCATGTCTGCCCGGTGTAATTTGTTCTGCATCACTCCCCTCCCAGTAGCTGGGGGTCCAGCTTGTCTCTAGAGATTTTAACCTCTGCACAGTGCACAAGGGGAAAGGGCTGGGCTCCTACCTTCCTCAATCCAATCCACCTTCCTTTTGACAGCACACATCATGGCGTCTGCACAGAGCGCATACAGATCTGCTCCCGTCAGCTGTGCAGGGCACTGATCCAGGACACTGTTGAGGCTCACTGAAGGGTCCAGTTTGAACCTGCCAGGAAGGGAAATGCTAGATCCACAGACAGCTGGAGACTGAATCCAGCCACACAGAATCCAGCCAGAAGGCTGTGGGCAGGAGGACTCGGATCCCCAGGTCAGCTCCTCCCTGTGCAGCCCCCCTGGGCTCTGTACTAGGTTCTCCATAATCACAGGCTCCACCACTTGATTAACCTACTCGTTCATTTCCCTCCTCCAAGAACACTGCTGGCCCACATCACAAGTGGAGTCTCACTCCCGCGGGGTAGATTCAAAGGCAATTCAGATCTGTCAATCAGGGAAGACCAGGCGTCTGCAGGTCTGGCTCCTGGCTGCAGACTCCTCCCAGAAGACAGCTTCCGTACCTACCTATATCAAAGTGGTCTCGATATCAAAAATTCCTGTGCAAACCCCACACCCCAGAGGTTCCGTCTCCCCTAACAGGAAGGGCTCTGGCAGACGAGCCAGCCACACGGCCAGACCGGAGAGCATACGACACAGATTTCAGCAACACACATGTTCGTTTCTCCAACCAGGATATGCCTGGCCTGAGCTGGAAGAAACAGCAGTGATCGTCCACAAGCCAGATGGGGAAACTAAAACACCTCCAAACAGGTTAAAGCACAGCTGTACACCATGGATAATCCCTAGGACAGGGATGGGAGACTCCCTGGGGCCCTGCAGTGCGGGCAGGGTAAAAACACTGGCAGATCACAATGGGACCCCTGGCACCACAACCTCTATAGTGCAGGGCCAGCTCCTCAGCTGGTGTCAAGCAACAGTGACTTCAACAAAGCAGCACATAACTCCCCTGCTGAGGGTCTGTCCCCTTGTGTGCAGACACAGCCCTGTTACAGCGCTCCACATCTCTTTGGCTGAGGCCAGGCCTCTTGCAGGCCAGGAAGGGGCTGTGGGTTGTGAAGGTCGAGCCCGGAGCTGAAGAGGTGGTGTGAGCTCATGTAGGCCTGGATGGAGCCCGGTACAGCCCTGCTCCTGCCCACAGCTGCAGGGCTTTCCTTCTCTCCTGGGCAGCAGGCCTGTCTGCCTGGCCTGACACCTCACACACCCTGCTGCCAGCCAGCATGGCCAAAACAAATCCCCAGGCCAGGCCAGAGTCTAGGGAGCAGTGCTGCGGCAGCGAGGCCTGTGCACCAATTCCACCTCCAGCTCCAAGCTGGGGGCAGCCCACAGAGCTCTGGGCACCATGACTGGCACCTCTGAACTGCCTTCAACTCTGCCAGCCACCCCCCACCCATGCTTAGCCCAGCCCCCCAGCCACACTGCGCATGCACAGCTAAGTAAGGAAGCGGCTTGTTCGGAGCTAGGCATCTGGGCAAACACTCACTTCCTGGTGATGGCGCTCAGCACCCGCAGCTGAGACTCACGGTCCTCATTCATGCCGACGTAGACCAGCTTGTCAAACCTGGCAGTGGAGAGAAAGAGCCAGTCAAGGACAGATCAAGAAAAACCTGCTTCAACAGACAAGCCACATGCTCCCAGCGTCAGCACAACAGCCCTGCCCCCAGCACCAGGGCAGTTGGTGGCTCCCTGGCACCAGCGTTACCAGGCTCCACTCTCACGCTGAGCCCAGGGACTGGGCAGACAGAGGTGGCCTCACGTCACCCGATTCTCAGCCTGTCCCACCCCAGGGTAAATCAGAGGAGCATGAGGGCTGCTCTAGCTTATGTTCGGGTTGCAATGGTCCCCACAGGCTGAGGGCCAGCCCGGGTAGCCAGAATCAACATGTTTCAGCCCTGCCTCAGCCCTCCTCCAGCTCATGCCTGACGAGAGGCGCTGAGTGGGAAGCCAGCACGGACCCTTTGCAGGAGCTCTGCAGAGGCTGGGGAGCCCCGTACACCAGGGCTAATGTCCAGGACTGTTTCCGTTCCCAGTACGCCGCCAGACTGGAATAAAGAGGCTGGAGGGCAACAGGAAATCCATCGCCCCCATTGTCTCCACTGTGGTAGCTTTCAAAGGCCGCAATCAGCACCAGGGCTGTGTCACGCTCTGTCCTGCACACAAACATAGGCAGAGACGGGCCCAGCCCAGAAAAGCTTGCAGCGTAAAAGAGACGAGTGAACATACCACACCACAGGAGGGAAAGGGGACTGGGGTGGGCAAAGTGATAAGGTAACATGGTGATGCAGGCTGCACTGGGCACAACGTGATCTCTTTGAAGCCCGACAGCCACTTGCCCCGTGGGCCCAGAGGCCGAGGCACTGCCCAAGGAGCCTCTCCCCACATATGGACAAGAACAGTACCCATGTGCCCAAGCAAGCCCAGAGCAGCGAGCAATGTACCTGCCAGGCCGGAGCAGTGCTGGGTCCAGGAGGTCAGGTCTGTTGGTGGCACCGATCACAAACACGTCTCTGGTGGAATGAAGTCCATCAAGCTCTGCTAGCAGCTGGGAGACAACTCTACCAAGGGCAAGAGAGGAACGACAAAGGTACGGACCCTCTGGAGTTACTGCTAATCCAACCTTAAGCTGTGAACAAACCCACTCCCCAGATCCATAGACACTTAGCAGTATTATCATCACCAGATCACCCACAAGCCCCAGCTCAGACCAGGGCCCCATTGTACCGGGCACGGTGGAGACACACCATAAGAGACAGCCACTGCCCCAAGCAGCTTATAAGCTCAACAGACAAGACCAAGAAATAGAGAGGGAGACAGAGTGTGTGTGTGTGGAGCATCTTGGCTCACTCAGCAGGTCACTAGCGGAGCTGGTCACAAGACCCAAGTCTTTTGACTTCCTGTCCAGTCCCCAGTCCCTGAGACCATGCCACCCACAGCACGCCTGCACACACACCCCCCGCCCCGAAAAGCACCTCACACACACACAGCCCTTGAGACCCATAGGCCTCTCTAACAGGGAACTACACGGGCACAGCCCAAGACCCCTGCCTTGGGGCAAGAACACAAATGGCCTTGTGGTTAAGGCAAGTTCCCAGCTCTGCCAGACTCTCTGTGTGATCTCAGGCAAGCCCGTTCATCTCTCTGAGGCTCCATTCCCAACGCTGCCCTGCCCCCCCCGGCACCTGATGAGGATACACACACTAATGTCTGAGAAGCGCTCCGATGCTCTGGTGACAGGAACCATATATAGACAGACACACATCTCTGTGGATCAGGTTCCCTACAGAGACATTTGCTAACCACAGCTCAGACCTGGAAAAAGGTAATGTTGTGCCAACATTTAAAAAGGGTAAACACGATGACCTGGGTAATTATAGGCCTGTCAGTCTGACATCGATCCTGGCCAAGACAGTGGAGTGGCTGATATGGGATTCAATTAATAAAGAATTAAAGCAAGGTAAGATAATTCACGCCAATCAACATGGCTTTATGGAAAATAGATTCTGTCACACTAATTTGGTTTTGATGAGATTATAAATTTGATAAAAATAATAACGTTGATGTAATATACTTAGACTTCTGTAAGGGATTTCACTTGGTACCACAGGACATTTTGATTAACAAGCTAGAATGATATAACATTACCATAGCACTCATTAAATGGATTAAAAGCTGGCTAACTGATAGGTCTCACAATGTAATTGTAAATGGGGAATCATCATCGAGTGGGTGTGTTTCCAGTGGGGTCCCGCAGGGATTGGTTTTTGGCCCTAGGCTATTTAAAATTTTTATCAATGACCTGGAAGAAAACATAAAATCATCCCTGATAAAGTTTGCAGACATAAAAATTTGGGGAGTGCTAAATAACGAAGACGACAGATCACTGATACAAAGCGATCTGGATCACTTGGTGAACTGGAAGCAAGCAAACGGTATACATTTTAAATTGGCTAAACGTAAATGTGTACATCTGGGAACAAAGGCGGCAGCCAAACTTACAGGATGAGGGACTCTATGCTGGGAAGCAGTGACTCTGAAAAAGATTTGGGGGTTGTAGTGGATAATCAGCTGAACGCCATGCGACACCGTGACCAGAAGAGCGGACGTGACCCTGGCATGTGTGAACAGGGGAAGCTCCAGTAGGAGCAGAGAGGTTGTTTTACCTCTGCATGGGGCACTGGTCCGACTGCTGCTGGAATCCTGCAGCCAGGTGTGGGGTCCAAAATTCAAGAAGGATGTTGATAAATCGGAGAGAGGTCAGAGAAGAGACACAAGAATGATTAAAGGATTAGAAAACCTGCCTTAGAGTGGTAGACTCCAGGAGCTCAATATGTTTAGCTTTCCAAAGAGAAAGTTAAAGGGTGAACTGATCACAGTTTATAAATATCTACTTGTGGAACAATTATGTAATAATGGGCTCTTCAACCTCAGAGATAAAGGTAGAACATGATCCAGTGGCTGGAAGTTGAAGCTGGACAAATCCAGACGGGAAATAAGGCATAAATTTAACAATGAGAGTAATTAACCATTGGAACAACTTACCCAGGGCCATGGTGGATTCTCCATCACTGACAATTTTTAAACCAAGACTGGATGTGTTTCTAAAAGCTCTGCTCCAGGAATTACTTTGGGGCAGTCTCTGGCCTGGGCTATACAGCAGGTCAGACTAGACGAGCATAATGCACCCTTCTGGCCGTAGAATCTAGGAACCTGCCCCGTAGTGTACTCTTGCGTAACGAGCTCACCTGCAAGGCACTGCTGGCAGTCAGACCGGTGTGCACCCTCTGCACCCAACAGCCACCCCACAGGGAGTCAGGTGAACTGTGAGTGGCAGACACTGCAGCATCAGGCCTCTGGATACCCTGCTGTGTCTAGTCTAGTCAACAGACTCTATTCCTAGGCCCACAAACATGAGAAGCTACCCTCAAGCCTGTGGATGCCTTGTCAGGCTCAGCCGAGCACAGCCACACCACCTTCATAACGCTTCAGGTTACAACTCACTGTGCTCAGCTGAGCCTTGCACATAGTCACCGTCAGAGGCATGTGCTCCCAAAAATCCCACCTACAGGCCTCCTGCCGCACCCCGCTGGGCTGCAGGAACGTGACTCAGATTCTGCTGACACATGAAAGGTGTGCGGTGCTTCACACAGCACTCCCTGCCCTGAAGCGCTTCCCAGCTGACAGAGGGAAAGAAACAAGACATGGGTTATGATTTCAGCAGTGATGGCTCTTCGTGGGCAAGGACTGTGTCTTCATATACGTTTGCACAGCAGCCTGAATGCTGATCCTGACTGAGGCCTCTCCGGTCATTTTAATAAGTGTTTGCCCCACGCCCAGCAACAGGAGGGCCTGATCTCAGCCAGAGGCCCTCAGGACTTACTACAATCAGCAACAGATAATGACAACGCCCCACGTGTGAGGCAGTGCGAAAGCAGGTGTCAAGCCCACTGCAGCAAAGGAGAGGACTGGGAGGAGCAGGGAGGCAATGAGGGAAGAACTAAGGTGAGATTCTGCCACCAAGCTATGTGTGCCTGGCCCTGCCATGCAATCTCACACATGCCTGGCGTGTATCAAATCACCCAGAATCCTAATGTAGCTGCCAAAACAGAAGGGCGCAGCAAGCACTCACCTGTCCATAACTCCACCTGAGTCTCCGCTCCGTCCACGGTTGGGTGCCAAGGAATCCAGTTCATCGAAGAAGATAATGCAGGGGGCAGCTGCCCTGGCTCTGGTAAACACTGGGAGGAAAGACACACGCAGAGCATGGGCACCCAAGAAAGGGCTGCACAGAGAGAGCTGGCACAGTGGGGAGCCCCCATCGAGCAAGCAGTCCAGAGTGGGAGGAAAAGAGAGTTCTCTCTTCCATAACTGGTGTTCTTCGAGACGTGTTGCTCAAGTCCAGTCAAGGGGGCGCCGGAGCCAGTCCCCTACGGATACTGCTGAGGGGAAAAGCTACCGGCACCATGCATGTGGCGAGCACATATGTAAGTTGAATGGACATGAGCAATCACCGGAAAACGACCGGATCCTGCTTTGCAGACACATACTCCTCAGCCCAGAGCTCTGCCATCTCTCCTGGGACGTGACAGAACATGCCCACCGCTGTTCAGGGAGGAGGCTGCTTGGCAGACAGGAACAGGGCATGTACTCCAGGCACAGGGGTGCATGAGGCAAGGCAGAAAGCACAAAGAAGAGGGCGGCTATGCAGGTGGCACCCTGGGACGGCTACTCACCATTACTGTTATTTATTGGGTGTATTACGGTAGCATCTAGCAGCCCACCGTGGAGCAGCCCCACTGTGCTAGGCGCTGTACAAACACAAGACAGAGAGACAGCCCCTGCCCCAAGGCGCTTACAGTCAAAGTATAAGACATGAGACAACAGATGGGGACAGACAGGGGCATGCAAGGAAACAATGAGGCACGATTGTGTAAATAGACGACACAGACACGGGGAAGGGGGGATGCAGTAGCACCCACAGGCAGAGTGACCAATGGGATGGCAGCAGATGGCACATTAGTGCCATGATTTTTTGTTCTTTTCTCTTTTTTTGGTGGGTTTAGTTAGCAGGGGATCAGCTAAATGGGAGCGGGAGAAGACCGGGGAGTAGGAGCAGTGTGGTGTGAAGCCGTGCCCCAGCCCTCCCTCACACAGCCATTCAGCACAGGGTGGAGAAAGTCAGAGAAATCTCAGCCCTTTTGCCTGGACTGTCCAGAGGGCCCTGCTTTGCCAGCTCTCATCCCCACCGGCTGGAGTCACTAGCTGTCTCCAGGGGGGAAAGGAGGCACCATCTGTCTGCTACAGCAAAAAGGCTCCTTTCACCACTCCCTCAGCCACCCCTGTTTGTCCGTTTTGTCCACCTGTTGGGTCTTATCATAGAGCCAGTCTGCGAGCTCTGCAGCAGCGACTGGCTTCCCATGACATGTCTGGACACACCCAGACACTGGGGCCCTGAGCCTGGTCTGTGGCCCAAAGGGACTGACGTAACACAAACAGCAGCAATAACGGTGAAGGGCCTGGAAAGAGCATGGAGCACAGTAGGGGAGAGATGCAGCTGGGTGTGATTACAGAGGTGTGACAATCAGGGTCCAGACCACCCAAAGGGAGAACAGCAGAATGACCAATTGAAGCAACTGGTCGTATACAATGTGACAGGCAAGTCAGGTCTTTTTTGAAACCCTGTGATGTTCATAACTTGATGGTCATTATGAGATATGTCGGCAGATGGTGGTTATGAATCTATGTCTTTAAGTATATAAAAACCGTGCTCATAACCTGTACTACAATTCAGATCCACCTCACAGCAGGGAGGGGTGCTGGCCATGAAATGCTGGATCCCCTCTATGATGGGGGTACACAAGGGAACTGTTCAGGAAATACCTTATCTTAGAAAAGGGAACTGAGCTAATAGAGAAGTGTGAAACCTGCAGTGGCGTCTTTATGTTTATTTTCTGTGTCTTGTATGTGTGTTTACTTTCCCTATTTCACCTTCCAATCGGTGGCTTTCCCATTAATTCAACCTTGTTTATTTTTAGCCCATGCAGGTCTCTGGCAGGCAAACAGCATGGAATATGCATGCCAAAGTGAGCTGATAACTGGGGGCAGGTTCCACTCCTTCAGGGGTGACAAACCAGGGGTGAAAAGTCCAAGTGTCTGGTAGTTAAGAACATGGGGGAGAGGGACTTCGGGAGACTGGGGACCAGAAGGGTTGTTGGGGTCACCCTGCCAGGAGTAACGAGGCTGGTGGAATCTCGGGTGAGACTTTTGTGCTTGTGGGCTGGCTCCTGGTGTCCAGGCTCTGAGCCAGAGCAACACAGTATTAAGGCCCCCAAAGTTACAAGGCAGGCGGCAACAGAATCCCTCACTGGTCTGGGTGATCCCCAAACAGCATAGGAGGGCTCTGCAAAGGATGTTGTGATAATTGGGCCAACAAATTTACCCTAGTGTGAGCTCAACTTGTAGTGAGTGAAAATTCACAGAGCATGATAATAACCTGTAATAGTCCATGTTGATGGAAAAAGGTGCCAAAGGAAGACAGAAAGAACAAAAAGTCCTACTGATAAAATTCAAGGACTGTGTTCAAATCATGCCAGGTAAACAAGAGAAGTGTGGGACCAGCAATCAATGGCCCAAAATTGGTGTGTTGGAAGTGAGACCCGATAGGTGGACAAAATTATGTGGGAGGGCTACTCCCTTTTGGGGGCCTTAAAAAGAGACTTGGGGGTGAAAATTAGCAGAGGCAAAGCAAACTCAACAAGTGCTGACGGGAAAAAAAAGTAGCAGCTGTCTGCCAACAGCTGCTCCGAAAAGCTTCACCATCATAATTCAGAGGGGTAACCGTGTTAGTCTGTATCCACAAAAACAACAAGGAGTCTGGTGGCACCTTAAAGACTATCAGATTTATTTGGGCATAAGCTCTCGTGGGTAAAAAACCACTTTTGTGCCACCGGGCTCCGTGTTGTTTTTGTACCATGATTGCCATCCCAGACTGTCTCCTGGGACTCCAGGATCCAGCATGACACTGCGGTGCCTCCTTTGTCCTAATCCTGAGATGTCCTGATCAGACCAGGCTAGAGAGAGGGAGCCAGATGACATCACCATCTCCACTGGCTCTGACTAGATCTCAAACACCACTTGGGATGTGAGACTGTCACCCCCCCCACTCCCCTTGTGTGTTCTTTTCCTTCCCCACCTTATTTCTTCTCTTTCCTATCTCTCTCCTTTGCCATCTGCCTAAGGAGCATCTGGCTTAGTTGGCCAAGTGTTGCTGCATATTTTGCAACACTTCAGCAAGCCCGTGACCAGAAAGAGGCAGCTAAAAGCAATGCCCTAAACAGCTCAATGCTGATCAGACCAGGTGCTGGGCCTGAGTTTTTCCAGCAGCAAGGCTGCAAGTGAGAGTCAGCACCAGAGACAGAAGCTGCATTTTCTGTATTTGCTGCTCTTTTCCCTCCCCTCTTGGGTGCGTGTCTTGTTTTGTCTTCTAGGAAACGGGATCAGACTTTAACCATTACAGCACCAGTGCATCTCAACAAACTGGTTCTGTTTTCCCCAAGAAGGACAGTGAGACAGCCAAACAAGGGAGACACTCTCTCTCCAGCCAAAGGGAAGGGGAACAAGGTACGTCGTTAAAACGAGAGCCTGACTTAATACTTGACATTTCAAATGCTTGAACGTTTTTCCATCTTTTCTGTCTCTTTAATAGATGGTCATAAGGCTGTTTGATGGTGTGTTTGCCGTGGCACTAGGCAGGCGGAGGTCTCTGTATGCCAAAGCCCTGACCTTGTTTAGTGCGGCTTAACACTGGACAGTTTCAGGGTCACGTTAGCACCTTTGACTCTCTGGGTCCATTTAGTCCACATGAATTAATGCAGCAGGGGCGTCAGGCAGCTGGGAGCGGGAGCAGGCACGGAGCCAATGGAGGGACTCAGGGAAGAGATGTGATGGCTGCAGCGGCAGATTAGAGGAGAGGCAAGGAGCAGGGAGGCCCAGACAAGAGCCATTATGGGCCTCAAGGCTAGAGATGGCCACAGTATGGAGCTGGGACAATGAAGAGAGAGCAGACGGGAAGAGAGGGAGAAGTGGGGTGTTGCACAGAGGATTTAGTAAACCTGATACAGGGGGGACGAGGGAGGCTGAGCCAGTTGGCCCAGGACACAGGCCAGATTGGTCCGCTGTCCCCAGCAGCCTCGCTGTGAGCAGAAGTTTGTTAGACGAGCAATAGGGCCAAATTCTATCCCCTTCCTCCTACGCCAAGGAGGAGAAGAAGGCTCCCGGAGCGCACAGCCATCCTGCCAGCCACGCTCACAACTATGAGCCAAGGGCGCACAGAGCCCCAGGAGCCAGGGCTGCTACTCACCTTCACGCACATTCCCTTCACTCTGCCCCACGTACATATTAATGAGCTCCGGCCCTTTCACACTGCAATGGAGAGAGCAGGGACCCAGTTATACCAACCCTGCGCAAAGGAGCCCTGCACACACAGCACAGGACCAGCACCCCACCCCGAGAAAGGCCAACCCCTCCTCACCTGAGGAAAGTCATGGTGCACTCAGTGGCCACAGCTTTGGCAAGCAAGGTCTTTCCTGTCCCAGGAGGCCCGTAGAGCAAAAGGCCAGAGCGGCGCAGCCCCACAGACAGCAGCTCTGGGTGCTCCAGAGGCAGCTGGATGGTGTCCAGGATCTCCTTCTTCACTTCCTGGAGCCCGCCGATGTCCTGCCAGGTGACCGTGGGGATCTGCAGCGAGACCGACAGCCCAGTCACCCACTTCGTCCCCAGCCCAGAGCAGGTTTGCTCCAGTCCCCAGCTCCAAGACTGACTGGCAGCTGTGCGAATAGGGCACTCTGACACCCCCGCTCCATGTGCTCCCTGCCCAGTGTGCATGTTGTACATCCCTGATCTGATTGCACCCCCTTCTCTCACACCTTCCCTGCCCCCAAACTCCAGCCCATCATCTCAGACTCCTCCGCAGCTCTCAGCCCCCTCCTCAAAGGTCACACCACCCTCCACTCCACGCCCTCCTTCACACAGAGTGCCTTCTCTGCTGCTCTACTTTGTCCTCGAAAACCCAGCCTCCCCCACCAGTCTCACGGCCAAACCTGGGGCACGGGGTGTCTGAATGGCAAGCTCCCAGAGACAGGGGCCGTTCTGCACAGTGCCAAGCACGCTGCCTGCTTTCCATACACACAGCTGGAACAGTAACTGGAGGGAGAGAACTTTGGGGATGGGACCAAAATGTTGCATGACAAACACATCAATAATGGGCATGGCTGCAGGAACGACTGCCTATTCCCATCAGGGTCTGCAGTGTCCTTGTAGCTGTGTTGGTCCCAGGAGATTAGAGAGACAAGGTGGGGGAGGTAATATCTTGTACTGGACCAACTTCTGTCGGTGAGAGAGACAAGCTTTCGAGCTTACACTGAGCTCTTGTTCTGGTCTGGGAAACTAACTCAGAGTGTCACTGCTAAACTCAAGGTGGAACAGATTGTTTAGTATAAGTGGTTAACACAAATTTCAAGAGACCATTCAAGGTGAAGTGGCCCATTAACACTCCTCCAGTCACATAGGAGAAGTAGTAGGTTATAGATTGTTGTAATAGGCCATAAGCCCAGTGGCTCTGCTCAATCCATGGTTTTTAGTGCCTAGCAAAGTTACATATTTAAGCTCCCAAGCCCCTCTTTGGAAGGTGTTGTGCAGATTTCCTTTGAGGATGAGGACTGGGAGGTCGGGTATAGAGCGATCCCTCTGTGAAAAGTGTTCATCCACCAGTGAGAGGGAGTTTTTGTCACTTTCCTGTGTGAGTTCATTCGAGAGCGCACACCCCAGGCAGTTAGGGAGTGGAAATCCCAGCATGGCACCCAGCCTGCTGGTCTCTGAGTGGGGAGTGCAGTGAGGGACAGACCCCCGCGTGGCTGTTGCTAATCAAATGTTTTTCAGACGTCCGGCTCTGCAAGTGACCATCAGGTGCCTATCCATGAAGGTGGCTTCATGTCCTGAGGGATGGGGTGAGGGCCATTCAAACGGACCTGGCAAGTGGCACAGATACCGGAGCCTTGTATCCTTCCTCCCCGCTCAGTGGTTCATACCTTTGGGGCTCCAACTGCCTGCGAATGAGCCTCATGCAGCTGATCCAAAGCAATGTTAAAATCCTCCGCGAGAACAGGGAACCCAGCAGCACAAAAATCTCTTTCCTCGTCCTCACTCAGCCCCCCTGGGAAACTGGCCACAGAGAAGGAGAAAAGTCTAAGTCTGTTCTCTTCACACGCTCAATTCACCACCAACAGCACATCTCTCCCTGAGCCGTCCCCACCACCCCTGCCCCTTTCTGCTAGCCCCTGCACGGTCCCCACTGCCCCAGACCTGGCACTGTCCCAGCCTCACTCCTGCTAGTCACTGCATCTCCCTCACTGTGCTGTCTCAACCATGGCCACAATCACTGCACATAGTCACTGCATCTCCCTCGCTGCACTTTGTCCCCACCGCCATGTAGTCTTTGCCATGTCTCCACCATGGGTTTGTCTGGATCACAGCCACATTCACTGCATGTGCTCCCACCTCCCACAGAAAAGAGGGTGAAATACTGTATCTTTCCACCCGCGGAAACGGAGCTTTTCGCTCCCAGTAATTAATGTTCTGGATACAAGCAGGCACTCTGCAAGTCCACGGATGATCACTCACAGGCCCATCTGCTTACCTTGAGGTTAAGATCCTGGTGCAAGCTGCCTGGCCTCCTTGGGCCAGCAAAGCACAGAAATCTCCCAGCACAAACCCCTGTGAGCACAGAAACAAAAGCCGTGTCCAATGGTGAAGAGCATCCGTGCCACTGTGCACACTGGAACCAAGCGCAGCCTCCTTCTCAGACGAGGAGGGTAGAGGTACCTGCACAGATGTGTTGTGTGCAACTGGGTGCTTAGCCTGACCTAGGTAATCACCCCATTTCCTCACACCAATCACACCTAACAAGCCAGGTGAGCACACATCTTTAGTGCCCGCAAAGGCAAGGCTGGGTGCACAATTCTGCAAGCACCTCTGCACGGCGGTCTACAAACATCCCCCTCTGAAAGTTTGCCCCAGAGAGATTTAATATAAAAAACCCAAATGACTGCAACACTGAAGCTGCATGGTTAAAAACCGCTAACATGAATGACAGGCCAAGGACATTCAGGCTCCAGGAGCAACACAGACCCAGCCATGCTGCACAGCCTGCATGCTACACGGACAGACTGCTCCCATAATGCAGCACCCCGACCCACAAGCCAGTGCACGGGGTGGGGCCTGCCTCCTCCCCAGCTGTCCTCACCCCTGTGTGGGCGATCTGCCTGCCTGCTGGGGGGAGAAGGGCAGCTCCTGCCCAGGCCCCATGATATGTGGGGAGACCTCCCCCGCAGAGGCTACTCTATCAAGACTTCCTGAGGACCATCACCTATGTCCATTTTCAAGGCTCAAGCTGCCGTAATTTCTGCAGCGTAGTGACTGAAGGACTAGTCAGAGGGGCTCAGAACAGCCTACTTTGCCTAGTCACACGACAGGGCCGCCACCCCCTCCCCGGGCCACAGGCAGGCTGCACTCACCGCACTTCTCCGCGCTAGTTTGGCCAAGCTCACTTCCTTGCCCAACGGAAGGCTGGCAGTGAGCGTGCTCAGAATGGCCTTCCGCTGCTCTTCCGATGGGGCTTGGACTGTCACCTCGTGGAGGAAAGCTGTCTGCACGTCAGCCAGGACGTCCTGAGGCCTGCACGTGGTGGCAACCACCAGGACTGGGTAACCGCTGAGACACAAACACACCAGAGAAACAAGAGCTGTCAGGCACACAGCAGAGAACCTGCAAACAACATCCATGGCGGCCACATGGCCACCATCCCCACACAAAACTCCTCTGCCATGCACTGGCATGTTTGCATGTCAGCACAATCGGCTGCAAGAGGTGCTGGGCAGAGCTGCAGTTCCGAGAGCAGCTTGGGAGACTATTCCTACTCCACCTGCCCTGTTCAATCCTACGCCACTCTGCCCCCAGGCGCCTGCAAGCTCGCCCCACAAGCCACAGGGACCCCCACCAGTGACATCACATCTTCCCTCCCCATGTCTCCCAGCCCTCTGTTCTTGTGTCATCCCCACAGCTCCTGTTACCTGCTGTCAATCTCACAAGTATTCCATTGCTCCTGCTTTCCATGATATCCTGCAGCTCTGCCTCACCCCAGATATGCTACATCTGCTTTAACGTCTCATCGGAGCCAACCCAGGGAACTAAAACAAGAATCCTCTCGGCCCCATAGGCCAAATCTTCTAATTCCCCACACTTCAGGGCTGCTCTGCTGGCAAACCCCAGAGGCTTTTTGAAATAAACTGAGCAAGCCTGGAAAATTACTCCAAAGCCCAATGGGATGCTCTGGAAGCTAATGCCTAGACTCTACAGTGATTGTTGCCCTAGGGATTCCCGAGACGGAGAGGGGAAGGGCCTCAGGTGCAAGCTGGCAGTGTCCAGGGAGGGTCCATACCTAGATCCAGCATCTCGGTCCAGGAGGAGTTGCCTTAGTGTAGCAGTGACTCTGGAGTCCTCTCCCAGCCCGTCCCGGTCTCGTCCCAACAGCTCGATGTCCTTCAGCAGGAGCACACATGGCCGGAAGAGCTCAGCCCGCACAAAGGCAGATTGCAGCTTCATCTCTGTAGCTCCACTCGTGTCTCCACACAAACTAATGCAATCCACCTGCAGGAAACCAACCAAGAACACAGAGACTTTAGGGGTTGCTCTGCTGAGGCGAGGGGGGCAGACCCTGCAGAGAGGAACAAAGGGGCAAACACGAGTTCTCCATACGAAATTCACAGTGAGGCGCTGACAGAGCTGGATGCTTGCAGGGTAAGCCCAGGGCCAGCACCAGAGAGAAGGGGCAGCAGCTGGGACACAGAGCGGCCACTGAGGCCAAGGCAGAAGGTGTGCGGATGGGAGAGCTGTGGGGGAGGCCCAGGAGGGTGGAGAAACATGGCAGCTGGGAGAGGCAGTAAGAAGAGCAAAGGGAAAGGCACCCGGAGCCATTTGGCCAACACGCCCACAACCGGTCTGGGGAAAGGAGAAGGAGCAGGCAGAAAAGACAAGAGGTGTACAGAGGCCCAGCCACTGACCCAGCAGCAAACCCTGAAAGGAGCCGCCAGGGAGGGAGAGGAAACCAGTGACCTCGGTGCGGGACTCTAAGGTCTGAGACCTTTTTCAGCAGTAAGCAGTAGCAGCCAGATTAGGGAAGCAGCAGTCATGAGCTAAGAAACAGAGTCACATCCTCACATTCCCTCTAAATTGCATCAAAACAGTGTCATATCGGGCGGCTACAAAGGGTCCTGTCCTAACTGCACCCACCACCACCAGATAAAGGAACCGGGGCTTAAGATGGTTAAAGAAAACTTCATTTGACAGCATTCTGCCTGGCAAGGAACCACTTATCAACCCCTGTGATTGTGAAATCTCTACGTCTCTTGTTTGGCCTTTACGGTCCCCACGTCTCTATGGTTTAGCTGTAGGGTTTGTGCAGTTCTTTAATTGTTTCTGTCTGTTGTGTAACTAATTCTACAAGATTTAAATCAACTAAGATGATGGGATGTGATTGGTTGGAGGATTGTTTCATAATGGGCTAGGACTGGTGAAAAATACTGTACTTTAGTTTACAATGGCTGGTGACGGTAGAGTTAAGCAGGACCCAAATTTAACGATATGAACTGGGGTCCAAAGGGAAGTTCTCTGGCACCAACTCCAGGACACAGCCCAAGATCAGAGCTGCCAGACCTCAACGCCCTGCCAATCACACAGTGCAGAAACTGGAGCCCAGGACGACCTGATCCTGACTGGCCACCAGGAAAGGTTCATCTGCCTTATTGGGAGTGGTGCATATTGTACACTTAGCATGTGTATTCTGTCTGGTAACTGTTAATAGAGGTTAAGGATATTACTGTGTAAGGCTCGTTCACTGGTAAAAGGCCCTGCAAACTCGCAAAAGATTACGCCCTGAGCCCTAAGAACTGGGTGAGAGTGGCGCTGAGCCTTAGGAACTAGGAAAGGGTAGGGGTGCCTAAATTAACGGGGTTATGCCTTGAGCCCATGGAAGGGTAAAGGTGGAGTGCCCTAGAGTGTGCGGGTAACAGCTTCACAGTGGGAAATGCAGCTTGAAGGTGCCAAGAGAAAGGGTGCGCAAGAAGGACCCAGCATGCCCTGAAGAATACTGAAAATTTCCACTAACCCTATTCACATCGGAAAAAACAGTGTAAGTGAAGGATATTCAACAGATCTCCTGGGACCTGGGAAAAAGCTGAAGATGGAGGCTGATTCAGGCAATCCTCTCAGACCTCGTTCTCCATTCGTGAGTGGAGCCCAGCTGCTCGTGTTGGGAGCAGGGGGTCCAATTCATGCAGCATAGAAGAAACTCAACAGATCAGGCAGTCTCCACTTACAGAGATTGGGTTATGCAAGTCTGGGTTCAGCGCTAACAGGCTGCAGTTCTGAGTGCTGGGCAGGCTCCGGGTAGGGACAGGGGAGCTTCCATTTAACGCAAGTTACCCGGGACGTACTTCCCATTTAAAGAGAAAATGGAGCTGTTCTGCAAGAGAAGAGGCGGACTGGGGGGGGGGGGGTACGACACAGAAATGCACTACAGATCGTGGAGGAGAAATTATTGTTGCTAAATTACTGTGATTATGGCCAAGTGGGCGTAACTGAATTCCACTGGGATGACTCAGAACTGGAGTGTCAGTGTAAAGGGGTGCATTCTCTCTAGGAGAGAGAAGGGAGGAAGCGGGGGGTAACTAAGCTGACTTTGTACAATGGGGCAGTGAAGGAGGTGCTGGTGAAACCCTGGGTGACAAGGAGAGAGATCAAACCCTCCCTGCACCAGCTGTCTTTGAACGTGGAGTACTCCCACAACCTGACTCGTGGGACAGGGAGAGCACAAATCTAGGCCTAATCACATTGCCTGGGTAGTGCCAGGAAGCACCTGAGTCCCACCACTACATTCTACAGTTTCTGGACCAAGAGCTCTGAAGCACTGTGCACCAGACTCTGGGTCTAGGACATTTCAATCTGCTTTGCCAGAGAAACTGCAGAACCCTAGCCCAGGTTGCTTCGTCTGTGCACGTGGGGTGTGTGTTCCGTTATCTCCCTCCCAGCCTCTTCACCGGCACTGCTTCCAAGGACAGGTCTCTGCCTGCACTTCTCCCAGAGAACTGCACAAGTCACCCTGCTTTAGATTGGATCACCAGACTACACCAACCCATTTCACCATGGTTACAGGGCGGGCTGTGCCTCAGGCCCTTCACTGTGAAAAGCAGCATTTTCTTATGCATAGTAAAGTTTCAAAGCTGTATGAAGTCAATGTTCAGTTGTAAACTTTTAAAAGAACCAGAACGTTTTATTCAGTTACAAACATTTCAGAGTTACAAACAACCTTCATTCCCGAGCCATTCGTAACTCTGAGGTTCTACTGTTCTATGAAAATATACCGAGTAAGGTCTTCCATGAAAGCTTGCAATGTTTTGAACTTGACGGTCATTACAAGATACATATACGGACTGGGGTTATGAATGTATGTGTTTGTGTATATAGAAAACTGTACTCAAATTGCAGAACGACTTCAGCATCACCTCACAACAGGGCGGTGAAGCAGACAGCAGGGTGGGCTACCACCCCAACCAGGGGAGACTGGCTATGAGCAAGCAGCCATTGTGCATGCCAGGAAAAAATGAGGAACCATCAAAACGATGGGAACAGCTTGAAACTGAAAAGAAAAACCCCAGTCTTCGAAAACTAAGGAAGGAGAGAGTTTTCCCTGCTTTGACTATCTACAGTGACTGAAAAAAAAATTGTAACTCCATTTAAAATGGAAGGCGTTTGAACTTAAGTTTATCCAGAAGTAGTGGATGGTCTCGAGGCAGAGAGAGAAGAGAGAGCAAGATTAATAAAATGTTCAGGCACCTAGAGTTTGGAACAGGAGCTTTTACCAACACAAAATAAAACACAAATTTTGGTGACATACCAAACTCAGCCAAATTATAATGGAAACTTTGTTGCAATCTCAGTTCCACAGATGAAGTGGGGCGAGGGTGATGGGCACACATCCATGGAGTGGGGGGTAGGGCACGAAGGAAACCAGCTGCGCAGGAAATAGAGAGAAGGGAGATAAAGTGGGGTGGAGTTGCTAGAACCAAGGGCAGAGGAGACAGCCTTTGGGGGAGAGGAAGTAGCTCTTTGGTGTTATTTCACTTGCTTATTCGTAGTTCAACACCTGTGTTGGAGAAAACTCCTGGAATTCTCTACACATGGTAAGTCCCCCAACCAAGTGATCCCCAACACGCAACTCAACTAAAGGAATTACCTTGAACAAGTGGAGATTGAGGCAGCTACATACAGCTCTGACTGCCGTCAGTTTCCCCCCACCACTGGGTCCCGCCAGTAGAATGCTGCCTGTTCCACGTAGCGCGGTCCCCCTGGAACACAAAGGTAGCTATCCTCATCACCATGGAGCGCGTGGGCCCCCACTCACTCACTGGCACCTTACTATCACTGCAGTGAGACTCCAGCACCAGAGAGAGTCTATGCCAAGCTCCAACACCTCTCCAAGCAAAGACCCCTCAGAAATCATGGAATCCAAACACCTGCAGCTCTTGCCAAAGACAACCAGTGTCCTGGGTAACGCCGCAGAGCAAAAACCAACCCACAACACAAAACAGCCCCATGCTAAGCAGCCCTTCCTCATAGCAGATGGAACCCCCCAGTACAAGGGGGCTGTATCAGTGTGACCTTACCTACTGTTCAGATGAGGCCGGAGAGCATCACAGAGCTGCTTCACCACATCAGAGAGCCCGGCGGGAGACAGACTGCTCCAAAACCCATGGCCACCACGGCTTGGGGAAGATGGCACAGCGCTGTTTGTTGAACCCATCTGCAAGGCAGGAAATAACTCTTTCCAACCATACCTCAGAAGGGACGTCTTCTCAAGTCACCCTGCATCCCCTAAAGCAGCGGTTCTCACACTTCATTGCACCGTGACCCTCTTCTGATAACAAAAATTACTACCCGACCCCAGGAGCGGGGACTGAAGCCTTAGCCTGCCAAAGCCCCACCGCCCCAGATGGGGGGGCCAAAGCCGAACCCCATGGGCTTCAGTCCCAGCTAGAGGGCCTGTACCCTGAGCCGCGCCACCCTGGGCAGAGGGGCTCGGGCTTCAGCTTCAGTCCTGGGCCCCAGCAAGTCTAACGCCAGCCCTGGCGACCCCATTAAAACAGGGTCCCAACCCAAAGTTTGAGAACAGCTTCCCTAAAGCACCTATCTTGGGTGTAGAGCCATGAACCTCTTCCATACCAATTCAGTGTTCCTATGTCATAGAATCATAGAGTATCAGAGTTGGAAGGGACCTCAGGAGGTCATCTAGTCCAACCCCCTGCTCAAAGCAGGATCAATCCCCAATTTTTGCCCCAGATCCCTAAACGGCCCTCTCAAGGATTGAACTCACAACCCTGGGTTTAGCAGGACAATGCTCAAACCACTGAGCTATCCCTCCCCCTCCATCCTGGCCAAGCGATCTTAGCCTCACACGTCTCCTATACACCCTCTTCGGCCTCCCGCTGACACCTTACCAGATACAGAGACGTGTTCTGGATGTCAGCCAGGTACCCCACAGACTGCTCTCCTTCCACCACTCCTACAATCGTCTTCACCTTGAAGTACAGCTCCGGCCAGCTACAGGAACAGAAGCAGCCTGAATCCCAGCAGCCGAGGCCTCAGAAGCAAGTTGAGCTTTTCCTCACCAGGAGGCAATTGGGGCCTCTAGACCCACTGGTTACACACATAATAAACCAGAACAGGAGGGGGCACGATGAGACTGTGTCCCCTCCCCTCCCCTCCCGGCTGGCAGACAGTGGGAAAGTATCTGTCCGTAAGTGTTTTGTATTATTTTGAGCCTTTTGCACATTCTGTTGCTTAATAATCCCGCTGTCAACATGGGGGTTAGGTTGGTATAACTACATTGCTCCGGGGTGTGGCTATTTCACACCCCTGAGTGACGCAGTTATACTGATATAGGTGTGCAGTGTAGACCAGACCTGAGAAACAACTCTGCTCCGAGAATATGTATCTTTTGCATAAAAAACCCCACCAAAGACTTGTTTTGTTTTGTCCACATTTTAAAAAAAATGTCTTTTGGCTGGCCTGAAAAGCACTCCACCGCACCCACACAAACAATCAACTGTAACTGTAGTCAGAACCACCTTCTCTGCACAGAACTGTGTACGTGCTAAGGCAACGAAGACTGTGGTAACCCATGCACTCTCGACAGAGAGTGTGATGAACAAGATGATAATGATGCTGTCAGCAACACTATGACATTTCAGTGATATCTGTACCCATTTATTACCAGATTTTGTTTTACCTGTTAGATAGTTGTGATGCTTTGAAGTCAAAAAGAAATCCATTTTTATGTCTTGAAATAATATACAGAGTCACTAA
This sequence comes from Eretmochelys imbricata, assembly GCF_965152235.1. NCBI lineage: Eukaryota > Metazoa > Chordata > Testudines > Cheloniidae > Eretmochelys > Eretmochelys imbricata. The sequence continues at coordinate 208,943,721 of NC_135574.1, read as the reverse complement.
ACTAACACAAACTAATGCAAATATTTCCAAGTGGTCATATTAACGTTTTGATGATGGCATTGTTTATCCCTGTTTCTATGGTAACAGAATCATTTGAGCGCTTCACATCAGACTTCATCTTAAAGTAGACACAGTAATGCTTTCAAATGTGCTATAATGTGCATATGTATAGACAGGATACATTTAGTCAAACAAATTGGTATCTGCCACTCAGCTATATAAATTAAACCCCCTAAAAGGCCCTCTTACAGCAGAATAAGAATGTTCACGTGGGGAAATATACCAGTATAACTCCAGAGGTTTAAATTCACACCTTAGTTTATACCATTATAACATTCCCACTTAGACAAGGCCAAACATCTACTTTAATCTGCTTTTCTGTCATTGAACAGCTGCAGTGCACTCCTCCCTCTCCTTCACTTCTCTCCCTCTTGCCTTCTCTTTTCCCCACCAATTTCTCTCTGAGGGCTGCTTTGCTGAATTGATGTGCAACTGTATACCCACCTAAAATCCAACACAAACATTTAATCCAAAAAAACCCCAAGCCCCACAACAGACCAACTCTGAGCTCCAGGGATGGATCAGAAAAGACTATAACCTGGCTTCAACTGGGCCAGAAGGGAAAAGTAGCTCTTTTAACAGCTACCTGAAAAAGCATAGGATGATCACCGCATACCTAAGAAATTTCTCTGAATTTCCTTCCAAGAACTCAGGATGTCCAGCTGTTGGAATACACAGGATATCACCCTCCTGGACCAACCTGCAACAAAGCAATAGTCATGGTGAATGATCCACTCTCTTAGGTTGTACAGTCATCCACATCCTCAGAATATTAAACCAGTGAGAAACAGTAAATCAATCCATCAGCTTTACCTCAGCAAGAGGGGGGAAAGCCATTCAAACCCCTCAAGTGCGTCTCTGTGCTCTAAAAGTTCAGACAACTGGTTTAAAAAGCTAGATTTCGCACTCCCAGGTTCCTGAGTGGACAGCAAATGGCCAGACACATCTGGACTCCTGTACGGGGAATGGAGCTTTACCATGTTTGAAGAATTTGGTGTGGAAATAGAGATATTGTTGGTATTTTAAGAACAGGTTAGACAAACATACGTCCGGGATGATCTACATAAACTTAATCCTGCCTCAGAGCAGAGGGCTGGACGAGATGACCTCCTGAAGTCTCTTTCAGCCTGACATTTCTATGATTCTATTTTTTTTTAATTCAGCATCATAGGGGTGCATAGCACCTTACAGATAAAGTGAGAGCTCCTGCCCTCATGAACTTACAGTCTAACGTAGACATCCTATAACAGGGCATGATGACAAAGTTACGGATTGGGGGGAGGGAAGTGTTACGTAAGAGAAAGAGCATGAGAGATCATGAGAGCTAGTGAACAGAGCAGCAAACAGGGAAGTGTTATGAGGGAGTTCTCCAGATACACAGAGAGACTACTGGGACCTGTGCTGTTCAACATATTCATAAATGATCTGGAAAAGGGAGTGACTAGTGAGGTGGCAAAATCTGCAGATGATACAAATTACTAAAGATAGTTAAGTCCAAAGCTGGCTGTGAAGAGTTACAAAGAGGTCTCATTAAACTGGGTGACTGGGCAACAAAATAGCAGATGAAATTCAATGCTGATAAGTGCAAAGTAATGCACATCACAATCCCAACTATACATACAAAATGATGGGTCTAAAATTAGCTGTTCCCACTCAAGAAAGAGATCTTGGCATCATTGTGGATAGCTCTCTGAAAACATCCACTCAATGTGCAGCAGCCATCAAAAACACTAACAACGTTAGACACCAATAATGGATAACTAATAAAACAGAAAATATCATAATGCCACTATGCAAACCCATGGTACATCCATATCTTGAATACTGCATGTAGTGCTGGTTGCCGCATCTCATAAAAGAGATATTAGAATTGAAAAAGATTCAGAGAAGGGCCACAAAACTGATCTAGGGTATAGAACAGCGTCCATATGAAGAGAGATTACAGAGGCTGGGACTGTTCAGTCTTAGAAAAGGGACAGCTAAAGGGGAATATGTTAGAGGTCTATAAAATCATGAATGGGGAAGAGAAAATGAACAGAGAAGCATTATTTACCCTTTTGCATAACACAAGAACCAGAGATCATGTGACGAAATTAACAGGCAGCATGTTTAAAATAAACATAAAGAAGTACTTGTTCATACAATGCACAGTCAACTTGTGGAACTTGTTGCCAAAGGATGCTGTGAAGGTCAAAAGTATAACCAGGTTCAAAAAAGAATTCATGGAGGATATGTCCATCAACGGCTATTAGTTAAAATGGTCAGACACAGAACCCCATGGTCTGGGTATCCCTAAATCTCTGACTGCCAGCAGCTCGGACTGGACAAGAAGGGATGAATCACTCCATAAGTGCCCTGTTCTACTCACTGCATCCAAAGCACCTGGCACTGGCCACATCCAGAAGACAGGATACTGGGCCATTCTGATAACAAACACTGTTACTCATCAGATTTTTTTTAAATTAAGTTTAATACTGGTTTTACAAATAGTGCCCAGAATGAAGATGTTTGGAAAGGGCCAGCAATGGAAGTTTCTACCTTCAGTGGACAAGGAGAACAATCAATAACAGCCCTTAGCATATTTAAAGACTGTTATCAGGTTCCCATTCAGTCTTTTTTTCTCAAGACCAGACATGCTCAATTTTTTTTTAACCTTTCCTCATTTCATTTTTGTTGCTCTTCTCTGGACTCTCTCCAGTACGTTCACATCTTTCCTAAAGGGTGGTGCCCAGAACTGGACACAGGACTCCAGCTACGGCCTCACCAGTGCCCAGCAGAGTGGGACAATGACCTCCCATGTATTACAGACAACACTCCAGCCAAAGGGAGTACTGAGGAATGATCTGGAGGAGGAGATTGAGGAAGCTTAGCACAAGGTTAGGGGATATCCCAGGGGGAGGAGGTAGGGTGGATCCATAGTTCAAAACAGTTCTCAGTATGTGCCCTAAGCTATTTTGCTGAGTTAAGCAGACACCGCAGTGGGATGTCCCAAATATCCCGAAGTTAGTTTGTGACCATTCTCAGTGAGTATTAATGGGTTTAGTCAACTGTGCTATGGGTACTTTGGAGGTGCATTGCTCATTGTGTACTTAAGAAGCAGCGACGAAGCATGGCATTGAGATGCTCCCTTCTTCCTAGGGCTATGAAAGGGACAAAAATAACATGTCATCGTTATCAAAAGGCTAACCTGGGAGTTTGGAAGTGTTGGTGGAGAATACTGTCATAGACTCCTCTGGTACTGTAGGCTGGTGAGGAGACAATCTCGATGTGCAGTTCCTTCGCAAAGGGTGGTGTGAATAGCAAGGAACGACTTCCTTGTCTCTCTTCCATACCAGAAGCTTCCCCACACCTCTGCAAAGGAAATAATGGCCCTATAGAGCCTTAATGGAGCTGTATCACCACTAGGAAGTTATGACCCACTTGTCCTCAACTTCCAGATGGCAACAACCTACAGAGCAAGCCCTCTTCCCCCCAACACACTGCCGAAAACCTGCTCTACCTTCTCCATTGAGGGGGAGGAAGACAACAGCAGCTCCTCCCCAAGGCAGCTGGGCTGGTGCCACTGCCCGCCTTGCCCAGGGCTTCCCCAGCGAGCCAGCCGCCAGCTCATTCCTTTCCCACAGAGGTACCTCGTCTTCCTCCACCCTCCCAAACGCTTCTCCATCAACACCATCCCTGGGAGATCTCTGGCCACTAACCCCCGCCTCGGGCCAGCCGCCTCCACCCCGCCGCCCCCACCCAACACGCGGGCGGAGGCCTCTCCCCCACCCCGCTGGCCGCCGGGGGATCCCCCTGGCCCCCATCTCCGCCAAGCCCCGGAGGGCGAGGCCCAGCGCGGTACCTGGATGAGCAGGTGGCTCCCGCCCAGCGGGTCGCAGGCCAGGTTGAAGGCCAGCGCGGCCGGGAGGACGGCCGCGCCCTCCGGGGGCTGCCGGGGCTCCTGCGGGAAGTCCCAGCGGGGATGCAGGGCCAGCACGGCCGCCAGGTGCGCCCCGCCGGGCCCGGCCTCGCCCTCCCGCCGCAGCCGCACCCACTCGCCCTGGAAGAGGCCGAGGCCGCGCAGGCAGCGCCGGGTCACCCACAGCGCCGCGCCCGCGCCGGCCCCGGCCCCGGCCCCGGCCCCGGCCGCCAGCCCCCAGGGCGCCGGGTCCCCGCGCAGCGCCCGCAGCCGGGCCGGGGCCCCCGCCCCCCGCGCGAACCGGGACACCAGCGGCGGCCCCGGCCCCAGCCCCGGCCCGGGGGCCCCGCGCTCCGGCCGCAGCTCGGTCAGCGCCAGCCGCGTCCCCGCGCCCAGCAGCCCCTGCAGCGCCGGCCGCGCCTCCAGCACCAGCGGCCCCGCGCCCGGCAGCGCCTCGCCCCGCCGCGCCAGCCCCGGCCCCGGCCCCGGCCCCGGCGGCCCCGGCCCCGCAGCGCCCAGCAGCGCCCAGCCCAGCGCCGGCGGCCGCCGCACCGGCCACAGCGCCACCCGCCGCCCCGCCGCCAGCCCCAGCCGCCGCCGCCAGCCGCCGCGCAGCCACAGCTCGGCGCCGCGGCCCGGCCCGCCCGCCACCGCCGCGCTCAGCAGCGCCGGCTGGGCCCCGGGCCGGCCCGCGGGCCGCACCGCCAGCACCAGCGCCGGCCCGCCCGCCCCGCGCAGCCGCGCCGCCAGCGGGGCCGGGGCCAGCAGCACCGCCACGCCCGGGGGCAGCTCCGCGGGCAGGGCCTCCAGCGGCCGCACCACCGCCAGCGCCATAGAGCCCGCCCAGAGCGGCCTCTCTACCACAGAGAGCGAGCGCAGAGCGGCCCCTCGGCACCACAGAGAGCGAGCGCAGAGCGGCCCTTCAGAGCCAGGACCAGGGAGAGCGACCCGTTATCTACCATAGAGAGCGAGCGCAGAGCGGCCCCTCGGCACCACAGAGAGTGAGCTCAGAGCGCCCCGCCAGAGCCAGGACCATAGAGGAGGAGCGTAGAGCGGCGCCTCGCACCATAGAGAGCGAGCGCAGAGCGGCCCTTCAGAGCCAGGACCATGGCGGGTGAGTGCAGAGCGGGGTACCATAGAGAGCAAACACAGAGTGCCCCGCCAGACAACGGCGAGCGACCACCGAGCGGCCCCTGTGTACCATAGAGAGGGAGCATAGAGCGGACCCTCTCTACCATAGAGAGCAAGAACAGAGCGCCCTGCCAGATCCAGGACAATGGAGAGCGAGCGCAGAGCAACCCGTTATCTACCATAGGGAGCGAGCGCAGAGCGGCCCTTCAGAGCCACGACCATAGAAAGCCAGCGCAGAGCGGCGCCCCTGCACCATGGAGAGCCAGCGCAGAGCGGCGCATTGGGGCCATAGAGAGCGAGCGCAGAGCGCCTCGCTAGAGCCAGGACCATAGAGAGCGAGCGCAGAGCAGTGCTTCTCTACCATAGAGAGCGAGCGCAGAGCGGCGCGCCAGAGCCGGGACATGGAGAGCGAGCGCGGAGCAGCAGTGTCTCTGTACCATAGAGAGCGAGCGCAGAGCGCCGCGCCAGAGCCGGGACATGGAGAGCGAGCGCAGAGCGGTGTCTCTGTACCATAGAGAGCGACCGCAGAGCAGCAGTGTCTCTGTACCATAGAGAGCGAGCGCAGAGCGCCGCGCCAGAGCCGGGAGCACGGAGAGCGAGCGCAGAGCAGCAGTGTCCCTGTACCATAGAGAGCGAGCGCAGAGCGCCGCGCCAGAGCCGGGAGCACGGAGAGCGAGCGCAGAGCAGCAGTGTCCCTGTACCATAGAGAGCGAGCGCAGAGCGCCGCGCCAGAGCCGGGACATGGAGAGCGAGCGCAGAGCAGCAGTGTCTCTGTACCATAGAGAGCGAGCGCAGAGCGCCGCGCCAGAGCCGGGAGCACGGAGAGCGAGCGCAGAGCAGTGTCTCTGTACCATAGAGAGCGAGCGCAGAGCAGCAGTGTCTCTGTACCATAGAGAGCGAGCGCAGAGCGCCGCGCCAGAGCCGGGAGCACGGAGAGCGAGCGGAGCCAGAGCCAGGACCATGGAGAGCGCGTGCAGAGCGCTGGCTCTGCACCATAGAGAGTGAGAGCAGGGCGGCCCCATTGCGCTAGGCGCTGCACAGATACTGGACGAAGAGATAGGTCCCATTGCGCTAGGCGCTGCACAAACACAGGGCAAAGACACGAGCCCCATTGCGCTAGGCGCTGCACAGACGCTGGACGAAGGCACAGGTCCCATTGCGCTAGGTGCTGCACAGACGCTGGACGAAGGCACAGGCCCCATTGCGCTAGGCGCTGCACAGACGCTGGACGAAGGCACAGGCCCCATTGCGCTAGGTGCTGCACAGACGCTGGACGGAGACACAGGTCCCATTGCGCTAGGTGTTGCACAGACCCAGAGGGAAGACACAGGTTCCGTTGTGCTGAGCGTGGCCCTAACACAGCAGCCAGTCTAGTGGGAATCAGGATGATAGAGGGATGTAATAGACACATGGGGTGAGTCAGTGGAAGGAAATAGTGAGGCATAAGAAGCAGCTGTCCCAACTCACTAGCTGCCAAGCCGGTTACCCCTTTGTCTGTAGCACCAACTGCAGAAAAGAGTTTGAATGAGGAGGCCTTGTGCAAGTGATGGGGTGCTAAGCTAGGCTTTATAATGGAAGCTAGTTGCTATCACATTTATGCTAGGTGCATGCAGAGAATCTTTCTCCTCTGCCAGCCATCCTTGATAGGTGAGACGTACTGGTTCTCTGACTCCTGCAGAGTAAGACCGCATTTTCATGGGTTTCCTTCTCCGCCCTAGCACTCCAACATCCCCAAATCTGTTTACTCATCGTCACTGCCTGCTCTTTCAGATTAAGTAGCTGCTTGGCTTCCCAAGCTGGCCTCAAGCAGATGTGATGCAGCACTGGCCAGTGGCTGCTTGTGTCCAGGGGGAGAGATGCCTGTGGAACCCAAAGCATCTCTTCTTTGTTTTGGAGAAAGTAATCAGAGACTGATATGGTGGGGTCAGCAGTTTGCCTGAAACACCCACCCAATTAGCAGATGTTGGTCCAACTGGGCATTGTTAAGTGGGTTCTGCTGATTCCCTGAGACAGGGGGACTCATTAACCCACAAAGATATAAAGGGGAAGGGTGTGGCTCTGTTAACCCCCCCCAAATATTTTCCCTCCCTTCTCTTCAGTCAGCCAGCCTCATACTCCCCTTCTCTCTTTGTGAAAAGTGTTCTTCCATGAGTGATAGGGTGTTTGTGTGTTTTATCACTTTTCTGTGTGAGTTAATTCAAGGGCATACTATCTGAGTGAAACCAGACAACCACTACGCTCACCAATGAACTCACACAGAAAATAGTTCTTTATTATAAAATATTTTAATGAATTGAGCAGTTGTTGCTGTGTCTTTAGTGCTGAACAGCGGCAACACCTGAATTAAAGCATTCCTACAGATCTGCATGATCAGATGCTGTTTTGGCTGCAATGAAGTTTCTTTATGGCCTAGAATTCCTGAATAATTTGCTGCTGCCTGCCTTTCCATAAGGAAATTTATATGGTCAGTAATCCTGACACAACCAACTCATATACCAAACCTTCCATGGACATCAGATTCTCTCTCAAGACATTAAGGCCCTGTCTTCACTAAGGAAAAAAGTTAAGTTTTTACTACATGCTAGCATGCTACATGCTACATGGTAATTGACACATGGAAAAATCCTAGAGAATTCAAGCCAGTGGTAGGTTTTGTGGTTTGCTTGTTTTACTAATTATTTAGGAAATGTTAATGGATTTTAAAATAAACTTTTGTTTAGAGAAACATTATACTGTAATATAATCATGAGGTCTCTCTGTTTAACAGGGTGTTACCATATTACAAAGTGAGCATCTTTACACTTCACATAACATGTTGTTTCTGGGGATTTTATTAATTCAAGTGAAATCCCTGATTGCACTCATTTAACAAATCAGGCATGTCTATCAGATATTAATACTAAAAAAGATTGGACAGGTGTGTTTTTGGGGCAGGTGAATGTACGGCAGTTGTAGCTTTAACATGTTAGCAAATCAAAATTCCTAGTCTTTACCTCAATCTGCTAATGTGTGTTAAAGCCACAGCTGCCTTGATTTCACTAGGATTGTACTTGTATTAGTTAATACGTGGTTTTAAAAAAACCACCTTTCCTTCATGCAGCAGGAGACTACCAGTGCGATCCTACTTGTGATGGACATTGGTGGGCAGCTAAATGGACATATAAAGGTGCCCTCTTACAGCAGTAAAAACAAGTCAAAATGTATCTGATTCAGAATAAAGGTAGGTGAGGTTACCCAGCCTGTCTTGGGGGAGCCTGTCAGATGTGGATGACTATTCTAGGGAAAAAGGTGAGTTTGGAACAAGTGTTGGCAAACATACATGACAATCCTAGTGTGGATAAGGCCAGCTGTGGCTTTCACACATTTGCTGCTCAAGGTAAACATGGAGGCCAGTGATCCTGCGGCACCAAGGTATAAGTCACCTAATGCTGCTGGCTCGCGATCCCACACCGGCAGCTGAGCCCCTGTCTGCACTACCAACATATGTGGGGATAACCGTGGGAAAATCCACCTCCCTGAGCAATGCAGTGACAGTGACCTAACCACCGGTGTGGACAGCACCAGGTGGACGGGAGAGCTTCCCCCGTGGACCCAACCACAGACCCGTGGGGAGGGGGAGCACCTAGCTGGTAGGTAGCTTTCAGAGTAGCAGCCGTCTTAGTCTGTATCCGCAAAAAGAACAGGCGGACGTGTGGCACCTTAGAGATTAACCCATTTATTTGAGCATAAGCTGTCATGACCTACAGCTACAGCTCACGACAGCTTATGCTCAAGTAAATGGGTTAGTCTCTAAGGTGCCACACGTCCTCCTCGCGTAGGTAGCGGTCACTCAGGCCTGCCAAGGGTCAGCAGCCATGTGGCTGGCAGAATAGGCTGGGGCTGCAGAGGGGGCCGTGCTGTGCCCTGCCGGCGCCCCCCTGCCTCCTGGAGGTCTGTCCCTGCCACCTGGGTAGAGCCAGGCCTGCTCGCCTGGGAGAGCCTGTCCCCTTCCCTGCGGGCCCAGCCACAGATCTGTTCCCCTCCCGCCCGCTAGGCGGCGCGGCCGGGCGCCTCCTCCCATGGCGCCACGTGGCCCTGCCCGAGAGGTGTGGCGGGCTGTTCTGGGCCCCTCTCCGTGCCCCGGCCCCGCCCTTCCAGCGCCAGGGAGGGGGGGCCAGGATGGGCCCGCTGGGGGCGGGGTCGCGCTCCCGCTCCAGCCAATCGGCCGCGGCGGCTGCTGGCGTAGGCAGCGCGGCAGAGGACCAATGAGGAAATTCCGTGCCGGCGGCGCCGGCCAGTGACGTGCGGCCGGCGAGGCTGTTGCTAGGCAGGTTTGGGCCGGGGAGGCGGCTGGGCCCGGCTGAGGCGGCGGCGGCGAGCGGGCCGAGCGGAGCCGGGATGCCCTACAAGCTGAAGAAGGAGAAGGTGGGGCCGGCGGGCAGCGCGACTCCCTCCCTCCAGGCCCCCCGCGGCCTGCCCCCGCCCCGGCTCGGCCCGGCCCGGCCTCCCGCCAGGACAGGGAAAGGGGCCGGCCGTGCGCCGGGGCCTGGGCTGCAGCCTCCGGAGGCGGAGGGGCACGGGCTGTGGGGCTGGAGGGGCACGGGGGCTATGGGGCACGGGCTGTGGGGCTGGAGGGGCACGGGGGCTATGGGGCACGGGCTGTGGGGCTGGAGGGGCACGGGGGCTACGGGACATGGGCTGTGGGGCTGGAGGGGGCGGAGGGGCACGAGGGCTATGGGGCATGGGCTGTAGGGGGCTATGGGGCTGGGGGCGGAGGGGCGCATGGGCTGTGGGGGGCTATTGGGCAGAGGGGTGGAGAGTGTGGGGGCAGAGAAGCCTGTGGGGCGGGTAGGTGGAGGTGCCAGGGCGGAGGGGCACGGGGGCTATGGGGCATGGGCTGTGGGGGGCTATGGGGCAGAGGGGTGGAGAATGTGGGAGCAGAGGGGCCTATGGGGCAGGTAGGCGGAGGGGGCTATGGGACTGGGGGCACGGGGGCTATGGGGCATGGGTTGTGGGGCTGGAGGGGGCTATGGGGCCGAGGGGTGGAGAATGCGGGGGCAGAGGTGCCTATGGGGCTGTGGGACAGAGGTTCCAGGGGCAGAGGGGTCTGTGGGACTGGAGCCTGGAGTGAGCTATGGGGTAGGAGGGTGGAGAGTGCTGGGGCAGAGGGGTCTGTGGGTAAAGAAGTACGGAGGCTGTAGTCCAGGGAGAAGAGAGGGTGGGGGGCAGTGGGTCCCGCAGTGCTGCCGCGATAGGGGGTCAGTAACAAGGTGCCATGGTGCGGGGGGGGCAGCGGTGCCCCAGGCAGGAGTACGTGGGCAATAGCATAGCACTATGGCGCAGACATGAGGGGCCCCAGGCCTGCAGTGCAGGTATAAATCAGCACCTGCCTGTGAACTTTGACACAGTCCAGGCACATTTGGTGCAAAAAGAGGCAACAGCTCCAGCGGCATGGTGCAATCCCTGCGTCGTGCAAACACACACGTGGCCTCGATGCTAGTGGTGACAAGGCTCGGGCACTTGTCGGGCTGCAGCATTGCATGCAGTGCCATAGCAAGCAGTGTGTGGGCAGGACATGTTCGGTGAACATGTTGCCATAACCCAGGGTCATATCACCCACACCGTGCTCACTCACAGGTCATGGTGTGGAAACCCACCTGGAACATGCTGCCATGGCCTGTGCATACACGATGCATCTGATACATACATTGCCATGGACCACAGCACAGATTGGTCACGCGCAGTGAAAACACTGTCCATGCATGTTGCACTGGTGTCTGCAGGCAGCAGGCTAGAGTGCTGCACTCTAAGCCCGTCCTCTGGGTGCACTAGCCTCGCTCACATTCCTGGCTGCTGCACGTCTGTTGTTTATCTGGCTCTGGCTTCTCTCTCCCCCCTACTTCCTCTTTCTCCCACTTCTCTCCAACCCCAGCTCTCCCACCTCTTTTCCTGTCCCCCACCCTCTTCTCCCCAGTGCTCTGTTTCTTCCCCCAGAAGCACTCTTTAGTCCCTTTCCTTCCCATTGTACCTGGTGCGCTCATGGCTTAATTGCAACCCTTTTGTGAGTCCTGTGTTGACTAATTCTTTGTACCTTTTTTGCTGTTAGATGCCCTCTCGTAGGGCTGGTGTTTTAGCCACATGTATCAGGAACGTTTGTTCTGTAACCATCTAAACTAATTCCCCAGCTGCTGTCCTGTCCTGGCATTGCATTCCCCATCATCCATCTGTGGTGGGCCATGGACAGGCCCCAGGTCTTCTGAGGGAATCTTTGGGAGTGTGATAACATTCTTGTAGCCTGATTCTGTTTGGGAGGTTAACTGCCAGCTTTCCACGCTGCAGGGGGCGGGTTACCGAGTCAAATCGGCTGGGAAGAGGATATGTTGTATGTAATGGTTGGACAGTTGGGATGCCCCAGCCTTAGTTGGGTGCAGAGTTCTCCAATGTGAAGGGGAGGAAGTATCTCTGGGAGCCCCCATTTTAAGAGACATGGATCGTGGATTATTGCTGGGGTGGTGTCTCCGTGGCAGTCTGTGAAAGAGTGAAGCAGATATAGGCAATGTCTACACTGCCCTGCCGTTCAGACTATGGGAGTGTGAATAGCAGTGCCTTGTGCACTGAAGTACTGCGCTATAGCTCTTCTGTGTGGATGTAGCAGGTGCAAATTAAGAGGTTCCTAGTTCGCCTTAACGTAGCCCTGTCTGAAGAGGACTATATTAAAGTGAACTAGGAACCTTTTAGTTTGCCCCCGCAAAGTCCATGCAGGGGATTTATAGGGCAGCACTTTGGTGCACAAGACACTGCTCTTTGCACCCCTGTGGTCTGAACAGTGGGGCAGTGTAGCCAAGCCCACAGAAACTTGTGTCTAACTGAACAGAATTAAATCTTTTCCAAGCCCAGTGCAACTGAATATGCTCTCTTCTCATTGTCCCAGGAGCCTCCAAAGTCTGCTAAAAGCACCACAAAGCCCAGCAGCAGCAGTGGTGGTGGGAAGGATGGTGGGGCAGAGAATTCAGAGGAGGTAAGGCATTCATCTTGCAAAGCATCACACCTATACAACTCTCTCTTGTATGGCATCTTTCTTTCAAATTGTCTCTTCAACAGCTTTTCTGAATAAGGAACTTAATGCGCTTAAACGTGGTAGTCAGTGTCAAAGGTAAAGAGAGGCTGATTGAGGTGGGAAGGTAGTTGGAAAAGACAGAGGGTGAGAACTGAACCCTGTGGCGCTCTGTAGAAATAGAGACTTGAGGGGGAGCGCAGTTAGATATGCCAGAGCCACCTATGCAGATGGGCTAGATTACACTAGTGAAGCCTGCATTGAGAGCAAGGACAGTGGAGAGGAGAAGACATAGCTAGCAGAAAGAAGGAAGCCTGAATGGAACAGAAGTTTCCTTGGCATGGTCCAAAATGTTATTGAGAGGTGAACTGAGTGGTGGAAGAGAGCTTGCAGTTTGCTTGGGGGAGAGAGGCAAGAGCTGGGATAAATTGACATTGGAGTTCAATTAAGCATGGGGAGAAGAGTGGTGGATTTGAGAGATATGGAGAAGGTACTAGAGGAAGTTTGAGTTTCTCACTATTGTAACACCTTTACTGGCAGCAGGGGAAGATCTAACATATGCAAACACACATTCTATATTAAAAGTGCTACTCAGAGCGTCCTTTGCCCTGGGTGCTGGTGCTGCTAAGAAAGACACATCTGGAGTAGTGTCAATACAGAGTAACTTGCTATAACAAATAATGTAGCATATTAACACACAGTGTTTCTGGAATGAGCAGGAACTCAGGCAGATATGAATGTTTTGGTAAGATTGATCTCATTCGGTGTTCAAACAGTGTGGTCGTCTTGGGCTCTGGCGATAGAGATTCAGCCTCCAGGAAGCATTTTACTCGCCATCTAAGGAGGCATGCTTATTTTTTCCATTAATTTACTTTTTCAGGCAAGACTCTCCCCACTTCCATCTCAATCTAATACCGTCTGACTAGGAGAGTGTGTGCTTAAGTCTTTGCTATGTGCTGTTCTTGAGAAAATTGAAATGTGTTGTACTATAGCTCTAGCCTGGGAATTAGAGGTTGTTAACTTGTTTAAAGTTAGAGAGAGGAGGAAGGGTAAAAAGTCAGCAATTCAGTGGGGCTGTATGTCATCAAAACAGAGTATTAATTTATAAGCTCCCTCACCCCCAAAGATAAACACATTAAATTTATAAACGGCTCAAGCAACATCTGTACTGATAGTAGTTGTTCTTTCTGAAGACCCCGTGTTACCACTTATTATGCCTAAACGAAGGTGTAATTGAAACAGAGTCTGAAGCTGGAGTAGTCTGAAGCAGGGAGCCTTGGGGACTCCCGTTTAGTGATCCGTGGACTCCACTCCATTTTAGTCTCAGCCTGTTGGTCCCCACTCCTTTCCCATGCTGGATTTTCCCCCTTTTTTGGTGTGTTCAGTTTTAAAAATAATTTCCCACCTTAGTTCCTCCTGGCTAGAAGGAAGCAAGGGGACACCAACACCAGCCACATGAGTTAATCATTGCTCTTGTACAGCAGTCTTGATCTTTGGATCCCACAGTGCTGTACAGAAGAACACAAGTCTCATGTCTTCAAACACAAAGGTGGCCATCAACAATCAGAAGCAACCAAATTAATATTGAGCAGTTCCCCAGTCAGGTTGGTGAGAAGCTGCAGTCCTGCATTCCTAGGACCAAGTGATGAAGTATGAGAGCATAAATAGCATCGCTCGCAAGCTTCCTTCAGTGACCCAAAATGGCAAATAATGTTGGTTGCTACGGATGTAGAAGAAACCTAGAATGGTTTTAAAAAAACAACAAAACAAACCCCAAACAACCACCCCGCTCCTTGTTGAGGTAGAACGTCAGCTCTCTTTCGGTGATACAGCCAGGAGGAGGGAGAAGCCAGCTCTACAATGTGCTCCCTACTGTGTGTTTCTTCTCCTTCTTTCCCATTAGGGTTACCTGTAAGGCTCTGTTCAAGGCTGTTCTTCCTCTTGTGCTCTCTCCCCCTTAGTGGTGGACCGCTCTGTTATGGAATGGATGAGTACATCCATTCTTGCCACGTAACCATTTTTTTTCTTAATTTGGATTAAATTCTTCCAGGAGACAAAGTGACTAATCGTAATGCTCAGAAACATTCATACAGAACTATCAGCAGACATACTTGTAAGTCAGCAATCCATCACATGTTGTTACTACCTGAATATTTGGAGGATGGATTAGTTGGTGAATGGAACAAGAGACGTGCATTGTGTGTGATCCTTTCTGTGGAAGGCAAAAGGGAGTTTGGGTTAGTGATGCATCCATGAATGTGTTTGAGGGGTAAGGCATGTAGGCTGAAGTTGGACTGGATTCGAATGTTGCCCTAACTGGGGATTTCATAGTTTGTCACTGATTGCTTTGAGAGAGGTGAGGTTGCTCAGGTGCATTTCTTAAGAGAAGTTTTGTTTCCTCTGGGGGGTTTTTTGGTGGGGGGGGGAGAGTTTTCCTGTTTTGAAGTTATCAATAGATATTTAAATGAGTACTGTATAGAGCAAGAGGGCAACCCTGCTCCAGCACATCTCCCTGTTCCCTCCCACCACATCACAGGAAGAAGCAGGCGACTTGCAGCCAAACTTGCCTCTCAAACAGAGTTTCAAATTCTGCTTCCAGAACAAAGCATTTTTCCAATGGGCTAAGGCTCTCCATAGAGAAGCCCTGCTCTGGCAGACTTTACAGGTGCAGCAGATTGGGACTTCTTTCTGTGAATTTTAGCAGGTCTACAGGCGGGTGAGGCGATAAATCAGAGTGAGTGTGAAGCAGGTGAGGGGCTGGGCAGCAGGCTTGGGAACCTGCAGTAAGCCCTTAGTTTCAGCACTTTGATGCCTGTGCTGTAAGCTAGTGGTGAATTCCGCTATTGTGGACGAGCAAATAAAAATACCATGCAAGCCAATCATGGATCTGTACTGGAGAAGGGAAACCTTTAAATCCATGCGCGAGTGCAGAGACCCGCCAGCCCTTCAAAACATTCAGCAATGCCAGTGATGGGGGAAAGCGGAGGATGCAGGATTAATGCCTATAAGATGTACACTCATTTCTACCTGGTCAAGAGGTCACTGAGCTAAGGTGAAAGTATCAACGGTCAAGTGGCAGCAGCATCTAGTAGCTAGGCACGGGGCTTTTAAGGTACCTACTTTGCTCCAGAAGAGAAGTTACCAGTGCTAGGAATCTCAGGAGTAAATCTGTGGAGATGGGGGAGAAAGGGACCTCTAGGGAAGTGGTCTCCTTAAGAAACTGGATGATAATGGAAGAAGTGTCAGTGTAGATCTTGGAGGAGGAGATGCTGCTGCAAATCATTTCAGTATTAGCTGGGGGAATGAGGAGGAGGAGAGTTACTCATCTCTAGCCAGAGAGAGACTGGGAGGGGCAGGTGAAGTGGGTGGGTGGAAGAGAGTTAATGGCCTGGAAGAGGGAGTGAGGCTTGCCAGCGCATGGGGAGGGAGGAAGGGTGGAGAAGTTGCTCTGCAGCCTGGAAAGTGGATCAGGAGAGGCAGGGATGAGACTCCTAACTCATGGGGGATAGGGACATGCCTGTTGTTCTTTGAGTTGCTGTCTCATGCACTTCATAGGCATTTCTATGGGACTTGTCACTGCAGTATGCTGGGATGTCTGCAGCTGATTGAACTAGGGTTGCTTCAGGTGTGGGGAGGTGGATTTTAATAGAGGCAGTTGGCTAGAGGCGGTAGAAGAGACACTTACATGTATCGGCTCCAGGGGCTGGAGAAGAAGAGTCAGCAAAGAAGGGGCTGACAGCAAATCTGGGCTGAAAAGCCTGGTGAGCTTAGGAGCTTGAGACAGCAGTGAGGCAGGACTGTGAGGCAGCGGAGAGAGCATTCAGCCACAAATAGGAGTGGCTGGAATATGTGAGAGCACAGAGAGGAGAACCTGTGAACTCAAGGGTATGTGTGGAAGAATGACACGCAGGCTCTGGGAGTCCAGGATGAAGAGTAGGTCAAGGGCCTGGGGCTTATCTGAGGACACAGCGAAGTCCCCAGGGAGGAGGAGGAGGAGAGAGTGTCTGGCTATGGGGAGGAAGAGTCTGTGAGAGTGGAGAACCAGAACTTAGCTTTGGTGGTGGCTGGCATGTCCTCTGGGCCTGAGCAAGGGGGCTGCTCCAGGAGGAGGTAGCTTCCACACTCCTTGTGCATCAAATGTTGACATTAGTTTTTAAAGCAGCCTCTTTCAGAGGGGAATAGTGTAGCAGCCTCCCTGAGCTGCCTTGCCTTGGCATAGTGTGAAGGCGTCTAAGTCTGTCTTATCCGGATAGGAGATGAGTGCCCAGCCTCATTCTTCTCAGAGACCAGCCAGCCGCTGAGCAGTGTTAATCTGGAGAGAAGGGCTTTTAAGGTGGACATCTCTGTGCATTAAGTGACAAGCTTTCAGCTTCAGTGATCCATTTATGTCTGCTGCATTTTCAAGGCTAGAAACTCTTTAGAAGAAAATGCAAAATCGTCTTCTGAGTTTCCATTTCTCCCCTCGCCCAGTCAGGAGTGGGTGGGGGACCCCAATGGGCTAGCTCTGCCAGCAAACCTGTGGGACAACAAACCTACCACGGGTAGTGCGTGATGAGAGTAAGAAGTCCACCTGGTACCAGTTTCCACTAAAATCTTCTGGAGCACAGCAGTGTGAAGGAATAATTATAAACCCCCCATCCCTAGCCTGAGCTGGGAGTGTACAGAGCCCCTCCCTGCGCAGAGAGGAGTTCTGTGTTATCAGGATTTCTCTGTTGGGCTTTTCTCTAGCCAGCAAATCTTCGCTATTCTTTTGACTCTCCAGCTGTTAAAACTTTACACAGTGCTTCCCTCCATCTACAGCAGCTATTCAAGGCTCTTCAAAAACAGGAGTAGTAAAGTACCAAGGCCCTTCCCAGACTCCCAGTGAAGTGCCTGCGGCCAGACCCTGTTAGTATGCAGCGTGGTCTCTGAGCTGGTAGAGTTCCCTGTCACCTCTCCAGGTGAGAAGGGGGGACCAGGAGAAGGGAGATCCCATCAGTTTCAGATGTCTTTTGAAAGTATTGTTTCCTGCCATGCTTCCCGCAGGATGTTTCCAGGTTTAAGGCCATCTGAGTTCCTCCTTGTTTCTGGCTGTAACGTCTCTCCCTCAGGCTGGCCCGTCCTGTGGACTCTCTGCCTTTTCTTTTGCCCTGTGCGAAGGGCATAAACTAGCTCGGAGAGCTCCCTTCTTTTTAAGTTCCTTAGCAGTGTTTGAACAAACCTGTCAGTTGCTAAGGATATTCCAAAGGCTGAATAGTCAGGGGAGGAACAGAACTTTGAGACTCTAGAAAGTGTCCAGTGGAAATCCTGCCAAATGGAGTCAGTGGCCTAAGGCATCAAATGAGAGATCAATATTCAGGAATACCCTAGTACTGGAATAGCATCCCCAGTAGCTTCATAGCACCTGTTGCAAGTGTCTTATCTCCAGCCTTCATGATTACATGGGCCAGCTCACCTCCCACAAGCAAACAAGCAGCCACTGAGACAGCTACAGCAATGGCCTATGTGGAAATCTGTTAGGAAAGTAACATTTTCACTGACTTGAAATGTAATTTATCAGGTAGGAGTGAAGGGGAAGTGCTGGTGTCTTGTGAGCCGCCACTGGCCTACATGAGCATCCTGTTTAGTAATTCTTTCCCCTGCCCACTCACCCCATGTGTCCGCTACGACTCCCCTGCACCACTGAGTGCCTGGGAAGGCCTCTTTGGCGAGACCTCTGTTCTTCGCCCTCTTCCTTGCTAAACGGCTCAGCCTCTCCTTGCTGAACACCTCCTGTGCCTTGTGTGGATCATCTCTTCTCTGCTGCTGGCTTACCTCTGCCCTGCAACACACTGACATTGTCAGGAAGTCTAGCCAGCTTGTGCTGTGTGCCCACCTGGCATCTGTCCCTCCCTCCCTCAGGCTCAGTCTTCAAGGGCCTCTCTAACCTTTAATCCTCTGGCATGTCCCCTGCACCCTTTCCTTCTGCTACTCCCACTATCTCCGACACCCATTCCTCTCTCTCTCTCTCTCATAGGATTTGTTTTCTTGAGCAATCAGGTGTGCCCTGGTCTCCAAACCTTCCTTTTACCTCTACCTGCATCTCATCTCCCTCCTCCCCTTTGCTCCAAGCTTCTGGAGGATGCAGGTGATTCCTGTCTCTGCAGTTATTCTTTCAGGATCTCCTTTTGGCTACTTCTCCACCATGTCTCTCTTCCATCTACATCTTATTCCTAGGATTTCATCTGCTATAGGGGGAGGGAGGTCAGTTACCGCCTTTGCCCGGATGACTCTCAGATCTTCCTTGTTCAGCTTTGCACCCAAGTACCTCTAAAATCTCTCCGGATGTCCTGCTGTTAGCTCTTCTTCGTTCCCCTTGTCCTTTCTCCAGCACTTCCTCTGTCACCCACCTCTCCTCTCCCTGTATCTAGGTTGCCAGCCCTCACTCAGGAATCTCTCCTATAACCAGGCTGGAAAGGATGGGTTTTAAGAGCCTTTGTGCTCTGGTCATCTCCCACTCCAGTTACTGACATTGCTTCCTCGTGGGTGCCTGCTTTCCACCTACATTGCTGACATCCCACTGCTCTGATCATGTCAGTCCCCCAGCTCCCTCCATTAGTTTCCTTTCTCCTTCCACTAAAACTCGTGGTCCCTGTTCTGCACAACTCTACCTTGTCCTGCATCTCTGCTCTCATTTCCTCCTGCTTCACTGCTCCCCACAAACTTCTTGCATACCTGCCCCTTTTGTATCCTCCCTTCTCATGGCTGAGCTGTGGAAATGGTGTATCCTCGCTCTTCTCTTTTCTCTTTCTTCAGGCTGTCCCTCCCTGTGCCAAGTGCACCCCTCTAAACCTCATTCTTGAAAGGTCTTTTGACATTAATCCACCAAAGAAACAAGTCTGAAAAAGAGTTGCCACACCGTTTCTGAGCTGAGCCTTTCTCTGCATGGGCAGCGCCATACACATCTGCTCTGTGGTGCGTGAGAGCTGCTTGGACAGCAGTGCTCTGTGCATTGCCAGACAGCCCCCAATATATGAGAGTCCAGTGGCAAGTTAACATTAGGCCTGCGTTCTCTGTGCTCATTGCGTAGCTGTCCCAGGCAGACCAGTCTCCATTGCCTTTGAGGGCTGGTTAGTCCCATGGTTGTGTCCCTGGTGGAGTTTTAAAGCCTGGTGTCCTGTTCTGTGTCAACTTCAGGAATCCTGTGTTTTCCATCCCTTGCTCCCACGCACGCAGACTTAAACTTCACTGTGGAAAGAGGTTAATGATGGGGTACCCCACATCCAGCCTGGCCTGCCTCACACCCTCTGCCCCTTGAGTCCACGTGCTGGGCAGCACCTCTGAGCATCAGGGATGGGGTAGCTTACTGGGGCCTCAGGGGACAAGGACTCACAGGAGAGGCAGAAGTGGTGTGATGGAGGTTTGGTGGGGTGGAGCAGCTCCTCATCCTGGCACATCCTCTGGTGCTATTGCATGTGATGTTGTGCTCGGTAGATGCTGTAGATGGCCGGGGTCTCCCTAGGCGGGGGGGCTGGAACAATGTGTATAGTGGGGGGGCTGAGAGCCATTGACCCAAACTGTAAACCCTAGATATGATGGAAACTACTTCAAACCAGGGGGTGCTGCACCACCTCCTGCACCCCTAGTTCCAGCACTTATGTCCCTAGGTGCTTCCAGCAGGCCCTAGTGGAGTAGGGGGCAGAAGATGGAGAGGGGTGTACAGGTGGCTTGCACAGAGAGAGGCTCTCAGCTGCAAGGCCGGCCATGGAAGAGGGCACAAAGAGCAAGGCTGCGGAAGAGAGCAGTGTCTGGGTTGGGCAGAGTGAGGCCAAGTAGGCAATGACTGTACAGCATGGAGGAATGGCTGCTGGCTCGGGGGCAGTTCCTTTGCTCTCACAACAAAGGAGCAGAACAAAGCAGGTTTTAGATTGACCCAGTCTCCATCCCATTCTGTCTCTGGAGCATTCGCCTTGGTATCCAGGCCGCTCTGTACCACCTTTTGGGCTCCTTCTCCAAGTCCCTTCACACTGTCTCCCCAGCTACCATCTCATGGTTCTAAGGGGTTCCTTGTGCTGTCATGCACACAGGACTCTGGCAATAGCTGGGTGATTGCTACTGGTGGCACAGAAAGTTCTCGTGCCCCCTCTCTGACAAGATACAAGAGACATAAACCTAGGCTGTGAGCTCTGCAGCAGAGGCTGCTATCCCGTGGTATGTCTGGACACACCCAGCGAGTGAGTTTTATTTTGCACGGGTGCTGTAAATACAACAGACTGGCCGGGAGGGATGCAGGGATTTGTAGGATGTGCTCAGGAGCAGGGACAACAGAGAAACCTCAGTGCTCGAATTACAGGGGGCTGGGCTGGCCTTGCGATGTTTAGGGGCTACCTCACTTGTGCCTGATTCAAAGGCACCGGTGGCGGGGAGGTGTTTTGGCCGCCCTCTGACAAGTGTTCCATTTACCACACATGTCACACACTGTGCCTCTCCCCCGGAGCGGGCGCTGCCAGGGCCAGGCTGGTGACTCAGGCTGGGCAGGGCTGAGTGGCTGCTGTGAGGGTGGGAGTGGGACACAGAGGAGCTGGAGTGGCCACTGCAGTGCCTGCGATTGGGCCAGGGAGAAAGTAGGAACTGCGGGGATCAGGCAGAGACTGAGAGCAGCAGCCTCTGGGGAGAGAGACACGAATGGCCAGGACCCCTCTTCCCAGCCTGGACCCAGCTGCTCCTCCCCGCTCCCCATGCAGGGCACCCACCCTGCCCCCCTTCTATCCCTGACACCCCAACCTCCCCCCGTTTCTCATGCAGGGCACCCACCCTGCCCCCTTCTAGGCCTGAAACCCTGACCTCACCCTGCCCCATTCTAGCCCTGACACCTCGACCTCCCGCCGCTCCCCATGCAGGGCACCCACCCTGCCCCCTTGTAGCCCTGACCTCCTCCTGCTCCCCATGCAGAGCACCCAACCCCTTATATCCCTGACCTCCCCCCCCACTCTCCATGCAGAGCACCCACCCTGTCCCCTCTATCCCTGACCCCTTCTAGCCCTGACACCCTGACCTTACCCTGCTCCTTCTATCCATGACACCCAGACCTCCCCCCGTTCTCCATGCAGGGCACCCACCCTGCCCGCACTGTCCCTGGCCCCCAACTGTCCCTGCTCCCCATGCAGAGCACCCATTCTGCCTCCTTCTATCCCTGACACCCCGACCTCCCCCCAGTCCTCATGCAGAGCACCCACCCTGATGCCCCCTCTTCTCCCTGGGGTGGCATTGTTTGGCCCCCCTCGAGTGGAGTCCTGTCCTCCTGCAGGGGTCCAACCCCTGTCTGTGTCCTTCCTCCTCCTGGCTCACCTGGGCTGGGTTCAGTCTGGGATGTGGGGGGTGGCGGCGAGCCCAGTGTTGGGAGCAAGACAGTGAGAGAAAGCACCCCACAAACAACTGTGGGGGTGACCAGACAGGTTGCTTTTATGCAGTTAGGGCATCAGCGTAAGAGCCTGAGGTTGGAGTTGGAGTAAAGGCATACAGAGGCATACAGAGGGCCTGATCCTGACACAAGTAGTCCTTACCCACCCAGTCCCCTCACTGCAGTCAGTGGCAATACTCAGGTGAGGAAGAGTTTTCAGGATTGGGCTCAGGAACAGAAAAATGAGGAAAATGCATTCCAGGGTCAGGTGCATGTAAATGAGGGCAGAATCTGGACCACAGTGGGCCAGGTTTTCCTAAAAGATAAGCTCTTAAATGAAGTGTCCAGAGTCCCATTGAGCGCTCCTGGGTTCTGAGCTCTTTGGAAAATCTGGTCCCTTCCCTTAGGTGCTTCAATGGTAGGGGTTGGGCACTGGCTCTTGGAAAATCTGGGCCAGAATATTCATCAGGAGGGGAAACCCATTGCACTCTTTTTGACGTTTGTTTTGTGACATCAAAAATGTGGACACTTCAGAACTGAAATAACCCACACCCCGTCAGCTGGTGGGGGAAATGAGTTACAAAAGTTTATGCAAGCAGGGAGAGGAGACAGAAGAAAGTTAGCTATTAATGACAAGTCAGGGTTGATAAAATACAGAGGGTAGCACGATTTGGTTTCTGACTCCTCCTCCCCCTGCAATTTACACTGCTAGTTTTGATTTTACTGCTAGAAATGTACAAAGGAATGTCAGAAAGAGGCATCCTCCAGATCGTGAATACTGCAGAAATTAATCACTGACTGTAGCTCTGCCTGCAGTTCAGTGTGGGGCAGCTTTAACTCTTTATTTTCTAAATGAATTCAGAATAGATTAATTGGAAAAGTAGGACATGCTGCACTTTAAAATTAGACATGGAAATGTTAAGGGAAAAAGAAGCACTCCAAGATTAGAATTGTCGACTGAATGCTCCCAGCGGCAGATATCAAGAGGGACGTTCAACGCAGAATTGACGCAAACTTGTTGTAGTTGCCATGCATACGTGGCATGATTGCTGGACCCTGCTCTGAGTTATTGTGTAGGCCCCCCTGTTTCTTCCCCATAATTCGAGCTGCTAGATTCTTCAGTTCAAGAGGAGGCTGACAGTGTCTTGTCTTGGTAAACAACCTGTGAAACTGTAGCCCACCACATGCTTGTGTATCAGGTTACTAGAGCTGAGATCTGGGGTTCTGGATTGTCCTATTCTCTTCTTGATCTCCCTTGTCAGGTCCAGCAGCAGCAGCCGCCACCACCGACTTCAAATAAGCGCCCCAGTAACAGCACCCCACCACCAACGCAGCTGAATAAGATCAAGTATTCTGGAGGACCCCAGATTGTAAAGAAGGAGCGACGGCACAGCTCCTCCCGCTTCAACCTGAGCAAAAACAGGGAACTGCAAAAGCTCCCTGCGCTCAAAGGTAAGGACGGGGTTGGACTAGATGACCTCCTGAGGTCCCTTCCAACCCTGATATTCTATGACATGGCAGGTTTGTGGGTGTGTATGTCTGCTAAGTCTCAGGTCTGCCCGGCTCACTGGAACCCGTCTCGAGGCAGAACAGCCACAGTCCAGTCGTCACTTTGGAGACAGCCCAGCAATAGTCATGCTAGCCTTGATGCCTACAGTACCATAGTGAAAGCAGCTGCCACTTCCTCAGCCATTGGGGGCTGAGAGCTTCCAGTGAGGAGCCACAACTGAGGTTCCGGGGTTCCTTGCCCATTGCTGTCTGGCTGCAGCTATGTCCTTATGCTCCTTCAGTCCCCCTCTGGTGATAGGGTAGCTTGTTGTTTGTATTCCCATAGGGCCTAGGGCCCTCCCTGTGCTAGGTGCTGTACAAACACAGAACAAAAAGAGAGTCCCTGCCCCAAGACAAGAGACGACAAATGGGAAGTACAAGCAAACAATGAGACAATACTGGTCGGTGTGATAGGCAGTAGCTGAGCCCTGCAACCACAGTAAGAGCCCTCCCCTTTCAGAGTAAGCAAAAGGAACCCCGTGAGTGTTCTCCCAGTGGGACAGGGGCTCCAGCAGGTCCAGCCACAGCCCTCTCTTTAGCATCAGTGTGCGAGTGCTGCTTCTCCCAGGAGTTTTCAGAGCATTTCTCCTTGGTACTAGGGGTTTACAGAGCTCCTCCCCTGGACTGTGGGGCATATCTACATTCCCCCTCCAAAGGTGGTACAGCTGAGGAGTAGGACAGTCTACGTCCTAACTCTACCCTGGGGTCCAAAACCCCAGAAAAAGGGCCGTCCACTCTAGCCTCCACATTCTATCTGGTTGTTCCTCCAGAGCTGCTTCCCAGCCTGGCTCACCTGCTTTCTCAGCTCCCTCTCAACTGGGAACCCCAGTGTAGATCCCACCCAGACCACAGTGACCATCTCTTGCTCATCCCTCACCCTGCAGCGGGCTGTTGTACTCTCCAGATCCCGCTGCTTATTGGGGAGCAGGGACCTGCCTTTTATTTCCTGCTTGCTGCCTCGCTCACAGCCACTAGTTGCATGTTCTGAGAAGAACACAGATGCAGGTAAGAGGTGAGTTCAGTTCACGTTGTGACGTGGCACTATCACAGGGCGTGTCTATGTTGCAATCCCAGGGGGTGATTGTGACTCGAGTGGACATACTGAGGTGGCTTTAATCTAACTATCTCAGGGACCAGCGCAGCGAAGTCGTGGCAGTACGTGCTTCAGCGTAGGCTGGCCGAGCCTGCCAGGATCCTGGTAATTAGTCATGGGGCTAGCTCGTGGCAGTCCTGCAGCTAGCTAGATTAAAGCCAGCTCAGTGTGTCTACTTGAGGTGCAGTCAGACCCCTTGATAGCCGTATAGACATATCCTAAGAGGAGGTGAAAGCTACACAGACTACAGTAAATGAGAGCCCTCATGTGGACGCTCTTATTCCAATATAAGAGAGCCTCTTTTCAGTTTAAATTACATTCCTTGGGAAGCCACTCATATACCAGAATACAAGTGTCTGCTCTGTGTGTGTGTGTATAACTAGATCTGTATAACTGGTAACACTTTCCAGGGTAGACAAAGCCTTAGTCTGTCTGTCTGCCTCAGTTCCCCATCTGTATAAAGGGGATAACAGCACTTCCCTGCCTCCCGTGAGGATAAATACAGTTACACATTGACGCTCTTGAATACCACAGTACTGGAGGCCGTGTAAGTACCATAGTTAAGAGTTGTTAGCATAGGAGTGAAACGTGCTTTGCTGTCCCTGCCAGATGCTCCTGCTCATGAACGAGAAGAGCTCTTCATACAGAAGCTGCGACAATGCTGTGTTCTCTTTGACTTCATCTCCGACCCGCTCAGTGACTTGAAGTTCAAGGAGGTGAAGCGAGCTGGTCTCAATGAGATGGTGGAGTACATCACGCACAACCGGGATGTCGTCACAGAGGCCATCTACCCTGAAGCTGTCATCATGGTAGGACTAGCAGGACTATGGCCGGTTTTCTGTGATCGCCCCTCAGCAGGTGCCAGGGCAGTCAGGACTGGAAGAGGCTTCTGTCTGCATGCCTAGAAATTGGACGTAGTGAGAGGCATAAGTGGGGGCAGCTGGAGAGAGGAAGAACAACTTGCTTGGGAGGAACATGACTGTGACATCTTTAAACCCTTATTAGCCATCCAGAGAATGACTGGGGTGTGTGCGTGAAGGATTGGGGAATAGGTCGGGTATAGGGCAGCGTAAAGCATTTGTCCGCAGCACAGACACCCCTGGAGGTGTTTGACGTCAGCATGGCAGCTGTAACCCTTTGGCCTCCAGAGCGGGAGGTGTTTGGGAACAGTTATAAAGAGCCTCAGCTCTCGGCACTGCAAGAATGTCAGTCCGTGGGCCAAAGGGAAGGCGTGGAAAGGTCACTCATCTGCCTTCTCACTTCAGTTTTCAGTGAACCTCTTCCGGACCCTCCCCCCCTCGTCCAATCCAACAGGAGCAGAGTTTGACCCCGAGGAGGATGAACCCACACTAGAAGCTGCCTGGCCACATCTCCAGGTAAGAGAGTCTGCCAGCCTCATCTCCAGGTCATGGTGGGTGAATGGAGTGCAAGGGGCCGCCTGGCCAGGTGACAGACACCAAGAGGTAGGAGTGGGAAGGAAGGTACTGAGTTTTCAAAGCACAGATTTCAAATATCTTCTCCCTGTGGATACTTTTACTTTTCTTTGGGGGTCAGCACAGGAAATGAGGCCTTGGATTCTGCAGCCTCCCAGAAGCGAGTGCTGCTTAGCCCCAGGGATGTTGGTGCGGACTGGGAATGAATGGCTAGTCTAAGGAGCTTAGGGCGTCTTGTGTTTTTGAAGTTAGGACCCTTGGGACTCCCCCCTTTATTTTTTCCCTCTCTCTCAGAAGCCCCAAGCCTCTGCTCCCCTGCCTCTGGCCCAGGAGGGTGAGAGAGAGCTCCCGTGAGAGGAACCAGTGCTGCTGCTGCTTCTTCCCTCTGGCACAAAGCCTGCTGGCCAGGAGCCTCAGGCCCTCCACAGTGGGTGGGGCCTATTAGGTCCCCATAAGAGCCATACTTGGACACCCAGACCATTTACTTCACACTTTAACCGGCAAAAATAATTATGTGCAAAACTGATAGGGAGCAAACATTTCAGCAGAGACGTGTGAGCACAAACTGGGAGGTGCTCAAGGACTCCCTTCTACATGCCCACAGAGCCACTGTTCCTCAGGCATGGACACAGATAGGAATTGAAAACTGAGTAGCATTCTGGGGAAAGGGGGATGTGGTGGAAGCAGCAAAAAAAAAAAAAAATCAATCAATCTAGGGACAGAGCTCTGAGAGAAGATTAAGAAAACTTGATCAGATCAGGTTCTGCAAGTACCTACGCACAGAGATGGTATCTGTTAGCAGAGGGCTGTTTGATCTAGCAGACAAAGGCAGAAGACGAGCCAGTGGCTGAAAGCTGAAGTGAGAAATACTCACAATGGAAATGAGATACAATTTTGTAACCATGTGGGGTAATTACCCGTTGGTGCAGCGTACCTGGGGATGTATGTTGTGTTGGTAAAGGGGGTGCGGCTCGGGTCAGATGCTAACAAAACTCTTCTCAACTGTTAATTATTTCCTGGCACGTTAGCGCTGGTGACGCCTGCTGTAACAAGCCACCATTAAAATTCTTTAGCCTTTTACTAATCAGATGGGAAAAGGAACATTGTTGATGCGTGTAAAGCATGAAGAATTAAGTAAAGCTTTTCTTTTTTTAAAAAGCCCCCTCTTGCTCTCCTCAGCTGGTGTACGAATTCTTCCTGCGGTTTCTGGAGTCGCCCGACTTTCAGCCAAATATAGCCAAGAAATACATTGACCAGAAGTTTGTATTGTCAGTAAGTAGTTCCAGCTTCCCCCCACCTCAGACCCCTGTGAAGGGGTGCTTAGCAGGCACCCTGCATATCACTACCCAAGCAGCCCCCATAGCTTCCTCAGAGAGGATGGGTAATAGGCTCAGTTCAGAGAAGGACAACAAAAATGATTAGGGGTATGGAACTGGTGCCATATGAGGGGAGATTAGTAAGACTGGGACTTTTCAGCTTGAAAAAAGAAATGACTAAGGGGGGATATGATAGAGAACTATAAAATCATGACTGGTGTGGAGAAAGTAAATGAGGAAGTGTTGTTTACTCCTCATAACACAAGAACTAGGGGTCACCGAATGAAATTAATAGGCAGCAGGTTTAAAACAAACAAAAAAGGAAGTATTTTTTTTCACACAACGCACAGTCAACCTGTGGAACTCTTTGCCAGAGGATGTTGTGAAGGCCAAGACTTAACAGGGTTCAAAAAAGAACTAGATAAATTCATGGAGGATAGGTCCTTCAATGGCTATTAGCCAGGAATGGTGTCCCTAGCCTCTGTTTGCCAGAAGCTGGAATGGGAGACAGGAAATAGATCACTTGAGGATTCCCTGTTCTGTTCATTCCCTCTGAAGCACCAGGCATTGGCCACTGTCGGAAGACAGAATACTGGGCTTGATGGACCTTTGGTCTGACCCAGGAGGGCCGTTCTTAGGCAGTGCCTGGGCAGCTCCACCTTCCTTCATGCCCTCACTGGAGGAGCTCTTGGGGATGCTCAGTGCTGGGGGAACCTGCAGGGTTGCCACCATTGAAACTCACTCTAGAAACTGCTTCCAAAGAGAAGGTCCCTGATGAACTGGGAGAGCAGCAAGGGCTTCCCTGCCCTAGAGCTGGGCTGCGTGAGGAAAGGTGTACTCAGGACTCGGGAGCCTGCACTGGCATAGCCTTTGCTCTGCTACAGGAGTCTGAGCAGCTGCTAGCGACAATAGACATGGCTGACCGTGCGGAGGCAGCAGCGTGCACTGCGTGCAGAGGGGTGCGCTCCAAACTGGAACATACTTGCACTGATGAGCAGAAGCTTTCCCCTGTGCAATCAGCAGCCCGTGCCCAGGGGAGAGAGCCTCAGGACTAACTGAATCCCTCTTTCCACAGCTGCTGGATTTGTTCGACAGTGAAGATCCCAGAGAGCGAGACTTCCTGAAGACCATCTTACACCGAATTTACGGGAAGTTCCTGGGCCTGCGAGCGTATGTGAGGCGGCAGATCAACAACATATTTTACAGGTGAGGGGCTCTGCCAGGCCCAGCGATGCTGGGAACGGGCTTGGAGGACCTGGGGAAAGCAAAGCCGGAGCATTCCTTCTGTTCCCAGCCCCGCCAGTGACTGGGCGAGTCAGGTCGTGTCTCTGGACATGGGAATAGTACTTGCCTGTGCTACAGGGATATTGAGGATTCAGTAGTGCAGAATGCCTCTGACTAATGTGGGAAGTGGTAGGGCTTTCTTCCCCCTGCCATGCCCCACAGCAGCCCTCTGCTGATCTGGGAGCCTGGGCTGATCCCTTACCCACTCTTGTGTAGCACGTCCTGGAGTGCGGACAATACTGTCTCTTCCTGAATCCTCTGTCATCTCTTTCTGGGAGGATTCTTCTTACTGAGCTGTGTCCTGTGCTTGGCAATGACTCCTCTCCTCTCCCATCCCCAACCCTTCTTCTCAGGTTTATCTATGAAACAGAGCATCACAATGGGATTGCAGAGCTGCTGGAGATCTTGGGCAGGTAAGGGCATTTCTCCCTTTCTATGTTTCTTCTGCCACATCTAGGAGCTCCAGGGCTTCTGACCCGGGTGGGACCTCACGGCCTAGTGTATTGTGTGGTGTAGCAGGGACTTATCCAATCTGCTTTCAGGCCCATCTGCTGCCTCAGTTTCCCCTCAGACATGTTGATCCTCTCAGCCTTCCAGCACAGTTGGGTTGCTGAGCTGACTTAGCTCTCCAGCTTATTTACAAAAGTCTTCTCCTTCTCGGGTATCAGAGTCCAAACACACGCACAAGTAAAGAGTGCCCCTCCCCAGTCTGGGCACAGCCCTTCCTTCGCAAGGGCCTGTCGTCTCATCCCCAGGCACTCTTCTGCTGGGCTCTGCACAGTCTCTCCATATCCCTTCTGTTTAGAGGTCACTGCATCCCCACGCCAAGTGGCAGCATAGGAGGGACCCACACCTGCCCACCTATGTGGAATCCCAGCCCAGGAACTCTGAACAGCTGGGCTTTCTGCCCCATAGCCTCAACCACGCTCTGCATCTCCTTCCCAGGGTCTCTTCCAACACTCCAGTCCTCCTGCTCTTCTGTAGAGCATTACTGCCAGGGCTTCTCACCCCGGAGTCCATCTCGGTTCGGTTCCCCAGCAGGCCTGGCTTAATCATGTGATCCTTGACATATTACTGCAGAACTCCTCTCTTCCACCTGGAGCTAAGTGTGGCATGGGGGCAGCTGAGCCCCAACCCTCTTAAAGGACCAGCTCACCCTGTGGTGTGGGGTTTCCCACCCTGCATGTGATGGGGCCTTCATTGGAGGGAATGTGCTTTTCAGGACACATTTTCAGGATCCCCTGGGGCTGGGGCCTTAGTGACTGCAGCCCTGAAGCCAGGTGCTTCCTGGAGATGTTAATATGGTATGGTAGGGCTTGGGGCTGGTTTTATACTGTGATTGTTCTGGTACATACTCAGTAATACCTGACCCCGTAATGCCTCTCTCGCTTCTCCTACTCAGTATAATCAATGGGTTCGCTTTGCCTCTGAAGGAAGAGCACAAGATGTTCCTCATTCGGGTCTTGCTACCTTTGCACAAGGTGAAATCGCTGAGTGTCTACCACCCACAGGTGAGAGGCTCTGTCAGTTACCGGAGAGGTCAAACAGTCAGGCTTATTTACAGGCACCACCAGGCTTTACTTATCAAAATCTTGCTGCAGGGGTTCTCGCCTCTGTACGTTCACCCCCTCTGACGCCTGACTGTACCGCTCATCCCTCAGCATGTGCTTTGAGCTGTCCGTCCCCAGCCTCCTTCACCCTTGTCTGTTAACTTGCTTCCTCTTGCTCCTGGGCAGTGTGAGAATGTTCCATTGTCCTCTGCTGGTTTGAACGTCAGGCCGACTCATCCTCGACTGTTGGAAGCTCATGGATGATTTCAGCCCAGGTTTTTGCCGTATTTAGGCATTGCAGCGCTCAGCGTTGCAATGCCTGACTGATTTAGCAGCCTAAATCCCATCAACCATCAATGGAATTTTGACTCCTAAGTGCCTAAATATCTTTAGATTTAGGCTCCTAAATCAGTTAGGCATTACAACGCTGAGTGCAGAACGCCTAACTACCTGTAACTATTTGGGCCTTATCCTTAAATATCTGCTACTCACTGCTTCCCTTGTATTCAGAGAGTTGAAGTCCCTGAGTTCCATTGCCCAGCCCCTGTGTGTGTGTGCTGTGTACTTAGACAGATATGGAGGCAAGGTCCTTACCTATGTAGCAATTGATCTAGGGAGAAGATGGGACAAAAGCCCGGATCTGAATGGTGAAGCTCTCTTGCATCGTGTTACTTCCCTGACCATGAGAGGGGGAGGGCTTTTCAGTTGCCCAATTTGTCACTGGCAATTTTTAAATGGAGATGGGATGTTTTTCTAAGAAATCTGCTCGAGTTCACCCAGGAATTAATTCTGGGAAGTCCTGTGGCCTGTGTTATACAGGAGGTCAGACTAAATGATCACAGTGGTCCCTTCCAGCCCTAGAATCTATTAATCTACCTGTCTGTAGCCACAGATTCGCTAGTGTGCTGCCTGCTTGTTGTGAACATGTGGCCACAAACGACACCTAGTGCAACATGAGGGACAGAACTCAGGGCTTCTGGCTCCCAAAGCCCAGGGTTCTTCTGCTTGGCCTAACGGAGACAAGCTCACCATTCGCTATGAGTCACTGGGGCTTATACACTCTTTGAGCTGCTGCAGGTTGCCAGGCACACCAGCTGGAGCAGGTCTGACCTGGCACGCGGCCAAGGGCCGTGGTAAGTGCTGATGCCTTGTGTGCTTGTTGCTTGCCGTCTGCTTAGCCAAGAGAGGAGCTCTAACTGGGCTGTGTTTTCCTTGCAGTTGGCATACTGTGTTGTGCAGTTCTTGGAGAAAGACAGCAGCCTGACAGAACCGGTGAGTGCCCTTGCTTGGCTTTGTCATGTCAGCCATGGCCCCAGTTCACATCACAAGATCATTTCTGGACACTTCAGCAGCTAAGTTACTCTGACCCCACTCCAGAGAGACCTGGCATAAGTTGGATTTGTTCGCTCACTGGAACTGGCCTGCAGAGGGGTATCGGTCATCTGACATGTCACAAGCACAGGGCAGGACTAGATAGTCTCATCATGCACAGCCAGGCAGGCGTTGGGGGTCTGAGCAGGCTCAGTTTGGAAACAAGACATGAGCAAGTGGAGCACAGCTTGGAGTGAGTCTGTCTTGTGTGATTCCAGTCCTGCTATAGCAGAATGCAAAGCATGCAAAGACCCTCTCTCCCGTGGCAGCTCCCCTTCTGGCTACACAGCTTCTGCCATGAGAAGATGGTTGGGAATTGGACATCCGAAGAAACCAGCAAGAGTTGATAGAGAAGTGCAGGTGTTTGAGATCTCAATCCAAACCCCCTAGAGCTGGTCGGAAGACTACGGGCGAGGGTGTGGAAACTGGAGACCAGAAAGGTCTGTTTAGCCTGGGTGAGCTGTCCCTTATGGAGGGGCTGGGCTTTGTTTTACTGAGCTGTTGGAGCCTCAGTATCATATCCCCTCCAGCCAGTTCACCTCCGGGAGATTGAATCCTGACAGCTGCGTTTGCCATCAAGTTGTAATGCTGCTGAAGACTACATTTTCACAAGATGGTGCTCTAGTGCAAACAGGGCCCAGATATGTTTCCTGCATTGTGGCTCTGCAGACCCAAACTAAGTAACACTAAGCAGAACAATGCTGGCGGGACAGAGGGCGTGAGAGGACGATCAAGGGCTCCACTCCTCAGGGCAGAGTGCGGAGAAATGCCTCACGTGGCTCTGTTCTACACAGGCTCAGCTCTGGCAGACAGCTACTGGCTCATGCATGGAAATGGCATTTTAATTACTAATATTTACAGCTTGGGTTGTTTTGCACCTGAGCTGGCAAAGCTGCACACTGACAATGAGCCTGTCTGTGTTCAGCCATTTGCACATTCTAGCTCCAGCATTCCCATACTGCATGTTCTGGAAATAGGCCTCCTCCTGCCCTCCCACTCACTCCCCCAAGTCATCCATATTCTCATTGCCAGGCGAATCATATGTCTCCTGTGCCAGGTAATTCACCACCCTGCTGATCCCAGGCAAGAGAGATCTAGCTGAGCCTGCCACTCAAAGTATTGGAGCTGCTGAGATGGGGGAGGGAAGCAGAGAATTTCTGCAGGGTTTTCGCTGTGCATTCACACAGCGAAGCTCGGTAGATCCTTACCGACGACTCAAACACTCATTACTGAATTTTGCAAATCAGTGAGCAGAGGCCTGATTCAGTGCCCATGGTAGGACTCCCAGACACTGCAAGGTGCATTGTATCAGGCACTGACCAAACAGATTCTGTGAAGACAAGGCAGCGTCCTCACAGAACGCACTGTGTTTGTATGAAAGTGTCCAAGCCTTAGTAACCAGGGGCCTCATGTGGTGCTTGTTTGCTTGATCCCTGCCTTGTTTGTCCTTCGTTCAGCCATAATGCAAGAGCTGCCATACCAAATCTTGCTGAATAAAACATGCTCCAGAATGGCAGTATTAGTGATAACCAAACAAAGCAAAGACCAGCTCCTGTGCATCTCGCCCAACCTTAGCTCTAGGGAAAACTGTCTTCGGAGTCGCTGAAACGAATTATTGACTGCATGGCAAAACTACCAGTGGTGTGGACACCGAGCTGTCCCTGCATAGCTGAGCCCTTGGAATGGTGGAAACATCATGCAAGCAGCCTTCCTCTTGCTGCTGCTTCTGTGCCCACTACTGTTCCCTCAGGCTACTTGCCTGGGCTAAGCTCAGCATTTCAGGCTTCTCCTAGGAATTGCTGAAAGACTGGTGTTTCCAAAATGTTTTCAGTTGTGCAGCACCAACCAGGCACTGCAGCCATGAGTGTTGTGTTCAGCTTTAACCAGTGCTATCTGAACAGCCTGTAAGCTCTCTCTGAACATCCACTGACACTTCGGCTTCATAACCCCGGTTGTTGAACTACAAACAATGTTAGTTAGGAGAACTGCTCTTGCAAAGCATTCTGTTTGAAGCCAGCATGTACAGTTTTCATGCAATGCATCTCTCCTAAATCAGTGTTCAAATTGCAGACTCTGCAGCGTGTGGCTGTATCTGTTTCAGAAAGAGATTTGATTTGGAAGTGACTGGCTAAAACTTTCACTCAGTGCATTCTGGATTCTGACTTTAAAGGTACCAAGTGTTGGTATTTGGCATTCAATGGATTTGTCACATCCCTTTTGGGACAATAGGTTAGCCAGATCATGGTACGTTGAGTCCAGTATCCCTCCCCTGCCAGTACCTGATGCCTCAGGTGACAGTGGACACCACCCCTGCCCCTCCCCTCCCCCCATATTACACTCAGTAAATGGTACACTCCTGCATGTGGAAGAGAACTTCCGTTCTGACCCCATGGTGATTAGTTTACACCCAGAAGCATCAGTTTGGATCATCCGAGTCTCAGCATCCCTATAACAAACATGACTGTTCGTAAAAGTCTCCAGTCCCTGTCATGAGTCTCCTGCAGCCGTGAGCACCACATGGCAGCTGCATTCCCCTGGAAGCAGAATTTCTCTCTGTTGCTCTCTATTCACCAGCATGTCACTTTGAGTGGCCCCTTGTTCTCATGGGGACAGAGTGAAAAGCAGGCGATGATCACTTTTCCCTGTATAGTCTGAACCCTTAGGACATGGGCTAGTCCCAAAATGGGTAAACCCGGGGTCAGAAGGAACTTTTTAGTCCAAATTACCAGAAAACCCACTCACTACCCATGCAGCTTTCCTCTGGGAAGGAGCAGGGGAGGGGGGAAGTAGTCTCCTTGCTTAGTGCCCTAGCTTGAGAAGGCTGTCAGCCACCACGCTGACGGGAATGATGAGAAGCTGAGCAGAACAAAGAGGGTGTAGCCAGGGTAGAAGGATCTATGGCTGCTGCTAGGTGGCACTCCTGGTCACAGCCAGCATCTATGCACTCCACCTCTCTGTGCAGCCAGATCCTGTCCAGGCTGCCTGCAGGGAAACGTGGGGATAGGCGCCGGATGGTATAGGTGCCTTCAGCTTCTGGGTCTGCAGCCCAGAGGATCCGTGTGCTGGAGAGGTAGTCAGTGGCTCTGGCAAGGTAGGGAGAGGAGAGAGGAGCAGCAAGGGAAGCTGTGCTGCTTCCGAGTTGAGGAGGAGAGTCCAGAAGAGAGTTCACCCAGTGCCTGTCCTGTCTCGTATAGTTCAAAGGACTGCCCCGGACACTGGTATTCTGAGGGACAAATACCTTGATGGAGCCCTCTTTAGTGCCTCCTAAGGTCTGGGAGGACAGAGCAGTTCGAGACCTCTATGCTGGTGGAGGCTCTCTGGATGCAGAGCTATGGGGGAGGGGGTGGGGTTCAGAGGCATGAAGGAGCTGGTGTTTTGTGTGCCTAACCTGAATGAGTCAGAGACTGAGTCCATATGTACAGGCACTGCGTGCTGCGTCTGCTGCTGTGTGTGGGACGTGGCTGTGCTGGGTTTCTGTGGTCGGGGGTGCTAGACAGTACTGCCAATAGGTTTGCACTCTGCTCCTAAGCTCCTTTCTTTACCTGCTCAGGTGATCGTGGGCTTGCTGAAGTTTTGGCCGAAAACGCACAGTCCCAAGGAGGTGATGTTTCTGAACGAGCTGGAGGAAATACTGGATGTGATCGAGCCCTCCGAGTTTGTGAAGGTCATGGAGCCCCTGTTCAGGCAGCTGGCCAAGTGTGTGTCCAGCCCACACTTCCAGGTAGGTTCCAGGCTCAGCAAGACCATCTGGCTTTGCTTTGCACTCAGGTCCTGTTTTTAGGGTGAATCTGAGACTCTGGAGCATGTTTCTGTGATCACTGCTGCCACAAAATTTACCATAGACTCCTCTAGTGATCAGGGTAACTCCTGAGGATGGCACAAAAACAGGAGGCATTAGTGAGCCACCAGACCAATAGTTTAGGAAAGGTAGGACTATGAATGTCATCCCAAGCTACCGATCGTGTTTTCCCCAGCTCTGAGTGTTACAATGTTGAGGAGCTAACGCAGGTATGTTGTGCTGCCTCTTGTAAGTGGCCGATCTGATGCGGGGGGTGGGGAGATGGGCCCCATTCAGCTTCCTCATGTCCTTGAGTACTGTGCCCAGGCCCTTTTGAGATCAAATTATCTACTTGTCTGCCGCACTGGAGGATGATCAGCCAATGAGACTCTCTGTTCTTATGAGTATTCCCAGTGTTGCACGCCCGCAGAAAGGATACCTTGCGCTGCACTGGCCTGGTTCTGGGGGCAGCAGATCATCCATTGTGGAGATTGAAGAGGGAGAGAGCAGAAAGGATGGAAGATCTTCATGGTCACTTGATGGTTCCATTTTAGGGACACCCAAGGGGAGCTGGGGAAGGTGGAAATGTTAACACCATGATACAGTGCTGAGAGGCAGACCTGGTATTTTTGGGATAGAGCCATTCAGCAGCTGCTCCTCTCCACACCCTTCCGCTGCATTGCCTCTTGTTGTTTATCAGTGTGACATGTGGTTCACAGATACATACAAAGAGGTGGTCTGTTCCCCACACAACTCACAGTGTAGGTAGACACCACACAAAAGAAGGCATGCATCAAGAAAGTCAGGAATTAAAGGATGGCAAAATAATTAATGCCTATCAACATGGAAAATAGGTCTTGTTGAATTAATGTGATACAGGTTTTTTTTTATGATATTACAAGTTTAGTTGACAAAGGTAATTGTGTTGACATAAATTGCTTAGATATCTGTGAGACATTTGATTTAGTCCCACATGATCATCTGAAGATTGACACGGTACAAAGTCACTGTGGCCCATGTTAAATGGATTAAAAATTGGCTAACTGATAGATCTCGACAAGCAATTGTAAATGGAATCATCAGCTGGGGTTCCACACCAGTCAGTTCTCTTCCCAGTGCTATTCAACATCTTTATCAACAATCTGGAAGAAAACATAAAATCATTTCTGGTAAAGCTGGCTGGTGACCTAAAAATTGGTGGGGTGGTAACTAAAGAAAAGGACAGGTCAATTGTATAGAATGATCTGGACCACTTGGTCACCTGAACAACATGCATTTTAATACAGCCAAATGCTGGGTACAAAGATTGTAGGCCACACTGACAGGATGGGGCCTGTATCCTGGAAAGCATGGACTCTGAAAAGGACTTAGGGACATGATGGAAATCCATCTGAACATGGGCTTCCAGTGCAGTGCTGTGGGCTAAGAGGGCTAATACAATTCTCGGCTGTATTAGCAGGGGATATTGAGGAAGGGTAGGAAGGTGGTTTTACCTCTGCATATGGACAGAATTAGTGAGACCATTCCGGGATATAGTGTCCCATTCTGGTGTCCAGTAATATTGAAAAAATGAAGAGGGCTCAGAAAAGAACTATGAAAATAAAGATCTGTGAGGAAAACACTGCCTTACAGCGAGAGACTACCTTATCAGAGAGTTTGAGGTGACTTGGTCATAGTCTAGTGCCTCTGTGGGGAAGAGGTGTCTGATAGCTGGCTTGTTAATCTATCAGACAAAGGCATAACAAGATATAATGGCTCAAAAGTGAAGTTGGATAAATTCAGATCAGAAATAAGGCTCTTTTTTTCTTCTTCTTCTCTTTCTCTCTCTTTCTTTTTTTTTTTTTAAACGGTGAGGGTAATTAACCATTGGAACAACTTACCTAAGGGTGGTAGATTCCTCATCATTTGGAGTCTTAAGGCTAGATGTCTTTCTAAAAGATATACTCCAGCTCAACCACAGAGCAGGAATTACTGGATGCTATGGCCTGTATTCTACAGGAGGTCAGGCCCAAAGATCACAATGTTGCCTTTTGGCCTTAAATCTATGACGCTGCAGCTGAGCAGGGACATGCAGGGAGAATGGGCAGGGACCTGGCGTGATAGAGCCACGGGCTTGCTTTGTTTTTCATTTGGGGTTTTTTGAGAGAGAAGGTTTTTTCTCTCTTCCCTGAAGGAAGGGTGAGGACTGTTGCTGAAGTGCCCTCATAGGATAAATTTTTACTGCACAGTTAACCCAGGCCCTTATGTGACTTTTAGCCCAGAGTCCCCATACAGCCATACAGGGATTGGAGGTGCTTTAACCCTGGGCTTAGCTTACCCACCTCCAGGGGTGGGTTAGAACCTGAGCTCTGCTTTAACTCAAGCTGGAACATAGTCCTCCAGTCCATTCCCACAGGCCCACTGAAGGACCAACAGGTTCTCCCACAGTTGACAGAATCATAGAGTGTCTCCGATAAAGAACCATGGGATATCTCCCCAGACACACACGGGCGAGTGCAGAAATAATGGGGACACAGTAACACAGATGGGCCTTTGCAATGGAGATCCTCAGACTCAGGGTAGGCTAACCCAGTGCTGAGACCTGAGTGCCAGTCACCAGGGTTAAGTGTGCAGTAAAGGCATAGCATAAGGGGGAGAGGGTAAAGGAACTGGGGAGCAGGTCAGGGAGGAGTCTTAGCCTCGGGAGCTATATGGAAGGTGGTCCGGGGAGCAGAGAGAGACAAGAACATTAAGGTGGGAGCCAATTTGTGCAAGAACCCAAAGGTGAAGACAAGGGACTTGAGTTTTGTACGGAGAGCAAAGGGGAGCCTTGGGAGAGATTTGCGGAAGGGTCTTATGTGGTCAGAGAAGCAGGCAGGGGAAAAGGTTTTGACAGCATTTTTGGTTGAAGAGAGTGAGGCTGAAGGGAGGGAAGTTGCCGTGAGGGAGGTGAAACATGGTCAGGACCTGGACAAGAAGTTGGGGACAGACAGTAGTGGAGAGAAACTGACCAGGCTTAGCAGTGATGTCAGTTTGGAGGGTCAGGAGGAAGAGAGAACACAGAGGGATGCCCCTGTTGGACAGGGAGGGGAGGGGAGATTCCAGGGAGGAAAGAACTCCATTTTTAGCCCTTGTTGAGCTTTGGCTGGAGGCTGGACAGTATGAGAAAGAGTTGTTGGAGATGTGACTGAAAAGAGAGTCATCAATATAACAATAGCAGCTGAAGTCATGTGACCAAATGAGGCTACCCAAGGCATAGCCCTGAGGACCCGACCTGCACACGGAGAGGAGGAGCTCTTGGTGTAAATGCAGCAGAATGTAAACTAGGAAAGACCGGAAACCAAGGGATGGGTCTCTCCAGGCAGAGGACCATTGCCAGAGGTGGCAAAGACAAGCTCCTCAGCCGGAGCACTGTCAAGTCTGATTTCTTGGCTGGGTAATGCCAGAACTTTTGCCTGGTTGGTGATGAGTGGAATTCTCACATGCACCCTATGACCTGTCTGCAAGGAGCCTGTACAGAGATCTGCTTCCCTCCTCCTGCAGGTGGCAGAGCGAGCTCTGTACTACTGGAACAACGAGTACATCATGAGCCTGATCAGCGACAACGCAGCCAAAATTCTCCCGATCATGTTCCCGGCACTCTACAAGAATTCCAAGAGTCACTGGAACAAGTAAGTC
Organism: Eretmochelys imbricata; assembly: GCF_965152235.1. NCBI lineage: Eukaryota > Metazoa > Chordata > Testudines > Cheloniidae > Eretmochelys > Eretmochelys imbricata. The sequence goes on along the minus strand of NC_135574.1, from coordinate 208,905,211 downwards.
CTTTCTGTGTGTCCGGGGGCCATTAGGAATGAGTGAGTGGGCATCCAGAATCGCGCAAGCCTGCTGCTGGCTGCAGGGGTGCTGTTAGCACACGGCTGCGGTGGCACGTTGTGGTGCTGCTGATGGCTTTGGGACAGAGAGGAGGCGTGGAGCTCAGATACCAAGGGGATGGGTATACTAGATCTGAAAGACCCAAGGAGATGACAGCAGCCTGGGCCTGAACACGTCATTTTGGGTGGCTGTTCAGCCAACCCAGTCCGTTAGATGACTGATATCTCTAGCCCTTGGAGTCTGACTGGTAGGTGTGTCGGGATTGTCTAGCCCAGTTTCACAAGCCACGGAGCGCTGCGGCCTGCAGGGCTGAACAGAGGCACTGGTGAAAGTGCTGGTCTGGTGTCTCCAGCTGCCAGGTAACAGAGAGAGCACTGAGACAGCACAACCCGCAGGACAGTTGTACTGCTGCAAATGTCTTCACACTGGTGCTTGGCACCAGATCCTCATGTGACCCTCCCACCACTCAGCTCTTCCTCCAACTGTTGTTAGCTGTTTCAGTTAAATAGGGGTTAAGAGAGTTAAAAGACTGAACCCCCTGTTGCTTGGGTGAATGACTTAGGAAGCTCACACCACACATCTGAGACCCCTGAGGGTACGTTTGCAGGGCCAGCAGAAACTTGCGGCAGCAAGTCTCAGAGCTTAGGCTTGCCCTACAGCGCTAAAAATAGCTGTGTAAATGTTCAGGCTTGGGCTCTGAAGCCTGGGGAGGGGGCATTTCCTGATACTTCTATGGGGGGAGAGAAGGCAGGAAAGCCCTCCCTCCCCCTGCCCCTGGGCCTTCTCTGTACACTGGAAAGAGGCAAAACTGGGGCACTTTTAATACAATTTAGGGGGAGCTTGATGGAGCTGGAATTCAGTGTGTCTGTAATACAGAGAAATTGGCTGCAGAATAAAAACTGTTGGCAAACTATTGCACCATTGTCTGTTTCTGCTTTCGCTCGCCTCTTCACCATAAAGAATCAGAAAGAGGTAAAAACCTAACTGTTCCCTTTGCAGCTCACCTTAAGGGACAGGGTAAATGTTAAGCTCACCAACAGGAAAGGAAATAGTAACTGTGGCCTTGGCTTTCACACCAGTACTTCTCACGCATGCACTTCTTCATGTAGTTGGCCCACCTTTCTCCCATCATGATTCAGAAATGTGCTTTGCACCACTTGACAGAGCCATTTCCAGGGGTTCTGAGGTTTCTCTTCTCATTTGTCTAATCTTCCCCCTCCTTTGTCTGCCTTTCTCTCCTGGTACTTTCCCAGGAGCAGCACAGGACAGCTCTTGTACTTTGTTTCTGCCTCTTTCCAGTTTGTGATGGCATTTTTCTACTAGTCCTGCTTTCTCTCAGAGCTTTCTCACTGCCACCCTTGCTTTCCCAGAATGGGCTGAGGGACCCAGAAGTTCTCCCCTTCCTTCCCCCAACCCAGTCACTTTGTGTGTCAAAAAATAACACTGAGGAGCTATTCCTTTATTGCAAACTGTTCCCAAAGGCCATTAGCATCCTGAGTCCTCTTTCCTGGCTGAGGAGGGAGCACAGAGAGGTGAGGTGACTTACAGGAGCCAGACTGCATCCCTTGTGTTACTAGCCCATGCTGCTTCTGGGCATGATTCCAATCTGTGTTCTGATTTCCCAGCACCATAAACAGGCAGGGCACTTTCAGACAAGACACAGTCCCTGCCCCAGGAGCTTACGGTGTAGTGTGAATAAGGCGTGACACAATGCAAGCATCGTTGACACCAGAGGAGGAGGTGGCTTGCTCTCTCAGTGCACAGAGCACTAGTTCCCGGTTCCAAATTGCTATTAAGTACCCCTCCTTCAGAGGTGGTGTACGTTCCAGTTTGCTGCAGCGGCTGCTGTACACAGTAACTGAGCTAATGGAGTGAAGCCATGTGGGGAAATCAAACAATCCGGCTGGTACGTTGCAAACCCCCATCACATGCAGCTTTAAAACTGTGTTGAACAAAGCCCTGTAGGGAAAATCCCCAAGCTGTCCCCCAGCTTCTTCCATCTCTAGCTACTTCGACTATGTGATGCCCAATAGGAAAGGCCCTGAAGGCTTGAATGCTGATTTCCTGCTGACATCTGTGTTGGGAACCACCAACGCAGCAGCATTACTAGTTACGGCTCCATTGAACTGAGCCCCAGTCACTGTGAAGAGAGGTCCCTCGCCCTGTGGAATAATCAAATGGATTCAGGTCTCAGTTCTTTTCACACTGAGTACAGGGACCACAGGAAGGGCTCTGGTCAAGCTCTCACAAGCAGAAGTGATGTCTGTCTCCCTCCCAAAAGGATAAGGGACAGGCACCTTGATGTTACCTGTGACCCAGTATCCCTCTTCCATCTTCTTTGCAGGACGATCCATGGCTTGATCTACAATGCCCTGAAGCTGTTCATGGAGATGAACCAGAAGCTGTTTGATGACTGCACGCAGCAATACAAGGCAGAGAAGCAGAAGTGAGTAGCTTGGGCAGGTGCCTCCCCACAGCTGATTTAAACTAATATCTGAGTCTCCTTGACCATGTGGTGAAAGTCCTGGAGGCAAGTTAAAAGCCAGTACGGTTAGCAGTCAGGTTTAAGTGGTTGCTCAGGTCAAACAGGGACTGTTCAGAATCTAGGGAAGCCAAAGTGAAGGAGTATAAATGAAAGCAGGAAAAAAGCAAGATGGAAATTAGGATGGCAGAGGTGGACACTGAAGAGCAAAAAGCTAAAAACAACTGAGAAATCCTGTCAGTCTATCAGAAGCAGGAAGCCTGTGGCAGAACTGGTGGGTTTGCTGGGCCATCACAGAACAAAGGGAGAAGTGGAGGAGGAGAAGGACGCTGCAGAGAAACGAAGGCCCTGATTCGGCAGTGCATTTAAGCACCTTCTCGTCTCCCATTGATTTCAATGGAACCTAAGCACATGCTTAAAAATTAAGTCTCTGCTTAAGGGTTTTGCTGAATTGGGGCCATAATGATTTCTTTGCAGCCTTCCCTACAGAGGACGTTTGGGGAGGTATCTGCTGTTCTCATATTATAAAGAATTGTCTGGGATTAGTTGTCAAAAGAGGAGGTGCTGGAATAAATTGATCAATTAAAGGGGCTCTGGTCCCCAGCCCCTAGTGATACATCCAAGAGTTGTGAAGGAATGTAGGAATGAAGTGGCTGAGCTGCTAATACGTACATGCTTGTTAAGGTCAGGTACTGTACCAAGGACTGGAGGGTAACAAATATTGTACCTATTTTTAAAATGTCTCTGGGGGTAGTTACAGCCCTGCGAGCCTTACTTTGGTACTTGGTAAGTAGGTTGAAACTAGAATAAAAAATACCTAGTAAAACAGGATAGGCTGAGGAAAGGCCTGCATGGCGTCTGCCAAGGAAAGTTCTTCCTCACTGACCTAGCAGAGCCCTTTGAAGGTATCAGAAGAACAGTGGATAAAGAACAGGATGGCATCATTTATTTTGCGTTTCGAGTCGCTCACAGGGGGCTAGTAAGAAAACAAAGTAGCCCTGGGCTGAGAGGTAAAGTTCCGTCATGGATCAGAAAGTGGTTAAGAGAGAGAAAACGAAGAGCTGGGATAAATGAACTTTGTCACACTGAAAGCTGATGACAGTGAGGGTTTCCCAAGGGTCCATACTAGGGCTGTTGCTGTAAGAAGGAATATATCTGTAATGTAGGTGGGGTTGCCCAGCACTTTGCATTAAGGGTATGTCTGCACTGCAGCTGGGAGGTGCTTTCCAGTGCAGATAGACAGACTTGTTTGCTCTGCTCCAGCTAGTAACTCAAAACAGCAGCGTGGCCGCAGCTCAGGCAAGCCACCCAAGTACAAACCCGCCCAGCCACCTGCATGGAGGTACTTGGGTGGGAGTCTGAGCTGCAGTAGTAGACACACCCTAAAACACCTTGTTTTCATTAACTTATGACTTTTCCACACTTTAACTGTTCCGGCTGACATTTTCCATGCAGGGGGTCTGGCTCTGACTGCATGGTTTTAGAAAATTTCAGCCAAAATTGGTCCGAGAACATAAAATGTATGGAAGCATGGAACTACGTTGTTTTGCTCATGTTAAAAATTTCTGACAGCCTGGTCTGTGAAAAGCTGTATTCTTCTGCCCCCCCGAACCCCCTGCTTTGGAGCAGTGATTTGAAATGTGGCAGGAGGTGACTTTTGTGGCAGGGATATGCCTCTTGAGATCCCATGTGAAAATCTGCCCAAATTTTACCCAGTTGTCGAGTAGAGATGTGCGAGAGTTTCGCAGCTAAATTCCCCAAGGATTCGATCTACACTGGGCATGCTTCAGCCCAGGGCTGAGCAGGACTTTCCCTGCAGTTGCAGCTCTGGGCTGTGCTGGGTCCAGGCACTGGTCTGAGAGCAGGGAGATTCTTTCCTGTGCTCTTAATGATCCCCTGGCTGCTGGGCCCAGGCAGTGTGGAGATGAGAGCTGGCTGACTCCAATGCAGAAGGGACAAGAGCCAGACCAGCAAAGTAGTGGGGAGAGTAGATTGGGACAAGGAGCCTGAGGGGGAGGCTGGGACTGGAGCCTGGCAGGGGTGGGGAGAGGGACACTGGGCCTGGAAGTTAGGGTGAGGGAAACTGGGGCTGGCTGGGCAAGGAGACCAGTACTTAGAGCCGGGAAGACTGGCACTGGGATTCTGGGAAGCAGTATCAGGGGGGATTGAGACTGAATGAGGAACCAGGGGGAGACTGGGGCTGAGGACCCATGAGGGAGTTGGAGCAGAGAGAGACCTGACAAAGAGCCGGGCTGCAAGGGGAGAACTGGCACTAGCTGGGCAAAGAGATTGGGACAAAGAGACAAGGCAACGGACACGGGGGACACTGAAATTGGAGCCCAGGGAAGAAGATTGGGACTGTGAGTGAGTGGGGAAGGAGCCTGGATGAGGAGCCAGGAGGAAGGAGAACCGGGATATGCTGGGCTAGGAGACTGGGACTGGTTGTGGGGGAACCTGGGATGGAGAGTCCAGAGGGGCGAAACTTGGACTTGCTGGGCAAGAAGACTGGGACTGGTTAGGTGAGGCATACAGGGACCAGGGCATGGGCAGTCATGCCTAATGGTTAGAGTCAGGTGCCTAGAACTGGAACCAGGACCAGAGCCAGGCACCAAGCCAGGGGCCAGGGCTAGATCTGGAGCCAGGCGCCAAGCTGAGGGCTGGAGCCGGAGTCAGCATCAGCGGTAGGGTCTAGGAACAGGGACCTGGAGTGAGGTAGGAAAGCAGGAACCGGGAGCAGATGGGAACTTGGATAAAGAGGGCAGAAATCAGGAACAGGCTGGGAGGCAGGAAGACAGGGCTCAGGAATCAGGCAAGTAGACAGTGTCCATAGTACAGTAGTAGCCAGCCCAGGATTTACCTTGGACAACCTCCTATGCCTCTTTTGGGTTTAAGTAGTGCCTCCCAGCCAATGAATGGGGCTGGATATTCTCCCCAGTTAGGAGCTTTGTGGAGGGGACTTTGTGAACTAGAGCTTTGCTAGCACCCTTCTCTACTGGTTTGGGTTTTCCGCTGGGTGGTAGCTACGGCAGAGCACTGTCTGCGGGCCTCGGTTCAAGACCTGTGATTCTTCACAAGGAGAATGGGACTGGGATGAAGAGCTGAGGTAGGGAAGAAACGGGACTGGGGCCAAGCAGGTTGTAGGGGACAGGGCAGAAGAGTCTGTGCCCATTAGAAATACTCCCCTCCAGAGCCTGAAACGGAGTCCACAATTCCTGAGTCTCACCGTTCCTCTGCTGTCAGTAAATATCTGTGAAATCGACTGGGGAAGTGTGTGTCTCATTCTCCTCTAGTGCTGGCCCACATAGAGGAGGATAATCTACTAACGCTGTCAGTTATTCTGTTAGCTCAAGTTGCAGAGGTCAGTGGGGTGGTTCTAAAATTTCCAACCCAGCTGATGACCATTTGGGGGTCAATTTGATGCCACATGATGGAATTTGTGTGTTTTCAGCTTGCTTTTTTCAAAGTTAGCAAGTTACATGCACAAAACTGTGTTCAAAGAACATTATCAACATTGCAAAGTCAAGCGCTTAGAAGATAGGAAATGCCAGTATAAAGGTTGCCTGTGCAATATTAATTCGTCCCTCTTGTGCATATGTATTATAATAGTGTCTGTAATTACATGATCACGTGCTGTTTTTTCCATAGGACCCTGCCCCATTCAGTGAGAGACTGAGGAGAGGAGAGATTGAGAAGGATGAGGACTGTTTAGGTTAGAAAGAAGAGGGCACATAGGAGGTATACAAAATAATTACAGGGATAGGGAAGGTATGTTGGATGTTCCTGTTCACCTTGTGTCATAGCACAAGAACAAGGGGATGTCGCATAAGGCTGATAGCCAACCAATGTGCAACGGATAAAAAGAAACTTATTTTTACACCAGGCATAGTTAGCCGTGGAACTCACTGCCACAAGGTATCACTGAGGCCAAGAGTTTAGGACGATTCAAAAAAGGATTAGACATTTTTCCCCCAGGGCAGATTGGCAGAAGCCCTGGCGGTTTTTCACCTTCCTCTGCAGCATGGGGCGCAGGTCACTTACTGTAGGAGTCTCTGCACCTTGAAGTCTTTAAACCATGATTTGAGGACTTCAGTAGCTCAGACATAAGTTAGGGGTTTGTTACAGGAGTTGGTGGGTGAGATTCCATGGCCTGCGTTGTGCAGGAGGTCAGACTAGGTGATCATAATGGTCTCTTCTGACCTTTAACCATTTAAATCATAGACTTTATGACCACCCACAGTGCCTGCCTCTGCAGAACTGATCACTTCCCGCACCTTGCAGCCGTGCAGCCACACAACCTTTGTGAGCAGCACTGGGCAGTTCAAGGCATGCCCATTTCCCCTGGGCCATACACTGAGTGAGTTGATGGCAATGCTGGTATCCTTTTCTAGAGCCCCATAGCCCTTCGGGAGAAATGAGGCCATGCACCTTGATGTCCAAAGAGCGATTAGTTACTCCTTAAACAGGGTTAAGCTGCTCAGAAGGCCAGACCTTTGGAGAAAAATCAGAAGGTCAAGCCCTATAAGATGGTGCATCTGGTCCTCCTATGAACTAGCTGATCGTCTGTACCTCAGTAGCTTGGGCCTGGTGCAGCTATAGGGGTGGCAGGCTCAGGAGCATGTGTCCACACTGCCTTGTGTGAAAGCTGAGGGGCGGCTGGGTGGAGTTGTGGACACGCCTTCATGATCACTGTCTGGAGCCTCTCGCAACTGTGAGTGCCAACCTCAGGGCAGATGGTGAGAAAACAGGGCCAACACCCCAAGTTGGTAGTGTGTTCTACAATTAGATTTCACCAAGCCAGTAGCAAATGTGAACTCCTGGATCACTATACCAGTCTTACCATGAAGTCACAGACAGTCCCCTTAGACCAGAGGTGGGCAAACTACAGCCCGCGGGACCCTCCTGCCCGGCCCCTGAGCTCCTGGCCCAGGAGGCTAGTCCCTCGCCCCTCCCCGTTGTTCCCCCTCCCCCGCAGCCTCAGCACACCGCGGGCACAATGCTTTGGGCAGCGGGGCTGCAGGCTCCTGGGGCACCACAGTTGCAGAGCCCGACCTGACCCGGTGCTCTGTGCTGTGCGGTTGTAGCACCGCCAGCCACCGGTGCTCCAGGCAGCACGGTAAGGGGGCGGGGGGTTGGATAGAGGGCAGGGAAGTTCGAGGGGGTGGTCAGGGGCTGGGGGTGTGGAAAGGGGGCGGGGCGGTCAGAGAGCTGGAAACATGGGTTGAATGGGGCCAGGGGTCCCGGGAGGGCAGTCAGGAAGGAGAGGGGGGTTGGATGGGGCAGCGGGGGGGCAGTTACGGGTGGTGGATGGGGCAGGAGTCCCGGGGTGGCCGTCAGGTGGCGAGAAGCAGGTGGGGTCGGGGGCCGGGCCACGCCTGGCTGTTTGGGGAGGCACAGCCTCCCCTAACTGACCCTCCATACAATTTTGGAAACCTGATGTGGCCCTCAGGCCAAAAAGTTTGCCTGCCCCTGCCTTAGACTCTCAATCTATCTTGCCACGCAGGCAAACTGAACTTAGTGATAATGATCACCTAAACCAAAAATCACACATCAGATTGCTCCCAGTCCCAAGAGACCAATCACTTACCCCAGATCTTACTCCAAAGACTACACTGGCAACCAATTCTATAGTAAACTAATTACAGGTTTATTAGCTCACTCTTGTAGCTGGTTATGGAGCGGAGGGAACTGAGGGGGTAGGGTATCTCTACCTTCAGTTTGTAGAACACAGGGCTTTCCCAGCCACCGACTGCTCAGAAAGGCTTTGTGCATTCTGGCTGGGCAGGCCACTCCCACAGTGTGTCTGTACAGGCAATATAGTGGGAGAATGAGTAAAGGCTGGTACGTGGCCTCTTGTAACATCAGATGGAATTAAAAAATGTCCTGCTGCAGGGCATAAAACCAGTCTCTGACTGATGGGAGTAGGAAGAAACTTCCCTTATGGAATGGCGTTGCACATGTATATCATAGGACTGTAATGCCAGTCAGCGTGGGTTTATGGGAAATAGGTCTTGGTAAAGAATCGCAATTTTGTTCTTTGGTGAGATTACAAATTGGTCAATAAAGGCACCTGCATAGATGTAACCTACCGAGACTTTTGTCAGCATTTGACTTAGTTGCGCACTGTACAATATCGGCAAGAGCGCACATTAAGTGAATTAACTAGCTAACTGACAGGTGTCAGAAAGTAGCCCTCAACGGGGAATCATCATAGAACAAGGGTATTTGTAGTGGGGTTCTGCAGTGATTGGTACTAGGGAGGCACTAGTCAGCATTTTCAAGCGTGATGTGGTAGTAAGGATGAAATTACTGCTGACGCAAAGAATGATGGAGTAGTAAATAACACTGAGGAAAGGGCTCAGTGACACACAGCAATCAGGATCTCTTGGTAATCTGGGCCCAGTCAAACAAAATGCATTTTAATGAAGCCCAAATGCAGGGCCATACATCTTGGAACAAGAAATGCTGCCAGTCCCTTCAAAATGGGAGACTGTATCCTGGAAAGTAGGGACTGAAAAAAAAATACAGGGGTTCCATTCTGGATAATCAACTGAACGTGAGCTCCCAATATAATCCTGTGGCAAACAGGGCTAATATGGTCCTTGGATGTAGAAATAGGGGAATAGTGAGTAGGAGCAGGGAGGAGTGATTTTTACCTCTGCATACTGCATTGGTGATCCCAATATTGGAATATTGCTGTGACAGGTTCGGTCACAGAGATTCCCTTGGGACTGTCATCTGACGTTCTGAAATTATCTCCGAGTCCATTTTCCCTGCCAGCTTAGGACTCCAGAACCCTGCCTTGTTGAGCCAGACATGCCAGCCTGCTGCAACACAGACCCAGGTCTGGTCCACGCCCACAAAGCTGCAGACTTAACTGAAAACAGCTCAGCAGGTTACCTATCTCCAGCACCCAGACACCCAGTTCCCAATGGGATCCAAACCCCAAATAAATCCGTTTTACTCTGTGTATAAAGCATACACAGGGTAAATTCATAAATGGTCCACCCTCTATATCACTGACAGAGAGAGATGCAGAGCTGCTTGCTCCCCCAGGTATTAATCACTTACTCTGGGTTTGTTAATAAACAAAAGTGATTTTATTAAGTATAAAAAGTAGGATTTAAGTGGTTTCAAGTAATAACAGACAGAACAAAGTAAGTCATAAAGCAAAAACACACAAGTCTAAGCCTAATACATTAAGAAACTGATTACAGGAAATATCTCACCCTCAGAGATGTTCCAATAAGCTTCTTTCACAGACTGGACTCCTTCCTAGTCTGGACCCAATCCTTTCCCCTGGTACAGTCCTTGTTAGTTCCAGCAGACGTGTTAGGTGATAACTAGGCGTTTTCTCATGACTGGCAGCCCCTTTTGTCCTGCTCCACCCCCTTTTCTAGCTTTGGCACAAGGCGGGAATCTTTTCTCTCTCTGGGTCCCCACCCCTCCTTCTAAATGGAAAAGTCCCAGATTTAAGATGGATTCCAGTATCAGGTGACATGGTCACATGTCCTGTGAGACCCCAGCCTCCATTCTTCCTGGGCTGGCCCACACGTACACAGGAAGGCCTGCAGATAAACAGAGCCATGTACAGGTCACTGATTCTGAAGCACCCTTAATGGCTTCCACTTAATATGTTTACTTCAGTAAGAGCCATTTACATCTTATTCTCCTAACTCCAGACATAGAAATAACACATGCGACCAATCGGGTGAACACACTCAATAAATTATAAACTTTGTTATGATACCTTACAAGAGACCTTTTGCATAAAGCATATTCCAGTTACATCATAGTCACATTTATAAGCATCTTTTCATAAAGCATATGGAGTGCAACTTCACAAGTGCTTCCAGTTGTGGTGTCCACATGTTAAAAAGGATGTTGTAAATTTGAAGAAGATGCAGAAAAGAGCCACAAGCTGGAGAAAACGCCGTGGAGTGAGTGACTCAAAAGAGCTCGATCTGTTCAGTTTATCACAAGAAGATTGAGAGGTGACTTGATTACAGTGTGTACATGCCTTCATGGGGAGAAAGTACAAGGTACTAAAGGGCTCTTTAGTTATGCAGGGATGGGCAGACCAACAACCAGCACCTGGAAGCTGAAGCCAGACAAAATGTATTTAGAAATAAGGTGCAGATTTTTACCAGTGAGGGTGATTAGCCCTCGGAACAAACTCCCATGGGCACTGGTGAATTCTCCATCTCTTGATGCCTTCAGGCCCAGACTGGAGCCTTTCTGGAAGATCTGCCAAACCCAAGTTGTTTGGCTCAATGCAGAGGTAACTGGGTGACATTCTCTGGCCTGTGTTATACAGGAGATCAGACTAGATGATCAGATGGTCCCTTCTGGACTTAAACTGTATGAAAAATCTGTGATTTGCTCACCTGAGGCTTTCTTGTGCCATCCTCTGAAGCTTCTGGTCCTGGCCAGTGTTGGAGAGGGACCTTGAGTTAGATGGACCCTCGCTTGGATCTGGTAGGGCAGTTGCAGTGTTCCTGTGCCTTGCCTGGGGAACGAGAGTGGTAACTCCAAACTAGCCTCAGCACGAAATCCTGGGGACAGATCCACATGCTTCCCTCCTCCAAACTCAAACACATGAACTGATCATTCAGACAACCCACTTCCAAGTGCTTTACCCTCCGACTATCCCCCAGCTAGCAATCTGATACCCCCCAAAGACAGACAGCCATTCTGTGCCCACCCAAAATCTTCCCAGGCACACTGAATGGAATGCATCCTCCTCCAGCTGCCAGGTGTTCCCAGTTTCCAGGTGTTACGCTCACCCAGAAATTGTTTTGTTGTAAAGGACAAAATTAGTGACCCCCTTTTCACTTCCCCTCCCCCCATGTCTCCTGCTGTCTCCAGGCCCCCCATCAGATTTCCATCTCTGCCACGTTTCCCTAGAGTTTAACTTCTTCCCTTTCTCGGCAGAGGGAGGTTCAGGCTGAGGGAGCGAGAAGAGATGTGGCACAAGGTTGAGGAGCTGGCCCGGCAGAACCCCCAGGTAATGTCGTCACTCGGAATGGGATGGACGGGAGAGAGAGCGTTGGGGTTCCAAACGCCTGCTGCCTTGGCCTGCAAAGAGCAGAACCTGTCACTGGGCTCCTCCTCGCAGAAGGTCCTGACCAGCCATGGAGCCCCAGTGGCAGCCTGAGTCTCAGTCCCCTATTGTTGTCATGAAATGCAGTTACCTGAGGATGTTGCCAAGCTAGTGGAGATACCTCCAGTCTCCCAGCTGGCCTCTTACTTCAGTGGCATTGACCATCTGATACGGGAGGAGCAACTGTCCCCTGGAAAGCCTAGGTGTGTTCCAGGTTATCAAGTAGGGAGTGTGCCAGTGGCCGGCACTCTCCTGCTGTGCCAGCCTAGGCATTGTGCATGGCACACCACCACTGCTCAGCAGGCAGAGTGGGAACAGCGAAGGGCAGGAGTCTCCCTGGCTCAGGAATACTGTCTAACCCCTTTGTGCTGGCTTGAGGTGTAGAAGGTGCTTTGCAGTATTAGGTTGGGAGCATGTGAAATTCCCCTGCGGCCCAGCCAGACATGGGGGATTCTGGTGCGGGACTGCTGTGTGCCTGCGTGCTGAACTAACCTCCCGGATTGTTCGGATTGTCTACAGTACCCCATGTATTACGCGCCCCCACCTTTGCCTCCTGTTTACTGCATGGAGACAGAGACCCCAACTGCCGAGGACATTCAGCTACTGAAGAAAACAGTGGAAACAGAGGCTGTGCAGGTGAGTCATGGTCCAGCACCCTAGGCAGAGTTCCTCAGAGGCCGTCCCTCCACTATAGGTGGTTCCATTAGAACAAAGATGTTGCCAGACTGGATCAGAGCTGAGTCCAGTATCCCGGGGCCAGCACCAGATGCTTCAGAGGAAACGTTAAAAACTCCACAGTAGGAAGAGGTGAGACAGTTAGAGATTCTTAAACCCTGAAGGAGGAGGATTTATCGCCCTTCAGAAATTTAGCATTGGCTGTTATACTTCTGCATAGTCTTGCGCTCCATATGAATGTCCAGCTCCCCTTTGAGTCGTGCTGAGGTCACATGTGAGCCCAGGAGTGTGTCTATAGTTAGGGCCCTACCAAATTCACGCCCATGAAAAACGTGTCACAGACCGTGAAATCTGGTGTTTTGTGTGCTTTTACCTGATACTATACAGATTTCATGGGGGAGACCAGCGAAATCAGGAGTCCTGACCCAAAAGGGAATTGCAGGGGGTCACAAGGTTATTTTAGGTGGGTTGTAGTATTGTCACCCTTACTTCTGCGCTGCCTTCAGAGCTGGGCAACCGGAGAGTGGCGCTCTGACGGGCTAGGGAGCTGCCCTGGGAGGCCTGGCCCCCATTCCCTCCCGCCGGCTCTGAAGGCAGCACCCTGCCAGGAGCAGTGCAGAAGTAAGGGTGGCAAGACCACACCATGCCGTCCTGACTTCTGCATTGCTGCCTTCCAAGCCGAGTGGCCGGAGAGCGGCCGCTGCTGACTGAGGTCCCAGCTCTGCAGGCAGCAGCGCAGAAGGGTAGCAACACCATACCAAGCCATCCTTACAGCAGCTCTGCCTTCAGAGCTGGGTCCCGGCCAGCTGCCCAGCTCCGAAGGCAGCGCCGCCACCAGCAGCCGTGCAGAAGTAAGGATGGCCGTACTGCAGCCCCCGCACTCCCACAATAACCTTGTGACCCTCCCCCCCCCCCACTTTTCGGGTCAGGACCCTAAAATTACAAGACCGTGACATTTCAGATTTAAATAGCTGAAATCCTGAAATTTGTGATTTTCAAAATCCTATGACTGTGAAATTGACCAAAATGGACCATGAATTTGGTAGGGCCGCGTGTGGCTTTGGGTAGTAGGCAGAATCCCTCCCCAGCCAGCGGGGCCTCCTTAAACATAGGCAGTTGGGTGGAGCCCTGCTGTTACTGCTCAGCTTTGTCTCTTCTCACAGGGTGAGGCAAGGGGCACATGAGCAAGAGCCTCCTCTGTTCCCTCTGGGCTGGGGGAAGGGGAGATGGTCAAAGTTGATCTGGGTGAGAGTGAGGGGCATGGGGCTCTCGCTGGGTGGGAGGTTAGTTCATCTCCAGAAGCTGAGCGCTGACCGTGGACTTTATCTCTAGATGCTGAAAGACATCAAGAAGGAGAAGGTTTTGCTGCGTCGGAAATCTGAGCTTCCTCAGGATGTCTACACTATAAAAGCCCTGGAGGCCCACAAGAGAGCAGAAGAATTCCTCACCTCAAGCCAAGAGGCGCTCTGACGGGTTAGGGAGCTGCCCTGGGAGGCCTGGCCCCCATTCCCTCCCCACCAGGGGTACCCAGAAATGCACTTGGTTCTAATGTATAACTAGGGAATGAACATGGTGAGCTGTGCCTGTCCACGCCATTCTCATTCTTTCAGGGTAGATTTGGTTTTACATTGTACCTCGTATCTCATTACATTGTCACATCCTCCTGCTTTTTCCTTTAATGCTGTTTTGTGTGTGCGTTTGCAACGGGAGCCCAACCAGTCCATTTCTGCATCATTCCAGGCAGGATTCATTCCATTCCCTGCTGCTTACTGACGCAGGACCAAAGCCTCCCGAATGCTCAGTGTCTGGATGGGATTTCTCAGCCAGAGACTACATCACATGGTTCTGCACACAGCCCAAGGCCCTGTGCATGGACCATCCTCCACACCCACACCCTGCTCCATCTGTGCATCAGAAAACTGTAGCCATAACAGCGGAGAGAGGCTCAGCTGGTTGAATCAAGTCCATCCACAGGGCAGGTTTGTTCACTACAGTGAATTCTCAAGGGCCTTTTCCAGTCGAATTGTAACTGTTCTCAATGGGAGGTGATTCCACTGGTTAATAATCTGGCTTGGCAGGAAAACAGATATTTACCTTAACTTTTTCTTTACTTAATTGAATCTCCCAGTCTATTCTCTCCTCCTCTCTCTCTCCCCCCCCCCCCATAAAGTGGGCTAATCCTTTGCTGGGTGAAGTGCTCTGCAGTCTCTGAATGTAAGCCCATTATTACTTGTATTCCTTTGTACCACCCTCAACTAATTACCCTCTCCCTTCTTCATTTAGCATGATTCCCCCCCACCCACCCCCGAAAGGTTTTTATTGGCCAAGCTCTAATGAGGAAAGATTGTCACTTCCTCCAACCATTGTTGCTCCTGTCTTGAGTTCCCTCAAACTTGTCACTGTATTTCCAGTAATGAAGTGCCCGAATTCAACATGCTATTTCAGGGGCACGTGACCAATGTGTCCCTGCTCTGTGATGTGTCTGCATACTCAACCCGAAGTTGTGCTAGCCGTGGTTTGTTGCCATATCACGGGGGCATCTGCTGCTCCATCGCTACACCCGCTGTCGTGTCCAGGAAGCTTGTGCGGATAGCCTCACTCCTGTAAGCCACTGGCAGTAAAGTGATAGGCGTGTCTTGGTCCACTTTAAGTTTGGGAGCATTCTGTTGCCTCTGCATTTTGGAATCTGTAGCTGCTGCAGGCGTTGAGTGAGGCTCGCCTTACGCTGGCCATGTAGAAGGCTAGTTCTCTTGTCTGTTGTGCAGCTGTTAGTTCTCTTGTAGCATAGAAGGGATAGTTATACTACTTCATCATTAGGAATGTATTTGTCAGTAGCCCAGGGCCTTCATCCTGGCAGGTAATCTGCGGGTGCTATTGGCCGGGGTGCTGCAGTGTTTTGGTGGTTCTCTCCTGAACACTCTATTTTGTATCACAGCTCTCCCAGTTGTCACCCTGGGGAGACTAGTTTTTAAAGGGCATGAGTGGGTTCACTATTCTATGCTACCTTTAAACAAATACTGGCCTCACTCATAACACAGATTGACAGCACTGACCAACCCACTCAAGCCCTAACTGCATTTCCAAATCATGGAAAATTACAAAAGGAAAAGCCCTAGAGTATCAGGTCTGCTCTTCATATCGAAGGGTATTCCCTGCTCCATCTCTGTGTTGTCTGCCGGGGTTTCCTCTTGGGAGACAGTGCTCTAGACTCATACTTCTCACTCCTGACCTTCAGCCTGTTTTCTCTTCCTTAACTTCACCCCTTGCCCCTACTTTTAATTCTGACCCCTAACTCATGTTAAATTCCTCTCCTTGTTTAGACCCTTCACAGATATCTCCTTTCCCCTGCCCATCCCTTCCCCTTCCCCCTGTTTACCTTTTTCCTAAGTCATTCCTTCTACACCCTGGCTCATACATGTTCTTTTGAATTCCCTCATGCTAGATGTGCCTGTCTCCCCCAGCAGAGGTGGGGGGGGATGGTAATTTACATAGTAGGTTCTTTAATCCTTTGGAGATCTTTCTCTCTTCCCTCCCAGCCCCAAACAGAATGGCCTCTCTATCTGCTTCACCCTGTGGGCTACTTAGTCTCTTCTGGATCCATGAATCACAGATTGGGGCAATGACTGCTTATTTTGAATGTGATTGTTAGCATGGAGCCAGGTGCTAAACACTTACCGCATGCCTGGCCCAGCACCTCCATTGGCTACATAGCAGCTGTTATCCTGGAGTAGGGGCAAGGAAGGTATGCAGGAGTCCATGGGGATGGGTTCCTGAGCCCTTTGTAACACAGGTGGAGCAGAAAGGGGCACTGGGCTGAGGAAATGGAAGGGGTTTGCAAGGGAATGGGAAGAACGAAGAAGTGATTTGGCCTTGGGGTTGTAACACACATTAGCAAGAGCCTTCAATGAAGCAAGCTGCCTGTCAGCCCACCTCTGAAATGCTCCAGAAGGTTCCAAGGAGCAGGCACCTGCCCCAGTGGAGAGTGTACAGGGAGTAGATGGCCTGAATCCTGTAGAGAAGTGGTTTGGCAGTAGAAGAGATGGAGGATGTAGCTGCATTTCAGGCTGGGATTTTCCTGGGGGGCCGGCTCTGGGGCCTGTCCTGAAGGGAGTAGCAGTGAAACTTTCCGCCTCCATTTCTAACCAGGCCAGCACTACTACCTGGTTGGGTTCCACGCTGCGGCATAGTGATGGAGCATTGTGGGCGGGATGACGTAGATGTATACAGAGCCCTCTTTTTAATCTTCTTGGGGGGCAGGGAATTTTGTGTTTAGTACTTTAAATTTTGTTTGCTGCCTATTCATTCCCATGTCCTAGATATGTAAGGTGGGGCAGTGTGAGAAAGGGGTGAGTGCGTGTGGCACCTCTGCAGAACTATCGTCCAACAGAATTACAGCTAGTACTCGGCCGCTGGTAACTGTCTGCTATGCCACAGTTGTCTTCTGTACAAAATTTATTTCCTAGCGTTCTGCCTGTGCCCTCCCCACTCACACAGACAGAGATGGAGCTGCCTCTGCCACTTCTCACCTAGCCCCTCCCCTCATGAGGGAAAAGCAAAACTAAACAATGCAGTCACCCCCTGGACACAAGTATTAAACTGCTTACAGGTCATATGTACATATGGTGTACTTTATTTTCAGTAGAGCATTATAGTATGAAAGTGTTGGATTTTGTACAGATGTCCCTGTATGTACAGAACTAAATAAAATGGATCTCTTGAAAAGACAACACCCTGGACTCCACCTCCTGTGACATGGTATAGCACAGCTGTTTGCCTTCGACAGCACATGCATGGGTGAGGAGGGAAATACCCTTTCCCTCATTGTGATCCATGGCACCTAGTGCAGATCTGTTGTTCCTCACAGACAGACCTGGCTAGAGCCAATAAACGCTCTGCCCTTGGAGGTTACGAAGGCAGTCTGGTTCCTTAGGGGCAGAGAACTACTACTGGGCTAGCATGAGGACACCACAATAACTGACATCAAACTATCCAAGAGCTGGGAGGGGGAAAGGAAGAGACAAGGAAACAGATTTCCTCAGTGGGAGACAAACTGAACATCTTAGCGCTTCAGCACCGTGGGGAGGTAAAGTCACATTGTTGACCCGTCCAGAGAAGGATGGCAGTGGTCGACCTCCCATACATAACCGGAGGTTGAAGTGCACAGGGCAGCACTTTCGGGAGAGCTGATGTAGCTGAGTACAGAGGGACCTGACCCTGGCTCTGCACTTCATTTCCATTCCGGCCTAGAGGTGCTGAGACTCTGCCTGGCCTGCAGCGTTCGCTGCACCATAGCCGTCCACTGATCATCTGAGATCTCGCTGGCCCACGTGGGGATTCCCAGGGTCGGGAGCTTCACGCCAGCCATCGTCCTTTTCACCAACTCCACATGTGCTAGAGCCAAACAAAGTCAGAGCATGAGACCAGATGCTGCTGCTGAGACAGCACCCAGGCCCAAAGCCTTCAGACAGACAGACTCTGGGAGCTCTGCTCCACCTCCAAGCAGCCAGGTACTGGTGTTGATACCACGCCCAGCATGAGAGACCTGCCTCTTTCTCTAGCCCCAACAAATGCCACTTCAGTCTAGAATAGAGGGAAGGGGATTCTCTTACCTGGATCCATAGGGATGGAACTTCGGTTGCTCTGAGCTGCAGCTCCGTCGTCCTCGTCCTCCTCCTCCTCGCTATCCAGAGGGGGGTCTGGCAGATGCAGCCTCAGCATCTGCAGTGCACAACAAAATCCTCATAAGTTTCAGCAAAGCCTGGGGCAGAAACATAGTCTCCCTCTGCATCCATCCTCCTGTACAGCCCCTCATTACACTTCTGCCTCAGCATGCTCCCCAGTGTTGCCAACCCAAAGAGTCATGAGTCAGATCCCCCAAAATCATGAGATTTAATACAAGACTAGGTCAGGATTTTTGGTCTGTCTTGATTTAACTTCCCCTCCTCCCTCACTCAGTGTACCACAATCAGTGCTGCCCACGCTGACAAATTTAGAGTGCGTAATGCAGTTCTGGGCCCTGTTGAAAGAGCTGTCACTGAAGAACACATCTGAGCTCAGGGCCCCATAAGAGACAGGCCTGGCTCTGAAAAGCCTTGAAACTAGTGCAAGCATAATAATGTGTCTGTAACACACTCCTCCTCCCCACACACACATCTTATCTATACAATAAACAAACATCCATTAGATGGGAACTTTTAACACTTGCAATTTCCAGAAAGCCTTGCACAATGGAAAAGATAACCCCAACTATACATACAATATGATGGGGGCTAATTTAGCTACAACTAATCAGGAGAAAGATCTTGGAGTCATCATGGATAGTTCTCTGAAGACGTCCACACAGCGTGCAGCGGCAGTCAAAAAAGCAAACAGGATGTTAGGAATCATTAAAAAAGGGATAGAGAATATCTTATTGCCCTTATATAAATTCATGGTACGCCCACATCTTGAATACTGCATACAGATGTGGTCCCCTCATGGCATTAGAAAAGGTTCAGAAAAGGGCAACAAATGATTAGGGGTTTGGAACAGGTCCCATACGAGGAGAGATTAAAGAGACTAGGACTTTTCATCTTGGAAAAGAGGAGACTAAGGGCGGGGATGTGATAGAGATCTATAAAATCATGAGATCATGTGATAGAGGTCTATAAAATCATGTGCAAAGAACAAGCTCTTAGCATGGAGCCATAAACATCTACGGGGCCCAGCTGCTAAAAGGTGACTGAGCCATACTGTGTCAGGGTGGGTCACAGACTATTATTTCTGAAAGACAGGGTGAAGGAGACACACAAAGTATATAAAGTAACAGAGCCAAGTTGCAGAGATCTGAGCTCTACTTCCAGCTTTGCCAGAAGGGACCTTGTATAAGCTCTCATTTACTCTGTCTGTGGAAAGGGTGATCGATATGTTAGCCCCCAAGGCAGCAGTATGAGCCTCTGGCTGATACGGGATGTGAAGAGCAAGGAATAGTTACAGCAGTTAGTGGAAGAGCTGGGACTAGGACTCATGATCTCCAGTGATGCAGTTTAGTGCCCCTAGGCTTACAGGGCATTGTGAGGGGAGTCAGGTGCTTTCAAATTCTGCTTCCGCAAAAATACGTGAGGGACAGAGCTCCTCGTGTCATGGTGAGACAGCGCCCAGCAAGGGCCTAAATCACTTTACTCACAATAAATTCACAAGATGGCAGCAGAGCACCCCATCTGCCCTGCGCACTCCCCCCACACGCCAGACACCCCCACGTGACCTGCAATCGCTCCTGGATGCCAGGGGCTGTCTCTGCAGGGGCTGTCTCAGCTGCCAGCGAACCCGTGTCCCACGACCCCAGCTCTGGATCCTGGCTCAGGGGCTGGTAGAAGTAGCCATCGCCGCCCTCCTCCTCCTCCGGCTCCTCACTGCTCCAGTCTCCAGGGGGGTCCAGGGCTCCCTCAGGCACCTCCTGCGGCCCCAGCTCCTCATGCTCATTGGGACAGATCCGTTCAGGGCCCATTGTCCGTGCAGCCACCAGCTCCGCAGCCATGCACCAGCGCCTCAGCCTATGGGGGAACTGGGTCAAAGAAGCTCCAGCCCCGACGCAGACTTCCAGCAGTGGGCCTCACCCCCCATGCCAACCAGCCTCCCCTCCGCATCCCCCGTGCTGGCCCCCCCCGCCCCCGAACCGGCCCCCGCTCCACACCCCCACCCCATGCTGGGCTGCCCCCCCCGCCCCCGAACCGGCCCCCGCTCCACACCCCCACCCCGTGCTGGGCTCCCCCCCCGCCCCCAAACCGGCCCCCGCTCCACACCCCCACCCCGTGCTGGGCTCCCCCCCCGCCCCCAAACCGGCCCCCGCTCCACATCCCCACCCCGTGCTGGGCTCCCCCCACCGCCCCCAAACCGGCCCCCGCTCCACACCCCCACCCCGTGCTGGGCTCCCCCCACCGCCCCCAAACCGGCCCCCGCTCCACACCCCCACCCCGTGCTGGGCTCCCCCCACCGCCCCCAAACCGGCCCCCGCTCCACACCCCCACCCCGTGCTGGGCTCCCCCCCCCCCAACCGGCCCCCGCTCCACACCCCCACCCCGTGCTGGGCTCCCCCCCCCGCCCCCGAACCGGCCCCCGCTCCACACCCCCACCCCGTGCTGCCCCCCCGCAACCGGCCCCCGCTCCACACCCCCACCCCGCGCTGCCCCCCCCCCGCCCCCGAACCGGCCCCCGCTCCACACCCCCACCCCGTGCTGGGCTCCCCCCCCGCCCCCGAACCGGCCCCCGCTCCACATCCCCACCCCGTGCTGGGCTCCCCCCCCCGCCCCCGAACCGGCCCCCGCTCCACACCCCCACCCCGTGCTGCCCCCGAACCGGCCCCCGCTCCACACCCCCACCCCGTGCTGGGCTCCCCCCCCCGCCCCCGAACCGGCCCCCGCTCCACACCCCCACCCCGTGCTGCCCCCCCGCAACCGGCCCCCGCTCCACACCCCCACCCCGCGCTGCCCCCGAACCGGCCCCCGCTCCACACCCCCACCCCGTGCTGAGCTCCCCCCTCGAACCGGCCCCCTTTGCCTGCAGGGGCAGCTCACCAAATCCAGGCCCGGGTCTCTCCCGGTCTCCAGGCAGGAGCGAGATTTCCTGCTTTAGCCCCCGGACGCGGAAATTCGTATTTGGCCAATGGGGATGACGTCACAGACAGGCCTTATGGGTATTGTAGTTACATTGTCACTCCCAACCCCCCTCGCCCATGGCCCCTCCCCCCCATGTCACCCCCCTCAGAGCCCCCTGGACCCGACCCTCCCCATATCTCCTCCTAGGAGCTCCTATAGCCCCTCCCTTCTCCCCCTGAGATCCCCCAGAGTCCTCGCCCACAGCCCCCTCAACGCCCCCCATGGCCCCTCCCTCCCATGTCACCCCCCTCAGAGCCCCCTGGACCCGACCCTCCCCATATCTCCTCCTAGGAGCTCCTATAGCCCCTCCCTTCTCCCCCTGAGATCCCCCAGAGTCCTCGCCCACAGCCCCCTCAACGCCCCCCATGGCCCCTCCCTCCCATGTCACCCCCCTCAGAGCCCCCTGGACCCGACCCTCCCCATATCTCCTCCTAGGAGCTCCTATAGCCCCTCCCTTCTCCCCCTGAGATCCCCCAGAGTCCTCGCCCACAGCCCCCTCAACGCCCCCCATGGCCCCTCCCTCCCATGTCACCCCCCTCAGAGCCCCCTGGACCCGACCCTCCCCATATCTCCTCCTAGGAGCTCTTATAGCCCCTCCCTTCTCCCCCTGAGATCCCCCAGAGCCCTCCAGAGCCCTCGCCCACAGCCCCCTCAACACCCCCCATAGCCCCTCCCTCCTCCCCCCTGTCACCCGCCTCAGAGCCCCCTGGACCCGACCCTCCCCATATCTCCTCCTAGGAGCTCCTGTAGCCCCTCCCTTCTCCCCCTGAGATCCCCCAGAGCCCTCGCCCACAGCCCCCTCAACGCCCCCCATAGCCCCTCCCTCCCATGTCACCCCCCTCAGAGCCCCCTGGACCCGACCCTCCCCATATCTCCTCCTAGGAGCTCCTATAGCCCCTCCCTTCTCCCCCTGAGATCCCCCAGAGTCCTCGCCCACAGCCCCCTCAACACCCCCCATAGCCCCTCCCTCCTCCCCCCGTCACCCGCCTCAGAGCCCCCTGGACCCGACCCTCCCCATATCTCCTCCTAGGAGCTCCTATAGCCCCTCCCTTCTCCCCCTGAGATCCCCCAGAGCCCTCCAGAGCCCTCGCCCACAGCCCCCTCAACGCCCCCCATGGCCCCTCCCTCCTCCCCCCTGTCACCACCCCCAGAGCCTCCTGGCTCTTCCTCCTCCCCAAATCACCCCGCTTAGAGCCCCCCATGGCCTCTCCCCATCATCCTCCTCCCTTCAGAGCCCCCATGGCCCTTTCTCTTCGTCATCCCCTCAGAGTCCTCCATTGGCCTCCCTGCCCCTTATGGCACCCCCACCAGAACCCATGAAATATGCTGCAGTGGTAGTTATGGAACAACTTGATCCCAGTGAACGTTTCCTTCTGAAGTCAGAGGTTGGCATGTACTCTGAAGCAGCAGTGTGTATGTATATTGCTACCAAAACTTTTGCTTTTAATATTTACTCTGAGAAGGCAGCATATTCTTCTTCACAGATTTGTAGATTTTAGGAATGGAAAGGGTCCCATATGATCAGTCTGGTCTTCACAGCACAGGCCAGAGAATGTCACCCAGTGATTCCTTTATTTTACTACATAATTTTTAAATTGGGTTTAAAAAAAGAACTAGATGAGTTCCTGGAGGATAGGTCCATCAATGGCTATTGGCCAAGATGGTCAGGGATGCAACCCAATGCGCCAGGTGCCCAAAAACCTCTAACTGCCAGAAACTGTGATTGGGTGATGTGATGGAAAATTGTCCTGTTCTGTTCATTCCTGCTGAAGCATCTGGTACTGGCCACTGTCAGAGACCGTTGGTCTGATACAGTATGGCCATTCTTATGAGCCCATTCCTGCTGAGTGGGAGTGTCTTTCTTAGAAACATGTCTAGTCTTGATATAAGGACTTCAAGTGACAGAGGATCCACCACATCCTTAGATAAATTGTTCCAATGGTTAATTACCCTTTGTTAAAAATTTGCTTCCTATCTCCAGTTTCACTTTCCAGCCATTGGATATTGCTGTATTTCTGTGTGCTAGATTAAAGACCCCATGGCTATCAGAAATCTTTTCCCAAACTAGATACTTATGGACTGTGATAACTGATAAGCCACCACTTAAACTGCTCTTGTGGAAATAAAATAGGTTGAACTTCTTTGGTCTCTCACCCTAAGGCAGGTTTTCCCGACTGTGAAACACTCTTGTGGTTCTTTTCTGAATCCTTTCCAATTTGTCAGCATCTTTGCAAAGTGTGGACATATACATTGGACACAGTATTCCCGTAATGGGCTCTGTTTGCCCTGTACAGTGGTAATAACACCTCCCCTGCTTATATATCCAAG
Organism: Eretmochelys imbricata; assembly: GCF_965152235.1. Taxonomy (NCBI): domain Eukaryota; kingdom Metazoa; phylum Chordata; order Testudines; family Cheloniidae; genus Eretmochelys; species Eretmochelys imbricata. The sequence goes on along the minus strand of NC_135574.1, from coordinate 208,881,942 downwards.
GATAATATTTGCTCTCTGACCTACCACATCACATCTAGGAGCTCAGGTTCAGCTGATTTTCCACTATGATCTTTGTGTCCTTTTCTGAGTCACCCCAGGATACGGTCCCCTACTCTGTAAGGGTGACCTTTCGGGGGAGGGATAGCTCAGTGGTTTGAGCATTGGCCTGCTAAACCCAGGATTGTGCATTCAATTCTTGAGGGGGGCCCTTTAGGGATCTGGGGCAAAAATTGGGGACTGGTCCTGCTTTGAGCAGGGGGTTGGACTAGATGACCTCCTGAGGTCCCTTCCAACCCTGATATTCTATGATTCTATGACCTACAGTCATTGTTCCTAACTGTATGACCTTGTGTTTAGCTGTACTAAATCTTGTGTTGTTCAAGTGAGCACAGCTCATTAAGCTACCCAGATCACTACATAGAACCAGCCTGTCCTTAACATTATTTACCTCTTCACCATTTTTGTGTTATGTGCAAACTTTACCAGAAATGCTTTTATTTATTTATTTTATTTATTTTCTTCTAAATCATTGACACAGACATTAACTAGCACAGAGACAAGAACAGACCCCCCTGGGTTCGCACTAGAAACACACCATTGGATGCTGATTCCCTGTTTACAATTACTTTTTGGAGATCTTTTGGTCTGTATTTAACCCATTAAACAGGTGCTACACTGAGTTGTGTAACACTGATTTTTTAATCAGAATATCATGTGGTATTAAATCATATGCCATACAGAAAAATAAATATATTATGTCGTCACAGTAAACCTTTGTCAACCACACTTGTAATCTCATCAGTAAAAAAGTATCCAGTCCTCTTTCTAACCCTGTGCAATGTTGTGCATGTCCGGGGGCGTGGGGGGGTGGGAGGACAGTGTGGTGTAGGGGGGGGGGGTGCCAAGTGTGGGCACAGGAGGAGGTGGGCCGGCGTATGGGGCAGTAGGCTGGAAGATACTGTGGGTAAAGTCGAGGGGAGGAAGGGGGCATTGGTGGCGGGATGAATGGGGTGGGACTGGGGGAAGTGAGGGGAGGGGCATAGGGCGGGGTGGGGGGTAGGGCTGGGGGGCAGATGCATTGGCGGGGTGGGAGCAGGGGAGGAGCAGTGGGGGGGCAGCCTGCACTGAGCCGAGCGGGGGAGGACCCCTTACCGAGCTCGCTCTCTCTCCCACCCCTCGCAGGGAGGGCGGCTCACGGGACTACAAGTCCCAGGCTGCCGCGCGGCGTGCGCTCTGCGCACGCGCACTAGGCCCGAGCCCCTGCGTGCGGTGCTGCTGGCTCTTGGCAGGTGGCAGCTCGGCCGTTAAACCGGAGCCGCGCGAAGCAGCCCCGCCCCCGTGCGTCGCGGGCCGCGCCGGCCCGGCAGGTAGAGTGGGGGCGGGGCTGGGAGGAGCTGGTGCCCGCTGGGTGTGAGCGCTGAGGGAGAAGGGTGTCGGGCGGGCGGGGAGCCGGTCCCCTGTGTGTGTCTGTGTGGGAGCCAGTGCCCTGTGTGGGGGGGCAGGCGGGGAGCCACTGCCCTGTGGGGAGGGGCGGGCGGGGAGCCAGTTCCCTGGGGGGGGGCAGGTGCCCTGGGGGGGGGGGCGGGCGGGGAGCCAGTGCCCTGGGGGGGGGCAGGTGCCCGGGGGGGGGGCGGGCGGGGGAGCCAGTGCCCTGGGGGGGGCGGGCGGGGAGCCAGTGCCCGGGGGGGGGCAGGTGCCCTGGGGGGGGCGGGCGGGGAGCCAGTGCCCGGGGGGGGAAGGTGCCCTGGGGGGGGCGGGCGGGGGAGCCAGTGCCCGGGGAGGGGGCAGGTGCCCTGGGGGGGGGGGTGGGCGGGGAGCCAGTGCCCGGGGAGGGGGCAGGTGCCCTGGGGGGGGCGGGCGGGGAGCCAGTGCCCGGGGAGGGGGCAGGTGCCCTGGGGGGGGGCGGGCGGGGAGCCAGTGCCCGGGGAGGGGGGCAGGTGCCCTGGGGGGGGCGGGCGGGGAGCCAGTGCCCGGGGAGGGGGGCAGGTGCCCTGGGGGGGGCGGGCGGGGAGCCAGTGCCCGGGGGAGGGGGCAGGTGCCCTGGGGGGGGCGGGCGGGGAGCCAGTGCCCGGGGAGGGGGCAGGTGCCCTGGGGGGGGCGGGGCGGGGAGCCAGTGCCCGGGGAGGGGGCAGGTGCCCTGGGGGGGGGCGGGCGGGGAGCCAGTGCCCGGGGAGGGGGCAGGTGCCCTGGGGGGGGGGCGGGCGGGGAGCCAGTGCCCGGGGAGGGGGCAGGTGCCCTGGGGGGGGGCGGGCGGGCGGGGGAGCCAGTGCCCCTGGGGGGGGGGCAGGTGCCCTGTCGGGGGTGGGGAGCCGGTGCCCTGCGTGGGGCGGGTGGCCCTTGGGGGGATTGGGGTGGAGAGCTGGTGCCTTGCTGCAGGAGAGGGGCAGGCAGAGAGCCGGTTCCTCTGTGCCATGTGTCTGCTGCATTGCAATTCGGAGCAGAGCAAGTGTCTGTGTGGTGCCAGGCAGGCTGGATTGCTCTGGAGCAGCTTTCATTCTCCATTCTGATGTAGCTTGTCACTGGGCTCTTGGTGATGGCAGCAAACATTGGTATGCCTGGCCTTGGGGCATGGTAATGGCTGGTGGGTGTGTGGCAGGGAATGGTGAGCTTGTCCGGTGGGCAGTAGGAGCTGGTCTGGGGAAGTGGCTCATCTCATACGTGGTATCTAACCTGAGAAGGGCCTATAGAGGTCTGGGTTGGAAAATTAAACACAAGTCTATGTAAATGATGCCCATAGGGAGTGACTTATTTTCAAAAGCCCCTAAGTGATTGTGTTTAGTTTCAGGGTCTTGTGCTCCTTGGTCACTTGGGTATTTCTGAAAATTGCGTCCTTAGTTACTAGAATGGATAAACCTCTCTCTCCAGTTCGTGGGTTTTACTTATTTGATGACCCTCTGTAGGGTAAAGGTGTGGCCTGGGGTTTTGTTTCTTGAAAATGAAAGAATCCAATTTGACTTCCATGGCTGGCTTCAGCAAGTGCCCAGACCCTCTGACTTCGTCTTTCCTGTTGGTTTCAGAGGGAAAATCGTCCCACTTCTGAAATCCATGGCTGTGATGATGACACTGGTGTTTCTGATGGAGACATTCAAAATGCCTGTAACTCATGGGGATCGGCCTTTCATTTCAGTTTCTGTTACCAAGGTTTGTTCTTCACTTCCCCTCGGTCAGTATTTATCTCCTGGATCATAAATTCTTAATATGTGCCTCAGTGGAGGTCAGTGTCTCCTCACTGTGTGCCCTGTCCTGAAATGAGAAGTGCATGTGCCTTGGCAAATGGATTGAAAGGTCTTCTGATTGGTGCTTATGGAAGCTCTTTTGAACGGTTTGTAACAAAACTTGGTGGACCCCAGTAGCTGGGCCTCTTGTAGGAACAGGACTTGGGGGGTGGAGCAAGGTGTTACCTTCCTCTTCCCTAATGGAAAACACACATTGCTGCCACACCGGGACATAATGTTCCTCTTCACCCCTTCTAGTGGAGCTTTATCTGAAAGGGCAGAGCCAAGAAATGACTATTTAACTTGAATTTCTGTTCTTAGAATCGTAGGGTTAGAAAGGACTGCCAGGGTCATCTACTCTAGTCTAGCCCCCTGCCAAGGTGCTGGAGTTGTTGTGTCTAAACCATCCAAGACAGATGGCTCCAGCCTCCTTTTGAAAATCTCCAGGGATGGAGCTTCCACAATCTCCCTAGGCAGTCTGTTCTTACAGTTAGTGTCTCCTGAGATTTAATCTAAATCTGTTTGAACCCATTGCTTCTTGTCTTGCCCTCTGTGGCAAGAGAGAACAGCTTTTCTCCATCTTTTTTTTTTTTTCCCCCCGTGGCAGCCTTTCAAGTATTTCATGTCTCCCCCTTAATCTCCTCTCTTCCAAACTAAACATCTTTCTTCATCTTTGATGGCTCCCACTTTCAGAGGCATCCAGAAGGGGTCCTCAGTCTGTCCTTACACAGACATCTCATAGACAAGGTAGTATATGTCATAGGCTCCTAGCAGGTTGCTTGTTCCTGGCAATGTGGATTGAATCTCAAGAAACAAATGTGGGCTGAATCTCAGGAAAGACTTCTGGAGAGTGAGGGCTGTTCTACACTACAGCTGTAAATCGACCTAAGTTACATAACTGAAGTTGATGTAACTTAGGTCGACTTACACACAGCATGGTGTAGACACCGCTGTATGGGAGATGCTGTCCCGCTGACTTACCTTACTCTTCTCGAGGAGCTGGAGTACTGGAGTTGATGGGAGAGCACTCTGCCATTGACTTAGTGGGTCTTCACCTGATCTGCTAAATCGACACCACTGCATCGGTTGCAGAAGTGCCGATCTAGCCGTAAGTATAGACAAGTCTGAGATGTATCTGACTGGAGAACAGTCTCCTAAGGAAAGTGGAGGTAACCCCATCACTTAAAACTAGGACTAAGTACATACTTCCATAGGGACCGGTCCTGCACTGGCCCCCATGGGGTGGACTGACATAAGGCTTATATGGAAAACCCCATGAACGTCTGAGTCTAGCCTTCTCAGAATAGCTTCCTGAGCTTGTGTGGCAGATGTATTAGTCACCATGCAGGGAGGTTGTGGGGGTTTCTCTTCATGGCAGGGCCTACCCAATGCTGAGGGATTTACTTTCCACTCTAAAAGCACATGGTTGCTGCTATCTTGCAGAAAGACCCCACTCTGACCTTTGGCCTCTGCCAGGCTACTGATAGAAAACTTTCTGCAAAGACTCTGTGGTAGCTGATAATTTCAGGTCTCTTTCCAGGTGATAGTCCAGCATTTGCACTAATAACATTCTAGTGTAATCAGTTTGTTTATAGGAACAACAGATCACAACAACTGAATTGCATTCCACCCTTCCTCTAATTTCCTATATTTTCTAGCTCCTGAAACACCTCCCCTTCTAGAAATATTCAGCATCCCAATAAAGTTAATATCAGTGGTTAAAGATACACATGTATCACATAAAGGTTATGTTTAAATGGCTTGGTGGTGAGGGGGAAGGGAAAGGGTGGTGATTAAAATAAAATAAAATGTATGGTCGATATACAATGTGCTGCTAAATGTTGTTAGGTATAAGTATGTACCTTATTATGATCAGACACTCATTGAAATGTTTTAGTGTCAGTGACCTGAAACATCAAATAAAATCGCCCCCCACCTCCACAAAAAACTCAATTCTGATGAATCCCGAGGGATTAAGTGCAACCTCCCCTGCTCCCCACCTCACTGTTGCCCGGATGTCTTCACTGGGGTTCTGTGATTAATTTTTCCAGTTGGATCCTCTCGCTCAGGCTGAGTGGGGAAGCCCCCGCAGCGAGACCTAGTGATCCTGTTTCTCTATATGTTGCTAAGTATTAGTTGTGTGTAGGGGAGTGAGTTATAATTATGGATTTAGTGAGGTTTTGGGAGGTGAATGGGGTGCACTGAGATTGAACAGGTGTTTGGCAAACCCTCACTTCCAGTCACTCTGGTTAGACATGTCTTTGGTTTGAGAGAGGTGGTTTTTTTCCTCCAGAGCAGTTCAGTTGCCTTGTGTGGTATCATGATTTCTGTTTATAGCAGGTTTCTTTGGGAGTCCTGAGTATCTTATGCATGTCACAGCTGCCCTCAGAGATTCCCTGAGAGCTCTGAACAAACAGCAAATAAGACTTCATGGAGTATCCTGGGAATCTGGGGGAGGGGACTTATGTCCTCTATGTGGTAACCTCTTCTGATGGTTGCTGGAGATACTGGAAAAGGGAAGGAATTACATAGGGAAGTTTGTAATGAGATGGGCAGAAAAGCTGGGGTGTAGCCTGCATTGTGCAGAAGGTTCAGTATCTGTTCAGGAGGCTGTGGAGATGGCATAATGTCTGTGGTCATTATTCAGGGGATACTGGTATAACTGTAACTTTAGTACTAATCCCGAAAGCACTTCATAACCATTAACTCTCTCAGCCCCCACTCCATGGGGAAGGTCAGTATTGTTCCATTTTATAGAAGGGAAAATGGATGCAGAGAAGAAGGGACGTGCCCAAGGGCTCTCAGGGAATCACTGTCAGAGCTGTGATTTGGAACTCAGCATCTTCAGGCTCCCAGTACTTTGTCCAGATCACAAGATGATGCTGTCTGGAGATACTTGGATGATCTGCCTGCAGAGGGTGTGGCGAGGTGTGTACCCAGTATTAGCTGCTGAAATCTTTCATCCAAGTTGAAGTTAATCCAACTAAAATACTTGTTTTTAAATCTCCTGCTGTCGCTTCTCTAGCCCAGGTAAGGTGACCCAACGGTTATGTGGTGACCTTTGTTGTAGCAACATTTTTAGGCATGCGTTGTGTCTTACAGAGAATAAGGAAATAGTCTCTCCTGAAGATTTGACAATCGGGATGAAGTGTGACATGACATGATACAGGGAGAGAGGACTTCAGGTGGGAGGAAGGGAAGTTTGCATAAAATGGTGAATGAGGCTGCTTGTTTTCCCAGGGTGCGCCTTGTGTGTGTCCTCTGTTTGAGGTCTACTTATGTAGATGTTAAGTTGGTGTGAGAGAGTGACTGTGCTGCAGAGACTGGGGAAGAACTAGGTTTTTGGGGAGAGGGAATTTGTGTGATGTGGAAAGTTGGGAGACATTCTAGGCATAAGGGATCCTGGAAGAAATTGCAGATGCATTTGTGGGACAAAGCAAAGAAAGAAGCATCATGGGAATTGATATTATCTGGCACAAAAGCTAAACAGAATAATGGCAGGAGATGGGAAATGAGATATAAACAGGGGCAGTGCTGATATCTGCCTGAAGGTAAACGTGGGTGAGTTTCTGCTCTCTGAAGTGATGAGCTTCAAGAGGTACCTGGTGTCTTGAACAAGCCTCAAGGCTTGTATTTGTGTTAGCAAATTTAGTGGCTGTTTAGCAGTACCATTGTAACCAAATCTAGTGTAACTGGGTTTGTGCTGAAAAAGCCAGTAAATACACTTATGTAGACACAGCCCCTGTCTTTCCTGCTGCCTTGGAACAAATAGCCAAAGCAGTGCGTAAATGTCAGGAGCGAGTGTAGAAGCTGGATTACTCTGTGGCTGGATCTAACTGTAAGTTGGATGTGCCTGAAATAGAACAGTCTATATGGACTGCTTCAAGCTGGCTGGGGCTATTTTAAGTGCTATTAAACCTTGTGGCTGGCACATCTCGGGACACGGAGTGCTGAGGACTAAGGCAGTAGCACGGTAGGGACTTTCTCTCCTCCAGGCACTTTAACGGAGACAGCCGGTGCAGATTCCCTGCTGCTTGGGGAGTCCTTAGCAGGGTAGGGCTTGGGAAATCCAGACTGCTTCTTGCTGGGTCTTCCCATCTGGTTTGGGGATTAAGGGGGGAAGAGCTGGATCTGTGCAATCAGACAAATCTGAGCACTTGCTAGAAATGGCTTTAGCATCCATTTCCTTGGCGCACAGGTTGGCGAGCCAGCTCAGCAGCATGCTCTCATTCCAGCAATGAAAACATGAAATTTCTTATTTTTGCAAAAAGTGCAGCCATTTTTCTTCACTCCTAATAACACCAGTTTTATAGAGTCAAACTTGAGAACTGGTGCATGGGCTAATTGTGACCAATTTGGTCAAATAGCTATTGCTGTTTCAGAACATACTTTTCTGATATAATTTATAGCTGTAATTGTAGTCCTGTGCAAGGACACACAACTTTGCTAGGCTGTCACAACTTGATTGAGGACTGGCTCTCTGAGTTATGCATATGCTTTAAACAGCTCTATAGTCAGGGATGGTAGAAATAGCTATACACGTTCTGTATTCTAAGGATTAAAGACTCTTATTTTCTACAGAATGTAGCTTTTCTTTGGGGGGGAGGGGAAGCTTGTAACCCTTCTAGTCACAAGTTACTATCTAAATGTTACTGGCTCTCAGGAGTGAGTTGTCCCATTCTTCTCAATGATGAGTATCTAAATACTATCATTTTCTCTGCTGATTGTCCTTAGAGAAACTTCCATTATGGCTGAGTGCCATGCCCACCTGCCACCCTGGCAGTGATGACGGGCTCTTTGCATACTGTCATTGGGCTGCCCCTTGCTACTCTTGCATCAAATAACTAACACTTGTATCCCTTCAGCAATTAAAGTAAAACCTATGTGGCCAGTGTGTCAGCTCCAAAGAGCTTCTGTGGGACAGAAGAAGGATTTTGTGCATTTTCATTAAATACCAGCAGTTCATTCTTACTAATCTTTTATTAACTCTTTTGAATTAATCTCCTTGTCCCTTACAAAGAACTAGGAATATGACCAAGGAGAGCATAAATTACACAGAACATTTTAATTGCCATGCCGAATCAGATCATTGTCACCCTGTGGTAGGACACCACCAGTGGTCAGTGCGAGGAGCTTCAGAGGAAGAGGAAAGGAGTGCTGCAGTAGCAGTTTATGGAATAACCTGCTCATAGGAAAGTATCTGACCTCTTGGCAGTGAGTGACTGGTTTAAGCCCTGATGCTCCAGGGCTGGTATGCCTTCCAAACTTTATCCTTGTTTAATCCTTAGTGTTGTAATTCAGGATAGTCTCATTAGCTATACAAAAGTTAATCCATTTTTGAATCCTCCTAAGCTTTTGGCCTCAGTGATAGCTAGTGGAGCTCACTGCCAGAAAATTAACTTGCACTGTGTGGAAAAGTATTTCCTTTGCTCAGTTTTGAATTTGCAACCTTTTAACTTCACAGTTGTATTAGAGTGGAAGAATAGGGCAAATAGAATAGCCTGATCTACCTTATCTATACCATTAATTTTTCTAGATCTTCTATGTACCTTCTTAGTTGTCTCATCTTTAAAGTAAATAGCTGTCAATATGTCCACGTGGAAGAAGTTTCATACTGCTAATTGTTTTGCTGCCAGTCTCTAACGAAAGATCCCTGAGGAAGTCTGTATACAATTCTGTACATTTTGGAAAATTTATGGGCAGGTGTTTTTGATATACGTCTCCTTAGCCAGGTATTTCCATTGTTCTACCAATAAAATGAAAACCAGCAGGATCTTACTAAAGGGGAAAAGGCAAAATGCCACATTTATTGTGAATACAGAAAGAATCATAGTAAGCAGTTAGTTATAGCTATAACATTCCATTCAATTTCATATTTATTCACTCATTCATTCATACACACACACACGCACAGGTTCTGCAAGGTTGTTATCATAGTTACCAGCCTTAGAGTTGCTCATGCCAAGCCACTGGCCAGGTGGCCTAGACGTGAGGAGGGAGCAGGGTCTTGTCAGATGGTCATCTGATGCTCCTGGAAGTTGGTTTGCAGAATCAGACCCCAAAGTTCTCACTTTCTAGAGTCCATTTTTATAGGAATTTCTTCCTATGCCAGTCTGGGAATTGCTTCATCATGCTGTTGCTGAATCAATCAGCAGATGGCACATTCCTGATGGCTTCGTGCTGCCAGATGTTATCTTGTTCTTTGGTTCTCCCATTCTTGAGGCTGTTGGGTGGATTCCAGTCTGCCCTCCGGGGGTTCTCTCGTTATTTCCACTTCAGGCCTTCTTCAGCTGATGGACACTGGATTCTTAGGCTGACACCTCCCTGATCATTCAGTTATTATCCTCACCAAGCATCCATCCACATACGTCCTCTATCTCTATTTTAATCACAATTGTTAACAGAGCAAGAAGAGTACAGCAAAAGGGCAGGGAGTCTCTGGGTGCTGTTTCTGTTGTTACAGAGTATTGCTTTGAGTCTCTCTCTGTGTGAGTAGTTGTTGTTACAAAGAATTGCTTTGAGAACAGACTCTGTCTTAGAATGAACTAACACAATTAGCAGCTTGCAAGTTTCACACATAGAGGGAGAGAAACAGTACCAAAAACCAAGAGACCTCTTAATTATTAATACCCTGGAATTTAAACTATGGGGAATCGGTCATTTGTGATTTTAATACAGAATTTCTTTAATATGATCCAACACCATAAAGAAACCAAGCATTCATTGCAATGGCATCCAGTCAATGTTTCTCCCTCCCAAAGACAGGGAATCTGTTAAACTGTGGAGTGATGATGGTGTACTGTGTCTAAGCAATTCAAATGACCAAAAAGTGATTCAACCCTAACAAAATATGAAAGAGAAGGTTTAGTGAAAGTTAGAAATTGTGACCTCTTAATGCTCTCTGAAAAATTCTTAACACTTAAAGCTATATGTCTGAGAATTTTTTTTATTAATATTAAGATTGTGAACTTATTCCTTCATGTGAAATATCTTCACAGGAACAGTGGAATATGAATGACTTAGAAAATCTCTTGAAAGGTGGTATAAATATTATTCCTAACTAAAATATTTTAACTAGTAACTTAATACTAGAAACTAAAACTTAGAAATGGAACTTTACCTTGGCCCTTCTTTATTGTAATATTACCCATGAAGTAACAGGTACCTGTGAAGTTTGCTGCTACATGTGCAAACCTATGAGAGGTCAAGTGCCTGCTCCAAACCACTGAATTTGATTCCCATGTGTAGGCTATATGGAGAGGAGAGCCAGTCAGATAAAAGATGGTGAGGGGGATCTGGATGGGAGGCAGCACATGAGAAGTGGGTTTTAAGGAGGCATATGAGGTGAAAGAGGATGCTTGGAGGACAAGAAATAGAAGAGGTTCAAGCGTAAAAGAAGGTAGGGAAGCAGAGAGCAGGTGGAGGAGATCAAGGGAGAAGTAGGTAATGAGAGGAAGGGATGAGGTTATGCCCCACATGGAAGGGGAGGCCAAGCAGTTTGAATACAGTGTGGCAAAAGACAGGCAGCCACTGAGGGATCTAGAAGGGAGTGATGGAGACAGTGGAAGAAAAGGAAGATGGGTTTTGCAACAGCTCTTTGGCTGGCCTGGAGGTGAAGGTGAGAGTGGAGATAATCCCCTGGTTCATTCCTTGCTCTTCATTGTACTTTTATGAATGTTGATTATGCAAATTAGAAGCCATATTGTGTATTGTTAACAGTATAATTGTTTAATCTTCTATGTTGAGGTCTTGAAAAGATCTTGTATTTAATAGAAATGGACATGTAAAGAGGTGAGAGGCTTGAAAATGAATTAATACTTAACCATGATATGTACGCTTGGTTCTGTTTGTAAAGATATAAAGTACAGATAATGTTTCATTGTCATTCATATTGTGTGTTAATAGTTATTATATTTTTGTTACAAACTTAGATGAACACTTTCAAATATGGGTGCCTAAAGTTAGTCACGTAATCCAAATGGCCTGATTTCTTTTCAAAGGTGATGAACACCCAACTCTTATTGACTTTGCTTTGATGTAGGTCTCTACTTTTTAGGGATGTGTTTGAAAACTTTGTCCTGTGTGACTTGAAACTTGCATCAGGATGAGTTAGGGCTTCACATATAAATAGTGTAGGTGGGATTTTCAAAAGCAGTTTGTAGTGGCCTAATTCTACTCCCTGATTGGGTCTGTCTAGGACAGAATCCTCCCAACCACCACCCACTACGCAAACTTTTTTTAAATTCATGTGCCAGAAAATGCAACTGCAATTTGCTGGAATCATCAGTCCTCTAAAAGACTGAAAATGTTCTTCTACTGAAAGCTTCTGTGTCTGCAATAGAACCCACTTTTAAAATGCCATATGTTTCATTATTCAAAAAGGTTCAAAGTGCAACTGTATGTTGAATGATTAACAAACCTGACAAAATATAAAACTTTACAGGCAACAGCAAGACTTGCTATGGCCTTGTAAGGGATAAAGAATTAACAAATGCTGTAGATTGGTGCTTACTGCTTAATATGGCTTTAAGAATCCATTACCAATCAGCTGTGCTTAACAAAACAACAAGCTTTAGGGCTGTGGGTGTATGGAGAACATACTGCGCTGTCAAATGCAGCTCCAGAAGCCATCCTCTTTCTGCCTTTGCTACTGTACAATGTGTCAGGCAGGCTGAGGAGAGTTCAGTAGCTTCACTTGCAGCCTAATATGGTCTCTGTAAGGGCATACTTTTCATATATTCTTGGCTGCAGCACATGTGCTGTAGCAGGCTTGTGTGTCTAGGTTATCTACCCCTCTTGCATTTACCTTACTTTTGAAAGGAAAAAAGGAGAAATCTGTGAGGCGGAGCCTCTTTGCGCAGAAGTATAACTAAGGTCCATCTACCACCACCCCCCCACCCCCCCATTGGCAGCAAGTCTCAGAGCCTGGGTTGGCTGACTTGTGCTGAAGGGCTGAAAATAGCAGTGTAGACATTCGGGCTCAGTCTGGAGCCCAGTCTTTGAAACCTCACTGGGTTTCAAAGCCTGGGCTGCAGCCTGAGTGGGAATGTCTACGCTGCTATCTGGAGCCCCGTTGTGCGAATCCCCCAGTCAGGGGTGGCTCTACCAATTTTGCCACCCCAAGCACCCCAAGTCACCACCGAATTGCCGCTGCCGCAACGGTGGTGGAGCTGCCGCCGAAAGCCGCTGCGGCGGGAAGAGCGGCGGAGCTGCCCCTGAATTGCCACCGCGGGACATGGCCTGCCGCCCCATTCAAAATGCCGCCCCAAGCACCTGCTTGGAAAGCTGGGGCCTGGAGCTGGCCCTGCCCCCAGTGAGTTGACCAGGGCTCTGACTCTCGCCGCCATGGGGGTGTGCTGGGGGTGGGGCGTTAATGTATCTGTACCACAAGATTAAAGTGACAGGTGCTACTCTTCCTTTTTCACTTAACCGTGGCTGTGCTTTTGCACCGAATCCTGCCTGCTCGCATATCCTGGTTTAACTGTAGCAGCTCAGCTCACAGTTGTTTTCTTAAGATTTTGGGCTGTGCGAAAGCATTCGCTGTGCTCTCCCATGAAATTATCACCAGATTACTGAAACCAGAGATGGTTGAGTCTGAGGCTCTCCTTTCTGCAGCACCGGACAGCATGTCTCCGCATAAGTGCAAACACAGACTTTACGCTTTTAATACTTTCAGTGAGGAAGAGTCACATTGTTTAGGAGGCTACCAACTGACTGAGAAGCTTGAAACAGCTGCTTTGGTGATGGGTTCGGGGGGGGGAAGGGGAGCCGAAGAGTTCTTAAAGCAGAAAGTGTGTTCCCCATCCCCATGTACTCGGCTAACTCAGATGGCTCCATTGAGTCTGTTCAACCTGTCCAACCTCAGCCCAGCTCGGATCCAGTTGCAAGGAGAACGTTCCGAAGGTGTTATGAGTACCTCAGGAGAGGAGGTTTACATGTTTGCTGCTAATAAGTGGGTCCCTGCCTTGCATGTCAACCGGGCTATAATATCCAATGGGAGAATTCAGATTTCCATGCTTTTGGAACTTATCTTTTCCCACCTTTCTTATCCTCATCTGAGAGAGATGCAAGAGCCTGCTCCCAGCAGCAGGGAGACATGAGGCTTCCTCTCTTTAGCCAGGCACAAGATGGTTATGGGTGCATGTCCTGCAGCAACTGACCTGTTAAATCCTTGGCTTCTAATAAGGTCAATCCAATTGTGACATGGCTGTCAGTCCCCTAGGAAGTGGGCTAAGCCACTCTCAGCTCTGTGACTGTTGAATGGCTAGACTTGAAATCACCAACTAGTCTAACGGTGACCCTAGCAGTCACCATGACAGCTCCCTGAGGGATGTTCTGTAGCTTTTGTGGGGAGCTTATACAATGGGAGTTGGCTGGTGAGAAGAAAAACTGTTGATGTAGGTGAAGTTTGGAATTGTTCCAGAAATGGCTTGGAGTGTTGCCTATGGCTTGGAGTGTTGCCTACAGCTTGGGTTCAGGTGGAGAACTAGTTCTCAGACTACTGCTCTGCTGGGGAAATACTCTGGAGTGAATTCTGTTGGCTTATTAACTTGTGGAGGGCTAAGTTACCAGCGATAACCGGAAGAGAAAAATGGCTAAAGTCTCTAACTACTATTGGTGTTAATTTAATGGTGGTGGTTATTGCTCTTCTTGCTTTTCTTGTGTAGCATTCTCGTGCCTTTGTGTAATAGCTGACTGTTAGCTCCCACTGTGCTTAAGGTTATGGAGCAGTTTCCAATGTATTACTGTTCAAACTTTCTGAAAACATCTTGTGGCTGAAACTTTCTATGCTTTCTCTTGTCAAACTTCAAAAGTCACCCTCAAGCAGAGTCCCTTCTGCCTCGCTTTTGTTAAGACAGAATGAGGTGGAAGTAGGGTTTCTAGTCACTATTAAACAGGGCTACAAAAGTGGCTGAAGTTGGAAACCTAGCCTGTTTCAATCCTCAAACTGCCACACACCACCTGTGACTTAAAAAGGTTAAACAGCTTGCCCAGAGCCTCCATTCCCTGGTCATAAAACAGGGGATAGTTCCACTTTCCTACTTCATGGGGTGTTGAGAATAAACAATGTGCTACTCGCCTATGATGGTGGTGGGGACCATATAAATCCAAGAGCTGGTGCGTTTGCTCAATTTGAAGAGGAAGAAAATAAAGTGAATGGAAAAATTGTCTCTGTGTGCGCTTCTTGGGGGTTTGCCAAACACTTCTGACGTGTGCTGTACAAATTCATAGCATGCTCTGACTTGTCGTAGAAGGGCCATGGGCTGCTGCTTTAACTTACTGTGGTTCTCCTAGCAGTGGGTACCAGGCTGGTTGGAGATGGAAGTAAATGCTATCTGTAATTCTCTCTTCCTCCCCTGCCTTCCTTTTCCCCATTGTAGCCTTGGGCTCAGTGTGAGTGAAAATATGAGCTAATCAAAAGATACCATCAGAAATTCCCAATACAGGTTGAGCAAGGACCTCCCGTGGGGCTTCTCTGCTCCTTGAGTCTCTCCCACTGCACTGTGATCAGGAGAGGGAAGGGGCTGCCAGTCTGGCAAATACATAGCTTAAAACACCTTGTGAGCCCAAGAGGTTATGAACAATACACACTGCATCGTGTGGTGGAGTTAAGGGCTTAGTTCTTTACACTTTCTGCCTCTTGGTGACTTTTTTTTTTACTGCAGTTAATTTGTACATACTGTGCTACTCGCTCTGTGTGCTGTGGGTAAGGGGAAGAAGGTGCTGTAGTGACAGAGGCATGTAGTCTGTTCTGGGCAGGCTTCAAGATGCACTGACTAAGAGGAGGAAGTCGGGGAAATAAACTTTGCCACCAGCATGCACTGTTACTTCCTTGGGCAATGTAATCTTTAGAGGAACCATCCAGCACATATTGTGGATTGGGCCTGGTACTTGTGGGAGACCTCACGTTGGTTGGTATCCTGGTTTTGGACTAGGGACCACAGAGGAAAGGTTCTGCATCCCCTGAGCTATCTAGACCCCTGGTGTCACTGAGGCTGACATGATGAACTGTCCTGCTTTTGCCACATTATGTAGTGTCTGAAATAGCCCCATCCTGCCCCAGGTTCCTTTCTCCAGAAGCAGCTGGCCTTTAAGATCCCCCTCAAAGTAGATACAGCCGACGTAGTCACAAATACCCCCATACCAAGCAAGGGTGGGAAGACCCTTTGTATGCATGTTCTAAACAGATATTTAAAATCTTCTCCAGTGGGAAAGCTGTTGGCTTGAGAGAAGTGTTTCCTTCGTAGCGGGCATACACAGAGCATGGGGAGACATTGAGAGTGGGGATCTATCTTCTGAGCATTGCATTCTGTCTCTGTTGCAGAATTAAATGGCTTCAGCCCAGCCCTATGGGCATGAGGCTGTAGCGCCCTCTAGCTTTGAAGGATAGATCATTCACAGAAGGGAATGTTACGGTGGACTGTGCACTTGGAAGGTGGGCCTCGGAGAGTGAACCACGCTGCTGTGGCTGTTGGCCATAAAGTATATTCCTTTGGCGGGTATTGTTCTGGTGAAGACTATGAGACTCTGCGGCAGATTGATGTCCACGTATTTAATGCAGGTAAGAGCGCTCCATCCTTGCGGCTGCCGTGGGCTGGCAGAGGCTGGAATTCCCATGCCTCAGTTATCAGGTTATATTGTCAAACTCTCATTTCTCTTGATGGTAGATGCAGTATGCAAGTCAAATATGAGACGTGCACACCACTGGTGCTCAGCTTGGAGAGCACTGATCCTTGTGAATTGCAGTCTTCTCCCCTATAAAACACACAGCCCTGAAGCAAGAGGGTTCTTAACCCTTTCTATATAAAAATCCAAACCCTTTTATCCTGTCTAATGGAATATGGATGTTTTCATTATTCATATGTGTCTGGTTTTTTAACTCCTGCTCAGCTCTTGACCTCAATGACCCCTTGTGGCAATGAGTGCCACAGGCTAAGTGGGTGCTATGTAAAAATATTTCCTTGTAGCAATTTTCTAAATATATTGCTTTGCCTTTCAATTTCACTGAATGTCCCCTTGTTTTCCTCTTATTATGAAAAGGTAGATAGCAGCGCCTGGTTTCCTTTTTCCTATGCCATTTGTTGTTTTGGATGTTGTCACATCTTGTACATTATTTGCTTCCTTTCTAAACAATCCCAATCTTAGGAATCTCTCTTCATGTGAAAGTGTTTGTGCCTCTAATCACTTTCCTTATCGATGTCTAACCTCCCCTCCACTGAGAACAGAACTGAAAACAGTATGCTAGGAGATGGTAGGCTGTGGCATTGATTTATATGGTGGCATTATAATCTGTTACTTTCTGTTTCATTCCTTATGCATCCTGACATCTTGTCTGCTCTTCTGGTTGTTGCACATAGCATAGAGATTTTGATTGTCCCACAACTTAGAACCAGTAATGTCCAAGAGTAGTTCAAATTATTCCTTCCAATGACTATTACCTTGCATTTGCCTTCAGTGAATTTTATGCTGCCCGTTCACCTAGTTTTGTTGGGTCCATCTGAGGTTCCTTACAAATGTCTCTAGCCTTGACTTATCTAAAGAATTGTGGTCTCCATATGTTGTCATGTCACTTCTCTCCCCCTCTTGCTGCTCATGGTAACTCTATATCTAATCATTTCACCTAATAGACCAGTGAATCTAGCCTCAGTAACAGGTAAAATTCCAAGGAACTCCGCTAAACGTAGCTACAGTAACTTCATTCTTAAATTCCTTCAGAATCCTTGAATATACCATCTGATTCGAGGGGCTATGCTGTTCTTCAACTGATTAGTCTCTCCAGACCTTACTCTCTGACATCTGTCTGATAGTGTCACGCGTCTATTACCTGAATAGAATTGGCTGGAGTAGTTGTCTCCTCTGACACCCTGTGCGATGAAATCTGATGCAGAAAAATCACTCAGCTTTTCTGCAGTGTCCTCGGATACTCCCTGGTGGGCCAGCAGACCCACCAGTATCTACAGAGGATTTCATATTAGTGTTATCTGTAGCTACTGCTGTTCAAATTCAATTAAGGCTTTTTACTTGCTTACCAGAGTACCCCCACAATGAGCTGCAGAATAACTGCAAGTGGTTCTATCCACATATATGCATGCTCACTCCGTGGGTTCACCTGTGTGGCAGCCTGACACCTGGTGTGAACTGGGCAAGCCAGCAAAGTAACAATCTGGGGCTTCTGCTTTCAGTGTCTCTGCGCTGGACCAAGCTGCCGCCAGTGTGGACAAACAGCCGGGACCACGTGAGGGAGGTGCCCTATATGAGGTATGGGCACTCAGCTGTGCTGATTGACGATACCATCTACATATGGGGAGGCCGTAATGACACTGAGGGAGCCTGCAATGTTCTCTACGCCTTTGATGTCAGTAAGTGCCAGATTTTCGCCCTTCCCCACCTTGAGTGCTCTTGGAGACGATACCCCCTCCCCATGGTTTCATGGCAGTAGTGTTGTGCTCCCCCACTAGGTGTCCCCATGAAGTGATGGCTGCGGTTTGCTCTTTAGAGAAACACTGCAAGAGGCTGGGAAACTGCCTTTTACTGGGAGCATGTGAGAGATGGGATCTCTGGCTAGCTTAGCAGCATTGGATGTATTCGCATGTTTGACTCTGTGTTGCTTTTGAACTAGGAATGACAGCTATTTAGCTCTTTTTCTAATGGGAAATTAGAATTAATTAGACTCTTGAATGCTTTGAGTTCCCTTTTGTCTTAACTAAAATCACAGTTCTTCCTTCTTGTGAAAAGCAACTCTGCATAACGATTGCTGGAAAAAGTTTGAGGGCGAGTGAGCTCTTGAAGAGGGTGGATGCTCCAGGAGAGGGAAGCTGTTCTTCTGTGCAGCCCTTAATGCCATGTGGGAGCAAAGACAAAAGCAGAAACAGGATACAGAAGTTGTAGTGAGTAAGAGAGGGGGCGGCAGTAAGCAGGTCTGGTCAGAGCTGGGTGGAGCCTGGAAGGTAAGGAGGAGGCACTTCAGCACAGTGAGGAAGCAATGAAGGGGTCTGAGTGGGCTTGATGGGTGTCAGGTGACTTGCAGCTGGTGGGGCAGATCAGAACTAGTGCATCAGGGAATAGGTGAAGAGAGATTTCAGAAGAATGGCAAAGGGGATGTGGAGGCAAGTAGGATTCATGGACTGAAGAGAAATAGGCTCTCGGGGTGAAATTAGAGGGATATTAGTTGCTAACCCCTTTTGAGATCTGGAGGGAATGGCTTGCTGCATGGGCTCTTCACTCAGGCTGCTGTTGGAGCTCTCTCTCTTCTGACAAGCCCAGCTGGAGAGGGCAGCCCTAGCAAACCACTGCAGACACAAAGGGCCTGAGGCAGCTGGCTCTATGCAGCTGCTGGCTAAAGCCGTTTAGGAGTAGTGTTAAGTGAAAACTGATGGAAAGGCCCCAGGCTTCTGTCCTAGTCCAAAACCCTGCCCAGTCTTCCATGCACATGTGCCAGTTCCTCTCCAAGCCTGGAAAGTGAGCACTGCTAATCCTGCTTCACGCGGAGGAAGTGATGGAAGCCCCATTGGGTGAGTCACTTTAGATTGCACAAAGCCCTGAGGACTGCTGCAGGGTATAGGCCTGCTCTGACGAGTGGGGGTGCAGGTGTGGACTAGATCAGGTGTCCTAAGTGTCTCTGTCTCTGATTTCTGATATTGTTCTTGGCTGGGCTTTTTATGATAGCGCATGACTGGCTTTGGAAGTGGCCCCAAGCATGGCAGGAATTCTGGTGGGAGCAATGCTCACTTTCCCTTTCTGCTTACTGTCTCTGTAGTGCTTTCACTGACCTTCCAGCAGGCCCCTTCATTCAGCTCCAGATGGAGTCTGGGCAGATAACTATGGCTGGAGGCCAAGTTCAGAGAAGTTCTTGTTTCTTGGAGAATGTTGAGCAGATCCCAATTTTGCCACTTCCTGAAATAAGCACTGCTGCTGGCTGCTAGCAGCACTGAGGGGATCTCCTGCTGCTCCAAGGCTTATCTGTGCTTGTCAGTGGGGTCCCGGGACAGGTGCCTGCATGAGATTGGCAGTGACTCTCACTGGCTCCGTTTCACATTGCTCTGCATGGAGAATGTGTTTAACTGGGCATGGAGACTCCCCTGAATGGAGTCAGTCCCCAAAGCTTGCAGACCAAGGAGCACTTCACAGAGAGAGAGCTGAATAAAATGACTGGGGCAGGTGGACTTGTGGGAAAGGAGAACAGAGGGGCAGCAAGGTGGAAACTCTGGAGGGATGGGAAAAGGTGCAGGTGAGGTGGGGTGAACAGGAGTGGGACAAGTACTGTAATGATGGAAAGAGCAGATAATTCAGGGAGAGGGGCTCCCTTGCTCTTGACAGTGGCTCTTGGAGTAAATCCACTGATGCAAGCAAGTGGGAAATGTCTTTGACCCTCTGAGAAGGTTCTAGAGTGCTGCATACTTCAGCCACCTAAGGCAGCCAGCATCTCAAATGCTGCCCCCACGCTTACTGTCAATACAAAGTTCTGTGCAGCCTGGTGACTGAAAATATGCAACTGCACAATTGAGGAACTGCTCAAATGAGCTTTACATCTATAGAAAATTAAAGGCTCCCTAAGGGGTACTGTGCTGACTGGGGGTACTCGGGTTTGTTAAAAACATATTCGGAATGGCTGCAGAATTCAGCATCACTGTCACAGGAATCAGCAGGCCTTGCCACAGAATTTAGGTCCCACAAGGCCCCTGTCTGTGGAAGCCCTGGCAGGTGGCCTGGCCTTAGAGAGCTTCTCACCAGCACTCATAGCGGATGGCCCATGTACAATATCAACAGTTCCAGTCTTTGGCATGGACGTAGGGGGAAGGGGATGGCTTCCTCCTTTGGGAGGTGGTGGCCTTTATTTCCTTGGAAGGATGTCCTCCTGAGAACTGTTCCCATTCAGTCTCCCATCCCCAAGTCTGCTGTTTGGTGTCTGCTCTTGACATCCATTGTCTCTGTATTTTAGACAATCACAAATGGTTCACCCCCAAGGTCTCTGGAATGGTCCCAGGAGCGAGAGATGGGCACTCGGCTTGTGTCCTCGGAAAGACCATGTATATCTTCGGAGGCTATGAGCAGCTGGTAGGTGGTCTCTGGCATAACGTGTGTGTCTGTCTGCCTGCCTGGAGAAGTCTGGCAACACCTGAGGAACCCTACTCTCTAACAGCTTGTCCTGGTAACCAGAATTCTACTATTGGCACAACAGAGGAACACCCATATTTAAGACTGCTGAACCATAAGCGTGAGAAGTAGGGGTGTGCTGCAGCACCCCCAAGTTTTATGCGGGGGCACTGGCCCCACTCCCCAGCCACTGGCTCTGTGCGTAAAACCTGGGGGTGCTTCGTGCGCCTATGCCCTGATCCCGGGCCTCTGCCCATACTCCATTCCCCAGCCCCTCATCTCATCTCACCTGGGGCTCAGGTCCCAGCTGCTGGCTTCATGCCTGGGGTCCTGCTCCCTAGCTGCTGGCCCCATGCCTGGCTCCCCGCTCAGTAGGGGCTCCACTCCCAGGGCCTGGCCCCAGGGCTGGGGGTCTGCTCTTGGCCCACATGTGGGGTCCCAGCTGCCGGCCCCTGCCCAGGGCTCTGCTCCTGGCCCCATGCCTGCCCCCACCTGTGACCTCGGCCCCCTTACCGCTCTCCGGGTCCCCTGCTCCCAGCATCAGTGTGGGGGCGGGAGTACAGGGGTAAGGGAGCTGACTTTCAGCACCTCCACTGCTACAAATGTTCCAGCACCACTGTGCTGAACACTTTCCAGCATAATCCCCTTGTTTTAGTTCCTGATAACTTGGCCAAATTTTACGAGTTACAGCTGAAATGTTTTAGGCTTGGTCTCTGCGTCATGTGGAATATTTCGGGGTGTGGGGGGGAAATAAGCAAAAACAATTAGCTTGTTCTTGACAACAAATCGAGCACCTCAAAGATTTGGAGCCAAGTCTCTAAATTGACATCTGTTCTAGGGTCAAAGGGAAAGATACCCTGTGAAAATCCACCTCGATTTGGCCAAGCTACGAGCCATGGAAAATTGCCATTTGTATTTGTACAGTAGAACTTATTCTGTGCTTCTTAACTCTCTGAACGTTCTGTCTGCCACAGATATGCCCCAAGCCTTGCTGAGTTTCCCAGGAGAATATCGAAGTACTGTTAGCCTAAGGGCAGTTGTGCAGGTCCCCTGGCTCCTAGACCAGCACAATTGTATTCATCTTGTTTTGGCTAACAGTAGTTCTGTCCTTGTTTAGCAAGTTCTCATACTTCTACCCTTGGAGGTAGGCAAGTGTGATTCTCCCCTTGGCCCCTCCCCCATTTTACAGAAGAGATTGTACGAGCTCACTTCTGGCAGAACTGGAAATAGCAACCAGGTATTTCATGTTGGACACAAGTCTTGATTACTTAGACACACTGCTGCTCAGAATGAGTATGCCAACTGTATATGCTTGGCTATGTGTAATGCTAGCAAATGTGTTTTCTTCCCCCACTGTAAAGGCTGGCCAGTTAGATAACAGCTTGCTACTGCTACTAGCTAGCAGAGTTAGTCCAGCCCTTTGAGCTAGAGGATTATGCAGTGGATCTGATGATCCTGGATTCAAACCGGCTAATGATCTATGTGTAGGGGTCACTACAGTTGCATATGGAACTTGTGGGTCTCTGTTTATAAAACTCCTGCGAAATTACATACAAAGCCCATTAGTGTCATGAAGTTAAGCACTTACATTAGGAATTGCCAGAATTAATGTTGCCTGGGCTATTTTGGTTCTGCCCGTTTGTGCATGTGCATTATGATGCAGTCTTTAACTATGTGATCACTTACTATCTCTTGTCTGCAGGACCTTTTCCTCCTCATTGCACAGGATGGACAGTGAATGAGCCTATTGTCTTAAAATCCTTGCCTCACTTGTAGCAAAAGTTAGAATGTGATACTGAATGAGCTATGGAGTTGCAGGAAGAGCTAGGATAGCCTTGTACTTAAGGAACTGGTCTGGGACCCAGGAGAAACAAGCTTTGCCACAGATTTCCCATGTGGCAATGGACATATTGCTCTCACTAGGATTTTCACAGACAGTGGGGACCTGACTTTCAGAAGTGCTGAGCACTCAAAACTGCCATTTGAACTGTGTGGGAGCTGTGGGTGCTCAGCGTCTCTGAAAAATCGAGCGGTAGGCATTTCGAGCTGGGCACCCAAAAGTAGTGAATAGTTGTGCAGCTATTGACTGGAGACTCTCTGGTTTGCAAAGCACTCTGATATTATGGTGATGAGCACCAGAGAAAAGCCCAGGAGGCAATTAATAGTTATTCCAAATCCAGTATGGGCTGTGGATGATGTCCAGTAAACAAGGCCTGGGTCCACCTGCTGAATGATAGGGGATAAGAAATCCTGGGCAGTTGCCTCATTCCCAAAAGCTGTCCATCCTGTGCACCGAATGAGTTTTACATCAGATGTGAGTCAGTGGACTTCCAGTTTCCAGAGGATATTCCAGGTCTCTAGGCCATGTTAGTGTCCTGAAGGCCATGAGGTCCTGGTCTGCCTAACGATTGGGTAATTGGGCTCTCTTCCAGGCTGACTGCTTCTCAAATGACATCCACAAGTTGGATACCAGCAACATGATGTGGACTCTAATCTCAGCAAAGGTCAGTGTCTGTTTATCCCTTTGGCCCATGTAGAACCCTTCGCCTCTGCTACCCTTCAGGGATATTGCATATACCTGCTGTGTCACTTCTGTCTCACTTGGTTGGAACCTGCAGGAGCGTAAGTTCTCTGTGGGCTGGCTGCTCATCTCTAAACTGGGCCACCCAATCCCAGTTAAATCATCTCCTGGGGTAATCTGCATTTTCCCTGGCTTTACTTACTAGCAGCCTGTGTTGTTCCAGGGCACACCAGCTCGCTGGAGAGACTTCCACTCGGCCACCATCATTGGGACAAAGATGTATGTATTTGGTGGCAGAGCAGATCGCTTTGGGCCCTTTCACTCCAACAATGAGATCTACTGTAACCGAATTAAAGTGTTTGACACTGAAACAAACTCCTGGCTGGACTCCCCTCCTACTCCATTGCTCCCTGAAGGCAGGAGGAGCCACTCGGCATGTGAGTTATCTCACTCCAGGGAACATGGGGAAAGGAAGGGCTTAGGACTCCTTAGGCCAAATGGGAAGAAGGAGAGGTGTGCGCAGCCTTCCTGGTCTGCTAGGAGAGTGAAAGAAGTGTCTAGTTCTCTGGGTAGAAGGGGGGGATGGCAGGGGATGCACAATGACACATGTGTCCTGCTGGAAAGCAGATGCATGATGTAATCCTGTGCAGGTGAAGAACCGCGCATGCTGCCTCAAACGTGAAGACGGCATGTTGGAAGGGAAGTAACTGGGACCTCTTTCCTTTGTATTTGTGGCTGTTGGGAGGCTGGCACAAGCTTGGTTCTGTCTTGTGTGTGCTGATGTTTCTCCTTGCTCCCTGCAGTTGGCTACAATGGGGAGTTATATATATTTGGTGGCTACAATGCACGTTTGAACAGACATTTCCATGATCTCTGGAAATTTGATCCAGGTATTTAGACTCAAACTTTTCTCACTTTATTTGTAGTGTGGTAGTGCCCTAGGTTGTGGGTTGTGATCAGAGCCCCCTTATGCTGGATGTGATACACTCATCCTGGAGGACGCTGTCCAGGCCCCAAAGAGCTTGTGAATACCCACACACAAATACATAGATACACACGATCAATGATCTGGCAGTGAAATGCCATTCTTTGACATTGCTAGTGTAAATCAGCTTGTGACTTTTTCATAGTGCTGGCTTCAAATCGCTTTGCTGGAAACAAGTGAAGTAATGCAGACATGCATTTCCAGCTAGAAAAGAGAAGTCCGATTCACCCTCTGTGGCAGTACGCTGCACTCTGTCCAGAAACTAGATAATCTAAAGAAGGAAACTTCAGCAAGGAAGCTAAGGAAAAGTGGTGGGTTCCCCTAGAGAGTGTGGAACATGGGGGAGATCCTGGCTTCAGCAGGGGGAAGCCATTCACTTTGAACTCTAGCCTGACCCCTCCTAACACCCCAGCCCCCTGCTACTTTGATACCAAAAGACTTAATTCTGCAGACCAAGAGGAAGAGAGCCAAGAAGTAGCGGTCAGCCCATGACTATGGGCAAATCTCTGCAGTGTG
Organism: Eretmochelys imbricata; assembly: GCF_965152235.1. NCBI lineage: Eukaryota > Metazoa > Chordata > Testudines > Cheloniidae > Eretmochelys > Eretmochelys imbricata. Next base: position 208,857,611 of record NC_135574.1, on the reverse strand, counting down.
TCTCAGGACCCCCATCTGTAGAAAAGGATGATGCTGTCCTACCTCCTGGGGAGTCATGAGGCTGGATTAATATTTGCTAAGTGCTTGAAGGCCTATAGAAGTGCCAAGTGCTTGTCTGGGGGATAGTAACGCTCAGTCTGCTTTCCTCAGAGATAGATCTGTGGGCTAATGAGCATGCTGCTGAACAGGGTTAATATCTGCAGTTTCCTGAATGGGTTTGACATTTTCAGGAGCCCCAGCAAAACATCCATTCAAAGCTGTTTGTCCTTGCTATCCTATTAAATGGGGACTCTGCAGCCTTCAGTCTCCTGTTCAGCAGTCCCTTGTCACAGCTGCCCTCTCTTCAAATGGGCATATGTGTCACTCTTTGGGAATGGCTCTGCACTCAGGGCAGCTGTCAGCAGGTGGCAGTGCATCCATGTGCACCCTTCAAGAGAAGATGCTGAAGAGTTGTGTTTCAGGAGAATGACGGACAGGGAAGGGATGGTGGTCAGTCTCTTGCTCATGATCATCTTCCCACCCCCGTTTCCAAATGCAGCCGGAGTCTGTTCTCTGGCAAACCTGAACCAAGCCCATCCCTGCAGTTCTGAACCAAAACAGCTTAGGCCTGTGTAGAGAGACTGGCTTTGTTTCTGCTGGATATAGCATTCTGTTGCTTCACATGGGAGGGGGAAGGGGCTGAAAGTTGTTTTTCCTGCCTGAATCACCAAAGGTGAGTTTGGCAGGCTGGGTGGATAAGCTCAGATCTTCCTCGGGTCCAGTACTGATGGAGAGCATGTACGTGACTTTGATGCACTATCCTCAAGAGACTCCACAATGCTGGTCACGCTGGGCTGACTCCCATAAATTGTGTTTGAGCTCAATGAGAACCTTCCCTCTGCACCTGGAATAAAGGCCTTCTGAATGCAGTGTCCACAGAGGAATGCTCCTCTTTTCGTGGTGGGAGGGGGCATGGGGAGGCTGCTCTTTACATCTGGTAGAGTTCTGGGACCAGCATGGCAGATCCCTGTGTTTGATGCTCTGTATTGTTTAACACTTGGTAGTCTGCCTAAGACTTGGGCTTGTAAATATTTGTAACTCGGGCTATTCGGGGTTTGCTCAGTCTCCATGCTGAGCCCTGGGCCCGGTCTCCTTTTCCTGTGACAGACTTGTGGGTTTTTCCTCAGTATCTTTTTCCTGGAAGAAGATCGACCCCAAGGGGAAAGGGCCATGCCCTCGCCGCAGGCAGTGCTGCTGTAGAGTGGGGGACAAGATCATCCTATTTGGGGGCACCAGGTGAGTACTGGGTCAGGGGCACCCTGGTGGAGGGTTCCTGCTTTGAGTTGTTTCCCCTGAATTCCCTTCACTCCCAGGCTGCAGTTAGTTCCTCTTTCTTCACATAAAAGGGATTAAATGAAGCCATCCTCCTTCCTAGCCCCATGGGGATTGCACACCTCAGGGAGATAACTCAGGACTTTTGAACAGAGGCAAAAGGTAGGTTGTCTTCAGTCACTGTTGGTGTTAAGGTTCAGATGCCTTGAGGAGGCTGACAAGAGGTGGTTTATCAGACTGGGGCATTGTCTGGGAGGAGACTGAATGAGGAGAATGTGAGTAGAGGTGGCATAGGTGGCCCTCCAAACCTCTCCTGTATCCCCGGACAACTGAGCGTCCCCTTCATTTCCACACCCCACCTGCCTGTGACTGCTCTCTGGTCTCAAGCAGGGGTTGTTAATGTATGTGTTGTGGGGTTCTGGGCCTGGGCAAAGAAGATCTCTGTGCTGACACACATCTTTGGCTCATCACACCAAGATTCTGTTTGAACTTTGAGCCACAGATGGCTTATCAGAATGGAGATCTTCTCTACCTGCTAGGATCTTCCCTGTCTCCCCCTCATACACTCCCTCCCTGCTCACCCCTCCTCCACATAGTCACACCCCATATTACACTGCCCTATGACATAAACAAGTACTCTTCTACCAACAAACACTGTGAAATCAGTTTGCTTGCTTGCGTGCCAACCTGCCCAGTTACATCCTTAAAAGCAAGGAATTGGCCAGTTAAGTGAACCACCTTTTTAACTTCTTATTCCCCATGTGACTCTCGCTGACCAAGCACCTCTGCAAGGAGCTTCTTTGTATCTGCCAGTGTTTAAAACCCACCCGATTCCTCTAACTCCTACTAAGGCACCAGCACTGTGCTATCCCCCATGGAACCCCTCAGCTAGCACCGTGCTATTACTCCCCCCCCCCCCCCCCCCCGCCATACTCAGGTGCCCTCAAGGTAGATCTGTCTGGCCAAAGCACCAAGAGGCTCTGTAGCCTTTAGTGGAAGGATGTGGACTGAATCCTCATCGGTGTGTGCCAAGCCCTGACTCCTCCCTCCCCACTAGTATCTATTGGATCAGTTCATGTGAGACTTTCTGCCCTTGGCACTGTGCAGATGATATCCCAGTACTGCATTCTTGCTGGGTCTGGCCTTGGCAACATGCACTTGGAACCAAGAAAAGCAGATTCCTTCCCATTCTGCTGCAACTGCAAAGTTGAAATTGCCCCCAAGGTTTTCTCCATGTGGGTACAGGGCACCTTGGTGCCCTGTGGTCATTGTCTCTGTGTTAATGGCCTCTCATAGACTTTAGGGCCAGAAGGGACCACCATGATCATCTAGTCTGACCTCTCTGAGAAGTGGTGACAAGTTCCAGGTCATCTCCTTCTCCAAAGAGGGGAGAAAAAATTCTAAGCATCTTTGTACATCACCCAGAAGCAAAAGGACACACTTTCTCCCTTTATCCGCTCTCAAAGCATGGTCTAGTGGTCAGCAGAGTACTGGAAGTCACAACTTCTGGGTCCTAGTACAGGCCTGTCACTGACTCACTCTTACCTCACCTTGCCTCCATTTCTTCAGTAAAATAAGGGTAATGAACTAACCTTTTGGGAAGGCAGGTGGTGTGCACCACAGCTGTAAAGCACAGGAGAGCCCTGAGTGAAAGGGGTTATGGGAGGAAAGGTGATGTTGTAAACTGTTGCTGTGGAACCCAGTCTGTCCATCTGTTGTAAACCTCCAAGACCTAAGTATCCCTTGCTGAGCACGTCACTTCTGCCCCTCCTTGCCCCTGCTGCTGAAGGTTGCGGCCCATCTATTAGCAGGGAATGAATATGGAACTCCTGGTCACTAGAGCTGCTTGTGAACCCCTCCATGTGATCACAATGGCTGTATGGCGGGGCAGTGAACTACAGCTGGGTGGCAATTCCTGTGCAGCCCTTGCAAAAGTGCATCTGGCTGAAGTTTTCATTTGCTAATGGGGGGCCCGGAGTTAGGGATTTAGTTGTCAAACACTGGCAGTGACCCCATCAGGATGCAGAGCAGCTGGATCTGGCCAAGAGACTTAGCAGCTGCTAAAAGCAAGGAAATGCCCCAGCACCTCCTCAGACCTTCTGCTCTCTGAACTCTTGGCAGTGACAGATTATGGCTGTGTAGCCTGTTTGCAAATCTGCTCCAAGTGTCAACCATATGTTAGTTCAGATGCTTGAAATGCCTTTTATCCTTTCATCAGCCTGAAGTGGATCAAACACCTCTGGGCTGGGGCTCTCCCAGGGCCCTTGGCATGGCTTGCTGAGAGCCCTTGGGCACTGATGGGTGGCGGAGACCAGGCAAGGACTTCAGTGTCAGTCTGTACAGGCTTTGGTGTAACCCTTGGGATAGGTGTGGGGCTGGAGGATGGGTCTTAGCCTCGGGTGAAAGTTCCTGAAGGATTCCAGTTGAACTCCAAACTGCCACAGTTGGAGAGTGGGAAACGGTGACGCTGGGGGTGCTTTTCAAAGCAATGGTCCGGGATTAGCGAGTCCACTGAGAGCTGAATGAGCAGGTTGGGTAGGGGTAGAAAGTCTGCTTGGTGCCTCCGGTAGGCAGCAAGGCTCTTCTCTGAAGGCGCTTGGCTTCGGCAGAAGGGCCAGCCTAACAGCATGCATTCCTGCAGTCTTGTCTCCATTGTCACAGTTTATGTTGAACAGATTGGAAGCTGCTGTCTTAAGACACATTGAGAATCAACCATTTCACATTCTCTCAAGCAACACGGGTTCTTCAAATCAACCATTTCACATTGCTTGCAAGCAACACGGGTTCTTCAAACTGAACTTTGGTAGCGAGTAGGAGCTGCTGCAGATCAGGATTGCTGGGCCTCTCTCAGAGCTGGGGAGGGGGCTAGCTAGCGTGGGAGGGGCTGGTTCACTTCCTGCAGGCAGTTATCAGGTGTGTTCTGGAGCTGGCTGGCTGGCTTGATAAGAAGTTTTCCAGGAAGTCCTTGTAAATGGAGAGCTCCCTATAGTCTGGATTGTCTGCTGGAGGCTGCAGGTCACCAGGAAGTGGGGAGAAAGAGCAGAGATAAAATTTCAGCACAGAGGAAGGGATTAAAGAGGAGAACTGAAACAATAACAGCAGGCAGCCCCTGGCCAGCTGCGTGGCAGAAGCGGCTGGCTCCTGGTGAAGGGAAAGTGAGGCCCCCCTCTATTCTGCCTGTCCCATCCAAAGGAACTGTTTTCTCCCTGCTGTGGCAGCTGCCTCATTGTCTAAGTGCTAAATGGCTCTTGGAGGAGTCCTTTAGAAGCTGGGCCAGGCAGTCTGTGTATCTGGTGCAATGTGGTCCAAATGCATTCCTACACTCCATCCAGAGACCTTCAGTCTGTGCCCTTTCCAACTCAGCCTGCCCCAAACGCTACATGGCAATGCAGTGTCCCCCCAGATCTGACATGTCTCACCCACATAAATCCATTCCCTCCCATACTGCATTCATCAGAGACCTAGCTGTAGCCTGCCTTGAGGCTTGTGGGGCTGGATCCTGGGGCAGAGAGGATGGACCAGGCTGTGAGTCTTTCCTCTCTGCATCTCCCAGCCCTGCCACTGGCAGATGTGAGGCTCCTAAGTCTGAGCCAGCGTGTGCGTTTCTACCTACCCCAGGGCTGCCACACATGATCCCATGGCATTCCTGCCTGAAGCAGCTCTGCACACTGCAGCCACAGCACTAATACTTGTAACCAGGGACTTTCCAAGTAAAATGTGTCAGTGTAGTATTGTGGCTACCCCATGAACAGTGCAGAGCTCAGGCACAGTTCCCTCTTAGCTCTGCCTCTGGGTCACAGGGATTACAATATGGCCAGATCAGATTCCCTCCAATATAACGTTACAGCACCCCAAGGACCTTGGAGGTGAGTGGAGGGGTGGTCTTCCATAAATGTTCCGTTACAGGGTGCTTATGTGTACCTAAGGGGGACAGGAGAACTCTGCTGGACCCTTCAAAGGGGGAAGCATCCTTGTCTTAGGCTGTGTGTTTCCTGACTCTCGTGTGTTTAGGAGTGAGATCTCTTTCGCATGGAATATACAATGTGTAACTTGAAAAGAAATCTGGTAAGGAACCCAGGGCTTCCAAATGAGCTTGGATGCCCCTGCTTTTCCATCCAAGAGCCCCCTCTCAACCAGCTACTGCTGTTGCCTCAGAGCCCTCCCTTTCTGCAGCCTCCGCTCTCTGCCCAATCTGTCCAAGCGTGTTGGAAGCAGCTCAGAGTGCTGGCCCCGTGGGAGATGGGGCCTGAAGCAGGAAGCTTTGCTGGTGTCTGGCTGATAGTGGATGAGGATGTGTCCTGAGACTCCCTTTCCTGGGAGCTGTTCACACTGACTCTCATCCCTTAGCTGCTCTCCTGGCCTTGAACTCGGGCTTCCCTTAGCCCCCTCAGTGTGTGGTGATAATTCAGCAGACATGGGGCCTGCTGGCTGTCCCTCTGAAAGATAAGGGATGCATTAGGGTTTCCTGTGACGTGGATGTGAGATAAGATTAGATTATCCTGGCTATGAAACCGCTACACCGTGGTGGGATTAAAGGGCTCTTTCCTGAGCTAAGACAGATGGGACCCATCAGCAACAGGTACTGTCTCTGCCAGTGTGGCCGCTGCACTGATCACTCATGGCAGCAGGGTGGTAAGGCTGCCCCCTGGTGCTGGAGTAAGGACTGGGGAGGTTGTCTGCCTGCACATTATGAGTCCCCTCTGCCTTGGGTCCCTTACCAGCCCTCTGATCCTCATGCACAAAGGCTTGAGACGGGCAGAACCCGAGTGAGAAGTCGCTACTGATGCGTCTGCCAGCTGAGATCTGAAAGTTCCATCTGTGTCACTTTAAACTATCCCATCCCATGCTAGAGTGGAACTTGTGAACTCAGACTCTTATGTACAATTTTTAACATCTGATAATAGCTTTCCACCATGGAGATGGTGCTGTACTTATTCAGAGGACAGATTGGCAGGGACAGTGTGTCCTGCATTAATGTGCCTCTTGCCAGTTGGGAGAAGGGATTCAAGTCATTCTGGCTCATGTAGGTCTTGGCTTCTCTACTGGGAATGCACCAGAGGGTGCCAGTCTGCTAGGAGCTAGCCTGAAATTGGAACTCCTTTCACAGGTCACAGAACAGCCATCAGATGGCAACAAATTCAGGTTCCAAATTAGTTGGGACTGGCTTGAAAGGAGTGGTACAGAGATCACTTGGTACCATTCCTTTAACCAGTCAGGCCTCTGAACTTGTTGAGCTGTGTCCATTTTAGAATGGAGATGAAGTATTTCTAACTGACGCTTACAGTGCCCCCCTGGCTAAGGCTGTATGAGCATTTCCAGCCTAATTACCTTTTGTCAGTTTCTTATAACTTTGTCCAGCTTCCCCCTTTTGGGATATGAATGGAGCAGCTGAAATGCATCTTGAAATAGTTTGTAACCAGGAAGAGAAGCTATTTAACACCCAGAAAGTGATAAAGGCACTATAAAAGTGACTCGCTAAGAGCGGCCAGGGAATCTTGGGAAGGGCAGCAGGGCCCTGCTTATGCACGTTTCAGTATGCTGCAAACCTTCATCGCAAATGTGCCTTCATGTTTTCTGCTGAAGAACTTGGGGAGGTTCTGAGCTGAAGCCAAGCAATGCCGTTCCTGGGGAGGAGAGGGCCAGGCCAAGGGCTGATCTCTGCATGAGGAGCATTGGCACCTAGCTACTTAAGCAGGGGTGTCACACATTTCACTAGAGTCTGCAGAATCTAGCTTTTCGTTTTTAAGCATTTTCCCTAAGATGATGGGCACTAGCAATTGGTAGCTACAGAATTGCAGTGGGAGGGGCAGCCCTCTCATGGGCTCTGCAGAAGTCCTGGTAGCTACTAGCTCAGCAACTGCTCTTTTCACTGGCCTGTAGCAATCTGGAGCCTTTTTCTTGCACCAAAAACACTTTTCTTTGGGGAGAATATTAGGGAGCTGTGTTTGAGAGTGCTACAGGAGCAGCACTTCTACTTCTGAAATTGTCTGGCTCTCTGCATGTGCTGGTTTCATCCCCAGGAGGGTCAGTGCTCTCTGTCCTGTGACCTGCAGGAAAAGAAAATGTTGTTTACTTGTTACCTGCAAAGTCTCTGCAGCTCAAAGAATGGAAATGGAGACCCAGTGACTCAGCTGCACACCACAAACAAGCAGCAAGCTTATGAAGTCTCCTAGTTCTCCAGTTGATTGTGTATGTGGCAGGCCCTCAAGACATCTAAGACAGGACCCTCCCTGAAGAGTATGTGAGGGTTGGGTACTAGCCCTTGTAGGTACGTGGGGTGGTGGAAGAATGCTCCAATGTTCTCCCTGAAAGGTATTTCCCAGCCCTTGATGATCAGCATCTGTTAATTTTTCCTAGTCTAGGTTAGTTTTGACCTTCGCCTCTCCTTTTAAATTTTACTCTTACTGCTTTTTCTTTCCCCAGCCCTTGCCCATTTCCTCACTGCTGTAGCTGAGTGAGCAGCAGTTCTGCTAAGGTTGCGTCTGTTTAAAGGACCACTGTTCTAAGTGCTTTAATGACGTGTACTTGGACTGTCTTGAAATGTGCTGTGCCTCATGGAAAGGGAGTAAATAATCCTGTCCTAGAGCCAGTGTGACTGGCACTTTCTTCTTGCTTCTCACTGCACTCCATTCCAGTACCTGTTCTGTTCCTTCACTCTACATCCGCTCACTTGACTGGGATGGGAGCAGGCCCGTGGTCTGTGAAGGGCTGGCCTATACAGCACCAACTACTCCCACCATTGTTCTGCTCTGGGGTTAAGCAGAGGCTGGCTGGTCTCCTCAGTGTGGCCTTTTAAAATTCCTGGCTGCTTAACTGTTCTTCCAGAGAAACCTGTGTTGGAGGCCTGCCTCCCACAGCAGCAATGTCTCCTTAAAGCTGCCACTACTTAAGTTTCCTAGCGCACTTTGTCTGCAGAGAAGGCCCTAGAAATGCTGCTGCTCTTGAGTGACCTGACATCAGCCCCGGATTCCATTCTTTCTGTCTTGCTCCCGAGTCAGCTGCCTGCTAGGTGTCTCTGGCCTTCTGTGGTAATGAGTTTTCCAGCTGGTGCTGGAACATCCGGCCCCGCCTGCTGTGGGGGCAGCACAAGGAGCCTGGCTTGTTAGGGAAGGGGAGAAGCTGAAGAAGGCTGGGCAGATGCTTGTGCACACAAATCTGTATTCTATGCCAGCCCAGTGACCCCTTCCCAGCATGCTTGGGTTTCTCCTCCCTCAGGTGAGAGCTGCCTGGTCTCCAGCAGCTTGAAGGTGGCTCCTGTCCTGGGCCATTATGGGGCACAGGCTTGTGTGTGTTTGCTCTGAGCTCTAGAGTGTGGCAACTTGCAAAGGGCCAGCCATGTTCACAGCACTGTGTAAGAACAGGCTCCTGCCAGATCCTCTTGCACTTGAAATGAGAGAGGGCTCTGCATGTGGATGCGCAAGGATGAGGCCTCTGATCTGGGGTTGTGGGGGAAGCAGGAGTGACTTTGTTACAGACACATCTTTCTCATGCACCTTAAATCTCTGTTAGGAGTCCGGTTCTAACTGGAGGAAGTGAAGTGGAGGGGAGGTCCATGCAATGGGGTGAGAGCAGGGTAGTGGGGGAGTTGTAGGCAGGAGCAGAGCTCTGAGGGCAGGAAATGAGGAGTCTGAATGATGCAGACTGAGGCCAGTGCAGGCCTGGGAGAATGATAGGCTAGAAATAGTGAATGGAGAAGATGATTCTCCCTGCAGTTCTTGGGCCAGACTTGAAAGGGAGCTGGGAGGCCAGAGAGGAGAGGGCTACAGCAGATGACAAAGCCTGGGCAAGGGGGAAGCGGGCCAGATTTCCAAGATGAGTTGGAGGAAGAACCAGCAGGATCTGGCACTCGGCCTGAATAACTGAGCAGTCTAATGTGAGCTGGAGGCTGGAAGCCTCCTATTAACTGGGAGGGGGTAGCGTTCTTGGCTGTGATGGGGAGAGGAAGAACAGGTTTCTAGGAAAGAGGTGTTGCTTTTTTGCCTGGCTGATTGAGTGGGCAGCCAGCCAGCTAAAAGATAATTGCAGGTACAGGACTGAATGGAGCAGGGAGAGGCATAGGTGTCATTGGCACAGAGGGGATGGGAATCCAGGTGGTTACCCGAAGAAGGTGGAAGGGGAGGGCTACTAAGGATGAAACCTTCAGGGCCCCTAATGTGGGAGAAGGAGGCAAAGCTGTCTTAGGGGAACCTCTGAGATAGAAATGGGAAGGGAGCCAGTTGAGCCCTAATCAGAAGCCATGGGAAGGAATGACTGTTGAAGGGGGTGGAGGCAATCCAGGAGGCTGGGGGCAGAGAGAGTGGTGCCAGGATATGGCTCCCCTCAGTAGAGTGGCGGTGATGGAAGCTAACTGCCAAGGACCTGTGGGGAAGGCTGTAGGGGCTGAGCCCAGGCTCCTGGTAGCTCAGCTCTGCTGTGCAGTCCCTCATATCTTGGTTGGACCCAGGGTCCCTCCCTAACCCCCAGAATCAGAGCAACATCAAGCCCACATGAGGAGCATGGCTCCAGTGACTGACTGTTCTGATTGGCTCCCACAGCCCATCTCCGGAGGAGGGAATGGGGGACGAATTTGACCTGATGGATCACTCGGACCTCTACATCCTGGACTTCAGTACGTGAGCATCTCCTCACCATGGCTGTGTCCTCCTGCCCCAGGGCTACCCTCTGGCCAGGTCTCTCAACCCTGGGACCTGAAGGCTAGCTCCTATGGCCAGATTGAGGCCCCTAAATAAGTGGCCTGACTTCAAAAGTGCAGTGCTTCCTACAGCTCCTGCTGGAGTCACAGGGGGCTCTGCACTCCAGAAACCTTCCTCCTACTTCTAGCAGCCTAAATACAGACATAGGAGCTGACCTGCAGGTGCTCAGTCTTAAAAGTCCAGGCCCAGGAGCAAGGCTGCAGCTGCTCTGTCTCTAGCTATACTGGTTCACACCAAGCAGGCCCTCCTCCACGCAGGTGCAGCCTCTGGTTTGCCTGCCTCGGGCTGCACAAATAGCCTAAGAGATCTTTGCCGTCCACACCCATGTGGCTGCTGCCCATGGTAGTTTATCTGGACTCTGAGCTGGTGCCTGCCCTTTCCCCCTTCCCCCAAGCAAGAGCAATTCCATCTCTCTCCTGGATGTTGGCGGGACTAACACCTGGTGTGCCCTTCTCTCCATAGGCCCTAGTCTGAAGACACTGTGTAAGCTGGCAGTGATTCAGCACAGCCTGGACCAGTCCTGCCTCCCACATGACATCAGGTAGGGATGCTGCTCCTCCGGCTCTCTGACAGCTGGCCTCTCAGCATTCCTGTCCCAGGCTCCCAGACCCAAGCAGCTGTAGGTGGAAGCTGGTCAGGGAGCCTCACCCATGGGGTCTGCTAGCTGGGCAATAGCACTGCTGGGAGGGCTCTGGGAAGGTGTCACACACACTGATGGGGGTGGACACTCTGCCCTCAGATCCTTGGGCCACACTCCCACCCAGGCCCCTAATGCCCCACCTCCCCCTCTCTGCCCACCTCTTGGCTTGCCAAACACACTCCTGATGGGGATTCTTGGAGCCCCCCACGCCCAGCTCCCTCATTCAGCAGTTTGCACACACCCATGAACAACCCCAGCACACTAAGGTGTAATCCCCCAACTGGTCACGTTTGGGGCCCCTCTATCCACATACGGGTAGAGTGGGGTTTGGGTGCTTCTTAGCACTGGTGAAGGGGAACTGCTTTTCTATCCTGCAGGCCAGCAGTGAGACTGACTTGGGATTCGGGCTACTATATGCATCTATTGCTGTTCCACCAGGGCCAAACTGAGGGGGCACGCAATGCCCAGGACACAGACCTGGTGGGGATGAGGGCTGGCACCAGATGAGGAAGCTGGAAACCTCAGTCTCTTTCTAAGGCATCTTGTTTTTTGCAGATGGGAGCTTACGGCAATGACGACAAACAGCAACATCAGCCGCCCTATCCTTTCTTCCCACGGATAATCCTGCCACCCGGTCCCCTCTCTGCCTGTCCTTGCCCTCTGCCCCGCTTTGCAGACCTAGCTGCCATCTCAATGTGTCTGCATGGATTGTTAGCCTCTTCAGGGAAGGGCCTTGTGCTCCAAGTTCTTCCCCAAAGGATTTGTTCCTCCTGTCACCTGCCTCCTTGTGCCCTCATCATACTGTTCTCACCTGTGTCCCTGGCAGGAACTTGGCACAGGTCAGTGTGCAGGCAGAAGGGGGTAGCAGGCTCCAAGGAGGAAGAAGCCAATTGTTTCTACTCTCATTGCTGGCAACAGCAGCCTGTTTCTCTCTGCTGCACCTCCCTGTGCAGCCCCACTGGATTCACAAATGCTCAGTACTAGCTGGCTGCAGGAGCAGCGTGTGCTTCACCTCTCCAGGATTACTAGCTGGAGCAGCACAAACTCTGCATGGCTCTACTGTCCTCCCTGCCCAGCCACTCTCAGTGCCCTTATCACCAACCCCAGTGGCTGAACTGACTCTTTCTAAGCCAGCTTCTCTTGCACAACCCACTATGGCCGCTGCTGGCATGTGGGCCTGGTCCTGCACACTCCAAACTTGGCAGGGTTCACCCTCCACAGGGAATGTCCAGAGAGACCCCTGGGACCTACATCTGCTAGTCCAGCAATGCCTTATGATGGCAGGGACTCCTGCTGGTGCCATGGTCTCAGCTGGAAGAGGGGTGCTGAGAATGAAGATCCCAACCTGTCAGGGCAGGCAGAGAGGGGCTTCTCCACATTTTACATTTGCACACAAGCTTGAGTGGAATAGACTGATCTGTGCCTGACGGGAGGGGGGCTGGCCTCGGGGTTGGGGTGCCACAGCCCAACTCCAGGTGTAAAACAGCAGTTTTGATTTCTATAAATATTTAAAACAAGCTCAACCCTGCATTGTCTGGTATGTCTGGGCAGAACCACTCTTTGGGGAAGGGACTGCTGGGGCCATTGCAGTCCCTGGGGTGAGGGGGTGGGGAGTAATTCTTGAGCTGGCATGATATGAGGTAAGACACAGCACACTGAAAGGCCTTTGTGGCCGGTAAAGAATCTGCCTTAATGAGGCTGCTGATCAGTGAAGAGAGGACTACAAGCAAGTGTAAGGTTTTCAGGTAGACTTGAAGAGTGAGGAGGGACAAAGGAGCTGATCCACATGGCAGGAGCTGCAGAGAAAGCTCTCCCAGTGAGAAGATGAGGGGCAGAGAAGAGGTCTGTGCTAGATGGGTTGGGGAAGGAGATGAGGGCTTTAAAAATTACTTTGCACTATCCCCTGATAGGAGTGGGGTGGGGAAAGGATTTGCTAGGGGGAGGGGTACTTCTACATACACATGAGAAGGTAGCAATAGTAGCATCCTTAGGCTGCCATAGAGAAGGGAGTTGTCATAGTGAAGGCAAGAGGGGAGCAGCAAAGGTGGGGCTGAGGCCCTGGCTCATGGGAGTTGTGTTAAGGATGAGAAGTCTGTAGACCCAGGAGGAGTATGAAGAAAGAGTTCAGGATCAGGACTGGACCAGGAGTTGGGGTTGGCAAAGGCAAACAGAAGGGAACTGGAGAGAGGGGGCTGTCAAGATTCAGCTGAGGGGATCTGGCTGAGGTCACAAGCTGACTTGGTCACTACAGGCAGAGGGGGCCACGGAGGAGTCCCTGCGGTCCTGCTGATGCTAGTAGCATGTGTGTGAAAGTGGTGGTGAACATTACAGGGGAAGAGAAGCTGCTCTTTCCTTTCCACCTTCTCCTGTCACTGCACTGAGGTCATCCAGTCCCTTAAGGAAACAACTTCCCAACATGAAGGAGAAAGCAGCCACAAAGAGGAGTGCCTCTTGGGACCTGTGAGCAAAAGAAGGAAGCAGTCCCATTAGCTGGGCTGGCGAAAGAGTGGGCAGGTGGAGAAGAGTGAATAGGCTGGTGAGGGAGGAGAAGTCGGACTTCAGCCTGGAGGGCAGTGCAGGAGCGTCCTGGATGAGATTTCCAGCTCTGCAGGGAGGATATGTCCATAAGCCTGGACTGTGCTTACTGTGTCCTGGGCAAGGACTCCCAGCAGCCCTCATCTGTGAGGGAGCATATGGTGAGCAAAGGGACTGCTGCTGTGGCTTTAGCAGCTTGGAGCCAAAGCTGGAGGTGATTGTCAAGGTCATTAACCATTGGGGCAGCTGAGGAAGGCACCTCTACATTCTCCATCACTTGCCGTCTTTAAATGGAGATGTGATGTCTGGTTAAAAGACACACCAGACTCAACCATGCATTAGTGGGCTTGAGGCAGGTGTCACTCTGTGAGGTCTTCTGGCCTGTGTTATGGAGGTGATCAGACTAGATGACTCTGATGATCCCTTCTGGTCCTGCTTCAGAGGGGTAGCCGTGTTTGCCGCTTTTACAGATCCAGACCAAGAGTCCTGGGGCACCTTATAGACCAATAGATGTATTGGAGCATGAGCTTTCGTGGGTGAATACCCACTTTGTCGGTATCTGATGAAGTGGGTATTCACCCACGAAAGCTCATGCTCCAATACGTCTGTTAGTCTATAAGGTGCCCCAGGACTCTTTGCCACTTCTCGTCCTGAAATCTGTAAAGATCCTGCCAGGCCAAGTGTGAGCAAAGCTGGATGCTGGAGCCCAGCTGTTGGTATAAGGAGGACAGGGCTGGAGGCAGGGTGCTCTGCAGGAAGAAATACCATGATCCAGCACTTCCCACTTATGGAGACACAGCTACCACCCATCTGGGTTCAATGCTGACAGGACTTGGTGGGCAGATTTGGGGTAGGGAGAGGAGCTTTCATTCAGATAGTGGTGATGCCTCACAGTGGAAGGGGAGCAGTATTCCGTACTGAAGTAACTGAATACAAAGCCTGGTGGGATGTCTCTCAGAAGAAGAGTGTAGACGGGTGCATTTGCTATGGGGGAGAGAAGAGGAGGATGGAGCCTGGCATCTCAAAGTATCTTGCCAAGCCAGTGAAATACAGTGTGTGGTGGTAACGCTTTGGGTTTGGCTCTAAGGAAGGACCATGGGAGAAGCGAGCCTGGCGTCCTCACCAATAGCATAGTGGGTCTCAGTTGCTTTGCCAGAGTCCTTCCTAATAGACTGGCAAGCAGGTGCAGTTCTTTCCATCCTGTTTGCTGCTCATTCTGCCCTGGCACATCTTACTGCCTCTCCTTTCCCTGTTCATTTCATTTCCTCTCCTCTCTCATTTGCCCTTGGGGCAGTTTGCTCCTCCTCCCCGCCAGGTGCACTCTGTGTGACTCAGAGTGGGCAGCTGGTGGGGGCTCCATCAGCTCGAGCTGCACATGTTCTTGTGTTGGAGCTGGCTGGCTGCAGCCCGGAGTTTCTCCCACTGCTAGATGAACTGGGGCTATCTAGTCTGGGAGTGAGGAAATGGGGCTGGCTTTCTAGCAGATGCTGACGGGGGATGTGATAAGTCACCTAAAGGGTCTAGATGCTAAGGAGAGGGAGAAACTGGTCAGGGGAGTGTTGGGGGAAGGAGGAGTAACTAGGAACAATGGCACAGAAGAGAGGGCATCCTTTAACCTGCACAGTAAGAGACTTGCTGCTAGTGAGCTGTGAAATCAATTGCAGGGAAGGAGGGACCCACCACAGGAGACCCTTAACATTATCCTGCCTGGCTGCACAAAGCTCTAGAACCTAGACGGTAGGAGCAATCCTGCTCTGCCCCTGCCACTCCCTTTAACCCCTGCTCCAAGTAGCTTGAGGCGGGCACTAAAGGGTCTGTTCCTAATGGCCAGGGCTAGAATGCCACAGGGCTGGGGTGTTGCTGCAGTTTTGGGCTCCAGAGTCTGTGTCCATTTTAAATATAAGTTTCTGGCCTCTATGCTGTGAAGAGAACATCATGAAAGTGACCTGAGTTAACCACTGCAGCACTGCCTGCCTGAGTCTGCAGAGAGCCTGAGACAGCAGCTCTGAGAGGTGTGAACTGGCACTTGCATCTCACTCGGGGTCCTGGCGGCACAGACGCCATCTCTGGGGAATTAGGCATTTCCCCAAGATGTCCCAGAATGCAGCATTTCACTCTGAAAACCCTAGTTCTTGGCTTGAGGTGCTGGCCCTTTGCTTCCCATCTTTCCTGCCCTCCTGGGACCTGCCTGCACCCATTCCCCAGCTTCTCCCTGAGGAAAGTCAACTGGATTCCAGCATATGCTGCTGCGCTGCTCCACGGGGTTGGGGAGCCAGTGCTGGGGTCTGGCTTGAACCCAGGGCACAGGGTGGCCCAGATGTGATGGCTGCCTGGAGAACAGCACAGCAACTGCAATGCACACAGCTGGGGAGATGAGCCCCTGGAGCTGGCCCCAGGGTCACTCTTCTCTGGGACACATGGGGGGAAGGAGGCCCAGAGCCAGGTGCCTCAAGAACAGCAGGATAGACAAAGCCTGGGGAGAGGAGCTGGCCTCCAGTGCAGAGAAAACCCCACAAACACATTTCCTCTCCCCCTGGCTGGCATTACAGGAATGGGGATTTCAAGCACGGTAGTTCATGGCAATATGTCTCCCCCTCTTGCAGACCCTGTCTCCCTCTCCCACCCATCTTCATTTCATCCTCCCCATCTTGCTCCAGAGGAGGCGAGTCAAGGTAGATCTCTACCTTTCTAAGGCATGGTGGGTGCCATGGCAACAGGCACTTCAAACATACCAGAGCCAGACTAGCCTAAAACCAGCTGTTAGTGCCGGCTTTCGAAGGGGCACATGGCTAAGGCCCAATAAATGGCGGTGTTTCCCAAATGCACCCAGACCTCTTCCGGCTCTGATCTGACCAGCTCTCCCACAGGGCAGGACTGGTTCAGTACATGCATGGGAGACCTAGGGAACATCCAGGGGATGGTGACTAAGACTTTCCTGAAGCCAGTGCTGCAGAAAGCTGCAAGGGTGCTGTCTATCCCATGAAATATAAAGCTGAGGCCCTGAGCATGCCTAGCTAGTAAAGATCCCATGGGACTTTGTAAGTGTTGAGGAGTTAATCTAGGTGTCCTGGCCAGATTTCAACTCAAGTATGTCCCCCTGTAGTTACAACTGAATTTGGGCTCATCCTTCTCTTCATGTCCTAAGCCCTGGTGCGGTGCTGCCGTGTACTATTAATAACGTCTGGGTGCCACGCTTGAGGTGGTGAGGCGGTTCCAGCCTGTGAATTACATAGAGTGGTGGGATCACAGACTGTCAATGGTTCTGGCAATTACTGTCTTCAGCCTGCTCCGATAAGCCCCGTATCATAAGCTCCTGTGCCATTATCTCTACAGCCAGGGATGTACCGTAGTGTCTCCATCATTGACTTAAGTCTCCCAGTGTGCTGGAATATGGGTCAGTGCCCTTTGTGAGCATCTTGCAAGGGCAGAGCTGGGTGTGGGCATGGGGCAGTGGGAGCTAAAAGTCGTATATTTTATCACCTTCATTCTCTGCCACAAACCGGTTTGGAGTGATGCCTTTTAGCCCCCTGCTTTCAGCTGGCACTAGCCACTGGGTACCCTGGGGCCTGTGCTGCAGTTGACAGGGTGTAGGAGCCTGATTCCTTTGCCCTGTGCAGTGCCACAGAGCAAAGCTGTCAGGCAGCCAGTGCTCTGGGAACATTTCTGAGCTGTTTTGGCACCTATTTCTCTGGGTGATTGTTGCGGGGGGGTGCCATTGCTACCAGTGGCAGATCTGTTCTCTACTGGGGAAGTGGTGAGTGACAACCCACAATGGGAGTACGGGCCAGCAGGAAGGCTCCAGTCACAGGTGCCAATTCTCCAGCAGGAGATGATGCAGCTGCTGCTGGTTCCCCAATGGGAGAGACACTGGGACAAAGGGGACAGCCTTACACTGCAGACCAGCTTACCCCAAACTGGGAACAGCAAGGGACAGCTGGATTAAACCCCAAGCAGGGGGCTGCAGCTGGCATGCCAGAGTCTGCTCCCACAGCGATCCCCAGGCTTAGTGTGTCTCACACATTTTGCAGATGCCAATGAAGTGTATTGGGCTGAATTGACTGGCTGGGCCCATCTTGGGTCTTATGTATGGTGGGTCCAGATGAGACAGATGACAGGGGAGACTGCCTGCAATGCCTTCGACACACCAGGACAGCAGCGGGTGGGGGGGCAACTGACTGACCTCTCTTTCCAGTGCCCCACCCTTCCCTCTCCTGCTGAGCTGACAGGTTTGTTTTAAAGAGCCAGGCTTCCTTTTATTACTTCCCCTATCAGATTGCAGCCAGGCTGTGGAGGGTTATTTTTAGAAGTCTGCTTTCTAAAAATAGCCCAGAGCTGTTTAGAATTGCGTCACAAGAGGTAATTTTATCCTGTTTGGCCTGGCTCAGGCCCCCATTCGCCCCAGGAGGGGGAATACAAAAGGAGGACCAGTGTAGGAGGGGGTCAGCGGGTTCAGACTGAGCCAGAGGGGAAGGAGGTAAGAGGCACTTTGCCAGATTCGGACATCCCATTAGTGGGGCTCTGAGACCCAGTTATGTGTGCAGGGGTTCTGCCTCCCCTTATCCCATGGGGTCCTGCCAGAGCCCAGGCCTCTCCCTACACCCAGTGGGGAGCTGGTGTGTCAGTGACCCCCTAAAAGTAGAGCCAGCTCTGGGGCAGCTTCCTGCTGCACGGGGGAATGTCTCCTGCTGTTGGATCCTTCCATGCCATCTGGAGCCAGGCTTCAGGGAAAGAGACCAAAAAGGGCTGCTCCTTCCCCCCAACTGCAACCCAGGCTTTGCTTCTCTCCCCAGTGCTGCTCTCCAGAGGGAGCAGACTGTCCCCAGCCCTGCTCCTCTGATGTGACCATGTCTTCATGCAGGCCAGGACAATGACTATCTTCTGCGACCACTGCAGCAGGCCGCTGAGGAAGGAGATGAGCCACCCCCGAGGGAGGAGTGGGATGGAGTCCAGCGCTTCAAAGCCATTCAGGTTAGAGACCATCCTGCTCCCTCTTCTCTCCTTTGCCTGGATGGACGTGCTGTCCCATTACACACTGTGGGTCTGGATGTTGGCACTCTTTACTGCACTCTCTGATCCTCTAGACTCAAGGGGCATCACCCTTGGCCAGCTTCCTCCTGCCCTGCTCCCTTAGCCCTACATGTGACCCAGGGGGATGTGAGTGAAGGGCTGGAGAGAGCTCGGGGCTATGAAATGAGGCTTGGACTGTATCTGAGCTCAGGCACAGAGAACTAGGGTGTTAACAGTTAAGTGAAGAAGGGCTTGGGGAGAGCAGTGAGGGGGCTGGGGAGGCAAGTAGGAGTTATGGACTGAAGAGAGACTGACTCTCTGTGGGCTATGTTAAAGGGCATTAGTTCTTGTGCCTGGCCCCAGTGTCCTGCCCCTTTGGAGTCTCGAGGGAAGGTCTCGCTGCTTGGGCTCTTTCCCCGGGTTGTAGATGGATCTTTCTCTCCTCTTTCATACCCATATGGAGAGGGCAGAGCTACCAAACCATTCATGACACAAAGGTCCTGTGGCAGACTATGGCTCTATTTGTGTTCCTAGAACCAAAGCCAACCTCCCTGTATCTAGAGAATTGTGTCCCCATCTCCCCCGCAATCTCCTACTTGCTTCTCCAGAATGTTCTGCCAAGTGTATTGTTCCTCTGTGTCCAGCGTAGCCAGGCAGGCTTGGCCTGGGAGCTCCTCCTCAAGCTGGCTTGCTCTGAGCCACGCTCCTCTTAGGACAGGACTAAACTAGAGGCTTTTGCTGGTGCAGCAGTGGTGGTTAGGGGTGGGATTTTTTGTGGCAACATTTCTACGCTGGGCAAAGCCCTGGTATAGACACAGTGGCATAAAACTCCTTTGACTGGGGGCTTATCTACACTAACACTTCACAGCGCTGCAACTGTCTCGCTCAGGGGTGTGAAAAAACACCCCCCTGAGCGCTGCAAGTTTCAGCGCTGTAAAGTGCCCGTGTAGACAGTGCACCAGCGCTGGGAGCTACGCCCCTCGTGGAGGTGGTTTTTTTAGAGTGCTGGGAGAGCTCTCTCCCAGCGCTGTGCTGTGACCACACAAGCCATGTTAAAGCCCTTCCATTGAAGACATGCCCTGGGATAGCTCACTTTACTCGGAAAACCAGACTAAGCTATGTGACAAAAGCCCTTTGCCACTAGAAGCTAGGACAGTTTGTCGGGAATAGCAATACCAGCAAACTTTTCCCAGTATCGATTAGTTTTAGCCCTTCTCTCCAAGGGCAGGGATTGGTGTGGGGATCTGAATCAGGAGGGGAACTGGCTTGTATTGAGCACCCCTCAATTTATTTTGGGGCCAGGTAATCACGGGGCATCCCAGTGAATGGAGGGGTCAATGGTTCATAACACCGTTCCAGGCTCAGACTGTTCAAATGCTTTTGTAAAGCGATTGCTTTATCTGCTGGGGCAGAGCTACAGACATGAGATGAAATGCACGGCAAGGCATAGCTGAAACATAGAATATCAGGTTGGAAGGGACCTCAGGAGGTCATCTAGTCCAACCCCTGCTCAAAGCAGGACCAATCCCCAATTTTTGCCCCAGATCCCAAAATGGCCCCCTCAAGGATTAAACTCACATCCCTGGGTTTAGCAGGCCAATGCTCAAACCACTGAGCTACCCCTCCCCCCATGACTTCATCACCTGCCACAGGCTGGCCCATGAGTGAGGTGGTGATATGGCTGGAGCCCACCGCTCAGCAGGGAGATGAACCCGTGCCTAGGGACATGCACTATGCCAGCACTGCAGGCAGCACTGTGGCCCCAGAAAGCAGGGAACTTGCAGGAAGGCCCCACTGAGTGGCTGCTGCCTTTCCTGCTTGTACTGCTTCAGACCCCCTGCCTCTAAACTCTCCTTTCCTCGGGTTGGTGATTCAAGCCATACCACAGCCTCGTATCACGAATCTCCCTGCTCCTGTTCCCATCTGGAGCCTTCATGTGGTTCTAGGGTTGCATGTGGCTGGGATGCCACCTCGTGGCCATTTGCTGCAGTGGGGGAAGGCAGTGGGGCTAAAGGGGATGTGCTCTGGGCAGGTTCGTGGTATCTGCCTGTAGTCCACACTTCTCGTCATTTGCTTTGCATTAAATGCAAAAATCAGAGTTAGTGCATCCTAAATTCTGAAAAAAGAAAAGGAGTACTAGTGGCACCTTAGAGACTCAATTCTGAGTTGGTAAAACCCTGGATCCAGAGGGGACCTTTGGTTGCCACACAGCAGTGATCCCTTGCACAACTTGATGCTTTGTCCTGAGCGACTGCTTATGGTTGTCATGGGAACCATGGCTTAGAATTCCCTGACTTGTGTGCATATCAGATACTCAGAATGGGGCATTGTGTGTTATATCAGGCAATGGGAATGTCCAAGTCCAACCTGATGCAGATTTTCCCATCACCTGGTAGCTTTTCAATGGAAGTCAGAGAGTGGAAACTGCTGCAATTTTCCTCTTCAGCTGGGGTAACATCTGTGTTGGGAAACAAATGAATTATACCCTTTTCCCTTCCCCAGGGCACCTCCCCTGGAGCAGGGACTCCCACCTTCCTCACAATTTCTAACAGACTCTGCTTCTCTGCAGGTCGACAAAGGGTGCCTCTAAGGCTCGTCGGGATCAGATCAATGCTGAGCTACAGACCCTGCGCTCCCTGCTGCCCATCTCAGCACAGGAGAAGGAGCGGCTGTCGTACCTCCACACCATGGCTTTGGTCTGTCTCCAAATCCGTGGGACACAGCTCTTTCCTCCAGGTAAATATCCAGCCCTGCAGCTATCCTATTCACAGCCAGGCAGAAGTAGTCCCTGCTGTTGAGTTTCTGCACTTCCAGTTGGTTGCAGAGCTGATCTCTAGCTCCCAGAGACTCCCACTTCATTAGGTCTCATACCTGCTTCAGGTAGGCAAAGCCATACTGTGCATAACAGCTGCTCCTCATACCACACTCTGGACATGGAGATTGCTCCCACGAACCATGGCACACCCCTTGTCAAACTGCTTTCTGGTTCCCATCTCTTCCTCCCCAAGGGCTACATTTGCAGAGTCATCACATTGCAGAGCAAGCAAGATGACTGTGCCTCTTGCTCTGGCATGACTACACCAGGAATAGCATGTTCAGTTCCGAGCCCCTCATTGCCAGAAAGGTTCCCTCAGTTTGAGGGTGGCTTTCTTCAGACAAGTGCAACAAAAGCCACGGTGTAACAGCCACAGGTGTTTAAAGGCTGGACATCTCAAGGAGGGTGGGCTTTAAGGGGGGCAACCAGGGTCAATGGAATACAATGTCAGGAAAGGCTTCTGCAGCCTGATGGGTCTGGCCACCCGGAGCAGCCTCCTATGGAAAGTGGGGAACCCTGGCACTCAGGACATTCACACCATCAGAGGTGCTTCCATCACCGATACTTGTTACCTGTCCCTCCCTGTTTGCGTTACACCCACTCTGCCTGTCTTCAGGGCACAGACTGCGTCTAACTCTGTGTGCACGTGCAGCACCCAGCGCTACAAGGCCCTGCTGCTGACTGGGGACTCTGGGCACTACCATAATAGACATAACGACACTAGTCTGGCAAAAGGCCTGGAAGCCGCAAAGCACGTGAAAGGAACTGAGTTCCCTTGGCGACCCAACAGGTGGCACCTCTCTCTCCGCGAGTTGGTGTTCTTGCCCCTCCCCCTCAGAAGGAGCTGCTGTGGAAGCTCTACGCTGCTCTTTTGGTTTTGCAGGCTCAGCTGAACGTGCTCCTGCCACAATGCCAGATCTGGAGCTGCTGTCCTCGTTGCCGGGGTTCATCATTGCTCTCTCTGCAGATGGCAAACTGGCCTACGTCTCTGAGAATGTGGCCCATCTCCTGGGCTTCTCTGTGGTAAGCTCACGTTGTTGCAGGTATAAGGCACCAGCCCACTCTGTTCCCACTCCCCAGTGGCAGGTTAGCAAGTCCTCTGCAGAGCTACAGACTGCGGGGGTGGCTGCTCCCATCACAAGGCTGTTACTGTTCATGTGCAGCGCCACACCACATACCAGGACACACCAACTGGCTTGGCTTTTGTTCAGGGCTGGTTTAGGATAATGAGAACCTGGGCCAGCGGTGATCAACGCTAACTGGCTAACAGCACGATTACCCTGACAATCCACAACATGGTTACAGGTGCTAGGCACCCACTGCTCCACCTGGAATCTCTCCATCTGGGCTCTGTTGCCTGCCCCATCCCCATCGTCCTTGCCGGCTGTTAATGGCTGAAGCCAAGGACTCTGGCAGCAGCTGTTTTTGCTTATGAGCTGCATGCGTTGAGGTGGCAGCTCCATCTGCTGCATAGGTGTGGTGACTGCTCCTCTGCTTCAGCTTAGCTGCTGTCTGGTTTTCTTTATACATCCAGCTGATCTATTTGCGTTAGTCTCTGGGGGTTCCCTGGTTTTAATAGTGGGAGAGTGAGGATGAGGTAAGGAATGAATGAGTGAGAGGCTGTGCTTATGAACTCAGCAGTCATTCACTGCTCTCATTCACAAAGGGAATGTCAGACCCATCCCTTCTCCCTGTTCTGTTTCTCAAGGTCAGTTGTAGTTGTCTCCTACCTGTGTTGGTTGGCGGAACCTGTTTTTATTTATTTATTTTTTTAATGGAAACTTGCTTCGTAGCATATGCTCTAGGGACATTGTTAACGAGACATTGTCTGCTGCTGAAAGTCTGGCCCATGCTCTGATCCTCTTTCACATGAAATCTTGAAATAGCTTCCCGCTGAGATCTCTGCTCCTCTGTCCACTTCTTACAGGGCACTCAAAACCACTGTGCCCATGGTCTAGTGGCCCAAGGACAGGACTGGGAGACAGGAGCTCTAGAGTTCTAATCTTGGCTGTGACTATGGTATTATGGTATTAGATATGTGATACATAAATAAGTACCCCAGTGGCACCAGGCCCAGTGTGAGCCAGTCTGTGTCTGTACTAATAAAGTCTCTTTTTGCCCTTTCCTACCAGGTGGAGCTGCTAGCCCAAGGAGACTCAATCTTCGACCTACTAGATGGCTCAGCACACGAGGCTGTGCAGGAGAAGCTCCACTCCGCTCAGGAGCAGCCAGGCACTGGTACGCACACACAGGACTCAAATCAGGATATACATGGCATGGGGGACAGCTGGGTTATTCATGGGGCTCGAGGCAGGAGTGTACATAATGCTGTGTGGTGGGGGATTAGTCCGTGCACCAGCCTGTGCTCTGGTGACTTATGCGAAAACCCCCTTCCGAAGGACAGTCTTTAAACAGATAAATCAATCCAAATAATTGCCACCCAGGCCTGCAGATGCTGGAGTGAAGGTCGCAGGTACGTGTCAGTGGCCCGAGTACATTTTATCTGCCAAGAATACTGGGGTAGGTCCACTCTTGAACCAGAATCCACGTGTCTTACTGTGTCCATGCTGAATCATTTTTAAAATCCTTGCACATCCACTATGTACCCACATCAAGGCTGCTCTAAACCATTTCAGCTGCACTGCCTTCTGGCTACTTATCCCACAATACAGCTCCCGCTAGCAGTTCCTTGTGGGTGATTTCAAAGGTCTTGTTTGGGTACTTCATGGTTTCCTTGGAGAATTACGGAAGGAGAGATCAATCTCCCATAAGTCACTGGGAAATGCCCAAGAGACTCCTATAAGATCCCTGGGGTCAGTGCCATTTCTAAACTGCTTTCACATGCAGGTGAGGCAGAATGCTTAGTTTACAATCCTGCCTAGGGAGGGAGAGGACAGGAAGCATGTCTTACCCAGGGTTCATCCCATATGAGTACTGACTGAGGCAGTACATCTAGACTGCACATTACTGAGATATGTGGTACGATTACTCCCGATTCAGTTTCTTGCTGCCAGGAGTAACTTCTCCAGGGATGCGTAGGGCTTCCCCTCCAAGCTCCCCCACTACAAAGTCAGTGTGGTATATTGGGTAGTTTCCTCACCAGAGGTAGACCCGGATCAAGCAGTTTGTCCCATCTATCTAGCAGCTGCTCACTTCCTAGGAGAAGATGCTGACAATTTACACAATGACTTTTTGTTGCTGCAGAAATTGTGTTTGTCAGTGAAATGCGCACATCCAGGTCCTTCCGAGTGAGATATGGAGGGAATCGGGCTGTGGCTGTGAGGGGCCGATTCCTCGCTCTGGATGGGATGATCTCCTCCTCCAGCTTAACATTCCTTGGCTTTTGTACTCCCATCATGCAACTGTCTGACTACGGGGATGGCATTTCTTATGATGCCCCGTTCCAGAGCCAGCACACACTGGATATGAAGGTCACTGATGTCACAGAGAGGTGAGGAATGGCTGCTGTTAGCATGGTCTTGACTGAATCCCTGGGACAGCAAGAAAGTTCAGATTACAATTGCACTCCAGAGCACTGTTGCCAGCCACAATCCATGCTCCGGAGTGCTGGAGCCAGGTCTCACTCACTGGGATGCTCACTGCCAGCCCACCAAACAGATATGCAAGCATTGCAAGTATAGACACCCCACATCCCTGCATGCCTCTTCCCCTAACCCAGTACCACTGGGGAGAGGGCCCGTTGCCACTTGCTCCTTCCTGCCCACACCAGCAACAAGGAAAGGATTATCCCTCTGTGTACCCCAAAACACTGGGAGTGGGCAAGTTTTCCCCACCTCTTTCCCTTTATCCTCACATCAGAGAGCCTGTCCTTTCCCCTAGCCAACACCCTCTACCTGTCCCTTCCCCATATGAGAAGCATCTCCAAGAAATCTGTTGTCTCAGATGCTGCTCCTTTCTGTTCTTCCTCAGTGTCATTTATCATCTTGGCTATCGGAGGGAGGAGCTGATTGGTCAGTCTTGGTACAGCCTCTTACATCCTGCAGATGTTGCATCAGCAGCTGCCCAACATGAGAGCCTGAGTAAGTGCCAAGCCTCTACGTATGTGGGGGAATGAGAGAGATTCTTTAGCAGGTTCTGAAAAGCAGCAGAGTTCACCCTGTTTTATGTTACAACTAACATTGACCTAATCTTCCAAGCCCCTCCCATGAAGCGCTCTCCTTGAGCCTGTCAGCAAGGCCACTGCTCTCTGCCATCAAATCCCTCTTCAAAATCCACTTCTGTGATTCTTACCAGAAATGAGCGAAGGAAGGAGCAGCCATTGGGTTCTGGGCCAGCAGCTTGCTCTGCTCTCACATAATGAATGCATTTGTACTGTGCCTGCCATCACTGTACCTCGGCTCTTGGGACCCTTGTATTTTCCACTGCCATGAGTATAACATAATTTGACTCATATGGTGTTAGGGCTCTTTTTTTGGGCCAAACCAAGCTCCTTCTCACGTACTCAGAAGCCCTGCTTGGCTCTGTCCACTACATTCCCGCGCTTGGGGATGACATTGGGGCCTGTGACCCTGCCAGGGGAACAGGACATGGTGCTGTGTACTGCCGTCGTGGGAGCCCTGATCACTCTGTGTTTGTGATTTCAGTGTGTGACACTGGGAGGTGCAATCAGCGCTTAGTGGTTCGCCTGCTCTGCAAAGACCTGAGCTGGGCATGGGTGCAAATCATAGCATCAAAGGAGTATGAGAGAGGAAAAGAGATAATCACCTGCACCAACTTCAGCCTCAGGTACAACCCCTTGTCCTTCCTGGGCTATTCCCTAAGGAGATACCACCTGCTCCTGACTTGTTTAAGGCTCAGTGTGCTGGGCACTTAATAGAACATAGAGCAGAACCAAATCCTGCCCTATAGAGCTGGTAGATTGAGCATGATGAGTGCAGTGGAAATCAGATTAATGTTACTGTCAGACAGAAGATGCTCACCAGATACCTCAAAGATTAAATTCATGGTGAGTGTGGGATAATGGAGAAGGGCAGAGATCTGGAGGGCAGACTGGAGTTATAGATGGAGGGAAGAGCATGAGAGTGTGACAGAAACAACTAGATTAAGCATGGTGACTGCTACAGGCCAAAATCAGTATCTGTAACGTTGTATTAGTGTCATGGTCCTGATAGTGGTGGCTGCCAGCTGGAGGGTTTTCTGAGGGCAGGGGCCATTAGACTGCCCTGGAAGCTCCTCCTTTCTGGGTAAGCTGCTGGAAGGCTGATGCTGGGCCTCCAGAACCCTACAGGGATAGACTGCATCCTCAGGGACTGGTACTTCACCAAGAGGTGGGCAGTTGTTAGGACTCCTGACCCACATGGTCCTAAGACCTTGTTGACCCCTTTCAGGCTGCAGGTGAATAGGGAGGTCTCTTTCAATGCTTACTTCAGTCCCTGACACATTTTTTGTTTTCTGCAGTGAGGAAGAAGCTCAGTATCTCCAGGGCCAGAATCCATGGCATGGAGCCATCTCTGCAGCTGCCCTGAGTCCAAGGCACTATGCCAGAGAAAAAGAGCACAAGACACTGCCAAGAACGCTAAATCCCTTTCCACAGGAGGCAGTAATGCCTAACCATGGAGCACCCAACTATAGTCCCTGCCAGTTCCCTAATGCCCATCAGGAGGAGATGCTGCCAGCTTCCCCACAACCTTCCTTCACCACCTGCTTCCCTGCTCCCACTGTAGGGGCTGAGTTACCCTCCCAGGAGACTAGGTGCTCTATCCTACCCGATGGGCAGAGGAATCTGTCCTGCCCCTTCAGTGTTTACAAGTCACCCTACAGCCAGCCCTTCTCCAATCCTTGTGTGCTCTGTTCCCCAGAAGTTTCCCTTTCTCCTGGCAGCAGCCCTTCTATTCATGCTTGTCCGGTCCCTGTAGGAGGGCAGTCCCCAGGCATGTCCCCTGCAGTGTTCCAGTCCTCTGAGACAGAGAGATGGGCAATCAGTGTGTTGGCTGAGCAGATCCACTCCCTGGCTGAAAGCCTATCTCAATACACAAAGCAAGTGCAACCAGAGACTCCTAATGTCCCACTGTGGTCTGAGCGACCCATTGCTGACAGCCAACTGGGGTCAGGACAGGGCTGGGGCAACTCTGGAACAGTGGCTTGCCTAGCAGAACCCTGTTTAGATGAAGACATCATTACCAGTATCTTAAACAATCTGCTGGAAAATGGCGGTCCAAACTCACCCACCACTGCACTGGGGTCATCACCCACTATCTTGCCTTCAGACTCTGACTCACAGGGTGGCCCTCCATTCCAGATACCCATGTCTCCAACAGTCACCTGTCCAGATCAATGCCTCTTCCTACAGCCTTTGACCACCTCTGCGTCATTTGACTCCTGTGCACCAGTGTCCCTATGGGATGGAGATCTCAATGAGACTCCATGGTGCACTGCAGCAAAATAAGGAGGCCCTGGGCTGCGTTTCAGTGCTAGAGGTGGAAACCCGTCTCCGCACCCTCTTCTGCTCTCCAGTTGCGTTGCAGACTCGGCTTCTTCTGCACCTTCTCTCAGAAGTAGCACTGGAGGTGGAGGAGAGAAGACACTGTTATCTGTCTTTCCCATTTCACTGTGATGTAGTTTCTTCCCTTCATTCTGTGGAGGGGGATAAGTGGAAGAAAAGCTATGACTTAACGAGGAAAAAAAACCTCCGTTCTCTGAACCAAACATGGCCCTTGTCTCTACCGCCTGGAGAACAGCCAATGGATGGGTGTAGCATCACGTTCACTGCCCCTGTTCTCACACACAGTGGGGCAGGACCTCAGGGAACCAGACTGGACTCGTGGCAGATGAGGGCCGTACATTCCCGCCAGAGGCTCCTCAGCTCCTGCTCCGCCAGCTCCACCATGAGGCCTTCAGCAGTCGCAGGAGCCACCTCCATTGGTCGCCATGGCAGGGAAGCGATGGACTCTCTCGTCCCTGGGGCTGTGCATCATCCCACCAATGGCGGGCGCTCCCTGAAGGCGTCAGCCATTGTTCGCAGCCGGGGGGAGGAGGGGACGTGGAAGGAGACCTCCTCGGCCTGGCTGCCTCCTGGCGCACTGGGGGGCTGGCCCTGGCCCTGGCCCTGGCCCAGCTCAGAGCCCCGCCCGTCACTGCCGTGGTGCTGCGGGGTCTGTACGTGGAGCCCAGCGCTGTGAATAAAGCCCGAGATCCCGGCCTGAGTGTGGCTGTGTGTGCGCGGGGGAGGGGAGGGCGGGAAAGGACGTGCCTGAGGGGGCCGTCACGGGGGGGGGCACACAACGGGCCTCGCAACACGCGCCGCTCCCTCGCGCCTCTCCCGCCCACGCGTCGCGCCCCGCCGCGCATGCGCACGCGCACCTGCCCGGCGCCAGGCTCCCTGCCCGCGCATGCGCGAAGCCGTCTCGCTCGCCGCCCTCTGTGACGCCACGCCGGGGCCGGTTGCCTGGAGGCGAGGCGGGGCCTGGTCCGGCCGCGTGGAGCCTAGCTAGCGTGCGGAGGCGCCGGGCGTTCGGGAGCCTCCTGCGGTGAGTTTGGGCCGGGGTTACTGTCCCCGAGAGCGAGCGCCCTCCCCACCCCCGCCCGGTGGTCGGGGCGCTCGTGCCGGGCCCTGAGCGCGCTCCGGGAGCGGGAGCCGTTCGGTGCCGCAGCAGAGCCCCGGCCGGTCGGGCTCCTCCCGCACGCCACGGGCCGGCCCCTGCAGCGTGCTCGGGGCCTGTCCCGAGCCGGCGGGAGGGCGGCTGCTGGTCGGCTGGCCGGCCGCGGCCCTTGATGGGCGGCCGCGTCGCAACCGAGCTGCGGGCGGTCCGCAGTGCGCCTTCCGCTCGTCCTCGGCGGCCGCCGGAGCCGCTGCGGGAGCATCCCAAAGGGCTGCGTGCGGGGCGGCCGATCAGCGGCACTGTCTGGCAGAGAGGCAAGGAGGCGTGGGGGGCGGTATTATTTTTCATGTAAGCTGGTCCAGTAAAAGATGCGATCTCACCTTGCTTCTGTAATGCCCTGGGAACAGCAGGGCAACAACAGCACTGTGACGAGCGTAATTTGTTGGGGGAAAAGCCAGCATGGTTTTTGCAAAAGGAAATCACGCCTCACCAGTCTCCTAGAGTTCTTTGAGGGGGTCAACAGGCACGTGGACAAGGGGGAATCCAGGGGATATAGTGTCCTTAGATTTTTCAGAAAGCCTTTGACGAAGTCCCTCACCAAAGGCTCTGAAGCAAAGTAAGCTGTCATAGGATAAGAGGGAAGGTCCTCTCATGGATCAGTAACTGCTTAAAAGATAGGAAACAAAGGGTAGGAATAAACGGTCAGTTTTCAGAATGGAGAGAGGTAAATAGTGGTGTCCCCCAGGGGTCTGTACTGGGACCAGTCCTATTCAACATGTTCATAAATGATCTGGAAAAAGGGGTAAACAGTGAGGTGGCAAAATTTGCAGATCATACAAAACTACTCAAGATAATTAAGCCCCAGGCAGACTGCGAAGAGCTACAAGGATCTCGCAAAACTGGGTGACAGGGCAACAAAATGGCAGACGAAATTCAATGTTGATAAATGCAAAGTAATGCGCATTGGAAAACATAATCTCAAATATATATTATCTAAGTTAGCAGTTACCTCTCAAGAAAGAGATCTTGGAGTCACTGTGGATAGGTCTCTGAAAACATCCATTCAGTGTGCAGCAGCAGTCAAAAAAGCAAACAGCATGTTGTGCATCATTAAGAAAGGAATAGATAAGACAGAAAATATCGTATTGCCTCTATATAAATCCATGGTACGCCCACATCTTAAATACTGCGTGCAGAAGTGGTCGCCCCATCTCAAAAAAGCTCTATTGGAATTGGAAAAGGTTCAGAAAAGGGCAACAAAAATGATTAAGGGTATAGAACGGTTTCCGTATGAGGAGAGATTAATAAAACTGTGACTTTTCAGCTTAGAAAAGAGACGACTAAGGGGGGATATGATTGAAGTCTATAAAATCATGACTGGTGTGGAGAAAGTAAATGGGGAAGTGTTATTTACTCCTCATAACACAAACTAGGGGTCACCAAATGAAATTAATTAGCAGCAGATTTAAAACAAAAGGAAGTATTTCTTCACACAATGCACAGTCAACCTGTGGAACTCTTTGCCAGAGGATGTTGTGAAGGCCAAGACTTAACAGGGTTCAAAAAAGAACTGATAAGTTCATGGAGGATAGGTCTCCATCAATGGCTATTAGCCAGGATGGGTAGGGATGGTGTCCCTAGCCTGTGTTTGCGAGACGCTGGGATTGGGCAACGGGGGATTGATCACTTGAGGATTCCCTGTTCTGTTCATTCCTTCTGGGGCACATGGCATTGGCTGCTGTTGGAAGACAGGATGCTGGGCTAGATGGATCTTTGGTCTTACCCAGTATGGCTGCTCTTATGTTTTTTTGTAAAACTGATTGTTTATTGCAGTTGGAGGCTGTGTGGAAGCAGTGAAAGCCTCATGATGTGGCCACGCCAGGACAGGCCTGGGAACAGCCCCAGAAAGAATGTTTCCTCCTTTGGAAAAGGAGTGTCTCGGGGGATGCAAGGCAAAAGGAAAGCACCAGCCATAGAGACTGTGGAAGAAAGCACTCAAGACACCATCCTTGATGCTAAGCTTGTCACTGCTCAGAAGCAACTACTGGAGAGTTCAAGTAGCATAGCGGGCATTTCTGGAGAATGCAATCATGACACTAAAAAGCCTCGGCTCCTGCAAGGAGAGAGTGCCACTGACCAAGGAGCTGTCAGTGAGGACTCTGAGGACAGCGATGGCAATAGCGATTACAGTGATCTAGAGGACTTCTCAGGGGATGATGATGACAAGACAGGTAGCAGAACCTCTGGCAGCAGTGATGAAGAGCCACGTGCTGGAGGAAAAGACAGCTCAAAATGCAAAACTGCCCCAGAGAGTGATACGAAGAGAGGTAAACACTGATAATGGGAAGTGTTTAATAAACTGTGTTTCAGTGTGACCCATCAGCGGTTCTGAGATCTTCTTTCCATGCTGACTCCTGCTTTTCTCTTTGACGTGCTCCTATCTCACAAGTACAGCTACCATGGTTCAGGGCATTCACACAGCTATATTTTTGTTGGCATAATTTCATGTTAGCCTGTTGCTGCTTTGCACCTTGCCAGGTACATGCATTTCATGCTGCCTCGCCAACTGGTGCCTGGGTAGAGGATGTGGATGTGTTTTCAGTTGCTGTATGGTATATTGAGATGTCCTTGGGAACAGAGACCTGGGAAATAGGATGACTGGCTAATCCAATTGCACAGAGCTGGTCAGACCAGCCTGTCTACAGTAGACACTTCTTGTTACAACCCAGTTATAGCCTGACAGGCACGTTACAACCCAGCTCCCCAGCATGGTCAAACTGTGGAGTAAACTGTTACAACCTGGTTATAAACTTGGTAAAAATCTGTAGAATGGATAAACCATTAGGCTGGATACCAGGACCTATGTCCTAATGGTGTAGAATCTTTAAGGATGTAGCCTAAGGGAAACATTGGAAACCTTATTATCTGAGTCACTTAAAACTGGACAAAACCTTGGAGAGTCTTTTGTAGAGAATCTTGCCACATTGACCTGAGGATGGATTGGAGCTGAAATAATAAGCAGTTTGATAGTCGTGTGCAATGTGTGAGCTCCTAATTCACTATTTGTCTTTCCTCCCCACCTACACCAACCTCATGAGTTGAATTTGGGATGGGGGGATGGCTTATGATTTTATCTGAGCTCTTTAGATAGAGCTCAGATAAATCTGTAGAATGAAACACCCAAAGATTTCTGCATTTCTTTAATTGCCATGTGCGGTCAGTTTGTCAGGGACATGGGACAGTAGCTGACGTTCTGCCACCAAGTGCCTGAGAACCATAGTTGATGTCTGTGAAGTCTTCCAGTGTGGATTAGCTAATGAACTGTGAAAACTAGGATGGTTCCAAAGGATCGGGGTGGTGTATGCAAATATGATCTCAGCCTTCAAAAAGGCTCCTGGCAAATGCCACCCATATATCTAATTTAAGTCTTGAGTGAAATAATGGAACAAATAGTAAAGGAAAATAACCTGTAAAACGTGGGTCAGTGGTGTCAAACAGAGAGCCCCCATGATGTACTTGGGGCTGCATGGTATATTTAGATTGTGAAGAATAAGTTTTAATTAAAAAAACAAAAGAAAGCTTGGAGCCTGCTCAGTTTTGATGATAACCTTCCAAATGTGAATCCAGGGATAAGCAGATGCAATTTTGTCTTCCTGAGCCTGAAACAGTAGCTTTGTGATTTGTGAACATCTCTGTTGCCCATTTATTTAATTGGTGTGTTAACACTAAAGCTTGACGATAGGCCTCTATAAGGTCTGCTCTAGGAATTATTTTGGGGGAGTTCTATGGCTTGCGTTATACAGGAGATCAGACTGTATGATCCTGATGGTCCCTTCTGGCCTTGGAATCTATGAACCTAGGAAATGTCAGCATTAACTGTTCTGTTACTGATCATTTTAGTAGATGCAGTGAAGAGAATAGGAGGGGAGCAAAGCCAGTGGGGTTGTGGAATTGTGAAGAATTGTGCTGCAGGGAAGAAGATGTAGAAGGGAGAAGGGACATAAAGAGGAATTAGAAAGGAAGGTGGGGAGGGTGGGAGTGTTGGTACTAAAGATGAACATATTTTCTTCTGCGTGATGCTGAATGCAACAAGAACCAAACAGACAACAAATATAGATAGCTAAGTTTACTTTTGACAAAAGGCAAATTCTACTCTTCATGTCTGCACCAAGTTCTGCATCTTGGCAGGGAGTCACTAGATGACCATTGTGGTCCCTTCGAGCCCTAGGATTCTATGAAGTTCCCATTGACATCAGCAGAATTCTCACTGTGAATTGAGGGTAGTATTTAGTCTTGAATGTATACCCCTGCCAACAAGTAAAAATGGAATTAGCCTTTCTCACAGAATGCTTGACACCCCTGATTCAGGGTATCATAGAGCTGTGAGCAAGAAGCAGCATGGAGGATTTATAAAGAAAAAATAATACCTGACAGACTTTTTTTTATTTACTAAATTAGTGGGCAGTAGGAATGATACAGATGGGATATCTGATATTTGTATTCAGAACCAAATTTTCTAAAGCAGCTGCTTAAATTTGCATCTGAGTTACTGCCATGCATCTGAGTGTCTGCCTGAATGCACAATTATAGGATTTGCATCCTCATGAAATCAAACCCCCGAAAATGACATTGGATAAGGTCCGACGCTATTGCATGGATTAAAAGCTAGCTGATTCACCACAAACCAAGCTTAATTGTACATAGTAACATACTGAGTTAGGGAGGTGTTTAATGAGTTCTGCAGGGACAGGTGTTAGGTTTTATTAAACATGTTTATTAATGGATCTGAAGGAGGGAATGGAGAGCACATAAATGAAATTCAGATGATATTGAACTAGGAGGTGGTATGAACATAATGAAGATAAATAATAGAGAGGGCTCTAGAGAGATTAGAAAGGTGGCCAAAAGAAAAGGAATGTGAACACACAGATGTTCAGTGCAAGGTAGAAACCTGGAAAGCAGTGATGTCAAGATATTTAGGGGTGTTAGTGAACAGCAAGTAGCCAAAATCAGAATGACCACTTCATCTCTCACCTTCCAGCTGAAATGTAAAATACACTTCTTCCACCTAACCTCCCAAAACCAGATCCACTGAAATACAACAAATACTGAAAACACCTTCTTGGCTGGGAGTGGGTGGGGGAGAGGCAGATTGTCAGGTGTCCTAGAATTTGTAAGGCAGTGAGATGATAGAAGAACTGGTGTAATAGAACTGTAATGATGGTTAGATATGAGAAGTAACTGCTTAAAAAGGCTTTGTGGTGCTTGAGTGCACAGAACACAATGGGAGTTTATGAACTTATATAGAGTTATGGTCACTCCTAAGGAGAATGGCCATACTGGGTGAGACCAGTGACCATCTAGCCCAGTATCCTGTCTTCTGACAGTGGTCGGTGGGAGTGAACAGAACAGGGAAAATATATCGAGTGATCCATATAGTGTCATCCAGTCCCAGCTTTTAGAAGTCAGAGATTTAGGGATACTTGGAGCATGGGATTGTATCCCTGACCATCTTGGCTAATAGCCACTAATGGACCTACCCTCCAGGAATGTGTCTAATTCTTTTTTAAAAACCCAGTTATACCCTGCTAGGAGTCCCAGAACCTTCACCTTTCCCAGCAACTGGATCTGTGTGTTGTAGTTGGCGTCTAACTTGGGTATTGCTCTTGGATAATGAGGCCATTCCTTTGAGGACAAATTGCTAAGGGACATAGCGAAAAACAATTCAAGGTGGTGATTGTCACAGAACAGCTGCAGATGGTGGAGCGCTGCTTTTGGGCACAAGGAACAAGCACTAACTGGTGAGATTGCATCGTAATGCAGGATTGGGATGACAAGCAGTGGCTACAAAACCTTTGGATGCAAAAGGCCACATTCCTGCATCTGGTTGCCGTGGTTGCCCCAACCATCCAGTGCAGTAACATCAGAATGAAAGCTAAACTGACAGCTGAGAAGCAAGTGGTGATCACATTCTGGAAGCTTTCAATGCCAGGTTGCTTACTGGTCAGGAGGAAATCATTTTGGAGTTTGAAACCCACAGTGCGAGCCAGAGTCTTGCAAGTATGTAGGGCCATGAATCATCTCTTGCTATGCAGGACAGTGACTCTGGACAATGGACAGGATGTAGTGAATGGCTTTGTAGAAAGGGGGTTCCCAAATTGCAGTAGGATGAAAGACGGCATGCTCATTCCTATTTTGGCCCCAGCCCTCCTTGCCATAGAGTACATCAACAGAAAGACCTGCTTTCCTGTGGTTATGCAAATGTTGGTGGATCACTAGAGACGCTTCACCAATATCCTTGTGGGCTGGTCGGGGAAGGTACATGCCCCTGACATCTTTAAGAACACGGGATTGTTCAGAAAGTTACAAGCAGCGGGATTCTTTCCCAACCATCAGGCTACTATTGACAATATGGAAATACCAGTAGTGATTTTGGGGTTCCCACCCTACCACTTACTCCCCGGCTCAGAAGCCGTACACTGGCCACCTCAGCAGCACCAAAGAAAGATTCAGCTACTGGCTGAGCAGATGCAGAATGACTGATAAATGTGCTTTCGGTAGATTGAAAGGACACTGGCATTTGTTTATTCACTAGATTGGACTTCAGCGAGAGAAAAAAATGCGAAGGTTATAGCTGCCTGTTGTGTCCTGCATAATATCTGTGGTGCAGAGGCGGAGAAGCTTCCAGCAGGGTGAAGGGCTGAGGTGGAGCGGCTGTCTAAGTTTGAACAGCCAGATACAAGTGCTGCTGTGAGAGCTCAGTGTGGAAGTGTGTGGTTGAGGGAGGCTTTGAAAGATCATTTTAACCGTCAGCCATATTAGTGTTCTGGACTGGACTGTTCTGTGGGCCTGAAGCTTTGGGTGCTGCTAGGAATTGTGTAGTACTTGCTGTCCATGTGTAACTGTGACGCTGTGTGTACTGAAGCTATGAATTAAGAGGTGCTTGTCATACATTTTATAAATGACTGCTGATTTATAAGTATGGTGTGCTTTAAATACCATTGTGCATCCAGTGATGTGTGTTGTGAACTAATAAAGATCATTTTATTTAAAAAAACAGAAATGTATTGAGTGGCATAATCAGGACAGGAAAACCTGTGCAAAAAACCAGGCAATGCAGTATAAACTTTAAACATAAATTAACAGAATGGGACTGTGAAATTGGAAAGGTAGCAAACATTTCTATCTGTTTCAGTGCACAAACGTAGTTCATTGTGGCTACTGATTCACCTGCCATGGTTCTCACAGGTCAGTGCATGAGAATCTGTGTTTTTGCTTGCAGCCTCCTGGCATGGAGTGGCAGGGGTATGGTGCGGCCCATGAAGCCACGTGGAATGCTGGGGGGAGCATGCAGGGAACTGCTAGCATGGAGTTCTTTAAGGACTGCAAAGGGCTGGGAGTCTGGCAGGTTTGGACAAGTAGGTTGGACAGGATCTGCAGCAATTGTTTGCTGTCTGAGAAGACCCATTATGTCCTGGTGCATTTCCTACTCCCACTGCACGGCTCTACTGCGTGGTATGTTATAATTGGGAAATTACACTGTTTATAGCCTCTGAGGAGAAAGCAAAGCAGGAGGTCTGACTTCCTGGGGAACTCCTGTGCAACCTGGAAAACCTCTGGTTAGGTGGGGAAGGGAGGTGGGTCTCTGCTGAAGGGAAGTGACTGCTGAGGGGCTGAGAGCCTGGAGTGGATGCCCTTGCAGGATTATGACAGAGAAATACATGTGCAGTTGCCCTGAACTTTGACTAGGTAAAGAAATTCTACTTCAATAAAAAGAACAGGAGTACTTGTGGCACCTTAAAGACTAACAAATTTATTTGTGCATAAGCTTTTGTGGGCGACAGCCCACTTCATCGGATGCATAGAATGGAACATATAGTAAGCAGATATTTATACATACAGAGAACATGAAACAATGGGTGTTACCATATACACTATAACAAGAGTGATCAATTAAGATGAGCTATTACCAGCAGGAGAGAAGAAGAATAAGAAGGAAAAAAAAACCTTTTGTAGTGATAAGATAAACTTCAATAAAGACACTTAAAGTAATTGAATCTTCTGTGTCAGGGCGTCCTCTGTTAATGGGGTCAGGCAGGAATTTGCATGCAGTTGACCAGCTTTGTTAGGTTTTTTTTGTTTCTGAAGCAGAAGGTGGTTGCCAAGGGCAGGAATACTGACGTGATGGACCAATGGTCTGATCGAATGTGACAATCTGAGCATGGAATGTACTGTTTGGGCTGCATGTTCAGAGGCTTCGTGTCATGCGCAGGGAGGTGATTGCACTGGCCAGATCACATCAGGAATATTGTTCGTTCCAGACACTTAATATCATGAAGAATTCAAGGGGCTGTATATGTCTAGTACTACTAAGGGGAGGGTAAATGTCTTGACTATTTTAAAGGTGTAAACAGGAGGAAGAGGAACTGTTTTGGGGGTGTAACTAGAGGTAATGGGCTAACAGGCATACCATCTATTGAAATTCAACATATCTGTCTGAAAGTTTTACATGCTGTGGTTGCAAGTAACATGTAAAATCACTGCCACTGAAGGATACTAGAGAGAGATTTGTGTTTTTCTTGGTTTTGTTTTCATACTGTGTGCATTTACGTGCACTCTAGTCATTTTTGAAGTTTCCCTTGTTTGTGTGGGTCTCTTATACAGCAGCTGGGGGAAGAGAGAGAAACATGTTATAAGATAGAAAATGTGTTCGTAAAAACACACTGAATGGGTATCTGGTAGGGCTAGGACCTGAAATCATGACTTTTTTTTTTTTTTTAAATAAACCAGAGTTCATGTTATATCCGTAGAAGAAAGGGGACATTAGGGCTAAGTATCAGGAGAACACGTCTCAGTGCAGTGTGTTAGCCTCTGGAATATTGTGAGGCTACATCACCTGGGACACTTAAACCTATAGTAGAAGTCGTCCTAGAAAATGAGCAATAGGGAGCAGTTCTGGTCTTGATATGGGGGTGACTGGGTGGTGTCTGGTGGGCTGTGATAGACAGGAGGTCAGACTAGGTGATGTATTGGTCTTTTCTGGCCTTAAGCTCTATGACTCTGAGATGAAATGAACTTGACAGCTTTTCCCTAACCCTTCTGAGCAATCTTTGGATGCAAAGGTAAATAATTTCCTGTGTAAAAAGACTCCAGAGCAGTGTGAGAAATGAGCTGCGTGTAACCCTGCAAGGAGGGAACTAGGATTTGGGGAGTCTCACTGCAGCCAGGGTCAGGATGGGGTGGTTGACACGTCAGAGGCTGGCAATGCAGTTAATACGAAGCCCACTGGAAGAGAGTCTGAATGCCTCTTGTGTGCTTTGATGACCAGGTGAAAACCTTGGAGTGGCCTCCTGGGCCCTCTGAT
The DNA here is from genome assembly GCF_965152235.1 of Eretmochelys imbricata. Classification (NCBI taxonomy): domain Eukaryota; kingdom Metazoa; phylum Chordata; order Testudines; family Cheloniidae; genus Eretmochelys; species Eretmochelys imbricata. The sequence continues at coordinate 208,819,687 of NC_135574.1, read as the reverse complement.
GATCTGGCAGGGAGAGGCTAAGGAGGGGGTCTTCACAGTTTCTGCACTGGGAGGGAATGGTAATGCTTCATGGGGCGGCTGTGAGGGAGAAACCAAGGAAGACAGTCTGACTTGCTGGCTGTCCCTGTGCTCGGGGGGGGAAGTGTTTTGTGAGTGGAGGCACCTCAGCTGCCCCCGTATCCCTTTTACGGGGGGATTCCAGCACATCGGGTGTAAACGCAGAAGTGCGTGTCTGGCAATTGAGAGATTGAGAGTCCCTTTTTGTTTTCTCTTTCCCAGAACTATCCTTACTGTCTTTCGAGGAACTGCTGCAGCTGCGGAGCAGTGTTGGAACCAAAGCATATCGGCAGATGACTAGTGGGAAGAAGCCAGTGAACCATACAAAACCTAGGACAAAGCAACGGCCCAGCAAACAGGGGTAAAGATGTTCCAGAGCCCTTTCTCTGCAGACAGAAGTGTATGTATGTGCTGCCTCATCTAGTGCAAGCATGATGAGCGCCCCTCAGTGTGTCTTCTGTGCCAGGCGGGTAGATCAGACCCTCTAGCATGGCCCACAGCAGAGATCCTTTGTCATAATGTTTCCTTTGGGAATGGTCCATCCCTTTGCCGCTTGCCATCCATGACTTTGAATTTCCAAAGTGCCACTAAGCAAAAGCGTTTAGGATAGCTCTTAGTTCATAACCAACACTTCCTGCTGAGACGCTCCTCCTGCCTTCATCTTTGCTATCCTTACTGCAGGTGCTTTGCAGCCCCTCAGATTGAGAGATGCTTTTAACACTTCCCACACACACCTTTTGTTGTCTCTTCTGAGCTGTCCATAGTTCTCTTTAAATCTTAACTTAGTCCCTCTGGTCACTGAACCATTCTCCTTATGGTTTTCTGAACTCCTTCCAGCTTGCCAATATCTTTCTGGTAATGAGGTGCCCACAGTTGAGCACATTATTCCAACTACAGTTAGAGCTATCTAAAGAGGGGCTATCCCTCCTGCTCTGTGGCCAGATGTAGCCGAAAATTGCTTTTTCCTCTCTGCAGCCTCTCACAGCTGCATTTTTTCCAAGTTGAATTTCCTCTTGTTAATTTCTGTCCATATTTGTCAGCACTTGTATTCACAGTTCCGCCCAGTTGAATATATTCTGGGGTGTCATCAATATGATGATTAATGGAGATATGAAATAAGACAAGACCTAAACAGATTGCTACAGTCCCTCACCAGACATCTCGCCCCAGCTTTATACATTGCCATGTGTCATTACCCTTTATTCGTGGTCCTGAAGCCAATTTTCAGTCCGCGTAAGTGTCATTTCCAAGATGATTCAAACAGACTGCCTCCCCGCTCTGTTTTATCAGCATTCTTTCATCTAGTTCTAAACCTCAGATGAAAAGGTCTCTTCCCCCTTACAGGGATGGTGAGAATATTTTGTATTTCTGTTTTGCCTTCTACCTGAGGATCTTAGAGCTTTAAAGACAATCCAGTACCCCTCATAAAACATCTGTGCCTCTGCTATTATGGGGTATTTATCGCTAGTTATTGCTAATGCTCGAAAGCCTTTTGAGGAATGCTTCATACAAAAGCCCCCAGGCTGCTAAAGTCCCTTGGTATGTTTATGTTTTGAAAGGAACCTTCCTAAGGTTCCCTAAGGTGTTGCCAGGGAAATCCATCAGAGGTCTGTTGATTTCAGTGGAGCACTGTACAATGAAGTGTTGCGCGCTTGTTCATAGGGCAGCAGCCCCTGCCAAATTACCTGTCACGGAAATACAAAGAAATGCACTGAGCAGGGCTTGAAAAATGTATAGTAGAGAGAAAGGGTGGGGATCTCCAGGGAGCTGCTGGGGCAACACCATGGTGAGGAGCCCAGCTGCTGGATGTGGGGATAGTTAGCTGGTGCTCCTAGTAGGGTACTGTCATGGGACTGTGCGTGGGGGCTTCCTCTCTTGTATTGCCTATGGCTAGGGAATGTCTGAATTTGATAGATGCCAGATGGGGGATGTCCTTCTCTCTTCCAGCAGGGAGATCATTTACTCTGTCCTCTCCCTCCCCCCCCCACATGCCTGTAAGCCTCCTGTCTGTCCAGGGCTGCAGGGACTGCTACTCTTTTCTTCTTGCATCCCCCATTATTTGCATCCTCTCTTCTTGTGAATACTCCAAATCCTGCCTCTGCTTTTTGAGAGAAAGTACTGTCTGAGCTGCAGCAAAGCAAAATTGACCTGACTTGTTAGTTTCACTGCTGAATGTTGTCATGTTTGGATTTCAGGAAAGCATTTGATGCAGTGTCTCAAAATCTGACCTTACTGTGGCATGCAACGATTGTTTACACTCTTTCCAATTTCTGTCAAAGGATAATGGTACATGTCAATGTATGAATTGAGGGGAGGTGTCCAGTGAGAGATGCTGCTGGGATTGGGAAATGTCCAGTCTAATTTACAAACATCTTCAGAGAGACTAAACAGCACTCATGTCGCTTGCTGATGTTACTGAATTGGGGAGAACCTCAAATACCAGTGAGGACAGAAGTGATACAGAAGGAGCAAAGGTGATTTGAAAAACTACAGTAACTCCTCACTTAACATTGTAGTTATGTTCCTGAAAAATGCGACTTTAAGTGAAACCATGTTAAGCGAATCCAGTTTCCTCATAAGAATTAATGTAAATAGAGGGGTTAGGTTCCAGGGAAATTTTTTTTTGCCAGTCAAAAGGCATTATATACATTTTAAACCATTTTAAACAAGCAATTTAATGCTACAATCATCATTGCTGAGTATGAAGCTTGGTTGAGGTGGTGGAGTCAGAGGGTGGATTGTCCGGCTGCTCCTCTTGCTGAGCTTTCTGAACTCGAAAAAACACATCTAGAGATTGTTGTTTTACTTTCCTTTTTTTTTCTTGGTAAATTTTTTTATAGCAAGTCAAGCATTGGCCTGCTAAACCCAGGGTTGTGAGTTCAATCCTTGAGGGGGCCATTTAGGGATCTGGGGAAAAAATTGGGAATTGGTCTTGCTTTGAGCAGGGGGTTGGACTAGATGACCTCCTGAGGTCCCTTCCAACCCTGATATTCTATGATATTAGATGATCAACTCCCCTAATCACTTTGGAGCTGCATTCTCTCTCAGGATCGTCATCACTCAGGATTTGCAAGCCAGCTTCAATCATTTGTTGGGAGATGCCCCTGCCTTACCCTACACAGGCACAGCCCACTGGCACTGGAGATGAGGCAGGCAAGGAGGCTGAAGGTGCTGTAGGCTAGGAGAAGCACGTTGGGCAGCAGCAGTGGCAGCTTCCCCTACTCTGTAAGCACCAGGGGCGGAGGGCTCAACCCTCAGCCCGCCCACTCCACCCCTTCCCCCAGGCCCCCATCCTTGACCCACCTCTTCTCCCCCCCACCTCATCCCCCTGTACTTCGCAGGCTCCTTCCCCCTCCCTTCTGCCTGGGGCAATCAGCTGGCTTGCAGCATTTAGGAGGGAGGGGGGAGGAGGCAGGAGGGAGCGGGGAGGAGCCAGGACTTAGTGTGCAGCCTCCTCCTGCCCGGGGCAATCAGCTGGTTTGTGGTGTTCAGGAGACGGGAAGGAGGGGGAACCTGCCTGCTGAGTCCTAGCTCTTCCCCCCACTCCTGACTCCTAAACACTGCAAGCCAGCTGATTGCAGCCGGCAGGAGGCAGTGGGATGGAGGGGGCGGGGGAAGGCGCTGATCTGCGGGGTCTGGGCGGGCGGGAGGTGCTGTGGGGAGTGGTGGGGGAGGCGTAGGGAGGCTGCCAGCTGTGGAGAAAGCAGGCAGCCAAACAACGTAATAGTGGAGCATTGCACAACTTTAAACGAGCATGTTCCCTAATTGATCAGAAACGTAACAATGTTAACCGGGAACACTTTAAGTGAGGAGTTACTGTATCAGAAAACATCAAAATGTGATTGATTTTGGAAAAGATAATCCAAAATCCCTGGTAAGCAGTAATGAGGAAAATGTGTTGGGGTGATAGTGCATGGCTAATGAGACATGACCGTTTAACATGGTATGGCAGCAAAATCAGCCACTGTGGTTTTGGACTGCATACACAAAGGTGAGTAGCAGGGAAAATATAAGAATGGCCATAGTGGGTCCTTGCCCAGTATCCTGTATCCTGTGATCTGACATAGGTGCCAGGTGTTTCAGAGGGAATGAACAGAATAAGGCAATTTATTGGGTGATCCACCCCTGGCAGTTTCTGGCAGTCAGAGATTTATAGATACCTAGAGCATGTGGTTGCATCTCTGACCATCTTGGCTAATAGCTATTGATGAAGCTGTCCTCCATGAACATATCTAATTCTTTTTTGAATCCAGTTATACTGGGTGGGAGGCAGTGGTCCTCTCTACAGTTCTGGTGGCATTTAGAATATCTAATACAGTTCTAGGCACTTCATTACCAGAAAGATGGGAATTTAGAGGAAAGCAATAGAAATGGTGAGAGTCTGGAGGAATGTATTTATGAACACTGGTTATAGCAGCTGTGTGTGCTTAAATTAATATCTGGTCAACTAAGGCTAAGGGAGCGAGGGACCACAAGTCTACAAATACTTTTATAAATGCTCAGACGAAAAGGGACCATTATGATAATCTAGTCTGACGTGTATAGCACAGGCCAGAGAACCTCACCCAATGATTCTTGTATCAGGCCCATAACTTATGATTGAGCTAGAGCATGTTGTTTTAGAAAGACATTTGGTCTTGTTTTAAAGACTTCAAGTGATGGCGATTCTATCACATCTCTTAGTAAGTTGTTCCAGTGGTAGCTTACCCTCCCTGTTAAAAATGCACCTTATTTCTAGTCTGGATTTATCTAGCTACAGTCTTGAGCTACTGGATCTTGTTCTGCCTTTGTCTGCTAGGTTAAAAAACCCTATACTATCAACTCTTCTTTCCATATAGGTTCTTGCAGATTGTGATCAAGTCACCTCTTAGCTAAATAGATTGAGCTCCTTTAGTTTCTAACTATAGGGCAGGTTTTCCAGACTTTGATGCATCCTTGTGGCTTTTTTCTGAACCCTCTCTGATTTAACATCCTTTTTAAGGTGTGGACTCCAGAACTGGACACAGTATCCAATAACAGTCTCATCAATGGTAATACTACCACTCCCTGCTTCTACTCTGTATTCCCCTGTTTTCCATCCAAGGATTGTGATAGCACTTTTAGCCACGGCATCGCACTGGGAGTTCGTGTTCAGTTTCCACCATGGCCCCTAAATCCTTTTCAGAGTCTCTTTCCAGGATACAGACCTTCATCCTGGAAGTATGACATACTCCCATGGTTCCTAAATGTCTGACCTTGCATTTGGCTGTATTAAAAAGGCATGATCTAGTGAGCGCAGCTGTCCAAGCCTTCCAGATGGCTTTGTAGAACTGACCTATCTGTCTCTATTTACCACTCCACCGATTTGTCTGTTATCTGCGAACTTTACCAGCAGTGATTTTTGTAATTATCTTCATTGATAAATATTGAATAGTATTGGGCCGAGAACACCAGGAAGGGAGAGGGATTATTTAATGTGTGTACAGGTATAATTGGATGAAATTAAGCAAAGGAGACTGTCAGGTGATTGAATAATAAATTATTCCGCATTGTTCCTCGGGAAGCTATAAAAACTCCATTACTTAAGAAATATTTTAAAACTAGCTGGACAAAGCTCTGGAAAACGTAGTGTGGGGAGTTCTCCTGCCCTGGCTCACAGGATGGTGGTCTCAAGGCATGTGTCTGTGAGAGGTACGGGTGGTGAATGGACTGCACAGAGCAGACCTCCCCACCTTTCGGTGATTGTTCTGGGTGGCTGGAGAAGCAGTGGTCTTTCTGTGTGCTGAGTGGTAGCAAACTGTCAGCAGTCAGAGTCTGACCTGGCCAGTCCTGTCTCCTCCTTTCTCTAACATATGTTTTTCTCTCAGGCCATTGGAGATTTCTGCCAAGAAACCGGTCCCCTTTCTACGACAAGGGGTCTCTGTTAAAAAGATGGTAAGTGCTCTTTCCCAGGTTAGCAGTCGGTTCCTTTGGAGGCTGATGAGGAACACAAGATGCATGTGGCAGAGACCGTATAAATGGACTGTTGAAGGGAATGAGACCCAGATGGCAGTCTGGGGGAAGGGTATGGACCCTCAGATTTTTGAGGCAGTCAAGGAGCAGGCTGTGAGGAGCAACCCTGTGTGAATACAGAAGAGTTTGGTGCTGCCAGTGGATATATGGTGGAAATGGTGCTGCCCCAGCTAGTCCTAGATTTATAGATTCCAAGGCCAGAAGGGACCACTGATCATCTAATCTGACCTCATGCACTAGGCCATAGGATTGCCCTGGATGAATTCCTTTTTGAACTAGAGCTGGTCATTTGGAAAAACATCCAATCGTGATTTTAAAATTGCCAGTGATGGAGACTCTGACTGACTGATAGGTCTCAAAATATAATTGAGAGCAGGGAATCGAGTGGCTGTGTTTCTAGTGGGGTCCCACAGGGATTGATTCTTGGCCCTAGGCTATTTAAAATCTTTATTAATGACCTGGAAGAAAACACAAAGTCACCACTGATAAAGTTTGCAGACGACACAGAAATTGGGGCAGTTGTAAATAATGAAGAGGACGGGTCACTGATTCAGAGTGATCAGGATTGCTTGGTAAACTGGGCACAAGCAAACTATGCATTTTAATGTGGCTAACGTATGCATCTAGGAACACAGAACATAGAGCATACTTAGAGGATCCCCATCCTCTATCCTGGGAAGCTGTGACTCTGAAAAAGATGTGGGGATCTTGGTGGGTAATCAGCTGAACGTGAGCTCCCTGTATGATGCAGTGACCAAAAGGACTAAAGGGATCCTGGGTTGCACAAATGGGAATCTTGAGTGGAACCAGAGGTAATTTTATCTCTGTGTTTGGCACTGGTGTGACCGCTTTTGGAATACTGTGTTCAGTTCTGGTGCCCACAGTTCAGTAAGGATGTTGACAAATTGAAGAGGGGTTAGAGAAGAGCCACAAGAATGATTAGAAAACATGCCTTATAGTGATAGGCTCCAGGAGCTCAATCTATTTCATTTAACAAAGAGAAGCTTTATCCTTTAAACATTCTCGTGGCTCTTCTCTGATCCCTCTCCAGTTTATCAACATTCTTCTTGAACTGTGGGCACCAGAACTGGACACGGGATTCCAGCAGTGGTTGCACCAGTGCCAAACACAGAGGTAAAATAAACTGTCTGCTCCTACTCAGATTCTCCTGTTTATACATCCCAGGATGGTGTTAGCCCCTTTGACCACAATGTTGCACTGGGAGCTCAGAGTTTAAGGCCAGAAGGGATCACCACATCATCTCATCTGATCTCCTGTCTATCACAGGCCTCCTACACGTGAAACACACCCATGCTAAACCCAGCAACTGAAATTGGACCAAAGTGTTACAGCCCACAGGAGACTAGACTATTAGGTGCCGCAGGCAGAGAACGGGAGGGTCTGAGGTACCCCAGCACCTGAAGCCCCCGTAATGGTAGGAAAATGGTAAGTAAGATACACCCGGATAGTCCTAGCAAGTGACCCACACCGTACACTGCAGAGACAGGTGAAAACCCCGAAGGTCACTGTCAATCTGTGCTGAGGGAAAATTCCTTCCTGACCACAGGTATAGCGATCAGTTAGACCCTGAGGATATGAGCAAGAACCAACCAGCCAAGCAACTGAGAGAGAGAATGCTTGGAACCACCTCAGAGCACTAGCTCATTGCATCCAGTGTCCCATCTCCAGCTGTGGTCTTCTCTGATGCTGCAGTGGAAGGAGACAAAAAGACTGAAAAAAAGTGAGAGCAGAGAAAAATCTCTTTCTGTCTGCTGCAGGTGACCAGCTGAAGCCCTGAAGCATGGGATTTTAGGAGAATCAGAACGGACCCCCAGGGCTGCCAAGCCTCTCCCCCACCCCCCAACAATCACAAGCAACCCCCTTATACAATCACACTCCTAAATTTGTCTCGCTCTCTTAAATCTAACTAAGTAGTTTGCCCTATCAGTTCTTATTGGGATGCTGTTCCGGAACCTCACTCTACTGATGGTTCGAAATCTAATTTCTAGCCTGAACTTGTTCATGACTAGTTTATCCCCATTTGTGCGTGTGCCAATACGTTTTTTAGCTTAAATAGCTCTTCATTTCCCTGATGTATTTATAGAGGGTAATCCTATCCCTTGTCTCCTTTCACAAGACAGGCCCTTCATTCCCGATCATCGTAGTAGCTCTTCTCCTCACCTGCCGCAGTTTGAATTCATCTTTCTTGAATGTGGGTGACCAGAATTCCAAATGAGGTCTGACCAATGCCTTGTACTATGGCATTAATACTTCTCTATCTCTATATGGGAAATGCCTCACCTGATTCATCCTAGGATTGCGTTTGCCACAGTTGATTATCTGTCCATGACCCCCAACTCATTTTCAGAGTCGCTACTTTAGAGGCCCCCATCCTGTAGGTATGGCCTGCATTCTTTGTTGCTAGATGTATGACTTTACATTTGGCCATATTAAAATATATGTTGTTTGCTTGTTCCCAGCTTATAAAGTGATCCAGATTGCTTTGTAACAGTGATCTGCCGTCTTCATTATTTACCACTTCCCTAATTTTTGTATCTGCAAACTTTATCATTGATTTTTATGTTTTCTTCCAGATTATTGATGAAAATGTTAAATAGTGTGCGACAAGAGCCCTAGATACAGGAGATAGGACTAGGCTGAGTTAGGGAGAACAACCAAGCGGCATTCAGGCATTAGTTCTGCTCTTGGCTCTAATCCCCCTTCTTCCCCCTCCATTCTATGCAGGTGCAGAGAGACCCCCGCTTTGATGACCTGTCTGGGGAGTACAATCCAGAAATATTTGAGAAGACATACAGTTTCCTGAACAGTCTCAAGAAGAGGGAAAAAGAGGTGACACTGTCCTTTGCTCGTATTGGGTCAGAAAAGCCTGCTTCAGTGAGGCATCTTCTGCAGGGCCCCATCATGCTGGCCTCAGAGGGAAAGAATGACATGCAGTGGGACTCACTGGGTATTGCTCTCTCCTGTAGATAGTTCAGAAGCAGTTGAAGAAAAGCCAGAATGTGGAGCAGCGGGAGAAACTGCAGCAGCTCCTAAAGCGCATGGTGAGTTAGTGTCTTGGGTACCAGCTTCAGCTCACTGCTCCCATGGGAGGGAGACAGCTGAGACTGGCCAACATGTAAGACTCCAGTGTGGCTAATGAGACAGGAGGTCTGCCCTGAGCATGGTCTAGACCAGGGATCTCAAACTCAAATCATCACAAAGGCCACGTGAGGACTAGTGCATTGGCCTGAGGGCTGCATCACTGACACGCCCCCCACCTTACTGCCCCCAATCCACCCCTTCCATGAGGCCCCACCCCTGCCCTGCCTCTTCCCACCCCTTCCCTGCCCCCATTCCAACCCCTTCCCCAAAGTCCCCACCCCAACTCTGCCCCCTCCCTGCCCCCAGGGAGGGGTGTGGGATGCAGCAGGAGGCTCAGGGCAGGGGGTTGGGGTGCAGGAGGGGTGTGGGATGCGGCAGGGGGCTTAGGACAGGGAGTTTGGGTGCAGGAGGGGTGCAGGCTCCGGCTCGGCGCCACTTACCTAGAGCGGCTCCCGGGTGGCAGCAGCACGCATTGGGGCCAGGGCAGGCTCCCTGCCTGCCCTGGCCCTGCTCTGCTCTGCTCTGGGAAGCAGCCGGAACCACGTCCCTGCTGCTCCTGGGGGAGGGGGAGCACAGGGCTGCGTGTGCTCTTTTTGCCGCTCCTCCAGGTACCTCCCCCAAAGCTCCCATTGGCTGCGGTTCCCCGTTCCCGGCCAATGGGAGCTGTGGGGGGCAGTGCCTGGAAGAAATGCACTGCCTGGAAGAAATGCACGGAGCCCTCTGCGCGCCCCCGCCCCCGGGGCGTGGTGCTGGGAGCAGCGCAGGGCTCACAGTGCCAGAGGGGGCAATCTCGGCCACCCCTGGCCCAGAGGTAGGTGGGGCGGGAGGCAGCACGGCACTGAGCTTGGCGGGCCGCAGGAAATAGCCCCATGGGCCTTGTGTTTCAGACCCCTGGCCTAGACGGTCCATGACATGCTCCTGTTTTTGCTTCCCAGACACAGCAGGAGGAGGCTCAGAAGGAACGGCAGAGGCAGAGAGAGAAGGAGCTGGCCTTGAAGAGAGCACAGAGGGAGCAGGCCCAGCTAGGAAGGAAGCCCTTCTATCTAAAGAAATGTAAGTTTAGGATGATGCTGCTCTGTTTACACCAGGAAATGGACCTGTTGCTGACAGTTTGCTATTAATGTGTGGTCCCTGCACCTATAATGAGTAGATTGAAATACCTCATTCAATAAATAACCATCACACCAGATCCCCCAACACTGGTGGGGGCAATAGCGTAGGTGGGGCAAATCTGTCAGCAGCTAGAACAAGCTGATTCGAGTGATTGCTCATGTCCACTCAACTTCGGTGTGTGTGTTCACCACATGCACCGGTGCTGGAATTTTTTCCCTCAGCAGTATCCGAAGAGGACTGGCGCCGTTGGCCCCCTCCATCCTCCATTCCTTCTTGCTGCCAGTGACGGTGCATGGAACTGCTGCTGCTTCAGCTAGCGCTGTTGCTTCTCGTTTGTTCAAACCCAATTACCTTTTGTATATTATTGTATATAATTTCCCTCTAGTTTTAGTTTCCCTATTTGTTAGAGACTTAGTAGGTCCCGAACGGGGCATGCCCTGGTCCCCACGCTTTAAGCCCTGTGATCGCTGTAAAAGGCCCATGCCCCATTCGCAATCCACATAACAGTTGTTTACGGTGCTTGGGCAAAGGTCACATTAGTGATACATGCAGAATCTGTAAGTCCTTCGAGCCTAGGACGAAGAAGGAACGTGACATTCACTTGAAAACGTTCCTTGTGGAGTCTGCCCTTATCCCAATGCCGGAGCAGCGCTCCGATTTGGCCTCAAGCACCGAGACCTCAGTGCTTAGCGCCCTGCCAGTACTGTCTGCGAGTCGGCACCAGTCCTCTTCCGTGGCTCCAGCCAAGAAGCCTAGGAAAACGGGGCGACAAAGGTCTCCAGCTCCCCACAAGGGAAAGGACAAGTCTGGTGGACCAAGGCCCTGTCTTGGGCACCTCTTCACCCCCTTGGGGATCCTGGACCCCAGCTCTGGTTGAGCAGTGTAGCCCAGCCTGCTCCCCTCCGGCTACCCCAGACTGCGAAAGGTCCTCGTCAGCTCCAGGTGCTGTCCATGCCGGAGGCCCTGCAAGCAGTGCAAGAGATGATGTTTCTCCCAGTGCCACCCACTCCGGCCCCTGCAGGGTCCCAGGGTAAACCCGTGTTGGGACCACCACAGTTTCCACCTTTCCAGCAGTGCTCCCCATCGCAGGGAATGTCCCGCCAACGGTCACCCCCTCGCAGCTGACATGCTTCTGGCTGCAATAGGTAGAAGCTTTGCAGTCCCATCCGGACCTCGGCCAAGGGCAGAGAGGCTTGAGGCACGGCTCGTGTAATCTCTGTGGCACCGGTACTGCTCCAGGGACAGGTCAAGAGACTGACGGTACCGTTCTCCGGACCATCACCGCATGCGGCTGCATCTTTATGACGCCACGCCCGCTCTAGTTCCCAGTCCCACTCCACATCCCAGTCCCACTCATCAAGCGTGAGGTGTAGATTGCCGATCACCGAGGCACCAATCCAGGCAGTTGTTGAGGTCAGCCAGATCCAACTCCTGGAGGAGCAGCTGTTACCGATGAGGACAGAATCACCACTCAGCACAGTCTTGGTCAGAGGGGAGTGACTGCTTGGGCTCTAGCTTGGGTTCAGAGCGAGGTTCCCTAGCTGCGGGACAAGCTCCGATACCTATGGTGCAGACTACATCTATGGCACCCAGCCGGCCCCATGGCCTCAGACTCCGTGGCTGGCACAGTGGTACTCTTGGGGGTTCACTCAGCCCTCAGTATCCGGAGCTTCAGAGAGACCAGCTACCTCCCTCCTGCCTCCCTTCAGTTCAAGAGGCCTCGGCTGCAGACACACCACGGGCACAGGAGGAAGTGAGCGAGCAAGCCGTCGGACCACCTCTGATTGGACCGCTTCCTCTTCCTTGTCACCAGATGAGGCTATAGTGGGGGCCCCCTCCACCAGTTCCCCAGGATGATGCTAAGGCGCATCAGGAGCTGTTAGAGGGTCGCCACCAACCTGGGCCTCCAGGCAGAGGAGTTAGAGGAGCCCACAGACTCACTCTTTGATGTTCTCTGCCCTGCAGCCCCACCCAGGGTAGCTTTGCCCCTACATGAGGAGGTTGTGAAAATTAGCAAACCCCCTCCTCCTTGCCTCTGATCCCCAAGAGGGCAGAGTGCAAGTTCTTTCTGCTATCCAAGGTCCACGAGTACCTTTATTTCCACCCTGCTCCCAATTCTCTAGTGGTAGAGGGTGTCAACCACAGGGAGAGACGGGATCAACCGGGGGCTATCCCCAAGAATAAAGACTCAAGGAGACTAGAATTGTTTGGGCGTAAAGTTTATTCATCCTCCAGTCTACATTTGCGGGTGGCCAACCATCAGGCCCTCCTAGGCCGCTATGATTTTAATATGTGGCAGGCCATGACCAAGTTCGAGAGTGCCCTTCCTGAGGCTTCTAGGAAGGCGTTCTGGACGATCTTGGATGAAGGCTTGGCAGCAGCCAGAGCAGCTCTCCAGGCAGCATTGGATGCTGCGGACACCGGTTCCCATACCATGGCATTGGCCATCTTGTTGCGCAGGGCTTCTTGGCTGCTCCTCTCTGGTCTTTCCTTGGAGGCTCAGCAGTCAATGCAAGATCTCCCTTTCGACGGGCACGCCCTGTTCGCAGAACAGACGGACATTAAACTCCAGGGCCTGAAAGATTCCCGCACGACCCTAAGAACCCTGAGCCTGTACGTTCCTGGCCCTCCCACAAGCGGTTTAAGCCGCAGCAGCCTCAGAGCCAGGGGAGCCACCCTCGTGAGGAGCCCCCCCACAAAAGATCCAGGGGCTACAAGAGGCGCCCTGGCCACCAACCCCAGTCTACATCCCAGGCGGGCTCGACCTGCAGTAAGCAGATGGGCAGGCACCCATTTTGAGGGTACACCCGAGAGCAACCTACCAGACTGTTCTCTGGATCCTTCCTTCCATTTGCCAACCGCCTTTCTTCTTTCCTCCCTGTGTGGGCATCTATAACATCAGAACAATGGGTCCTCAATTCAGTGGCGCAGGGTTACACCCTTCAGTTACTTTCTACCCCCTTCCCGCCACTCTCCCCGTCCCTCTTCAGGGACCCCTCTCATGAGAGTCTTCTCGTGCAGGAGCTAGAGGGTCTACTACTTCTGGGTGCGGTGGAGGTAGTTCCTGTGGAGTACAAGAACAAGGGGTTCTATTCCCGTTATTTTTTAATCGCCAAGGGCGGTCTGCGGCCCATATGAGACCTGCGGGGCTTGAACCACTACTTGGCGAAAATGAATTTCCGCATGGTCTCCCTGGCCTCCATCGTCCCCTCCCTGGATCCGGGAGATTGTTACGCCGCCCTCGATCTGAAAGATGTGTACTTTCACATCGCCATCTTTGAGAGAGACAGACGCTTCCTCCGCTTCACGGTAGGTCTGTTTGGCCTAGCAACAGCACCGTGGGTATTTACCAAGTGCACGTCGGTGGTGGCGGCTTATCTCAGATGTCGGGGTATCCAGATCTATCCGTACCTCAACGACTGGCTTGTCAAGGGCATCTCCAGGTCCAAGGAGACGTTATGGTGCTGCTGGCCACGTGCAGTCGCCTCAGCCTATTGGTGAACAACAGAAAATCCACGTTAGTTCCAGTACAGAGAATAGAGTTCATCGGAGTGGTGCTCGACTCAACCTCTGCCACAGCGTTCCCGCCACTGGAGAAGTTCAGGGCAATAGTGGATCTGTTCACCACCAGGCAGAACAGGAAGTGCCACCGCTTCTGCTCCAGATGGGGTCTGGGCAAGGGTTTCCTCTCCGATGCCTTCCTCCTGTCCTGGGCGAGAAGCCTGATGTGTGTGTTCTCCCTGATCCCGCTCGTCAGCAGGGTCTTGGCGAAAGTCAAGAGAGACAGGACCCAAGTTATCATGATTGCACTAGCGTGGCCACACCAACATTGGTTCGGCACACTGTTGAGCTTGGAAGTGGTCCCACCGTGGCCTCTGCCGGACTGAGAAGACCTGCTGTCACAGGACCAAGGTCGCCTCTTGCACCCCAACCTCAAGTCCCTCCACTTCACGGTGTGGATGCTGCATGGCTGAACCATGAGGAAAGGGCCTGTTCAGAAGGGGTACAGGAGGTCGTCCGCGAGAGTAGAAAGCCCTCGACTAGACAGTTACCTGGCAAAGTGGACAAGGTTCTCCCACTGGGCAGCTGATCGGGGCATTTCCCCCTCGCATTCTTCGATGCAGTCGATCTTAGACTACCTGTTTCATTTGAGGAATCAGGGCCTGGCACACTTCTCTGTCAGGGTGCATCTGGCAGCCATCTCTGCCTTTTATCTGCCTGTCCAGGGGCAGACGGTGTTCTCCCATGACATGACAGTCAGAGGTCTCGAGAGACTTTTTCCTCAAGTTTGGTCCCCGGCCCCTCAGTGGGATCTCAACTTGGTTCTGTCCAGGCTCACCGGCCCGCCCTTTGAGTTCTTGAACTCATGCTCCCTGTCTCACCTATCGTGGAAGGTCACTCTCCTGGTGGCAGTGATGTCGGCGAGGGCAGTCTTGAGGCTGCAAGCCCTGACCTCAGAACCGCAGTACACAGTCTTTTATAAGGGCAAGGTCCAGCTCTGGCCCCACCCGGCCTTCCTTCCCAAGGTGGTGCCTACTTTTCCAATATGAACCGGGACATCTTCCTTCCGGTATTCTGCCCTAAGCCCCATGAGACGAGTGAAGAGAGGCGCCTCCACGCTTTCAACATAAGTGTCCTGGCTTTCTACCGAGATCGGACAAAGCCTTTCCGTAAGTCGACTCGACTTTTCATCTCTACAGCTGATAGGATGAAGGGCCTCCCCGTGTCCATGCAGAGGTTTTCTAACTGGATTACCTCTTGCATAAGGGCTTGTTACGAGCTAGCAGGAGCCCCGCTGCCGCTGATTGTCAGAGCTCACTCAACGAGAGCGCAGGCATCCTCAGCGACCTTCCTGGCACGCTTCCCGATCAAGGACATCTGTCGAGCCGCTACATCCTTGGTGCACATGTTCACGGCCCACTACACCATCACTCAGCCAGGGACAGCGGTGGGTTCGGCAGAGCTGTGTTGCAATGTACATGTCCGTGAACCCCTCCCCTGCCTCCATGGGTGCTGCTTGGAGTCACCTAAGTTGAATGGACATGAGCAATCACTCGAAGAAGAAAAGACAGTTACCTCTTCCATAACTGGTGTTCTTAGAGATGTGTTGCTCATGTCCATTCCACAACCTGCCCTCCTTCCCCACTGTTGGAGTTTCTGGCTAGAGGGAACTGAGGATGGAGGGGGGCCAGCAGCGCCCTATAAGCCGTGGCATATGTGCGCTGCTCCAGGGGGCACCAGAGCCGGTCTCCTATGGATACTGCTGAGAGAAAAACTTCCAGCACCGGTGCATGTGGAAAGCACGCCCACAGCTAAGTTGAATGGACATGAGCAACACATCTCAAAGAACCCCAGTTACAGAAAAAGATAACTGTCTTTTGGCCTTCCCTAGCACTCCCCTTGTGCTAAGCATGTTAGACAGGGGAAGACCAATGGGTGAACCCTTCCAAAGTGACTGAGACACTTAAGAGCCTGAACCTCATTCCAAGTCAGTGGGGCATAAAAAATGTGTTTTTTTTTATGTCAGTGGTGCTTTTAAAAATGTTATTCACAGTTCCTGAACCAGAGGCCTGAGAGAGGAAGGCAGAGCTCATAGATGAGGCCCTTTACTGGGATTCAGGAGGCCTGGCTCAGCTCCCTGCTCTGTCACTGACTGCATGTGCTTCTTCATGTCGCTGTGCCTCAATTCCCCACCTGTCCCATGGGGCTAGTAGTCATCTATTCAGATGGCGAGCTCTTTGGGGCAGGGCCTGTCTTTCAGTTTGTGTATGTACAGTGCCTGGCACAGTGGGGCCCTGGTGTCAGCTGGGGCATCTGGGCATAATTGTAGTATTACTAAGAACAGTGTAAGCCCAAGCGGGTGGGAGGAGAGTGGTGGCCAAGTGGGGGCAGCACCTTGCTCCTGGATTTTGCATGTGTCCAGCACTGTTGTGTATAGATGGAGTGGCGGGCGGACCATGGGCTGCCTGGAAGAAGCATGTTGTCACAAGGGAGGTGGAAGACGAGAGGGTGGAGCCATTGGCCAGGGTTAGGGAATGGGCTGCAGGCGGATAGGGCAGAGCAGAAGCAGGTCCTGAGAGGATTGTGCTGGTTTGGAGTATAAACCTCCTTGTTCTTTGGCATTGCACAGCTGAGAAGTGGAAATTGGAGCTGGCTGAGAAGTACAAAGCGCTGAAGGGGAGCGGGAAACTGGAGAGCTTCCTAAGCAAGAAGCGGAAGAGGAACGCCATTAAGGACAAGCGCAGACTGCCCTTCCGGAAGGACATGTGACTTCTGGGTGGGTGGGGCCCACAACCAGTTCTTTGAGTGGTGGATATCTGATGGTGGGATTTTAGCCACTTCCGATGGGGAGCTGGGCCTTGGATTGTGGCCACAGCCAGCAGCCCCACTTCCTGACTGGCTCAAGTCTGTCCTGCGTCTCTTTAGCATCGGAACCAAGGACTGTGTCCATCCATCTAGACAGTCAGAGTCTAAGCAAAATAAAATTCTGACCCATTCCTGCACAAGGCCACCTCGAATCTTCCATAAGGGTCAAACCTTATCTATAATTCTGTGTCCGTACATCAGGGGAGTCCAGTAAGGGGAGCTCTGTGCTTCAGACAAGCACGCCTCCACTTTGCAGTAGACATAATCAGTAGAATTGGAGGGGGCTTTGCAGGGACACAAGGGGAAAAACCAGAATGAAGAATCATGCCGATCATGATCAATTGATCCTGCTTTACTTATGCACCCCAGAGCTGGTGCTCTTTCCTGTGGTCGTCGTTGACTTCTGTAACACCACCACGTTGTCTTAATGTAACTTCAGCCAGTAGGGAGAAAATGGTAAGTCACAAATTCTAATGGAACACTTATTACAGGGTGGAAAAAATCAACTGGGCTACGGCAAAATTGCAAGTACAGTCTCACTTCATAGCAAGCTTATGAAATCATGAATGAAGTGGAGAAAGTGAATAAGGAAGTGTTATTTACACACGAACCAGGGGTCACCCAATGAAATTAATAGGCAGCAGGTTTAAAACAAACAAGGAAGTAGTTCACTCAGTGCACAGTCACCCTGTGGAACTTGTTGCCAGGGGATGTTGTGAAGACCAAAAGTATTACTGGGTTTAAAAAAAGAATTAGATTACGTTACAGAGGCTAGGTCTATCAGTGGCTAGTAGCCAAGATGGTCAGAGATACAACGCCCTGCTCTGGGTGTCGCTAAACCTCTGACAGCAAGAAGCTGGGACTGGATGACAGGAGATGAATGAGTTGAAAATTGCCCTGATCTGTTCATTGACTCTGAAGCATTTGGCATGGGCCACAGCCAGAGACAGGATACAGGCTAGCTGGACCATTGGTTTGACCCTGTATGGTTGTCTTTATGGCCTGAATCCTGCAGCAAACTCCCCCTGCATTCCACAGGACTTGAGTGAAAGATGGTGGAGATTCTGTAGCAGCTTCAGCTACCTTCAGGACCCCTCCAGCTTTCTGTGCATCACTAGTGTTGCTGAAACTATTTACATCACATAAGTTAAAAATGAGCTGCCACCTCCTAAGGTTGTGCTGTAAGTCACGTGCCCTACATCCCAGAGCCCTGGATGGAACCTGGCTGTCCTGGGTCCCAGGCCATTTCCTTAAGTATGGCACCATCCCTTCTCTATCGGCAGTGCCCTTCCGCCTTTGCTACACAGAAATTCCATCGTAGGCTACTGGTTGCTTGGCCAGGCCAGCTGGGTCTCAGCAGGGGGTAGACGTGGTGCTGGAGCAGCCCTGTTGCACCGCCAGCGTTGCCAAGCACAGAGAGGTGGCCCACTCTTTCAGCGTGGCGAAGGGTTGGTGTTGGTACGTGGGGGGAGCTGGGTTCTATTGCTGGCTTTGCCAGAGGTGACGTTGGCTCAGGCCCATGACGTAAGAAGTGCCAGTACAATCTGACTTTGGGGGGGTCGAGTTTGGAGAGGATGCAGAATTCTATTTTAAACAAATTTCGCTTTAACTTTCAAAATACTGGTAAAACCAACGTTTTGTCTCATGGAACCATAACAGCCTACTTCCCTGCATCAGCAGTGGGGATTGCGTGCACCCACACCGGCACGCAGTTAGGCTACAGCCCTCTACCCTTCGAGTGAACACACCTTTAACAATTGGGTACACAGTGGTTTTCTAGACAGCAGGAGAATAGTGGGAATCGCGACTCCTTTGATCTATTCCTGACCACATAGTGTGGTCTAGTGATTACAGACAGGCTGCCCAAGCACTCTGCACATTCAGTCTGAAAAGTAGTGTAAGTGGATGAGTCTTGGATTTTAGTCCTAGCTGTGGTGATCTTGTGCAACCTCTGTTACCTTCTCTGTCAGATAAGAGGAAGGGTAGTTGTCTCCTCCAGGGTATGAGGCCTTGGTCAATAATAAGGACTGACGGGTACATAGAAGCACCAGCAGCCAGTGGAAGAGGCGAGCTGAATTCATGGTCACCTGGTTTACAGTCCAGTGCACTTTCCCCAAGGCTAAATGGCATTTTGAGTGTCACCCCTCCTTTCTCCCCCACCCCCCCGGAGCCATAGGAGAATGTACCACAGTGTAGACCCAAAAGAATGGTCTAGGCTGCACATTTGAAATATTTGACTACTGCTGGACACTAGAAGGCACCAAGGCCTTCCCAGTAATACCAGTTCTAAGGTAAGAAGCCTCAGGCTGTCCAGTAATCCAGCCTTCCACCTCTCCCTTCCAGCTGTGAGCAAAATAGCATGAGGACACTCCCATTTATAAAAACAGCTTCACAGTTCCAGTCTGAATTTGTCTGGTTGCAGTTCCCAGACATTGATCGTATGCTGCCTTTGCCATAGTAAAGAGCCCCTTGCTACCAGAAATCTTTCCCCAGGTCAGCGCTTAGACTGTGATCAAATCACCTCAGCATTCTCTGGGGCAAACTAAATTAGTCTCTTACTAGGAGGCCGGTTTTCCATATCTCAAGTCATCCTGGTTGCTCTTATGAACTTGGTTCAGTTCCTCAATGCCCTTTTTGACGTATGGACTCTGAAACTGGGAATCTCAGTCCTGATGAGCTCCAATCTTATCCTCCCCTGCCCCACACTCTTCCTCAGCCCCTGTTTCTAGCCAGGGTGACTAGGTATGTAGATTTTAGAAAGAATACAAACAAACCTTTTTGCCCCTTAGCAGGGGTGTAACTACAGCTGCACCATGAGTATTGCTTATTCACTGCCTGCCCGTTACCTCCAGTGTCACCCAGTGAGAAAATACACTGGTCTTTGGGGATCACTGCTCTTCTTGGTGTTTCTCGCCCCCTCCTCTGTCTTTGTTCGTCTCCCTTGTGCGTTGCCTTAGCTGCAGCCACTGCAAGTTCCTCCACTCCGAGCCCTTGGCCCTGTTCCTTTAGCTGAAATGATCAGGTAGTTCATGCTGATGTTTAAAGTCCCATCATAAGATTTGAAGTTGCCACCCTAGGAGCTCAAGGGGGGAGACCAAGTTCAGCGTGCTAGTACGTGTTTTCAGTGTGATCTTCACAAGCTTGAGGGCTGGAAGCTGAGGGTCCATATGATCTGACTGCCCCCGAAGGCAGATGTGTAAACCTTTAATTCCAAAGAGCCAGCCATGGCACCAATGCAGGAGTGAAACACCCTGAGTGGTTCTCCTGCTGTGATACCTCCCGCAGTGCGAGGGGAGGCATGGCCAGAGATCGGCTGCCCCTCTCCTCTCTACAGAGTCTGCAGTTCCTGGCCACAGGAATGCCCCTAACCCTGAGCCCAGGGCCATTCCAGCTGCCACTTCCATACCTAACCTCCTGCCGCCAGTGTTTAATCCCAACTACACTGGCCCTGCTTGATAACCCAACCCCCCCCCCAAACACACACACGCGTTTAACCCTCACTGCCCTGGCACCCCAACCCCCTCCACAGGCATTAAACTCCCACTGCCCAGGCACTGTGCAACACCCCCGCCCACCCCTGGGCATTTAACCCCTGCAGCCCTGGTACTATCTGATATTCCTCCTGGGCATTGAACTCCCTCGGTGCGGGCACTGCTGCTTCCTTCCCCTGATGTGTGTAACCCCTGTTCTCCTGGCACAGCAGAACCCCCACACGCTTGGGTGCTTAACCCTGCTGCCCTGGGGCTGCCCGACTCCTGCTTCCAGCTGTCTTTTCTCACAATCCTTTCTGAATTTTACTGACTAAACACACTTCCTGTCCTCCGGAACTTTACTGGCTCTGCCCTGCCCCCTCCAGCTAATCATGTGTCCTGGGGATCCCAGCGCCTCTCCCCCCATCAGGAAGGTCTCCCCACGTCTATTGCTCCTAACGTTTTGCCCATGTGGTTTGGGGCCAGGGGTGGGTTTGGAGGCAGGATAGGAGGGGACGTGAAAAAGTGGCTTCTGAGATTTAAGACTGGGGACAATGGCTGCATGAAGCAGGTTTAATTCATTTCTTAACATTGTTCTAATGCTCTGCTGGCAGGCCACAGCTGGGGGGAGCTGGCCTAGAAACCTCACAGGGGGGGGTTGGTTGAGACATACTGCACTAAGGCACTAAGTCTGCAGTGCAGAATATTTGACTGCTTGGGCAGGTCGGGGAGTGCTGGCCCAGTTGTAAATCCCATTTGATGGACTGTTCAGCTTCAGTGGTTACAACATTCACGCCAGCAGGTTTGAGTGGCATCAGGGGTTGTCTTGTTTCCCACTGACTGACATGGCTGTAACTATAGCAAATGAAAGTACGGGCTACCCGAGCGTTAAAATTAGCAATTGGAGGCCGTTCAAACAGAGGCATGTTTAATTGCTTCCTAACAAAAGTCCTAGCCAGAAAACAGCCTGCATTTGTGCTTTTCCAAATGACACAACGCAGGTTTTGTGTTTGTGTCGCGCACTCTCCAGAGCAAACCTGCTCAGCTTACAGGAAAAAGAGAGGGTTTTTCTAACCACCAGGCACAGAAACACCACCTGAAATGTGACAGCACCGCTGGGTTCTTTTTGACCCACCCTCCCCCGAGCAGAGAGGTTCTGCAATCTGTGGATGGTGCACCAGCTGGAAAAGAGAGTCAAAGCCTCTCTTGCAGAGCTAAGGGTATCTTCGGTACATGTAATCATGACTACATTACATTTATAATGTGCCTATAGAATAAAGGCCAAACCGGTAATATAGATACATGGTGCTTTAAAAGGGCCAGGTTCACCCATGCAGTCATGAGCCAAATCAGCGGGCAGGAAGGTCTAACACACATCACACACATTCTTTGGTCCCTGCGGTAGCCTGGACTAGCGGCAAACCCAGCATAGTGCAAGACTGGGAAGAAAGAAACTACCTATCTGGGCTATGCTTTAGGGAAGTCCAAGCCCTCAAAGCATGCCTTTGCCCACCATAAAGAAGCAAATCAGACAGGTTTGGGGGCTCACAGACAGTGAAATAATTCCTGGGTGAAGAGCCTGTTCTGGGCAGTCCCAGCTCCACAGGAGAATTCATTTTACAGAGCAATGCTTCAGCCGTGGGACTGGGCGCTGTCTTGTCCCAGGACGCAAACGGAGAGGAACACCCACTACTCTCCTCGAGCCGCATGGGAACAGGCATAGTCCATCATAAAAAAGGCGGGTCTCACTGTGAAATGGGCTGTGGGCGCTCTCTGATATTACTTCCTGGGGAACCTATTCAAGCTTCTTACCTACTGCACCCCCTTGAGGTGGTTGAACGCCATGAAGGACACAGCCCCCGGCTTATGTGCTGGTACCGGTCTCTCCAGCCATATGCCTTCCAAATTCAGCAGAGCCAGAAAAGCTCACCAAAATGCTGACCTTTGCTCCAGGGAGTGGGGGGAGCAATTGGATCATCCTGGCTCCCCGGGTTCTATCTTGGGGGGGCTGCAGGAGTTGCTCTGGGCTCAGCCCTGCCCCACCGCACTTGCAGGAGATGTACTGGCTGGAGGAGGAGTTCAAAGGGAGCAGAGCAGCTCACCTGTGGGCAGGCCAATGAAGACAAAGGTTCTGCAACTCACATACCTGAGAAAAGGGCTGAGGGAAGGCAGGATCTCCCCTATCCACAGCTGCCCAAAGGTCCCTCCTCGGACCAATGTCTCATGTACCTGTGTGGGAGGCATTGCCCCCTCTCTCCTACTCCCCCAGTCAGTGCTGATTCCCCAGCTGTGGTTAGGACTGACCCTGAAGGGGAGAGACTGGGAAATGACCTGGCCGAAGGCCCAAGGCCCAAGAGGAGGCAGCCATCGCCCCAAGAGGGAGAGAGCTACCACACCATCCCTGGCCATGAAGAGGTGCCATGTGGTGAGTTGACGCCCCTCTGCTGTTGGACTGGGAACTTCGGGCAATAGTAGGGTGGTAGGAAGTGGCAGGCTTCATGACCAAAACTGCCCCTCACCCTACCCCCTGTATGTTGAAGGGACTAAGCCCCTGACCACTAGGCAATGCTCCCTATGGGCAAAGACCATCACAGAGCTACAGCCATAAAAGTAAGTGTCCCAATAGGGATCCCAAGGGCACGGTTGAGGGCCAAGCCCTGGGCTGTCCCCGGGAGGCTAATGCGTGAGCCTCACACAGCTCCCTTAATACGCCACAGGCCTGACCTGCCCAGCACTGCACTCTTCCACTCCTGCAGCCCTGATCTGAAGCCCCACATCCAGCCTCATGCAGCCGCTTCTTAGTGACATGCACCCCAGCAGCGTTTGCCAGCTCAGCCAGTCATGAAGGGCCGGGGTGGGGAAGCAGGACGGGTCGGGTGAGGGGCTGCCCTCTTTATTCCAGCTGAGGGAGAGCCCCTTCTTTCCTGCACCAGCTCCTTTCCCTGCTAAATGAGGCCTGACTAATTCAATCTGTCCCCGCCTATTTCCTTCCTTCCAGCCCTTGAGGGATCCCTTCTCCAGCTGAAAGGTCCTACCCTGGCAGGTAGTGTGCCAGACACCTGTGGCCCTTTGCCCTCTTGGCTGCTGTGCCCCCAGCAGAGTCGGCGGGGCCAGGCCCCGGGCCAATGGGTGGTGCAGTTCCAGCTGCAGAGGGGATTCGGGTTTTGCTTTGGTCACATGCCGTTGGCATCCCTAAGAATTCCAGGTGCCTGAGCGAGCCCCAGCCAGCTGGAGCTGGCCTTCAGTGTCAGGAGATGTGAAAGCACAGTAAATTGGGGGCTTTGATTTGCCTTCTGGTTTGGAGCGTGTTGGGGAGGGAGGAAGGGGAGGATGGTTTCAAGCTTTCCTTCCCAGCTAGGAGGGCTAGAAACAGACTCCTCCTTTTCAATGAAAGCTGCGGTTCTGAGGGTACCCCAGCACCCAGAGTTGGCATGCATCACTGCCGCCTGGGGGCGTGTCCATCGTCGAGGGCCTGGCCCAGCACCGCATCACCAGCAGCACTAGGCTGGAGCGGGGACAGCTCTGTGGGAGTTGGGCGCTGTGCCCAGGGGCAGGGGATGGCGGCACGGCTGGCTGAGCAGGGGAACAGCTGGGGTGAAAGCTGCCCCTGAGGAGCCCCTGCCCAGAGCAGCAGTGCGAGTCCCTTCCGAGCTCTTGGAAGGTCTGCTAGTGCGATGCGTATGCAGATTCAAAAGGGCCTGTTCTGCCCCAGCTGCAGAGCAGCTGGTGTGGGGGTTGTGTGCATCCATTTCACTAGTGAATTACCAGTGGGCAGCCCCCTTGCAACCTGCCACATGCCTCCCCTCTGCAGTGAGGACAGAGGTGGGCTGCTCCACACGTGCCAGGGATAGGGTTAACAGCACCGAGGCTGGGCTCCCCCATCACTCTGTCAGTGTGCAGCCACGCTGTGCTTTGTATTCCACTCACGAGTGAGTGGCTAATTGGTGAGATGGATGAATCTCGTGTGGCTCTGCCTCGGGCACCTGCTGCTGCTTCTCTGTTTGCGCTCCAGCCCTGCCAGCCTGGAGAGACAAGGGCTGGCCTGAGCTGCAAGCCAGGGGTGCAATGCCTCCTACTCAGGCTGGCTCTGATCCTCCTGCAGTACAGACCTAGAGATCTCAGGCTAGATGGCTGCATGAGAGAGAGAACTGGGTCTCCTGCTAACCAGACTGCATCTCCATGGAAACAACTAACCAGGGAACAAGCAGCCCAGGGGTATGAGAGCTCAGCAGACCCAGTGGTCAGCAGAAGATGGGTAGGGTGGGAGTGGGGACGGCTCTGGGACTGAGCCATGGGCTGCAGGGAATGGTACTTCAGTGAGTGGCGATTCATGTTACTGAGCATCTCCCCAAGGCCTGGCCCAGCTCGAAGCTGGAGTCTGGCAGGATCTTCCCAGGATGTGGCAGGGAGCCAGTGGAAGAGCTGTGGAGGCTGCATTTCCAGCTCCTGTGACCTGTGTCTCTGGGGCTTGGGACCGGCCCAGAGCCCTGGCGGGAGGTTGGGCAGCGATAGCAAAGCTGCTGATGAGATGACTTATGGGTGTGTAAGTACTGGACCCTGCACAAAGGGTTAATGCTGACACCTGGCCCAAGGGGGCTTTGGTAAAGTGGGAATATTTTTATGAGTTCTGTTTGTGTCCCCGTTTCCCTTATATGCCACACTGTTACACAGTGGTGGGAAGGGGCTGTTTGCTCCCAGCGCAGGCTGAGACATGGGGATAGGTGTCACCTAGCTGACTGGGGCTTGGTCCCCAGATCAATGGAGCATTTGAAAAGACAACAGCAAATCCAATTGCCCAGACATTGACACTCCGCAACCAGTGACCCAGAAGGATTTGGATCTCCCCACCGCTCAGCAGGGAGGCTGAGCAATAATCCTGAGCTGTAGAGCAAGGAGTGGGAAGGTGTGAGGTTGGGGACAAGAGATGGCTGCTGGAAGGAGTCAGGACTTTCGCCTGGAGTCTGATAGAGGAGGTCGGAGGTCAGACAGAGGGACGGACATAGCTTGAGCCAGGGGCTCCCTGAGGAGCTCGGCTGAGCTCTGGGCTAACCAGAATGACCTATGCTTTAGCCTTTGCTTCTCTGGACTACCCTAAGGACTTCCTATGCTATGTTCCACTTAACAAATAAACCCGACAGTTTTGACAATGCTGCGTGAGTCTCACCAGAAATGCTTGGTGAGATGCATGAATCCCTGCAGAGCGGACACGTCTCCCTCAGGGTCTGTCTCAGCTGGTCTTGCTGAATGGAGCTCATGCTGTGAAGCAGGGTGCTGTAGGCCCGGTGGTCTTGTCTAAGGAGGAGGTAAAGCCACGTGGCTTACCTGGAGGAAGAGTGAGACCCTAGTGGGTCTGGCACACCGCAGGGGTTCCTCCTAGAGATTGTTCCAAAGCTGGGGCCGTAGCACCGATGCTGCGGATGCATGACAACAGCCCAGATGGGGATGGTTGTTCATGGGATGATGGAGGATTTAGCAGAGAACTAGCAGAGAAGCTGCCTTCAGTGGGCACTGGCTCTGAAGCCCCTTGGCATTGTAGAGCATCTGGCCCCGAGGAGGGTTAATGGCAAGGAACTGGGTCATGCCATCCAGGCCTGGTGGGCTAAGCAGTTCCCCAGGGAATGGACAGGGCCCAGCCGGCAGAGAAAAATGGAGTGTGCTGAGCAGGTAGCAGAGACCCCCGAGAGAGGTGGACTTGGTGGGATCCTAGCTGGGCTTCTTGCACGTCATATGGCTGAGGCCCCAGGCTGTGTGGGCATGCCGTGCCGACACTGAAAATACCCTGGGTGTGTCACAAGGAAACTGAACCACATCAAACCTGATACCATCCTGCAACCTCTGAGAGCAGCCCCCTCCCACAGCCAGTGCCCCTCCCAGAGCCAGCACCCTGACAGCATCGCTGCCCCACAGCCAACACCCCACACGCCATCCCCTCCCAGAGCCAGCTCCCCTTGATCCATGGGTTGCTGAAGACCCCAAGGCTCTAGCCCTGGGAGCTTTGATGAGCTGCACCGTTTGAAGTCTCAGGAGTGGTTAATCACTCCCTGGTGGTGAGAGGCGGAGCTGAGCTCAGCTAAGCAGCAAAGACTGGGTATAAAAAGTCACTTGTGAGGTGAACTCAAGAGCCACAAACAGAGGCAGCTAACGGGAGATACTGAGGGCGTTTGGCGTGGGAGAGGCTTTCCTTCCAGGTTCAGCTCTATGTGCGATAAAAAGATAGCCAGCAATGGAACAGTGGTGGTGACCTGCAGTGAAAGTGCCATGTTCTCTTTCCTGCCTGAAGCCAGGAGGGTTTTCCTGGGCATGAAGTGCAAGTCGGTGACCATGCCGGAGCAGAAGATTCTTGGACTGGAGGGGCAAGCTGAGACACTGCTAAGAATCAGAGAGCTTCTAGAGGAGCTTCTAGACAATCAGATTTAGGAAACACCAGTACCCCAAGTTCAATGAAGAATTGAGCTGACCACCAAAAAATGGGTGAGCTAGGGAGTTAGACAGGAGGCCTGGCAGTTTGTAACTGGCAGAGGAAGAGGTCACAGTGGCTTTCTGTACAGATGGAGAAAGGTGAGGATGGGCAAACTGGGGCCAGCAGAGAGAAGAGAAGCAGGAGGAATTCCACACAGCTAGGAGTTTCAAACAATATCGGGTTTCAAAGTGGAAACTATAGAAGATGCCTCTCAAGATCCGGCAGGTCCAAGGGAACAAAGAGATGTACAGGTCACGTATGCTGATGGCAGCTCAGCCCAACGTGTAAGAAAAGCAAGCTTACCCGCAAAGAATTCTCCAACCATCCATGGAAGACAGACAATTCTTGTTGGAGATTCCATACTCAGAAGAATGGAAAGAACATTCTGCAAATGACAGGCAGACAACAGGACAGTATGCCTCCTTCTCAGAGCCAGGACACGAGCTGTCACTCTAAGACTGGATAGGCTCATGAAGTGTACAGGCAAGGATCCATTAGTGATGGTTCATATTGGCACTAATGCCACTGCATCGCACGATATCTCACAGATAACAGATGACTTCAGGGAAATTGGAAGCATGCTGAAGAAGAATGTCCAAGCAACCTTCTGAGATCCTTCCATTCCCATGGACAAAGGAAGACAGAAGACAGAATATTCTGGAAGCGAATTGCTGGCTAGGAAAGTGGTGTAGGGTGGAGGGTTTGGGTTTTGTGCAACATTGGTCCACCTTCTATGGGGAAAGGGGGTTGCATAGTTTGGATGGCCTTCACCTCAATAGTAGGGGGAACAATCTCCTCATAGCAAAACTAATAGCAAAAAAAAAACTAATAGCAAAAGGGGAGGGTAAAAAGATGGAAGATATGAGGACTGAGTTAGCACAAAACTGAGATGTTGAGAAGAAAATGAATCAAGATACCAAAGGACAGGAAGAGAAGGAATTATTTAATTGCCAATACACTAATGCTAGGAGCCTGGGTAACAAATGAGGAATTGGATTGCTCATTTATGAGCATAAATTCAATCTAGTTGGGATTAATGAAACCTGGTGGGATGATTTGCATGATTGGAATGTTAAAATCAATGGTTATAACCTAGTTAGGAAGGATCGAGTGGGCAAAAGGGAAGGGGGTGTGTCACTCTGTCCAGAATGGTATTACCTGTTCCAAATCACTGATAACTCAGAAGAAAATGACCTTGAATGCTTATGGATCAAAGTCCTAACAGATAAAGCACAAGATGGGGTATTAGTCAGTGTCTGCTACAGCCCAACAAATCACACTAGGGAACAGAATGACTGGCTGCTCACGCACCTCTGTATAATGTGTAGGGGGGAGAAATCTGTGTCATCATGGGGGACTTCAATTTGAGTGACATATGCTGGGGGGTCTCCTGCTCACAGCACTCAAACATCCTTGGAATTTCTAAACAATTTCCTAATTCAAAAAGTGGTGCAGCCAACATGGGGGAGTTCTATATTAGACTTTGGGACAGGGAAAGAGGAACTGACCATAGAATTAAAAGTTAATGGTATTTTAGTTACAAGTGATCATGAATTGATCACTTTTATAATGTGCAAGCAGAATAAAGTCCAGACCAGGGACATATACAAAAGATAGGTCCATCTCATGGAGGAGAGGTCCATCAATAGTTATTAGCCAAGATAGTCAGGGATGCAACCCCATGCTATATGTGTCCATAAACATCCAACTGACAGAAGCTGGGAGTGGATGACGAGATGGATCACTTGATATTTGCTGTTCTGTTCATTCCCTCTGAAGCACCTGGCACTGGCCACAGTTGGAAGACAGGATACTATGCTAGATGGACCATTGGTCTGACCCAGTAAGGCCGTTCTTAGGTTCTTATACTTGGTGCTTTAATAGGGCCAGTTTCACAAAGCTGGAAACAATTATGAGCCAAATCAGCTGGGAGGAAGAATTTACTCAGAAAAATGTGAATGAGAATTGGGAGTTGTTTAAGAACACCTTGCTAGATGCCCAAAGAGCCACAACCCTACGACTGATAAAGAGGATTGTGCTTGTTAAAAATCAGCCTGGTTAAAAGGGGAATTGGCGGCAGCTGTTAAAATGTGTGGTGGAGCATTGGGTCCCTGGGCTGGAGCCCACAGCGGAGGGCAGTCCCGCATTCCCCTACCATCCACTGGGGAAATGGCACAGCCTTGGATGTAGACTGGAGGCCTGCCTGGAACAGCAGAGAGACAGCTTGTCCAGAGAGCCTTTGACACACCCCAGAAGGGAAGGACTATAGCGATCTGGCTGGAGGACTAAGCCACAAAGAGGGAGCAGCCGAGTCACAAAGAAGAAGACGACCTAGAGCTCTGGAGCGTGAGACTGAGACAACGGGCTGAGCAACCACAGGAAAGGGTACCTGACCGGCGGTGAGATAATCCCCACGTGCACCAGCAGTGAGTAGTGAACCCCGTGGCAGCCACATATTAAATGGATTAAAAACTGGCTAACTGATAGGTCTTATAATGTAACTGTAAATAGGGAATTGTCATTGAGCGGGTGCGTTTCCAGTGGGGTCCTGCAGGGGACAGTTCTTTGGCCCTAGGCTATTTAACATCTTTGTTAAGGACCTGAAAGAAAACATAAAATCATCACTGATAAAGTGATGACACAAAAATTGGGGGAGGGGTAAATAATGAAGAGGAAGGTAACTGATTCTGAGTGGCTAGATTGCTTGTTAAATGGGTGCAAGCGAACAACAGGGGTTTTAATATGGTTAAATGTAAATGTTTGTCTCAGAGAGCAAAGAATGCCAGCCACACTTCCAGGATAGGGGCCTCTATCCTGGGAAGCTGCGACTCTGAAAAAGATGTGGGGGTGGGGGTGGGTAATCAGCTGACCATGAACTCCTTGAGTGACGCTCTGGCCAAAAGAGCCAACGGGAGCTGGGGACGCATAGACGGGAATCCTGCGTAGGAGCAGAGAGGTTGTTTTATCTCTGTCTGGCACTGGTGTGACCGGTGGGGGAATCCGGTTTCCAGTTCTGGTGCCTACAGTTCAGTAAGGGTGCTGATAAATTGGAGAGGGGTCAGAGAATATTAAAAAATGATTAAACGATTTAAAAGCATGCGGTACAATGATAGACTCAAGGAGCTCAATCTATTTAATTAAACAAAGAGAAGGTGAAGGGGTGACCTGATGGCAGTCTATAAGTACCTACATGGCTAACAAATATTTTAACAATGGGCTCTTCAATCTAGCAGGGAAAGGCATAACTCGGACAATGTCTGAAGCAAATTGAAGCTAGACAGATAAGGACTGGAAATAAGGCGTACATTTTTAACAGTCAGAGTAATTAAGCACTGGAAAAATGTACCAAGGATTGTGGGGATTCTCCATCACTGACAATCGTCAAATCAAGACTGGCTGTTTTTCTATCCGTTCTAGGAATTTTTCAGGGGGCAGGTCCCTGGCCTGCGCTCTACAGGAGGTCAGACTACATGGCCACAATGAATGGTCCCTTCGGGGCCTTGGAATCTCTGAATAGCCAGTGTCCCACACGTCATCTCCTCCCACAGCCAGCACCCTGACAGCTTTCCTGCCCCAGAGCCAGCTCCCCACACCCAGCCCCTCCCACAGCCAGCGCCCTGACGGCTTTCCTGCCCCACAGCCGGCTCCCCACACCCAGCCCCTCCCACAGCCAGCGCCCTGACGGCTTTCCTGCCCCACAGCCGGCTCCCCACACCCAGCCCCTCCCACAGCCAGCGCCCTGACGGCTTTCCTGCCCCACAGCCGGCTCCCCACACCCAGCCCCTCCCACAGCCAGCGCCCTGACGGCTTTCCTGCCCCACAGCCGGCTCCCCACACCCAGCCCCTCCCACAGCCAGCGCCCTGACGGCTTTCCTGCCCCAGAGCCAGCTCCCCACACGTCATCTCCTCCCACAGCCAGCACCCTGACAGCTTTCCTGCCCCAGAGCCAGCTCCCCACACCCAGCCCCTCCCACAGCCAGCGCCCTGACGGCTTTCCTGCCCCACAGCCGGCTCCCCACACCCAGCCCCTCCCACAGCCAGCGCCCTGACGGCTTTCCTGCCCCAGAGCCAGCTCCCCACACGTCATCTCCTCCCACAGCCAGCACCCTGACAGCTTTCCTGCCCCAGAGCCAGCTCCCCACACCCAGCCCCTCCCACAGCCAGCGCCCTGACGGCTTTCCTGCCCCAGAGCCAGCTCCCCACACCCAGCCCCTCCCACAGCCAGCGCCCTGACGGCTTTCCTGCCCCACAGCCGGCTCCCCACACCCAGCCCCTCCCACAGCCAGCGCCCTGACGGCTTTCCTGCCCCACAGCCGGCTCCCCACACCCAGCCCCTCCCACAGCCAGCGCCCTGACGGCTTTCCTGCCCACAGCCCTGTCCTCCGGCGGGGCTGCCTGCAGACCCCAGACAGGAGACGCTAGATGCAGCTGTGTGGAAGGGCTGGGGGAAGTACAGCCATGCCAGAGGTGCTACCGGCATGGGGCCACCCGGCGGCCCCACGTTCTGCTCCTCCTGTGTCTTCCCAGTACGACGTACCAGCTATAATTAGCTTACTGGTAGGGTGACCAGATGTCCTGTTTTTATAGGGACAGTCCCGTTTTTTGGAACTTTTTCTTAAAAAGGTGCCTAGTACTCCCCACCCCCGTCCCATTCTTTCACAGTTGCTATCTGGTCACCCTACTTACCGGTATGGCGGGGTGGACCGGACCGGACCGCCCTACTTGCACCACTGGCTCCCCCCACACCATCCCCTCCTGTACCAGCACTCCCCCATCCCTATGCCATGGCCAGCGTTAGCCTCTCTTCTCTACCAGCATCCCCTGCCCTGGCTTAGGACACAGCTAGCTCGGGGCTGGCCTGCAGCGTTGCTGCTTGTGTGGTGTTATCTCCCGGGCTGCTGAAGCGTCTCTCCCTTGCATCCTTCCCACACCGGCTGCACCTGGGGCTCATGCGGCCCCTCTGGCCTCTGCATAAAGCAGGCTCTGCTCAGAGGACAGCAGTGCTGGGAAATCCCCCCAGACCAGGTTTTGCTCCTGGGCTGGGGTGCTCGGGAGCAGCAGGATGCTGGGTGCTCTCCTGAGTGTCTCAGGGGGGCATGGTGGGTATGATCCTGTGGCACTGTGTGCACAGAGATCAGGCAGCTCCAAGCGTCTGCAGTAATTTACCTCCGTGCGTTAACTCCGGCCATGCAGGGGGAGAACATGGCATAAATACACTGCCCTGCTGGCTGCCTGCAGGCAGCTCTGTGCCGGACCTTTGGGAAAGAGCCAGTGGCAGCTGTAGCAGGAGCTTGGGAGGACGGAGCCCATTTTTCAGGGACTGGCCCCCAGCCCAGGGCCCAATGCTACAGTCGTGGCAGGGGCAGCCCATGCCGGGGTGGGCGCAGGAAATCAGGACTCCAGGCCCCGGAAGCCTCGGCCTTTCCCTTTGTGTCAGGATCAGTGAGAGAAGCCCACTTATCCCGTGGCCATCACGGGGCCGAGGTTCTAGGTGAGCTGGCATCTCTGCAGGCTACCTGCGGCTCCCCAGCTCCAAGCACAGAGCATCGTCCCAGAGGACATTCACTCAGAGCGTCCTGAGGTGGAGCTGCAGTAATGGCCTCGCTGTGGGGCCCCCTGGGATGTGGGACTTCGGGGTCAGAGAGTAGAGGCCTGGAGGTGGGAGTCCGACACACCCAAAGTGCTGACAGCCAGGGAGTGTAGAGTTAGGGTGCTACTTCACGCCTGGCACAGCGCACCCCCTCAGCGCTGCCTTGCATGGATGGCAGAACCTTGCTGGATTGTGCTTCTGGGAGCAGAGACTAACCTGGAAGTAACTCATTGCAGGCCCCGCCGTACTGCTCTACTCACCCCTTGTGCAGCTGGCCCCACACTGATCTCTGCCTGCCAGCAGCCAGCGCTCCCTGGGCAATTGCTGCTGCCCAGGCTGCGATGAGGGGTTTGGGGGGCTGTCTGAATAGGAGTACGGCTTTGGGATGTGCTGAGCTTACAGGAAGTGTCTGTTAGGGACAAGTAAGGTGCTCTGATCCTCTTGCAGAGTCTCAGAGCTCTGTGGAGGTGGGTGTGCCGGAGCAGCCCCCAGTGCAGACAGCACCGCCAAGCCCTGGGATTTGGCTCACTCAGCGAGCATGTGGCTAGTGTTGGTTCCCCTCTGGAAGGGACCCTGGTTCCTACTGTTGGCTGTGGGGAATGGGGAGGAGGAAGCTTATATCTAGTGATCACAGCAGGGGCCAGACAGGCTGGCCAAGCACCTGGATTCTCTCCAGAAGGCAGCGTGGCTTAGAGAATCAGACTTGGGTCTGCCATATCAGAGACCAGTTTCAACCCTTCAGTTACCCAATCTGCAAAATGGAGCAACTGGTTCTTGTACCTCCCCTAGCAGGGGGGTCCAAGACCTTGGTCACTAGCCTGGGTTGTGAAAGACACAGGAATGTTCGTAGCAATCAGTGCAAGAGGGTCTCCTGGCTCCTCGTTCAGTGCCTGTCTGGCCAGGAGAGGCTGTTTTGGCAGAGGACCTCTAGCACTGCACACGGTGCTGGCCATCCCTGGGGAAGGCATTGCTACCTGCCACACCAGCCCGGAGAACCAAAAATCCAAGCTAAGAACTCTTTCTGAATTGGGTTTCTGAGCTTGTTCTTGGGGCCGGCCTCTAGATCTCAGTGCGGGGTCCCCGTCAGAAGCCTGCCCCGTCCGTCCCTAAGCTGCAACAAATGGGTTATAAGAAATTGAGGTCTTACAAAACCAATCATTTTGGAGGGCTGTATCTTGGGCACCCTTTGATCCAGTGACCCCAAAAGTGCCCCACATTCTCCCCTGGGCCTGAAACTAGCAGACCACTTTCCAAGCCCATCTGACTGGGGGCGTAGGCTTCAGAGAGGATGGAAAATTCAAACAGAAGCCATGCTGCAACCTTAACAGTGAGCCAGCTCTTGTTGTTCTATAATCCTACCTACCCCCCATGCCTTCTGTCGGCCCTCACAGAGAGCAGGACTCATGCTCATCCCGACTGGCCTCCATACAAACAGAGTTAGGGAGCAGCTGCACACAGATGCCAGGAGGCTGCAGGGCTTGGACTCTCATTTATTGGAAAAAGGAAGATGCTCATGAAGAAGGCCCACGAGGCAGTGAGTCCCATTGGACGTCTTGGGGCTGGGAGCTGGTCGGTACCGGCACCACTCCCCTGGGGAATCCTGCACTCCCGAGGAGGGAACAGGCAGCGATGTGTGTGTGTGTGGGAGGGGGGCGGCGGAACGTGTGGGCACGCAGAGAGAGGGGCCCAGCAGAAACAATTGAGGGCAGAACGGGTGCCCCCTTTGGCACCGTTAGACTGTGCAGGGAGTGCATGAAGATTGTGTCCCCCCGGGACATTCCCAGCAGGCCCACCACAGAGCCATCGCGCCGCGACACCCTTGCAATTGAAGGAATACAGGGAAGCAACCCTGTTGCCTGGCACTGCCTGTTCCCCTTCGGCAGCCTCTCCACAAGGCCCGCAAGTTGGCCTTGGGGGCTGGCTGCCATTGGCTATGGTGCCAAGGCCCTGTTCTATGCCATGCTGCCCCGGAAGTGACCGTTCCCCAGCCCCGTGCTCAGTGAGGACGTGGCTGGTCAGTTTGTCCGTGCAAAGCAAGGAGGGCTCGCTCACAGACTGCCTGGAGAAACCAGCCCTGGGCGGGAACTCGGCAGGTGCCAGTACTCTGCCATCGTTAGGCTCCAGTCTGCGGTGCCCGCCTCAGGTCACGTGTTCCCCTGGCCCAGAGCCTTGGGGCCGGGCGTCTGGTTCTGGGATTTCAGCAGCTGCAGGGCAGGCTGGGGCTGGGGTGTGGAGCTGTGCTGGGGCTCAGCGCTGAGCCCTGCTGGCATGTTGCGCAGCTGCTTCCGGTACTGCACAAACATACAGAGCTTCAGCGCGACGGCCAGCACGTTCTTGCCCATGAAGATGCCCGAGACCCGGGCGTCCCTGAAGAAGACCATGTTGCTCCCCCTGATGAAGAGGGTGGCGATGTTGACAGTGAGCAGGCTCAGTATAGGGTAGAGCATCATCCGGTGCGGGACGATGCTGAACCCTTGCATGCTGATCTCGCACAGGGACACGCAAGGGAGAGTCAAGAGCAAAATGTAGCAGTAGAAGAACATGAGGCCTTCGGCCCAGAGGGGCAGCCCTTTCTTCTGGGGCTCCCACAGGTTGGCCTGGATGTCCAGCACGTCCAGCATGTCAATGATGACCCAGAAGAGGCGGTTGCGGAGGTCCTCCTTCTTCTTGAAGGTCCGGACGTAGTCCATATGCTCAGTGGCTACCAGCAGCACATAGAGGGCTGGGATGCAGACAGACAACAGCAGGGTCAGGGCTTTGCGTGCCAGAAGGTCCAGGGTCTTCCGGTCAGCCTTGTAGTTCTGGTAGACAAAGTAGACCTTGATCTCCAACACAAAGACGTAAAGGAACCAAAGGATCATGGCGTAGCCGCGCTTGGCTGTCCTCACCTCGGCCCCGACCCAGACCGCCATGTACCGGAGCACCAGCAGGAAGCAGAGGTCACCCACCGAGACCATGAGGCAGATGCCCAGTTTCCGGGAGCCCTGGTTCTGCTCCACCAGGTAAGCATCCATCAGCACCAAGCTGCTCATGATGAGGATGGTGGAGAGGCAGACATGGGGCTTGTTGACGGGCGGTGGGGGAACCATCCTGGAAGGAGGAACACATGGGTCAGTCAGGCAGCTACTTTGCTATAGGGCTCTCTCTGCTCTGTTCAAATCTCCCCGGCCTTGGTGGGCAGTACGTTCCTCCCTGCCACCTCTTTCCCAGTCAGCTGTGGGCAGCAGGGGGCGGGGTGCTGCTTTGCATTGCTGAGGTCTGCCTCCCCACCCAGCATGCCTGTGCCAGGTCCCCCTCTGCCCCCCCAACAGTATCCCTGCGCCAGGCGCCTCGTGCCCCCCATTATACCCCTGCCAACCCACAGTGCAATTAAAACTGCTATTAATCATGACTAATTTTTAAAATCTAGTTAATTTATTTTGCGTTAATTGCTTGCATTAACTGCAATTAATTGACAGCCCTAATTGCCAGTGACAGAGGATCCACCATGACCCTTGGTAAATTGCGCCAATGGTTAATTACCCTCATGGTTAAAATGTAATCTTATTTCCAGTCTGAATTTGTCTAGTTTCAATTTCCAGCCATTGCATCTTGTTAGACTTTTGTCTGCTACAATGAAGAGCCCATCATCAAATTTTTGTTCAAGTCGAGACTGTGATTACGAAATGGCAAATTGGTTTTCAATGTCTCTGTATGTGAACTTTGGAGATGATGCAAAACTCTGCTTTAAACAAACCCTGTGACACCCTTCGTGCCGATGCAGCTGTTACCGCTCCAGGTTTCTGTGTCCCCGCTGACCCTCGTAGGGGCACCTTTCACTAGTCTGTAACACGCGGGAATGTGAAGGGGCGAGGTCCCGTTATTTGATAAATGTCTTGTAGTGTCACTTTGCCTTGTGCCATCCAAGGGCCTCGATTTGATAAATTCCTCCTGTGCCCAGACCTCTCACGCTGTGCACAGAGAAACCTAGAGCAAGGACTCAAACAGCCAGGGCACCAACCCTCACATCCAGGGTGTTGCGATCTGGGCGCTGTGTTTTAGCTTAGTGCTCCGGATTCCTCAAGTGCTGGGGCAGGGAAGTGTTGCCTGATATGCCCCCCTCCTCCTCCATCCGTGCAGAGTAGTGTCCTCCCCAGGTACCAGGGAGAATGCCACCACTCTGGTTCTGTCTCTCTTTCTGGCCTGGGCATGGCACGGGTGCAGCTGCTGCGGCTTGCTGCATGGGGAAAAGAGGAGGAGCAGAGCCAGGACCCTGACTGCTGTTGCTCCACAGCTGCCCTGGCGAGAAGCCAGCACCAGGGCTGAGACTGGAGGAGGAGGAGGGGAGTGTGTTTGTCCCAGTGGAGGCACGGAAGCCCCCTGCTAACCAACATGGCTGGCGGCTAAGCCTGGAGCAGTCTGAGGCTATGGGCATAGCATGCTGAGCCACACTCCGCCCTGGCTGCGCCCTGAAGGTCCCAAGTTAAAATCCTGCTGAGCACCTGTGCCCAGAGAAAAATAGCATGTGATCATGCCGGTAAAGGCGGTGGCCTAATGCATGTACCCAAGGGGCACAGTCCAGATTGCAGAGGTAAACGAACATCCCCCAGTGCATGGGCTGGGTTGGGGGGGACCCAGCAGGGGCCTGGGCTTGGTCCACACTGATTTAGTATTTTCACCTGTGATCTGGAAGTGAGCGGTGAGCAGCAGGTAACACTTAATTGGGAGCTGTGATCAACAATGAAGACAGAACAAAAGAGCCCGAGGGACCCAGCAGGGGCAGAAATGACCAAGCTGAGACGCAGCTGGGATGGATGGAGCTACCCCAGCTGGGGAGAACAATTGACACCCCCCGTCATGGGGAGAAACCAACCTAGGAGACAGTGCGGCTGAGAGAGCCGAAGCCCTTGCTTACACTAGTGTCTCCCCTTATACTTTCCCTTCATTCTCACTGCTGGGGCAGCCCCCCTGGCCTCCCGCATGGGGGCCACGGTGCCACGCAGGCCTGCTCCCAGCTGGGTTAGCCGAGACGTGGTTAAACACCAGCAGCTGCCACTGGAAGGGCTGAACCCGGCGGCGCAGCAAGGGCGGGGAAGAGCCAGGCAAAGGCAGAGCCCTGGGGCCACAGTGGACGTCAGCGCAGACCCCAGCCGGAAATGCAACGTGGCAGCGAAATTGGCAATGCGACTGAGGGCTGCAGGCCCAGAGGCAGCACCTTGCTGAGCAGGGGGTGGCCCCTGAATGCGCAGCTGGGCCAGGCCCAGCGCCCTCCATTGTGGGCACCACATTACCAGAAAAACGCTGACAGCCGGAGGGAATTCGGAGAAGAGCCACAACATGGTCAGGGACTAAAGCGTTAAGAGTTCAGTGAGTCCAGCTCAGCTCAGCAAGGGCAGCTATGCTGTGGCTGTGAGAGGAGGAGAAATAGAGTCCCTGCCCCAGAGAGGCTTTCTCCTGGGGAATTGACTTCCCAGGGATAGGGCCAGGAGCCCTCCAGTGCCTGGGCCATTGCAAACCTGCCTGGCCCCAGCCCTGGAGAATGGCCCATAGGGCCTGTCCTACACTGTCCAGCTCTAATATATGTCACTTGATCCTATGACTCTCCTCTGGCCATGGCCACACTCCTGCCCCCGCTGACCCCCGCCTGCCCGGCCACAGCAGTACTCCAGACCCCCACGGGTCGGGCAGAGCTCCTGGAGCACCAGCCCGCCTCTCTGGCCAGGGCTCCGTGAGGCCCCACCAGCTCCTGGGCCCGCACTGCTGGCGCAGACTGGCCAGGGCACAAGCTCCCAGCCCCTTGCAGACAGCTGGCATCTCACTCGCTGCCGCCAACAGCACCAGGCCCAGGACTGCCCTGGCCAGGAGAGGCACGGCTGTGCCGGTGCCAAGTAGCCCAGGTGGGACAAGACGTCATACAACCCCCTATTCCCCCCACGCGTGTGCGTGTGCCCTCTGCCTGCCCTCCTCAGTGTCGCCAGCCCAGCCGGGCAGTGCCAGCCAGGCCCACCAACGCAGTTGGCTCCCTGGGGCACCCTGGGGAGACGGCTGCCGAGCCACCAGGGCCCCCCCGGCTCCCTGTCTCCAGGGCCCCGTCCCCCTGCCCTGTGCAGGGGGCAGGCTAGGGACTCTCTGCCCTGCCAGGCCACGGCAGCAGGTTCAGGTCTGCCCCAGCCCCGGGTCACTCGCCCTCCTGCGTGGGGGGCGATTCCCAGCCGGCCCCGGCATGTGCCGGCCTCAGCCCCGGCCGCTGGGAAGGGGCAGCCGAGCGCGGAGCGGGGCTTTACCTCGCGCCGGTCTCTGCCGAGATGCTGCTTCCCCTACGCGGCCAGCGCCTGCTCCCGGGCTGGGCGGCCGGAGCCGGGCGCTCCCCGCTGCTCCGGGCCCCTGCGAGCCGCTGGAGGCCGGGCGCGGGCGGGCAGCTGCCGGCGGCTCCCGGGCTCTCCCTGCAGCGGGACCCCAGGGCGGGCGGCGAGCCGGGGCTGGGAGAGCGGCCGCGGCGCTGCCAGGTCCATGCCCGGCCCCGGTGCTGCGGCTGCAGCGCGGCCCGGCCCGGCGGCGCCCTCCCCGGCTGCCTGCGCGCTGGCCCCGCGGAGCTCAGCGCCCGGGCTCGCCGCCGTCCCAGGCGCCCCTCGCTCGGTCCCGCAGCGCGGCCCCTGCCGGGCTCCGCTCCCGTCCTGTCCGCAGGCTGCCGGCCGGCTGGCGGCGCCGCTGCGGGGAGGCCGCGGCGGGTGGGAAGCAGGGAGGCGGCGGAGCGCAGCGGGCGGGTGGCGCCGTGGTCGCTGCCGCTGGGCAGAGGGTCACCGGGCAGCTGTTCCCGCGTGGGGCCGCAGGGTCTGGCTGCAGCTGCCCGGCTCCCCGTTGGCCGCCAGGACAGACACATGCTGCTCTGGACACACCCACCCACGCCCCTGCAGACAGGGGCGTTCAGAGCGGTGAGCTGGGTCCCAGGGTAGCAGAGAGACAAGGTGGAGGAGGGAATAGCTTCTACTGGACCAGCTTCTGCTGGAAAGAGAGACAGGCTTTGGAGCGTGCCCAGAGCTCATCCTCAGGGCGGGGAGAGGTCACTGCTAAATACAAGGTGGAACAGCTTCTTGGGCATAAGTAGTTAGCACATATTTCAAGGGACCTTTCAGGGTGAAGTGGCTGGTTAACACCCCTCCTGCCACAGCGGTCCAGGAGAAAAAAAAAGCGGGGGTGTTTAGTGCGTTACAGATTGTTGTAAGCCATACCTCCCTGTTCAGTCCACGGTTGTTAGTGCCTAGCAAAGTTAGGAATGTAAGCTCCCAGGCTTGTCATTTGAAGGTGTTGTGCAGGTTTCCTTTGGAGGATGAAGACTGAGAGGTCAGGTCTAGAGTGAGCCCTCTGTGAAAAGTGTTCACCATGCCGGTGAGAGAGTGTTTTTGTCTTTTTATCATTTTTCTGTGTGACTTCTTTGGAGAGCGCAGCAACTGTCTGGTTTCACCCACATACAGCGGGTGAAACCAGAGAGCAGTTGTTTCTGGGACATTTAGTGCACTGGATGAAGTACACGACATGTTGTGATAGGCTTGTGTAGGGCGCCAGGGACCACTCTAGTTCTCTGGTAGAAGCTTCTCTGATAATGTTTCAACAAGAAGATTGAGTAAAATATGAGCAAGGATTTACCATCTACAGAGAGCAGGGAGATACACAGTCAGATCTGTTGCCTTTATTTGTGTATAGTGTAACTATGATTGCATCTTTGACATCCAGGAGAATGTTCTCAGTTTCCCAGATATCTTTAATACGTTAATACGGATAGTTAACCGTTTGGGGGCCTGCAAGTTGAAAAATTTCCACTGGCATGTTGTCTTTGCCTGGCAATTGCCTGACTTCATTTGTTTGATAACTTTTTGCACTTCCTCAACAGTAGGTGAGGAGGCAATTTCTTCATGTGTGGGGTGCTGGCTTAGCTCCTCTAGCATCTGAGAGTTGACACTAGAGGGACAGTGGAATAGCTCGGCAAAGTGCTGCCCCCCATCTTTTCGAGATGCCATTTTTGTCTTTGAATTAGGTGGATGCCTCTGAACTCTTCAGCGGAGCTGGTCCCAAAATAACGGTGCTGTGTTCGTATCAGCGTAAGCCTGTATTTCTTCTGCTTTCTTTCCTCACTAGTTCCTCGCTCTGGGAGAACATAAAGCTGTAACAGCTAAGCCTAATCGCTAGGACATCACAATTGCTTGCAAGACTACTGTTGGTGTGTTCTGTTCATGCCTAGAACATTGGTTGTGTCTACAGTTGGTTGAAGAAGTGTTGATTGTCTACTAATGTGATTCTGGGTGAATTAATACATTGATTGTTAAGAATAAAAAAATGTCCTGGTTTAAGAAATATTGTCTAAGATAAAAGTTGACCTGAAAAGAACCTGGCCAACTTTTTAAAGACTCTTGGGTGCAAGTTATCCAGGCCTTCTGATAATGGGCTGGAAAGAACTTCATCAGCCTCATGTGATTAGAGTACATTATCCTGTTTTTTTCCAGATACAGAACAGAAATATTTATTGAATACTTCTTCCTTTTCTGCATCATTATTAACAATATTACCATCTCCATCTAGTAATGGGACTATACCATTGCTTGGAGTTCCGTTGTTCCTAAGATACTTAAAAATTCCTTCTTATGGTCCTTAGCCCTGCAAGCCATGGATTTTTGCCTGATGGCTTTAGTTTCCCTTATCAACTTTCTACACTTCATAACTTTTAATTTATACTGATTACTATCTATTTACCCCTTTTCCCATTTGTTATGTATTCCTTTTTAATTTCTAATTCCTGCCTTCACTTTTGCACTTACTCAGGATGGGCTTTTAGCCAGAGTTATGCTCTTTCTTGACTGTAGAATCGTGGCTTTTTGGCCACTTAATGGTCTCCACTTCAAGAAGTCCCAATTTTAATTCGCATTTTTCTGCCTGATGTTTCACTCATCATTTTCCTCAGCTCTGGGAAATTAGCCCTTTGAAGTACCCAGTATGTGTATTACTGGTTGGCACTGTCCCTTGTTTGGCATACTGAATGTAATCAGGTCATGATCACTGGTTCCTAGGCACACCAACTTCCAGCCCAGTGATTAATTCATCTTTATCTGTCATAATTAGGTCCACAATAGAGTAACCTTGTGTTGGGTGCAATACCTTTTGTGTCAGGAAATTATCATCCATACTTTTTAGAAACTCACTGTTTTATTGAGACCTCCCGTATATGTCTCCCAACTGAAATCCCCCATAACAACACAGCTTTTCCTTCCAGATATTAAAGACCATTGCTGAAGGAATAAGTAATTCTGCTCTCTGGTGCGATTCAGAGGTCTGCAATGGATCCCCACCAGCACCCCTACCTGGACTTTGTACATTAGCACATTGACCCATGTGCATTCAAGATCCTGTGGTTCTGAGTTATCAATAACTTTAAAGCAGGTAATGATGCCTTCAGTGTAGAATGTCTCCCCCACCCCCTCCCGTCCTTCCTGAGCAGTTTACACCCAGTGATTGTAACATTCCAGTCATGCCAGTTGTCCCCAGGTTTCAGTGGTGTGAGCTGTATCAGATTTCTTCTCATCAGTGAGAATTTCCAGTTCCTCTTGCTCGTTACCCAGATGCCCAGCATTGGGATGGAAGCAATTGAAAAACTTCTCTTCACGTTCTTTGTCACGTCAGTTGAATGAGGTTTTGAGGCCCTGAGTATGAGTTTGTACTGCCTTTGCCTCCAGAGCACTCTCTAGATTGGAGCTAGCAAAGAGGCCCAGCAAACGGGAGTTTGCAAGGGAGGTTAGAGAGGGAGCAAGAGAGCCAGACACACCTGATTAACATTCTCTAAGGCCAATAAACACCCCCTCCAAAAATCCCCCGAACAAACCAGCCCAACAAAGAAAGCTGCAGGAGTAAAAGGAATGCAGGCAGAAGTCCAGCAGCAGAGTGGGGCTAGCCAGTCAATTGCACTGAGCGCAGCGTGGATTATGGGCAGGTGGTGTGTGTGTGCATTCGGTGCGAGGAGTTCATACCCTTCGGAGACTCTGCCCAAGCTCTGGAGACCAGAGGGGCTGAACTGGGGGAGCACAGGGAGACAGAGAGAGGTACGTAGAGGAGACTTTCCAGGACACAGCAAAGCGGTCCCACCCCCGCTCTGACAGCCTCTGTGCTGTCCAGGAGGATGAAAGTCTCGGGGAAGGGGAACATCAAGCTGGAGCAGAGGGAAACAATCTCATATTTGGGACCCTCCTTCCAGACGATGTCATGGTATCTGCTGGCACTGAGGATACCCCTCTCGGGGGGAGGGAACCCCAGTTATTAGGAAGAGAGAGGTAATATTTATGGGGGATTCAATTATTAGAAATACAGATAGCTGGGATTGTGGTGACTGGGAGAACCGCCTGGTGAATTGCCTGCTGGGTGTAAAGGTTGCAGACCACTTGAGACAATGGGATTGTGTGTAGTGCTGGGGAGGAGCCAGTGGTCGTGGTACGTGTAGGTACCAGTGACATAGGGAAAGGTAAGAGAATTGCTGGAGGCCAAATTTCAGCTGCTAGGTAAGAGATTACAGTCCAGGACCTCCGTGGTAGCATTGTCTGAAATTCATCCAGTTCCACCCACAGGGCCAGTTAGACAGGCAGAACTGCGGGGTCTCAGTGTGCGGATGAGACGATGGTGTAGGGAGGAGGGGTTTAGGTTTAGTAGGAACTGGGGAACCTTTTTGGAAAGGGGGAGCCTGTACAGGAGGGATGGGCTCCAACTAAACCAAAACGGGCCTTTGTCTCCCTGATCCCGAGATGTGCAGGGACCCAGCCAACACTGCCACTTCCATTGGTGCCATCCGAGCCCCGACCACCACCTGGGGATGTGAGACTGTGTCTCACCCCTCGAGTCCTTTTCCTTCCCCACCTTCTTTATCGTCTTTCCTATTTCTTTCTGTCCAATGAGAATCTGTCCCATCTCTCTTCGCCAGTCAAGACCATATATTTTGCATCAGTGCCATAAGCCTGGGAGCAGAGAAAGGCAACTGCGTGCAGTGCTGTACAGAGCCAGATGCTGGTACCAATTTGCAGGTCGCACAGTATGGTGGGCTTGTGCAGAAGCGAGGTTGCAAGTTAGCATCAACACCAGACACAGATGCTGCATTTTCTAGTTTTGCTGTTCTTTTGTCCCCCCTTTTGTGTGCGTTTGCCTTGTTTTGTCTTCTAGGAAACAGGGTGAGAGTCTCAAAACAACAGCTCCAGCCCATCTCAACAAAACTTCTCTTTTCCCCGAAAGGGACAGTTTTCCCATTTCAATATGATCTAAGAGACTGTCAAACGGGGGAGGGAGGTGGGTCCTTGTGAAACCTCTCTCCAGCCAGAGGGAGAGGGGACAAGGGACAGCATGAAAATGAGAGCTTGACTTAATACTTGACATTTCAAAGGATTTAACAGCCTTTCCTTCTTTTCTGTATCTTTCATAAAAGGTTAACAGGATGTTTAATGGGGAGTTTGCCACGGCTCTAAGCAGGCTGAGGTCTTTGTATGGCAAATGCCAAACCTTAACACTGTTTAATGTGGGACAGCAACAGGGTTGTGTTAAGACCTTCGGGCCCACATATTCCATCAAAATTAATACAACAGCCCCCAGGTTGAAATCTCCCATGGCCATGGTTTTCCTTCCTCCGCATTATGGACAAATGCCTAAGGAGCAGATCATCCTGTTCCCTAGTGAGGTGGTCTGTGATAGACACCTGCCAGCACAGGAGATTAGTGAACCCATTACTGGAGCGGTCTGTACAGTTCTGGGATCAACACTTAAAAAGCGATGTTGACCAATTGGAAAGAGACACAAGTTCGGGAAAACCTCCCCTGCAGTGAGAGACTGAAGAAGTGCAATTTAGGTAGCTTACTGGAGAGAGGATTAAGAAGCGATTTGATCACCTACTTGGGGACAAGCTTTCTGATAGGAGAGGTCTCTTTAGCAGACCAGGCAGAATGAGATCCAGCAGCTGGAAGCTGAAGCCAGACCCAGTCAGACTAGAAATAAAGTACAAATTGTTAAGTGAGAGGAATTCATCATTGGAACAATTTACCCCGGGGATGTGATAGATCATCCAGCCCATGGAGCCTTTACATCCAAATTGGGGGTCTAATTTTCAAAAGTGTCTGAGTGATTTAGGAGTTGTGCCAGCCAGGCTCTATGTCATGAGACCTGGCACCGTCACCCAGAGGTGCAGGGGCTGCCTGTGACCAAGGACACACAGAGAGAGACACTGACCGTTGCCCAAACCAGCCACTGGGTGTCACTGCAGCTCCACAGGGCAGCTGCTGCTCACTCTGCTCAGGATGGACAGGGAGATGCTTGCTTCCACAAGGCCGACTCAGGACCCTTCTTGCATGGATTCTGCCCACCGTGACTTTACCACCCACCTGGGGTCCAGAGCACCCAAATCCCTGGATCTCCACATGCAGCCCTGGGGTCTAAAGCATCCCCAAATCCCTGGGTGCCCCTCTGCCCCTTTGGTATTTAGACCACCTGCAAATCAACAGATCTCCTCCCCCACCAGAATCTGGGGCTCCTGCTGTGTCGTGCCCCCAAGGTTTGTGGTGCCTGCCAGCGTTCTGTGCTGCATGGACCCCGGAGTAGGGATGAGCTTGGGCAACGTGTTGTGCCTCCTTCTGGCCAAAGCTCATGGGGATCTTCCAGGGGAAAACTTGGAGAGAAACACAAAGTGAGTTTGGTTGAATTTTTCCTGGAAGTGGCTGTGTGTCTCCGTTAAGCTGGG
Organism: Eretmochelys imbricata; assembly: GCF_965152235.1. NCBI lineage: Eukaryota > Metazoa > Chordata > Testudines > Cheloniidae > Eretmochelys > Eretmochelys imbricata. Next base: position 208,774,808 of record NC_135574.1, on the reverse strand, counting down.
AGTGGAGCTGCAGTTCTCAGGGAACAGTCACTCGACAACAAAGGCCAGAATTTCCAGCTGCTCCGCTCCCAGGATCCTGCTCTGAGCAGCCAGAGTGGGGCTAGTTCCCTATTCCTGGGGCCCCTGCAGGCAAGTAAAGCAGCTGGGTGACCTGCTTGATGATTTATACCTGCAGGGAAGGAAGCAGCTCTGCCCCAGGCCTGCCACACCAGGCTGGGACTAGCGATGCTTGTAAAGGATTGATTGGTGTGATCAGGGCCATGTGTCGGGGGAGTCAAGGTGTTGGCTGAGACAGTCCTACCGAGTGCAGGGCTGCAGGAAGGTGCCCAGGTGGCTGCTGTTCCTGGGTGTACTGCTGGGGTAGCTGTGCTGGCCCAGCCATGGGGGGACATTAGGCAAATCCAGGGAGGTCAGACTCATCTGGAAGGAGGAAGCTGGCCCAGATTTTGCCAGGCCTGCCCAGAGAGACCTTGCTCAGGAATCCTCTGGTGAGGGCAGGAGGGGTCTGCCTGCCAGCTGACACCAGGTACCCACCCACTCACTTCCTATAAAGTGGTGCGTGCGAGCTCTGTCTGATGCTGAGGTGGAAACCTTGGGGGGTCTCTGTTCCGTGGACACTTGTGTGGATTGAGCAGGATTTCCACAGAGAGGAGAATGCTTCCCACTTCACTTAGAGCATCCTTCTGAAGGGTGTGTTCAGCAGGACTCCATTGTTTTACTAGAACTCACCTGGCATGGAATTGCATACCCCGGAGTGCAGCATATTGCTCCGAGACGGAGAGCGGGTAGGATACCAGCCAGTACAGACCCATTCACTTGTGAACTGGAAGTGCTGAAATCAAGGCCCCAGAGAGATCCCAGCCCCACATGGGAGCCTTGAAACGAGGGACTTGCGAAGAACATAAAGGGCCAGGTACTCTGCAGAGGTAGGGTCTGCCCTGCCATGTGCGGAGGGACTAGCCACTAGCTGTGGTTAGTTAGAACACGGTGCACTCTGGAAATGCCTCCTTCCCGCCTCCAGCGCGGCTCTGGAGGAGCTGTATGGTGGAGGGCGGCATAGAACCAGCGCAGCTGGCTGCATGCTCCCCGTGGACTCCCCTGTTGTGGGTGAAACCCTAGCAGGGGAGACCGGGAACAGAATCTGGCTTATCTGGTGCAATTACAAAGGGACCGGGGCAGTGAGTCTGCCCCAAACTCTTTCAGTTGGGGTGGTGTGTGTAAACTGTCCGTGCCCTGACCGGAGTGGCCGTCTCCACTAGCTTGCCCTGAAAGGAGAGCCTCCGGGATTCTGTGCCGTCCAGCAGCGCTCAGCTGGACTTCATAGGATCTCTGAGCCCTGAAGAGCGTGGCCCAGAGGGTTAGAGCTCTGCTGGCTGCTGCAGAATCATAAGCCCCAAAATGCATGACTCACAGGAATGATAAAGGCTAGCAGCTTATCAGAGAAGCTTTCCATGAAGAACTCCGAAGTGTTATACCCGAAAGCACAAGAGCTGTTGCTATGGAGCAGAGATAGTTGGCTGAGCAAGCAGGGCCCCAAGGGGGAGAGATGGCAGGAGATGGGAAAGTGGGGACCTGGGGCCGGGGGAGTGGAATGGGGAGGGAAAAGCAGGGACTAGGACAGTAAGGACCCTGGGGACGGGGGGCACACAGAGAACCTGGAATGCAGTGGGGGCACACTGTCCCAGGCATGGGGGCAAAGGAGAAATGTGGGTACATACAGAGCCTCTGCCATGGGAGGGAAGGGGATGTCACACAGTCCACCTGCCATGGAGTGGGGCAAATGGAGGACAATGGTACAGAAGATATACAGAGCCCCTGGGGAACGGGATACACACAGAGACCCTGGCATGAGGGGAGAGTGGTGGGAGTTGCGGATGGTCCATCCCTGAAATAGAGAAACAGGAGAGGGTGTCACACAGAGAGCTTGGAGGGAGGAGAATGGTGGGCGCAGCACGCTCAGCTGACACAAGGTACACAATGTGATCCATGAGTCCTGGCCTCAGTATGGACTGGTCATCACGATAGCTTGGCTGAGTGCTTGCTACAGCACCCCAGGGATCCGGCCACATGCCGTCTTGCTTCCAGCAGTGAAATCACAGTCAGGTTATCTAGGGGTTTGCTTTCCCCTGGGTGTTCCAGGAGTATCAAATCACTACGAGGAGAAGTAACAGTAGAAGACATAGCTTGACAGCTGCACTGTACAGATCTCCTACCTAAACTACACTGGGCATGGCCGTGAAGCCTCCGTGTGATGGGCTGGGCTACTCAAAGGGCTTCTGGAGAGAGAAAACAATGACTAGGGCCTGGCAAATCATCCACTGGAGGAAAGAGTGAGACAATGGGGACTGTTCAGCATCGAGAAGACCTGAAGAAAAGGACACGACAGAGTTCTTGCCTACATTAGAATATAGTAGGTACTGGGTTTAATAGTACCGGTTGAACTAGGCACTGAAAGACATTCTTAATCCCACGCAAGCATGGCATACAAGGGGGTTGCACCCATTTCACTAAATGTTCCTCAACCAGTTTAGTTCCCTTGGTACAATTTTCTTGTGTGGGCACAGATATAGAAAATAAGGGGAGGGGCAGGGAAGGTAAAGTGGATACTCCTACTGGGCCTTTCTCATAGTTCATGAAGAAGGAGCCCTCCACTGAAACTGAAAGGCAGCAAATTTAAAACTAATCAAAAGAAATACTTTGTACATAATGCACAATTACCCTTTGGAACTCTGTCACAGGATATCATTGTGGCCAAGAGCTTAGCAGGACCCAAAAGGATTGGACACATATATGGAAAAGAACATCTAGACGTTCATTAGATAAACAAATTACAGGGCTATATACACCTTCATGCTTCAGATTGCCTCAGGCCAACTTTAACCCTGGCCAGTTAGTTACACTATAGGGTTTCTTGCTTCTTCCTCTGAAGTGGCTGGTGCTGGTCCCCGTTGAAGATAGAATCCTAGAGCCCTTGTCCAATCCAGTCTATGTAAAGACATGGTTCTTGTAAACCAACTCAGGTTTGAGCTATGCTGTTCCAAAGATGTACCTAATGGTCTGAAATGCCTAAAAACCTTCCCTCCCAAATGCCCCCCATCTCAAAAATGCTTTGTCTAACCTTATGTTTGTTTAACATAAACTTTACTTTAAAAAAATCCTCCTCTAAGTCCCTGTACAGGCCAAATTTCAGATAGACAGTATCGTTTGGGTATTTTGTAGAGCCAGCAGGGAGTAAAACAATCAGACTTGAATGGAAACTCTTTCTTGTCTCACTGAATGTACACATTCTGGAGACTTGCATCTTGCTTCTAAATTCCACCAGGCTCTTGAAAAGCTTAACACTATTTGCCAAGCTCCCAGAGGTTCCAAGCTATCATAATAAGTCCCATGCTAAGGAACAAGGGACAAACGGATTTGAAATGTTTAGATCCATTTTTGAGAGCTGACCTGGCAAAATATCATTAGACACTTTTTCTAAAATGAAAACTCACCAATTTCAGTGTCTCATAAATGCAGATCATCTCCTCCTATTCACTTCAGGCTTCCCGCACCTCCGCCTCTATGACTGAACATGGGACAGTTCAGTCAAAAAAGACCTTTTTCAAGGAAGTCAGCTTTTGGGTGAGGTTGGGGTGCGTGCCTGTCAAAATTCATCTGCACGCTCAGCTCTGCGGTCACCCCCTTGACTCGGGAATCGTAAATAGCATCCAGAATGGCCCTGGTTCTAGTCTGCAGCTGCTGTGTGGGGAGTTCCGGTCTAAACAGAGTACTTGTTTGCTGACGTAGAGGTGCAGGGTTTCTCTTGGGGTTTCACCCCATTCCGTATACACTGTAGCTGGGCCCACCTTGCTCCCCTGGGTAGGATTATGCTGTGAAATAGCTGTAGCAGCCGGTGGTATCTGGGAAGGAGGGCATTTAAACGGGTCTAGTGCTTTTTATGGGAGAGAGGCCACAGGGCTGGCCGGAGTTCCCTGATGCAGGGTTTCGGAGGCCAAGTGCTATTGTTAAGTGTGTGGTCCATTTCTGTTCAGAAAATAAAGTTTGGGGCTAGTCCCCCCTGAACCTTCAGCCTGTTTGAGCCACCAGGCAGTGGCCCTGCTGGGATCTCGGCCTTGGTTGCCCCTTGCACGGGTGCCTTCGAGGAGGAGGAGAAAGAATGTGTGCGCTAGGACCCCTGGGTTCCATCCCGGCGGGGCTGCGCCCATGGAAGGGGGGGTGGGTGGGCCGGGACTCCTAGGTTCCATCCCGGCAGGGCTGCGCCCATGGAGGGGGGGCCGGGACTCCTGGGTTCCATCCCGGCGGCGCCGCGTCCATGGGGGGGCGCGGCCGGGACTCCTGGGTTCCATCCCAACGGGGCTGGGTCTGCCTGGGGCGGGGACCGGTCCAGGACTCCTGGGTTCCATCCCGGCGGGGCTGCGCCCATGTGGGGGGGCCGGGAGTCCTGGGTTCCATCCCGGCGGCGCCGCGTCCATGGAGGGAGGGCCGGGACTCCTGGGTTCCATCCCGGCGGGGCTGCGCCCATGGGGCGGGGGGGCTGGGACTCCTGGGTTCCATCCCGGCGGCGCCGCGTCCATGGGGGGGCGTGGCCGGGACTCCTGGGTTCCATCCCAACGGGGCTGGGTCTGCCTGGGGCGGGGACTGGTCCAGGACCCCTGGGTTCCATCCCGGCGAGTCTGCGCCCATGGGTGGGGGCAGGACTCCTGGGTTCCATCCCAACGGGGCTGGGTCTGCCTGCAGCGGGGACCGGTCCAGGACTCCTGGGTTCCATCCCGGCGGGGCTGCGTCCGCTGGGGGGCGGGGCCAGGACTCCTGGGTTCTATCCCGGCGGGGGGTCTGGGCCCCAGGGGAAGGGGATCCCGGGGCTCAGCGGGACCCGCCCCAGCTCACGAGCTGCCCCCCCCCCCAGAGCAGCGGCCCCTGCCATCTCCTCACGTCACCACGCCCAGCAAAGCCCCGCCCACCAACATGACCCTCCGTGCTCCGATTGGCTGTTTCCCCCACGGCTGGCCACGCCCCTCCTCCCTGGTTGGGCGCGGCTCCCGCGGCTCCCGCCCCTTCCCCTCCGATTGGCTGCGGCCGGAGGCCGGCCCGCCCGCCCGGCGCTGGGGCGGAGGCTGGGCTGAGCCGCGGGTCTGGGGCTCCCGCCGCCCCCTCCAGCGTCGGCTCCGGGGCGGCGGCGGCATCGGGATGGCGGCGGCGGGCGCGCTGGGGGCGGCTCCCGGGGCGGGCGGCGCGGCCGGGCCCCCGGCGGGTCCGTGCGGGGCGGCGGGGTCCGGGCCGGTCCCGGTGCCCATGAACCTGTTCGCCACCTGGGAGATCGACCGCTCGGCGCCCAGCTGCGTGCCCCGGTGAGCGGCGGGGCGGGGCTGTGTGTGTGTAGGGGGCAGTGGGGCGTGGGGGGGCCGTCGGGGGGAGCGTGGGGGGCTGTGGGGAGCCGTCGGGGGGGCGTGGGGGGCTGTCGGCGGGCTGTGGGGCGTGGGGGGGCCGTGGGGAGCCGTCGGGAGGGCGTGGGGGGGCGTCGGCGGGCTGTGTGGCGTGGGGGGGCCATCGGGCGGGCCGTCGGGGGCCTGTGGGGCGTGGGGGGGCCGCCGGGGGGGGCTGTGGGGAGCCGTCAGGGGGCTGTGGGGCTTGGGGAAGCCGTCTGGGGGACGTAGGGGGGCCGTGGGGGGGAGCCTCGGGGGGTGTAGGGTGGGTGTAGGGGGGCTGGGAGGAGTCGGAGGCTGTGGGGTAGCCGTCGGGGTGTGGGGCTGTGGGGTACCATCGGGGGTGTGTGGGGGCTGTGGGGCGTGGGGAGCTGTCGGGGGCTGTGGGGAGTTATTGGCGGTGTAGGGGGGGCTGTGGGGCATGGGGAGCAGGGTGTGTGTGGGGGGTAGAAGTGGGGGTGGGGTAGGCAGTGGGCTGTGGGGAGTTTATGGGGGTTAGTGTGGGGGAAGGTGGGGGGCAGGGGCACGTTGTAGGGAATATGGAGCTTCTGTGCGTGGGGGGGTGGGCTTATGGGGCACGGTTAGTTGGGGGGCTCATCCTTCGGCAATGGGTGCTATGCAGAGGGTGTGCAGAGGTATCTGGGGGGCAGGAGGGGTGTGTGTGGTGTTTGCAGCCCAGTGTGAGGTGGGGAGGTGCTTTGGAAATCCCTTTACATCCTGGCTGGGGGGACGGGTATCCGAGCCTGTCCAGCAGTGGGTCTGAGCGGGGAGGGATGTAGGAACCCCTGGCGGGAGGGCTGTGGTGGGGCGGGTGCTTGTTCTGGTGGGTTTTATAGAAAACTCTCTGGGTTTTGTGGGGTTGGAGGGAGCGGTGGGTTTGAAGGACCTGAGAGCAGAGTGATTTGGGTTGTGGGTGAAGAGCGTTCGTGGTGAGGCTCTTTGGGACTGACGGAGAAAGGTGAGTAGGTTTGGGCCACAGTATATGGCCTGGTTTTCACGGACATTTAGGGCGTTCATAGTGTAACCGGTTCTCTGGTCTTGGGGGAGTTGGAGTGTCACAGCTTGGTCTCAGTCTGCTTCCCCCACCCCCACATCACACCTGGTTAGCCTGCTCTGGGGATGCCTTTCCAAACGGAGTATCAGGAATGGAAGAAGAGTGGCTTGAGTGCCTAGCGGGAGCTCACTTTCCATAGCTTCACTCTCGCACCTGGGGCAGGTGCCTCCCAGAACTCCCTTGTGCTGCTCCCATCTTCTGTGCTGCTCTCATCCCTGCTTTTGTTAGCTAGAGACACAGCCTCTCTCTCTGCCACCATGTGGGAGGCACTTTCTAACCAGAGAAGACGACACAATCCCTGACCTGAGGCGCTCACGATCTAAAGGCAGGCAGTGTAGGATGATGGGGTGTAACTGAGGTCCCGCCTGTCAACAACACTTTTAAAATAGGATATGTAAATGATTCCCAAATTGCTTTTTGTCCTCATTGGTCAGCGAGATTCCCATAGGACTCCTGGTAGGAGTGGATGTGGAGAGGGTAGTAGTCTCATGTGGGTCTTGGGGTGGAGGGATGACATAGTGAAGAAGGCATGGAGAGTGAGTTGACATACAGGTAGATGAGGCTCTGCAGTGGAAAATGAGGCAAGGGTGGATAAAAGCGAGGTGGGCCGAGCTATGCAGGCTTCTGAATATTAAGGCAAACAGCTTGAATTCTTTGCAGTGGAGGACATGGTCACTCTGATGGACACTGAAGACGATTCTACCAGCAACGTATTTTGTATGGAGTGGAGGAAAGCAGTGTACCAGAGGGGCCAGGATAAAGAAATTGCAGTAATCTGGGTGGAAATGAGGGGCCAGATGAGTTTTCACTGGAGGATTCAGAGAAAAGACCAGACTTGAGAGGTTATAGGGGAGGAAGTGGCCGTATTTGGATGTTGCTTAAAATTTGGACCTGTCTTGCTTAGTTCTTTAAACAGCCTAATTATGACTGGCTAGATGAATCTTAGCTTAGCGGAAAAACTGACACAAATGAACACACTTTTCTTGTTCAGAGGGGAGAGAATTGTGCTTGTGACAGACTTTTAAATGAGATTGCTGGACATCAGAGTTGGCTTTTAGAAACAAGTGTCACTCTTCTTATTTCTTTGCCTACTTTGTGAAGGCAAATGTACCTCAAATGCTGTGTTGTCTGACTTATTTATCAAACTTTTTTACATTTTCTTCCTCAATGCTGTGTGTCTATGTAAGATCTTGTATTGATGCCCTCCCCATAGCGCATGACTGCAGAAGCACCTGTTTCTCTTCTCCGGAGTGCTCAAGTTACTGGAATGATAGATAGCAATAGCATTTGAAGATATTTTTGAGCTGTAATTCCTTTGGCTAATGTATTCTCTTGGCCTGAGCAAGGGAACTGAAACTTAGCCTTCTGCACCTCCGTCCTGGCACTATTTGCCTCATCTCATGAGCGAAGCTCTTCCTTGAAGAGCGTACTGTTGCCCCTGGTGCCAGCTGCAGCAAAGTGTTTAGAAATGCCTTTGGCATCAGTGAATTCACTGAAGCCTGAATTCTAGCAAGAGAAGCAGCAAGAAATGTTGTTTCCATTACTGAGCCATGCTGGCCCAACTTTTATCTGATGCTCAGGTGGCTATATCTGCTCAAGTGTAGATGGCTTTTTTGTTGTTGACAGTGCCTGGCTGGATTAGACCCAGACCAGATGTGGACACGCCATATTCAAGAACTTGATTTTCAAATATGGATTTTGCGTGGTAGTGAAAACCCTTTTGCTCTAAATCTCAGACTGATTTGTACGCCAAGATCTTTAGTGCAATGCAGGTACTCATAGTTGATCCTAGGATGTTGTTAAAAAGACCCACTGGTGTAATCATGAACATTTGTGTTGGGTGCTAACCTTATGGATGGATGATGGCATGTCTGGATTTAATAGACCTGCTTATGACAGGTGAAGAACAAGAACAAAAAAATTCCTGTAGCAACTCTTGAGGCTCTGGAAGCCAGAGGGCACTGGAGATCTTAATTAACCTGGTGTCTTTTGGTTGACAAATCCATGCAGAGAGGCCCTTTGGTTACTTAGATGATAACTTAAACAGGAAAAGCGTTAGAGTCAAAATGGCTTCTTCTCCGTTTATCTTCATGTCTGTCAACGTGGTATGTAAATTTGCACAAAACTTAGGCAGATTGAAAACCCAGAACAAAAATGTCTCTCTCTCCATTCTTCTGGGTCTGGCGAATGTGTAGGGTTTTTAAGAGCATCTCTGTACTGATGGGGAGGAATTAAGTGAAAATAAAAGAATATTAAGGAAACTTGCAATCGGTGACTGAGCAACTTGAATGAGCTAAAATATTCTGAATAAACTATAAATTGGCAGCAGAAACCTGGATAGCAGTGACGCTGAAAGAGACCTTGGGTGAGAGGACAGGATCTTGGATAGGAACTCGGAATGTGATATGTCTGCAAAAAAGCCAGTGCAATTTGGGGCTACATACTCATATTCCGAGGCTGAATCACAACACGGAGCAGGGAAGTAGTAGTTTCTCTCTACAGCTCTGGGTGACTTACTGTTATGCTTGCTTCTGAGCATGTTACCAGCTGGGTATTGACAAAGTAGAGTTCAAAGAAGAACAGCAATGATCAGGGGACTAAAGAGAGGGATTTATGCAGAATGAGTAAAGATGCCATCTATCTATCAGCTGAGTTCGGTGGCAAGATGTGTGCGTGTGCACACAACCTACAAGAAAGAGAAGACTACACACCAAGGAGGGAAGAAATGTTTTTGGGGTGGTAAAAGGCAAATAAGTAGAAGTAAAGGGATGACTCTTAGAGAGGTGAAAATATTGGAAGAAGTTTGTACGGTAGGTTTGAGATGGGATTTAAGGGGGAAGTAAAGGGAATAGGAAGTGGGTTGGCTGCTACTTTGAAGAGCACTTCTTGTAGTGGCTTCCCATAGAATGGGAATCCTGTGGCTGACCCCAAGGACTGGTCACTAGGTCTCTGGTGTTTAAGGAATGAGAGGGGGTTAATTTATTTTGAGGCCAGAAGGGACTATCGTCTAGTCTGACTTCTTGTACAACTCAGGCCAGAGAATTTCACCCAGGAATTCCTGTGGTGATCACATCCACTGTATCCCTAGATAAATTCTTCCTATTGCTAATTTCCCTCTGGGTTTAAAGATTTGCACTCTGTCTTCATCCTTAATTTATCTAAATTCAGTTTCCGGTCATTGGAGCTTGTTGTGTCTTTGGTTTGAAAAGCTCTCTGCTATCAGAAATTTTCTCCCCATATAGCTAACGTATAGCTACATACAGACCGTGGTCAAGTCTCTCTTAACTTTCTCTTTAATAAACATAATAAGCTGAGCTTCTTAAACTTTCCCTCTATGGGAGGTTTTCCAGGTCTTGAATCATTCTTGTGAGCTCTTTGTAGTTTGTCAACATCCTTTTAGGAATGTAGACATCAGAACTGCAGACAGTAACCAGTAATGATCTGATCCAGCTGTTCTCAAACTGTGGGTTGGGACCCCAAAGTGGGTCGGGACCCTGTTCTAATGGGGTTGTCAAGGTTGGCTTAGACTTGCTGAGGCCTGGGGCTATTGCCAAAGCCCAAGCCCCACTGCCTGGGGCTGAAGCCCAAGGGCTTCACCCCTGGGTGGCAGGGCTCAAGTTACAGGCCCCCTGCCTGGGGCTGAAGCCCTTGGGCCCCCCCACTCCCCGGGGGGTGGGGGCAGTGGGGCTTGGGCTCCACAGGTTAGTGCCACCCAGGCAAATGGCTTGTATCATGATTTTATTTTTTAAAACCAAATCTTTGACTTCAGGCAGGCTAATCATCTATGTCCCTAGGTGCCTATGTGTTGGTCACTAGTCCTCCTCTTCTTGTGGTTGTTACTCCCACTTGTTGTCATGTCTTAATTAGATTATGAACTCTTCAGGGTCAGAACTGTTTTGCTTTATGGCTTGGGGCCCAGATCCTGTTTGAGGCTCTTGGGCACTCCCATAATAAAGTGTAATATAACCTCACTATCGGAAGCCTTCTTGGAACGGACCTTTCTGTGTGTTCCAAGTGTAGTCTTAATACTCAAAGTCCTAATCAAATCTGGGACTCTTTGCACTGACCATAGACACTGACAAGTATTGGTAGTAACTAGCCTTGATGCCCCATTGGACTTGTTCCCAGCTGCTGCTAAAAATGACATAATGAAAGGCCCCCTGGCTGATAGCTGCCTCAGATGCCACCTTTAAGGTAGATGCCCGCTGGAACAGCATGTATGTGAAACCCCGTGAACAATGAAATTAAATGGTCCACATCTCATGGCTTCACTGTGATTACAGGGTTTGTACTGAATCGTAGAAGAATAGTTATGGAAGCTAGCTACTGTGCCTGGCAGGATGTCTTCCTGTGGGGCCCCAGAGCGATTGGCTAAATCAAGAAAGGCTCAAATGGATTTAGAATTTATTTTTAAAAAGCCTCTTTCCAGGCTGACCAACAATATACTTAAGTTTCATTCCAGAGCAGATGTGTCATCCTTCCTGACTTGGATTAAATTTGTCAGCTTTCAGGGGTTGTGGGACTTCTGCTACTTGCCCACTCCACCCTCTGAACACACTGCTCTGAATTGGGAAAGGCAGGGCTGGCACTTTCTGGCTCTGGGAGCACTCAAACACAGTGAACCGAGCTGGATTTCCCTGGCAATGGGCTGTTGTGCAGATATGTAGAAGGAGTTGAGTACCTGGAAGCCCAGTGTCCTGTTCTCTGATCATGCAATTAAAGCCACCCAGCTGTGCAGGAGTGATTGGCTTCCCAGCTGTGCCTCACATGCTGGGGAGCCCCGCTGCTTGGTTTCCATCCTTTGTGCCTGAGGCCCCAGCTGCACACAAACTTGCCTTAAAATAACTCAAATCAGCTTTAATTCACACCTTTAGTTATAGTGGTGCAAGTCCCTGTGTGGACGTTCGATTTGGGAATAAGTGTCCCATTCTGGTTTAGTTTAAGGAAAGTCCCCTGGAATGCTGTCAGTATGTCTTTGGTATGTGGAAAGCATGAATCGTGAACCAGCCACTTTAACTTAAAGGAGTTTGAGAAAAGTTGCACTGAACTTTCTAAAAGCTCCCACTTTAACATTAATTTGGACTTTTACCAAGTAATATTTCATTGACATTTCTAGGGATTTTCAGTACTTCAGTATTTTTACTCACTGTGCTGTAAATTTGGGTGATATGCACAAGATACATTCATTCAATATAAAGAGGATGGGACCATTCCTTTAAATGAGAAACTGAACCCATAGAGGCATTACTGCACCTCTAATGTTAAATGGGAAAAAACAAGCAATAACATACATGCTGTGAAATCAAGCTTTGAAAAGTTAGGAAATTCCAGGACATTACATACTCTTACAGTGGTCCCTTCTTCCTTGACAGATCTGCTCCAGGTTTGTGTTCAGTATCATAACTGCTTGCTTTAGTGATGAATAAGTCCTTGCACCTCTAGTTAAGGTGAGGAGAAGGATTCCATTGGGGTAGGCCCATCAGCAGAATTGTTGAAGTCTGTTTGTAGAATGGAACTCTACCTTCACAACTGTGCAGCCACAGTGTCTTGGGAGCAAAACAAGGCTGAATTTGACCTAATGAATTTTTTATGGTGATGATGGATGAGCTGGAAGGAGCCCACCTTTCTTTGAACATCCCAGATGGATTTTGTGGTGCTGATAGTTATGGGGAAAAAACCCTTTTGTCTTTAGATGCTGATCCTGTCTGATCCAGAGTCTTTGGGGAACAATCAATAGGGAACCCAATGGTGCTATCTTTAGCAAATCTCTTGTGAGTTCTTCTGCATTGTTAATTGAAGTCCCCCTCCGCCCTCATGCATGTGTTGGAAAGTTATAGGCTCATGAAAACATGGTTGGAAGACAAATGGTGCCATAACTGTAACTACAGCAGCAGAATCTTAAAATAGGGGCTCCTTAGGTGCTAGCCGCAGCCACCCTCTGCTTGACCAGGCGACTGCGGGTCCCACGCATGTAGTGCGACCACCAGGCTGCTTGGATCCAGGTGGAGGCACCTCAATTTAGACAGATCAGCAGCCTCCTTCATTCTGCGCAAGGAATAGATCTTCTGTTCACAGGGCAGTTTGCCAGCGTGACCTTTTGCCAAAGGTCTGAGTAGCTTTGTCCTAAAAACATAGTGCAGTGTGGAGAAATGGCTCCAGCCCTAGCTCTGGTGGCGGTGCTGTGCTTGGTCAGCAGCTGCTCTCACAGCCCTGTGAAGCTGAGCTTCGTAATGCATCAGTTACAGGACTTCATTCCAGAAAAGGAAATAGGAAGGCTGAATTCAGTCTGGCTCTGTTGCAACTCAGTCTTGTGCTTCCTGAATGTTTGCACTCTCGGAGGCTGTTGTATTGCACGATGGGGGTCTGAAAACTGGGCGTTCGTTTATTCCAGCTGGAATATCTTTATTTCTTAATATGCATATTAGGCTGCCTAATAAATACTCATAGTATTGCATGACTAAATCAGATGTATTGACTCTAAAGAGGACCTGCCTTTAAATTTCCAGTGACACTTTCCGTTTGAATAAGATGGCCTGAGCACAACTCTGGGAGTGTTGATTGAGTCCGGATTGTCCTTTTAAGGAACATATTGATGCTCTTGCGAGTGAGGGAAGCTCCAGACTGGGAGTACTGTGAAGTGGTCCAGTTGCTTGCATGGAAACAATATCCTTTGTAACTTGTCCTGTTTGCCTTGGTTTGACTATGGTTGTCTTTTAGCCCCAGATAAAAAATAAAATGTTCCAAACCAACATCTCATCATTGTCCGCTGTTGGTTCTCCTTTGTGACTACTGCTTTTAAGCACCTCTCATCCACCAAAGACCTGAATACACTTGGAGTTATTTTTCTCCAGGTCTGTTAAATTGTATTTCTCCACGATGACTCATTTGTTTGATGCCTTTGTGTTGTTCTCCATCCTTCTTAGTCTTTGCTGCACTTCTAACTTGGTATCCCCGGCAACTTAATTGACATGCTCTGATGTACTTATGCCTTCTTCCAGGTCATTAATGACATGCTAAATAAAACTGAGCCTAACACCAATCCCTGCAACACCCCACCTGCTAGATGTGCCTTGCAATTCAGTACCACTTCACCCTTTAGCCAGTTTTCAATCATGATGAGTATTCAGATCTAAACAAATCTGAGTTATATTGGTCAGTAAGAGAGTCTGAGATTACCAAATGCTTGCCTAAGCTTGTCTTGCTCACCAACAAAAGTTGGTCCAATAAGATATTACCTTACCCATCTTTGTCTCTGCCTAAAAGCCAGACATTTTCCCATGTGTTGTCTCTCCAGCTGCTAACTTTGAATTCTAAATGGATCGAAGATTGGTCTGAATTACTGTTGTAATTAAGGGGCAAAGAGTCCTGTGACACCTTATAGCCTAGCAGGTGTATTGGAGCATAAGCTTTTGTGGGTGAATACCCACTTCATCAGATGAATGTAGTGGAAAATTACAGTTGTAATTAAGATTGGTTTCTAACAAGGGTTTGAGATTGAGTGAGTGACATTTTATGCTGCAGCAGTTCTGCTATCAAAGCAGCTAGGTAGTAACCTATCTGTTTTCATACCGTATCTGTTGTTTTCTGGCATGTCTCGCTAGCATACATAAACGAACCGTGACTGCTTGCTAGGTTCTTAGGTGCAGTACGTATTTGTGGTTGTATTAGTGCAATCTTGCTGCTGCTTGTCCTGGGACCTGGCTAAAATGGAGCTCAGCTGATCATCTTAATTTATAAACCGATTCGATGAGTAATGGCTGTTACCACCTTTTCGGGGATACCGCTTCTCTGCAACCTCCTCTTCTGTCAAGTTTCCTGTCTGCCGAAGGAGTGGGTGGCTGGGCAGCAATAATCATAGGCAGCTGCTGGAGTGGATTAAGTTTTTGCTGAAGTCTGGGCTGCTCGCACTGTGTTTTTCTCCGCGTGTGGAATGATCCCAGCTGGAGGCCATGGTATCAAAGAGCTTTAGAAGAAATGACGTAGTGGAGGGTGGAGATGAAAAAGATCTGTCAGATCATGCAGCCCATCTCCTGGGGACCAGTGTGTGGCTGTTCCCTGTTTGTATGTGCTCTAGTAGGCTTTGTCTACTCCTAGCTTTTTAATTTATTATTTATATCCCTCTGGTGCCTGGGAGCCCTCGTCATGGATCAGGACCCCAGTGTGCTAGGCGCTGTACAGACAGAACAAAGAGAGAGTCCCTGCCCCAGGAGCCTCACGGCCTAAGAAAACGGGACAGACTTATGAAGAAAAACCAGCGAGGGAGTACCAGGAAACACAGAGGTGACATTGGTCAGCATGATAGGCAGGTGGTGGTATCAGCACACCAGCAGCCTGGGGTGTGGGTTTTTTGGGTTTTTTTCGGGTAGGTATCAGGCAAAGGAGGTGTGGAGGAGGGACCAGACCCGGACAATGAGGTGGCTTTGCAGATGTGTATGGGGAGCTCTTCCCGAGCTGGAGGGCAGCATGGAGGTGCTTGTTTGAAAATGTAACAAATGGGTAATGGTGGCTGATCAGAGGCGAGAGTCGAATGAGAGATGGTAGGTGGGGATAGACCTGTCAGGGCCTGGAAAGTGAAGACAAGTTGTTGGTTTATGCAGTAGAGGACGGGGAGCCAGGGAAGGGGTGCAAAGAGAGGGGGGCATGATCAAAGGGACTGGCTAGGAAAAGGATTTTGGCAGCGACATTCTGAAGGGATGCGAGTGGAGCGAGATGGCCTCGAGGCCAGAGGGAAGGGTGCTGCAGGAACAGAGGTGCCAGGTGAGAGCCTGGACACGAGTTCTAGCTTTGTGGCTGTGTCTTGGAGACATGCCCAAGAGTCCACGTGATTTAGACACAGCGTGGGTGTGAGGACCTAGCGTGTTGACGAAAATGCCCCCCCTACATCAGCCCTGCCAGCCTCCCTCCCTTGGTTTTTGTACTGCTCCGAATTCCAGCTTGTGATCGTTTGTTTAATTGGCTGCCCCTCCCCCACTGGCTGGGTCGCAAGTGGGTGTGGTTAGACAGCACAGGGCAATAGAAGGGGAAATGATGTGTTGTTTGGGGGTGCTGTCCTCTGCTGTAGGGGAGGCAGGCCATTGTGAAAGGGCTGTGGGTGGACTGAAGAGTGCTGGATCTCTCTGACAATATGGTCTTGCCTTATTTATTTGAATCCCCCCCGATGCTACAGTAGATTTCTGCCAGCAGAATGCAGTGTTCCAGGTGCCATCACGTGGTGCTACACAGAGAATCTATTAATTGCCGGCTCCATGATGTGATCACCCTCCACAGATGAAGCCTGAAATTATATTGGCCTTTTTGCCACCCTGTTGCCTTGCAAACCTCCTGTAAGACTAGACCAAAGACCGAGTGCTTATGGTGTTCTCTGCTAGACACTTCCCCAAATTTGATGCCCTGCCTATTATGGCTTCTTTGTATTTTTAACCAGTTTTCAGTCCACCTGGTAGCATTCCTAGCTACACAATTCTGAATTTTTCAATATCTGATTTTGAGACAATATCAAAAGCGCGGTTAAAATTCATGTGTGTATATTACAGCTACTGAGTTCCTGTCAGCCATTTGCTTTTCACTTCTTTCTAAAATCAATCACATTTGATTGACAAGTGCTCTTTATAACCTGCAGTCATGCTGCCTATTGCTCATAGTTCTGTGACTCCATTTTTTTCTCTTAATACCTTGTTCCATTGGATTAGTCGGAGTAGAGGCAGGATTTCCAGGGCCATAATTTCCAGGATAATGCACTTCTTAAAAAATGGTTCTGCGTTTGTTTTTTTGCCTGTCTCTTGGAATTCCCATTTCCAGTGGTGGTTCAAAGACAGGTGCAGCAAAGTCCCTCGGTTCCTGAGTGCATGTCACTCAGATCAGCTGACTTCTATTTTTACAAGATCTTTCTTACCCATGTTCAAAGATCTTTTCTGTATTTTTTGATGCTTTTTAAAAAGCAGTTCAGTCATTTTTGAGTAAACCATTAATTCTGCCTCCCGCACTTATTAACGAACCTACTTTCTTCCTACTGCCACTTGCCCTTTGTTTTGAAAGCCCTTCATATTCTCTTTGACATCTTTGGCACTACTGACTTACTGCTTTTCCCCCCTCCTCCTGTCTTTCCCTGCAAGCCTCAGTGAATGATTCTTCTTGTCTGATGATGTCTCTGCTTTTCCATTTTCAGGACAGGTTTGCGAGTGTCCCCAGATCTTTGAGTCAGTTCCTTGTGGAGCCGCACTGGCCAAATTTTATTCCTTGCATTCTTTTTCAGAGGCTCCGTGATTTGTTGTGCTTTCAGGGGTTCCTAGAATTTTCTTTTGCTATACTCGTGAATTTCCATGTTTCCTCCCATTTCACTTGGATATTTTCTGAATTGCCCCAAATGTGCTTTTCTGAAAGGTCATACCTTGATGGTTGCTGCTTTGACGCTCTCACCCTTTATTGCACCGTAGATCCTGGTTCCAACCGTTGCAGTTTTTCTCATCTGCTCGTTCCCTGCCCCTCAGAAGCCGAGTCCGGGTAGCTGCTTTAGTTGAAATCCCAACTTTCCAGAACATAATGTATGTGCCTAGAGTAAATCCTGTAATTTAGGAATTTTCTTCCTGATACCTGTTAAGTCATATCCCATTGCTGGGGGATTTTCTGTAGTTTTAGATTACTGTGAGAGCTGGTCCAAGAAGCTTTCATTTCCCTCTCCTGGAGACATGTAGCAAATACCCATATTCATGTCTTCTGTTCCTGTTCCTTGTATCCTTTCCTGTAGAATGTCACCACCACACTCTTACTCTTCAAATTGTAACTAGCTAGCATGGTGGCTTGATGGAAATCATTTAAATCTGTTTTTGCAATTTGTACTCTTTCCTGAAGAGAGGTTGATTCTCATTGGTTGGGAACCATTAAAACATGTTGATTTGCAACTAAATAGAGCCTCTAGGCTACATTTGGGATTTAAGGCCCTCACCTGGGAGGTAGGAGATGTGGATTCACATCTGCTGTCTGTCCAGAGGCTGCTCAAGGCAATCTGAGACCCTAGGCAAAATTTCAGCATGCCACGCCCCCTCCTCATAGGCCTAGCTTGGCAGGTTTGTCCCAGCTGCCCCTCCATCATGGCCCCTATAACTAGGGCGGCCTCTGTCTGATGCAGAGGAGATATTTGAACCCATATCTCCTGGGTGAGTGCCTTAACCACCAAGCTAGACAGTCATTCTCACACTGTCTCTCTGACCCAATGAATATTTAAATATTTACACAAAGTGGAACAACTTCAGCGGGAGAAACTGAGAGCAGACCATCCCAGAATAGCTATAGCCGGGTGGTTAGGATGCTCCCTTAGGAGTGGGAACCTCTGACTTCAAGTCCCTGTTCAGAGTGGGGGTTCAAACCTGGGTCTCCTACATCCCAGGCAAATGCCCTAATCCCTGGCTGTAAAGCCACTTCCCTCCCCTCCGCCCCCCAAGCTGGCCCAACGTGGACTTTTCCTGCTTGCTGGAACCAAACAGAATATTTTCCCAGTTGGTTTTTGGCTTGCTGGCCAATCCTGGGACTTGTCCTGGCTGCACTGGGGTTTTAAAAGCATATTTAGAATTTGTTAGCAAAGCACCTTTTCCCATAGTCTATTTAAGGCCATAAATGGTCCAGTTGTATTCACTTTTCATGCTTTGACGTGTTAGCTCATTAAGACGTCATGCTTTTGCCCGTGGAAACAGTGGCGCCATCATTTAGCAGCAGGTGCCACATCAGTCTGTTAGCTCTCTAGCTTTCCAGAGGCAGAGCTCTGCTTTCACGTCCTTCTGTGCTCTTTTGTGCTGGGAAAAGTGGAATCCACCTGCTGAGTCATACAAATAAGAACTGTGCTGAGTGTACTTGTTAAAATTCCCTCAAAGAACAGCAATGGATTTGGGGGCCGCTGGTGGAGAAATGTGACTTCCTTCAGATCCGGGGGGAGGAGAAGGGGGAAATGTTGAAATTAAAACAACTTGTGCGTTAGCTATGCTGGTCCAATCCCTGTAGTATGCTGCACTTATCTCTATAAAAGTGCTTCTCCTGGGGAGAGTAGCTATCCCAGCGTGATGACGACGTCCAGAGTAGGAATTGTACAGGCAGAACTATTTCAGCTTTAAAAACTTGCAGCCCTGCCTGAAATGTCTATATGGAGACAAATCGGTGTAGACCGAGCCTTACAGTTTTATTAGACACACACTGAATGATGAATTTTTATTGAATGAGAGAAGACGGTATATAAGCTCCATCACCTCTTTCCCCGCACCCTTTGGATGTTACCTTGGAATACCAGCTGTTCAGGGCAGGTGCGCTCTTCCTCTATCTGGACACCATCTAGCATGTCGAGTGTCAACAGAATACAAATATCTGCTCTGTACTGGATGGGTTTATGTTGTGGGAATTGTTATGATGGTATTACAGTAGGACCTAGAGGCCCCAGCTGAGATCAGGACCCCAGGGGTGCTGGATAGTGCACCTCTATCCTTGCCCTGAAGAGCTTACAGTGTAGATGGATAAGCCGAGGGATGGTGCAGGAAACAGAGACACAAGAGAAATGAAGTGACTTGCTCAAGGTCCCATAGCAGACCAATGGCAGAGAACCCATGTGTCCTGATTCCCAGTCCACTGGACCCTCCCTACCTTTCCTTGGTTGAGTGTATGGCCTTTATGTGTTGGCTGTTCTGTGTCTTGCTTTTGAAGTGCTTGGGATTTGTAAATGATGTAATAAGAAAGTCTATTGTCCTTTAGTGACCTCAGTGTGTTGGGAATTTCTGGGGGCCGGGGTTTGTGTGTGTGGAGATTACATTTCTTCTTGTGAAAGCAAGTGGAAGTATAGTTCTAAGGCTGGGATTTTCTAATGTACCGAAGGGTGTTAGGCACCCACTGCCCAGTGACTTTCAATAGGTGTTGGCCATCTTACTACCTTAAGGGTCTGGGGTTCCCACCACAAAACTTTCAATACCTAGGACGGCTGGATCGCAATATTATTAATGTGAAGACGTGGAGGATACTGGCCAAGCTGCCAGGCTGCTGAGGAGCCCCATCTCATTCAGTGTCCACCTGACCAAGTACACACGTGCTGTATAGCTAGGTTAGCCAGGCACCCTGCCTGTGCTCCAAATGCTGCTGAGAAGTCCTCGGTCGTGACAGGCTGTTAGCCCCTACATTAGAACTTGGTTGGCTCGCTTGGTTTCACAGCCAGTGCCTAACCCCCGGGACACTGCCTACCAACCAAGTTACTGAACCTCTGTGCCTTAACTGCAATCCCTTTGAAAAAGCTGGCCCATAAGAATGCTTATCCAAGGGATGTCAGCGTTCTCTCCACCTGACCGCTGGCCCAATAATGGGTGGCTTTGTCTGAGTCACTGTGATATTGGGGCAGGGCCTGGGACACCTGCTTCCCATCAGGCTCATTTGCCTCCTCTTGAAATTGAGCATGTGCATTTGCCCCTTTGATCTATAGGGGAATTTTGGTGGGGAATTTTACCAGATCCTGGTATTTTACTTTCACTTGTGAAAAGTAACCCTGACTGGTTTGGGGAGACAGGCTGTCTTCCTCGTCTGGGGCTGCTTTTATTTCTCCTCTGGTTTTCGCTAACAGAATTGTAAACTGTTTTAGAAAACTAGGCACCTCTTGTCCTTGAAAACTGTTTCTTGCATGTGAGCCAGTGTAAAAAGGATTTTATGGTTTTATGTGACAATTTGTGTGGCCATCTGCCCAGTTACTATTAAATTGCTTGTAAAAATGTCAAAAGGGGCCGTTTTAAAATGTTAATGTAAAAGCACTTGTTCGGTTTGATGGATTTTCAGGGCTCTGGTCCAGCCCTCAGTGAGCTAGAACCGTGAAAGGCTGAAGACATGCTGATTTTTTTCCTTTCCCTTATTAAAAGGGAGATCAAAACCAAGCCCTCCTTAGTCGCATTGTGGCTAAAAGGTTCTCGTCGGGAAGGCTTTCCACTTTCCCGAATAAACCATGTAACATGGCAGTGCTGGAGCGAGAAACCTGGGTTTGACAGTGCCCGAAATGCAGGACTCTGCTAACTGAGCTCAAGGCACATCTGTTTATCTGTCCGAGAAGGACCTTTGTTTTCTCTAAGCTTCAACCATCCAAAAGGCCGTGGCACATTCACCTTGTGTCCAATCCTGATGCAACTGCAGACAATGGCAAAAAACCTCCTATTGACATCAATAGAAGTAGGATTGGGGTCCCAAATCATACAAAAATTAATGACTTTGCTTAATTACAACCCATTTTCCCAAAGACAGGCATGGCCAATGAGTTTTCAAGGAGACTTAGCCGAATGAAATGTTTAGAGGGCAGGAACTGTGTTTGAGCTAGGAGGAAACCAACAGTTAAATCAGTTTTTAAAAAATTACCCTGCGTGTTAAAGACCTGTTACGCATGTAGTTTCTTTCAGCTGTGTCTGAAAAAAACGTGTTAATCTTTGCCTTCAGAGCAAATCTGATAGCTTAAAGCCGAACGAATTTCCTAAGCCACAATGATAGGAAAGTTAAATTAGGGCTTTTGAGTTCCTAACTCCATGAGGTACGCTGGGAAATCCCACGCCGGGAAATCCCACACCGTTCACCAGCCTCCTGAGCTGAGATCAGACACCCCCGCCACAGCCGGCTGATGCTCAGTTTCCTGGACCAATACAACCCAGGTGATTTGGAGCAGAGCACACTCAGTCTCTGCTCAGAAGCAAACAGTGCCGCTAGAATGTACCTTGCCTGCATGAGGTGAGCAAATACACACAGCACGGCTGCTGTTCCCTGTCGTGTCTCTTCACCTGCATCCCTTGCACTGTCTGCTTCTAGCTAGCTCTGCTGCACCCCGCTCTTAGGAATGCAAATGAGCCACTCTCTGCAAGGGTTTATCTGAACTAAATCGAGGTAATCTGTGCTGAAAATGCTCATGTAGTTTGTGGAGTCAGTGTGCTACAGTGAATTGCACTTTTATCGCCTACTGTGGAGTCCTCTTTCAAAGTCAACTTACTTTGCTCTGAAGTGAGTTAGTCCGGGCGGTTGTTCTTGTGCATCGAATACTGCTGCAGACTACTTTGGCACTTGTCCAGTGGCTATCCCACACTGCTTTGCAGATGACTGTTACTGACCTGGTTATGTGTGTGCCCTCCCTTGCTCTGGAGGCAAGTGGACTGGACGGCCCCTACCTCCACTTATCCACTGGCCCCTGGATTCCATCCTTTATCACACTCGCTGCGACATTACTCCAGAAGTGCTGCAGCTTGCGGCTGGGAGCGCTGCTGAGACCCTGGGTCTCTTTGCCGTCTGGGGAGGAAACGCTTGTGGCCAGCCCCTGGAATAAAGACCTTTAAGTGCACATTGCTAGGCACAGTGCTAAAGTCTCTTTCTTAGAAGCCAGCGGCTCCCATTCAAAGGTCACTAACGCAATAACAGTGGCCAAAATCCTCAAACCTGGAGGCCTAAGTGAGGCTCAAAATAAATGAGGCCTGACTTTCAAAATGCTCAGTTCCCTATCCCCATGCCCAGTTCCAGTGACCACCTTTTCAAAAGGCAAAAGTAGGACACAGGCAGGAGCCCTGTGAGTAGCCCCTGGCCCGTGTCCCCACCCCCAAGGGCAGATGGAGGGCCTGGGGCTCCCCACAGCACTGCGGGGTCCCTACGTGGCTCTTAGCATAGCCCAGCTGCGGCTTGGCCAAGGGTGGGGTTTTTGGGGGGAAGAGGAGCAGGGGCGGAGTCTCATGGCAAGGGGGGCTAGGCCCACTTCAGCCTCCCTTCCCCCCCAAAAGAGCCTGGCACCACCCCGAGCCTCTGGCAGGCTTGGAGCGGTGCTGCAGGGAATCCGGGATACTTGTTGTTCTGGAGTCATTCAGCCCAGGACCAGGACTTGTACTCTGCATTTCAGGACTGTCCTGCCCAATTCGGGATGAGTGGTCATCCTACTCCCAGGGATGAAACAGAGTTGGCCTCTTGCAAATTTCCTGCTTCCCAGAAATAAATTTCCTTCCAGGGGAAATTCTGAGTACAGAGGGCAGGGCCCAACTTACTCCCTGCCAGACACTGCAGGTTTGTCCAGGTCACCCAAAGCAAAAAGTACTATCCAGTAAAAGAAAGAGAGAGAGAACCCCCTCCCACCACCACCAGACACACACTGATAGCGGCTCCATTTCGTGTCCTGGGAACCTAAGAGGACAGCTGGGCAGTTATAGACGTGACATTTACAGACAGCCTTCCAATTCCAAACTTGCCAGCTATTTTTCATCTGCACAGCACCCCCAGCAGGGTGTGTCACCGGATCCCCAGCTACTTTGGGACAGCCAGCTGGCGCTGAATACAGCAGCTGGCCTCCTAAACACCAACTCAGCCAGAGAGCCCATTACAGCTGTGCTCCTGGATCTGCACTGGCCGAGGACTGGTTTGCAGGTAGAGTGAGGTGCTGGTTTGGACCTGCCAAGCCGAGTGTTTTTTGTCCTAGCTGCCCAAGCGACCTACCTCACTTCCTCTGCAGTGCCACAATGGTGACCATCAGACCTGCTTGCCCCAACATCTCCGCACTGGGCCATTTAAATACAGCCTTCCCATAGTGAGAGAGGTGCTGCACAATGGGGAAGCCATACATATAGGGTGCTTGCTGCAGGCTCCTGAAAAATATACCAAATACAATGAGAGGACAGCAAGTGTTCGCCTTGGGTCACCTGAAACGGGGAAGGAGTTAAGAGTTTCCAGAGCATGTCTGGCCTTTGATGTAGTCTGGCCCACTTCCAAGGCTTTTCGTTCTTCAGAAGCATTTGTAGGAGCCCAGGAGAGAAATCACCCCTGCAAGAGAGGACTGAACGGCATCCAGAAAGGGGGCAACTCCGCTAGAGGTTGGGAAACAGCCACGACACTCCACCTCTCCTCAGCTGGACACCAGAAATCGTGTGGTTCCAGGCTCGAAATGGCCCTCGGGGGCGGGACACGGAAGTGATGGAGGGAGAAGCGTGGACACACAAAGGAAGTTTGGAATGTGATGTTTTGGAAAGCTCACTTCACTCCCTTCTCAGACAGCTTGTTTCATTTGTCTAACCATTTCACCATCAGGGGTTATTAGCAGCCGTTCTCCGAGATAAACGGGCCAAGCACAGACCTGCTACTCAATAAGTGGTTTCTTTGATGCTGACGCATAGGCAAGTGTTGTAAGAAACGGCCCGGCCACTCAAGAACCAGAGCATGAGGCACCAAAAGGGAGATAACCCGTCTCTTCTACCACACTCTGTCCATCTATTTAGACTGTAAACTCATCTGGACTGGGGCTGCCTCCCACTGTGTGTATGTACCACGTCCAACGCAACAGCCCTCGCAGTGTCACTGCAATGCTTAGAGCACCATGAAGGGGAGGGAATGATGATCTGGCAGAGGCTGTGGGGGGTGCTCTCAGCCACCGGGCCCCACAAACGCCTTGTGAATAGAGGGTTGGGGAAGGACTGTGGACAGGAAAGGGATTCAACTGCAAGTTAGGATGTTTGACGTTGCTAGCTAAGGGCTGTTTCTCCCGTGTTGTATTGATTCAATGATAACAAAGGGCCCTGGCTCAAGGGAGAGTGGAAGAAGGTGATCGCTGGGTGCCCCCCCCAGCCATATAGCACCAGCAAGCAGTTGTAAATTTAATCTCTACACGGGGACAGGATGGTTCAGTCGACAGCTTTTTGCAGCGTGTTTGGTGATGCACATTGTATGAGGCCCCCCCGGATAGCATGCCCATGGGACAGCCTGTCCTCTGTCAACGCGTACCCTTGTGTTAGCACAGCCGCGGTTTTTCTGGGCACTGAGGACGTGGCATTCGCCGAGGCTATCCCGTGTTCCTTTGCGTTGCTACCGGGCAGTGAACGTTCTGGGATTTTCCTGGCTGTGCCCTGTGGCATGCAGAGTGGAAGGCATGCTTTTTAAAGAATTCCATGCTTCATCTGTCGCTGCCCCGCGCTTCCTTCAGGGGCGGGCTAGCACCATCTTCAAATGGTAGGTGGCTCACATGGACCCAGCATGCTGCTCAGGCTGCATCCTGCACTCGGAGCTGGACAAGTTTGGCTCAGGACTTGGCCAGCTGCACTGCGGAGCAGACGATGTGGTGGTGGCGGCAGCAGCAGCTCCTCCCAAAGCAGGAGGATCTTCAGTGGCAGTGGAGCTGGGGCCCAGGCAAGGGAGATGCCAAGTCGCTGACAGTAGAGGGCAGTTCCCAGAGCAGCTTCTTAGGGCGCAGCGCCATTTCTGGGCTTGGAAAGCCAGAGCAGACTGGGCTGGGGGGGAGAAGGATTTTTCTGCAGACTTGGGATGACCAGCAGTGGCAAGGGAATTTCAGGATGGCGACGACATATTCGTGGGATCGACACTGCCCTCTGAAAGCTGGCACCCCCAATGCTACTGGTCCATAGCCAACCAATTTGGTGTGGGAAGATTGACCGTTGGGGCCACTGTCATGCAGGCATGTGGTGCCAGGAACAAGGGACTGCTGCACCAGGGTGCAAAGCTGAGTAATGTCCAGGATGTTATTGATGGCTTTGTACACAGTGGGTTCCCAAACTGTACTGGGGCAACTGATGGAATCCATGTGCCTATTCTTCCCCCCACCCCCATCAGGGCTCAGAATTCACAAAAAAAAGGGGTATTTCTCCAAGGCTTGTCACCCACCGTGGCAGGTTTACAGACACAAAGGTTGGTGGTCTGGAAGGGTCCACACAATGCTAGGATCTTTCAGAATTCAGGTTGGTTTAAATTCATGGAGAAAGGACCGCTGCCCCCAGGAACGCTCTGGACATCAATCGTTATCTTGGGATACCCGGCTTATCCTCTTCTTCTCTAGTTAACGAAGCCATTCACAGGCCACTTGGACAGAACTATTTCACAATCGCCTCCATAGCGGCTGCGCGGCCAGTGGAGTGCGCACTTGGCCATTTGCAGAGGAGACGATGCTGATGGTGGAATAGGTTGGAGGCAGCAGGGAAAAAAAACCAAACATACCAAAAATTTCAGCAGCATGTTCCATTTTGCAAAAAGGTTTTGAAAGTAAAGGTGAACGCCCTAATGATGGGTGGCAGACCGAGCCATCCGAGCAGCCAGCATGGCACCCAAAGCAAAACGCAAAACAGTCTGGTCAGCAATTCCTGATGCTTGTTTTGAATCTCAGGCTTGAAATAGTGCATCTGTACATCCAGCTGTTAGGCAGTGAGGAGGGGGGCAGCGGGGGGGCTGTGTAGTTCAGTGTTTATATGGGTGGTGGATGTGCAACATTCTGGCAACCCGTGTGTGTGTGTTTGTAAAGCCTTCTCAATTGGTGCAAACATAATGATTTCCTACGTAAAATGAACTGTCAACTCCTTAGGAAGGATATTTTAAAATGTTTTTATTTTGCTTTAGCTCCCTTGCAAATACGTTGAAAGTGCAGAGAAAACGAGATCGTGCTGCATCCCAGCCATGGCTCTTTGTGGACGTCTGCCTAGCAATGTGCACTTAAAGGTCTATTTTCCAGTGGCTGGCCCCAAGAGCTTCCTGCACCAATACTCTGGGGGGTTGGGACACGGGCCAGGGGCTGCTCGCAGCCTGCCTCTGTCCTACTTTTGCCTTTTGATAAGGTGGTCACTCGAACTGGGCATGGGGACGGGGAACTGAGCATTTTGAAAGTCAAGCCTCGTTTATTTTGAGCCTCACTTAGGCCTCCAGGTTTGAGGATTTTGGCCACTGTTATTGCGTTAGTGACCTTTGAATGGGAGCCATTAGCCTCTACGAAGGAGATTCTAGTCTGTTTTAGCACTTGCAGAGTTTCTTGCCCTCTGCGTTGGCTAGCAGAGCTTGTTTTGCTAGACTAATGGCTCCTGGATCTGGGGTCACTCACTGTGTTGCTTAAACAGGATCGGGTCTAGTTCCATATAAATGTGCTGTTTGCGTCTCGCTGTTTGTAATCTGCATCAAGAGGAAAACAAAGATGAGTTTGAGAGACCAATCTAGAGGGTCAGATTACTGGAGCAAGGACTCCTGGGTATGAGGGACAGAACTGGTTATTACATTCCCACTCCCTCTACAGGGACTGCTGGCGAGGTATTGGATGGATGCTATGGTATAGGGCAGGATGGATGTCTGGGCAGAGGCGTGACACCTAACTCAAGCTGGGAGTTCATCCAGCTAGAGGCAGCCGAATTGCTACACTGTCTGTCTGCTGTCGCTCGCTGCTCCTACGTCGAACTCAATGGAAGGAGGAGAGTCTTGTTAGAATAGTAGAACTGTCGGCCTGGAAGGGATCTCGAATTCACCAAGTCCAGCCCCCTGCGCTGAGGCAGGACCAAGTAAAGCTAGACCATCCCTGACATATATTTATCCAACCTCTTAAAAACCACAACCTCCCTTGGAAGCCTGTTCCAGAGCTTAGCTACCCTGAGGGTATGTCTACACTACGAAATTAGGTCGAATTTATAGAAGTCGGTTTTTTAGAAATCGGTTTTATATAGTCGAGTGTGTGTGTCCCCACAGAAAATGCTCTAAGTGCATTAAGTGCATTAACTCGGCGGAGCGCTTCCACGGGACCGAGGCTAGAGTCGACTTCCGGAGCATTGCACTGTGGGTGGCTATCCCACAGTTCCCGCAGTCTCCGCTGCCCATTGGAATTCTGGGTTGAGATCCCAATGCCTGATGGGGCTAAAACATTGTTGCGGGTGGTTCTGGGTACATATCGTCAGGCCCCCGTTCCGTCCCTCCCTCTGTGAAAGCAGCAGCAGACAATCGTTTCGCGCCTTTTTTCTTGTTACCTGTGCAGATGCCATACCACGGCAAGCATGGAACCCGCTCAGTTAACCGTCACCGTATGTCTCCTGGATGCTGGCAGACATAGTACTGCATTGCTACACAGCAGCAGCAACCCATTGCCTTGTGGCAGCAGACGGTACAATAGGACTGGTAGCCGTCATCGTCATGTCCGAGGTGCTCCTGGCAACCATGAGATGTGGATGGCTTGCAATCCTTCTGCACCGTCTGCTGCCAGCCAAAGATGTAAAAGATAGATGGAGTGGATCAAAACAAGAAATAAACCAGATTTGTTTTGTACTCATTTGCTTTCCCCTCCTCCCCCGTCTAGGGGACTCATTCCTCTAGGTCACACTGCAGTCACTCACAGAGAAGGTGCAGCGAGGTAAATCTAGCCATGTATCAATCAGAGGCCAGACCAACCTGCTTGTTCCATTAAGAACAATTACTTAGGTGCACCATTTCTCCGTGAAGTCCTGCCTGAAATACTCATTGAGGTAAAGCCACCCTCTTTGTTGATTTTAATTCCCTGTAAGCCATGTCGTCAGTCACCCCTCCCTCCGTCAGAGCAATGGCAGACAATCGTTCCGCGCCTTTTTTCTGTGCTGACGCCATACTACGGCAAGCATGGAGGCCGCCCAGCTCACTTTGGCAATTAGGAGCACATTAAACACCACACACATTATTCAGCAGTATATGCAGCACCAGAATCTGGCAGAGCAATACCGGGCGAGGAGGCGATGTCAGCGCGGTCACGTGAGTGATCAGGACATGGACACAGATTTCTCTGAAAGCATGGGCCCTGCCAATGCATGCATCATGGTGCTAATGGGGCAGGTTCATGGTGTGGAACGCCGATTCTGGGCTCAGGAAACAAGCACAGACTGGTGGGACCGCATAGTGTTGCAGGTCTGGGACGATTCCCAGTGGCTGCGAAACTTTCGCATGCGTAAGGGCACTTTCATGGAACTTTGTGACTTGCTTTCCCCTGCCCTGACGCGCATGAATACCAAGATGAGAACAGCCCCCACAGTTGAGAAGCGAGTGGCGATAGCCCTGTGGAAGCTTGCAACACCAGACAGCTACCGGTCAGTTGGGAATCAATTTGGAGTGGGCAGATCTACTGTGGGGGCTACTGTGATGCAAGTAGCCCACGCAATCAAAGATCTGCTGATATCAAGGATCCTGGGAAATGTGATCCTGGGAAATGTGCAGGTCATAGTAGATGGCTTTGCTGCAGTGGGATTCCCTAACTGTGGTGGGGCCATAGACGGAACCCGTATCCCTATCTTGGCACTGGAGCACCAAGCTGGCGAGTACATAAACCACAAGGGGCACTTTTCAATAGTGCTGCAAGCACTGGTGGATCACAAGGGACGTTTCACCAACATCAACGTGGGATGGCCGGGAAAGGTACATGACGCTTGCATCTTCAGGAACTCTGGTCTGTTTCAAAAGCTGCAGGAAGGGACTTTATTCCCAGACCAGAAAATAACTGTTGGGGATGTTGAAATGCCTATAGTTATACTTGGGGACCCAGCCTACCCCTTAATGCCATGGCTCATGAAGCCGTACCCAGGCAGCCTGGACAGTAGTTAGGAGCTGTTCAACTACAGGCTGAGGAAGTGCAGAATGGTGGTAGAATGTGCATTTGGATGTTTAAAGGCGCGCTGGCGCAGTTTACTGACTCACTTAGACCTCAGCGAAACCAATATTCCCACTGTTATTACTGCTTGCTGTGCGCTCCACAATATCTGTGAGAGTAAGGGGGAGACGTTTATGGCGGGGTGGGAGGTTGAGGCAAATCCCCTGGCTGCTGGTTACGCGCAGCCAGACACCAGGGCGGTTAGAAGAGCACAGGAGGGTGCGGTACGCATCAGAGAAGCTTTGAAAACCAGTTTCATGACTGGCCAGGCTACGGTGTGAAAGTTCTGTTTGTTTCTCCTTGATGAAACCCCCCGCCCCTTGGTTCACTCTACTTCCCTGTAAGCTAAACACCCTCCCCTCCTCCCTTCGATCACCACTTGCAGAGGCAATAAAGTCATTGTTGCTTCACATTCATACATTCTTTATTCATTCATCACACAAACAGGGGGATGACTACCAAGGTAGCCCAGAAGGGGTGGTGGAGGAGGGAAGGAAAATGCCACACAGCACTTTAAAAGTTTACAACTTTAAAATTTATTGAATGCCAGCCTTCTGTTTTTGGGCAATCCTCTGTGGTGGAGTGACTGGTTGGCCAGAGGGGCCCCCCCCACCGCATTCTTGGGCATCTGGGTGTGGACGCTATGGAACTTGGGGGAGGAGGGCGGTTGGTTACACAGGGGCTGTAGCGGCAGTCTGTGCTCCAGCTGCCTTTGCTGCAGCTCAGCCATACACTGGAGCATACTGGTTTGATCCTCCAGCAGCCTCAGCATTGAATCCTGCCTCCCCTCATCACGCTGCCGCCACATTTGAGCTTCAGCCCTCTCTTCAGCCCGCCACCTCTCCTCCCGGTCATTTTGTGCTTTCCTGCACTCTGACATTATTTGCCTCCACGCATTCGTCTGTGCTCTGTCAGTGTGGGAGGACAGCATGAGCTCAGAACATTTCATCACGAGTGCGTTTTTTTTTTCCTTTCTAATCTTCACTAGCCTCTGGGAAGGAGAAGATCCTGCGATCGTTGAAACACCTGCAGCTGGTGGAGAAAAAAAAAGGGACAGTGGTATTTAAAAAGACACATTTTATAAAACAGTGGCTACACTTTCAGGGTAAACCTTGCTGTTAACATAACATTACATACATAGCACATGTGCTTTCGTTACAAGGTCGCATTTTGCCTCCCCCCGCCGTGTGGCTACCCCCTCAACCCTCCCCCCTCCCTGTGGCTAACAGCGGGGAATGTTTCTGTTCAGCCACAGGCAAACAGCCCAGCAGGAACGGGCACCTCTGAGTGTCCCTGAAGAAAAGCCCCCTATTTCAACCAGGTGACCATGAATGATCTCTCACTCTCCTGAGGATAACGCAGAGAGATAAAGAACGGATGTTGTTTGACCGCCAGCAAACATACACTGCAATGCTTTGTTGTACAATGATTCCTGAGTACGTGTTACTGGCCTGAAGTGGTAAAGTGTCCTACCATGGAGGATGCAATAAGGCTGCCCTCCCCAGAAACCTTTTGCAAAGGCTTTGGGAGTACATCCAGGAGAGCAGCGAATGCCAGGGCAAATTAATCCTTTCACATGCTTGCTTTTAAACCATGTATAGTATTTTAAAAGGTACACTCACCGGAGGTCCCTTCTCTGCCTGCCGGGTCCAGGAGGCAGCCTTGGGTGGGTTCGGGGGGTACTGGCTCCAGGTCCAGGGTGAGAAATAGTTCCTGGCTGTTGGGAAAACCGGTTTCTCCGCTTGCTTGCTATGAGCTATCTACAACCTCATCATCATCATCATCTTCTTCGTCCCCAAAACCTGCTTCCATGTTGCCTCCATCTCTATTGAAGGAGTCAAACAACACGGCTGGGGTAGTGGTGGCTGAACCCCCTAAAAAGGCATGCAGCTCATCATAGAAGCGGCATGTTTGGGGCTCTGACCCGGAGCGGCCGTTCGCCTCTCTGGTTTTCTGGTAGGCTTGCCTCAGCTCCTTAAGTTTCACACGACATTGCTTTGGGTCCCTGTTATAGCCTCTGTCCTTCATGCCCTGGGAGATTTTGACAAAGGTTTTGGCATTTTGAAAACTGGAACGGAGTTCTGATAGCACGGATTCCTCTCCCCAAACAGGTTTCAGAGATCAGATCCCGTACCTCCCGTTCGGTCTGTGCTGGAGCTCTTTTGCGATTCTGGGACTCCATCACGGTCACCTCTGCTGATGAGCTCTGCATGGTCACCTGCAGCTTGCCACGCTGGCAAAAAATGAGATTCAAAAGTTCGCGGTTCTTTTCCTGTCTACCTGGCCAGTGCATCTGAGTTGAGAGTGCTGTCCAGAGCGGTCACAATGGAGCACTCTGGGATAGCTCCCGGAGGCCAGTACCGTTGAATTGTGTCCACAGTACCCCAAATTTGACCCGGCAAGGCCGATTTAAGCGCTAATCCACTTGTCAGGGGTGGAGTAAGGAAATCGATTTTAAGAGCACTTTAAGTCGAAATAAAGGGCTTAATCGTGTAGACGGGTGCAGGTTTACATTGATTTAACGCTGCTAAATTCGACCTAAAGTCCTAGTGTAGACCAGGGCTGAGAATTAGAAAGTGTTTGCTAATATCACACCTAACTCTCCCTTGCTGCAGATCAAACCCATTACTACTTGTCCTACCTTCCGTGGACATGGAGAACAATTGATCACTATCCTCTTTATAACAGCCCTTCGCATAACTGAAGACTGGTATCAGGTCCCCAGTAGTCGTCTCTTCTCAAGACTACACATGCCAGGTGTTTTTAACCTTCTCTCATAGGTCAGGTTTTCTTAAGCTTTGGTCGTTTTGTTGCTCTCCTCTGGCCTCTCTCTCCAGTTTGTCCACATCTTTCCTAAAACATGATGCCCAGATATGGAAGCAGTACCCTAGCTGACGCCTTACCAGTGCAGGATAGAGCAGAACAGTTACCTCCTGTGTCTTACACGCGACAGTCCTGTTAACACACCCTGGAATATTAACCTTTTTTGCAACTGCATCACAATGTTGTCTCGTTCAATTTGTGATCCGCTACACTCCCCAGATCATTTTCAGCAGTACTCCTGCTTAGCTAGCTAGTCCCCAGTTTGGAGTTGTGCATTTGATTTTTTCCTTCCTAAATGAAGTACTTTGCATTTCTCTTTACTGAATTTCATCTTAGATTTCAGACCAATTTTCCAATTTGTTCAAGGTAGCTTTGATTTCTAATCCTGTCTTCTAAAGTGTTTGCAACGCCTGCCCACTTGGTGTCCTTTGCAAACTTTATAAGCATACTCTTCACTCTGTTATCCAAGTCATTAATGAAAATACTGAATGATACCGGACCCAGCACTGACCCCTGAGGGTTCCCACTAGATAGGCCCTCCCAGCTTGACATTGATAACTACTCTCTGAGTAAGGGTCTTTCAGCCAGTTGTGCACTCACCTTATAATAACTTCATCTAGACCACATTTCCCTAGTTTGCTTATGAGACTATCATGTGGGACTGTGTTAAACACTTTAGTAAAATCAAGCTATATCACATCTTCTGCTCCTGCCCCCTGTCCACTATGCCAGCAATTTAAGACTTCAGACCTGTTACGTTTTTTCCCCTACTCTGTCTGCTGAAGAGACCTCCTCTTAATCTTTCCAAGCCTGTACCCACTGCTGTAGCATCACCTACAAAGTGTGTGTGTGCTTTATTAAGTAATATACTGACACCTGCAAGCATTTGTCTGTTCTGATCCTATTTCCTGCCTGGTATATGTCACGTGCCCCTCATTTAGATCATAAACTCCTGGAGGGAGAGATCAGTGTTTGTTTTTGGTGAAGCTCCTAGTAAACTTGTAGGTGCTATTGAAAATAAATGAAAGGGGAGTTGGGGAAGAGGACTGGACTCCACTAGCCCACCAAGCCCTGCTAGAAAGAAATCCTCAAAAGGAGGAGCCCAACGGGGTCCTAATTTCTTGCTGATGTGGATGCCAAATCAAAACAGGAAAACTTGCTGGCTTGGTTGTTGTGGCCATTGCATTGTACAGCAGGTGCAGACCCAGAGAATGATGTCCAGTAGTTGGGATGCATAGTGATATTTGAGAATAGTAATACAAATAGAACATAAAAGCCGACCAGGTGTTCCTGGAAATGCCATGTCCCTGAGTCATGATATAAAATATAGCAAGCTGTGGAATAATCTCCTGGGGAAAGGATGGCACTTGACAAAATGCTTGAAAAGGACATATGTTGGAGAAGTTTTTTGATAGTAGAAGGCTCAGTAACAGACAAAGGCATTGCAAGAGTCAATGGGTGGAAGCTGAAGCTAGACAAATTCAGAGTGGAATTAAGGCTGACAGTTTAAACAGTGGTGGTAATTAATCATTGGAATAAACCAGGGGTATGGTGGATTCTCTCTCAGTGGAAGGCTTCAGCTCGAGAGTGGATGTGTGTCAAAAAGCCAGAGGTTATGGGCTTAATTCAGGAATCACTGGGTGAAATTCTCTGGCCTGTTATGCAGCTGGTCAGTCTAGATGATCACATCAGCCCCTTCTCGCCCTAAAATACATGGTTGGAAGCAACTGTGTGCTGACTCTTGAGAGATGATCTCCTAATAGGTTTTAGTACTGCATGATCTTTGCATAGGTCTCTTCCATCTTCAGCATCCAAGCAGGCAGGTTTAAGAAAATGAACGTGATCGGGATTTTTAGTTTCTTGGCCAAAACGTAGCTAAGGCACCTGTGACCCTCATGCTCTTATGTGAGCCTAATACAGTGTTGTCCATAGAGAAATCTGCAGAAAATTGCAAGCCTCGGCAGCGTAAAAGAAACTCCCGAGTAAATACAAAGCCTGCTGTCCTCACTGTATTCTTAATTTTCACATGCAATTCAGTAAATACCTACCTTTGTCAGATTTCCATGGAGCTGAGCTGCAGAATTGCCAGGGTGCCACAATTTAAGTCTAACTTGCCACAGCAGGTGGGGGGGCCGCAATTGCTTTTACTCAAGTGAGCACGTATTCAGGGGCGAAAAAATGTCATGCCAAAGAGGATCTCAGAGTAACAGCTGTGTTAGTCTGTATTCGCAAAAAGAAAAGGAGTACTTGTGGCACCTTAGAGACTAACCAATTTATTTGAGCATGAGCTTTCGTGAGCTACAGCTCACTTCATCGGATGCATACCGTGGAAACTGCAGAAGACATAATATACACAGAGACCATGAAACAATACCTCCTCCCACCCCACTCTCCTGCTGGTAATAGCTTATCTAAAGTGATCATCAAGTTGGGCCATTTCCAGCACAAATCCAGGTTTTCTCACCCCCCCCCCCACACAAACTCACTCTCCTGCTGGTAATAGCTTATCCAAAGTGATCACTCTCCTCACAATGTGTATGAAAATCAAGGTGGGCCATTTCCAGCACAAATCCAGGTTTTCTCACCCCCCCCCCCCACACACACAAAGAGGATCTGTTCTGCCTGCTCTTGCTCCACCTGAAGCATGGAGCTCCCCTGAAAAGGTCTTGCTGGATAGGTAGCTGATGACAGCTTTCAGCAGGAACTCTGCAAAAGCAAAAATAACGGCCAGAAATATCCATTGTAGATCTTTCTAAAATAACCCCAGCCTTGCTCAACAGCTGACACTGTAGAGGCTGTTTCTTCCCCTGGCTGGTCTAACTAAACAGTTTTGAAGCAGAGAAATTGATTACAATTGCAATCTTGCTGGGGTTCAGTGCTTATTTGTAGGGTATTGCAAACAGAGCAGTGCAGCCACATCTGTTCCATCCATATTTCAAAACTTGCCTTCTTGTAGGAAAGGCATTTTGCAATCTGTCACTCAAGGAGACTTGTATTCCTGCAGGTTCTCAGCTGTAAAGTTCCTGTGTGGAGAGAGGCCAGAGCTGGGGTTGGTATAGAATGGGTTGGGGCATTACGGGGGGGGGGGGCAAGGCTGTTCTAGCAGTAGGGGGTACAAATGCAGGCCCTTGGGAAAAGTCCAGTGGTCCAGGTTTATCTGTAGCGTTCTGTGTAACCGCTACAAGAGGTTTGAGAATTTAGTGGGAGTCATTGAAGTAGCTTTACTGCTATCTACTAATATCACAATCTGGAGCTTCACAGACTGGGTCTTGCAGTCTGACTGGGGCTTAAACCTGGCCAAAAGGAACTGGTTTAAGTTTCAAGCTTTGAGGGTCGCTATAAACAAGGAGTTAAAAAAAATGCTTTTAAAGACTGTGCACGTTTTTTGTTCTTTCTTGGGCTTGGGGAAAATACAGGCAGCTACCTGCTCTCTGGCCGGTTACATACGCTATAAACTGGGGAAGTCTTACTCCAGTTAATAATAATACAATCCTACATATTTCTTGCCCCTTCCATCCTGAAGGATCCCAAAGCACTTTACCAGTTCCCGTCAGAGGAGTCACTTCCCTGATCACAAAAGTGCAGCTGTTTCTGTGGTGGAATGCCCCAGTGGTTTGACTGCATACAACACTATGCATGCTGCTCTGAAACTGTGATTTTGTCCAGAACACACATCTCAAATAGTCCCCTCCTCCGACACTCATACAGCTGTGAAAGGTGCTAAGGGATTGTTCGTGACCACAGATTTAAACATCCACACCACAGCACCTTCCATAGCATGGTTCTCCCAATGCTCTGCAGGAGCTTTGGCTCAGTACTGACTCAGAGAGCCCCCCTCCTGCCCCCACTTTCTGCAGTTGCCTCCCTGTTCCTTGGAGATCTCCACTCCATATATTGACCCTTCTTAATCTTACTTGGTTTGTGTGATCCTGCGGCAGGCAGGTGGGATAACCAGGGATAAGCAGCTGTCAGCCAGGTGCTGGAAAGGCTTTTTCTGTCTGGATTCTTTGTATGCCGCGTGGTGGTCTCTGGTGACACGGATGTGCTGGGTTGCCGTGGCAACCAAAATCCTTTCCCTCAGGCACCACATCCTTGTTACTGAGTTTCCTATCAGCTGTGCCGTTCATCACGTTTGCATTGGGGCTGGGTTAGACCCCGGCAAGGCAGCTCTCTGGCCATGCTGGAATAGGTCACTAACGTGTGGGGGTGGTGAGCGTGCACTGTGTTTATAAAGACAAGTAGGAGTCTGTTGTTCTTTGCCATCCTTTTAGTGCGTGCAGGTTAGCTAGAGCCACTGGCCTCCCTTCAGCACCTGCTGAATGTGAGCTCTCCAAGGTTACCGAGTTGGGCAGCAGTGTCGGTTGAGGTGTTTGAAGTGTGTGTGTTGTTGTTTGTCCACGTGGAGCGATTTAAGTCAAGGGGGTCTAAATCGTTGCTTTAAATCAGGTTATCAATGTTGAGAAATGCAAAGTAACACACTGGAAAAGATAATCCCAACTATACATACAAAATGATGGGGTCTAAATTAGCTGTTACTGCTCAAGAAACAGATCTTGAGTCATGGTGGATAGAGCTCTGAAAACATCTGCTCAGTGTGCAGCGGCAGTCAAAAAAGCGAATAGAATTGTTAGGAACCATTAGGAAAGGGATAGAGAATAAAATAGAAAATATCATAATGCAACTATATAAATCCG
The DNA here is from genome assembly GCF_965152235.1 of Eretmochelys imbricata. Lineage (NCBI taxonomy): Eukaryota > Metazoa > Chordata > Testudines > Cheloniidae > Eretmochelys > Eretmochelys imbricata. The sequence goes on along the minus strand of NC_135574.1, from coordinate 208,738,439 downwards.
TGGTACACTCACAGCTTGAATATTGTGTGCAGCTCTGCTCGCTCCATCTCAAAAAAAGAAAGTGTGTTAGACATGAAAAAGTTACAGAGAAGGGCAACAAAAACGATTAAGGGGATGGAACAGCTTCCACATGAGGCGAGATGAAAAAGACTAGGACTATTTAGTTTGGAAAAGAGACAACAAGGAGAGGATATGGTAGAGGTCTATAAAATCATGACTGGGGTGGAGAAAGTGAATAGGGAAGTGTTCTTTATCCCCTCACATAACACAAGAACCAGGGGTCACCCAGTAAAATTAATAGGCCCCAGGTTTAAACAAATAAAAGGAAATACATCTTCAACCAACGCATAGTCAGCCTGTGAAACTCACTGCTAGGGGATGCTGTGAAGGCCAAAACTGTAACTGGATTGAGAAAACAATTAGATAAATTAATGGAGGTTAGGCCCATCAGTGGCTATTAGCCAAGATGGTTGGGGATGTGAGCTCATGTGCTAGGTGTCACTGAGTCTCTGACTGCCAGATGCTGGGACTGGACGATGGGATGGATCACTTGATAATTGCCCTCTTTTCTTCATTCTCTCTGAAGCACCTGGCATTGGCCACTGTCGGAAGACAGGACACTGGGCTAGATGGACCATTGGTCTGTCCCAATATGGTCATTCTTTTATTCTTTTCAAAACTAAATGTGAAAATGTGTACTGTTGAAACCTTAGATTAAAATGTATAATAAGTAAATGATAAATACCGCTTTTGTAAAGTGTGGTAAGAGATCTTACTGGAACTTCACAGACTTCTACATGCAAAAAGCAAACTGTTGAAACGATCCTGCTGCTCTGATTCTGCAGCCTCTTAACCAGGTGCATAATTCATGTGACCAGCACTGGAGTGAAGCGTGTGCAGAAGTGTTTGTAGCATCAGGGGCTAAAATTGTATTTTTTATTAACTTTTCTTTTAGTGGCCTTAAAACCTTTGTCACTTCCAAACAAAACTACTTCAGGGTTAACTGTGAAAAGTTAGGTTGATTTTTCAATACATATAAAAAGTTCCTAATAACTTTATTAATCCTCAGGCCGAAAGTTTCCAAAATGAGAGCCTCAGTTAGGCACCTAAGGGTGGGATTTTCAAAAGTATGTAGGTGATTTAAGAACACAAGTCTCAAACTGCAATCCCCGGTGCTGTGTAGCATTTCAGCTTTCCTGATCTGTGGAAGTTCAGTATATGGGAAGGTTGGTTGCAAGTATATCACGGACTATTTGCTTCTCAGTTTTGTGTTTACAGTTGTGGTGTTTGCACAGTGATGTTTATGGGCACATCTGCACTGCAAACAAAAAAAAAACCCACCAGCAGCAGTTCTCAGAGCCTGGGTCAGCTGACTCAGGCTTGGGGGGGCTCACACCACAGGGCTAAAATAGTAGTGTAAATGTTCCTGCCCGGCCTGGATCCCCGGGCTCTGAGACCCATCCCCTCACCCGGTCTCCATGCCCAGGCTCCAGCCCAAGTGGGAATGTCTACACCACTATTTTCAGCCCTGCAGCACGAGCTCGATTCAGCAGACTCAGGCTCTCAGACGCTCGGATGCGTTTTTTTCCCCAGCGTAGACATACCCATTGAGGCCCTGAACTTGTCGTCTTCATCAACATTGGCGAGCATTGTAAGTGTGAAACCTTGTGGGGTGAAAAGAAGTCTGCATGTAAAATCTGGAATTCCACTTTTAAATCTCTAGAATAGAGAGGGAGGGAGAGAAAAGAACCAGCAACGTGTAAATAAAAAAATCCTTTAAACAAAAAATTCCTGATTTTTAAATTTTAAAAAGTCCTTATATTTATCCACCCTGGCTTGTGCCCAACTCTGGAGACCCTTCTCACTCCCTGCCCCTGAGTGTATTCACTGTCTGAACTAAGTGTCACCCATTTTGTGTGTGTTATCCTGGATTTCATATTCCCCTAGGGAGGTGCTCTGTTCTTCTGCGCACTTGCCTTTTCAGGCAAAGTGTGCATGCCCTGATTGAAAAGCTGCGCTCTCATCTTATTACTGAGCCTCTGAGGGGATCCGCACACTGTGTGTCTCTCGTATCTGCCCCTCGACTTAGCGGAGGCTGTGCCAATTGTTTCTCCGGTGACATTCTGCTTCGGCAGGCCTGCAGCTGCAGCGGGCGTCTGTGAAATCCCTCCGGAGGTCACCCCTTGGAGTCCCGTGCCATGTTGGATAGATCTCTGCGCCAGTTAAGAGGCGGCCTTGTGCTATTAAATATGCAGATGGGGTCGTGACTACATCCCTTTAGAGGTGATGGATTACATCCATTGTGCAGAGAGATGTGCAGGCTCCTCCCCATCCTCGCTCCCCCTTCGCTTCCTGCCTGTCAGCCTGGAACTGCACGTGGCTTCCCAGCGTGTTTGTTTAAAAAGCAAAAAGTCAGAGACTTTGATTCTAGAAGCATTCTGCAGGATTCATGCCGGGGCCCTGGTCATTTGGACATTGAAAGGCGTGAAGTATGCTCACACGTCTGTGATCAACACCAATACCACATAGCAGGGGTCATCGATTTATATTTTGGCAAGGTCAAAATTTCTTGGTCAAGGTCCAGGCTTCAGAGAAAATAATACAAAACCAATAACAATAATGATCCTAAGAAAATAATAAGCTGCCACGGTCCGTTCCAAAGCATCTGGTGGTCTGGAGTTGGCCCTTGGGTTGCCTGTCAACCACCCTGCCGTATAGCGTCAGTCAGGGGCGGGCCGTTCATTTGATCTCCTTACCTAGACTTGCTGTTTCAGTCACCCTTACTGAATGGCCACAGGGCTCTTCTTGGGCCTCAGCGAATGCAGTAGCCTCAGGTTGTTCCTCAGCCTCTGATAGTTTTCCTCCTCGGGATCCTTATAACAAAGATAGACGGAAGAATTGCTGCCTAACTTCTCCATCTTGGGAGTTGTCTGGGAGCTCAGAGGGAGACACTGAGGCAGCCGCAAGCGCGCTGGACTGGGGTCAGGAGGCCTGGGTTTTATTCTTGCCTGTCACTAACTTGCTGTGTGACTCTGCATTGAACCTTGCTCTGTGCCTCAGTTTCCCCATCTTTAAAGTGGGGATAATGCTGCTGTTTGACCTCCCCTCTTTAAAGCATTTTGCACCGTTTTGATGAGAAGCCTTGTGGAACTGTCAGGTGTTACTTTACGACATCAACTGAGCAGGGATTGCGTCTCCCAGTGATGCAAAGGCTTCTCAGGAGCTTATTGGCCATCTGGCTGTTGAATGTCACTTTTTTCTGTTAACAGTTCAGGAGAAAGCTCTCACGTTTTCTGATATATTCTGCATCCCAAGAGGAAAAATGTATCTTGTCACGTCACTGAGTTCTGGTCCCACAGTACCAGAAGTACCAAGAGAAGGTGATTGCTTTATATCCAGATATTAGCAGGTCTTTTAGCTAATTTATTTTTCCTGCACCAAATGCATCGGTAGTGGACAGCCCATGAGTGGACCCAAAATAATTTCTTCTGCTCTGTTAATTTGATCATGTGGGGCAGAAAAGTTTCTTCTTCTGTAGCTGTTTCTGTGAGGCTAGCTAATTACCACACAGGCATGGCTTGTTAGGACCATCTTTTGTGATACAAGATGTCTCCAGGAATGGATTTTTCTCCCAGGTTTATGCAAACTAGCTCTTAACTCACCAGTGTTCCTGTCTTGAAGCCTCAAATGATAGAGATATTTTGTGTGTGTAATGAAAAGAAGAAAGAATCAAATGTGTAGTCACAAGCAATAATCCTTTGGAGATTCTAGAGATCTCAGAAACCAGAGGAGTGAGCATTATTCGCAGTTCCAAATGGCATCTCCTTATATTATGCCGGTGTGTGTGTGTGTGTGTGTGTGTGTGAGAAACTCTCACGGCGTTTGTTGAAATGGTCTGGTCCATGTTCTGGTGCCTCTGTCTCAACATACCATAGATCAATCGAGAAGGCCTGTGAGTTGGTCTCACGGGGTCAGATTTTCACAGCTAAGCATGTACAGTTGCACACATCTGACATACATACAGATAACTCATACGTGTGGGTCTGGGTCAGGAGTTTACTTGTGGCCAGTCAGGTGCGTTTCTGGCCATGTGTGTGCACCGATTGTGAGCCAGGGACATGCTGCGTCCCTCATTTTGGTGGTGACAGGACTCGTGTAACAAGGGGACTGCCTGTCTGAGAACCCCCTTGCTTTGCCTGGTGGGGTGCTGCCAAGTGTGTGTGCCCTGTATTTGCGAGGCTAAGCAGCTGCATGGTCTCCCCTGTCTGTCGTGGTATCCGAAAGCTTTTCTTTACAAACAGCTGTTGCGTTGTGTCCTCTGCCTGCATGAGTCTGGTGACAAAGGCCGCTAGACTTGACGGGCAGAGACAAGGATCGTGGAAATAAACCTTCCTCCACGTCTTATCAAATAGGCTGTGTGTTGGGTGTGAATTGGGGACCTGCTGGCAACAGTCTCTCCTCCCTTGCCATCGAACAAGTCCTTTCTGGGATCCGCCTGACCCAGTATGCCCCCGCTCCAGCCCCTCGCCCCCTCTCCTCGCCCTCCCCCGCCCCCGAGTGCCTCCAGCAGACTGGAGATGGGTCAGGGCTGGCCTGATGAAAGTACTGACCTCCTGGCCGGAGGGATGGGGCAGTCTGGGCTGGACCTGGCTGTGGTATAGCACAGTCCAGGAGTGACTAGGGTGTACCATTGGGGGCTCTCAGGTGAGCCCTCCCCAGGTGCTGGTGCTTGGCTGCTGTGGCTGCCATCTCAGAGGAGCTCTCGCTCCCACCCTCTCTGGGGTAACTGCACAGCTACGGTGAGGGGGGAACCAGGCCCCTCTCTCTGGGTGCAGCAGGAGGCCAGCAGCCCCTTCCTGGAACAGATCTGGAGCATTTTCTCATGCACTGGGAGCAGCTGTTGTTGTGGATTCTTTCACTTCACTAGCTGCGGTCCCCTCCTGGCAACCATGCGTTCTCCGCGGACTGATTGCCGAGAGTGGCCTGGGCTGTGTTTAATTTTCTGGTGTTTGTTTTGCTGAGCTGCTTGGCTTCGTGGTTGGTTGTTCGCCCTGCAGGTTTAGTGCCGCTCCGGTACCGCCATTGCTTTGGATTAAATCCACGCAGGCTCCTTTGGAAGCTTTACTGTTGGTGTATCCTTGAACGCTGGGCTGGCCGAACTGCAGCCGTACCCCTGCCGGTGGCACGGGGGGAGGCCAGGGACTGCTTTACCTCCCCACGGGGCTGGGGTCGGGAGGCTGGGGTTGCTCGGCCCAGGGCTGGGGTTGGCCAGCTGGCATGACTGGGGCTTGGGTCGGTCTCTGCTTCAGGAGAACCAGTTTGAGACCCACACGCGGGGGGTTAACGGTTAGGGGGGGTTAATGGTAGGACTTATACTTACCAGTTAACCGTTCAATGTTTTACACCCCGAGTCTTCGCTGAAGCATTGCAGCTGTGCCGTGTTCTGAGCGTAGACAAGCCCTTATTCTGGTCGGGGCATCAGAAGCATTTCAGTGGCCCTGGGAAGAAGCTGACTGCCCCTAGCTTCTGGGCCGGTTGGAATCATGGGGCGTCTGTCCTGCTCAGATAGCACTGGGTGCTGCTTTTCATGGCCTTTGCAGAACAGGCCAGCCCTGCTCGAAGCGTGGCTGCTCCAGCAGGAGGCGATGGCCACGCAGGGAAGGCGCAGACTAGCTCTCGCACTCGAGAGAGCAGGGTAGAGTTTATAAGCTGCCTTGGAGTGAGGTTTGGGAAGGGAAGGAGGAGAGCGTTCCGGGGCAGAGGGGAAGAGGGCACGAGGTGGGGCTGGGGGTAGTGGGCTCTGTTCTGGGGGTCGCTGGTATTTGGGGCAGGCAGACAGGCGGCTGGCTCTGGGAGAGGTGGAGGGCAGTGCCCATTTACTGCCCTTGGGACACATGCAGATCGGGGCTTGTGTACCGTGGGAACAGGCCCCCTCGCCGTACACAAGCTAGAGAGCGGTGTGTGCAGTACTCTGCCACAGCCGGAATCGCCCCAACCTGCCTTTCCCAAGGCTGGGGGGGTGGGGGGGCCAGCGCGGATTCCTTTCCTCCAGCTGCTGCGGTCTCTCGCTCTCCGGACTGCGGCCCCTGCCCTCTGATGTGACGTAAGCCGAGAGACCTTTTGCTTTCATCTTTGGCAAGGGATGGACAGGGTGACCTAAGAGGTCTCCTTAGCTAGGATCTAGGTTTCTATTAAACTTTCTCCTCTTTGAATTAGCACCACTCAGCCCTGGAACTGCGTGTTGGGAGGGAGTAGGGGCCTTGTGAGTTTGCAGGGAGCATGCTCAGCTAGTGTTCATCAGCTCTGGTGGCTCTGCCCTGTTCTTTGCAAAATCCCAGTGCAGGCTGGCTCCTGCTAGGAAGAACGAGCTACCGCTACAAACAGCAAGAAAACCCCAGGCTCTGCTGGGCAGAGGGAGGTGGGGGCTTCTCTCCAGGATTCAGGGAGCTGTACAGAACGCTGGAGACTGGAAGCAGCTGCTATTTCAGTACCTGCCTGTCTTCCGCTAGATCAGCCACTGGGACAGCAGCTGTTTGCCTAGCTCTGATGGGAGCCTGTGTGTCCAGTGAGAAGAAAAGCAGTGACAGCTGTCAGAAGACTGTAGGATGCTGTGTGTTTGCTAAGACCCTGGCACTAGCCCAGTGCTCCATCAGTAGGTGTTACCATCTGCAGCAGGGGGAGCGGGCTCTGCTGTGGGGCTGGGCCATGAAAGGAACCTGTCTCCCCTCCTGCACTTCGTTCTGGCCTAGTGGAAGTGTAGATACATTGTACAGCGCCAGGGCAAATTAAATAAAGCCCTATAACCGCAGTTACCATCCTCCTAGGAGACTGCTCCAAGCACGTCTCCGTCCAATTCCCCAGCTGCGGTTCTGTCCCCAAGCACCTTTGAGCAACCTTGTAATAGTTCTTAAAGATTCCCCGCTGCAAAGCTGGTGATTGCTCCGCTGGGGTCAGCCGGCAGCGCAGACAGAGGAGAGCTGGCAACTCACCGTTCAGAAGTGAGAGGCTCTGAAAGCTTTGCCGTGTGTGCTAATGCCCTGTCCAGAGGGGACTGTGTAAAAGCATGCTAGCTTTGGTACAAAGCCCTTTGCATCTACTGCCCAGCCTGGCTCGAGTGGAAATCCGTGTCCATCAGCAGGCTGCCGCTAGCAATAGTGAGCTGGGGAGCGCTTGCAGGTGGTTAGTACAGCTCCCGCTGTCCCCTTCACGAGCTGCTGGTGTCAAGAAGAGTCGGGAATGTGAGAATACTCCAGCCTCTCCGAACAGCCCTCTGCATGTTCTCCGTGCCCGCCAGAGCGCACAGCTTGGTTGCAGACCCTCCCTGTTCTCTGCTCAGAGAGTGTGGGCACCTTGCGGTGCAGGGCTGACTGCAGGAGATGGCCCAGAGGGATTCCTTAGGACACGGGCGAAAAGGGGTTCGGACCTGCAAAGGGTTTGGGGGATGTTCCCCCAATTCACCGTAGTTCTGTGTGCCTGTGCCATGCACTGAATGTGTCTCTTCCCAGCTCTCCGTCCTGGTTTCAGCACCGTGTGCCTGTGGCATGCATCGAGCATGCCTGTTCTCAGTTTGCACCACAGACCTGGTCAGCTATGCCTAGTGCTGCCTGGAGAGCCTCTCCGAGCACGGAATCCATTTGTCCTGGCTGGGACCTTTGCACCAGCCTCTCCGGTGTAATTCTCAGTGTGACAGTAAGTCCCTCCTGTGTCAGCCCAGTCCCACATCATCAGTTGGGCTTCATATCCCTGACAGTTCTGCCCACCAAACTGTCCCAGGGTGGAACTTCCTCAGAACCGAACACGGAGCCCCGCAGCAGCCTCCCATCCCAAGCAAGAGGCAGGTTGAGGGCACTGCCGTACACCGCATGCAGACTTGTCAGGGAGAGGTTCTGAGTGAGTGGTCCGGGGACCCAGAGACAGTGCTGCTCTTCTAAGCCACCTGGTGAGTCTGTTACTGGGTGGGTGTCGTTCAGGAGTTCCTGGGGGAATGATCGTTCGCAGAGATGCTGATGCTTTTTCAGTACGATAACGTTTCCTGTATTTCTAACCCAGCATCTGGCATGGGGGACTAGCGGTGCTCTGGCCAGGGCAGAACAGTGGGTGTGCATGATGCGAAGTCGAAGAACTGGGTTTTGCACTGAGTTCTGAAGGCAGAGGCCTGTGGTCGCTTCACTCTGGTCAGAGTCTCCAGGAGGCCTTTGAGAATCAGGACAGAGGCCTTGAGCAGGGCTCTGTATTGAGGGGGCAGCCCCCATGAAGAGCAGGCACTGGTGCGATGTGTTTGCAGTAACCTGTGTTGACAAGGAAACTGGCTTATGCATTTTGCATGGATTGGAGGTTTTTCAGAGTTCATGGCTTCATTCTTGCACGGGAGTGGCCTCGAGCCTAGAAGTTATGAGTGCACAGATCCCTTTGGCTGTGTCTGAACCCAGTAAGGTGGGGCGCAACCTTCTCCCAAGCCACAGATAGAGGGGGATGCTTCCTGCTACCATCACTGTTTGGCTCTCCGGGCTCCAAAGGGAGAGAGAGGCTGAAGACTGACTTACTGGTGCAGTTCGAGGGCAGATGCCTTTGGCCCTCGGAGATGCAATGACAAAGGATAATTCTTTGAAGTTCTTTCCTTTTCCTACCAGCATGACTTCTGTCTTGCCTAGGTGCAGCTTTAGCCAGCTGCTGTTCATCCAAGTTCTTATTTGGCTAAGCACAGGTGAATCTGAGAGATGGTTCGGGGGGCACGCTGAATAGTGTCGTCACCATTACAAGTGTGTGCCCTGTTTTCAGTCTGAATTAGTCTACCTTCAACTTCCAGCCACTGGATCATGCTAGGCCTTTTCCTGCTAGACTGAAGAGCCCATGATTAAATATTTGTTCCCCCTGGAGGGGATGATTCTCCATTTACAGTTACATTGTGAGACCTATCAGTTAGCCAGTTTTTAATCCATAGAATGTGGGCCATGGTAACTTTATATTGTTCTAGTGTGTTAATCAAAATGTCCCGTGTACTAAGTGAAGCCCCTTACAGACGTCTACATCTCTTACAACAACACAGGGCAGGTGGGGCGGTTCGTCAGTGATGAGCATGGAGAGTAAAGGGTTTGTTGGCCATTGATTTTGTGTGGTTCACCATGAGGCTGAGATGCTGCTGATTGTCTGTTTTGGAACTGGTGCGAGGTAGCTGTTGATTGCACTGGATTTGAATCCAGTTGCTCAGAGATTTTTTCTAGGCAATGGCTGGTGTTTCCTCTCTTTGTCTTCCTGCTCTGACTTGCACTGGGGAAGGACATGGGTGGGTGGCCAGCTGAATGGGCAGGGACCGCGACCTAGGGCTGTGCCAGATCCCTGCAGAGTGGCACGACTGCTCAGCTCTCCAGTGGTCTGAGTTAAGGTGAGCTGCCAGTAAAGGAGTGGAGATCCCTCTGTTGCCCAGGATATGGGAGGCATGTTCAACACCCCAGTGCTCTGTGCTTTTGCTAAGCTTGGAGAAGGGAAAGCGGGCAGTGCTCTGCTCTGGAAGTGAGGTTGCAGATGGGAGAGAGGGTTGAATTTTTCGAAAGGCACTGGAAGTAGGCTGAAAGAGATGTGTCTCCAGGAACGCCGATGCTTGGAGGTCACACTAGAACGAGATTCTTTGGCTGCCGTTACAGGATTGAGAGGGAACGTGGAGACTTGGTTGGGGTTTGCTGAAGAGGAAAGTCTTGTGCAGCTGGGGCATTCCTCTCCTGTCAGGAAGAATTAACCTAACTCTCTGCTTTGCCAGAGATGTTTCCTGTCATTAAAATCCAACGGACAGTAGAATTAGCCAAACCCTGCAATGGACGGCTGAAAGGTTAGCGAAGCCCATAGGACCAGTCTGAGTGGGGCTTTCTCTCACAAGCTAGTGACCGTGCCCTGTGGATCAGGCAGGAGAATTGTCTGCCCTCTCCGTACATGGGCCAATAGTTCACCCCAACCCAAACTGCGAGGAGGCAGCTAGCTCTCCTGGGGCCCCTTCTGTTTCCCAGTCATAAATGGGACCCTGTCAGGGCAGGAAGTGCTGCGTATTCCATCCACCTGAACCGGCAGGGGAGGTCAGGAAGGCATGATAGGGTTCTCAGGTTGGAATTTGGCCAGGTGTGGGGGCTAACACCTTAGCGTGTGTGAAGAGCACCAGGGACTCTTTGCCCATGAGTTGTCAGGAGCTCGGTTCACATCTCGTCCGAAGATGGTGCCCCCAGCACCTCACTGGGGCAGTAGGTTCAGGACAAACCCCAGGGGAAGAGCACTTCCTCCTGAACTACTGGACCTTCCTCACCTCCAAGTGCTGACCTGGCCTGACCCTGCTTGAGTTTTGGAATGAGATGAAATCTCCCCTTTCCCCCACCCTCTTTGAGCCTTCTCCCATCTTCTCATGGAACGCCCCTGGATTTGGTTTGTGCAGTCACTACTCTGTCCTGCGGAGTCCTCTATCCCTCCTTGAGAGCCACTTCTACCTCAGTGATTGCAAGAAATCAGCCACCTAATGATGCCTTGAGAGAGGGGCTCTTAGGGACAGCTGACATTTACTATGCAAAACACCCCTTTGAACAATACAGCTGGCATAGCGGTATCCCTCTCCCCTCCTTCCTATGTCGTTTTTCTCTTTAGATTGTGAGCTCTTAGGGGCCGGATCCTCAGCTTATGTGCTTGGTCAGTGCCTGACCCTCCTGGGTGCTGCTGGAATGCGGCTAATGCTCCTGATAGAGGATGGCATCAGATGGCAGATGGGCAGAAATGTACGGGGCAAGGATTCCTTCTTTCTGCTTTCCTTGGTTGCTAGGGCAGGGTTGCTCAGCTCTGCTGTGTCCATTGCCATTCCTCAAGGGCATTTGCCCCGTTAAATGATGTGCCTTGTTGCTTGGGGAGCTGGGGATGGTGTTTTTCCCATGGCAGAGAGGAAAGTGGTTGTGGCTTCTGGGAGCTCAGTGGAAGGCCATGGCGGCAGGGCCTGTGGGGTCCACAGTGCATAGCGAGTATTTAAGCAGGGGGCAAAGTGCACCAGGACGTCAGCTGTTGTGATTTTATTTTTCTCCGACTGTTTACACCCTTCTAGATGCACCTAGAGGAAGTTGCTGCTCTGTGGAAGTGGATTGACTTGTGGGCTTTTGGGTACATGCTCATGACTTCTGTGTTTAAAAGTGAGCAGAGGACGGGGGAGCCCTCTGGAGCAGGTCTGGCATAGCCTTGCCTTTCTAGGAGATTGGCTAGGAAACCTGGGAGGGCAAGTCTGCATGTTAGCATTCAACCTCCCCGGTTTCTGGGAGCCACGCTGGATCCAATAGCATGTCCAACACAAGCTTCCAGGGGCTGGCACGTTCCTCTTGGTATCTTCCCCTCCCAAGATCAGCAACACAAGAAACTTAAAACAAGGCAACATCAATGCACTTGGCATAAACAGCTGCATGCTCTTTGTGGTTCATCATTTCCAATGGGAATAGCCCCATTCTGTGGATTGGAGATGCTCGGGGGAAGATGTTCCATTTAGAAATGAAGAGGGGGGTATCTTGGGAAGTGGAATAAAATTCTAGCAAATCTACATAAACTTCGGTTTGCCTGGTCATGCCTCTGTTGCAGGGTGTGGGGGTCTTACTCTGTTCCTGGCAAACAAGGAGTTAATAGCAGCTATGCTCACACCTGGTATGTCTTCACTGCAATGTAAGCCCAGGGTCTGTGGGACATGAGCCCGCAGGTTCGTATTTGTAAGCTCAGGCTTGAGCGTCCACATTGAATATTTGACTCTAGGTTTAGAATTTCTAGATCTGGGTCTCTTACCTGCGCTCAGGCATCTACACGGCACCACGCAGCCCCAGATCAAACCAACCTACCCCAGGCTTCCTAGTGCCCTCCCCAGCGGCAGCCACGCTAGCCCTTTGTTCATGGTACACTGCGGGAAAACTTGACTGTCCATCCCACGGAACGTTGCAGGAGGCTGTTACAGCCCACCAACGCATCCAGCTGAGCCGTCTGTTGGGTCTGCACTCTCCTGGCATCCAGAGCCAGTTGCATGGAGGAGTCCCCACTGTCAGAACTTGTCCTGCTTGGGGTTTCAATCCTGTGTCGGGAGACAGGCAGAGCATCCCTGAGATACCGGTGGACCTTTTGGTGGCATTTTCTGACCTGCTAAAGGCACCTGTCTGAGGAGGACAATGATACAGACCAGGCAGCCTCTCACTGGCTGATGCTACTCTCCACTCTTGGGGTAGCCACTGATGCCCCCTGTGTAGACCAGTGCTTCTGGAGCAGGGCCACAAGCACAGACTGGTGGGATCACGTCATCATGCAGACCTGCAGTGACCAGCGGTGGCTCCAGAACTTTTGCATGAAGAAAGCAACGTTTCTGCAGCTTTGTGAGCAGCTTGTCCCAGCCCTCCAGCATAAAGATACACTCACGAGGCCAGCTGTGCTGCTCCAGAAGCAGGTTGCTATAGCCCTCTGGAAGCTGCCTGTCCCAGACTGCTTCAGCTCCGTTACTAGCCAGTTTGGTGTTGGAAAGCTAACGGTGGGGAAAGTGGCGGTGGAGGTTTCTGAGGCAATCGGGTGTATGGCTTACCCCCAGGCGGCGGGCATGAAAAATAACCCTGCAGTACCTGATGGGTTTTTTTTGGGGTGGGGGGTTGTTTCCAAACTGTACAAGGGCCATTGATGGGACTCGTGCCCATAGTTTGCCCTCCTCAAGGAGCATGTGACTACTTAGATCGCGAAGGGCACCATTGTTATGCAGGTCCTTGTGGACCACAGAAGCTGATTTATAGATGCCAGCATGGGCTGCACTGGAAAAGTTCATGATGCCAGGGTTATCTGCCAGTCGGGAGCCTATGTTCATAGACAGGCTGGGACACACTTCCCATCAAATGACATGCTCATAAATGGAGTTACAGTCCCCATTGTTGTTCTGGGGGACCCCACGTACCTCCTTTAGACTTGGCTTATGAAACCGTATCCTGATCTCAGAGGCCCTGGCAAAAGAAGGTTTAATCACACTCCGTAGGTGTAGAATGGTGACTGAATGTGCATTAGGCAGATTGAAATCCTGTTGGAGATGTTTACAGAACTATCTGGATTTCAGTGTCATCGGTGATGTCCACGCCCTTGTGGCTTGCTGGGCTCTTCACAATCTTTCCCAATCCAAAAATGAGCTGTTTGCCACTGAATGAACCTATGGCAGTAATGGGTTGCTGAACCGAGGTACCCAGCCAGAAAGAAAAGGAGGACTTGTGGCACCTTAGAGACTAATAAATTTATTTAAGCATAAGCTTTTGTGAGCTACAGCTCACTTACAATTAGCCTAAGTTAATTGTAAGTGAGCTGTAGCTCACAAAAGCTTATGCTCAAATTTGTTAGTCTCTGAGGTGCTACAAGTCCTCCTTTTCTTTCTGCGAATACAGACTAACACGGCTGCTGCTCTGAAACCAGCCAGAAAGTGAACCTGTGTCAGCTGGAGCAGGGTGCACCTGGGTAACGGAAATCAGGGATGCTTTGTGCACCCCCATCATGGACCGGAAGGAAGAGGGGGAATAGCACCTTTATGGATGCATTTGTACAGCACTTTTTTAAAGTAAAATGAAGGACACTTGCTGTGTGCTACAAAGGGGGGATGGATTTTCATGAATTATTAATTGTGGATGAGATGACTTCTTATGTAGTGTGGGGGTGAGAGTTTTGCGTGACCTGAATTGTGGCTTTTCACTATGGTTTCATCTGAATAGACGTATTGAGAAATTGCTTTGCAGAGTTAATGATAGATACACCCCGTCCTCAAGCCCCTTTTAAGTGTCCGCGGTAGTGTCCAACCCCTTCTCCACTGAACACTCTCAGAAATACCAGGTCTGCTGTCTCCAAGGGAACCGTGCACTCACCAGCTTGTATGATTCAACTCGGGATCAGCGCTTTGCGTAATACCACAGCACTTAGGTGTATTTATAGTGAAAACAAGGATACGTTTATTATCAGATTCAAGTGATAGTGGGTAAGGATATTGGAAACAAAGGTTACTTATAAAACAAAATCATAACGCACTTTCTAGAAACTCAGTTTAACAGGCTAACTTCCTGTCTAAAGAAGTTTCTCATTCCCGAAGGTCTCTGAGGTGTTTCAACCAAGGTTGATGGTGATCCATTTTCATGATTGTGAACACACGGCCCATTTATTTCCTACGTGCAGGATAAAGCGATCTCTTCTTGGCCTTCTATTTCTGTCTCCCAAATTCATTATCTGTTCTCTCAGGATAACCACCTGTGGCTTATTTTTCCTGTGTGCTGCTCCCCTGTTGATTTCACATCTCTGTTGTTTTCGTATGTAAATGGCTATTCATTGTGTTGGCTTAAAATGTTCAATTGACCTCTCCGCAGGGAGACAGATGAATAAACATTTCTTGTCTGACAGAAAAACTGTTTGTCAGCCCTGCCTTGATACAGACTTAAAAACCTATTTTCAGTGTCTGTACATTACTCCTTCTGTAGGATCTGGACGTCCATTTCGCAATGTTAATGACCCGCGTGACCTTGCCTTTCGCTCGAGACCTCAGGACATGTTTGTACGTACCAGAATTAGGATATTGTAACCACCGGCTAGTTAGTATTAAGGAGTTCTCGGGTCACGCAGACACACCCCTCTCCCGCCCTTCTGGCTCCTCATCTGATTCGTCTTCCGGCTTCCAGTTATTCACACACCCACCCCCACTGGCTCCCAGTTCTAGTCTCCTACTCAGATCCCCCCAACTCCTAGTCCTGCCAGTTCCAGGCTCCCTGCCCACCATGGCTCCTTGTCCAGTCTGTTTCCCCTGTCTCCCCAACCCCTGTTTTCCTCCCCCAGCTAGTCCCAGCCTCCAGTCCTAGGCTGCTACTCCTGCCACCCCGCAGGTCCAGCCCTGTCCCCTCTGTGTTCAATTCACGCAGCTTCCTTCTCCACACTGCCTAGGTGCCGGTGGGGGCTGGGGGCTCTGAGTGCACAGGTCCCTGCTATCCGTTCTGGTGCCCGGACCTGGACTCAGCACAGCCTGCAGCAGCCTAGAGCTGCAGTTGCCGCGAAAGTCCTGCTCAGCCCTGGTAGCCTTGGGCTGGAGCCTGCTCAGTGCAGGTGGAATCGTCAAAAAATAATTAAGCTGCAAAGGTCTAGTAAGTCCCTACTGAGCACGTGCAAACTGCAATTTTTCAAAGGCTCATAACTTAGCCCAGTTGCGGGGCGGGGGGGGGGATTTTCATGCGGATGGCCGAGGCACTTTCCTGGCACAAGGGTCACCCTCCCACCAAATTTCAAGTGCCTGCTCCACAGCATGGGGGCGCTAGAGCACCTCAAAGGAAAGGGGGCCAGAGGTTTTTTTAACACGGGTCAAAGGGCACCTTTTCTCCTAGCCTCGTTCTAGAGAATGGCTGAACTTGCTTGGCCGAAATTTTCCAGAATAATTCGGCCTCAGGTAGACACCCGGCGTGGAAAATTTCAAATCAAATAGTTGAAGTTTGGCAAAGTGATACGCAACTGGAAACGGAGTATCTTAATAGGAACTGTTAGGCAACCTTAATTATAGGCAGTGCCACTATCCCCCCTATAATACATATCTAATAAAGTGCCCGGGTATGCAGAGAAACCACGTGCGGGGGGTGGGGAGAAGACTTTTAGGCTTGTATATACTTGAGAAGTTACTGACATAGGCTTCATTGTGTGTGTGTGAGAATGTGAATGCCATTTCTTTAGTTTAATCCCGTGGATGAAGCTAAATTGGAACAGGTCACTCTAATTCTGGAATACGCCTGTCTGCATGGGGAGTTATTCTGGAATAGCTATTTCAGTCAATTTCCCAGCGTGGGCCAGCTCTTGTAGACTGGTCTAGAGTAGCCATGTTACTCATGAGTGGCTTCACTGCACTGGAGCTGTGTAAACCATCCCTAACAAGTGCTGATAGTAGAAAGGTTTTATGCCTGAATGTCATCTTTCCTGTCTTTACCGCATGTTCCACAGAGTTTGAGAATGTTACTACTACTCTTAGGTTTCAGAGTAACAGCCGTGTTAGTCTGCATTCGCAAAAAGAAAAGGAGGACTTGTGGCACCTTAGAGACTAACCACTTTATTTGAGCATAAGCTTTCGTGTATGCTCAAATAAATTGGTTAGTCGCTAAGGTGCCACAAGTACTCCTTTTCTTTTTACTACTACTCTTGTATCCCTTTCCAGGTTCCCAGGATCTTCTAGGAGCCCGAATTCACTGTGCGGACTTCATTTTATAACCTCTTCTCCCCCGCCCGCCCTTCACTGATTTGAGACTGCTAACAATAACCTCGAGTGGCCTTGCTAGGCAAAATTGTATGAATTTGAAGTTCAATATCTTGGGATCTTCCAAGAGTAGGCGCATGGGTTGATGTGTCTTGCTGAAAGTTGGAGTCTCCTTTTCCTAATGGTAGAAAGCTCCAATGTCTGTCCCTGAAAGACCATAAGGTATTGGATGTTAGGCGTGTCCCTGTTCCAGGACTGAATGTTACCTGTCCTTGGGCCATGGCAGGAGGGGAAAATGCCATAAAGGAGGATACGTTTTCGTGGCCAGTTTAGAAGCAGACTCGTCAGAGAGGGTCTAGGAGGGCAGAATGCGGCTATGGCAATCGGGAGCAGTGCTAAGTTTTGGCGATCTCCATGTAACACGTTGTCTCTGGTGTGTATTCATACTAATTACTGTGGCAGTCCTGCCCAGAGGCCCCAGGTGGTGCTCAGTGCTGTATAAACCCATATGTGTCTGTGTATGCACTTAGGTGTTTGTGTCCTATGCATGTCTGTATCTGAGAAGTGAGATAATCGGCTTATGTGATTTGAGGGATAAATTTGAGTCTAAAATGAAAGTTGAGATGCTTGCCTAGTATACGGGCCCTGGTGGTTCTGTGTCTAAGAACTGGGTCACGACAGCAATCAGGAATTGAGCTGGACACATAAAACAGGCATGTGGGTGTTAGGCAGCGATAAGGTACTTGAGCTCTGTGTTCCTTGTGGCCCCCCCTTGGGGGACAGAGATAAGAGGGGGGTGTGGGGGGGGGGGTTGGGAAGCATTGTGGGTATGCTAGGTTTTTTTGGGATCTTTGGGGAAACTTGACTATCACTTCCTTGTTTCCCGGCATCTGAGTCTGGGGCTCTGCATTCCCACCTCCTGCTGTAGGGCTGATGTCTCAACTCGACCCAACAACGTTCTGCAAGTGAATTAAACCGATCCAGGAGCCTTTGGCAGTGGAGGACGATGGACTCTGGGTCTTGACCTTCTCTCTCTCCACAGACATGGCGGCTGGCCCCCTAACTCTGCCCTCCTGTGAAGCGGGTGGTGGTTCTCGCTGTGGCAGGGAGGCAAAGATAATTGGGAACAGCAAACTTGTATTGTTCCAGATGCTGGGACACTGACGCCTGCTCATCAGCAGTTTGCAGTTCAAACATAGTCTGTGCAATTCACAATGAGCTTCAAACACTCGGGTCCTTGCTGATGTGTGCTCGCTGCGCAGGAATTCTGAACACACAAAACCAAATGCTGACCCATCAGCTGTAGCCCAGGCTTGGCTATCAGGGCTGCAGTGGCCTTTTGGGCCATGCCCCAGGTCTTTGCAGGGCTTTCGGCCACCGGGAGCTCATCCTGCTCTGGGAAGAACCTGGAAACTGAGGAATGGAGACACGGCGCATATAATGGATTTCACTGATGGAGTCCCCTCCAAGATGGCTTCCGCTGCCTGTGGTCTATATCTATATAATGGACAATACGTCTACACGGAGTTCCCAGAATTTGATGGAAAAGAGGCTTGAGCAACTTGGAAGATGCAGGAAGTGTTTCCAGAAGCAATTTACACCCATTTCATTCCCCTCTCCTCCTCAGCACCCAATCTCCAAGTCCCATCTCAGCCTGGGCGCTGGGGCATGTCTGCCTCGCAAAAGAAAACTTGCAGCACTGAGTTGGAGCCCAGGTCAACCGGCTTGGGCTGCTGGGTTAAAATGAACAGCGTAGACATTTGGCCTCCAAAACCCGGTGAGGGGCAGGGTCTCAGGGCCCAAGCTCCAGCCTAAGCCTGAACATTGTCGCTGCTCGTTTTAGCCTCGCAGCCTGAGCTCTGCAACCCTGAGTCAATTGACCCAGATGCTCAGACTCTGTGCCCATGGGCTTTTCTCTCCAGTGTAGATGTACCCTGAGATTCTTCAGTACAGTGAAGCAGAAGGATGGGCAAACAACAAGGGTTGGGGGATGGCAGGGTGGGGTGAACAACAGGAGTAGGAATGGTGGCGGGAGGGGTGGCGGATGGTGGCGGGAAGAGGCAGGTGAGTGGAGTTGGACAATGGGTGAATGGGAGATGAGGGGGTGGATCACTTGACAATGGCCTGTTCTGTTAGTTCCCTCCAAAGCACCTGGTGCTGGCCACTGTCAGAAAACAGGGTACTGGGCTAGATGGACCCTTGGTCTGATCCAGTTTGGCCCTTCTCATGATGGTGAGGAGAGGTGGGTGGTGGGGAAGCAGTGGGGAGGGTGAGTAACGGCGGAAAACCCTGCAGTGGAAATAGCCACACTGTGCCATGGAGACTGAAAGTGTTGAGATTGTGCCAGTCCGTGAGGCTGCCCCATGGGCACAACAAGGCTGCGCGAGTGGGACTGAACCTGTGGCATAGCTCCTGATCCCTGCCTGGCTCCAGTTCTCCTCAGTTTCTTACTCCTCTGCTTCCCATGAGCCTTCTGATGGTGCCCTCCAGTGCTGCTGGGCCTGTCTGCAGCCAGCCAGCCTGGGATGGGGAGACCCCACTCCTAGCCGGCGGTGCAGCTCTGCAGCCTGACAGTGCCGGTATGAACTGTGTCACTGATTGCGTTAGCAGAAACCCCCAGCTCGCCAGGGACTGTGGGCAGGGCCCGGGGGAATCTTTGAATGCACAGCACTGCCAACCCCAACCATTCAAAATCATGGCTCAGCCCCCAAGCAATCACAAGATGTTTTTAGTAAGGCTGTATTGTACATTTGGGTCTCTTGATTGTTGAATTCCCCCGGCTGCCCCCAGTGTGTGGGTGACAATTAACTCTCCCAGATGTGTTGGGTAAGGGGATGTTGGCTCTGGCTCCATCAGTCCACATCTGCCCACCCCTGCCCAGCAATTAATTGCCCCCCCTACTCCCACATCAATTCTGTTGCTCCTGTCCTCAGCTCAGTTCTGCTCCACCTGGCCTCCCCTCTGCTTCCCCTAAGAACATAAGAATGGCCATACCAGGTCCGCCCAAAGATCCATCTAGCCCAGTATCCTGTCTTCCAACAGTGGCCAATGGCAGTTGCCCCAGAGGGAATGAACAGATCATTGTAATCATCAAGTGATCCTCTCCCTGTCGCTCATTCCCAGCTTCTGGCAAACAGAGGCTAGGGACATCATCCCTACCCATCCGGCTAATAGCCATTGATGGACCTATCCTCCATGAATTTATCTAGTTCTTTTTTGAATGCTGTTATAGTCTTAGCCTTCACAATACCCTCTGGCAAGGAGTTCCACAGGATAACTGTGCGTTGTGTGAAGAAATACTTCCTTGTGTTTGTTTTAAACCTGCTGCCTATTGATTTCATTTGGTGGCCCCTAGTTCTTGTGTTTATGAGAAGAAGTAAATAACACTTCCTTGTTCACTTTCTCCACACGAGTCATGATTTTATCGACCTCTATCCTACCCCCCCTTAGTCGTCTCTTTTCCAAGCTGAAAAGTCCCAGTCTTACTAATCTCTCCTCCTACGGCAGCTGTTCCACACCCCTAATCATTTTTGTTGCCCTTTTCTGAACCTTTTCCAATTCCAATAGACCTTTTTTGAGATGGGGGGACCAACCACATCTGCAGGCAGTATTCAAGATGTGGGCGTAGCATGGGTTTGTATAGTGGCAATAGGATATTTTCTGTCTTCTTATCGATCCCTTTCTTAATGGTGCCCAACATTCTGTCTGTTTGACGGCTGCTGCACACTGAGTGGATGATTTCAGAGAACTATCCACAGTGACTCCAAGATCTCTTTCTTGAGAGGTAACAGCTAATTTAGACCCCATCATTTTATATGTATAGTTGGGATTATGTTTTCCAATGCGCATTACTTTGCATTTATCAACATTGAATTTCATCTGCTATTTTGTTACCCAGTCTTGAGAGATCTTTTTGTAGCTCTTCGCAGTCTGCCTGGGACTTAACTATCTTGAGTAGTTTTGTATCATCTGCAAATTTTGCCACCTCACTGTTTACCCCTTTTTCCAGATCATTTATGAATATGTTGAATTGGACTGGTCCCAGTACAGACCCCTGGGGGACACCACTATTTACATCTCTCCATTCTGAAAACTGACCATTTATTCCTACCCTTTGTTTCCTATCTTTTAACCAGTTATCAATCCATAGGAGGAGGACCTTCCCTCTTATGCCATGGGAGCTTACTTTGCTTAAGAGCCTTTGGTGAGGGACCTCGTCAAAGGCTTTCTGAAAATCTAAGGACACTATATCCACTGGACCCCCCCCCCCCTCGTCCACATTCTTTTTGACCCCTTCAAAGAATTCTAGTAGGTTGGTGAGACATGATTGCCTTTTGCAAAAACCATGTTGACTTTTTCCACCAACAAGTTATGTTCATCTCTGTGTCTGACAATTTTCTTCTTTACTATGGTTTCAACCAGTTTACCTGGTACTTAAGTTAAGCTTACTGGCCTGTAATTGCCAGGATCTCCTCTGGAGCCCTTGTAAAAAATGGGCATCACATTAACTATCCTTCAGGCATCGGGGACAGAAGCTGATTTAAATGATAGGTTACATACCACAGTTAGTAGTTCTTCAATTTCACATTTGAGTTTCTTCAGAACTCTTGGGTGAATCCCATCTAGTCCTGGTGACTTATTACTTAGTTTATCCATTTGCTCCAAAACCACCTCTAATGACCCCTCAATCTGGGACAGTTCCTCAGATTTGTCTCCTAAAAAACTGGCTCAGGTTTGGGAATCTCCCTCACATCCTCAGCCGTGAAGTTCTCCTGGGGCATTCCACCCCCCTCCCCCAGGCCTGGGGGGCTGCAGCAGCAGAGTCCCCCCCACTCCTTCCCAGGCCAGGTGTGTGCGCGTGGGGTAGGGGTGGGGATTGGCATAGGAGCTGTCCCATTGCTCTTTCAGTGTCCTGCTCTGAGGAACAGGGCCATACCTGCTTCTTGCTGCAGCTGTGATTGCCTGCTCCACCCAGGAGGTGGGCAAGGGGGCAGGCAGCCAATCAATCAGAGGGGCTTTGCCGCCAGCAGAACTGTAATTCACTGGCAGGCTAGAGAATCTTATCATTGCCAGGATGGCTCCAGCCCGGGCTGAGATCTCCTCACTGCAAAGAGATCACGAGAACTGGCAAGAGCAGTTGCAAGCTGGTGGGGTCGTGCAGGCATCTGCACGCTGCTGAGGCCCGTCTCCCTCCCGCTGTGCTCAGACACAGAGGAGCAGGAGCACTCTGAGTGGGTTAAACCTCCCCTGGGGAAACCTGTGTCCATGCTACTGGCACAGCCAAAGCCCAGCTCCATCCCACTGTTAACACAGGTATCAGAATGGGTGCCCGAGAGCTGTGTAACTTGAGTACACGGGGGCACAGGCTGGTCTCCTGAGGTAACCAGCTCTTGCTGTGCTGGGGTTTGTAGTCCTGGGCACATGCTTCCTTTCCTCCTGGGTGGTTTGTACTCACCCCCATTCTCAATGGAGGTGCCGGCTGCCCGGAGCCGAGTTGCCGGGGTGAAGAAGCTGATTGGAATTCAGGTGCAGTAGCTCCGTCCTTTCTTCTCCTGGCAAAGTAGGTCAGGGAAATGCATCTACGTGTCAGGGGAGCCAGGGTGAGGGGAGGGGGATTTGAAGAAGGGGATAAGAGCCCAGCACAATCCGTTTTCCATCTGTCTCTCTGGTGAAGGGATTGATGCTTTGAATGTAAATTGTAAGAGCTGGCACAGTGATACCAGTGACTGATGGCAGAGCATTGGCTAGCAGCTTGAGCTGTGGGCTGGTAGCCAGGACTCCCGGACGGTGTACTCCAGCCACTTGCTGTGAGACCTTGCACAGCTTGCTTTGCCTCTTGGCCCGCCCCCTATTGGAAATAGGGATGGGGTGCAGCTAGTGCCAGGAGATATTACTGCCCCCGGCGCTTGGAGATCCTGACAGGCAGGGCTGTAGCCCGGTTAACTGTTCCTGGGGGCTGGGAGACCGCGGCAGGTGTTCGAGCAACTCCACGCTGAGTCTGAACTGACCCTCACTGTGGTAACAAGCCAAGGGGGGAAAGTCTAAGCAAGTGTGTTCCTGCTAACCTTGGGCACTGACTGAATTGTCTCAAGATCACACGAGTGTGTGTGTGTAGGGGTGGCATAGGGGGATGGGGCAGCATGGAAGGCGGGTTGGAGCAATCGGATCTCACAACAGAAACTCGCTCAGAACGCAGCCTTGCCAAGGGGAACGATGGAGCTGGGAAGCTGTCCTGCTGCCTCTCTGGAGCTGAATGCCAGTGGACGAGAAAGCAGATCCTTGGGCCAGGAGTTTGGGGGCCGTGGAAGGCTCTGTGCTTTAGGGTTCAGGTCCTCCTCGCTGTTGACTGTACCCTGCTTTCCCAGCTCCTGAATATATATTCACTTGTAGATATCTGTGTTATGTGGAGAGGTGGAGCAGGCCTCCATCCAAGAGCACAGGGACACAGGGCCTCCAGGCTGGCAAGGATGGGCTGAGGGGCATGCTCAGCTCTTTTTTGGCCATTTGGATTGGCAGGATTAAAAATGGACTGCTACGCAAAGCAGCTGCTGTCAGTGTGTGTCCCCCAGCCCCCATGTCCTCCGCCTCCCCTGGAGTGGACAGTGGGAGTTCAGCTGTGTCACTGGCAAATTAGTTTCTGCTAAAGCACTGGTCTGCAGCGCTGAAGAGAGTTGATGTGCTGACAGGAAGCATGCCCTCGTTGTTAAACCTAGGACTAAGGCCTAGCCCCACCTCTGCTACTAATTTGCTGTGACCTTGGGCAGGTCCTGCCGGTTGGTGCCTCCCCACTCGTCTGCATGACGACTTAGCACTTGGCAAGCCAGGGTGTGAACCCACAGCACGCGAGCTTGCCACACGGTAACATCTGATGTGATCACTGCTGCAGCGCACTAGATGTTCCGCTATCACATGCTCCTGTTTCAAACAGCAGTAAGTCGAAGCGTGCGGCGTTTTATTGCGCAGCAGAGTCACACCCTGGCTTGGCGCGCAGTAATATCCCTCAGCTTTCCTTTCTGTACAATAGGGATTATAATATCTTTCTCAGACTTGGATAGAGCCTTATAAATGGTCAAAGTATAAAGTACCGGAAACCTTTCCGAGCATTGGAAGACGCTGAGTTTTCTTTTTGTCTAAGAGTATTGACAAGGAATCTCCAGACGGTTACAAAGATGGACAAACATCTTTATGGTTTCCAAAGATGAGTCAACAGTGTAACACTGTTGCCCCCCCCCCCCCAAAAAAAAAAAGCGAACATCATTCTGGGATGCATTAGGAGGAGTGTTGTAAGCAAGACACGAGAAGTAATTCTTCCGCTCTACTCTGCGCTTACAGCCTCAGCTGGAGTATTGTGTCCAGTTCTGGGCACCACCTTTCAGGGAAGATGTGGACAAACTGGAGAAAGTCCAGAGAAGAGCAACAAAAATGAGTAAGGGCTAGAAAACATGACCCATGAGGGAAGATAGAAAAATTGGGTTTGTTTAGTCTGGAGAAGACAAGGCTGAGAGGGGACATAACCGTTATAAGGAGGAGGGAGAAAAATTGTTCTCCTTAATCTCTGAGGAGGACAGGACAAGAAGCAACGGGCTTAAATTGCAACAAGGGCGGTTTAGGTTGGACATTAGGAAAAATTTCCTAACTGTCAGGGTGGTTAAGCACTGGAATAAATTGCCCAGAGAGGTTGTGGAATCTCCGTCATTTGGGATTTTTAAGAGCAGGTTGGACAAACACCTGTCAGGGATGGTCTAGATAATACTTAATCCTGCCATGAGTGCAGGGGACTGGACTAGATGACCCTTCCAGTCCTACAAGTTCTGTGATTCTATGAAAGAAACTCTTGAAAGCCGAACATTCCGGAGTTTAAATGATGGATGGTGATTGCTCTTGTGGAGTGTAGGTAGTCAGGATCCAGTGTTATCCATGATTCCAATGCCAGATAATCTGCCATGGACCCCACCCTTTGCTGCAGTTTTGTGCTTCCGAATCTAAGATTTCATTGAAAAAATCAAGCCTGTATAGTTGAGAAGAAACCTTTTAAGATGTTGATCCAAGTGCAGCCAGCGCAGTGTGGTTTGCTGGAGTCTGCAGCTAGCTTAAACTAATGCACTCGGAAGTGTGAACTTCCCGATTCAGCTCAATGGGATTGTTGACGCTGAAACATAATGACAGTAATTGAAATGTCACTATTAGTGGTTTCACGGTCGATCGCTCTGGCAGAAATGTCTAGCTAATTATTGTGTCCCATAGCCCCCAGCTAACTGCACTGCTGCCCCAGATACCAAAACTTCCAGCTCTGCCCCAACAGTGTCTGTGCTGTGGCTATCCATCGTCAGTACAAAAATCTGTGGCACCCTGTGGACACAGATGGTGCAAAACAAATGGAATTTAATATGGAAATAAAGAGCCCAGGAACAACTCTACTGACTCTTACTTCCTGTCCTGTTTAATTGGGTAAAACTTCCACATGCAAAATAGATGTGAAGCTGCAGCAAAATCCTGGATCTGCTACTAGGGCCCTTGGTATAGAGGGTCATTGCAGTTAGCTGTGGTGTGCACAGGGCCCTGTGTGTAGATAGCCATCCTAGCAGGTCTCGTACTCACTGTCTGCTCGAGTCACAGCCCTGGCTCTCCGTATGGGACAGGTGAACAGGAGCAAAGGCTTCCTTCCTGAAGCCTGGGTTACTTCCCCAAAGAGCGTCAGGGTGTCTGACATGAGCGCTCTCGGAGAAGTGTGTCCGGCAGTGCAGCATATGGACTTACGGAGGGTGGGAGTGTGTCCTGTGTATGCAGTTGCCCTGTGTGTGCACTGAGGCCTTGTGCTTGTGTCCGACCACCCCGGGCTGCATCTGAACGATCCCTGACGTTCTCGCTGGAGAGCTTGGCTGGTTTAGCAGCTGGAGAAACATCAGAAAACCAGCTAAGCAATACACTGAACACGGCGCTCTGCTGTGGCTGTGGTTAGCCCTGCCCTTGGCACCCAGAGAGCCAAGTGAGCTGTGTCTGCTCTGCCGTAACCATCCATAGACCTGGCCAGCAGGTCACCTGCCGCGCACCTCCGGGCTGCATTAGAGACACCTGAGCTCTAGCCAAGGCTGGTGCTTCTAGTGTACGTTGGGCTGGTTCTGAAATCAGTAAAGCCTCAGTGAAGTAACTAGGTTGTTATGAACAGACTGGACACGTGTGAAATCTGTTACACGTGAAATGAGCAAAACCTTCTAAAACCACCACTTCTCACATGAAAAATGGGTCCAGTCATTTGGTTTCCAGCTTGGAAGCAACGTGTCCCAAGAAACCCGGCCCTCGGTGAAATGCTCCCTCTAGGCTGTTGGGCCGGAAGTCCGAGTCCAGACCACACCCCTTAACTTCTGTGTGTCAAACACCGCTGCTGGAAAGAATTGGGGAATCCCAGCAATCCAAAATGGAAATGAGCTATCCACTCCTGTTGTCCATCCCATTCCATGCAGGGCTTTTCCTACCGGACATTCTCCAGCACTTGTGCGAATGACATTTGGCAGATCTAAGACCAACCTGCTTAGTTGCAAGAAGATCGGGGTTTATTAAGTTTCATACTAATTACATTTGGCTTGGTGTGGCCCTTGATTTTTTTTTTGCTAGCTCCAGTGCAGAGATGTAGATGCCCAGACGAGTAGACTCCAGAGATTCAGATGCCTCTTCTCAGTAGGGACAAAGGGGAGCATTGGGTGGGAGTTAGATCCATCGCCGCCTCCAGCAGTGGCAGGGAAATCACTCAGGTGCTGTGTGATCAGATCCATGGGCCCAGTGTCAAATGTGGGTCAGATTCATCCCTGCTGTGAGCCCCGTGAAGTCAGAGGAATCTGAGTATGAAGCCGACTCTGAAAGAAGTCGAAGCCAGCGAACCCTTGGGGGCATGGAGCGTTGCCCTGCGTTTCTACGGTGCCAAATCCTGCCATTTACAATCCCTCCTCGTGACAGAGCAGAGCTCGGTGTTGTCTCCCAGGAACAGCGTTAGGTTACAGAGGTCCTTCCTCTGTAACTCATTCACTGCCCTGCGCTCTCTGGGCAAGATCCTCAGGGAGAAAAACAATCCAGTCCCTTCGCCCCCTCACGCTGTCATCGTCCTCCCGTCAGATGCTGAGACCTCTTCCCTGCTTTCCCTCCTCAGTGCCCTCAACCTTGCTCCTCAGGGTCCGTCCCCTCCCAATACCAGCATGCACTGGTCTCCTCCATCACTTAAACCCAAACCGGCCTTGGCCCCTCCACCCTCTCAAAGTATTGCCCCATTTCCCTTCTGCAGGCTCTCTGTGGGCGCTGTCTACACTTCCCTCTGCCAGCTCCATTCTCCACCCTCTCCAGGCCAGCTTCTGCCCTCTACGCTCCACTGAACTGGCTCTCCCCAGGCTCCTCTCAGCCAGCGCTCCGTCCTCGCCTTTCTCATGCCAGCGGCTGCTTGTGACGCTGACGACCGTGCTCTCGAAATCCGCCCTCGTTCAGCTTTTTTGCCTTGCTCCTCTCCCAGTTCTTCTCCCAGCTGTCAGATTGCTACTTGAGAGTGTCATTCTGTGGGGTTCCTTCTCCCTTCCCCCTCTGTCCATGGGGATCCCCCATGGTGCCGTCCTTGCTTCCTCCCTCTGCACCTGTCAGTGGGTGATCCTACCCCTGTCTTTACACTGATGACTTGCAATGCACCTCTCCGCCTGGCTGTGTGCCCTGCAATCTGGCTCCCACTGAGCTCATTCAAAATGCTGCTGTTGAGATCTTCCCCCAGCTGTGTCACCCGCTTTCTAAGCCCCTCCAATGGTTCCTCCGACTCCACTGCATCAAACACATAGCCCTTGACCTTGCCCTTAACGCCCCTTTACTGCTTAGCCAGGCTGTACCTAGCCACCCTGTTGTTCTGACCTCCACCCCCAACTTTGCTGGGCCAGCCGGGCCAGCCTCCATTGCTCTCTGGTGGCGTCTGCCTCTCCCAGCGGGGCAATCCATGCTTTATTCCATGCCACCTCATAGGGATTGCGAACCTCTCCATCCAAATCTACAAAGCTACCCCCCCGAACCGCCTTTGAATCCTTCTCCTGAAACTCACCTCTGCAGAACTGCCTTCAGCAAAAGGCTATCTGAGAACAGCTGGGCAGGTGCCCTGTTCCGATTGCCGCTACTGATTGGCTCATTATGCCAACCACTTGTGCATATGGCAGTCTGCAGTGAAATACCCTGTTGTTGTTTCCCCACTTCTCTCTCCCTCCCACCCCCGCTAGTTCATTTCACCCACCAGTTCCCCCTCATCTTTTAGATGAAAGCTGAATACCCCCTGTTGTACACGAGCAACAGTGATTGGATCATCCAGGCATGTCCTGCTTTATTGCTCTTTCCTAATTCTAAAGCTGCCTCTCACCAGTTGTGGTGTTAAGTCAGTTTTTCTGAAACACCAGATCATCTAGACCTGGATTTCCTTCCGGAGATCAATTTCACTTTAACTTGGAATCGGAACAGCCCGGATTGTTCTCATGCCGCCGGGAGAGGTGGGATTGGAATCGCTGCTCTGCTGAGATCAAGGAAAGGCTGGCTTTACTTTCCTAGCCAGACGCATCCCTGTTGTGGAGGAAGATTGCTACAGAGGAGATCAAACAGGAAAGCTTTCCCAAGTGGTCCTTGCTGCTCCGAGACTGAAGTCTAATGATAAGCCTAACAGAGAGGGGCCAGGCTGACCAGAGAATGACGACGAGCGAGATATTCATCCCAGATGAATAGCCAGCATTGTGTGCCTAGTTGCATGAAAAAAATTGAGATGGCTAGTGAAGAATGCAACTTCTGAGGTCTGCACAGGACCATGTCTGCTCTCATAACAAGGGTCAGCTCAAATCCCAAAAGGTAGAATTGTAACCAGTAGTTGAGTCTGGGATCGGTTTCCTTCATTTGCAAATGAAGGATCTGTTATGAGTTAGTGACCTTCTAGGAAATTACTTTTCTTCAGTGCCTCCGTTTCCCTAGCTGCAAAGTGGGGGAGAATACTGTAACTCACCAGGGTGTTCGGAGGCTTATGTCCTGTCTATTCTCAGACTTGCACATGTTTATTTAAACTGGTTCAGCCACACTGGGACGAACCAGTTTGGACACACTCATTTAAGTTTAAGCATGTCTTACCGTGGTTTGGTTTCCACCTATTCCTAAGGCTGTGTCTACACTCATACAGAAATGGCACCATGTAACTTAAATCAGTTTAAAAACTGCTAGCCTGGTGCAAACCCTTGAGTGCACAGTCTTATATTGCTTTAAACCTGGTGCATATCTGGTTAAACAAAACCAGATGTTGTGTCCACAGATGTTGTTCCACTGGTTTAGCTAAATCCGTTTAAAATGGCCCCTCTGGTTACACCAGGGCAATAGTGTGTGCAGACCAGGCCTGTTCAGTTAAACTAAACCAAAATAGCAACAATGAGGTTTACGCCTGCTTTAAACTGGAATAAATGTGTCCCTGTGCACTGATTTAACCAAATCTGTTTAAATTGCACCTTCAGTTAAACTGGTGCAACACTGCATGTAGACAAGCCCAGGTAATGCTTGTGTCGGGCGTCGTTACTCCTATGCCAGGCTGTGGGGAGGAGCTGCTGCTCTTCATTTCCTCAAGGAGAGGGGGACAAAGATGATGATGTTCAGACTGAAAAGGAAATGAGGACACTGACCCTGAATGGGAAGGTTTGGAATTAACCAGCAAATGCCCGGGGAAGGAGGACTCAGCCCCCTGCCCTGGTGCTGCCCCACGTGCCCGGTAACAGAAAGCTGGTCTCCCAGCAGTGCATTTCCACTGGTTTGCGGGTGTGATGTGGCTTGAAAGCAAGGCTGACTTTGTCATGCTGAACTCCGGCCGGGCCCAAAGTCTTCAGGCCCCTAGTTTCTCTGTAATATGCTTGTTAAGGTGCAGTCAGTCTTTAGAGCCCAGGCACGAAACAGTTGTCAGCAGGACGACGGACTTCGCTTGTTTGTCATGAAGCGTCTATCCTCAGCTTGTCATTGAGGGGCCAAAATGGAGAGTGAGGAGACTGCTGTCTGTGCTTGGGTTAGTTGTGATCCGGGCCATGCCAGATAACATGGCGTCATGTGGGTATCAGTATGGGCTCCAGAAGGCAGCACACTTGGGTGACCTCCTGGGTTTGGGGAATCTTATCAGTTACCAGTGAAGACGTCCGTCCGGTAGAAGGTGAGACCAAGTCTTAACTGAGATGTCCCATTGCAAGATGACTGGGATCTCTCCGCAGGTTGCCAGGATATTGGTGTCATCACTGTCTAATCTGGAGGCTGGGGCGTGGACCATAATTAACTTGCTGGGTATCCAGAATTTGTGCCTTGCAAAGGATGTCCTAATGCCCTGGGGTAACTGCTGTAAGAGGAAAGCTATCAATGTTTTGAGTATCGTCTGCTTAGTCCTTCTGTTGCTCACAGAACTCCCCAAGGGTCTTGCAAGCTGACGAGGAACCATCCGATGCCTTTTTGAGCATGAACTCCGGTTGCCTCAGAAGAGATTAGTGATTTTGTTGATCATTGATAATAGGCTGAACCGATGCCTCAGAAAGGCCAAGTCAGCTGACTCTGCTCATCAGAACCGGCAGTGAAACGAGCAAGGCTGCACAGGTAGTAATGGTCTGCACGCCTCACCTGGGAGGCTCCCAGGGGGAAACCTGCCCTCTTTCATTCCTGACAAAGCTCTGGCTCTGAAAGTCCAGCTGCTCCCTTGAGACAGCTACCTCCCCTCTGTGTGGCAGCCAGAGCTGCTTCTGCTCTGCTCTCAGACCTTGATGAAATGAACCTTTCTTGACAGGCATGGCTGCTTTGCTGAAGAGTTGTACGCTAAATAGTGCAGTACACCTCAGTGTGCTGCCTGCAGCCCAGAGCTTACTCTTAGCCCCTCGTGCATGCTTCTTGCTGTCACTGCTTCTGCTCCGATTGTATGAATTTTGTGGCACCGTCCTTTCCTCGAAGACTCTGCCAGCTCAGGAAGTGTGGGTAGCTTAGAAACCTGTTCTCTGGTTGTATGAGTCTGGAATCTCAAACGGTGCAAGCTGGGTATTCCTGCCAGAAAGGGGCATTGCTGGGGCTGCTGGGATGGAGAGAGCAGTGCATGCTGGAGCTCATCTACAGGGGGGCTCACCTCCATGTTAAAGATGAGAGTACATTGCAGCACTTGGTGGGCTGCGCTTCAGCCACCAGGGTCTGAAGTTGACACTCGTGTATAAGGACAGTAACGTGGCGGAGTTCCCAGCGTCCTCCTCCTGGCCACGTTTCAGGATCTTCATTCCATCCTTCTCGTCTTTGATCTCTTCATGGGTTTGACACTGTTGGTCACGTTGCCCATCTTGATCTTCTTGATCTTGACATCTTGATCTTGATCTTCCTTGGCTTTTGACTTTCTCCTCCTGGTTCTTCAGATCTTCTTTTTCTCTTGCACTTTCTAGGGGCTGGCACGTGGCTTTTATCCCCTCCTCTTTTTCCCTTGCATCTGTTCCACCAGGTGATCTCATCTTCTTACACAGCTGCATTTCCCAGCTTTACACCGCTACCTCTCCGCACCTGACTGCTTTCCCTCTGTGCAGTCCCGCTCCGTTTCAGGCTGTGTCTGAGTTAAGCTAGTGCAAACCCCTGTGTGGGCACACTTCAGTCTGTTCACAACTGGCTTATATGGAGTTAGCTTAGTGAGGTAACGGATAACAGGTGGGCGAGGCAGCATGTAATGATTGCTGCTCCTGACTGCTAACAATTGCACATATCTTATTCTTTTTGTTATCCAGTCTCTGGCCAGTTTGTCTCGTTTGCCTGTAATGTCTTCTCCTTTACACTGTAAGATATTTGGGGCAGCTCTTATAGCATAGACACCTCTACTCCAATATAAATGTTAAATGATAATACTGAAAGGTAGCAAACTTAAAACTGGTGAAAATATTTGTATACCGTGCTTAACTAGCCTGTGGAACCCATTGTCACAAGGTATGAGTGAGACCAGGAGCTGTACACACAAATATTAAGAGACTGTCCCTGCCTGTAGAGCTTATCGCATACCTGTTTTTCCACAATAGCCGAATGTCATAGAAATGTCGGGCTGGACGGGACCTTGAGAGGTCGTCGAGTCCAGCCCCCTGCTCCGAGGCAGGACCAAGTAAACTTAGACCATCCCTAGACCTAGACCATTCTTAAAACCCTCCACAACCTCCCTTGGCGTCCTATTGCAGAGCTTAAACCACCCTGAGACGTAGAAAGTTTTTCCTAATACCTCACCTAAATCTGCCTTGGTGCAGATCAAGCCCATTTCCTCTTGTCCTTCCTTCAGTGCTCGTGGAGGACGATTTATCCCTGTCCTCTCTGTGACTGCTCTTGACGCATGTGAAGACTGTTCTCAGGTCCCCCCTCCACCTTCTTTTCTCAAGGCTCAGCACACCCAGGCCTGTAACCTTTCCTCCTAGCTCAGGTGTTCTGCACCTTTGATGGTTTTGTTGCTCTCCTCTGGACTCTCCCCAGTCATGCTCCGTAAAACGTGCTATAGCCACTCCAAACGTGGGGAACAAAGACGCCAGAGTAGGCAGCTAGGCCGAGGTGGCTGCGGTGCCTTTTGTGACAGGCTGAAGGCCCTAGCACACTGCACCTGCACCGCTATGGGACTCCTGCACATGCTGGCCTGACTTGTTACTCTAGCAGGAAAACTCCCATTGATTTCAGGGCGAGAGGATCAGGCAAGGAGCAGAAGCCACTGGAAGCAACAGAAAAGCACGTTTCTGGCCTACGGGAGAATATGCTAATATGTTGTGGCTTAAGGCATTTGCTGACCGTGTCACAGAGCTGTATGGGGCAGGCCCAGGGCAGCGAATGCAGAGTCAGAGCCTTTCTGGAGAGATCATGTGGTGGTTTGCTCTAAGCATAACAGCCTGGTAAGGATTTCTGATGATCAGATCAGCTCAATCCCCAAAGAGTGCCTGACCCTCGGGAGAGCTGCTCTGGGACGGCGGTTAGCTGTAGCCAGGTTGCCCAGTTGTGGACACAGCACTGTGCTACTTTAGGAAGAGACCAGAAAAGTGACCGAAAGGGATGCCGTCTTTACTGCATCTCAGTGACCTCAGATCAGATTGGCTGAGTTCGCACATAAAAGGATATTTTTTTTTCTAATTGCCAGCCCTGCTGACCCCACCCCCGAACCTGACTCCGGCTGAGTTCTTTCCTTCCCTTGTATCTCCCCCAGTAATAACCATCTTGCTGCTCTGCTTTGGCCTTCAGTTATGCCACTGACTTCAGTGAGAGTTTTGCCCGAGTGAGCACTGAGCAAAAGTCGAGCACTGACGTCTGGATCCGGCCCCAGGGAGCAGAGCTCTGCAGGGAGAGGGGCCTGTTCTTACAGAGTTCATTTAGACCCAGAAACGAAGCTGTGGGAGAGCTGTTGTGCGTCTGTGAATGGGGATGGAATTGGGACAGCTTGTGGCTGTGCCGGTCTTGGGTCTGAGCCCCCAGCAGTTGGAGATGAGTGGGTGGGCTGGCTCTTCTCGAGGAATGACTTGGCTCAGGAAAGAAGTGTGAGCAGCGCAGAGGAAAACTCAATGTGTGCAAAGCTATTTCCCCTGCTGAACAATGGGACCTCCCTTTACCCTGGTAATCCTAGGTCCGATTCCGGCTCCGGTAGGCTGTCCTTCCTCTTGAGCAGAGCTTTCTCGGAGGGTTGTTAGTGCAGAGCAGCATCAGTGCTTGGCAAGCCCTGCCAGCACTAAGAGACGTTAAAATGGGCCATTTCCCTCAGCCGAAGAGCCGGCCTGCCAGCGGAAATGTTTGCTAAGGCCTGGGTGAGAAAGCGGCGTGTTTTGTGGGTGACCTGTAAGTGTTACTTGGAGAGCGAGCCCCTGTGTGGATCAGAGCTGGTAGCACAGGGCAGTGGCTGCCCCATCTGGATCAGGAGAGACTGTCAAGTTTGGTCTGCCCCCTGCAGCCTGAAGTTGGGGGCTGCCGCAAGGCTTCTAGCTGGAAAGGGCGGTCAGTTCACTTCCTAGGCTCCACACGCTGCTTAGCGAAATGCCAGGGCAATCCTACAGAAATCTGCAAAGTGAACGGCCGGACCTTTCACAACCTGGATGCTGCAGATACCTGCAGATGCTGGTGCTTGCAGATACCTGCTTTGGGACAGGGCTAGTTCAGGAGTGGCTGGAAGGGGGACAGTCATCGCATGGGCTTTTGATGGGTCTCCATTCTGCCTTCTGTTGCTCAGAGGAGGCAGCAGCTGGCATTCTTTTGAGAAGTAATTTGAGTGCACAGATCAGGACAGGCGTTTGCTCATCTGATCAGCTGTATAGAACCCAGAGGGGATGGCTCAGTCTTCGAAGAATTAGATGTGAACTCTAGGCTCAGATCCTGGCAGGATTTGATTTTAGCCCATTATCTTTGCATGAGTCATACGCAGCTGAGTTAGGCTAAGAATGCTGATGTTAGAGCCCGGGGAACTTTTTGTAATTTGGGGTATGTCCTTGGGCAAAACGTGCCCTCCCAAATCTGGGCACTGCACCCCCAGTCCTACCACAGCCTTGAGCTATTCCTGCCGTGTCCTTTGCAGGTGGGGGAAGCAGCGCCGCACACAGTATTCCAGACCAGGGTGCTCCGTTGCTTTATGTAACGGCATGGCAATTTTCAGCATTGTTCTCTAGCTCATTCATTATGCACCCTGATGTACTCCCTCCTCCCCTGCTTTGACCATTGCTGCGCATGTCAGAGAGGTTTTCGCTCAGATCTTTGCGCTGATGCTCAGAGCTTTTCCCGGAATGGCTCCAGTTCATTTAGAGCCCAGGAATGTGCATAAGCAGTTCAGATTTTCCTTCCCAGGTGCACTACCCTTTGTTTTCATGGGTGACTTGCCTCTGCTCTTTGCCTAGCCTGTGTAGGTCCCTGGGACCTTCCTCTCCAGGGAGGGCAAAGCTTCCTGAGGAGCAGTAATTGCTTCCTGGGGGAGACACCTGCCTCCTGACTCGTGAACCTTTTGCTAATACTCCCTGAGTGCAGCATCACCGCTGTGGCTTGTGCCTTTTCTTATGCCATCCGCTGCGCTTAGGCCTCATTTAGGCTGGCAGAAACGGTGGCGTTTTAAAACGTGTTCTGTAACTGACATAGCAGGGTGCAAGCCAGAGCAGGGGGGGGCTATGTCACCCACCTGCCCTGCTACCTGGACTGCTGCCAGTCACACCCTGGGTGTCTGTGTTCAGCCACAGCCTGCTCCAGCAGCTCTGACCCCAGCAGCCTGTCAGCAAACACAAGCCGCACTCTGGCTCCTGCCAGGCTTGGTTACTGCTCCCAGGGTGACCCCAGCACACTCCCAGTCCCAGACGCCCCCAAAAACGTGTGTTCTGCGTGTCCAGCCCTCTCCTGGGCAGCCCAGATGTGTTAGGTATGTAGCCCCTCTCAGGGGATCAGTACACAGCAGTCTGCCTCAGCTTGAGTTACCCACCCAGTTCACAACGCTGGGTTAGTTCTAATTAAAGAATAAAATGAGTGTATTTAATTGCAAGGAGAGAGCTGTTCAGGGTACAAGTAAAGAGGCACGAAAGTCAGAAATGGTTCCAAGAGAAATAAAGATAAATCGCTTCCCAAGCTGGGCTTGGCTCACGGTGAAGTCCATGAGCACATGTCCAGTAACGCTGCTGACCAAACTCTCCGGCCAGGATCTGCTCCCAAAGCCCAATAAGCATTTCTTTCCTGGTCTTAGGTGAACAGGAGAGAGATGGGCGGGGAGAGAGAACCGGGGGGTTGCCCCTCACTTTTATAGTTCAGTCCTCTTTTGAAATGCATTGTCCTGAGGGTGACCCC
The DNA here is from genome assembly GCF_965152235.1 of Eretmochelys imbricata. NCBI lineage: Eukaryota > Metazoa > Chordata > Testudines > Cheloniidae > Eretmochelys > Eretmochelys imbricata. The sequence continues at coordinate 208,703,428 of NC_135574.1, read as the reverse complement.
TAGGTAAAGGTCTTTCCCACTGAGACAAGGAGACAAGGAGTCCGGGGTGTGGGGAGAGGTTCCATGCTGTTGTTTGCTGAGATCAGATCTGTTTGTTCCTGCCCCGTCCTTGCCAAAGAATGGCCACTTGGTAGTCGATGGCCCATCAGCTTTGATGGCACCTGCCCGGCTGGGCCAACAACTTGTCCTTTGTCTTTGAGAAGCAGGTTTACCTCCCCAGACTTGCCTGGCAAACGCCCTTCAGTCATGAGTTCGGCTTCTGCTCAGAGCGTTACATAGAATGCTGCTCCAGCCCTGTCCCTGAGATGTCGTTAGCTGTCAGATGACACCTCCCCAGGCATATCTGTACAAAGATTATTGCCGTGGTGTGCAGGGTGTGATGGCGGGGGGGTGTTCCGTCACACTAACACAATCTAACTAGCACGGTTTAAAACTCTACTTCAGCCAGGCAAGTTGTATTTTAACACGCATTGGCTACAGCCCAGCTGGCTGATGCACGTCCAATACCCTGTCTGCATGCAGGTTTTAAAACGTGTGTTAGTGTGTTTGCTAACAGGTTAAAAGTTCCCCTTTCGCCTTGTCTAGCTGAGCCCAGAGTCACTTCCTTGCTCCGGGGTGGAATTCCCCTGTGGGCTCTCAGGGCTGGCATGAGGCAGGGGGCGGATTTAGAGGACAGCGATGCTGCCGAGGCTTTGTTCTGGCCCTCGCCTAGCGCTGAACGTCATCTCCCCTGCTCTTGGCAGTTCACACCCCTGCAGTGGCCTTAGCCCCCTGCGCCAGGAGCTTTTCTTGCTGTGTCGATTGTTCGGCCCTGACTCCACCCACTAATGGCCGGGGGGCCTGGCTCCGGGTCTTCTCTTTGCATTTCCTCGCCAGGTTCTGCAGGGCAGATGGCTGCTCGCTCTAGAGCCGGCTGTCTGGCGCTGTGGGAGAAGGGGGATGTATTCAGCATGTAGCCTAGACTCCCTTTCCATGCCTGGGTTACTCCAGGTCAGCATGAGAGCACGTCTCTGCTGCTGCTCGCTCTTCCGCTTCAGCCCTGGGTTGGCCCTGCTGGGAGATGCTCAGAAGGAGCTGGAAAGCCCCAGGCAGGCAGGCAGAGGTTGTCTGAATACAAACTCAGCCGTGGAGAGCTAGCCGGGAAAGGCGGAAAGGGGCTGCCACAGCGGGGACCTAGGAGCCCTGTGGGCTCAGCCTCTTCCTGCCTCTCTCAAGCTCATTTTAGGGGAGCCTGGTTCTTCCCAGCAGGGATCCTTCAAGCTGCCCTGGGGGAAGTGGCAGAGATGTGTATTTCAGGGGCTCTGAGCCCCTCTCCCCCGGACAGTCGGGGGCAGCAGCAGTGCCTCTGTGTGGTTCTCTTCCTAGCCCCTGCCCTGGATTTAATGGGGCCGGCCCCACCCCCTCTGCTCTGTTTCCTTCCCTGTGTACCACAGCCAGAGCCCACTTCCCTGTCTCTGGCAATGCAGCCCTCGTCCCCAAGGGCGTCTGGCTGGCGACAGCTGCTGTCTCTAATCACAGGACTCCCGTGGGCACCGCAAGGAGGCAGCTGCCAGCCGGCGCAGGGACTGGGACAGCGAACGCTAGCTCTGCTTGCTCAGACTGGAGCCACAGGAGCCCAACCGCAGCCGCTCGGGCTACTCTCCCTGGGTGGCCCCTTCCAGGGGCGCTGTGTGCCGGGGGGCTTAGGTGCACTGCTCCCCTCTCCTCAGCCTCCTGGTGCTGCAGCGAAGCTCTGAGTGCCCAGGGGTTGGCAGGGACAGGGCTGCCGCTCAGGGTCTGCCCCGCCCAGCGCAGTGGTGGGGAGCCACAAGGCTGGTGCTGCTGTAAAGCTGTTTGGTGCTGGGGAGTGCCAGGGCTCTGGCAGCTGCCTGGCCCCTCGCTGACCTCCCCTTGCAGAGGAATTCATTTGGGGTGCCCCTCCCCCTGGCCTTCTCCCTGTTGTGCATCACCCTGCTGCTGGCCCGCTCTCTGGCTCTGCCTTCCTGACAGCAGGGCACTGCCCTTTCAGAGGGCAGCCCAGGTCCCTTCTTAGGCGTGCGTCCCCCCCAAGCTGGAGTATCTCCTGGACATGTGGGCGTTCTGGAGTCCCAGGCCAGGAGGGCCCATGGGGATCACCTACTTTGACCCCCTGGAGACACAGGCCAGAGACCTGCCCCCCAATCACTCCTGGAGCGGAGTTTTTAGAAAAAGAGCCAGTCTGGACTGAGAAATGGCCGGGGCTGGAGAATCCACCAGGGCCCTGGGTAAATTGTCCCAGTGGTTTATCAGCTGCCAGCCTGACCTGATGGCAGGCTATCCCCCAGAGCACCTGGAGGTGAGTGTCCCACAAGAGGTGTGTGGGGGTAGTGGCTTGCCTGGAATAAATGTGTGCCCATGGGCTGCTGTTTTCCCCTTTCTCTCCAGGGGCACGGGGGGAGGAGGGGCTGAGCTCCTTTTCCTCTGCAGAGCTCGAGCCATGGGTTTCCCTTGCACTCTGACTCTGGCCACAGCCAGGGCTTTTCCAGCCAGCCGGGACCCATTGAAAGGCCTCTCAAGCCTTGTAGAAATCAGGCAGAAGGCTCCCATCACTGGTGAGCAATTAAAATCACTCTCTGAGCTGGGACTCCTGCCTTAGGGGTGCAGCAGTTGCCAGACTGGATCAGAGCAGCGGTCTGTCTAGACCTGTCCCTGTTTCTGACCCTGGCCAGTAGCCCCAGCTGTGCCTGCTGCAGAGAAAGGTACAAGAAACCCTCTAGTGGACGATTGACTCGCCTGCCCGTAAGGCTCCGTCAGGTTCAGGGCTGGCTTCTGCCCAGCTGCAGGAGGATTTATGCGACTTCCAAATGCTTTTGCCCCCTCGCAGATGTAGGCAGGGCGTTCTCCTTCGGCAGAGCAGGGGCCAGCCGTTTCTGGATCCTACTCCACCTTTGTCCTCGCTGATAGCTCGAGTTCCTCGGCTGCGGGGTGCTGGGCTCTCTCATTTAGGTCAGTCCGGGAGAGACCAGCTTCAGAGCTGGATCCTGGCTAGAGAACTAGTGCGTGAAAAGTACTAGCAGGAGCAGAGGAAGTAGGAAAGAGGCAGGAGTTAGAGAAGAACTGCTGTTTATAATCCATCGAGCAAGAATAGAGGTTTGCAACACTGGTGAATAACAGTTACCTTGTGCAAAGCGTTAATGCTGAGGGCAAGATGTGCAAAGGACCTCCCCAGCAGGCATGCGTCCTGTCCCAGGACAATGAATGTGATACCAAAACTCGGTGAACCTGGCAATCACTGCCTGGGAAGTCCAACTTAAATCTCTGGTAAAATAAAGCCATAACTATGAAGAGGGACAAGTTGCTAACGCCCCGGTGATGTGTCCCTTGCGCACTGAGCAGCCTTGGGGTTTGCAGAGAAAATCACACGAGGCAGACTGGAGTCCCTAGAATACAACACGCTACAGTTCCACTGCCAGGGCTGTGCACTAATATCCCCACCCACAATACAACCAACCTTCTTCCTCACCCAGGCATGAACCCAGACCCTGAAAACAGAGCATCCTGCCTTCCGGAGAGACAGCGCAGCAGGGGGAGAGTCCACAGGCAGAAGCTTCGCAGAGCGAATGAGCACAAACTGGAAATAGAATGGGGGGAGAAGGGAGGTCAGGCCTTTAATCAAGATGAAAAAGGTGAAAGGGAAATGGAGAGAGGTTTTCTACAGCACTCTCCAAAATCCCACGGGGTAGGGAAGAAAGAAGCTTCTGTAGCTGTGAGATTTCCTAGCCAGGAGCGCTCAGATGTCTGTGCTTCGTAGATTTAATTGTAAAGCCAGAAGGGACCATTAGATCATCTAGCCTGACCTTGTGTATAACACAGGCCTGTGAATGTCACCCACTTACTCCTTTATTGGCTAAAACATCTCCCAGAAAGGCTCCAGTCTGGCTCTGAAGATCCCCAGAGATGGAGAATCCATCCGTGCCCTTGGGAGTTTGTTCTGGGGGTTGGTCACTATTAAACATCTGGGCCTTATTTCTAACTGGAGTTTGTCTGGCTTCAGCTTCCAGTCACTGATTCTTGTTCTGCCTGTCGTGGATAGACTAAAAGAGCCCTTTAACACCTGGCATATTCTCCTTCACTGTAATCAAGTCTCCTCTTAATCCTTTTAATAAACCAAACAGTGCTCTTTCCTTCTCTCACAAGAAGGTATTTTCTCCAGCCCTTGAACTATTCTTGTAGTGCTTTCTGGCACCCTCTCCAATTTTTCTACATAAAAAACATGGACCCCAAAACTGGACACGGTATTTCAGTATCAGCCTTCCTGGTGCTGCATACAGAGGTAAAAATCACCTCTGTATTCCGACTCTCTCCTCCCCTGTTCATACATCCCAGGATCGCGTTAGCCCTTTTTGCCACAGAATCGCACAGGGAGCTCACGTTGAGTTGCTTGTCCACAAAGAGAGCCCAGCTCCTTTTCGGAGTCACTGCATACCAGGGGCCAGTCCCCTGTGTTGCAGGGCTGGCCTGCATTCCTTGTTTCCAGATATGTAACTTTGCATTTGACTGTATTAAATCAAATTTTGTTTGAATGGGCCCAGCTTACCAAGTGATCCAGATCACTCTGTATGACTGAGCCTTGTTCTCGTCCATTTTCACCACTCTGCCAATGTGTCATCTGCAAATTTCATCAGCAGCAATTTTTATATTGGCTTCCAGATTATTGATAAAAATATTGGGGAGTACCAGGTCTCATGCTGATCCCTGCAGAACCCACCAGGAACCAGTCTCATGTAAGGATTCCCCATTTATAACTGCTTTGGGGATCGGCCGCTTCTTAAGCCATTTAACAGGGCTTCACTGCTATTGTATAATGCTAGTTCTTTTGGTGGAGCGTTGGATGGTGCTAAGTCAAAGGTCTTACCAGAGTCTCAGGATATTACATATGTGCAACTGCCTTGTCATTGCGTCAAAGAATGAAATGAGGGTTGTTTGCTGATAACTATTTTCCATAAAACCGTGTTGACTGGCATTAATTATTGTCTGAATCCTAGATTAGCTTTAGCATTATTTTGCTCAGCGTTGGTGGCAGGCTCACTGACCTCTAGCTACCTGGGTCAGCCTGCTGAGGAAGCCCATGAAGTACATGCCCAGGACAGTGGGTCTGTCACTAAAATGTAAAGCACACAGAGCGTACAGATCTGGGAGAAAGGCAAGAGATGCAGAAAGAACCTCCCAGTATTTATAGCCTGCGCCACCTTCTCTGAAATGGCCAGGGTTCAAAAATGAACTAGATAAGTTTATGGAGGGTAGGTCCATCAATGGCTATTAGCCAGGATGGGTAGGGAGGGTGTCCCTAGCCTCTGTTTGCCAGACACTGGGAATGAGCGACAGGATGGATCACTTGGTGATTCCCTGTTCTGTTCATTCGCTCTGGGGCACCTGGCATTGGCCACAGGGACAGAGATCTCCTAGCAATAAGGGATTTCAGCTCCCTGTTGGTGCTTTAGGGCAGAGCCCCCCACATCCTCCGGGGAGTGAGAAGTTCATCATCTCCTGGCCCTATTGGATGCTCTGGTATCTGAGCACAGGACAGAGCAGCAGGGCTGAGTTCGCAATGTTCTTGAGCAGTGCAAGGCTGGAAAGCCTGTTCTGCGAGCTCCAGCCCTTCCAGTTGTGGGACCCTGGCTTAGCTGTGTCAAGGGCACTTAGACCTGCCCTGCAGCACCCCCAGCTCTTCATGCGCCCTCTGTTCCAGCCTGTAGCCACTCCTCAGTTCCCTGCCTGGCTCCCCTCTGCTCTGTCTGGCAGATTAGGAAGGGTGCTTTCTGCCAGTGATGGGAGACCAATTCCACCCAGCCCTGCCGGCCTCTGCTCCACATCGCGTGGCCGGGCCAGCCGAGCGCAGGTGGTGGGTGGTTGTTTGCACATCGCTGTGTTTGCAGGCATTTGACTAAGCCGTTGAGTGGCTCAGACAACTCCTCTCCTTGGCAGAGCCTGTGGGTTGGTTCAGGGGCTGGGCCTGTGGGAATAGGCAGTGCCACTTTCTGCCCAGCCTCCTCCCTCCCCCGGCAGGCGCACAGCGCACCGGGATGGAGGGTGGGCTCAGGGCAGCCTGCTCTGGCCCAGGGGGTGTTGGGCTGCGATTCCCATGTTTCTGGCTCAGCCAGGCTGGGGAGTATGAAGCTGCCACAGGGAGCGAGCAGAGGCGTAATGTCTGAATGGGAATATTTGTCTTGTTAAGTCCCAGATCAGAGTGGATCTAAGTGCTTTAGTTTATAAATAAACAGCCCTGGTGGCCAAGGTAGCTTTACTGAGGGCTGGCAGCAGCCCTGCTTGGGAAGGATCTGTCCACCACACAGCCTGCGACTTCCTGTTGCACCGTAATCCCTTAATCCTACTTTAGCTCTGTTAATGTTCCTCCTTCCCTTTCTGCTCTGATCCGCTTTCTCGGAGGCGGGGGGTAGGAGGGGGGTGAATCCTGCTGCTCCTCAGCTGAGCGTGTGGTGGGGAGAGGCGGCCGCGGCTCGGCGCCATCCCAGCTACCGTCCAGAGGCCTCGGACCATGCGGCAGGGCCCCGGGGATGGTGGTGCCTGAGTGTGTCCCATTCTCTCTCTCTTACAGACTCTGCAGCCTGCGCCTGAAGAAGCTCACCGTGCTGAGGGAGCTGGACAAGGAGCTGAGCTCGGTGCTCATCGCTGTGAAGATTCAGGTGAGCTGCTGCCCCAGTGCAGCGCTGAGGGGTGGGCAGGCTAGTGCTGAGGGCATTTTCTGCCCTTGTTCCTCTCTCTGTCGAGGCCCCGGGACCGGGCTGAGCTCTGGCGCCAGTGGGACCAGCTCTCCTGGAGATCAGTGGTCGCTGCCCCTGCCCGCTTGCTCTAGTGCTGAATTAGTGGCCAGGCCTGCAGTCCTGTGATGCGGGGCTGGAACCAGTCCTTTCCCCCTCACCCTCTCCCCTTGCCTGAGCATCCGCTCCTGTCCCTTGGAAGGTGGGAAGCAGCACTGTGCGGGCGTTCGTTGGGCTGCTGGAGCCAGTGGCCCCCGGGGAAGGAGGCCCTAAGGGGCTGGGTCTGAGCAGAGGGCCTCTCTTGTCTCCACATGTAGAGAGGGACACCTAGCTGCCAGTGCTCGGGTTCCCCAGGCAGAAACCTCAGACTCCATGTAGATCTTCCCCTGCGTGCTGCAGCCCTGGCTGGTCTCTCCTTCCTGCCGTCTGCCGCACCCTGCACCAGGGATGGATGCAGCATACTGCAGCGCTCTGTTACAGGTCCAGTCAAAACTAGCTAGTGTGGCCCGTTGCCTCTCTGTCCCCCGTTGGGCCCTGGAGAGTGATGACATCAGCCTGCCCCCAGCCTGGTCTCTTCCATGAGTATCTGGCTCTGGCGCGTCAGTGGGCCCCTCCGTCTGGGTGGGATGCCTGTGATGATGCTGACACTTGGCCTGGACCCAAGAGGCTCTGCTCTGCAGCTCCCTGGACGCTATCCCTGGATGCAGCACCCTGGCTGCCTGAACACCTAGGCTCTGCCCTGCTTTGGGGCCTTCCATCTGGGGCTGTCCAACGTGTTATACTGGGCCTCCCGAGCCCTAGGAGCTCCCTCCTTTCCTGCAGCCACGCTATGCCCTGCAAACGGCTCTGCCCAACCAGCAGGGATGCACAGGGAGGGAAGGAGCTGGAGTGCAGGGGATGTTTTAGGGTGGCGGGATGTAATGACTGGTGCCCAAACACCAGGGGAACGCTCCGGTTCTGGGGAGGAGAAAGCTCCCTTGGGTCTCTCGTGGTGATGAGTGGTTAGGATAACCTGTCACCAGATCAAGAATGGCTGGTAATGACCACCGGAGTCAAGGGTTTGAACCCCAAACACGGTGTGTAGCCCCATAGAATCATAGAATCATAGAATATCAGGGTTGGAAGGGACCCCTGAAGGTCATCTAGTCCAACCCCCTGCTCGAAGCAGGACCAATTCCCAGTTAAATCATCCCAGCCAGGGCTTTGTCAAGCCTGACCTTAAAAACCTCTAAGGAAGGAGATTCTACCACCTCCCTAGGTAACGCATTCCAGTGTTTCACCACCCTCTTAGTGAAAAAGTTTTTCCTAATATCCAATCTAAACCTCCCCCACTGCAACTTGAGACCATTACTCCTCGTTCTGTCATCTGCTACCATTGAGAACAGTCTAGAGCCATCCTCTTTGGAACCCCCTTTCAGGTAGTTGAAAGCAGCTATCAAATCCCCCCTCATTCTTCTCTTCTGCAGGCTAAACAATCCCAGCTCCCTCAGCCTCTCCTCATAAGTCATGTGTTCTAGACCTCTAATCATCTTTGTTGCCCTTCGCTGGACTCTCTCCAATTTATCCACATCCTTCTTGTAGCATGGGGCCCAAAACTGGACACAGTACTCCAGATGAGGCCTCACCAATGTCGAATAGCATCCTCCAGCAGACACCCCCGGGTCTGCTTCTCTCTTGCACAGCCTGGCACGCTGATAAAGGCTCGCTGAATGCAGCTGACGTGGGGCTTAGTCTCATCCGAAGATCACGACTCTGTGCTCAGCTCGCCTGACCGGTCTGACTTAGGAACGCCTCACTCTAGCCTGCGTGAGGAGCAGGAAGAGGACAGGGGGAGCAATGCTGTGTGTGAGAGGGAGAGAGACACCAGCCTGGTGGAGGCGATTTTTCTTCCTCCCTACAAGCCCATGCATGTGTGTGATCTCCCATGCCAGCCTCCCCTTTTTGTTGTCCTGGATGATCCTGCTGCCTTCCCCTGTGAGTGGGAGATCCATCCTACCACCTCTTCTTCCTCACAGGGAACAGGGATCTCTTGCCTCTCGCTGTGTCACACGTGCACAGACCCAGGAGGATGTGTCATCCTGCCCCCTTCCCTCTCCCCAGGGTGTGTGGGGGCCCCGTGATTCTGCTGCCATCCCTAGCAGCAGTCTCGGATGGAAGGGGGCTCTTCTGCGCTCTTGTCAGCTGGTGGAAAGCTGTGGCTGCCATGGGAAGCAGGGTGGGGCGGGGAGGCCAGAGAGCTCTCTGTGCTGCAGGCATTAGGGTTTAAAGCTGGATTAGCGGTGGAAGCCTGGCTATTAATGCTGCTCCAGAAGGGAGAGCTGGTTTTGCCTGCCCCACTTGCCCTCCAGGATCCAGACTGGAGCTGTAGGAAGTATGGGGCACAGGGGGGCCAGACAGCCTCTCCAGTCCTGGCCCCTCCAGTCAGTTCTAGCATCCAGGGTTTTATTCCTGGTCTCTGCAAATACTCGCCTTGTGCCGTCTGAGACTCATCTTGGGAGGTATTGGGGGTTGTTAGCGTCGCTATAAATCCCTACCGAGCCTTCCAGGAGCCATGAGAGCGCTGCCCAGGGGAATAGCAGAGCTGGGTGGGGGGCTGGTGGCCGGGGGGCGCAGCGCTCACAGGGAGGAGGAGCTGAGACTGGGCTAGGCTGCTGCACCAGCACTCCGGTGGTGTGACAGGAGACCCGAGAAAGTGGAGCTGCTGGCGGCGCTGGGCTTGGCCAGGGGCTGAGAGGGGAGGGCAAGGCTCGCGAAGGCTGTAATCCCCTGGGTGGCTAACTGCATGTGACCTCTGTAAGGCTCTCCTGCCCTGGTCGTCTTTGTTACTCTAAGTGCCCCATGGGCCATGAGCCCTCCATGCTCTGCAGGTTCCCTTTCACTGCATTCCCCAGCCCTCGCCCTCACTATGCCAGAGCCGCAGAGCTGAACCGTTACCCACGAGCAGCCCGGCCCAGTGGGACACCGCTCAGTAGGAGCTGCCTGTATTCTCACATGCTGTTACAGTGGGTCCCGAGCACTGCCCTGTGCTCCCCCTGCCCCTCCAGAAATAGAGCCTCGTGCCCAAAATGTAGACATTGGCAAGCCAGGGACTGATGGCTGGGACCGAGGCTGTCCTCTACAAGCAGCTCTTCTGTGAGGTCCTTGCTGCTTACCGATACTCAGTCTAAAATGGCATTGCCTCTTGCTGGTTTGGTGAAGAAATCTGTCAGCGATCACGTCCAGGAATGTCTGGGCCCTGCCTTCATTAGTAGCACTTGTCCTCCAATCAGCATCTGGGAAATTAAAGTCTCCCATAATCACACAATTTCCAGTAGCATTTATTTCATTAAAATGTTAAAGAGGTCTCTCTCCATATCCCGATTGGATCCTGGGAAGGGGGGTGTCGCAGACTCCAGCACTGTCCCAGTGGAGCCTCTGTTACCTTTCTTCTCCAATGTGATTTTGGCACAAACAGGTTCTGTTTGATCCATTCCATCACTTCTAATTTCTTTACAGTCTAGCACGTCATTAATAGACAATGCTACTCCACCACCTTTACCTTTATTTCTCTCCTTCCGGTACTCCTGTCATGATTATTATTCCACCATGTTTCCATTACCCCTATACCATCTGGCTTCGCTTCCTGCACCAGTGGTTCTAGTTCCTCCATTTGTTACCCAGGCTCTTTGCATTGGCGTACAGACAGCGGCTTCCACATCTGGCCACCTTCGTCTCTTCCTTTCCTTGGGTCACCACTCGGGCTGCCTCTGTAACTGTCACAGCCTTCCTGCCTAAGCTCCTGCCAAGGGAGAAGAAGAACGGTACAGCATGCTAAGAGAGGCAACCTTCCTAGGTCAGCTTGGTTTGCGCCAGGGCCCCCTGGAGAGCTTACTGCATGGAGCCAACGATTTTGGGAGGCACCTTAGCAGACTACAAGCCCGTTCAAATCAGCAGGGGATTGCACTGGTGCCAGTGAAGCCATGTGAGAGTTGGAGCGATCAGGTCGGAGAGCTAGCTGCTAACGGCATTGGGCGTTACGAGTGACACTCAGCAATCCTAGAAGGGCAAGTAGCATTAGTGGGTATTAATTGGCCCTGGTAGCTGACTCCAACAGTGCTTTGAAGCCGGGAACAAGGAATGCTGGGCAGCAGATGCAAGATGCCAGTGAAGAGATGCAGGGTCTGCATTCAGATGTGGGCTGGCCAATCACGCCTCAGGCTCTCTAGGATTGAATTTCATCTGGGTTCTGCCACCCCCTGCCTGCGTGGCAGCCAGTTGCAGTCAGTACCCGGCCCTACCCTTGCCCGCTGAGGCAGAAGAACGAAATAAATCTACAGAGCCCAAAATGATACTGCTGCAGGATAGCTCCCAGTGGCCCTGCAAAGCCAAGGTCCCACAATAGAAGCCTGTGACATGCCTGAACACAGACCACAGTCCATGCCACATGCTGCCCTGGACCCATGAGCAATGGGACAGGGGCCCCGGCTGGAAAAGGCTCCAAGGCTGAGGGCACTCAGGGCACAGCAGCAATGATGGACAGTGCTCAGGTTCTGGGGGCGCAATAATAAGACCCCTCTTGCGGTGCCCGGCTGCAGATGTTCCCCCTCTGAGAGCGCATCACTGCATTCATCAGCTCCTCCCACTGCCTGAGCTCCCAAGTGTAAACCAGCGCCCGCGCTGTGTCGGAGAAAGGGCCCATGCAGCCAGAGCTGCCGAGGAATTGCGATCATCCCTGGGTAATCCTGCCAGGAACTATGGGGCCCCCATTGCCACACGTTTCTCTGCCTGACAGGGCCGGTAAACAGGCCGAGATTGTTCTAACCACCAGTCTGAAAGGGGATCCAGGTAAGAAATTTCCATGGCCTGTGTGCTCTCCCACCAGGAGAACACAGAGAAAAATCCATGGGTGACGCCTCCCTAACCCCCCCGGGATGGAGGAAGCTGCGCTGGGTCCAGGGCCAGCCGCTGCCTTGTTTACCACCTGCATCGCTAACATGCTGCTGCATCCAGCACAAAGTGCCTCCCAGCATTACAGAATTAGCTGGATGCTGGGAAGAGGGGAAACAGCTCATTAGCTGAATTTGCAGATGATACTTAATGAGGCGTTGTCAGGGGAATGAAATGATCGTACAAAGGGAGCTAGCGCGGCAAGAACTCTGGGCAGAGAGCGCCGCCAGAGTCATCCTTAAAAACCTGCCGCTGATCCATCTGGGGGAAGAGCTGCAAACACAGGCCCTCCCTGGGAGGGAGAGGACCGCGCCACCGTCTCTGGGAGTAAGGAGGCGAGGTAACCATCAAATAATGCTCTCCCTGTTGCAACTATATCCACAGCCTCTGGAGCATGCCCAGAGCCTGACCCTCCGATGGCCAGCTTGGTGCCCAAGCCTCTCCCTGCACAGGCGAGCACCGCCCGCACTCCCAGACTGACACCATCCTGCTTTGGCATTGCATCCTCACTTATCGGATGCTCAAGACAGGCTGTTGAACCCCTTTTATTTAAATGACCTTATAGGCAAAAGGGCCCGTCCCAGCTGTGGGCTGCAAGTTAACTGGGTCAATTCTAACCTGTCAGGAGTGACCAAAAGCTGATGGATGGTTAGAGACCTGTGTGATGTGAGCTGGGGGTCTCCTTCCAGGGGTGGCCCTGATCGCCATGGGGCTAGTGTGGACTGCAGAGAGGCTGAGGAGCGACTGGCTCGCTCTGGAGGTGAGTTGAGGTGAGCGGCATCGGTAGGGTACGAGGGGAGGCTGTCCGGCTGCTGTCCATGTTGTATCTGTTCCATGGACAACCAAGGTCTCCTGCGCTGCCCGTCCAGCACCGGAGGTAATGATTACATGCCCTGGGCAAAGTGATTTGGATAGGCTCTGGCTAGGTGTTGGCAGGCTCTGGGGAGGCAAGGCTGCTTAGCTGGATGCATCTAACCGTTGTCTTGAAAAGTACAACCTATGCTGCCTCCTTCCCGAGCATCTCCTCCCTCCTGCTGCTTCTATTGTGCCCATTCAGGACCAGCGTTCTCTGACCAGCCCTTTGCCATGCTCTCTGCCTCCCCTCTCACTCCTGCGAGGGGGAGGCATCTCTGGGGAGCTTGGCCTTATCTCCTCCGTTTTTCGTCTGTTGCTGCTTACTATTTCCTCTCTGTCTGGCTGCCAGCATTGCTGGTTTCTGTATGGGCCTCTCCAATCCCTCTGTCCCTTCTGGGTCCATCTGGTCCAATGTCCCCCATCCCAGAAGCCCTAGAAACCAGAACCTCTGCTGCTGCTTGGCGAAGGAGGATTGTGCAGTGGCTAGAGCAGAGCTCTGGGGAGTCAGCTGTTCTTGGGCAAGGCACTTCGGGTATTGGCTCTGTGCTGTCAAGTCAAGCCAGTGCTGCTGGCCTACCTCACTGGATCTCTGGGAAGCACTTTCAGAGCCTCAGCTGCAAGGATGCAGTCGTCATCTTCTCTTGATTCCCCTCTCTTGTGCTGGACCCTGGCCCTGGGGTCTCTCCTAGTTCAGGTATGTTCTGTTCGCCTCTGTGCGGAGGAGCTGCCTGGAGGCCCTCCATGAAAGGGAATGAGGAATAGGCTGATCAGTGACACGTTTACAGCCTCCAAGGGTGATCTGCAAAGGGAAACGTTGGGCTTATGCTTTTCTGCTGCTTTGACCAAGCCAGGGGGCAGGAAAGGAGGTTGGGGGTTGAAAGGTTTTTCTGTCGGTGCATGGGCAACCCCAACCCTGTGTGGCCTGGAAAACCAGGACCGCTGCAGGGGCCCAGAAAGCCGGACGGGGGTTGGAGTCACTGCCTTGGCACCCGTTCACCCTGTGACTAAACACCTAGGAGAAGGGAGAGTGCAGACACCCTTCCATGTATAGATGAGAGCTGACGGGGCCTGGCCCAGAGCTGGCCTGAATGGGGGCCTTCAGCAGCACCTGGGGGCCGCTCTACATTCAGACTTTCACTGCAGTAACAAAGCGTGTGACTGAACCCCCCCAAATGATGGGGTGCAGGTCTGCACACAGACCTGTACTTGGGGGGAAAGCAGCCAGCGCCCGTTCGGACAGATGTGCGGCACCGGACAGCTGTGCGGCTCTGTGCACTAGGTCCTGGGGCTGCAGACGTTCCCACAGTGCCACCCAGAGGCCAAGCAGAGGCACAGGCAGTGAGCACTGTGGTGAGTAGGTGCCCCAGAGAGTACCACCCAAGGGAGCCAAAGCGACCGTACCCTGCAGTCCTCTGGTTGGCCCAGTGCCCTGTTTAACCCCAGGGGTTGCCCGGGCAACCGTACAGGGTTGTGGCCTGCTGCGACTTCAGACTTCGCTTGTCGCCTGATCTCCAGTCTCTGATCCCAAAATGACTCTGACTGGCCTGGCTCTGCCTCTGGCCTCTGGCCTCTGGCCTCTGGCCCCGACCCGGCCTCCGGCCTCTGGCCCCGACCCGGCCTCCGGCCTCTGGCCCCGACCCGGCCTCTGGCCTCTGGCCTCCAGTCTCCGACCCTGGCCTGACCCCGACCTCCGGTCTCTGGCCTGGTTCTACTTCTGACCTCCGGTCTCTGACCCTGGCCTGACTCTGACCCCCACTCTTGCTTACTAAACCTGGCTCTTGTGATTCCTCCCACTCCTGCTCAGCGACTATAGTCCCTGATGTGCAGATCCTAGCTGAGTTGTGGTGAACACAAGGCCAGACTGTCTACACATTGATCCCTTACACAAACTGATGTTAGCCACATTCATTCCCAAACAAGGCCTTGTCCACTGGAGAAAGTTGCACTGATTTAAACCAGTTTAGCTAAACCAGTGCAAAAGGCTGTGTGGACATTCTTATTTCAGTTTAAACCAAGCTTAGTTTGGTTCACCTTAAATCGGATCAGGAGTCAGTTTAAACCACTCTAATGCTGGCATGAGAGCAAGCCGCAGTGTGGCCATGAAATAACTGTTACGTTAAACCATTGCCCCACTCTCCTGTAGATAAGGCCTCTGAGTTGCACCCACAGGCTATGTCTGTGACGAGCTAGAGTTGTGATTCCCCATCTCGTGTACACAGACTTGCACTAGTGCTCAGTATCCTAGTGCAAGTAGAAATCGCTTTGTCGCCGTAGTAGCACAGGGAGCAGCATGAGCACGCATGCACCGGGTGTGTTCTCTGCACGGCTGAGCCATGCCTCCACGGCTGCTGGACTTCTATTTCTACTCGCACGAGCTCGGCCAGAGCTGGGGAATCGCAGTGTGGATGTAGCCATGGAATGGCACCGAAGTCACTAAAGGTGCGAGGTGAAGCCCGTTGAGTTATTGCAGTTCCAGTTTCTGTGTAGACAGGGCCCCCGCTAAGCCAGGACAAGTCTGTGTGCAGACTACGCAGGGCTGCACCTCAGCCTGCAGGACACACGGTTTTCACATGGGCCGGGGTGTGATATAATTCAAGCAGCACAGCCCCCTAGGGCAGCTGTAGTGGTGTAAAGGTGCGTACAACAATGTGGCCCATCCCCTTCCCTGTGGGAAGAGCGGTGGCACCTTTATGCTGCTAGAACTGCATCCACACTCCTTCTGTCTGCGTTTCTATAGCCACCAATAGAGCTGTGAGTGGGCAAAGACTGTGTGGAGATTCCAGAGACAGCATCTCCTGCGCCTTGCTGCTGCACTAAGGAACAAGCTGCCCGGGTTTAACTGAAATTGGTTGGAAAGTGGACTTAGTTGAAGTGGTGCAAGCCCCCATGTAGACACGCCGATTTCAGTTTAAGAGTGGCTTACTTTGGGTTAGTTTAAACTGTAGTTGGTAAGGAATCAATGTATGCTAAGTGGTTACTGGAGTTAGAACCTCCGTGCTGGGCTCTGTCAGAACAGCCCTGTAGTTAAACCAGGGCAAGCTTGTGACCAGACCAGGCCCTAGTTACTGTGGGCCTGATCCTGAGCCCACTGAAGTTAGTGGGAGCTTTTCCATTGACTGCAGTGAGCTTTGGCTCAAGGCCCTAATTGGGGAGCACTCGCTACCCAGCAGCTCAGGAACGCGGAGAGGTTTCTGCTGCCCTCGCTGGAGCTGGGTGGATGCCACAGGGCTCTTTTGCTGAGCAGGAGGCATGGAACGGGGGCGCTCCTGGGTGTTTGAATGGCACTTCCAGCTCACAATGCAAGCAATTTGCTTTGCAGAAAGGTTCTTTGATACACTCCGTGGATTAATATGATTTAAAAACTAATTAAAAGGTTATTACCAGCAAAGGGGATAAGAGTTTGGACAGGCGTGTATTAGAGCTGCTAATGCCAAGTGTGGAGTCCCTTCCGCTGCACTGATCCACTTGCTTTCACAGCAGAATGAAGCAGGGTGCAGTTAATCTTGCTGGTTGGGGAATTTTTATGAGAAGGGGATCTGTGTAGTATTTGATCTGTGGGACCTGACTCTCATTTATTCTGTAAAGTTTAATAGTTTCGGCTGGGTTTTGCTTCTTCTGTCCTCTTTGTGTTTCCTGCTAGGCTGAAGGGAACCTCTTTGAATTGGGGAGAGCTGGGGGGGCAGGATCTGTTAATGCAGCTAATGGTTGTAAATCAGAAAGACTTCTCTGCAATGGCTTGGCAGCCAGAGAAAGGAATCGGAGCAAACTCCCTGTGTGCGGAAAACTCCAAGCTGGCGCAGACCCTGCCAGCTACATGTGCTGACATATTCTCCTCCTGGAGGAAAGGACATGAGCCAGCTAGTGTCACCAGCTGTCGGACACTGGTTGAAATAGAGGGCGCAAAGAGGGAAAGAGCCTTTTGTGGTCACTGAGCTGTGCCCAGGCGTTACGGTGCTGGACTCTGGTACAAAGCCCATGGGTGGAGGAAGGGAGAGGAAGCAAGATTTGCAGCTCCAGTATCAGATCAAGGATGGCTGAGCTCAAAATGGCCAAGCCCTGACCAGGGTTACAGACAGCATCTGGGCTTCACCCTGACTGACTTTCAAAACAACCCTTCTGAGTCAACAAAGCCAGTCCCACCTACAGGATGGGGAGCTGTACTTTGGAAAGCCGTGAAAAAGACTTACGAGTCACGGTGGAACCATCTAAACATGAACTCAGAGCACAGTGCAGTGGCTGTGCAGGCTAACACGGCCCTTGCCATCCGGATGGATAAACTGAGGAATATCA
The DNA here is from genome assembly GCF_965152235.1 of Eretmochelys imbricata. Taxonomy (NCBI): domain Eukaryota; kingdom Metazoa; phylum Chordata; order Testudines; family Cheloniidae; genus Eretmochelys; species Eretmochelys imbricata. The sequence continues at coordinate 208,686,620 of NC_135574.1, read as the reverse complement.
AGTGGGAGTAAGGAGGTGGCATTCATAACCTCTCTGTATGGCAATACTGAGACCACTGCTGGATACTGTGCCCGGCTCTAGTGATCACACTTCAAAGAGGATATAGACAAATGGGAACGAGCCACAAGAATGATTCGAGATCTGGAAAACTTGCCTGATGATGAGACTGAAGCGGCTCGATGTATTTGGCTTATTAAAGAGAAGGTTGAGTGGGGGTTTGATCGCAGTCTGTAAGTAGCTGTAAGTAGGGGAAGACATTTCTGATAGCAGCTAGGTTGGCTCTTCAGTCGAGCAGAAAAAAGCCGAACAAGATGGAATGGTAGGAAGCTAAAGCTAAATACATTCAAACTAGAAATAAGGTGTAGATTTTTAAGTGACAATAATTAACCATTGGAACAATTTACCTGGGGATGGGGGAATTCTCCGTTGCTTGGGTATCCTAAAATTGAAACGGGAGATCTTCCTAAAAGACACGTTGCCGCACAACCAGAAGACATGGGCTTGATGCAGAAATTACTGGGTGAGGTGCTGTGGCCTGTGCTATCCAGGAGGTCAAATAAGATGATCACAATGGCCTCGGAATCTATGAATAATCTAGCCTAGGGGTCAAGTTTCTCCTTAACCTTCTCTTCGATGAACGAAATAGACGGAGTCGCTTCAGTCTCTCACTGTAAGGCAGAATTTTTCTTGGGCCTTTCCTCTGCACGCTCTCCAATTTGTAACTGATGGTTTGAAGTGTGGACACCACGGCTGGAAAGTGTCTAATAATGGTCTCACCAGTGCTGTAGACAGAGGAAATATCACCTCCCTACTGTTTCTCAATATTTCCCCACTTGTACGTCCAAGGATCATGTTAGCCCTCTTAGCCACAGCATTGTACTGGGAGCACGTGTTCAGCTGGTTTCCACCATTCATCCCAAGTCCTTTCCAGTTGCTGCTTTCCAGGGTATAGTCCCCCATCCTGTAACTGTGGCCGACACTCGGGGCTCCTAGAGGTGAGACCTTGCACTTGGCTGTATTGAACTGCATCTTTGATTGTGTCCTGCTCACTCATCGATACAGTGCAGTGACCCACCCCACCAACCTGGTGTGATGTGCAAACTTCATCACCAAAGATTTTATATTTTTTTCCAAATCGTTGATAGTGTTGGGCTGAGAACTGATCCCTGTGAGACTCCGGTCCCCCGCACCCCAGCTGATAATTCCCTGTTAACAATTAACGTGTTGAGGTCTAGGAGTTGGCCAGTTTCTAATCCGTTTCATTGGTGCTACATCGATTCTGGTGCTAGTTTGTTAATCAGAATGGGCTGCGGTATGAAGTCGGGTCCCTTACAGATGTGCAAGCACTGGGTATGATGTCTGCACCGTTACCCTTATAGGCCAGACTTGTCATTTTCTCTAAGAAAGTTGATCGTAAATTTGCTCAAAGCGCCTGCAAAGACACCGTCTTTCCCCGGCAGATGAGTTACTGGAGCAATCCAGGGTGGATGCTGTGCTCCCAGAGCAGGAAAACTCCATGACACAGCTGGCTAGAAAAACCCCTCCTTGGCAGTACATCACTGGGGCTGTCTGTCAAAGCTTGGATGGGTTTGGATATAATCCGAGAGAGGGAGCCTTGCAGGCCAGACAAATAGCACACGGATGTGGAGCCTCATCCACTGCAAAGCTTGCAAACATGGAAGGGGTGGAGGTCTGTGTGTGTCACTTGTCTGGATCTGTTACTGCAGAGGGGCAGGGAAGTCCTCCCTGGCCTTTTGCAATAGAGCCCCCTCAGCGTCCAAAGGCGTTTTGGGGTGGTACGTCCACGACTAGCCTGCCGGAGGCTTGGATGTAGCCTGGCGAAAGGTGCTGGTCAGTTGCACTGGTAAAGAACCTGTCACAGCTTTTGCATCTCAGGGCTCCAGTGACCCCACCTTATGTGAGGATGGAAATGAACTAGTCCTCGTTCCACTCCGTGGAACTTGGTATATTCAGTGTGCAAATCTTCCTGAGGACCCATGTCTGGAAGCAGAGCTGGATCTGTTACACTGATGATGGGCATGCAGGAAATCTTGCATGCCCAACAAGATTAAGGTAATAATAAAATCCTTGTTTACTGTATTACAACACTAAACACATTTGTACAGGTTTGTGTTACGTTTTCGCTGGCAATTACCATTGTAACAACCATCCGTTAAACCTTGTATTAAACACACACAAGAAAAACACAGTCAAAGTATTTGAAACATGAAATTATGTCAGAACTTCATTGTTACAATGTCCATTATTCCCTTCCCCTCTGGTTGTCTGGAGTATTTCTAGGAAAACTCTCCTGCAGGCCAGTCTCTTTAAATAGCGCTGAAGCTGGAGCTCACTGTCCTCTGGGGGAGAAAAGGAAAAGTTCCGGGAGATGTTCGCTTTTTGCCACTGTGGAGGATGTTTGCTTTAAGGCAAAAGAAAACTGGCACAAATGCATAGCACGGAATAACCAAACCAGAGAGGTTTCAGAGGGGCAGCCGTGTTAGTCTGCATCAGCAAAAACAACAAGGAGTCCTTGTGGCATTTTAGAGACTAACAAATGTATTAGGGCATAAGCTTTCATGGGCTACAACCCACTTCATCGGAGGCATGGAGTGGAAAATACAATAGGTTTGTGGAGTGTATTCTTCACACCACAAACCAGAGAAAGCCTTGTCTGTCTGCTGGCCTTTCTTGCTTGCCGGCCTGCTGGGGAATTCCATGCTCAGCACACGGTGTTAGTCTTGGCTACTCTGAGCCCTGGTAGATGTCTGCCTATGGCAGGCTGTCAGAGGGACTGCGTTAGCTACCTCTCCAGTCTCAGGCTCACCACAGTGTTGCAGGATTTAGGTGAGCCTGGCAGAGGTTCTCTTCTCTGGTTCTCTTTCTGGCCCCTTCCGGTCAGGTCAGGGCAGCAAAGGCGTTCGGATGGGATGGTGGATTCCCAAGGTCATGGTGTGTAGGCCTCCCACTTCCGTGATGGGTGTCTCTGGGATGCTGTCTCTCCAGAGATGGATCTCTGCAAGGGTGCACATTGCTGCATTCATTGGCCTTTGTTACTTCGGGTTATCTCAGCGAATCCTCTCTTCAGGGCATTTCTGATTCCTTCTCCTGGACTCTGCTCAGGTGCCTCTGATGGCAAAGTCCCTGACACGTTATGTGAGCAGTTTGCTGGGTTCAGGGGGTCTGGAGGGAGGCAACGGCTGCAGCTGAGCTAGTGTCAGGAATCAGATGAAGAGGATCTGGCTCTGTCAGGAGGGAGTGCCCATCTCGGTGTGTGCACGAGGGCTGGGGTTCCCAGACAGCACTGTCTTGAGTTTTTCCTGGTGGGCTGCAAGATGATCCACGCTCTGTAGGGACCTTCCCTTGCAAATGGCTGGAGAGCACTGGGACAAACCATTGTCCTGACTGAGAACCCTGTGCCAGCATCATCTCACGTCCCATGCACTACCCTGTCTCCTGGGCCCTCTCTTCCAGCTGTGTCTGTGCTCAGGAGATGCGAGGAGCCAGACAGCGGCGTCTAGGCTTTGATCAGGAAACACCACCAAATTGATAATCAGTGGGAGGGGAATGCCTGGGGGGCGCTCAGAAGAGCTGGAAGAAGCCTCTGTCCTGTGCCTTTGCTAAATGCTGACTCGTAAGGGGCGGTGGTGGCTCTGATAGCCAGGAGATGGAAAGGAATTGTTTAGGTTGAAGCTAGGAGTCCAGGAGACTTCCTAGTAGGCTAGGACAGTCTTCCAAGAGAAGTGGTGGAAACTCCATCACTAGACTGGATAAACCCTTCTCCGTGTTCTGCAGGGAATGATCTCTGGTCCCCGAGGAGGCGGACTACATAGGCCCTATTGTCTGTCTCCAGCCTTCATGATTCACTGGCGGTGGAGAAACCCTGGGGTTGCACCTGCGTGTTTAGTGTATTGAATGTGTGTCTCCAGCTGAGTGGTTCTGTGCTGGCCGCCTGCCCCTCCACGCCTCTCCTGATCTCGTTGCAGGGTTCAAAGCGAGTCCTGCGATCCAATGAATACGTCCTTCCACCCGGGGGCCTGATGGAGACTGACCTGGAACTGACTTTTTCTTTACAGGTAACGTGCACCTTGCTAGCCTGGATGCAGAGCACCCAGCCTCAGCAGGCTCTGCTGCTCCTCATACCACCCTGGGTCCCTTCCCGGCAACAGGGAATTCAGGGAGAACCGAGCAGGAGCCCAGTGATGTTGTGTCTGGGAGCTTTGGTCCGTGCGGGGTGCACGTGTGATGCGGGGAATGCGCAGCTGGGGTCCTGACTGTCAGCACGGGGCTGATTGCATCTCCATGCTGCATGCCAGCTGCTCTGGGCACCTCGCTGTGCCTCGCCCATGCAGTGTGGGCGGAGGAGATGTGGAGGGTGAAGCAGGTTTGCGTGTGGCCTGGGGGAGGGAGCAAGCTGCTCAGGGTAAGCCATGGCTGGGAGGAGGTTGGGGTGCAGGCTCAGGAGCTGAGAGGGCTGTAGCTGCATGAACACTAGGCCTGGCCTGTGTAGCTCTCCTGCCCTGCCATGGCTGGGTGTTTTCCCTCCCACTGTAGTACCCACACTTCCTGAAGAGAGATGGCAACAAGCTGCAGATTATGCTGCAGCGAAGGAAAAGGTACAAGAACCGCACAATCCTGGGCTACAAGACTCTGGCGGTGGGAATCATTAACATGGCGGAGGTAAGCGGCGCCGGTAGGGGAAGAGATGCAGTGCCTGGGAGCCTGGGTGGCCTGGCCCCGAGTGATGCCTGGGAGCTGCTGCTGCTGGGGGCGGCTGGCCAGGGGTTGCTCTGGCCTAGCAGCATTGCCCAGCCGCTAGCACTGAGTGGCTGGTCAGCGCGTGCGAGGCATCCGTGGGGGGCATCGTTGTTGCTGGCTACGTGCTGGCCGGCCGTCACTGGGCTCTGTGTTTGTCTGCTCACCCAGGTGATGCAGCACCCCACAGATGGAGGGCAGCTTCTGGGCCTCCACAGCAACATGAAGGATGTGAGCATCCAAGTGGCTGAAATCAGCATCTACTCCCTGTCCAGCCAGCCCATTGACCATGAGGATGGCAGCGTCCCCTCTGGCCCCAAAATCAAAGCCTCGGGTAGGTATCTCTCAGCCCAAACAAGACGCGAGTGCTCCTTTCCCCACTCTCAGCGTACGTTTCCCCAGGCTCCCCCAAGCTACTCTGGGGCAAGGATGTGGGGGACACCCCATATCCCTGGGCTCCTGGGCATGCTGGGTGTTTCCTGGGGGTGGGGTGGGTGGCTCGGAAGTGGCATCTGCATTTTCTGGTTTCAGATCGCTCTCCAGACATGGATAACTACTCGGAGGAGGACGACGACAGCTTCTCTTCAGAGCAGGAGGCCAGCGACGATGCTGTGCAAGGCCAGGTAAGGGCGGCCTAGCCCTGCTGCTGTGGAGGTCTCAGGTCAGAGTGGGTCCCGCTGCCTGTCCTCAGGGAGAGGGGATGCCTGCAAAGCCCTGGGGCAGGAGGAATGGACTGAGCCTGCAGGTGCCCCCTTGGCCCAGACCCTCTCCTGCCCTGGGAATGAATGCCTGGGTCTCGGGGCCCTGGCTGGCCACAGCGTGCAATAGGTGATGTCTCGGGGTGAAGGCTGTTGGAACTCTCTGGAGCATAGGGCTGCTCTGAGCAGATATCCTCCTTCGTCAAGCCATAGATCCCACAGCCAGAAGGGACCGTTGTGATTATCTAGTCTCATCTCCTGTGTGACGCAGGCCAGAGAGCTGCCCTGAACAAACGCCAACTTGAACTAAAGCATCACTGTTAGAAAAACATCCCAGCTGGATTTAAAAATTGCGAGTACTGGAGAATTCTCTCTAATCCCGGGTCAATGGTTCCAGAGGCTCATTACGCTCACGGTTAAACATCTGCACTATATTTCCGATCGGAACTTATCTAGCTTCAGTTTCCAGCCCTTGGACAGCGGGAGACCTTTCTCGGCTAGACTGAAGAGCCCGTTATTAAATACTGGGCTCCCATGTAGGTACTTTCAGACGGGGATCGAGTCAGCCCTTAGCCTTCTCCTTGACAAGCTGAACAGCTTGAGCTCTTTGAGTTGGTCACTCTGAGTCCTGTATCATCCTCGGGGCTCTTCTCTGACGCCTCTCCAGTTTATCAACATCCTTCCGAAACTGTGGCACCAGACCTGGACGCAGAATTCCAGCAGTGGTTACACCAGGGCTAAACACCGAGATAAAGGCCGGGTCTACACGACAGAGTTAGGCTGACGAAGACAGCTCTGTAAGCGTCTTCGCTGCAATGACGACCTTGCACCCACTACGCTGACTCAGTGAGGCCACTCGCGAGAGGCGTAGCACTTACACTGATGTGGCTAGGTCAGCACAGTCTCAGTGTAGACGCCACGTTGCTTACAGTGACTCCTGCTACCTTTCAGAACCCATCCCGCAATGCCCCCACGGGCAGCTCAGACACACACTGCCGGCACGGGCATAGTGTGGACATGTGAAACCGATTTGAGGACTGGGTGGCTGTACGTTGACATAACTTAGGTCGACTTAATTTTGTAGTGTAGACTTGCCCATAGTAACCTCTCTGTTCCTGCTCCCGGAGTCGCCTGGCTATGATGCCAGGCTGGCATTAGCCTTTTCAGCTGCAGAGTTGCATTGGGAGCTTGTGTTCAACTGCGTATTCACGACCCCGCCTCCAAGTGTGTGGCTGAGGAGTGTCCTGGGGGAGCTGCTGTTTGTGACACCCAGGCTTCATCCCGGGAAAGGAGCATGGTTTAGTTGTGGGCCCCACCTTGAGCTGCCCCCCCACAAGGCCCTGGCCATCTGCTCCAGTACCCTGCTCTGGGGTGGCCCACGTTTCCCTTCTCATGGGTGTGGCAGGCTCTGCAGTGACAATGGGTCAGGTGAACTCCAGCAGGCCGCACACCAGCTGGCTCCTGGAAGCCTCGGTCTATTCTTCCCCCATCCCCTGGGTTGGGTCACTGGCAGCTCAGACTCTAAGCAGTGTGGGGCAGGACACGTGTGGGTCTCAGGTGCTGCATGATCAGGGTAAAAGGGAGTCCCAAGGGAGTGATTCCCCTGCAGTGGCAGGGCGCGCTGTATGGGGCAGTCTGCTGGGGATCGGTCAAGGAGTGAAGGGGGGAGCAATCAGTGAGAGCTGACGGGCTGGGAGATAACAGCCTTGTACTCCAGCCTGGTCAGCTTCTAGGCGTCATGTCAGAGGGCCCTACGCTGGCTTCCAGGGGGGCCGGGACCCTTCCGGAAAGGCAGGGGTGCCCCCGGCGCACTGTGCCCTTCTGATGTGCTGCCGTCTCTGTCCGTTTAGGATCTGTACGACGAAGAGGATGAAGTGAGGAAGCCGAAGAAAGCCCGGAGGAAAATGATCAGAACCACGTCCATGAGCAGAGTAACGTCCGCATTTCTTGTGTCAGCACAGCAGCACGGGGACTGGGCCCGGGCCCAATCCCTGCGGGAGGCCCGGTGGGGGAGCCGCCATAGCCTTTCCCCAGCAGGAGGCACTGCAAGCTCTGGCTGTGGCGGAGCTCCCACGAGCTCCGCCCCTTGCCCCGCTCGCCGTGAGCAGCGGTGCAGGGCGCTGTGCCCCCGGGGGAGAGAACACCCCACCGTGCAGTGATCTCGCCCACAGGTCGCGAGCCGTGTGTAGCTCAGGAGAGAGCGACAGCCGTCCTGCACTGGTGCGGGGGGTGCCCATCCCTGGGGGGCCATTGACTTGGTCCTGTCGCTCAGTCCTCTCTGCCCTGCTTCCTGGTGGAGCCTGTGCTGCCATGGGAAGACGGGCGCGAGGCGTGCGGTACGGCCCAGTGCCGTGAGGGCAGCCGCGTCACCTGCACGCGTGTCCCCGGCTCAGAGCACATGGAGGTTTGCAGGGTGTGTTCCCCAGCCCTCTGCTCTGCCTATCCACAGAGCTTCTCTGGCCCCCAGCACTGTCGGAGCCCCTCGCACCTACCCTAACGTGCCCCAGGAGGCAGGGCTGGGCTGTTCTCCCCATTGAACAGGTGGGGAGCTGAGCCCCAGGGAGCAAAGTGACTGGCCCATGGGCACACAGGACGTCTGGCAGAGCGGAGACTCGAACCCAGGTCTCCCAGTCTATTGTTGTTACGGTTGTTGCTACCGAAAGCAAAGGAAATCCGGCTCTCCCTCTCCCCGCCCCTGCTGAGCCCTCAAGGTCACATCTTGTCCGTTGGCCTGCCGATGTGCACACGTACCAGCCAGACTCAGCACGGGCAGATTCTGCTCCCACATCTCCTAATCAGTGTCGGAGGGCCAACCCGAACCAGCTAAGAGCTCTGCCTTTGGGATGGGTTTGGGGAGGCCTAGGGAGCAGTGGCTGCTGCTGGCCCGTGTGCTCAGGAGGGGAGGGGGCTGGGGGCTGTGCAAGCCCCCCTAAAAATGGCAGAGAGCCCATAGCACCTCCCAGCCTGCGTGCCGTGGGTCTGGTCTGCACTGGGGAGACCTGCCGTGGTGTGACTGTAATGCTGGTCTTACGCCGGGGCACACTGCTGGGCTTGCTCCAGCTAGTGCTCCTCTCTCTAACAGTCAGGGCCTTAGAGGGGCTGGGTGCTGTGTCTCTGCACGTGGCCTGTCATGGCTGCCTGGATGCTCTGCAGAGGTTCCTGGTGTCCTCTGGATACTTCGCTTCTGTGTTGTCCCTTTGCCCTCCATGTGTTGTGTCTTCGTCTTCAGGAGCTCTTTGAGTTGGGCCGCGTCTCGCTCTGTGTTTAGCTAATGCCATCGCTGTCATGACAATAGCTCATAAGCCCGGTGGTGCTGACAGAGCCGCTAGCTTTGAGGCTGTGGAGGGGGCCCACCGCTCCCCATGGAGGGGCGCCGTGCATTCAGCACACGGCACAGTGAAAGCGGGCGGCTGGGGGTAACAGCTCCCTGGGAACCTCACGCCTTTTCCTCTGTCCTTTCCTTCCAGCAACCGAACTTCAAGCAGAAATTCGTTGCTTTGCTGAAGAGATTTAAAGTGATGGATGAGGTGAGAAAGGGTGGGTCCGTCCCTGTCTGACGCATGGCGCCAGCGGGCCGAGCGCCTTGGGATCAGTCTGGGGAGCCGGGGGGCCATGGTTCCACCATTTCTTATCAGCCATAAGGGCAAGCGACGGGGCGAGGGGGCAGAGGAGCGAGGCGGGAGTGTTGTGGGGAAGAGGCAGCATGAGAGCAGGGGCTCAGAGAGAAGGGGGGATGGGGACATAGTTCGGGTGCCCGTGGACCCCCACACACACACTTTTAGGAAGCTTCCGCAGCTCCTTAATCAGTCCCTTGGCTCTCTCCTGGCAAACCCTATGTGCAGATGTGTTTGAGCCCAGTGGTGTCCCTTGGGGACGCATTGTCCACCCCATAGAAAGCTCACTCCTGCCCCAGGAGACGAGGGCAGCACGCGGACATGAGCCATGAATCCCCAGGGAGGGGCTGGCCGGCTCTTTGTAGCGTGAAGAGAGGGCGCTTGTGGGTAACCGGCTAGCGGAAGAGCCTGTACGTGGCATGGGTAGAGCGTCGGGGTTTCCCACTTTCCAGCCTCCACGGGAGTGCAGCCAGGATGGGTGGGGGAATCTCCTAGTGCTTTCAAGTTCCAAAATCCCAGCATTTGGGTTTCGCGATGTCTGAGAACAAAGTGTGGGGAAATCAGTAGCGTAAATAACCTCAGCCCATCTGTCTATGGTTTGGAAGAGCTCTGGTGCCTCAGGGGCTCGGAACGGCAGCTTAACATTCGACTGGGGGATAGTGCCGGGCCCCGAGAGGTGCCTTTTGCCCTCCCTGTGACCGTCAACCCTGGTTTGGCCAAGTTACAAGACACGGTAAATTGCCTTTGCATGTGCTCAGTTGAGCTTGCTCCAGAAATCTCAGAACATTCCACGTGCACTGTGCATGCTCCTCACGCCCCTGAGGCCGCCCCGTGATCCAGAGCCACCCTCATGGGGACACCGAGACTGGCTGCTCCTACTGCTCATCAGAATGCCCTTTGGCCTCAGGGGAAGGTGCACCAGGCTGGGAAGCAGGCATTCCTGAGTTTGACTTCTGCTAAGGGCTGGAGTTACTGGTTCTGGTCCCATCACAGCTCTCATTACTGAGCACAGCCGCTATCCCTAGAGGGGAGGCAAGTGTCAGCCACCCTGTGGGAGGTACAGGGTCTTTCCTGGCAGAGCTCTTCCATTTGACAGAGCATACCTGCCCCTCAAAAGGAGCCATGGCAGCCAGGGCTGGGCTGGGTTGTCTGTCGAATGAGGCTGTGGCTGTATCTGTAACCACTGCTCGGGGTATTATGCATCCCCCCCATAGCTGGCCTACGCAGGATAACAACCTACTACTGCTAGTAACGTAGGAACTCCTTCAGCTCAAGTGGCTGAGATCTACATGATAGTGCCAGGGGGCTGGGGCTCAGGCCGGAGGGGAGACATTACGGTTGCACATGACAGAATTTGAATTTTCCTTTTCAACACCTATGTGGAAGGAGGCTGTCGAGGTTGCCAAGTGTGACGCTTTGCAGGCAGGAAGCGTAGCCCGGTGCCCCCAATGGAGGGCGCTGGGCCTGGCCTGGCTGCACATTCAGGGGCTGTCCCGCTGCTCGGCAAGCTGCTGCCTCTGGGCCTGCAGCCCTCAGTCGCATTGCCCGTTTTCGCTGCCACGTTGCATTTCCGGCTGGGGTCTGCGCTGACGTCCACTGTGCCCCCAGGGCTCTGCCTTTGCCTGGCTCTTCCCCGCCCTTGCTGCGCCGCCGGGTTCAGCTCCTCCAGTGGCAGCTGCTGGTGTTTAACCACGTCTCGGCTAACCCGGCTGGGAGCAGGCCTGCGTGGCACCGTGGCCCCCATGCGTGGCCTCTCAGCTGTTCTGGCTCCTTGGTTGGTTCCTCCTGTGTCTTATGTTCTAAAGCTCATGCTTCAGGTTTCCAGCTGGCCCCCAGCGGGGTTAGGAAGGGATTTCCCCCACTGTCACCCCCCAAAAGTATTCTAAGGTGGTTGTTTTTTTTTAATCTCCTTCCTCAGAAGCCATCAGGGATGCCCAGCGCTAGAGATGAGACACCTGTCGGGGTGGCGGAGGTGGAACTGAGCATCCTCTTTGAGGTGCTGGGCTGCCTCATGTGCCCAGGGTCTGGCTGATGACCAGATGTGGGGTCAGGAAGAAATTTCGCCCCGAGTCCCATTGGTAGTGACCTTGAGGATTTTCACCTTCCTCGGCAGCGTGCGGGTGCGGGTCACTTGCCAGGACTATGAGTCTAACTCACTGACTCATTTCCCTGCCATTGAGGGGGGCTGGGTCAGTCCCCCCATTCTAGGCCTGTGGCATGTGACAGTCTAGTCTCCTGAGGGCTGGAGCACTTTGGTCTAATTCCAGTTGGGTTTAGTGTGTGGGTCCTGGGGGGTGGCAGTGGTGGCCTGTGATCTACAGGAGAAGTGGCTGGATGATCTGGTGGTTCCTTCTGGCCTTACGCTCTATAACTGATTTTGGGGTGTCTTAGCTTGTTCTCCCCAGCTGGGGTAGCTGCATTGTCATGGCCAGGTCGGGAGCAGCCAGACCTAGTAGTCAGAGTCTGCAGTCACAAGAAGAAGTCGGCTGGGCCAGGATACCGGGACATCAGAAGCAGGAGACGAACTGGAGATCAGAACCACCAGTCAGGAACCAGAGTCAGGCCAGGTCAGGATACCAGGGGGTCAGAGGCAGGAGACAAATTGAAGATCAGAACCACCAGTCAGATGCCAGGCATTACTCGGGGTCGGGCTGCCAGGAAATCAAGCCAGAGGCATGCAGTCCAGAACAGGGCAGAGCCCAGTTGTTCAGACAGCTTCCTGTTCCTGCTGCTGCTTAAGTAGGACCAGCGGGCCAATCAGCTGCTCGGGGACTCTGCCAATCGGACTTTAGGGGCAGAGTCTCAAACCGGTGCTGAGCATGGTGGGGCCCTGGTAACCAACCATCAGCAGGCTGCCAGGTGGAGGGTTGGAGCATGGCTGCTTCTGTAAATGCTGCTGCGGCCCCCAGGTTGAATCGCTTCTGCCCATAGCAGTAATCTCGCTCGGTCCCTCTGTGTCATTTCTCTGTCTTCACATGGCGATTGCAGCTCCCTCGTTCACATGCTGTTTACCACATGCTTCCTGAGCGCAGGTGAAAAGGCTAAAGCAGCGTGGACCGAGCCAAGGTGCCCCAGCTAAACGTTTCCCCAGAGCCCATTCCCTGCCGGGGGTCATCACGTGTTGCTCATGGGCTTGTAGCCCGTGTCCAAGCCCAGAACATGTCAGAGTGAAGGTTGCCATGCGGAGAGGGGGCAGAAATTGACAGAGCGATGTGTCGTCGCAGCGTTTGATTCTCTGGGTTGAGCCAGCCATAGGTAGAACCGGTTGAGGACATTGTGCTGGGTGAGAAGAAGGTGTCCATTGTGTTTTCTGCCACGTAACCTTCCATTTATTTTCAAAGAACTTCAGTGTCCCTGGGCAGCCTCGGCTTGCTGCCCTGCTTAGTACAGAGGGCCTTGGAGGGGGAGTGCTGGAATTGACGGCTCCCAGAGGGTTGTATGGGTGGAGAGCTAGCTGGCCTGGTCTGCCATGAGCGACAGCAGGGCTCAGTGGAGGACTTCTCAGATACTCCGGCGACCGGTTGTCCCTTTATGAAGCCAGATCTGGTTGGGTGCATGACAACGGGCAGGGTATTCTCCCTTCTGCTAGCGGGTGTTTTGGAGATGACCTTGGTGTCTCCACTCCATAAGGATACAGTCGGAGAGCTCCCAAAAGGCAGACCAGTTTGTCTGGAAATGACTGTATTGGGGTGGGTCTCAGATGGCTTTGTCCTTCCTGAGTGGTCTCTTGAGCGGAGCAGAAAGTGGCTGGTTTGGTAAGAGTCTAAGCCCTGGGGTTTCCTTGCCGGCACCTCCTGGGGTTTCCTTGCCGGCACCTCCTGGGGTTTCCTTGCCGGCACCTCCTGGGGTTTCCTTGCCGGCACTTGGTGTCCAGTGAATTTGGATCTCTGCCAGAGAAGGTGGGTTCCAGGCTTCGTTTTGGTTTGACTACAAGGTTTGGAGACTCAAGCGTGAGGAGGCTGCGGAGTCCTAGGTGGCTGAAGGACTCTGCCGTGTCTCTTCAGGGTACATGATGAGCATATTATGGGGAGGTGATCACTCACCCACGAACTCCGTAGCTCATTTTGACTGAAGCCAGCCCGTGCCTGGCTTTTTGCCTTCCTCACTGCGGGCTGGGTCAGTCCTGGGTGAGCGGGCTGTGCGTCTTAGTCTGGTGGCTTCGGCGCTTGAACAGGGCTGGAGTTAGAGGCTTGGGCCCTCCAGCACTTGGACTCATTTGTCTCACAAGAGTTAGTCCTTCCTCTGAGAGGCAGAGCTCGTATGGTCTGTCTTGGCTGTGGGTTTTATTGCCTCCCTGAGGGTTGATAGGCAGTCTCTTGTACCTTTTGTGGGCTGCATTTGATACTTCCATCTGGGGCAGGAAATTAGCCCACAGTGATGATGAAGCAGGCATGGGGTCGTGCATGCGGGGAGGTGTCTACATTAGGGCAGGCCAGTCTCTAACTGCACGTGGCAGGATGCACGGGGGATTGGCCTCGTTTCCCCCAAGGCCGGCCCAGCTGTGTGAAGTTTGGGAAATGGCAGCATGACCAAGTTCCTGCTCCCGTGGCCCTGGGCGGTGACTGTGAGCAGCTGCGGGGAGCTGCGCTCGGGCCCCCGGCCCTTTCGTTCCTCAGGTGGCTCTGTCCTCGCTGCTGCATGAGGACAGGCAGGCCCCGGTTGGGGGATGGCCTGGAGGTATCTCCAGAATGCTCCGGGGGTCCCAGAACAGGCCATAGCCTAGAGTGTGCCCTGCCGGTGTCAATGGAGAGAATCCAGGCACCTGGGCCAGGCTGGGCCAGATCAGAGCAGAGATCCCCACACTAGGCGAGCGCCGTGCTGACAGGCCTGTGGGGCTGCTCCTCTCCGGAGATCACGCAGCCGGGGACCTGGGGAGGGAGCGTTGCTGTTACCTGTGCTTCTCTGCCGCAGGTTCTGGACTCCGACCCGGTGGGTCAGACCCGAGAAGTGGAGGAGGATCTGGGGCTGCTGTACGACAGCTTGGAGGAATGCAACAACAGCGACAGTGGCCCTGAGCTGGAGGATAATGAGAGTGTGCACAGCACCCCCAAGCCCACCCTGAGGTGAGAGCTGATAGGAGAAACACAGATGCATCACATGTCCTGCACCGGGTGTCCCACGCCTTGCCCTGTGTGCCCCAAAGGTCAGTTACGCTCTCCTCTGCCCAGCCTAGAGGCCCGGGCGGTGCTTTCCTTTCCCGCAGCGCTCCCGGGTGCCTTGCCAGCACACAGCCGGCATCTGGGAGACCTGGTCCCCGGGCCCTGTCACCCAGTTCGATTCTTGTGCTTGGAAAGGAAGCCTCCCAGGTGAACGCCGCCCAGCGCCGGATGCTGACCTCAGACTGGGCAGGCGGACGGGGAGCTGGGTAACAGCCGGAGCAGCACAGAACCTGGCTGGAAGTCGCTTTGCCTGCGGAGTGCATTTCCTGTGCCTCCCGGAGAGCCAGCCCAGGGTAGGATTGACCGACTCGTTCGCTGCTGGACAGGATGGAGGGAGGGGGGCACATGCACTGGCCCCAGGGAGGAAGGAGCCCTGTCGTCTCACGGGAGGCCCTGTCATCCCTCTGTCCTGTGGGGGGGACATGCTCTGTCTACACTGCAGCTGCGAGCGAGCCCCCCAGCCTGGCAGACAGACTGGCACTAGCTCCACTCAAGCTAGCATGCTAAGAATAGCAGTGTGGATGTTGCGGTTCTCCCGCTGGCTCTGATCTTGGGGGCTAGCAATGACCACACCGCTACTGGGAGCGTGCTAGCAGGGGCTGTCTGGGCTGGGAAGCAGGAGATGTACATTTCAGTAGCTGGGGACTTTCTCATTATTCATAGAAATGTCCAGTCCTCCGCTGAACCCCGTTGAGTGCCGAGCCTCACATTGTGGCAGTGAGTTCCACAGGTTAGCTGAGCGTTGTGTGAAGAAGTACGGCCTTGTGTCACTTGGAAATGAGCTCCCTTTTGGTGTCAGTGACTGTCCCCGGTTCTGGCCATGCTAGGGAGTGATGGACTTAGCTTCTCTATTCCGTTCACTCTTCCAGGCGCATCTGGCATGCCTCCTGGATGCTATGCAGCCCTGAGGCCTGCCATCTCTGCTGGCCTCCCAGAGATTGACTGCCCATCTCTGAACCCCTCTATTTCTGGGATTACTCCACAGCTGCACTCGCTTTCCAAGGGAGGCCAGCTCAGAGATAGGGTATGGTAAGATTTTATCGAATCACACATCCCCAGGCCAGGGCACACTGAGATCAGAGCACAGGCCAGAGACCGGCCCCCAATCATTCCTGGAGCAGAGCTTTTAGAAAAACAGCCAAACTTGACTGCAGAATTGCCAGTGCTGGGGAATCCAGCATGACCCTGGGTGAGTCGTTCCAAGGGTTCGTTACTCTCTCTGCTAAAAATCGACACCTTACTTCCAGTCTGAGTTTGTCCAGCTTCAGCTTCCAGCCACTGGATGGTGTTAGACCAGAGCCCAGTACGAAGTATCTGTTCCCCATGTCAGGACCTACAGACTGTCACCAAGTCCCTGCTTCACCCTCTCTTGGCCAAGCTAAATAGCCAGAGCCCCGGGAGTCTGTCCCTGGGAGCCAGGTATTTTCAGCGTTGGTTTTCGACTTGTTCCTCATGCGCCCGACTCGTTTGTTTGCCCCCCTGGCTGCCGCAGCCCCTGCCGAGCCCACGATGACACCCAAGGCGCTCTCTGGGGCCGGGTGACAGGTGCCTTTGCCTCTCATCTCATGACTCTGGCTTCCTGAATCACCCCTTGTGGGGGACTCTGCGGCAGGCAAAGCGCTGCCCCCAGGCTATTCCCCTTTCCCTGCTGCGTGCGAGCGCTGTACTTGCCAGGGAGGGGTGATTTCTCTTGGCAGTAGCCGTATGGCTTCGTTCCTACTCCGCTGAGTGCAGCTGGGTTTCTACCCGGGGGTCGTTCATCGTCTGCGGGACCAGTTTCACCGGGGATTGAACTCCGGCTCCAGGGTCTGCGATTCCCGGGATCGTGCTCCAGGCTTCTGAAAAGAGAGCGGTGACATTTGCTGCTCTCCAGGGCACCGGAGCAGACTCGAATATGGTGCCTCCTTTTTTATTGTCAGTTCATCCGTGCTGTTATTAAGCTCTCGGATTAAGCTGGGGACATTTTGCTCATAAGCTCAGCAGTGCTGCTCTGTCATGTGGAAACAGCGCCCTAGATGTCCCGGGTCACTTTCCGCCTCTTTGAGAGCCACAGGCCAGTGGGTGTGGTCGTTTTTGGACCCCTAACCCTGTGCCCTGGGCTGCTTCTCAGCTTGTTCCAGCCAAGTCTTTAGAGCCGTATGTGTCGCAGCCAGCCCTTTGGCTGCTTGCCACATTCCTGGGCCTCCATCAGGCCCCCGCTTCTCTTCAGATCTGGGACTCCAGATCCCAGCTCCCTTTGCCTGGAGCTCAGACCTCCTCCAGCCAGCCACGTCTTTGTCAGCTGATTGCTGTGGCTTTGGTAGAGGATGGAGCAGATGGTGCTGGGAGCCTCCAGAGAGGGCCTGCCCATGGTTCCTGGCCATTCCTCCCTGTTCACTGGGGAGGTCTTCTCGAGCCAACCAGAGCCGCTGGGGGGGCACTGCAGGAAGAGCCTCGTGATCTCGTGGGGTTCGGCCAGCCGGTGCTCTGTACCCACAGTCAGCTAGTCTAGTCTCTCCAGCTGCGGTTTGCAAGGCATGTGCCTGGGGCTTGTCTCCGCTGCAATCATAGGCAATGGTCCAGCTGCTGCGTAGCCCCGGCATGGCTCTGCAGCCGACAGGAGGCCAGTCTGGAACACCCAGCGGTAGAGTGGCTGCAGGAGCCGGGGTGTGAACCTGCCTTGTGAAAGGAGGGCAGGGCTCTAAGTGTCTGACTCGGGTTGTTAAGCTCTGGGCCAGGCTGCCCAGGGAGGCAGTGCAGTCCCCATCACTGGGGGTCTCTAAGGCCAGGGATGATCTGGGGTTACTTGGCCCTGCCTCTGTGCAGGGGGCTGGACTCGACGACTCTCCGGGTCCCTTCCAGCCCATGTGTCTGACTCTGCACTGGTGTAGGTCACTGACCACAGGGGGTGTTGAACTCAGCTGTGCGTTCCCAGCTCTCTGGTGGCAGGGGGTGGGGCGGCATTGGAGTGGGGTGATCTCAGCTTACGTTAAACACGGCTCTGTCTGGAAACAGAGAGGTGACCCCGGCACCTCCTGTGTACGGGACTTAACTCTGGCAGCCCCCAAGAGCCCCAGCTGTGGGAAGGAGTCGGACCCCAAAGGCTTTGCGTCATCCACCCTCCGTCCAGCGACATATCCCTGAGGTGCCCGACAGTCTGCTGTGTATGGTGGCTGTGGGGCCGTCCCCCTGCGTCGCTGTAGCAGCCCCCTGCCCCTGGGCTGCCCACCTGCCCGGAAAGCACCAGTGTCCTGCTGGCCCTGCGGTCAGGGCAGTCCCCTGGCATGTTCCCTTCACACCAACATCACCACCTCATGGGAGCAGCCCGGGCGGGGGCTCTGTGCCAGCTCCTCCCGTTAGTGATCCCCACCCGTCCCGGGGATCCGCGTTCTGTGCCAGCCAAGAGCCCAGCCAGCCCCTAGGCACCACGGACAGGATGGAACAAGGCACCACGGGGCCCAGGAGATGTGGCACCAGTCTGAGGTGCGAGCAGGCACCAGGCTCCCTCAGACAGTCCCGGTCTGAGCGCAGGCGTAAACCTGCCCCAGCCCTCCTAGCTGGGAACTGGCCCGTCCTTGGCTCCCAGCCCTGCGCGCCACCTCCGGGAACCGCAGGTCCCAGACTCAGGCCCAGCCCCTTGGCCAAGTCTCCCCCCACCCCGGCCCAGCATGAGCCTGAGGGTAGGATCCCTTTGCAGCTCAGCTCCTGGCGCTCTCTGGCTCAGCGTGCCAAGGGGACAAGCTCCTCTCCCTGCAAGCTTCACCCCCCTACCCCGGGGACGCTGGGCTGGGCTGGTGCCGGAGTGAGTTGGGGGCCTCTCTGTGGCGCTGCAGGCTGAGCGGGGGTCCCGGTGTCCTCGTGTCTGTCTCATCTCGCCCTCTGTCTGTCTCCCTGTGCGTCTGTCTCTCCTGCAGGCGTTTCTTTGAGGGCGTCTCTCACTCGGGTTCCCAGACTGAGATTGGTAGTCTGCACGGCCAGAAAGGGCAGGAACGGGAGTCCAGCAGCCCTGTGAGTCACATCCCCGCCTCCTTGTCCTCCCCCAGCAGCCTGTAAGCCTGGGATATCCTGCCGGGAGCCAGGCCTCCCAGGGAGGTGCTTGTCACCTGCGGGGGTCACTCTGCTCTGCATTTCCTTCTCCTTTTCTCTTTCCTGGGTGCGAGCGGCGTCCTGTCCCAGCACAGCTGGACGGAGTAGGAGCGCTCTCGGGGGGACAGAAGTTTGGCGGGAGCTCTGGGGTGCAGGCTGCCCCACGCTCGTGTGTCTCCAGAGGCAGCCAGAACCACATCCGGCTGCCCTGTGCTGGGGGCCACGCGTGGGGCTGCCATGGCCCTGCCCTGGGATGCTCTGATCTAGACTCTGGTTCCCTCTCCCCAGGGACAAGCGGAGAAACGCAAGGCCGGAGCTCCGCGGGCCCTGGAGGAGGTGGGCGTGGAGGTGGTGGCCGCGGTGAGTGTCTGTGTGCTGTCAGGCCGGCAGGCGTGGCTGGCTGAGGCTTTTGGGGGTGCCCAGCGTCTCAGTGTCCAGGGAGCGAGCTTTCCCCTCAGGTGGGGCGTGGAGGAATGCTGGCAGCCCTGGGGAGGGGGCGGATGTGGGCAGGGAGCTGAGAGGAAGGATGGTCCAGTGGTTAGAGCACTTGGGAGCTTGGCTCTGCTGCAGGCTCCTGGTGGGCCCCTCACAGAGCCTCTGGGCCCCCGTCCAGTGGGGCCGACAGCCCTGCCCTGTGAGGGGCCACACAGTGACGAGCACTCCGGTCCCACAGGGATGGGGCCAGAGACGTGCTGTAGCTAGACGGTGGGACGGGGAGCAGGGCGGAGGCCTGTCTCAAGGAGACTGGCTGTGGGCCCATCAGCCCCTGGGGAGGGGTTCCGGGGCCCTGGTCTCTCTCCTGTGTCCAGTGACTGTGTGTCCCCTCAGGCGCTGGAGCCGGAGGAGCCCTCCCCACGCCCCGGGGCGGCAGAGGCAGCCAGGCGGGAGAGCAGTGTTGACAGGCTGGCCCAACTGGGCAGCGCCGGCAAGCCCGAGCCCCCAAACGCTGTGTCGCCCAGGTAAGGCGGCTCCAGACCGCAGTCCCGGCCTGCACGGCTGGGCTGGGGAGAACACGGCTGGCTGGGCCCACCACGCTGTTCCCTGGCAAGGAAAGTGCTGATGGACCAGTCACAATGGGCTGATGGGGGTCTGGCCCGGCCCCGGGGGCGGGGGACGATGGGGGCCCAGCCTGGCCCCGGGTGCAGCCAGCTCCCGTGTAGCTGTTGTGATGGTGTGGGGACAGTCCTGGGGACCTGGCTGCCCCAGACTCTGCAGTCCCAGCCCTGGGGCCAAGGCTGCTGTATCGTAAGCTCTGACTCCTGGAGATTCTCACCCTGCAGCAAAGCTGAAAGCAGACAGGTGTGGCGGCCCCGCAGCACCTCCATGAAGGACCGGCAGAACCTGAAGGGGCAAAGCGACCGCACCAGCAGCCTGGACAGTGAAAGCTCGCCGGACTCGCGGCACAGCGCCCAGGTCAGGCTGCAGCAGTGTGCGCGTGGGTGGCATTCCTGCCTCTTGCAGGGCAGGGGGCACGGCAGGGCGGTGGGGCTGGGCCCCACTGGCTTGCAGGAGAGGCAGTGGGTGGCCCGGTTTGCTGCCTGCGGGACCCTGGCCCATGTGGGTGGAGAGGCGTTGGAGTGGGACAGTGGCTGGCCTGTGGGAGGGGATCCCTGTAGTGTTTGATCCTGCCTGGTTGTGCTGTCTTAGGTGCCCCGGAAATCTGTCTATGATCAGCTGAACCAGATCCTGATCTCAGATGAGCAGCTTCCAGAGAGCATCATCCTAGTGAATGTCACCGAGTGGCAAGGGCAGGTGAGGAGGGAGGGGAGCCGGGCTGCACACCAGCTGGGCAGGCTGCCTGCGGAGCCATGGCAGGGGGCAGCCCCAGGAAACAGAGGGTTTCCAGGCTAGGGCCCTATGTCCTTTGTCCTCACTTGGAGGCAGCCACTGGAGAACAAGACCAGGAATAGCATCAGTGCCTTCGGAACGATGTATTACACGACAGTGCAATAGGCGACCAGGAGAGACGGGCAAAACATTTTGGTTTATTGAGAACCAAGGAGGTCCTGGCTGTGGCACAGGCCCCCCCCGACCCCCCAGCTGGAGAGGGTAAAATTGTCAATAATGGTGCGGAAAAGGCAGAAGTATTCAGTGACTGTTTCCGGGCTGGAGCTGAAAAGGAGCCAGGGTGATGGGCTCGTGTCACACGTGGAGGACGACATGCTTTCCAGTCCAGCAGTCGCCAAGGAGGATTAAACACCATCTGCCAGGGACGAACGATTTTAAAACAGCAGGCCTGGAGAACTTGTACCCAAGAGTCTTAAAAGAGTTGACTGAGGAGATCTCTGATGCTAATTTCGAATAAATCTTGGAATACCAGGGAAATTTCAGAAGCCCGGATGAGGGCTGATGTTGGGCCAATATTCAAAAAGGGCAGGTGGGATTAGCTGGCTAGCTGTGGTCTGGTTAGCCTGACATCAGTCCCATGCAATGTCATGGAAAAGCTGAGATGGGATCCAATTGCTAATGAAGGATAGGTATATAATTAATGCCAGCCAAGGTGGGTTTCTGGCAAGCAGATCTTGTCAAACAGCTCTGATTTCCGTCTCTGATGGGATTACAAGTTTGGTTGATAAAGGTAACGGCAGAGATGTAACATACTGAGACTTCGGGAAGGTGTTTGACTCAGCTCCACATGACACACCAGTTCACAGGCCTAGCCCAGCCTCGCGAGAGCCCTCGTTAAATGGACTAAGAATGAGCTGCCTGGCAGAGCTCGCAAGGAGTCGTCCCTGGGGACTCCTCGCTGGATGGGCGTGTTTCTGGCGGGATTCCTCAGGGCTCAGATACACTCGCTGCTGTTGTGCCCCAGGGAGCTAGCGAGACGGAGCCGGAAGGCAATTTTACCTCCTTCTCTGGCATTGGCGCGGCCAGGTCTGGGGTCTGCCATTGGAAACGGGGCGAGGGGCAGAGAAGAGCCAGTGAAATGATTGGAGGGCTGGAGAAAATGCCTCACAGTGAGACTGACAGCCCAGGCTGCCCAGATGGTTAGAGGGGAGCTAGAGGGGTGACTAGATTACAGTGGGGAAGTGGGGGAGAAAATGCCAGGTCCGAAAGGAACTTCAGGGGCCCCTCCCCAAGCTGGGAGAATGGGCAGGCTGTTGGGAGCGATCAGCGAGCCTATCTGTCCTGGAAACGTTTCTGCTGGGTATGCCTGCCCCCCCCCCGCTGGAAATGCCCTGCCCCCATGGGAACGGAGTCTCTGGGTCCAACCTCCTCCCGCTGTGCAGCACAGCTCCCACGGGGGCCCTGGGTAGGGGCCTGGCACAGATACCCCCGAGAGAGGGATGCCTCTAGAACTGCTCCTACCCAGTGCTGGGTTCTGGATGAATTGGAGCCACTGGGCGGGAGAGAAGGGATGTGTGCATGGGCTCGGGCTACCGTGGGTCCCACAGGCTGGGCTGCCTGGAGCGGGGCTTCAGCCCCTGCCTTCTCTCTGGCTTTGTCTCAACAGTACTTGAGCGAGCAGCTCCAGGCGCACAAACAACCCGTCGTCTCCACCTGGTCTGTGGCCGACGTCCAGGCTGCCTTCAACACCATCGTCGCCCGCATCCAGAGATAGTGAGTGCAGCTGGGCAGGGTAGGGGGCGGGCCCTGAGCAGGGTGGGGTGGAGACTGGCTCTGGGGGCGGGGGCTGGCCCCAGGCAGTGTGGGATGTGGCAGGGGGCTGGCTCTGAGCGGCATGGGGGAGGAGACTGGCTCTGGGGCCAGACCCTGGCCGGGGTGGGGTGGGGTGGGGGAAGGGCCTGGCCCAGATAGCACTGGAGCAGGCTCAGCGACTTGCAGTGAGGGAGGGGTTTGAAGGAGAAGTGCATGGATGCTGGGGGTCTGACTGTGCACCATCGCAGGATTGGGCCCTGAGTGCATGGGCTGGGAGCAGGGATGGGCTGCCCGCATGTTTCCCAGCTGGGCGTTGACACTGGAACCTAATGATGGTGGTATCAGTCTCAACACTGAGAACTCATGGCTGCTCCCCATAAGCCACAGTGGGTCGCTGAGCAGTGAGGCAGGACGCAGCAGACCTGCCCGTGGGGAGCTGTGCCCTTCATCTGGGCTGCGTGGGGGGTGTGTCTTTGTCTCCATGGGTAGCGTCTGTCCTGCCCCCTGCGTGGCTCTGAGTCTCTCAGGGGTTTCTCTTCCCTCTGCAGCTGTAACTGCAACTCTCACATGCCTCCCCCAGTCAAAGTGGCCGTGGCGGGAGACCAGAGCTACCTGAGTGTCGTGCTGCGGTTCTTCGTGGAGCAGCTGGCCAGCAAGACCCCCGACTGGCTGAACTACCTCCGCTTCCTCGTGGTGCCACTGGGTAAGAGCCGCCCGCTGGTCACCCCAGTTCCGGGGCACAGGGCCCTCTGGGGAAGGGGCTGCAGGGCCCCCGAAGGCTGCCCACGTGGGGGAGAGGCGGCAGCAGCCCGGGCGGCAGCAAGCTCCGCTCCTGGGAGCAGCCAGGGTCTGTTCCGGCTGCATCACTGCCTCCGTCTCCTTGGCAGGCTCACACCCGCTGGCCAAGTACCTGGCGTCCGTGGATGGGAGGTACAGCGCGCTCTTCCTGGACACGGCGTGGAGGGAGCTGTTCAGCAGGGCCGAGCCCCCCAGCGCAGGTGAGCAGCAGGGGCGTCCAGGCGGTGCCAGCTCTGGGCTGTGTGGGCAGCTGGCAGTGCGCTCAACTCTGCCCTTTGTTACCAGATTTGTCCATTACTTTGGGGTTCACTCATTTATTAGGATTACTCTTCTGTCGGAGGAAGAGGGGGGTTCTCTAATTCTGTCAATGTCCTGCTTGTGCCACGTGTGTTCTCACACGGAGCTCTGCTTCTCCCTGCTGCAAGTGCCCTCCCAGTGGAGCTGTCCTGCCAGACCAAGGTTCCCCAGCGCTGGGTTCCTCCTGCCCCAGGATCAGACGAACTCACACATTAACAGGGCGCGTCTGAGAGGACCGGGTTAATTAGCACTCTCAAGCTGACCCCTTATATGTCCCTGGACTCAGCAGACACTTTCAAGCTGCTACTCTCATATGGCCCAGGTTCAGCACATCCCTATCCCCACTTTCACGTTACAATTGTTCTGGTCGTAACCCACTTGATGAGCAAACCCCTCAGGATTGTTGGGCGCTGCAGGGTTCTTTAGCTTAGGTACAAGGAGCGTTGCTGCAGAGCGAATGGGGAAGCCAAAAAACACCGACGTGTGGGGTAGAGAGAAGCAACCAGCTTAATGATGAAAGTTATTTATTGCCAGGTAATAACCAGAGGGGAGCCAAACAAACCAAACGGGGATAATAATAAATCTAACTTCAATTTGATTACAAAAGTCAGGTTTAGAAAACTCTAACTGATCCCACCAGTCAGGGTCAGAAGACTAGACCGAGAGAGAGAGAGAGAGAGTGCCGGGTTCTCACCACTCTGTGAAGCTGGAATCGATAGGGGGTCCCAGGTGATGGTGGTAGCTGAGGGTCCGGAGTGCTGGAGCCAGGCCAAGCCCCCAGCAGGATCAAATGAACTTCATCAGGAGAAGATGAAGTCCCAGTGGAACTGCTGCAGAGTTTGGATCCAGGCATCAGAGCACTTCCTTGAGCGTGGGTCTGGGTTTTTGTGGGGAAAGAACAGTGGTTCAAGGGAGAACACTCGGTTTGTTTATGGATAAACTGATGGCTCAAGGGAGGATCCCAAAATTGTTTTGTTCAGGCTAGACAATAGGAACCGCTCATTCCTGGCTGTGGGCGGTGTTCCTTCCAGGGAGCCCACAATGCAGTTAGATAGCTTCAGTATTTTGGGTACCAATAAAGGATTTTTTACTAGAATTGGTCTGATAACGACTGAGCTGGGTGTGTGCAGGCGTGGGTTCGTTAACAGCTGGAGCAGAGATCCCCCATCATGCCGTGCTTCCCTGCTTTTCTGGTCCCAGAGTTCAGTGCGGTTCTTGCCTTGGAATCTCTGTTCTCCATTCTGTATGCTAATGGGGATTAGCCCTGTGCCATCTTCAGGGGGGAGGGGTAGCTCAGTGGTTTGAGCATTGGCCTGCTAAACCCAGGGATGTGAGTTCAATCCTTGAGGGGGCCATTTTGGGATCTGGGGCAAAAATTGGGGATTGGTCCTGCTTTGAGCAGGGGGTTGGACTAGATGACCTCCTGAGGTCCCTTTCAACCCTGATATTCTATGATTCTATGATACAAATGAGGTGAGGGGAGTTGCCTTACTCCTGTCACCCTTGTCCAGAGGGGTTTAGGTGCATCTCCGATGGCCTTTTCATTGCTTTTTGTAAGTCTGTCTTCTGATCAGCTTTGGTTCAAGCAGAGGCTGGGGGGGGGGAAGTCTTCCGTGAGTCAGGCAGGCTGGGTACTGCACCCTGGTTCCTTGAGAACACAGAGCTGAGAGATAACACCTTGCCTCCCCAGACACCGTGGACGTCCCTGGCCGCATGGTTCAGTTCATTGCAGGTGCCAGCCAGTCTCACCAGCTGCCCATCTCCGAGGCCATGCTAACGTACAAACAGAAGAGGTGAGAGCAGGAGTGAGTGCTCAGGCCCCTGCAAAGGGCACGACCAGCTCAGACCCGGGGGCACAGGCAGTCTCTCTGGACACCAACCAGTCTTTCTAGCCACTGCCGAGGGCCCTTCCCCAGCCAGATCCGGGGCCTTGGCGCTTTGAATCCCAGCTGGGTGGCCCCCGGTTTATACAGTGCCCTAGGGAACTGTCTGAACTAGCCGGGTGGCTGAAGAAAGGCCAACAGGCCCGGATGGGCAGGGCTGGGGGAGGGGAGGACTGGCCGAGCCCTATGCTGGATGAGCTGGGGTCCCCCAAACCGATGCAGGGTCTCCTGTGCAGTCCCCTTCTCAGCTGGCGCCCCCCCCCAGTGTGTGAGTGGCAGAAGCAGCCACAGGAGCCCTGACAAATGCCACGCTGTGCCCTTCCTGCCCAGCCTGACTTTGCCGTATCTCTCGGCACGGAGTGCGGGGGCCCAGGCAGAGAACAGGGGTGACCCTTCCCTCTGAGGCCTCGTTTCTGATCAGAGCTCCTCACAGCCCCGTGCACTCCCCCTGCTCCCTGGGGGGGCACCGATAGCTCTCGTTCTCTCATGCTGCTGGCCCTTGTGGGGCGTGCCCAGTGCTGGACACAGCAGCGTTCCCCATGTGCAGCAGATTGGGTATCAGCTGTCTGCTGCCACGGAGCCTCAGGGCTTTCTGGGTCATCTGCCAGGTGGGAGCGTGGCTGGGAACATGGGCAGCCCAGCTGCTTGGATGCTGGCTTCTGGGCTGGGCACTGGGCTCCCCGGCCTTTGCTGGCACACCCAAGGACTTAATCCTGCTACGCAGTGAGGCCAGGAATGTGAGCTGCGGGCGGAAGGCGGAGCAGCGTGGCCAGCTGGGGAAAAGCCCACAGAGCTACCGACTAACCTGCCTCATTCAGAGAAACCCAGGGCTGGGACAGCAGGGGGAGTGGGGGGCACAGGCAGACCTGGGGGGGGAGCCCAGGGCTGCACTAGCAGGGGGCTGCGGGTTAGGAGTGGGGGGAGCAGGCAGGGGAGCCTAGGATAACAGGCTGCAGTCAGGAGTGAGGGGCACCGTAGAGCTGGGGGGAGCCCAGGCTAGCAGGGGTTGCGGGTCGGTTGTGGGGGGGCACAGGCACAGCAGGGGGTGGGGGGAGCCCAGCCTAGCAGGTGGCTGCGGGTCGGGAGTGAGGGGCACAGGCAGAGCTGGGGGGAGCCCAGGCTAGCAGGGGGTTGAGGGGCAATGCTAGCCCCTGGGCAGAGCACTGGAAGGTACCAAGGCCATTTTCATGGTTTCTGTCCTGGCAGGGTTCACGCAAATCGTGTCCCCCCGCAGGGGTCAGCCCCTTGAATTGGCCCTGGAGCCGTCTTGCTCCTGGGGGGTGGGCTGTGCGTGGGGGCCAGCACTGCGCCCACCAGGGGCCGGCTGTTGGCGCGTGTCCCAGCAGCGCGCTCACCTCTCCCTTCTCTTGGTTTGTGGCACCCAAGGAAGAGAAGCCTCTATTTTGATTTTTATATCAGGTACTGGCCCGTGGCTTGCTGCGTTGTTGCCTCATTGTGTGTCCCTCCGTCCCATAGAACCGGTGCCCCCGCCCGCCCCTCGGCTCCCCTCTGCCCTGCGGCCCTGGAGCAGGGCCCGGCCCAGGCTTTGCATGTGAACTCACTTCCCTGCAGTAGCTGAGCGGGGTGTGGGGGGAGCCCCTGCAGCCCCCCTGTGCTGCTTCGTTTGTCGCTATCCCCGCTCCTCCCCTGCCCTCCCCACTCGCCTGACCCTGGGCTGCAGCGTCGGGCGGGTGCTGTGCATGTGGGGGACGGGGCAGCGCCCGGGGACACTCCAGCCCCGCAGTGCTCTGCTCCTGGTGGGGTGAACAATTTGGGGGCTCCCCCTGCCAGCCAGGAGGGCTGGGCACTGCCCTGTGTGGCGAACAATTCGGGGGCTGCCCCTGCTAGCTGGGGGGGCTGGGTACTGCCCTATGTGGTGAATGACTAGGGGCTCCCCCTGCCAGCCAGGAGGGCCGGGCATGGCCCTGCAGAAAGCCTTGCTCGGCCCGTAGGTGGCAAGGAGGGTCCTGCCCGGTGGACTGGCGCCCCGAAGGCAGCAGCGTGCTCCGGGCAGCAGGTTTGCCGCCGTCTGACCTTTCCGCTCTTCCCTCGCTTAGCCCAGACGACGACTCCTGCCAGAAGTTTGTGCCGTTTGTCGGGGTGAGTGTCTGATGGTAAGGGGGGGTGCAGGCACCGCACGCCAGCCCTGCCAAGCGCATGGACACTGGGGGGGGCCGGTAGGGCGGGGGGCTGGCCGCAGGGCCAGGGGAGGTGTCTAAGGTCTCTCTGTCTGCAGGTGGTGAAGGTGGGGCTCGTGGAACAGTCCTTCAGCGCCTCAGGTGAGCCCGCCCTGCGTCCCAGAGCCAGGGGGCTGGGCAGCTGCCTGGCTGGCTGTGCCCCTCAATGCCAGGCTGCGTGTTTCACTGCTCCTGGCTCTGCCTCTTCCCCACTGAGCAGCGGGCACCCAGCCCGGATCCACTGGGGACAGCAGGGACCCCTCTGGTGGGGAACCCCAAGGGGCCCCCCCCTCCCTCCCCGAGCCCTGCTACAGCCTCGGCTGGCCAAGGGAGCTGGGAAGGTCCCATCTACACCCCTCAGGGCCAGAGCACCAGGGCTGCCCGAAGGGAGACGCACCAGTGGTGAGCCCTGGCTGTGAGTGCCCATCCTGCCCCCCCACAGAGCCACAGGCAATGGGGTGTCATGGCCTTCTGCCCCAGAGCAGCCCCCCTCACCCCTCTAACTTGGCCCTGCCTTTCCCTCATGCTAGTGGACTCTGACGATGCCACGGTCTGCACCAGTTCCCTGCTGAGCTCCACACCTCCAGCCGGCGCAGGGACCCCCCACAGCAAGGAGGCCATGGGCACCCCGCCGCCCTCCCCGTCCGTCAGCAGCAGCCTCTCGGGGGCTGGGTGAGGCTCCGCCAGGGGGACTGGAGGGAGGCCAGCAGAGTTAATATCCCTGGGGACCGGGCACAGCAGCCTTGTTAACCGTTTCCTTGCGGCTCACTCCAGCAGAGCCAGCCACACTCCTCTGTCCCAGCAGGAGGCAGCAAGAGCCCAGGGCTGGCGGGTTCAGCCTCCTCTGCGTCCCCCCACGCCCTGGCCCAGAAGGGAGGGGGCCCACACGCTGCCAGGCAGTGAGGGGCGGGGGCTGTGCCACACACAGCCAGACCCCCGGGCCCGAGACTCTTCGGCTGTTAAACGAAAGCGGAGATTGCAGGCAATGGGCCCAGGCCCCTTGGGCCACATGGGTGACGCCCAGGGGGAGGAGGGGCTGGAGCTGGCTGTGGGGCAGCAGGACCCAGAAGGGGGCCAATGGCTGGTGCGAGGTGAGGAGGGGGTGGGAATGCCGTGGCGAGGCCCAGCGCTGAGGGGCGGAGCGTGGCCTGGTGCTATGTGGCTGTGGTTGTCGCCCAGGTCCCTAAGCCCCGGCATGGAGGTGATGGGCCTGCAGGTCGACTACTGGACAACCCAGGGGCCGGAGAAGAAGAAGGAGGGAGAGAAGCGGGAGATGGGCTTGAAGAACACGCTGAAGAGCAACTTTCGATCCCTGCAGGTCAGCCGCGTGCCCAGCCCTGGGGAGCTGGTCCCCCCCAGCACCATGGCCATGACTGTGGTCACCAAGGAGAAGAACAAGAAAGGTAACAGCTGGCAAAGGCCCATGCGGCCCCCGGGCAGGGCCCGCACTCCTGTACCAACCCTGGTGGGGGCAGAGAGTCCCTGCCTTGCTCCCCTGGCAGGGCTGGGTCGAAGAGTCTTTGCTTTCTTCTCCCAGTGATGTTCCTGAGTAAGAAACCCAAGGAGAAGGACCTGGAGCCCAAAAGCCAAGTCATCGAAGGGATTACGCGCCTGATCTGTACGGCTAAGCACCAGAACACCATGCTCCGAGGTGAGGGCAGCCCAGCACCCTAAATCCCTAGTGCCCAGCTTCTCCGGCACCTGGCACCATGCCAGAGCCCACCAGGCCAACAGCTCTGCCCCACTGCTCGGGCACCGGCAGGCTGCAGCATGCGCTGGGCCACAGGGCTGGCTCTCTCCCCCTGGCCTAGCTGTGCACTCTGAGCCCTGCCTGGCCCTCGCTGAGCCGCGGCCGCGCTCTGAGCACAGTTAACAGAACTCTGGGCACCATTAGGAAAGGGCTAGATCCTACGACAGGAAATATCCTCTTGCCTCTATAAATCCATGGTACGCCCACATCTTGGATACTGCGTGCTGTAACAGATTCAGAAAAGGGCAACAAAAATGTTTAGGGGGATGGAATGGCTGCCGTATGAGGAGAGATTAATTAGACTGAGACTTTTCAGCTTGGAAAAGAGACGACTAAGGGGGGATAGGATAGAGGTCTATAAAATCATGACTGGTGTGGAGAAAGTGAATGAGGAAGTGTTATTTACTCCTTCTCATAACACAAGAACTAGAGGCCACCAAATGAAATTAATAGGCAGCAGGTTTAAAACAAACAAAAATATTTTTTTTCATATAATGCACAGTCAACCTGTGGAACTCCTTGCCAGGGGAAGTTGTGAAGGCCAAGACTATAACAGGGCTCAAAAAAGAACGAGATAAGTTCATGGGGGATGGGTCCAACAATGGCTATTAGCCAGGATGGGCAGGGATGGTGTCCCTAGCCTCTGTTTGCCAGAAGTTGGGAATGGGCAATAGGGGAGGATCACTTGATGATTCCCTGTTCTGTTCATTCCCTCTGGGGCACCTGGCCACTGTTGGCAGACAGGATACTGGGCTAGATGGACCATTGCTCTGACCCCGTGTGGCCGCTCTTATGTTCTGCTCTCTGCTCTCAGTGTCCATTGATGGCGTGGAGTGGAACGATGTGAAGTTCTTCCAGCTAGCAGCGCAGTGGCCAACGCATGTCAAGCATCTCCCCGTGGGCATCTTTGGCTACTCGAAGAGCGTGTGAGCCAGCCGGGCAGCCGGGACTCTGAGTGTGGCAGGAGGAGGCGATGTCCATGGCCTGTCGCTTCTGCTGAGCACTGGGGGAGGTTCCTGCTGCCCGGCTCCAGGTGCTGTGCCCTGGCCGTTCCCACTCTCTCTCCCCCCATGGGCCTTTTAACATGCACCTAGAACTGGTGCAGCAGGGGGATCCACGTGGTGCCCAAGCCAGCCTCCCACCGGCCAGGGGTCCCACCCTGAGGAAGGGAGGGGGACTGGGAGCAACTGGAGGAAGTCTTACTGGTGCTGTGCCTGTGGGGGCAGAACAGGCTGCTCTGGCTCCCGCCCGGAGGCCAGCTCAGCCAGTCGCACCCTGTGGCAAGAGCCTAACTCCGTTGCCCCCTTTCGGAAGCACCAGGGCCCCACTGGCAGCTCCAGGGAGTGAGGGGTCTCTGCCCCACCCTGCTGTTTCGGTTAGGGGCTGTCACCCTTTGCTCAAGGGCCTGGTGAGCCTGGGCTCAGGGCCCTGCAGCACCCCAGAGGCCATGGGGCTGAGCCTGGGCCCAGCTCTTCCCCCCCACCCCACCCCCCATGCTAGGGAACACTGGACCAGCTGAGGCTCACCTAGAGCTGCATGGAGGAAGCCATGAATGTGGCAGGTGGGGGCCTCCTCCACCATCAGTGGTGGGGCCCCAGCCCTAGGAAGAGCAAGGGGGGAGCTGTGCCTGCTGCAGGAACTCAAGGCAGGTGTGCTTGGCAGTGCCCATACCGCCCTGTGCTCCCCGGTGAGGTCCCAGGCACTGGCCTAGGGGGAGCAGAAAGCTGGGCTGGCCCAGCTGTGCCCTCAGTGGGAGGAGTCAGCACCCAGCCAGTCTGAGCTGCAGCCCATTACTATATCAGCCCCCCACCCCTGTCCTTGGCACCCCCTGCCCAGAAATGCTAGGGGCAGGCCCACCTGCTGCTCCGGAGCAATGGGGCTCAGGAGGAGGCTGGGCTGCAGATGGGGGGACCCTGGGCACGGCTGTGTCTTTCCATTTACTGCTGGCATGGGGTTCACAGTAGCATGGTAGTTCTGGCACTTGGGCTGATGTCACACTCCTGCCCTCTGCCTGGAAGGCTCCAAGCCCAGCCCCTCGGAGCCCTGGGCGGCCGCGGAGCCGAGGGAGCGTTACCCTGTTTTTTTACAAGATTCTATTTTTTTTAAACTTACTGTATGGTTGCTTTTCTGGATTAATTTTAATAAATTAATGCTGGTACCACTGTGACTGGGGTGCAAGGTGCGTGCAGCTGGGCCCTGGGCGGGAAGGTGGTGCAGAGGCCCTCAGCCAGGGCCAACGCTGCTGCCTCCCAGCCAGCTGCGTTGTGGTGGGCATGGGGACGTGGGGGCGACAAACCATGCATGGCTGTGGCTGCTGCAGACGCCAGGCGCTGCCCAGCGCACAACCCCTAGGAGACAGCGTGCCAGCCAGTGCAGGGCCAGAATGCCCAGCCCAGCTCCAGGGCCCTGCCTTCAACGCTGACCCCCCCCCGGGCCCATGGAGCCAGGGCACAAGGGGGAATCAGGAGCTGCCAATGGAGCCGGACCTCAGGGAGGGGGACTGCTCAGTTCTGCCCTGGCCCAGCTTTAGGATCTTCAGCCAGCTGCATGAACCCTAGTGCGGGGTGGTGGCACCAGCTGCACCAGGGCAAGGGAGGGAGTCCCTCTAGCTGTGCCCAAGCTCTGCTGTTCCCTGGTAGGGCCCAGGACTGTGGGCACAGATCAGCACAGCTGTTTTATTTAAATTAAAACCCCCAAGCCCTTGGGAATCGTGTCTCATGCTCCAGGGGCCGTGGCTGGGCCCAGGCCGGGCTGCTCTCCTCGCTCAAGCTCTGGGCACGCCTAGGCCCCCAGCACGGGGCAGCTGATGCCCTGCCTGGGGCTGATGGCTCTGGCACTCCCCTGGTGCAGTGTTCGTGCCCACCTGGCCTGCTTACACAGCCCTGCTCCGCTTCTACCTGAAGGTAGAGAAGGTCTGTCTCCTCTCGGTGCAGGCTGCATTGGGCATAGTCTTGATCTCCACGGTCTGGAAGGTGACTTGGGGCGGGCGCTGCGGGGGCGGGGAGGGCATGGGCTCCGGGGAGACGTACGCCAGCAGCTGGGGGTTCTCCTCCTGGCGCCGCAGGTAGCCCTGGCTCAGCAGGTGCAGGATGCAGGACAGCACGTCCGTGCTGCTGCAGCAAAAGCTGAGGAACTGCAGGGCGGGGCCAGACTCCCATTTCTGACAGGCGTCGATCACCTGGGGGGGAGAGGGCAGAGTTACCCCGACGCTGCCCGGGCATGGAGCCCCGCGGCCGCTCCCCTGCCAGGACCCGTACCCTGAACACCAGGTTATCGATGTGCAGCTCCTTCTCCCCTTTCAGGATCTGGATGATGAGGCAGCAGATGATGTTCCTCTTCCTCTCCAGGGTGCTTCCCTCGTCATCCTCCACGTTCAGGTACGTCTGCTGTGGGAGCAGCCACAGGCGCTGGCCTGCCGCCCGCGCCAGGGCCGCCTCGTTCAGCCGCAGGACGCCTGGGACCGACACAGCCGCGCTCAGCCACGCCCAGGGAGCGGCTCCTCCAGCCCCTCCCATGTCCCCCCCCAGCCCTGCTTGGGGACCAGCCCCAGCCCCTTCCTTGTACCCCCCTGGACCTGCTTGGGGACCAGCCCCAGCCCCTTCCATCTACCCCCATGGACCTGCTTGGGGACCAGTCCCAGCCCCTCCCATGTACCCAACCCCCGGCCCTTCTTGGGGACCACCCCCAAACCCCCCACCCCACACACAGACACCAGCCCAGTTCTCTCCTCCCGCCAGCCAGCCCTGCTTGGGGACTGGCCACTCCAGATGCAAACCCCCTGCCGGCTCACAGACAAACCCCTGCTCCCTGGCATCTGCTCTGGGACCAGCCCTGCCCGGCCAACCCTCCATACCCCCCAACCAGGCCCAGGGTAGGGGCTCCATCCCCATCTGTGGTCCCCTTCTTCAGGAACCACCCAGGGACAGGGCTCAACTGCCCCTCCCCAGTCTCCCCATACGCACCCTCCTGAGGCAGGCTCTGGGTCAGGATCCCGGCCTCTCCTGTCAGAGGTTTCAGCGCATGGCTCAGCAGGACAGGAGACAGCCCTGTGGCCTGGGCCAGGGTCTCCACAGCAACTTCCTGCAGAGCAAAGGAGACAGGAAGTGAATACGCAGGGGCAGGGCCATGGTGATGGGGCAACAGCTCTGGGGGCCAGGACAGGACAAGTTGGCCAGGTGTCTTGGAGCCACGGCCCAGGGGCTGGGGCAATGGGGCCGGAGTGATTGCACTGGGGCGAGGTGTCCGGGGGCCATGATGATGGGGGGGAGGTGCCAGGGGCTGTGGGGGAGGGGCCGTGGCAATGGGGGGGGCATCAGAGGCTGTGGCGATAGGGGGTTTGTGGGGGGGGGCGCCAGCCAAGGGGCTGTGGTACCGCATTAGGGGACTGAGGGGCAAAGGGGAGAGAGAACAACACCGATTCCTCTGGCACAAGCCACACCGGACACAGCGGCTGCTTTGCAGCGGCTCCTGGGTCACGGGGGGGCAGGGACCGGGCTGTGGAGAAAAGAGTCCAGGGGCTCGGGGGTCACTGCCGGGGGGTGGGGGGGGGACAGAGGGAAAGGGGGTATCTGTGCAGGGGGGAGGACAGGGGGTCTCTGCCCCATATGGATGAGCTGGGGGGAAGTTCTCCCTGTGTTGCGAGGACAGGAGGGGTCTGCAGCCAGGTTGGGGGTTCTCACCCCAGGGGGGAGCTGGGGGCAGCTCCAGGATGCTGGGGGAGGAGAGCGGGGTCCCACCTGGGCGCTGTTGAAGCCCAGCAGAATGTACATCTGCAGGGTGGAGACGTGCAGGGTGGTGCTGCCCGCGAACCGGAGCTCCGCGTGGCCCAGCCACGTCCACTGCAGCCGCCGCGGCTTCGTGTGCTCCAGGCCAAACCGGCTCTGACCTGCAAGAGACGCGGCCAGTCCCAGCAGAGCCACCAGAGGGCCAGGCCCCCGGGGTCCTCAGCCAGCCAGGGCTGTGCCCCCCTAGCCACATGCCCCTAGGCAGGGCTGCAGCTTACCCCACTGATTGCCAGTCTGCCCAATTCCAGCCACACACATCCAGGTGGGGCTGGAGCTCACCCCTCGGCTCGCCGGCCTGGCCCCCTTCCCAGCTGCACACCCCCAGGCGGGGCTGGAGCTCACCCCACTGCTCGCCAGCCTGGCCCAGCACTAGCAGCTGCCCCAGGAGTCACGGCCACGGCCAGGGCCAGGGGTTTCACTGCTGCGTCTGACACCCCCCCACCCACAACCTCCAGCCCAGTGCAGTGACTCTAGAGCCCTGCCCCCCATCCCCTGCAGAGCAACCCGAACAGCGCCCCGGTGCTCCCTCTCCTGTCACACACCGCTCTCCACCACCACCATGGGGCACAGGGACAGCCCCCAAGCCCCTGCTCAGGCTAGTCGGCCCCACCCCAGCACCCAGACTCACTGTTGGTGTAGAAGTCGGCAAACCGCGCCAAGTAGCCCCCAAGGGGCCGCGGGAAACATCTGCTGGGATCCTCCAGGTAGCAGAGCGGGGAGACGGTCCAGCAGCGCGGGGACAGGGCCAGCACCTTCACCTCCAGCTCCTCCTCCAGCACGGCCGGCTCCTCCGCCATCGCCTGGGGACAGGAGCAGGGGTGTCAGGGATCAGGCTCCCGCCAGGGGCTCGTCTGCAGCACCCCCTGGGCAGACCCTGCCCTACCAGGGCGTTTCACTGCTTCCCCTCACCCCCCTGGGAAGGGAGGGGGCCCCAGGCAGACCCCGCCCCGCCCGGGGGCTCACCGCGTCCTCCTGGCCCGCGTCCAGCTCCAGCAGGCGCTTGTCGAGCTGCTGCAGCTGGAAGAGGTGGAATTGCTGCTGCAGCTCCTCCGACTCACTCAGACTCTTCAGCATCTGCTGGGGGAAGCGATTGGGGAAGCAGAGCCCGATCTGCTCCACGACGGCCCGTTCCAGCCACACGTTCCCCTGGGCCAGGAGCCGGTCGCCCAGGTAATACCTGCAACGGCCGCCGGCGTCAGGGCGGTGCCCAGAGCCCCCGACTGCCTCCCCACAAACCCACCCCGGCCCCTAGGCCTGGAGCCACCCCTAATTCCTGTCCCGGGACCCTCCCTGCCTTTGCTATGGCCTGGATCAGAGCTTTGCGGCTGCTGATCGGAGTCTGGCGGGACTTTGGGGAGCCCACGGCCCAAGCCGAGCCAGAGCCCCCATAACAAGCCAGGCACCAGCACTCACAGACGTGGCAGGCCCAAGACAGAGCCCAGGCTGGGTGTGGGGCCCAGCGCCCCACTCCCCCGGCTGGGGCCGCTCACCGGTAGAAGTGCTCGAAGGTGTTGGCGAGCTCCAGGCCAGAGAGGAAGAGGATGGGCTCCAGGCTCTGCTGTAGCCGATGCAGCGACTCCACGTTGGCCATGTCCCTCTGGCTCTCCTGGATCCGCTGGTCGATGTAGCGAGCAAACTGCTCACTCACCTGCAGGGGAGAGCACCAGCTGCCAGGGGCCTTCTCGCGGTGGCTCCCCACGGCAGGGAGTCCCCATGGAGGCTCAGGGGATGCTCGCATGGAGAGGGGTGATGGGGGGGCTCCAGGGGAGGGAACAGTCCTGCAGAGGGGGAGGGGCCACTCCCTAGGAGCTGGGTCATTCCCAGGGGTCACCCCACCCGTGGAGACAGGGAGGCAGAATGGGGGAGGTGGGCTGTGGGAGCTGCATGTCTGGGCCGTGGGCAAGGGGGCGCGAGGGGCTCGCTCCCTCTCAGGGCCCAGGGCTGTTGGAGCAGGAGCGGACTAAACGGCCTGAATACAGCAGGGGTAACTGGCAGAGACCCCCATGCACCTGGGCCCCCTCACACCTGGCACCAGGCCGACCAGCCTGGCAGCTCTGCTGGGCCCCAGGCTCGTGCCCCAGGGCCAGGCCAGCCCCACGGCAGCCCCCCACTCACGTGCATGGCCGTCAGGAAGGAGAGCTGCAGCAGGCCCCCGGAGAAGCCCTGCCGCAGGGCCAGCGTGAAGGCCGTCTGCTGCCCGAACAGCTCCTCCATGGCGCGGCGCAGGCCCAGGTAGAGACGGCAGTACCGCTCCACGAAGTCCGGCCCCTGCCACGACGACTCCAGGAACCGCTTCACCTGTGCGGGGCAGGCAGCCCACGGTTACAGGCCGGCGGGGAGGGCCCTGAGGGAGCCTTGGGGGGAGTACAGGCCGGGACGGGCGTGGGGAGGGACCCAAGGGGGTCCAGGCTGGACTGAGCGCCGGGAGGGGACAGGCTGGGGTGTCTGTGGGGGGCAGGATGGGTGTGCGGGGGGGGGGATGGGACATGACAGACACAGGGAGTGGCCCGGGGGGATGGGCTGACCAGCCACAGGGGGTAGAGGGTAGGCCGGGCATGGGGGCAGCCCCGAGGGTGGGGAGGGTCCCAGGGGGACAGGACGGGCCGGGCATGGGGAGGGCCCTTCGCATCTAGTGTCCCAAGGGCTTCATGGGCCTGGGGCAGGAGCCGCAGAGACAGAGGTGGACGGGGCCCTGCTCCCCCCACACAGGGTGGGGTGGGGGACGGGCAGCAGATACACACAGCCCAATGCTCCCCTCACCCCTGCTGCTGCACCTCACCCCCCACACACCTGCTGCTGCACCAGCCCCCCTCCCCTGTCGCCCCCCGCACACCTGCTGCTGCACCTCACCCCCCACACACCTGCTGCTGCACCAGCCCCCTCCCCCGTCGCCCCCCGCACACCTGCTGCTGCACCAGCCCCCCTCCCCCGTCGCCCCCCGCACACCTGCTGCTGCACCAGCCCCCTCCCCCGTCGCCCCCCGCACACCTGCTGCTGCACCAGCCCCCCTCCCCCGTCGCCCCCCCCACACCTGCTGCTGCACCAGCCCCCTCCCCCGTCGCCCCCCCGCACACCTGCTGCTGCACCAGCCCCCTCCCCCGTCGCCCCCCGCGCACCTGCTGCTGCACCAGCCCCCTCCCCCGTCGCCCCCCGCACACCTGCTGCTGCACCTCACCCCCCACACACCTGCTGCTGCACCAGCCCCCTCCCCCGTCGCCCCCCCGCACACCTGCTGCTGCACCTCACCCCTCCCCCGTCGCCCCCCGCACACCGGCTGCTGCACCAGCCCCCCTCCCCCGTCGCCCCCCCGCACACCTGCTGCTGCACCAGCCCCCCTCCCCCATCGCCCCCCCGCACACCTGCTGCTGCACCAGCCCCCTCCCCCGTCGCCCCCCCGCACACCTGCTGCCGCACCAGCCCCCTC
This sequence comes from Eretmochelys imbricata, assembly GCF_965152235.1. Taxonomy (NCBI): domain Eukaryota; kingdom Metazoa; phylum Chordata; order Testudines; family Cheloniidae; genus Eretmochelys; species Eretmochelys imbricata. The sequence goes on along the minus strand of NC_135574.1, from coordinate 208,649,616 downwards.
CCCCGTCGCCCCCCGCACACCTGCTGCCGCACCAGCCCCCTCCCCCGTCGCCCCCCGCACACCTGCTGCCGCACCAGCCCCCTCCCCTGTCGCCCCCCCGCACACCTGCTGCTGCACCAGCCCCCTCCCCCGTCGCCCCCCGCACACCTGCTGCTGCACCAGCCCCCCTCCCCCGTCGCCCGGCTGCTGCACCAGCCCCCCTCCCCCGTCGCCCGGCTGCTGCACCAGCCCCCCTCCCCCGTCGCCCCCCCGCACACCGGCTGCTGCACCAGCCCCCCGCCCCCATCACCCCCCCCACCGGCTGCTGCACCAGCCCCCCTCCCCCATCACCCCCCCCCACCTGCTGCTGCACCACGCCCCTCCAGCACTGCGTAATCCCCGTAAGGCTGCTGGGCTTCTTCCCCGACACCTTGGCGGCCCCGGAGCTCGTCTCCTTGTTCTTCCCGTTCTTCCCATCTGCCAAGGGGGAGCCGACGTGAGGGCAACGCCCGGGGGGCAGGGCGGGGGCAGCACCAGCACGAGCAGCCTCCCCCACCCCAAAGCTGCCTGTGGGGCGTGGGCTGGGCCCGACCCTCCCAGCGCTCCCACGGAGAGGGCAGCTCGCTGGCAGTTGGCAGGGGTGGCTGGGAGCCCCCTGCCCACATGGGCCCGGCTCAGCCCCACATGGTCACTGAGTGTGTGTGTGTGCGGGGGCTGCAGGGGCCAAGCCTGGAGCTCAGGGCGCACAGCAGCCAGCCAGTCCCGGGCACCCTGGTGTGCAGACCCCGGGGCAGCCGAGTAGCCACCCCCGGCCAGGATCCTGCCCCCTACAACAGGGCTGGCCCCTGCCGGCTCTGCCTGTGGGCACCAGACCCACGGATCTGAGGGCTGGGCTAGGCCCCCACATCTCTGCCTCCTACACCCAGCCGGCTCCGCTGAGCCAGCCGCCCAGGGCCTTGAGGACCAGCCTCTGCCGCGCCAGGCCCAGGGGCTGCCCGCCAGCCCCACAGAGCCCTCTCCCACGTCACCCCGCCTGCGGGCGCCAGGCACACACAGGGTCGCGCCGAGCTGCAGCACCAGTGCCCGGCCCTGGCAGCAGGACGTGTCAAAGGCAGCCCGGAGAGTCCTTACCCGGAGGGACCCCCTCCCCACTCAGCCTCGGGCAGCACCCCAGGGCCTCCTCCCCTAGCCCCACCCTGGGACCCGGCCCACTCCCTGCCCGGCCCCAAAGCCCTGCCGGGGGAGGGGCCCTTACTGGCTTTGACCGGGGCTCTCAGCTCCTCGGGCTCCGGGCTGCCGGGGTCCACGTGCACCAGCAGGTGGCTCAGGCGCCGCACGCGGGAATTGAAGATGGTGGCGCGGCTCTTGGCCCGTCGGGCCGTCTCCAGGTTCTCCAGGTACTCGCTCAGGAGCCAGGCCAGGGGGCTGACGCCGCTGGGATCTGCAAGGCCGGAGGGGGAGGCTGAGCCAGTCGGGCCGGGCAGGCTGGGGGCAGCAGGGAACCGGGCAGGGGGAAACGGTACCTGGGCTGGTGATGCTCTGCACCAAGGGATTGATTAGGGCCTCCCAGCAGGTCCTGCCCAGAGCCTGGGCCGCCTCGTCATCGGGAAGGAAGCGATCGGCGAACACCTGCTCGTGCCGCAGGGCGCAGTTCAGCCTGCAACGGCAGAGACACCCGCACCAGTCACTGGCGGGGCCCTGGGGCCTTGCCAGCGCAGGGCGGGCAGATCCTGGGTACAGACACACAGGGCAGGGCACTGCCAAGGGCCATGGCCAGCGCTGGAGGGAGAAGAGGGGTACAGCCCCAGGTACAGCCACACTCAGGGCAGGGCACTGCCCATGGGGGACCCCGGGCACAGACCCAAGGGGCAAGGCCCTGCCCGGGGCTCTGGGCAGCGCTCGGGGAGGACGCCGGGCACAGACCCAAGGGGCAGGGCCCTGCCTGGGGCTCTGGGCAGTGCTCGGGGAGGACGCCGGGCACAGACACACAGGGCAGGGCCCTGCCCGGGGCTCTGGGCAGTGCTCGGGGAGGACGCCGGGCACAGACACACAGGGCAGGGCCCTGCCCGGGGCTCTGGGCAGCGCTCGGGGAGGACGCCGGGCACAGACACACAGGGCAGGGCCCTGCCCGGGGCTCTGGGCAGCGCTCGGGGAGGACGCCGGGCACAGACACACAGGGCAGGGCCCTGCCCGGGGCTCTGGGCAGCGCTCGGGGAGGACGCCGGGCACAGACACACAGGGCAGGGCCCTGCCCGGGGCTCTGGGCAGCGCTCGGGGAGGACGCCGGGCACAGACACACAGGGCAGGGCCCTGCCCGGGGCTCTGGGCAGCGCTCGGGGAGGACGCCGGGCACAGACACACAGGGCAGGGCCCTGCCCGGGGCTCTGGGCAGCGCTCGGGGAGGACGCCGGGCACAGACCCAAGGGGCAGGGCCCTGCCCGGGGCTCTGGGCAGCGCTCGGGGAGGACGCCGGGCACAGACCCAAGGGGCAGGGCCCTGCCCGGGGCTCTGGGCAGTGCTCGGGGAGGACGCCGGGCACAGACACACAGGGCAGGGCCCTGCCCGGGGCTCTGGGCAGCGCTCGGGGAGGACGCCGGGCACAGACCCAAGGGGCAGGGCCCTGCCCGGGGCTCTGGGCAGCGCTCGGGGAGGACGCCGGGCACAGACCCAAGGGGCAGGGCCCTGCCCGGGGCTCTGGGCAGCGCTCGGGGAGGACGCCGGGCACAGACCCAAGGGGCAGGGCCCTGCCCGGGGCTCTGGGCAGCGCTCGGGGAGGACGCCGGGCACAGACACACAGGGCAGGGCCCTGCCCGGGGCTCTGGGCAGCGCTCGGGGAGGACGCCGGGCACAGACCCAAGGGGCAGGGCCCTGCCCGGGGCTCTGGGCAGCGCTCGGGGAGGACGCCGGGCACAGACACACAGGGCAGGGCCCTGCCCGGGGCTCTGGGCAGCGCTCGGGGAGGACGCCGGGCACAGACACACAGGGCAGGGCCCTGCCCGGGGCTCTGGGCAGTGCTCGGGGAGGACGCCGGGCACAGACACACAGGGCAGGGCCCTGCCCGGGGCTCTGGGCAGCGCTCGGGGAGGACGCCGGGCACAGACACACAGGGCAGGGCCCTGCCCGGGGCTCTGGGCAGCGCTCGGGGAGGACGCCGGGCACAGACACACAGGGCAGGGCCCTGCCCGGGGCTCTGGGCAGCGCTCGGGGAGGATGCCGGGCACAGACACACAGGGCAGGGCCCTGCCCGGGGCTCTGGGCAGCGCTCGGGGAGGACGCCGGGCACAGACCCAAGGGGCAGGGCCCTGCCCGGGGCTCTGGGCAGCGCTCGGGGAGGACGCCGGGCACAGACACACAGGGCAGGGCCCTGCCCGGGGCTCTGGGCAGCGCTCGGGGAGGACGCCGGGCACAGACACACAGGGCAGGGCCCTGCCCGGGGCTCTGGGCAGCGCTCGGGGAGGACGCCGGGCACAGACACACAGGGCAGGGCCCTGCCCGGGGCTCTGGGCAGCGCTCGGGGAGGACGCCGGGCACAGACACACAGGGCAGGGCCCTGCCCGGGGCTCTGGGCAGCGCTCGGGGAGGACGCCGGGCACAGACACACAGGGCAGGGCCCTGCCCGGGGCTCTGGGCAGCGCTCGGGGAGGACGCCGGGCACAGACCCAAGGGGCATGGCCCTGCCCGGGGCTCTGGGCAGCGCTCGGGGAGGACGCCGGGCACAGACACACAGGGCAGGGCCCTGCCCGGGGCTCTGGGCAGCGCTCGGGGAGGACGCCGGGCACAGACACACAGGACAGGGCCCTGCCCGGGGCTCTGGGCAGCGCTCGGGGAGGATGCCGGGCACAGACACACAGGACAGGGCCCTGCCCGGGGCTCTGGGCAGCGCTCGGGGAGGACGCCGGGCACAGACACACAGGGCAGGGCCCTGCCCGGGGCTCTGGGCAGCGCTCGGGGAGGACGCCGGGCACAGACACACAGGGCAAGGCCCTGCCCGGGGCTCTGGGCAGCGCTCGGGGAGGACGCCGGGCACAGACACACAGGGCAGGGCTCTGCCCGGGGCTCTGGGCAGTGCTCGGGGAGGACGCCGGGCACAGACACACAGGGCAGGGCCCTGCCCGGGGCTCTGGGCAGCGCTCGGGGAGGACCCCGGGCACAGACCCAAGGGGCAAGGCCCTGCCCGGGGCTCTGGGCAGCGCTCGGGGAGGACGCCGGGCACAGACCCAAGGGGCAGGGCCCTGCCCGGGGCTCTGGGCAGCGCTCGGGGAGGACGCCGGGCACAGACACACAGGGCAGGGCCCTGCCCGGGGCTCTGGGCAGCGCTCGGGGAGGACGCCGGGCACAGACACACAGGGCAGGGCCCTGCCCGGGGCTCTGGGCAGCGCTCGGGGAGGACGCCGGGCACAGACACACAGGGCAGGGCCCTGCCCGGGGCTCTGGGCAGCGCTCGGGGAGGACGCCGGGCACAGACACACAGGGCAGGGCCCTGCCCGGGGCTCTGGGCAGCGCTCGGGGAGGACGCCGGGCACAGACACACAGGGCAGGGCCCTGCCCGGGGCTCTGGGCAGCGCTCGGGGAGGACGCCGGGCACAGACACACAGGGCAGGGCCCTGCCCGGGGCTCTGGGCAGCGCTCGGGGAGGACGCCGGGCACAGACCCAAGGGGCAGGGCCCTGCCCGGGGCTCTGGGCAGCGCTCGGGGAGGACGCCGGGCACAGACCCAAGGGGCAGGGCCCTGCCCGGGGCTCTGGGCAGCGCTCGGGGAGGACGCCGGGCACAGACACACAGGGCAGGGCCCTGCCCGGGGCTCTGGGCAGCGCTCGGGGAGGACGCCGGGCACAGACACACAGGGCAGGGCCCTGCCCGGGGCTCTGGGCAGTGCTCGGGGAGGACGCCGGGCACAGACACACAGGGCAGGGCCCTGCCCGGGGCTCTGGGCAGCGCTCGGGGAGGACGCCGGGCACAGACACACAGGGCAGGGCCCTGCCCGGGGCTCTGGGCAGTGCTCGGGGAGGACGCCGGGCACAGACCCAAGGGGCAGGGCCCTGCCCGGGGCTCTGGGCAGCGCTGTGGGGCACCCCGGGGACAGGCCTCACCTGTTGAAGAGCTGCAGCAGCTGCGTGAGCTCGTCCGCGATCTCCTGGCACCACGTGTGCGCCTGGGTAGTGTAGAACAGGCAGGTCCGCCGGCACAGCTGCTCCTTGAAGATGGGCCAGAAGGTGGGCTTGGGCCCCAGGATCTCGATGCCACGCACCCGCGTGTCAATACCACCCTGCAGAGGGCACAAACCTCCCTGGTTAGACGTGGGCCCGCCAGGCCCGGAGCTGACCGAGCGACTCCCACGGGGTGCCCCTGGGCCAGGCCTCTGGCGGCCCGTAGAGCCCCTGCGGGGGGTGAGGGAGGCCAGGGACCGGCTCGGCTGCACACAGGGACGGGGCTGTGATGTTGCACACCAGGTGCTTTATGGAAATATGCTTGTCAGTGTGACTATGATGTAACTGGGATATGCCTTATGCAAAAGGTCTCTTGTAAGGTATCATAACAAAGATTATAACCTACTGACTATGTTCCTCCTACTTGTATGCACGTATCATTCATGTATCTGAAGCTAGAAATATGAAGTATAACTCTGAGGTCCTACTGTAATTATGCAAAGCTGTGGGCCATTAATGGTGTTTAGAATCGTGATGACTCCCACTGACCAGGACAATTGGTTGTAAATGGTTTATTTACCTGCAAACCTTCCCGCGTACCTGTGGGCCAGCCCATGGGGAATGGAGACTCGGGGTCTTACAGTGACATGTGACCATGTCACAGGATACTGGAATCCATCTTAAATCTGTTGCTTTTCCATTTAGAAGGAGGGGTGGGGACCCAGAGAGACAAAAGATTCCCGCCTTGTGCCAAAGCTAGAAAGGGGGTGGAGCAGGACAAAAGGGGCTGCCAGTCACGAAAAAACCCCTAGTTATCACCTAAGATGTCTGCTGGAATTAACAAGGACTGTACCGGGGAAAGGACTGGGCCCAGACAAGGAAGGAGTCTAGTCTGTGAAAGAAGCTTATTGGAACACCTCTGAGGATGAGATATTACCTGTAATCAGTTTCTTAATGTATTAGGCTTAATGTATTAGTACTTAAATCCTACTTTTTATACTTAATAAAATCACTTTTGTTAATTGATAAACCCAGAGTAAGTGATTAATACCTGGGGGAGCAAACAGCCGTACATATCTCTCTATCAGTGATGCAAAGAGCGGACAATTTATGAGTTTACCCTGTATAAGCTTTATACAGAGTAAAACGGATTCATTCGGGGTTTCGATCCCATTGGGAGCTGGACATCTGAGTGCTGGAGACAGGAGTACCTGATGCGTGGTTTTCAGTTAAAGCCTGAAGCTTTGGAGGAGTGGCCCAGACCCTGGGTCTGTGTTGCAGCAGGCTAGTGTGTCTGGCTCAGCAAGGCAGGGTTCTGGAGTCCCAAGCTGGCAGGGAAAAGGGGCTCAAAGGTAATTTCAGCACATCAGGGGACAGTCCCAAGGGGGTCTCTGTGACCGAACTCATCACAGGGGGCCCGCCAGTACACCCACCTGCTGGCAGCGCTTGATCTTGATTTGGATGATGGGCCAGAAGCGGGTCAGGTTCTCCAGGAGGATCACTCTGCTGGCCGAGGGCATGACAGTCACCTGGGGAGGCAGGGAGAGCCGCATCCCTCAGACACGGAAATGGCGAGGCTGTGAGAGATCCCACCCCGCCCCGCAGGAGTGTTGTCCAGGCCCAGCCCCCAGAGCCACGTGAGGCAAAGCCGTGGGGTTAGCGGCGTGCAGGAACATGGGCCCCAAAGGGATGGGGCGAGGAGATGACCAGCAGCTGGGACCTAAGTGGCGGCTTCCCAGTGGGGGTTGGACTAGCCAGCAAAGCCTCTGCTGCTCCATGAGGCAGCCCCAGGGCCCCGCCCAGCCACACCTGGGCAGATCAGAGAAACCATGGCTCTGCTGGAGCAGCGAGACGCGCCAGCCCTCTCCACCACTTCCTGCTGCCCCCTCCCGGCACGGCCACTGGGAGACCAGCCCCTGGGAGCTCCACCGTGCTCAGGAGCTGCCGTCAACCCGCCAGGAGCAGTCGCAGAGACCACAGCCAACGGGGATCGAGGGGTGTCGCCGGGCACGGGAACTGGCTGACAGCCACCGACCAGCGGCCCAGCGAGCCCTGCGGGCACCCAGCACCTAGTGCCAGAGGCGCCCGAGAGAGACGCAGATCTCCCGCTGCGCCCCTTGGGCTCCCAGCCCGAGTGGTGCTACTGAGCCAGCGTCACGCCCCACTCCCAGCGCCCAGATCAGGCTCATCCACCGGTTTGGAGCTGGGGGTGGGGGTAGGGGGGGCGTCCCAATTTCCAGCTTTTCTCTGCAGCGGGGCGGGGGGGAGCCTCGCTTGGGAAGCGACAGGCAGGATTCTCAAGGAATCGCCAGCCCCCAGGAGCCACGGCTTGAAGGAACAGACCAGCCGTGCCGAGAGCTGGCATCAGCACCGTCACTGCCAGCACAGGCCCAGCGCCCCACGCAGCCGGCTGGCTGCTGGCACGATGTACATGCTGCTCCCACTGGGAACGCGCAGGGCTGCCTCTCTGCTCCGCCCACCCCACTGACCTCCTGGGACTCAGTGCTGCCCCAGGGGCCAGAAGGCGGCTCCCCAGCTCCTCTCGGTCCCTCTTCTGCTCTACAGCCCCCGGGCAGCGGAGACCCTGGTACACCCTAAGCTAGGCAGACTGCCCGGCCCAGACAGCGCCGCTGGGTTCTGGGGAGAGGTTTCCCAGGGCAGCGCACTCGGGTCTGGGGAAGCAGAGGGTGGGAGGGTCTAGCAGCAGAAAAGGGAGCAGCTAGGACACGGCAGGCTGTGCCAGGCCTGCATGGGGCGGATGAGGAGCAGGACAGGAAGGGAAGCCGGGACTTGGTCACTGCCGTGTCTTGATCCTCCCACTGGAGCAGCTGATCCTGGCCAGCACTGGAGACGGACCCTAAGCTCAGGGCCCTGCCCTGCTCCTCCCCTCCTAGGAGAGCGCTGGTGACGTGCCCGCCAGGATAGGGCCTATAGGCCTGGGGCTGGCGACTCCCTGCGCCTCGGGTGCTGGCTGCCTCCCAATTCCACGGCAGTCGTCCCCCCGCAGCCTGGGCCGGACTGCCCCAGCTCCACTGAACGGCAGAGATGGGCGCTGGCAGGTGCGAAGCTCTCAGCCTGCACCCGCCCTGCTAGGGAGCCCCCAAGCCACAGGACCCCCACTCCCTGCAGCTCCCCCTTTTCTGTCCGGGGCGGCCTGGGCCACACTCACTGTATTGAGCTCGGTGCTGATGCTGGCCGGGTTCTCTCCTCCCATGACCACGATCCGGGCTGGCATGTAGCTGGAATCCTCGCTGGCCACCACCAGGCTCATCTGCCTGCAGCCAGGGAGAGCCACAGCATCAGCACTGGCCCATTTCTGGGGTTGTGCTCCAGCCTGAGCCTAGGGTGCCCATCCCGAGGGGCATGTCCGCAAGCAGGCTCAGAGCCTCACATGGCCACCGGTCCTAACGGGAGCCCCTGAGCCCCCCGGCCCAGCTCCTGGGGGGCTGCACCTGGCGCTTCATGGCTCTGGGCCCACAGCGCCTCCAGCCATTCCAGCAGGGAGCATGGCGCCCGGGGACACCGACAAGTCCCTGCATGGCTGGCTACTGGAAAGGGAACCCACCCCAGCCTGAGCCAGGGAACCGGCATGTGCAGTCCCCCTGTGCCGCCTCGGGCACCCAGCTACCCCTCGCCAAATTGTTACCTGCCCTGTCCACCTGATCCCACCTCCATCCCCGGGACACCCCGAGCAGCCAGCCACCCCCCTACCCACCTGATCCCACCCCCATCCCCGGGAACACCCCTTTGCCACCCCGGGCACCTTGCCACTCCTCGCCAAATCGTTACCCTGGTCCAACCCCCTCCCATGGCTACCTGATCCCTCCCCCACCACTGGGACACGCTCTTTGCCACCCGGCACACAGAGCCACACCCCCGCCCCGGGGGGCCAGTACCCACAGCCCCCGCCCCACCTGACCACCACGCCGCGGTGCATGTAGATGTTGATGTAGTGCGAGCCGGTGCTGCCGTTGGACTCCCAGTAGGTCTTGGGGTTCCTGTCCGTCAGCTTGTTGGCTCGGTGGGGGTTAGAGGAAACCTCCAGCTTCTCCCAGCACTTGTCCTCCTTCACTTCCACGCTGGAGCCTGCAGGGAGAGGGGACAGCGCTGAAGGGACCTGAGGGGCCACCTGGGCGGGGGCACAGCTGGGGCAGAGGGGCCCCGGGCGACCGCCCCAGCACTGACCCTGGCAGAGGTTGCGCAGGAAGACGTCGAAGAAGGGGATGTTGATGGGCTGGTGGCTCCGTCTGTGCTCCTCAATCTGACCCAGCACCATCTGGAAGAGAGGGGGGGCGCAAAGCGTCAATGGGGGGAGCCACCTGGCACCCCTTCGCCACTGCCCGATTGCTGGACTCTGGGCAGCAACCAGCCCCCAAGGAATGCAGCCCCACAGGTGGGGTGGGGGAAGCTGAGTGAACTGGGTCCAGAGAGAGCCTCTGCCCCACGGCCACTCCCCCCATGGCTATCCCCTCCCTGCCCACCCCCTTCCAGAGACCACCAACCCCTCCCCCTGCCTGCAGACCACTTCCTGGTCACCCCTTCCAGATACCACCAACCTCTGTGACACCCTGTACCCCACATGACACCCTGTACTCCATGTTCACCACTTTTACATGGTTATGTTATATTCTGTACAAAGTAAGCCTTGTGAGGTATCATCTGAAGATTCATAAACTGCTGAACATCATTGTGCTGTTAAGATGTGTGTAACAACACTGTGTGTAAAGCTATGAGATTTTACTGCATGATTGTTACTGAACTATGGTACTGTTTTGGGTAATGCTCACAAACTAATTTTTCAGAGACAAAGACACCCTAGCACGCCAGCAAAGTACCAAAGAGTCATTACATACTACATCAGACATTCACCAGCAGGGGCTGGGGGAGGGAAGGGAAGGGAAACAAGAAAGTTACCATTCATCATGAGGGCAGTTTGGAGCTCACATACACAACAGCACTGCCCGACCCCAGGACCCAGCAAGGATTTTTCCAGCACAAAGGGCGGGAGGATAAGAAGTGGGGAAAACGTCCCTAGCCACCCCTCTCCTCCGTCCGTCTCCGCTCATGACAACGACGACACACAAGGAACTGAACAAAGGGGGGAGCGGTCCCAGGCTGGGAAAAGACGCAGCCTGTGAAACGTATCACAGCTGCTGGTGAGAAAAATTCCCTCTTTTGCTTTTACACCTATTAGTCCTGGTAGAGTTTAGGAATTCGCTGGCGTGTTTATCCTTTTATGACCAATTCCGACTGTTATGCCTTCCCACCTGTGATCATTTAAAATCCACTCTTCTCTGATTAATAAACTTCTTTCGTGGTTCTGCCTAAGCCAGTGTGTTTGACTGACGTGTTTGGGAAACCTCTACCCGAGACGAGAAAGGCGGGCCCGTAACCCCTCCCAGGGCTGGAATGACTAGCGAGGAGCTTCCGCTGCCCGGGAGGGCTGGGCGCAGTCCAGGAGGGGAGCAAGGCTGGGGATGGGGCTCTACGGGTGTTACCCTCTACGTAACACATGGACAGCTGGGCACAGCCTCACATACTCGGCTGCATCCTGGGGGCTGGGAGCGAGCAGAGCCTGGACGGGTTGCTGTTCCCAGCAAAGCAGTGTAAAAGGCACCCCAGGCAGGAGAGCTAAGGGGACTCAGCAGTCCAGGCTGCACCTGGAGGAAAGTCACACCCTCCCTCCCACCAGGCCAACCTCTGCAAAGACCACCAACCCCTCCCCACAGACAAACAACCTGCCCTCCTCCCTCCCCTCCCTTCAGGGACAGCCAGCCCCCAGCCAGCGCCTGGGACTCCCGGGTGGTCTCGACCCGGATCAGCGCCCCGGCATGCTGCAGAGATTCCTCCCACCTGCCAGGCAGACCGCCCCAGGCGGTGCGGGGAGGCCTCCCCCATGGCAGAACCCCTGCTCACCTGGGCGGGGTCAGGACGCACACCCCACACCGAGCACGTGCCCCGGCTCACCTGGATGCAGCCGGCCAGGATGCTGGTCGTCAGCTTCTGATAGAGGCTGGCGTACTTCTCACAGTCGGTCACCAGGTCCCGCAGCTCCGGCCCCAGCAGCAGGTTGGAGCTGTGCTTGTCCAGGGCTTTGGACAGGGCCTCCTTGGTGCCCAGACGGCACATCACCACGGCACAGTCCTTGGTGGTAGTGGCCAGGCGGTGGAGGAAGCAAACGAACTCCTGCACGACCTGCAGAGGGAGCAGCGCGGACTGGGGGTTGGGGCACCGGCCTGGGGGCCAGGAGACCTGCTTCTAGTCCCGCCTCTGCCACTGACCCGCCAGGGGGCTGGGGCGAGTCCCCGCTCTCCCTGGGCCAGTCCCCTCCGCCCCCGGCCGCCTGGGGCAGGGCAGCTCTCAGCTCCTGCCGTGCCTGGGCTGGAGTCTCCAGGCACGGCACGGACAGAACAGAGAGAGGCCCCAGCCCTGGCTGGGGGGCGCTGGGTAAAGGGGTGATGCCAGGGGGCACAGGTCCAGCTTCCTCGGGACAGGCCTGCGGCAGATCAGGGCTGTTATGAGCCAAGGCACCGGGCAGAGACTTCACCAGCAATTCCTGTCGCGAGCCCATAACTGGGGCTGAGCTAGGAGCCCCGCCCCGCCCCCGCCTCCTGCTCCCGGATTCCCCACCCCCAACAGGTAAGCGGGTCCCCCCGTGGCTCCTCACCTCCCGCTCGTTGCTGGGGGCGCTCATGGAGGACAGACAGGGCTCGATGCATTCGTGCCAGGGCAGCTCCTCCTCCTGGTAACTGTCCAGGAGCTTGTTCAAAATCCTGCACAAGAGAAGGGGGAAGGTGGGGCCTGAGGGGAGAGGCCAGCGGCTGCCAGTGCCCCGAGCCCCCCCGTGTGCCCGGCCCTGTGGCCACACAAGCCACCTTCACTGCCATGCCTGCCCCCGCCTCCCATGACAGCCTCTCATCCCAGCCCTCCCCACTGCCTTGGGACAGCCCCCACCCCCACCTCGGGACACCCCAACTGACCACACATACACACACCTTGGGACAGCCCCAACCAACCCTGACCCCCCAGAAACAGCCACTTCCAGCCCCAGGACAGCCCCAACCAACGCCCCCCAGCACAGTGCCAACAAACCCTGCCTCAATCCACCCCCAGGACAGCCCCAAACAGACACGCCCCCGTGCTGGCTCCCATTCCCATCTGGGACATCCCAGCCACACTCTCGCAGTACAGCGTATGGATCCCCGGCCAAGGTCCCCGACACCCGGTGACACCCGAGGATCCCCGGCTGCCCCCCTCGCCCAGTGTCACCCGAGGATCCCTGGCAAAGGTCACCCCCTCCCCCCCGTGTCACCGAGGACCCGGCCGCACCCTGCACTCACCGGAGGATCCCCAGCTGCACGGCCTTCTCGGCCCCCAGCTGCTCCAGGCTGCGCAGCAGCAGCAGGAAGTGCTGGCGGTCCCGCAGGGCCTCGGCCCCCTCGCTCTCGGGGCCGGCCTCCTCGCAGAGGCAGCGCTCCAGGGCCAGCACCAGCTCCTTGGAGAGGCTGCCCTCCTGCAGGCGGCCCAGCAGCGTCTGCACGTCCACGTCCTTCAGATCCAGGGCTGAGCCCGCCTCTGCCACAGGGAGAGCGCCGTGGGGCCGGGGCTGGGGCAGGGCACTGCATGCCGCCGGCTGCACGCTCGCTGGGGCGCCAGGTGCCCTGTACCCCCGTCCCCAGGCTCTCAGACGGGGCTGTGGGTGGGGGGCAGGGGCTCCGTACCTACCGTCCCCAGGCTCTCAGACAGGCGGGATGGGGGAGGGAGCTCTGTACGTAGGGCAGCGCTGCGTACGAGCTGTCCCCAGGCTTGTAGGTGGGGTGGGGGGGGCAGGGGCTGTGGGGGTAGGGTGGGCTCCATACCTGCATCCCCCAGCTCTCAGACAGGGGCTGGGTGGGGAGCAAGGACCTCTGTACCTGCTATCCCCACATCCTCAGACAGGGGCTGTGGCGGGGGCAAGAGGGTCCATACCTGTTGTCTCCAGGTTCATGGGGAGCTTGTGCTCCGCCAGGCGGCTGAGCGCGATCTGGGCCAGCGTCTCGTTGGCGTGGCTGGGGGCGGCGGGGTCCTGGCCGCCCTGGCAGCAGCTCTGCAGCGCCGAGTGGATGTCACAACTCGCCAGCTGCTCGGCCAGGCCCCGGTGGCTGTCGATCAGCATGCTGGCCACCAGCAGGCCGTTCTGCACGGCCGACGAGGCCCTGCGGGGCAGAGCGCCAGGGTGAGTGCCCGTGGGCACCAGCCGCTGCTCCTCCCCAATGGGTCTGTGGGGCAATGGCATCTCCTGCCAGCTAGGGGCCCTCCCGCCAGGCACCCCCAGAGCCTCCAGGGAGCTGCCCCACAGCAATGACCCCGCTCAGCCCCCATACCCAGCGGTGCCCTGCATGGTGCGGATGGCGGCAGGGAGGGCGCAGAGCAGGCTGTCCGAGTCCTTGCTGGAGGCGGAGCCGATGCTGGCGAAGATCTCCCACATCACCTGGGCATCGGCGTGGTTCAGGGGACAGGGCTTCTCGCTGGCACCCAGCGGCTCGCAGGTCCCGGCGCCCACCAGCACCTTCAGCGCCTGGGAGGCCAGGGGAGCCGGTCAGGGCGGAGAGCTGGCAGCGCCAGCCCCAGGCCGAGACCACAAGGCTGCCAATGCCCCCTGGGATCCCGGCACTGGCCACCCGGTCCCTGCCCTCTCCCACCCACGATCCCGGCATGCCCCACCCCCGAGCCCACGACAGCCCCCACCTGCCCCATGAGCTGCACTCACCGCCAGGCCGGCCTGCTGGACCAGCGCCGAGGGGGCGTACTCCTGCATGCAGGCCAGCACGGCACGCACCCCGCCCTCCGTGGCGAAGAGCACGCGCCAGTCGTACTTGGCCATCAGCACACACAGCAGCCGCAGAGCCAGTACCGCCAGCAGCTTCTCCTTCACCTGGTTGGTGAGCAGTTCCACCAGCATCTTCACCAGCTTCTCCCTGCGGGGAGCAACGGCGGGCGGCTCAGGAGCCGGGCTTGGGCAACCAGGGACTGACCTGCTGCGTGGCTCCAGGTCAGCTCTGGTCCAGAAACCAGATCCCCCGGCCCCCCATGGGCCTCCCACTCCCCAAGCTGTCACAGGAGTCCCAGCAGGGCAGCCAGGTTTGATTTCCAGCTATCCAGAGGTGCAGAATCCACCCCTGCCCTGGAAGTTTGTTCCAATGACTCAGCAGATGAAATTCAGTGTTGATAAATGCCAAGCGATGCACATTGGAAAACATCATCCCAACTCTACATATAAAACGATGGGGTCTAAATTAGCTGTTACCACTCAAGAGAGGGATCTTGGAGTCACTGTGGATAGTTCTCTGAAAACATCCACTCAATGTGCAGTGGGAGTCAAAAAAGCGAACAGAACATTGGGAATCATTAAGAAAGGGATAGATAATAAGAGAGAAAATATAAATCCATGGTACGCCCACATCTTGAATACTGTGTGCAGATGTGGTCACCCCATCTTAAAAAAGATCTATTGGAATTGGATAAGGTTCAGAAAAGGGCAACAAAAATAATCAGAGATATGGAATGGGCTTCCATATGAGGGGAGAGTAATAAGACTGGGACTTTTCAGCTTGGAAAAGAGACGCCTAAAGGGGGATATGATAGAGGTCTATAAAATCATGACAGGTGTGGAGAAAGTAGATAAGGAAGTGTTATTTACTCCTCCTCATAACACATGAGCTAGGGGTCACCAAATTAAATTAACAGGCAGCAAGTTTAAAACAAACACAAGGAAGTATTTCTTAACACAACGCAAAGTCAAACTGCGGAACTCCTTGACAGAGGATGTTGTGAAGGCCAAGACTATAACAGGGTTCAAAAACGAACTAGATAAATTCATGGAGGATAGGTCCATCAATGGCTATTAGCCAGGATGGGCAGGGATGGTGTCCCAAGCTGCTGTTTGCCAGAAGCTGGGAATGGGCGACAGGGGATGGATCACTTGGTGATTCCCTGTTCTGTTCATTCCCTCTGGAGCACCTGGCATTGGCCACTGTCGGCAGACAGGATACTGGGCTAGACGGACCTTTGGTCTGACCCAGTATGACCGTTCCTATGTCCTTATCACCTTCTCTGGTGAGCATCTGGGCCTTACGTCTCACAGGGACCTGTCTGGCTTCAGCTCCAGCCACCGGTTCTGGTTCTGCCCATCTCTGCTAGACTAATGGGCCCATTAGCGCTCACGTTTTCCCCCCGGGAAGGTCCTTGCGCATCATGAACAAGTCATCCCTTGGTCGCCAGGTGTCCACACAAGGTATTGGGAAACCGGACAGTGGTCAGAAATGAGCTACAAGTATCCAGGGCTGGAAAACCAGCCTCACAGCAAGCGACTAAAGAAGCTGGATCCTGGCAGCTCCTTGGATGAAGGGTGAGGACACCTACTCGCAGTCTGTAGGCACCTGCCCAGGGAGAACGCTGCTGACATGGGGGCTCTTGGGCCCAGCAGGCAGAGGGGGAGGAGAGCCATGGAGAAGCTCAAACGGGAAATCAGAGACCTGTTTACCAGGGAGGGTGACCGGCCATGGGAACAGCGTCCCAGGGATGGGGCAAGTCTTCCAACGCTTGCGGTCGCTACGCTGGGAGGGGCCATCTGCCTGAAGCCCACCCTGCAGCTCACCCACCACTGACGGGGCTCCATGGTGCCACTTTCCCAGGAGACTTCAGACCTGTGCAGGAGTCACTGGGTGACGATCTCTGGCCTGCGCGACACACGGGATCAGACCAGCCAACCACAATGGTCCCTGCTGGCTGTACAACCAGTGACATGTATCTGTCGCCCTCCTGCCCAAATCCTTTGTACGTTGCTGTAGCTAGACCATAAGCGTCTGGAGCCAGGATCGTGAGCACATCTACTCACGACTGGCATCCCCTGGCTCTACTCTAATAGAAACATCACCCAGGGGTAATGCCCGCGCCAGAGACAGACGCTGGCTAGCAGCCGGCCCCTGCAGACAGGAGCAGCTGGTTTTCCTGCCCCATCTCTCCAGGGAGGCACGGGCCTGCCATCTCCAGGTCTGGGCGCGCCCAGAGGACCCACCAGAGAACTGACCTGATGGTGAGTCCCTCAGGTTTGATGACCTGCCGCTCTCGCCCGGCCTCCTCCTCCAGAGTCTTGATAATGAACCTGAGCCCAGCTAGCTGCAGCCCCACCTCGGAGCTGGACCTCTGGATCAGTTCCACCACCTCTGCAATCCGCTCCAACGAGCTCTTCTTCCCCGACCCCTTCGCGCTGCACAACACTGGCCGGGACCATAACACCCGTCAACCCGAGGCTGCCCCACGAGCCCTCCAGCCAGCCCCTCCCCACGGCGCTTCCCCACCCCCCACGGGTCGCCCCTCTTCCCGACCTCTCCCCGAACCAATCGCTGGGTCTCCCCTGCCCAGACCCCCCTTAGCCAGCAGGGACCCGCTTTAGCTAGAGCCCAGCACCCAGCCACTGCCGCACACGGCTCCTTCCCCAGCCGGCACATACCCTTGGCTTTCTCCTCTGCCATCTCCGGGCAGGCTAGCCCCTCCGCTCGCAGCAGCTCGGTGAACAGCTGGCAGTCGGATTTCTCCGGGGGGGCTGGGGCAGGCACTTTGGCAGCAGGAGGGTCTTTCTTTGGTTTCTTGGACACCAGGGATTCGGCGCACTCCGAGGGGGCTGCGTCCAGCCCCAGGCCGCCCGGCTGCGCCCCCCCTGGGCGGAGGAAGTACTTGCTGTAGACATGGGAGCTGTGCAGGTCACTCAGGGTGCAGCCCTGGCACTGCTTGCTCAGCACCCGCAGCACTTGCTGGGCCAGCTCCACCGGTACCGACAGCTGGATCAGGGCTTCTTCGTCCAGCTCCGACAGCTGGAAATGCAGGGCCTGGGTTAATTCTCAGCAGCCCGATGTCCCCAGGCCAGCCGGAACCGAGCCGACACGGGGAGGTCCCCAGGCCAGCCGGAACCGAGCCGACACTGGGCAAGTCCATCCAGAATATCCCCAGGCCGGCCAGAACCGAACCAACCCTGGGCTAGTCCAAACGGAATATCCCCAGGCCAGACAGAACTGACCTGAAACTGGGCTAGTCCAACCAGGATATCCCCCAGCCAGTCAGAACAGACCCTACACCGGGCTAGTCCGACCGGGATATCCCCAGGCCAGCCAGAACCGAACTGACACCAGGATGTCCCCAGGCCAGCCAGAACCGAACCGACATCGGGCAAGTCCAACCAGGATATCCCCTGGCCAGCCAGAACCGACCCGATACAGGATGTCCCCAGGCCAGCCAAAACCAGACAAACCCATTTCTCGTCCTACAGTCTACATCCCAGTGGTTGCTGACAGCACCTACCCATGCCTGTGACCTTCCCATCCGGAGTCTGCTGGACACAGTTTCTCTACCTGGACCTGGGCCAAGCTGGTCTCCTCTTTCATTCCCTCCCTCTTTTCCATCCGTACTCCTTGGTCCTCCCCTCACCTGCCCCCCCACCATTCCCCCTTACTCCCCCAGTTCAATCTCTCCTCCCAGTCTGCTCCGCTCTACCCAAGGCTCCCCAGTTCCCTGTTCCACTCCCTCCCTGCTTCCGCCCGCAGCTCCATCCATTCCCAATATGTCAGCCCCCAATGACCAGCTCCTCTCAGTTCCCCTCTCTTCTGGTCACACTCCTACACCATGCCTGTCCCAGAACAAGGGAGCTGGACAGGGTACACTAGCCATCCAGGACCCAGTACAAGCCGGAGAGTGACCTGGTTAGAAGTGCTCAGGGCTCCAGGCCAGGGAGGCAGATGTTAACCGGCAGCACTATGCAGCAGCTGAGTCCATCGCCTCCAGAACCCAGCTCGGAGCACTAACAGGAAGCGCACGCTCAAAGCAAGGGTCTGGGAGTGGCTGAGCAGCCCAGTGGCTGGATTGCAGAGGGGCTACTCCTCACAGACAACACCGCTAACCTCAGGGCAAGTCCGTGTGTTCACTGCCTGCTTAAAGGCATAGAAAGACAGACGCCAGCAGAGACTTTCTTTACCAGAATAGAAGGAGAGTTTGGGGAGCAAATCCAGACTGCTGTCATGAGTTCAGGGCCCGAGAGGGGTCGGTGGGGTACCCAGCAGCACTGAGCGGCTGCTGGCAGGCTGCCCTGGGACAGATAACTACTGTGCCAATAGGGCTGTCCTCTCCAGCCTGTCCTCTCCGGGGATAAACTGCACATGTAGCTCTTGTAAGACACGCTCCATGACGTGGGTACCCTGCAGCGGCGAAAGGAAAGCTGGGGCTAGCTGCTGTCTGATCTCCCCCAGTCCTGTCTCCCTTTACCTCCTGGTGCTGCCGGATGAGCTGGGCGATCTCCTGCTGCTCGTGCGGTTCTAGCTTCTTCACGAAGAAGAGCAGCTCCCACCACTCGGCCCGGCTCAGGGCCTCCGAGTCCTCGCTCAGCCGGTCTATCAGGTAGGGCAAGGAGTACAGCCCCCCAAGGGGCTTGCAGTAAAACGTCTGGGTCACTACAGGGGGGCACAGCAAGGCAGAGAGACTAACCCTGAGCACCTCAGCAGGACAGTTACCCTGCTGCAGAGCCACCTGAGCCAGGAGGGGACAGCTGGCCTGGGCTAGCCAGGCAGCCAAGGGAGTGTGGACCCAACAGGCTGGGAGCATGAGGTAGGGAACTCTTCAGTCACAGAAATCAGCAGAATCATCATTTCAACAGTTTTCAGAGTAACAGCCGTGTTAGTCTGTATTCGCAAAAAGAAAAGGAGTACTTGTGGCACCTTAGAGACTAACCAATTTATTTGAGCATAAGCTTTCATGAAGTGAGCTGTAGCTCACGAAAGCTTATGCTCAAATAAATTGGTTAGTCTCTAAGGTGCCACAAGTACTCCTTTTCATTTCAACAGTGTCACGCTCTGCAGTGAGGGGATGAGAGGGGGGACTCTGTATCCCACCAGCTCCCAGCTCCACGTCCTCCATTTGGTGGGAATTTTGACAATACAGTGTCATCAGAAATGGGTCTCGTTGTGGACCATTCAAAAGCCCTTTCCCCCACAGACACAATGGTACCAACCATGGCAAACCTAGAGCAATTATGTAGATGTACAGTCAAGAAAATGTATCAAAATCCCCTTTTGTTAATTAGACTTTAACACAGGGATGCACGGCTTACATTAAAAAAAAAAAAAAAAGGACATGGATCTTGACTAATCCTAGAGAAATTAGCCTTGACACATAGGACTAAAACATTTCTTCCTTAAAGTCATCCCCGGTCTCTGCTAGACGGGTCACTGATCCTCATCCACACCGCACTCACATTTCCGGCCAAGACAGGCTGTTGGCCAAACATCTGCAACATGGCGAACATGCAGTCTGTGAATGCGAGCATTTGATTATCTAAGGGATGGATTCGGGAGCAGATGTTGTTTCACACAGAATGGATGTGATCAGTCCATCCACCAAGACCCAGTCATTCCTGATAAGGGAGGGTAGTTTTGGACGCACTCTGCTGTTCCAGAGCCCTTCCATTGCTTGAACTGGCCCTCTTGCTAGCCGGTATAAATGCACCCTGCGTCGGTGGCAGTTCTTCTCCGTTTGTTTGCTTCTTGGAAAACACCTACCGATGTCGCTCAGCAAGTGTTGTCATGCTGGACTTTAAATGGTAAACGCCGTATTTATGACCTCATCAAGAATGGTCTCAGCCACTCCGAGTACCTTCAGAGTGAAGCGAGTCTTCGCCAGCTGAATCAAATGCCTGCCTGGAAGATAAGTTGGTCTTTCCAGCCAACCTTCCAGTAGTGTCACACTTCCCAGTCCTTCCTTCTCACTTCCCAGTCTCTTACTTTTATTCTCCTGTTCTTCTTTTATTCTATCACCTCCCCATACCACCTACCCCAGCTCTGGTTCATCCGCTAGCTCAACATCTAGCTTCTTCTCCTTCCGTCCGCCTTCTCCAACAGCTTTTTCCATCTGCCCCCTTTGGGGGGATTGCGAGCCCTCGCCCCAGCTCGAGCTGCCCACCCAGTGGCCGTCTCTCTCCGAAGGCCAGCATTCTGCGCGGCTTCATCACAGCTGCAGCTGGTTCCACGCCCGGGTCAGGGTTACTGCATAAGGTGCCACCGAGCGTTCTGGTTAACTAGCTCCTCAAAGATGCAGCTACTATTCGGTGCTCTTTGTCTCCCCACTGATGCCTAACAACGATCAAGACCAAATGAAAACCCAGGATTTTGAAATAAGTTGATCTGGGATTGTAATCAGCTCCGTTATGTGAGGTATGGCACGTAACTACGTGTATGCCATTCGCAAATGGATTCCAGTGATTGCTGGTTGGATGCTGACGTCTTAACCAGTCCCTCATTACAACTTTCAGCATAACAAGGAGACCTGTTAATAATACCACAGAGCTGCTCCTTTTTTGCCGATAATGTCAACTTCCCTTCAAGCACTTCTTCCACTCACAGTAATTTGGAACAGTAACAAAGGGAATCCGGCCTCGGTTCTGAGCACTCACGGATGACAATGCTGCCAGCTCTGGGCCACACTTTAACTTCGCGAGGACGGCACATCGACATACCCGTGTTAAAGCATAACTAAAAACCAGCGATTTTTAAATGTTCTCGACTATACAGCTACATCATTGTTCTAGGCTGGTCATATTTGAGCCCACTGTGTTGTTGGGGAAGGGCTTTCGAGAGATCCCCAACTCGACCCATTTCCGATGACACCGTGTTATCAGAATTTCCACCAACTGGAGGACCTGGAGCTGGAAGCAAGGGGGCAGCGAGCCCCTCCCCCGGCCATGCCACAGAGGGTGACATAACTGAAATGATGATTCTGTGCATTTTTACAAATCAAACAACACCTCCCTGGTCTTCCTGTCGTTCATCTACCCACAGAATTACCCCTGCTCCCAGACTGTGAGACAGGTCTGTCCCCAGGCAGGAGTGTGTGTGCGGCCCCCTCCCAGCCTTATTACCTTCTTCATTCGGGGTGCGGGAGGAGGGGAGTGGCGCACACTCCCTGGGCAGAGAGGGAAGGAAGACTTGCCGGGAGAGGACCCCACTGAAATGGGGGATGGGTGCAGAACCTGAATTCCCTTCCTCATGTGACCTGCTCCCCAAACAGGACCCTCTCAGGCTGCCAGCACAAATGCATGTCTCCAGAGAGGTGCCCACACGTTCCCAGCACCGGGCGCCTCCCCAGGGCTTTGGGGTGTCATCACTGACCCTGTGGGGCAAGGGAGTGCCCCTCTCTCTAGACGTAGGGACAGAGGCACAAACGACACGCACTTGTCCAAGGTCACCCACCAGGCCTGTGGCAAGGCCAGATGGCCCGAGCTCTCCACTTCCCAGGAATAGCTTGAGGTTCAGGTAAGACGAGGCCCTGCTAGCCCCAGCCCAGCATGTGCAGAGCAGAGGGCTCAGCCCAGCAAGCCCCCCACACCACACAGTGGCATGCACTCACCAGGGGTCAGTTTCAGGTTCTTCGTCAGGCTGGACACCTTTTCCTGGGCCTCCCGCTCCGCCTGGCTAGACGAACTGACAATCTCCACCATGTGCCAGTGCACCCAGTAGGTGCGGCCCAGTGCCTGCCAGTAAACCTGGGCGGGAGCCCAACAAAGCCGGTTACTGCGGGCAGCTTGCCCACAACCCAGGAGGAGCAGCTGGGCCCACAGAACCCCTCAAGCCAGCAGGAAAGCCGAAGACCTCCTCCAGAACCAGCGGCGCTCTCCATACCCACATAGGGACGGGACGCAGCCAGGCACCAGAAAGCTTCAGGCCAAGAGAGGCTCCCCCCGACACCGGGACAGGTGTCCACCATCCCTGGCCCAGCCCCACCCCTCTGCCAGCGGGAGTACCTGGACGGGCGGCGTGCCATCGTTGCTCTGGCGGAACTCGCCCTCATCCCCAGCGCTGACCTGCTCGTAGTCCTCCAGCATGCGCACCCGCATGCCCCGCACCAAGTTCCCCTGCATGTACTCCACATAGCTGCTGCGGCTCGGGAAGGCAGAGCGCGTCTTGAAGGCACTGGCTTCTTTCTGGGGTGGGCAGGAGGCCACCTGGACAGCGGCGCAGGCGGGAGCCTTGGGCTGGAAGATGGAGCGGACGACCCGCGGCTGCCCCTCCTGCAGGGACAGCAGCTCCATCCTCTGGCTGCGGTCCCAGCCCATCACCCGCACCAGCTCGGAGATGAGATTGGCCATGGCCATGCTGAACTCGAACTCCCGCTGCATGCGGCTCCTCTCCCCGACGTGGGCGCAGGGCACGGCGCAGTCCTGCCGCTCCCCGCCCAGCTCTGTGCTGCTGTTGAGCTTGTCCACGAGAGAGGTGACGCACAGATACCGCTTCACCAGCGAGAACAGCAGCTTCCCGGGGATCTGCAACAGACATGGCGTCAGAGCCACGGTATGAGAGCTCCCCAGCCAGACCCCCGGCCTGCCCTGAGCCACCCACACCCACCCTGGATAGGCCACCTGGCCATCCTGGGGCATCGCTACCCGCTCCTAACAGGCTTCCACCAGCCTGCCCACCCCGAGCCACCCCCACCCCTGCCTGCCCACCCATCCTGGGGCATTGCCACCTACCCCCTGGCATTCTACCAACCCTCTCCCCCGTTCTGCCCACCCTGAGCCACCCCCACTCGCCCCCCTGTCCTGGATAGGCCGCCTGCCCATCCTGGGGCATCGCCACCCACCCCCAACAGGCCTCCACCAGCCTGCCCATCCACCCTGAGCCAACCCTCCCCACATCCTGTCCATCCTGAGCCAACCCTCCCCTCCCCCATCCTTAACAGGCCTCTGAGCCAACCCTCCCCACAACCTCCCCTCATCCTGCCCACCCTGAGCCATCCTGAGCCATCCCTCCCAACCCCAATAGGCCTCTGAGCTCTATCCTGTCACCACACCGTCCATCTCCATACCAGACAGGCTCCAAGCCCACACCCAGTGAAGCCCCCTGCTCCTGTGCCCCTCCCCCCAAGCTAGCCAGCCCTGCAGGTACCTGGGGCAGGTGGATCCCCTCGAAGGACATGCAGTGCTCTTCGGAGGACGTGGTCTCCGCAAACAGCTCCAGGAGGGTGTAGCGACTGTCGAAGTCCATGTGTTGCTCAATGCCGTCCTGCTGGCTCAGGGACAGGAGAACGTAGGCCCGACTCCCTGCAGCCGCGACACACACCAGCTGAATGCTTTCCCTCCCACCTGCCCCTCAGGAGCATCTCAATCTTCGCAGCACCCGCGCCCCGTCCTCTCTCCATTTCTCCCAGCCCCCCGGTGGAAGCTCCCGGAGAGGAAACCAAGGGCTGGGATCCCAGAGATGTTTCTCAGATGTACCCAACCTGCAGGGTCTCTGGCTCGACCCATATTTCACTGTCTCAAAACCCAGTGCTGCTCATATTGCCCAGGAGAGGCAAGCAGGAGACAATAGCCAGAGACTGCAGTATGCCCCCCTCAGAACAGGGGGCTCATGTACAAAGCCAAGGAGGCACCACTGTACACATGGGCAGGGCCAAACACCAGCTGCCATCCCCTTCCCAGTACACCTGAAGACGACCCAGTTCCATTCCAGCTACAGAGATTGGCCTGAGCTGGGCTGTCCAGGTGAGTGAGATGCTGGCAGACCAGATGCCAGCTCATGCCAAGGCCCCAGCCTCACTGAACACTGACAAATACAGAGCTGGAAACCGGTCTGGCTCACCTGAGCATTAGCCTTGTTAAGATGAATAGTAGAGTTGTAATTATGTGTTTGATGCCTAGACCTTATGAATCCTGTAGGATGCTGCATGTATTGATTTCACTTACAATCTCTGTAGCCCGTGGTATGACGCTGTATTGAGTGTTCGCATTGCAAACCTCTGTACTTGTGTAACTCATCGAGCAGGAAAGGCAGCAGTAATTCAGGGAAAGTGCTCGTCCTGCACCTGAGGTGGCCCACTGATGGCAAGCGAGGCAGTGTGTACCATCCAAGGACAGAGACCTTGTTAACTGAATGCCTCGCTCCCTCCAGGAAGGGGAGACCTGCGCATGAACTCATCCCACGAGTGTGAATTCTGGGGCAAGGAAAGGGGATAAAAATCCCTGACAGGGAGAAACTGAGATCTTCTTGCTGTCCGGACTTGGAGGGGCAAAGGTTCTTAAACATGAGCAAGAGATCCCCATGCCACTTGGCCTGGGTCAGCCGTAAAGGACACACAGAGCTACTTATTACAGAACCTGATAGTACCTTCTTAAATCTAAGACTGTAACTCATTTGTGCGCATGTTTCCTGTTTTATCCTTGAAAATAACCCTCATTTCTCTTCTTAGTTAATAAATCGTTAGTCAGTTTATTACAGGATTGGCTACAGGAACTGTCTTGGGTTCGAAATCTGAGGTACAACTGACCTGGGTAAGGGACTGGTCCTTTGGGACTGGGAACGACCCGAATATTGTGATTTTCAGTGTAAAGTGACTATCACTCAGCCTAGTTTGCTGGAGTGCCCGAGGGGCCTGTCTGTGACTCCCCGGTAAGACTGTCAGAGTAGCTGAGGAGTTCACGCTTGTTTCTAATTACAGAACATACCGCTGGTCTGGGGCGTCTGCCCTGCTTTCTGACAGTGCCCTGAGGCTGGCACTCTCGGTTGTGAGCCGCTCCAGGCAGCGAGCACAGCTCTGTACTGCGCCAGCTGGTGCCATCAGACTGCAGGCTCCCGAGGAAGGGGCATCTGGGCATAGCCATCCATGCAGCAAAGTTGGACAGCATGCACAGTGCCCGCACTCGGGCCAGGACTGCCCAGGGACCTGGTTGGAGGAGGGGTGGCTCAGTCCCGTACACAGAGGGACTTGACCCCAGTTCCGAGTCCCTTAGCTGTTTGGAAAGGGCCCTACATAAGCTCCAGGATCCCCCCAGTACACCATGCTCAGCAGCTGGGCCTGGCCCAGCCCTTCTCTGGGGCTCCTCGCCAGGAGATCTCACCTGCATCGTGGGAAGCCAGGGCCCTCAGCATCTTGCCGGCGCTGCGGCGGATTTGCTTCTCCTCATTACACAGCATCTTCATCAGCAGGTCCAGGGCCCCGGTCTCCTTGAAGACGCCCGTCAGCGAGCCAATGCTGGCATAGGCGCTCAGCACGTGGATGGTGTTGAGGATGGAGGACTCCGGGCCCGTGGGCCCAGCCATCTGCCGGCCAGCCCGCTGCACCAGGTTCCTGACGTCAGCCTTCATCTCCAGCAGCGAGGCCTCGTCCAGCGTGACGTCCGGAGGGAACGTGCTGGGTGCCTTCTCTTCCTTCACCCGTTGCCCCTCGGGCTTCCTCTTGCCCAGCAGCGTCGGGCAGTTGGCATAAACCTCCTCTGCCGACATCCACATCAGGATGTTCTCCGCTTTGCTCTCCGCCGAAGAGGCATTGGTGCTGCTCCCTGGGGCCTCCTCCAAGCTGAGGATGCTCCAGCGAATCAGGTACTCGGTGTGGCCATCGTGGCCCCGGCGCTGCCGGATCAGCTCCTCGGGGTGGGCCTGCAGCTTGGGCCCCAGGTGCACGAGCAGGTTTCCGTTCCTCCTCTCGCCCACCATGACGGGGAACGTCTGTGCAGAGACAGAGAGAGGCAGGAGCAGGTTATGAGCTACCTAGGAACCCCAGTTGAGAGCCCTCCAGGGAAGAGCCTCTGGGACCCAGCTGGTAGGAGAGGGAGCTAGAGATGGAGATCTCCGCATGTCAGGCCTCCTGGCATTCTGCACCCCAGATCAGAGCTCTGTAGACAACATCCCCGCCAGGAGATGAGCAAGAGCTCCACATGCAAACCTAAACCTCCTATGAACCTAGGGCACAGCCCTGGGTTACTGGGGGAGCCAGAGGGTGCCAGATCCCTGGCAAAGCCATCCCGGTTGATGGAAAAGCCCAGCTAGCCCATCCCACAGGGAGCAGCACAGTCAAATGGACAGGGCACTGGCCTGAGACTTAGGAGACTGGGTTCTGCCCCCAGCCCTGCCACCGACTCACTGTGTCACCTTAGGTACGTCACCATCTCTGCATTATTGCCCAAGTGTACCATGGCCAAAGCCTCACCCTCCCATGCAGGAAAGCACGACTACATCACACTCATCATTCACAGCCTCCTCTGCCTCCCCTCTGCTCCCGGCTTCGGTTCAGAACCATCCTCCTGTGTGTAATTCCCTCCAGCCCTCATCCCAGCTGGACTCACAGACCTCAGCTCCCTGTAGTCCTCTCCTCCCTCCCTCATCTTATGCCACTGTCTTCTGTCTCTCCCACTGGTGCAAGAGCCTCGCTCTGCAGCTACTCCAGCCCTACAAACACTTGTGCACGTGAGTACTACCACTGGCTGCTCGCAGCAGGAAAGCTAAGCAGGGCATACACGTCCACAGGATTGAGGCCAAATATTCATTGGGTTATACAGGCCAGAGGCAGGGTCAGTTCACATCTAACAACAGGATATTGGCTGGGGTGGGCCAGGGCTCTTATTTCCAGAGACCTCCATGACATTTTCCGATTCGACCCTGGGGCAGCGGGCGGACCACAGAGTTCCCAGCCACTGTGGGCAGTGGGCTCCAGCTGCTAGCTGCCGCAGGTGAACCCCAGAGCTCCCAGCCCCAGACCCTGGAGCTCTGAGCCGTTGCAGGCGGCAGGGAGGATCCCGGGGCTGCAGCAGCGGTGGGCGCTAGACCCCCCCTCCTTCCCCATTTTGTCAGAGTTATTCTTAGTAAAAGCCACGGACAGGTCACAGGCTTCCGTTAATTTTTGGTTTTTTGCCTGTGACTTTTACTTAGCCTTACCTATGAGGGTCAGGAAGGAACATAAGAATGGCCATATGGATCAGACCAATGGTCCATCTAGCCCAGTACCCTGTCGCTGACAGTGATCAGTACTAGAGCTTCAGTATTTCCTCTTGTTTGTATTACACCTGGTGCCTATTAATTTCACCATGTGACCCCTGGTTTTTGTATTGTGGGAAAGGGCAAATTATGCGTCTCTATCCACTGTCTCCACTCCATTCGTGATTTATAGACCTCACATCCCTTCTTGTTTCTTTTCTAAACGGACCAGCCCTCATCTTTTTAGTCTCTCCTTGTACAGAAGCCTTTCCGTATCCTTGATCATCTTTGTTCCCCTTCTCTGAACCTTTTCCAGTTCCACCATATCCTTTTTGAGAGGGGGCGACCAGAACTGGACACAGTATTCAAGGTGGAGGCTTACCATGGATTTATATAGTGTCACTATTATATTTTCTATCCCTTCTCTAATAGTTCCTGATGCTCTGTTAGCCTTTTTGACCGCTGCTGTGCATTAAGCTGTAGCTTTTAGAGAGCTAGCCATGATGACTACAAGTTCTCATTGAGTGGTAACAGCTAATTTAGAACCCATCATTTTATAGGTATAGTCGGGATTATTTTTTCCAGTGTGCATTACTTTGCACTTATCAGTGTTGAATTTCATCTGCCATTTCGTTACCCAGTCACCCAGTTTTGTGAGATCCCCCCTGTGAGGCCTTGTCTACATGACACAGTTTTGTCAGCATTAACAGTGGAGGTGTACATATTGAAATGCTCCTCCCGCCAAAGTAAATCCCCTGCTACGCTGGCAAAATAAAACCACCTCAACGAACGACACAGAGCCTTTTGTGACATAGTTGGAGCGACGCAGTGTCAGTGTAGACACTGCACTTGCTTATGTCGTCCTAATTGGCCTCTAGGAGGTGTCACAATGCCCAGCACGACCGCTCTGGTCAGCACTTTGAACTCCACTGCCTTGAAGGTACACAGGCATGACCTCCCCCCCCATTTAAAGGGCCGGGAATTTTTGAAATTCCTCTTCCTGTTCGCTCGGCATGGACTGTTCACTCAGCACCTTCCCAGCTGACCATGCCGGCTTTCCGCAACAGACGCGCTGCCGCATGGGCTACCCCGCGGCAGTTGGATCTGCGGGGTCTGCGGGAGAGGACGCTGTGCACTCGCAGCCTCGCTCCAGCTGTAGGAACTTTGATAGCTACAGGCAGATTGCTTGTGGCATACAGGAGAAGGGACATGCAGCAATGCTGTGCTAAGATCAAGTTGCTGAGGCAGGCGTACCAGAAGGCAAGGGAGGCCAACCCTCACTCTGGTGTAGCACCGAAGACATGCTGCTTCTGCAAGAAGCTGCACGCCATCCTTGGTGGCAACACCACTCCCACAAGCCCTGGGGATGCTTCGGGGGGACTGGAGGCAACAGCCAGTGAAGTTAGCCCTGAGGACGAAGTGGTGGATGAGGAAGTGGAGTTGGAGGAGGATGTGGGACGTGTGACAGGGTCATCTGGTGGCGTGGCAAAGCAGGGCCTATTTTTGACTCCAGAGGGATCTAGCCAGTTCCAGCACTCCAGATCTGGCGTGCATGAAGGATAGGCAAGCTCTGGTAAGCACGCATTTTGCTTTGATACTGCACAATGATAGGAAACATTTACTTTGTTATACGGTAGAAGAGGGATAAGGGGGAGAAATTAACAACAGAGCCTATGCAGCTACACAGTGGGGACCAGTAGAAAAGTTTGTTAATATACACTGGGATGTCCCAGAAATCCTCCATAGAAACCTCTAGGAAACTTTTGAATAGTACTCTGTAATCCTCTGCCAAAGACTGCTTGGTAGAGCTGCCTTGTTTCTTCTCCCACTGTAGGAAACTTTGCCACGCCACCCAGCAATTATTTCTGCACGGACCAAAGCAGCACACAGGCAACCAGCATACAGAGATGGTCTGCAGCCACACGCATGCAGGAGATGCAACCTTGCATCCTAGGTTACCCTCAAGAGTGAGATATCGGGTTCGATTACCCCAGCCTGTGGAAAAGGGTGTCAATATTCAGAATACTCTCCCTAGGCACGTGTAGTGACCCTCTTTGCAAACCACACAGACCCTTTGTACCTCCTTGCCTGTTCTCCCTTCCAAAACTCACCATATTTGGGATTCTCGCCAAGCTGTGTGCTAGCCAAGAGACAGTAAGAAAGAGGTGTATGTGACCTTTGTGATTCATAGCTGTGAGTGCACTCACAATACAGTTTCTGTCCAGTGTTTCTTTGGCTTCTTCTGATGTGCCCTTGAGGACCAACTCCGACACACCAGAGGAGCACCTCTGTCAGATAAGGAGGTGAACCAGGAAGAGTGAGGTGGATATGTTTAGAGATGTGCTGCAGTCAACAGACACAGCACTTAGTGAAACTAGAGCATGGCGGTAGACAGTTAATGAAAAACTCAGGCTGGAAAGCCTGGAAAGGAGACAGGAGCAGTAGCAGATGATAGATGGACAGGAGCAGATGATAAAGCTACCGGAGGGTCAGACAGAGATACTCAAGTCCCTCATAGCGCTGCAGTCTGAGCACATCCGTGCACGACCCCTCCTGCAATCAATACAAAACACTGTTCCATGCCCTGCCCAAACTCCCCCAACACATTCCTCGCATGTTCCCATTCCATCGCAGTAACCCTTGCAATCCACCCCTAGAGACTGGCTTTATGGTGAAAGATTGAGTTACACACAGTTGTGAGAGCCTAAACCGAGAGAACATTCCTCATTGTCATGTCCCGTTTGCAAAAAAAAAAGTGTTTTATCCTTTAATTAAAGTGTAGTCTTTGAAACAAAATGAGTCTTTATTTGTGTTATGCACATGGTGGTTGCTACTAGAATTCAAACACAGTAGCTATAGGCAGGAACTTTTGCTCACTGTAATTAAACCTCAGGAAGCAAGAATTACAGGGGTCATTCAAGGTGGCAAGTAAACATTGCATCAATGCATCACATAAAGACACATTACTCGGGCTCATTGTCAAAATGCTCCTTCAAAGCCTCCCTAATTCAAATAGCCCCCCACTGAGCCCCTCTAATTGCCCTGGTACCTGGCTGCTCAAAACCAGCAGCCAGCTGATCCACCTCAGCACTCCACCCTTGGGGAAACTTTTCCCCCCTTCACTTTGCAAATGTACAGCAGGCTGCTATGACTGCGGGAATATTTTCCTCACTGAGGTCTAACCTGCCAAAAAGGCAGGGCCAGCAACCTTTTAATCTGTCAAAGGCACATTTATCCGTTATTCGGCACCTGCTGAACCTGTTGTTGAAGTGCTCCTTGCTGCTGTCTAAGTTGCTGGTGTACGGCTTCATGAGCCACGGGGTAGCAAAGGGGTAGGTGGGGTCTCCCGCATCACTATGGGCATTTCCACATCCCCCACTGGAATCTTCTGGTCTGAAAAGAAAATCCCAGCGTGCAGCTTTCTATACAGTCCAGTGTTCCTAAACATGCATGCATCATGAACTATCCCTGATCAACCCGCACTCATGTCAGTGAAATGGCCCCAGTGATCCATCAGCACCCTCAAAACTATGGAGAAGTAGCCCTTTCAGTTGATGTACTCCATCACAAGATGATCTGGGGCCAAACTGTGATATCATTTCTGGGGGGAGGGATAGCTCAGTGGTTTGAGCGTTGGCCTGCTAAACCCAGGGTTGTGAGTTCAATCCTTGAGGGGGCCATTTAGGGATCTGGGGCAAAGATTGGGGATTGGTCCTGCTCTGAGCAGGGGGTTGGACTAGATGACCTCCTGAGGTCCCTTCCAACCTGATATTCTATGATTCTATGATCCGTGCCATCTATCACCCCGCCACAGTTAGGGAATGCCATTGCTGCAAAGCCATAAATTATTTCCTGCACGTTACCCAGAGTCACAATCCTTCATAGCAGGTGGTGATTAATGGCCCTGCACACTTGCATCATCACAAACCCCACAGTGGACCTTCCAACTGCAAAATGATTTGCAACTGACTGGTAGCAGTTTGGATTTGCAATCACCACTCGCTTTTCCATTGTGAGGATGAGCTCCACACACAGTTCCAGGAAGGTGGCTTGGTGCATCCAAAAGTTTTGCAGCCACTGTTCATCTCATACATTCTTCATGATGCAATCACACCACCCCCTGCTTGTTTCCCGAGCCCAGTACCGATGGTCCACCATATGCAGCTGCTCCATGAATGCCAGTAGCGATCTTAAATTACTTCCTTACATTGCACACAGCAGGGCAGGAAACAGATTCACTTTCTGTTTCCCAACTCATGAAATACTGCAGGACCAGCCACACTGTGTTCACAATGCTCATCACCAGACTGGTCAGCAGTTCGGCTTTCAGGAAGAGATGGTGAGTGCACAGTTTACCGGGGCTGTTCAAAAATGGTGCAAAACGAAGTCGGAACCCCATGGAATGATGGGACAGAAAGAACTGCATCATGGAACGGTGAGCATGCTGCCATCATGCACTGCGATCCGTTCCCAGATCTCCCAGTGGCAAAGGGTGGTGAATTGCACAGTGGGATAGCTACCCACGATGCAACACTCTCTCTGTCGATGCAAGAGCGCCAACTGTGGACGCACTCTGCCAACACAAGGAGCATTGCGTGTACGTGCACAACCGATGTAATTAAACCGGCATATGACCATCGACATAACTTACGTGGACTTAATTCTATAATGTAGACAAGACCCGACCTAAGTCTTCACAGTCAGCTCTGGACTTAACTATCTTAAGTAATGTTGTATCATCTGTAAACTTTTCCACTTCACCGTTCACTCCGTTTTTCAGATCATTATTTGAACACCACAGGTCTCAGAATAGATCCTTAGGGAACCCTGCGGTTTACTTTTCTCCATTATGAAAAGTGACCACTTATTCCTGCTCTTTGTTTCCTATCTTTTAACCAGCTACTGATCCATGAGAGGACATTCCCTCTTATCCCATGACCCTTACTTTGCTGAAGAGACTTTGGTGAGGGACTGTGTGTGACGACGTGGGAATTTTATGTAATATTTTTATGATGCCTGTGTTTGCCTCAGTTTCCTCTATATGTTGCATTGTTACCCAGCGGAAGGAAAGAACTGTTTGTCTTAGGGGCAAGCTAAGAGACAAAGATGTGGGTGTCAACTAGCTGTCTGGGTCTTAATCCCCGTATCAGTGGAGCATCTGAGAAGACAATGGCAAATCCAATCTTCAGGACATTGACACCTAGCAAATAATGACCGGGAGGGATGTGGACTTCCCCGCCTCTCCTTACGGAAGCTGAACAATCCCCCAGTTTGAGATAAAAGGACAGGAGAGGTATGAGATGGGGAATACAAGTTGGCTCCTGGAAGGAGTCAGAGCTCTCAGCTGGAACCTGATGAAGGAGATCAGACAGAGGAACAGGCAGAGCTTGCACTAAGCTGTTCACTTCAGCTTGCTCAGGCTCTGGGCTAACCAGAATGGCCTATGCTTGAACCTTCACCTCTCTAGACTACTCTAAGGACCTCCTATGCTGTGTTCCAGTTAACAAATAAAACCCACTGTTTGGACAACGCTGCATGAGTCTCACTGCAAATGCTGGACAAGATCCATGAATTCCTGCAGAGTGGACAAGTCTCCATCAGGAGTCTGTCTCAGCTGGACTTGCTGAAGGGAGCTCAGTAAGCTGCCTGCCTGGGGAAGAAGAGCAAGACCCCTAGGGATCTGACACACTGAAGGGGTTCCTCCTAGAGATGGTTCCAAAGCTGGGGCCATAGCATCAATCCTGTGGATCTGTGTCACCTTCTCAAAGGCTTTCTGAATATCCAAGAACACTACATCAACCAGATCACCCTTATCCACGTTTGTTGACACCCTCAAAGAATTCTAACAGATTGGGAGGCATGACTTTCCTTTACAAAAGCTGTGTTGACTCTCCCCCGGCAAGTCTTATTCATCTGTGGGCCTCATAATTCTGTACTTTACTATAGTTTCAACCAGTCTGCCAGGTACTGAACTTAGGCTCATCAGCTTGTAACTGCCAGGATTGCCTCTGGAGCCCTTTTTGAAAATTGGTATTACATTAGCGACCTTCCAGTCATGTGGTAAAATGCTTCTTTCAGTGACAGGTTATGTACTACAGCTACTAGTTTTACAATTTCACATTTGAGTTCCTTCAGAATTCTTAGGTGAATACCATCTCGTCCTGGTGACTTATTACAGGTTAATTTATCAATTCATTCTAAAACTACCTCTTCTGACACAACAGTGTGGGACAGTAGTTCACATTTGGCACCCAAAACTAATAGCTCTGATGTTGGTATTTCCCCCCACCTCCTCTCCAGTGAATTCATTTAGCTTCTCTCTGACGGCCTCGTTTTCCTTGAGCACTCCTTTAGCACCTTTGTCCTCTAGGTTACGTTTACAGGAGGATAAAAGCCTCACAGCACAGTCACGGGTGGCCCAGGTCAGCTGACTTGGGCTTGTGGGGCTCAAGCTACGGGGCTAAAAATTGCTGTATAGATTTTTGGGCTCAGGCTGGAGCCCAAGCTCTATAACCCTCCTCTCTTGCAGGATCCCGGAGCTCAGCTTCCAGCCCAAGCCCAACCATCTACTCAGCAATTTTCAGCCACAAAGCCCAAACTCAAGTCAACTGACCTGAGCCAGATGCGGGCCTTTTATCCCCATGCAGACATAGCCCTAGTGACTCCACTGCCTGTCTGGGCGTTTTCCTGGTTCTGATGTACTTAAAACATTCTTACGGTTAGTTTTTGCATCTTTACCAATTTAGGAATTTCCTCCAGGTCAGATTAGCAGAGACACTGGGGATTTTTCACCTTCCTCTGCAGCATGAGGAGCAAGTCACCTGTTCGTATCACCTGGGCACGTCTCACCTAACCAAGTCCCTGCCACTGGTGCACCTCAGGCCTTCCTGTTCTCTGCCTGGAGCACTCAATTTTTTGAGTTTTGTCTCCTGAGAGCTGTAACACTTTGGTCTAATTTCAGTTGTTGGGTTTAATGTGCGGGTGCTGGGTGCTGTTGGTGGCCTGTGACTTACAGGAGGCCAGACTAGATGATCTGGTGGCCCCTTCTGGCCTTAAACACTATGGGTACGTCTACACAGCATTTTGGAGCAAGCGTCCCAGCCTGGGACACAGACTCTGGCTAACAGGGCTCACCCTAGTGCTCTACGAATAGGAGTGTAGACAGCGCTTTGAAGTTGCAGCTTGGGCTGGAGCACAGGTGCTGAAGCCCAAGCTCTCTGTCTGGAGCTGCCACCCCACGCCCCAGGCTTCGAAGCCCAACTCCAGCCCATACTGCAACTCCAAAGCGCTGTCTACGCACCTGTTTTTACAGCACTCGCCCGGCTAGCCTGAGTCTCGACCCAGGGTGGAAGGCTGGCTCGAAACTGCTGTGTGGCCATGCCCTAGAGCGCGAAACACGTCCCAGCGAATTCTTAAACGGGGCCGCTGGGACATCAGAAGTAGGTCAAGCCGCCCGGCTAAAGCCACAGGTCTAGCGGCAGCCACGCATGGGCGGCCGGAGGGAGCCAGGCCCGGGTGTGGAGAACTGGGGTCTCGGGCTGGGGGGCTGGGAGACTGGGCCCCCCCCCAGCTCCTCCCTTCACCCCGCCCCGCCCCGCCAGCCGCAGGCTCCGGAGCCGCCCGGCCCCGCCTCGCCCCAGCGCTCTGAGCAGCCGGGCTGCCCCCGCCGGCCCGCAGCGCGCTCGCTGGGTGCGGCGGGGCCGGTTCGCGTCCAGCCTGCCGGGGCCGGGGCCGGGGCCGAGGCCGGACCCTCGGGCCCGGGAGCCCCCCCGCAGCCCCCACGGGTCCCTCCCCGCCGCAGCCGGGCGCCCGGCCCGCTCCGGGACAGCTGGGGGCGGGGCCAGGCGGTTCCCCGGCTGCCCGAGGGCCGGGCCGGGCCTGCCCGTTACCTGCTCCCTCCAGCCGCTCCCGCGCCGCTTCCGGGTCCTCGACGCGCGCGCGCACGCGCGCGCACGCAGCCCGCCCACTACGGCTCCCCGCTCGCGACAAACCCCGGCAGTCGCGCCCGCGACGGGGAAGAGTCGGGCCGGCCGCCGTGCGCCACGGAGGGGGCGGAGCCTCGCGCCACAGCCCCGCCCCCGGGGCCGGCGGCCTTGCTGGGCGGAAGGCCTCAAGGGCCTGAGGCCTGGGCCCTGTGAGAGCAATTCTGCCAGCACCCCTGCGTCCCGGCCGCCTCCCAGGGACAGCCTGCACCGGGAAGGGGTTTCCCAACACCTCCTGCCTACGGGGCTAGGGGCACCAGAGGTCCCGGTTTTATAGGGACAGTCCCAATTTTGGGGTCTTTTTCTGATATAGGCT
The DNA here is from genome assembly GCF_965152235.1 of Eretmochelys imbricata. NCBI lineage: Eukaryota > Metazoa > Chordata > Testudines > Cheloniidae > Eretmochelys > Eretmochelys imbricata. The sequence continues at coordinate 208,614,432 of NC_135574.1, read as the reverse complement.
CCGATTACCCGCCCCCCGTCTCGATTTTTCACGTTTGCTGTCTGGTCACCCTGTAAAAAGCTGTAGTCACTGGGGGTGCACCAAGCTGGGAAGCCTGGGCAGGGCTCCGCGCCCAGGGAACAGAGTCTCTCTGAGAACAGCCGCCCACCAAAGCTCTGGTGATAGCGATGGCCTGGCCTGGATCGTCAGAACCTGGCCTGTGCAGCAACCCTACCTCCCACAATCAGGGCCCACGTTTTACATAACCTAGCAGGGAGGCCCTGAGTCCCGTCTTCCCGGCTGTTTCCACAGCTCAGCCTCGTTGGCAGACAGGACACTGGGCTAGATGGACCGTTGGTCTGACCCAGTCTGGCCGCTCTTACGTTCTTTTCCTTGAGTGTTTTTCTGTGTTTGTAACACTTGCTTTGGGGGAATACATCATCCTTGTAATAAGAACAGGAGGACTTATGGCACCTTAGAGACTCACAAATTTATTAGCGCATAAGCTTTCGTGAGCTACAGCTCACTTCATCGGATGCATGCAGTGGAAAATAGAGTGGGGAGATTTTACATACACACAGAGAACATGAAACAATGGTAACACCCAAACACCCATTGTTTCACGTTCTCTATGTATATAAAATCTCCCCACTGTATTTTCCACTGCATGCATCCGATGAAGTGAGCTGTAGCTCACGAAAGCTTATGCTCTAATAAATTTGTTAGTCTCTAAGGTGCCACAACTATTCCTATTCTTTTTGCAGATACAGACTAACACGGCTCCTACTCTGAGATCTATCATCCTTATAATGTTTTCATCCTTCAATAACAGATACTATCAGCCTGAAACACCATCTTAAAAGAATTTGCAGGTCTTGAAATCTCATTTTTACAGTTTATAAACTGAACTAATTCATTGTCTCTGGTTGGGACCCTTGTAACCTCAGCAGTACCTCAACCAATCATCACCCTTCCACTCAGGCTCATTTGCATGCCATGGTAGAAATGAATCCATGACGGGAGGGGAACTATGCACGTCAAAAGTTTTTACTGGCAGATTCCTTGGTTCACAACCACTGTGCCTCAGAGTTCTGGAGCTGCCTAGTAGCAAACTAAGGGCCAGTTTGCCCTTACATTCCAGCTGTTTTGCATTGCCCTGGTATAGCCCCAAGCAACCAGAGCAAACTGGTCATAGGTTCATCCAAGATTCCTTCTCAAGGTGGCATCAGAGTTCCACCTTCTTGGGCCTGGTATTCTGCCATTATTTTTCCCCCATACCCATCCTGCTAAAGCCTTTCTCCACAAGCCTGCTGTGAAGAGTTCCTCAGTGTTCTGCTTGGAGGGGCTGAAGCCAACACTTTATTTCATTTGACCCCGCCCTCCAGGTAGTGCCGTTACTAACAGAGCCGAGCACATTAATTTTTTGGTTCAGTGGTCATGCTAAAAAATAAATAAAAACAACATTCGGGTCATATTGAACAGAAACTGAATTGTTTTGGTTTTTCTTGCAAAAAACAAAACAACAACAAAAAACCTTTGTCCGGGTCAAACTCAAGGTTCAAAATGACATTTCATTTAAACAATTTTGGTAAAGTTTGGTTTGAAAATGTCAAACCATAACACTTCAGCATTTCAAAAAAAAAAAAAAAAACCAGCCCCAACTTGAATTCATGAATAGTTTTGGCGCCCCACCCCCCCAAAAATGTACTCTTTGCCAAAAGAAATACCCAGCTCTAGTTACTCAGAGGGTATTTCATGGTGCTGTGACTTGGCTGGCCTGACTCTGGAAGGTCATTCTAGGCTCATTCCATTAGAGGCAACTTGCTGAGCTCTGTAAAGCAGTAACACAGCACTCCCTCTTACAAAACATGACTGCCGGACTCAGCCCCCAGGAGGGAATCCTGTTGTAGACTCAAGGTGGGAAGGCCCGACTCCCCCAGTCCAAAAAGTTTTATTTTATTTTGGGATCTCTGCATTTCAGGTGGCCAGGTTTTATGCATGGATTTTTCCTTTTTGATTCTGGGTATCACAGTTCTGGGGTTAACTGCTCCTCTGATCCCCTTCCTGGCCTCCTTAAGGGCACCCATTCAGGTCTCAGGCTTCTTAGCCATCACCTTTCTCTCAGGGCGCAGACCCATATCCATGTCCCAGTCCCTCCAGGCCAAGGATTTAGGAGTGCAATTCACTGTGCTCATCCCAGCAGGTCTGACCTTAGTCCAGCACCTGAAATTCATTCTCTCCCAGGGACAATGACAAGTTCGCCAGGGACAAATCTCTGCTACAATTGAAATTTATTGTTAGAAAGGCTCAGCTGTAGGAGCATGGACCCATGCCAGGCCTCTGTACAAAAGCAGCACCACGTGGCTTTCTAATCCAAGTCCCCCCAAAGGCAGCTTCCCCATAGGAAAGAGAATGAGAGTGGCTATCTCCTCTTCAGGAGAAGGGCAGCCCAGCAGTATGTACCATCCAGCCATAACCCGAAGGAGAATGTTGGGACTGTTCCAACCTCACTGTGGGATATCTAGTAGGTAACTGGATGGCACCCCCATCGTCGCTGCAGGCAACAGGACAGGGGAGTGGTTATGTCCCCAAGTTCAGCCCCTCCAGAGCAGCCATAAGATAGAGAGGGATGCAGATTACTGCAGCATCTCCAGCACCAGGAAGCAAGGTTTTTGGAAAGGGTCCAGTAACTTCAGCAGGGAGAGGGACCTACTGATAGGCTCTGACCCGTGAGCAGCCCCCAACACCTTCACAGAGAACAGGATCTTTACCATGCTAGGCCCAGGAGGTTAGGTTGAGTTCCCTTGCAGTGGAGAGGGCTCTGGGAAAAGGGGAAGATACACGGACTAGGTTTCCTGCAGATGCTGAAGGGGAGAGAACACAGGGCAAATCCATTTAACACTCCAGTCATTCATTATCCCCCTCCCCACCTCTATGGCCCAAGGCTCAGATGAGCCCGGTGGCTGGGAGTCAGCAGCCCCATACCCACACTCTAGGGGGTCTGAATATGCCCGTAGTGCCAAGGCTAGGTTCACATAAGCAGTACGCGGAGCCTGCCCCCCAGGACACTGATCCCATCAGGGCACTCCTGCAGCTTTGCACAGAGCAGATGCTGTAGGACAAGTGAGAGTTGAGGGGCTGATTTTATTGAGAGCCATTGAGGGGCAGGCACCGGGGCCAGGTGTCAAGCCCGAGCTGCTGCTGAGGGTAGGTTGACGTAGCTCTTCATGGGTGGGAGTGGTTTGATCTTGCGTCCCGCCCAGCCGCCCTTGCGGTGCCATAAGCCACTGCGTGGGCGCTTCCCCAGCCAGCGGTTCCGGCCAGCTTTCCCAATGATCCGCTTGTTGTGGTCAATGTTGGAAACTCGCCCCACGGTGGCTATGCAGGTCTCCAGCACCTGCCAGAGGAAGAGAGAGGCTGTGAGCGGGAGCCCACCCGGGACAGACAGCGCCCAGGATAGGGGTGCCAAGGGAGAGTTCTTGGCCCCTGCTGCCAAGAAGCTGCTTTGCCTGTGCATACAGCCACAGCCCCAACAGCTCAGTGTCCTCTCATGGAACCCCTCCCATGTGTGGGCGGCCTGGCAGGCACTGGTCTACCACCACTGCACCAGAGCAGGTGCCTTCCACTGCTGGACCCTACCCATGGGATGGACCAGGCTAGAGAATACTACTGAGACAAAGACCAGAGGCTAGGGGCCAGCTGGGAAGGGGATTCCCTTAATCTAGGGCAGAGCTGAGAGCCAGGCCTCGTCCCTGGGCACTGGCTGCCCTGCCTGCCTCAGCTCGGTGGCCTGTCCACATTGGGAATACGTATCCAGGGCCACATTTCTGCTCCACAGGTCTAGGCTGCTGCAGAGCCCATACAGCCAGCACAGACCAACCCTCACATTTCATCCTCTGGCTGCTGATGTTGCAGACTCAGCCAGCAGCGACTGCTCAGAGCCCAGGGCAGAGGCGCATTCGCCCGCCACCCTCATCCCCACTCTCCCCCCTCTACCTGCATGTGTCTCTTAGAGGGCAGCTGCACAATGGCCGTTCCATTCACCTTCCTCAGTAACACCCCACAGGTCCCTGTAGCACACAAGGAGAGGGCAGGCTAGTTTCTGGCTTCCCTTAGCAACCGGTCTCTTGCCAGCAACCTCCTCCCTTAGCAAATGGTCCGCTACCAGCAAACCAGCTGAAGCCCTCTGCAGTGCCTCAGAGAGAAGTGGCTCTATCCCAGATGCACAGAGCCCGCACCTCTTCCCTTGTCACTGAAGGAGGCCGGGGGAGGGGACAAAGGCACTCGGGATTTTCATACACCACAAGAAGGGAGTGTTCCAGACCCATCAGGTAAGGAACCTCTGCCGCCTGGCCTGGGACTGAGGCAAGCAGACAGCTTTGGGAAGGGCTCCATGCCCTGGGAGTGCCCTCCTAGGAGCATGGCTCACCCACTGCGACAAGATATTAACTCCTTCCCCAAGCAGGAGTTGCTGTTTTGGAATGTCAGCCCTCACAGCTGAGGCTAGGGGAGAGTTGTGTAACCAGCAAAGAAATAGGAAATATTCTCCCCATCCTGGGGCAGAGCTGCCAGAGCAGGGACCTTGAACCAAGATGGTGAAGGAGGGCAAAGGCCCAGGATACCAGCCTGGAATCAGCACTGGTTCTCTGGTATCACAACACCCACAGGTCCCCGCCTCCCCGGGACTGGGCAACCCCCACCGGCCACCTCCAACCAGCACCTGCAGGTTCCTACATCCCCGTGGCTGGGCTCCCCAAGCTGATCACGTCAGACCAGCACCTGCAGGTCCCCGCCTCCCCGGGGCTGGGCACGCCAAGCCAATCACCTCAGACTGGCACCAAAGCCAGAGGAAGCTGCTCAGTCCCCAACAAGGTGGAGTGAGGGAGAACCTAGGATACAGCCTGCCTGGAGGCAAACCAAACCAATCATCTGGCCTCTACTCAACCCCATCCAGGCTGCTCTCCTTGAACAGAGGAACAAGACCAGACCTGCTCTAACGCTGGTTGTGATCCTGGCGAGGGTCCATCTCACCTGCTGCTCGGATGTACTGTGCTCCTTTCCCAGGGTGGCTTTCCAGGTTATTGATCAGGGTCCCCACAGGCAGAGCTCCCAAAGGGTATGCATCCCCTTCATTGGCAGAAACTGAAAGACAAAGCCCAGTCAGTATGCTAGCACTAAGTCAGCTGATCAGAGCGACTCCAGGGAGGCCTAAATTGGGCTTCTCCAGCTCCCAGTCCCAGCAGAAGGCCCCACAATAACTTCTCACCTGGCCTAACCCCTCGCTCCACAGGGGGGCCAGCACAGGCTCTGACCCTGCAGCGCAGGCTCCAGGGCAATGTCTTAGGTTTGGGATTTTGCCTCATCCTCAGGACAGGCTCTCACACCAGGATGAGAACATCTGAAGTTCCTTCAACTGTCATTCAACATTTCCCCTCTAAGATTGTTCTCCCAACCCCACTGTAGCCCTGAATCAGAGGGTCCTGGCTGGTGTCCCAGAGAGCTGGCTACACATGGAGAGCTGGCTCCCTCCAGCTGACACCGTATCCAAAGCAGCTACAAGTCCCACTGTAGACAGAGTGATGTGGTATGACCCTGAGAGAGGGTCTCTATGGACATGTGCTGCACTAACAGTGAGCTTGAACAACTATGCCCCATGCAGGCATGGTCAGCATCTTGCCCCATGACAGATGCTGTTCTGAAGCTTGCAAGAGACAGCAGTGCAGCCCCTGTCAAGGGGAGCCAGGCCCTATGCCCTAGGATTCACCCAGAGCAGGTCGCCCAGGCTCACCTGCCATCCTGCCTATGTGCCCCGAGGTTTTGAGGAGGTCGCCAGGCTGCATGTTTTCTGTCGCAATGATCCAGCGTTTCTGCTTGCCACCAGCCACCAGGGCGATATCAGCCGACCTGACAGAGACAAAGAGGAGCTCAGTGAGGGCACTGGGGTGACTACCAGCCTCACACCTGGCTCCCACAGCGTGAGAAAGCTTTACCATTTATCATAGGCCCCACAGTGCCTCCCACCCCACACAGAGCAGCCAGGCCTATGCACAGTCCCCCTCACACCCACATGTGGCCCCACACCCCAGAAACGTCCCCAAGCAAAAACCTGATCCACACTGCTGCTCACCTGCAGGGGTCATACCGGACCTGGATCACCTTCTCCTCGTAGGGGCCTGACTCAGGCCCAGGTCCGTAGCGCAGCCGCTGGAAGTCAATCATCCGGTAGCGCTGCTTGTGCCCCCCACCAATCCCATGCACAGTGATACGACCTGCACAGACAGCCAGAGTCAGACAGCCATCCTTGAGCCAGCTCCACCCACCCCTGGGCCCTGACCCAACTCCCCAGAAAGCAACCACCCCTCAACTCCTTCAGGAGATACTGATTCCCACCCATGTGCTGCCTCCTGCATCCATTCACACACTTGCTGTGTTTATGGAAGGAAGCATCTGGCCATACTGGGTCATTCTAACCCCCCATCATAGCTTCCTGCAGCTCACTGTCCCAGCATAGCCTCGATGCTAACAGTGCACCTGGACTGCATACAGGAAGAGTGAGGTAAACAAACAAGACAGAGCCCTGGAGAGCAGACCCTTCCTAGCCCCACGGCATGGACTTTGGGCCATTAACATCTCTGCTTCCTCTATCTCCCCCCCCCCTCCCCCCCCGGGTGAATGGGGTCCCTTGAGCGTAACCCGGAAGCCCGTTCTCACCCAGTCTGGTGGGTTGCAGGGAATCTGTACTCTAGACATACCTGTGTGATCACGGCCACCTGTCTTTTTCATGCCAATGGGTCTGGTGGTGTATTTGATCCTGCATTTCCACATGGGGTTGTTGGTGGAGAGGGTGGATGAGGTGCTGAATCCATGGCACGCAGGGAGGAGCTTCCCCCCAAGGCAGACCAGCCTGGGATGTTGGGCAATCTGGGAAATCCAAAACAAACATGAAACTCCGAGAACAGAGCCCCCAGTCCCAGGTTGGAAGTGACGGGGACTTACAACTGAAATACCACCCCATAGGGAGAGCGTCACGCACACTGTTACAGTGGGGTGAAGATGGATGCTGAGTGCTGCCCTGTGCTCTCCCTGCCCATCCAGAGACAGAGGAGCCTCAAACCCAAAATGTAAACATTGGCAGACTAGGGAACGTTGGCAGACCAGGGAACGTGCCCATGCCCCCTTTACTCTGCTCCTGTGGGGATGGCAGTAAGAACTGGGCAATCACAGCACCTCGCCCCCCTCTAAGGAGACCTGCTATCCTCTCTGTGCCCAGCACAGCTCCAGCTCAGCACCCTATCCACACAGCCCACCAGCCCCTTGCTGTGCTCTGTGCAAGGCTTGCTGCTGCTTGGCACAGAACACCCAGGGCAACAAGGCTGAGGGAGGAGTAAGGTCCTGCCAGCCGCCGCCAAGGGACACTTGACAATAGGGACCTGAGGGGCAGAATTAAGGTGGGAAGTGTTACCTTAGTTCTGCAGCACCTGTTTTCCAATGGGTGTGTTCTTGCAGCAAGGGGGATGCGAGGGGGCATGTTTGTCAGTGTTTGAATTCTGGGAATTAATTCCCATCATGAGAAGCTCAGGAGCACAGGGTAGTGCTGAGCACCTCTGACTTTCCCTCCACCCTAACAAAGTTCCTCTTTATATGGGAATTTCCTTGGCTTTTGAAGAAAGCGTGGGTTAAGGTGTCAGCTCCCGCTGCCTCTGGCATGCACTGAGCCTCTCTGTTCTCAGCTGCATGCATATGCAGGTGGGGGCAGAGGTTGTATTTTGGGAACCCCTTGACCAAGTGACCCCACATACACACCACACTAACTCTGCCACTCATGTGCCACAGCAATTTTCAAGACAATGTGCCTAGGCATCCAGCTTTTAAAGCACTTTTTAACAAATTGCTCTAACGAGAAACCCTGCTGCAACCTCACCTACGGACTTGAGGCTGCTCCTCCATGCTAGATACACAGCTGCAACAGAGACACCTACAGCCCCAAACAGCTCCTGCCTTCAGCCTAGCTTTGGAGCAGCTCAGCCACTCAAGACAAGAGGGGGCAAATCAGACAACACTTGCAGTGGCCACATCTGCTGTCCCCCCCAGTTTAAAGGCATTGGCAACTGGCCTCAATTGGGATTCCAGCTCCGCCAGAGGAGAGGAGTGATGAGAAAATCCCACTTGGAGCAGGCACAGCCAGTACCAAGAGTCGGCAGGACTATGGCCCCGGGAAGCCACTGGGGAGGATGCTGATACTGTATAGTACAATCGACAGTTGAGTCAGTTGGCAAAGCTGCATGCGGTGCCTCCCTGATAATACACTAGCAAGTACTCCTCTCACTCAGCACAGGGCCTGACACTGGACAAACAGACTGGTTCTGGAAGGCAGGTGGCCGTTCCCCTTCCCTCCACCCCCAACCTCCCCCAGTCTCGGTCACCCCCACCTCCTTCACTCCTAACGCAGAATGGTCATACTGTGCAAACTGGCAACCCAGGTACTAGGAGATCTGCCCACCGCTCCCCTGGGCTCCCCATTTTTTACACTCACTCATGCATCTGTTTCAAACTAGATGATAAGCTCCATGTTGGGCTCCAATCTTGAGTTGTGTCTCGGGGCCCTACTGCAATAATACGTAATCAGTACTAGAGCTGGAAGGAAAGAGCTGGGCTTCACTTGGCTCTGGGACACACTCAGCCCAGCCGCCTGGTTACCAGGTTGGAGACTCTGCTTCAGACACTGAACAGCACAGGGAACAGGGCTCATCTCCAGTCCCGCTCAGCAATCTGGCCAGACTGGGCCTCCTCAGGAGGGCAAGGCCCACCTCAGGGAGGAAGCTGCGGCCGCACAGACACCGCACTCCAAGGAGAGAGCAGCAAGGCGGAAGGACAAGGAGGTGGGAGGATCTGCAGGTGACCCCAGCATCGGAGCCCTTGGAGCGGCACAGACAGCTGCAAGGAGCTGCTCACCTGTGAGTCACATGTGGGGCAAGCCCCCCCCAACCCGGCCAGGCTGCATCAGGACCTGTCTTGTGGCACACACACACCCACCCACCCTCTCCCGCCCCTCCTAAGGCTGAAGGGCCGCGGGGCCGGTACCTGCGGGAGGCTGGGGGCAGAAGACAGCAGCAGGGCCCCTAAGGCCCGGGTCAGGTTTGACACAGACATTGTGGCAGCACGGCCCGGCTGGCTGGGGAGAGAGCAGAGACAGCCGATCAGCAATGAGCAGGCCCCCCCCACGCGCGCGCGCCCAGCCCAGGTGGGGGCCCCCCCCCACGCGCGCGCGCCCAGCCCAGGCGGGGGCCCCCCCCACGCGCGCGCGCCCAGCCCAGGCGGGGGCCCCCCCCACGCGCGCGCGCCCAGCCCAGGCGGGGGGCCCCCCCCACGCGCGCGCGCCCAGCTCAGGTGGGGGCCCCCCCACGCGCGCGCGCGCCCAGCCCAGGTGGGGGGGGCCTTGCCTCACGCTCTCTCCCCCACCCCAGAGCCCGTGGTGGGGGGGGCCCCCCCTCGCCTCACGCGCCCCCCAACACGGAGCTGGCGGGACGGAACCACTCACTGCACGGCGCCGCCGCCGCCACTGCCCGGCCCTTCTGAGCATGCGCGCGCGGCCCGAGGGGGCGGGGCCGGGAGAAGATCCCGCCCCTCTGGCCGTGACCGGCGCGGTCCCGGATGGAGCCGGGCCCCGCCCCCAGCCAGAGAACCCCACTGGGCGCGGGCGGCAGGTGCGCGCGCCGGCCGTCTCTCTTCGCACGGCCCCCAGGCAACCGCTGGAACTCGTTGCCAGGGGATGTTGCAAAGGCCAAAAGTATAACTGGGTTAAAAAAAGAATTTGATAAGTCGGTGGAGGGCCGTTGGCCCAGACGGTCACAGACGTTCGCCCTAGGCCTGTGGCTGCCGGAAGCTGGGAGTGGGCGGATCACTGAGGGATTGTCCTGTTCATTCCCTCTGAAGCATCTGGTCGGGGGCCTGGAGCAGTTTGTGTAGCGGGGGTGCTGAGAGCCGTTGAACCAAGCTGTGAGCCCTGTGTATGGTGGAAACTACTGCCAGCCAGGGGTGCTGCAGCACCCTCAGCACTCCTAGTTCCAGCACGCATGGCATTTGGCACGGACCAGGGGGAAGACAGGCTCCTGGGCTAGATGGGCCAATGGTCTTCCTTTTGCTCCTTGAGTTATTCCAGCCAACAGAACTGTTGCATGCAAATCCGCCATACAGCAAAGGGTAGTGATGGACTGGTTTACCTCTTACCTCGCTTAAGAGTCACCAGAGCAAATGCCCTGAAACTGTGTGTAGGCTATTATAGACATACTGGTCATGATGCCACAGTTAAGTTCTGTTTTCTACTACTTAAATAATCATAACAACTAGACATAGCACTCATTAATATAGATCAGTTACACAGCCACATTTCTTCAAATATAGCCTGTGTAAAAGATATCAATCAATTTTGACTGGGGGGAGTGGAGGACTGAGTGGTTTGAGCATTGGCCTGCTAAACCCAGGGTTGTGAGTGCAATCCTTGAGGGGGCCATTTAGGGATCCGAGGCAAAAAAATTGGAGATTGGTCCTGCTTTAAGCAGGGGGTTGGACTAGATGACTTCCTGAGGTCCCTTCCAACCTGATATTCTATGTATAGAAAGTTTGAAGTGTCTGTGTTAGTCCATTGTTAAGATAAAGAAAAGATACATAATTTCTTAAATTAACTTTTACCTGTACATTTTTAGAAAACTCATTCTGTGCCCCAAGAGTAACTGCTGTAGGTTTGAGGAGGAAATGCTGTTCTTTTCATACAGAATAAAGGAGTTGACTCCCTTCTTTAAGTGCAAATTGGAAGTCAGCCTTGACTATGGAGTCACACCCTCTGTAATTCCCCTAATTGGTATTTTTCCTGCTGTTGGAGTGGGGAGTCTTGCTTGGTCTGGGTCTTGTTATTGCCGGGTATTGTTGGGTTGGGTTGAGTGTCATTTTGCTATTGCGGAGGCCAGAGATGCACTGGGTATAACTGGGCTGGGGCTTGAATCAGGTGTCAGTCCTGAGAGGAGTGTAGGTGGAATTAGGCCTGTGTTTGGCAAGGGGAGCTGGGCTACATTTCCATAACACAGAGTGTGCTTGGTGAGTAGAATTTGGCTGGGTATGTCTGGCATGGTTGAATGGGGACTGGTTTTCTTAGTGCAGAGTATGGTTGGCAAGGGAAATTGGGCAGGTTGCCTTAGCACCAGGTGTGGTTGTTGAGGGGCCAAATTTCATAAATTTTAAGGCCAGAAGGGACCATTATGATCATGTTTTCTGACCTCCTGTGTAACACAGGCAGGAGACTCTCTCACAGTGATTCCAATATCAAGCCAATCACTTCTAGCTGAGCCTTTTAGAAAGAGATCCAGGTTTTATTTCTAGAGTCCAAGTGACAGAGAATCCTCCATGGGTTAGTCATTTTCATGGTCTAAAATATACACCTTATTTCTAGTCTGAATTATAAGATATCTCTTACCCACGTAGGTACTTGTAGACTGGGAATAACCTTCTTTTGAATAAACTAAGTAGATTGAACTTCTTTAGTGTCTCACTATAAAGCAAGTTTTCCAGACCTCGAATCATCCTTTTAGCTCTTTTCAGAACTTTTCCAGTTTCTCAAAAAGTTCTTACTGAAGTGTGGATGGCAGAACAGGACACGGTATCTGGTAATGTGCCCATCAGTGCAGTAAACAGAGGTGATGCCATCACATTTCTACTTGATGTTCTCCTACTTATACATCCAAGGATTGTGTTGGCTCTCTTAGCCACAACATCACACAGGGAGTTCATGCTGAGTTGGTTATCTGTCATAATCCTGAAGTCCTTTTCAGGGTCACTGCTGTGATGTTGCACTCTATATGATTTTATGAAAGTATGCTGGTGAGTGTGAATATAATGTAACTAAAATATGCTTCATGCAAAAAGTCTCTTACAAGGTATCATTACAAAGCTAATAATCTACTGAGTGTGGTAATCCTATTTGTATAAATGTATCACTCTTGTATCTGAAACTAGAAAGATGAAATATAACTCTGAGGGCCAATTTTAATTATGCAAAGTGTGGGCCATTAGTGGTGGTTTGGAATCTTGATTGCTCCCATCAACCAGGACAATTGACTGTGGAAGGCTCTGTTTGCAGGCAGGCCTTCCTGGAAGTCAGACTGGGAGGAATGAAGGCTTGGGGTCTTGTCATCTGAACTGGAATCCATCTTTAACCTGGTGGTTTTCCATTGAGAAGGAGGGGTGGGAACCCAAAGGGACAAAGAATTCCCGCTTTATGCAAAAGATATATAAGTGGGTGGAACAGAACAAGGGGGAGGCAATCATGAGAAATTCCCTAGCGACCACCTGAGCTGGAACAAGAGTTGTACCAGGGGAAAGGATTGTGTCCAGACTAGGAAGCCATCCAGTCTGTGGAAGAAACTTATTGAAACATCTCTAGGGGTGAGATTTTATCTGTATTCAGTATTATTACTGTACTAGACATAGACTTGCATGTTTTGTTTTATTTTGCTTGGTAATTCACTTTGTTGTGTCTGTTACTACTTGGAACCACTTAAATCTTACTTTCTGTATTTAATAAAATCACTTTTTACTTATTAATTAACCCAGAGTATGTATGAATGGGGGGGGGAACAGCTGTGCATATCTCTCTGTCAGTGTTATACAGGGCGGACAATTTATGAGTTTATCCTGTATAAGCTTTATACAGGGTAAAACGGATTTATTTAAGGTTTGGACCCCACTGGGAGTTGGGCATCTGAGTGTCAAGGACAGGAACACTTCCTAAGTTGCTTTCAATTAAGCCTACAGCTGTTAGGGGATGTGGTTCAGACCTGGGTCTGGGTTTGCAGCAGGCTAGCGGGTCTGGCTCAAACCAGGCCGGGCACTGAAGTCCTAAGTTGACAGGGCAGGAAAGCAGGAGTAGAAGTAGCCTTGGCACATCAGTAGGCAACCCCCAGGGGGGTTCTGTGATCCAACCCATCACAACTGCATTAAAGATAAAGTCCCCATGTTGTAAGTATGACCTACTTTATTTTTTCCCGCGGCCTCGTATTTGTCTTGTATTAAAACACATGTTGTTTGAATGGGCCCAAGTTACCAAGTGATCCTCATGACTGACCTGTCCTTATAATTCCATACCATTCTGACAGTATTTGTGTCATCTGCACATTTCATCCGCACTGCTTTTATACTTACTTTCAGATCTTTGATAAAAATATTAAACAGTATTAGGCTAAGAACAGATCTGTGTGGTACCCCCCCAGAAACGATTCCTTCGCAATTCCTTTTCGCGATCTGTCAGCCAGCTTTCAGTCTATTAAATATAACTACATTCATCACAGATCCTGCTTTACTTTAAACCCGTGCCACGTGGGACTCGACCAGGGGACGCGTTGGGACTTCCCTAAGCTAGGTCCACACCAGCGGTACCGTCCTCCGACCTGGTCGTCTCTTCAAAAGACCCCCCTCGAGTGTGTTTGACGAGACCTATTTCCCCAAAACTATGTTGTGCGGCTGGATGCACCTCCTTAGCCATCAGCCCGGCCGCAGGCGCGCTGGCCCCGGGGGGCAGCCGCTCCCCCTGGCTGGCAGCGGTTTCCATCATACCCTGGGGTGACAGTTTGGTTCCAGGGCTCCCAGCACCCCCACGAGACACACAGCTCCAGCGCCCCTGCCCGAGGGCCGCGAGGCCAGGCCTTGCAGGACCCCCTAGGTGGCAGGGAGCTGGCAGCCCAGCGGGCACGAGCCCCGGCCGGGCTCGCCCCACCGCCACTGCAAGGGACCAGCGCGCGCAGCGCCCGCAGGGAGCGACTCTGCCCCGCCCCCCGCGCGCGCCCGCTCACACGGCCAACGCTGCGGCGGGGCGCGCGCCCAACGGACGAGCCCGGCTCTCACGCGGCTGCGGGGGACCTGTCAGAGCGGCCGGGCAAGGCGGGGCGGTTGCTAGGCCACGTGACGTGCCCCCCGGCCGCCCCGCGGGGCATTGTGGGAAGCGGCTGCCGGGCTGAGGCGACCGACTTGGGTTTAAAGGGACCGGGGCCGGCGGCGACGGTCGGAGCCAGGGGATCCCGCCGAGTGAGGGGTGAGTGAGGCGGGCGCCTGGGACTGGCGGCCCGAGCCCCCCCCTCCCCGCCCCGAGCGGCTCGCCCCTGCCAGCCGCGGGCCTGGGGCGGTGACAGGCCCGGGGCCAACTGTCTGGCCTGAGCGCCCTGGACCCGGCGCCGCCGCCGCCAGCCGGCCGGAGCTGGCGCGCCCGGTCCCGCGGTGGCCGCGCCGGGGCCCTAGCCCGCCTGGGGAGCGGGAGTCGGCAGGGGACCCAGCTGGGGAGTGGGTGAGGGCCTGTCTCCGCTGGGCCTGGCTTCCCGGCGGGGCACCGGGCCGCCCGCTGGCAGGGGCCGCTGGTGACAGCCCGTGGCAGGGAAGGCGCTCCCGCACTTGGCAGGTTTCTCAATCCAGCGCAGCCGCTCCAGGGAGAGACCTGGGTGCCCTGGTGAGCCCCCCAGGGACAACACCTGCGCCCTAGGCAGCAATGGCCAGAAAGATAAAGACCCTGATTAGGGGGTAAGGCATGCGAGAGTGGGACTAAGCGTGGAAATGGCTATGCCACAGAAAGGGCACTGGGCTGGGACTTCAGAGCTCTGGGCTCTGTTCCCTTCCTAGCCCTGCCACTGGCCTATTGCCTGACCATGGACATGTCCCTCGCTCCTGGGGTGGCGGGGAGGTGGCTGGGCGCGATGGGATGCAGTGAAGGAAAATACAGTGGCTGTGAGGGGTGGCTTCCTGGCAGTCAGGCACTCCAGTGAATGACGTCCCAAGGGAAGAGGGATCACTCCTGCTTGGAATGCTTAAAACTAGACTGGACCGAGCTCTCAAGAACAGAGACCAGTCCTGCCCCTGGCGATGGACTAGATGGGACCTAACAGGTCTTTTCCATAGCTAGCATCTCAAAGTTTGGCCTGAGGCAGAACTAGTGTTGCAGGGAGAAATCTTCCCAACTTAGGAAAGGGTCTGACTTGAGTAACCAGCTGTCTGCTTGCCCTTGATACATGGCAAAACCATCTCAGTCAATGCTTTGTGATGACCGGTCCAGGACACGCTGCCCTAAAGTGCAGGGTCTTTCTGCACAGCCTAACTGCAGGGGGCACTTGGCCAGCTCTGTGCTAGGATGGCAAGGAGGGTCTGGCAAAGGCAGGAGAGTAACCAGGCGCTTCACCTGTCCTGCATTCTGTGTGGCTTAGCAGGGGCCCTAATAATCAGTGAAGGCAGAGCTGCGTATGAAACCCATGATGAGAGTCCAGGTCTGGGTAAGAGGCAAAGTCCTGAATTCAAGCTGGGGCAGAGCATTCTGCTGCTGTTGAAGTGGGGTGATCCACGCTCTCTCTCACTGTATGTAGTCTACTTGTCTAAACTAATAATTAGTAGAAAATTTACACAAATTGGACATCCTTGTTTGATTGAAGAGCACTTTGTATCTGCATACAAGTGCCCCTTTGATTGTTGGGAAGGCAGCAATCAGTGTTACCTTACCCCAGATGCTTACAGGGGAAAGAATCCAGGTCAACTGAATCAGTGCAGACTTGGTTGACTGGGAGGCTGGGTGGACACAACATAATGGAACAATCGACATACTCCACTCTGACAGCAGTCAGACAAATCTCTTATTTGCTGGCTGAGAGTCCCTGAAATCAACCCCACCCTCAGGCTCCAGCATGGCAATGCCTTAGCTGGAAGCGAGCTTTGGATAGCTTTCAGGGACTGCAATTTTGCCCCCTTTGTGCGCCATGATATTTCCCAGCCATGTTCCTCCACTTAAGCTACTGCTCCCTTCAGTAAAACCCCTGCTCTGCCCTTCCAGAGATGCTTGTCTACTAGCTGTACTCCTTCTGCACAGCAGAGGGATGGGGGAACACAGCCAGCACTGAGGAAACTAGAGGCTGCAAAGCTATGGATGGCCTGCTGAGGAGCTGCACAGAAGTCAGGGCTATTCTGGGATGGGCCCATAGTTGAGGAAGCATTTCTGAGATGGGGGGGATTGGGGAGGGAGCAGCAGAGATGGAATTTAGCTGTCCAAGTAAACTGAACTTAGCTGACTAGAGAGTTGCCTTCTTTGGGTTTGTTGCACTGTAATTCAAGTTAATAGATTGCCAACTAACTGTTGTTAACTAATACCTCTGTTCATGCTGATCCTGGACACTACAAAGTCAGCAGGAGTGTGGTATGGTGCAGCACTTGGCCTTGTGTTCCTGTTTGTGTTTGAATAATTAATCCTATGCATCATGTACTGGGGTGGTGGTGTTTCATTTTGTAAAAACTTTGTGGAGTTCCCCTTTGTCCCATGGAGGGATGGGATGAGGGGGTAAAAATCTCTACAAATCTGTGTAAGATCATACTACAGGCTTTAAAAATTCCCAGCCCTTGGCTCTGGTGCTATGTAGCCATCCAGCTGTCAGGGATGCTCCATCTCTGTCTAGGTCCTCATGCCCCCTCTGTGTTTTCTGATCATGTTAACCCTGGTCATAAACACAACCTCAGAAGTTCTCTCGACATAACTGACTGCAAATGAAAATACCCACTTTATGACCATGCTGACTCCCTTCTCTCCTCTGTGCAAAGATACCTGCCTGCTTTGAGCAGGGTATTCATCTGTATGCTATGTGTAGAGAGGGGATTGGTGGAAGGTGTCCTCCCTCTGGAAGGTAAGAACTTCCACTTGCAGTGAGAGGGTGCATAGGAAAGGTGTAGTGGGACTGAGTAGATGTTGTTTCTGGGCAATGTCTGGAGAATGAGTTGTGAAATTATGGTCTTTTGAATGTAGTGGGTAGTTGAGATGGGCATGGTGGAGGCATTTGCTTTGCATGTGGAGGCAAGGTGTTGACATCTGGCTAGTAATGTGCAGGTGAACTGGAGGATGCTCTGTGGCCATGCAAGGTTGGGGTGGGAGATGGCTTGCAGTCCATGCTGGAACATAGGCAGGTGTCAGAGTTCCTGGTCTGAAGATTGAAGAGGGGCAGGCATGTGGTATTAAGCTTGTCTGGGAAATAGTGCAATTTTACATATAAACCTCTATTTCAGAGATTGTATGAACTGAGTTGTAGGTGAGTATCCTCTTCCCTGTTAACATCTATATTAGTAAAGGCCTAGGTTTTAAGAGTAATGTTGCTTGCTGTCCACACAGTGAAACAACCTTCATTCTAAGCAGCAGGTGTGTTTGTTCACAGGGACTCTGGACTCTTGTTATCTGCTGGAGCAGCTGCAACTCTCTGGGTAAGGTACAGGGGAGGCCGGACTTGAGCTTCCTTAGAAGCACAGGGCAGAGTTAATATTTGCTCCCTGAATCAAGGAAAGTTTCCTTTTCCTTGGCAGAGGCGCAATAATAAGACTTGCCTTATACTTTAGAATTTACTAGGTGTTTCGTCTCCAGACTGAGTGGAAACCAGCCCCATCTGATGCACGAGTAAAGCTCCTAGCCCCAGAGAGCCAGGCGGATTCCTTACCTTCTGTGTGCATTTTCCCTTTACAAAAGGTAAAGTGCCGGTGGTGGGGCAGCCTGTCCTGAGAGGCAGTGTTTTTGGGGGGTAGAAGCAGTTGTTGTTGTGCAGTGCACTGTACACGGTCACATCCTCAGGCCAGGGATTGACTGTCTAGCTAGGCCATGTCTTTGCTGCCAGAAAAGGTGGTTTTACAGTGAGCTAACTAGTGAATGTTTGCTGTGTTGCCGTGGAGCTGAGATGCTGGAGCGTTTACTGTGATGTAGCAAGGCAAGGTCAGCACTGCACCCCTGCTCTGGTTTGCCCTCACTGCGCTACATTGCGGTAAAACTATAGTGGCTTCTCTTTACTAGGATTCTGCAGTGAGATGGCAAATGTGCGTTAATTATACTATGGTGAAAACACAATTTTGAGATCAGACACAAGAAGTGTGTATAACAAACATTTAGCAGGAGAGGTTGAATGATAATATCCCTTATTGATACCCTGAAGAAGCGGGGTAAAGAGAGCATTGGGCTGGGCTTCTCCCCTCTTCCCCAGGGACACTATATAGGACAGAACCAGAACCCTGAAGCTGCAGGCCACGTAGCTGTAGCAGTGGGGTGGCAGAGAGAGCACAGACTAGGGAGCCATTTTAGGGAGTGTTACAATGGCAGCATGTCACTGCTCATTTTGCCCCATGAATGGGGTTGTTTTTGTGCAGGTGGACCAGGCTGAAGGGCAGGCATCTTTGAGCAAGATGGCTGGGAACAAAAACTAACTCCTAACTGTCAAGCTATGTACTTCCTGGCAGTTTGGTGGATGTCAGCCTGTCAGTGACTGTGTGGCCACCTTGTCTAGTCAGATTGTGAACTCTGGGCAGGTTCTGTCTCTCTTGTTCTGGGCATATACAGTGCCTAGTGATGTAGGGCCCTAGGTGCTACTATTATACAAATAGCTGGTAACCCTGCAGCACCAGAGGGTGCTATTGCTAATTTGAGAGTTCCTTAAGCTCCATGTGTTTGGCCTGAGAGTCTGGGGCAGGGCTCACGGAGAACGTGGATGAGTTTGATTCCAATGACTGATGACTGAACGTCTCACTGAAACCCAGCAAATCCTTGGTCACCTGCTGGGGGTAGAGGGAGAAGGTGGTGGCATCAGCACTCTGGGCCAGGTACTGTCTCTAGAATCCCACTCCAGAGAACAGCAAGGCAGGAAGCTTTGGTTGTAACTGTAGGGCAGGACCCTCTTGATGTATGGCGACAGCCTGGCACTGTACTATGCTCGCTGGGATTTCCACTGCCTCCCAGAGGCAGAAGCCTGTGTGGGTTTGGCACGCCATGCTCATGGGTTTTCTCCAGCATTGTTAAGTCTTGATGGTTTCTCTGTAGCCTGGCTGCACCTCCTCCCCAACTCACTGCAGTAGGGGGAGCTTGGTTGCTGAGCTGCCTAATGTCTCGGTCTCCGTGTGAAGGGAGGTCAGAGCAGCAGCAGATGCTATCATCTCTGTGTATGTAACTGCATCCTGCAGTCCTCTGGTATCCACAGCATCCCTGGGAGTAGGAATGCTAATACCTGACAGGCTTCTTCAGGAATCCAGGTATGCTCCTTTCTGGTGCAGGCTGGTGCATGGGGGTGGGATGAGTCACATCCTGGGGAAGGAGGGAGGGCTGGCTCTGTACCTTCCTGTAACAAAGGACTGTATTTGGCCATGCTTTTGCGGTGAGCTAGGCTGGAAGCCTCCTCTTGGGAGGTTCCAAACTAGACTAGGCAATCCTGGTAAATGTACAGTAGGAACACCCCTGTACTAGCCCCCAGCAATGGACTGGGTGGGATATAAGGGGCTTTTCTTTGTCTGTTGGGAAAGATCCGTGTGTCCTTGCTGCAGGACAAAGCACAAGAGAATGTGCCATGTTTTTGCTTCTCTGTGACAATTTCAGAGCCTGGAAGTCTGTCTGCTTTCTAAAAAGCTTTTCTTTATCCTCTGCCTTTACTTTAAAAATGTCCAGAGTGTCAGGTCTTGTTTTTCTGGAGGGTCCCTGGGGGCAGGGGCTCAGCTGTAGTCAGGAAGCTCTCTCACCACTTAATTAGAGGTGTGGGAAATTTTGTACAAAGAGACCTTTTATCCCAAGTGTTTTGTGTTTGTCTGGGAAAAGAAAATCCTTCCTTTAGACCAGTTAGACTCTGCTTCCCTAGTGTTGGTAATGTCATAACCCTACTATTAACCAGGTGGCCCTCAGGTAAATGAGACCTAAATTATTATTATTAAAATAAACCCTTAAAGCCTCAGTTTACATCTTAAAAAGGGCCCAAGTCTCTCCCTAGGATGAACTTGTCACTTATTCTCAGCTGAGAATCTGTTTTTTCTCTTAACGGGTATACAACTAAATTGACTTTCCTTTTTCCCCCCCCCATTACCTAATCATCTCGTCATGTTACTTGTTCACTAGAATCCATGGCCTCTTTTATGTATAAATGCAGTCCCGGCCCCTCCCCCTCTGCTACCTTATCAAGGGCAGTCACCATTACAATATTTTGCTACTTGCATAGCCAACACTGTTAACCCCCCTATATACTGGGTACCAGAATATCTGGGAAGGCAGTAAAGTGAATGATTTACGAAGGTATTGGTAAATATATTAATGGTGACCACCATCTCTCTGTCTCTCTCTCTCTCTCTCTCTCTCTCTCTCTCTCTCTCTAAATACTGTTATGTCTCCCATCACCATAACATCTGAGCACTCAAGGGTCCCTGTATCCCATTGCTTTATCTAGTCCTACAGCATCTGAAGTCTTGGAAGTTCAGGATGGAACCAACTATTAAGGCCCATCAAGTGGGAGAAAGTGATATATTACCACTGTATTTGCACCCATTTTAATAATGATTTAAATTTGCAAGCAGGAAATCTTGAGTTAATTCATCAATCTTTTTAACCTTATTTTGCATTTGTACTTTTTAATTATCTTCCTAAAGAGATTTTGATTCTCATTGGTTGGTAACCATTAAAATATGAACTAAATATAGTCTTTACACTAAATTTCTTTTTGCTAAGATGGAGGATAAGTAAATGTGTATAAATCTAGTCTAAGCAATTATATGCTTACTTTACATTTATCAGATTCTTTAATTTTTATATTTTTTACTATGGTGTATGATGCATTTCTTATTTACTAGATTAATCTCTTGTTTTGTTTCATGCTCTATTAGATGAAAATTTGAATTAAATAAAAAATGGACAAAAACACTTTAAAACATTTTTTTATTCGTTAAGTAAACCTACCTACCTTGTGCTGGACACATACAAATTTTTTCAAAGTGTATCATAACATATTTTGTTGAAAACTAAGGAGGTGTTGTTTGATTGTTTCTGATCAACACTGTAGTACGAAAAGAGCCATGAGAATGATTAGAGGATTGAAAGACATGCCTTATAATGGTAGACTCAAGGAGCTGAATCTCTTTAGCTTAACGAAGAGAAAGTAAAGGGGTGACTTAATCAGTTTAGAAGTACCTGCATGAAGAACAAAAAATTGATAATGGGCTCTTCCGTCTAGCAGACAAAGGTCTAACAAGATCCAATAGCTGGAAGTTGAAGTTAGAGAAACTCAGACTGAAAATATGATGCAAAATTGTAAGTGAGGCTAATTAACTATTCAAACAACTTACCCAAGGTCATAATGGATTCTCCATCACTGGTAATTTTAAAATAAAGATTGAATTAGAGCACAGATTTAGAAAAAACATCCAAACACAAAAGAATTCAGGGAAGTCCTATGACCTGTATTGTGCAGGAGGTCAGACTAGTCACTAGATAGTCATAATGGTCCCTTCTGGCCTTAGAATCTATGGATGTTATCTGTCCGCCCTGACTGGGTGCTTTCTAATGCAGTGGCTACTCTGGTTTCAAATGTCCAAGCAATAGGTTTCCTAGCTCTTTCCCCTGAGAAACTCTTACACAGCCTGACATACCGCTGGGGCAGGAAAGTGATAAGCACATCTTCCAGCTTTCTCATTTTGGATCCTAAGCGTATGCCTGTACTGCAGTTAGACACCTGCAGCTGGCCTGTGCCAGCTAACTTAAAGTCGGGCTAAGGGGCTGTTTCATTGTGGTGTAGATGTTTGGGCTCGGACTAGATCCTGGTCTCCAGGATCCACTCCCACCTTGCAGACTGCAATAAACTCCCCCAAAAACGAAGGACCTGCACAAACCTCACCACTTTCTGCTCCAAGTACAAGGCATGTTTCTTTGACCTGTCTCTTCTAATATAAACACACACACATGAATATATCTGTTGCTAACAACCCTCTTCTCCCTCCCTCCCGAATATCCCTCCACTGCACACTCTTCTCCCTCTGGAGAGAGGATGAGAGAACAAACAGCATGTGACATGTGGTCACATTGCTTAATGCACTATTGGAAGCAACTCAGCGAGATGGTGATGGTGTGGTATGGGAACCTGTACTGAATGGGGAGAAGAGAAAATGGGATGGATTAGTGATTCCCTAGCTCCTGATGGAGAAATCCAGAGCATGTGTTGGACAGCTTATTGAGAAAGTCTATGAAAGAGGAAAAGACTATCAGGGTTGGAAGGGACCTCAGAAGGTCATCTAGTCCAACACCCTGCTCAAAGCAGGACCAATCCCCAATTTTTGCCCCAGATCCCTAAATGGCCCCCTCAAGGATTAAACTCACAACCCTGGGTTTAGCAGGCCAATGCTCAAACGGCTGAGCTATCCCTCCCCCACTCTTTACCCTTCCCTGGCCTAGGGTACCTCTCTGCTAGCAGTATCTGCTCCAAGCTCAGTGGCAGTGCGTTCACTCCACCTGACAATGGAAAGTGTCGAGCTGAATGCCTGAATCATAGCCCCTTGCTACTGGATAAGGTGAGATTTTTCTCATTAGTTTTTCCCTCCTGGGTCCTCACAGGCTTTTTGCTTTTCAGTGTGTAATGTATCTGATGGGAATGGGGAGAGGGATTCCTAAAGGCCACCAGCCTGGCTCCCTTCTGGCAAAGGGGTGACTGGTCTTATTGTGGTGAGGAATGTGGTATAAGTATTCTAGAGGGATCCCCCACTCTCAGGCTGCCTGTCCCTAAGAGATGCCCTGCTTGAAGGACTTGAACACTTCCTCTCTGTACTACCACCTCAGGGAGACCCTATAATGCCCCAGCCTAGGTGATCTTGTGAGTGGTGCCAGGAGTAATTCAGAGAAGGTTATTGGAGACCCTGGACTTCCTGCTAATCTCCATTCAGATGGCAGGCCCCTCTTTCTTCTCATGGAGTTGGCATCAATCGGCACCACCCTCAGGAGTTCCTCAGGGGCTGAGCGGTTGCAGATTTCAACAGACTCCTTTGTATGAAAGCCTCCACTAAAGCACCCTCTGCCCTGTCCCCAGGAAGCCTGCCCATGTCTCTCTTGCTAGCAGAAGGGAAGCCTAGTCTTTAGCTCGACCCACTCAGCACATACTACAGGCACTGTGCTTTTGTCTGCATTAGGCTTCCTTGTTAGCAAGTGTTAGCTAAATTCTAGTGTAGGCAACCCTGGGATTGTTCTGGAATCTCACACCTTAAACGCACTCTTCCCTGTCCCTCCCTCAGCCACTGGGGTGCCTCTGGTCCAAAGCTGCTCAACTGGGGCTCCCTCATCTTGAAGGGTGAGCTCAGATGTCTGCCCTCCTCTTGGAAGCTGCTTTGCCCTCCAAAGGAACCTTGGAAAAGCTTTGCCTGCCCAGACAAAGAGCAGGCACAATGCCCTTATCAGCACTGGGGGTGCAGGGAAGGTTTTCTCTTGAGCTTGCATACAGTGAGCTTGACATTAGCACCCGTTGCCATAGAGCTCCCTTCCTGTCTGAAAGGCTGTATACCACATGTGGACCTGCCAGCATTGGGAAAGCTGTAAGTGGGGGCTCTCTTGTAACTCCAGGGAAACCCACTGGGGTCAGCATTTTCAAGGGATAATAAATAAGTGTCTACTGATGTGTGTGGGGCTTCTTCGGAGACAGGCTGCTCCTGTGCCATTAAGAGGGGGTACTCCTTGACTGTGATGACCTCCGGTTCCTTGATCCTGCCTCTCTCCCTGCTACTTAATGCAGCTGGGACTCTACACAGGGACTAGGAGGAGGCAGCCAGAATGCTGCTCCCAGTCCTTGGGACTATGATTCAGGCTGGAGGATTCCCTTTCTTCTCCCTGCTTGAATAGACAAATGGGGAGTTTGAATCCCCTTCTTAAGCAAAAGCCTCCTCTTCCTGTTGGACACAGCTAGGTGCTGAGCAGGTCTTTGGCTAGGCTGTGCCCCCAGTGTTCAGCATTGGGCTTCACTGTAGAGTAGCTAAGTGTGTTGCTGCTGAGAGCTCTCTTCCCCTCCAGCTCAGCCCCAGCATGCCACTGGTGTTCCCTTTGTATGTGCAACTGGAGTTGCTCAGCTAGACAAGCATCAACGTTTGGCATTGACAGACACTTCTAAATAAACAGCACAGCAGCAGAGGTCTGTCTGTGTGTAATGGAATAACGGAGCTGTATGGAAGGAGGCCAGGTCTGGAATAGCAGGGGCTGCTGTGCAGCTCAGTTGAGGAATAGCAGGAGTTATTGTAAGCCAGGATTGAGGTGCATATACGGAGCTCTGGGGCTCAGGACTGGAAAAGCTGGAAGTGTTGCAGAGCTCTGTATGTTCAGCTCAGGGCTAGAATGCCCAGGGGTGCTCTGGGTCAGGATTCCTTGGCTCTATTCCCAGGTGTGCCCGTGAGACACTTGCCTTGGACAAGTCTCTTACTCTTCTGTGTCTTGTTTTCCCTCTCTAAAATGGGGTCTGAAATGCATTAAGATCCTGTGATGAAAAGGGCTGCAGAAGAGAGAAGTGCTGTTTGTGGGGAGGGTTCCCTTTGTGGATGTGGAAGTCTCTAAGTTTGGTTTTAAACAGCGTGTAGGCCTGGAAATTGACTTTTCAGCTCAAGGGCTGGGGTGGGAGCAGGGAGAAAATCTGAAGTCATTTGAACGAAAGGTGCCTGAGACTGTAAACTTTAGGCTGCTGTAAGTCGCAAATGTCTTGCGATGCTTTTTGCCCACACCTAGGAGAAAAGGAGGTGCAGGAGACCCATGGCATGTATCTCTGGCCACCCCTCACCGACCGAGCACAGCATGCCAAGCATCAGGTTAACACAGAAACACAAAAAAGTTTGATTTGCCTTTGAAAACTTCAAGGAGGTGGCATGCTGCTAGCCATCCTGGCAGAGCTTCGGCTCTAGCTCCTCGTTGTAGCCCATAGAGCTAGTTTTAGCATTTATTTTATTCAGCAATAATGCAGGGAACCTACAGGCCTATATCCTGTAAGATTTTGGCTTCAACAGTTAGCATAAGGCTTGAGATCTGTGAACTTTGGCACGGATAAATGGCCTAACCCTTAAGTTTTGGGGAACTGGTAATAGAGTGTTTAAGGGGAAAGTTTGTCCATAATGACATCAGCCAACCACAGGAACATGAGCTAACACCAGCTTTTCAATAAGATGGGAACGTCTTCAGATGTCTGACCACAAGAGTGCCATGGCAATGATGCATATGATAAGTTGAGATAAATAATATACTAAACTATAGGGGAATGGCACCCCAACATTAGTAGGATAATTAAATATAAATAAGAAAGAGGGGAGAAACCCCTACTGAATAGATATTACACATAGTGGTGTCAGCATAACATATTACACAAGTTGTATCCCAGCCTGTGAGCTGGAGGAGTAACAGATGTAGCCCTTGGGAGGTGCCAGAATGATGGCCACTGGTGATGGTGATGAGGAAGATAATGGTTAACATTTCAGAACATTTTGTGCCCTGCTAGGGATGGTGTGAGTGTATGGGTGTTCAGATGTACATTCTGTATTATTGCTATCTACCTTGCTGGGTTAGAGTGTTTGTGATTTTGCTAAATGTAGTAATAAACTAGGAACGCTTCTATATTTGTAATAAAGTGTGAAGGTTGAGGGCGTATCAGGGTTCCCAAATAAACAGTAACTTTAATAATATTGGGCCTGATCTAGGGTCAAGAACCTGTCAAACCTCAGAGTGATAACTGGGACTTCTTAAGTAATCAATATAATTAATATACAATTCATAGATTAGGCTACACCACCCATGCTAAACAGCAACACAGAAGAGAGGGGATTGTTTCTTGTCAGGGATGTGACCTCCCCCAGGACCTCCAGCCCCATGGGGGTGGGAGGCTCCACCACCTGAGCTAAAAGAGTAATGCCTTTACCTCCTAGCAGTAGTACATTCTTATGTGGGCCAGCCCCTACAGTGGAACACACAACATACGCTTACTTATTTGAAGTAACATTGAGCCTGTGCCACAAATGGGGACAGCAGAGACTCCTCAAGGACACTTCTGGATGAGCCAGGACTAGCAGCCGTATTGCAGAATCATCACATGCTGCTGCCTATCAAAAAGAGTAGGCCAAATCTGTGTGCTTGGCTGTGCTGTCATTGCAATAGGGGTGCTCTGCCACACCACTTTTACCCAGCTGGACTAGCCTAGCAATTAGTTTGGATGTGGTAGACTTCCTGGGTAGCGGAGGAGGTAGAAAGCTGCAGGAAGAGAAACAATGATCCTGTAGTTAGGCCACTAAACTGGGACCCAGGGAAGCTGGGATCTCTCTTGCTGTGACACAGACTTCCCATGCTATGTTGGGCAAGCCACTTAAGCCAAAATATTAGTGGTCACTAACTTTATCCGTAACCTCTCTCTGCCTATATTGAGTCTCTGTAAACTGGGATAATTGTAATCACTGGAGCTGGATAAGGAGAAGTGAGGGGTTTGGAGGGGCGTGGGGGCATAGCTTTCCCAGGTCTGTGTGGGAGGGCATGCATGGAACCCCTAGAACTGAGTTGGGGGGACTGGGTTAGTTGGGAGGGTTGGAACTCTGCTAGGAGTCAGAAGCAGGAGTCTTGCAGAGCAGAGGACTGTGGACAAAGTAGTGTGGGGAGCCTGGAGATAAGAGTGCTCTGCCCTTATTTATAAGGTGTCTATGGAGAGGCTCATTTAGGGTGTGAAAAGCCTTTGAAGGCTGGGAAGAGATTTCGCCTTCCCACTAACTCCTGTTGCAACTGTATGTCTGGGTGTGCACTCACATTGTGGGCTTGAGTGTGCTTTGTGTGACTGTTTTTGTTCTTAATTGAGCATAGGATCAATCAAAAGGTGCCTGGAGCAGCCATTTCTCTGGGTCACAGCACTGCCCTCCCTGAGCCACCATCCCTTGTGTCGCTCCCCATTCGCTTATCACTGCACCCCAGGGGAGGGGGGGTCTGGGTCCAGGGTGATGCCTGGGGTAACACATACTAATGGCCAGCAGTGACCAGGCACTTTCCTCTGCTGAGATGGTGGCTCCAATAGCCTGCGTGTGCACAGGCCTTTGCAGTGGGGCTGTTTCTGGAGCACCGTGGGCAGGGGCGATCCCTGGGCCGAGCTCCCTGAGACTCGGAGCAACGTCCAATTTTGTTGGCAAAGACTCGCTATCCCGGCCAGAGAGAGTAAACCCCAGAGGGCCCCAGCCAGGCTCGCTCACATGCTGTATAGCAGAAAACATTACTGGGCTGGACATTACTGGGAGGTTGTTGTGCTCAGAGCTGGCATTGCACCACCCCAGACTGGCGTCGGCTCTGGCTCAAGGCTCCTCAAGGTAGGAAACTAGGAAATGCTCAGTGCTGGATGGTATAGCCCTTTCAGGATCCAAAAGGGGGACTCATATTTTTGGTTCCCTTTCCCTCAGTTTATCTAGCAAGGACAGGCTGATCTGCTCATGCAGGGAACAGGGGAAGCTTGGATCCAGAGACTCCTCTCAGAAGCTGCCCCCTTTAACAGAGCTTGCAGTCCAGCAGCCAGTCTAGTAGTAGGGGTGGCTGTTCTTTGCTCTCCCAAAGAGGGCTCTTTAAGGAACACGCAAATGGTCTGTTTTACTCCCTTGGGTTGTGAACTCCATTTGACTCACCAGCTGAGGCTCCCACTTAGCACTTAAATCATATAAATGTTACTTCTGAGGGCAGGGCATTCTGTGCCAAAAAATTAAAAATTCTGCTAAAAAAAATAAAAATTCTGTGCACACTATTTTAAAATTCTGCCCATTTTATTTGTCAAATAAATGTGGAAGCTTCAGCATGGCATTGGGGACCACAGGCCACTGGCTGCACAGAGGTGGGAGATCACTGTGCAGCTCCCCCTTGGGATACAGATTCAGTGGTGAGGCTGTATCCAACCCTGACACAGCGCAGGGACCAGGCCTGGCCCAGAAACACCCTAGGGCCTTGCCCCTTCATTCCAGGTGTGGGCAGGCAGGCTCAGCAAGGCAGGATCAAAGTGTGGAGGGGCTTAGTGTGGAGGGAATCCAGGTGTGGGTTGTGCAGGTTCTGTGTGGGGCGATCTGGGTGCGGGTGGCTCAGTGGGGAATCCGAGTGTTGGGGGAATCTGGATACACAGGGGCTTATTGCGGGGGTTCTAGGTGCAACGGTAATGGGACTCTGAAGGGGGGAGGGGTGTGTGTGTGTGGGGGACAGAGCTCAGCAGAGGGTGTGGGGGGCTCAATGCGGGGTCCAGATGCTGGGAGAGTGGGGCTTATCGGGGGGGTGAGGCTTGGTGGGAGGGTCTGGGCATGAAGGGGTCTGGATGCACTGGGGTTGGGTGGATGAGGGAGCAGCTCCCTGTACAAGGATCCCACCCCCTGCAGCTGAGGAGTGATGGGTTCAGGAAGTAGGGGAGGGAGTTTGCCGCGCTTCCTACAGCTGCGGGAGAAATCTGGGGGTGGGTCTGACTCTTACTAGGGGGCTGTGCAGGGGAAGAAGAAGTCCCATCCTCCCCAGCCGGGACTAGCAGCTGAGCTTGGTTCAGGGTAGGAGCCACTAGCCAGGTCTTCCCCAGTCCCACCCCTTGCCCTACAGTGATTTACCTCTCTGGTGGCTGCCTGGGCACCCGAAACATATTGCTGGGGAGGGTCTCATGACCGCTCTTGTGGCTTCCCCATCAGAAAGTCATTTTTCTGTGGGGGAACAAAGAAATCTGCCGGGGACATAAATTCTGTGCATTTACAGTGGCGCAGAATTCCCCCAGGAGTAAAATATAGGATTGGAAGGTATAGTAAGCGGAGGCCCTGAAACATAAATTCTTGTATCAGAGGCCCAGTCTGAGGCCTGAAGCCTGAACTAAAGTAAAGCCTGAACCACAGTACCTCCAGGCAGTGATAAGCAAAGCTGGGCTGTGAGCCAGAGCCAGGGCCCACTCACAGAAATTGTCAGGAAAAGGTTGTTAGAGGCACGTGCACACACACACACATCAGGGCGAATGAGAGAAACTTGTGCCAAGGCGGCGGCAAGACGCTCCGTAGACATAACAAGGAACAGGCAGGTGCATCTTAAAGACAGGGTCTAAAGGGCAACGTGATGGATAGATTCGTTTGAACTATGATGAGTAATCAGTCCTGCAACGGTATAAAAGTAGGTCCCGGAGCGCATATCTTTGACTAGCCTAGGGGGCAGTGGAGTGTCCCGCCACTGACTGAGCTGTGTCCATTGCCAGGGAGCACAAATTCATTGTATACCCTGTAGAGTCTATAGGGAACTATTACTGTGTTTCATTTGACAATAAACCTGGCTCGGGTTCCTTCGTATCTTACTAGAGTCTGTGGTTTTTGGGGGTTCTCTTGGGGTCTGCTGTGTTAGCTATCTGCGCAGAGCTGGGGCAGCACACAGAGGGAACATGCACGCAGCCGACTGTTATCATCATCGAACAAGAACGGAGCACCACACTGGTAGCTACCGACAACAGAAGGAACCTTGAGAGGTCATCAAGTCCAGCCCTCTGAGAGCACTGTGGCCTGACCAAGTAAACCTAGACCATCCCTGACATCTGTCCAACCTGTTCTTAAATACCTCCAATGGCCAGGATTACACCACCATCCTGAGAAGCCTTTGGGGGGAAGGGGCGTTCTTCTCACTCCCACAATGGGGGTCTGTGATTCACATTTCCTGCTTTCCCAGTGTTTGAGCCTGGGCTGAAGTCCTGTGTTTTATGTCAGAAACTATAACTCCACCTGAGCGACTTAGGCGCAAGGCTGTGGCTAACATGGCTTTAGTGGAGACAGGGACTGGGAGAGGAAGGCCAAGCTATCTTCAGGTGGCACTGTCCTGCCATTCTTGTGCTTGGGGTGCCACTTTCTCAGGGTGCCTTCTTCAGATTGGCGGGGCTGGGGGGGATGGACACTTCTTCCTCTGAGCTCCTGCAGCAGCAGGCCCATCTCTGCTTTATTCCTTCAGGCAGCCCGTGTTTCATTGACTGTCTTTCCCCTGAGCTGGAAATCTCAGTGACTCTCCTGAGCTGCCTCCCAAGCTACAGAGTCTGAGGGCTGGTCTACATTTAACATGCTACAGCTAAAGCGCTTCAGTATAGACTAGTGAGCCCCAAACTGTGGGGCATGTTCGGGAAGGAATTTGCGGAGAATGTTCTGGGGAGTGTGGTGGGGCCTGGGCAGCCTCCAACCCCGGGGGGCAGAGAGGGAGTACCACCCTGTCTGGCCCTGCCTCTAGCCTCAGCCCATAGCCCCATTCCTGGCCCCCCAACTCTTGGCCACGGCCCAGCCCCTCTCCTGGCCCCAGCTCCCAACCAGGACTCCTGGGGGGCAGGCAGATTGTATTATAGGCAGCCTCCCTCTATCTCACTAGGTCACTGGCTGCCAGTCTCCTCTCTCCCCTTCCACTTACTGTCTCACTGTGGGTGGGTGATCCTCTCCAAGTTCAGTGTGCAACTAGTGTCCCTGGGGCTGTGTCCCTTCAGCTGCCCAGACCACCTCCACTCTGGGGCACCCCTCCCCACCACAAGGAACTGGAGGGGTGGGCAGTCGGGGCTATCTTGAGCAGCTGCCTCCCTGAGAGCTGAGAGGGCAATGTGCCTGCTGGAGCGGGAGTTCTGTAGAGACTCCATTTGTTCTGACGTCCCTCATGCCACACCTGGAGTGAGATTTCTAGTTATGCTGTAAACACAGGCAGGAGACTGTTGCTGAGCAAAGTGCCCATAACGCACAAAGGTGGGTCCTAACAGCAGAACAAAGGCAAATCTGCTGCCAGCACCCTCCCTTCTTCCCTCCCTCTTCTAGCTGGCGTAATACCCTGGCCACCTGCCACCTTCCTTCCAGTGGGTCATATGAGCCCAGATTGCGCTGTCTGCTTGGTATCTCTCCATGCCTGCAGAGGGCAATGCTGGTGGGCAGACTCCACCAGTTGCTGCTGCATGCCCCAGCACTGGCACTAGGTCCATGCACCTAATCCAGCCCTAGGTAGGGACACTGAGTGAGGTAAGAATTGGATGTGCCTGGGGCAGTGGGTTCAGAGCCTGGAGCCAGGGCATTTGTCTGGCATGGGGGAGGCAGTGGGGATAGTCAGGCTGGAGTGTGAAGGGGCAGATCTTTGGGGGGTATGTCTCTACCATGTACCTTGGAGAGGGGGAACCAGACACCACCTAAAGCAGTAGTGTGTGGGTGGGGGCTGGAGACCAGACCCTATGGGTCTGCCAGGGAGGGACAGCCAGGGCACAGGAGTTCTGTTTGCTCAGTGTGTGTTGCTCTCTCTGGACTGCAGTTGTCAAATGTGACGGTGCTTTCCCTGAACATAGTCCGTTCACACTCAGGGCTGCACAGTGCATGCTGTCCCCGTTGCCCCAGGAACAGCACGGACGGCTCCTGTGCAGGGCTCCAGAAGTAACAATGGCACACTATAAAAACAGTAACTCTCACAGTTCCCCTACAAAGGTTGGTGGGCTCTTATTCTCCCACTGGATATAGAGAATGAGGCATGGGCAGGGGCATGGAGCGGCTTGTGCACAGGAGCCCTGACTCCTAATGCTGTGCTGGGAACAGTCCCTTGGCTGGCAGCAAAGCAAATTACCCAGAAAAAAGGCTACTGTCGTTCCAGAGAAGAGCCTCCCTGGGGAGTTCCATGGCATAGCTGTTGTGGTACTGTTATATTGCTGTTGGAATGCAGTAAACTTCCCTGTGTGGAACAGCCTTCAGTAACCTGTCAGTGTCTTCCCTCCCTGCTTGTGCTAAATCCTGTCGGTCACGCTGTACTCCTTTCCCCGACTCAGCCCAATGCATGTCTTTGTTCTGGGGGTGGTGAGCCCTTTAGGTTGGCCGAGGTCAGTGCCTCCCAGCCCTGAGGCAGGTGCTTTCTTCGGGGATTCACTGCTGAGGAAGCAACAGACTTTGGGTTGGATTCTTTCTATCCTCCCTTTGTCCTTTCTTCTTACTCAGCCAAGGTGCCTCATGCCTCTTTGCATTCGTTCCCACTGGCTCCCTCTCAGTGACCTCTGGACTGGAGGTGTGTTCACCACAATCCCAGCTGCCAGTTACTTAACTCTGTTCTGAAAGGGCAGCTAAATCAGCTTTCTTAGCTGCCAAAGGTGTGGGGGCGTACAGGAGAGCGTCAGTTCTGATGCTGGCTCTCTGTCTCCTGCCCACACACACAGTTCCTGCAGGTGACAGACAGCACTCCATGTCCCCCTCCTCTTAGAAGGGGATAGGCCCACAAAGCTCTCCCCTCCTTGAAAGAGACGGGATGAAGAGAGGAGAGGACTTGCAGAGAGGGGTAATCAAAAGCATCTGATCCCTGGTCCCTGGCATCCCCTCTGACTTGTCTGTGGGGGTGGGGCTCTATGCAGCTTCTCTCTTAAGATCTTGCACCCTTGTAGCTCCCCTGGGCAAGGCTCTGACACTCACCAAGGCTCTGCTCTTCTCTCATTGCTAGGCAGGTGTGTAGGTGAAGGACTATGTCCACAATGGTGTACCCAAGGGAGGAGAAGCTGGACAAGCTGAGTCAGGAGGAGATCATCTGCAACACCAAGCTGGTGATGCAGGGGCTGGAGGCCCTCAAGAACGAGCACAACTCCATCCTGCATAGCCTGCTGGAGACCATCAAGTGTCTGAAAAAGGATGAGGAGGCCAACCTGGTGCATGAGAAATCCAATCTGCTCCGCAAGTCGGTGGAGATGATTGAGCTGGGTCTTGGGGAGGCTCAGGTGAGTGACGGGGAGGCATGGTAGCAAGCACATGGTAGGGGTGACCCGGGGGTCTGGGATAGGAGGGCAGACAGTACCGTGCCATCCCCAGGGGCTACAGAATCCTCTGCCAGATCTGAGCTTGGCAATGACTAATCTCTGTCTGGAGAGGCAGATGGGGCCAGGGTGCAGCGTAGTGGGGCTGCCCTGCGGGGGGGAGGCTGTGCTGGTTCTCCTGCTGGACTACTGATGTTGCCGTTGGCTCTCTTGGCCCAGGTGATGATGGCTCTGTCCAGCCATTTGAATGCAGTGGAGTCAGAGAAGCAGAAGCTGCGCGCCCAGGTGCGGAGACTGTGCCAGGAGAACCAGTGGCTGCGAGATGAGCTGGCCAACACTCAGCAGAAGCTGCAGCGCAGTGAGCAGACGGTGGCCCAGCTGGAGGAGGAGAAGAAGCACCTGGAGTTCATGAACCAGCTGAAGAAATACGACGAGGACGTCTCGCCATCGGTAAAAGTCATTGCTGCAGGGGGCTCTGACTCCCAGAGCCATCCCACAAGGCTGAGCCACGGGATGGACGGGCCCTCCAGGAGTGCCCAGCATCCATGGCTTGCGCTCTGGACATCTGGCAGCGTGTCACAGTCCTGCCCCCCAGGACTCCTCTAGCCCCAAAAAGGGAGTGCGCTTTCGCCTGCCTGAACCAGGGTCTGTCTGCTAAGGAGCCAGCTGTGATGTGGGACCCTGCTGCCAGGACCGGGAGTGAGACTTGAGGTCGGGGGGTGGGCTCACTGACCACGGGGGGACTGAGCCCATGGGGTGGGGGGAGCACCTGCCTGACCTCAGTGGGGACTGGACCCTGCACAGGGTGAGGTGGGGAGCTATCTTACTGGGGTGCTGGCACTTTACACTGATGGTTCTTCCCCTCCCCCTGCCAGGAGGAGAAGGAAGGGGACTCCACAAAGGACTCTCTGGATGATCTGTTCCCGAATGAAGAAGAGGATCACGGCCCAGGAAGTAAGTGGTTCCAGTCCCCCCATCCCCATCCTCTGTCCTTCTCTGTCTGTGGTCTGTCTGCTGGGGCCTGTAGTAAGAGCCCTGGCTGGCTTGAGGTGAGTGGGTAGCCCAGCCTGGCTGGTGCTGTGAGCCCAAGCGGTGTGTGGCCTGTGCCCAGTGTCCACCACCAGCCTGGTTACTCGTGTGTGTGTTGGCAGTGCCCCACCAGCACAGCAGTGCGGCAGCAGCTGCCCAGCAGGGTGGCTACGAGATCCCAGCACGCCTGCGCACCCTCCACAACCTGGTGATCCAGTACGCCTCGCAGGGGCGCTACGAGGTAGCTGTGCCACTCTGCAAGCAGGCACTGGAGGACCTGGAGAAGACATCAGGCCACGACCACCCCGATGTGGCCACCATGCTCAACATCCTGGCACTGGTGTACAGGTGAGCGTTGGGATGGGGAGCAGAGCCCTGCCACTTCTTCCCCATCTACCAGTGCAGGAGTCTGGCAGATGTGGGCCTCCTGCATCTGGCAGAGTCTCCATTTGGAAACTGCTTTGGGTCAGGTGATGGCCATGAAGCCCAGGCCCCGTTAGCCTGGGGTGGGCTTTGCAGAAAGCCGTGGAAGGGCTGGGATTTGGGGAAAGCTGTAGGGCATGGGGAGGGATGGGAGAGGGCAGGCTGGAATGGGGGTACAGCTGTGGTTGTTGAGGCTAATTGGGAATTGGAAAAGGCTGCAGGATTGCTGGGGGGACTGTTGTTCCAGGTGCCATGTGCTCAGAGTCCCAGCACTTTAGACCTGCACCGTGACTCACTGACTTTGTGCCGCAGGGATCAGAATAAATACAAAGAGGCAGCCCATCTGCTGAATGACGCACTCTCCATTCGTGAGAAGACGCTGGGGAAAGACCACCCTGCAGTGAGTATCTGCTGCCCTGGCCCTGGGGGCACATGTCCTCTGCTGGCTGGGGAGTGGGGGCCAGGTGGGTAAGAAGCATGTCACGTTCCCCCCCATTCTCCGTGATACACCTGGCTGGGCTGCTCACTGATTGCACAGCAGGCTGCCACGAAAAGCCCCAGGTGGCAGGGAATGGGGCTCAGGCACTGGCCATGGAGCACCCCTTGGCATTCTGCCCCGCTATACCATGCTGGGGGATCAGGTGAGGGCACATGCAGTCCCAGTCCTGACTCCAGCACTTTTGGGAGGAGTTTGGGTTTTACCCTGGGCATCGTGGATAACTCTGTGCTGCTTCCCCAACGTGCCTGGCACCTGCAGCTGGGTACAGGCTGCTCCTCCCTGGCCCGGTTAGCTGGGCAGAGTTGCTGTGTGCTGCCAAGCTGCCGCTGTGCTTCGCCCCAGCGGCTGTAATGGTGAGTCAAAAGAGACCAGGATGGCCTTGCTCCCCACCTCCTCCTCTCCCCCAGCACATTCCTTCTGGTTCCTTCTCACTTCAGTGGGGTGGGGCTTGTTCCTGTAGGTGGCAGCGACCCTCAACAATCTGGCTGTTCTTTATGGCAAGAGAGGAAAGTACAAGGAGGCAGAGCCACTGTGCAAGCGAGCCCTGGAGATCCGCGAGAAGGTACCAGCCTGAGCCCTCCCTGAGTGCACGTATACACCCTCACCCCTCCTGATGGGCTGCTCCCCATCCCTGAGATCTGGGAGAAGGTACCAGCATCGCCCTCCCGCAACTCCTCCTAGCAGTCTGCCCGGAGTGGGAGGGTGGGGAGATGAGTTCATGATTTGAGGACTTCAGTATCTCAGCCAGAGGTTATGGGTCTGTTACAGCAGTGGGCAGGTGAGGTTCTGTGGCCTGCAATGTGCAGGAGATCAGGCATGATGGTCTCTTCTGGCCTTAAAGTCTGAGTCCCCAGTGCCCTGAAAAACATCCAGCAGGTCCCTGTAGTTTCCCTCTGCCCCCAGTGCGCAGACCTCTACCACCTGCTCTCCTCCGGCCTCCAGCTTTGTTTTGTAGTGCCAGGGTCTCCATCTCCATTCACTGCCAATGAACCATCTCTCTGAATCTCCCTGGCATTTGGCCACCATGTGGCTACAGGCCATGCTGACTGAGGGACCAGCTGGAGTCTACTTGTTCCCTGCCTTTTAGCTTCAGGGAGTGCTGGGCGATGGCTGGCATGCTAGAGTGTTCCTCAGTAGAGTAGGGTGTTCCCAGGAGTCCAAGGAGGAGCAGCCATGGTGTCCCCATGGGGCCTGCAGTGATCTTGAAGAGGCTGCTGTCTGAGGCCTCCCTTCTCTGGCTTCTCCAGGTTCTAGGCAAAGACCATCCAGACGTGGCCAAGCAGCTGAACAACCTGGCGCTACTGTGCCAGAACCAGGGCAAGTACGAGGAGGTGGAGTACTACTACCGCCGGGCACTGGAGATCTACGAGAGCCGCCTGGGCCATGACGACCCCAACGTGGCCAAGACCAAGAACAACTTGGTGCGTCTGCAGGGAGTGGGGACTGTCTGGGGGGCATAGGGTGGCATCTGGGTCAGTGAGAGAGGAGCTGGGGGAGCTGACTGGGGGGCCTGGAAGAGCTGACTAGGGGGTATTCATGGTCTCACGTGGCCCAGTGGGGCTTGAAAAACTCTCTCTATTGGCTGCAGGCCTCCTGCTACCTGAAACAAGGCAAATACAAGGATGCTGAGGTGCTGTACAAGGAGATCCTCACCCGTGCCCATGTGAAGGAGTTTGGCTCTGTGGATGGTATGTACAGCTGGAAAGGGTGGGGGGGAAGTCGGGAGCCTGGCCATAGCTCTCTGGGGAATTGTTCCCCATTCCAGTTGTGGGACTGGCTCTATGCAATGTCCCCTCTGCTGGCAGGGCGAGTCCCTGCAAAGCCTGCTGTGCTCTGCACCCTGCCTGGGCTTGTCTCCATGCAGTTCAATGCTCTCAGCCACCTGACTGGGAAGGGAGAGAGCCCCCATTCCTCCTGCAGGGCTGGCACCATGGGATCTAACCAAAGACCTTACAGAGCTCAGTGACTCTGTACATTGTGGCTAACAGCTGTCCTTGCGCCGCCATCCCTGCGCATGGCACCGCCCTGCCCCTCTTCCTCAACCATACAGGATAAGAGGAGCCCCAGAGTGGCTGGAGGCTTTCCCCAGGGCTAAGGGGAAGGTCATTTATGTGTGGAGAGCAGGTCAGTGACTATGGAACCAGCAAGGGATTAGCAGCCCACGAGCAGGGATACAGCCCCTGCTGGGGTTGGGGAGAGCCCCACAGGCAGGGTCCTGTGGAGAGAGCCAGAGAGGTGCGTTCTGAAGCCAGTGCCCCCGGGATCCTGGCTGGTTTCTAGGTGGGGTGTGGTGCTGCAGCGTGTGGCAGGGTGGAGCTCCGGAGCGAGGTTGTGAACAGCACTCTGTTGTGTTTGCCCCACAGATGAGCACAAGCCGATCTGGATGCACGCGGAGGAGAGAGAGGAGATGAGCAAGGTGAGAGCAAGAGGTCAGATCAGCACAGTCTCTGACAGTAGA
Source organism: Eretmochelys imbricata (assembly GCF_965152235.1). Taxonomy (NCBI): domain Eukaryota; kingdom Metazoa; phylum Chordata; order Testudines; family Cheloniidae; genus Eretmochelys; species Eretmochelys imbricata. The sequence continues at coordinate 208,577,504 of NC_135574.1, read as the reverse complement.
GACAGCCCAGTGGCTCAGCTTGTATGCCGGGGGTGGGGAAGGTCCTGTCCTGGGAGCTGGAGTCTCTTCTCTTCCCTAGGGGCAGGAGGGGAGTCTCTGCTTTCTGTAACCCCTCTGGAGCAGCAGGTGCTGCAGCTGGTCACAGCCAGCAGGGGGGCAGCTGGGACAGGGCATAGGCATAGGGAAGGAGGCCGGGTGCTGCAGCTGGGCAGGGGCATAGCAGAGGTGGGGGTGCTGCAATTGCTCCTTGTACCTGTGTGGGAAGGAGGGCTGTGCTCTGGCAGGGGGGAGGCCGCTATGTGTCTCGCTGTGCCTGCATGTTTTCTGTTTGCTTGTAGTGCTCTCCCTAGGACACTCTGGACAGAGGAAGATGGCGGAATGACAGCGTGTTTCTGTGCCAGAGACTTAGCTTCCAGCCCCAAAGGGCCACAAAAGCCCAGCTCACTCCTGGGGTAGCCCATAAGGCTGATCAGGAGAAAGGGAACCTGAGAGGAGAGGCAGACAGGACTGGGAAGAGGCTGCAGTCTGCTGCCTCCATCATCTCCCCAGAGAACCTTCTGCAGTGTGCTACTGGAGCCAGAATGGGACCTAGAGTTCTCCCCGGCACCCTGGTCCTTCCAGTCCAGCTCTGAGCGAGGGCAACGCAAACCATGCCAGCATCTAGAGCCCCAGAGAGCACAGGGCCTTGGGAGCCAGGCTGCCTTCCTCAGGGCAGCAGCCCTGGTTCCCTGGCGAATGGGAATTGACCCCAGCAGCTGTGAGAGAGAGGGAGGTGCACTCCTGAGATGGACTGAGCTAAACAGACATACGGAGCAGGTGTCCCTTCTTAGGCAGCAGGCAAGACGCAGGAGCCCCCAGCACACCTCTCTCACCCCTCTCCCTGTGCAAATGCAGCAGGGAGGCCTCTCTCAGGTCTCTCGTCTGTGTGCGCAGACCCTGGACTGGGAGCCGGCAGTCAGGATTGGCAGAGTAGTTGTCTAGATAGCCAGGCTGGAGTTTGAGAGCTTGAGTAACTAACTCTGAACGCAGCAGGTGCTCGGCCCTCTGAGATCCCACCCTGTTTCTGGGAGCTGTCCCAGCTTCTATCCTGCACAGTGCAGTCTAGTCTGGAGGTCTCTCTCTTGGCCTTTGTGTGCCCCAAGCTGCAATCTCTTCACCTCCCAGCGTAGCCCACGTAGGATGCTGAGGGCCCCTTGAGAAGCAGAGCACCATGCTGGGCAGGGGGTGCTGCAGGGCACAGGACTGCCGAGACTAGCACGCAAGCTGTAAAGAATCGTTGCTGCTCTAAGCTGGCTCGCCCCTTGGCTCTGTGCTGCTGCACCCACTGCTCCACCTAAGCAGGGGGTGGCCCCTGGGCCGTGCTGCCAAGAGCCTGCTGGGTTGATACCAGCATTTATTGTAAGCCACTGCGTCGATGCTCAGTTCCAGGTCAGCTGGCCGTGCGGGTAGCCTGGGTTAGACAAGGCCTCTGGGAAAGAGGAGGGAGTGATATGATAGTTGTCAAGGCAAAATTTCTAGCACCCGATCGCATTCGTGGGGTCTCCTCCAGTGGGGGGTGCCAGTTCTGAGCAGTGAGGAGTTAGCTGTGGAGGAGGGAGAGCCTTTTTGGCTCCAGCTGAGGCCTTTTGTGGATGACTAAATCAAACGTAGGGCTTGGAGCTCTTGTTGGAGCTTGTTAATGTCTCCCGAAAGGAGGGCTGGTGCCAACCCTTGACACTGGTGGCCGTGCTGAATGTCATCCTGCCTGGAAGCAGCCTTGGGAGCTAGGTGATGGAAAAGGTGGTGGTGAGGCAGCCTTGGCATTGCCCGGAGGCCAGGCCTGCTGCAACTTTTCCATCCCTGCCCATCTGTCCTAGCGCTGTGCAGGGCCGTGAGACGATCCAGCCGCGGATGAAGGTCAGGTGACAGTGCTGAGCCCATTAGTTGCCTGTGATGCCATTGCCCATACTGTTCTGTTGACTCCGTTGTGGCCCCTGACTGGGGTGACTGGGCTTGCTCCTGAGGGCTTCTGCACCTGGCTACCTTGTCACCTAGGCTGAGGCCACTGCTGTGCAGAGCTCCCCAGGGTACTGTTGTGCGTCCCCTCCTCCGTGTGCAGGTGAGGTTCTGGAGGTTGCAGTACAACCTGCCCAGATGGTGCAGGGTCAGTGCTCTCCCAGGGCTGGCTGAGGGCTGGCTGGAGGCTCACCCAGAGAAGAGATGCTGCTGCTCGTGTTTGAGGGGCAGATCTCTAGAGATTGACAGATGACATTTGGCCACCTCTTGTCAGTGGAGCTTGCTGCTCGGCTGCTTTCAGGGTATGTTGCTATGTGGAGGTCTACCTGCACTGCTAGCCTTGGTGTGTGGGATTGCTGCTCGGAGTGGCTCCGTGTCCTGTTGCTTTCCCTGTGCACCCAGAGCTCCATGGCCAGGTACGCTGTGAGCCCCGGCTCACAGGTTCGGAGATGAGGAGCTGCCAGGATATAAAGGGGTCTGGTGAGCCTGCAGCACCCTTCCTGTCTGCGTGTGCCAGGAGGTTCTGGGGAAGGCCCTTCTTTCAGAAAGGCATGTCCCCCTGCTCTCCGTGGGCCTTAGTGTTGCTTTGACAGATGGGAGCAGCTCCCTTACCAGGGGGACTTGGAGGTGACACAGCAGCTCAGGCTAGTAGACCACTCAGGCCTTTAGTCACCAACATCCCTGTCTGAGCCCTGAGGGTTCACATCTGCTTACCCACCTCTGGGCCCTGCCTCCCCGGCCTTGTGCAGCTCCATACGCACGCAGTCCCAGAGCTGAACTTCTGGCCTGGCGCCTACACTTTTAACTTGGAGCGAGAGAAATGAGCTGGCCCTATGGCTCTCCTGCTGCCACCTCAGGACAAGACTCTGCCACAAGGAGGTTCCACCAGGGTCCTGAAATTGCCTTGGCCTGTGTGGGGCAAGGTGGCTTCTTATGCCTGTACTGCCCCTTTCTGCTCCTAGCCCAGAGCAGCTCTGAGCTCCAGCTGGGAAGGAGTGGCTCCAGCACCCAGCTTTTCTGGGCGCTGGGTTTGAGTGGTGTGCTCTCTTATCACGGGCCAGGACTGGGCCTTCTCTCCCCTGTACAGGGCTGAGATGATTTCCAGGCTACTGCTAAGCATAGAGACTGTGGGGGGCTCTGTCTCCTGCTCCACCTCCTCCAGGTGAACTCTAATGGAGGTGGCTTCGTGTGTTGGGCATTCTGCAGTGCAGAAATGCTGGTGCCAGCCGTCCCCCAGGACATACTGTGGCGCCCACCACAAGCTAGCAGCAGTGGGCTGGGTGTAAGGCGAGAGCTGTGTTGTGGCCAGTGGGAGACGTGTGTGCTAGCCTAACCCACAGGTGGTCCCTGTTCCCTTGAGCTGTGCTCTCTTGGTTCTGCGTAGCACTAGCCGAGCCCCTGGGTTGAGGGGTGTTGCTCCCATTCCCTCCCAGGCCTGGAGACCCTCCCCCTGCCATACCTGGTTGCCTGTCTGTTTTCTCCTATTAAAAAGCATCATACCCATTTTGGCAGAGCTTCACTTTCTTTCTCTGTACTTACCATTTCACCGAACATCACGATGGGGCTGAATGCGTGGGTGGGGTGGATTTACTAGCGTCCAGGCAGCGGCGGGGGCACATGTGGGGATTGGGCAGGGCCAAGGCAGGAGCTGTGCCCCCTGGGGAGGGAGGGTACTGGGCATGGCAGTGGCAGCTGGAATGGTCCTGGGCTCACGGTTTGGGACATGCCCCCTGGTAGGAATAGCCTCACTTTCCCCGTGATATGGGGGCTGGGAGGGAGCTCTGTGGTGATGCCATCCTGGGGTGCTGCAGCAGATATCCTGGCTGGAGAATCAGCTGGTGTTTAAAGGCAGGGCGAGGAGATACACAGAGTCTGTGCCCCAGCCCTTGTCTCCCGCTGTGAGCGTGCTATAATTGGGATGCTACCAGAGCCCGGACTGCAGCCCACCCCCGAACATCTACACTGCAATTTCATATTCCCTCAGTCTGAGCCGTGGGAGCCTGAATCAGCTGGCGTGGGCCAGTCCCCGGTGTTTTATTGTATCAAGAGGCGGCACGTAGACCTTACTGGAAATAGCAGGCAGTCAGCGGGAGAAACTCCGTTGCTGGGGTCTTGAAGCATCCAAGCAAACAGTCTGTGGTTCAATACAGCCAAGTGTAAATGTATCATCTTGTAATGTAACAAGGAATGTAGACCGTGCCTACGTGATGAGGGTCTCTACCCTGGCAAGCAGTGACTGAAAAAGATGTGAGGGTCATGGTGGATGATTGGCTGCACATCAGCTCCCACTGCATCACTGTGGCCAAAAGCACTAATGCGATCCTGGGACGCATGCACGGGAATCTCGAGTAGGAGTAGAGAGGTTATTTTACCTCTCTGTTTGGCACTGGTGTCAGTGCTGCTGGAGTCTGTCCAGTTCTGGTGCCCACGGTTCAAGAAAGCTGTTGCTAAATTGCAGAGGGGTCAGAGAAGAGCCGCGAGAATGTTTAAAGGATTAGAAAACCTGCCTTAGAGTGATAAGCTAAATAGACTGAACTCTTAGAGTCTAACAAAGAGAAGGTTGAGGGGTGACTTGCAGACAATCTATAAGTACTTACAGTGGGAAGGAATATTTCACAATGGGCTCTTCAGTCTAGCAGACAAAGGTCTAACACAACCCATGGTTGAAAGCTGAAGCAGTCAGTGTTTTGTCATTGCCAGGGGCTGAGTGGTGTGCTCCAGGTTGATGGTATGTGGGCAGGGTTGGCCCCAGGCCCCATGGATGGGGTGAGGCCTGTACCCGCTAGGGTTGTTTAGCCTCCCGTTCTCTGTCCGGGGCGGTCTAGCTGTTGACCTCATAACTGTGCCATCCTGTGGCCGAGGTGGTCATGCTGGGGACTGGCAGCACCTGCTCTAGCTCCACCAGCCCCAGAGCCCATTATTCTGACTGGCCATGCAGGAAGGAGGAACTGCAGCTAGATGTCCAGCAGGGCACACCTGGGCTCCCATGCAGAGGGAGGGCTGGGTGTAGCCTCTCACTGTCCCCACATCTGACATGGCTGACGTGCTTCCCCTTGTGGTCTTGGAAAGGCTGAGTTAGCCTGGGCTGATCCTCTGGCCAGGCGAGGAAAGCCAGCCTGGAGAGAAAGGGTGTGTCTGAGTGTCCCCGCTGGCTGCCTGCCCTGGGGCTTGGAGTGACAGGCCCAGGGGCTGGAATTCCTCCAAAGGGAGTGGCTCTGCCCTGTGGGAAGGTTCCCTGGGCTCACTCAGGCCAAAATGACAGGTTTCAGAGTAACAGCCGTGTTAGTCTGTATTCGCAGAAAGAAAAGGAGTACTTGTGGCACCTTAGAGACTAACGAATTTATTTGAGCATGAGCTTTCGTGAGCTACAGCTCACTTCATCAGATGCATACCGTGGAAACTGCAGCAGACTCTATATATACACAGAGAATATGAAACAATACCTCCTCCCACCCCACTGTCCTGCTGGTAATAGCTTATCTAAAAGCCATTTCCAGCACAAATCCAGGTTTTCTCACCCTCCACCCCCCCACACAAATTCACTCTCCTGCTGGTGATAGCCCATCCAAAGTGACAACTCTTTACACAATGTGCATGATAATGAAGTTAGGCCATTTCCTGCACAAATCCAGGTTCTCTCACTCCCTCACCCCCCTCCAAAAACCCACCCCCATACACACACAAACTCACTGTGAGTGAGTTTGTGTGTGTATGGGGGTGGGTTTTTGGAGGGGGGTGAGGGAGTGAGAGAACCTGGATTTGTGCAGGAAATGGCCTAACTTCATTATCATGCACATTGTGTAAAGAGTTGTCACTTTGGATGGGCTATCACCAGCAGGAGAGTGAATTTGTGTGGGGGGGTGGAGGGTGAGAAAACCTGGATTTGTGCTGGAAATGGCTTTTAGATAAGCTATTACCAGCAGGACAGTGGGGTGGGAGGAGGTATTGTTTCATATTCTCTGTGTATATATAGAGTCTGCTGCAGTTTCCACGGTATGCATCTGATGAAGTGAGCTGTAGCTCACGAAAGCTCATGCTCAAATAAATTCGTTAGTCTCTAAGGTGCCACAAGTACTCCTTTTCTTCAGGCCAAAATGATCTCACTGGGGCCTGGAGAAGCCACCTAGACTGGAGTGAGACTCTGAAATGGGAGGGGCTTGATGTGCAGAGCTGTGAGCCCCACTGCCCTCCCTGGGCGCTCCCCCCTCTGGTAGCCAGGACCCTCCGAGCCTAGCTCCGGCCCCTGGGTGAGGATCTGGCCCTTTAAACCAGCCCAAGGACTGAGTTCTGAATGTTTGCGCACTTGGCTGTCTCCTTTGTGCAGTGCTTAATTTGTAATGAAAGAGGTGCCGAGGCTCCAGCAATTTGTTTACATTCATAACCGATGCAGCAAGCCCAGCAGTGCCAGGGCTGTGAACTGCCAAGCCTAGAGATCATGGGGCTCAGGCCTGGCACAAACTAAGCCCTGCCTTTGTGCCCCGGTGACTGTGGGGTCAGAGGGCACTGCCACCCGGGGTGCTCAGAGCCATCTGCCCTGGGCTTAGGTCCGTTTCAGCCCCAGCATTGCTGGCCCCACTCGGGCTGGCGTGGAAACCAGCCACGGTGCTTGTGAAAATCTCCGTGAGCAGTGGCTGGGCAGGAAAGTGCCAAAGTGCCATGCCCCAACAGGAGGATGGGCTCTAGGGATGGGGACTGGGATGGCTCAGGTGGGCTCTCGGGAGCTCAGGCTGGATGTAGAGGTCCTCTGGGGGGCCCCATAGAATTGGGAGGCAGGGATGGAAAGTGGGATGTTTAAATGTTGAGCTGCTGCTGGCCACAGCAATCAGGGTAGGGCTCAGTCCAGCATGGGGTGGGGCTGTTCTGGGGGCCTGAGGCAGGTGCCATGGGGCTACTCTAGCTAACCTCTCTTCTCCTTCCCTTGCAGAGCAAACAGAGAGACGGTGACCCCTATGCAGAGTACGGCAGCTGGTATAAAGCCTGCAAAGTCAGCAGGTAAGGTGGGGCTCGGGGAGCTAGGGGACCATGGCATCAGCCCTGGCAAGCAGCCCCTCTGGAGCCAAGGTGCTGCCCCGCCAAGCCCCCATCGCAGTAATAGCCCCTGCGGTGCTTTCCTTGCATCATGCTGGCTGTCAAGGGTTGGCACTGTCAAGGGTTGGCCTCTTTAGCTTGATTACTTTATCCTGTATGTAAATTTACTTTCATTGCCCTCTGCCTGTGAGGATCCAAAGAGTGTGCCATGTTGCTGCAGATCTTGGCTCTCTCACCAACAGAAGTTAGTCCAGTAAAAGACATTCCCTCCACCCCCGTGTGTCTCCGTAACCAAGCCAGTCGGACAGGGGAATCCACATTCCTCTCTCCAGGGCAGGCTGGACATAGGAACCGCCTCTCAAACACACGTGAAGAACCTATTTCCAGCAGGTGTCCCTAACTCTGTGCCCACCCCATCCATAGTCACTCGATGATTTTCAGGGCCAGCATGTCACCAGCTGACACATGCTATCTTACCTGACACTTTAGAGACGTAGTCTGATGACAGTGAGTTGGGGCAATGAGTGTCAGGCTGAGCTATGTATGGGGTGCCCTCTGCCAGTTGGCCAGAGCGGCTGTGAGGGCCACAGGTGCTCCTCAAGGGCGTGTAGCGTCTGTGTGTTCACAATGCCTTCAGGGAGAGTTGATGGCTGGGCCCTCCTGTGCAGCGTGGCCCATCCCAGAAGGCCTGGCCAGGCGCCTGGTGGCTCCATTCCCCGCTTTCCCACTCCAGTCTGCCAGAGGGGACCAGCCCAGCTATGGCTCTCCCCTGGAACGCTCTCAGGGACTGCTACAGAGCTGAGTCTTCCCAGCGTGGCAGGGGCCCCAGCCACAGCAGAGGAAGGGGTGCCAGCCAGGAGCCGCTGGGGGGATAGATGGCTGCTGCCTGAGCCTCACATTTCCTCTCGCCCCCAGCCCCACAGTGACCACCACCCTGCGGAACCTAGGCGCTTTGTACAGGCGCCAGGGCAAGCTGGAGGCAGCAGAGACGCTGGAGGCATGTGCAGTGCAGTCTCGGCGGCAGGTAACCCCTGGGATGCCCTGGCAACCTGGGCAGTGGGATGGAGCTGAGGGGCGGGAGAGGGGTTGCTCGCTGGCACATCCCCTCAGAGTGGCAACAGGATCTCTTGGAGTGGGGCCCTGTGATGCCTACCCCCAGCCAGGCTCCCTAGGCCCGGTGGGTTTAAATCCATGCAGTCCCATTGGCTCCCCCTGGGGCTGGGGCTTGGGAGAGACGTTCAGGGGTGTCTGTGGTACAGCAAGGAGCTGGAATTCGGGAAATGCTCCTGCCACAGATCTGTTAGACTGGCCAGTAGCTTGGGAGCCATTCATCTGCACCACAGAGGTTGCTGGGGAGAGGGGAATTTTCCGAGACAGAGGCGTGAAGAGCTCAAACTGACCGTTGGACACGCAAGGTCCCAGGCCTGGCAGTGCAGCCGAGGGCTGGGTGAGCGGAGTGACTGAGCGGCTCATGAATGGGTGACTGCGGGGGCTGGAAGGTAGCAGAGTGTGCACTGGTCTGTTTAGAAGGGCTCCGGCAGAGATCCCGGGAACTGCAGAGCTGGAAGCATGGCTCGTACCGGTGGAGGGGGTTGGAGGGTTAATAAATAGAACGCTGAAGCCCCTGGCTGAATGTGAGACGATAGCCTGACTGGCATGGCTTCGGCAAAGGGCACTAGTGCCCCTCGGAGCTGAACACATCAGCAAAACAGCTGCTGAGCGGGAGCGGCTGGACCTTCCACGAGATCACTCCCAAAAGGCTGCTCGGGAGGGACACCAGGCTGCTAGCTGCAGAGGGGTGTAGGTGATGGCCGGTGGGACTGTGTCCGGTCATTCTGCTAGCCAGAGCCCTCCAGCCAGGCTCTGTCCGGCCTGCGTGTAATGCTCTAGCCGGCCCATTCAGTGTGGTGAGCTAGGTGGAGGGGGCGCCCTTCTCTCTCCTCTGCCTGCAGCAAGTCTCTCTTGGGCTGTCCCTTCCCTGCTGTGTGTGGTTGGCTTTGCGCTGCCTCCTTCGGGCCCAGCCCCCCGAGAGCGTTCTGGCCCTGGAGATGGGGGCAGGGGGATGGGCCGTGCCACATCCTGGGGCAGATGGTGGCACTGGCTCTCAGTAGCAGCGAGGGGCCAGCCCTGACATGCATCCTCTTGTGCTGACCCCTCTGCAGGGCATTGACCCCATTAACCAGACCAAGGTGGTGGAGATTCTGAAGGAGGGAGCCAGCGCGGAGAGGAGGAGGAGCCGCGACAGTCTGGGGGGCAGTGTCAAGTATGAGAACGCCACAGACGGTAGCGAGGAAGTGAGTATGGGCGTGCAGTGGACCGGGGTAAGTACAAGTCCACCATCAAGAACTGCCTAGGCCAGCCGGGAGAGGCAGGGGGCAGCACTTGCCCAGGGGCCCTGGCCGCAGTGCTGCCCCCTGCAGTCTCAGGAGCTGATGGCCTGTCCTGGCATCCCTGCCTGCCTCATTCATTCCCTGCACCTTGCCCTGCCCTCTCTCGCCATTAGCCAGCCGGGCCAGGTAGAGGAGCGCCTGGCAGTCGCTCCGAGGGGAGACTCCTGCTCTGAGGGGCTGCTGAGCCTGCCGTTGGAAATGTCCAGAATGAAGCAGCCCTGGCTTGCCCCTAACCCAGACTTGGCATCCCCTTTAACACCCTCCTGGCTATGTCTGCATCGCACACGGACTGCCAGCCCTGAGTGGGATTCCTGAGGGAGCCTGGCAGACAGCTCCTGTGCCCTGGGGTGGGCAGCACTCTGAGAGCACCCTGCTGGGGTGGGAGGGGGTGTGTGCGTGTGTGTGTGACTGGTGAGTGGGTTATAGCTGCAGGTAACTCCCTACCCTCACTACTGCCCCAGGAGGCTGAAAGCCATACATCCCTCCCAGCGTGTGCCCCCTTATGATACATTGCCCCCTAGTGGCGTCAGTCTAAGGGAGGGGTCGAGAGTTAGGGCTCAGTGGGAGCACAGGCAGGGAGGGCAGGAGTGTCTCCAAAAGAGACTGCTCGTGACCCTGGTGGTGGCTTCCATCCGGCTCTGGAGGCCAGGGCAGGCTTGCTCTGAAAGGAGGCAGCCTTTCTGTTTCCATTGCTCAAAGGGGCACCAGCCTCCTGGCCCAGAGGAGTGGGCATGTGAGTCTAGCTCGGGGTGCAGTGCACAGGGTCAGACTCATGAGGGGCAGTGGGGAGAGTGTGGGGCACGTGGTGCTAGGGAGAGGGTGTGTGTTCTGGCTCGGGGGAGCTGTGGCACTGTAGCTAGTTTCTGGGCATATCCGAGCTAAAGGACGAGGGCACGGCGCATGGTGGGGGACGGGCTTGGCCTAGGCTAGGCAACTCCTGGCTGCTGTGACCCTGGCTACATTAACACACACCCCCACCTCCTCCATCAGCTCACTAACCCCACCCCACATGCACACCCTGCATGAGCCTCTCCTCCATCCCCACTTCCCACCTCCCTTGCCATGACGGCCAGGCAGCACCATGCCTCTCGCTCTCTTGATTGTGGATTGTACCCAAGTGGAGTAACCTCTATAGGCAATGTGGGGAGTCCCGGGGCTGGGAGCAGAGCTGGCAGGGAGCCCCCGACAGCTGCGAATAGGACTGGCGAGGAGCCCACAGGCTGGGAGCGGGGGAAGAGGGTCTATCCTTCAGGGGCAGCAGAGGTGGGGTTCTCCTTCCAGAGGATGGTGGTGGTCTCCTCTCCAGGCTGCGGTGCAGCTCCTTCTCCCAAGGAATGCAGGCAGCCTGCTGCTCTATGGAGGGAGGAGGCCAGGACAGCTGTCTCCCTGCCTGCCAGGGGAGGGGCTGGAGGACTGCCCCACCTGGATGGGTCTCTGAAGGGCACTGTCATCCCCCAGAGAGGGTGGATTGGGGGCTGCCAGGCTCTGGGTCCAGAATCCCCTATCACTGATCTCCTGGCTTGCCTTTCCCTGCGTGGTTCCTCCCATGCTATGTCTGCACTATGGTGCCCTTTTGATCTGCTTTGTTCTGGTGGTGGGCTGGGAGCTCTTTCCCTGAGGGGCTGCCCCAGATCACACCCTTTCTAGAGGCCCAGGCTATGCCACGTCCCAGCCCAAGCTGCTGCCCTAGCTGGGGGAAGGCGGTGCCTGCTGTCGTGTCCTGAGCCAGGGAGGCCTAGCAGTACTTCTCTTGCCTGGCTTGGCAAGCCATGGAATGAGGCCAAATGTAGCTCCAGGGAGGGCTGCAGCTCACAGCTGCCCCAGTTGAGGCTGAGCCCTGAGGAGGGAGGTGGGAGTCCCAGCCTGGTGGCTCAGTGCATTTCCCATTCCCCACAGCTCTGCTGCCTGCGGGCCTGGCTGCATGGCTGGCTTCCTCGCTCTTCTGCTCTGCAGGAGCTCTTACCCTTGGCTACGTGCCCTTCCCAGGGGTAGATGGATTCAGTTAACTTAGGATCTTGTCTCTCATGGGCAGTTGCTCCCTGCTCTGATCTGGATGATTCAGAAGTTCCACTTGTGGCTCTGATCCTAGCTACCCATCCCCTCGTGCGAACCCCCAGTCCTGCCTGTCTAACCCCCTGGGGCCAAAGGTTGTGTAGCTTCCAGTGGTCAAGTCAATGGGCAGAGAAGGCCCTCAAGTGCCAGAGACCTCTGTCCATGAACTGCTGTCCTGCCCTCCCCAGAGCAGCTCCCCATGGCAGCAGGTTTGCCCTGCAGTGGTTTGGGCAGGAAGGTAGCACCGAGACCTCCCAAGGGACGTGCTGCACGTGGGCCCTTTCTAACCAGCACTAGGCCTGCGGGGGCTTGAACACTCCGCAGGAGAGGGGGCAGGGGGCTCTGCTGGTATTTCATTAGCAACCCCAGCCCTGCCTAGCTACAGAGCCAGTGAAACTGTGGCTGCAGCCCAGCAAGCCAGCCAGGAACGGAGAGGAGGAGGATGGAGGCACTGCTTGTTAGGCACTGAACACCAGGGAGGGCGTAAGAGCTGACTGGGCCCGATCTGGAGCCAGCCTCCAGGGCCTCTCAAACCTTCCCAGGCCTCTGTGTCTGCACACAGGGAGCCTCTGTCCTGCCTGCTGCAGCTCTGCCCACTCACCCCCTTTAACTCCACGCATTTCAGGCCCCTGGCTGAGTCTTCCTGCTCCCCTAGGAATGGCCAGTGCCCAGTTGCAGGGCAGCCGTGTGTTCCGGCTCTGCCCGGGCTGGGGCACAGCCCCCGCCTACCCTCCAGGGTTACCTCCATCCTCACTATGGCCTTATAAATGATGTCTTTCTCCTCTCTGTGCACTAGGCTTAAATGCCTCCTGAGACTCCCTCTTTCCCTTCCACTACAATCACCTGGATGTATGTGTTGTACCTTCCGACTTTTCCTCCGCACCATCCCTCCTTCCACCGCTCCTGCTTTCCTCGGCAAGGACTCCGCGCCAGTCCCCAGCCTACCTTCCCAGCGCGTGAGGGGCACCACGGCACCCACAGAGGAGCACCTGGCTGCAGGGGGCTCAGCCGCAGTAGTCTGTCAGCCAGCGAGAGAGCAGGAAGAATCTGCACGGAGCTGCCTGCTCCCTCTGGCCAGGGCAGGGCCACTGCAGGGATCCCTCTGGCCCCCGACCTCTGCTTCTGTCCTTGTGTCACTGGGGCCTGGCCTGCTGATGGAAAGTGTCCTCGCTTCCTGGGTGTGCACCACATGCCCAAAGGAGCTCGCCTCCCCCCCATGCACACTCCCCCATCTTGCCACAGACTGCTCTGTAACACGCACACGCCCCGAGCCTGCCAGGCTTCTCCCCTAGCTGCCAGGGCACAGGGAGGCTAGGGGGTACGGTTTGGGGCGTGCAGGCCTGGGCCGCGTGGGGATCTGTGCTGGGCTGTGTGTGGGCACTTTGTTCCCTGTAGCCTTGTATCATGTTACAATGGGCCTGTGTCTGGCACCACTAGGCCGTGCTAGGCCAGAGACTGGGGCGAGCAAGGGTGGCTCTGCCCTGTGGGCTCTGAGGCCCTGCTCTGACTCACAGGATGGTAGCGCTGGGCTCTGGCTGGGGCGAGGACTGAAACAGGTGTCAAGGCTGAGGTGAGCAGAGGGCTGCCCAAAGCAAGGGGTCCTGCCCTGCAAGCAGGGGCTGTTGATCCAGACTCCCCGTCAGGGTTGGGGGCAGCATCGGAAGGGCCTGGGAGAGGCAGGGGCTGCGGGATGCAGACATGGGACAAGCACGGCTGCGTGTGGCTTGTTCGGTCCTGGCCTCTCTGCTGAGGCCGTAGGGCAGGGTGTCCAGCCTGGGCTCCCTTATGGCCCTGGCGTGACGGCGCTGAGAAACCGGTTCCAAGCCAGCCTGCGTTTCCCCTTAGCTCCGCTTGTGGGGGACGGGGAGTGGGGTGAAGCAGGGTGTGCTCTGCTGCTCCTTTAAGAGGAAGGGAGCAGGGAATGAAGGTGCAGAGGCTGGAGCCCTGTGTAGCCATAGTGGCAGGGGAAGGGAGCAGGCAGGCCGCAGCCGGAGCTCCCAGCAGAGTGGGACAGCAGGAGGCCCACACGGGATGGGGGCGCTCCACCTGCGGCAGGGTGAATTGCTTTGGGAGGAGCAGTAGGGAGGGCTGAGGGGATGCGGGGGGACGGAGGGAGAGAGGGGCTCAGTTCTGGGAGCTGGCTGTAGGGAGGTGAAGGGGTGGTGGGGGAGGAGACAGAGCAGGGCATGTTTCTGAGGCACAAGATGGACTTGGACTGGGGAGTCCCCACTTCCTTCTCCCAGCCCAGCTCATACTCGGACAACAGCTGAGCAGCCTCGACCCAGGCAGGCCTGAGGGACCTGGGCTGGGAGCTGCATTCAGACTCCCAGGTCACTGCCTTGTACTTAGGAGGAGGCTACGGGGAAGGGGGGGCCCTGATTGTGGCCCTGGAAAGGTTGGTTACTCCCCTGCTGCAGACAGAGGGGCTGATGCTGAAGAGGGGTCTGTCTGGGAGCGCCTGAGAAGTGTGCTGAGACCACAGCTCCCTTCAGACAGGGCTCCAAGCAGCAGGACTGGCTCCCAGTCCAATGGCAGGGGCATAGAGAAGAGAGCTAGGTCGCAGAGGCCATGGGAGCTGGCAGGGCTGGAGCACTCTAGAAGGGGTCTCCTAGGACCCTCTGCACAAGGGGTTGCAGTGTGGGGGGCTGCCTTGCCAGGGTGGCATTTGCCTGGTGCTCTGTGCAGTGTGTGTGTCGGGTCGCTTGCCCCAGGGCTCGGTGGCCCAGGATGGGTTGCCTTGCAAGAGGGAATGTTAGCCCTGGCACTCTGCGCCCTAGTAGGGGTTGTGGGGCAGGGCTCTGTGTGGCCTGTGAGGAAGCCGACCCTTGCTGCTGGCAGCCCCTCTAGGCCCTGGCATCCAGTGCAGGGGTGGGGGGTGTCTTTACCTCAGGGAGCCAGAGCCCTGTTAATGCCAGATGCACAGCAGCTGCTGCCTTCCTGCCCTGAGTGCAGAGGAGCTCCTGCTGAGTGGTGCTGGGTGCCCAGCTCACTCCCTGGTAGCCCGCAGGCCAGTGCCCACATGACCATGCTCCAGCCCGAAGCAAGGCCTGGGCCAGGACACTGTGAAGAAGCCTCTCCTTGGTGGCTGCTCCCAGTGCTTCCCCAGAGAGCCGTAAGCCAGCCCCTGCTCCTGCGTCTCTTCCGACCATGCTTTGGGCCCCTGCATGGCTGTACGCTCCACCTGCCACCGAGTTATTCAGCGGCCTGCTTCTGGCACTGGGCGTGGGGAGCACCTCTGCCGCGGCGCGTCTCTCTGACGTGAACTGGGGCTCCCCGTCGATGCTGTGAACTAACTTACCTCCGATTAAAGGCAGCCAGACCTGAACTGCTGCCTTGTGCTTCTTTCCATGCGACACAGGCCAGGCCCCCCAGCTCTGCCGGTACTTGGACCGACACTGGGTGAAGCAAGCCCACTCCTTCCTTGGGCCCGGGTGTGCTGCAGCTCCCCAGCCCTGGCCCACTCCAGCTTTCCCAACACATTTCCAGGAGGAGGGGAGTGTGTGGGGCCTGTGTGTCTGTGTGGGGCAGGCGTCACAGCGTGGTAGGGGAGATGCACCTGAGCACAGCAATACTTAAATGCAAAGGGGAGTGAGTGAGCGAGCCCCTTGAACAGATGGGGGGGACGGGGGCTCAGACAGCCCATGGTCACGTTTCCCAAAGTGGGGCCCCCAGTAGGTGGCTCAGGGCAGGCTCTGGTTCCCAGAGGTGCTGAGGACTCCCATCAGTGGGAGCACCTCTGGGCAATTAGGCCTGGGCTACCTCAGGCTGGGCACCCCGAGTGAGGGGCCACTCTGGAAAGTGTTGCCCTAAAGGAGTTGTCCATGATCACACAAGGGAACAAACCCAAGCTCTCCTGACTCCTGGTCCTGGGGCCTAGCTGCGGCACTCGGCTGCCTCCCTCTGCCTGTGTCTGCAGCCACTGAGGTTCAGTGTCGGTTCCGAGTCACGGCCTGCTGCTGCTGCGGGCAGGCCACTCCCCAACAGACCGCAAGAGACCGCGCAGCAGGGCTGGGAATGAGCTCCCCCAGCAGATACACAACCGGGGGCAGCTCCCAGAGGCCAGAGGGGCTGAGCTCAGGCTTGGCCAAGCACTGACGCGGGGCTGATCAGAGCTACAAGCAGGAATGTTGTAGGGTGGTGGGGGGAAGCGATGTGAGGGCACCTCAGTACCGACTGTGGGAACAGTGCCATTCACATGGCAATTGCCAGCTCAGGGTGGAGCCAGGGCCCACCTCCAATGAGAGCTAGAGCTGGCTGCCCCGCAGCAGGCTGGAAGAAACCCTCCAGCAGTAGCAGTGGGCTAACCAAAGGCCGTTTCCTCCTGACCCTATTAGCTGGAGGCTGGCTCATGCCCTGAGGCAGGCGGGTGTATCCCTGCCCAATCCTTTCTTTAACTCCCCACTGCTGTATCTCTGAATAGCTCAGTAGCCGGATAAATACCCAGTCCTTCACTGAATACTGCTAAGCCTTTGGCCTCAACTGAAAAATTGGAGGGGGGGCAGAGAAGAGCCATAAATCGGATTTGAGGGCTGCTCTGCTGGAGAAAATGCCTCCCAGTGAGAGACTGACAGAGTTCAAGCTATTCAGTTTCTCCTGAAAGAGGCTGAGAGGGGACTTGACTGCGGCAGATTACCTTCGGGGGGGAAATGCCAGGGGCTGAAGGGCTCTTTCATCTAGCCACAACAGGCAGAACGAGAACCAGTGGCTGGAAGCTGAGGCCCAACCAGTTCAAATCCAAAGTAAAGCCCAGATTTTTACCGGTGGGGGTGATTAGCCCTTGGAATAAACTCTCCAGGGCACTGGTGCATTCTCCATCTCCTGCTGTCTTGAAATCTAGAGGGGACGCTTTTCTGGAAGTCAAACACAAGTGACTGGGCTCAATACAGGGTTCACTGGATGAAATTCTCTGGCTTGTGTTGTACAGGAGCTCAGGCTACATAATCTAGTCTCTTCTGGCCTTAACACCAAGGAAGAATCATTGATCTCTTGTGGCAGTGAGTTCCACATGCCAAGTGTGTATTGTGTGAAAACCTCTTGCCTTTGCTCAGTTGTGAATTGCCACCTTTCAGTTTCATAACTATCCCCTTGTTGTTGTGTTACGGGAGTGGATGAATAGCCATGCCTGCCCTTCTCTTTGCCCTTCTGCACGTCGTGTCCCTTTGTCGTGTCCACTCTCGGCACTTGGATTAGGGTGGAGCCCCCCTCGGCCCTGCTGGAGAGGCTGTCTGTCCCATCCACACACAAAAATAACCCCCCTCTTCATACCATCATCTCCTCCGTGCACGGAGATGCTGAAGCTCCCTCTGTGCATAGATCTGAAAGTTTTATTCCTAGCAATTTAAATGTACCTTCACTTCCTGCTGTCACTGTATCACTATGTGCCAAGAACGGACTCCTCCCCAGCACTAGCTACAACTCTGTCTAAATGCCTTGCAACATCCTTTGCGTAATAGGCAAGTCCCAGTCGTCAGATACTCTGCTCTCTGCATTCCTAGTGACTGAATCCCTCACGGGAACAGGAGATGAGTCAGAGTTTGGAAAGCAAAGGCAGAACAAGATCCAGTGGCTGGAAACTGAGGCAAATTCAGAGTGGAAGTAAGGTGGACATTTTCAACATTGAGGGTAATTACTCACTGGACCAGTTCACCAAGGGATGCAGTGGTTCCTTCACCACTAGGAGTCTTTCAGTTGAGACTGGATGTCTTTCTAAAAGCTCTGTTCTAGCCCAGCCAGAAGGCCGGGCTGGGTTCAGGTGTCACTGGGTGAGGTTCTGGGACCTGCGTTCTACTGGAGGTCAGGTGAGATGCTCACAACGCTCCCTTCTGGCTGTGTGTGTGTGGAGCGTGAGGAATGTGAGCTGCTTCTGTCTCTGCTAGAGCAGGGGCCCCAGCAAAGAGTTTGTATCTCCAGCTCATCCCTGTCCCCTCCCATCCCACCACTGGCTTCACCAGGGGAATATCAGAGCAGCCACTCTGAGGTGGGCTTGCTCCACCCTCTTCCTAGCTGGCATCTCCTCAGCTCCAGCGGTCCAGCCTCCCTCGCTGCAGAATGCTGGGTAACATCTCACAAAGGGGCTCAGCTAGGCTAGAGACAGGGCACTGCAGGGTTCATGGGCCCCCCACACTCAGCTACCTTGTGGGACTTTCTGGAAGGGACTCGTGGCACTTCCTGAGGAGGGAGACCCCTGTATACAGCAGGCCTCCATTTTACAAACCCTGACGCTTTGCTCCAAGGGTTTATCTGCCGCCCTGTTATTGTGAAGGGCCTTTGGAGGTCGGAGAACACTGGTCCTGCTCTCTCCTGTCTCTCTGGGCACCAGCCTGACTGAGCTCTCCTGTACAGCGTGGGGAAGGGTCTGCCCCAGCACGCAGAGCCCACGCTGGTTCCGCACGCAGAGCTAGCAAATGCACCAGCGGCCGCTTCTCTCAGCTCCAGCCGGAGGGGCTGCCTGGCACCACAGCAAATAGGACGTTGGTAGCCAACCGTGGTTTTCCCTGCCACTGCCCCGTGGGAGGGCAGAGAGCCAACTGCTGGAGTGAGCAGTGGGGAAGATGGCAGTGGGGGGCAGGCTGCTAGATTGGCTGTTAGTGAAGTACTCAAATATCCTGTGGATGAGATAGACCACTGAAATCCTGGCCCTCCACTTAAGGAAAGATAACCTGGTCCCCCATCATCTGCCAGGACACCCACCCCAGGATGCCTGGGCCAAGGGCATGTGGGGGTTCGTTTGCAGCCAGTGCAAACAGCCCATTGACCTCAGGGCCCAGGGACAGCATCTTGAGGCTAGAGCTGCTGAACTGGAGGAGCAGTGAGAGCTGAAACTATTCCAGCGGTGACGAAGGGCCGTTGCAGAGCGTGGCGGCCTTTCCCCATCCTCTTGGCCCTGCAGTCAGTCCCGTGGCGGGAGGGGATGTAGGTGCGATGGAGGGTATATCCTCTTAGATAGGACCCACCTTCCAGCAGAGACGGTGGAGGCTGATCAATCCTCATGGACCGAGAAGGTTGCTCCAGGGACTGGGATTGGAGCTAGGAGCTTCCATAGGGGATTTTGATCACTGCACATGGGGAGACTGGGAGAACTGTTGAGTGTTTTCCCTAGGTAGCATAGAGGGAGGGAGAGGTCCTGGAAGCTATATTTCAATCACTATGAAGAATGCCTGGACCAAGGGCCTCTGACAGAGCCTTCTTTGAAATGCTTTTCGCTCCACACACAGGGCTGGCTAGGTCGGGGGCTTCAGGTCAGGGCCAGGTTGAGGTCACACAGGGAAATGCTGTTATTATCGAACTGGCAGGCCCAGGAGTTAAGAATAGGCATACAGTCAAAAGTAATCCCACCCCACCCCTACAGTGAGAAGCAAAGGCCCAGCCTAGGGAAATTAGAATTCCTAGCCAGGCAAGAGGAGCTTGGAGGTGTGTTGGCTCAGGATGGAACGATCAGCATCCATGGACAAGTGTGAGCTGTGTAGGACCCACCTCTGCAGGGAGGGGGAGGAGTAGTGCCAGAACTGAAAGGTTCAGTGGACCCTAACGGGTGGCATTTCTGAGTGCCAGGGACCACACAGCACAGCTGGTGTACAGACATACTCCACATCTGAAGAATACAGATCTAACGATAAGAGTTTGTTACCATCAGCCTCCTGGAAAGGGATTGGGAGTGTGCAGTACTGAGGGAGATCAAAGAGGCCACTCCATGTAATGCAACAATAATAATGGGAGACTTCCCACATAGCACCTGGTCAGATGGCATCACAGGACCGCGTTCAGAGAAGCAGTTCACTTCAGTGATTGCTTCTTGGGCAGGTAGCTCCAAAGCACGCCAGGGGAGAATCCCGAGTAGCACACTGCAGTTGGCTCAAGAAGGGAGAGTAGATGAGCTCTGTTATAGCGACCAAAATGCCAACACGCAGCGGAGGACAGTCACCCAAACCTGGCACATTGACACTACAAGTAAGATGGGAATGTAAAGGACGAGGAAGCTGCTCAAAGAGGCAGTAGAGACAAAAATAAAGAAGCCCCAAGCCCCATAGATTTTGATTCTACTGAAGGAAGCAATGACAGTCTTGAAGGGCAGGTGTACTTCAGAACAGCAAAGGGAGAGCGAGAAGTCTGGCTAAATGGCTGGTTTAAGGGGTTACTCAGGCCCAAGAGACCCTTCAGAAAGGAATGAAGTCAGTAGAAAGGAGCATGCACTACATCAGACAAAACTTGAGGAACCAAGCTGGCTAAGGTGGAATCTGACAAGCAAGTGCCCAAAAGTATTAAAAATAAACCTGGGGTATGTAAGCAGATCACAAGCAGGAATTCTGTGAGGGAAGTGGTGGGTCCGCTGGACCACCTGGAGTCAAAGGGAGCAAATACAGAAGAGGAGGAGGCTGCTGAGAAGCAAAAGGATTTCTTCGCCAAAGTATTCATGGCTGAGGCTGTTGTGGAAATTCCCACCTTGGAGCTGCTGTATCAGGGATTGAGGGGTCAGAAGGAAAGATGCTGGATCATACTGATATTAAAGAGCAGTAAGCCTCTGGTATCAGGTGGTGCTGCCAAGAGCTGTAGAGGAGCTTGAGAATACAGTGGCTAGCCAAAACATGCAGGGTAGGGGCCCAGCTAACCCAGGGACCGTCCCTACCAGCGGCCAAGAATGGAGAGTCCGTGAAATCCTCTGGGGGTAACTTGTGCAGAGGAGTCTCCCTAAACCCAGGCCCTTAATGGCTGGATTACCACCACCCACTGAAATTAGGTACTGCACTGGAGGGCTGGAAGATAGGTACATTTTCTCGTCACAAAGGCTACAGGAATGATCCTGCAAAGGACAGACCAGGGCCTGCACTTCAGGCTCAGCTGACTAGGTTGAAATTATAATTAAAAGTAGAATGAGCTAATTTCTCGATAAATGTTAGCTATGTGGGACTAACCAGCATGGCTTCTGCACAGAACGTTCATAGATTCCAAGGCCAGAAAGGACCATTGTGATGATCTAGTCTGTCCTGTATAGCACAGGCCATAAGACTTCCCCAAAATAATTCCTAGAGCAGAGCTTTCAGAAAAATGTCTGACCTTGATCTGAAAATTTCCAGTGATGGAGAATCCACCACGACCCTGAGTAAATTGTTCTACTGGTTAATTACTCTCCCTGTTAAAAATTTACATCTTACTTCTGGTCTGAATTTGTCCAGCTTCAACTTTGAGCCATTGGATCATGTTTAGCTTTGTCAAGCCCAGAGAAAGAACTATGAGGGACCTCCTAGGGACCCAGTCAAGCTAGGAGAATGGACTACATAGTGGTAACAATATTCAATGCTGACAAATCCAAGGTAATGCACTTGGAGAGAATCATCTGACCGACTCCTCCACCTGCCTGGGTTCTGAATTAACTGGAACCACCTGGGAAAGAGACCGGGGCAGCATTGTCAGCCGCAGAGTGAAATTCTCTGAAATGCAGAGGAATGGAATGGCAAGTCATTCTATTGGCAGTACATAAATCTGTGGCGTGTGGTCATCTGTGGTGCTGCGTGCAGTATGGGGCACCCTGGTGAGAAAACCCTAGAGCAGAAATAGCAGGGATTTGGAGATGGGCATGAAAAATTATTAGAGGCCTGGAAAAACTTCTGCAAGTGGAGACTGCAAAGTGTGCCTGATTAGTGAGCGAGGGAATAGGACAGATTCTAGATCAGTGAAAGACACAGGGACGATCTCGTGAGGCAGGGAGAAGTGAAAGTGGAAAGCAGCAATTGCCACCCTGATGAAAGGAAAAAACGGGTCTGCAAAGGAGTAACCTCCCATTCCTAGGGATGGGGCCATTCGGGTATAGGAGACAGGCTTGGAGTGGGACAGAAACCGTAGTGCTTCAGGAACTGACTCTGCCCCTGACTGCCCGGGCTGTGGGAAACATTCCTCTGCACAGGTTATCCCCTGATTGTCCTTTATGGGGTTTCATGGACTCACCTCTGAATTGGCTGCTCCTGGCTGGTGTGAGACACGGGACTCTGGGCCCATGCGCTGATCCGGCCCGGTACTTCCATTTTGAACAGCTCACTGTTCCCAGACCCTAGCACAGGGCAAATACATTCTTATTATGCCTGTCAAGCTCTTTGGAGCAGGGGCTTACCAAATGTTTCTTACCACATGTACAGAGCCTAGCACAGTGGCAGCTGGGGCATCTAGGTGCTGCCTTATACACGTAAGGTTTGTTTACTCTAGAGAGGAGATGGATTAGAGGGGACGTGGCAAAGGGACAAAAAGTATGAAGGGCACAGAAAAGGGTGGGCAGGTGGGCGTGGCTGTTCACCAGCTCCTGTAACACAACAACAAGGGGACAGTCATTGAAACTGAAAGGTGGCAAATTCACAGCTGAGCAAAGGCAAGACTCACACAAAACACAGTTGGTGTGTGGAACTCATTGCCACAAGATAGTGGTGACACTAGGAGCTTAGCAGGATTTGAAAAAGGATTGGACACTTAGCTGGCTTAGGATAACTAAGCTGGAGTCAAAATCATAAGGGTCCTTTACAATCCAAAAGCTTTGGAAGGGATCTAGACCCTGTTTAAGGGGGTCGGGTGGTCACACTGGCCTGGCCTGCTGTACAGTGTAGTCCCATGTCTGAGCAGACGTGAGCAGTGGTGTTGGCTGCCATGATGCTGAACTCAGTTTGTGCTGCTCTCCATTGGTCTCTGCACTGTGGTTAGCATGGGGACAACTCTCCTGCCTGTTCACAGCAGGGTGCGGACGGGGTACCGCTGTGTAGTGCAGGCCAAGCTTAGCCGATGTGGCCTTAATTTGCCCTCTGGGCAGGTTATCCTGTCACTGCCACTGGGGGCTTCTTGCCTCTCCCTCAGGAGCAGCTGGTTCTGGCCAGTGTGGACCCAATGTGGCCCCAAGGTAGCTGAGCTGAGCTCCATGGTGGCCCTCTCTCTGTTCTGCCCTATCTCAGTCCAAAACATCCATGGACGAGAGTTTCACAAACAGCCAGGAGCTGCTAGAACCACAGGTCAGCAGGCTCCAAGAGGAGAAGCCATGGCAAGTCTGCAGAGCACCTGGTGCTGCCACGTGTGCTAAACAGAGAGCAAACAAACACCCCTTGAAGCAGAGGTGCCAGCGGGAGTGATCTGTAGCAGGGCAAAGCTGGAGGCAAGCACACCCACTACTCTGAGAGGGAAAACCCTCTTTGGGGCAGGAGCTCCATGCTCCTCCTCTGAGCACTGAACGGCTCCCTCAGACCCAGCATCCTTAGCACCAGGCCCCTCGTCTGTTAGGAGCCATCCTTTAGCTAGCCCAGCCAGAGCCAGAGGCTTTCAGCACAGCAATCTCCTGCCACTCCAGCAGGTCCTGGGAGAGGGGGAAATGCCAGGGGAGGAGTCAGCCCAGGAGCAGGCGTGATCGAAGGGAAGAAGAGGAGGGAGAGGAGCAGGCATCCCAGCCCCCCTAGGATGAACTGTAAAGCTCCCTTCAGCATACACCAGCCCCAGCTCCGGCCAGCAGGCCCAGGGCACGGCTCCTGCCAGCGGGACCGGCCTGTGCCTGCACCAGGAGCTCACCGGGGGTCCTCGCTGCAAGCCGGGGTGAGGAAGCTGAGTCCCAGAGACCCCCTCTGGGGAAGTCTGTGGACTCTGCCTCCCCCTGCGTTTGATCCGCGAAGGGGTTCAGTCTCCACAGAGCGGTGTCCTCGTGTGGGGTGCTTGCTCCGCACCATGTGGAGCAATCAGGGAGGGGCTCCCCTGCTAACTGCACCGGGATGGCCGGTCACCTGGCATTCCAGAGGCCGGGGGTCTCCCATGGGCACGTGAGCGAGTGTGGGAATCACGCCACCAGCATCCCACTAGCCTCCCGCCCCGGGAGAGGTCCTACTGCCAATGGCCGGCTAGAGGGGCACCAGGGTTAGTTGGTGATTGGTCTACCGTGTTGATTTCCCTGCGCTGAGTGACACTGGTTGGCATCAGTGCCCGTCTTGTCCGAGGCTTTCCCTTCTCAGTGCTGGCCGTGCTTGGCTCTGAGGGCGGAGTTTGTGGGGTGCCGATTCAGTGAGGCTCAGTTCTGTTTGTATGGTGATTTGCCATGTATTTAGATCTTAGTGAGCCTGGGGCATTTGCGCTGGGGTCCTGCTGCAGCCTTCCCTTGGCATGGAGTGCAGTCCCTGTGCTCGTCAGCCATCTCACTGCCCCCTGCTGGTTGTCTCTCTCTCTGCAGGACGGCACTGGTGCCCTCCAACGCAGCAGCTCACTGGTGAAGCTTCGGGACGTGATCAGGAGGAGCAGTGAAATGCTAGTCAAGAAGCTGCAGGGGAACGCCCCCCTGGAGCCCAGGAACACAAAGTACGCATCTCCCAAGCGGCATGCATGCTCTCACACCCATTGCTGCCTCTCAGGGCAGCGGGAGGGCGCAGCCGGAAATGCAGTCTTCATCTGCCAGGGGCTGCCCTTTCCTGAGGCTTTGCCTCTTTGGGAGCAGGGTCCCTGCACAGAGGGGTTTCTGCAGAGCCCTCTGGCCTGGAGCCCTGGTGTCAGCAGCATGGAGGCTGCTACCCGCATTCAGTCACATCAGAGTGACACCAGGTGGAGCCCAGAGAAAACTGGGGGAGCAAGAGGCTCTCATCCAGCCTGTGTGCGGAGATGGGGACCCACCAAGCTCTAGGAGGGGCTGCAGGGACGGGCCTGGAGGTGGGGCTGGGGCTGGGGCTCTCTGGCCCCAGGGGAGGCAGGGGCTGCCACGGAAATAGTGTATGTCCAAGCTCCTTTCCTCCTGTCCCTGTGCTGTCAGGCGGAGATGCCAGGCCCAAGGGTGGGAAGGAGGCTGCGCCCCACGGGCAGGGGCAGGGGCTGAGCTCGTGAACTCACCCTTTTTCTTTCTTTTTGTAGCTTGAAACGAGCAGCATCATTAAATTACCTGAATACATCCAGTGATGAGGTAAGAGCTCGGCAGCAAGCACTGCCCCCCGCCCCCCAGCTCAGAGTCCGCAGGGCATGGGAAAGCTGCCTGGTTACGCAGCGATGCACACGGGCCTGCTAGGGCTGCAAAGCTGCCTTTCGGAAATGAAATTCCACCCAGGCAGGATGAGGTGGGAACCCAATAGCCACCAGCTGTGCAGCATCAGGAACACCCCGGGCAAAGGCGAGACAAGGAGTAAGATGCTAATAAACCAGCACATGCCAGGGCAGCTTGGGCTCACCAACTGAGCAGGGCCAGGGCAGTGGGGGTAAGTGCTGGGGAGGCAGGGGACACGGCAGTGGGGGTAAGTGCTGGGGGAGGCAGGGGACACGGCAGTGGGGATAAGTGCTGGGGGGAGGCGGCAGTGGGGGGTAAGTGCTGGGGGAGGCAGAGGACACAGCGGTGGGGGTAAGTGCTGGGTTCCTGGTTCCTGCAGGTGCCAGGCCCTGGGCACAGTATGCGGGGCAGCATTGCTCAGGAGCCCAGCCCTGTGCCCACTTAGGGAGCAGCACCGACAGGCTCTGAAAGGAGCCCTGGGCCATGTGCGCCAGTGTCTGGGACAATTCAGTGAGTGAATCCGGCGCCAGGCTGGATTGTACGATTCCATGGATGGGAGGTTTGCTGCAGAACTGTTTGCCGGAGTTTGAGCGTTCATTAAAAACCAAGTCCGGGTTGTTGGAAGAAACCTTACACGTGCAGAAGCGTGACCCCTGCGTGTGCCTGCCTGGGTCTGCTGGCAGCCTGAAAGAGTAGCTCGGAAAGGGCTGAACTGACTCATTGCTGTTGATGGACTCGTGACTCTGGAGCCTAGCGATGCCAGTCACATGTCAACAGTAATGTATTCACTGATGATAACTTTAGCAACCCCCCCCACTGGTTAACGTGCTAAATCCACACTGCCCCCGTCCCCTCTGAGCCTCTCCACAGGTGCCAAAGCCTCCAGCTTCCCCCAGCAGCTCCTGGGATGTTGTTGTTCCTGGTCACTGTGAAGACGAGACGTGATGCCATTGAGATGGGGTTGGGGCATGAGCTAAGCTGACTGGTTACTGCTGCGGGTGTCTGGCTGGGGGAGCTCAGAGGACATGGCCCCTCGAGCTCAGCTCAGAGCAGGGCAGCCAGCGTGTTCCCCTGGGCAGGGCAGGGGACTGAGCGGAAGCTGTCCGGGCATGGGCCTGCATGCTGGGGATGTGGGATCCTGGACAGTGTGGTTTGTTTTTCAGGATTCCCCGGGCCTCCTGGCAGAGAGCAGAGGCTTCAGTGTCAGCAGCGTGGATCTGTCCTCTCACAGCTCCCTGCTCACCTCCAACTGACCCGCCTCCGGGCTCCTCTCTGCACCAACTCCTGGCTCCATCTCAGATGCTCCTGCTGCTTGACTGCACCCTGTGGCTCCGGCACCGCCTCTAGGATCGCGCACTGCCTGACACTCCAGCTGCTCCAGGCTCCGAGCCGTGTCCTGCTCCTCCACCGCAGCCGGAGCTCCAGCCTCCCCTGTCTCAGACCCTGCCTCTGGAAGAGGTGTGCCCTTGCATGGCCACGAGACAACACCAAGCCTCCCTCTGCCTGCTGCCTGCCTGGGCCTGGTACTTACCAGGGACTAGCGGCCTTGGCGACAGCACTTAGAGCTTTGGTTGCTCAGCGATGAGCTCCAGCAGCACTTACTTGTGGCTTTGGCTATCGGAGCTGAGGGGTGGAGACTCTCCACTCCCTGGGGTTGCTGCCAGCCCTTCCGCCAGGCAGGGGCTGTGTGTGTGCTCCTCTAAAGCAGACCTGCGGGCTCCTTCTGCAGTGAAGGGCTCACCCCGCCTCTGCACTGCCTTCTCCTTAGTTACCAGCTTCTCCTCAACCTCAGCACCACCCAGTGCCCAGGACTGGGGTTCTTCCGATTCAGCTCCCTGGGAACCAGAGAACGAGGCTGGAAGGGTCATGGCGACCTGGCGACCTTCCCGGGGAGTTCACCTATGTGATTCAGCCCAGGCTTCAAGGGCAGGGGCTGACCCCATTGGGAATGTGTCCCGATCCCTACGCCCCCGTCCTAGGAGGCCAGTTCCTGTTCTGGCTGTGTTGTCTGCGTCTGCCTTAGCATGGAGAGAGCCGTGCATGGGCACTGGGGGAGCTGGCAGGGTCATTGTTACCCGTGATTTATCTCTGATTGCGGTACTTTATTTTATGAAATAAAAAATCACCGAAGTGACTGTGGTGAGAGCCTCCAAGCCAGTGAGGAGGGAGGGCTGGCTGCACACCGACACATACAGACAGTGGCTCCAAGCTATAGAGCTCAGTGGCTGAACCAAAAAAAAAAAGAGTTTTGGTCAAACAAAAATGTTTGGTTTTTGCGGGATTTTACCTTAAAAAAATAATAGAAGGGGAGTAAAATTTGAAACAAAAAGTTGTTTTGAATCAAAAACTCAAACATTTTGACTGTTTCTGAATTTTTGGATGAAAAATTCGGCGAATTGGACACGAATTTGTGAAATGGTTTGGTCGCTCCGAACATGCATTATTTGGTGAAAAAAGTTTTGTCTGAAAAATGTCGGCCCGCTCCACTCCTAACGCCCGGGCCTGCTAGCCACAAGCTCTCGTGTTTCGTCTGTGCCGAGCCCCAGGTGCTGGAGCCTGACCCCTGACTAGGCCTGCCTGCAGACTCAACCGTGCTGCCAAGGGGAGAGGGAAGACTAGGCCTGCCTGCAGATCCCTTGCGCTCAGCTGCTGTCTGTGTTAAACACATGGGGGTGAAATGCCTGATGGTCTCTCCAGCTTTCCATCCTGAACTCCCCAGGTGCAGGCTGTAGAGTTACAAATGAAATTCAGCATGCAATACTGGATCCAACTGGGGGGGTCCATCTAGTCGAGTCGCCTGTTTCTGATGGTGGCAGTTGTGGAATACCCTGCCCCAGGGAAAGTTTCTTCCTAACCCTATTAGTTAGAGGTTGGCTTCTGCCATGAAGCATTAGGGTTTATAGTCCTTCCAAAACTCCAGTGGTTTTCGGTATTTATTATTATAACTCTGCATATTATTGTTATCCAATGAATGCCCATGCCTTTTATGAGTGCTGCTAAATGGGATTTAATAATATCATGTGACAGTGAGTTCCACGGGCTAATTGTGCATTATGTGAAAATCCTCTTACCAGTTTTGAATTTGCTGTCTTTCAACATTGTTGTCACCTTGTTCTTGTGTTAAGAGAAAAGGTGGATAGAAGCTCCCTATCTCCCCTCTCTGTCTAGTCATTACTGTATAGATTTGGATCATGTTCCCTCTTGTCTCTTCTCTAAAGTAAACAATCCCAGTCGTTTCAAGCTGTCTCCATATGCGAGCTTGCCCAGTTCCTGATCATTCTCCTTGCCCTTTTCTCAACCCCTCTAGTTCTGTAATATCTGGTATGAAATGGAGTGTCCTGTGCCGGTGAAATGTCAGTCATTTCTGATATGGCATCATGACACTCCATATTATTCTCCATCCCGCGCCTTCTGCAGCCAAACAGTGTTTGCTTATTTCAGCAGAGCTGCACATGGAGCAGAGGTCTCCACTGAGCGGCTCACGGTGATGCCTAGGTTTGTTTCCGGAACTGATGCAGTTAATTTAGAATCCAGTAACATGTCTGAATAGTTCCAGTTATTCCCTTCTGTGTTTATTATTTTGGATTTTTCAACACTGACTTTCATTTCCCATCCTGCTGCCCATTCTCCTCGCTGGATTAGTTCCCTGTGATGCTCCTCACAGTCCTCTCTAGCTCTGACTAACCTCGCTGTGTTGCCAACTCCCCTGATTTTACTACAAGTCTTACAGTGGTTTTTACAAAGCTCTGACTCCTGGAATCATGGGCGTAGAGGAGCAGCTCAGCTTCCTTTGTTCAAAAGAGGGCTTGGCCCTTGTGGCTGTGGAAAAGCTTGACAACGTGACTGAACGGCTCAAACCTAAAGCTTGAATGTGACCTAAAGGCTCAGAGATCAGAAGGCAAATACAAAGAACCCACATTGGTTACTTGTTTCAAAATGTCATGACTTTTAAGCCGCTCTTGGGCCTGACTCATGAGTTTTGATCATTTGGGGCTGGTGACACTGTCTCAGCCACTCTCATGCTGACATCATTACCCTAATGAGCACCATTGCCATGCTCTAATAAGCATGGCCAGGCCAGACTGCCACCAACCCCTTCCGGGGGAGGCTCTCCCCGGGACAGGAGGATGGGGGCGGGACAATGGGATGGGGGCGGGACAGGAGGATGGGGGGGCGGGACAATGGGATAGGGGCGGGACAGGAGGATGGGGGCGGGACAGGAGGATGGGGGGCGGGACAGGAGGATGGGGGCGGGATAATGGGATGGGGATGGGACAGGAGGATGGGGGGCGGGACAATGGGATGGGGCGGGACAGGAGGATGGGGGCGGGATAACGGGATGGGGGCGGGACAGGAGGATGGGGGGCGGGACAATGGGATGGGGGCGGGACAGGAGGATGGGGGGCGGGACAATGGGATGGGGGCGGGACAGGAGGATGGGGGGCGGGATAATGGGATGGGGGCGGGACAGGAGGATGGGGGGCGGGACAATGGGATGGGGGCGGGACAGGAGGATGGGGGCGGGACAGGAGGATGGGGGGCGGGATAATGGGATGGGGGCGGGACAGGAGGATGGGGGGCGGGACAATGGGATGGGGGCAGGATAATGGATTGGGGCGGGACAGGAGGATGGGGGAGCGCCTCTCGGCTATGGCGCTCCCCCCCCCACCCGGTGATGGCCCCTCCCACTGCCACATGCTCCGCCCCTCTGGAACGGAGGCCCCCGTTCTGATCTCGTCAGGTGTGGGCGGGGCCGGAAGTATCCGCTTCGCTTCCGGGGCACCGCGTCACACGTCTGCCCTCTCGTCATGAGGGTTACGTCAGGACGCAGGAATCGTCACCGGATTTCCGGGCCTGTGACCTCAAGCCAGAGAAGTTCCGGGTCGGGCGCGGGGCGGGAAGTGCCAGGTAACGGGCCCCCTCACCCCGGCCAGCGGGGTCCTGTGACCCCTGACCCCCCGGTGGCCTGGCCTGGCCTGCCCTGCCCTGCCCTGCCCTCAGCGCCCCGGACTCCTGGGTTCCGGCCCCCCGCGCTGCCTGTGGGGCCCCAGTCCTGCGGGCCGGGCGCGGGGGGAAGGGCTCTGTCTCTCCCCTGCCCCAAGCGGGGTCGGCCTGCGGAACTCCCTGCTGCAGTGCGGCGGGGCCGGCGGGCGGGCCGCTTACGCTGCCTAGGCGTGAATCCGGAGTCCCCGCAGGGCCGGGTAACGAGCCGGGGCCTCTCCTGCCGACGCCTTGTGGGCTGAGCTCCGCAGAGCGTCCTTGGCTCGCCCAGTCGCTGCCCGGGGGCGCGGCAGCCCAGAGGCTCTCCCCGGAGCCAGCGGTTCCGTGTCTGGGACGGGTCGGGGCGGTCTCGGGTCATCTCACGCGGATGGCTTCTTCAGACGAGTGATTCGGAGCTGTACATGCGCGGGAGGCCTTGGGCTGTTCGTTTACAAGGGCTGGCCTTTAAACCCCGTTGCTGTGATTTTTATTAGGCCAAATGTCTAAATAGTCACTGTTTGTTTCGGGGATCAGCTGCCCTGAGTCCTCGTCCCAGCTCAGGGAGGGGAGCAGGAGCCAGGAGGTCAAGGCTTACTCCAAGAGCTTCCGCCAGTCGCGCTCTGTCTCCGCGTCCCATCTGTTAAATGGGGCACCAGCCTCTGCCCCACAGGAGAGCGGGGAAGGTAAACCTAATGTTTGTGAACTGCTCGGATACGTCTGTGCTGGAGATGCAGTAGATGCGTGTTGGCAGCAACACCTTGCAAGAGCACCCGCCGCTTACGAGCGACATTTCGCCTGGGAACGCTTTCCCAACTGTGAATTGTCCACGCGGTAACAGCTGCCGCATTAGAGCAGGGGTTCTCAAAGTGGGGGTCGGGACCTGTCTGGGGGTCGGGAGGTTATTGCATGGGAGGGTGGGAGTTGTCAGCCTCCGCCCCAAACCCCGCTTTGCCTCCAGCATTTATAATGGTGTTAAAATATATAAAAAAGTGTTTTTAATTTCTAAGGGGGGGTTGCACTCAGAGGCTTGCTATGCGAAAGGGGTCACCAGTACAAAAGTTTGAGAGCCACTGCAATGGAGCAACGTTTATGAGATTGTGATGTGTCATCCTCTGCTTGCTTGCATCAGTTTTTTGTGGCAAAAACAGACAAAATGCCAAGCCATTTCTCACTGAAAGAAAAAGTACAGATTATCCACAACTGCCAAGCTCTGGGGGCTACTCAAAGCCAAGTTGCAGTCAAGTGGGAGTTGCACAGGTTGCTTGTATGCAGAATGTGGAAGCAGAAGGATAAGCTTTTGGCTAAATATGAAGACGGACAATCAAATAGCTGATGTAAGCGTGGGCATGAAGGAAAAGCCTCTGGTGTCGACTAGCTTCCCTTTATATGGCGCAGGGAGTACAACTAGCTGGACCTGAAATCAAGGAAAAACCCCTTCAGCTTGCTGCTTCACTTGGATTGAATGATTTTAAGGCAAGTGACGGTCTGTTTACCAGATGGAAGAAATCCTTCAATGTTGCTTACAAAAAAGAGCATGGCGAAAAACACCGGACAAACCAGCATTGGCAGTGTGAAAAATTTCTTCACGTTTTCCCAGCTGACATCTACAATGCTGACTAAACAGGACTTTATTTGAAAGGGCTCTGTGACAGAGGACAACATGTAGGAAAAAAATGAAAAGCTAGGAGGAGGGAAAGCTTTAAAGGATAACTGTGCTCGTCTGTGCCAACATGGATGGGAGTGACAAACGCCTGCTGTTCGTGATCGGAAAGTCAAAATGACCCAGATGCTTCTGAAGGATTTCAGTAAACTTCCCTTCAATTATGTCAGTTCAGCGAATCCTGGATGACAGGTGACATTTTCATCAACTGGTTGAAAAAGTGGGATTATCAGCTTTGCTTGCAGAGCTGTAAAATATGCCTTTTCCTCGATAACTGCTCTGCACAACCCCAAGGAATGGTTCTCACTAACATTCAGCTCAAATTCTTACTCCCTAAGACTACCTTTTTGATGCAACCTATGGCTCACAGTGCGATTAAGAACATGAAGGGACATTACCAATCAAAAATCGCAAACTGGATTATTGTTGCTCCTGATGTGGACCCCAGCGCAGATGTTCAGACAGGCCTGAAAACTGTAAATGTGCTAGATTGTATTCATCTTGTTGCTGAAGCCTGGCAAGATGTAAAGCCGACTAACAATTTCCAATTGTTACAGGAAAGGCAAATTTGTTGTGCCAGTGGAATGTGTGCGAGATGAGTCTATTGAAGACTTTGGCGACCCCCCTGAATGATGATCCACTTCCAGTCAACGTGGAAAAAGAGGTAGCTCTTAGGTGCTGCTGGGGATGAGGATTTGCTCACATTCAGAGAGCTACCCGATGAGGAATTACTGCGCACTGCAGCGGCTGCAAGGCCAGAGAAACGAGTTTGTGTTGATGAAACATATAATTCAGAGGATAATCAAGAGAGTGAGGACGATTTTGATGAAGTTCCACGTCTGACAGACTCCGAGCTGTTCAAGGCTTTGCATGCACTCTGGCGCTTTTCCCAGGTAGCGGGACTTGGTGACAGGGTCTATGGGACATTGAGTCCCATCTTCCAAACAAAACCGGGTTTGTTTAATTTGCTCCGCTTCTTCTCCATGTTCTTTCACCTGAAATGAGTGAGTTTGTCCATGCTTAATTAACGTACAGATTGATACTCTCTGTATGAATAGAAAACACTCTGATGTGGAATAATACTTTTAGGTTATTACAGTATTACTGTTTTTATTTATTAATTTGTTTAGCAGATGTCCTTATCCAGTGACTTACAATGTGTACAAAGTATTACAGTTAAGGGCGAGTACAAAAAATGTTTACAAGACCAAAAGGCTGTTTGTTGTCGTGGCTGATGTTTGATCTTAAAACAAAAATAAAACTTGATGCTTTTATAACATTAACTCCATATTGCTTTCTTGGTACAATATTTAAGGCACCATGGAGAACTGAGCATGTGTTTAAAACATACAGGCGGCGTACTACAGTAATACTGTAGCAGCAGTAATTGTTAGTGTGTACTGTAGCTGTTGTACGTATCAGAAAAAGCAGGTCGCCTTTGGTCAGGCGACACCCCCCATAACAGCACCAGCTGCTTAGGAGCAACATAGCAAAAGCGCACCAATAAATTGCTGCTAACGAGTGTTTACTGTACAAGTATCTCAGCAGATATAAACTCAGGACTTCTGGGTTCTGATCACAGCTCCGGGACTCTTAATAATCCCAAGGGCTGTGTCAATATGGTGACCTTAGTTCACCATCCTCCTGGAGTCCCTACCAGCCAGGAAGTCACTGGCACTGCCTGCACCATTTCTACTCCCCCACCTGAGCCACACTAGTCTCTGCTGACTCCCCTATCTGGTCCTCAGCTTCTCAGGTGACTCTTCTTCGGGGGCTGAATGGAGGGCGTAGGGAGGAGAACCTCTACCAGGCCCTGCCCCCTCTCTTCACCCCAGAATTGTTTGTATTGGTGTGTACCTCTCCAAACCTGCAGCTCCCTCACTTCTAGAGCACACACTGCTGCCCCTCTCCATGCGGTGGGCACCAGCAGTGCCCCCTTGCTCTCAGGTTTGCACTAAACACTGCTTCTTTTCTTTTCTCCCCCTGCAGCAGGAACTGTGGTGTTGGCATGGCTCGCATTACCCTGGAGGACCTCAATGGGTTGGACGATGAGTCCCTTGATGAAGATGAGGAGCCAATGGATGGGGAAGAACAGAACAGGCTGTTCTCTCATTGGGAAACAGTGGCCAGCACCCACCAAGTGACCCTTCCTCAAGGTGAGAGCAAGGCTGAGTTCCTTCCCCACCCCTACAATTAGAAATTCCAACACATTTAGTGCCTCAAAGGGAAGCCTTGGCAGAGGTGGAGCCTTCTCCACCAGCAATTCTGTGTGGCCCATTCCTGGCTGCTCCCCTAGGAGGAGCTGACCCTCCAAGGACAGTGTTCCAAGCCCAGTGGCCCAGAAAATATGAAACTAGCAGTTCCTTTATAGGGCTTAACAATGCTGACAGGGTTTCTATGGCTCGAGAGACTGAGCATGCGTGCAAGGAGCTGAGTCAGGTCCCTGGTTTCAGCGGGTCTAGAACCTGGGGCTCTGGGGGCCCGAAGTCTCGGATACTCCCTTATCACCACCAAGGGAGACAGATGAAGCAGCACCTCACTAATCTTCGCAGGTCAGGCCCCCCAGGAAGTCCTATCGGGAGGCCAAGGCCTGGGTTGCCCATTTGGCTTGCACCCATTATTTCAGCCAGGAAGTGACCCAGGTTGGGTTGTCCAAGCAACTCTTATGAAGCGGGATGTAGGTGGTCTTGGCAAACGGTCAGAGCAGGAGTCCAGCATTGGAATCTGGTCAGAGCTGGAGCCGGTGGTCAGGAGTGAAGGTGGAGGGGCAGGACCCAGAGAAGAGGCATGGGTCAGGCACAGAGCAGCACTAAGGCAGGACCTGGGAGCAGAGCAGGAACAGGGCTGGATGCAGATTGAAGGAGACAGGTAAGGAGTGGGGTCCGAGCAACTGTGTAAACTCCCTCTTGGTGGTGCAGCGGATCCCGTTCCTTGCCTGTCTCTTGCGATTGGCATCCGTCCTGGTCCAGGTTCCTGCCTCGGTCCCTTGCCCGGTCCCAGTTCCTGCCTTACTCTAGCTCCGTTCCTGATGCTTGTGCCATCTCTGGTCCTGCCCCTACACCTTCCTCCTTGACCCTTGGCCTGACTCTACGTTGGTTACGTTGACAGTTGCTGGCTTTCAGGAGCCATCCCACAATGCCCCACACTGACAGTACAATCGCTGCAAGTGCTCCTGGTGAGGACGTACACCACTGACACCAGGAGCAAGGTGTGGACACGCATGAGCACTGTAATTACTGTGGTGGCTCTCTGCCCATGTAAGTTAGGTCGACTTAATTTTGTAGAGTAGACATGCCCTGAGGGCAAGTCAGAGCTGAGTGTGCAGCATCTCTCCCCCAGCGAGAGCCCCGCAAAGGTACGATTCAGAAATAAGTGACGGAGCCTGTCCAGTAACCCCTCACAAACAGACGCTTGGTGCCCAATTGAGAGGGGCCGATGACTGTGGCTCACGTAGGGAGGGGATGGCAGGGCCAATAGAATGGGAATGCACCCTGCCCACCTGTGCTTTATCAACCTTCCTTCCCGCCAGGTAACTCTCCGCTTGCTGAGCGTGCGCCCACTGACCTCTGGCCCTGGCGGTTGAGCTCTGTTTAGTACAGCAGCGTAAACAGCCTTTCTAGGACCTTAGAATAAAGGCAAAGCCAGCTGTCGGACTCTTGATCCGAAACGTGCTTCTGGGCCATGGAACGTGGCCATGGCCTCCCTGGCGCCGGAGAGGGGAGCATCTGCTACTGCTGTGGCTGGCTACAGCTGAGCTACGCAGAGCAGCTGTAGCGTGGCCCTGCTGGCCCACGTCTTGCATTACAGTGGCAGATTGTGCTGACTGCTAGGTGCTCTGCGGGCAGACCTGGAGCCAGGATTCCTTCCCCAAAGGGCTGCCAGTCTAAACAGACTGGGGGTGGGCCAGGCCCCAGGAGCAGCTGCCTGAGGTGATGGTGAGCATGCAGCAGGCTAGGCCTGTATGTCGGCGATAGTCATTCCTTCGTGTAGGCCCTTCTCGGGGCCGGGGGAGCCCTAGCAAGCGCCTCTGAGCAGGTGTGTTTTTCAGAAGCACCTGGATCCATCCTCAGGGTTACCCCCGAACAGTACCGGGGGCGAGCAAGCTGCAGCTGCTAAGGGAACAGGCCAGCTTGTTTCCTGGGCTGGGGGTGTGTCCAGTCGCCGCCAGGGTGCAGCATTGACGCACTTCCCAGGACTTGGTATTCGGGCTGCGGGGTCCCTGTTGCTCTGAATTGTGCATTTCTCCCCTCCCCCATCCCGCGCTGTGCTCGCCGTGCAGGCCCCTTTTATCCTGTCTGTTTGGTTTTGCAGAAATGGCGGGTCCCATCATGCAGATGACACAGCACAGCCAGGTGCGTGAGCCGGTGCCCTACGTCACCCTGCTGCAGCATGAGAAGGTGAGGACTCTTCCTCTGGGCATGGGCAGATTTCACACCCACAGCCCGTTTCCTGTGGAAGTGTGTGGGGGTGGAGTCCCCTGCTGGCCCTGTGTCTCTGTACAGTGCACAGAGCCCCTTCTCTACACACAGCACGCTGGGGTCCCTGGTCTTGCAAACAAACACAGCCCAGATCCTGTCCCTGCCCTGGTCCTGGGCCCTCCTGCTGCTACCCCTCATCTCCAGCGCAGGGCCCCCAGGATCCATAATGCCCCACCGGTGCTTTGCTTCAATCCAAGCTTGCCTCGCTGCACTGGGGGCTCTCACCCCTGAGCGACGCAGCTATCCCCACCTAAGCGCTGGTGTGGACAGCTCCCGCCCCTCGCAGAGGTGGAGTTACCATGGCGACGGGAGAGCTGTCTTCACAGACACGCTGCAAGTTTGTCATGTAGCCCTGCCCGTCTTGTACCCTAATGATGCCCGGTCACAGAGTGAGAGACGGTTCCTGCTCCGCAGAGCTCCAGGTCTAACGGAAGCCAAGACCTAGCAGAGTGTATGAACAGACAGGAAGAGGGGGAGGGAGATGCTGCGAACAGGGTAACATCTTCCTGTCACCTAGGCTGCTGGGGCGGGACTGGAGGAGCCCAGCTCAGGTAAGGGCACCTTGGCATTCGTTCCCTTGCTTCTGGCCCATTGGGTCACCTGACGTTTTAGCTTCTGCCTCTTCCTGCCCCTCTCTGGTCTATGGGAGGGGCGTGGGGTTCACATGCTCCTGCCGTATGTCCTGCTGACCCACCAGAGCTCCGGGTAGTGTCTCTCCAGTCCTGCGGAGCCTGGTGTCCCGCTGGCCTGAGTCCCCTGAGCATGGCAGCAGGAATTCTCTTCCTTTCCATGCCCCAGCCCCTGCAGCCTGGCACATGTCCAGGGTCACTTCATTCCTGTTGTTCCTGCCCAAAGAAGGCAGGACCACCCTCCTCCTCCCCCCATCCTCTCATCATTCACTATCATTGTACAGGGAATGTTGGGCAAGCCACCCAGCCCTGTTCTAGCCCCATTAGGTGCTCACTCTGCTCCCCTCGTCATCAGAGACCCTTCCAGCAACCTGCTAACCTCCAGCATTGCCTCCATGCCTGCCTGGGCTTCTCTTTCCGGCTCCTCCCCTCTGCCCCACTCAGGAGGGTGCTGTGTAGTCTCCAGCAGTCAGTGTAGTTTCTGGGGGCTTTTCTGTGTGGGTTGCTTGCTAGCTTCCTGACTCCCGCGGAGAGCCCTGGCCTTCGGGCCAGCCAGCCTGCCCTCCCTCCCACTAGGGCAGGGCTCTGGAAGGGGAGCAGTGGCCCCCTTGGACTGCTGAGGGCGCAGCAGGCCGGGATCGTGCTCTGTCCTTGGTGCTTCCCTGCCGGTGTCCCGTTCTGCCTGTTGGGCTGGCCTGGTTTGGGGCCCGTCAGCTTTCCCAGCCCTGCAGAGGTGGGAAGGCTGCGTAAGCCCCTGCTGATCAGGGCAGCTTTTTATGCCCAGTTAACTAGGGTATAGTTTGTGTAAGTCTAGCAGCACGTGTGGAGCCCCTAGTCACAGCGGCTCCATGCCTAGCAAATGTGCACCAAGGTCCCCAGATTTGCTGGGGTCGACAAGTCAGTGCCAGGGTTCCGGCACCTTAGAGAACCCCTAGTTAGAGTGGCCGTGTGTTCGACCCAAGGGGCACTGAGGACCCTGTACATCTGGGTCTGCAGAGGCCCCAGCACTGCTGACTGCTTCAGTGTCCTCCCGAGCACCCTCACGTGCCTGAGGTCACTCTTCAGTGGCCTGCCTCAGTTACCCCCTTCAAGGGGCTTCTTAAATAAACTGCAGGCTTTTCTATCCAATAATACCCCTTCACTGAGGTCTAGACTAGTGACATGACATTGACAAGGAAACAAGTCTTCCACCCCAGCCTTACGCTAGGCACAGCGCCTCCGCCCTGGGCACTGTCTGCTGCTGGAGAAGACACCAGGCCTGGTCTGCCTACTTTGCCTCCTTCCCAACAGAAAACCCCAGCTGGAAGGGTTCTTCTATGAGCCACCCGCCCAAGCTTGCCATCTGGATTCTCTCTTCCCCCTGCTCTTTTCGGGGAATCAGCTGATCCTCGCTCACCTGTGCCACCTAGAGTTGGCTGACTCCAGGCCTCTACCTCTGAACAGCGCAAGGCCCCCTCTTCCAGTAGCTCTGCCTCAGTGCCCCTGCCCATAGGCCCATGGGAACCCAGTGGAGGGATCATTTTGAAAGAGTTAACCCTTTCAAGGGTTCCGTTGCCATAAGTGGCACTGTGAGCCCAGAACCCCTATGGCCTGACTGAGTCAGGGGCCATGGGCCTGGCCCTGTTAAGTCTGGAGATCCAAGAGCCAAGGTGATTCTGTGCCCAGTGTAAGTAGCATTAAAGTCTGTCTGAGTCAACCAAGGGCGGTGCCAATGGTCATGCCCCATCAACTGGCAGACGTTGCTCACCAAAGTGGCGCAGTGCCCATCATGAGCAGCACTGGGATCTCTAGGGCAGTGGTGCCCAATGCTGAGGCCGAAGCACGTGGCCTAGAGTGCTCCCCATTCCAGCAGGCACAGTGAGATCCAGCAGCTGATGCTGGAGCCAGACTTCTCTCTTGTCCTCATCTGATGTCCCCGTTCCAGGCCAGCTGCACCGTCGAGCCCTTGCTGATTGCCGAGTGCCCCACGCAGCTGACAGACCCTGCACTGCCTCCTCGTGCCAGGTGGAATCCTGCCGTTCTCCCACACTTAGTCTAGGCCCAGGGTACCTGCCAGCCTTCCTTGGGGGGCTGTGACCAGTAGGGTTTGTTCCCCACAGCAGGACTGGAGCCTACCCAGGGAAAAGGGCCATCACCTAGTGAGTGTCTGTGTGCAGATCTCCTTACCTCGAGCGTAGTGGGCCTGCCTTATCCATGAAACCCCCTCTGCACACTGGGGTTCACTCTGCTCCCCAGCAGCCTCTGTGTGCCTCCCTCCCTTGGTCTGTTCTTTGACCACTCCAAAGCTCTTTGGTTCATCTTGGGTTTTACCCTTGACCAGGATCTGCTCTGCCTGGGTCCTGTTCTGGAAGGTCCATCTGACTCCTGTAGCTCTCTGCGCTCCTGACCTGCTGCAGCTAGCATCTGTTTCTGAGCCAGGAAGGGGGTACCACTGGTTCTGGCACAGGGTGGGCAGCTTGTCACAGTGCTCAGGCTAGCTGCACCTCTCCCACACACCCCTCCAGGTGTCAGCCGGCCGCCCGCCCTCTGGTCGGGGAAACGTTGGTTTCTCTCTCACAGATGGCACTGACACCCAGCACTGAATCAATGGTGCTCACCTTAGGAGCTGGGTCCTGCAGGTCCTTCCCTGACTTGGCTGGGTCCTGCAGGTCCTTCCCTCCGGGCAAGGCCAGTGGGAACTAGCAAGCAGCAGCTCCCCGGAAGCAGAGCACTGCTATGTAGAACGAAAGCACTTCAGAGCAAACTGATCGGAAACATTGAAGCATGTGGCCTGCGGCACTAGTTCTTCCCAGCCCTGCGAGGCACCAGCTCGCCACAGCCTCCTCTCCACGAGGGGTTCTCCTCTTCACTCTCCTCTGGGGTGCGCGTTCCCAGCCTGGTAAGACAAGGTTTGCAGCACCTTGGAGACGAGACCCAGGATCTGTGAAGCTGCCAGCTGCCCCATTGGCTTTCCAGTGTGTGCCTTGGCATTGTGAGCTGGCAAGCCATTGCCTTGCCTTCCGCTGAATTCAAGCATCGGGGTCTAGTGAACATCCCCTAACCCAGTCCAGGTTAGATCAATGCGTTCGTAGTTCTCAGCAACTCCCCATCTCTCATGTCCATGCCGTCGGACCAGATGAGGGTTATTGGTTAATACAGAGCAGTCCCTGCAGGAGTCCTCTCCTCATTACATACAGCAGCATTTCTGTCACACCACTGTCCCGGGCTGGGGTTGCCAAGGCGCCCTCGGGTGCCCAGGGCTGCCTCCGCACCGGGCAGAGGCTGGGCTTGGCCAGCGGCCTTGTGCTGTCGCTGTGATGCTGAGCCCGGCATCAGGGCCAGGGCATCAAAAGATGGTACCATGCCTGCTGCAGATCCTGTAGCACAGTCATGGCATCTGCCCGGGTCTTGGTGCACCCAGGTTGGGGTGACGGTCAGGCTGTCCCAGCTCCCTGAGAAGGGTGGGGAATAGTCTTTCACTCACCAGAATCTGGGCTGCCAGGGAGCAACTGTGGCCACTGGCAAGAGCAGCAGGCTGGAGCTGTCGCGTCCTTCCCTGGGGATAAAGCACCAGTCACCTGGGCTAGGTTTGTAGCCAGGCTGCAGCGCAGGTGAGACCTGCCAGCTACCCAGCTGTGTTGGCATTGACTGGGCTGTACTAGTGCCCTTTGTCAGCATCCTGCAGGGCACCATAAGACAGAGTAGAGACCTGTGAGCTGTGTGAGCCCAAGACTCCGGTCCACGGCAGGCAGCGTCACGCTGGAGGGGATGCTGCCTGCGTGGCTCAGATCAGCCTGTCCCTGGAGTAACGTTTACAACCCAGAGGACTCTGGATTACCCCGCAGCCTGACCCCTTACAAGCCCCATGTCCTCCAGCAGTGGGACTCCTCAGTTTTAAGGCCCATGCTCCTGGGTGTGACACCCCGTTGCTTGCATTTGGCCACACACGGCTGGGATGTGTCCCCCTTTCTTTCTGCCAACAGCGCTAGTGGCCAGGGCCCACGGCCCAGAGGAGCTTTCTTTCCCCGCCTGGTGACTGGCAGTAGGGGGTGGGCAGTGACCATGTGATGGGGTGTTGTCATCAGCAGGCAGCCTCCTGCCCTGTTCTTGGCTCTGACTGACTGGTCTCCCTGCCTGTCTCAGTGCGAGGAGCGGCTGTACCCAGCGGGAAAGTGGGCCTGCGTCACCAAGGGGGAGCCGATGTACGAACAGAGCATCTCCATGGGCTTCATGAAACTCATGCGCTACATCTGCAAGGAGAACTCCACAGGTGCGTGCTGGAAGGTGAGGGGCGGGGGGCTGGCTCCACCCCTCGGGCGCCCTCTCACTGCCGGCCTGTGCCTGCCTCCCTGCAGGCCGCTACCTGGGCATGACGGTGCCTGTGGTGAACGAGATCCGCCTGAGCGAGGAGGGCACCGAGTTGCTGCGGGACGTCACCACTACCTATTACCTCCCAGGGGAGTTCCAGCCCGACCCCCCTCTCCCCACAGACCCTGACATCCGCATCGTGGAGAGACAGCCGCTCCGCGTCCTGACCAGGTGAGCCCCACCCCTGCCATTGCTGCAGGCTGCGGGAGGGGGAGAGGAAAGTTTTCTGAGCCCAGCGGGGGAAGGAGCTGAACGGTGTGGGCGGAGGAAACGTCTCTGAGGGAGAGGAGGAGAAGGGTGGGAGGATTGGGGCGTGCTGGGGGTGGGGCTGGCACGGGGGAGATTGCCAGGTGACTGGTCTCCTGTGGCTGTGGCCGCTCCCTTTGTTCCAGGGTGTTCTACGGGGTGACGACAGAGGAGACAATCCTCCGGGAGATCCGCCTTCTCTGGGAGCTGCTGGGCTCCACAGACACCGTGCTGCGGGAAAACTACATGGTGGCTGCCTATGAGAACCCCAGCGTCCCGCAGCGGCGCAATGAGATCTGGTTCATCCGGCGAGCAGAATGAGTGCAGCGCAGCCCCGCGCTGGACGCCGGGCCGGGCCCCGCTTTCGATGGCAGTTCTGGCAGAAGGAGATGAATGCACAGCCTGACGCACGGGTCGCCGTAGAAGGGTACCACTGCCCTGGGCCCGAAGAGGAGACCTGCTCTGCACCCAGCCCCGGGAAAACTAGCATGTGCCAGATGGCTGGCCAGGGCCCAGCCCACGCCTGCAGGGGGCAGTGTGGCATCGAGCACTGAGAGCAGCGGGTGTCTGAGTGGGCCCTGCGTGCCCCAGGGGGGAGTGTGGCTGGGCACATGGGGGCTGGCTGGCCAGGCTGGGTGCTTACGCCTGTTTGTGCCAGGGTGCAGGTCTGGGCTCAAGGTGTCAGTCCTGACTTGAGTTTGCAGTGCTGGGCCTGGCATCACGGCCTATGCATGTGGCTGTGGTTGAAAGATCCCTTGGGCGATGGCTGGGGTGGCACTTCCTGGGGCTCTGTCTTCAGTCCCTCCGTGGCACTGAGTATTCCTCCGTGTCCTGCCTGCTGAGCCCATTCGCCAGCAGCAGGGAGGGTCTGTCCTGCAGCCAGTGGTCGGAGCCTTGGGTCGGGGGCCTTGCCCTGCCCTGAGCGGGGCTGTGTGTGTGCGTGCCCAGGAATAGACTGGTGGTGCCTGCAAGCAAAGCTGGGATCCTGTAGGACTCTCCTTCATATCTGCCCAGCCATGTGCCTGCTGCAGGCAGCCCCTTCCTGTTGGTCAGCGCCCGCCCTGCTGCACCTGCAGCCCCCAGGTGTTAGTCCAGCCCTCCGCCCTGGGCTGAGCAGAGAGGGGCAGCAGCTGGGTCGCTGTGTGTTGTGTTGTGCATTGATTGGTTGGTTTCACACTCATGCGTGCTGCTGGGGGAGGCTGGCAGCATGAACCTGAAATAAATCCAGCTCAAACCACTGTGTGTGGCAGCTGATTGGCTGGGGGTGGCCACGCTGAGGCTGGAGAAGGGCTGGAGCAGCTGAGGGGGACCCCCAAGGGGGCAGCTGGCAGCTCCCCGGGGGCACTGTAGCCTGGCTGCTCAGATCAAGCGGGAGTATCGTCCAGCTGCACCCCACTCCCCAGTAATCGCCTGCAGGGGGTGCCTCCCCTTTGAAACAGCGGTTGGGGGCCGGGCGGCTGTGCTGCTTCCTCGTGGCCGCTGCACCCGAGGCCGGGCTTCGTGGCGCTGTTTGCTGTGCCCTGTACAGGTTGTGCCCCGCCGGAGCCAGCTGCTGGTACTGATGCCAGCATGGGCTTGCTCCTGAGGGCAGGGAGTCACCGCAGTGGCTGCTAAGAATGGGCCTGGCTGGTCCCACCAGATTCAGAGACCTCCTGGACTATGGCTGGAGGGACTGGGTGGACCCCACAGCCTTCAGCCAGTGTGTGGGGCTGTCCGGCCCATGTGTCCCCTGCCCTGTGCGCCAAGAGGTGGGGGTAGCCTGGGCTCTTGCTTGCCTTGAGCAGGCTTGGTGGGAGGGGGCCTGCTGCCCGCTCCTCACCCTTGGCTCTTTGCAGCTCGTCATGGGGTCCCTGCCCCAGGAGCCTCCCCGGCCAACCTGGACACCACCTGAGCTGGCCACGTGACATCCAGGTGTACGGCAAATGCAGCGGGGGTTGGGGGAGTCAAAATCGGGACTTACTGACAGGATGAGTTGGCTGAATGCAGCAGAAGGGCTAGACGCAGGGGAAGCCAGCCAGCCAGCCAGCGCCCCACGGCACACGGGGGGCCCAGACAGGACGTGAGGAGCTCAGTCTGGGTGGCTAACCAGAGAGGGTTAAGGGTGACTTGGTCACAGTCTGTTGGTACCTGCATTGGGACCAGAGCTTTGAGGAGGGTTGATG
This sequence comes from Eretmochelys imbricata, assembly GCF_965152235.1. Lineage (NCBI taxonomy): Eukaryota > Metazoa > Chordata > Testudines > Cheloniidae > Eretmochelys > Eretmochelys imbricata. Next base: position 208,534,564 of record NC_135574.1, on the reverse strand, counting down.
CGAGACCCATTCAGACTAGAACTAAGGTGCAGATGTTTGACAGCAGGGAAGACCGTGGTGGGAGAGTCACCATCACTGGGAATATTTAAGTCCGCCTGGGCTGTTTTTCTAAAGCTCTGCTCTAGCTCAGGCGGGAATTCAGCCAGGGAAGGCCGATGGCCTGCGCTGGGCACTGGCTGACCCCAGTGGGCCCGTCTGGCCCTGTGATCCGTGAGCACGAGCCAGAGCCAATGGGGAGAATCGTGAGGGATGGAGCCTCCCTGCTCCCAGGGCGCTGGAAGGGGGCCACAGATCGTGCTAGGCAGAGCTCGGCAAGCACATAGTCTGTCGGGCTGGCCTGACTCCTCTCCCTGCAGCTGTTAGCTGTCCACGCGTCACGCCGAGGGCTCTCAGGGCCAGTCTGCCGGCGTTCTGCTGTACGCTGGCTGGGTGTACTATGTGCAGACTCTCCCTCTCTCGGTTGCCAAGTCAAGCACTCAGAAGTTAGGACATGCCAGTATTAAGTTACCTGCGCACCCTCAACACGGCCCCTCTGGGCACCTGCATTATGACCGTCTGTACATGCTCGTGTGCTGCCTTTTCCCCAGGGCCTGGTCTCCGCCAGCGCGCAGGATGGGTGGTGCTCACCTAATGAGCAGCGAGTCTCATGGTGCAGCGTGTGACCCCAGCCACTGCTCGACCCCTCCGCTGAAGCCAGAATGATTAATTTCCTGATGACCCTTTCTAGGATGCTCATCACTGAAAAAAAGAAATTCCATTATGTGGAATCGGACTGACCTGCCATGGGTCAGCAGCAGGGCTGGACCCTTCAGATCCACCCCACTGACCTCAGCAACTTGAGCTAACAGAGTCACTGCTAGCAGTAGTAGGCTGTCATCCTCCATGTGGACCAGCACTAGTGGGGGATTAGACCACTTTTGCTTGGTGGCTTTCACAGCTATTTGCTGACAGCAGAGGACTGGTGAGACTCCCGGATGTTCAGTTCCATTCCAGGCTGTGGAGGGGAGTGGTCTGTGCATAGCTTCTTGTACCTGTTCCCCCCACCCTTGCCCCAAAGCCTGGCTCCTGCCCCATCTCCTTCCTGCTCTTTCTTCCCCACCCTTCATTCGCTGGCCCAGCCCCATTCTCCTGGCCCAGATGGTCCTAGTCTCCCTCTCCCGGCTTGCTGGCCATTTCCCAATGACCCCCTGTAAGAGGCTGGCTCACCCCACAGGCTGGAGGGCTGGGGATAGACTGCTGGGATTACAGACGAAGCCTGGGTTGAATCAGGGACTGCCCTACAGCAGGTGGCTGCGATGGAGGGGGAGCTGGGGCAGGTGAGGAATGGCTCTTGCAGGGCAGACCCTGGAATCAGGTGAGCTGTCCCAGGACAAGCAGGGGCGAGACTAGGAAGGCCCAGGAGGGGGAAAAGAAACCATGTGCGGATTTAGGAACTGATACTGACTGGTATTTTGAGGGTTAGTGGCAGTGTGGCTTGTATTACTAAACCCATGCCCCAAGGAGGAGTATTTTTGACCAAGAAAAAATCCTGAATGAAGTTTTATTTTAATGCTCCAAGAGGGGAAACTGAGGCAGGCTACTTGGACCATAATCCTAGGCCATGAGGTGGGCATGGGAGGTGGGTGGCCCACTAAACCCACCCTCGCAGTCTCTCCCCCTCTCCACATCTAGTTCCAATGTCCTTGTGCGGCCAGTCACCGTCCCCCGTCCTGCTCTTTGCCTGCCCCTAAACTGGTTCCCAATCCTAGTATCCAGCCCCGGGATCCTCCTCCAATCTCAGTCTCCCTCCACCACCTCCCAGCCTCTTTGCCCAGCCAGTCCCAGTTCTCCTGCACCCCAGCTTCTTGTCAGATCTCTCTCCTTACCCAAGACCTCGCCGCTGGTTTCTAGTATCAGGCTCCTTGTACAGTCAAGTCTCCCCCCACGACTCCCTTTCGGATCTCCGTATCAACTCCCAGTATTCCTCCCACCCTCACCCCGTTTTCCTCATGGGTTCCCAGTCTCCTCGCTCAGCCTCCCCCACCTCCCCTCCCAGTCTCCCTCCTTCCCCTCTCCTGGTCTGGCTAGTGTCCCCTCTGCATTGGAATCAGGTGCCTTCCTGCTCCCCACGACCTGGGTGCCAGCAGGGGAGGGCACTGAGTGCGCAGGAGAGACTGGCTTGCTGCTCTCAGATCCTGGCCCCCTCCAGCCCAGAGCAGCCACTGCAGGGACAGTCCTGCTGAGTGGCCCATAGCCATGGGTAGAGCCAGGGCCGGCTCTAGGTTTTTTGCCGCCCCAAGCAAAAAAAATGTTGGACCCTCCCTCCTTTTTTTGGCTTTTATACAGGTTCGCACTTTGCAATGGCTTTTGGTTGGTTTGTTTTGTTTTGACTGTTTAAAAAAAAAAAATGAAAACAGAGAATTTGTAGTGAGTGAAATAAAGCAATTTCCTACGAGTGTACTCATTTAATTTTAACAAAATCACAATTACAAAGAATTTGGGTTCAACAACACGCTAATGAAAAACGTTACTGTCTTCCGATGTGCCTGGTTTTGCATAAATTAAAAGAATTTATAGGACCTGAATTTTTCTGGTTTTCATACTTGTGTCATCTTAATAATTCAGTGAAATCTAAATTGTTTGCAGTGGTACTCTCAATGGAAAGGAATGCGAGTCTGACAAACAATTCTGAGACAGGGTGGACCTCAAATAATGGTTTAGTCAGTTCAGTTCTGAGAAACTGCACTCGCCAGAAGCCACTGATACGGGTCACGGTAAAAGAACGCGTAACGCTAGAGCTGTGTTTGGAGTGAAAAAATCATTTCTTGCTATAAATTCTAATACTTTTCGAGGAGAAGTTTTAGGACTTATGAGCCCAGGTAAAGCTATTAATTCTTCATACAGTTCTATTCCGTCAATGGCAGCAGCGTTATCAGCACTGAGCGCTAAATGCAGGTCTTGGCAGTGCTTCAGGAGGCCGTCGTTGGGAACCTGCTTTTTAATATTTCCAATATCGTACAGGAAATTCAAAAGTTTCACAGTGACCATGCAACTGATAAAATCTGTCTTCAATGGAAGTTCTAGCTCCATCCAAAACCAAAAAACTACATCTTTGGTCTGTGAATACAATAACCACGATCGATTAATTTGTTCCCCATTTTTCATTTTTTTCTTCATACTGGATGGCATAAATCAACTATTCGACTCATTAAATGGATATTCAAATGTAGGATCTAGTTTTGAAGGACTTTTTTTCACAATAATCTTTAGTATTGCGTCAGTAATTACTGTCGGCCATGTACTTGGATCTGATTCTATGTCAGTGTCCCCACCTTCCAATAATTGTTCTTCAGTTTTAGATTTGGATAACAGTTCTTCGTTTCTGGACTCTTCAGCTGAAGAAGTAAATCTTTGGATGGATTGTGATTGTTTGTCTTTATCAGCGAAGATAATCTTTGGTCAGATTGTTGTTCATCTTTATCAGTTGATAAAGATAATCTTTGGTTTGATTGGTCTTCATCAGCTGATGAATAATCACTTTCAATGCATTGCTTAGAGCTTTCTCCTTGATTGTCGACTTTTTAAAAATACTTATGAAGTACGAGAGAGTTTTTCTAATTCTTTTTGCCATTTCTCTCTTTGTTGCCGGTAGGCATCACCGGAAAGTCGTTTTCGGTTTTGTCCCCGCATTTTTGCCCTATAACCACTGGCAACCAACGCAACTCGGAAATTGGCGCAAATGGTGCTGATAGGGCGGCACAGTACACACAAGTAATCGTGATTCCTGATTGAATTAATCAATAACCGTTAACGTTTACACATTTACACATGTTCACACCGAGTGACCGTGTCACAGCGTGACATGATATTTTCCACGTCACGCTCCTATCGCACTACTGGAGATTTTTTTGATCTTCATGTATTATTTTTTTTTGTACATTGGTGGATTTTTCTGGGGAAAAAAAGGGTGTCCAGAATGCCGCCCCTGGAAATGTACCGCCCCAAGCCCGTGCTTGCTTTGCTGGTGCCTAGAGCTGGTCCTGGGTAAAGCATGGCTGGGAGCTGGGGCATGTGCTGTCTGGGCAGCACTAGGAGCTGTGAGGGGATGGAGCATGCTCAGTGGTGACAGAATCCTTGGGGAGTTTAGCTGCTAAACTCAAGCAAGTTCCTAAGGAGCATGTGTGAACTGGGCTGGTTCGAAGTCTTTTCATAAGGATGGCAAAAGCCTCTTCCCCCCTTCCCTCCAACTTTCAATCCCTGCTCCAAAGCAGAGGGGCACTACAGGTGGTCAAAAAGGCCACCATACGTTTTTAATATGGGCAAAACAAGGTGTTTTCCCCCTTCGCCTCATGCGTGGAAATGCCTGAACCGTTTTGGCTCGTTTGCCAAAAAGAAAAATCTTAGCAGGAGGCAGGGACCCAGCGTGGAAAGTTCATCCTAAGTAGTTACCCAGCAATGTGATCAGCACCTGGAAAGAGGGGCTTAGACTGGGAAGGGGTGGGCAGTCCTGTCCGTAAGGAATATTTCAGAGGGGAGCTCAGGACCCCATTCTGCTGGGCAGAGTACATACACGTAGTAAGAGAAAGAGCTTGCAGCCTATTGGATGAGGGGTGGGAGGGGAAACTGAGGCACGTGCTGGGGAAGTGACTTGGCCACGGTCCCACAGCAGGCCTGTGCAGAGCTGGGCTCAGAACGCAGGTCTCCTGAGTCCCAGCCCAGTGCGCTCTACCCCGGGTGATGCTGCCTCTCCTGAGCCCTGCCCTTTCCCTGGGCGAGAGGCACTCCTATGGCTCTCATCCATGGAGGAGCCTGGGTTTGTTTTTCCAGCTGTCTGAAGGGCTGAGCCTACCAAAGCTGCTCTGAACCCAAGTCTTTGTTGGGGCCTCAGGCGCAGTGCTGGGTGTGGGGAGAGGGTTTGAGCTCTCGCCAGCTTTGCTCTCAAAGGACTAGTCCTTATTTGAACCTTCCCTCAATGGGGGTGGGGAAGGACGGTCCCTGACCTGTTTTCTAGCAGTCGCTACACCCGGCAGAGCCAGCTGCTGTGTACTGCGTGGCCAACGTGTGAGCTTGGCTCCTGACCCCGTCTGGTTACAAGTGCCTGATATCATTCTGAACAGCTCTCCCTTCTGCCGGGGTGCTAGGGGGACTTGGCTCCCTACCCTGGGTTGCATGGCCAGCATGTAGAAATGGACCCTGCCCCCAGTAAGTGCCCTGGCGCTCGCTGTGGTTCTTTGGTCTAGGGCTTTCCAAGGTGCAGCCCTCCTCATGGCCATGTCCTGTTTGAACTGTATTTCAATTGGGCAGTGCAGAAATAGAGAGAAAATGGGGTTTTACTCTTCAAAACTCAAACACTGTAAAATGCAGTTAAGGTGACGCTTCCCACCCCACCACCTTGACTTGGTCGCTCTGGTCCCTACCCTCAGTGTCCCTTGGGGGCTGGCAGGACCTTACCCCTCCCTCAGCCTCGTTGCCCTGGGTGTTCTGTGACAAGCAGCAGCAAGCCCTGCATAGAGCACAGCAAGGGGCTGGTGGGCTGTGTAGACAGGGTGCGGAGCTGGAGCTGTGCTGGGCACAGAGAGGATGGCAGGTCTGGTTGGGGTGGGCTAGGTGCTGTGATGTTCCTATTGCCATCCCCACAGGGGCAGAGTTAAGGGGGTGTGGTTGCGTTGTGCAGAGAGAGGGTTGAGAAGCTGCCCTTTTCCCGGCCCAGCGCTTCCCCATCAGGGTAGAACTCAGGGAACACAGCTACTGTGTCTGATATTGGTATTAGATTCATAGACTTTAAGGCCAGAAGGGACCATCATGATCATCTCGTCTGACCTGCACATTGCAGGCCACCGACCCTCACCTGCTCGCTCCTGTAATAGACCCCTAACCTCTGGCTGAGTTACTGAAGTCCTCAAATCATGATTTAAATTCACGTTACAGAGAATCCTCCATTTACACAGCTCCCCTTGGAAGACTGTTCCAGAACTTCACTCCTCTGATAGTTAGAAACCTTCGCCTAATTTCAAGCCTAAACTTGTTGATGGCCAGTTTATAGCCCCTTGGTTTTGTGTCCACATTTGCCCTTAAGTTAAATAACTCCTCTCCCTCCCTCACGTTTATCCCTCTGCTGTATTTATAGAGAGCAATCGTATCTCCCCTTGGCCTTCGTTTGGTTACAGTAAACAAGCCAAGCTCTTTGAGTCTCCTCTCATAAGGTTAGTTTTCCATTCCTTGATCATCCTAGTAGCCCTTCTCTGCACCTGTTTCAGTTTGAATTTGTCTTTCTTAAACCTGGGAGACCAGAATTGCACAGAGTATTCCAGATGAGGTCTCACCTTGTACAGTGGTACTAACAATTCCCTGTCTCTACTGGAAATATCTCGCCTGACGCATCCTAGGCCTGCATTAGCCTTTTCCACGGCTGCATCACACTGGCAGCTCAGTCATCCTGTGATCAACCCATACACCCAGGTCTTTCTTCTCTGTCACTTCCAGCCGATATGTCCCCAGCTTGTAACAAAAATTCTTGTTGTTAGTCCCTAAGTGCATGACCTTGGACTCTGCACTATTAAATTTCATCCCATTTCTATTACTCCAGTTTTAAAGGTCTTTCAGATCTTTTTGTATGGTATTTCCATCCTCCTCCACATGGGCCATACCTCCCACTTTGTGTCATCTGCAGATTTTTATTAGCGCACTCCCACTTTTTGTGCCAAGGTCATTCATGAAGATATTAAATAAGATTGGTCCCAAGACAGGTCCCTGAGGAACTCCTCTAGTAACCTTCCTCCAGCCTGACAGTTCACCTTTCAGTATGATCATTGTAATCTCCCTTTAACTGGTTCCTTATCCTTTCAATGCTCATATTAATCCCCATCTTCTCTAATGTAACTAATAATTTCCCGTGTGGAACTGTATCCATTGCCTTACTGAAATCCAGGTGGATTAGATCTATTGCATTTCCTTTGTCTAAAAAATCAGTTATCTGCTCAAAGAAAGAGATCAGGTTGGTCAGGCATGATCTACCCTTTGTAAAACCATATTGTGTTTTATTCCAGTTATTATTTACCACTATAATCTTAACTACCTTTCAAAATTTGTTCCAAGACATTGCATGCAATTGAGGTCAAACTAACAGGCCTGCAGTTTGGTCCACTACTAGATGGAAATGGTAGAATCATCCAGGATAAGGCAGCAGAGGTGTTCAATAAATATTTCTGTTCTGTATCTGGGAAAAATATGATGTAGACATATCATATGATAATGCTCTTTCTGTTCCACTAGTATCTCAGGAGGTTGTTAAACAGCAGCTATACAGTTAGACATTTTTAAATCAGCAGGTCCAGACAACTTGCATCAAAGAGTTGTAAAGGAGCTGGCTGAGGAGCTTGCTAGACTGTTATTGTTGTTTTGGAACACTAAGGAAGATTCAGAACACTGGAAGAAAGCTAACACATGGCATTATTTAAAATGGGATTACATTGATCCTGGGCAAGATAATGGAGCGGCTGATAGGGGACTTGATTAATAAAGAATTAAAGGAGCGTAAGATAACTCATGCCAATCAACTGGGGTTTATGGAAAGTAGATCCTGTCAAACTAACTGGATATCTTTTTTGATGAGATTACAAGCTTGGTTGATAAAGGTAATAGTGTTGATGTAAGCTAGTTAGACTTCTGTAAGGCATTTGACTTGCTGCCGCATGACATTTTGATTGAAACAACTAGAAAGATATACAATTAATAGAGAACACATTAAATGGATTAAAAACTGGCTAACTGGTAGGTTGCAAAATGTAACTGTAAATGGGGAATCATCAGTGAATGGGTCTGTTTCTAGTGGGGTCCTGCAGGGATCGGTTCTTGGCCCTGTGTTATTTAACAATACTATCAATGACTTGGAAGAAAACAAAAATCACCACAGAGGAAGTTTGTAGATGGCCCAAAACTTGGGGGAGTGGTAAAGAATGAAGAGGACAGGTCACGGATTCAGAGTGAACTGGATCACTTGGTAAGCTGGGTGCAAGCGAACAATCTGTGTTTTCATACAGCTAATTGTAAATGTCTACATCTGGGAACAAAGGCTGTTGGTCACACTTGCAGGATGAGGGCCTCTATCCTGGGAAGCAGTGACGGGAAAAAATGTGAGAGTTGTGATGGATAATCAGCTAAACATGAGCTCCCAGTGTGACACTGTGGCCAAAAGGGCTAATGGGATCCTGGGCTGCGTAAACGGGATTTGGAGTAGGAGCAGAGAGGATCTATTGCCTTTGTATTTGGCACGGCTGTGATGGCTGCTGTGCAGTCTCTCTGTGACCTTCCCTGCAGAAAGGGAAGGCAGATAGTTAGACATGGTTACTGGTAGAAGTGAAGGGTACAGACATGTTAGCAGCAGCCTGTGGAAGCTGAGACTTGCACTCATATATCTCTGGCTCCCAGCCCGGTGCACCTTCCCCTCGGCTACCTTGTGAGGGAAGGGCTCTCTCTCTCCCCCTCTTTCTGTCTGCTTGCAGCAATCCAGCAAACCAAAAAAAGGATGAGCTCCGGCACTTTTGAGTTCTCCAGTGTCGCACTAAATCTCAGCCGTGGCATCCCAGGAACGTCCCTTTCACAGGGATCTTGCCTATCGCTTTCTCCATTTTTGTGCAAAAAGCATTCTGAGGTTAATATTTTCAAATGCCGTTTTTGGAATGCTGTATCTCAAGAAGCCCTTGATTGAGTGGTCCCAGATTTTCCCCATAGACTCTACCCCAGACCGCAAACTGGTATATCCATTTTTAGATAGATCTGACTCTGCCTGTGGATTTTTCAAGCCATTTGAAGATTTGTCCTTAAGCAGAAATGCAGATGCAGCCTTCACTTCTGAGTGGCTCTGTGTTGCTCCATAAAACACAATAAGTAAAGGAGAACAGGACAGTGCCATGTGCTATGAAATGAAGAACAGGGAAATGGGCACAATGACATGAGACTAGCAGGCTATGGCAAGAGGAAAGCTCCCATGCTAACAATCCAGCAAGGAACCCTCCTGCTCTGGGCCCTGGGGGGTGGCCCCACAGCATCTTTCCCAGCTCGATTTTCTAGGCTTTGTTTAAGCTCCCATATTCGTAACCAGACCTGAGGTAGCTTGGGTACTCACTCTGTTTGGGTAGTTAGCTCCGCACCCTGGTAATAAGCCTGTGGCATACTATGCTACTGACAGGTGTGGTACAAAACCCAGCTTAGAGAGGAGATCTAGTTGCTCCATCATGAAGATTGCAACAGCATTTCTCTTCAAAGCCCAATTGTCCAACTTCTCTACGTGCTCAGTCAGATCTGCTTGAAATCTGGCATGCCGGTTCAAGGCCCGTTTGTGGTGAAAAATTGGCAGCATTGGGTCAAAAAGTTCCCGAGATACAAATCCCCCAAATGACTTTTTGTTGTTTACATTTTCAATTGCTTACAGTGGTTTTTGCTCCAACATGGAAAATCTACTTGAAACCTACATCCCTAAGCTGCTCCGACGGAGATCTAGGTCTGGTACGCAGGCGGCGGGTCTAGTACTTTGGTTCTTATCCTCCAGAGCAGTGTCTTGGACGGCTCCCCGCCTTCTCCAACTTCTAGTGCTGGGACTCACAGACGCGATCACGGCAGCTGCCAGTGGTGCCAACTCTCATGATTCTGTCCTGAGTCTCATGATAATTATTGCTTTCCTTAAAGCCCCAGCTCCTGGAGTCAAGTGGAGATGTGATGATTTCAACCTTCGTTTTTAAAGAAAAAGTACACTTCTAGCCCTCGTGGCTGTGGAGAAAGCCTCAAAACGTGACCCCCGTGCACCCGAAAGGCTCCAAAAGCAGAAGGCCAATAAAAACACCACCAAAGCTTTTATTTTTACATAATCTCATGCTTTTAAAGCCAACCTCCTGATTTCTGGTGAGCCTGACTCGTGCTTTTTGAACATTTGGGGTTGTCAGTATGCATCTCTGACTGTCACAGAAAGATGAACAGCAGTTTTAGGAAGAAGATGGGTGCTATAGCCACCAACGAAACAGGCCACCACTGCCCTGCTCCACTGCCTGGGGCTGGGGGAGAGGAGTGTGTGGTGCGTGGGGCGTACTCTGATACTTCCTCCGAGTTTACAGGAGACAACTAAACTTTGTGTTTACTCTCTTATGTTTGCAGTGAATTCGGACACGCCAGCCAGGCACGAGAGGGTGCCCAAGAGGGCCCAGAGCGGACTGTGGGGAGGAAAGGGCACTATCAGTTACTGCACTGCGGGGGGAAGGCGGGCACGAGGCAGTGAGAGCCAGTGGGGGAGGAGCTGATGGAGGGGCCATAATGAGGGTTTTGCCCCCAGGTGGAATGCCGTTGCACCGTTGTTGGGTGGGTGCGTAGGTGGGGGTGGGGGGGCAAAGTCAGGAATGGTGTGGAGAAAGTGGGCAATGAGGCAGAGCTGTTCCAGGCTGGGTGCTCAGGTCAAGCACAGTCTTTTGCTCACTGGGAAATCTCTAGGAGGAGGTGAATGGAAATTCACCCCCACAGCTCCCTTGTTATGCAAAAACCAAGCCTTTGGAAGCTATGCCTTGGAGAAGGGACCATTGTCTAGTCATTACCTGTTCCCACAGTGTAAAGATCAAAGGTCCAAGCTGAATAAAGGAAAGACTAAGTGTGTATATAAAGTCTGCTGCAGTTTCCACGGTATGCATCCGATGAAGTGAGCTGTAGCTCACGAAAGCTCATGCTCAAATAAATTGGTTAGTCTCTAAGGTGCCACAAGTCCTCCTTTTCTTTTTGCGAATACAGACTAACACGGCTGTTACTCTGAAACCTATTCAGGGGTGTACTTGTGCAGTGACCTAGCCCTTGGCTAAGCAATGCCTACTATATGGAGAGGCAGAGGTGAACTAAGACACTGGAGATAACCTTAAATTGTTAAACTTTACAAAGGACACCCCAGAAATTTGGCAAAAACATAAACCATATGAAGTAACATCAACTCTTTCCTTAGGAAAATAATCAACAGTAAATTACCATCATATAAATGTTACTGTGACACGCTGAGCATCTTTCCCAGCCCTGAAGTAAAGCTCTGTGTGGAAGGAAAGTTTGTCTCTCTCACCAACAGAAGCTGGTCCAATAAAAGATATTCTCTCCCCCACATTGTCTAGCACAATAAAAGAAACCTGTCAACACGGCGTTGTGCCACCCCAAGAAGGAATCAGGTCCTGCTCTCCCTGGCTGCAAAGTCCAGCTTTACACCTGCTGTCCCGCCTTCGTCCCTCTCTGGCCTGCACCTCTGTCCAGCAGTCCCCCCTTTGAGTAACAGCTCCTCACCTGTTCCCCGGGCGCCAAAACGGTATTTCCTCTGTCAGTGCCTCAGTGGTGAACCTCCCTGGTGATACGCTTTGTGCTCCTTGCGGCCAGGCGGCATGCACACGGCACTTCGCAGCCCAGCTTCCTCTGTCCAAACCCCTTTTTAGCCAGCACTACCTTCTTTTGCCTCTTTCTGTAACTGCCGTCCAGCTTCCCCTATGGGCAGTTCCTGAGCCTCCCCCCAGCTCCAGCCGCCCTCTCGCCTTTCTCTCTCCCCCCGGCAGCATTCCGAGTTGCTGCACCACGGCTGCAGGCCCTGTCACCTACCCCCCTGGGTCACAAGTACAGCAGGGGCTAGTGCTGGGGCCAGGGTAATTAGACTTACTCTGCGCCGAGGTGGTTATGAACGTGCAATCATTGGGAGAACCCCTGTGTGGGGTTTGAAGGACTGACTCCTACGCGAGCCCCTGGTGGAGCTGCGGGGACGTCTGGTAAGTCTTCCACCATAGGCGTCGGTTCTCTGATTGTTTTAATAGGTTTTCCCTGTAATGCTTTCACCGTTGGAATACGTGTGCTTGCTTAGCAAGAGCTAGTTATCACTCACCTATCGGTAACGATGCGGTTCCCAGCCTCGGAGGGGACAGCGGAGTGCAGACCCTGGCCTGCTTAGGCCGTCTGGCTTACTGGGGTATCAGAAGATCTGTGCAGCCTTGACATACCCTGGTCAGGAGGGCACGAGCTGCAGGCCTCTGCGCCAGGGAGGTGAAGGCTGGGAGCCAGGAGCCCAGGGTAGGTGCCCTCCAGGGAGCAAGTGGGTGCTGTTGCCCTGCCTGTGGGCATGTGGGGAAGGGGTGGTGGTGGTTGAGGGTGTCGGTGCATCCAGCCAGGGCAGGGTAAGTGGGGGTGTCTGTCACTTAGGGTGGGGCCCGTGGGGGGGTGTCAGTTGCTAAGGGGGGAACTGGGGGGCAAGTCACTGGGGGCAGGGCCCCGTGGGAGGAGGGGGAGTTACTAAGGGGCAGGGCAGGACCCCACTGGGTCAGTCGCTAAGGGGTGGGGCCAGAGGTGAAGCGGGGGGGGGTCAGTTGCTAGGGGTGGGGCTGGGGAGGGGGTCAATAGCTAAGGGCCAGGGTTGGGGGGCGGGGTCAGTTGGTAGGGGAGGAGCCGGGGCAGGGGCCAGTAGCCAAAGGGCAGGGTTGGGGGGCAGGGTCAGTTGCTAGGGGAGGAGCCGGGGCAGGGGCCAGTAGCCAAGGGGCAGGGTTGGGGGGGCGGGGTCAGTTGCTAGGGGAGGAGCCGGGGCAGGGGCCAGCAGCCACGGGGCAGGGTTGGGGGGCGGGGTCAGTTGCTAGGGGAGGAGCCGGGGCTGGGGCCAGCAGCCAAGGGGCAGGGTTGGGGGCGGGGTCAGTTGGTAGGGGAGGAGCCGGGGCAGGGGCCAGCAGCCAAGGGGCAGGGTTGGGGGCGGGGTCAGTTGCTAGGGGAGGAGCCGGGGCAGGGGCCAGCAGCCAAGGGGCAGGGTTGGGGGGCGGGGTCAGTTGCTAGGGGAGGAGCCGGGGCTGGGGCCAGCAGCCAAGGGGCAGGGTTGGGGGCGGGGTCAGTTGCTAGGGGAGGAGCCGGGGCAGGGGCCAGCAGCCAAGGGGCAGGGTTGGGGGCGGGGTCAGTTGCTAGGGGTGGAGCCGGGGAAGGGGGTTGTGTCAGTTGCTAGGGGAGGGACGAGGTCAGTCGCTAAGGGGCGGGGCCGGGGCGGGGCCGAAGATCCGTTGCTAGGTGACGGCCCCGCGGTGGCAGTGGGGGAGGGGGTCCGCGTTCCAGAGGGGGTCGCGGCGCCTCCCCGGGGTCAGAGGTCGTGGCGCTGCTCAGGGCGGTTTCCGGTGCGGACCCCCCTCCCGCCGGAAGCCCCTCCTGTGTGTGGCGGGGCGGGGCCGGTGGGCGGAGCCGGCGGCCGGGTGGGAGCGCGGCGGCATGGAGTGAGCGCGGCGGGGAGGACCCAGGGGCTGCGATGGAGGCGGCGCGCGGAGTCGGGCTCCTGCTGCTGCTCGGTGAGTGCGGGGCGGCCGGGCCCAGCGCCCCCCGGGGGCCATGGCGCCTGCTCCCCCCCCCCCGGCCCGGCGCGCGGGTCACGCGGGCCCCGGAGGAGCTGCCGGGCTGCGGGGTCCGGGCAGCAGGGGACCGGAGCCCCCCCCGGGCGGGTCTGGACTGATCCCGGGCGGCCCGTTCTTCCCCAGCCCCCCCCGCCCGGGGCTTCGGAGAGACTCTGAGACCTGCCCGGGACCCGCCTGCGGAGCGCGCCGCCGGGAGCCGGGCCCCGACGGAGGGGTCAGGGATTCCTGGCGGGGAGGGGGGCAGGAAAGACCCTCCCGGTCCGGCCGGCCGGGCCAGAGGGCTCTCCCGGCGGGTCCTGCTGCAGGACCCCCCCAGGCCTGGGTCGGCTCTTCCCCCGGCTGTGTGCCTCTGTTCCCTTCGGACTGGGAGTGGGGTGGACCTGCCCCCGGTTTCAGTCCCCGGCCGTCGCTTGTTCCGTTAAAGAACTTTTAATGATCAAGTCGCCTTTGACTTTTCTTTTGGGTAAATGCAGCTGACGGTGCTCTTGAAGTCTCTCATGATGAGGTGTGTTTTCTGGGCTGTGAATCATTCTTGTGGCTCTTTTCAGTTTTTCAGCCTCCTTTTGGAAGTGTGGACACCAGAACTGGACACTGTATTTATTCCAGCCACTTGTTCCCTACCTCATGTACAGAGATAACACCTCCCTAGGCTGTTCTTTGTTCCCTGTTAGGTCGTGCATGCAGGGATCACCTTAACCCTTTTGGCCACAACATTGCTGGGGGAGCACAAGTTCAGCTGGTTTTCACCAGTCCTTTTCCATACCAGCTTTCCAAATGATGTACTCCTGCCTGCTCATTTCCCTCTGTCACAGCCCTCCCCATTAATGGGGGATTCCTTCAGGTGAGGAGGAAGCATTAGGAGCACAGGGCCTGCAAAGCAGTGAGAACCCATGTGCGTGGAATGATCCATAGTAGCACTAGGCTAAAGACTGAAAGGAAGCCTTGTGGCCACTTGTGAAAAAGACTTGCTTTTTATCCACTTCACTGAGTGTTACTACTTGATGCCGGATGGCTGCATGCCCTGTAAACCTTAATGCCCTCTCTAGGGAACACCATCATATGAAGCTGTAACAACTTTAATAATAATCTTTTAGATCTTGCAATTTGGAACTTTGTTCTAAACTAGCAAGGCCTGAAGTGAGAGTAGAGGGAGTTGGGTTTAGCTGGCATGTTTTTAGGATTTGAAATATGTATTATGGTCAGGTAACTCTCCCGTCTTGAATTTTGCCCCCTTGGATCCCTACCCTCTCATGTTCATGAGAGAGATGACAGCATCTTACTTTCCTTTAGCGTCTGTGTAAAGTGTGATCTCTGCAAACCAGCAGCAAGTACTCCCTGGGTCAGAGGTGCTGTGCATAGCTCACTAAGAGTCCGGTTGGCTATGTGAATAGGAGTGTGGTGTTGGACTGGGGTGGGTATAGAGAATGGGGTGGTAAGGTACTGGATATTACCAGGTCCTGTTGCCATTTCCATGAGGGCAGCAGTAAAGGTGGTGTGATTGTGGTATTTAGGAAGTGTCACCTAGCTCTACGTTTTCTAACAATTTTGGTTTGGTTTTCCTTGTAAGGGGACCTTAACTCAGGGTTTTCCAGCATTTAAGTTTTGGGAAGGAAATTCTAATATTCTGGAAGGGCTTGAGGAGCACAGGGCTGTGTTGGCTGGCAGCAAATTTAATTCCACACTGGCTAAGCTTTTTTGCTTGTGACGCTTAGTTATAACTACAACCATAGTTTTGAAAGTGAGGAAATTAGAAGGCTGTTGGAGGGGGGGAGGGAATCTAAGAATAAGTCTGGAAATACTTAGTTTTATAAAGCATGTGGGGTTCCTGGCAGAGTATTTCCAGACTCTTCAGTGCTTACGTTATTTGGATGACTCAGACAGCATTTGTTTTTTTAATATCTACAGCGTTCTAATTGTGAGGTAAGATGTCAAATTATTTATTTTACCACACTGTGACATGTGCATTGGAGAGAATGAATATATTTGTGGAGGGATATGTTTCCAATACCAGTGATATAACTTATTTGTGCTTTCCAGTGAGGCTTTGGCAGAGTCAATCACAAGAGTCCATTAAGGAAATTAAGTAGTCCCAGGGTGAGAGGCAAGAAGAAACTTCCTCTGTGGACAGGTTATTCCACAGTTACCCAGCTGGAGAGTAGTGTTGTACCTTCCTCTAACTAAAGAATCTGGTAAAGACCACTGTTGGAGACAGGGCAGATGGGCCGTGACAGTGCCTTTTTTTTTTTAATTAATTGTAATTAAGATCTGATGAACACTCCATTCTGTAAAAATGGGAGCAACCAGATGTGAGCGGAGAGACCAGAAGCTAGAGCCCTTGGAAATGTCAGGACTCCAGCAACCGCCAGTGCTTTTAAATGCTTAATAGGAAAAGTTTAGTAACCACCTCCTGTTGCTGGTTTTAAATGTTACTTTAAGAGCTGCTATTTACATTCTTCTAGTAAGTAGCTAATACTTAATGCAGCCCCACAACGTATCTGAAATATTTAAATACTATGCTCCTTCTTAAAACAGGAAAGAGTGGCAAGAAGCTGTGCATGCAACAGGATAACTGCTACATGAGTGTAGTGAAGATTCAGCTGGTATGATTAGTTACATTACAATACAGCAACCTGAGCATTGTGGGTGGAATACCAGAGGCTTCTGAAATAAATGAGCTGTTAAATTGTAAAAGCAGCCCTTCTCCCTGCAGGAACTTGTACTGTGTTGAGGCTTGAGTATATTGCCTACTTGTTAGTGCAAATTGCATTCTTTGTGTGGTGGTCCTTTTGTTGTCTGGTAAGGTAGAGCCTGTGTCTTTATTTGATCAGTAAAGCACCCATCACACTTGTGGGCGCTGTACATATAGTAAAAAGGGTGACATTAAACCGTCTGCTGCAGTTACGCACTGAAGCGCTCCCTCTGTAGCTGGCACTTCATGGCTCAAATTTGTATTGATGTATCAAGTTTAGCAGAAGGAATCGAAAAGAGTTACTAAGGATGCATGATAGGCAGGTGCCTAAAACATTGATTAACACAATCCTCCTTGTGCTGTCCCCAAGCCTTGTGCTTTGCAGAGACCTCTGTGTGCTTCAAGAATAAAAGTTACTTCATACATGGGGTCTCAGAAAGCAGCGTCTTCATGTTGCTGGAGAATTTGATTTATTAGTGAAATGCAAGGCACACATAATGCAAAAATAGTATCCATGCAATGATAAGATTATGCAGTTAAAATCAGACCGAAAATATGACAGTTAAGGCAACAGCTGCATTACTTTGCTCCCATAAGACATACAGTGTGTTTTCAGGTATGTGTTCCATAGCATAAATAAGAACGTATTTATATATTTAACAAGAAATATAGTAATAGAAATTTCACCTTTGTAGTGGGACCAAGTTAGTGTTACTGGTGGGTCTCTTAACTCTTGCATTTACTGGCTGTTTTGTGACCTACCTGCATGTTTAGCATGATATTACCATGGAGTTTTTTTGCATTTAATTTTGTTTTCATCGATCCTTAAGGCCCGAAGGGGCTATGGTGACCATCTAGTCTGACCTCTTGTGAAATATAGGTCATAGAATTTTATCAAGTGGTTCCCATGGCAAGCCCTGAACTCGTAGTGAAGGCTGGGCTAGAGTTTGCTCTGATTTCAAGCAAGGGTGAGTGTCTGTCATTCAGACTGTGGCTTTATCTGGCCATACTAGGGGAGTGAACTGGGCTGCAGCTCTGAGGGTGGCTGTCATGGGGGCACATCCCTTGCACAGACAAGGCCTAGCTCTCCGTCCTTGAAATTGGCCCAGTATCAGCCCCTGACTTGAGGCCCTGCTTAGGCTGATGAGGGAGTACTTGTGATGTCAGGAAGAGGAGGAGCTTCACTGGGCTCTGATAGGTCTTAGCTGAGTGTGTGGAGAGGGTCAGATTCTATTTTTGGTTAGCAGTTACAAACTGTGTAGTGGCGGTACAGGTTGGGGCGGGTCAGGCCCACCTACCCAAGCCTTAACAGCCTGGAAATAACAAGGGGGAAGACTTGTGTGTTCCAGCTTCGTCCAACATGTCCTGTCCAGTAAGGCATTAACCGATCTAAACAGATCAGCACGTCTGACGGTCACGTAGCGTGTGCTATTTGGAAAGTTATTCTGCCTTAATGTTGCTGAGGTCGCTGTTAAGGTTTTATGTGAGTCTTTACAGCTTCTGCTGAAAAGCCAGGCTCTCAGGTTAAGAGCTGTCAGACTCTCATCCTCTGTGGATTGGTGACAGAGGGGCTCACCACACAGGTACTGACTTAACGCCCAAGGGCTGTGGACATAACACACTATGTATTAGTCAGCAGTGGAACAGTGGTGATCATGAACCCTGTCCCTGGTTATGAGAGAGGGCTGTGGGTAATAGTAGCTAGGAATGGGATAATCCAAATGGGTTTAAAGAAAAGGAGTACTTGTGGCACCTTAGAGACTAACCAATTTATTTGAGCATGAGCTTTCGTGAGCTATAGCTCACTTCATTGGATGCATACCGTGGAAACGATGCATCCGATGAAGTGAGCTGTAGCTCACGAAAGCTCATGCTCAAATAAATTGGTTAGTCTCTAAGGTGCCACAAGTACTCCTTTTCTTTTTGCGAATACAGACTAACACGGCTGTTACTCTGAAACCTGTCAAATGGGTTTAGTCACTCTGGAAGGCATTTGGTGCAGTGGATATGATTGGAATTTGTTGTGTTAGGAAAAACTTTTTAACTCTAAGGATGGTTAGACACTGGAACAGGTTACCATGGACTTGGAGAGCGTGGAATTCCCATCATTGGAGTTGTTTAAGAACAGGTTGGACCAAACACCTGTCAAGGGTTGTCTAGGTTTACTTGGTCCTGTCACAGTGCACAGGGTCTTGTCAAGATGACGTCTTGAGATCTCTTCCAGCCCTGCCTTTGTATGATTCTGTGTTAGAGACCTGGGTTGTGGGCCTGAAGTGATCTTGCACAAGCTCACGGCTAGCTTCCTTTTAAAGTGGTGCTCTGTGGCATTTCTAGTGTGGCCATAGCCTAGTCAGCAGTAGAGGGAGTAAATTGCTTGGGAATTTAAACAGAAGAGGTGAGATTTGAATGCCTGGTTTGATGATGATTGTCCTGCAGCTTGTCATCAGATTCTGCGGGTTTGCTTTGCCTCTATGTCTAAAACATTTCAGAATGCTCTGTAGGTGCTCTTGATGTACGAGTGATATTGTAGGTCTCATTGAACCATCCTGAAAACTTCAAATAATGCTCGGTGTTTATTTCGTATGATTTGGCTTGTGCCATTAAAAACCTTTTCAATGAAAATCTCATTGAAAGTTGCTGTTAAATTGAACTTTAGGTAACACAACCTTAAGTGTGGAGTTGGGACCAGCGCCTCCATAATCCCATGGACTGGGGTATAAATTTAGGCCTGTGTACGATCTTCAGTCAATCACAGATCCCCACTGTGATGTCAGTGGGAAGTTTGCCCAAACCTCAAGGATAGAATCTGGTCCTTAACTAAAAATGCAGTCAATATGTACCATTATTTATTCAGCACCTGATTGTCTAACTTGGCAGCATCACTGTTCACCTGTCCTTTGCTTGTCCTTTGTCTCCTCTTTTGTTCACTCTGCATCTTCGTATTTTCTTCCTCACGGCCCCTCCCAATTTCTGTCCCTGTTCGTTTTCCTCCCACTCCCTTCCTGTTTTCATCAGCTCGGGTGCTCAGGCTTGTGAGATGAATGGGGTGGAGGGAGTTCCTGCCTTAGAGAAGAAGGATGGGGTGCTGGCCAGGGAGTGGGAAGACCTGAGTTTGGTTTCCTGCTCCACAGCAGGCTGCCTGTGTGATCTTGGGAAATCTCTGTGCCTTGGTCCCTGTTCAAGAGATGGGAACGGGACACAGCCCTCCGAGGTTGTGGAGGGTAAATGCATTCAAGGTTGAGATGCTCAGATGCTGTGGTGATGGGGGATGGAGAGATCGTTGCCCTTCTGAGAGCCAGTATTTCAGCCTCTCTGTAGATCTGGGAAATCAATGCTGATGTGGGGCACTTGGATCTCGCGTTTTGAAGGCTTTACTTACAACCAGGAGGCACAGAAGCTGACCCTTAGAAATGAAAGCTCAGATTCTGTAGCTCCTGGACATGCCATACGGCTCTCAGATCCGTGAATCCCCCCTTATTTAAATTTTGCTTCTCTGGTGAAGCCATTCAGGGAAAACCCACCACAGATAAACATTTTGGGTAAAAAACAAAAACATAACCCCACTGAAACTTAAATTCTACCCTGCGTTGTTTCAACAGCCAAAAAAAAATGTCTACACGGCAAACACAGCTGCTTTGTGACAGCGAGTGTCAGAGCCCAGGTCAGCTGTCTCGGGCTTGCTCTATGGGGCTAAAAATCACAGTGCAGATGTTCCCACTTGGGCTGGAGCCCAGGCTCTGAGGCCCACCAACCCCTTCACTGGATTTCAAAGCCCAGGCTCCAGCCCCAGCCCAAACATCTACACTGTGATTTTTAACCCCTTAGTGTGAGCCCAAGTCAGTTGATCTGGGCTCTAAGACTGTCTGCCTCAGGGTTTTTTTCTGCAGTGTAGACATACCGTAGACGAGGGTACCTTTTCTATGGGGCTCCCAGTCTGAGCTCAGCCCTGGCAAACCGTAAGGAAGATGTGTTGGGAGTAAGGACAAGGGTCCCAGCATGATAATCATGCAGTCATTCGGGTCAAGGCATGGGGGGGGTTTCAAATATAAAAATAAGTCCCAAGTTACAAGTAGTAAAATGATTTTTGTAGCCATCCCCACAGATGAGCACTTCAGCAGGGACTTAGCAAGTGAGCTTGGCCCTTTGCCTGTGTGCACCAGTTCTCCTGGCCTCCTGTTGATTTGGGTTTGTGTGTCTGCTCTCTGACTTGTCTCTCTCACAGTGAGAGCTCCATGGGATGAGCGTGGGGAGGGCACAGACAGACTGCTTTCCTTACTGGAATGTACAGTGCCTAAGCTAGCTGTTAGCATTGGCCAGTGAGCAGCAATTCCACCCCCAACTCCATCAACAGCTGTCTGCCATCCTGCAACACCCTGCCAACCTGATGGAGCTGGGGGAGGCTGCCCGGAGAAATGCAGCGAAACCAAGAAGCTCAGTAGCACGTTATAAAAGCCTCTGCAATTTACAATGCTGTGAGAGGCCTCCAGTGTTAGGAATCGAAAGCAGGTTTTGTGTCCTTCCCTGGAGGATGCTTGCAGTGCCCACTCCATGTTTCCCTCTCCCCTTTGGCTGGGCATCTCTTCTCTTGGTGCTGCTCTCTTCTTCAAGCCAATGGAGCCTCCCTTTCCTGTTCCGTTTCCGCCCCACCCCTCCCCCCACCTCTTGAGGGGCCCTCTTGCCATGTCGAGAGCTAAACAGTACCAATCACCTGACTGGTAAGTGCCTCTCTGGGCAGGACCTGGATAAAGGAGCCACCTAATGACTAGGAGCATGGAGCGCTTCTTACGCCCAGCTGCCTCTTCCTTCCCCACAGGTGTATGATCCCAGGCACCCTTCTTTCCCTCTGCCAGGACGCAATGGGAGTCTGCCCCACCTGCCAGTAGTTCTTGCGGTGGGTGAGCCTGTCAGGCCTACTTCACAAGGCTCCTGTGCATGCACTTTGTGCCGAAGTGTTTTGTTACCCTCTCAAACAGCTCTGAATTTTTGTTGCAAGATAATCAACTCCTTTCAATACTGCCTTTGGGAAATAGGCACTCTGTGGCGCTTTCTTTTCGTCTGTTCCTTGAAGAGGAAATACATTAAGATACGGGAGTCCTGGCCTGTTTATGCTACAGAGCTCAGTGTTTGTGTAAAGCTAAACGTGTCAGAGGCAAGTAACATTGCATGTCTGATGGAATGGTATTCAGCGCTCCAGCTTTACTCTTCACGTGTAAGGAGCTGGGATTGGGCGCTGCTATTGGACTGGAAATAATATCCAGTTTGGAGGCAGTGTGCACAAAATGCAGCTTTTGTTTAACTAATTAGCACCGGAATTGCTGACTGGCTCACAGCATCCTGGGAATCTGGTTTTAGAGCTCAGAACTTGACAAAGCTCTGACTAGTAGCTCTTCATTCTCCTATGTGTATTCTTAAGAACATAAGAACGGCCGTGCTGGGTCAGACCAATGGTCCAGCTAGCCCAGTATCCTGTCTTCCGACAGTGGCCAGTGTCAGATGCTTCACAGGGAATGAACAGAACAGAATTATTGTGTGATCCATCCCCTGTCATCCAGACCCCAATTCTGGCAGTCAGGGGCTTAGGAACACCCAGAGCATGAGGGTGCATCCCTGACAATCTTGACTAATAAGGTCCATCAGTGGCTATCCTCCATGAACTTATCTAATTGTTTTTTGAACGCAGTTATACTTTTGTCGATCCAACATGAGTTGGAGCTTTCCTGGCAAGGAGTTCCACAGGATGACTGTACTTTGTGTGAGGGAGTACTTCCTTTTGTTTGTTTGTTAAACCCGCTGCCTATGAATTTAATTGGGTGGCCCCTGGTTCATGTGTTACATGAAGGAGTAAATATCACTTTCCTATTCACTTTCTCCACATTATTCATGATTTTATAGACCTCTCTCATATGCCCCCTTAGTCGTCTCTCTTCCAAGCTGTATAGTCCCAGTTTTTTTAATCTCTCTTCATATAGAAGCTGCTCAATACCCCTCATCATTTTTGTTGCCTTTGTACCTTTTGCAGTTCTGATATCTTTTTTTGAGACTGGGTGACGAGAACAGCACGCAGTATTCAAGGTGTGGGCGTACCATGGATTTTTATAGTGGCATTATGATATTTTCTGTCTTATCTATCCCTTTCCTAATGGTTCCTAACATAGTTAGCTTTTTTGACTGCTGCTACATATTTAGTAGGTGTTTTCAGAAAACTGTCCATGATGATTCCAAGATCTTTGAGTGGTAACAGCTATTTTAGACCCCATTGTTTTGTATGTGTAGTTGGGATTATGTTTTCCAGTGTGCATTATTTTGCATTTATCAACACTGAATTTCATTTACCATTTTGTTGCCCCATCATTTAGTGTTGTGAGATCCCCTT
The DNA here is from genome assembly GCF_965152235.1 of Eretmochelys imbricata. NCBI lineage: Eukaryota > Metazoa > Chordata > Testudines > Cheloniidae > Eretmochelys > Eretmochelys imbricata. The sequence continues at coordinate 208,512,150 of NC_135574.1, read as the reverse complement.
GTAACTCTTCACAGCCTGCTTTGGATTTAACTATCTTGAGTAATTTTGTGTCGTCTGCAAATTTTGCCATCTCACTGTTTACCCCTTTTTCCAGATCATTTATGAATATGTTGAACAGCACTGGTCCCCATACAGATCCCTGTTGGACCCTGCTATTTACCTTTCTCCAGTCTGAAAACTAATAATTTTTTTCCTTCCCTTTTTCCTTCCTTTTAACCAGTTACTGATCCATGAGAGGACCTTCCCTCTCATCCCATGACAGCTTACTTTGCTGAAGAGCCTTTGGTGAGGGACTTTGTCAAAGGCTCTTTGAAAGTCCAAGTACACTATATCGATGCGATATCCTTGTCCACGTGTTTGCTGATCGTCTGCAAACAATTCTAGTAGATTAGTGAGGCATGATTTCTCTTTACAAAAGCCGTGTTGTCTCTTCCCCGACAAACTTGCAAAATGTCTTGTAAACAGGCCTCAGTATTTCATCAGCTTGCTCATAAATCTTGTTCTGTTGTAAGCCCAGACCAGCTGCATTTCCTGGCTGGGCTTTTTTTCCCTCATTTTGGGCCAGAGGAGACAATTGTTGTTGTTTCTGTGTTGCTCTGCTAAAGTTCTGTTTTAAATGTATTCTTTGTATATGTCTGTGCTGCCTGCTCACTAATTGCAGTATTTGTGAGATTGTCCCATGTGCACACTTGAAGCCACTGTAAATGTAGATCTAAACTTTAACTTTGACTGACCGCTTTAACAGAAAGGTTTCAGAGTAACAGCCGTGTTAGTCTGTATCCGCAAAAAGAAAAGGAGTACTTGTCTCTAAGGTGCCACAAGTACTCCTTTTCTTTTTAAATAGAAAGGTTGACCTTAAATGTAGAATTTATTTGGTGATCAGTCTCATAGGTCCCAGAGGGAGGGTTTTTCCATTGTTCCTTTCCTGACTGAAGAGCTGTCATCCGACAGCAGTTGAGCGTGCTCAGTAAAATGGGACTGTCGTTTTGGAGGAAGTGTTGTATTGGTCCAATTTACACAGATCATTTCACCTTGCCCTCTTTTAGTTACTGAAGCAACTTGTATCTGACCTGCCAGTCCATCCTCTTTGGTTAGATCTTGTTGTGAAGTTACAGTCTTTCCCACGATGGCAGACTCTGGCATTCCAGATATGCGCTGACCAATATTGAAATACGCAGCTGAAATTACTAGCAAAGGAATTATGGGCCAAGTCAATTTCTTCTGTAAATTTTCCAGTTTGCATCAGTGTGCAAGTCCTGCTCTTACCTATGTGGTGAATTGTCTGTTTGGTGGTGATGGCGCCCTCTAGGTGATTCATCCCACCTATCAGGATCATGGTTTGTTAAGGAGAGTTTTTTTCCTAAATTTAATGTCTTGAGACTGCTTAGCTGAATCCAGGCCTTTCCTTCTTCTAACCCTACTCTCCATTTCACAGGACTTTTCTTGTTCATAGAGTCCTAGGCCATTGAGATCCTATAGTCTGACCTTCTGTATAAAACAGGCCAGAGAATGGCCCTGAATTAATTCCTTGAGCAGATCTTTTAGAAAAACATCCAATATTGATTTTAAAGACATCAGGATGGAGACTCCACCACGACCCTTTTAAATTGTTCCAATGGTTAATTACTCTCACTGTTAAAGTTACCTTATTTATAGTCTTTATCTAGTTTCAACTTCCAGCCATTGGATTTTACCTTTCTCTGCTAGATTGAGGACCCATCATCAAAGGTGTTCTCTGTGAATGGTACAGACTTTGTACCAACCATTTAAATGTTTTAAGCTGAGCAAAAATCCCTCTGGGCTCTGAATAGCTATTTTGTTCACAACTCAGTTGACGTGAAATTAAAAAATAAATCCACCCCATACTCCTGTGGGCTGCTCTGAACTGATGAGACCCCACTTCTGGCTTTGCAGCAGCACTGAGCTGACCACCATCCAAGAGCTGAGTTGTGGATTATACAAACAAGGAATTAAACCAAGCAGCATTAAATCCCTCGTCAAAGGTGAATACCTAGCTTTGCTATGATGAGGAAGAATCAAAACCTGATGATTCATAGAAACCTATCTGAAGAATGGATGTTGGAAGAAATTCACATGCCTACACCTCCTGTAAATAATGGGCTCTTTTTTTTAAGGGTTAAACACAACCCCCCCTGAGTTGAAGAAACATGCTGGGACATGCACTGAAGATACAGTGGGGGGAAGCGTGTCTGAAGTTGGGAATTGTTAATTTTTTCAGGGATTTTAAATCAAATGAACAACTTCCATAATGTTGCATCTCACTCAACCTCTTTTAGCTTTAAATTGTTAGTATTTTCAGGCAATTTTTTTTAAAAACACAAACTAAAAAATATGTAAACCTGCTCATCAAATTGGCTTAATTGTAAACAACTAAGAACCGATTCAGGACACTGCATGTTGCAGCTTTCTAGGAATACACACCCCAATGTGGAGTCATGTCTTCCTCCTAGATCTTGTGCAGCTTGGGTGTGAAGCATTCTGGCACGCTTTGCATGTGTCTGTTAGCTCAGCCCGGCCTGATCCTTGCAGGATAAAGCAGAGTATATGTAACATCCAGATCTCTGGGGTATTTCTTCGGGCGAATAAAACTCTTCCTTCACTTATCAAAGCAGGCAGGGAGAAGGGTTCTGGCTCTATATAGTATCTGGATCTCTGTACGCTGACTCTACGTAGTACCATGTTCTGCATCCTTGGACCTCGCAGGTCACCAGTGTGTCAGAGCAGAGTGCCCAGTGGGCTTTTTGTGGAGAAGTCTGAATAAAGGCCATAAAACATCCCCCCCACCCCCCCTTGCAGGATCTGAATCGGAAACAATTAATTCATTATCCCCAGCTTGTTGCTCAGTTCTAGGGGCTAGATCCATTTGGTGGCCGTTCTGGTCAACTTGGAGGGTAACTGTGTTTTGTCCTAGCCTGTGTGATGATCTCACCCCCAGAGATGGAGGCTTTGGTGGCCACTAATCTGACCTCCAGGTTTCTGTACGAAAGCCTATTGGCTACTCCCTCCTTTGTTCAGTATTAGGCACCGTCTACACACACAAGTTTCACCGGCATGACGTGCGTTGCTAGAGTTAAACTGACGTGTCTGACTGTATGCCTTGTGCCTCATTTGTGTGATCTGCTTTGCATTTGAGCCCCTGCTTGTAGAACATGGCTGCATGGGTAGGCATCCCAGAGTTCCTGGCACTGCTCTCAGGCTTGCTGAATTTCTCATGCCAGGAGTCCAGAGGAACTGTGGGAAGAGGGGCTGAGACTCCCCCCGCCCATTGTGCTGTACCACAGAGCTCAGCTAGCTGCTAGTGCCAGTTCCAAACGAATCTCCATCCGTGTGGAGGAGGCCCAGGGGAGCCCTGCCCTGCAGCAGGAATCTTGAGTCACTCAAGGACCCAGAGGTGGAATGGGCACAGTCTGCTGAAATGTATGGTGTCGTTCTCTGTGCCCAGTGGTTATGGCATTAGCTTGGCACTCAGAAGACCAGGTTCAAGTTCCAGCTGCACACAGTGTGTGTGGGCAAGTCCCTTAGTGCATGTCTACACTGCATGTAAGCCCAGGCTCAAGCCTCGCCCCCTTCCATTACCCTAAAATCAGACTGACCCAGGGTTTGAGCCCTGTTGCTTTGCAGTGTAGACACAATCTCCCCTGACTCAGGTGCTGGGAGTCCTCCAAAAAGTATCCCACAATCCTATGGGCCAACTCCTTTGTCCTTTCTAGCCCAAGAACTTCGCATCTACTCAGCTGAAAATGGCAGCAGCCCTTTCATTGGCTTCTGACCACCAAGCTGCAAATGCACCACCGGAGCCTTCTGTGTTTGCGATGGTGACTGAACAGAACAAGCCTTTTACAAATCGTGCTGCCCCATGGTCAGGGGAGCACAGCCAGAGTTTGGAACATTTCTGGCAGAAGGCCAGCAAAACTGCAGACTTCAGTAAGAGTAACAGGAGTGGCCACACAACCAGCAAATAGCTCAGCAGCTGGCACCTGCAAACTTACTGGACCTGTGACCAGCCCAGACAGTGGGATCAGCAGCTGAATAGCGAGTACTGGAAAACCAGGGACCACGCTGTGGGCAACTTGCCGACATTGTGCCCATTTGATGAGGTGTTTGGCTGCTAACCAAGTGGGGACAACAAAGTCACTCTGTTACTGACAGCAGTCCCAGAGCAGGCTCTGGACCCCGGGTCCATGCTCGGAGGACCTGTTTGGTGCCCTTCCCAGGAACAGGCAGTAGTGGAGCAGGCAGCAGCCACAGAAGGGACAGAAGCCGCCCCTGAGCCTGGTAAGGTTCTGGCTTATTAATATAGGAATGGGAGGGATTTCCGCTCTAGGAACAAATGCAAAAATTATGAGAAGCCCTGGCTAGCGGTGTGTATCTGCTAATGGGGAATTGTATGCCAATGCCTTGGTGTCCTCCCTCACCACCATGTAGAATTCAAAATGGCAACTGAGACATGCAAACAGTAAGGAACACCTTTACAGGGAACTTTTACTGGAAGGGTGCAGATTTTTGCTAGGGCCATTCCTGTTTCTTAAAGACAACCACACATTGCTTATAGGTATGCTGCTCTGTAACCAGTCAGTGGTCTACTGAGCGACCTGGAAACAGTGAACTGTGAGGGGTGGTAATGTGTTCCATTTACAAATCTAGTCCATTTCGGTTCAAGATAGTCCATGCAGTCCACAGGTGACAAAATCACTTGTCCCAAATATGACTGGGGTTTGTAATTTTGCCCAGAATTGTACCATGGGCAGGAAGGAGTTTTGTGTGTTTGCATGCAGCCATAGCAGGGTAAGCCACATGGAAGGTAGTGCTGAGCAGCATCCTGTTGATTCCCTCATGAATTCTGGCCCACTCCTGGGTGCTGATAGCTGCAGACTTTTCCTGAAGCAGGAACTCTAGGTCAGTTGTTTTCAACCTTTTTTCATGTGTGGACCCTTTAAAAATTTGGCAGTGCAGACCCCTTTGGAAATTTTAGATAAAGTCTGGGGACCCCCGGGGGTCCACGGACCATAGGTGGAAAACCACTGTTCTATGGTAACGATAATCTTTTGTGAACCCCCAGGGTCTGCGAACCACAGGTTGAAAACCACTGCTCTAGTTAGGTAGTCACATCTCTGGGCACATTTTCCTTGGTAGCTGACCAGCCCACTCCACTCATTGATGTGCTGCTTAGTCACGTTGTTTGAATACTTCGCAGGTTTCCCATCAGCAGCTTGGCATAACCTCTCTCTTTGCCAGTCAGGCACCACAAGAACTGTTATGTCCTCCAAAATGTGGAAGGCCTGAAATTATAGAAAAAGCTTTTATAGCACAGCCACTGATGGCAGCCCCCCTTTCCCCAAACCCAAGTAGCTTTGCAGTTTTCTCAAATGAAAAATGCAGCTTTGCATGGAATTAACCAGGCTGTGTCCAGGGAGCACCTGTGGTCTGAAGCATCCTCCTCACAATGTACTGAAATTCATTTTGGAGCAGTATCATTTTATGTCCTTGAAATTCCACAAGGATTTTTTCTGTGTTCTTGCAATGAGCTGTTGGACACTATAACTCTCTGGGTCTTGTCCTGTTCCAGGCTCCTTGCTCTCTACTGGCTACAGCACTTACACAGCAGAAGCCTGGACCAACACACCTGCATGGACTGTTCCAGGAGGAATTGTTTCGGTGATGAACTTACAGTTGAAGTTCTGGAGGTCCAGAACCAAAAGAGACAGAGGGACATGCAGCTAGAGAAGAGGCATTCTGCAAGGCAAGAGGAAAGTCTCAGGCTGGCTGCATAGCTTGAGGACAGGGTTTCAGCGCAGGAGCAGTTACTTGCTTCGCAGTCCCCGAAACGGGAACGGCAGCTAAGGAAGGAGGACAGAGCTGAGCGGAAAGAGCTGTTTGAGTGGCTTATATCACTAATGACTGCAAGAATGGAGGCTCGTGCTGCATCACCCAGACCACAACCCGAGTTCCTTGCGCGCTACCCTGAGCTGCAGTCCGGAAGCAGCTTGGAAGACTCCATGGTTAGGTGGCCCATGTAGTTAGGCCCCATGAGTGGCTGGCCAGGGCAACCTTGCTCCATGTAGCCCTCCATATTGACCCCTTTCCACAGTGCCATCTGTGCAGGGAATGAAGGGAGAGGAGACTGGGGGGGCCAGGGCCATGCCTCGGTAGGGGTTTTCTGTCTTGTACATGGTTTCACTGTTTGCACTTGTTCATGCACTTTGTTTTTCTGTAAAGGTCTGATGTTACTGGCGTTTAGGTCTGGTAATGGCAGCTGGCCTGCCTGGCAGTGGGTGAATGTTGTAATATGTTTACAAATAAAGACTTTTTTATTTTATCTGGAAAGTTTATTTCTATCACTGCTTCACATCACATGATGTGTGTTCAAAATAATAAAGGTAAACAACTGATTGTGGACAATTAGGAATTAGTATGCAAAGACTATCCCTCAGTACAGTTATCTATAGCAAGTCACACTTCAGTCCCTTCCTTACGTCAGTCCACAGTGTGAATAACCCCTCTCCCCATTTCAAAAGTATCATGTCCTTCATAAGTACATTGCCTGACACTAACATTCCCCACCCCTCTCAGAAGCACATTCACAAAGATACTATATCCCCTCTTCTATTCGGCCATGCATGTCTATTATGGGAGCACACAGCAACCCTGACTCTGTTGCCAGCTCCGGCAGTGGGAGGTGCCCTTTCTGGCTGAGTTTACTGGTTCTGCGACCCCCTTGCAGTCACAGGTCCATTCAGGGGGAAATGACTAACCTCTGGCTTTACAAAGACTGTAAGGGCACAGCAAACGAACAGCATTGATGACACTGGCATCCAAACGGGTCTGTACACACCCCAAATGGGATTTCAATCTGCCAAAAGCACATTCAGCTACCATTCTGGAGTCGCTGAGAGTGTAATTAAACTGTCTTTTGCCAAGGCATCTGAAATCAGGGTATGGTACGTGGGGTCCCCCAGAATACTGGTGGAGACAGTAACTCCATTTATGACCATGTCATTTGGTGGGAATCGTGTCCCAGCCTGTCCATGAATGTAGACTGCTGATCGGTGGAAAACCCTGGCATCGTGAACTTTCCCAGTGCAACCCATGTTGTCATTCATAAATCTCCCTCTGTGGTGTGCGAGGGCCTGCATAAATGTAGCAGTGTCTTCATGATCTATGTATTCATTGAGGAGGGCAGACTATGGGCACATGAATCCATCAGTGGCCTCAACATAGTTTGGAAACCCCATTCCTTCAAAGCCAGCAGTTTCTTCAGGAATATAAATCCATGGTACACCCGCATCTTGAATACTGCATGCAGATGTGGTCCCCCCATCTCAAAAAAGGTTCAGAAAAAGGCAACAAAAATGATTAGGGGTATGGAACAGCTGCCATAGGAGGAGAGATTAATAAGACTGGGGCTTTTCAGCTTGGAAAAGAGATGGCTAAGGGGAGATATGGTTGAGGTCTATAAAATCATGACTGGTGCAGAGAGAGTAGATAAGGAAGTGTTATTTACTCCTTCTCATAACACAAGAACTAGGGGTCACCAAATGAAATTAATAGGCAGCAAGTTTAAAACAAACAAAAGGAAGTATTTCTTCACACAATGCACAGTCAACCTGCGGAACTCCTTGCCAAAGGATGTTGTGAAGGCCAGGACCATAATAGGGTTCAAAAAAGAACTAGATAGCCATTGATGGACCTATCCTCCATGAATTTATCAGCCAGGATGGACAGGAATGGTGTCCCTAGCCTATGTTTCCCAGAAGCTGGGAATGGGCGACGGGATGGATCACTTGATGATTACCTGTTCTGTTCATTCCCTCTGGAGCACCTGGCACTGGCTACTGTCGGAAGACAGGATACTGGGCTAGACAGACCATTGGTCTGACCCAGTAGGGCCATTCTTATGTAATATCTTTTATGTCCGCTACCTTGGAGCAAACCACACACCTGATTGCCTCAGAAACCTCCACCACTGCCGTCAATGTTTCATCACCAAACTGGTTTGCACCGGACTTGTAGCAGTCTGGGGGTAGCCAGTTTCCAGACCGTAGTAGCAACCTGCTTCTTGATTGGCAAAGGTAGTCTCATGCGTGTATCTTTTTGCTGGAGGGTGGGGGCAGACTGCTCAGAAAGCTTCAGCAATGTAAAAGTGCTGGTCATCCGAGGTGTGCATGACTGTGTGATCCTACCAGTCTGTGCTCGTGGCTCTGCTCCAGACATGTTGGGCTACGTAGGAGGCATCCGTGGGTATAGGGAGTGTAATGAGCCGCACCAGCTAGTTCGAGCCTCCATGTCTGGGTACGCCTCTTTTGCTGCTGCCTCCTCCTGCTGATGGGCCAGAAAACACCGCATAAATGTCCACTGGTGTCTCATGGATGCTCTGCCTGTTTCCTGACCCAAGCAAGAGAAGTTCTTCAGAAGGTGCCTCCTCCATGTGGCTGGCTCCGGTAGCTGGGAGCACACATAGCAAAATGGCCACTTGGCGGGATTTGGTGGCAGGCTGTTCGTGACACCTGCCGGGTTGGGTAGTCAGGTTTTCCCACTGTGCACCGCGGTTAGATGTCTAGCTCGGCCACATTTCAGGTGGGCGCAGGGAGTCTGGGGTATGGCTGGTCTGGCTCAGGTCTGCATTCTGCAGTGTTGACACAAGAGCTGTGGGTTTGAGCCAGGGTTAGAAAATTCTTAACCTAGCGTTAACAATCCGTGTTGATGCCCAGGCCAGGACTGGCTGATCTGAGTCCCACAGACGTTGCAGGGTAGACATACCCTTTCTCTCTGCCTCAGTTCCCCCACCTGTCCAATGGTGATAAGAATAGTGCCCTGCCCTCTGCTTCACAGATTTGAAGGCCTGAAGGGACCCTTCTGGGGATCTAGTCTGACATGCCTAACACAGACATTAGGACTTCCCGGCATTCGCTCCTGTTGGAGCTCGTACTGCAGGCAGCATCCAGTGATGAGTGCACTGCAGTATGTTCTGTAGTATTCTCCATTACCCTTCCTTGATGCCCCTGAACATCTGCTTCCTTGACTGGAGCGGCACATTGCGCTGAGCCCTCCATTAAGGCTAATGGCTGGAATGGAGAGCAATTACACTGGACCCTAATTACAATTAGGGTCTGTCAGTACGTTCTGGGAGGGCCTGTGGAATTGTAGGCCACAAGAAAAAACACAACCAAGAGCCCTCTTTTCTCTGAGGCAGTAGGAGAAAGTTCAGGGCTCCATCCAGGCATAACTGACAGCACCTTTCTGTAAACTGAGCTGAAAAGCAGCAAGATATCAGTGACAGATATTTAGTGGTGGAGCTGTACATGGCTTTTTCCTACTCTGCTTACAATTCATTTGCTACTTGAATCACCAAGATCAAAGCAGGACTCCACCAAGTACACATGGGCATAAGTAAATACCCTGATCTTTACCTCCAGCCCATGAATAAACACTCCTGCCTCTCTCCAGCCTTTGAAGCCTGGCTCTTGGTGCTGGAATGTGAAATATTTCATGTTAGCTGTGGGCTTGGGCTTTGGGTATTCATAAACTCCACACAGATGCTCATTGAGCAGCAGACAGACCTAGTCACAGATGTGTTCTTTGTTGATACTGAATCTGCCACATGTATTTGTAGAGAAATTCTACTGCAATTTTTGATGGTATGGGCAGGCTGTTCGTTAGACCCCGAACCAGCTTCTCTTCTAAGAGCTGCCCTGAGTGCTGATGCCAGTCCTGCTGCGTTCTCAGGCGGGGCGCACCTTCAGGCCTCCCCTTGGGCCTTTGGAACTTCTGTAAGATCTTGTCAACTTACTGATGACCCTCAGGAGTGATTTTCAGCTGTGTAGAGGCTTCTGGTCTAGGGGCCATTGCTTTTTTTGTATGCAGCCCCTTCATTTGTTTTATTACTGGTAGCTGGTCACTTGGAGTTCTCAGCCTGTTCTACATGGTGTTTCCGTGTTGGTGGGGAGGAGGGATAGTGTGCATGCAAGATGTTTCTCCTTTTGATGAGGAGCAGATTTGGCTGCATTCATATTTAAAATGGAATTTTTCAATTCATAATTGGTTTGAAACAACCTTCATAGTTTTGCAGTTGGTCTCATTTGACAAGTGACCACTCTCTATTTAAGTAGCCTATCAGAATATCTTGACCAGTAATGTATGCCTTTTTGCCATAGTTACACTGTCTGTATGAAACTGAATATAACGATTGGTTTATACATTTCTGAGGGGCGTGGTGATCTGGGCTGGAAATAGGCAAGGTCAGTTCTTCTTTATTCTTGGAGAAAAGGAGGCACAAAACTACCCTGGCTCTTATAGGAGATCGAATAGGGTGTGGTGAAAAGGAGTGGGGGAAAAAATGCAGTGATAAAACCCTGCAGGAGGTTGCTACTAAATAATGGGCTAAGGGATCTTGTGGGCAGAGAAATAGTCACTGAATGTGTCACTCAAACTAACAGCCCAGAGCATGCAGCTGTTTGGAGCTGGGAAGGCAGCTTGTAGGCCAGTCAGTGTCAACAAGAAACTCTGGGAGAAAGGCAGAAGAAAACTTTGAGCCCTCAAGTCCTCAACTAGGGAAGTATCCAAAGATTGCATTGGAACCATGTGAGCTGGATACCAGCCAGGTGTGCAGGCGTTCCCCAACTGGGGTCTTGACCCCTTGGGGTCACAGGGTGGTTACATGGGGGTTGTGAGCAGTCTGCTCTGTGGGGCTGACAGCCCCGAGCTCCCATTAAATTAAATTACCCCCCTCCATTTTTAATTTTTAAGGGGGGGGTGTTACACTCAGAGGCTTGCTGTGTGAAAGGGGTCACCTATACGAACAGTTTGAAAATCACTCCATATGTGGAAGCATCTGGGGGCAGGAGGCCGTGTGAAAGAGGAATCCCAAGGCAGGGTGAGATGTGGGCCTCTGACTTGATGTGACTGTGCACATGAAGTGGAAAGTGAACTGGCTGCGGAGGGGAAGGCAGGAGTGTAACCCAAGGAAAGCCTGACAGGTGCAAGGCTGAAGATGGGATAGAGCCTGGAAGGTGGAGCGTTACCCAAGGTGATTTAAGAGGCACTGAGAGTTCTACGGTGAGATGGGTGTGAGGGGGCTTCAGACTAAAGCTGGGAGGATCTGGCTGAGGATGTGTGATTCTGGTCTTTTTTTAGGCAAGACATTGAAATCTCACTGCTTCTCAGATGGTCCTTAATTGCCATCTGCCCATAGGGTTGCCACCTTTCTAATTGCTGGTAATCGAACCCCCGAGTCCCTGTCCGGCACCCTGCCCTGTCTCTTTCCTTGAGGCCCCGCCCCTTCTCCGCCTCTTCCCCCAAGGCCCCAACCCATCTATCACTCCTCTCCCTCCCTCCTCCCCCTCTGTTGCTCACTGAATCATCTCCACCTCCCTCCCCACCCCACCCTTCAACTGGGCTCCCTCTGCTCTGGGGCTGGAATGGGAGCTGCTGCAGCCTGACTGGGGCCTGGCTGCAGATAGGAGGTGGCCCCAGTTGAGCAGGGGCTGGCACGTTAATGGCCTGGAGTCTCCCCGCAGTAGCTGGGCTTTTGATGTCTGGTTAATACATGTGATCGGACCTTCTGGTCGAAAACTGGGCACCTAGCAACTCTAAATGGCACCTGAACACAGAAGCCAAAGACTGGGCTGTCCAGGTAAACCCCGTAGGTAGCAACCCTATTTGCACAACACATCAGAAATGTAAAATAGCTAGAGGGGGTGCACAAACCTAGAGCTTGCCAGCACCGGGCACGTTTTAGCTTAAATCGAGAACCAGGGTAGTATAGCTGCTCTGAGTCCACTGCAAGAGCTCTGGACCCTGGTGGTTCCAGTACAATAGCGTCAGAAGTTGGAGGCTGAGAGCGAAGAGGCGGGATAGGTGAGGATGGGGTAGAAGCAGAGAGTATATGATGGTGATGTGCCACTGGCAGTTAGAAGTGTGGGAGCTTGTCAAGAAGGCAAAGTATAGCTCAGCGCAGGCAAGGACTGGCTTTAAACCCCCCACCCCCCCCAGGTCTGTGTGTCTGAGAGGCTGGGACCTGTGACTGTCTGTTGTATCGCGTGTCGTGGAGTTACTGGTTTGGTGGCACCAGCTTGTTTACTTTTCCAGTTGGCTTAAGGCATCTGTGGAGCTTACTTAGTACAGTTCTGAGAAGCCTTTCTATAGTGAAGTGCTGCACACTTCAAGCACTCACTAATCTTAAATAAGCAGCCCTTCCCGAGAGGAGAAAGAGGGCAGGATCATGGGGAATGCTTTGTTGAGGAAATGTGTAGCCAAGAGCATGTGAGTTACTATTCCTACTGCTTTAAGTCAAGGGGGAAGAGCAGGAAAGTAATTGCAGCCTTCCTCTTAGAGGAGGAATGTCAGGTGGGGCCACTGTCTCGCCTGGGCTGGGGGAGTGCTCTAAAGCGACATGGCAAGTCACCTGGCTTCTCACCAGGAGGTGGAGCAAAGACTAGTCATGTGGCATGTTATCATACTCCCCTGGAGCTGTGCTAAGCAATGTCGGTAGTGCTAGGAGAGGCCACCAAAGCCCAGTGAGCATTTCAGAATTGGGGGTAAATACCGCAACGTTGATTGGGCATTCTGGCCAGCTGCTAATTATGGCGGCCATTGCATCTCATTGGCCTTAACAATCTTAGCTGCTGAAACCAACAGTCTGCCCCTTGTTGTGATCCACCAAGCCGTAGACATTGGGTATGGGAAAGACAGGTGAGACAGGCCTGTCTTATCTGCCGGGGGCCAGTGCAGGTTTGGTCCCTGTGCTGGGCTTCTTTCTCAGCCTTTGTCCAGTATTAGAAGCCCCAAGTGACAGGACGTCTGCCTCTTTCCTTGGGAAGCTGCCCAATGCTCGTGCTGGGCACTGCAGTGGTGAATGCCTCCAGGTCTCCTGCCTGGCTGGCTCTAGTGGATTGGTTTTCACTTTAGTTTCAGGCAGCTTTAAAATAGCCAAATACTGTCTGTGTGTTTTAAACAGTTGTCAGCCTGTTAATCCAGTGCATTGTGGGACTGTCTGGGAAGCAGGGTTCTTGGACCTCCATTTCATGTATATGGTGATCAAAGTGAGGGATACTTAACTCGTAAAAGCAATGATTTCTCTAAATTGTGGTGGCATCAGCCCTGTATGTATCCGTCCCCTTCCCCCGTCTGCTCTCTGGAGGATCGGCTAGCAACACGTGGCTACAGACACCTTTTTCATAAAGGAAGGATAAATGGGCAGCAGTGGTCGGTTTGTTACTGACACCATCGTTGCTCTGTTCCTCTTTCTCTCCCTGATGAGCAGTACTTAGGGTAAGTGCTGGAGTGGGGGGATGTAAAACCTGTTTTATGTCTCATGTCTAAGACTGACACCTAGGGCTTGACTACACTACAAAATTAGGTTGACTTAATTAAGTCCACCTGCAGCCATCACAGCAATTAAATCGGCTGTTGATGTCCACACTGCTCTCCTTCTCGTTGGTGTGCGTCCACACCAGGAGCGCTTGCACCGACTGAAGTGGGGCATTGTGAGGCACTGACAGCTGTGCAGGGCTCACAGCTGGAGCTCCCTTGCCCCCAGGGCTGACAGCGGGAGCCCCAAACTAAATGGGAAATAACAGAAGCCCTGAAACTGACAAGAACGTCAGTTGCACTGCTGTTAGGCTCCCTCCTGTGAAATTGAGCCATGCTTGGGGCTCAGGGCTAGGTTACCAGCCATGAGGCTGAGGGCGGGTTCTCCCTCTGAGCCCTGCATGGGGCTGACAACCAACAGGTGATGTCAGTAACATAGTGTTTACATGGACACTGGTTCACCCTAACTACATCGACCTAAGGGCTACACCTCTCATGGCGCAGTTATTAGGTTGATGTCGTCGGTGACTTACATTGGCGGGAGCAATGTTGTAGTGTAGACACTTAGTTAGGTCGACATTAAATTTACGTTGACCTAACTCCATAGAGTAGTCCAGGCCTTAGATTGTAGATTTTATTTCACCCCAACTTGGCCATACAGGCCCCCTTTGCTTGGGTCTCTGAACCAGTCTGCAGACCCCTCGGAAGTGGTGAGGATTGAAGAAAAAGGAGGATAAGGGGCCATATTCTTGCATTGATACCAGTGGACATTGTAAACCGATGACAGTGACTTTTGCGGCTGCTGGCTAAAGCTTGAAAGGAACCACACCATTGCCCATCATCTCAAAGCTGGAGCGTGGCACTTTCTGTCTGGCCATGCAGGAAACACTGCTGTTCCCCTAACCTGGAATGCCCTATTTTGGGTATCTGGTTTATTGAAAACGTTCAGCAGCTGTTTGGCACTGCATCTGTTGAAAACATTGAGCCTTATTTTTGTGGAGCAGCCACTGGAATGTCTATGCCTGGGGCAACCAGCTGTGCTGCAGACGTGCGTGCTGGGTGTTTCTAGGAAAAGGGATTGATTAAGGTTCTCCAGGTTACCCCACTTAGACTAATGGGCAGCCATTTTCTTTGGCTTTAGGATGCTGATTCTACAAGAGAAGGCTATCCATTTGGGTTGGGTACCCAACCGTTGCCCACCATTGGATACAGTGGCAACTCACCAATAGTCTGAGACTTAGCAGTGTCCATGCATGGGAATCTGACTCCGGCATGGGCAGTAGCATCTGCAAGTTACCATCTTGATCAGGGCACCCTTCCCTGAGCGTCTTGGTTTCCCCTACTTTACCATGACACTTGAACGGACACTTGCATTGTGAAGGGTTCTGTAGAAAGCTGCGGGGAGATGTATCTTTGGCAGTCGTTGATCTGCCGTTCCCTGTACTTGAAGGTTTTGGTAGGTCCAAAATACTGCCTAGTGCAGCTGAGTAGTAAGGTAGGAGTTGAGAGATACTCAAAGCCAGCCTCGGAAAACATTTGGAAGTGCATCACTAATATGTCCCTCAGAAACAGGCTGTGTCTACACTGCGGCTGTGTTGCTGGAGCGCCATACTGTAGACGCTTCCTACTTTGGCGAAAGGGTTTTTTCTATCGCTGTAATTAGTCCACCGCTCAGAGGTGGTAGCGAGGTCAATGGAAGGGTTCGTTAACAAAGGCCTTGTCTACACTGCAGCTTATGTCTCCCTGAGCGACATAAGTTTCACTGGCATAAGTGCTTGTGTGCACAGTGCTATGTTGGCAAGAAAGCGTCTCCCACCGACATAGCTACTGCCGGGCGTGGGGGTGGTTTAGTTGTGTTGATGGGAGAGCTCTCTCCCATTGGCTTAGAGCAGCTACATGAGGCATCTTACAGGGGCACAGCTGCATCAGTACCACTGTGTGACTATAAGCGCGCTAGTGTGGACATAGCCGAAATGTCACTTCCCCATTGTAAAGCAGGGAAAACCAAGATGCACGGCAAAGGATGCACTGATCAGGATGGAAACTTGCCAGGTGAGGTTGGCTTAACATAAGAATGGCCCTACTGGGTCAGACCAAACGTCCATCTAGCCCCGTATCCCGTCTTCCGACAGTGGCCAATGCCAGGTACCCCAGAGGGAATGAACAGCACAGGGAATCATCACGTGATCCATCCCCTGTCACCCATTAACTACATCGCTCAGAGGTGGGTGAGTTTTTCACATCCCTGAGAGATGTAGGTAGGTCAGTCTAAATTTGAAGTGTAGACCAACCCATGGATTTCATACAGTCTTACCGTAAGCGGATAACTGTTCATGCACATCTCTAAAATACTCCTATGCGGAATACTGGTCAGTAAACACATGCACTTTACTTATTAGGGTTAGCATGATACAAACCAGTGTGATAGTTCAGAGAGGCACACACCAATTTATGACGACGGTGCTATGGCACTATGAAGTGTGTCATGTATTGGTGTGTTCAGCAGCCACAGCAGCTTTCACGCAAGACTGTTTTCCCCGTTTAACACACAATGGGGCACCTGCTACCTGGAGTCCTCCTCGGTAGGTGTGAAATCATTGCATCCCTACCTAGTCGTGTTTGATTCAACTTCACTATAAGCAGTCAACATGCTTTAAGGATCAGTTTCTCCTGGCTTTTCTTATCTGGAGATGCCGCTGAATCTGTGGCAGGTATTCAGGGATTAAACCCTGTGAGGAGGAGTCTGATAGTATCTTGACCACTTCTTTGTTTTACATAACAGTCCTTGGCAGCTGGGGATAGATGTTCTGCACTGACCTGTAGCTGTCTCTGTTGCCCCACTCCCAGCAGTTTGGGAAGATCTGAGAACACAAGTGGCCTTTGTCACAAAGGCATCAGTTTGAGTTGGCAGTCAAGCCCTGAGTGCATATGCTTTTCATTGAGTGCTCGCCGTTCCAGCTTCATACTTCCACTCCCTGTGCCAGCTTTTTTCTAGGTCTAATGTGAAAAAGTTTTCCCCAAGTTTACGTACAAAAAACAAGAACCCTTTAATTTAGCATTAAACGGATCCCTGAGCCATTATGGAAGTGTTCTCCCGGTCCCTGCACAGGGCAGGCCGATGCTCTCTTCTGTTTGAGAATTGCGTCTTGTGCTGATCAATTAAATTTTTTTTAGCACCTTAGTCACGAGGCTTCAAAAAGCACCATGTATACGAGATCAGTGATTGCTCTGTGTATGCCTACATTGAGGCTTAATCAAACTTATTCTTACAAAAAGGAATGTGGATTACGATCTAAAAACAATCGGTTGGGGTGGATTCTGCCGTGACTTTCAATACTGGTTCTTGAAAATGGTTTTTACTCTTGTGGCTTTGCTGCCTGGTGCTGGCTTGCTTTGATTTGAAAGTGGTCTTCCACCATCATTTTTAAAAAGCTTCCTCGGTCTACACAGGTTTCTCTCTACTAGCAACATGATTTCCTGAAGCTGTTGTCTAGACTGGTCCTTGTAAAACAGTCGGGACCCTGAAATATATTGTGGATGGTACTGAAGTGACACAGCAGCCCTGGCACTGATCTGAATGGAGTATACTGGGAGATGAGCCATGTACGGTAGAGGCGGATAAAGGGGAGCTGAGAGCTCTGTCTAGAACAGAGGTGGGCAAACTACATCCGTCCTGCGGACCGTCCTGCCTGGCCCCTGAGCTCCTGGCCAGAGAGGCCAGGCCTCGGCCCCTCCCCTGTTGTCCCCCCTCCCCCACAGCCTCAAGGGACAAGGAGCAGGGGGGGTTGGATGGGTCAGGGGTTCTGAGGGGGGCAGTCAGGGGCTGGGAAGTGGGAGGGGGCGGATGGGGCGGGGGGCACAGTCTTTCCTATCTGGCCCTCCATACGGTTTCTCAATGTTGATGTGGCCCTCGGGCCAAAAAGTTTGCTCACCCCTGGTTTAGAAGCTAGGTTTTCCGAATTGCATCAGGAATGTGGCTGTGGAAGGTATAACTGGCATTCCAGTTCATACAGAGGGTGACTGCTCATATTGTGATGGTGAATGAGGAATACTTGTATCTGCAGAATGAAATGCACTGTACTGTGGTCTTTTGGTCATCGTAGGAAGTTAGGGCGGAGGAGAGAGGCGACGTTGTCTTACTTCGGAAAGCAAGAAGTGAGTTGTTGGCATCTCTGGCCTATAAAGGGCTGGTGAACTGGAGGGCGGACATTGGGGCATATAGGGGAGTGTGTGGTGTGGGTTGAAAAAGTTGTAGCCCTTGTTGGAGATATATCTCTGAAGGTGGGTTCTGGTGTAAGTGGGCTTTTGGCCTGCCAGCTAGAGAGGGAATGATATTATCATGGCAC
Organism: Eretmochelys imbricata; assembly: GCF_965152235.1. Lineage (NCBI taxonomy): Eukaryota > Metazoa > Chordata > Testudines > Cheloniidae > Eretmochelys > Eretmochelys imbricata. The sequence goes on along the minus strand of NC_135574.1, from coordinate 208,494,478 downwards.
CTAGGAACCCTTGTCATGGACCAAGATCCCCTTATGCTAGGGGTGGACAAACAGAACCAAAGGATGGTCCATGCCCCAGAGAGCTCACAGTCTAAGTGGGGACTACTTTGCATTGGGAGGTGTGATTGCAGCAATGTGAGTATATACCCAGGGTGGATTTGTACAGCCTGCGCTCAAACCCGGGCTGCCCCATCTTCACCGCTGGTGGTACCTGAGCTAGCCAGATTAAAGCCTACCTGAGCTGAAGTCACATCCTAAGCCAATAGTTACAGCAGGCCAATGGGGGAAAACGAGAGACACTTGGTGAGCCTGGTAGGCAGTGGGCTTGGTACACCAGTGGCCTGTTAAGTTTTTATAAGCATCATGGCAGAGGAAAGTTTTAAGGGGCAGGGTGAAGCCTTTTTAACATGCAGTGTGATACTTTACACACTTCAAGAGACTGAACTGTTGAGTGTATTTAAATCTCTCTTTATCTTCACTCGAATTCCAGGTACTAAAGGCTGACTACATTTAACTTGGTGGTTTTAAATCTGCGGAACAGAAATGCCCCCAAGCATTTTGCACACAGACTTCAATGCAAAACTGATAGACTGCTGCTTTCAAGATACCTTTAGAGCTAACAAATTGAATAACCATTGGATTAGTTCTGCTCCCTTTGTCATTGCTGCATCAAGTAGTTAGTTGCCCTGGCATTTATGTTCTTAGGTCTGAGTGCGAAGGTGTATATCGAAATTACAAATCCTATTGAGCCTAGAGCTCAAAATAATTAATTGCACAGACTGCTGTAATGGTGCTGGCAAATCAGATCCATTTTTGTCTGCCCAAAGGGGAAAATGAGACATGAATCCAGTTACACTAAGGATATGTCTACACAGCAAACGAAATGTGACTGTAGAACGGGGAAGCCTACCCGCACCAGCCGTGATCTATCCACCACTGGTAACACTTGCAGTGAAGACTGCAGCTTGGGGTGGCTGACCAGGTACAGTCAATGCCTGTGCTAGCCCATTGGGGGCCCTAAGCAGGAATATTTTGGGCTCCCCCCACAATGCATACTAATAATTAATAGGGGGGCCCCTTGAGCTGCTCGGGGCCCTATGCAATTGCTTATGCCTAGCTCTGGCTCTGAGTACAATCCTGCTGGGGACCCTGGTTATGTACTCTGGTTGTTAGCCTGCCTGCCTGTGCTTAATCACACCTTCATTTACTGGTAGATCTATCCAGAAGAGAAACCCAACCTCCCTAAGCTTCATCAGCTGGGAATCTGCTTGTCATCCTCTAAGCATTGACTCTCTCCTCAAAGGTGAGTGTAGACCAGTTAGCTACTATATCCACTCTTTCAGTTTGTAATTTGCAGAGTGTTAGTCATTGCTGTTGAAAGCAGAGTTACTGTAAAGCTAATGTGTAAGCCACATACCCTATTATTTAAGATCCATCAGCAAACAGTCCTCTTTGTTAGGGGTTGTTAGTCTCTTTAGAGTACAAAGAAATGCTTTGACTTCAAAACAAGCTGCTGTTGTAAGAGATGTCACAGTTTAAAGCCAACCAGGATCTGACTGGCCAGTGTCTTTGTTGCTTTCTACACTGGGTGTGTTGTACCTTCTTTGTGCTTTATGGCTCTCTCTGGGTGTCTCTCCTCTCGGAAAAAAGGGCATGTTCTTAACTTATGTGAAAACTACAAATTGCCTTGTCTTCACGAGGGTGTTACCATGTGCCACCAACACAGGTTAAGGGGACATCCCTTTTGCCTAGTGAAGAGAGACCCTGAAAGACGTGGACTTGCAATACAATCAGCCTTCCGGCATGCTATGAAGAGTGCTCTGTTGAGAGAGCATCTGGGTTTGTTGGAAAGTGAGCATCTCAAACTAGCCCTTGTGCTGCAGGGTGTCCTCTGAGTGCAGGAAATGGCCTAACTTCATTATCATGCACATTGTGTAAAGAGTTGTCACTTTGGATGGGCTATCACCAGCAGGAGAGTGAATTTGTGTGGGGGGGTGGAGGGTGAGAAAACCTGGATTTGTGCTGGAAATGGCCTAACCTGACGATTACTTTAGATAAGCTATTACCAGCAGGACAGTGGGGTGGGAGGAGGTATTGTTTCATATTCTCTGTGTATATATAGTCTGCTGCAGTTTCCACAGTATGCATCTGATGAAGTGAGCTGTGGCTCACGAAAGCTCATGCTCAAATAAATTGGTTAGTCTCTAAGGTGCCACAAGTACTCCTTTTCTTTTTGCGAATACAGACTAACACGGCTGTTACTCTGAAACCTCTGAGTTCTGGGCGTTCGTGGTGTGCACTAAGGGGCATATGAGTTGCATGGTGTTAGAATTAAGCTAGAAAATAGCTTTATAACTTCAGGTTGCTTCAAGGGAGTGATTTTTGTTGCTGAATTATGTACATTTGCTGAGAGCGGAGAAGAGTGAGGACAGCTAAGGCATCCGTATTGATTTTCTGAGTTTCCTGCCTTCAGAACTCATGAAACATTCATGCGAGCAGGATGGGGTTAGCACTGCAGAGGATGGGTCATTCAAATGCTTATTAAACTGCTGACTGCAGTGGAAAGGGGCCAGCTATTAAATATGAAAAATGTTTCCCCCAGCAGTTAAAAAGTTGTGCCAATCAGCTTAGGCCAAAGAAAACAGACGTTTCTAATCAGTTACTTTTTCTTCATTCACATTCCTGCTTTTCCTGTGACTTTTGGAATGGAATCCTGATGAAACAGGCTAGTTACCAGGCTGAGGTGCAGTGTTTAAAGTATCCTGCATGCTCCCAAGTCCTTGGAAGGTATTGATGACGAGAGAGAAGGGGGTTGGGAGTGCTGAAAGGACTCTTCGTGGGTGTGCCTATGCTTAAGTTCCCAGAAACTTTCTGCCAGGCTCTGCACTTCATCCTGTGGGCCAAGGACAGCGGGCAAGCTGGCTGCAGGGGGACTGAAGACCTGTCTCTGGGATGTACAACAGCACATCTTAGCGAGCTGGTTAATCTGAGTGTTTCGTCTAGACTGGCTCAGGAAGGGGAGAGTGAGGATCTGTCCTTTGGGAAGGTCTCTTCATAGTCCCACTCTCTCAACAGGTCAGGGGAAGGCACTTTGTTATGGGACTCCTGGCTCAGGAGCTGTGTGGATCTGACACTGGACTGTTGGGCTTTGAGGCTCCTCTGCACAGCATCTGGAACAAGAGGGCTTCAACACATACTGACTGTCAGGCCTTTGTTAGCTCCCATAAGAGTTTTCTAGTACTCTTGCACTCCATGGGGGGAATTATATGCCAGGCTCTCCAGGATGTGGCCTTTCTTGCGCTGGTTCTTGAGCCACGTGTGGGGATCCTGGGTAGAACAGAGAGAGATCTCCAGCACCAGAAGAAGCTAGCTAGGAGAGCCAGCTAGTTTCCTGGCACTCCCTGCAAGCTGCACATGGGGCCTCACTCGGCTGTAAGATTCATGACCAGAGACGCATGGCTTCTTCAGTTGGGGGTCTCAACAGAAGCACAAACTAATACTGTGGAGGTGTCCTCAGTGCAGAACCGGAGGCTCTTCCACACATATGAGGAGAAGATGTGCAGTTGCTGGGATCGATAGAAGCTCCCGCAGCTCAGGAGCTTTCCTTTCAACTCAGGATTTGGGTGCCAAGTCAGATCTCTGGCTGCCTCACCCTGCCGTCATGAAGAACTAGTCTTGGCCCCAGCTGCCACAGGCCAGGAGAGAATAAGGGTAAAAAGGCATTGAGTCATCTCTGGTCATTTGTGCTCCAATCCTTAGATATGACTCATGGAGGCCACAGAACCAGCCTTCAGTTTCCCCTTTCAGCAACCCCTTGCTTTGTGGACTGGCCAGTTCCATGCTGGTCCAAAGAGTGTGGGAGTGGTGCTGTGTGTAAAGGGCGGACTCTGGGGAATCTAGTGAGATTAAAACCTGAGTGGAGACAACGATGCAGTTGAATCTAGATGGGGTGAATCCCACAGTGTAGGCATGTGAATGTATTAGCAGACTTACACGCTCAGCCGCCCAAGGAAACTGGGTGCGTGAGGTCAAAGAGGCAGCAAAATCTACCAAAATGATAAGGAGAGACTTCAGCTGTCCACCTAGAAGCTGTCCCATTGGGCTGTCCCACCAGTTGCTAGTTTCAGTTGCTCACTGCTTTTCAGCTTCTTAGAATCGTTATTTCTAGGACACCAAGGAGGAGAGGTATCAAATTAGCTCCTGTGTGTTGTCTAAGACGAATGCAAGAAGTGACTGTAGCTGAGCCAGTAAGTATCGTAGTAGTGACCACAAGGGTCACCATCCTAGGGGCAGGTGCCTACTAAAAAGTGACACTTGAGAAAGGGTGATTTCAGTAAAATGAAGAGCTTCCTGAAAAAGGCCCTGAGTTAAAAGTAAAAAGCAAAATCCTTTATTATGTGGCTTGAATGCTACTTGAAAAAACAATAATGGTCTCACAAGACCTGCGTCCGACTGAGCTAAAGGGAAACAGGAGGGCAAGGAGTAAGCCAGTATGGTTACATGGCAGGCTCCAGGGGAGGTATTTAAGCCACACAGAAATCATTCAGAACTTGGAAATCTGACTCTAGTGAAGCCAATAAACAGATGCATAAATATCATGTATTATTGCTGAGAAGCTAATGGATTTCTTTGCCTCACTCTTCACTGCTGAGAACGTTGGAGAGATTCTTCTGCCAGAACCTCTTGTTCCCGATAACACAGATGAGGTGCTGTGAGGGACTGAGGTGACAGAAGAGGAGGTGCTGGAGCAAATTGATCATTTTAAAGTGCAGTAAGTCACCTGGCCTTCCTGATCCATCCCTGAGCTTTGAAGGAGCTCAAGTGTGAAATATCTGAGCCAACACCAAAAGTGTGCAATCACATTAAGAACAGCCACTGTTCCAGAGGCCTGGAGGGTACCAAATATACCTTTATTTAAAAAGGGCTCTAGGAATGCTCTGGGGAATTAGACCTGTATGTGGCAGATTGATTGAAATTATAATTAAAAACAGAACAACAAAATACCTGGAAGATGATGATATGATAGGGTCTAACCAATTCTGCAAAAATAGGGCCTCACTAATCTTAAGAGTTCTTTGACTGTGTCAGTACAGTGCGGGATAAAGCAGAAGAGGCTGTCATAGTTTATTTAGACTTCCTAAAGGTCTAGATAAGTTCCCAGACAAGATCTACTACTTGATAAGTTCCCACACAAGGCTACTAAAGAAGCTAAGCGGTTAACGGAAGAGGCAAAGAATTTTCCAGGATCAATAACTGGGTAAGAGACAGAACGCAATGAGTAGGATTAAATGGTCAGCTTTCATCCCATGGCAAAAAGTTGACACACTAATTCCTCTGTTACTTATTGGTCTGGTAAGGGGAGTGAGAGAGAGAGCAAAATTTGCAGAGGACATATAGTTTGTTAGTCAGGACCAGAGCACTGTGAGGAACTTCCAAGAGCCCTAACCAACCTGGGTGAATGGGCAGCACAGTGGTAAATGAAATACAATGTCAACAATATGAGGTAATGGATATAAGAGGGAAAATGCAAAGTACTCTTAAACCTGGCAGGGTTCTAAATTTCCTGCATCAACTCACAAAGGGAGCTGGGTGTCACTGGAGACCGCTCAGTGGAGACCCTTGTTCAGTGCCCAGCTGAGATCAAAAAGCAAACATTCTGATGCATAAAGAATGTGATCAGATGCGCCGACTTCCCCAATTTCCCCTGGGTGCTTGATCCCTCCTCTGCCCCCGGCCCCACCCCCACGCCACCCCTTCCGTGCGGCCCCGTCCCCACCCTGCCCCCATTCCAACCCCTTCCCCAAAGTCCCTGCCCCAACTCCATCCAACTCCTTCCCCAAATCCCCGCCCTGGCCCCGCCTCTTCCCCTGAGTGCACCAAGTTCCCACTCCTCCCCCTCCCTCCCTCCCAGGGGGAAGCGCTGGGAGGTAGGTGGAGGAGCGGGGACAAGGTGCGCTTAGGGGATGGGGGGAGGAGGAGAAGGAGAAGGTGGGGCGGGGGATTAGGGGAGCTTGGCTGCCAGTGGGTGCTAATTTTTCCCTGTGGGTGCTCCAGCCCCGGAGCACCCATGGGGTCGGCACCTATGAATGTGATAGCATCATCATGTTCTTTGTACTATTCACTGTTCTATAAGTCAGCTGTGAGGCCTCTTCTGGACACAGTGCAGTACTGACCACCCCATCTCCAAATGGTTATTGCAGAACGAGAGGGATTCAGAGAAAAGCGACAAAAACTATCAGAGGCCTGGAAAGCTCTCCTGTAAAGGCAGATTGAAGAGGCGAACAAGCGGGGGGGAGGACATGCTAAAAGTATCTGAAATTACACACAAACTCCATTGCAAGAACATTATTCAGATTGCAGAGTCAAGCACTCAAAAATAAGTACATGGCAGAATTAGGGTTGGCTGTGCAGCCTCCGTCCCCTTGTCCATATGCATAATGATACAGCCTCTAATTACACAATCAAGTACAGGTTTTCTACAAGCCTGTGCCTCATTCAGTGTGTGGAGTGGATGGTGCTCGCTTGATGAGCAGCCAGTCAATATTTTGTTCTGTTCTTATTGTTCCGTGTGTGATCCCGGCCTTATTTACTTTTACTTTTTAGCCTCTGCTCTGAAGACCGAGTTATTAATTCCCTCATGGGCTTTTCTCTGGTGCTCATCACTCTTACACTGAGTACGTCACAAACATGACTTAGGAGGAGGGGCATTATCCTTGTTTTACAGGTGGGGAACTGAGGTACAGAGCAAAAAAGGCTTACGGAGAAGGGGAGCTGGCAGTCACTTTCAGGTCGGGGCAGGTTGGGCCAACACATTCACAGGAGGGGCAGTAGAAGGAGGGAACAAAGCTGGCCCTGAGCTAGGCTTGTCTTCCTTCTCCCTTCCCTTCTAAGTGCATCTCCTCAGGACCCTGTGGAGGGGTAAATAAGCAAAAGGGAGGGAGGGGCACGGAAGAGAGGAAAAAGCAGGAATGTCGAGAACAAAGCAGCCTTTGGCCAGCTGGTCGCTTGGTGCTGAGACCATTGTGGGTCATTAGAAGTACCTGGCAGGAGTGAGCGGAAGAGGAAGTAGAGAGACAGGGCCCATGGAGTTGGCTGGAGCCAGGACCTGGAGGACGGGGGTTTGGAGTGGGACCCAGAATAAAGGTGGGGAACCAATGGAGATTCGGAGGTGGGAAGGGGTTGTGTTTGTGCTGCTGAGTGTACGTGAGAAGGTGGCAGCACAAGTCTGGAAAGCTGGGACATGGGGAGGCCCCAGAAGGAAGCTGTAATGTTATTTAAACATGTAGGGTCACAGGGAAGTCCCAGCTGGGGTACTGTGAGCCTCAGGCCCCCTCAGAGCTGCCTGTGAGTGGCTCTGGAGACTGGTCACACCTCTGCAGTCTGTTCACCTACCAACAAACTGCGTGTTCTGTCTGTGCACCCATACCTCACCTCCTACCAAATATCGGCAAGGTCCCCTCGTGGCCCCAGTTGTGCTGATCCAGTCTAGGTACTTTTAACCAAATGTGTGTCTGGACCAATCTGGTTGCTTTAATCAGAAGCTTCAGAAGTTGTTCCAGGAATCCTTGAATCTAAGCCAAGAGCTTGGCAATATGCCTAGAGAAAATTACAGGGAGGTCTACAAAGTGTCTGTTCTATGGGAAAGGACAGAGTTATTTCCAGCTGCCAAGAGTTGTCCAAATGCATAACAAATCTCAATACTTCTCCTGCTTGTAAATTAGTGACTGAAATAGAAATGATTAATTCTCCAGATCTCCTGGTGATCAAATGAGCTGATGCTGTAATGAGGGAAGCGCTTGTTTTTCAGGAACACTTGATTTAATGTGCATTTCTATCACTGAGAATCAGTTATTCTCGGTTCTCCTGTTAATTGGTTATTGGGCTCTCTATCAGACTGTACGGAAGTAAACATTCTGCCCACCTATTGATTTGTAAAAGCACTTCAGAAAGTGCCCTGTTTGCATATTCCAACTGCTATCTAATGGCTTTTATCCACTTTTAGAGGGGCGGAAATGCATTAATGTTTAGCAGTAGAGCATCCTTTTATTAAATATTGTATGAGCACACGAAATACTAGCTTCTCTGGCTGTTCACTAATTTTGTGGCTTTTGATATAGATTTTTAAATTTCTATATTAAAACAAACAGATTTGAAATTGCATGTCCCAACTTTCCCCTGTCCCTGTAAGCAATTGATGGATACTAAAGGTAAGTTTTGAAAGTAGAGGCCATTGACTCGCTATCCTGGCATCTGCAAGCCCGCAGAGAGAGCTTGCTCCATTTGAGTGGCTGTCTGACAAGTGGCCCAAAGGTGGCCTTTCTGCTTGAGAGTTTAGTCAGCAGCTTGGGCTGGGTTTGAGCTGAGTTACTTGGTGATGCTTTTCTGGACCGTGGGTTTGGGAGCAGGCTATCACTCCCCCGGAGACTGATTTATACTAACCCACTACAAAGATTGTCTAAAGCTGTGGATGCCTTTGGTAATCTGTACACATAATTTATCGGATTATTGTAACACTCCCTCAGTAACTGCCAGATAACAATACACTAGTACAGCATTTTACAGAGCTGAAACTCTCTGAAATGCCTTCAGTCTCCGCTTCCCCTTCCTCAGGGGCATGGAGAAGAGGTGGGCCCTTGTGCCCTGTGCTAAAGGCTGGAAATTTGGACTCTTCTGGACCAGCAATGAGTGAATTTCCAAAGCGCAGGACACCTGCCCCTCCTTTCTTTTGTCTGCCTGGGGTTGCTGGGAGTGGCCCAGGGAATTCTGGTCAGGATTAAAAGAGAATTTTAAAACCTGGAAGTTCATGATATGATCGGGACAAACTAGCACGGCGTCTGCAACGTTTGCGTCGGACTCATTGGCTAGAATCTTTGACTGTCTAGAGAAGAGAGTGGGTAAAGGAGAACTGTCTGACCATTTAATTAGGCTTTCAAAACTACGGTGACAGAGTTCTTTGCAGTAGGCTAAACCCAAAATTGTACTGCTTTAATGAAGGTGTCCTCTTAATCAATTTAAACGGTGCAAGAGCTGTATGTCGAGCAGACCTGAAGAAACAAGGTAGTCCAGGGCCAAAGGACAAAGCAGTGTCATAGATCAGAAACTGGCCAAGGCAAATCAAAAGAGTAGGAGTCATGGATCAGTTTTCATTGTGATAGGATATCACAGGGAGAGGCACTCGGTTAGGGAAGTCCCTGCTTTTAGTCTTTCAGTCTTAAGTCTTTTAGCATTTTAAGGCTTTAAGTCATAGCTAGTACCTTAGGCCTGGGCTACACTGGCGGGGGGGCGGTTTCGAACTAAGATACGCAACTTCAGCTGTGCTATTCACGAGCTGAAGTTGAAGTATCTTAGTTCGACTTACCTGGCCGTCCTCACGCCGGCGAGTCGACCGCGGCGGCTCCCCCGTTGACTCCGCTTACTCCTCCTGCCGAGGTGGAGTACAGGCGTTGATTCGGGGATCGATTTATCGCGTCTAGATGAGACACGATAAATCGATCCCCGATAGATTGAGCACTACCCACCGATCCGGCAGGTAGTGAAGATGTACCCTTACACTCCACCTGGAGACCAGCAGGCAGCCAGTGTAGATCTCACAGCATGGGGGCGTGTGTGATGGCTTCTGTGCCAGCTTCGATCTCCAGATGCCGATGGTGAAAAGCTGTCTTGGTTGGTGCTGTAATATGACCATCCAGCTGCAGCTGGATTCTGGAGTCCTCCAGTTGTGAACTTTGGTGATCAAAGGGATTGCCTCCAGCTGTTTCCTCCTCCCTCCATCCTCACCCCAGTGTAAACTTCAGCCAACTCACTCTTATCTGTGCCCCAATCTCAAGTAGACGCTGGCTGAGGCCTTGAGCCGCCCGCTCGCCCCCCCCCAGAATCGGAGGAGACGGTACAGCTGCGTGTCAGCATAGTGAAAACCTCACGCCTCCTACTGCCCCCCTATGGGGAACAGCAGGGGGACAGAACAGCTCCCTGCAGCACTCCACACTTGAGAGCTCTGAAGGAAAAGGGACAATTGTTATGATCTTTCCAAGGCAAAAAGAACAGTCACTGAAACACAACCCTGTCCACTCCTGCCAAGCTCTGCAGGCACATCGGAGCATCTTGTGATCCGTTGTCTCAAAAGCAGCTGATGGAGCTAATAACTTCATGGACACCTGGACTGCATCCGTTGTATTAATGATCTGGAAAAGCCAGTGAACAGTGTGGGGGAAAACTTGCAATTATGTCTAGGGTAGTTTAGACCAGGGAAGATGTGAGGAGCATCAGTGGCCCTCACTAATTTAGGAGAATGGGCAGCATCATGGTGTGTGAAATTCAGTATTGACAAATGCAAAGCAATGCAGATTAGAAATTTGTAAGTTAGCTGTTAGCACTCAAGAAAGAGATCTTGGAGTAATTGTGGATAGTTCTCTGAAAACATCCACTCCATGTGCAGCAGCAGTCAAAAAAGCGAACAGAGCATTGGGAGTCCTTAAGAAAGGGATAGATAAGAAGACACACTGCCTCTTGGTGGCCCTCTGGTCTTTCCCAGTCTGGCAGTTCCTATATGCCCTGTGCTACTCTTTCATAGAGTCAGTTGCTAGCTAGAGTGACCAGCGGAGGGGACACCATGTTTGTGCAGCACACTGCACAGTGGGGCCCCAAATCTGCCTGAGTCCTTTGGTCACTACCAATAGAAATGGTTAATAATGATAAACCCACATTGCCTTGGCCTTATCTGTATGACCCTTAGCCAGCTAGCTCTTATCCAGACCCTGAGCACTGCAAGGGACTGCTCTTAGGGGGCTGGACAGCTGGACTCCTCGTCTCTTCACTAGCCCTCCCATGCAGCTACACCCCTCAGACAAGAGGGAACCTGGTAGAACCCTGCCTGATAACATGCGGACGCCCTTTAGGAAATCAGCAAGGTACCAGTGGAGAAACCCGTGGGCAGCCCCACATTTACAGAGACCTATCGAAGCTCATCTCACATGTGTGTCCACACTGGAACTCAAGCCTGGCAGTGAATGGACAGCTATTGATCCTCTCCATCGTGTACTCGTACGTGGACGTAAGGATAGGTTGGGCGAGAGAATTCCTGTAATCGGGCATCTTTCTTGAACATGGGTGCCCGGATCTGTACACAGTGTTCCAGAGGAGGTCTCACCAGTGCCTTGTTTGGGAGCCTTCCAGCATCCTGCTCTGCACATGCTGCCAGCACTCTCTGGTGAGGAGGGATTCCCTGCTCTAGAGCTCAAAGAAAGCCGATCAGTAGTGTTGCTTGGGTGCTTCTGTTTGAATATTGCACTCGATGAGCTGCATCCTGTCAGTCAGAATTGGACATTTCTGCCTCTCCCGTCTCTGTATCAAGTGAAAGCGTGGTCCCAAGTTCCCCCGGGGATTGGGGCAGATGGCGCTGACCGATGAGATCAGGGTCTTCCCAGATTTGTTGTAGAAAGGTTTTGTTTGGTCTCCTGTGCTGTAGGGACTGAGGCCCAGATTCTCAAAGGTATTTAGATGCCTGCCTTCCATAAGGCACCTAAATATCTTTTAGGATCTGAGTCGTAGTCCAAGCAAGGGAAAGAAACCATGGGGTGGGGGAACCGTGAAAAGTGTAGTGAATTTGTAAAGAGGTGGGTGGCACATTTGGCTGCATCTCTTCCCTCTGTGTCCCAAGCACTTCCCGGGTTCAACTCGAACAGTGTTTCTATCCTCCAGCCTAGCGTCCCATGCTGGAACTGCTTCCGGCATCTCGTGTCTGTTGCGAATGGTGCTTCTTGCTTAAATGTGGGACGTAGACTTTCCGTGGCAAGTGTTGTCATGTGTATCCTGCAAAATAACCAGGGACAGGAAATAGGGCCTGGTAAATACTCAAGAGACTTGCAGGCATCCTGGCCTGGAGCTGAGCAAAGGTCATTCACCAGAACAATATGCACACTGGCAGTTGGTCTCAGAGCTTAGCGAGCATGGCTCTGCAAAACAGCATCCCCACTAGTCAGAGCAGCAACAAGCTGTTCTTAATTGCCTCCCCTAGCCTGGAGTTTTAGAAGCGAGGGCAGTGGGTAAAAGCAGCCAGCTAGTTAATCTGGGAGTTGATCTCCCCTGGATTTTGAGTTTGGTAAGCAGAGAACAGGCAGTTGCTCTCAGCCAAGTGTGATACAGGAGGGCCAGGGAGCAGCGGGAGAGTGCTAGAGGGGAAATATATAAACTCAAGGCTAATTAAGGTGTGGTTCCCTGTAGACTAGGGAAGGTGGCTGCAGGTTAATTGGAGCACCTGCAGTCAATCAAGGCCCTGTTAGAAACCTAATAAAACCTCCTGCTTCAGGCAGACATGGGGGGAGGAGGAAGGAGATCCAAAGAGAGTTTGGAGGCGTGTTGAGAGATTTGGAAGACCTGAGTACTGAAGTAAGGGAGACCCTGCCCCAGCAGGACAGGGAGACTCCCTTCCCCCCAGCATCTAAGGAGCGAGGGTAAAACCCCACCTAAGAGGGATGAGGGTAAGAAACCCGCAGAGGTTGAGAGGGGCTGGGACTCAGAGCGAGGAGCAAACCCAGACCCCTGGCCCGCTTCGCTCCTCTACCACCTTCCCGGGCTAGTAGCGGGGGCCCTCGGCACCCAAGAGCAGGGGCAAGGGGTGGCATCTTAGCTCCCCACCAAAGAAAAGCGCAGGACCCACCAGACTAATGTCCGCCATCTTGTCACACAAGTTACAATAGAGCAGCTGTGTGCAGGAATTCAATGGCGACTCCCTGCAGCTGTCACTGAGATCCAGAAGTCTCCTTTTGGAATCTCTGCAATTGGAAGAGGCTTTTCTCCAAGGCCCTGTAACCCTCTCTGAGGCGCAGCCAGATAGGTCCTTCTGGCTTCATGTTAAGTCTGTCTGACCCTAGCAGGACATTTCCAGGCATGTTGTTAAATGAGAGTTACAGTTGTAAATACCTATCCATGACTTCGGGAGGGTGGGGGAGAAAGCCGTAAATAAAATATTCATTTAAAATCTGCGTTTGCGAGGTGGGGAATTGAAAACAAAGGTTACATTTACCACCCCAACCATGGAAGAAGAAAAGGAGTACTTGTGGCACCTTAGAGACTAACCAATTTATTTGAGCATAAGCTGTAGCTCACGAAAGCTTATGCTCAAATAAATTGGTTAGGCTCTAAGGTGCCACAAGTACTCCTTTTCTTTTTGCGAATGCAGACTAACAGGGCTGTTACTCTGAAACCAACCATAGAAGAGTTAGCATTGCCCTGGTGTTCTCACCAATCTGGGCCCTCCCTGTTTGACAAGTTTCACAGCTAATTGCCGTGTTTAAATTCTGAATTTCCTTGATGGCTCAACCAGGAACAGCTGGGTTATTTTAAAGGTGAGGTGCCAAATGGGGTAGGGAATTGCCCTTTTCAGCTGCTTTATGATAGCTAGAGAGAGCCTGAATGGGTTGGGGGAGGGGATTCCTCCTGTTTTTTATACTGTACTCTGGCCTTGCCTGCCCTGGAGGTCTTGACCGTAGATCTAGGAAAATGTCATCCTGAGGGTTGTGTGAAAGCTGCGGAAGGGAGTTTACTAGCTATTTAACTCAATAACTGAGTAAACGATGGGCTATTACCAGCAGGAGAGTGAGTTTGTGCAGAGGGTGAGAAAACCTGGATTTGTGCTGGAAATGGCCCAACTTGATGATCACTTTAGATAAGCTATTACCAGCAGGACAGTGGGGTGGGAGGGGGTATTGTTTCATGGTCTCTGTGTGTATATAATGTCTACTGCAGTTTCCACGGTATGCATCCGATGAAGTGAGCTGTAGCTCACAAAAGCTCATGCTCAAATAAATTGGTTAGTCTCTAAGGTGCCACAAGTCCTCCTTTTCTTTTTGTTAAACTGATCCCCCTAACAAAACTGATTCTCCAGCAGAACTAGGGAAGAGCACACTTCATTCTTCAGACTTTTCCAGTGAAAACAAGCAGGAGACAGAGAAAGAAGTGAGAATGGGCACACTACTTAAGTGGTGGCTGGCCTCCTTTAACCCTTGCGTGTGCTGGCACTTGCCTACAGTTGCAGACAGCTTAAACTGTTGGGGTAGTTAATGTAAGTATTGGAGATGCAATTGGCATTGCTACAGTATTGCCTAAAGGCACTGGGCACACACGAGACAGCCCCTGCCTCCGAGCGCTTGCAGTGTAAATAGAGGGTGGCAGACTTGTGCTGTGGTAAAGGCTGAATTGCCCTTTCAGTGAGTCTGTGGCTGGGTGTGTAAGTTTCCCTAGCAAGAGGCAGGTATTGCAGCCTTCTCCAAATGCAGGCTGTGCCCCTCGACTGGGTGAAGTTAAATATTGCATTCAAAGCCAGTCAAAGCCTTTTTTAAAAAAGTACACGCCCTCCCTGACTGTCCATGAACGCAGCTCCCTGTGCATTCCCACTGTGACCAGTCCCCCGCCATCTGTGAGCGTAACCCCTCCAAGTGCCACCCTGCCTTCTGGAGCACTTGGCTTCTCTTTCTCTCACCTTCGTTCCCCTTCGGGCTCTTGTGCGGTGAGGCTATAGGCAAGTCTACACGACGGGTGCTACAGAGGCACCGCAGTGTAGACACTTCCTGCCGCAACGGAAGGTGTTATTCCAAGGCAGTCGTCAATCCGCCCCCCTGAGCAGCGGTAGCTAGGTTGAGGGGAGAATTCTTCCATTGACCTCACTGCGGCTGCATTGGAGGTTAGGGTGACTTAATGATGGTGCGCCTAAGTGTGCATTTTTCTCCCCTGGGAGTGATGTGGCTAGGTCGACCAAAATGTTAAGTGTAGACCAGGGCTCAGGGGGGAGAGGCTAGAAACTTGCATCCTCTTCGAGTCCAGGGAGTGGGATGTGTGGGGAGCTCACTTGCCTGTGACCAATTATCCGTGAGTGCCCTCCGCAGCTCCTGGCACTGGGGTCTCTGGCCTGCAGAGCAGGCAGCCGGTGGCGAGGCCATGTGTTTGACACCTCTGCTCTGAGTAGTCAAGGCCAAGGGTGGGGGATGGGATGCAGCTCCCCAGAAGGGGGTAGGCTGCTGGGGTGTGCCTGGTGTGCGTGCACAGAGCTACTGGGGTGTATGTGCAGCGTGCTGGTGGGGAGCGATGTGGTGTGGAAGGAAGGCAGAAGGAGATTAGTTAGCAGGCAGGACAAAGCAGCAGCCATTGAAGGGAGGGTGGGAGCGATGGTGCACAGGGGGCAGGCCAGGCAGAGCGCAGCTGGTGGTGAGGGGACAAACAGCCACTCCATAGCAGAGGAGAAGCAAGAGGGTCCAGGTATTGGGGGAGGGGTGCCCTGGCTCTAGCTTTGCCCCCTTCCCCCCCAGCACCTGTTGGGCCCCTCCCTGGCTGCTGGGATGGTTCCAACCTGGGAGTTTCTCCTTTCCCTGGGGCCTCTTGGCTGCGGCGTCCCCAGAGAAAGAGGCTCTCAGCTGCGAGACACTGTGCTGCGTGGTTTCCGTGGCCTAGGCACACGGGTATACATCCCAGGCCTCTTGGCCATGCTGTTTGCCCTGCTAAATGAGCTGCCTGTTTTACCAAGGGGTAGCGAACGCACATGAGCCACCTCAAGGAAAAAGGACAGCAGAGACCAGGCACCTTAGTAAGTTTGTATCATCTGCAGACTTTTTCCACCTCACTTGTTACCCCCTTTTCCAGATCATCTGTGGATATATTGAACAGCACTGGTCCCAGTACAGATCCCTGGGGGACCCTTCCATTGTGAAAACCTGACCATTTATTCTTACCCTCTGTTTCCTGTCTTTTAACCAGTTACTGATCCATGAGTAGACCTTCCCTCTCTTATCCCATGACTGCTTACTTTGCTGAAGAACCTTTGGTGTGAGACCTTGTCAAAGGCTTTCTGAAAGTCCAAGTACATTGTAATGATGGGCTCACCATTGTCCACATGCTTGTTGACACCCTCAAAGAATTCTAGTAGATTGGTGAGGCGTGATTTACCTTGACAAAAGCCATGCTGACTCTTCCCCAACATATGGTGTTTATCTATGTGTCTGATAATGCTGTTCTTAACTATAGTTTCAAACAATTCGAATGATGCGTGTGGGGGAAACAGCTCTGTGCTGCTGTGTAGATAAACAGAAGCCTTCTTTCACCAGCATTGTATCCAGGCCATTTTTTAAGTCAGAGTTGACGGTTGTGTGTAAATTAGCCCATTAGATAATTTGCATAGAGTCTCACCTGGAGCTGCCCAAAACTCTGCAGCAGTGCTGAATGGAGATCTCATTACCTGGGAAGCGCTTGGTTACTACAGTAATGGACATTCTAGAGTGTCTGGTCCATGGAGATGTGGTGCATCGGGGGAGGACTGTTGTTGGGGCAGCTCCCATGGAAATAGATTGAGGGTGACAGTGAATAGTAACAACAGTTGCTTAACAGTGGGAGAAAGCTGTATGAGACACTGTATCTGGGAAATAGTATGTGATCATGTAATGAAAGACTTGCGTGGTGATGATGTACAACACACCCAGGCGGTGATAGTCTGATGGGCAATCCCCAGGGTAGCACGCCCTGTCTGAGGGTGAACTCTACAGCCTTCCGGTCGTGTTACACGGCAGTGCCATCGCTACTGGAGTTACGGTTGGGTGGACATAGCTAGCCTCTCACCTTTATCGTAGTGCAGAAAGCTGCAGTTCCACTGGGAGGTGGGTGAGTGTCAGTCACCCCCATGGGTCATGCTAGGGGCTGAGGATGGACATGGGAATTGCTGGCTGCCCGATCACCCACTCAGCCCATTAGCCTAGGCTGCTTTTCAGTGGCACGGCGTTAAAAGCTGGAGAAGTGCAGCGGATTGGTGAATGATTCTTTTCTAGTAGCTGCTCCCTTCATAGCCCCATTGGCCCCTTTGCTTGTCAGCTCTTTGTGCAGTTGACTTATCTGTGAAGCATGGAACTTGGCATGGTTCCAGACCCAAATCCTAGTACTGGACCCGAGCAGCAGGGGGCTGCTGTGTCGGGGGGCTGCGAATGGACCCAGAGCGAGACTGGAAATGGGATAGTCAGCAGCCTCGTCTCTTCCTGCCTTCTCCTTCCAAGGAGATGCAGCTGCGCGTTTATTTGGTGGTGGTGTGCGTGTGGCTAAACCTTCCTTCCCTAATGCACATTATAAGACTCCGGGAAGTTACTGACCTGACAGGAACACAGAGGAAACAGCCCCTTTTAATCAGTGCAAAGCTTTTACAGCGACACACAATAGGCTCAAATTAGGTTATTCTTGGCCTAGTTTCAAATGTGCCTGAGGACCAGCACCACACTGTGTTCCCCAGAAGGCAGAGCTGGTGTAGCTAAATGGGACTGCTGCTCAGTTTGAGAAAGTTGCTGTGTTCAGATTCACTGGTCATGTGCTTTTAGACTAGAGCTCTGGACAAATGTCCTTTTCAGCACGGACAGATTTGCTAGTTATCACATTAAAAGAGTGGCTCAGGGTCCTGGCACAGATGGCTGCTGGTTCCTCTGACCATGCTTGCACTCTGTGTATGCTTTTGGTACATCCGCTCCGCTGCTGGCAGATCGCAAGACAGCACAGCCAGCCAGATGAAACAGTTGGATTGATTCACATGCATTGCATTCATGCTTCCTGTCCCCTTTCTCTTCCCTTCTCTTTCCCTTTTGTCTTTACAGCCTTGTAGCAGAAGTTTCCATGCTCCAGCTGGCCACAGTTCTCATTTGCTGGAGTTAACACCTGGGCTGCTTTATTGGCTTGGTTCTGATTTTCCCATTGTCTCCTAGTGAGGCAGTTCTGCATGAACAGGAGAATGTTAAACAATTGGCCAGAACTGTACAGTTGTGAAATTGTGTGTGTCACTGTCATTCCGTTCTGGGGTGTTCGGACTCTGCAGAGTCCGAGCTGGCTCTGAATAACCGAAAGCGTTTTCAGCGCTCATCCTTTTGTGTGAACTAAAAGGAGACGACTTAATGGGCACGTCCTGGTTTGATGTATGAGGTATTGACCTTGATTCACTTGGGTACAAACCCTGGTTTCTATACAGGCAAGTCATGTAGCTTTACCCCGTAGGCTCTGTGTTTTCTCAGCCGGCTAGGAACACTCCACAGGGAGGTTCCAGGCCAGTAGACTGCCTCACCACCAGAAGGTACATGCCTGCCCCCTCAGGCTGTGGGAGCCTTCTGTGGAGAGTGAAGTGTTCTACTCTCTGACTGCCCTTTGTGCAGCATCTTCCTCCACTTCCTCCATTTTCCTTTCTGGTGACTGTTTATTTCCTTAGATCATTGTAAAGTCCTTGTTTAAAACACAGGATATATGCTATCCCATCTGGAACGTTCATTCTTCTTCTGGGGCCCTCACGCAAATTCTGGTTTCACTTGGTATCCTGTCTTGTCTTTTCCTGTCACCGGTTTTTGTCTTGTTTCCTCGTCCCACTTTCAGGCTTATCCATGGCAGAGCTGAAACAGGACAGTGACTTCAGGAATCAGAGAACACAAGCAAAATGACATAAGAACAGCCATATTGGGTCAGATCAAAGGTCCATCTAGCCCAATATCCTGTTTTCTGACAGTGGCCAATGCCAGGTGCTTCAGAGGGAATGAACAGCACAGGTAATCATCAAGTGATCCATCCCGTCTCCCATTCCCAGCTTCTGACAAACAGAGGCTAGGGACACCATTCCTGCCCATCCTGGCTAGTAGCTGTTGATGGACTTATCCACCATGAATTTATCTAGTTCTTTTTTGAACCCTGTTATAGTCTTGGCCTTCACAACATCCTCTGGCAAGGAGTTCCACAGGTTGGCTGTGTGTTGTGTGAAGAAATATTTCCTTTTGTTTGTTTTTAAACCTGTTGCCTATTAATTTCATTCGGTAACCCCTAGTTCGTGTGTTATGCGAAGGAATAAATAACACTTCCTTATTTACTTTCTCTACACCAGTCATGATTTTATAGACCTCTATCATATCCTCCTTAGTTGTCTCTTTTCCAAGCTGAAAAGACCCAGTCTTATTAATCTCTCCTCCTATGGCAGCCATTCCATATGCTTTCTTAATGATGCCCAGCATTCTGTTTGCTTTTTTGACGGCTGCTGCACATTGAGTGGATGTTTTCAGAGAACTATCCACAATGACTCCAAGATCTCTTTCTTGAGAGGTAACAGCTAATTTAAACGCCATCATTTTATATGTATAGTTGGGATTATGTTTTCAGTGTGCATTACTTTGCATTTATCAGCATTTAATTTAATCTACGATTTTGTTGTAAGATCCTTTTTTAGCTCTTCACAGTCTGCCTGGGACTTAACTATCTTGAGTAGTTTTGTATCATCTGCAAATTTTGCCACCTCACTGTTTACCCCTTTTTCCAGATCATTTATGAATATGTTGAATAGGACTCTCCCATTACAGACCCCTGGGGACACCACTATTTACCTCTCTCCATTCTGAAAATTGGCCGTTTATTCCTACCCTTTGTTTCCTATCTTTTAACCAGTTACCAATCTATGAGAAAATCTTCCCTCTTGTCCCATGACAGCTTACTTTACTTAAGAGCCTTTCTGAAAATCTAAGTACATTATATCCACTGGATCCCCCTTGTCCACATGCTTGTTGACCCCCTCAAAGAATTCTAGTAGATTGGTGAGGCATGATTTCCCTTTCCAAAAACTATATTGACTATTCCCCAACAAATTATGTTCATCTGTGTGTCTGACAATTTTGTTCTTTACTATAGTTTCAACCAGTTTGCCTGGTACTGAAGTCAGGCTTACCGGCCTATGATTGGTGGGGTCACCTCTGGAGCCCTTTTAAAAAATTGGCGTCACATTAGCTTGACGTGCTGGCTGTAAGTTTTGCCTTGGGGAGAGAGGTGCATAGGGTCTCTGGATCTGCAGTGATCTCGTCAGGCTGTCAGGTGCTCAAGGTAGCACGTCTGGCTATACATCACCTTCTCTGCAGCAGCTTGATTTGGTTCACAAGTCAGTGCAGAAGCCCTTGGAGAAGTCCCCTTCTTTTATGCTGGGAGTAGAGCTCAAGTAGCAGAGTTGCGAGGTGTAGCAGAAATCTGCCTTGTAGTGGGGCTGGGGCAATTCCAAAGCAGCCCCTGTTTTGGGAAGGGGCACGTCTCCTGGGACTTCGTGAAGAGTCTGAGCTGTCCTCAGTAGCACTCTGTGTGCCCCGTGCATTGAACTGCAAAAGCTTCTTTACTGAACTGAGTCAGCTCAGAACCTCAGTCCCCATGTGTGTTGGGTCAGGTGGCTTTGTCACATCCATTTGTTCTTGAGGTTTGTGTTGCAAGAGAGTCCAAGCGTCCAGTGCTTCAGCGGGTGATGTCACTCCAAGGTGCAGTGCAGTAGGTGCGCCTCGCTTGCAGGGTGCTCTGCGTGTGGAGATGTTGTCTGGAGACACTAGGCGAGTACCACCAAGAGCACTTTGAGGAGTCCAGTCCTCCCGAGACTGGAGGTTGGGGGTAGAAAGCCACAAGCCAGCGCCTGAAAGACCCACGGCTCCCCATCTTAGTGACATGGAAGTAAATGTTTTAAGAGACTGCAAGGCTTCCAGCCTGGAAATGTTGGTTCTTTCCAGTCTTGCTTTGTTCATCTAAGAATCTAGACCAAATTCTAGAGGGACAGGCCACCCCAATCACTCTTAAGCAGGTAGAGCATAAGTGTCAGCCTCAGAGGGACAAAATTAACACTTTCTCCCAATCTCTCCCCATGAGATAGGCTGCCAAAGTCCACCGGGCAGATTGTTACTGTCTGGAAGTCGTACGTTATTAAGAATGTATCAGCTACTATCAGCCCTATGTTGTTATGTACCTGTACACAGTGATGAGCTGCCAAAATCTTAACAACTGGTTCCCTATAAAAAGTTCTGATTTTAGGGATGTGCCCCAATATGTATTTTTTGTACCAACAGGGTTACCATACGTCCGTATTTTCCCGTATTTAAAAATTCCTCCCGGACGGCGATATAAGAACCAAAAAGCCTGACCTGTCTGGGAAAATACGGGTGTGTGTTAACTCTGCCTAAAGTTCTTTTTTAAAAAGATGGGCCTGAGCTAGAAATGAGCTCCGTTTCACATGTGTGGGGCCCCGCCACGCCCTGGGGGTGTGCTAGGGTGACCAGATGTCCCCATTTTATAGGGACAGTCCCGATTTTGGGGTCTTTTTCTTATATTGGCTCCTATTACTCCCCACCCCCTGACCTGATTTTTCACACTTGCTGTCTGGTCACCCTAGGGTGTGCACATGCGTGGGTCCCAGCTGCTCCCTGCCCCCCTCATTGAAGCAGGTGTGCAGGGTTACTGCCCTGGGAACATGAGGGCACGAGTGGACGTGGGGCCAGCTGCAGACAGGGGCGTGGGGCAGGGCTAGCTGGAGGCAGGGGGTGCAGGGCTGGCTGCGGGCAGGGCAGGGGGTGTGGAGCTGGCTGGAGACTGGAGGGTGAGGGGTTGGCTGGAGGCAAGGGGGTATGGGGCTAGCTGGAGACAGGGCAGGGGCTGACTGGAGGTAGGGGCTGGCTGCAGGCAGGGCAGGGGCAGGCAGGGCAGGGGCGTGCAGGGCTGGCTGGAGACAGAGGCTGGCTGCGGGCAGGGCAGGGGGTGCGGCAGGGGCTGGCTGCGGGCAGGGCAGGGGGTGCGGGGGTGGCTGGAGACGGGCTGGCTGCAGGCAGGGCAGGGGGTGTGTGCGGCAGGGGCTGGCTGCGGGCAGGGCAGGGGGTATGTGCGGCAGGGGTTGGCTGGAGACAGGGCAGGGCGTGCGTGCGGCAGGGGCTGGCTGCGGGCAGGGCAGAGGGTGCGGGGGTGGCTGGAGACGGGCTGGCTGCGGGCAGGGGGTGCGGCAGGGGCTGGTGTGGGCAGGGCAGGGGGTGCCGCAGGGGCTGGCTGCGGGGGTGGCTGGAGACAGGGGCTGGCTGCAGGCAGGGGGTGCGCCAGGGGCTGGGGCTGGCTGCGGGCAGGGCAGGGGGTGCGCCAGGGGCTGGCTGCAGGCAGGGGCTGGTGCGGGCAGGGCAGGGGGTGCGCCAGGGGCTGGTGTGGGCAGAACAGGGGGTGCAGGCAGGGCAGCGTCTGGGGGGTGGCTGGAGGCAGGGGCTGGCTGTGGGCAGGGTGGTGGGTGCTCATGGGCAGAGCGGCTCGGAGCAGCCCGAGCAGCAGGACGCAGCCCAGGCCCAGCAGAGCAGCCGGGGACCCACCAGGCAGCAGCGGGAGCCCCAGGGGCAGGGGAGCAGCAGCAGCCCCAGGGCTCGTGCCCAGGGCCAGGCGGCAGCCCATGTGGCTCCCGCAGCGCAGCGCCCACCGGTGGCAGGAGGAGGAATTACATCACTTCCCAGCCAGAGCCCATCAAAGCCTCAGCGCCCCGTGCAGGGAAGTGGGCTAACAGCTGGATCTACAACTGCTTCAAAATTTAACAACTGGTTCGCGCGAACCGGCTCCAGCTCACCACTGCCGGTACATCGGTTCTCTGCTTCCGGAAGCCAAACGCACTCGCGCCCCTTCTCTATAGCGGGTTGGAGTCCTGGCACTCGGTTGAGGTAGAAGGCAGTAATGAGAACAGCTGTCTGGAGGAAGACACTCAGGCCTACATGCTGGAAGTCTTGGGATCTGCCATGTGACTGAGAACCTTTTGTGGGGAGAGTAAGGCCACCCATGGGTCTCTGCAAGCTCTTAGCCCTTCTCTTGCCTTAGCTGGGATGCTGAACCCTTAAGGAAGCTAGTTGTTTATAACTAACTGCTTGTTCAGCAGAGCCCTGGCGGCCTGATTTCCATTTCCATCACTGGCCCTTTACACGGCTCTGCCATTCAATGGCATCCCACTTCTGGGCCTCCCAGCACGCACGGTGACCGTGCTCAGCTTCCCCAGGAACTGGGTGTTGGAGAAGAAGAGCAGGGTCATGCCTTGGGAATCTTTCTCCATTGCAGACACTCCTGTGCTCGAAGTACTGAAGACGCCTATGGCTGAGTGTACCGGAGGCATCTCTGGGAGAACGACAACATCAACATGGGGACGCTTGGCACCTCCTTTCCTGGGTTTGGCTGGCTGAGAGAGCATGGAGAGCAGGTTTGGGAGGCAGCCCTGGCCCTGGGGCAGCCCAAGCAGTAGCAGTGACCTACGCGTTCAGGATGGAGGCCATTTGTTCTGCTTAGGCAGCTCCTCTTCTTGGCTGGTAGATCTGCAGAAGAGTTAGACTCCTGAAGGGATATTTTGCTTAACGCGCCTCTTCTCCCTGCCCCAGCACATGTTTGCAGATGACGTGGTAGGGTGAAAACCATGGTTAGCAGTTCAGGCAGAGGATTGTCTGCCTGGAGCCAAGACACTTGTCCCAAGCCTGGGGTAAGACGGCTCTTTGGCTGTGTTTGAAAGAGGGTTGCCTTTTCATGGGATGCAAGCTGTGGCTGTTCTGCTGTGTAGCAGGTCCTTGGCCGTGAAACAAGCTCCCCTGTGTGGCTGGAGGTTTCTCTGGGTGTGGATCTGGGCTGTGAAATAATAATGCATTGCCCATTAAGATTGTCTGTCTGTCTGCCGGGAGTTAGCAGTGAGCATCCCCAGCAAACGGGATCTCTTCAAGGAGGTTTGTTTAATTAGATGTTAACCCCCTGATGACCTGTTCCTTTGCCTCCCTGCTTGAGGATACCATCAGGAGGATGTGGGGATTAGTCATCTCTGGTCAGCTTTAGGAATGGTAACAGCGTCACAAACCCTCTGTATATTGTGGCCCTCTCACCTTGTGGGCATCACGCTAAGCCCTTGTGTTGGTCCTGCACACTGTCAACGTGGGAAACATTTTCTCTGATTGTTCACGCTGTTGTGAGTGGTCAGGGCTCTTGCAGCTGTTCTCACCGGGCTGCCAGGCTCCGCTGCCATGCCCAGGCCGCTGCACAGTGCAGTTGCTGGCCAGTTGGTCTGGGAGACACGTATGACGTCCCCTCCTTGTCTCCCTTTGGCTTTTCCCTTTGTTATGGCGGATTTGCTGTCATGTTACCTCCACAGCTCTTTGTCCTTAGGGTGCCATCCTATGTTCTGCTGCGCAACATGCATCCAGAGACAGGGAGAGAGTCCCCTGCTCAGCATTTCGTCTTGCAGACAAAGATGAGGTGCGCAGGGAGACCAAGAAATGCTCTTCTGGAAGCAACATGAGATTGAGCCGGGTTAGTCTCTGTGGCTTTTTCAGAGGAAGTGAGTCTGTAGGAGAGATCTGAATGGGGAAGGGTCAGGGCTTGGCACACTGATTTTGGAGGTCACACCACACATGGGTGGCATCGTTACCTGCACGCTCTAGGGCACCCCACCTTTACCCTTTCGTAGGCTCAGGGCGTAATCTTCTGCAGGTTTGCGGGGCCTTTTACCAGTGAACAAGCCTGACCCAGTAATATCCTTAACCTCTATTAACAGTTACCAGACAGAATACACATGCTAAGCGTACAATGCGCACCACTCCCAGTAAGGCAGATGAACCTTTCCTGGTGGCCAGTCAGGATTAGATCGTCCTGGGCTCCTCCAGCTTCTGCGCAGTGTGGTTGGCAGGGTGTTGAGGTCTGGCAGCTCTGATCTTGGGGCTGTGTCCTGGAGTTCCTTTTGGACCCCAGTTTATATAGTTAAACTTGGGTCCTGCTTAGCTGTACCGTAACCAATCATTGTAAACTGAAGTCCTACAAAACAGTATTTTTCAACGATCCTAGCCCAGTTCAAAGCAATTCTTTAACTAATCACATCCCACCATCTTTGTTGATTTAAATACTGTAAAAAATTAGTTACACAACAGACAGAACCAATTAAAGAAAAAGACAGACCCTACAGAAGTGAGGACCATAAAGGGCAAACAATAGAAGTAGAGATTTCACAATCACAACCGTTAATAAGTGGTTTCTTGCCAGACAGAACGCTATCAGAGTTTTCTTTAAAAATCTTAAGATCTGTCTCTTTACCTGATGGTGGTGGGTACTATTAGGACAGGAGCCTTCCTAACAGCCCAATTTAATTTTTTTATTAAAGCTAATGTTAAAAATTTGTATAGTACACAGGTTAAGAAAAGTGTCTGGACAACTGGGTATAGTGCTTAGAATATCCACAAATACAAAGTTTGTTTTTAAAAGTAATATAATACATATAGTGCATAATCAGCAATAACACAAATTTAGGTGAATAAATTTAAGAATACGTTTAGATATTTGCATCTAAGTATTCGGGTACATCACTCATGGAAAGGTGTACAAAGTGGTTGTGGAAAGCAAAATATAGCAATGAGTGAAGATTGTCCCCCAGTAATTGAGCATTTTAGGGTAGGTTGTCCATTTAGAAAATACAATCTGTGTGGGAAGTATTTCAGTTACTTTTCCCACTGCGCTTCTCATCAGCACTCCAGCTCATCCCTCCTGGTATTGCCGATGTCCAGTGATGTGTTCTAGGTAGATGTCTCTTGACCATCTGATGGCATCCGACACCATGAGTTACCACATCAGCCGAGTGTAGCATTGACCAATTCTGCATTCCCGCAACACTTGCTTGTTATTGGAGTCCCATGTGCCCAGGGCTCCAATGATCAATGCGTCTGTCTGAACCTGGTAACCCTTAGCTCTCAAGGGGTCAGACAGAGGGACATATTTCTCTAGCTTTCGAGCTCGGGTGTTGCAGAAGGCCCAGGTCCTGTTCTCAAAGGGCACTGTGACATCCACCATGATGATTTTCTTCTGGTCCTCGTCGGTGATGACAATGTCCAGTTGCAGTTGGCTGTCGGTTCTGGGGATGGTGGAGTTCATGGCAACCTTCCCTATGGATGGTGGGATGGCTCTGACCGGGCGATCTTTGATGGCGTCATGTTGCAGCTGCCAGACTCTGGAATGGGGTTTGCAGCTACACAGGATGTGGGGTAGTGTCTCGTTGGCATAGCCGCACTTCCTGCATTGCTTGTCCCAATTCCCATGGCGGGAACAGGGTTTTGATGCAATTTAGATGGAATGTGAGAATGTGACTCTCTGCTTCTTAGCTCATGGTTGCTGGTACCCTAATGTGACTGCTGCTGCTTACTAAAGAGAAATGCCTCAGCCCTTACACCATGGAAGATTGCATGGAGAAGGGAGATGAAGCGGGTAATGTTTGCGGGGAGGGAATACTACGGATCAGGTCCTGAGGGGTGACTGGGGCAGAGAGCTCTGCAAGGCAAGCGCCAGTACCTCGGATTGCACTCTCATGGTCCGGGGGGATCAGTGAGGGGGTTTCTAGAGGCTGCAATCCCTGCTCCAAGGTTCCTGCAGGGATTTTGTCTTCAGGTTGCTCTATGTAACAGGATCAGCATTTAAATGCTCTTTGGAGGCAATTGTTACAGTTGGAGGGGGAGACGTAGGAATCGGAGTTACCATGCAGCAGTGAAGGAGAGCATGTGTGAGCAGGGGCTGCCTGCTTAGTGATGTTAACCATGTGCAGTGGAGACTGCCCGTGCTTCCCTGCTGAGTGCGGTATTGAAGGAATTCCTCTAGGAACCCTTTGGGAGGCCAGCTGTTTCCATACATGTTACTGGGTGGGTTGCCTCAGCCTTGTCTTCAGCGATCAGTTTACAGGCATGAAACTATAATTGCTTTGTTCTCTTTTTGTTGTAATGGGTAGAAATTCAGCTGAAGGCTGCACAGCTGTTCCTCACGAGGAGGTAGAGAGACATGGAAAGCCGTTGGTTACAGCATCTCTTAATGAGCAGCTTGGAAGAGACTGATGGGAACTAAGGGCTTGTCTACACTTAAAATGCGGCTGTGCTTCACTGGACAGGCTCCCTACGCCAACAGGATGGCTTCTCCCGTTCGCGTAGCTACTCCGCTTCCCTGAGACGGGGTAGCCGTGGTAATGGGAGAATTCTCCTGTTGATCTCTCTAAACCAGGGATTAGGCTGGTTTAACTGTTGCTGAGGGGGGTTGATTTTCACACCCCTGAGCGAAGTTGTTCTCCCAACCTAACTCCCTGGTATAGACCAGGCCTAAAATTGTTCGGTGGTTGTGGTTTTTGTTTTGAACTCTGGCTTGAAGATGTAGCTGGCTTCTCAGCAGTACACTCGGAGCCTGTTTTTAAAAGACATTGCCCACTGGAGGCCCACAGAGCCAAAGTCTGTGATGGAGATGTCAGCCCTTTGCTCCAGCTCAGCTTCTCCTGCGTGCTGCCTTCCTAGGAGGGCTGCTGCTGCGATTGTCAGACCAGCGGAGGGAGCAGAGAGGTGACAGCAGTCTCCTGAGTCTACATATCCTCTTGGGGGATCCCTGGGACTCTGGCGAACATCGCAGCTAATACATGCAGAGAATACACCTGTTCTAAGTACTTAGAGTTTTACCAGTCCAGCCCGTTGAGAAGGGGGATTGAGTTTCAGGGCCCTCCTTTCTCTCTAGGTAGGATATGGCCAGCGATTTTAACATTCCAGTTTCGTGACTCCTCTCACCACCTCTCAGCAATACTAGTTATCTCAAATTTCGTACATCAGTGAGCATTTCTAATTCCTCTTGTTTAACCAGGCTTCCAGCATTGCTGTACCAGTGATCAAAGAATTTCTTCTGTGTCCCTTGGCACCTTGAGTCTGAGCCACAGGCTTGGGTTTGTCCTGTGTTTATCCTGGTCCCCTGCCTCTTCTGTTGCTAGTCTAATGCCCGCCTGGCCTGTCTAGCTAGTCTGTCACCCAGAAGATTGGTTTCCCTACCACTGTGATGGAGCCGTCCACCTGGTGCAGCAGCCATCTCTCCCATGGTAGAGTTGTGTTGTGATCCAGTGATCCCTGGCCATAGACTAGTTAGATCAGTACGTTTCTGGGTGCAGAGAAGATTTTTGTTCCTCTTTTTCCTCCTAAAGTTCTGGTTTGGATGCAGTGTACTCTTAAAAAGTGAGCCTGATGGGCTTTAAAGGAATTTCCAGATGTTGAGGTTGATTAGAACAGGCCAGCCGCTTCCAGAAATTCTTCCCTGCCTTTAAAGTAGTTCCATATGGCCTGGATGGTTAAAATGTTTTATTGTCAACTCCGCAGGTCTGAGGGGCTTTCTAAACCGGAGACCCTCGCACTGAGCAGCATGGGGGCTGGAAATCATGTTGAGTTTCACATCACTCTCAATGTTTAGTTTGGCTCCTGTCCCTGGACTAGCTGAGCATCTCTCCATCCTGCTAAGCTGTAGCATAGGCCTAGCACAGAGCAGGCTGTCATGCTCTGAGCAGTGTTCTTTATGCGGATGGGGAGACTGCCTTTCCAAGCAAGGATTCGTATTGTACTGGTAAGCATGCCAGGGATCTGCCGAACCTGCTAGCTTTCGGCACTCGCCTCCACAGCTTCCAGTAGTGAAAAACCAGGGACGTGGTTTCACGTTTTTCTCAGAGGGGAGCTAGACTCAGGAGTTTTGTGCTGTTCCTTGTCACATCATGCTGAAAATTAGCAGCAAGAGAAGGAAGTTCATAACATCCCGCTGGCCGGTGCCAGGAAACACATGGCTCACTTGGCCGTGAATGAGAGGTCTGTGGGGGGGGGGCTGGGTGTTGGACTTGCTCAGAGGTGTCCGGCGCTCATGAGCCTTACAGTCTGGGAGGGCTGGGCAGAGGTGGAGTCAGGAGGGCTGAAGTGGGGCACAGAAGTCTGCTTAAAACCGGTGGTTAAGACTGAAGAGGGCAGCGCTGAGGGTGAGTGAATGTTTCCTCCAGGCCTTTCCCTCCAGCTCTCCGCGCTGAGTGTGCTGGGCTGGGAGTCACGAGATCCGGGGTTTCGTCTGCTTTGGGCTGGCTGGGTGGCCAGGGCAAGTCACATCAATGCCCTCACCTGGGAAAATGGGGTATCTGTTTGTGGGACGGTGGAGCAACTAATGTCTGAAGCTCTTCAGCCAGGAGGCACTAGAGAGAAGCGCTTAGTTTTTGGGTTTAGCTGGGCCGAGCCTAGCACCTCTTTTTGTTCCTCGCCGAGGGGGCGGAGGACAGCATCCATTATCTCAGCGTGACCTCTTGGGGCCCCAGGATTGACGCGCACAGCCCTTCTGGAGGGTGGTTTACAGCACCAGCTCATCCAGCACTCCTACTACCCGACTGGCTCAGGGAGGAGGGGGCTTTGCCTCTGCTGTGCCAGAAAGAGAGTGTCTGTGATCGGGGATGCTGGCACTGTGGGGACGGCTGCTCCAGCTTTGGTTAGTTCATGTGTGTACAGGCCTTAGAGGTTTGTCAGCCATCGGACATGTGCCAGGGAAAGTATTTCCAGGCCGGGCTCTGTGTTCTGCGATAGGGTCCCTTCACATGGTGGTTTTGTTGAGCCCTCCAAGATGACCAGCTAACAGGTTGCGTTGCTGGTCATTTAACTGACAGACCTCTCTTTACCCTGCCAGTGTAACCCAAGCTGGAAACAAGGGGTGCTAAAGATGCTGGGGAGAGCGTTTACCGTAAATCAGGTGACTGAATCGTTAACCTAGTTGCTCAGATTACAACCTGCTGCCGCTGTCCCCGCTGTTAGTTGGGGTTATGTAATTAGCAGATGAGCCCAAAGTTGTATTCTGTGCCTCGAAAGGTGTGGAGATGTCTCTTAATGCTGTTCTTTAAGGATGCAAAGCTGCAAGGAGCACTTTCTATTCCTGCTTATAGGGCATGTCTGCTCTTCTGTACTAAGTCCTCCAAAGAAAGCATTATGCTTCAGACTACAGCTTGGTGTACTGTGGAAGTGCCTAGGCTCCGGTCAGGACAGGGGCCCTGTTGTGCTGGGCACAACACAAATGACTCTGTCCTTGCCTAAGGAGCTTACAAGCTAATTTGGTCTGTAAGTATTGAAGTGTCCCACCTTTGCCGGGATAAATGGCATTCAGGATCTCTGGGCCAGGGGTAAATGACTGGGTGTGAGGCAGGCCGTGGTGGTACCATGGGTCAGTTCCACGTGGTGGGATCGCACGGAGGCCATGGGCCTGCAGTCGACATTTTGTTTTCCCTGGTGGCTGAAGGCTTGTGCCGCTCTCAGGGCTCTAACTGTGACATGGCTTCACAGGCCATTACTGATCCGGAGCTGTTCCTGAGACTGAGATGTGCTGACACTTCGCAATTGTGTGACTCCTGCGAAGATCTGACAGTTTTTAAATCCCTGGGGCTGTTCACTGGTCGTAGATGGCCAAAGCTTTTTGGTGTCCTTTGTAAAACTCAGACGCATATCCTGTTTGAGCTGCTGGTTCGCTGTGTGCAAACTGAAAAGGAGTACTTGTGGCACCTTTTCTCCTTTTCTTTTTGCGAATACAGACTAACACGGCTGTTACTCTGAAACCTGTCATTATGTGTGCAAACTGACATTGCACCACGAGATCTGTGCATGCTTCGCAGTGCATCTCCAGAGAGAAGAGTGCCGGGGGCTGGCTCTGTCTGGGGATGACCTGGGGTTCAGTGTTATCAGCTGTCGGGAAAAGTCCAGTCTCAAGAGGAGAGTCTGTCTGTAAATGTATGGGCTGATTCAGGGCCCAGAGCTCTATGGTGTTAGCATCTCTGAAACAAGTTTTCTCTGTTTAAAAACATCTCTTCGCATTTGATGTTCTTTGCCATTCACCTGATTGTGTAAAGGAATTACCCTACTTATGTCTCTTGCACTGTTGCTGTGTAAGACCTTTAGCATGTGCCCAAGGCAGGCACTGAACTTGTTTAAAATGGACCAGGCTGCAGCCAACCTTCTTAGCCCAGCAGGCAATGTGGCTTTGCTCAGGTCACAAAGGATAATCCTAAACTAGGACCCGTGGTCCCCGCCCTGTTGCACCTCTGGCAGGGTGAATAACAATCCATGGCTTCTTCATTACAAATGAATTTTTAATTTAAATCAGATTTTTAAAATTTAAATATTTTTTTAAAAAGCCTTATTTAACATTAACTTTAAAATTATGACAGCCTTTGTTAAGGCCTTAATTTACTATAGTCTATTAAAATCATTTCAGTTTAAAGCAAATAATTAATATGAAAGCAATACATATTTTCTGTCTGATGTTTTAAAGATAATCAAACCACTGAACTGCTGGAAGTCACTGGCTCAGCACCTGCAATCCAAGTTTGAATAGCTAACCCAGATTTTGACAGCACTGTACAAATAGAGATTTTTTTTCATTTCAGTTTATTCAACTAGTTCAGTTCAATGGCTAGTTTATTTCCATGCCTAGTCTATTCCAAGCTAAGAAACTGATTGGGAATTGAAAAAGCAGGAAAGTTTGTTTTCCTCTTCCAATCTATGAATAAAAAGTAGGTGTGAGAGGATGAGATCTGTTAGTTGTAAATTCCTGAAGGATGTGGTGACCAGAACCAATCAGTTAAACTTGTTAACTACAAATAATATTTCCTTTGTTTAATAAATCACTTGGTTTTAACATGTTTTGAAAAACTTACTTATTTGTTCTTATGTATCCAACACATTTAAGGTTTATTTACTTTAAAATGATGGTTTTGTACATTTTTATTGAATTTTGAATTTCCATCCAAATAGAGCATGACACAAATCATGAGTCAAAAAATAAAAAATAATCCAGTAAAAAAGATTTTTCTAATGTAATAAAAAATGTAAAATTAAGAATCTGAATAAATATATGTTAAGCTAGATATAATTGCTTAAATACATGTGTATAGCTATAGTATATCCTCCTGGTTAGCAAAATGAAACACCAAATTTAGTGTAAATTAAATAGAACAGGGGTTCTCAAACTGGGGGTTGTGACCCCTCAGGGAATAGAGAGGTTATTACATGGGGGGGTCGCGAGCTGTCAGCCTTCGCCCCACAGCCCACTTCATCTCCAGCATTTATAATAGTATTAAATATTTTGTAAGTGTTCTTAATTTATAAGGGGGGTCGCACTCATAGGTTTGCTGTGTGAAAAGGGTCACCAGTACAAAAGTTTGAGAACCACTGCAACAGAACATAAGTATCATTTGCAAGGCAGAACGGCTAGAGCCTGGACTCTGGTGTGTGTCTAGCTGGCGGGACCCCTTGGTGATCTGATGCTCTGTGAGCTTTCCTTGCACTAGAAGAGCTTTTCTTTCTTGCTGGTGTTGTCTGTGTCAAATCGGAAAGCAGCCACACTTGCTTGAATTGCTTCCTAAGCCGGGCTTCTGGAGCTAGTCCTGTGACTTTGAGAGGGAACCGTGTATGCTGAGCCCACCGTCTCTGCCGACAGTAGAGCTCCTTGGAGAACCTGGCTCACATCAGTTTTCTCCATTAACGTTCAGGGTACGTTTATTTATGGAAAAGACATTTGTCTCAATGCTGTGGAGCCAGTTAGTCTCGGTTATTCTCATACTAACTGTGAGGAATTAGCCAGCCACTGCGCCAGCTGCTGAGCTCCTCCTCTGAACCAGAGAATGGAGGGTGCCCCATGCTCTGGGAGGAGACAGGCTTCTGTTGGCTTGTTGTGTCCTCTGCGTTCTGCAGCCTCCACACAATGGTCGTTTTCTAGTGCTTCGGATTTTATCTTCTGCGTTGGGATTGGACTAACGTTAGCTGAACTCTGCACGTGGTCCCACCCTGCCAGGGCGCACTGCGAGCCGGCATGGATTCTCTTCGCTTTGGAAGCAAGCAGCAGGACGGTAACGCTCTGGTGGCTAGGTCCAAGATGGGCTTGGGGCATCCGCTGAGCCTGTCCATTGCAACTAGTGTGTGAAAGACTCTGTACTGTTGTGAACACGCAGCCATGCCCACTTCACCCCAAGGGCTGACTGCCCGGCAGCTGGCTGAGAGACCAAGCTGTCTCATCAGTGAATAAAGCTAACGCCCTCAAGCAGTGCAATGAGTACCAGGAAACGGCAGGTAACTTCCTAACCCTGCCTTGTGGGACACCCTCCCGACTTGTCTAATGTGATGTGGGGAGCTATTACATCCTCTCAGCCACTAACGGAAGGTGTCAAGGTTCCTCCCCCACTCTGAACTCTAGGGTACAGATGTGGGGACCTGCATGAAAAACCTCCTAAGCTTATCTTTACCAGCTTAGGTCAAAACTTCCCCAAGGTACAAAGTATTCCACCCGTGGTCCTTGGAATGGCCGCTACCACCACCAAACTAATACTGGTTACTGGGGAAGAGCTGTTTGGACGCGTCTTTCCCCCCAAAATACTTCCCAAAACCCTGCACCCCACTTCCTGGACAAGGTTTGGTAAAAAGCCTCACCAATTTGCCTAGGTGACTACAGACCCAGACCCTTGGATCTTAAGAACAATGAACAATCCTCCCAACACTTGCACCCCCCTCTTTCCTGGGAAATGTTGGATAAAAAGCCTCACCAATTTGCATAGGTGACCACAGACCCAAACCCTTGGATCTGAGAACAATGAAAAAACATTCAGTTTTTTACAAGAAGACTTTTAATAGAAAATAGAAGTAAATAGAAATGAAGAAATCCCCCCTGTAAAATCAGGATGGTAGATATCTTACAGGGTAATTAGATTCAAAAACATAGAGAACCCCTCTAGGCAAAACCTTAAGTTACAAAAAAGATACACAGACAGAAATAGTTATTCTATTCAGCACAATTCTTTTCTCAGCCATTTAAAGAAATCATAATCTAACACATACCTAGCTAGATTACTTACTAAAAGTTCTAAGACTCCATTCCTGGTCTATCCCTGGCCAAGCACAGCATACAGACAGACCCAGACCCTTTGTTTCTCTCCCTCCTCCCAGCTTTTGAAAGTATCTTGTCCCCTCATTGGTCATTTTGGTCAGGTGCCAGCGAGGTTACCTTTAGCTTCTTAACCCTTTACAGGTGAGAGGGGCTTTCCCCTGGCCAGGAGGGATTTCAAAGGGGTTTACCCTTCCCTTTATATTTATGACACGCC
This sequence comes from Eretmochelys imbricata, assembly GCF_965152235.1. Lineage (NCBI taxonomy): Eukaryota > Metazoa > Chordata > Testudines > Cheloniidae > Eretmochelys > Eretmochelys imbricata. The sequence continues at coordinate 208,460,775 of NC_135574.1, read as the reverse complement.
CCCCAAATCTCAGCTAGGGTGAAACACTGGCTGGGATTTCTTCCTGGAGCTCTAGGAAAAACAGAGTTAATAAGACACATGCATCTCTAAATATACTACCAAGTACATAAAGACTAACAATATTTTCCACATCTCAAGGACGATTTTAACCAGTTGACTCTGGGAAACTTTCACGGGAGAGTGCATCAGCCACTTTGTTAGAAGCTCCTGAGATGTGTTGGATGTCGAAATCAAAATCTTGGAGAGCTAAACTCCACCGAAGAAGTTTTTTGTTAGTTTCCTTGACGGTGTGAAGCCACTTCAGTGCAGCATGGTCGGTTTGCAGGTGGAAACGCCGTCCCCAAACATATGGGCGTAGCTTTTCCAGAGCGTAGACAATGGCATAACATTCTTTTTCAGTGACTGACCAGTTGCTTTCCCTCTCAGACAGTTTTTTGCTGAGAAACACTACAGGGTGGAATTCTTGATCAGATCCTTTCTGCATTAAAACTGCTCCCACACCACGCTCGGATGCATCTGTGGTTACTAGGAACGGTTTGTCAAAGTCTGGGGCCCTTAGTACAGGGTCAGACATGAGTGTCGCTTTAAGCTTGTTAAAGGCCTTCTGACACTTTCCGGTCCACTGAACAGCATTTGGCTGTTTCTTTTTGGTTAGGTCTGTCAGTGGGGCAGCGATTTGGCTGTAGTGCGGTACAAATCGTCTGTAATAACCGGCCAAGCCTAAGAAGGATTGAACCTGTTTCTTTGACTTTGGGACAGGCCACTTTTGGATAGCATCCACTTTGGCCTGTAGGGGGCTGATAGTTCCTTGACCCACCTGGTGTCCAAGGTAAGTCACTCTGTTTAGGCCTATTTGACACTTCTTAGCCTTAACAGTTAGTCCTGCCTCCCTTATGCGCTCAAGGACTTTTTGTAGATGTTCCAGGTGGTCTGCCCAGGAATCCGAAAATATGGCCACATCGTCAAGGTAGGCGACTGCATATTCTCCTAATCCCGCTAGGAGACCATCTACAAGTCTTTGGAAAGTGGCGGGTGCATTTCGCAGCCCGAAAGGGAGTACATTAAATTCATACAGCCCGAGATGTGTGATGAAGGCTGACCTTTCCTTGGCAGATTCATCTAGCGGTACCTGCCAGTACCCCTTTGTTAAGTCCAAGGTAGAGATGAACTGGGCCCGTCCCAGTTTCTCTAACAGTTCATCTGTGCGTGGCATTGGATAGTTGTCTGGGCGAGTTACAGCATTTAGCTTACGGTAGTCCACGCAAAAACGTATTTCCCCATCTGGTTTGGGAACTAGAACCACTGGAGATGCCCATGCACTTTCAGAGGGGCGGATTACACCCATCTGTAACATATCCTGGATCTCCCGTTCTATAGCAGTTTTAGCTTGAGGAGACACCCGGTAAGGTTGGACCCTAATTGGGTGAGCATTACCTGTGTCAATGGAGTGGTATGCCCGTTCAGTCAGTCCTGGGGTGGCTGAGAACGTTGGCGCGTAGCTAGTGCACAGCTCCTGGATCTGCTGTCGCTGCATACGCCCAAGGGTCATGGAGAGGTTCACCTCTTCCACACCACCAGCACATTTCCCTTCGTAGTAGACACCTTCAGGCCACTCAGCATCATCTTCTCCCTGGGCTGTAAACTGACAAACCTTTAATTCTCTGGAATAAAAGGGCTTTAGAGAATTAATATGGTACACCTTAGGCTTTCGGTTGGAGGTGGGGAATGCTATGAGATAATTAACAGCTCCCAGGCGCTCCTGGACCATGAATGGCCCTTCCCACGATGCTTCCATTTTATGGGCCTGGAGCGCCCTTAAGACCATGACCTGGTCTCCTACTTTGAAGGAACGCTCTCTGGCATGTTTATCATACCAGGCTTTTTGCTCTTTTTGAGCATCCTGTAAGTTTTCTTTAGCAAGGGCTAAAGAGGTTCGGAGGGTGTTTTGTAGGTTGGTTACAAAGTCCAGAATGTTAGTTCCTGGAGAAGGTGTAAATCCCTCCCATTGCTGCTTCACCAACTGCAATGGCCCCTTAACCTCACGGCCATATACAAGTTCAAATGGGGAAAACCCTAAACTGGGATGTGGTACAGCTCTGTAGGCAAAGAGCAACTGCTGCAACACTAGGTCCCAATCATTGGAGTGCTCATTTACGAATTTACGTATCATGGCCCCCAAAGTTCCATTAAACTTCTCCACCATGCCATTTGTTTGATGGTGGTAAGGAGTGGCAACCAAGTGATTTACCCCATGAGCTTCCCAAAGGTTTTTCGTAGTTCCTGCCAGGAAATTAGTCCCTGCATCTGTGAGGATGTCGGAGGGCCAACCTACCCTGGCAAAAATGTCTGCTAGTGCCTGGCATACATTTTTAGCTCTGGTGTTGCTTAGAGCTACTGCTTCCGGCCATCGGGTGGCAAAATCCATGAAAGTCAGTATGTACTGCTTTCCTCTGGCTGTCTTTTTCGGAAAAGGACCCAGAATATCCACAGCTACTCGCTGAAATGGAACTTCAATGATGGGGAGTGGTTGTAGAGGGGCTTTGACCTGGTCTTGGGGTTTTCCCACTCTTTGGCACACCTCACAAGACTGGACATAGGTAGAAACATCCTTGCCCATTCCCTCCCAGTGGAATGACCCCCCCAAACGGTCTTTGGTCCTGTTCACCCCAGCATGGCCACTAGGGTGATCGTGGGCTAAGCTCAAGAGCTTGGCCCGGTATTTAGTTGGAACTACCAACTGTCTCTGAGGATGCCAGTCTTCCTGGTGTCCACCAGAAAGAGTTTCCTTGTATAAAAGTCCTCTTTCTACAACAAACCTGGATCGATTAGAAGAGCTGAGAGGCGGTGGGTTGCTCCGTGCCGCCGTCCAAGCTCTCTGGAGGCTTTCATCTGCTTCCTGTTCGGTCTGGAACTGTTCCCTTGATGCTGGGGACATCAGTTCCTCATTGGATTGTGGACCTAGGCTTGGTCCCTCTGGAAGCGATATAGGGGATGGAGCTGTTTCTGTTGACTGTGAACCGCTCTCCGCTGGTGCACTAGGTTGGGATTCAGGCTCCGGCTGAGCCTCTTGTGTAGGGTTATCGGCTGCTGCCAGTTCAGGTTCGGTGGGGCCCTCTGGTGTTGAGGTTGCAAGTACTGGATTCAGTGCTGGCACGGGGTCTGGTGTTGGTTGTTCGGCTGGTTCCGGTTCTGGGACTGGTTCTGTCTGGGTCTCTGGGACTGGATCCACTACTGCTGTTGCAGACATTGGCCTGGGGTCCGGGTCCATCACCTCTGACTGGGTCCTGATAGAAGTTTCCGGAACAGAGCTAGGCCTCACGGCTTGTTTAGCCTGGCTGCGGGTGACCGTTCCCACCCTCTTGGCCTGCTTCACATGATTGGCCAAGTCTTCCCCCAACAGCATGGGGATGGGATAATCATCATAGACTGCAAAAGTCCACATTCCTGACCAGCCCTTGTACTGGACAGGCAACTTGGCTGTAGGCAAATTGAAAGAGTTGGACTTGAAGGGTTGAATCGTCACTTGGATCTCTGGGTTGATTAAATTGGGGTCCACTAATGAAGCATGGATAGCTGACACTTGTGCTCCGGTGTCCCTCCACGCGGTGACCTTCTTCCCGCCCACACTCTCAGTTTCCCTCCGCTCCAAGGGTATCTGGGAGGTATCTGGGCCTGTGGACCTCTGGTGTGATTCCGGTGCAATGAACTGTAATCTGTTGGGGTTCTTGGGGCAGTTGGCCTTTACATGCCCCAGCTCGTTACATTTAAAACATCGTCCAGCTGACGGGTCACTGGGGCGAGGAGGGTTGCTGGAGAACGGGGTGGCAGGACGATAAGGGGTCTGGAGGGTTCTTTGGGAGGTAGGTGGGGCCTTGGGCGGCCCCCGGTAATAGGGTGTGGTCTGGGGTGGTCCCTTCTGGTCTCCGCTCCAACTGCGACCAGTTTTCTTCTTCTCTGCCACCTCCACCCATCTGGCTCCAATCTCTCCTGCCTCGATTACAGTTTTGGGTTTCCCATCTAGGATGTATCTTTCTATTTCCTCAGGAACACCCTCTAAGAATTGTTCCATTTGCATTAGGAAGGGCAAATTTACTGGAGATTCAACACTTGCTCCTGATATCCAGGCATCCCAATGTTTCACAATGTGGTAGGCATGTCGGGTAAATGACATGTCTGGTTTCCACCTTAGGGCTCTGAACCTCCGACGAGACTGCTCGGGTGTTATCCCCATTCTGACTCTCGCCTTGGATTTAAACAGTTCATACTTGTTCATGTGTTCTTTAGGCATTTCAGCTGCCACCTCAGCTAAGGGTCCACTGAGCTGCGGCCTCAGCTCTACCATGTATTGGTCAGTAGAGATGTTGTACCCAAGGCAGGCCCTTTCGAAGTTTTCTAGGAAGGCCTCAGTATCATCGCCTGCCTTGTAGGTGGGGAACTTTCTGGGATGGGAAGTGGTACTTGGAGAAGGATTACTAGGGTTTGTTGGGATATTCTGCTGAGCCTTTATCTTCTCCATCTCCTCCACATACTTCCTCTCTTTTTCCTTCTCCTCCAGTTCTTTGTCCCTCGCTTCCATAGCTCTCCTGTGAGCAGCCGCTTGGTGTTGTTCTGCTTCTCTCGCTGCCTCCCTTTCTTGTTCCTTCTTCAGCTGCATGAGTTCTATCTGTCTTTCATGTTCCCTTTGTCTTTCCTCAGCCTGAAATTTGGCTAATTCCAGCTGTAGTCGAGCTGAGGATTTGGTCATTCTAACCTCTCTGTTTTTAACTAACTTTACACCCGAGGTTTAGAAATAAACAAACAAAACTTGGCTGTAAAATTTTGCTGTGCTGGAATAGAATACCTATTCTCTGATAGTGATTGTCAGCCTACAGAAAAAGACAATTCCCTTGTCTCTGCTCTGGGCCCAACTTAAAGCAAAAAACCTCCAGCTACTTGGAAACCTGCTTACCCAGCCCAAAGAAAAAAAAAAATTCCCTTTCAAACCTGTGCTCCTTGTAAAACAAAAAAATCAAAATCCAAAAAAAAAAAACCCCTGCCACTTTTGTCTCCAGGCAAATGGGTAGAGCACACACCCCCTATTTACTTTTAGGAAGGAAAAAAAAAAAAAAACCTCTGGGTTGGAAGACTGTGAATTTCCCTGCAGGAGTTAAGTACCCTGCCTCCAGGCAAAGAAAACCTGCAATTCACAAGATAATCCCCTTTTGTCTCTGCTTGGCCACAAAGCAGAGAAAAACAATCTGCTTTCAGTTTCAACTGCTTTCCAAAGGAAAAAAAAAAATTCCTTTTTAAAATCTGTATTTCTAGTTCAAAAAATCTCAACTGGATCTCAAAATGATTTCAGGTTAATCCCACCGCTGCCACCATGTCAAGGTTCCTCCCCCACTCTGAACTCTAGGGTACAGATGTGGGGACCTGCATGAAAAACCTCCTAAGCTTATCTTTACCAGCTTAGGTCAAAACTTCCCCAAGGTACAAAGTATTCCACCCGTGGTCCTTGGAATGGCCGCTACCACCACCAAACTAATACTGGTTACTGGGGAAGAGCTGTTTGGACGCGTCTTTCCCCCCAAAATACTTCCCAAAACCCTGCACCCCACTTCCTGGACAAGGTTTGGTAAAAAGCCTCACCAATTTGCCTAGGTGACTACAGACCCAGACCCTTGGATCTTAAGAACAATGAACAATCCTCCCAACACTTGCACCCCCCTCTTTCCTGGGAAATGTTGGATAAAAAGCCTCACCAATTTGCATAGGTGACCACAGACCCAAACCCTTGGATCTGAGAACAATGAAAAAACATTCAGTTTTTTACAAGAAGACTTTTAATAGAAAATAGAAGTAAATAGAAATGAAGAAATCCCCCCTGTAAAATCAGGATGGTAGATATCTTACAGGGTAATTAGATTCAAAAACATAGAGAACCCCTCTAGGCAAAACCTTAAGTTACAAAAAAGATACACAGACAGAAATAGTTATTCTATTCAGCACAATTCTTTTCTCAGCCATTTAAAGAAATCATAATCTAACACATACCTAGCTAGATTACTTACTAAAAGTTCTAAGACTCCATTCCTGGTCTATCCCTGGCCAAGCACAGCATACAGACAGACCCAGACCCTTTGTTTCTCTCCCTCCTCCCAGCTTTTGAAAGTATCTTGTCCCCTCATTGGTCATTTTGGTCAGGTGCCAGCGAGGTTACCTTTAGCTTCTTAACCCTTTACAGGTGAGAGGGGCTTTCCCCTGGCCAGGAGGGATTTCAAAGGGGTTTACCCTTCCCTTTATATTTATGACAGAAGGAATGGGGTAACTTCCTGCTGCTCCCTTCCACACCTGTCCTGGCGCTCAGAGAGATGTCTGACTGAGAGTCGTGGTACGGCTGCCGCAGTGCGTGGAGTCACTGCACACCTCTGATTCTGTCGATCTGGGGCACTTCTGAGGCCCCCAGCAGCATAGTGCCTGAGCACCTGGCAGTCGCTCCTGTACCTACCCCCACACCACTGGGGGAGGCAGGGCCAGACTGTTATCCCCATAGGTAGGGCCCTACCAAAATCACCATCCAGTTTGGTATATTTCAGGGTCATAGGATTTTTAAAATCTTAAATGTCATGGATTCGGATATTTAAATCTGAAATGTCACAGTGTTGTAGCACAGGGGCTCACAGCACCATGTGGGTTTGGCCTGGAGCCCATCTGTGTGCCAGGTCACAATGCAACTCACTCAGATTTGGCTTGGCTGCCCCTTCATCATGACAGGGGCAGTTGGGACAGGGCTGAATGGTGCTGAGTCTCTGTGTGCCAGGCCACAACGCCTGGGGCTCAGCCCCGCGGGATGGGAACAGCTGCTGCAGGGTAGATGCAGGGGTCCAGCTCACTCTCCAGCCCTCTCACCCCCGGGGTCTCCCATCTGCACCAGACCAGTGACCCATCTAGAACCATTCTGGGTCGCCACCCACAGGCTGGGAAACACTGGGCTAGACTCCCATCTGGCTCACACCACGCAGGGTCGGGCCTGCTCGGGGCTCAGATCAGAGATGTGCAGGCTGCTCCAGGTGCTGGCTGGGAGTGACAATCCTCTGAATGAGCCCTGAGCTCCATGCTAGGGCTGGGGGAGGTCTCCCGCAGGCCACATGCCTCCCCGGGGGACCTTCCAGGTTTCTTGCTTGCTGATTTAACTCACTAGGGTTTAGATCAATCCCCCTGGTGGGAGGAAGGCCTGAGTCAGCATCCAGACCTGTGCTGGGCTGGGCACTGCACAAACACAAAGGCAGGCATGGTCCCGCATAGTCTGGCTAGCGAGAGTGGCTGCTGCTCTCAAATGAAGCTACAGGTCAGCAAAACGTCAGCACACATTCCAACCTGGCGTGTTTCTGGCTCCGCTGAACGGCTGGAGAAATTCCGGCACCACCCTCTGGTTTGCTCTGTGTACGTGGTCACTTTAATAACATTGTACAAGTGGTATTGAAAAGTCCCCATTACTGCATCCTCTGGGGCTACAAACAAAGGCTGGGGCAGTTCCCACACAGCTTAATGTGACACTAAGTGTCTGGAAGGGGCAGCTGATCCTTGAGTGCAGCTGCAATGTCCCCTGCTCCTTCTAGTGAGAAACTGTAGGTGAGGAGGGTCCGTGCGAAGACAAAGGAGAGCCCAAGCTGTGCAGCTGTGTCTGGCTTGTGGTCAGGCTGCATTCCCCAGAGATGTCACTGAGGAAGTGGGAGAGACGGTGATTTTCAGATTGTTTCAAGCTGTTGGCGATTGTTCAGATCAGACGCAGCGGGGGGGTAGGAGAGATGCTGCCCTGCACAGAAAGAGGGTCCCTGGAGCGCCTGCAATGGGAACCCTTGCTCTGCATTTGCCGATTAGCCATGCTGGGGGCAGCCAAGGAGGAGTTAAACAGTGGGTGCAGAAATAAGCATTGCCTCTTATTTTGAGCCTGAGTCTTTTTGTGCTTCTCCTTGTACGGCTGCCATGAGCAGTGCTTCTGGCCTAGTGAGTGTTTCGGAGAAGCTGGCTCTTCCCAGTGCTTACTCCTTGCTTGTTGTCCCGGTACCTGAGCCTCCACTGCCAGCCCCACCTGCTCTCTGGTACCGTGCAGCTGTGAGAGCAGCTGCTAGTGACCCAGCGGGCTGCCCTGGCCGGTGGTGTGGTCAGTGTCTGCCTAAATCGCCTTTTGGCTACTTCGTTCTACTGAACAATTCAAACAACTGCGGCTTTAGGCCCTGCTCCAGCGGCCTTATTAAACGTGGGCACTGCCTGAAGTGATGTCCCGGGGGGTGGTACTGTCACTCGATGGACACATGCAGGCAGGGAAAGCTGGGGTTAAAAGAGAAGAAATGGGCCGTAACGTGTCAGCCTTTTCCTTCCCTTCAGAGGCTCTGGCAGATTCCATGGGGCTCTTCCTTAGTTTCCTTGTGCCCTGCAGTATGGTGAGTCTTTAATACTGCTCGGGGTGACGCGGGGGAGAGTGGCCCTGTGAGGGGGAGGACGCTGCTGGGGCTGTAGGCAGAGTAGAGCCTGGAGCAGGAGGCATGTGGGGCTCTGTGTACATGTGCTGGGATGTTCTGAATACGTGGCGGTGTTTCCCTGTTGGTGCCTCGCAGACTGGTGTTTTGTAAGCCCCCCGGTGCTGGCAGGGGGTGCTCCGGGAGAAGCCATGCGTGCGCGAGCGCCAGGGTTGGAGGAGTTCTCTGGAATGCTTTCTGGTGTCTGTTACTGCAGCACTTAAGTCAGTCGCTTCCCCGCTCCGAGCCGAGCCCTGAACCCTGGCGCCTCGGGCGCTGTCTCCAGGCCCGTGACTGGTGATGACTCGCTCCTGACTACAGCGGAGCGCTGGGTGTTTGGATGCTGAGGGCGGTGTGGATCCAAGTCCTGCTCACTGCCAGGGGGTACCTGCAGTATCTCCACAGTGCTGGGGGCACCTGCCCTCTTCCTCTAGTGCCCATGCTCAGCTCCCTTCCCTCCTCGCGCTCTCAGGGGCCGTGGGCCAGGACCGCACCTGCTGCAAGGGGAGTCTCTGCAGCCCACTGTTAACACGCAGGCAGGCCCCACTTATCATGGCTGGGGGGCTCTGACCTTCCTCCATGGGGTCATGAGCTCCTGGGCTTCAGTTCAGTAACAGCAGCTCCCTTCTCCTGTCACCAAGGGGCAGGTACAGTGGGAGAGCTGGTGGCTTGGCCTAGGTCACTTGGCAAGTCAGGTCAGTGGCCATCACAGCAACAGAGTCCTGGTCTTCTGACCGGCAGCCTGGTGCCCTCTTCGGAGGGTTAGCACTGGGCAAGCTGCTGCTCCGTTGCCCCAGCTCCTCCTGACTCCTTCCCTGCCCTGCACTCTGCTGCAGCTGGCCATGGGGAGGCCAAGGCGAATTGCTGCAGTTGCCAGGAGCCCTCTCTTGTCCCCAGCGCCATGCCCTGAGTTATGGGCCCTAGGTTATGGCCAGTTCCAAGGAGCCAAGTCCCTTCACGCTGGCCAGTTTTTTGAGGGCTAAAACAGGCTGCCCTGCTGCACTGTATCCTGCAGCCCGCAGCACCCGAGGAGGCTGGAGGGTTAGGTGCACTCAGCACTGGCTGCCATTAACTGTCTGCAGAGCACACAGATGTGCTTACTTAAGCTCACACTTTTGGGATCTGTCATTACCAACCCGAAGGCCTGGACAGGTTTCCCCTGGAATAAATCCACCCACTGGGTTTGGGGTCACTCCCATCCCATAACTCAGAGGGCATCAGGCCACAATGTTCCTGCTGAGGGGAGCTTGCCAAGGCCACGGCAGCGCGGGTGGGTGGGAGAAAGGAGACCAGGCGTCCTGGGAAGGTGATGGCCATGTGGTTGGCTACTCCCCTCCCTCCTGGGGGAGCCAGGCTGGCACAGCAGATGCAGTTGGCCATTGATTTCTGGGCATGACTGCTGAGATTTCCAAAGGCCCGGAAGGCCTTTTTCCATGTGAGGGAGGTGCTGCTCCCCAGGAACAGCTGAGCCCCCCATTCCCATCTCTGCAGGAGGCTTTTGGCCTTTGCTGTTGGATTTGACTGTGTCCAGATCCCCCCCTCCTCACACCTCACCATGTGCCAGCCTCACTCGGCCAGGTGCTGCTCCTGTGTCACACCAAACAGCGTTAAAGAAATAATTCCCAGCACCAATAAACCAGTGTTATTCCTCGTTAACCCACGTGGTTAGCCAGCAGTCAGTATTAGACAGCTTGAGTCCGGGTCAGTAGACCGGTCTTGCAGTGGTTCTTATTGAGAGCTAATGCACAAGATGTTCCCATAGGAAGCCACCTCCACTCTCTTCTTCTTTCTTGCCACTCTCCTGTTCAGGGTCGGTGGCTTCTATAGACTTTGCTTTCGGAGGGGCCTGCTGTTGTCAGGAATGTACCAGGCCTGAAATTGCAGAACTCACCAAGCATGTGGTATAATTTCACTCTGAGCTACCAGCCACAGAACTAGATCTCCTTAACCTCAGCAGGGAGCCGGGGTCCTCCCTCAGCTGTCTCACTGCTGGTGCAGCTGGGTGAATGCTCACTCAGTTGGATACAGCTTGTATCCACACCTGTCTGGAGAAATCTTGTGAGTCCTTTTTTGCCACATGAGAGTGGGGTTTGTATTTCACTCTTCGCTGTCCCATGGACTGAAGGGACAAGGCCACTCTCCTGGCTGCTCAAGAGTAGAATGGCCCTGGCCCTCAACCTTCGCTAAGTTTCAGAGTAGCAGCCGTGTTAGTCTGTATTCGCAAAAAGAAAAGGAGGACTTGTGGCACCTTAGAGACTAACCAATTTATTTGAGCATAAGCTTTCATGAAGTGAGCTGTAGCTCACGAAAGCTCATGCTCAAATAAATTGGTTAGTCTCTAAGGTGCCACAAGTACAACCTTCGTTAACTAGCTCAGTTGGAGGCTTGTACCTTTCAGTCAAACGTATTTAAAGTGAAATACCCCCATTTATTTTACAAAGCACCAGAACTTAAGGCTTGCTTCTCTGATCAGTCAGAAACTGTCCCAAAATGCATTCCTCCGGCAAGAGGCCACAGAGAAACAATTCAGGCGAAAACCAGATTTTTGAGTGGTTTTTTTGCATAACATGGGGGTGAGTTATTGTGGTACGCACACATCATAATACTGTGGGGGGAGTGTGTACACAGGTTTAACAGAGCTGTTTTAGCACTTGTGTCCCTGGTCGTGTGGGCTGGCACAGTTACATTTCACTCCTGAAATGCTTTGGAACTCAGCCTCGACTTTTAGGTTAACTCCTAATTAAGTTAATCAGCTTTTTCATGACTGTGTTTTTTCAAGCAGCCCTTTCGGTTGAAGTCAGAACAATCGTGCTATTCATCCCTCAGTTTGCCTTGGAGCTGATGCTCAGCCCCTCTCTGACTTTCTGAGAGTCCCGATTGCCCAGGCCTGCCTTGCCGTCTGGGTTGTGCTGGGGAACAGTCTCCTCGAGTCACTCTGGTGAGTTCACACACTGGGCACTCATGGCAGAGTGCAGAGAGCCTGCTGTCCATTGGAAGGGATTCCCCTGGTCTGACATTGGTCAGTGTGGGGACTCAAATGCTGCTTTTCCCCAGTGCAATTATAAAGGGCTTGTCTTGTCTGAGTTGCATTACCCCTGGCCTGCAGGGAATATCCGGGCGTGATTATCTAGACAACCCCTCCTGCGCAGGGTGCTTTACAGAGAGCTGAAACTGACAGCCTGTGGTGCACAGAACATGCAGTTTACCTGACCTACCCCACAAGAGGCAGTGGCCGGAAAAGGGGGGCTGGTGTGGGAGGGGGAGAGATGGAGCATGTGGGATGCAGCTCTGGTACTAGAATTTTTCATTCCACAGGAATCCAAAGCGTCTCTCAGACCGTGTGCCTGGCTCTGCACGTGGGTCGCTGGCCGGCCATTCTGCACCCGCAGCGCTGCAGGCCAGTGAAGGACTACGAGTCAGTTCGGTGAAGTGTAACAGTGCCGTTAGAATGTGAGCAGGACGCTGCCACCTGGCGTCCAGCCGCCTGCTACGGGGTCTTTACTGGCCCGAGGAGTCAGGACTCTGCCACCGTGGCATCTCTGGCAGGGCAGTGCCCTAGTGCCACACTGAGGTGTCAAGGGCTGACTTGAGGGAACCAACACCACCTCTGCAGCACCTGTGTTTCCCTACCGAGTCCCCGTTTGAGTGTGAGCATGCCAGCCTGGGCTCAGCGGGAGAGGGACTAAGGTGAGATGTCTGTTGCAGGAGGCCAAGGACTGGTCTCTGCAGTGCTATGCTCTGAAAGCCTCAGAGAAAGTTTCTCTGTGCAGAAACAAGCCCTGTCAAACTCAGTTTACCTTGACATTGATACTGTTGGGTCTCTATGTGGGGAGACAAAACTATTTACTAAGTAGGTGGGCTCTGATGTCCTTTACAGAATGTGATCTGAAACATTCATTTTTCTCTGTGATTAGTCCCACCCCTGCATTATCTCCTTGTATTGCTGTTTATCAGCCACAGGGTAGCAGCCACAAGTGTATGGTGTCAGATACAATTGTTCATGAAACTGGAGAAGACAAAGAAATGCCTTTGGGAAGGTTTCAAGTGCTAATTGTGTCACACCAAACTGAGTGCTAAAGAAATTGTTCACAACACATGAAAAACTAGTGTTACTCCTCCTTAGCCCAAGTGGTTAGCCAGTATTCAGGGTGTTGTGGGTTGCCTCCGCTAGGAAGAGAAATTGATACGGGGATCGTGTATTTCTTTGGTGCAGTCCTGTTTATTTTGTTTCCTTGAACATAGTAGGAATCAAACAGGAGGCTATTTCTTTGCTCACAATTCCAAGCTTCTTTCAGCCAGCACTCTGCCCAAAAAGCATTCTCTCTTTACTTTCTCTCATGGCCAGACTACAAGAACTTCTCTTGTCTCCTGATTTTCTGCTTGCTTCTGGCTGACGCAGCTCCATCAGAAAAGACCCAGCCCCGTGTTTGCATTCAGTCTAATCTCTGGGCTGTGGCTTCCATTGTAATTGCTCCCTTGTGTAGTCTGGATGGAAGGTAGCCAGCATGCCCATCAGCTGCAGTGTGGTTTCACTCAGGACTAGATCAAAGCTCATTAGCCAGCTGTTAATGCGTGTCAGCAGGGTCCACAGGGACAGTTAGTCCGTGGTGGGCTAGTGCGGGGTAGAGTCACACCCCAGCTTTCTGTGAACTAAATGTCTGTGTAGGCAAGCCCCAAGTCTGGCTGCTGCTAGTTCACTCTAAAATTCAGACCCTGATGAGTCCTTGCCATGAGCCCTCAGAAAATCTGTTATCCAGCTCCTGGATCCACTCAAGTTCTGGCCCGAAATTCTATCATTGAAGGAGAGCACAAGGGTTGCTGCTTCTGTTGCGCTTCACGCGGCGGGTTCCCAACGCATCCTGGCGCTAGAGTGCTTAATCCAGCATGTCACTAGGATCTACCATGGCCCAACCAATGTTTGCCTCCATTACCCTCCAAATATACTATAAAAATAGAGGACAAGTGCGTCGTTTCCCCTGGTTCACCAGAGAGGTCCGGCCTCTGACACATCCTGGGCCCTAAGTATGTGTTTGTAAAATCCGTAGCCAGCACCTGGATCCGGCTGGCCCTAGCTCATTTTTCGCACAGACCCCTTCTGTTCAGACAGCAAGTGTATCCACCCTAGTACATCAGAGAATCCTGTGCTCCAGAGCGGCCACAGTAACCCGGCCTGACACCTTGATCTGTAGATGCATCACAAGTCACGCAGTAACACTCTGCAGGAACAAGAAGTGGTGTGGGCATAGCAGATGGGCTGCTGCACATGATCAAATTATACTGGGGTTTAGCTGGTCAGCTCTTAGTGTATGTGATGTGATTGCATTGGTAACTGAGGGCCTGGGGATGGTGGTTCTGCCAGATTCTTTTTGTGGTGCACAAGTTAATGATTGCTGTTTTATTGGTTTAAGCACTCTTGGTTTGAAATTAAGTGCTTAATACTTTAATCCCCTGGTACTTAAAATGAGGATGACACATCCCTACATCAGATGTGCTGTTTGTACAAATTAATAGATCGCAGTGAAAGCATTCAGGGCAAGGAGGGTGCTGGCATGAAAGTCAGGCTACCCCACTGTAATTGAACGGGTCTCCTTGTGCACATCTGGCTTTTACATGGTGCTCCCTACCAAAGAGGAACAGATCCAAAGGCACTCACCAGCACTGTGGCCTAGTCACGCCTGGGACCCCTGGAACTTTCCTTCGGAGGTCAGTGGTGGCAGCATGTGTGCCTAACTAAGGGAAGAGGTCTGCAGAGTCCGGCTGTGTCATATCTGCCGCCCCCTCTGTTCCTGTGGGCCTGTTCATCTGCCTGGTGTCTTGTTGTAACCCTGTTCTGTGACTTGTCTGTGCAGCACTTTGCTTGGGGGCTACTTGACTACAAATGAATAACAATGTGCATGGAGCTGTATGTACAGTGCAATGTCACTATCTGCCGGTTGTCTGTTCGCCTTCGTCCCTCACCTACAGTGTCAGACAGCTAGCGCCCCCCGCCTGTCAGCGACCTGGACCTTCACAAGTGCAGCTTAATGAAAGAGCATATGGTTCAGCTTGCTGGGCAGCCTTGAGAGATTTAGCCAGCTTGTATTGTTTACGCGACAGCTGCTGCGGGCTGATGGACAGACTGTACCTCGTTGTAGGGCACGTGGGGTGTGGCGACTGATTGCGGAAACCCCCTTTGGACTTGCACTGGTGTTGTCCGGGGGACACACCATTGAAAAAGCTGTTTTTGATGGCAAGCCCCCACACCCAAGATTTCAGGCCCTGGTTCACGGCGGTGGGCTTGCACTGTAGATCGTACCATGCCTGGCGCGGGGGTCAGGGTCACTATACCTACCTCGTACTAGTCAATGCAAACTCCAGGGCTGATCAAAGTCAGCTGATTGGCACCTTTTGATGGGCGGGTGTGTGTACCTCTACAGAAGCTCTAGGCCCCCCCGGGAGGCTTCGGTGTTGAGGCGTGATCTGAAGAAGGGCCCTGTGTGCATTCTCCAAGCTGTTTACATAAGAGTGGGCTGGTGCTTAATCACTCTCTGCTGTGCCTGGCCCGGACACAAATGGCAGGGGTGCTGGTGCTGGTCCCCCGCTGGTGTCAGGCCAAGGCCAACACCAGCACCCGGACACAACGCCAGGTGGCATGTTCACGAGCCAGCCAAAAAGCTGGTCCATGGTCTGTCAAGTTCCAGCCCTTCCCCCTGCCACCTGGGCCAGCTTCCCTCTGCATGACATCAGGTTTGCTTCTCAGTACTTCCCTGTTGGCTTCTCTAGACGAGGAATCGCAGCTGGCAAAGGCTGGGGACAGCAAGGCCGGCCCAGCGAGGCTCTGGGAATGCAGCGCAGGGGCAGCCCCTCCTTAGCCCACATGTTGGGTTGCTCTCTCCCTGCTCACATGACAGGTGAAGAGGCCAAATGACAGGTGTGATGCACACGTGACAGGTGTGATGTTTTTAGCGGTCTTGCTCCTTCTTCGCAAAGTGCTTCAGGAAGGCTCCTGTCAGCTTTGTCCTGTGCTCCCCTGCCCCCAGCTAATGCCCTCAGCTGGCATTGACAGGTGACAGTTCCCACATCCACTTCCCATGCTGTTCCAGCACGGCGTGCCCAAACCCGTCGGCACCGCTGCGGTCCTTTCCATTCCCAGCACCTCTGGGCATGGGGGAGAGGGGGAACAGCTCAAGCACCCAAAGCACTCGGTATTGAACTGGCTTTTCAAATGCTACTCCATCCCCCCAGTCCAACAGCAGCCGGAAGGGAGAGGGTGTTGAGCCACCAGAGGGACCTGCTTAGATCAGTTGGACTCAGCTGCCTTCTCATGCTTCCTGTTGTTAGTTCCTTGGCACCAGTGTCTGCAAACGCTCGGTGTGGTGCAAAGGGACTGAACCCTTGTGCCCAGGAGCGTGGCACTGGGTGAGGTCCCACAAAGCAGGGCTAGCTGCCCTCCCCTTGCTCTGGCAGAGGCCTTAGCTGGGTCTGCACTAGCCTTTGCCTTGGGGCCTCTGCTTTTTGTGCTGCCCTGCTGCCAGTGTTTGAACTGCAGTGTCGTCTAACCTTGCTGCGGGCGCGGTGGAGAAAGGCTGGCAGCCGCTGTGGGCTGCAGACAAGATGGGGAGATATGCGTGTCATAAGGCCAGAGAGGAGCAGTTTGTGATCAAGGCCTGGGTGAGATTTGGGGTGGCAGTGGAAGGTCTGGTTTTACTCTGGGAGGGGCTGCTGTTTAAACTAATCCCACATCTGATTTGAGGCCAGGATTGGAAATGGCGGCGTTCTCTTTGGATTGGGCTCCCAGAGCACGGTACCTGGGCAGATTGAGAGTGCTGAATGCTTCTGTGCCGCTTCCAGAGGCATTGTGAGGAGAGCCAGGCCTCAGCCCGGGGAGCTCAGGATGGCCAAGGGTCTGATTTGGATGCCTTGTAGTCCCAGCAAGCCAGACATGCAAGAGATTTTCCCCATTGCCTTTCTCAGCAAGGAGCAGCCACTCAGACGTAGAGAACTGCTGTGGGTAGGCAGTTCCACCTGTCGGACGCCCGTTAGCCCTGTGGCCGTCGCAGCGCTCTGCAGAGCAGCCAGCCGCCCTGCGGGCCATCCTAACCAGGCAGTAGGGCTTAGTCTTTAATAGGTGCTCACCCGGCGTCTGGGCATAGAGAATCGTGTTCTAAAGCTCCAGCCGCGGCCGGATACGGATGTGACTCTGCACTGGGCACCAGGCTTTGTAGTCTTCACAGCCATTGTCCAGGCAGGGTGGGGAGGCTCCTCCTGCCTGCCCTTCAGTTGAGCTAACGAATCCCAGGCTGGGTGGGGCATGGTGGTGCGATGCCCTCTGTCCCCATGGGCTGAGGAGTCTCTTCTGGGGGATTTTCCTCTCCCTGGGCTGTGCTGGGTGTTAAGTATGCCGGTGCAGGCCCTGGCAGGCCAGCATGGCCCTTTGGGTGCTCTGGGATGGCGCGGTGACCCAGCAGAGCAGTTCCTCTCATCCCCTGCCCGTGCGAGGCTCACTCCGAGGAGTTTCTGGGAGGCTGAGCTCACTGGTCGAACGGGGCCAGCTGTAGATGAATATGAAAATGTCAAGCTCAAGCATGTGGCCATCAGGGCCTTGAGCTAAGGCACTCCCTCCACGTTAGTGTCTGTGAAACCTTCTCTACAAGTCAGGTTTGCTTGGGTCTGGAACGTGTTCTGCTGTCTGGCATGTGCCCCCTGCAGCTATGCAGCGGGGCCGGGTGATTGCCCTCGCTGTCTCCGTGAATTCCCCTGCCCATGGGCAGGATGGCTGCACAGCCATCCCCGCAGCTCCCAGGAAGCTGGGCCACTAGCCGCATGTGATACGAAGAGCTGTTTGTGCAGATGTTGTGCTCCTTGTGGGGGTCCAGGAGCTCGGAGCTGGGCCTTGTGTTCTGCTCGTGTGGGCTGAGTGCAAGGAGCTGCAGTGTGGGTATCGCATGGTGACGGCGGAAGCAAGCTGTGGGCCCCATGGCTGGGCAGGGCTTGCGGTGGGAATGCAGCTGGGATGGGGCCCTGAGCCATCTCCGCCAAAGGAGTGTCCTACCCATTGTGCGTGGGCGAAGGAGGATCCCCCTGGTCTCCCTGCGGAGCAGCAGTGGGTGGGGCAGGCAGTGTCACGCTCCATCACAGCCCTGGCTTTGGTTCTCCATTTCTGTGGCCCCTTCCGAGCGGTGATCTGCGGCCAGCAGACTTCCTGTGGCCCAGGTGCAAGCTGCACTGTCTGAGGGACCCCTTGTGGGAGACACCTCTCCCGCGTTCGTTGCCTCTTCTCTCCAGAGCCGCGCGACTCCTTTGACAGGCCCAGCGAGGCTGGGTGCAGGAGCCTGGGTCTGAAAGAGGAAGGTGCTGGCCACCAGCACGGCCTGTGGCATGCATGGCAGTGCCTCCTGGTGGGCTGTCGGGGATCTGCAGCTGATTGTCGCCAGACGTTATGGGCCAGTTGGACCTGCAACGCTTGTGGGTGTCCGCTGTGCTGCTTCCTCCAGGCTGGGCGGGCTGGCTGGCTGCGTTTTCTCCCTAGCCCCACCCCAGCGGGTCCCTGACCACCACCTTTAGGTAGGTCTGGAGCTTGTTGCTGGAATACAGGCAGGAATCCTGTTTCTGAAGCCATTCCCCCTGCCGGAGCAGCTGGGGGAACTCGGCATCTTGGACGCTTCGCCATTCACCTTCGATGTATAAAGTACTCAACATCTGCCTCGAGTTGGACAGCCCCCCAAGCTCTGCGCTGCCTTGGCCTCCCTCCACGTGAGAGCGGGAGGCTGGGAACGGGATCGGGTAGCGAGCAGTAAATGCTGAATTGCCCTTTGTCCGTCTCTCTTCCGATTGCCAGCTGGTAGCCTGAGCGGCGCGTACAGGCAGCTGGCTGCAGACAGGCAGTTTGCACGCTCCTGGGTGGACAGTTAGACCGACCTTGCTCGGGGGATGTTCAGCAGTGCCTGGCCTGGCCCCGGCCAGTTCTCCAGCCGCGTGGCCCGTGCCTGGCCAGTGCTCTCCTCGAGCTAGGTGGGCTGTGCTGGGGAAGACCTGCTCAGCCTGCATTGCCGGCCCTTGACACGGTCTCCTTTTCCTGTCGCGCGGCTCCAGCTGCCACGCATTGACGCTCAGCCCCCGCAGCAGCCCCCGTGCGGTTCTGATGGCTGGACCCTGTTCAGGCTGAGAGGGCCCGCGGGCTGCATCGCTGGAGGGGTGGGGAGCAGGTGCTGCTAGGCACTGGGATTCCCACAAGCTCCCCTCTAGGGAAGGGGCTTTACAGTGGCCATTCCCCCCGCACCTGTTTGCAGATGGGCTTGGGGGGGAGGGAGTCTCCCAAGCGTTGGAGCAGTGGCTATCATCTGCTGCGGGGATGCTCCCCTCTCCTCCCCCAGATGGGCCGCCACCGCCTGGGCACACCTCAGGCTGGGGTGTCCGCACTGCTTGCCCCGCCCTGGCCGAGCCAGGCTGGGGTGAACAGCCTGCAGGAGAGAGCGAGGTCCTTGTTCACACTGCTTCCCCCGTTCCTGTGTGCCCTCCTGACATGGTACCCGAGGGGCCTAGGCAGTCTCTGAGCTCTGGGACTGTTTGGCAGGGGCAAGGCAGGAGTGCCCCCTTGGTCAGCCCTGAGCAATGGGCTTTGCCCCAGAGCCTCGCAGACCCTCCCTGCTGGGGTGATCCAGCCTCTCACTGGGCCTTCGCCAGTGCTCCTGCTCCGCCTCTCCCATAGCTCTGCGCTCATCTCTCTCCTCTGGCCCGCGGCTGCCTGGTGCTGGCTGTGACCTCGCAGGGCTTCAGCTGGGATTTGAACTGGTGCCATGGTGTTTTCTTGCCTAGCTGTGCAGCCAGGTATTTGCCTCTCCTCTGAGGTGCTTTGTTCTCTTCCTGTGGCCAAAGCTCCTGCCGGGTCCTGTCCCTCTGGGCCACTCCTGTTTCAACCAGGAGCTGTGTTTCTGGGTTAACCCCTTCCTCTCCCAGGCTGTGTCAGGCAGAGATAAAGCCGAGGTGTGGGTTGAAAACTGGCCCTCCGGGTATGTCAGAGAGAGGAGACAGTTTTTCCAAAGTGGGGAATCATTTGGGAAGGGGAGATGCTGGAGCGGAAAGCCCAGGAACAGAGCTGGTAACAGACAGACATGTCTGCTCCTGAAATGTAACCTGTGAAATCTGGGCACTTGGCAAGCAGGTTAGTGCATGCCAGGGCGGTTGGAGCCTCCCAGTGCCCTGTGTGTGGCACGGAGAGGGTGGCTTTCTCCTTTGGCCTAGTTAATGTCCTGACTGCAATTCTGGGCACAGGGCTGCTCCCACGTAGAGATGAGAAAACAACCGTGCCGCCTTTTCAGTGCGGGTTTTTTCTGGAAGTTGAGGCTCTGAGAATTCAGACTGAGGTGCTCGTTTGTAACAGGGAGGGGAGTTAATCACTGGACCAGCTTCCTTAGCGACATGGCAGATTCTCACCACTTGGAGTTGTTAAATCCAGCCTCTAGCTCCAGTGGAAGCAATTGGCTCTGTGAGGGAATCACTAGGTGAGGCTCTGTGGCCTGTGTTAGGCAGGAAGCCAGCCTAGTCCCTTTTGATGGTGAAGTCGGACTCCCCTTGAGCCAGAGCGCTGCTGGCTGTTGCATTGGCCAGGCTGAAAGCTGTTGGCTCCAGGAGCTGGATTCAGAGCCCCGGGCTCACTCCGCAGGAAATGAGCCCCAGGAGGCAACTCAGCGGGTTCTCCAGGAAACAGACACGGGCTCAGTCGCTCTGAGGATGAGGAGGAACCTGCTTGCTGGAAAACTGCAAAGCAGAACACTTCAGAGTCACCGAGAAGGGCCTGAACTCTTCGACGAGCTCCTTGGGAGACCGGGTTGGATGTCCCCACCCTTTGGGGCCTTTGAGCACCCGCCCTAACACAGCTAGCCAGCTCCCCCTGCTTTCCCTCCCCAGGGTTCCCATCTTGTTCCTGGGTTGAGCAGACTCCATCCGAGCCCGTCAGCACCTGTGCAGTCCCTGGGGCGCAGCAGCTATGGCTCCCATGGGGAAGTCAAGCTACAGAGACGGCCGTGGGCCCTTAGCTTCTTTGGCTGGGATTCAGCAGCTGGAAGGGAGAGTTACAGCCTCAGAGACCAGCCCGCTCTGGGTTAGGAGCAGCAGCCCAGACAGAGGAGCTGGTTGGAACGGCCTGGCACTGGCCTTTGATGGTGGAGGAGAAGCCAGCCGCTACCCGGCTGGGCATCTGCCACTCTTCTGGCGCACAGAGCGGCTAGTCCTCAGCTTTGGCATGCTGCCTGCCTCTCCTGCAAACTCCCTCTGGGCCCAGGCTCTGGAGAGACTATGCCAGGGCCCTGACTGCTGCTCCCTTAGGCTCTTTTATTGACCAGATCAAAGCATTATTGATTATCTCCAGTAGGCTTCCTTCAAAGGGCATTGTTTGCTTAATTGCCTTCCCCTCCCCCGCTCAATCCCTGCCTTTGAAAGGGGCTCCCAGTGGGGGAGGATAGCACCATAAGCACAGAGGCAGCACTGCAGGAGAGTTCCTGGTAGGGACACAGTCCCCAGACCCCAGTTGGGGCAGGGCTCCAGACTGAGCTTTGCAGGGGGAGCCATTGCAGGATAGAAGTCAACGTGCCTTCGGGGGGGATTCCAGGCTTCAGAGTCTCTGACCCTCCACTCCATGTGGCTCGGAGCTGGGGTGTTCCTTTGTGACTCCTCTCAGCAGCCCAGCCCCGGGCTCTGCCCCTTCTCTGCCAGCGCTCCCCCGAGAGAAGGGAGCGTTTCCAGTTGGCCTGTGTTCAGGACAGGCCATCGGCATGCAGTTCATGGGCTCTGCAGCTTGTGTGTGCTGGGGCACGGCACCCCTAGACTGCCTGGGCGGAGCTGCAGGGAGGGCCATGGATTTGGGCGACAGACGATCCCTCTGGGGCTTCAGATGCAGGAAATCCAGACTGCTCGAAGTCCCAATTCTGAAGGAAATTGAAACCGTCTGGGCGTCTCTTACCAGACCGTGTTTAACCCTTGATGGGCTGGACTAGATCATGGTGCAGTGGTCCCGAGGGATGTATGGACGTCTGTAGTGTTGGGCACGGAAAGCGTGTGGGTGTGTATCTCACTTTGCACAGTGAAGCCATTGTAACAGATGTTCCAGTGCACACCGGGAGTTCCCATCACAGCAGTTCCCAGCTCCTGAGCGTCGTGGGATCAGGACTGTAGCGTTGAAAGTGCAGCCTTGTTCAGCCTCCGGGTTCCACCAGGTCCTGGGTGTTGGCGTCCTGGCCAGGAGGGTTCCCTGCATTCCCCCGTCTGTCAGGCCTGAGCTTGCTGCCTGTCAGCAGGACAGAGAGCACTCAGGGCAGAAGGCGGACGTGTCCTGCACTGTGTTCCCCAGGCTCAGGCACTGTGTGGACGGGGAAGAGCAGTGAGAAACGTCGCCTCGGGCAGTGGAGCAGCACACGGAGCTGCGTCCTGGTGCTAGCTGGGAGGCTGCTCAGAGGCTGCTTTTCACTTTGGCCTTCTCTTTTCTGAGCTGGAAGGACTTGTTCTGGCCTGGCACGAGCTAGCGCGGGGAGCCTTAGTGCTGACAGGGCAGTTTGCGGCTTAGCCCGAGCGTTTATCACGCCCTTCCGACTCGCGGGAAGCTACAGTCTGCCCTGTCGGCACTAGGGCTGCACCCCATGATGGTTGTGGAGCAGATATTGGCTAACGGGGTAAAGTCCTAGGCCGTGTCTTCACTACAGAAGGGCAGGGTTTGCAGTGAGGTGCTTGCTGCGCCTTTGCTGGGCTGCTGAGCCGAAGCACAGACGGGGGCGAGGACAAACCTGGGTGGGGAGGTAGTTCTGACCTGCTTGGGCAGTGAAGTCAAGTCACAGCCTGGTGAGCGGGGGGTCCTGGAGCTGGGCCTAGGCAGAGCTGCCCACAGGGGGCCCCCAGCACCTTTCTCCCCCACCCGTTAACCGAGCCGTTCCCCAGCCGTTCTGCCCCCAGGCCAATCTCTGCGCTCATGGGGCTGAGCCCTCTTGTCAGTCTGGCCCCAGTTGTGGGTGCTGAGCCCTGGGAATGTGGCCTGGAGCTGGGGGGAGCCCCTGGTCTGGAGTGGGAGCACCCCCTCCCTGCCCTGCTGCCCCTTAAGCGTGGCAGCCCTCTCCAGGGCGCTCTGGGTCAGAATGCTCTGAAGCGGGTGTGTAGTAAAAGAAGCAGGCTGTGTTCCCAGTGTCTCTACTGTTACTGCTCCCAGGGTGACCCCAGCACATGCCCAGTCCTGGATTCCCCCCAAAAACATTTGTTATGCATGTCCAGCCCTCTTCTGGGCAGCCCAAATGTGTTAGGTGTGTAGCCCCTCTCAGGGGATCAGTACACAGCAGTCTGCCTCAGCTTGAGTTACCCACCCAGTTCACAACGCTGGGTTAGTTCTAATTAAAGAATAAAATGAGTGTATTTAATTGCAAGGAGAGAGCTGTTCAGGGTACAAGTAAAGAGGCATGAAAGTCAGAAATGGTTCCAAGAGAAATAAAGATAAATCGCTTCCCAAGCTGGGCTTGGCTCACGGTGAAGTCCATGAGCACGTGTCCAGTAACGCTACTGACCAAACCCTCCGGCCAGGATCTGCTCCCAAAGCCCAATAAGCATTTCTTTCCTGGTCTTAGGTGAACAGGAGAGAGATGGGCGGGGAGAGAGAACCGGGGGGTTGCCCCTCACTTTTATAGTTCAGTCCTCTTTTGAAATGCATTGTCCTGAGGGTGACCCCTAGGTAAAGGTCTTTCTCCCTGAGAGCCAGGAGACAAGGAGTCCCGGGTGCGGGGAGAGGTTCCATGCTGTTGTTTGCTGAGATCAGATCTGTTTGTTCCTGCCCCGTCCTTGCCAATGAATGGCCACTTGGTAGTCGATGGCCCGTCAGCTTTGATGGCACCTGCCTGGCTGGGGCGACAACTTGTCCTTTGTCTTTGAGAAGCAGGTTTACCCCCCCTCCCCCAGACTTGCCTGGCGAACGCCCTTCAGTCATGAGTTCGGCTTCTGCTCAGAGCGTTACATGGAATGCTGCTCCAGCCCTGTCCCTGAGATGTTGTTAGCTGTCAGATGACACCTCCCCAGGCGTATCTGTACAAAGATTATTGGTGTGGTGTGCAGGGTGTGACGGCAGGGGGCGTTCTGTCACAGCGGGGCACTCGAGAAATGGGTCTACACTTAGAATTCACATGTCCCTCGCTAGGTGTGGAACTGTTATGCTGACCTAGACCCCGGTGTGGCCAGGACAGCAGCAGAATTCTCCCACCAGACTAGCTATTGCCGCTCAGGGAGGCAGCTTAACTGCAGCCATGGAAAAACCCCTTCAGACGCTGTAGGAAACGTCTCCGCCACCCAGGCATGGCCTGCATCTCCCAGGTCCTGCTGGGGCCTGTCTCACGCTGTCTTCCTCTGCTGAGAGCTGAGAGGCTGACCCCTTCCCCTGTACGCTTCCCGCGGGAGGCTGCTCTTGCTTCATCTGAGCTGCACCCCTTCCCTAGGGTACCCCCTGGCCCCGCCGGTGACCTCCTTTCCTGCCTTCCTTTCAGCCGTGGGCACTCGGGCGCGGATCCTCTTCACCAAGGAGCCGTCCTCTCAGGACGCCTTGCACGGCCGCAGCGCCATCCTGCGCTGTGAGGTGGAGGAGCCGAGCGGCGTGGAGTTCGAGTGGCTGCACAATGGGCTCTTCATCCAGGACACCGAGCGCCGCTTCCAGGAGGGCAGCAACCTGAAGTTCACCGCCGTGGATCGGCAGCAGGACGCCGGGGGCTTCCAGTGCGTGGCCAGGAGCACAGTCACGGGAGAGGAGGCCCGAACGGCCAACGCATCTTTCAACATCAAGTGTGAGTACGAGAGCAGGGCCAGTGAGCCTGCCCCAGGCACGCTCCTCCTGACCCAGACTCCCGGGGTGGGCACATGGGAGCGGGTACAGCCCTCCTTCCTGCTGCCTTTTCCTTGCCAAGACATCCCCTCAGCTGGTGTCCACTTTCCCAGAGCTTGCTAACGGCCTGGCTCCTTCCTTTGATGTATGCTGCGGAGCAGCACGCACCACGGCCACTGGTCTCCAGGCCTGGCCCAGTCACCCCTCCCCTCTGCAGAGAGGCACAGTGACCCAGTGAGTCCTCAGGGATGTGGCCAGGGTGGGACGGGGTGGGGCCAGGTTGTTCTTCCCTTGGAGCTGTCAAAGTGAATGAAGAGCTGGGCTGTACACAGAGTGGTTCCTACAAGACCCAGCAGATGTGCTGTCTGACTCCTCGGTGGGTAAGTGGGAGCAGAGGGACTGACTGGGTTAGGAGGGGCGATTTCTAGCTGGGAGCTGTGCCAGGCTGTGGGACTATATGGGCTGGAGGAGTGGGTGGGAGCCCTTGGCACTTTGAGCTGCCAAACTGGACCAAAGCCTAGGCAGGGATCTGCAGTGCCCACCACCCGGAGAATGGGCTGGGAGCTGGGATAGGTCTTTCCTGTGGGCGTTACCCTTCTCCTGCTCTCCGCCTTCCCTCCACCACACCAGGCACAAGCCTTCAGACATGGCTACTAGAAAAGAGCTCCCCTGTTACCATGTGAGGCCAGGCCGCCCCCGACCACCTGCCAGCTCAGTGGGGAGCTATGCCCCAGCCTGGCAACGCTCCCGCAGTGATGTCGGCATGGAGAGCTGCGAGCTGGAGTCTGTGCAGTGTCTGGAGTAATCTGATGCTGGTCGGTGGCCCTGAGCTCCGCCAGTCCTTAGCCCAACTCCTTTACCTCCAGCAGGCTGTTTGTCATGGGGTGCTTGTCTCCATCTTTTGCTGACTCTCCTTATGAGTATTTGCTCCAGGCTATGCTGGACTTTTGTCCCCTTGGATGACATTGAGCACAGGCCTCGGCCCAACGTTTAAACCCTTCTCCTGTGCGCCACTCCCTGTCAACATTACAGAACACCAGAACGGCCATGCTGGGTCAGCCCAATGGTCTAGCTAGACCTTATCCAATTCCTTTATAACCTAGTTCTACTTTTGGCCTTCACAATATCCCCTGGCAGTGAGTTCCACAGGTTGACTGTGCGTTGTGTGAAGAAATACTTCCTTCTGTTTGTTTTAAACCTGCTGCCTATTAATTTCATTGGTTGACTCCTGGTTCTTATGGGATGGGATGGGATAAATTACACTTCCGTAGTCCCTTTCTCCCCACCAGCTGTGACTGTATAGCCCTCTAGCGTGTCCCCCTCAGTCCTCTATTTTCCAAGCTGAGACATCCCAGTCCCTTTCATCTCTCCTCAGACAGAAGCTGTTCCATCCCCCTGAAGGTTTTTGTTGCCCCTCTTTGCACAGTTTCTAATTCTAATGGGTCTGTGATGAGCTGGGCGACCCCCGTGGTTTGGCTGAGCCCTCTGGGTGCGGCTGATAGGGTTGCCCCTCCCCCACGTTCCCAGCGCAGCCCCCAGGCCAGGCATGGTCAAGCTGGGCTTGTGACCTCGGCTTGCATGTCTGCCTGGTTTTGATCTGCTCCATTGCCTGCTTTGAAGGCCCTTCATGGATCTCGGCAAATGCCCTGCGAGGGTCAGAGACTACTCCCTGCTGCTGCCTCCCCCCCCATGGCACAGAGCCCCAGCGAGCCGCAGGCCACGGCTGGAGATGCTCCTGATGTGAGCGCTGGAGGCTGGGGGGTGTGGAGAGTCCCAGGCCCAGCTGAGACCAGCCAAGAACTGCCTGGGGCCGGTGCTGCACCCTGCTGGCTGGGGGAGCGGAGCAGCTGGACCAAGCCCAGGGCCCCAAGAACCCGCTTGGGCACTCTGGGGCCCGCGTGCAGCCTGGGGGGGACCTGGAGCAGCCATGGAGCTAGCGTCTGAATGTCAGCACTGTCGCTGACTGTGGCAGCAGCGGGGTGGGAGGGCTGGCCTGCTCCAAGCTAGTGCCGTGGCAGCCGCGGGGTGCCGGCAGGAAGGTGTGGGGTGGGCACGCTGCTCCGAGCAGTGGGGGCTGGAACCCCCTTTCTTTTTGCAGGGCTCGAAACGGGTGGCGTTGTCCTGAAGCACCCAGCAAGCGTGGCAGAGATCCAGCCCTCTACCTCCGTGACGCTGCGTTGCCACATCGACGGCCATCCGCGGTAAGGAGCTACTCTCGCTTCGCCAGCGTCCGGGCTGGGCTCTGCCTCGCCTTTCACCTGCGCGCTCGCGCTCTCTCTCTCTCTCTCTGTCTCTCCTGTGAAGATCCACCAAAGCCTGGGGGAAGGTGAGAGGCAGGAGTAAGCATCGGGGGAGAGAGCAAACGGCGGGAGCACAGTAAGGGCGGGCCTAGAGCCCGAGGTCCTGGAGCTGCTTGGTGTTGCTGAACGGGGTCACTGTCTGTCATTGGAACGGCTGCATGCCTCGTGGCTTCCCGAGCTGTGTCTACGTGTGTCCAGGCCAGCAGGGTGCAACGAAGGGTCAGCCGAGCGGGCCGTTTCCCGGCTGCTTTCCTCAGTGCATGTGCTCTCAGGCCCGCTGCTGGCCACCACACTGACATGCCTGTCTGTCTCCTAGCCCAACGGGCCAGTGGTTCCGGGATGGCAGCCAGCTCCTGGATGACCGTAGCAGCTACGGGATCAGCAATAAGGAGCGGACACTAACCCTAAAGAGCGCCAGCCCCGAGGACAACGGCATCTACTACTGCTGTGCTCGCAACGCCGTGGGCATGCTGTGCAGCAGCAACAACTTCACGCTGAATATCATCGGTAAGGGGCGCTCTGCCCACCCGGGCAGCAGGTGCGCGCCCCACAGGCTGGGGGGCCCAGGGAGAGGGCTGTTCAGTGCTGTGTCAACTGCCTTGTCTTTGATGTTGCAGAACATCAATGAGGCTGTGACCTCAGATCTGCCGCAGCTGGGGAAGTGTCAGGCTGGTGTGATTTCCTCCGTCCCCCAGGAGGGAGGGGAAATTGTCATTCACAGGGGCCCTGCCTGAGCTAGGGACTGGAGCAAGCACCCCACCTGCATGGCCACATTTTAGCCCTGCCTCGTCCCCGAGGCAGGCGCAGACAGTGATGTTTCTAAATACCTGCCCCAGGGCCCCAGCAGGGAGCTGGCGGGTTTGTCGGCCCCGCTCTGCTCTGCGCACAGTGCTTGTATCGGGCAGCAGGTGCCGTTGTATCCGTGTGTTAAACCCCTTCAGCCCCAGCGCAGTCACACTTATACCGGGATAAAGGTGCCATGTACCGGTCCACCAATGTAGGCAGCGTGAAAGCAGCATCCACCCAAGGGGCTGGAGTGCTTTCTCCCTCCCAGTCCAGGTGAAGCGATATGCCGTGTGTGTGTAGACAAGGCCTTAGCCACCACTCCTGTTCCCAGTCTTGGCTGGTCCTTGCAGAGGGGCTGTAGCTGGCAGAGAGATGGCATGCCCAGAAGGGAGGTTGGGTGAAGGTACATTTCTGCCATGTGGGAAGGGAGCAAGCAGCTTGGTGCCAGACCCTGCTGTGTCGGACAGGCCCCCTCTCCGTGGCTTCTTGGAAGGCAGGCTGGGCCTTCCCCAGCTCTGCTGGCCCTGCCTATGGCTGGGCTGGGCTGCGGCAGCAGACTGACGCTTGTGGCTCTGGCTGTGCTTTCCAGACTGGTCAGCATTCCCGAAGGGGAGCTAGGAGCCAAAACCAACATGGGAAAGCCAGGAGCGAGGACCCAGCAGCCTCCCCAGGAGGCAGGGCTTGTGCCGGGACAGGAGTATAAGCGCCTGCTGGCGCGAGGGTCCCTGTCCTGGCAGGCTCTCTGCATGCTGCAGCCCAGCCCTGTGCGGGATTCCCGCCAGCCCCTTGGCCAGGCCTCCCTGTGTCTTGTGTCTTGCTGGAGATGAGCTGGCATTCGGGGGAGAGGTGGGACTCCAGCCACCCTAATGTTCCTGCGGTCTCCCCTCCCAGACGAGAGCTTCCCGCGCCCGGTGATCATCCCGCAGGACCTGATCGTGAGTAAGAATGAAGAGGCCATGTTCCACTGCCAGTTCACAGCAGTGCCTCCTCCCACGCAGGAGTGGGTCTTCGAGGACAACTCTCCCATCACCAACAAGACACGGTAAGTGCCCGCCCCCACTGCGCTGGGGAGGGCGAGAGGACCCAAACTGGCAGAGGAAAGGAAACCCATCTCCCGTTTCATCGCATGCTCCTGAGACCTGCAAGGCTGGAGGAGCCACGAGCCCTGCGAGTGTGAGAGGATCAATCCCGCTTCCCATACTGGTGCCCTCCCTGCCCTTTCCAGCCCCAGTCCAAGGGCCAGGCTCGTTCTGGGTCGGGTCCCAATTCCCATGAGGCACGGTCTGTGCCAGTCACTTGCCAAGGGCCTGGAAGGCGAGCAGCAGCCTGGGGGCTTGTCTCCCCGGTTGAGAGGCGGGATGAGGGAAAGCAGTCTGATTGCTGGCTAGGTCAGGTCAGGAAGGAATCGGTCGAAGCTGGCTTGACCCAAGTCACTCTTTGCCTGCAGGCAGAGCGTCCGCACTGTGCTTTGCACGGCCTTAACGACATTGGTTTAAAAACACCCCTATAGTTAAACTACGGCCAACCTGCGGGTATGCCAGGCCAGGCCAGGCCTCAGTGTGGCTTGTTACCGTCCCCACCCTGTTGTTAGGGCACCTGCCTTGTGAACCGTGATCCCTCTGTTCCCTCTCTCCCCCAAGCTGGCCCAGGCTGTTGCTGCTGGCCCTTGGCCTGGTTCTCTTCTGTCATGTGGCAGCACGCTGGGTTATGGGGCAGCTTGAGAGGGGCAGGGATGGCAGGGAATTACCTGGAAGCCTGGGGTATCTCAACGCTTGATTCAAGAGCTGAGGACATGGGCAGCCAGCCCCAGAGTGGCCGTGCTCAATGGTACTTAGCACACGCACCGTGACTGAACAGACACGTGCCTGGCCGTTGCTCTGTGCCAGCATCTGGAGTGAAGAGCTGAGGGCAAGAGGGAGCCATTTGCAGCACATGGCAACAAGCCTGACCCGCCCTCCAAAGCCTAGGAATGGCACTGGAAGTTCTCGAGCACCCTCTGCTGGGCACATGCCGACAGCTCTGTGTGTTTTGTGGAGCACTGCAGTGACGCTGGGTCTGGCAGGCCTGGGCTGGGGGTGCCCAGCCAGCGCTGGTGCCTGATCTGTTGATTGGGTATCGATGGTATTGATTGCTTAAGAATTGCCAGCTGACAGATTTGCACTGTCTGGTGGGTTCTAGGCCCCAGATCAGGCTGTGGTGTTGACATTGCTGTTAAATTGGGTATCCCAACTTGCACCTTTGGGAAAAGGCTTCTGAGTTTGCAATAGTTTCAGTAACACCAATAGCAAAATCACAAAAACTCCCACCCAGCAAGGGGGGTAGAGAGAGCGAATACAGAGTGACTGTCTGAGCAGCCATGTACTCGCACCGTCCCCCACGCGAAAACCCGCAGGGTCAGTCATTGTCCTCACCATCACCCTGCTGTCTCCCAGGGTACACAGGCTGGGATCAGCTTTCCCAGTGTGAGACGCTGGCGCCCCTGTGCCTAGTGCATATTCCGTAGGGGTTCAGCCCCTTTTCCTTATTTGAACTTCTGCCCCCCACTAATGTTGGGGTGCCCATCTCCCACAGGTTACTAGGCCTTTTACCTCAAGCTTCTTAGCATGTATGTCAGTTACCGTGGCATTGTGGTGGTCAGACATCTGCTGATGTTCCGGACCTGGGAGATCTAAGGCTGATATCAGCTGGTATCCTGTGGTTACCTATCAGCATTTCAGTCCTCCTTGCACTGTAAGCAGCACCCTCGCCCGGGCAAGCTCATGATCCGGGCTTGCTCCTGGCCAACTGCTTATGCCCTAGCTGCCGTTAGTTTAGCTAGTGTCGCCCTGGCCCGGAGGGCGAGGTTTTCGTTGTGTTTCAGTTTGGGTTTTGTTTTATTCCCTGTTATTTCCCATTTGTGAAGACCCCAGGCTCGATCTTTGCAGCCCGGGGCACAGGGGGCTTGCCCAGAATCCCCGCTGGCATTTCACAGACCTGATGGTTCTTGCCCCCAACGGAGCTGAGTGTAGCTGCTGTGGGGCTGTCTGCAGCCAGCCCGGCCCCATGGCTCTGAGGGGTGGAAACCTCCTGGGGGCACTGGCTCCAGGTCCGAGCTGTGACACCAACAGCCCACTGGAGCCCAGGGGCTAGGAAGGGCAGAGGAGACGGCAGTGGAGGGGAAGGCTAAAGCAGTGTGGCGGGGCTTGGGCCGAGCAGGTTTCCTCGCTGGGTGGTGCTGAATGTGTCAATGAGGGACCGAGTAGCTTGAGGGTCAGGTACTCACTCAAGGTGCGCTCTCCCTTCATCCCCGAGCCAGCCCCGAACCCCAGTGCCATGCACCGTCCCGAAATGGGGCCCTGCTCTGCGCCCGCTCAGGATGGGCACCCACACTGCCTGCCTCAGGATCCCCTCGCAGGCCTGGGGCCTGTGCGTCCGGGACCATCTCCCCCGGGATTCCCCGCCGGCAGCCCCTGAGCCATCAGAGACGCTCCTGCACAACGCACATCCTGGGGCAGCAGCAGCTGTGAGCCACCTCCAGCCCTCCTGAGGTGGGCAGCCAGGCCTGCCCCCTGTCCCAGGTGGGGAAGAGAGCCTGCCCCCCAGCCCCTGTATTTCGTGTTCCAGTGCCCAGCAGAGGGGATGCGGGGAGGGAGCGCGTGGCCACTGAGCGTGTTGCTTAGACAGGGCCGTGCTGCGGCTTTGCACGTCTGTCCCTCCTGTCTCAGCCCCTCGCTGATGCTCGGCCACTCACTCCCTTTGTGCAGGATCACGGTGTTTGCCAATGGCTCCCTGCTGATAACCCAGGTGAGAGCGCGCAGCACGGGGATCTACAGGTGCATTGGCCACGGGCAGAGAGGGAAACCCACCGTCCTGGAGGCAAGTCTGCGGCTGGCAGGTAAGGCCCTGGGTGGCTGGCCAGGTACTCGCGTGGCCCTGGCCGTACTCTGAGCCAGGCGGGCGCAGCGCTGCCTCTGTCCGGTGGTTGGGGATGAGCCGTTTGTTCTCCAGGGCTGCCCGGCCATGGGAGAGCAGTCCTGTCCCACTGCCCAGCCAGGGCCAGGAGCTCTGCTCTGCTCCCTGGATCCCTGCCTGGATCTGCGCTGAGGCCCAGCGCCTGGGGCAGCAAGGCACAGGGCCTCGGGGCACGGCTGGGGGTAAGTCACCTCTCCCCCGGTTTCTCTCAGAGATCGAGGACATGGCGCCGTTCTCCCCGAAGGTTTTCATAGCGAGCCAGGAGCAGCGCGTGGCCTGCCCCGCCCCCCGCGGCATGCCCCAGCCCCGTGTCTGGTGGGAGAGGAACGGCCTCCCGATACCTGCTAGTGGCAGGGTGCGCCAGGAGGCCGAGGAGCTGGTGTTCACCAGCGTTACCGGGAGTGATGCTGGCACCTACGCGTGCCACGCGGCAAACAAGGCCGGGGAGAAGAAGCAAGACCTCAGTGTCACCGTAGCCAGTAAGCATTTTCCACTGGGGGCTGGGCAGGGGGCTCTGGGGATGGGCTGGGCAGGGGGTGGTGGGGATGGGCTGTGGGGGGCTGGGCAGGGGGTGGTGGGTGCAGGGTGCTGGGCAGGGGCGGTGGGTTGAGATGGCAGACGGGCAATGCCCCGTGGGTCACTGACTCTGGAGCAAAGGCTGAACGAGGGCAGGCTGCGTAGCAGAGCCTCGCCCAGCAGACCGCCCCAGACGCAGCAGGGAGGAGGCTGTCTTGGTTGTCTTTGGGGTGGCCTCCGGCAGGTCTCCCCAGCCCAGGGGCAGTACCCGGGTGTCCCCGTGGCTCTGGGAGGAGGTGGGGCCTTTTCCCAAAGGCCCCCTGCCCCACCCCCACGTTACAGAGCAGAGCTCCTGTGGCCCCGGACGTCACGTCACCAGCAGTCCACGCTGGGCGGGCGGGTGGTGCAGTACCGCGGGTGCCCGAGCTCTCCAGGCCAGCCAGGGGCACTGCCCGGTGTGGCTGAGGCAAGCACGGCAGGAGCCCAGGTAACGCTGTGCCCCGTCCCCAGCGGTGCCCAGGTGGGTGGAGATGCCCAGGGACAGCCAGCTGGAGGAGGGGAAGCCGGGCTATCTCCACTGCCTCAGCAAGGCCTCCCTGAAACCCACTGTCACCTGGTATCGCAACGGCGTCTCCATCTCCGAGGTGAGTGTGGTGCGTGAACCCCAGCCAGCCCGGCCGCAGCTCCCAGCACCCGCGCTCTTCCACCGGCCGGGCAGCCCTGGGGACCGGCTCATTCCCAGCCGCGCTCTCCCTGCTGCCTCTGGGCTGCACGTCGGTCCAGGGCAGCTGCAATCCATGGAACACTGAAATGAACCTTGCCCAGTGCTAGGACCCCCTGCATGTCTCCCCCCGCCTGCCACTGTCAGCTCCTAGTGCCCTGGGCCCCAGGCCACTTCCCCTGGCTCTGCCCCATACCTCAGCCCCAGTCTCTACCCCCTGCCCCGCAGCCTGCTCGAACGGGCCGGGCCACAGCCCCTCCCTGGCCTGCTCCAGTGGGCCAAGTCCCAGCCTGAGCCCTGGCAGGGGAGGTGGCAGAGCCTCAGGGGCGGCCGAGCCAGCCGCTGACTGCCCCTGCAATGGGCCTGCGGGCCAGGGCAGGGCCAGCTCCCCAGGGCCAGCAGCATGCCCGGGCAGGGGAGGGCAGCAGGACTGATGCTGCTGTTCTGGTTGAGCAGGACTCGCGCTTTGAGATCTCGGAGAACGGGACGCTGCGCATAAACAACGTGGAGGTGTACGACGGGACCGTGTATAAGTGTGTGAGCAGCACTCCGGCGGGGAGCATCGAGGGATATGCCCGCGTGCACGTCCTGGGTAGGCCGGGCGGCTGCGTGCCGCTGCGGGGACCCCCCGTGCCCCTCCTTGCCCTGCTTGGGCAGGCGCTGCACTCCTGGGTTGGGACACCAGCTGCTTTGGCCTCTCCCGCCATGGGTCCTTGGCTCTTCCAGCATGAGCCCTGCTCCTGTGTGAGTGTGCAGCAGGGCCGGGTATCCGGGCGGGGCCCCTGCTCCCTGTGTACGTGTGCAGCAGCACCCCCGGGGCCGGTGCAGGTCTCCAGGCACGGCCCCCGATGCCAGTGCGGGTCTCCAGGCTCTTCCCTTGGTGCTGGCGCGGGTCTCCAGGCATGGCCCCCGCTCCCGGCACGGGTCTCCAGGCACGGCCCCTGGTGCTGGCGCGGGTAGGCAGTGGGGTCAGTTACACTCAGGGGTCCCTGGGCTGACTGCCCCGTCTGTGTTTGTTCCAGAGAAGCTGAAATTCACGCCCCCCCCGCAGCCCCTGCAGTGCATGGAATTCGACAAGGAGGTCACCGTGTCCTGCTCGGCCACTGGCCGTGAGAAGCCCACCATCCAATGGCTCAAAACAGGTGAGGGGGGGGACGTGGTCTGTTTCTGGACTGCCTGGGGCTTGACTTCCCGGCGTGGCGGGGGCTGGGCTCGGCACCAGGGATCGTTCTGGCCTAAGGCCTCTGGCCCGGCTGTGTAGCTCGGTGCCCTTCTTGAGCGCCGCAGCAAGGGGGAGCCCAGGCCACAGCCGTGCTGCAGGATACATGCTGCCCATGTCCTGGGCACAGCGCTGGAGCCCGCAGGGCCCAGAGCCTCCTGCTACTTTGTGTGGCTGCAGCGTAACCCCCGTTTCTGCCCTCCAGATGGGAGCAGCCTGCCGGCTCATGTCAGCCTCAATGCTGGCGCCCTGCACTTCCGCAAGGTGAGCCGGAGTGACGCTGGTAACTACACCTGCATCGCCTCCAACAGCCCCCAGGGCGAGATCCGGGCCACGGTGCAGCTCACGGTGGCAGGTGAGTGCTGCGCGCCTCCCGGGTCGGTCCCTGCTCCAGAGGGGCATTTCCTGGGCACCACCCCTTAAACATCCGTCCTGAGGAAGGGAGCATGCTCTGGCCTCAGGATCCCAGCACCATGAGCCCTTCGCACCTACTGGTGCTGCAAGTCATGGCCTCCCAGTCAGCTGAGCTGCTGGCAGCGTCTGTTCGTCCATGTGCCGCTGGGTCAGGGCGCGAGTCACCCCAAAACCCCGTCCTGTTTGTGCAGCTCCCTCTCCCGCCCCCAGCTGTGCCAGCCCCCCGCTGCAGCCTATGGCACTGGGAAAATGCCACCGGCAGGGAGCTGTCCTGCCCCACGCTGACCCCTCGCACAGGCCCTGCTCTGACCTTCCCCCTCGCCGGCCCCAGGGCAGGTCCCCCTGGTAGTGCTGGACAAGGGGGACATCTGAGTGCTTACCTCCTGGTTTGAGGGTCCCCCCCCTGGAGCTGGGATGTCCAGGGAGCCTGCGTAGACCTGGCGGGGGGGGGGGTGGGGAGCGGCGCGGCAGTAGGAGAAGAGCTCGCATTGGCACTGAGAAGCTGTGACCTCTGTGTTCAGTTTACATCACCTTTAAGCTGGAGCCGGAGCCCACGACGGTGTACCAGGGGCACACAGCTGTGTTGCGGTGCCAGGCAGAGGGCGACCCGGTACCACACATCCAGTGGAAGGGGAAGGAGAGGATTTTAGATCCCAGCAAGCTCTCACCCAGGTACGGAGCCATATCTCTGCCCCCCTGCCGCTGGAACCTGAGCTCTCCTGCCTTGGGCACGTGTGACGCGTGAGGCTGGCTGCCTCCAACCCATCCTGGAGCAGTGTTGGGGGGCCAGCTGGGGGCACCATCCCCAGCCTTCTGCACTCCTGTGCCAGGCCCCAGACCTGGAGACCAGACCAATCCACGGGGGGATATTAGTCATTGGGCAGTTTCCTGCACTGCTCTGTGAGTGATAGTTGTGACTGGGAATCCCCTGCCTCCAGGAGCTGAGGCTTTAAGGCAAGGCCCAGGTATGGAGGAGGGTACCTTGGGCCCAGGCCGTGACGACTGAGAACGCTGCTCCATCAGAGCTCACCAGCTGAGCCACTGAGGCGCTCAGGAGTGGGGAATCTCCAGGGAGCAGGAGAGTCCGTTCCCTTGCAAGGCCACCACTCAGCAGGCCTGGGAGGCCATTGGAGTCCCCGGGGGAGACCCGCCCAGGCCGGTGTGCTCAGGAGGGCTGTGTGCTCGGTGTTGGTACCAGTAGAGCTGGCCATCAGGTGCTGTTCTCCAGCTGTAGTTACGCCCTAGGACTCAGAGAAAGGCGGCTTCTCCAGGGGTAGGTACAGCCCTTCCCACGCAGCACTGCTCGGGGGCTGCACTGGACCAGTCTAGTTACAGGGCTGAGTGGAGACAGGCCTTCAGTCCGGTTCCCCGAGGGCAGGTGCCCACATCTGACAGGGCAGCGTCACCACTGGCAGCTACAGCAGAGGGGCTGAGCGCAGGTTGGGCAGGGCGAGCGAGGCCCCGAGCAGGGCTGAGGCTTGAGGAGTGGTGCCTGAGTTCAGACTTTCTGCCTCCTGGCCCCTTTCACCAGCAGCAGATCAGGGAAGTGAGGCAGAGGGGAGAGCGCTGATGGGGGCCGCCAGTGCCCTGCATGCCTGACCCAGCACAGACCTCAGTTACGCCCTTTGCTGGGCCCCTGCCCTCTCCCGCGGGGTGTGCAGGGCGCATGCCTCTCAGCACCCAGCCGGCGGTGAGAACCTCTCCCGTCTCAGCGGGGTCAGTCGCAGTGGGCAGTGCCGGAGGGATCTTGCCGGGCTGACGGATTCGAGGCCCGAGACAAATGTTCGGCTGGATCAGGTGCGTGCACAGGCGTTCCGGGAGCGTGCTGGAAAGCCATGGAGGGGCACTTGCTCTGCACAGAGCCATGCTGTGTTGGGGGGAAGCGCTTTGCAGAGGGCTGGGTGGCTGCCGGCTCCGTGCAGGCCAGGAGGCCCCTGGAGGAATATGGGGGTAGCAGAGCTATTTTGAGAAAATATCACAAAGAATTCCCACGGTCTCCCTCCTGCCGTCCCTGGCTGCACGGACCCAACAGGAACGCTGGCCCTTGACCCCTGCCACTTCCCTCTGCTCTGGCCTCACGCACTGTGTCCCGGGAGGGCCTTGCCTGGGGTTAGCGCAGCGGCTAGCACACGGGACACCCCCTAAGTGCTGCCCTGCGGGTGCCTGTCGTTACAGGATCCAGATCATGCCCAACGGCTCCTTGGTGATCTACGACGTCACCACGGACGACTCCGGGAGGTACACGTGTATTGCTGGCAACAGCTGCAACATCAAACACCGTGACGCCATCCTCTACGTCGTAGGTAGGATGCGCCCTCGAGCCCTTCTTGGGGACTCGGGCAGGAGCAGCTCAGCCCCCGGCGGGGGGGCCTGGGAACAGCGGCTGGGGAAGGCAGGCGTGTGTTTCCCCTCTGTATGGGCACCTCTGTGCAGTCGAGGGAGGGTCTCCTGTTGCTATAGCACCGTTTGGCCATGCCAGCAGGCCACCATCGTTGCACACGGTGCCATGAGGGCAATGTGGAGACAGCCAGGTGGGGTTTGGAGCTGGACCACTGGGGCTTCAGGGGCTCCCTGTGGCAGCACAACTAAGGAATTGGGGTCAGGACTCACTCAGGGCAAAGAGCACCCCCCACTGAGTGCCCGCCCAGCCAGGGGCTCCCCTGCACACGCACCCACTCAGCCGCGTCCCGCCCAGCCAGGGGCTCCCCTGCACACGCACCCTCTGAGCCGCGTCCCGCCCAGCCAGGGGCTCCCCTGCACACGCACCCACTCAGCCGCGTCCCGCCCAGCCAGGGGCTCCCCTGCCACACGCACCCTCTGAGCCGCGTCCCGCCCAGCCAGGGGCTCCCCTGCACACGCACCCTCTGAGCCGCGTCCCGCCCAGCCAGGGGCTCCCCTGCCACGCACCCTCTGAGCCGCGTCCCGCCCAGCCAGGGGCTCCCCTGCACACGCACCCTCTGAGCCGCGTCCCGCCCAGCCAGGGGCTCCCCTGCACACGCACCCACTCAGCCGCGTCCCGCCCAGCCAGGGGCTCCCCTGCACACGCACCCTCTGAGCCGCGTCCCGCCCAGCCAGGGGCTCCCCTGCACACGCACCCTCTGAGCCGCGTCCCGCCCAGCCAGGGGCTCCCCTGCACACGCACCCTCTGAGCCGCGTCCCGCCCAGCCAGGGGCTCCCCTGCACACGCGCCCTCTGAGTCGCGTCCCGCCCAGCCAGGGGCTCCCCTGCCACGCGCCCTCTGAGTCGCGTCCCACCCAGCCAGGGGCTCCCCTGCACACGCACCCTCTGAGCCGCGTCCCGCCCAGCCAGGGGCTCCCCTGCACACGCACCCACTCAGCCGCGTCCCGCCCAGCCAGGGGCTCCCCTGCCCACGCACCCTCTGAGCCGCGTCCCGCCCAGCCAGGGGCTCCCCTGCCCACGCACCCTCTGAGCCGCGTCCCGCCCAGCCAGGGGCTCCCCTGCCACACGCACCCTCTGAGCCGCGTCCCGCCCAGCCAGGGGCTCCCCTGCACACGCACCCTCTGAGCCGCGTCCCGCCCAGCCAGGGGCTCCCCTGCACACGCACCCTCTGAGCCACGTCCCGCCCAGCCAGGGGCTCCCCTGCCACACGCACCCTCTGAGCCGCGTCCCGCCCAGCCAGGGGCTCCCCTGCCACACGCACCCACTCAGCCGCGTCCCGCCCAGCCAGGGGCTCCCCTGCACACGCACCCTCTGAGCCGCGTCCCGCCCAGCCAGGGTCTCCCCTGCCCACGCACCCTCTGAGCCGCGTCCCGCCCAGCCAGGGGCTCCCCTGCACACGCACCCTCTGAGCCGCGTCCCGCCCAGCCAGGGGCTCCCCTGCACACGCACCCTCTGAGCCGCGTCCCGCCCAGCCAGGGGCTCCCCTGCACACGCACCCTCTGAGCCGCGTCCCGCCCAGCCAGGGGCTCCCCTGCCACGCGCACCCTCTGAGCCGCGTCCCGCCCAGCCAGGGGCTCCCCTGCCACGCGCACCCTCTGAGCCGCGTCCCCCCCAGCCAGGGGCTCCCCTGCCACGCACCCACTGAGCCGCGTCCCGCCCAGCCAGGGGCTCCCCTGCACACGCACCCTCTGAGCCGCGTCCCGCCCAGCCAGGGGCTCCCCTGCACACGCACCCTCTGAGCCGCGTCCCGCCCAGCCAGGGGCTCCCCTGCCACACGCACCCTCTGAGCCGCGTCCCGCCCAGCCAGGGGCTCCCCTGCACACGCACCCTCTGAGCCGCGTCCCGCCCAGCCAGGGGCTCCCCTGCACACGCACCCACTGAGCCGCGTCCCGCCCAGCCAGGGGCTCCCCTGCACACGCACCCACTGAGCCGCGTCCCGCCCAGCCAGGGGCTCCCCTGCACACGCACCCACTGAGCCGCGTCCCGCCCAGCCAGGGGCTCCCCTGCACACGCACCCTCTGAGCCGCGTCCCGCCCAGCCAGGGGCTCCCCTGCACACGCACCCACTCAGCCGCGTCCCGCCCAGCCAGGGGCTCCCCTGCACACGCACCCTCTGAGCCGCGTCCCGCCCAGCCAGGGGCTCCCCTGCCACACGCACCCTCTGAGCCGCGTCCCGCCCAGCCAGGGGCTCCCCTGCCACACGCACCCTCTGAGCCGCGTCCCGCCCAGCCAGGGGCTCCCCTGCACACGCACCCTCTGAGCCGCGTCCCGCCCAGCCAGGGGCACCCCTGCCACACGCACCCTCTGAGCCGCGTCCCGCCCAGCCAGGGGCTCCCCTGCACACGCACCCTCTGAGCCGCGTCCCGCCCAGCCAGGGGCTCCCCTGCCACACGCACCCTCTGAGCCGCGTCCCGCCCAGCTAGGGGCTCCCCTGCCACACGCACCCTCTGAGCCGCGTCCCGCCCAGCCAGGGGCTCCCCTGCACACGCACCCTCTGAGCCGCGTCCCGCCCAGCCAGGGGCTCCCCTGCCACGCACCCTCTGAGCCGCGTCCCGCCCAGCCAGGGGCTCCCCTGCCACACGCACCCTCTGAGCCGCGTCCCGCCCAGCCAGGGGCTCCCCTGCACACGCACCCACTCAGCCGCGTCCCGCCCAGCCAGGGGCTCCCCTGCACACGCACCCTCTGAGCCGCGTCCCACCCAGCCAGGGGCTCCCCTGCCACACGCACCCTCTGAGCCGCGTCCCGCCCAGCCAGGGGCTCCCCTGCACACGCACCCTCTGAGCCGCGTCCCGCCCAGCCAGGGGCTCCCCTGCACACGCACCCTCTGAGCCGCGTCTCGCCCAGCCAGGGGCACCCCTGCCACACGCACCCTCTGAGCCGTGTCCCGCCCAGCCAGGGGCTCCCCTGCACACGCACCCTCTGAGCCGCGTCCCGCCCAGCCAGGGGCTCCCCTGCACACGCACCCTCTGAGCCGCGTCCCGCCCAGCCAGGGGCTCCCCTGCCACACGCACCCTCTGAGCCGCGTCCCGCCCAGCCAGGGGCTCCCCTGCACACGCACCCTCTGAGCCGCGTCCCGCCCAGCCAGGGGCTCCCCTGCACACGCACCCACTCAGCCGCGTCCCGCCCAGCCAGGGGCTCCCCTGCACACGCACCCTCTGAGCCGCGTCCCACCCAGCCAGGGGCTCCCCTGCCACACGCACCCTCTGAGCCGCGTCCCGCCCAGCCAGGGGCTCCCCTGCACACGCACCCTCTGAGCCGCGTCCCGCCCAGCCAGGGGCTCCCCTGCACACGCACCCACTGAGCCGCGTCCCGCCCAGCCAGGGGCTCCCCTGCACACGCACCCACTCAGCCGCGTCCCGCCCAGGCAGGGGCTCCCCTGCACACGCACCCACTCAGCCGCGTCCCGCCCAGCCAGGGGCTCCCCTGCCACACGCACCCTCTGAGCCGCGTCCCGCCCAGCCAGGGGCTCCCCTGCCACGCGCACCCTCTGAGCCGTGTCCCTCCCAGCCAGGGGCTCCCCTGCCACACGCACCCACTCAGCCGCGTCCCGCCCAGCCAGGGGCTCCCCTGCACACGCACCCTCTGAGCCGCGTCCCGCCCAGCCAGGGGCTCCCCTGCACACGCACCCACTCAGCCGCGTCCCGCCCAGCCAGGGGCTCCCCTGCCACACGCACCCTCTGAGCCGCGTCCCGCCCAGCCAGGGGCTCCCCTGCCCACGCACCCTCTGAGCCGCGTCCCGCCCAGCCAGGGGCTCCCCTGCCACACGCACCCTCTGAGCCGCGTCCCGCCCAGCCAGGGGCTCCCCTGCACACGCACCCTCTGAGCCGCGTCCCGCCCAGCCAGGGGCTCCCCTGCACACGCACCCTCTGAGCCGCGTCCCGCCCAGCCAGGGGCTCCCCTGCACACGCACCCTCTGAGCCGCGTCCCGCCCAGCCAGGGGCTCCCCTGCACACGCACCCACTCAGCCGCGTCCCGCCCAGCCAGGGGCTCCCCTGCACACGCACCCTCTGAGCCGCGTCCCGCCCAGCCAGGGGCTCCCCTGCACATGCACCCTCTGAGCCGCGTCCCGCCCAGCCAGGGGCTCCCCTGCCACGCACCCTCTGAGCCGCGTCCCGCCCAGCCAGGGGCTCCCCTGCCACGCACCCTCTGAGCCGCGTCCCGCCCAGCCAGGGGCTCCCCTGCCACGCGCACCCTCTGAGCCGCGTCCCGCCCAGCCAGGGGCTCCCCTGCACACGCACCCTCTGAGCCGCGTCCCGCCCAGCCAGGGGCTCCCCTGCACACGCACCCTCTGAGCCGCGTCCCGCCCAGCCAGGGGCTCCCCTGCACACGCACCCTCTGAGCCGCGTCCCGCCCAGCCAGGGGCTCCCCTGCACACGCACCCTCTGAGCCGCGTCCCGCCCAGCCAGGGGCTCCCCTGCACACGCACCCTCTGAGCCGCGTCCCGCCCAGCCCGGGGCTCCCCTGCACACGCACCCTCTGAGCCGCGTCCCGCCCAGCCCGGGGCTCCCCTGCACACGCACCCTCTGAGCCGCGTCCCGCCCAGCCAGGGGCTCCCCTGCACACGCACCCTC
Organism: Eretmochelys imbricata; assembly: GCF_965152235.1. Lineage (NCBI taxonomy): Eukaryota > Metazoa > Chordata > Testudines > Cheloniidae > Eretmochelys > Eretmochelys imbricata. The sequence continues at coordinate 208,419,583 of NC_135574.1, read as the reverse complement.
TGAGCCGCGTCCCGCCCAGCCAGGAGCTCCCCTGCACACGCACCCTCTGAGCCGCGTCCCGCCCAGCCAGGGGCTCCCCTGCCACGCGCACCCTCTGAGCCGCGTCCCGCCCAGCCAGGGGCTCCCCTGCACACGCACCCTCTGAGCCGCGTCCCGCCCAGCCAGGGGCTCCCCTGCACACGCACCCTCTGAGCCGCGTCCCGCCCAGCCAGGGGCTCCCCTGCACACGCACCCACTGAGCCGCGTCCCGCCCAGCCAGGGGCTCCCCTGCACACGCACCCTCTGAGCCGCGTCCCGCCCAGCCAGGGGCTCCCCTGCCACGCGCCCTCTGAGCCGCGTCCCGCCCAGCCAGGGGCTCCCCTGCCACGCGCCCTCTGAGCCGCGTCCCGCCCAGCCAGGGGCTCCCCTGCCACGCGCCCTCTGAGCCGCGTCCCGCCCAGCCAGGGGTTCCCCTGCCACGCGCCCTCTGAGCCGCGTCCCGCCCAGCCAGGGGTTCCCCTGCCACGCGCCCTCTGAGCCGCGTCCCGCCCAGCCAGGGGCTCCCCTGCCACGCACCCACTCAGCCGCGTCCCGCCCAGCCAGGGGCTCCCCTGCACACGCACCCTCTGAGCCGCGTCCCGCCCAGCCAGGGGCTCCCCTGCACACGCACCCTCTGAGCCGCGTCCCGCCCAGCCAGGGGCTCCCCTGCACACGCACCCTCTGAGCCGCGTCCCGCCCAGCCAGGGGCTCCCCTGCACACGCACCCTCTGAGCCGCGTCCCGCCCAGCCAGGGGCTCCCCTGCACACGCACCCACTCAGCCGCGTCCCGCCCAGCCAGGGGCTCCCCTGCCACACGCACCCACTCAGCCGCGTCCCGCCCAGCCAGGGGCTCCCCTGCACACGCACCCTCTGAGCCGCGTCCCGCCCAGCCAGGGGCTCCCCTGCCACGCGCACCCTCTGAGCCGCGTCCCGCCCAGCCAGGGGCTCCCCTGCCACGCGCACCCTCTGAGCCGCGTCCCGCCCAGCCAGGGGCTCCCCTGCCACGCGCACCCTCTGAGCCGCGTCCCGCCCAGCCAGGGGCTCCCCTGCCACGCGCACCCTCTGAGCCGCGTCCCGCCCAGCCAGGGGCTCCCCTGCCACGCGCACCCTCTGAGCCGCGTCTCGCCCAGCCAGGAGCTCCCCTGCCCACGCGCACCCTCTGAGCTGTGTCTGCCCAGCCAGGCCACGTATTGAGCTGTGCGTTGTGCTGTCATCTCACACTGCGTCATTTGGCCCCCAGACAAGCCGGTTGCAGAAGGGGACGAAGGTCCCAACAGCCACACGCCCTATAAGATGATCCAGACTATCGGGCTGTCGGTCGGGGCGGCCGTCGCCTACATAATCATTGTGCTGGGCCTCATGTTCTACTGCAAGAAGCGGAGGAAGGCCAAGCGGCTGAAGAAGCACCCGGAGGGCGAAGAGCCCGAGATGGAGTGTCTGAATGGTAAGGCCTTAGCTGCCAGCCGGGGCTTGGCACAGGCCTCCCACACAGGCCCCAGTGCGCTGGGAGTGGGGACCGGCAGGGGCTGCCTCCGTTTCCATCAGCACAGAGCCCTGTCTACCCCAGGCAGGAGCGTGGGGTGGGTCCCCAGGCTCTCCCAGCAGGCTGCGCTGGAGGCGTTGGCAGGGCAGTGCCAGCAGAGGCTGGCTGGGCTGCCCCATGGCTCAGCTGGCAGTGGCAGGTTGTGCAGTGACCCAGCGAGCGGCACGGAGAGTTCCCCGCAGTGCGTGGATGCAGTGCCCTCTGGTGGGCACGGCAAGGCAGGGCCCGCTCTGTGGCTTTCCCTAGCAGTGGGGAGGGTGAGAACTGACCCCCATGTCAAGGCATTCCCTGCTCCCCCTCCCCCAGCCTGCAGGCTGAGCTCCCTTCAGGGGGCACATGCTGGAGGGCTGCGTTGGGCATGGCATGCTTGCTGGGCCAGCAGCCATGTGCTCTCTGCCCGGGAACTCGGGTGCCGGCTCCTCTGGTGATCAGTAGAGCCCATGCAGTTGGTGTGGTAAAGGAAGGTCTCCCAGGGACCAGGCCGTTAGCTGACTGGGGCTTGGAGAAGCCGGTAGCACCCTGCAGCCCATAAGGAGCCTGGTGAGGCTTGCTGTTGTGCAGGGGGATGCTGGGCCACGGGGTGGTTTTGCCCAGCTTTGGTGTCAGGCTCACAGGCCCACGGTCCCTAGCGTCACAGAGGGCTGCTGAGCTCTGACAGTACGTCCAAGTCTTGCTTGGGTCTGAGTGTGGGGAGGGGCTGAGCGCTCGCTTCACACCGTCTCCGAGTCCGATCTGTGGCATTGAACTGAGATCCTGGCCGGGGTCCCTGGCTGCCCACGCTGGGTATGATGGCCCCTGTTTTCCTCGCAGGTGGTGCTCTGCTGCAAAACGGGCAAACCACGGCCGAGATCCAGGAAGAAGTGGCCTTGACCAATCTGGGCAGTAGCTCCGGCGCTAGCAAGAGGCACAGCGCCACGGACAAGATGCACTTCCCCCGCGCCAATCTGCAGACCATCACGACGCTGGGTATGGGCAGTGGGGCTGCTTCAGACCCGGGTGCTAGGTCCAGAACCAAGGTTCAGCCAGGACGTGACGCTTCCCGGGCTGGGAGCCACCTTCTGCTGCCTGCCCCCAGCCCGAGGGCGTCCTCCTGTGCCAGCTGGGTGTTCGCTCCTGGGCGTCTGCTACTCAAGCACTCTCCTCTGGCTGCACCAGCCCTGCCTTTGCCCTGCAGCCTGCCAGTCCCTGAGTCTCTTCCCAGTGTCCCCCTGTGGTGTCCAGCCCCTGATCATGGGATACCCACAGAAATCCCAGCTCCTCCCTGCCCACATGAACAGGGTACCCCAGCTCCCGGGTTTTACCTTAGACACACACAGCCCTCCAGTGCGGTTCCAGTCAAACAGGAGATTTACTGCAGAAGGAACAGAGATTCAACTAGAAACCAGCGTGAGCAATGGATGCAAATGGTTACATCCGAAACAAATCGTAACGCGCAGTAGGCATCCCCCTGGCCTGTCTGTTAGATTCCACCCCCCAAAGTTCAGTCTTCTGCAACGTCTGCCGGTCTCCCCGCCCCCTCCCCCCCCCGCAGGTAGGCACCCAGTCTTGCACGAAGCATTAAATCTCCCCCCGCACACACAGCTTGCAGTGGTGATGGGAACTGAGAAGTTACAAGCTTCCAGCAGAGCCCTCACATGCTCAATGCCCTGGGAGCGGTGCATCAGGTGCAGTGAGTTTGTAAGGTCTGAGACAGGAGTTGCTTGTAAAGACTAGTGAGCCCTTTGCCAGCTGGCACCAGTGGGCCTCTGTCACCCAGGCACGGCTCTCAGTCCCTAGGGGCTGTAACCCCGAAGGGCTGTTTCCCTGTGCCATGTTCTGGGGTCCTGCAATCAGCCGCAGCACCAGCACAATGGAGAAACCTACCTGTGGGGCCTGGAGCACACAAGCGACGGACCAGCCCCATCAGCATGCATGGGGCGTGACCCCCTCCGACAGAACACTGGGGATGAGACCTGTCGCCCTCCCCTACCCTCTGGGCACAGAAATGCCCCCAGCTGGCTGGCCTACAGCCTGTTGCTCCTGATGCACGATCAGACTGTCCCGTCCGGCCCCTGGCAGCGCTGGCTCCGGGAATGCCCACTCATACAGCGTTCTTGGGCCGAGCCGACTGGGCCCTCTGCGGATCAGCGGACAGGAGCACCCGGCAGAAGGGGGCGTCGGCCGTATCGCCGTAGCTTTACCGCTACCCTGGCTGCTTGCCCTAAACATGGCTGTGACTCGTACCCTGTGCATGCAAGTAGACGCGCATTGTCCCAGTACGCTGCATGCCGATCTCCCTGCTGGCCAGACTGCCCCAGCGTGCTTACCCCAGAACCAGGGCTTGTGAAAACCCCAGGCTGGGCACAGCCCTCTAATCTGCCATCCAGGGCTGGCCCCTCTTCGTCCAGATGGGACTGCCTAACCGCGGCATCTGGGATGGAGGGGTTAGCTGCTCCCGGTGACGCCTGCGGTCCTCAGGCAGCGATTGCCCCTCCCTGGCCACACAGTGGCAGCCGGGCTGCATGTGCACGGAAGGGATAGAAGGAACGATCGGTGACGCGCTGGGAGTGTCGTGCGTGTGGCTCTCCTCACACGCTGATCCCCGATTTATTATTTATTTTCTTCCTTGGGGAGTTTCCTTCCTTTTGAACGGAAATGAGATGATGACGCCAGGGAGTGTCCCGCAGCTCCCCACCCAATGGGTGCCGGAGAGGGAGGGCGTGCCCCCGTGGAAGTGAGTGCCAGCTGAGCCCATGCCAGGTGGCTCCCGCCCTGGGGACCAGCCGCCTGTCCCGTTGTGTGGTCGCCGTTCCCTGCGCCCGCTGAATGGGCCATTCTCAGAAGCGCCCTACAGGGTGGTGTGGACGGCCCTGTCTGCATTGTCTGCACCCCCCTCGTTTTGGGGGTGGCAGTCCTGCTGGCTGCTTCGAGAGTAACGCTGGGTCAGCCTTCTCCTCCCAGCTTAGCGTAGGAAAGCAGGGCGGCAGCGTGGCCTAGTGGGTAGGGTGCTGGACTGGGTCGCAGGGGACCTGGGGTCTTTCCCAGCTCTGCCCCTGGGCTGCTGGGTGACTGAGGTGAGTCGTCCCCTCTCTGGGCTCCAGCTCTCCTGTTTGCAGCAGGGCAGGGGCTCGGGCTGTGCAGAGGTGGTCCTGCACACGCCCTCTGGCCCGCCTCCCGGTGACCCGCTGCCCTCTGCTTCCAGGGAAGGGCGAGTTTGGGGAGGTCTTCCTGGCCAAGGCGAAAGGCCTGGAGGACAGCGAGAGCGAGGTGCTGGTGCTGGTGAAGAGCCTGCAGACGAGAGACGAGCAGCTACAGCTAGACTTCCGGCGCGAGGCGGAGATGTTCGGCAAACTGAGCCACCCCAACGTGGGGCGGCTGGTGGGCCTGTGCCGCGAGGCAGAGCCGCACTACATGGTCCTGGAGTATGTGGATCTGGTAAGGGAGGGGCCCTGCTGGCTAGGGATGGGGCTGTTCTGGGATGAGCGCGGGCTGGGGGTTGCCGTAGGGGGAGAGACCCTCTAGCGCCCAGGAGAAGAGGAGGGAGGCTGGGTTTGTGGCCAGGCCCTCCCTACCTCTGTCGAGAGGCCATTTGGCCAGCTTTGTCCTGGGGGGTCCAGGCAGGGCTCCTCTCCAGGATGGTCCAGGAGGGAGCAGAGACTCTGTGTGGGTCTGTCTTGGGCAGGGCCCTGGGCTAGTGCCGAGCCGCTAGGCCTCCCCAGTCCAGGGGTGCAGGGCAGGCAGAGCTCTCCAAGGGCCAAGGCCCGCCTGGGGGCCAGCTGGCCATGCCCATGGCTCGAGGAAGGGCTGAGCTGCGTAAGGGGCTCTGTAAGCTGGCCCCCAGCAGCCAAGGGGGAAGGGTCTAACACCTGGGGCTGGGAGGACGCCAGTCTCTCCGGAGCCCTCGCTCCCCCGCGCTGGCAGTGCCAGGGCCCCTTGCTGCCGCTCTCGCCTGCTGCCCAGAGGGCGGGGAGCTCGTGCCTCTGGCAGACAGCCCCTTGCTGTCCTGAGCCGTGCTGACGTGGCGATTTCGGCCTCGCCAGGGGGACCTGAAGCAGTTCCTGAGGATCTCCAGGAGCAAGGATGAGACGCTGAAGCCTCAGCCCCTCAGCAGCAAACACAAGGTAAGTGCGGGAGCACCGGTGACCCCTGGTGGGCTAAAAGGGCCAGTCTGCCCGGCTGAGGGCCCCGATCCTCCCCAGGATGGGCCCTGGAGCCTGCCCCCACAGGCACCAGCCCCGATCCGGCCCAGGCTGAGGGATGGGCCATGCTGAGATGCCCTGTGGCTGGCACTGATGTGTCTCTCGTGGCAGGTGTCTGTCTGCAGCCAGGTGGCCCTGGGGATGGAGCATCTCTCCAACACCAGGTTTGTGCACAAGGACCTGGCCGCCCGGAACTGCCTGATCAGCGCTCAGAGGCAGGTCAAGGTGTCGGCCCTAAGCCTCAGCAAGGACGTGTATAACAGGTACGTCAGGCCAGACCCTGGCTGCCTGCCCGCGGGTCCCCTGGGTGCGGGCGCTGTCCGGCCGGCCTGACCCCCCTGTCTCGCTGTGCAGTGAGTACTACCGCTTCCGCCAAGCCTGGATCCCGCTGCGCTGGATGCCCCCGGAAGCCGTCCTGGAGGACGAGTTCTCCACCAAGTCAGACGTGTGGTCCTTCGGCGTCCTCATGTGGGAGGTCTTCACGCACGGGGAGATGCCCCACACCAAGCTGGCGGACGACGAGGTGCTAGCAGGTACGTGGGGCACTGCCCCCACCGAGGGCAGGCTGGGCTGGGCAGAGGAGGTCGCTGAGTCGGGGGGATATTCTGGGCTGTTGCCTTCTCTCCCGCTCCTGAAAAGACTGCTGGAGCAGCGGGTCCTGGCCAGTATCTGAGTCGGGCCCAGGGCTGGACAGGCCCCACGGTGACCCCACAGCGATCCCTGTGCCCTCCCTCAGACTGCTCAGTGCCTCGGCCCTGGCTGGCTCTCTAGGCTCCCTGCACACAGGCTTGGCGAGCGGCACGGTGCTGTCATCCGCCCTCCCCCCACGGGCCTTTGGCCAACGCCCCGCCCCGGGGCCTCCTGTCCCTCCCCCCACGGGCCTTTGGCCAACGCCCCGCCCCGGGGCCTCCTGTCCCCCCCCCCACGGGCCTTTGGCCAACGCCCCGCCCCGGGGCCTCCTGTCCCCCCCCCCACGGGCCTTTGGCCAACGCCCCGCCCCGGGGCCTCCTGTCCCCCCCCCCACGGGCCTTTGGCCAACGCCCCGCCCCGGGGCCTCCTGTCCCTCCCCCCATGGGCCTTTGTCTCCTGTCTGTTCCCCCTCTGCTGTCCCTGCAGGGGGCTGACACCCGCCCTGCCCCAGGGCTCTCCTGTCTCTCACCCTGGGCTTTTGCTGTCCCTGCAGGTTTACAGGCTGGGAAGATGAAGCTGCCTCACCCCGAGGGCTGCCCTTCCAAGCTCTACAAGCTGATGCAGCGCTGCTGGGCCCCCAGCCCCAAGGAACGCCCCTCCTTCAGTGAGCTCGCCACCGCGCTGGGCGACAGCCCGTCCGACAGCAGAGCCTGAGCGGGGAGCCAGCCCCTTGCGGGGGCGCGGGGGGAGCCCGGCTCCAGGATCGGACTGGGACGAGTGGGAGCCCAGAGGGACCATGGGTTATCACAGCTGGACTGGGCGCTGGAGGGGGCCTCTCCCCGGCCTGCCGGCATGGTGTCCTCCAGGCCCTACCTTGGCTCCCCACGGTGCTCCAGCCAGCCATTGTGTGCCAGCAGGGAACGCTGGGGGCCCTGGGCCACTTCCACACCTCCGACCAGGGGCTCCTCTTCTGCCCTGAATCCCCAACACAGCCAGGCCCCGTCCTGGGGGGCTGGGCTCCATGCCCCTTGGCGCTGGGAACCTGGCAGGAAACCCCCGTTCGGCTGAGATGCTGTGCAATGCAGCCCTCCCCTCTCCCCTGCGTGCCCCCGCCACCCTCTCCTTTGGGGCAGCCTGGCGCAGAGCTGTGGGCTGTCTCCCTGTGCCACGTCCCTGCCCGCTGTCAGACCAGGGGAGCTATGCACAGCCGACATAGATCCTCTCTCGGAGTCGCCGACGAACCTGTGTATTTATTCAGAGGTTCTGCTCCCCTGCCCCGCCCGTCCGTGCTAGGCCCCAGCGTGGCCCTGCACAGTGAGCTGAGCGGCAGGACCACCAAGTGCCTGGCATATGAAGGAGATTCTCACTCGCTTTCCTGACTATCCAATGCCTTCTTTTGTATGATTCCCCAGGGCGGCGCCCCTCTGGCCCCAGTGTGTCACGCTGACCCCTCCCCGCCGAGAGCCCTGGTGTTCGTTTGGTTGCGCGGGGGCTGTGACAGCCAAGAGGTTTTTTACACGCTGCTCTCAATAAAGAATCCCTTTTTGTAGCTGCTGTCGTCAGCCTCCTTCCCCCCTGCAGTGGCTGGGCGGGTCCTGCACCGGCTGTCGGCACAGCCAGCTCTCCAGCACCTGCACCTCGCACGCACCGGCTGTGGGGTGAGGCAATGCAGCACTGCTGGGCGAGGGGCACGCGCGCTGGCTGGCATCCCTGCTGCTGGGACGGCCTCCCGCCTCTCCTGGGAGCAGGGCATGGAGCTGGCTGGGAACCAGGGTGCTCTGCAGGACGTGGGTTTGTCTTTTCCAGGGAACAATTCAGGTTTGGGTTTTTGGTGAAAAGCAGAAAATCAAAAGATTTCCATCCCAGCATGCTGCCACAGAGCCTCCCGGGCGTTCTGGGTCAGGGAGCCAGTCCCCACCTGCAGCCCTCTGCTAGGGTTGCCCTCTCCACTGGCCAGCCCCAAAGCTTGCCCCCCGCCCCCCCCATGCCTTGCTCTGCACCCAGAGCCCCCAGTGCTGGAGTCGCCCGCAGGGTGCCTGGCAGTCCCTGTGGCGGGTGGCACTGGCCCGGCATGTTCCCAACACCTGGGCGCAGGGGGGAGCGAGGCAGTGCTGTGCCTGTGGGGCCTGAGGTCCAGACTGCAGTGCGAAGAGGAGAGGGGGCACCAGCCCCACGGGGACCTGCAAGGGGCTGAGCTCTTGGGGCTCCCCGCGCTCAGGCATGGAGGCTTTTCCCTGAGTGACGGCAGGGGTAACACCCAGGTGCTGGGACATGGAGCATCCAGGCTGGGCAATTCCTCCTCCCCAAGAGATGGATCTGTGGCCTCTGCCATCTCCCTGCATGGGCCATTCTGCTGCCAAGGCCCTGCGCTGCCTGTACCCCTGCCTGCCAGCCACAGGGCGCAGCGGGGTCTGCTCCTGGTCGCTATGCTCAATACAAACCAGAGAGACTCATAGACTTTAAGGCTAGCAGGGACCATCATGGATATCCAGTCTGAGCTCCTGCATATCACAGGCCACAGAACCTCGCCCACCCCACCCCCTGCTGGAATAGGCCCCTAGCCTCTGGCTGAGTGACAGCCTCAGGGGCAGGCGAATCTCTCCCCCAACTGCCCAGGTCTCTGCCAGTCTGCCCTGGGGGAGGATTCCTGCCTGACCCTAAATACGGCGATCAGTTAGACCCTCAGCATGTGGGCAAACTCCACCAGCCAGACACCTGGGAAAGAATTCTCTGTGTAACTCAGAGCCCTCCCTGCACTGGGCCATCTCCAGCTGGGAGAGATACTTGCTAACAGCAGTCGATGGGCCACATGCCATTGTAGGCAACATCAGACCATCTCCTCCAGAGACTTCTCAAACTCAGTCCTGGCACCAGTTAGGCTTTGCCCCCACTGCTCCCCGGGGAGCCTGTTTCAGAACTTCACCCCTCTGATTATTAGAAACCTTCGCCTAATTTCAAGCCTAAACTTGTTGATGGCCAGTTTATAGTCATTGGTTCTTGTGTCCGCATTGGCGCTTAACTTAAATAACTCCTCTCTCTCCCTTGCATTTATTCCTCTGGTGTATTTACAGAGAGCAATCGTATCTCCCCTCGGCCTTCATTTGGTTACGGTAAACAAGCCAAGCTCTTTGAGTCTCCTCTCATAAGGTTAGTTTTCCATTCCCTGATCATCCCAGTAGCCCTTCTCTGCAGCTGTTCCAGTTTGAATTCATCTTTCTTAAACCTGGGAGACCAGAACTGCACACACTATTCCAGATGAGGGCTCACCACTGCCTTGTATAATGGTACTAACACTTCCCTGCCTCTACTGGAAATACCTCCCCTGATCCAGCCTAGGATTACATTAGTCTTTTTCACAGCCGCATTACATTAGCAGCTCATAGTCATCCTGTCATGGCCTAATACACCGAGGTCTCTCTTCCTCTGTCGCTTTCAAATGATACGTCCCCAGCTTATAGCAAATATTCTTGTTGTTAATCCCTAAGTGCTTGACCTTGCACTTTGCATCATTAAATTTCATCCCATTTCTATTACTGCGGTTTTCCAAGTCCTCCAGATCTTGTATGATATTCCGGTCCTCCTCCGTATTGCCCATACCTCCCAACTCCGTGTCCTCCGCAAATTTCATTAGCTCACTCCCACTCTTTGGCCCAAGGTCAGTAATGAAAATGTTAAATAAGACTGGTCCCAAGACAGGTCCCTGAGGTCTACTGTATTAATTTACAGGGAAGAGATGGGCCAAGGGTGCTACCTAACCCAGTCGCTGTCCAGCACTGAACAGTGGCAAGGTCTGATCCTGTTTCATCCCAGGGCCTGGTTGGAATTCAGCTGGCGCTGGTACGGGTGGGGATGCCGAAGGTCTGGGTTTCCAGGACATGGTTGGGGTGGCAGCCATGGGGGAAGCTTGGGGAGGGGCCAGGGAGCTGGGGCGAGCCAGGGCCAGTGGGTGGCTGGGAAGGGCAGCAGAGCTTGGGCACAGGATGCTCAGGCTGTCGCCTTGCATATGTTTTTCTGCCCCCTTCCACGGCCAGGCAGCCCAGCGGCTGGCATCTGCCCACTCTCCCCCGGCCCAGCCGCCTCCACGTGCTCCATGCTGGGCTCTGCCAGTCTGCAGACGGCTCCGGGCACCAGCACCGGCCGGGCAGGCCCCTGGGCGGCAGGCATGTTCGGCACTCGTTTCCATGGCAACAACATCCCAGGATGCACCAGGAACTGAGATTAAAGCATAATTTTAGCACCTGCTAAAGTAACAAAATTCTGCCCCCCTTTCCCCCACCCCTCAACCCACCGCTGATCCTGTAGGAACCAGGACTTCAAATTTCCTGATATTCGTGCTCAGAATCAGACCTAGAAAACCAAGGGGCATGGGCTGGCTTGGGGGGTGTGGGGACAGGGAATGGGGCCTTTCCTCTCTAGGGGGCACCGGCTCTGATCCGGCCCCAAGACATGGGACTGGCTGATCGGGAGGGTGGGGTGGGAATGGGGTATTTCCCCTCTAGGGGTGTTGGCTCCATCTGGCCCTAGAGTGGGGAACTGGCTGGTTGGGAGGGTGGGGTGGGAATGGGGCATGGGGCATTTCCTCTCTAGGGGGTGCTGGCTACAATCTGGCCCCAGGGGCACTGAGTTCAGTTCTCTTGTTGGAAATCCCAAGCAAGGCTCCCTGGCGGCAGGGTTGCCTAGAGCCTGAGAGGGCTCCCCAGGGAATAGAGCCATTTCCATCCCTCAGCAGTGACAGGTCACCAAGCAGCTACTTCGGGAAGCAAATTCACCAATCCAGCAAGAGCAGCTGACAGAGCAGATATGAACATGTGAAAGAAGAGCCACACTGGATCCATCTATCAGTGTCCTGTCTCCAGTGCCAGGGGCTTCAGAGGGAACGAACAGAACAGGGCAATTCTCGAGTGATCCATCCCATCATCCAGACCCAGCTTCTGGCAGTCAGAGGTGTAGGGACACCCAGAACATGGGGATGTGTCCCTCACCATCCTGGCTAATAGCCACTGGGGGAGCTATCCTCCAGGAACGTATATAATTCTTTTTTGAAAGTTATACTTTTGGCCTTCACAACATCCCCAGGCAGTGAGTTCCACTCGTTGACTGTGCGTTGTGTGAAGAAGCACTTTTTAAACCTGCTGTCTATTCATTTCATTGGGTGATCCCCTAGTTCTTGTGTTACACGAAGGAGGAAATAAGACTTCTTTATTCACTTGCTCCACACCAGTCATGATTTTCTAGATCTCTAGCATATCCCCCTTAGTCGTCCCTTTTCCCAGCTGAAAAGTCCCAGTCTTATTAATCTCTCCTCAGACGGAAGCTGTTCCGTGCCCCCAAGCTTTTTGGTTGCCCTCCTCTGCACCTTTTCCAATTCTGATACCTCTTTTTTGAGACAGAGCAACCAGAACTGCACACAGTATTCCAGGTGTGGGCGTACCATGGATTTATGGAGTGGCATTCTGTTGTTTTCTATTTTATTATCTATTCTTTTCCTAATGGTTCCTCGTAATCTGTTCGCTTTTTTGACTGCCGCTGCTCCAGCGCATTGAGTGGATGTTTTCAGAGGCCTGTCCACAATGACTCCAAGATCTTTCTTGCGTGGTCACAGCTAATTTAGACCCCTCGTTTTATATGGATAGTTGGATTATGTTTTCCAGTGTGTGCTTTTGGCACTTAAAACATTGACTTGCATCTGCCAGTCTGTCACCCAGGCACTCCGTTTAGTGAGAGCCCTTGGTAACTCTTTGCATCAAAGTGAAAGTACCACCAGCACCCGGAGCCCATCCATGGACAAACCCTGGCAGCCCAAAGCGCACAGGGTAGGAGAAAGAGCAGCAACTGCAGCCTCCCCACAGCAGCCTGGGTCCTGGGCTGTGACAAATGCCTGAGCTCGGATCTCTCAAGGGTTCCACAGGGTCCGTGGAGAAACACCCAGGAGCTGTCAAATTCTTCCATGTGCTGCAATATGTCCTGGTCGGCAAAGGCGTGAGGGGCACCAGGGAATGTGTAGAGGAGATGAGCTACAGCCTGCTATCCCTGCTTCAGCAATTAGCAACAGCCTTCCAGTCCCAACGTCCTTTACGACATGCAATCCAAGAGCGTGTGTCCAGCCACCAGAGGTGGGTCACCAGGCAGGCAGCTCTGCAGGACAGCGACCCCCTCCCCAATCTGCAACCAATCGAATGAAGCACGGGAGTGCTGACCAGATACCCAGAGTGCCTGAGGCCAGTGATGAGCTGCCAAAATCTTAACATCTGGTTCCCTGTAAAAAGTTCTGATTTAAGGGATGTGCCAAGAGGTGGAGGGGGCGGGAGTGTAGTGGCAGGGAAGAGATTGCACAGAGGCAAAAGGGGCTCGTTGCAGGGATGCAGTGGCAGGGAGGGAGTGGCACAAGGGAGAAGTAGGCAGGAGTGGGTTGTTGCAAGGGGCTGGCAGGCGGGGGGGTGTTTCAGGGGGGCTGCAGTCCCAGTGGCTAGTGCACTCCCTGGGGAGGCAGGAGACCCAGGTCTGACCCCCCTGCTCTGCCAGAAGGGGGAAGAGGTTTGACCAGGGCTCGAGGGGAGTCGAGAGGAGGCTAAGCACGAACCCACCACACCTGTCAGGTTTGCTCTGCCTGGAGAGAGAAAGCTTAGAAGAGGGAAGCCCCTGGCACTAGGGGGCAGGCTGCAGGGACAGCTCAGCCAAGAGGAAGCCAGTTGCATCCCTGAGATAGGGGCAGGCTTCTGAGAGAGCTCAGCTCATCCTCTGGTGGGGACTAGGGGGGGCACCCACCACCAAGGGGTTCCAGCCTCTCAGGAGAGGCTTGAAGTGCGGAGCTGGGGGATACGCTGATGGGATGCCCTCAGTTGCCCCTGGGGAAGCTGCTGCCTTGTGACTAAGCAATGAGAGAGCAACTGGAGCAGGGGGAATGGGAGCAGGGTGACCCACCTCCCGGCTAGTTGCCGGAACTACCGGCCCACAGAGTCATTGGCCCAGTGGCTAAACCACTGTTTCCCAGCGGCTAAACACTCACCTCGTCATTGGGCCAGAGCGAGAGAATGCGACGACCGAGTCTAAGTGCAGACGGGGGCCACAGATGCTGTTCCTTGTCTTTGGGTGGGCAAGGTCAGGGATGAACTAATCTGAAGTCTTGACCCTTTGGGGCCAGATCCTGAAGTCCTTACTCAGTCTTTGTTGTATGTCAATAGTCCTGTCTACTAAGTGGCTCCTTTCCTGTCTGGCCAGCCTAACCTGATGACTGATCTTTAGTGTCTCCTGGGGTAGGTCTCTGTATCTGCAGAAGCCATTATCTATCCATCTATCACACAGAGGAGTTCTGCTTGCTCAATGGGATCAAATTCCTCATGGAACCCCTCTGGGCACACGCCGAGGATTTTATAATTAAGGGGCTCAGACGTCTTTTGTGGGCTTTTGTGACTCTACAGATCTGGAAAAGAGCGTGCAATGAGGGTTCGATAGAGACCCTCTTGGGGTGGGCGTCCGAGCGATATTTGTGAATTTGCAGTAGCTTGCTTTGCAGATGTTTTGGAGATGCTAGGGGAAGCTTTTGGAAGACGAGTCCAAGGGTTTGTGATCTGTGTCCATGTGGATATGATCACATCCTGGGATATACAGATTGGTCAGACTTGGTGCATGCAAAAATAATGGCTAGCCGTTCCCTCTCTGTTTGAGTATAGGTTTGCTCTGCTGGAGATCATGTCCAGAAGCAAATGCTACAGGCCAACCATTTGGTGGTAATGCTGCCCCCAATCCGCATTCACTGGCATCACACTGAATAGTGACAGGTTCCTTTATATCATATCTTAGGTCTGGATAATTAGTCACTAACTTTGGGATCTGTTTGAAAGCCTCTTGCGGTTGGAATTTCCAACACTATCCGACATCCTTATCTGGCAGTCTCCTCAGGGTTCCCTGACCCAGGAGAGGTGTGGGTCAGAGACCCTGGACAGATAGTTAGCGAATCCCCCAAAGGGCTGTGTGTCTTGCTCATTTTTGGGGCAGGGCTTGTCCAGAATTGCTTGAACCTTCTCAGAGTCTGGGTTTAATCCCCCTGCTGCTACAAGGTGTCCAATATATGGCACTGCTGGTCAGATTTGTTCCTTACCCGCTTTGAGATCCCTTCTAGGTGCTCTGTGGAGCAGTGCTATCATGTTACAACCACGATCAGCTGTAGGCTCTTGAAGGGCGTCTCCACAACCAAACACACAGAGATGTTTTCAGATTCACTTTCATTTTTTCAGCCTAAATTGCCTTGCGCTGACACACACAAGATTTTTTTTTAATTACCTGGTGTCTCATTTCCCAATCAGGCCCTCAGTGTCAGAGCACTGCCCACCCTCCCTCGGCCTGTCTGTGAGGTTTTTTTCTACCAGACCCCAGTCACAAGCTGGTCTGTTATCAGTTAGCTCCTCCAAAATTGCAAGATTCGCTCTTCAGCCTTCGCTCAGTGAAACTCTCCTATTCTTTCACCTTCTTTTGGTACTCTGTGTAAAAACATACCATGTGATTCATTTTGACATGGAGAAAAGTTCTCTGCAGATTTCTCTAATACAGTTTCACAGTTAGCCAAACTATTAACCACATCAAGTGCTGCAGAACCAGCTATCGGAAGTTACTGTCATCATTTTTGCAGGCCCTGTCACTTTTAGATAGAGAGTGAAGATCTCTTTAAATCTTCTCCAGTTGTTTTCCAGTGTTTCAGTTCAGGTGGCGCTTTTCCCTGCTCCATTCTTCCACTCAGACGCTTCTCTTAGGCCATGGCTACGCTACACATTTTGCTGACGCAAGGTACATTGGCATAAAGCCGTCAAAGTTGGTGCATCGCTTGTGCACGTGCACGCCTGGCTCCTCGAGTCAGCACTGCGCATACTCACCAGGAGCGCTTGTATCGACGTGCAGTGCACCATGGGTAGATATCCCAGCATGCAACCCCCCCCATCCAGTGCACTCTTATGGAAAGTTTTGGCAATGCATGGTAGGGCAGAAATGAGTCGCGCAGGGGTGACTGGGAGCCAGGGGTCAACTTCCCAGCATACAATTGTCTCCATCCCATAATGTCACCTCTATCCATATTTTTCACCTTTTAAAAAACATCACAGGAGCCCTTGTGGCCTCCTCACTATCTGCCATCTCCAACAGAAGCCTGGAGCCTGCGCAGCTCTGCACTATTCTCACGCGCATTGCAAGCACAGGGGGTTAGATGACCCTGGCCATCCCTTCTAACCCTCTGGTTCTATGATTCTATGACACACGACCCTCCGGTTTTTGGAGAGCCGCACGAAGAACCGCATGAGGGGGGAACGTGACGATTCCTTGGAGGATGGATTGCTGTGGGACATAGCAAGAACCAAGATACGGTTGCTGGTGGCGTTCATGGAGCAGCTGCAGATGGTGAAGCGCTGCTTCTGGGCCTGAGAAACAGGCACCGGTGGGTGGGATCGTATCGCGATGCAGGTTTGGGACGACGAGCAGCAGCTGCAGAAACCCCCCCTTCCTAGATCTGCTGAGCCGAGCTTGCCCCAACCTTCCAGCACAGGGACGCCAGCACGAGAGCTGCACCAACTGCATCGTGGAGAAGCGAGTGGTGAGTGCACTGTGGAAACTTGCAATGCCGGATTGCTGCTGGTCAGTGGGAAATCAGTTTGGAGTTGGAAAATCCACTGCGGGGTATCGTCATGCAAGTGTGCAGGGCCATTAATTGTCTCCTGCTACGCAGGACTGTGACTCTCGGCAATGTATAAGACATAGTGGGTGAATTTGCAACAGTGGGGCTCCCAAACTGCGGTGGAGCAATAGACAGCACACACGTCCCTATTTTGGCACCAAACCTCTTTGCCACAGAGGGCATCGACAGAAAGAGCTACTTTCTATGGTGGTTCAATTGTTGGTAATCAATGGGGATGCTTCACCCACATCACCATGGGCTGGTCATGGAAGGTGCATGACGCTCGCATCTTTAGGAACACAGGACTTTTCAGAAAGCTGCAAGCAGGGACTTTCTTTCCCAGTCAGCCGATTACCACTGGCGATGTATAAATGACAATAGTGATTCTGAGGGACCCAGGCTACCCCTGGTTCATGAAGCCGTACACCTGCTAAATTGATAGCACCAAGGAAAGATTCAGCTACCAGCTCAGCAGGTGCCGAATGACAACTGAATTTGGTTTTGGTAGGTTGAAGGGACGCTGATGTGGTTTACACACAAGACTGGATCTTAGTGAAAAGACATCCCAGTGATTATAGCTGCCTGCTGCGTCCTGCTTAATATCTGTGCAGCAAAGGGGGAAAGTTGCTGCTGGGGTGGAGGTGGAGGGGCCGGCCTGGGTTGGGGCACCTCTCCCCTGGCTGTAGCACGTCCGGGGCAGGGCTAGGGCCGGCGGAGACAGGCGGCAGGTCTGGTGCTGGGGGAGAGGCATCTCTCCCTGCTGCAGCCTGAGCATCTCCGCAGCACTTAATAGGTTGCTGCACAGCCAGGCAGCTTAAAGGAAACTTAGCATCACATGTTCCCCATCCTCTTCCTCCTCCTCCGTATACCCGCTGGCCATGCCAGGGGCCAGTGCCTCAGTCTCCTCGGAGGAATCCCTGGTGGTCGGCAGTCGACAGGGGAGTGATGGGGTCTCCAACTCTGGCACATAGCTCTTTGTCCAAAGCGGCAGGGATGTAGCTGTGCACCAGATCAACTGTTGGCCTCCTTGGCCTTCCGATAGGCCTGCCACCGTTTCTTGGCTTTCCTGGCACTGCCGCTGGCCCTTGTTGTACCCCATCTCCTGCCCCCCGCCCGGGGAGATGTCCATGTGTCTATGGCTGGTCTGTAGCTGGGCCCGCACAACTGCTTCTCCCCACAGGCCCCGGAGATCCAATATCTCCTGTCTGCTCCAGCTGGAGCACATCTGGAGCATGGACCCAGCATGGTCAGCTGGGCAGTTGAACACAACAATGGAGAGCTGCTAGGTGTGCTCATCACGCTGGACATTTCCAAAATCTGCAGGGCTTTAAAGGTGCGGCGGTGGGAGACTTCTGATCTCCATGACCCTGGGCAGTGGAGTTCAGACTTGTGACCAGGGCGGTCACTGTCGGGCATTGTGGGACAGCAGCTGGAGAACTGTTAGTGATGACTTAGGTTACGCAGTGTCTGCACTTGTGCTGTCTCGACCTCAACACACTGACCACGGCTCAAGGCTGCTTGGAGAGGCAGCATTACCGTGTCGCTGCAAAGGGGCACTTGCGTGGGTGGGAGAGAATTTTAAGTGAAGACACGTAGGTGGACGCAAGGCAGCTTAAGGCGATAAAACGATACCTCTAGCTTCCTTGGACTTCGCTTCTCCCTGCTGCCTGAGCCACACATTGAGGCAGAGTCTCCATTAAATCGCTCTGTGTCTCAGACCCTGCCACGCCAAGCCATCAATACACACCTCTTCCCCGGCAGGACTGCAGCTAGGGGACCCATCCTCAGGAGAAATGACGGGAACCTCTCCACAGCAATCCTGCCCTGCCCATGAGTCGGTCCCTGGGACTGCAGCACCTTGCGACCAGTGTATGGAAGACGGCCGGTGCACCCACAGGCATTACACTTGGTATGTGGAATAGTGCCCTCTGTCTAACGCCAGCACGCCGTTCCCGCGGCTTGGATTGCCAGGCCTGGCCCCGGACCGCACGTTGCCAGCCTGGGAAGCTGTATTATGTCCATCACTCAGAATCGTGAATGGATTGCACAGTCCGAGGCCCCGTCTAGGCTTTCATACCACTCGCATGGGGGTGGTAATGTTACTGCCTGGCAGGGAGGTACCAAGCAACCCCATCCTGGCCAGATAGCCCCGGAATGGTTCAGCCCCCTCTCCCTCTACATCAGCTCCTGCAAGAAGGGAGGTGGGGGCAGGGCACGAGACGGAGTGAGACCGGGACACACGGCAATGGCAGGGGCTGTCCTGCCATGCAGCTCAGCCAGGCCAGCAGCCTGCCCGCCTCCCGAGCCAAGGGAACGTCTTACACAAGCTACAATGGGCCAGGATTCTGCCCGAAGCTCAGGAATCTGAGCCTCCAGGAGCCTCTGAACAGCCTTGGGCAGCTCCTGAGGCAGGCAGGAGTGACTGCACCTTGCTCGGACCCTGTCTGCCGCCCGGAAGGCCGGTGCTCAGCTAGGGAAGGGGCTCTCGGCTCTGCACTCGGGCAGGCGCCTGCGTCCAAGCCCCTCCAAGCCCATGATGATTTCTCCCACACTGCCCTGCTGCTGTTTCTCCCCAGGGAGTAGAGAGCAGCAGGCCCCCGTCCTCTCCGGTGCCATGAGATCCATGGACTTTCCCACAGCCCTGCCCACTGTGGGCCTTGTCCCAACGCCACTGCACTCAGCGGGCTCTGGGCCAGGATCTCTGCTGGGACGTGAATGCTGACACCGACCCCACGGTCACGTTGAGGCCTCAGTGTCTGGCATTTCCCATGTAACTCCAGGTACAGCCCCACACCTCCACTGGAAGGTCCAGCCCAAATTGACGCTCAAGCCTCAGCTTGTGTAAGACAGTGGGGTTCGTTCACCCCTTCTCCTCTGTGGGGCCCTATAAAGGGCTTCCTTGGGTGAGCAGTCCCAAGCAGCGCTGTGCTCCCCAGGGCCGTTTGCACTCATTCCCAAGCATGGCAGAGGGCTCCTTCTCCCCTGTGTCAGAGGGTTGGGTACCAGAAAAGGCCATTCCTACCTGCCTCTCCTGCTGATCAGACAAAGGACCCCTCCGGCCCCTTTCCGAGGCTGCTTGGTCCTTTTCTCTTGCACGGGGTGAGGGAAAGGGGAGATTACGGTTAGCAGCGGTGGGAAAAGAACTAGCCTAGAGATGAGAGCCATGCTCCAATAACCCCTCAGCCCCGGCTGGCTGCTTAGCCAGACCCAGGGGCGGTTCTCTCTTTCTCCAGGCAGTGATCTGTGGACTCAAGAGGAGCTCTCACGTGGCTACCGTGAGGGCTCTGTCCCAGGCTGAGCTAGCCCTTTAAGAGGGTATCTTCAGCCTCACCTGTGCTGGGGTAGCCGGCCTCCCCAGGTGAAGGGAGGGAGACCAGGGCTCCTGTGATGGGAACATGTGACCAAGAACCAGCTCTGCTGGGCGATGTAAGGGGCAGCCTGAGCTCAGGCCAGGAGGGCTGGATGTGTTACTGCTGGCCCAGAGGCCAGCCTTGGCTCTCGGGCAGAGGGCCTGGGGAATGGGAGCCAGCAAAGAAGTCTGGGGAAGTGTGTGTGTGTCCTGGTGAGTGTGATGGAGCTCAGCGAGTCTCCCTCCGAAAACAAGGGCGGTGGGTGCTGTGATTCCCTCTGATGTTATTGGGGTGGCAGCAGCAGGGTCAGATGCTGGAGGAGGTAAGAGCCTGTTACAAGCTCAAACTAGGGAGTCGGACAGTCCATCCTCTCTCTGTGTCCCCCGCCCCCATTGAACTCTCCTGGCCTCTCTTGGGAAGCAGCATCTCTGTTGCAGTCTCTCTTGTATCTGACCTGTTCCCTGTGGCCCACCCCCAGGGGAGGGCTGGCTTGTTCCCTTCCTCTGGTCTCTGTACCCTCTGCAGTCCCAGCCCTTGTCCTTAGAGTGGCTGAGAGTTATCCCACTCCTGCTCCTAGCATGAATGATACGTATGCTGGCTGTCCCCTCCTGCTGGGGCCCCTAGCTTAGGTTCTGTTGTGGAGCTTCCCATCCTATAGCACCTCTCCCTTGGAATACCCCTCCTCTCCCTGCCCCCCTCCCCTGACTGACACTGGGAAGCCAGCCCCTCCTATCCTTCCCCTTCCTGTGCTAGAAAAAGGATGCAATATGGGGGTGACTGGTTCTGCTGAGTGGGGGAGGAATGGGACAGAGAGTTGGGGCCCCTACTTCCCCACCCCAAAGATAGCTGCTATCCTTGAGGATGCTGGGAGAAAGGGAACGGGGCCCCCTTTTTTGCTGTCTTTAGCTGGTTGTAGGGTAACTACTTAAGTCTCAAAGAAATAAAAGGACCTTGTGTGAAACACATGGAACGCGTGGGTTCTAGCTCCCCACCATTTTTAGGCATGATATGAAGCCATACCTTTGTATCTAGCTGTATAAGCCTTGGCATAGGAACTGCCAGGCTGGGTCAGAGCCAGGGCCCAGCTACTCTGATAGCCTGTCTCCACCAGTGGTCAGGATCAGCTGCTTCACAGGAAGGTGGGAGAACCCTGAGAGTGGACAGCTTCCCATCCGGGGAATTTCTCCCAGCCCCCATCAGTTTGTGGCTGCCTTCTGCCCTGAAATGAGCATTTATGGCCCTAATTTTCATGTTGTCTATGGTGACTGTGGATGTTCCTGTGCATATTTGTGTCCAGTTGTCTGCTGAACCTGTGTATGCTCCTGGCCTTAGTGATATCTTGTGGTACTGAGTTTCACAGGCTAATCAAACGTTAAACCTTGGCATGACTTGGTGAAATAGGGATGTGAGAGGTTGCTGGACAATAGGAAGAGGAGGGCAGTAGCTGCTTTCAGCTCCGCTGATGGGCTCATGGCAGGTCTTTAGTACTGGAAAGTGCCGGCCCAACCCCCTAGGCATCCACTGGGGTGGAGGCAGTGTTTTCCCCAGGAATGGAAATTGGGGGAGGGTGTTCAAATTTACAGGGTGGCGGTCAGGGCCGATGAGGGGTGAGACCATGAGGGTGAAGATGGGCTGTATGGCACCATAGTAAAAACTGAAAAATGTTTCATGACCATTTTATTAGATTTTAAAATCATCACACAAATTAAAGTTGGCTACTCAAGCCTTCTATGAAGCACAACATCTTCATCCTTCTTGGTGTCGTTATAATTTTGCACAAGTTGTTAATAAACTTCTTGAATGCAATGCATTCATCTTTGGTGGCTTCTCGTGTGTCCGGTACTTCCAGTCCTTCAACTGATCTGCCTGATCATGTGAATGAACTAATGGGCATAAAACGGCTTCTTTCAAAACACAAAATTCTATTCAATGATGAAAAAGGATGCTCAATTGTAGCTGTTGTGACTGGGAGCAGCAAGAGATGAATTCCTACTTCTGTCAGCCCAGGAAACAGAGCACAAAGATCGGGTCGAGCCACTAGCGATGATAAAAAAAAAGAAGTTGAAGTCAAATCTTCATTCATTCGTCGTATGATATTCCACTCTGAGTTCAAATTCTTTATTCTGGCCCGAGCACACGGCAGCCCCATGGCTGCTCGTGCCTCACTCCACTCAACTGTCAGTGTTTTATAGGACAGGGGTCTGTAAAAGCTACGTAGCGGTTGAGTAGAATCTAGAAGTTGCTGTTGTAGATTTTTAAGAATCATGTCGGTGTACTTTTTCAGTTGTCTTAACAAACACTTCTTGTCCTCTTCACTTAAGGAGTCAATATAAATGCCTTCATTACTCAACTTCTGGGCTGAAGTCTTTGCTTCTTCCAGTACTTTTTCAAGGGATAGCTCTTGGAGTGATCCAAATGTAGCTTCTGGACAAGCTTTGCTGGACAAAGACCTACTACTGTTGTAACAGATGCCTGGATGGCATTGTTTAATGACCCAAGTGGTTTCAACAGTAGACTTACAAGAGAGAGAGAACGGCAATAGTCTTCTCTGAATGTAGTAGCAAAAGTAATCCACCAGCGTCACTACTTAGCTCCATCCCATCTTGGTAGATACTTTCCAAAGCCAGTAATAATGGCTGGAGTAATTTTAAGACAACAGCCAAGGATGGCTCATGAGAAAGCCAGAGGGTTGTTCCAGGTAGGACTAATTTGAACTTCAGTCCCAGTGTATCTTCGATGTGTTTGAAGATATTCAGTCTTTTTGGACTCTTTTTGAGAAAAGAACATACTGAAGACATTACATTTATAGCTTTTTAAATGTCTTTTGAAGAGTCCGCAGCTCGTACTAGCGCTAGTTGGAGTAGATGGCCTCTGCAGTGTGTATAGGAGAGAACAGGGTTACACTTTTCTCTGAGCAAAGCTTGTGCTCCACCATGTCTTCCAGAGAAGTCTGCAGCTCCATCAAATGCACAAGCAGCCATCTGTTTGGGATCCAACTGACAAGCATTTAACTCTTCTAAGATGTGGGTTGTCACAGATGCAGCCAATCTGTCTTCTATAACTTGAACATTTAGAAATGCATCTACTGGCCTACCCCTGACATCAAGATAACGTACACAATGATTTAGTACTTGATGACCATTTGCATTGGTGCATTCATCAGCCATGTATGCAATTTTTTTGAATGTGGTGAGAGATTTCTTCACTTTTTCAACTGTTGAGTCTTTCACTGTTGCACCGCATGCATCTAGCCAGTCAGTTGAGTTTCGTGCAGAAAGACAGTGAGCATTTGCTGGTCTTGTTCGGAACCAGTGTTCAACTTCAGGATGAACAAGTGACAATGCCCTTAACATTGGCCTCAAGTTTGTAGTGTGTGGTATCTCTTGCTGAAACAGAAAGTATGATGCCACAGCCATGTTTGTTCGCATGAACTGTGTTGTGGCTCCAGCATTCTTAACAACCCCATTAACACTCACCGATGTTGTCCTTGGTCAGTGGAGACTCAGAGTTCAGAGGTGCTTTCACGTGAGTTCACCTCCCAGGTGGGGGCAAGAAGGCACTTCGCTCGTTCCTCCAGCTGCTCGCTGTTCGCTCTGGCCACTGCTGTTCGTTGTGCCACCGTTCACTCCACTGCTCTGTTGCCAATGGCCCTGCACTGTCACCTTCTGCTGCCACTGTGACCTCTGTGAGCTGGTCTCTTGAGGCTCTACCCAGCTCTCAGTGATTTCAGCTGAGCTCTCCGTGGGGGAACCACGCTGCTAGTGCAGACTGGGCCGTCTCTGCCACAGAAACCCTGTCCCACAGCAGGTCTAAGCGCTTAGACTTGATTATCAGTGATTTCAGCTGTAGTGGTCACTTAAAACAAAGACTATCTATGGAGCCTAATCAACTCTGTCTTTAAACAGGGGAGACTCAGGCAGACTATCAAGCAAAACACCCTGTCCCCACCCTCTCTCTTGATACCCTCAATCAGCAGAGGCTAAGTACAGTTCTACTGCCTTTACTCCAACAATAAGACCAACAACATTTCATTATGCCCCCTCCCCCCTGCATTCAAGTAATTTGTAACCCAACCCCAGCCAAAATCTATCACTTGGGCAACACAGCTCTGTCTGCTGGATACCTAGGTAGATTAGGTGTGAATGTAAATACAGCCTGGCCCTGAAGCCTTTCCGGTCCCTCACTAGCAGTTCGGGAGAGCTCCTTTAGACTTTGCTTACAAATTATAATTTGAAATTATTAGGGTGGCCAACATCACTGAAATGAATACACTGACATGGTCATAAACAGCGGTACAAGGAAGCTAGTCTATGTTTCAAATCTATGATACTTTTTCAGATACACGTATGTTATCATAGCCCATATATGCTTTTAAAGTCTGTATTAATGTTTCAATTTCAATTCAAATGTACAAACAATCACTAAATTTGCAACACTGCATGTAACTAGTTCACAAAACTGGTGGGGGGGTGTTAGGGAAATTTGGGGGGGGGTTAAACACCCCCATAGTGGGGGTGTAGGGAAATCCCTGGGTGGAAGTGTGAGCGGGGTGGCTCCCAAGGCCAGAAGCCTTCACCAACCACGGGTGAGGCTGGGCAATAAACGGGGCCAAATCGCCTGCTGTCCAGATCCCGGGCCAGGGACTAGGAATAACCCAGGGCAGAGGCCTCCAGCCCCATTGCGCCTGGCCTGAGCTCCCCCCGCCCCCTCCTGCGCGACCCCAGCCTCTCCTCGTTCTGTTTCCGGCTTGGCCCGGCTCTGTCCCGGGCCAGGCCCGCGCTGCCGCCCCGCATGCGTGCATGGGGCTCTGGCCCTTTAAGAGCCTCCCTCTGTCCTCGGCCCCTCCGGCTGACGTCGAGCGTGAGCACAGCTCCCCAGGAATGTATGCAAATCAAGCCCCGCCCCCCTGGGCCAATGGGCAGCGCCGCGCGGTCCCCCCCCGCCTCGCCCAATGCCGAGCGAGGCCCGCCAGAGGGCGGCCAATGGGCGGGAGGCGCCGGCGCGCGCCATATAAGGAGCGGCTTCGCCATAAAAGGCAACATTGTATCGCTTTATATGGGGGGCCAGCGGCGCGCGGGCGGCGGGCCGGAGCGGATCCCTCTGTAGCGGGAGCGAGCGAGCGAGCGGGGCCAGGCCGGGAGGCGGAGGCGGGGGCCGGGCCGGAGCAGCCGGCGCGGGGCCCATGGCAGCGCCGGCCTGACCCGCCCTCGCTGTCCCTGCGCGGCTCGCTCTCCGCGGCACCATGTTACCCAGCCAGGCCGGGGCCGGCAACGGCGCGGCCGCCCTGGCCCGCGGCTCCGGCATGGCCCTGGCCCGGGCCGCCTCGGGCCGGCCGGGGGCCGGGGCGCCGCGCGGCGCGAACGGCGGCGGGGCGGGGGGCCGCGGCCCTGGCAACGGCGCGGGGCTGGCGGGGGCCCGCTTCGAGCGGGAGCGGGACCGGGACGCGGCGGCGGCGGCGGCGGGGGCCGGGCCGCTCTACAGCGGCAGCGAGGGCGACTCGGAGTCGGCGGAAGAGGACGAGCTGGGCAGCGGCGAGCGGCGCGGCCTGAAGCGGAGCCTGGGGGACGTGGAGCTGGGGGTGGTGGTGGGGCCCGAGGCGGCGGCGGCGGCCGCGGGCTACGGCGGGGTGAGCGGGGCCGTGAGCGGGGCCAAGCCCGGCAAGAAGACCCGGGGCCGGGTCAAGATCAAGATGGAATTTATCGACAACAAGCTGCGGCGCTACACCACGTTCAGCAAGCGGAAGACCGGCATCATGAAGAAGGTACCGGGCCGGGGGGCTCCGGGGGGCCGGGATCCGGGGGCCGGGGCGCGCCCGCAGCTCCCAGGCGGAAGGTGGGGCCGGGCTAGGAGGCCCGGGCCTTTGCGGAAGAGGGGCCCCTGCAGCCGCCGGGGGGCGGGGAGAGGCTGGGGGTGAGGGGGGGTCCCCTCGTGGGGTCACAGCGGAGGGTGGGGGCGGCTCGGGACACGGGGGGGGCCGTGCGCCCCCTTACCTGGCGTGCGAAGGCGTGTCTGGAGGAAGGTGGGGGCCCAGAGGGACCCCGCTGCGAGCCCCCAGGCCTGGAGCTGCGGCTTGTAAAGGTGATGAGGGGGATCCCCTGGGAATATCCGCCCCACCCAGGGAGCCAGCCCCCGGGGTCAGATCGGGTTCCGGGCTAGGGAGCCCCTCGGGGAGGAGTGGGAAAGGGGCACTGGGGTGGCTGTCTTCAGTGACAGCTGGGACTTCTCACCGCTCCCCCTTCTGAAGCAGGGGCCAGAAAATGACTTCCCGTCCAAGACTTTGCTGAGCGGGGTCTGTTGGGCCAGATAAGGTCCTGGCATGGCTTTAAACCTGCGTGGGAGCTAGACTGAGGCTGGCATGCTGGTTGTTGGGGTGGAAGGGGGTGCAGAGTCACCCTTGTGGGATGGAGGCTAAGCCCAGTGTAGGGTTAATAGGAGGGGGTGGCTTTAGTGTGCTGAGATGGGAACACTGAAAATACTTAGAGAGATACTTGGGTGACCAGATATACTGATGAGCCAACTTGGGTGGCCCTTAGGCCCTACTGTAGTCAACATGATTGATGATGATAGTCTCTTGCCTCAAGGAGACCAGTCATATCACAGCTGGGCCAAGTATTGGCCGGGTACTAAACTGCCAACGTGCAGCGCCTAGGGAAATGTGTGTTAACTGTTGGTGACGTTTCAGGGCTCTCCCCAGATCATGAGGAAGGAAGATGTTTTTAAAGGTGTCTAAATCCTGTTTACACACAAGGGGCTAAGTAGTATTCAAAACATTGTTTAAGAAGGATTTGCGAACAGGATGTAAATCCCCACCAGTTTTCCTATTCTAGACCGGCTGTACGCATGGGGTTCAGCGCTAACTGAAACCTTCTGAGAAAGGGAGGGTCTGTACCCCGTGAGAGGGGGTATGCTTGCCATACACACCCTAGTGCTATACCCAATGTAAATGCTGACTGACCCAGCTGGGGAGAGCATTCTAGAGTCCTGACCGTTGCAGAACTCATCTCGATATTTGGCCCAACTGGTCTCTTAGCATGTCCCTAGGAGTGACCGGATGGAGTTTTGTACTGTCTTAATAGATCCCCTCCCTCTGAGTTCGCACCCCCCAACACACTGAGTTATGCTTTGCTGCCCCCCCAAAGTGTTCGCCTAGCCACACTGAGCACATCTCTAGCTCCCTTCCTCGGACGACAGTCCCTCTTGCCCATAAATCCACTTGCCGGTTTCCAAACTCTTGACGTATTTTTGGTACTGAAGTCCAGAACAGAACATGTTGTTCCAGATGCGTTTCTACCAGAGCTGCAGGAGCAGGTCTGTTATTGTCTTGCCTTCACTTGATGCGCTCACATGTGATCTGTCCTACTCAGCAGACTTGCTTCCTAGCCTCGAGATCTTGACTGTAGCGAGACGGGGGAACAACCCAAAAACGCAGTATTGGTACTAAGGCAGTGGCCTGGCCTCTCTTGGAGAGGTACAGGGCAGACTTGGGAAGATGGGCTGTTGCTCTGAACATAATGGTGTGACCCAAGGGATTTAGGAGCTGTTCATCCAAACTGAGGGGTGAAGCACAGAGTGGGTTCCCCTCCTATCAGCTGTCTAGCATCTCCACTTGTGCACATGAAGGTGTGGCCAGCCAAGAGTTAGAGAAGCCTTAGGAGCTGGGATGAGAAGCTCTACGCCAACCCTGGTTGGCTAGCGACTCAAGGGCTCTGCCTAATGCAAGTCTGTGGCCAGCCCCGGGAAGGTCGTTGGTGAGCTGGTGTTACTGAATGGGTGTAAGGTATCACCTGAGTATGGCCGTCTCAGCCAGTCGGGCAGACAGTGTGCCAAGGGGCTGTGCTCATCAGGACTCCAGTGTGAATCCCAATTCCCAGACTATACTGGGAAACATCAGCTTGGATCAAGGGCTCTTTGGCATCATCTCCTCTATCTCAAGGGCTGAGCTGAGCCAGTTGGGGTTTGAACCATTATTGATTTGAGCTGGGAAAGGGGGGTAAGCAGGGATGTCGCAGGTTTGCAGAGGAGACCCAGTTATTTAGGCTAGTCGGGACCAGAGGAGCTTCGGAGAGCCTGAGGCAGGCTGGGAGAACGGGCAAACAGACTCCAGCGTCAGGAAATGCAAAGTACTGGACGTTAGAGGGGGAAACTTGACCTGTTCGTACAGGTTACTGGGCTCTCCTATCAAGTGGGGAACGGGACCTGGGCATGATTGTGGGGAGCTCTCAAAACAATCTAAAAATCGGACCAGATAGCTGAGGAATGGGATGGAAGATGATGCCATTGTACAGGTCAGTGGTGCAGCCCCACATGGGGCCCATGTATAGTTCTGCCTTCGTCTCACCCGGGAGGTTACAGAACAGAGCAGTTTAGAGAAAGGTCAAAGGCCAGGAGGGCTCCTCTCTGAAGAGTGATTCCTTACTGCAGGAAGATGACAAATCAGAGAGGGTGTGACAAAAGTCGATAAACAATGAGTGGGGTGGAGAAGGGAGACCCTTGGCTTACCCAGGTTCAAAAGGGGACTGGGCATCTCTATGGCTATCGCGAATACCCAGGTTGTCACGATAGATCCCTTCCAGAACTTTAAACCTTCTGCCTCAGGGCTTATGCCAGTCTCTGGATGTGACGGTTCCCTGCTGCGTGCCGATGTGTCCTGAGAAACGCTGTCTGTGCAGGGCGCCTCTGGGCCAGTACAGTGTGATTTCCCCCCCTGGGTAGAGGGGGAAGCTGCTGGAAGAGGGTCCTGGCAGCGGATGGGGGCAGAGAGCTGCCTGTGAGGGGCTGCTGTGCCGTGCCGTGGGTGTTGGGGGGTGTCTGGGAAACCTCTGCCGGGCCTGTAACAAACCGGGAAGAATCTGGAGCTGTGGCAGGTTGCCCCTGAGAACAGGGCGGTACCTTGCTGAGTGAGGAGAGTGGCTGGGGGCTGTACCTTTGGAAGCCAGCTGCTTTGATTCTGCAACCCTGAGGCATGCGATGATGATGCTGGGGATGGTCTGGGGTAGTGCACCTGACCGCTGAGTACCTCTGACAGCACCCCCTTCTCTTCCCTGGCTGTGGCCAGTGCCAGCAGGTGCTCTTCCCTGCATGGTGACATGCAGGGCACACGGGCAGGTGATGCCATCAGAGGGGCGGGGAAGGCGGAGTCGGCAGGCTCAGTGGAATCAGAGCCAGCTGCTGATGTGACCTCCTTGAAGTGCTGCTGAATGGTGCTTTGCCCCCATGGGTGCCTTGCCGGGACCCCGGCATGGTCTCCTCCGGCTGGGGCTGCTCTGCACGGCTGGGGCTGTGCCGTATGTTGCTCTGTACGCGGCAGCGTCCGGGGCGGGGGCCTACCTCCTGCAGTACGGTGTTTCTTCCCCACTAGCCTGGTGTGGCAGTCGTGCCGGTGTAACTGATCTGCCTGGCACGGATTTGTTGCTGCTCCCTGTGAGGCTGCACCAGGGATTGCCCTGGTTTGACCTGCTCCGAAGGCTGGGCAGCGGCTGCCTCTGGCTTATGGGCTGGGCTGCCCCCTGGATCCTTGGGTGCTCGTGTGCCTGGCCGTGGGCCTGAGACAGTGCTGCTGCCCCCAGGGTGCTCTGGCGGGGCGGGCAGCTCCCCTCTGCTGGCTGTGGGTGCTGGGGGTGGGACAGGCCCTGTTCCTCTGGCCGGGACTGCGCTGGGGGCTTTCTGTCCCCTTCCCCGCTCTTGCCTGAGTGCTCTGAGCACGGTGGGGAAGGCCAGTGGCTCCCACCGGCTGGGTCCAGGCTAGTGCAAAGGCAGAGCATAGTGCCAGCCACTGCAGTCCCTCTGGGGAAAGCTCTGCCTGCCCGAGTGTTGCCAAAGCACCAGGAGCAGCAATCGGCCAGTTTCACCCAGGGGGTCAGTGTGCCCACTGGACCAGGTGGGCACCTGTCTGGTCCTTGCTCCGCATGCTGGGGCGGTGAGTTGAACTGTCCCTGGTCTGTCTCGCCCGCTCTCTTCGGCCACTTCGGAGGCCGCCTGGGGGAGCAGGGGTCAGTGCTTGGCCTGGCCTGACGCTTCCGTGCCCTGGCAGGGTGCTGGTGCCGATAAGATCGACCGGGGAGCTGCAAACCCCAGCTAGGTCAGGGGAGTAACACAGGCCCCTGTCCGCGTGGCTGGGAATGGGGACATGCAGCTTGTGTGTTCGGATGGTGTTCCCTGGATCCTCTGCGGCAGGGAGGTGCTATTGGCCAGGTGACAAGTGCTGTACCTGGAGCAGCTGGGCAGCGAGGGGGCCGTGGCCAGCAAACGACATGGGGCTCTATGCTGTTTCTGCTCTGGCCTGCTGACCTGGAGGAGGGATGGGCCCCAGCAGCCGTGTCTGGGTTGTGCTGGGTTTGGTGCGACAGTCTCTGCCTATAAGCACTTACTGTCCGGGTTTAGTGTCGGGAGCTCATTTGTGTGTACGCCGATGCAGTTGCTCGTGGGACGCTAGCTGAGAACTGCTCTGTCCCGCTGGCCCCTCGGCCCGGCCCTTGCCCCGCTGGCTGACTTCCATGGCAGCAGGATTTGAGGTGCAGGGCATGGCGGGAAGTTCTCTCAGCCACAGGGTGGCAGGACTACATACCTGCTTGCTCTTGGGCCCCTTGTTACCAGAGACGATCCCAGCCTCGCTCTTGGGCCCCTTGTTACCAGAGACGATCCCAGCCTCGGCCAGGAGAGATGCAGGCCAGACCCCCGCAGGTCACTGTAGGCCAGAACCCTGCTCGCCTCCATCCCTGGAGAAGTGAAGGGCAAGAAGATTGATGGCAGACATCCCTGGCAGCCCCGGCCCCGTGCTGTTGGGCTTTGGGAGTTTCCCGGGGAAGTGCAGGGAGCCTGTGCCCCGGTGTGCTGAAAAATCAGACAGGACCCGCACTGGGTGCAGGTCCTGCTCTGGGGGACAAGGGGCTGTCTCTCCCGGGAATGTTGGTGCTGGTCCTCACAGCGGGGCAGCCCGCTTCCTGCCTGAGCGGGGCTGACTGTCTTGCTCCCTCTCTGAGGCTGCCAGAGCTCTGGCTTTGCTGGGCAGGGCGGATCCCCCGGCGGCTGGCTGCAGCAGGAGGATTGGCTGGGGGCACTTGTGGCCTGGGGGGGTCTGGCTGGTTCGCGCGGTGTGGGTGGAGGGTTTGAAGCCAGGCAGCTCTGGTGGAGCCTAGCTCTCTGTTGCTGGGGCTGTGCGCAGCCATGGGCAGGGGGCATTGGCTTGTTGCTGGTTAGGGCTGTGTGGGGGAGCCCAGAGGCCTCATAGGGCTGGTGCTGTTCAAACCCAGGGAGAGACGGGCACTGCCCAAGATCCTGGTAGCAATCTGGCTGTGGGGGAGAAATGGGGGCGAGGTTTGGACGAGCTCTGCCCATGGCCAAGCCTCAGGCTGGAGGGGGGCGTGCAGGACACTGCGAAGGCTTTGGCAGGAGCAGACAAGCAGTCGAGGCTGGTTGGGGACGCTGTGACAAGAGAGATAAGTGTGGTGGGGCGGTGCTGGGAAGGGCCCTGATACAGAGGAAGCCAGTAGGGTGGTTAGGGTGGAACAGCCGGCCTGAGCGA
This sequence comes from Eretmochelys imbricata, assembly GCF_965152235.1. NCBI lineage: Eukaryota > Metazoa > Chordata > Testudines > Cheloniidae > Eretmochelys > Eretmochelys imbricata. The sequence continues at coordinate 208,388,685 of NC_135574.1, read as the reverse complement.
TGATTTGGGGGGCAGCACGGACATCCATGTGGCCTGGAGGGGGGCGAGGTGGGGCTGTCCAGCTGAGTTCAGCGGTGTATGGCTCGCAGGCGTGGGAGGAAGCAGTGGGGCAGGCTGGAGTTGGCCAAGGACTGGTCATGGCAGTGAGGACAAAGGGGACATGGCGGAGGGCTCGGGGGGACTTTGGGGGTTTCAGTGGCACCTACAGACCTGGACCCTGGTGGGGACCCCGTTGTGCCGGGTGCCATGCAGGGACATAGCTCCAAGGAGCTGGAAGGGGGCATGGGGATGGAGAGGAAGCTCACCCTGCAGCCCCATGGCAGGGCTGGGTCTCCAGTGTCCCAGTCCTGTGCCCTGCCCATTAGCCGGGCTGCCTGCCTGGGCTCGGGGGAAGCTCTGGGAGAGGGTGAGGGTGCCTCGAAGGCGCAGAGAAGGCCAAGGCGTGGGATGCAGGGGGAAGGCAGAGGCAAGTAACGCTGGCGTCCCCAGTGGGGGCAACGCTAGCCCCGGCCTGTGGCTGTGCCCCACGTCGGGTGTCCATGATTGACCGGTGCTCTCTGCTGCCTTGCAGGCCTATGAGCTCTCCACGCTGACGGGCACTCAGGTACTGCTGCTGGTTGCCAGCGAGACGGGCCACGTGTACACGTTTGCCACGCGGAAGCTGCAGCCCATGATCACCAGCGAGACTGGGAAGGCGCTGATCCAGACGTGCCTGAACTCCCCGGACTCGCCCCCCAGGTCCGACCCCACCACCGACCAGCGCATGAGTGCCACGGGCTTTGAGGAGACCGACCTCACCTACCAGGTGTCGGAGTCCGACAGCAGCGGCGAGACAAAGGTAACCCCCTCTCCTCTGCGCTCGCGGGCAGGGCCTGCCTGTTCTCTGCCCGGCGCGGGGACCACCCTACCGCAGGGGTCAGCTCGAAGGCTCCTCCCCTGCCACCCAGACTGGAGAGCTTGCAGGGCCAACATGGGGCTGCCCGCTAGATCTTGCGGGGGGGCTCTGCTGGCCTGGGTGCTGGACCCCCTCCTTCACTCCCTGGCCTGGGCTGCCGCTGGCCCTGCTCCTGTGAGCTGGGTCCCCCTCCCTGTGGTGGGGCTGTGCCTCAGTTTACCTGGGAGCAGGAGCACCAGGCTCCAGAGGATAGTTTCCTGGCCTGGGCTGTGTTAAGCTCAGTGTTGCGGTCCCCTGCCCACCTGGGGCTCACTGGCTAGGAGCTACAGAGCCGCTCTCCCCTCAGTGGGGGTGGGGGCAGCTTGGAGAGGGCGGGGGGGTGGGTGACAGGTGTCACTGCCCCTGCAGGCCCCCCCGTTCCCCCTCAGCCCCTCGCCCTGTTATCTCTCCTTCGGCGTCTCCATGCTCTCACTCTCATTGATAAAAATTTGATTCTGCCTCCATGGCCATATAAGGCCTGGTTTCCCTCGCCAGAGTCCCTGGCAGGGCCCCTCACATTCCTTATAAGCTGCAGCTGTCTCTTGCTTTGGTGCCGGTTTGGAAGGGGGCAGGGAGGACATGGGGAATGGAAACATTTGGCTGCCCGGGCTGTTCCTGCTCTGCTGGCTCGGGCTCTCGCTAGCCCTGCTGCTGGTGGCGTGCCGAGAACGTGGGGCCGTTGCTTTGCCCCTGGGGGCTCCGAGGGGCCTGCTTGCTGGCTGTCTCCCTCCTGGCTTCACGAGCTCCCCTGTGCCGTCCCCGTCTCCCTGCTGGGAAAGGCTCTGTCGTGGGGGGTTGCAGCACGGGGAGATGAGACATCTGGGGACGTAGGCCCCAAGCAAGGGACCACGTGGTGCAAGGGGGGAGGGGGCTGGGCAGGCTGTGGCGGTGGCTGCCAGACCCTGTTGCAGGGAGATTGCCACCCTCTCTTTGGCACCAGTGTCCCCACTCCCCTGGTACTGGTGGGGGTCTCGGGTCTGTGGTATCTCTGCCAGCGGATCAGACCCCAGTGAGACCAGCAGCGGGGCGTTAGTCCCACCGAAATGGCTGCGCCCTGGGCTCGGTGGCCTCCAGCTCCATGGTGGGAAGGAGCAGGCAGGCTGTGAGGGCCCAGTGGGGTGCTGCAGATGCCCAGGCTCTTATGCTGAAAGGACCTGGGGGGCGGGGGCGTAGCTACCTCCTGCTGTGCGCCGGCTGAGCCCCAGTGGGGCGGTGGGTTCGGTGGGGAAGCTCTGCGCTGCATTGGGAGACTCCTGGCCCCCTTTCTGTGGCACTGGGGGTTGGGGGTAGCACACAGGGCTCACTGGCCCCGGAGCCTTGGGCATCCTCTGCTGGGGTGGGAGGGGCTATTGGCACCGTCCTGAGCTGCGGCCACCCCGTTTCCGGCTGTCCCGTCTGCTCCCCTGGAGTCGGTGGCTTCCTGGCTCTACCAGCCACCCATGGGGGGTTCCAGGGCTCTCTGGACACACTACAGCCTGGAAAGGCGGAGGAATGGGGCAGCAGAAGCGGGGACCCTGCAGCTGAGCCCCTGGCGTGGGTGGCCTGGGCCCTTGCTTGGCTGGCAGGCTGAGGTGGGAAGGAAATCCAGCATCCACTGGGATCTGCTAGCACTGGCAGTAAGGGGGGGCTGCTGCAGCACCCCGGCTCGGGGTTGGGGCAGTACGCAGCCTGTTGGCATGCCAACCCACCATCTGCGGCACGGGGCAGCCCCCGCACGCCCCAGCGCTTGCTTCGTCTCACGCCTCGTGTTCTGCAGCCTGGGATCCTTCCCCGCTTGTCTCTCGGCCCCTGCCCCCGCTGGCAGGGTGACGGAGCCGCACAGCGTGCCCAGCCCGACTCCCCAGGAAGCTGAACTGGGACCAGAGTCCTGACGCCCTGCACCGCCACCTCAGGGCTGAGTCTCCATGGCCTTACGGTCCCTCGGCAGCTGAACTGCTGGCGCCAGAGGGGAACTGGCAAGCTGCAGCTGCCCAGCCCTGGAAAAGCAGAAGCGTGTCTGTGAGCGCTCACACTGCAGAGCTCGTGCAATTCCGAGAGCCCAAGGCCAGAAGGGCCAATTGTGCTCATCCCTCCTGACCACCTGTAAAGCACAGGCCAGGCAGCCTCCCCCAGCGACTCTGGCGTGCAGCCCAGAACGTCTGTTGGCGCTCGAGCCGGTCTCTGCCGAAGAGATCCAGTCGCGATGTAAAGTCTCCAAGTGTCGGAGAATCCACGTGCCCAGGGTTAATGATCTTCGCTGTTAGAAGTTGACGTCTTTTTTTCCGATCTGAATGTGTCTAGTGTCCGCTTCCAGCTGTGGGATCTTTTCTGCTGGCAGGGTGGTCCAATCCCGCAAACACAGGCATCTCTTCCCCATCTACACACTTGTAGATAAACTACCTAGCTGGGCCTCCTTCAGTCTCTGGCTGTGAGAGGTGTTTTCAGACCATTCTCCTCCATGCGCCGTGCTGCAGAACCCCCTCCAATTTGTCCACATCTTTCTTTTCATTTGACGGGTGGACCCAGCGTCCGGTAACAATCTCCCCAGTGCTGTACATAGTGATGACCCCCATGCTTCCTACTTCTGCTTGATGTTCCTCTGCTTTGCAGCCAAGGATCTGTCACCATCTTTCCTACAGCGTCCTGGCAGTGGGAGCTGGCATTCAGCCGATTACCAGCCGTGACCCACCCGTAAGTCCCGTTCAGAGGCGCTGCGTTCTGGAATAAAAGCCTCCGTCCTGGGGTTTTGCTCCTCACACGTCTGACCTGGTGTTGGGCTGCATTAACATCCATGTCAATGGAGCCGCTTTACCAAGCGATCCCGAACGCCGAGTATCCCGTTGCCGATTACCACCCACCAAGTTCTGTCGTCTGCCACGTGTTTCCGACACGGACGTCGGATTTTCTTCCAGACTATTGATAAAGACGTAGAATAGCGCTGAGCTGGGTACAGAGCCCCATGGGTCCCACTGGGAACATCCCCAGCTAGTTATTTTCTGAGCGCTGTCAGGAATCTGGGTCTGTGGGCTGCATGGAGGGTCGCATTGGCTTCCGCCAGTCGTGTGGCGCTGGGTCTGCGGACGGGATGTTCGCTTATCACCTGGCCTTGTGATCTCGTTGGAAACGACAGCTGGCTTGTTTCCCACGTGATCCTGTTGACTGGCATTAATTAAGTTGCCCCCCTTCAATTCTCTGCTGATTGATCCCAGTTCCAGCTTTTCAAGGAGTTTGCCCAGGATTGATGCCAGGCTAACCAGCTTTATAGAGCCCTGGGTTCACCCAGTTTGCCCTGGTATAATGTTGGCACAATGTTAGGGGGTTTTGGGGCCGATTCTCTGGCACTCGTCAGCGTTCCTGGGTGCAGCGCAGGCCGGCCTCCAGCGGCAAGTGTGTGGGAGATTTGTGTGCTCTTTCAGTCTCCAGCCCCCTCGCTGCCCCCAGTGGTGGGCCAGCCTGAGTGCAGGTCGCAGCGGAGGCTGAGATGCTCCCAGGAGACAGGGGTGCTCTGTGGCAGCCAGCTCCATGCTTGTGGCTACACAGACCCCGGGGGGGCTGATGGAAAGCCCCAGCCTGGAGTGCGTCCTGGGGCTCTCTGCAGTCACAGGCCCTCCAGGGAGCTGGGCTCCTTCTCAGCACCTTTCTGTGCTGTTGCTGGAGGGGCAGCACCTGGGAGTGGCGGTGGGGACGGGCGCTGCAGTACGGTGCCGGGGATGGCCGAGCCCTCGCAAGCACTGGGCTGGCGTATTCATGCCAAAGCGAAGCAGGGAGTGGGGTTGGTTAGTGCGGCAGAGGTCGGAGAGGGGGGCAGGGGCAGTGCCCTGAGGTGCTCGGGCTGTGGGGAGGGTGCTGGGACTCGTAGCCGGGGGCCGCTCAGGCTGCTCCAGGAGTCTCTGGCTATCGGCTGACTGACCGGGGAGGCCAGTCTCTGCAGCCTGACCGCTCCCTCCACCGGGTGCCCGGCTGCACTGAGGGGTGGTGGGTCCCTGCTGCTCTCCCCCTTTGCCAGCCTCCATTGCCTCTGGCAGTGGGCAGACTGGAGAGAGTCCACCAGAGAACGGTTAGAAATCCTGAGCAAGGAGGGAAGGTTACCGAACTGGGCATGTACTGAGCCTCAAGAAGAGAAGGCTGCGGAGGGACCTGATAAATCTTCGAAGATGCCAAGCGCTGCTACAGACAGGAGGGTGATCTTGTTCTCCCTGCCCACTGAAGGGAGGACGAGCAGTAACCAGCTTCATGCACCACAGGGAGATTTAGGCGAGATATTAGGAAAACTTCTTGTCTGGGTGGTTAAGCTCTGAGCCAGGCTGCCCAGGGAAGCAGTGCAATCCCCGTCACTGGGGGTCTCGAAGCCCAGCATGGGCAACCCCTTGGCAGGCTTGATCTGGGGTTACTTGGCCCTGCCTTAGTGCAGTCTCCCAAGCCTCTTCCCGGCCATGGGGAGCATCTGACCCAGCAGGGGCGTGTGCCCGGGCATGTCTCCAAGCCCTGTGTGCTGGCTAGGACCACACTTCTGTTTGGGGGGAGCGGGGCATCTGGGTTTAATTCCTACCTGCGTCCCTCGCCTCTCTCCCAGCGCTGCTGTGCATACAGCATGTCCCAGCCGGTGCTGTGGGTTATGTTCTCCTTAGATCTCCTAAATTAAGCCTGATGGGGCCTGGCTGGCGCTTGGCTGGGGAGCGGGGGAGTCGTTCTGCTTGTGTATCTTTTCTACCTGGCTGATCCCTGGGCTGGCCCGTCTGAGAGGCCTGGAGCCAGGCACCGAGCCATGTGCTGCAGCCTGGTGTGCCCCTGGACGCTGTCCGGGCTGCCAGCTGTTTGATGAGGGCTCTGCTGCGTGGGAGCTGCCTGAGAGCAGCTTCCAGAGGGGGGCCGCCAGGCTACTGCTGAGCCCTGGGCGTTTGGGGCTTGGGGCTGCCAGTGCCTGCAGCAGAGAGGGAAGGTCAGGCGTGGGCAGCCCCTTCCCCACCAGGAACACCTAGCCTTAAGCAGCACCATGGGGTTGAGGAGCTCCAGGAGCATGTCAAGTCCCGTCCCTTGTGTCCCGCACCCAGCCACCGCTGCCTGGGGGTGAGCTGAGAGCGCCCGTGCTTTGACCGGGGCAGTGTAAATGCGGCCCTGGCTGTGGGAGGGACTGTGCTAGGTGTTAGCGGCTCGCTACCAGCTTCTAGGAGCGGTGGCCAGGAGCCAGGCTGTGTCCTATGTTCCTGGTGTACAGATACTGGAGTGAGGATTCCCATGGCATTTGGGGGGCTGCGAGCAGGCCTGAGAACCTCCCCCGCGTCCTGCATGCAAACGTGTCACGGGCGGCCGTCCAGGAATCCCCAGCCGCAGGTGGGTTGGGAAGTGTCCCCAGGTTAGTTCCCCTGGCTGTTAGCAATGGGCGTCATGTCTCTGGCCTGCTCTCCACTCTGGCATGCAGCCTGTGCCCCGCAGCGGCCTGCAGCGTGGCATGTGGCGCGTGCAGGGGGCAGGTGCCGGGCGTGCTGGACCATCTCTCCTGGGGCGCTGTCCAGCATGGTGCCCCAGGCAGAGCATTTGATCCCTGCAGCAGTGGCAGGCAGCTGGTGACGGGGCTGGGGCTCGGCCTGGCCGGGGCGTGGGTGGCCTGGCCGGGTGCTTAGCCCAGCAGGGCCTGCATGGTGAAGCTGCTGAGTCTGACCTCACACAGACAGCCCTCTGCCAAGGGTGGGAGGCACCTGCGGGGGCCTGCTCCTCACTGATGTGGCCAGGGACCAGCTTGGTGCCTTGAGCTACGCAGGCCCCTGCAGGTGCCTCCCATCCTTGGCAGAGGGCTGTCTGTGCGCAGGTCCTGGTGCAGCTCAGTGGCAGGAGATTTGGCTTGATTCAGCCACGCCTGATGCCGGAACACCCCACTGCGCGGTCACCTGGGGCAGACAGGAGCTCTGCCTTGGCCCTTCTCCTCCCCCCGTAGCTCTGTCCCTCTGGGCTTGGCTCAGCTTGCCACAGGGCCCCCCTTCCTCTCCTGCAGCCTGGCGCCCGCCAGCGAGGGCTGCGCTGGGGTATGTGTGGGCAGAAGGCTCCTGGTCACTGCCGGCCCAAGGGAAGGACACTGGCCTAGGGGACAGTACAGCTGCACCGCCAGGGAGGGTAGGCAGCTGGGAGCGGGAGGTGGCGTGAGCCTCCCTGCTCTTGTCACCCCCTGACAGAGCAGGCGGCTGCAGCCAGGGGCAGGGAGGCAGCCCCCCATCCCAGCCAGCCTCCTGCGAGCGCTGGGGGCTGGGTCAGCCTGCGGGTTCCCTTAGAGCAGGTGGGAGCTGAGCGCTCTGCCCTGTGCCGCTGGCCTGATCCCTCCTGGGCCTGGCAGGGGCAAGCCAGCCGTCTCATGTCTGTCCAGGCCAGGCTGCCAGTACCCCATAACTTCTCTGGGCCTCCGGCCCCACCTGCTCAGTGGGCATGACAGCCCTCTCCTGCCCCACGGGGTTAGGAGGGGAAATAGGGTAACGGTTGTGAGGCCTGATAATTCCCTGCTAGCTAGGGCTCCCTTCACCCTGCCCTGGGAAAGGGGGCACGGGGGCGGGGGGTGCTGAGCCTACTGCAGATGGGTGTGGGATGTGACCCTCCTCGCCCAGCTGCCCCACTGTCCCTGACCTGAGTACATGTTGCCCCCCGGGACCCTGCCGCAGAGCAGGGCAGGCGGCACACTCCAGCTGGGAGCTCCCCCAATGCTCCTCGTGCGGGGGGTGGCTGGGAGGCTCGCTAGCCATTGCTCCAGGCTCTGTGTCAGCAGCTGGCGGGGCTCCCCTGAGGGATGGGCCTGGCCTGGGAGAGCTGTAAGCTGGCTGTGGAGAGCAAGGGGGCAGAGAAGAGGCCTCTGGGTGAGCCCCAGGGGAGGGAGCTGATGGTTTCCTGGTTCTCTGCTGCTCTGGGGGGAGGTTGGCTCCCTGTGGTGGTGAGTGGGGCCAGGACAGGCCTGGCCCCCTTCCTCCTGCTCTGGCCGGCCAGGCACCACTTGTGTGCTGACAAAGGGAACAGCTGCAGTGGCCGAGGGGCTGGAATGTGGCTGGGCAGCAGGTGTGGGGGAGAGGCCGGACATCCCGGAAGTGGCATTGGTTTGGGGTGGCCCCTCCCTTGCTTTGCAACTGACCCGGGACTCACATCTCTCACCTGCCATGTGGGGACGTCAGATCTTGGATCTCCGGCGCCCCTTCTCCGGGACACTTCCAGAGCGCCCCGCTGGCAGGCGGGCCGTGCCCGGCACACGGCTGTGGGAGCCTTCCCGGAGACACAAGGACAAGCTGGCCCCTTCCTCTGTAGCATGGGGGGCTGCTCACTTGCCAGAATGACCTGGGTAGAGCTCACTTAGATGTCTCCCCTCCATTTCAGCGGGCAGGGGCCCTGGCGCACCTGGGTCCCTCCTGTTCTCTGCCAGGGGCACGTGCCGGATTCTAGGCAGGTCAGGCTGGCACGAGGAGTTGCTGCTTCCTTCTGGCCTTGGATTCCATGATTCTCCAGTGCGGCAGGGACCACAGGGTGATTGTGCAGAGCTCTGCCCCCCTCAGAATAACATGGGGCCTGGCCCATTGCTCATTCATCCCTGGTTGCTCCGAACAGCCCCAGCTGCTGCCCGGTTCCCCTGCCGCGTGGGTTGGTGACGTGCAGCATGCTGCCAGTGGGCCAAGGCGCCCCGCCCGGGTGGAGAGTGAGCCTAGGGCATGGGGGCTGCTCTAACTTGAGCTGTTCTGCTGTGGCCCCCCAGGGGCTGTGCATCTGCTGGGGTAGGTGGCGTGCAGCACATGCCAGCTGTGTGCGCCGGGGACTGCAGCGGGGGTGGAGGAGCCAGGGACGCTCCCCGCAGAAGGTGGCGGGAGGCGCACGGGTTGTGAAGGGAAGGGTTTGGAGTTCGCACCGGAAGTTGATCTGTGTGCACGGGGCTGGAATGCTAGCTGCAGTGGCAGGCTCTTAGCAAAGCAGGGAACCTGCCCCCAGAGCCTTGTATGGCCCCCAACCTCTCTTTGGAAATAAATTTGCTTGGCCCCTGGATTCCCCTGCCCAAGAGGGCTGGGAACCACTGACCTGTGCCCAGATGGGGTCCCTGCAGAGCTGGCTTTTGGGGGTGGGGGCTGCCTTGGCCCGGATTCCCCTCACAGCACCTGCAGTGGGCAGCAGGGGATTGTGGGAATGAGGCTGCCCAGGCCAGCCGGGACAGCCCTGCCCCAGGGAGCTGCCAGGCTGGGCAGGGGGACACCTGGGCTTGCCAGCCCCAATGGGTCAAAATCCTGAGGCCAGCCCCTCCCGTTTCAGACTCCAAATAATAAACGTTGAGTTCTCTCACTTTGCCCTCTGGGGGGGTGTGTGTGTAAGGGAATCAGTGCTGGCACCTCTGGGGGCGTGCTTGCTGGGGGGGGGGGGGCACTTGCAGCTCTGTGTGCACGCTTGCTGGGGGGGCACTGGCAGGGGGTGGGGGCGCTGGCAGCCCTGTGTGCACGCGTAATGTCTATACAGTACCATAAGTCTAGGTTACGAGGACTCGAGTCAGCTGACCCATGTCAGGGAGCCCTGGGCTTGAGCATCTGCCCTGCATTTGAACCCCGGTGAAGGATTTTCTGGCCTGTGCTTGGACCTAGGGCTCCTCGTGTCCACACTGCCGGGCCTGGGCCTGAGTGAAACCCACCGTATCCCCAGTGCCTAGCACCCCCCCATCCCCCGCCCCGTCCACTCCTGCCCTAGGAGTGTGGGGCAGCATGGACAAACTCTGCTCCCACTCTGGAGTCCAGATGCCGTGTGCCGAGCTGCTCTGGGGGCTGTCGCGGCCGCGGGGCTGTGCTGAGGAGCCCTGGGCTCTGGCCCGCTGGCAGGACCATGTCCAGGGGCTCCATGGGGAGGATAACCAGGACACAAGTCTCCAGGGCCGTCCAACTATTCAAATGAAACTTGGCAACTCTCAGTGTTTTGAAACAAGGGAGGGGCTGGTGGGCTGGGTTTTTTGTTTTGTTTTTGGGTTTTTTGGTCTGTTTGTTTTGAAGTTTAGTTTCGGAGAGAAAACACACCTCTTTCCTCTTCTTCCCCGCCCAACCTTGGGCGCTGCAGAGCGGTGACGTACATCCCCACGGCTTGGGGTGCAGTGTGCCCTGCCTCTGCCGCATCCCAGGAGACAGACGGGTAGGGGATCCCCAGAAGACGGGGGGGGGGGGGAGTTTTGGGGCTGGCTCCCTCTCACTGCCCTGACAGCAGAGTGGGGACCGAGCCCAGGGGGGGCTGAGATGTGCCATGGGAGCGGGTGGAGGGGCAGCCTACCAGGTGGTGTGAGTTGTGGGCGTTGCTGACAGCGAGCGCCCGGGGGGGTGCAATACCCAGGGTGCACTGCTGTCAGCGTCAGGCAGTGGGGACAGCCCGCCCAGCCAGCTGCTATTGAATCGCTGGCTGATCCCCTGGGAGTATCAGCAGCAGCAGGGTGGGCTGGGTGGCTGGGGTCACTCTCTCTTGCCCTCCCAGTGAGGGGCTGGGGCCAGTGACTTTCCGTGAGTGTCGAGCGCCCCCACTCCCAGCCCCTACACGTGGGGACAGGAGACTGCCGCTGAGATAATGGAAAGTGAATTTGCCTGGCTCCGCTCCGTTATCACATGCTCGTTCTAATTCCGACTGCAGGGAATCTCAGTGCCCTGGCAAGTGGGGATCTGCCACCCAGCCCTCCCCTCCCCTGGGGGAGACAGGCAGGGCGCTCTGGATTGGCTGGGCCTGTCCAAAATGGGCTGCCTTCCCTTTTTTAGCCGTTAGGCAGGCTGTGAATTCCTGCTTTCTGGCAGCATGACAGGCTGGCCGCAGCACGTGGGAGCTCTGGGTCCGCCAGGCTGCCCTCGCTGTGCTGTCCTCCAAACACAAGCTCTGTAATCCTTGGCAGCTGGGTGGCGCTGTCAGCCCGGGGAAGCTGGCGCCCTGAGGGCTGGGGCCCCCGCTGGCGTGTGGCTCGCTGCTCCTCCCGACCTGTGCACAGGGTGGTTTGTTCCGGAGCAAGCTGTGACCCATGCTGGGGCCAAGGCAGACAGACAGGATCTCTTTCTGCCCAGCGTGGGCCCCTGTCAGGTCTGGCTAATTTCTGTCCCCATCTTTGGTGCAGCTGATCTCAAGGTTCCTGTGTAGCAGTGATTCCTTTGCCTCCTGCCCGGGGCTGGCCCCCTGTCCGTCCCTTGTACTGAGTGGTCACGCATCTCTGGAACAAGAGCAGGATAGTTGGTGTTTCCTTTGAGTGTGGTTTGGTTGGTGATTGATATGGCCGCTAAGTACCCGGCCATAGAACAAAGCTGGGTGTGGGGGGAGAACCCTGTGCGTGCTGAGGCGGGGTGTGCCCGGAGCCCCGGGGGTATGCCCAGAGCAGCGGGGTGTGGCAGCATAGTGTGGATTTTTGGTCAGTGTGTTTCAGGGAGTTTGGTCCAATCCCCGGTTCTCACATGGGCCTGCCCCTGGCTCCCAGCAGCTCCCTTTACTTGTTAGCCTGTGTAGCCCCTCACCCAGGGGTTTGGCCGATCCTCGACATCTGGTTGGAGGTGGGGTGTGGATGGGGCTCAAGACCTGGTTTGGTTTGGGGGTTTAGCAGAGCCCTGAGGTCTGATTGGGGGTGGGGCACGGATGGGGCCCAGGACCTGGTTTGGCTCTCCCTCACCTGCCCCTCTCTTGTAGGACTCGCTGAAGCCTGCGTTCACAGTTACCAATTTGCCAGGGACGACGTCGACCATCCAGACCGTGCCCACCACCTCCACGTCCATGCAGGTCAGCAGTGGCCCCTCCTTCCCGATCACCAACTACCTAGCGCCAGTCTCTGCCAGCGTCAGCCCCAACACCGTCACCAGCGCCAATGGGACAGTGCTCAAAACCACGGGCACCAGTGCCGTGGCCTCCGGAGGGCTCATGCAGCTCCCCGGCGGCTTCACTCTCATGCCAGGTGAGTGCACGCCAGGGGTGGGGGGCTCTCTGGGACTGGCACCAGGCCAGTGGGTTGTGGGTGAAGTGAACAGGGCTGCCTTGCCCACAGCGATGCTGGCTGGGCCTGCTCTCTGCCCGCTATCCCTGCTGCCAGGCCCTTGCCCCAGGGGCGAGCGGGGATGGGCTCTTGCTGCCTCCATGCCTGTGGTGGGGAGTGCAGGGATCCAAGCTGGGTCCGTGCGGCTGTGTCTAGGCCTGCCCCTGGGAGGAAGCTCAGCACAAGCTCTGGGGCTGGAGGAGGTGAAAAGAGCTGATCGTGATGAAGCCTTTCTTTCCCCCTCCTTTCGGCAGGTGCTTCGCTCCCTCCTGGGACCCCTACCATTCCTCTCACTCAGTTACAGTCGCACTCGCTGGCCCTCTCCAGCCAGCAGGGCCAGGCGGTCGCGGGCACAGCTGGACAGCTGCAGCAGGCACAGCAGACAGTCTTCCGCTTCCCTGCCACAGCCGGAGGGCAGATTGTGTCTCTGACAGGTCAGCGCTCACTTCTCCTCGGCTTTCTCGTGGGAGGGGGAGGCATGGCCCATGCCAGGCTGAAGGGCAGGAGAGGCTAAGCCTAGGGCGCTCTGGAGGGCAGTGCTTGCCTGCTGGCTGGCAGGGGGCAGTATCCTAGACAAGGGCGGCGCGGGCTGCAGGGACGCTGCAGTCCGTGCTGAATTGATCCGTCCAGCTGGGCTCACACCGCTCTGCAAGGCCTCCCCAGGCAGGGGGCTGGGCACAGCCCCCTAGCTGGAGGGGGACGTCAGCCTGGCAGACTGTGCGTGCTGAGTTTGACCATGGAGACGGGGCCCTGGCAGCTGTGGAAGTTGGTGCAGGAGGAAGGGTGTCTCGGCAGATTGCTGGCCACCCAGGTGCCTCTCTCCAGCCTTGGCGGCGGAGCTGTGTTGATTTTGGGGAGCTGGGAGCTGTGGAGGGGAAGCCAATTGTCTCACTGGGGTGACTGAACCCTTTTAAAAAGAACAGAGACAGCTGCCCCACCAAGGGGGTGTTACAGGAGGTGATCCGCTAATAGGGCGTCAGGCTAGAGGCAGTGGAGGGTCCCTGAACTCCCCCCAGCAGGTAATAGAGACGAGGCAGGGTCTGAAGTGGAGCAGGAATATACTGAGGGTTACAGAGCAGTGAGTCCCCAGAGCCCACTGGACATGCATGGAGATTGGTCTCGTTCCAGATCAGCAGCCGAGAGCAGAAGGCTCTGGAACCTACCGGGCAGGGGCAGAGGGAGCTCCCCGGCTGGGCGCTGGAGTCGAGGAGTTCAAACTGGCAATAGGGTTTACTTGTCACCAGCCGGGGGGATTCGCCATTAGGAGTCAAGGTGGGGCGTCCAGCTAAAAGCCATGCTCCAGTGTCCGGGCGGGATGCAGGAATGCCTGGGCGATGTCCTCGGGCCTGGGCTGTGTGTTTTGAGCTGTTCTAGCACCTCTGTGCTTTGAAACAGGGACAAGGGAGTAGTCCGGGGGCTGGAGAGGTGCCTTTTGCTGCCCCTGTGACCATTTGCCCAGATTCAGTGGAGTTGTAATTCTCTGAAAATTCCCCTTTGCACATGCTCCAGACAGATTTGTTAGAGGCTCAGCAACAACCATCTCCAAACACTCTGTCTGCTCTGAACATGCTCCAGCCCCAGGCCACAGGCTGAGCCGGGCTTTCCCTGGAATTGCTGGGGACCAGACTGAGCAGAGCCGGTCTCTCCTATGCCCTCAGTACCCCCCCGCTGGTGCCCAGGAAGTCCGGAGAGGGAAGAGGAAGCAATTGCATTGCATTGACCCACATGCAATTGGGGGAGGATGGGAATAGAGCAGGATAGGAGGAGAAGGGGACATGCGTAGAAATGGTGGGGCAGGGGCAGGGACAGGAAGGGTCTGTGCCCACATGAGCACACGTCCCTCCAGAGCCTGGTACCGAGCCCAGGATCCCTAAGTCCCGTCACTCCTCTGCTGTCAGCCCCGCTGGCAAAGCGTGACTCTCCCTGGCGTAGAAGATAGCTTCAGTTACTCCGTGTGCTGGAGGTCTGTGCTGTGGATCGAAGGTTCTACCCCTGGAGATGACCCAGGCAGGGCTCAGCGAGGTTCCTGTTGTTTCTGTTTGCTTTTTAAAAACACTGGAAGTCACATAAAACCCGGCGTGAAAAGAGTGGGAGCGAAGCAGAGTCGCGCACTCCAGCCCTGCCGAGTGCACTGCGGCACGTGCTGTGTGGGGCCACACATCGAATGTTGAGGACACAAGGAAATCATGAATCGATTCACCCCTTCCCAGGACGCACAAGGGCCAAGTTCGGGTTGCGTAGGCAGCTGGAGAGCTGGCATTTCCCAGCGTCTTGACTTGGCAAGCGGAACGTTCTGCCAGGGTTGGTGTGTGCAAGGGGCCGTATGTGTCCTCCTGGTTCCAGGTAGAAGCCAGTCGCTAACTGGCAGGGTTCAGAACATCCATACCTGCCCGTTTTTGGTGTCCTGCCCTCTCTCTGGACTAGCTGGTCCTGGCTCGTGTCAGAGATGGGACCCTGGGCTGCTCTGAGCCGGCCTGGTGACTGCTGTGCTCTGTGTGTATCTTGCACAAACCGCACATGGCTCCTTTGGGGCCCAGCAGGTTAGACTGGAGGCCTTGTGCTGTGTCACACGGCTGCTCCCAAGAGCATCGGGCATCTCCTTTAGCATCCGGAGGAGCTACAGAGAGAGCCGGCTTCGTAGCTCTGTCCCCCTCACGACCAGGGCTGCAGCGAGCTTCCCCCATTGGAGCGCAGAGAGCCTGGAGCAGGCTGGCTGCGTGAGGCTCGCCTGTGGCCCTCGCCTGGCTTAGATCAGATGTGGTACCTGCATGTTGTTCGGCTAGCACGTCTCTGGGTGGTGGGTTTCGGCTCCGGCTCAGCACACCCCGGGCTGTGGCCCGTGGCAGGAGGTTCCTAGCCCCACCCCAGCTCGTTTCCTGATTGAGGCAGGGGATGGGATTGCTGCCATGGGGGCCTGGACCAGGAGCCTTTGAGGTAGCCTAGTGAGTAGAGTCCCAGTTGTGAAGGGGTCTTCCAAATCCTGCCAGGGTGGGCATGGCAGGGGACAGAACACACGGCTGCTGGCTAGGCTCCCCCTTGGCCTCTCTGTTGTCTGGGGTAGGCAAGGGCTGCATGCCAAGTGGGGAGGGCCGTGAAGGAGAGGCCCTGACACGCCCCGTCTGTGCGGCTGGCTGCAGGCTGTAATGCCTTGGGGGGTCGCTGACATCAGTCTCCAGGGCTGCTGAGCCCAGCCAGGGAGCGGGCAGAAATCCAGTCAGGAGGTCGGCCTTTCCTCCAGCAGGCGGGCAGGCGCCATCACGTGCATGCAGAGAGCAGCCTCTGCCACTCCCCGTCTGGGGGCAGGTCTCCTCCCTTTACCGTGTGAACATGCACCGGGCCACCGAGTGGGGCCTAAATGCTCTGCTCCCCTTTCCTCCTGCCCTGGGCCTGCAGGCGCAGGGGGGCGGGGGTGTGACGCGGGGTGGCAGGTCCCTGCGTTGCCTTTGGGTGGCAGCGGGCGGTGAAGGGCTCTCCTCTCTCCTCCCAGGAGGCACTGTGACGCAGCAGGTTCCTGTGCAGGCCATCCAGGTGCATCAGGCCCCACAGCAAACGTCTCCATCCAGCGACAGCAGCACCGACCTTGTCCAGACCTCTTCCAGTGGAACAGGTAACCTGCTCCTCGGCGGCTGGCTCGCTGCCCCCGGCCACTAGGCCTGGCTGTGGTTCCCTAGCCATGGAGGGCTGGTCTGCCCTTTCTCAGGGTGTCAGGAAGTATGTCACAAAAAGTGTTGTAGCCAATACGAGGGAGTTCTTTATTATTCTTTGTCCTAACACAGAGAGGTACTGATCACAGAACTAAAAAGGAAGGGTCTCTTAAGTCCAAGTGATCGTCACTTAATCATATTTATAATGTGCAAGCAGAATAAAATACAGACCAGTAATATATATTCTGGGTGCTTTAAAAGAACCAATTTTACAAAGCTGTTTACGATCCACATCAGCTGGTCGGAAGAATTTTATTGGACCCATGTGAATGCTCATTGGGAATCATTTAAGAACATGTTACTAGATGCCCAAAAAGTCTCCGTTCTTTTTCAAGTGCTTGTTCATGTCCATTCCAATCAGGTGTGTGCATGCCGCGTGCACGACAGCTGGAAGATTTTTCCCCTAGCAGCATCCGTGGGGTCGGCCTGGGCGCCCCCTGGAGTCACGCCTTCATGGCGCCCAATATAGGGCCCTGCTGAACCCCCACCCTCTCAGTTCCTTCTTACCACCGGTGACGGCTAGCTGGAACGTCCCTCGCTCTTGTTTCTGCAAGTGCCTTTAGCAGTGAACTATATACAAAATACCACAGTAGTTTTTGTCTTAAGGTAGTAGTAAGCTAAGTTTTCATTGTAGGGGTTTCCCCCACTGCCCGGGCATGCCTCGGTTGCTGGGGTTCAAACTATGTGAAGTCTGCAGAAAGTTGATGCCAAAAAGTGACTCACACACTTCTTGTTTGAAGTGCCTTGGCGAGAGTCCCCGAAAGGACAAGTGCCGCATTTGTAAAGGGTTTTGGCCAAGGACCCTTAAGGATTGCGAGCAGAGACTGAGGCTTAGCCTCGTGCAGGCAGCCCTCCGCCCGCAATCTGATCTCCGCCCTCGATCGGCAGAGCCTGTGCTCAGCGCACCGGCTCCTAGAAAGGAGCCTAAGGACTCCCGACACCAACACGGTGCTGAACAGAAGACTCTTGGCAGGTGCTGATCTGTATCCCCAATGCCCCAGAAATGAGAGGTGAGGGGGCGCTGCCCCCCTTCTAAGCCTAAGGAGACAGTGGCAGGGAGACCTCAGCCTACTTCGGGCCCAGCGCCTCCCAGGGGCTCGTCGACTCCTGCCCCACAAGGGGTCCAGTCGAGTCTGGCCCACTATGTCATGGCTGGGACATTCAACCGCCCTCCACTCCGGAGACTTTTGAGGCGGCACGGGACCTTATTCGCCTGACGGCTTTGCCTTCCCCAAGGAGGGACGAGGCACCGGTGTCAGCCAGGCCACCTGTTCCATCTAGGGGCAAGCCAGCGATGATGTCACGCTGGTCCCCATCTCCGGTGCACCACTCGCCGGCTCCGACCACCCATGGGTTGGGGGGGGGAACCACATCAGTCCCCAGAGGCCTGGCACCGCTCTTCGGCACCAGCCAGTATCGCTCCTCCGTGGTCTACTTTTTTCGGAGTCTGAGGCAGAGTCCTATCACTCAAACAGGTCCAGCAGCAGGAGGTCTAGATCTAGGTGACACTGCCAGCCCCCTTCGGCGCCGTGGCCACCTCAATGGCAACCACCAACTCAGTGGCCCTTTCGAACTCCCGGGGCCTATCGTCAGGCCCAGGGTCCAAGCCAGGCATCGAGATCCAGATTGGCATCAATCACACTGGCATCTGTCCCCCCCTTTGCAGCAAATGGCACTGGGTCTATCTCCGGTGACAAATCCCACACTCCTGCCTGCCACTTTGAGCTCCTCACTGACGATCCCAGCGCCATCGGCACACCAGCCCCACGAGCACTGCGACCCCCTGGGTGCCAAGGGCAGTGACCAGGGCCATGGGCCGGTGTTTTCGTCCTCGTCCTCCCCAGATGAGGCTGTTGCGGGCATGTCAACGGTCCCAGCCTTGGAGGGCAGTAGGGTCCTGCAACGGTTGTTGTGCAGGGTGGCCCAGAACGTGGAGATCCAGACAGAGGAGGTGGTCGGGGATGCGGATCCCATGGTGGACGTCCTCGCCCCCTCTGGACCCTTGCGTATCATGCTGCCACTTATTAAAACTATAAATGAAACCACAAATGCTTTGTGGCAGACTCCAGCCTCCTTGCCTCCCACAGTGAGGAGAAATGAAAAACACTATTTCGTCCCCTCCAAGGGGTGTGAGTACTTGTACATTCACCTTCCACCCAACTCCCTGGTGGTGAGTGCTGTGAACCAAAGGGAGCGCCAGGGGTTCCAGGGACCCTCCCCTAAAAACCAGGAGGCCAAAAAGCTTGACTTATTCAGGAGGAAAGTCTACTCCACCAGTGGTCTGCAGCTCCAGATTGCACAATAACAAGCCATTGTAAGCAGATCCTCCTTTAACACCTGCGGAGTGATGGCCAAGTCTGTTGAGCTGATGCCACCAGACTCCCGTTCCAAATTTAAGGCCTTGGTGGAGGAAGGCAAATTCATTTCTAGGCCCTCCTTGCAGGCGGCTCTTGAGGGTGTGGATGGTGCTGCCCATACCATGGCTATGGGGGTGGCCATGAGGAGTCCTCTTGGCTTCAGGTCTCTGGACTACCTCATGAAGTCCAACAGACCATCCAGGACCTACCCTTTGAAGATCAGGCATTGTTTTCTGAAAAGACAGAAGACTGCACCGTTTAAAAGACTCGATGGCTACCCTCAAGTCCCTGGGTATACACATCCACCACACAACTCAGGCATTTAAGGATGCAACCTCCTCCGTGATTTTATCAGCAAAACTGACAGGATGGCTCCCAGAGGAGGAATAAGAGTGGCAGGAAGAGGCCACACCCATCCTTAGGCCAGGGCTCTGGCCAGACCAAGCCTTCTGGGGGCCAGAAACAGGCCTTTTGAAGGTGCGCACAAGGACAGCGTACCAGATCAAGAATTGGATCTACCCCACCTTACTTTCTCTTCCCGACTATCCCCTTTCTACCGTGCATGGTCCCGTATCACTTCAGACCACCGAGTGTGCCACGCAGTAGAAAGGGGGTACTCTGTCCAATTCTGTGCCCTCCCACTCTTCCATCCCCCTTCCCTCTTCAGGGACCCCTCTCACGAGCAACTCCTTACACGGGAGGTACACTTACGCCTCTGAGTAGGGGCATTGGAAGAGGTTCCTCAGGACTAGAAGGGTAAGAGCTTCTATTCCCAGTATTTCCTAATACCTAAAGCCAAGGGTGGGCTCAGGCCCATCCTAGGCTTGTGAGAACACAACAAGTTTGTGAAGAAACTCAAACTCGTCGGCCTCCATCATCCCTTCATTGGTATGCCACCCTCAACTTGAAGGACACGTACTTTCACATAATGATAACTGTCCCACAGAAAATACCTCAGGTTTGTGGTGAACAGCACTCACTATCAGTTCACAGTCCTCCCGACTGGCCTGTCAACGGCACCTCGAGTATTCACCAAGTGCCTGGCAGTCATGGCCGCGTTCCTGTGCAGGCAGCAGGTACAGGTGTTTCCGTACCTTGACGACTGGCTGATCCAGGGCTCAGGTAGAGGTAAGTTGCCTTCATAAGAGCTTCTTTTGATGAACTGGGACTGCTACTGAATGAGGGGAAATTAAAGCTGTCCCTGGTTCAGAGGATAGAATTTGTAGGGGTGGTACTGGATTCGACACATGCCAGGGCTTTCCTTCCAGAAGCGAGATTTCTAGCCCTGGGTTACATTATTCAAGGTCTCAGACCATTCCCCACCACCACAGTACGGAACTGCCTGAAACTTCTAGGACATATAGCTGCATGTACCTACGTAATACAGTATGCCAGACTCGGACTTTGACCCCTTCAGTCATGGCTAGCGTCAGTGTATCTGCAAGTCTGGGACAGTTTGGACAGGATTGTAACCCTGCCTCGCCCGGTACTCAACTCCCTCCTGTGGTGGCTCGACCCGCAGGTCGTAGGTGCAGGGTCCCCTTCACCAGCTAAATGTCTCACTAGTGACAGACGTATCAGACTTAGGCTGGGGGGCACATTTGGGAGACCTCAGAACCCAAGGCCTCTGGTCTCAGGCGGATCTTGCTCTACACATCAGTGTCAGAAAGCTGAGAGCGGCGCACCTGGCATGTCAGACTTTCTGACGCACCTAGCAGAGAGATGTGTATCAGTCAGGACAGACAACCCCCCAGCGATGTTCTATATCAGTGAACAGGGGGGCGCACGCTCCTCTCCCCTGTGCCAGGAAGCCCTCATGCTGTGGGACTTCTGTGTAGAGCACTCGATACACCTGCAAGCATTGTACCTCCCTGGAGTGCTGAACGAGCTGGCGGAGCATCTCAGCAGGGCGTTCCACGGCCACGAGTGGTCCCTTCACCCAGACGTCGTGACCTCAATCTTCCATCGGTGGGGCTTTCCCCCGATAGACCTGTTCGCCACACAACGCAACAGGAAGTGTCAGCGATTCTGCTCCTTCCTAAGTGACAGCCTGGGCTCCATCGCGAACGCGTTCCTCCTCCCGTGGAGAGACCATCTCCTGTACGTGTTTCTGCCTATCCCTCTCATTCACAAGGTGCTCCTCAAGTTTCGGAGGGAAGAAGCTTCAGTTATATTGACAGCTCCAGCTTGGACCCGCCAGCACTAGTACACATCACTCCTGGAAATGTCCGTGAAAACCCCAGTCACCCTGCCGCTCTTCTCGGACTTACTAACTCAGGATCACAGCTGTCTGCAACATCTGAACCTCGAGTCACTCCACCTCACAGCGTGGAAGCTCCATGACTGAACCTGATGGAGCTTTCTTGCTCTGATCAAGGCTGACAAGTTCTCCTTGGCAGCAGGAAACCCTCCAGGAGAGCCACCTGCCTTGCCAAGTGGAAGAGATTTTCAATCTTGTTGGTGCACCACCATTTGTCCCCGACACTCGCCTTTATGCCATCTTATACTGGATTATCTTCTCCACCTCAAGCAGCAGGGACCGTCTACGTCGTCAATAAGAGTTCACTTGGCCGCCATCTCCGCCTTCCATCCAGACGCAGAGGGACGGTTGGTCTTTGCCAACCGGTTGGTCAGCCATTTCCCTGCAGGTCCGACAGCCAGTCCTGTCTTGGGACCAAATTGAGGTCCCATCCAGACTTATGGGGCCGCCATTAGAGCAGGGAGCATGTCACCAAGGGCTCAATCTCTTATACAAGGTGGCGTTTCTGATAGGGCCCTCCTAGCTGAGGTTATCGCTAACATCAGAACCTCCTTATGCTGTGTTCCATAAGGACAAGGTTTAGCTCAGGCCTCATCCTGCTCTCCTCCCGAAGGTCGTCTCCCAGTTTCAAATCAACCAAGGACATCATCGTCCCCTTCCTGTATTTTACCCCAAGCCTCATTCCAGTGTCAGGGAGCAGAAGCTTCGCTCATTGGCGGTCCGCAGGGCACTAGCCTTCTATATCGAGACAGTGAAGCCATTCCGAAAGTCCGTCCAGTTATTCGTGGCAGTGGTGGACAGAACGAAAGGTCTTCCTGTCTCCTCTCAATGGATTTTGTCATGGATCACGTCCTGCAGCCGGGAGTGCTACAACTTGACGGGGTGCCTGCTCCTTTGATCACTGCACGCTCTACCAGGGCTCAGGCCTCTTCAACTGCATTCCTGGCACAGGTTCCCACCCAGGAAATCTGCAGAGCAGTGACATGGTCCTCTATACACACTTTCACTGCACATTATGCGATCACCCAGCAGCCCAGAGACGCTGCAACCTTTGGAAGAGCAGTGCTCCAATCGGTGGATGACCCCAGCTCCTGAATTTGGGTTTGGGAGTCAGTCACCTGATTGGATTTGACATGAACAAACCCTTGAAGAAAAACCGGTTACTCACCTTCTCGTAACTGTTGTTCTTCGAGATGTGGTGTTCACGTCCATTCCAGTATCCCCCTTCCTACCCCTCTGTCGGAGTAGCCATTAGGAAGGAAGTGGGGGGTGGAGGGTCGGCAGGGCCCTATGTGGGGTGCCATGAAGGTGCAACTCCAGGGGGCACCTAGACCGACCCAACAGATGCTGCTAGGGGAAAAATCTTCTGGCTGTCGTGCACACGACATGCACACACCTGCTTGGAATGGACATGAACAACACCTCTTGAAGAACAACAGTTAAAAGAAGGCGAGTAACCGTTTTTTCCCCAATCGGGGGGAAAAGGGCCAGACTGGTTAAAAAAACTGCTCTGACTTAGATGGGAATGAAGGCAGCTGGTTTTTTTGTTTTGTTTTTTTAATTATATTTGACACGTTCGGTCACAAAGATCCCCTTGGGACTGTCACCTGATGTGCTGAAATTACTTCTGAGTCCCTTTACCCTGCCAGCCTGGGACGTCAGTACCCTGCCTGCTGGAACACAGACATGCCAGCCTGCTGCAACACAGACCCAGGGTCTGGGCCACGCCCCCAAAGCTGCAGACTTGAACTAAAAACAGCTCAGCAGGTCACCTATCTTCAGCACCCAGACACCCAGTTCCCAATGGGATCCAAACCCCAAATAAATCCATTTTACTCTGTATAAAGCATACACAGGGTAAATTAGTAAATTATCCGTCCTCTATATCACTACTAGAGATGCACAGCTGTTAGCTCCCCCAGCTATTAGTCACTTACTCTTAGTTTATCAATAAACAAAAGTGATTTAACTATAAAAAGTAGGATTTAAGTGGTTTCATAGAATATCAGGGTTGCAAGGGACCTCAAGAGATCATTTAGTCCAACCCCCTGCTCAAAGCAGGACCAATCCCCAATTTTTGCCCCAGATCCCTAAATGGCTCCCTCAAGGATTGAACTCATAACCCTGGGTTTAGCAGGCCAATGCTCAAACCACTGAGCTATCCCTTCAAGTAATACTAGACAGAACAAAGTAAGGCACCAAGCAAAATAAAGCAAAAATACACAAGTCTAAGTCTAGTAAATTTAAAACACTGATTGCAGATAATATCTCACCCTCAAAGATGTTCTAATAAGCTGCTTTCACAGACTAGACTCCTTCCTAGTTTGGGCTCAATCCTTTCCCCTGGTACAGTCTGTTAGATCCAGCAGACATCTCAGGTGGCAAGCAGGGGTTTTCTCATGACTGGCGGTCCCCGTTGTCCTGCTACACCCCCTTTTATAGCTTTGCCACAAGTCAGGAATCTTTTCTTTCCTGGTCCCCACCCCTCCTGCTAAATGGAAAAGTACCAGATTTAAGATGGATTCTATTATCCTGTGCCATGGTCACATGTCACTGTAAGACACCGAGTCTCCATTCCCCATGGGCTGGCCCACAGGTACACAGGAAGGTTTGCAGGTAAATAAACCGTTTACAACCAATTGTCCTAGTCAATGGGAGCCATCACAATTCTAAACCACCATTAATGGCTTACACTTTGCATAATTACAATAGGATCTCAGAGTTATACTTCATATTTCTAGCTTCAGATACATGAATGATACATGCATACAAGTAGGAGGAACATAGTCAGTAGGTTATAACCTTTGTTATTATACCTTACAAGAGACTTTTTGCATAAAGCATATTCCAGTTACATCCTATTTACACTCATCAGCATATTTCCATAAAACATATGGAATGCAACATCACGTGTATATTTTTATTTATATGAAAAATAAATGGAAGAAAGGGGAAGTTGATAGAAATGTATGTAAATTAGGAATTGTAAAAAATTGGTAAGGGAAGCAAAGGGACACAGAAATCTGTAGCAGAGATAAGGACAATAAGGAGTTTTTAAAATATATTAGAAACAAAAGGAATCCTGATGATGGTATTGGTCCGTTACTAGATGGAAATGGTACAGTTATCAAAAAATAACACAGAACCCAGAAGTGCTCAATAAATATTTGTTCAGTATTTGGGGAATAAACAGATGATATAGTCTCATCATCTAGGGATAACACACTTTCCATTTCACTAGTATCTCTGGTGGTATTAAATAAAAAAAACTACTAAACTCAAGACATTTTGAAATCAGCAGGTCCAGATAACTTGCATTCAAGAGTTTTAAAAGAGCTGGCAGAGAAGCTTGCTGGACCATTAATGTTAATTTCCAATAAGTCTTGCAGCTCTGCGAAATTTCCAGAAGACTGGAAGGAAGCTAATGTTGTGCCAGTTTTTAATAAGGGTAAATGGGATGACCCTGATAATTATAGGCCTGTCAGCCTGACCTCTATTCCAAGCAAGATAATGGAGCAGCTGATATGATTAATAAAGAATGGTAATGTGATTAGTGCAAATCAGCATGGGTTATGGAAAGTAGATCCTGTCAAACTAACTTGATACCTTTTATTTTTTTATATATATATATATATATAATATATAAAAAAAAGATTTCAAGTTTGATTGATAAATGTAATCGTGTTGACATAATGTACATAGACTTCTGTCAGGGGGTTGACTTGGTATCACACGGCATTTTGATTAAAAAACCGAGAATAATATAAAATGAACATGGCATACATGACATGGACTAAAAACTGGCTAACTGATAGGTCACAAAAATAACTGTAAGCAGGGACTCCTCGAGTGGGTGTGTTTCCAGTGGGGCCCACAGGGATTGGTTCTTGGCCCTAGGTTATTTAACATTTTTATCCATGACCTGGAAGAAAACATAAAATCAGTCCTGATAGAGTCTGCAGATAACACAAAGCTTGGGGGAGGGGTAAATCATGAAAAGAAAGGTCACTGATTTGGCATGATCTGGATCGCTTGGTAAGCTGGGTGGCAGCAAACTGTATGTGTTTTAATATGGCTAATTGTAAATGCATATCTCTGGAAACAAAGAATGCCGGCCACACTTCCAGGATAGGGGCCTCTATTCTGGGAAGCTGCAACTCTGAAAAAGATGTGGGGATGGGTAATCAGTTGACCATGACCTCCTTGAGTGACGCTCTGGCCAAAAGAGCCAACGGGAGCTGGGGACGCATAGACGGGAATCCTGCGTAGGAGCAGAGAGGTTGTTTTATCTCTGTCTGGCACTGGTGTGATCACTGCTGGAATCCGATGTCCAGTTCTGGTGCCTACAGTTCAGTAAGGATTTGATAAATTGGGGAGGGTCAGAGAAGAGCCACAAAAACGATTAAAGGATTAGAAAACCTGCCTTAGAGTGATAGACTCAAGGAGCTCAATCTGTTTAGCTTAAAGAGAAAGTTAAGGGGTGACTTGATGACAATCTACAAGAATCTTCATGGGGAACAAATATTTAACAGTGGGCTCTTCAGCCTAGCAGGCAAAGATCTAACATGATCCGATGGCTGGAAGTTGAAGCTAGACAAATTCAGACTGGAAATGAGGCAAACGACTCACCCAGGGTCGTGCTAGATTCCCCAGCACTGGTGATTCTTCAGTCAAGTTTGGGTGTTTTTCTAAAAGCTCTGCTCTGGGAATGATTGGGGCCGGTCTCTGGCCTGTGCTCTCCAGGGGGTCAGACGAGGTGATCCCAATAGGCCCTCCTGGCCCTGGACTCCAGGATCCCCAAACCCGCAAACACCAAGCGAAGGTCACACGTAGAAGAAATCCCAGCCTGGGAACGCCCGACTGATGCACCCAGCCAACCTGCCCTCTGCTCCGGAGTGAAAGCAGGAGCAGACTGTGAAGTCTTTTAGAAATCCCTGAACTCTAATGCAGGCAATTCACAGCTGGGCATGAATCCTCATGGGCCAGCTACTCCAGGGGTGCAGGGTAGGCCCTGCTGGGGCAGGGGACGTGGGGGCTCTGGGGTGCAGTGCTTGTCCTGCCTAAGGAGTGCTGTGGAGGGACACTGCGGGTGCAGTGCAGTGTGGGGGCTCTGTGGGGACAGTGTGGGGGGGCTGCTGTTCATGGTCTCCTCTCCCGTTCCGCTGACTAGTGCTTGCTCTGTTTTCCTGCCAGTGACGCTGCCAGCAACGATCATGACTTCGTCTGTGCCAACCACGGTGGGAGGCCACATGATGTACCCCAGCCCTCACGCCGTGATGTATGCGCCCACCTCAGGCCTGGCGGACGGGGGGCTGACCGTCCTCAATGCCTTCTCCCAGGCATCCTCGGCGATGCAGGTCTCCCACGGGCAGGTCCAGGATCAGGGTAAGAGGGTTGCTCCCCGTGGTACGCTCAGCTTCCCTTGTGCATGGCCCCCCACCCCCTCCCCACCGTGCATCCAGCCCCCGCCCTGGGGCACAGAGGGGCGTTCCTGAGAACTTTCTGGGAAATGCGGTCACTTGATTCTGGGTTTAAATGAATTAAAAAGCAGGACCATAAAGCAGCGTCTCCGGATGATCCTCTAGGCGGGCATTGTCTGGCTATGTGCGGCTTGGCAGAGCTGGGCAACAGGCGTTTCCTGCAGAGACACATGGACGGTGAATGGGCCATTTCCTTGTATGCGTCCCAACCAAAGGGTGCCCTGCAGAGACACACCAAGAACTGCCCTTTTTAAAAATGGCCACCTTCCCCATTGCTCCCACGGGGAGGCAGGCTGCCCTTAGCAAACATGGCCCCTGTCTCCATTGCCCTGTTCCTCTCTGCCTGCTGGCAGCAGCGGGATCGCCCTCTTCCCTAGCAGTGGGGCCTGGTTGTGCCAAGAGCCACCTGTGACCCCAGGGCCATTGAGAAGGGTTGGGGAGGGCAGCCATTTTGAAAGAGGGCAGCTGTTGAGTGGGGTTGGGTGAAGATTTTTTACCTCAGCCTCTGCCGCAGGAGCAACGTTCTGGCAGGCAGAGCAACAGCAAAAACTGACCCTCAGCCCTAAGAGACTTTGTCAAAACCGACCCATTGCCCCAGACCTGCTCACCAAGGATGGGAGGTGGGGGTGGGAACGCGGGGGGCAGGAGCGGGATTTGGGGAGAACATGGGGGGCAGGCAGGAGGGGGAGGGAGACTTGAGGGATGCATGCCGTGGCACAGGAGGAGCATTTGGGGGGTGCATGTGAGGGCAGGAGGGAGAGGGATTTTGGGGAGCGCATTTGGGGGTGGGAAGGGGATTCAGGGAGGGTGCGCAGGTGACATGGGGAACAGGAAAGGAGGGGGGATTTGGGGGTGCACGTAGGGGGAGGTGAGAAACAGGAGGGAAGAGAGTATGGGGGGGCACAGGCGACTTGGGGTGGACACTGGCTCCTTTGTGTTGCCTTGGCGATGGAGAGCAGCAGGAAGCCCTGCTGAGCTGGCCTGCGTGTTGTGGCCACTTGGTCTGGTGTGGAGCGGGGTGACACAGCTGGTGCGCGTGGCCGAACCGCCTCTCAAAGGCTCGACGGCTGGTATTCCATGTGGCCCAGCCTGCCACGGCATCCTGGGGCGGAGGATCTAAGCGCTGACTCTGTGTGGCAGGTGCTGTCCCCCAGGTGTTCCTGACGGCCCCATCGGGCACCGTTCAGATTCCGGTCTCAGCCGTCCAGCTTCACCAGGTAGGCACAGAGCAGTTCAGTGGGTACCTCGCCCGCGCCTCCCACCCGGCCTCTCCCCCACACCAGCCCTGCGGATGCATGCAGGCTGCTTCCCCTCCCCCCTGGCCGCAGGGATCCCCAGGGGTCACTGGTAACGGGGTGTCCCAGCCCTGCCCTGCTGGAGGGAGGACATGAGAGAAGGCACTGTGCCTGGTGAGCTCTGACCCTGGGACGGCAGGTGCTCTGAACGCAGTCAGCCTCTGCTCTGCAGCGCCCCCAGCCTGTGGGGGAGACTGGCCAGGCCGCAGAGGCAGAGGACCGCAGCTTGGGCCGCTTGGTGGCAGCAGGGGTGGGGGAGTTGCTCTTTCTCCCTGCTGTTCGCAGCCAGGGTTCCCCATCCCAGCCCCGAAGCATTGCTCTGCCGACTGGGGAGGCCTGGCATTGGCCCCCTGTGCAGTGGGTGGAGCTGGCAGGCTGGCTCTCCGGGTTGGCCTGTCCCCCAGGGCCCTGGCTGCATTCTGGGGTGGCCCTAGAGCCGCAGGGCCCGTGACGCTCCCCGGTGCTCTCCTCCCTTCTCTCTCCAGATGGCCGTCATTGGCCAGCAGTCCAGCAGCAGCAGCAGTAACTTGACAGAGCTGCAGGTGGTGAACTTGGACACGTCACACAGCGCCAAGAGTGACTGAGAGGCCCTGTGGTGCCCCGGCCTGGGAACTGCGGCAGCTGCTGCCCGCCGGGTGCCGTCTCTGGCCCGTGGGCTGCGGAGCGTCTCGCCGGCCCCAGGATCGGCAGCGATTCCCTCTCGTACGGACTGCGTCACTTATTTATTGTTGCCTTTTCACGTTTCCTTCACACACACACACGCACGCACACACAGGGCACGGGGTGGAACTGAGCCGGGGCTGGGCTGCGTTCGGACGCTGCGTTTCCTGTGCTTTTCTCACTCCAGCCAAAGAAACTCGCCTCTCGAGGGGAGGGCTCGCCCCGCCATGTCAATAAACAGCCTGCTGTCTGCCCCGGCTCCTTGCTGTCCAACCGGGCATCTCCAGCTGCTGTTTGCCGGGAGTATTAGCACCGAGCTGGGCACCGGCCCAGCGACGTGACGGGAGCAGCCCCCACCGAAGGAGCTCTCTTCCCAGGTCCAGTTCTCGCTCCCCTCTGCCCATGTGCCAGGGAGGGGTAGGGCAGGTCCAGGCAGCTTGCCTTCAGCATGGCCCAGCAGCAGGCTCCCTCCTGCAGACGGCAAGCTGCTCCAGGGGGTGCCCCAGGCTGAGCCTGCTCCCCCTGCCAAGAGGGATGCAGGGGCATCAGCATCTTCCCCAGCTGCTCTCCTGCTGGCAGGGTGGGCTGGCCAGGACCTTCTCTGGCCCAGGTGGCAGCCCCAGGCCCAGCCTGTGTGGCAGAAAGCCCCCCAGCGGTGACAGTGCCAGGCCGTGGGCAAGATACTGCCCTTGCGTGTAGCCCTGGCACTGCGGGGACACAGGAAAGTGAGCCCTTGGCGCAGTCACTACAGCCCCACTGGCCCCGTGCAGTGCCTCCTTGGCCTGGCGGGGGTCCCCGGGGGCCAGGGCGCTGTCCCAGCACCGTCCCCGGGGAGTGGGGCCGGAGGGTGCGTGGGGTTGATGCTGGGAGGAACCAAGCTGGAAGCAAATGGCGGTTTGCATTTCCCATGATAAATGTCTCTTGTTCCACCTGGCCAAGGCAGTTGCTTTTGTGCCCTCTGGACACTAGCGAGCTGCCTGGGAGCAAGGTAACCTGGGCGTGAGTCCCTGCCCTTCCTTCTCAGAAAGCCCTGCAGCCCGTGGACGTAAATCATCTCCGCTGGCTCAGCCGGGGGCCAGCATGTGCTCTCGTTCGGGTGCCAGGGCTGGGAAGACCCAGGGATGTGGCGGCAGGATTGCTGTCTGTGCACCGCAGTGCTGCCTGGCTTCGGCCGGGGGCGCTGTCTGTGGCCGGGCACCGTTCCTGCTGTGGTTAGTGCTTTCCAAAGCACCATTTCAACGGGAGATGGAGAAACCAACTGAAACGTTAAAGGGAAAAACTGCAGGGCCCTGGAGCTGCCGCGCAGCCTGGCCCAGGAGGCAAAAAGGGGGCAGCGCGGATTCCTTCAGGCCTCCAGGAGGGGATATGGGGTGCCCCAGAGGGAGGTGCTTGGGTGGTGTGGACGCCGCAGGAGGGGGGCGGCTTCGCTCGGAGGAAGCGTCCTGTCCTGCTGGGGAGCAGAGAACGTAGGTTGCAGTGAGCGGCTCTTTGGGGCAAGAGGAGGCTGCTGACTCCTTCGGGAACGAAGCCGCTACTGTAACTTTTTTAAATTAAAGACAAGAAGCCTTGAAAAAAAAAAAAGACTTTATTTTTCTAAGTGTTAAACTCAGTATTTATGTAATTCTCCAAGGAATTAAAGTCCAGCTCCTGTACAGTTTTCATGGGGTTTGTACCACGGTGGGGGTGGGGGGTAGGGACAGGAAGGGGCCTTGCTTTTTAATATGTATTGTAACCTTGGACATGGTTCCTCCAGCATTAGCGTTTAAGCTGCCCCCCCCCCCCCCCCCCGACGTGCCCACAGGTGCTAGGCGTTGAATGGGGGCCAGCTCAGCCATTCCTGCCGGTTCTGAGCGCACCTGCGTCCTTTGTACCAGTCTGGCCGCGCTACTGCCCTGGCATGGCCTGCGTGGCGGCAACAGTCTAGCCTCTGGCCCCCAGGGAGCGGGGGGGGGCTGCCGGGCTGGCTCCTGCTGAGATGGGTGCAAAGGGGTGGGGGAGGATGGGGCAGAGAGTTCACACCCCAGTGGGGCAAAAGGGGAGAGGCTGGTGTGAGGCGCCCCAGCCCTTGAGGGCCCTGTCTGGTGTCGGCTGGGGTATGTCTCGCTGCACAGCTGGAATTGGAACGGTGCCCTCAGAGCTGAGGAGGGGACAGGCCTAAGGGGCTGTCTGCCCCTGGCACCCCATTCCCTAAAGCTGCTGTCAGTCTGGGAAACAAGTGCCTCCAGCAATGCGTTTTGAGACCGCTTCGGGAGAAGTTTCCAACGTCCCTGTGAAGCCTTAATTCTCCCTGAGCTGGGCAAGAGGCCAGCACCCAGGCCTGGGTGGGCGAGACGCCGGAGTTTCAGGCTGCTGGGTCTCCTGTGCCCCCGGGGCCGTTCTCTGCCCCTGGCACCCCTCCCGGTAACACTGGCAGATATGGCTCTCTCTCCCTCTCGCCTGCCGCTTTGAGGAGTGGGGTCGGCCTCTCGCTAGCTCTCTCCTCGTGCTGTTCCCTGGTGAGCAGGGCAGGTCCCCTGGGGAGTGTGGACATGCTAGGACCAGTCATTCCTCTTAGCGCTGGGGAGCTCCCCAGAGCCTTTCCTCCGAGCCAGGCTCTCCACTCCCCTCTGTCTGCGCAGCTCCTGGTTCCAAGCAGCGCCTGACCCATTGTGGGGCCGTGTAATGGGGTGGGGCGCAGAGCCCAGCCATGGCTTAGGACGATATGCCCAGGTCTCTCTGTGGTACAGGGCCACTTTTCCAGGCAGCAACTTCCCCCTGGTGTTGCTAACCAGGAGTCAGCCCAGGGCAGGGAGGGAATCTGGAGCTGTTGTCTGGCCTTTCCCCCCTGTTTTTCTCGGGCTGGTGCTGTGAAACTGACCCCCTGGCCAGAGCTGGAATGAGTTGGATTAAAGCCCCCGTGCAAGGTCAGGAAATGCTCCCCCTGCCCTCCAAAGGAAATGCAGGTTAAACGCTAATGTTGCATTTTATTTAAAGTGCGGACTTGTCAGAACACTTGTGTATCAGGGATGAAATGGCATTTATTGTGTGGTGACCTTTTTAGTTCCTTTTATTGATTGTTTTGGGGTTTGTGTGTGCAAGCGTGTGCTTGGTTGTGTGTGTGCGTCCGTGTGTGTGGTGGTTGTGGGGTTTTTTTTTGTTTTTGTTTTTTTTAAAACGTTTCCAGGGTTGTGTTTCTGGAAGGATGTGGAAGTAAT
Organism: Eretmochelys imbricata; assembly: GCF_965152235.1. Classification (NCBI taxonomy): domain Eukaryota; kingdom Metazoa; phylum Chordata; order Testudines; family Cheloniidae; genus Eretmochelys; species Eretmochelys imbricata. The sequence continues at coordinate 208,357,847 of NC_135574.1, read as the reverse complement.
CACAGTACTATGTACAGAGCTTTCTTTTGTATTAAAAAATACTCTTTCAATAAATGTATCATTTGTGCACAGATTGGGTGGTCGTGAGTCTGCTTCTAGGCACTGGGTGCTTAAAGGAGAACAACCCAGGGGAGGGGCTGAGACGTGCATGGTGTATGTCGTTCCCAGTTGTAAGTGACTTCACACAAGCAGAAATGGCTTGATTATAAGTTAAAGAAACAAACTGGGTGCCCAGGCCAGATGGCAAAGGCTGACTCGCTAACACAGCCCTCTGAAAGCCAATCAGCCAACCACAGATTCAATGCCAGCCTCTTCCACGTGTTCTGCTGCACCTGACCTGACAAGTGAACATCTGGGGGGGGAAAAGGTTTAGGGTTGGTTGCCAATGATTTGAAGGTCTGCTCTATGTCCCTTGGGAGCATGCTCTTGGGGTTTCTTGGGTAGGGCTTGTGTGTGGAATTTTTAATAACAAAGCGAGGACGTTCCAAGACACACAACCTCCTTGAAATGGAGTGAAGGCTGGACATATTAGTAACGTAAGAGTAAACCGGGAGGTTGTAATTCATACTAACCCAAGCACCATGCACCCAGGAAACTCAGAGATGAGGCTGCAGTTGAAAGAAATCCTAACTTGTAATGCTCTGGGAAGGCACCCAAACAACCTGGACTCTGCCCCCAAGTCAGGCCATTCAATAACTGCCGTTGTGACTAAGCTTTTTCGTGACTGAGGTTCCAGGTTAGACTAAACTGATTTTTATGGTGACAGTAGGGTTTTTTGCCTGCCATGAGATCACTGCAGGGCAGAGTTGTAAATTTGGCATTTCCTGACTTTTGAGTGCTGGCCTTTGCTCCACATTCTGAACGGAGCAGTTTTTTGTATATAATTTCCAAGGGTCTTTTAAAAGAAACTCTAACGCCCTCACCCCACCATGATCCTGATTAAACCCAGGCCCTTCAGCGTGGCAGCAGAGCCCCTGCCCACGTGAGTGAAAGATTAGGTGTAGTAGCTGCCGGCGCGTGTCGGCTGTTACTCTCGGTGGCCCAGCCACGGGGGAGCGTCTAGCACGCTGAAACAGCGAGGTACAGCGGCAGGAGGAGCCTTGTTTTAAAGACAGTGAAGCTGGGTCTGTAGCCACACTACCTCTCAGAAAGATGCTGCCACAGCTAAGTGGTTGTCTCGCCCATATTAATCACCTGGGGTCTGTTCCCACCATGGCCAAGTGTGAGGGCTACGAGCCACAGACGTTACCTCAGGTTTACGCTAGGCCAAGACCACTGAGTAGGAAAGTTCAGGAATAAATAATTACCGATGCAGTCAGTCAGAAGATATGAGCTGTGAAACCGTAGTCCCCCGTCTGGTGCACTGTTCCTGAACCCCACGGGTAGCTAAGTGGCTGAGGAGCCATTTTGTCTGTGTCCTGACTGGAAGAGAGCCGTGTGGGCTGGTGCTTGTGAAGTACTCATTGAATGTTCAGGGTTTTTGACAGCAGGCTGCAGTCAGCAAATCACAGATGGGAAATGAGAATTTCCAGCTGCTCCTAATTGCCAGATCTGAACTGAGTTACATGGGGCCGGCAAAAGGCTTTTCCCTGACCCCAGTATGTCCCTCTTGCTGAACTATGGAGTCCTGCCGCATATCGTGGAGGAACTAGAGGTCTTCAAAAAGCAGTCTCAAGAATGGTAATGGAAAGCGTACGGTAACTTAATATAGCAGTCTCTACCATACCACCCTACCGTTCTCTGGGTGGACAACTAAAACAAATTCCTGAGCGTGGCTTGTGGCACAGTGATTACACGCACACTTTCTCAGCATGCTAACAGATACGACAATTGCTACTCTCATGTAAAGACCATGGCTCAGACCTCGTGTGTGAAAGTTAGCGTTACATTATGTACATGTGCTAGATGTTAGGTCTTCTGTTTCTAACTGGGTGTGTAGAATTATTTTGTTCATTGGGAAGATTGCTATTTGGATGTGCTTGCGCACTACAGTGAGGAATGCAAGACACCACTCACTGGGTAGCTAGACGGGCTGGATGCTATTTAGAGCCCTGAGGAACCTCTAGAAGAGGAGTGGACAAAAGGCACATGAGGACTGGTCACAAAGGTAAGATGAAAACCAGGAAAGAGGGTATGAAATCAAGGGGTAAATAGAATCGTAGAGAGCAATCAAGGGTAGTGGAGAAGTCAAGGTGGATGAGGACAAAGTGAAGGCTCTGAGATTTAGACAAGTCTCTGGAGATTTTGGGAAGAGCAGTTCCGGTGGAGACCTCATTGGCTGGGTCCAAGGGTAAATAGAGGGGAGGAAGGCAATGGCCAGTCCTCTATGCAGCCAGAGGGTGGAGGGAGACAGTGGGGTAGGTGGAGAGACAAGCAAGGTTAAGGGTAGGTTTTTCAGGATTGGGGGAAACCGAGCGGACAGAGCTGGACAAGCCAGGGCCCAAGAGGAGGATTGGAAGTGGAGAATAGGCCATTAACCTGTGTCAGATCCCGTCAATAGCCTCTCTGAAGAGCAAGGTCTCCTAAGTGCCCATGAACAGCATGATGCCTTCAGACACTTTGTCCAACAACTTTCCACCCATTCCCTATTTACTGTTGTGTTACACTGCCCTGAATCAGGGACCCCAGGGAGCTCAGTTCAGTCCCCATCCAAGCCCATGGGGACTGAGATGTTAGTGGGAGCCTGAACTGTACACTTCAGTGTTTGCAGGATGGGGGATGACTTACAGAAATAAGGAGATTTAATACATTTTCAATTACAGAAGGGAGTAGGGGAGGTGGGAAATCACATGTTACCAAAAGATCAAACTGAATGCTACAGGAATGTACAAGCATTTTAGGTATAGGATTCTTTGAGAGGGCTGAACCCTAAAGGCTCAGAAACTAACATAGCAAATTAAAAAAAATTTTTTTTTAAATGTAATGACTTTTGGGTGAATAACTAATGATTTTTGAATGCTTGTCCTTTTCAGTCTATCTTGGGTTGAATATCTGTATTTAGCAAAAAATTACAGTATGACTTTGTGCCCTTAAGGCCAGTTTTGTTAAAGGTATTAATTTAGGCAGCTAGTGGGATTTCAAAACCACTTAGTTACATTCAATCTTTAATTCCTGTGAGCCTACAGAATAAACTGGTTTCTTTTTTTCATAACAGAGAGCAACCACTGACCACTGGAAAACTAAGTTGTGATAGTACAGTGCAACCAGGAAGTGTTACACTAGGAGTGACAGCAAAGGCTGGTGTGCAGTGTGTGTGGGGGGGGTCCTAACGTGTCTCTTGACGTTCCCAGCAACTGTACATATTTTCAATAATTACAGACTATTAAACTAGACATGAAACAGCACACCGCCATCCAGCTGCACAGTGTTAACACGGGTCAGTGACGAAGTGCTAAAAGGAATAAAAACAGTGTAAAAGTAAACAACGTAAAGGTGTGAAATGCAGTTACAGTGGCATACCACAAAAAACAAAAAAACAGGCCCAGTCAGGCAGCCAGAATCGCTCCTAAGTCTCAGCGACTTGCTATGAGGCTTCATGCAGACATACACGCTGACAAGGGATTCTGCATGCATCCGATGCAGTGAGCTGTAGCCCATGACAGCTTATACTCAAATAAATGTGTTAGTCTCTAAGGTGCCACAAGTCCTCCTGTTCTTTTTGCAGGCAGTGTTGTTGTAACCGGGTCAGTCCCGCGATATTAGAAAGATGAGGGGAGAGGGAATATATTTTATTGGACCAGCTTCTGCTGGGGAGAGAGACAAGCTTTCCAGCTGACACAGATTCTTTGAAACAGTACAAAGCACAGGTGCTGGAACTAGGGGTGCTTGAGGTGGGCGGCTGCTGCACCCCCCTGGCTTGAAATGGTTTCTATCATACACAGGGTTTACAGTTTGGTTCAATGGCTCTCAGAACCCCACTATAAAAATTGTTCCAGCCCCCCTGCTACAAAAATGAATGACTATAGTAATGGGGGGGGGGGCTGTATGGGGAAGATTGGGGTCTGCACGGGAACTGTTGGGGGGCTGTATGGGGAAGATTGGGGTCTGCATGGGAACTGTTGGGGGGCTATAAGAGTGGGGGCTGCACAGGAACTGTTGGGGGGCTGTATGGGAAATGGGGGGCTGTGTGGGGAAGATTGGGGGCTGCACGGGAACTGTTGGGGGGCTGTGTGGGGAAGATTGGGGGGCTGTATGGGGAAGATGGGGGGCTGTATGGGAAATGGGGGGCTGTGTGGGGAAGATTGGGGGCTGCATGGGAACTGTTGGGGGGCTGTATGGGGAAGATTGGGGGCTGCACAGGAAGTGTAGGGGGGCTGTATGGGAAATGGGGGGCTGTGTGGGAAAGATGGGGGGCTGCACGGGAACTGTTGGGGGGCTGTGTGGGGAAGATTGGGGGTGTACGGGAAGTGTTGGGGGGCTGTATGGGAAATGGGGGGCTGTGTGGGGAAGATGGGGGGCTGCTCGGGAAGTGTTGGGGGGCTGTGTGGGGAAGATGGGGGGCTGCACGGGAACTGCTGGGGGCTGTGTGGGGAAGATTGGGGGGTGTATGGGAAGTGTTGGGGGGCTGTATGGGAAATGGGGGGCTGTGTGGGGAAGATGGGGGGCTGCTTGGGAAGTGTTGGGGGGCTGTGTGGGGAAGATGGGGGGCTGCACGGGAACTGTTGGGGGGCTGTATGGGGAAGATTGGGGGCTGCACGGGAAGTGTTGGGGGGCTGTATGGGAAATGGAGGGCTGTGTGGGGAAGATGGGGGGCTGCACGGGAACTGTCGGGGGGCTGTGTGGGGAAGATTGGGGGGTGTACGGGAAGTGTTGGGGGGCTGTATGGGAAATGGGGGGCTGCTCGGGAAGTGTTGGGGGGCTGCTCGGGAAGTGTTGGGGGGCTGTGTGGGGAAGATGGGGGGCTGCTCGGGAAGTGTTGGGGGGCTGTGTGGGGAAGATGGGGGGCTGCTCGGGAAGTGTTGGGGGGCTGTGTGGGGAAGATGGGGGGCTGCTCGGGAAGTGTTGGGGGGCTGTGTGGGGAAGATGGGGGGCTGCTCGGGAAGTGTTGGGGGGCTGTGTGGGGAAGATGGGGGGCTGCTCGGGAAGTGTTGGGGGGCTGTGTGGGGAAGATGGGGGGCTGCACGGGGAAGATTTCTCTGCAGCTGCAGGCACGCAGTCGGCCTGGGGCTGCCCTCCCCGGGCAGAGCACGGTCCCGGGCGGGGCTGGCCCGAGCCGCCCCCTGCAGGCAGCGGGGACCAGCCCCTCGCCTCCCCATCCGCGGCAAGCAGCGGTCCCGGCTACCCAAGCGCCCCCGCGCTCGCCTTGTCCCTCGCTCCGACCCGTAAGCTCGGCGCGCGCCGCGCATGCGCTGCCGTACCCGGAAGCGGGGAGCGGCCGAGGCGAGGACGGGAGCGCGGCGCTGACTGGACAGGTGCCGGGCTCGGGACGCGCCCCTCCCCCCGCGCGGCTGGGTCCGGCCCGAGGGCTGCGGGGGGCGAGTCCGGCCGGGCCGCGCGCTCTGGGGTGTCCGGGCCGGGAGCCCGGCTGCGGCGGGGAGGGGCCGGAGGGAGGCCGGGGCCGGCCCCCGCTCCCGGCCTCAGCGCCGGCCCCCGCTCCCGGCCTCAGCGCCGGCCCCCGCTCCCGGCCTCAGCGCCGGCCGGGCACCGCACAGGGCCTGGGCTGCGGCCCGGGGGCGGGATCGCGGGGGGCGGGGCCGCCGGGACCGGCCCGCGGCAGAGCCTGGAGCTGGGTGGCGAGCCCGGGGGCGGGGCGGTGGCGAGCCCGGGGGCGGGGGCGCGGCCCCGAGGTGCTTCTCGGAGGGGGCCGCCCCGGGGCAGCGCCGGGGTTGCCGGGGGTGACTTATCTCCGGGGGGAGACGGGCGGCAGCAGCCGCGCTAGCCGGGCTCCCCGCAGGGAGAAGCCCTGCGCCGCTGCCGCTGCCGCTCGGGAAGGTCCCGGGTGCGGTTCCCAGCTTGCGGGGAGAGGGGCAGGCTGGGTCTCTGAACCTCTCTCCGGCAGGGGTTTCTGTGGGCTCCCTGGTGCGGTGTCGGAAGCACCCTGGAAGGTCTAACTGATTTATTTGGGCATAAGCTTTCGTGGGTATCTGTATGAAGCGGGTTTATAGCCCACGGAAGCTTATGCTCAAATACATTTGTTAGTCTCTAAAGTGCCCCAAGTCCGCCTTGTTTTTGCGGATTCAGACGAACAGGGCGGCCCCTCTGAAACCTGGAAGGTCTGTTGCTGATCAGTGAACTAAGGGTACTTCAGGAGCGGGGAGGTGGATGTTAATAGGGACAGTTGGCTAAAGCAGCAGGTGGGAGCGAATTGGTAATGGACTTGGAGGGGCACGTGTCAAATCGGATTGAAACAAATCGGTTGGAGAGTCCAGTGAGCCGAGGGCGCTTGAAAGGGTGGTGTGGCAGGCTTGCTTCCTGAAGGGCGCAGCAATGTGGCGTTGTGCTCTCCACAGCTGCAGAGTCCGCGCTTTGTCTCGGAGCTGGGCTCCGGGTTCTAAGTGCTCATTACAATAAGAGTCACCGTGTGGTTGTGAAGACATCCTTGCAAGTGTGAACTGAGTGTAACCAATGCAATGGTTTGAGTCCCTAGACAGCCTGAGGAGCTGTCCCATTCATCTCACTGCCCCGTTACTCTGACACCTCATGGTATTTACTATTTCACTGCTGAGACCTGCAGTAAAACCACTCAGCTATTGAACTTATCACACAATCCTAAAATGCCTGCTGAGGTGCCTAAACCCCCAGCTGTTCCCTACCCAGCTGCTAAAACATCCAGCTTCACCTGACAACTTTTATGAGGCAGTTACCCATTGCCCGCACAAAACTCGCTGGCACATTGTGAACACTGAAAATGTGAGGACAGTGAAGTGAGTGCAATGTAAGATCAGAGTAAATGACATGGGAGCTGTTGTGTGTGATTTCTTTCCCTGTTTCATTCAGTTTCTATTCTGTGTAAGCTATTTGGGGCTAGCACCTTCTTTTTGTTGTGTATTTATACAGTATGAGGCACAAGGGGATCCTGGCCCAGGCCTGGAGCTCCTGAGTGCTACCACAATATATGTGTTGAATACGTAGTGTCATCCACTGTTTAATTCAGAGGAAGCACCCACAGAATCCCAGCTCTGCTGTACCAGAGTGCTGTGGAATCCAGGGACCGTGCTACAGGATTTAGGTCTGGCTGTGCCCTCCCTCTACATCTAGAGAGGAGTCGTGTCTCAGTGTAGCCCTCCTTTGCATGCAGAGGCCTCCCTCTAGTTGTAGAAAGGATGATCATTTCCTTGTGTGATGTCTGCTTGTTGACAGTGACTCAGAGAACTGATCCAGATCCAGCTTAAGCTGCACAATGTTTCTCCTTATTACCAGCTCCCTTGGCCATGAGGGTAAATGATTCAGTCATCATCTATTCATTTCTCCTCACTGTCTGCCACGTGGACTCCATTAACCACTCTCTCAGTGTAAATAATGTAACTTAATACCATGGGTAGTACAGATAGGTGCTTTACATGCAGCCTAGTCACCAGGATCTTTGAGAACAGTGCTATGCACAGCGCATGTCCTTAGAACCTCTGTTCATACTGATAGGAAGTTTCCTGCTGACAGGCTGGTCGCTGGCCCCCAGCCATAAATAAGGCTGCAAGCCGGAGAGGAGCTTGAAATGCAGAAATGGCAACAGAAAAGCAAACTGAGTTTCTTGGTCCGCATGTGCCAAGGTTTCATGTCCATGGTACCTGCTTCAATGTGAGGTGATAGTTTCTTAGTCTGGCTCTGGTGAACCTTCCTGTTCAGTACCAGGAAAACTCAGACTGCATGCAGTTTAGGGAATGACTGGGTCAGTGGGAATTGATTTGTTCAATGAGATTAATTTACTGTATGTGTATTGAACCTAGGAAATTCTGTTAATGACTTTTCCCCTTGGGGAGTGATGGCGGATCTTGAGCTATTTGCTGTACAAACACACACTGAGTGGCAATCTCTGCCCTGAAGAACTTACAGTCCAAACGCACAAGACAGATCAAGTGTGGGAGGGAAAACAGAGGTGGTGACTTGCCCAAGGTGACACAGTGAGTCGGTGGCAGGGCTGGGGGCAGAACCCATTCTCCTAAGTCTCAGGCCAGTGCCCTGTCCATTTGACTGTGCTGCTCCCTGTGGGATGGGCTAGCTGGGCTTTTCCATCACTGGGATGGCTTTTCCAGTGATCTGGCACCCTCTGGCTCCCCCAGTAACCCAGGGCTGGGCCCCAGGTTCATAGGAGATTTAGGTTTGCATGTGGAGCTCTTGCTCATCTCCTGGCGGGGATGTTGCCTACAGAGCTCTGATCTGGGGTGCAGAATGCCAGGAGGCCTGACAGGCAGAGATCTCCGTCTCTAGCTCCCTCTCCTACCAGCTGGGTCCCAGAGGCTCTTCCCTGGAGAGCTCTTGACCAGGGTTCCTAGGTGGCTCATAACCTGCTCCTGCCTCTCTCTGTCTCTGCACAGACGTTCCCCGTCATGGTGGGCGAGAGGAGGAACGGAAACCTGCTCGTGCACCTGGGGCCCAAGCTGCAGGCCCACCCCGAGGAGCTGATCCGGCAGCGCCGGGGCCACGATGGCCACACCGAGTACCTGATTCGCTGGAGCATCCTCAGCTTGGAGGAGGCCCCAGGGAGCAGCACCAGTGCCTCTTCGGCGGAGAGCAAAGCGGAGAACATCCTGATGTGGATGTCGGCAGAGGAGGTTTATGCCAACTGCCCGACGCTGCTGGGCAAGAGGAAGCCCGAGGGGCAACGGGTGAAGGAAGAGAAGGCACCCAGCACGTTCCCTCCGGACGTCACGCTGGACGAGGCCTCGCTGCTGGAGATGAAGGCTGACGTCAGGAACCTGGTGCAGCGGGCTGGCCGGCAGATGGCTGGGCCCACGGGCCCGGAGTCCTCCATCCTCAACACCATCCACGTGCTGAGCGCCTATGCCAGCATTGGCTCGCTGACGGGCGTCTTCAAGGAGACCGGGGCCCTGGACCTGCTGATGAAGATGCTGTGTAATGAGGAGAAGCAAATCCGCCGCAGCGCCGGCAAGATGCTGAGGGCCCTGGCTTCCCACGATGCAGGTGAGATCTCCTGGCGAGGAGCCCCAGAGAAGGGCTGGGCCAGGCCCAGCTGCTGAGCATGGTGTACTGGGGGGATCCTGGAGCTCTCCGGGAAGGGGAAAAGATTGGAGCTGGGTTCCCCCAGGCAGCAGGATCTTCTCGGGGACCCTGTTCTCTTCTGGGTGCCTGGGGAGGAGTTGGGACTGGGTACTGTTTCTAGTATGTGGGATCAAGTACTCTGACAATATGACTGGCTGATGAGGGCCTGACTTGCTCATCTCATGGTTGCTCAGCAGAATGTAGAAATCAGAGGCCTGAATGTGTTTCAAGGTGCCTCCTAGGGAGGGAGAAGTCCTGTAATTGATCTCCACACGCTTCCAAGGCCAGCAAACTCAGCAGAATTTCTTGGGAGGAATGAGGCCAAGCAGTGAGCAGAGTGAGATGCTGAGGACAAGGCATTGGGACTGCACTGCTGTGGGAGACCTGGGTTTAGTTCCAGTCTTCTTTCGTCTGCTGGGGGTACTGAAGAGGTCGGACCACATGCTCATCTACGGTGCTGCCCCGGGCAGACTAGAGCAGCATTCTGGACTCTGAAGCCCACGTTGCTGTGTTATCTGGTGCTCCTTGGAGAATCCCAGTGGAGTTTGGGAGCTTACACAGAATCTTCATTTCCTGCTTGCCATTGTATAGTATTTTATAAGATAAAAACTTAGTGCTAAAAACATTTCCAAGTCTCTTGTTAGCACGTGGCTCAGGGACGTGGATTTTCTGTGTGCTCCTTGGAAGAGCCTGGTGGTTTCCCCATCTGCCCCTCTTCCTTGGAAGGATTTTTTTGGCTCATCCTGCCTCCCTTTCTCCAAGGACAGTTGTTCTTGCTGGCAGTGACTAAGGCCAGGTCTACACTGCAGACCTTTGTCCACACCCCGGAGCGACTTTATACCGACCTAACCCCCGTGTAGACAGCGCTATGTCGATGGGGCAGCTACTGCCTCTAGGGGAGGTGGATTACACTGACGGGAGCGTTCTCTCCTGTCGGTGTAGAAGAGTCTTCACTTAAACACTGCAGTGGCAGGGCAGCATTGGTGCAGCTGTGCTGATGCAGCATTTTAAGTGCAGACCTGCCCTCGGGCTGTGTGGGATTGTTAACCAATCAGCAGAGCTTCCTTCATGCCCAGCCCCAGCTCTGTCCGAAGAGCTCCGGTGTTCCTAACAAAGCATCAAGCAGCAGAAGAGTTCCCACCCTACGGAGTTCCTTACCTTTCATTCCTCCTTCCTGTTTTCCTTCCCCTTCTTTCCATAGACTTTAATTTTTGTGGCACATTTGGTCTGTCTCTGGGCATGAGAACAGCCATTAAACTGGTCCAATCAAAGATACTATCTCACCCACTTAGCAGCTAATATGTCTGGCTTGGCTCCAGAAGGACTGAGGGAGGAGGTGTCCTTCAGGCCAGGAGATCTTGCAGTCCTGGCTAGAGGGAGAGCTGGGCCCTGTTTCCAGACATCCTCCCCTCCACTTCTCTTCAGTTCACTTGCAGCCCCCCCTATTTTGTCAGGAGATAGCAGAGCCTTCCCATCTGTCCATCCCTGCGTCCTCTCAGTGACTTGCTTGAGCTGCAGTGTGGCACCACCTTTCCAGCCGCAGTCCCTTGAGAACTCAGCCCTGGCAAGTGGACCTGTTCTTGTAGCCACAGCCAGCCTGTCACTGTCTCTCTCTCCCATTCCTCTGTGACCCCTCCAGCCAAGTGGGGGAGACAGCTAGCTCCGTGGGAGGACAGTGTCTGGTCCTGTGCAGTTTGATCTGGCCAGGGTACAGTAATAGTACTGAACAGGCAGGTGGAGAGAGACTCTGCCCCTCTCACACAGGGCTCGCGGGCGATAAGAGCCTAAGCAGCTACACTGCAGCAAAACAAGCCCCTTCTCCTAGTTCTGAGTGATCCTCCCAAGAGGGGAGGGCAGTCTGGTTCTGAGCAGGAGACCCAGGAGAGGCTGCTGCCGCGTGAGGGCTTTGAGCCGAAAGCTCTGGAATTAGACTGAGCAGGGGGAGCCTCCTAGGCTACAAGACAAGTGTTTCCTCAGAGATGCTCGGGCGGAGCTGGTTAAATGGAAATTCCACACGCAGGGCAGGAGTTTAAATAGACCAGCTCTGATGGGTTACCCAAGACAAGCTGCAGTACGTCCAGGTCCTAGAACTAGACAGTCTCTTTCCAAAGGGTCAGGGATGCAAAAGATCAGAGTCTCCAAGCAAAAATTTTGAAGCACTGACCTCATCCATACAAACCTCTCTCTCTTCAGAGCTATTACAGCCTGGTGCAGTGTCATCATGGATGAGCTGAAGTTAAATCCACTGTAAAGTTAAATCCACTGTAAAAACTGTAAAGACCGTTTTCCTAACAGCTCACTGATGGCTGCAGTAAAATTCTCAGTGAGGTCTCTGCCTCCCAATGCTGTAGTTTGAGGCCAACTGTGGCTCTGTGAATGGGAAGGGGGCTCCTACATCAGATCAGCTGTGACCTCTACAATCTCAGGGCAATAAACTGTCCGAGGTCACCTTTGTGAGCTGGAGCAGACCTGCAGAGCAGGTGAAATGCCTGCTTCTAGCACCCAAGCCCCCACAAAAGAGAGAGGGCTCCTTTCCCAGAGGGAGTAATTTCTCCTGCCTACAACTAGTAGTAGGTGTTGTAGGCCCAGGATGGGCAGGGCACCCGTTGACGTGGTATCTGGACACCAGTGCGTAGGCACAGAAAAGAGGTAGGTGGCTGGCATGGTAATGTAGCGGGTATTGACAGTACTGTTTCAAGGGGATGCTTCAGAACTAGCCAAGGTTTCCCACTTTTGCTTCATCCCAGTCTCCAGCTTCCAGGGGTCCCTGAAGGCAAATGAACATAGTGGGGAGCAATCTTCCACCTACTCCATCTCAGTGCCGGTCAGTATATCTGTGAAACTCCATCAGAGCTGTGCCCGATGCTCTAAAGACAATGAAACAGTAAGAGTTCCCTGCCCAATGAGTTTCCAGTCTGATGTGCTGACTAGATGTACAAAGACGTGGCTCTGTGCAGGGCCATGTGTGGTGCGGGTGAGAGCTGCTTGGCTGTGGCTACAAAAATATTGGTACAGATCTATGCAAATTCTGTAGAGCAGCTCTCCAGGATATGCTTGTTTACACCACCACTCCCACTAACCCTACCCTCTTGATATACAGGTCTGTGTCTCGCTTCTGTGTCTGGGAGGCAACCTTGCAGCTGCCTGGTTAGCAGCAGGGAGTGGTGGTGCTCATAGCTGGGACAGAACCGAGTGGACACAGCCTTGATGAGGTTATTCCGGGGCTTGCAACTGCATGACAGGGAACGGGCCTGGTATGGAGAGGCCAAGGGTGGTGAGTGATGGAGTTGGGGAAAAGCCACACGGGTGTCCTTCAGCTCAGTTCAGTGAGAGTTTATTAGCGTAACAAGCTCTGTCAGTGTAAGATATAGCCAGACCCCTCAGATCTAACCTGGCTCCCATTGATATCAGTGGAAACAACTGTGGCTCTTTAATTAGCCACTTTGGGGGGATTTTGCAGTGTGCTTGAATTGGGATCCCCCCTCCATCCTGCGCTATCCAGGGGCAGCGGAGACCCCAGTTGTGCAGGCAGGGAGCTATACTGGTGCTGCATCAGGCCATCTCGAATCCTGACGTCTGCCAAGATGATATATGGATAGCTTAAACCAGTCTGACTCTTCTACCACGCCAAAGGGGCGACCCCACAAGGGAGGTCACACCTGTAATCTGCCTTTGCTGTCTTGGGTTATTAGTGAGAAAAGACAATCGTCATGTGCTGAGCCCTTCCTCACCAGCTGCAGGAAGTGCCAACGTGGCACGCGGCAGCTCCAAAGGAGACTGGTCAGAAAGTTACAGGCCCATCAATATAGGGTGATAAAATCCCAACATCACCTGCAAGGCGACCTGCAAAGGGTTTTAAAAAGTGCTTGTGCCTTTTTGGTTGTGTCTCATGTCAAAAGAGGCCTGAAAGGGCTTTTTCCAAAACCAGGGGTTTCCTGTGGCTTGTTCTATTTTCTCCTTACAATGCGAGGAGTGTACATTTTGTTTTTTCCAGGGGACCTGCTGGAGGTCTGAGAGCTTGCGGAGGGTGAGCTCTCTCAATGGAGAGGCAGGGACGTTGAATCGTTAGCAGGCAGGGTTCTCCACAATGCTCCTCGTCATGCATGTGAAACTTTTCGGGGAGCTTGAATAGCAATGCTGTTTCCCTCTCTCGACCACTCCCGAGTCCCCATTTCACTCATTCTCCAGTCAGCCCTGAAGCTGACAGGGCCGGGCTCCCTCATGCCAAACCCGAGGGGGACAGGCTGTTTTGGGAGAGAGGAGCGGAAAGGTCAGGCTTCTTTCGCTGTCAGAAAGCAGCAAAATAAAAGCCCAAGTTTTTTATTTGACTTGGCAAGGTCACCGGCAGGGTGGGCAGGTGCTCCCGGTTCGTGGGTGCAGTCTCGCTTTTGTTGATGGCTTTTTGTTTCGTTGGTTGTTTCGCTTTTGCGGGTGGGGAGCAGTAAACTCCATGGCTCTCACTGGCTCTTCTCCCTGGGCGGGGACTTGGGAAAAGCCTGGGGTACTGCAGGCCTTGGGATCTCTACCGGGCAGTGATAGCCCCACATGTTGGTTGGTTGGTTAGTGGCCACGTAGTGGTTGGAAGGTCCGTGGAGGGTGTCAGATTTGAGTCGTCCAAGGGGGATAGGTGGTCAAGGGGCGTGTTGTTTAGCCTTGCATGGATGATTCCCCTTTCTGGGGCAGAGACGCTCCTGAGGGGCAGGTGGGAGGGAAAGCATTCAGCTGGTGTGTGTTGCGGCTGCAGGGAGTCGGGCCTACGTTCTCCTGTCCCTGAGCCAGCAGGACGGCATTGAGCAGCACATGGACTTCGACAGTCGCTACACCCTCCTGGAGCTGTTTGCGGAGACCACGTCCTCCGAAGAGCACTGCATGTCCTTCGAGGGGATCCACCTGCCCCAGGTACCTGCAGGGCTGGCTAGCTCGGGGGGAGGGGCACAGGAGCAGGGGGCTTCACTGGGTGTGGGCTTGGAGCCTGTCTGGTATGGAGATGGACGGTGTGGTGACAGGATAGAGCTCAGAGGCCTATTGGGGATGGGAGGGATGGCTCAGGATGGCTCAGGGTGGGCAGGATGAGGGGAGGTTGTGGGGAGGGTTGGCTCAGAGGCCTGTTAGGGATGGGGGAGGGGAGGGTTGGCTCAGGATGGACAGGATGTGGGGAGGGTTGGCTCAGGGTGGATGGGCAGGCTGGTGGAGGCCTGTTGGGGATGGGTGGCGATGCCCCAGGACGGCCAGGCGGCCTATCTAGGACAGGGGGGCAAGTGGGGGTGGCTCAGGGTGGGTAGGACAGGGGAGAAGGTTGGTAGAATGCCAGGGGGTAGGTGGCAATGCCCCAGGATGGGTGGGCAGGCAGGGGTGGGGGTGGCTCGGGGTGGGCAGGCTGGTGGAAGCCTGTTAGGAGCAGGTAGCGATGCCCCAGCATGGCCAGGTGGCCTATCCAGGGTGGGTGTGGGTGGCTCAGGGCAGGCCGGGGGTCTGGCTGGGGAGCTCTCATACCGTGGCTCTGACGCCATGTCTGTTGCAGATCCCCGGGAAGCTGCTGTTCTCGCTGGTGAAGCGGTATCTGTGCGTCACCTCTCTCGTGGACAAGCTCAACAGCAGCACAGAGCTGGGCGGGGAGCGGCAGGACTGCACCGTGCCCTGCGCCCACGTCGGGGAGAGGAGCCGCATGCAGCGGGAGTTCGAGTTCAGCATGGCCATGGCCAATCTCATCTCCGAGCTGGTGCGGGTGATGGGCTGGGACCGCAGCCAGAGGATGGAGCTGCTGTCCCTGCAGGAGGGGCAGCCGCGGGTCGTCCGCTCCATCTTCCAGCCCAAGGCTCCCGCCTGCGCCGCTGTCCAGGTCCCTCTGGTCACGCCAAAGCCCTCGCCGCGCAAAAAGCAGGGCCCCGGGTTCTTGACTTTGTCCGACTTTGCCAGGCGCAGCAGCTACGTGGAGTACGTTCAGGAGAGCCTCAAGCCGGGGATGATGGTGCGGATGATGGAAGACTACGAGGAGATCAGCGCTGGGGATGAGGGCGAGTTCCGCCAGAGCAATAACGGGATGCCCCCCGTGCAGGTGAGTGCCCGAGGAATGGAGGAGAGTGGGACTGGCAGAGAGGAAGGGAGGAGGGTGAAACAGTGCGAGTGGCGTTGGTTCCCATTCTTCCTGGTAAAATGTCCCTGCCCCTGAGAGCTCCGGTCCCAGGTGTGTTTGGCTTGGACTCTCTGTAGCTGGCTTCCTTTGATCCACAAACAGGCCGTGCTCCTCTGGCCAGGGGTGAACAGGTTCTTCATCCACACTCTTCCCCTTTAGGAGAGCTGGCCGCAAGTGAGAGTCCGGTCTGAGGGGCTCCCTTCGCAATATGCGTGTGCGGAGCAGCATGGGCTTGGTGCAAGGTCAGAGCTGCAGACAGCCCACCTGGAAGAAGGGCCCATGGCCTGGTTTACCTTCTGCACCGCCAGAGTTGCTTGCTAAATTCTCTCACTGTTACGTACCCTCACTGCCTTCAGCTCCTGTCCTGACACATGTGCCCGTTCAGCACAGGCTAATCGTGTTGCACAGGAGTCCTTACGGAGGGCGTTGTTTGAAGACAATGGTTGGGTCCCCTGGTTACAGGTCCACCCAGGGGACCTATGACCACAAAGGCCTGTTCCCTTGAGCGGTCGGCTGGGCTGGGCTGGGCCCACCGCCTCTCCTCTTTGGGTGGGCTCAGCCCCCCAGCTCCTTGTCTTCAGCCAGGTCCAAAGGGAGCACTTGGTTCTTCTCTGCTCGCTGCTGAATCTTTGTTTTGAGGGACCTGCTGTTGATACTGCCCCAGCAGAGCGTGGATGGTGGGACAGCAGCAAGGGCCCTCCGGAGTCCCTGTGGGGATGCAGTTGGCAGAGAGACCCCAGAGCGGTGGGTTTTAGAGAACAGCCTATTAGGATGAATGAAAGGACTCTCACCTCTAGAGCCAGGACTGGATTGAGGCATTCCATGGCCATATGCGTATCACGATGTGAGGGGGGAGCAGGGGCAGGCATGGCTCCTCCCCTGCACTGTGGCCCTGCCCTCCAAGTTGAGTAACAAGGAACCCCTTCGTCCCCCTGAAGAGGCAGGGGCAGTAGCACAGGGTCCCTTCTCTCCCTGCCCGCGGGACTGGCAGGGGTGGCAGCTAGGGTGCCTCTGCAGGAGTGGGTGAACTGGGTTCATTGCACTCTGCTTCCCCCTTTGCTTGGAGCTTGCTGCTGGGGTGGTGTTGGGGGCAGGG
The DNA here is from genome assembly GCF_965152235.1 of Eretmochelys imbricata. NCBI lineage: Eukaryota > Metazoa > Chordata > Testudines > Cheloniidae > Eretmochelys > Eretmochelys imbricata. Next base: position 208,341,462 of record NC_135574.1, on the reverse strand, counting down.
GGAGAGCAGTGGGGCTGGCGTTTTCCCCCCTTAGGATGTGTGGAGCAAGCTCTCTGCAGATGCAGGCAGGTGTTGCTGCATCAGTCCCAGTCAGGTCACGTTTTTAAACTTTGCCTCGCATCCATGAAGGCTGGAAAGATTTTAAAAGGAGAGCTGAGGATTGTGCTTTAATCACATCACTCCTGGATCTGGTACCCTCGGCATGAGCTTACAGTGCCTCTGCCTTATTCTGTCCCTGCTTGGAGCTTTTGTTACAGGCTGTCCCTGCACTGATTACTCAAGCCATGTCTTTGAGCTTTTCTTCCCAACCCCAAGGGCTAGTGCTAACTTTTTTCCAGATCAGGGTTTGACTGTGCTGTCGTTGTGTGGTCCATGAGCCAGGGATCTAGGCACTTGCTTGTTGTGTTTCTGCCTTAATGGAGTCCAGGATTGCACAGCTTATACCTAAGGGCGTAACGGTGGTGATGCATAAATTAGAAATTCTATCTTGGCTGTTGGATGCCCAAGGGAAGAGTGTGGAACTGTCCTTTAGAAAAATAACATATGAACAAACTGAGCACAGTTGATCCTGAAATCAGATGCAAATATGAAGTCTTGGGGACAGTTTAGTCACTTCAGGTTTGAATGGTCTCTTTGGTCTGGGTTGGACGCATGGGGGCCTTGCCCACGTGAGGCTCCCTTCTGTAACTGTATAGGCCTCTGGCTGTCTCTGGTCACACAGTCTACAGCCTTTAGGAAATGCCCTTTGTTTGTTACTGTGCCATGGCGTGTTTTAGTGGCTCACGTTACTGAGCTGTCTCCTGAAGCATCCCTATTTACCTCTTCCTATCGTTACAGTTCCCCTGGCCTCCTGGGATCTGACTTACATTTTCTGTAAGTCTTGTCTTGCAGCTTTATGAATGATTTCCTTTTCTGTCAGTAATGATGGTTCCCTCTTTTGTGATGCCCTGAGCTGGATGAGTGAGTTCCAGGTGCTGATGGCTAATCCATCACTTCCTGGATAAAATGGCACCTCATCTGCCCTTGCAGATTCACCCCAAAACTGTCAGTGGCACGGTCATCGGTTTCCCTTCTATGTGCTTTCCGCTATGGCAACTTACGCCAGTTAAGGACAAAACCTTCTCGGTTGCTGTCTTGCCTCTTGTCGCCCAAGGGACTCTGTTGTTGTGCACAGGTGGCTGAAGTGTTTAGTGCTTTGAAGCCTGCTGCAAGGAGGGTCAGGTTGGGGCCTATTCCACAACTTCGTTGTCGCTGTGTAAAGGCCTGATCTGTGCCCTAAGGGAGCTTGCAGTCTGACTTGGACACCTGGGGTCCTTAGTGGATTCCACACCTAGCGTTGGTGGGAGGCTTTGAAAAAGGGTGTTTTGGAAGAGTGTCCAATTCTGAAACCTGCCGTGCGGTTTCTGGTGCTCCTTGTGTCCCTTTCAAGCAAGGCTCTGTGCACTCTGGTGCGAGCTGGACACAATCTGTAGTCAGACCTCCGCGCTGTGTGATGCATCGGTGCAGCACGTTGGATGTTCTGTGGCAGCCTCAGAGAAATTCCATCATGAACGGTTTCACTGAATGGAAGATTCACAGATTCAGAGTATCTGCCTTACTTAATTTCCTCTTTGGGGACTGTCACCTTGTCGTGTTGAAGGGGCTTGCATGTTCCAGTGATCCTCAGAGCTAAGTTGTCGGGAGCTTCATGTTCCCGGTAGAGTCTCTCAAGACGAACAGGTCTGAGGGGAGGTCCCAGACAAAGCACAGTCCAATTCCCTAAGTCCTCAATGGTGGATCAGGCGTAAGAGGGTCCTCGGATCTCAACAGGTGTGAAAGCAGATAAAGGCTGCAACAAGTTGGAGATCTCCAGTCATCTCGGACTTTCCAGCTTGTCATGATCGTGAGGTTGCTGTAGGCCCACCAGCCTCCCCATGTTAAAAGAAATCGCATGCAGGCTTCTATCACGGGAAATAACATCTTTCCAACTTTCCAAGCCCTGCGGTGATGGACTAGTGGTGATGGAGACAGTATTAGTGAATCTGGCAGTCCCTAGCCATGAATCTGCACATAGGCGGTGGTAGTTAAATGGTCGTCTGGCACCTGGACTGAGACGGGTGCAATTCAGCAGCTACTATCGCGACTGAGCAGTCCTCTTTAGGATCCTCTCTGCTCACTCCGCATGGTTAGAAAAGGTGCCCTAAACTTAGACTGTCTCATACGCTCCTGGCTGGATTACTGCAGCAGGTGGGATCACTCTGCCTGTGTTCGAAGCTATAAAAAGACAGTGACTTTTTCAACATGGAATGTTCACACCTTGATGGATAACAAAGATAATGTGTGGCCGGAAGAAGAACGCTATCGTCGCCATGGAACTTGCCAGATATACCATCGACGTCACGGCCCTGAGTGAGACAAGGTGCCCAGGTGAAGGTCAACTGAGAGAAGGTGAAGGCTACACCTTTTCTGGAAAGGGAAATCTGCAGAGGGCAGGCGCATTCATGGTGTCGATTTTGCAGGTAGGAATAAATGTGTCAGTCAGCTTACAGAGTTTCCTGTAGGAATCAATAAATGTCTTGTGACTCTTCGTCTTGAGCTCGGCAACAACCAGTCTGCTGCTGTCATCAGTGCATATGCCCCAACACTTGATTCTATGGAGGATATCAAGGAACAATTCTATACAGATCTTAACAGAGTCTTGACCAGCATTCCCAAGGAGGACAAGATCATTCTCCTCAAAGATTTTAACGCTCGAGTCGGGCGGGGGTCAGATCTTTGGAATGGCACTATCGGAAAAGGAGTAGGAAAGGCTATCTCCAACGGCATCTCTTCCTGAGCAAATGCATAGAACATGGCCTGATCATCACAGACACCCTCTTTAGACAAAGTGAGAAATATAAGACCATCTGAAGACACACTCGCTCCAGTCATTGGCACCTTCTTGACTATGTTATTGTTACAGCTTGAGATCGGAAGGATGTCCGCATCACAAGTGAAGATATAGTGACTCAAAAGAAACTTAAGCAGTGTCTCCAAGAGAAGTTTGCCACTATGCCTACAGCTGCTGCTGATGATGAAAATTTCTGGGGTTCAAGACTGCCATTCTCTCGGCATGTGCTGAGTCCACTGGCTATGTCACCCACCATCACCAAGATTGGTTTGATGAGAGGTAGGCTGAGATTCAGGGCCTGCTTGACGAGAAGAGAAAAGCTCATTGCATGTGGCAAAACGACATATCACACCAGCAGAAGAAATTCATACAAGCAACTCAAGGCTGAAGCTCTAGGAAAATCCATGTCATCAAAAATACATGGTAGTGAGAAAAGGCCAAGGAGATTGAGCTTTACACTGATAAACATGACATGAGGAGTTTTTTCAGGCAGTAAGGGCCATTTATGGTCCATGCTCCCATGGACCCACACCACTCGGAGGCCAAGACGGGTCAACATATTTTAAGGAGAGCAAAACCATCAAAGCCAAATGGAAGGAGCATTTTGAGTTACTCCTGAACCATGAGTCAACTGTCTCTGGTGCCACTATCGAATCTATACCTCAAAGACATGAAAGAGACTCTCTTGCTGATCCTCCCTCTCCCCCCGAAGAAGTAATACGAGCCATTATGCAAACTAAGAACAACAAGGCAGCAGGGCCTGAAGTCTACAAGTTTGGAGGTGAAGAACTGGTAGGAAAGCTCCACGAACTTTTTCTTCATAAGTGGTATAATGAGAAGAAGACTTGAGAAACGCTAACATTGTTACAATCTTTAAGAAAGGAGATAAGCTGGAGTGTGAAAACTATCGAGGCATTGCCTTGCTATCTACAGCAGGGAAAATTCTTGCCTGTATCTTCTTAAACCCATTACTTTCCCTTGCTGAGGAAATATTGCCAGAATCTCAGTGTGGTTTTAGACCATCCTGCGGGACAACCGACATGATCTTTGTTGCCTGCCAAATCCAGGAAAAGTCTCAAGAGCAAAATCAGAACTTGTACATGGCTTTCATCAATTTGACAAAGGCCTCTGACTCTGTCAATCGCGAAGCCCTGTGAAAGGTGCTGGCCAGATTTCGCTGCCCTCCAAAATTTATTAAGGTTGTAAGGCTTCTCCGTGATCAAACGACTGCCACAGTTCTCTGTTATGGCCTTGAGATGGAACCTTTCGTCATCAAAACTGGGGTTAAGCAAGGTTGCATTATTGCCCCAACCCTGTTCTCCATCTATTTAGCAGTCATTTTGGTTAAAGATCACCTCACCAATGGAGTTGACATTCAATACAGAATGGACGGGCGGCTCTTTAATCTTCAAGTCTCTGCTCGAAGTCAAAAGTCTTCAGGGCATCCATTACTGATCTTGAGCATGCTGATGACTGTGTCATCCTCACACACACTGAGAATGACCTTCAGTCCATACTGGATTTTCTTGCACAAGCTTACCGAAGCCTAGGACTCTCTCTCACTATCTCACTCAGCCTGCCTCAGGCCTTGCACGTATCCCACCACAAATCACCATCGAGGGACAGACTTTGAAGACAGCTGAGCACTTTTGCTACCTTGGTAGCCCACTTTCTCAAAACTCAAAAATCGACAGTGAGATCCAGCACAGGATCTAGTGTGCAAGTGCTTCCTTTGGGAAATTGCTCCATTGTGTTTTCATGGACCGTGACCTACGTCAGGACACCAAGATCCAGGTCTAGAAGACAATTGTTGTTCCTACACTCCTCTATGGATACAAAACCTGGGTGACCTATCGACAGCACCTCAAGAGCTTGGAGAGGTACCACCAGCAATGCCTCCGGAAGATCCTTCGCATCAAATGGCGAGATCGCTGTACTAACGCCAGCATCCCCACTGAAGCCAATGTCTCCAGCATTGAAGCAATGATCCTCATGTACCAGCTTTCCTGAGCTAGACGTTGTGTGTGGATGCCAGACTCTCGCCTTCCAAAACAAGCCCTCTACTCTCAGCTAGCCCATGATCAGAGATCCCGTGGTGGTCAGAGGAAACGCTACAAAGACACTCTGAAAGCATGTCTTAAGAAAACTGATGTGGATGTCACAAGCTGGGAGGAGCAAGCCACTAACCCATCCCAATGGTGCCATTTCCTCCATCAGGCAGTGGCCCGCTTCGAGGGCAAGCGCCTTTCCCTCAAAGCTGAAAAGAGAGAGAAGGAAGGAAAAAGAAATAACTTTCTCCCAGCAGGCAACTGGCCTGCCACGAAATGTCTGTGCCTACTGTGGGCGGATTTGCAGGTCCAGGATCAGACTCTCGAGTCATCTCAGGACCCATATGTAATTTCGTGATACAGATCATCCTTGAATCGAGGGATCACTTACTTAGTTTGTTAGTAAATTCAGTTTATGTGCTGATGCCCTGAAGGAGATAGTGGTTGAGGCAAAGGGGGGGTCAAGGGCGGGGAGTTTAAGGTGGGAGAGACTAAAGCATGCTGGTCCTGGGAGGGGAATGAGCCGGAGGTGAGGGGGATCAGGGTGGGATAGGGTCACGGGGGCTGGGTAGAGGGGCTGTTGGAAGAGAGAAGATGAGCTCTTGGGTTCAGTGATTGGGGCCATGAGAGGGGGTGGTGGTGAGAGGCAGAGGGGGAAGGGAAGTGGGGACTGGGGGGCAGAGGGATGGAGTTCCACTTAGATCTTGTGAGTTTACTTCCCGCAGAAGTTAGGTGACTCCCGGGAGGAGGGGGACGTGAGGGAGGGATTAAGGAGGGAGTTGAAGGTGGCCGGGCGGCATAGTGCTGCTGGCTAGGGGCAGAGCCATAGAAGGAGAGGGGATTTGCAGTGGAGCAACTCCTCCTGGGGCTGGGACATGTGCTAGAGGCCTTCCACTGTGCAGCAGCAGGAGCTGAGGAAGTGGATGGTGGGGCTTGGGTGGAGTGGGGACCTTTCAGCTGGGTGAGTGTGGAGAGTTAGTGACTGTCACCGGAGAGCAGAGAAGTCTGGCAGTGCTGGGGGAAGTCACAGACCGCTGGCAAGGAGAGGGTGCAGCAGGCTGTGTTGGAGCTGAGACAGTGGCCAGGCGCAGGGGTCTCAGTGAGGGAAGGACCCGAGGGGAGCAGATCAGGTGGGTGGGAGAGCTGATCCTCGGCTGTGGTCAGAGGTCAAAGGGGTGGGATTGTGGCACGCAAAGAGGAGGCGCTAGGAGTCCAAGCCAGAAAGGAAGGTGGCTGAAATGTTCCCGTGGGCAGTCCATGCCAGCGCCATGGAGGGAGAGGAGAACAAAGTCAGATGCAGTGTTGTTCTCATTCATTCTCTGTGTTTGAAGAGGGGTGGGGGGTGTTGGGAGAGGAAGGCTGGCGCTCTCGCTGTGCTCCTTAGCGGGGAAGCCGGGCTCTGGGAGTGGGGAAGGAAGGAGTGACTGCAGTGTTGCGGGAAGTGCAGGTTTCAGTGAGAGCTGGGAGTTGCAGGGAGACAGGGTCCTGAATGGCTGTGATCTGTCTGGAGATTGACCAGACCGTACCCCTGTTAAATAGGGTACAGAATAGCCGGCACCGTATGCTTTTCCCTTCAGACTGCAGGGGCTGGGGGTGAAGAGGATTTTCACCTGGGCCAGTGGGTGTTGGGAAACTTTGAGCCCTGACCACACCCACTTCCGTTCCATGGTTCTCCATGGATTTCCTTGCCATGCTCCCTACTAGACTCTCCCTTTTCCCTGCCGTAGATCGGTCAGCTCTCTCCGTGCTGTGCAATGACTGCCCCGTGGGTTATGTGTTTATTCAGGATGTTCATTGCTCTGCTTGGCATCTGGGGTTTGTCTGAACATTTCATGTGTCTGTCTTGTGCTGTAGCATTGCACGCTCACCTGTCTGCTGGGCAGACCATATTCCCTCACACCCAGTACTGCGTTTACAGCCTAGCCCTCCCTGTCCCAGACTGCACTTGTAATCAATATTCTGTGACCACTCTTCACGCTCCCTTTTCCCATTCAGTTCCGCAGCGGTTTCCCTCTCTGAGGCCACGTCCTCGCTTGGCCTTGGACCATATTTAGGAATAGTGTTTGGATGTGGTTCCAGTTAGCAAGAGTTCACTTGATTTGCCCAGCCCTGTTCCGGTGTTCTGGCTTAGGTCCCAGAGTAGACTAGAATGTGTTGCAAAGCATGGTGTGTCTGCAGCCAAACAGGGTTAGACAGAAGTGCTTAAATGTGCTTTCCACTGTGTTTAGGAACCAAAAGCCATGGTGTCATGCTGTCTGGAGTAGATCACGAGTGAGAATAGCAGCCACAGGGCACAAACCCCAAACTGGTTATGAGTTGTGTAATTGGATTTCACCATCCAAGTAACAAGTGTAAACTTCGCAGGTACTGTAATAACCTTACCATGGGGCATTCCAATCTATCTCGTTACCCAGGCAAGCTTGCCTCTGTGATAGTTACTGGAGGACAGGGTGGCTCTAGTGATCTGGGAGTTCTCCCTCTGCTTTCAGCTAGTTTCTTTCACAGCTGATGGTGAAAATCTTCACTTGTGGGGCCCAGGCCTGTGCTTTGTCAGATGTTGTTTGTGAAGCTGGTTTTTCCGCTCAGGTCTTTAAGAAGTTCCTAGGCTCTGACTCATCCTGCTTTTGTTATCTTTCTTCAGAAGGGTTTTAAGAAGTCTGCAGCCTAGGAGGGCTGATAATGAGTGTGACGAAGGCCCTGTACTTTCAGAGCTGTGCTCAGACTTGTGGACATGATGCCAGCTTTGTCAAAGCACGATCCTGTGCTTGAAAACTTGGCCGGTACTGATCTCTGTTGAGGGCTAAGGCCTTCTCTTGGCTTGAAAGACTCTGCTACGATGGCAGGTTTCAGAGTAACAGCCGTGTTAGTCTGTATTCGCAAAGAGAAAAGGAGGACTTGTGGCACCTTAGAGACTAACCCATTTATTTGAGCATGAGCTTTCGTGAGCTACAGCTCACTTCATCGGATGCATCCGATGGGACAAGCTGGAGAGCGCTGCAGAGCATGTACAGCAGAAAATGTCCCTAGCTGTGCACTTAGCATTAGGTGTACGCGCGCTGTCTCTCACACACAGACACACACACACTCATCTAGTAGACGAGCAGCTTTTAACTTCTATAAGCTGAGGCTGTTTCTACGCTGCAGCTGAGAGCATGCTTCCTGGCACTGGTAGACACATGCACGGCCCCTGCTCTAGCTAGCACTAAAAATAGCAAGGTTGCATGGGCAGTGGCTTAGGCTAGGGGGCCGTGAATGTGCCCAGGAGGCTGGGTGGCTTTGCACTCAGCAGCTAAGCTGAGTTGCTGCCCCACTCTCCCTGGCAATGTTGCTGTTCGTGGTGTCCCGGCTCGAGCAGAGCTGGTGTGAGTCTGTCGACCTGTGCTGGGAAGCTCATTCCCAGCTGCAGCGTGGACATACCCTGAATAACTCAAGAGCAAGGAGTTTCTAAGCAGCACAAGCAAAGCTGGTAGAACTTATGTAAGTAGTCCCTGATGCTGTTTTTAAAAAAGAACTTAGGAAACAGATGCAAAAGAACTTGTTAATGCAGTATTAAGTTTGCCCGTTTAAAATCAGGAAACGCAAAGGTTCCAGTATCAATATTGACTAAGCCATATTGGGTGTCTTGGATACCACGGAATGTGCCCTCGTTTATACAGCTTAGTGGGTGAGATGGGTGGTGGGCATATTCCCTTCTCTATTTATAGAACGTGGGCACTGGGGAAGTGGCAGGTCTGATCACACAGGTCTGTTTCACCCACAGGTTTTGTGGCAATCTACAGGCCGAACTTACTGGGTGCACTGGCACATGGTGGAGATTATTGGTGCTGGAGAGCAGCCTGAAGAAGAAGCTGCCCAGGAAAAGGTATCCAGTCTGACCGAGAACTTGAAACTAACCACAGGTGAGGTTATGTGCACTGTATGTACATGTGCATTCTCTGCCTATTGCTCCCACGTGCTTTGGGGTGCGCTTTGGGGCTGGTCACATTTCCTTTCCAGTATGGAGTGATTTAAATTTCTTCTAGGGATTTTCCTAAAGAGAAAAGTCATTCTGCGTGTTCTGTATGAGGGGTGACAACTTGTCAGTCAGTGATATGACTTAGAGCTGCATGGGACACATGTTCAAATAACAATAGGTGTAAAATGTCATTTAATACATTGATGTTACTCCAGAATATGCACATAAACTCTAGTTAGAATTAAACTGAACTAGCTGCTACAACCAGCATGTTATGATATTTTGGCACTTGCTGAAAATGAAACCACCTGAAATTTGGTCCATATAAAATCAAGAGGAATGAATAAAACAACGTAGGTTCATAAGTTGTAAAAGCACTGATGTGCTTTTTTTGGAGTTTGATAGGCTAAGGTTTTAAAAGCTGTTTAGTAATTTTGGGTGTCTGCATTTCTGGGGGTTCATCTTGAAACACCTTTAAAGGTCTGGTTTTGCAAGCCAGGGTACTCAACAATTTCTGAAAATTACATCCCTTTAAGGTGTCTTAAGTTGAACACCCCAAAATCGAGGCACCTAAAATTTAGTCACTTTTGAAAATCTTTTTCATAGTTCATCTAGTCTGACCTCCTGCGTAACACAGGACCGAGAATTGCCCCAGTAATTCCTGCATCACACCCAACAACTCATTGAACTAAGATGTATCTTTTAGACAGACATCCAGTCTTGATTTAAAGACTCCAAGTGGCAGAGAGTAAGCTGTTTCAGTGGTCAGTCACCCTCTGTGTTAGAAAAGCATGCTTCTATTTCCCATTTGGCTTTTTCCATTACTGACACCCAGCCACTGGACCTTGTGATGTCTCTATCTGTTAAGCTTTGCCTGAACGCCAGCTTGCTTTGGCTTAATTCAAAACTGGTTTAGTTAAACAGCTGCAAACCCCTGTAGGGATGCTCTTATTTCAATTTACACATAGTTTAATTCAGTTTAGCTTATATCTATTCCTAGTCAAGTTAGTTTACCTGAAATAAACCTGGAGTAAGTGTGTCCCCACAGCTTTGGCAATGGTTTAAATACATTTGTTTAAAATCACACCTTTATCCTGTGCAACTCTACATGTAGGCGAGCCCTTCTGTTACCCCGCTCTCCAGTGCTGAGACCTTCTCCCTGCGTAGGAACTTACGGACCATGATTAGGGCTCCTTTTATCCTTCCTTTCAATAAGCTAAATAGATGTAAGGTATGTCTACACTTGCCATTTAAAGTGGAAAAAGTCCCTTTTTTGTGCAAAAACCGTGGGAGCGTCTACACTTGCTAATGACTTTTTGTAGTGAAACTCAGAAGTTTCACCCCAAAAAGAAAACCACCTCCACGAGAGGCATACAGCTCTTACCGGTGATGTTTTTGCGGTGATGTGTAAGTGAAGACTTGTTTTTCCTGTTTACAGAGCTTTTAGCCTCCGGAGGATATCCCGCAGTGCCTAGGTCAGGGGTTCTCAAAGTGGGGGTCGGGACACCTGAGGGGGTCGTGAGGTTATTATGTGGGGGGTCGCGAGCTGTCAGCCTCCACCCCAAACCCCGCTTTGCCTCCAGCATTTATAATGGTGTCAAATATATAAAATAGTGTTTTTAATTTATACGGGGGGGAAAGGGGGGTCGCACTCAGAGGCTTTCTATGTGAAAGGGGTCACCAGTACAAAAATTAGAGAATCACTAGCCTAGGTGACCACTTTGACCAGCCCATCTGCTGCTCCAATGCCAGGTAAACAGACGTCCACCCCTCCTCCTGTAAAGGCTCAGGAAGTTTGAAACTCCCCTTCCTGTTTTCTTGGCAAGTGCTCACTTATCTGGCCAGATGACAACGGCTGCTCCACAGGGCAAACGATCCCCTGCTTGGAGCAATGCTGAGCTCCTGGAGCTGACCAGTGTTTGGAGAGAGGAGGCTGTGCAGGGACCCAGGATGCCCTGCGATCACCCCCCCCCTTCCCTCAAGACCTATCGTCAAAACGGAGAGAGCTGCACTGTGGGATAGCTGCCCTCCTGCTCTGTGCTCATCGGGGATGGAAGCGCTGCAAATGTAAATGCACTCTGACACCTGTGGAAGTGCGTGAGCACACAGACCAGCACTTTACTTTCACACTCCCATGGTTTCACCCGTTCCCTATCACTGGTGAAACTGACAGCGCAAAACCTCTGCAAGTGTAGACATAGCCTAAGCTCTTTAAGAGTCTTGCGTGTTTTCCAGACTGTTGATCATTCTTATGGCTCTTCTCTGACTTCTTTATTTTTGCAACATCCTTCTTAACATGTGAACGCTGGAACTGGACATGGTATTCTAGTAATGCGTCATAGCATTTAAGGGCAGAAGGGAATGACTAGATCATCTAGTCCAGTGGCTCTCAACCTTTCTAGACTACTGGACCCCTTACAGGAGTCTGATTTGCCTTGTGTACCCCCAATTTCACCTCACTTAAAATCGACTTTAGACATAGAAATACAAAAGTGTCACAGCACACTATTACTGAAAAATTGCTGACTTTCTCATTTTTACCACAGACTTATTAAAATAAATCAACTGGAATATAAATATTGTCCTTACATTTCAGTGTATAGTAGATTGAGCTGTATAAACAAGTCATTGTATGAAATTTTTGCTTGTACTGACTTTGCTAGAGCTTTTTCTGTAGCCTGTTGTAAAACTAGGCAAATATCTAGATGAGTAGATGTAACCCCTGGAAGACCTCTGCGTTCACCCGGCTGAGAACCACTGCTCTAGTCTGACCTCCTGTGTAACACAGGCCAGAGAATTTCACCAAGTTGACCCCAATATTGAGTTTAATAGATTAGGTTTGGCTAAAGCAACTTCTAGAAAGGGATCTCATCTTGCTTTGAAGAGATAGAAAATCCACCACTTCCCTTGGTAGTATGATCATCCTCACTGTTCAAAATCTGGGCCTTACTTCTAATCTGAATTTGTCTGGCTTCAGCTTCCAGACGGTGGTTCTTGTTCTGCCTTTCTCTGTGGGATTAAAGAGCCCTTTAGTACACGGTATTTTGTCCCCATGGAGGTATTTATACACCACAATTGAGTCACCCCGCAGTCTCCTTTTTGATCAGCTAAACAGACTGAGCGCTTTAAGTCTCTCACTGTGAGGCATTTTCTCCAAGCCTCTTGTTTTTATGGCTCTTCTCTGTCCCCTGTCCAATTTTTCAACCTTCTTTTTAAAACGTGGACCCCAGAACTGGACGCCATATTCCAGCATCAGTCTCAGTAGGGCTGTATATGGAGTCAAATCACATCCCCGCTCCTGTTCCCTCCTCTCCAGTTTATACCTCTTGGGGTCGCATTAGCCCTTTTTGGAGCTCACCTTGAGTTGTTGGTCCACTGTGACCCCTAAATCCTTTTCAAAGGGGCTCTGTGGGGAAAAAAACAGCATGTGGTCACGTAATTAAAGACTGTGTCGTAATGCAAACACACAAGGTGGCTGAGTGAAGGTTGCACTCGTGTTTCCTAACTTCTGAGTGCTTGGCTTTATGATATGTTCTTTCAGTGTAGTTTTGTTGGGTGTAAATTGCTAGGTTTTTAAACCTAGATTGAAAGGTAAGCTGCAAATGCTATTCAGTCTCCTCTAGAATTCACAACTTTGAAAGGGAATTGTTTTGATTTTTAGGTGCTTAATAAAAGATTTACATTGTTATTAATTATTCATAGTATCCAGTGCCTAGGAGCCCAGCTGAGGGGGACCAGTTTTGTCATGATGGTTGCCACAGGGTCTAAGCCTTGTCTATACACACAGGTCGTACTGCTTTAACTATACTGACAGAGTTAAATTGCTATGATCCCTGGCGTGGATGCAGTTATACCAGGATAAACATGTGTATACCGATATGGCTTATTCCTGCCTGGGAAGAGGACCACGCTATACCAGTATAAGCCACACTTATACCAGTATAATAGTCTAAACTATATTGGTAGAAATCACCCCCAGTATAAAATCTGGGCCTAAATCAGGCCTACACAAAACTAAGATCTCTGAGTACTCAAACTCCAAGCCACATCTGCTCACTACTGTGACTCTGAGCTCAGGACCCTCAACCCAGTTAATACAACAATGAACAAATGGGGCCTTTTACGGTTGCCGTTTTGGTGTGCGTGAAATCTCTCTACCTAGGTACTTGTAGGGCCCCGGGACTAGTTTCTGAGCACCAAAAGCATGTGCTTCTACTGAGCAAATGTTTGTTCTATTCAGGTCCTTCTTTATTTTTCAATCCTCACTGGTGTTCTCTGCTCCCCCTAGTGGAGCACAGCCTGCTGTTAAGATGCTGCTTACTCCCTTCTTCCAGATGTTAGGGAGGCTGTTAAGTAAGACTTAGCCCTGATCTCCACAGGACCCGCTAGAAGTCCTCCATTTCCAGCCCCCTTTCCTTTGTTGACAGTCCTGTAGACAATGGTCAGTCTTTGTGATGGTGTTGTGTCCCAAAAATGACAATTGTGACTGTAATAATTCTCCCCTTGCTACGCCACGCCGGCCACCTGGCGTCTGTGGATTGAACTGAGCAGCTGGCTCTGACTAGCAAGCTCAGATTTCAGTTGGTTTAAATGGAAATCCTTCTATTTATAATCACTGCTGGAGCGCCCCTCTCCATCGCTTCGCGTCTCTAAGCAGGAAGGTGATGGTTGGTCCTGCAGCCACCTAGTGTTCTCTGCTCTTGCTTCATGCGCTCGCTCTGTTTGCCAGTAGATGGCAGGCTGGGAATCCGGCCATCCTGTTGAGACTGAATTCCCTTTGAATCCTGGCCTTTGGCTGCCTGGCTAGTCCAGGCCAGCTGTCCCCTCCTGGCTCAGGTGGCGTTGCAGCAGGATAACCGTCTTTCTGAGACGCTCAGGGTTAGTCTCTCTGCCTTGCTGTGCTCCCCTGCAGTGACCCAGACGTTTTACTGCAAGCCCCTTGGAGGGCTGTACTCCCTGCCCTACCTGATGGACCGGCTGAGCGAGGACTCCGAGGCCCTGAGCCGGGCCGAGTGGTGGGAGCTGCTCTTCTTCGTGAAGAAGCTAGAACCGCACGAGCAGCAGGAGATCGCCCAGGTCATCTGGCAGCACCAGGAGGAGCAGGTGTGGGACAGGGGTGGTGCAGGGGAGAGAGAAGGACCTGGGAGGAATAGGGAACTGGAAGGTGAGAGATACCATGGAGCGCAGTGGGAGAACAGATGAGAGGGGAGATGGAAGTGGATGGGGGCAGCAGGGATGGAGTGGAACAGGGAACTGGGGAGCCTTGGGAAGAGCGGGGCAAACTGGGAGGGGAGATTGAACTGGGGGAGTAAGAGGGAATGGTGGGGGTGCAGGTGAGGGGAGGACCAAGGAGTGTGGATGGAACAGAGGGAGGGAACAAAAGAGGAGACCAGCTCAGCCCAGGTAGAGAAACTCTGTCCAACAGACTCTGGATGGGCAGGTCACAGGCATGGGGAGATGCTGTCAGCAGCCACTGAGACATCGATCTGGGACAAGAGAATTGGACTTGTTTTGGTTCTGGCTGGCCTGGGGATATCGCAGTTGGACTAGCCCGGTGTGGGCTCGGTTCCGGCTGGCCTGGGGACCTCCCTGTGTCGGCTCAGTTCCGGCTGGCCTGGGGACATCGGGCTGCTGAGAATTAACCCAGGCCCTGCATTTCCAGCTGTCGGAGCTGGACGAAGAAGCCCTGATCCAGCTGTCGGTACCGGTGGAGCTGGCCCAGCAAGTGCTGCGGGTGCTGAGCAAGCAGTGCCAGGGCTGCACCCTGAGTGACCTGCACAACTCCCATGTCTACAGCAAGTACTTCCTCCGCCCAGGGGGGGCGCAGCCGGGCGGCCTGGGGCTGGACGCAGCCCCCTCGGAGTGCGCCGAATCCCTGGTGTCCAAGAAACCAAAGAAAGACCCTCCTGCTGCCAAAGTGCCTGCCCCAGCCCCCCCGGAGAAATCCGACTGCCAGCTGTTCACCGAGCTGCTGCGAGCGGAGGGGCTAGCCTGCCCGGAGATGGCAGAGGAGAAAGCCAAGGGTACGTGCCGGCCGGGGAAGGAGCCGTGTGCGGCAGTGGCTGGGTGCTGGGCTCTAGCTGAAGCGGGTCCCTGCTGGCTAAGGGGGGTCTGGGCAGGGGAGACCCAGCGATTGGCTCGGGGAGAGGTTGGGAAGAGGGGCGATCCGTGGGGGGTGGGGAAGCGCCGTGGGGAGGGGCTGGCTGGAGGGCTCGTGGGGCAGCCTCGGGTTGACGGGTGTTATGGTCCCGGCCAGTGTTGTGCAGCGCGAAGGGGTCGGGGAAGAAGAGCTCGTTGGAGCGGATTGCAGAGGTGGTGGAACTGATCCAGAGGTCCAGCTCCGAGGTGGGGCTGCAGCTAGCTGGGCTCAGGTTCATTATCAAGACTCTGGAGGAGGAGGCTGGGCGAGAGCGGCAGGTCATCAAACCTGAGGGACTCACCATCAGGTCAGTTCTCTGGTGGGTCCTCTGGGCGCGCCCAGACCTGGAGATGGCAGGCCCGTGCCTCCCTGGAGAGACGGGGCAGGAAAACCAGCTGCTCCTGTCTGCAGGGGCCGGCTGCTGGCCAGTGTCTGTCTTTGGCGCGGGCATTACCCCTGGGTGATGTTTCTATTAGAATAGAGCCAGGGGATGCCAGTCGTGAGTAGATGTGCTCACGATCCTGGCTCCAGACGCTTATGGTCTAGCTACAGCAACGTACAAAGGATTTGGGCAGGAGGGCGACAGATACACGTCACCGGTTGTACAGCCAGCAGGGACCATTGTGGTTGGCTGGTCTGATCCTGTGCGTCGCACAGGCCAGAGAGCGTCACCCAGTGACTCCTGCACAGGTCTGAAGTCTCCTGGGAAAGTGGCACCATGGAGCCCCGTCAGTGGTGGGTGAGCTGCAGGGTGGGCTTCAGGCAGATGGCCCCTCCCAGCGTAGCGACCGCAAGCGTTGGAAGACTTGCCCCATCCCTGGGACGCTGTTCCCATGGCCGGTCACCCTCCCTGGTAAACAGGTCTCTGATTTCCCGTTTGAGCTTCTCCATGGCTCTCCTCCCCCTCTGCCTGCTGGACCCAAGAGCCCCCATGTCAGCAGCGTTCTACCTGGGCAGGTGCCTACAGACTGCGAGTAGGTGTCCTCTCCCTTCATCCGAGGAGCTGCCAGGATCCAGCTTCCTTAGTCACTTGCTGTGAGGCTGGTTTTCCAGCCCTGGGTACTTGTAGCTCATTTCTGACCCCTGTCCGGTTTCCCAATAGCTTGTGTGGACACCTGGCGACCAAGGGGTGACTTGTTCATGATGTGCAAGGACCTTCCTGGGGGGAAAACGTAAGCACTAATGGGCCCGTTAGTCTAGCAGAGATGGGCAGAACCAGAACCGGTGGCTGGAGCTGAAGCCAGACACGTGCCTGTGAGATGTAAGGCCCAGATATTTACCAGGGAGGGTGATGAGCTGGAACAAACTTCCAGGGCAGGGGTGGATTCTGCACCTCTGGATAGCTGGAAATCAAAGCTGGCTGCCCTGCTGGGACTCCTGTGACAGCTTGGGGAGTGGGAGGCCCATGGGGGGCCGGGGGATCTGGTTTCTGGACCAGAGCTGACCTGGAGCCACGCAGCAGGTCAGTCCCCGGTTGCCCAAGCCCGGCTCCTGAGCCGCCCGCCGTTGCTCCCCGCAGGGAGAAGCTGGTGAAGATGCTGGTGGAACTGCTCACCAACCAGGTGAAGGAGAAGCTGCTGGCGGTACTGGCTCTGCGGCTGCTGTGTGTGCTGATGGCCAAGTACGACTGGCGCGTGCTCTTCGCCACGGAGGGCGGGGTGCGTGCCGTGCTGGCCTGCATGCAGGAGTACGCCCCCTCGGCGCTGGTCCAGCAGGCCGGCCTGGCGGTGAGTGCAGCTCATGGGGCAGGTGGGGGCTGTCGTGGGCTCGGGGGTGGGGCATGCCGGGATCGTGGGTGGGAGAGGGCGGGGACCGGGTGGCCAGTGCCGGGATCCCAGGGGGCATTGGCAGCCTTGTGGTCTCGGCCTGGGGCTGGCGCTGCCAGCTCTCCGCCCTGACCGGCTCCCCTGGCCTCCCAGGCGCTGAAGGTGCTGGTGGGCGCCGGGACCTGCGAGCCGCTGGGTGCCAGCGAGAAGCCCTGTCCCCTGAACCACGCCGATGCCCAGGTGATGTGGGAGATCTTCGCCAGCATCGGCTCCGCCTCCAGCAAGGACTCGGACAGCCTGCTCTGCGCCCTCCCTGCCGCCATCCGCACCATGCAGGGCACCGCTGGGTATGGGGGCTGAGCGGGGTCATTGCTGTGGGGCAGCTCTCTGGAGGCTCTGGGGGTGCCTGGCGGGAGGGCCCCTGGCTGGCAGGAGATGCCATTGCCCCACAGACCCGTTGGGGAGGAGCAGCGGCTGGTGCCCGCGGGCACTCACCCTGGCGCTCTGCCCCGCAGGGCCTCATCGGCCGTGCAGAACGGCCTGCTGGTGGCCAGCATGCTGATCGACAGCCACCGGGGCCTGGCCGAGCAGCTGGCGAGCTGTGACATCCACTCGGCGCTGCAGAGCTGCTGCCAGGGCGGCCAGGACCCCGCCGCCCCCAGCCACGCCAACGAGACGCTGGCCCAGATCGCGCTCAGCCGCCTGGCGGAGCACAAGCTCCCCATGAACCTGGAGACGACAGGTATGGACCCTCTTGCCCCCGCCACAGCCCCTGTCTGAGGATGTGGGGATAGCAGGTACAGAGGTCCTTGCTCCCCACCCAGCCCCTGTCTGAGAGCTGGGGGATGCAGGTATGGAGCCCACCCCACCCCCACAGCCCCTGCCCCCCCAACCCCACCTACAAGCCTGGGGACAGCTCGTACGCAGCGCTGCCCTACGTACAGAGCTCCCTCCCCCATCCCGCCTGTCTGAGAGCCTGGGGACGGTAGGTACGGAGCCCCTGCCCCCCACCCACAGCCCCGTCTGAGAGCCTGGGGACGGGGGTACAGGGCACCTGGCGCCCCAGCGAGCGTGCAGCCGGCGGCATGCAGTGCCCTGCCCCAGCCCCGGCCCCACGGCGCTCTCCCTGTGGCAGAGGCGGGCTCAGCCCTGGATCTGAAGGACGTGGACGTGCAGACGCTGCTGGGCCGCCTGCAGGAGGGCAGCCTCTCCAAGGAGCTGGTGCTGGCCCTGGAGCGCTGCCTCTGCGAGGAGGCCGGCCCCGAGAGCGAGGGGGCCGAGGCCCTGCGGGACCGCCAGCACTTCCTGCTGCTGCTGCGCAGCCTGGAGCAGCTGGGGGCCGAGAAGGCCGTGCAGCTGGGGATCCTCCGGTGAGTGCAGGGTGCGGCCGGGTCCTCGGTGACACGGGGGGGAGGGGGTGACCTTTGCCAGGGATCCTCGGGTGACACTGGGCGAGGGGGGCAGCCGGGGATCCTCGGGTGTCACCGGGTGTCGGGGACCTTGGCCGGGGATCCATACGCTGTACTGCGAGAGTGTGGCTGGGATGTCCCAGATGGGAATGGGAGCCAGCACGGGGGCGTGTCTGTTTGGGGCTGTCCTGGGGGTGGATTGAGGCAGGGTTTGTTGGCACTGTGCTGGGGGGCGTTGGTTGGGGCTGTCCTGGGGCTGGAAGTGGCTGTTTCTGGGGGGTCAGGGTTGGTTGGGGCTGTCCCAAGGTGTGTGTATGTGTGGTCAGTTGGGGTGTCCCGAGGTGGGGGTGGGGGCTGTCCCAAGGCAGTGGGGAGGGCTGGGATGAGAGGCTGTCATGGGAGGCGGGGGCAGGCATGGCAGTGAAGGTGGCTTGTGTGGCCAGAGGGCCGGGCACACGGGGGGGCTCGGGGCACTGGCAGCCGCTGGCCTCTCCCCTCAGGCCCCACCTTCCCCCTTCTCTTGTGCAGGATTTTGAACAAGCTCCTGGACAGTTACCAGGAGGAGGAGCTGCCCTGGCACGAATGCATCGAGCCCTGTCTGTCCTCCATGAGCGCCCCCAGCAACGAGCGGGAGGTGAGGAGCCACGGGGGGACCAGCTTACCTGTTGGGGGTGGGGAATCCGGGAGCAGGAGGCGGGGGCGGGGAGGGGCTCCTAGCTCAGCCCCAGTTATGGGCTCGCGGCAGGAATTGCTGGTGAAGTCTCTGCCCGGTGCCTTGGCTCATAACAGCCCTGATCTGCCGCAGGCCTGCCCCGGGGAAGATGGACCTGTGCCCCCTGGCATCACCCCTTTACCCAGCGCCCCCCAGCCAGAGCTGGGGCCTCTCTCTGTTCTGTCCGTGCCGTGCCTGGAGACTCCAGCCCAGGCACGGCAGGAGCTGAGAGCTGCCCTGCCCCAGGCGGCCGGGGGCGGAGGGGACTGGCCCAGGGAGAGCGGGGACTCGCCACAGCCCCCTGGCGGGTCAGTGGCAGAGGCGGGACTAGAAGCAGGTCTCCTGGCCCCCAGGCCGGTGCCCCAACCCCCAGTCCGCGCTGCTCCCTCTGCAGGTCGTGCAGGAGTTCGTTCGCTTCCTCCACCGCCTGGCCACTGCCACCAAGGACTGTGCCGTGGTGATGTGCCGTCTGGGCACCAAGGAGGCCCTGTCCAAAGCCCTGGACAAGCACAACTCCAACCTGCTGCTGGGGCCGGAGCTGCGGGACCTGGTGACCGACTGTGAGAAGTACGCCAGCCTCTATCAGAAGCTGACGACCAGCATCCTGGCCGGCTGCATCCAGGTGAGCCGGGGCACGTGCGCGGTGTGGGGTGTGTGTCCTGACCCCGTCCAGGTGAGCAGGGGTTCTGCCATGGGGGAGGCCTCCCCCCACCGCCTGGGGCGGTCTGCCTGGTGGGTGGGAGGAACCTCTGCAGCATGCCGGGGCGCTGATCTGGGTCGAGACCACCCGGGAGTCCCAGGCGCTGGCCCTCCCTGAAGGGAGGGGAGGGAGGAGGGCAGGTTGTTTGTCTGTGGGGAGGGGTTGGTGGTCTTTGCAGAGGTTGGTCTGGCGGGAGGGAGGGTGTGACTTTCCTCCAGGTGCAGCCTGGACTGCTGAGTCCCCTTAGCTCTCCTGCCTGGGGTGCCTTTTACACCGCTTTGCTGGGAAC
The DNA here is from genome assembly GCF_965152235.1 of Eretmochelys imbricata. Classification (NCBI taxonomy): domain Eukaryota; kingdom Metazoa; phylum Chordata; order Testudines; family Cheloniidae; genus Eretmochelys; species Eretmochelys imbricata. The sequence continues at coordinate 208,321,575 of NC_135574.1, read as the reverse complement.
AGCGACCCGTCCAGGCTCTGCTCGCTCCCAGCCCCCAGGATGCAGCTGAGTACGTGAGGCTGTGCCCAGCTGTCCATGTGTTAAGTAGAGGGTAACACCCGTAGAGCCCCATCCCCAGCCTTGCTCCCCTCCTGCACTGCGCCCAGCCCTCCCGGACAGCGGAAGCTCCTCACTAGTCATTCCAGCCCTGGGAGGGGTTACGGGCCCGCCTTTCTCGTCTCGGGTAGAGGTTTCCCAAACACGTCAGTCAAACACACTGGCTTAGGCAGAACCACGAAAGAAGTTTATTAACCAGAGAAGGGTGGATTTTAAGTGATCACAGGTGGGAAGGCATAACAGTCGGAATTGGTCATAAAAGGATAAACACGCCAGCGAATTCCTAAACTGTACCAGGACTAATAGGTGTAAAAGCAAAAGAGGGAATTTTTCTCACCAGCAGCTGTGATACGTTTCACAGGCTGCGTCTTTTCCCAGCCTGGGACCGCTCCCCCCTTTGTTCAGTTCCTTGTGCGTCGTCATTGTCATGAGCGGAGACGGATGGAGGAGAGGGGTGGCTAGGGACGTTTTCCCCACTTCTTATCCTCCCGCCCTTTGTGCTGGAAAAATCCTTGCTGGGTCCTGGGGTCGGGCAGTGCTGTTGTGTATGTGAGCTCCAAACTGCCCTCATGATGAATGGTAACTTTCTTGTTTCCCTTCCCTTCCCTTCCCTCCCCCAGCCCCTGCTGGTGAATGTCTGATGTAGTATGTAATGGCTCTTTGGTACTTTGCTGGCGTGCTAGGGTGTCTTTGTCTCTGAAAAATTAGTTTGTGGGCATTACCCAAAACAGTACCATAGTTCAGTAACAGTCATGCAGTAAAATCTCATAGCTTTACACACAGTGTTGTTACACACATCTTAACAGCACAATGATGTTCAGCAGTTTATGAATCTTCAGATGATACCTCACAAGGCTTACTTTGTACAGAATATAACATAACCATATAAAAGTGGTGAACATGGAGTACAGGGTGTCACAGAGGTTGGTGGTATCTGGAAGGGGTGACCAGGGAGTGGTCTGCAGGCAGGGGGAGGGGTTGGTGGTCTCTGGAAGGGGGTGGGCAGGGAGGGGATAGCCATGGGGGGAGTGGCCGTGGGGCAGAGGCTCTCTCTGGACCCAGTTCACTCAGCTTCCCCCACCCCACCTGTGGGGCTGCATTCCTTGGGGGCTGGTTGCTGCCCAGAGTCCAGCAATCGGGCAGTGGCGAAGGGGTGCTCCCCCCATTGACGCTTTGCGCCCCCCTCTCTTCCAGATGGTGCTGGGTCAGATTGAGGAGCACAGACGGAGTCACCAGCCCATCAACATCCCCTTCTTCGACGTCTTCCTGCGCAACCTCTGCCAGGGTCAGTGCTGGGGCGGTCGTGCGGGGCCCCTCTTCCCCAGCTGTGCCCCGCCCAGGTGGCCCCTCAGGTCCCTTCAGCGCTGTCCCCTCTCCCTGCAGGCTCCAGCGTGGAAGTGAAGGAGGACAAGTGCTGGGAGAAGCTGGAGGTTTCCTCTAACCCCCACCGAGCCAACAAGCTGACGGACAGGAACCCCAAGACCTACTGGGAGTCCAACGGCAGCACCGGCTCGCACTACATCAACATCTACATGCACCGCGGCGTGGTGGTCAGGTGGGACGGGGGCTGTGGGTACTGGCCCCCCGGGGCGGGGGTGTGGCTCTGTGTGCCGGGTGGCAAAGAGCGTGTCCCAGTGGTGGGGGAGGGATCAGGTAGCCATGGGAGGGGGTTGGACCAGGGTAACGATTTGGCGAGGAGTGGCAAGGTGCCCGGGGTGGCAAAGGGGTGTTCCCGGGGATGGGGGTGGGATCAGGTGGGTAGGGGGGTGGCTGGCTGCCCAGGGAGTCGAAGGGGTGTCCTGGGGATGGAGGTGGGATCAGGTGGACAGGGCAGGTAACAATTTGGCGAGGGGTAGCTGGGTGCCCGAGGCGGCACAGGGGGACTGCACATGCCGGTTCCCTGGCTCAGGCTGGGGTGGGTTCCCTTTCCAGTAGCCAGCCATGCAGGGACTTGTCTGTGTCCCCGGGCGCCATGCTCCCTGCTGGAATGGCTGGAGGCGCTGTGGGCCCAGAGCCATGAAGCGCCAGGTGCAGCCCCCCAGGAGCTGGGCCGGGGGGCTCAGGGGCTCCCGTTAGGACCGGTGGCCATGTGAGGCTCTGAGCCTGCTGGCGGACATGCCCCTTGGGATGGGAACCCTAGGCTCAGGCTGGAGCACAACCCCAGAAATGGGCCAGTGCTGATGCTGTGGCTCTCCCTGGCTGCAGGCAGATGAGCCTGGTGGTGGCCAGCGAGGATTCCAGCTACATGCCAGCCCGGATCGTGGTCATGGGAGGAGAGAACCCGGCCAGCATCAGCACCGAGCTCAATACAGTGAGTGTGGCCCAGGCCACCCCGGACAGAAAAGGGGGAGCTGCAGGGAATGGGGGTCCTGTGGCTTGGGGGCTCCCTAGCAGGGCGGGTGCAGGCTGAGAGCTTCGCACCTGCCAGCGCCCATCTCTGCCATTCAGTGGAGCTGGGGCAGTCCGGCCCAGGCTGCGGGGGGGACGACTGCCGTGGAATTGGGAGGCAGCCAGCACCCGAGGCGCAGGGAGTCGCCAGCCCCAGGCCTATAGGCCCTATCCTGGCGGGCACGTCACCAGCGCTCTCCTAGGAGGGGAGGAGCAGGGCAGGGCCCTGAGCTTAGGGTCCGTCTCCAGTGCTGGCCAGGATCAGCTGCTCCAGTGGGAGGATCAAGACACGGCAGTGACCAAGTCCCGGCTTCCCCTCCTGTCCTGCTCCTCATCCGCCCCATGCAGGCCTGGCACAGCCTGCCGTGTCCTAGCTGCTCCCGTTTCTGCTGCTAGACCCTCCCACCCTCTGCTTCCCCAGACCCGAGTGCGCTGCCCTGGGAAACCTCTCCCCAGAACCCAGCGGCGCTGTCTGGGCCGGGCAGTCTGCCTAGCTTAGGGTGTACCAGGGTCTCCGCTGCCCGGGGGCTGTAGAGCAGAAGAGGGACCGAGAGGAGCAGGGGAGCCGCCTTCTGGCCCCTGGGGCAGCACTGAGTCCCAGGAGGTCAGTGGGGTGGGCAGAGCAGAGAGGCAGCCCTGCGCGTTCCCAGTGGGAGCAGCATGTACACCGTGCCAGCAGCCAGCCGGCTGTGTGGGGCGCTGGGCCTGTGCTGGCAGTGACGGTGCTGATGCCAGCTCTCGGCACGGCTGGTCTGTTCCTTCAAGCCGTGGCTCCTGGGGGCTGGCGATTCCTTGAGAATCCTGCCTGTCGCTTCCCAAGCGAGGCTCCCCCCCGCCCCGCTGCAGAGAAAAGCTGGAAATTGGGACGCCCCCCACCCCCAGCTCCAAACCGGTGGATGAGCCTGATCTGGGCGCTGGGAGTGGGGCGTGACGCTGGCTCAGTAGCACCACTCGGGCTGGGAGCCCAAGGGGCGCAGCGGGAGATCTGCGTCTCTCTCGGGCGCCTCTGGCACTAGGTGCTGGGTGCCCGCAGGGCTCGCTGGGCCGCTGGTCGGTGGCTGTCAGCCAGTTCCCGTGCCCGGCGACACCCCTCGATCCCCGTTGGCTGTGGTCTCTGCGGCTGCTCCTGGCGGGTTGACGGCAGCTCCTGAGCACGGTGGAGCTCCCAGGGGCTGGTCTCCCAGTGGCCGTGCCGGGAGGGGGCAGCAGGAAGTGGTGGAGAGGGCTGGCGCGTCTCGCTGCTCCAGCAGAGCCATGGTTTCTCTGATCTGCCCAGGTGTGGCTGGGCGGGGCCCTGGGGCTGCCTCGTGGAGCAGCAGAGGCTTTGCTGGCTAGTCCAACCCCCACTGGGAAGCCGCCACTTAGGTCCCAGCTGCTGGTCATCTCCTCGCCCCATCCCTTTGGGGCCCATGTTCCTGCACGCCGCTAACCCCACGGCTTTGCCTCACGTGGCTCTGGGGGCTGGGCCTGGACAACACTCCTGCGGGGCGGGGTGGGATCTCTCACAGCCTCGCCATTTCCATGTCTGAGGGATGCGGCTCTCCCTGCCTCCCCAGGTGACTGTCATGCCCTCGGCCAGCAGAGTGATCCTCCTGGAGAACCTGACCCGCTTCTGGCCCATCATCCAAATCAAGATCAAGCGCTGCCAGCAGGTGGGTGTACTGGCGGGCCCCCTGTGATGAGTTCGGTCACAGAGACCCCCTTGGGACTGTCCCCTGATGTGCTGAAATTACCTTTGAGCCCCTTTTCCCTGCCAGCTTGGGACTCCAGAACCCTGCCTTGTTGAGCCAGACACACTAGCCTGCTGCAACACAGACCCAGGGTCTGGGCCACTCCTCCAAAGCTTCAGGCTTTAACTGAAAACCACGCATCAGGTACTCCTGTCTCCAGCACTCAGATGTCCAGCTCCCAATGGGATGGAAACCCCGAATGAATCCGTTTTACTCTGTATAAAGCTTATACAGGGTAAACTCATAAATTGTCCGCTCTTTGCATCACTGATAGAGAGATATGTACGGCTGTTTGCTCCCCCAGGTATTAATCACTTACTCTGGGTTTATCAATTAACAAAAGTGATTTTATTAAGTATAAAAAGTAGGATTTAAGTACTAATACATTAAGCCTAATACATTAAGAAACTGATTACAGGTAATATCTCATCCTCAGAGGTGTTCCAATAAGCTTCTTTCACAGACTAGACTCCTTCCTTGTCTGGGCCCAGTCCTTTCCCCGGTACAGTCCTTGTTAATTCCAGCAGACATCTTAGGTGATAACTAGGGGTTTTTTTGTGACTGGCAGCCCCTTTTGTCCTGCTCCACCCCCTTTCTAGCTTTGGCACAAGGCGGGAATCTTTTGTCTCTCTGGGTCCCCACCCCTCCTTCTAAATGGAAAAGCAACAGATTTAAGATGGATTCCAGTATCCTGTGACATGGTCACATGTCACTGTAAGACCCCGAGTCTCCATTCCCCATGGGCTGGCCCACAGGTACGCGGGAAGGTTTGCAGGTAAATAAACCATTTACAACCAATTGTCCTGGTCAGTGGGAGTCATCACGATTCTAAACCACCATTAATGGCCCACAGCTTTGCATAATTACAGTAGGACCTCAGAGTTATACTTCATATTTCTAGCTTCAGATACATGAATGATACGTGCATACAAGTAGGAGGAACATAGTCAGTAGGTTATAATCTTTGTTATGATACCTTACAAGAGACCTTTTGCATAAGGCATATCCCAGTTACATCATAGTCACACTGACAAGCATATTTCCATAAAGCACCTGGTGTGCAACATCACAGCCCTGTCCCTGTGTGCAGCCGAGCCGGTCCCTGGCCTCCCTCACCCCCCGCAGGGGCTCTACGGGCCGCCAGAGGCCTGGCCCAGGGGCACCCCGTGGGAGTCGCTCGGTCAGCTCCGGGCCTGGCGGGCCCACGTCTAACCAGGGAGGTTTGTGCCCTCTGCAGGGTGGTATTGACACGCGGGTGCGTGGCATCGAGATCCTGGGGCCCAAGCCCACCTTCTGGCCCATCTTCAAGGAGCAGCTGTGCCGGCGGACCTGCCTGTTCTACACTACCCAGGCGCACACGTGGTGCCAGGAGATCGCGGACGAGCTCACGCAGCTGCTGCAGCTCTTCAACAGGTGAGGCCTGTCCCCGGGGTGCCCCACAGCGCTGCCCAGAGCCCCGGGCAGGGCCCTGCCCCTTGGGTCTGTGCCCGGCGTCCTCCCCGAGCGCTGCCCAGAGCCCCGGGCAGGGCCCTGCCCTGTGTGTCTGTGCCCGGCGTCCTCCCCGAGCGCTGCCCAGAGCCCCGGGCAGGGCCCCTGCCCTGTGTGTCTGTGCCCGGCGTCCTCCCCGAGCGCTGCCCAGAGCCCCGGGCAGGGCCCTGCCCTGTGTGTCTGTGCCCGGCGTCCTCCCCGAGCGCTGCCCAGAGCCCCGGGCAGGGCCCTGCCCTGTGTGTCTGTGCCCGGCGTCCTCCCCGAGCGCTGCCCAGAGCCCCGGGCAGGGCCCTGCCCTGTGTGTCTGTGCCCGGCGTCCTCCCCGAGCGCTGCCCAGAGCCCCGGGCAGGGCCCTGCCCTGTGTGTCTGTGCCCGGCGTCCCCCCCGAGCGCTGCCCAGAGCCCCGGGCAGGGCCCTGCCCTGTGTGTCTGTGCCCGGCGTCCTCCCCGAGCGCTGCCCAGAGCCCCGGGCAGGGCCCTGCCCTGTGTGTCTGTGCCCGGCGTCCTCCCCGAGCGCTGCCCAGAGCCCCGGGCAGGGCCCTGCCCTGTGTGTCTGTGCCCGGCGTCCTCCCCGAGCGCTGCCCAGAGCCCCGGGCAGGGCCCTGCCCCTTGGGTCTGTGCCCGGCGTCCTCCCCGAGCGCTGCCCAGAGCCCCGGGCAGGGCCCTGCCCCTTGGGTCTGTGCCCGGCGTCCTCCCCGAGCGCTGCCCAGAGCCCCGGGCAGGGCCCTGCCCCTTGGGTCTGTGCCCGGCGTCCTCCCCGAGCGCTGCCCAGAGCCCCGGGCAGGGCCCTGCCCCTTGGGTCTGTGCCCGGCGTCCTCCCCGAGCACTGCCCAGAGCCCCGGGCAGGGCCCTGCCCTGTGTGTCTGTGCCCGGGGTCCTCCCCGAGCACTGCCCAGAGCCCCGGGCAGGGCCCTGCCCCTTGGGTCTGTGCCCGGCATCCTCCCCCGAGCGCTGCCCAGAGCCCCGGGCAGGGCCCTGCCCTGTGTGTCTGTGCCCGGCGTCCTCCCCGAGCGCTGCCCAGAGCCCCGGGCAGGGCCCTGCCCCTTGGGTCTGTGCCCGGCGTCCTCCCCGAGCGCTGCCCAGAGCCCCGGGCAGGGCCCTGCCCTGTGTGTCTGTGCCCGGCGTCCTCCCCGAGCGCTGCCCAGAGCCCCCGGGCAGGGCCCTGCCCTGTGTGTCTGTGCCCGGCGTCCTCCCCGAGCACTGCCCAGAGCCCCGGGCAGGGCCCTGCCCCTTGGGTCTGTGCCCGGCGTCCTCCCCGAGCGCTGCCCAGAGCCCCGGGCAGGGCCCTGCCCTGTGTGTCTGTGCCCGGCGTCCTCCCCGAGCACTGCCCAGAGCCCCGGGCAGGGCCTTGCCCCTTGGGTCTGTGCCCGGCGTCCTCCCCGAGCACTGCCCAGAGCCCCGGGCAGGGCCCTGCCCCTTGGGTCTGTGCCCGGCGTCCTCCCCGAGCGCTGCCCAGAGCCCCGGGCAGGGCCCTGCCCTGTGTGTCTGTGCCCGGCGTCCTCCCCGAGCGCTGCCCAGAGCCCCGGGCAGGGCCCTGCCCCTTGGGTCTGTGCCCGGCGTCCTCCCCGAGCGCTGCCCAGAGCCCCGGGCAGGGCCCTGCCCCTTGGGTCTGTGCCCGGCGTCCTCCCCGAGCGCTGCTCAGAGCCCCGGGCAGGGCCTTGCCCCTTGGGTCTGTGCCCGGCGTCCTCCCCGAGCGCTGCCCAGAGCCCCGGGCAGGGCCCTGCCCCTTGGGTCTGTGCCCGGCGTCCTCCCCGAGCGCTGCCCAGAGCCCCGGGCAGGGCCCTGCCCCTTGGGTCTGTGCCCGGCGTCCTCCCCGAGCGCTGCCCAGAGCCCCGGGCAGGGCCCTGCCCCTTGGGTCTGTGCCCGGCGTCCTCCCCGAGCGCTGCCCAGAGCCCCGGGCAGGGCCCTGCCCCTTGGGTCTGTGCCCGGCGTCCTCCCCGAGCGCTGCCCAGAGCCCCGGGCAGGGCCCTGCCCCTTGGGTCTGTGCCCGGCGTCCTCCCCGAGCGCTGCCCAGAGCCCCGGGCAGGGGCCCTGCCCTGTGTGTCTGTGCCCGGCGTCCTCCCCGAGCACTGCCCAGAGCCCCGGGCAGGGCCTTGCCCCTTGGGTCTGTGCCCGGGGTCCTCCCCGAGCACTGCCCAGAGCCCCGGGCAGGGCCCTGCCCTGTGTGTCTGTGCCCGGCGTCCTCCCCGAGCGCTGCCCAGAGCCCCGGGCAGGGCCCTGCCCTGTGTGTCTGTGCCCGGCGTCCTCCCCGAGCGCTGCCCAGAGCCCCGGGCAGGGCCCTGCCCTGTGTGTCTGTGCCCGGCGTCCTCCCCGGGCGCTGCCCAGAGCCCCGGGCAGGGCCCTGCCCTGTGTGTCTGTGCCCGGCGTCCTCCCCGAGCGCTGCCCAGAGCCCCGGGCAGGGCCCTGCCCCTTGGGTCTGTGCCCGGCGTCCTCCCCGAGCGCTGCCCAGAGCCCCGGGCAGGGCCCTGCCCCTTGGGTCTGTGCCCGGCGTCCTCCCCGAGCGCTGCCCAGAGCCCCGGGCAGGGCCCTGCCCCTTGGGTCTGTGCCCGGCGTCCTCCCCGAGCGCTGCCCAGAGCCCCGGGCAGGGCCCTGCCCCTTGGGTCTGTGCCCGGCGTCCTCCCCGAGCACTGCCCAGAGCCCCGGGCAGGGCCCTGCCCTGTGTGTCTGTGCCCGGCGTCCTCCCCGAGCACTGCCCAGAGCCCCGGGCAGTGCCCTGCCCTGTGTGTCTGTGCCCGGCGTCCTCCCCCGAGCGCTGCCCAGAGCCCCGGGCAGGGCCCTGCCCTGTGTGTCTGTGCCCGGCGTCCTCCCCGAGCGCTGCCCAGAGCCCCGGGCAGGGCCCTGCCCTGTGTGTCTGTGCCCGGCGTCCTCCCCGAGCGCTGCCCAGAGCCCCGGGCAGGGCCCTGCCCTGTGTGTCTGTGCCCGGCGTCCTCCCCGAGCACTGCCCAGAGCCCCGGGCAGGGCCCTGCCCTGTGTGTCTGTGCCCGGCGTCCTCCCCGAGCGCTGCCCAGAGCCCCGGGCAGGGCCCTGCCCTGTGTGTCTGTGCCCGGCGTCCTCCCCGAGCACTGCCCAGAGCCCCGGGCAGGGCCCTGCCCCTTGGGTCTGTGCCCGGCGTCCTCCCCGAGCGCTGCCCAGAGCCCCGGGCAGGGCCCTGCCCTGTGTGTCTGTGCCCGGCGTCCTCCCCGAGCGCTGCCCAGAGCCCCGGGCAGGGCCCTGCCCCTTGGGTCTGTGCCCGGCGTCCTCCCCGAGCGCTGCCCAGAGCCCCGGGCAGGGCCCTGCCCCTTGGGTCTGTGCCCGGCGTCCTCCCCGAGCACTGCCCAGAGCCCCGGGCAGGGCCCTGCCCCTTGGGTCTGTGCCCGGCGTCCTCCCCGAGCACTGCCCAGAGCCCCGGGAAGGGCCCTGCCCTGTGTGTCTGTGCCCGGCGTCCTCCCCGAGCGCTGCCCAGAGCCCCGGGCAGGGCCCTGCCCTGTGTGTCTGTGCCCGGCGTCCTCCCCGAGCGCTGCCCAGAGCCCCGGGCAGGGCCCTGCCCTGTGTGTCTGTGCCCGGCGTCCTCCCCGAGCGCTGCCCAGAGCCCCGGGCAGGGCCCTGCCCTGTGTGTCTGTGCCCGGCGTCCTCCCCGAGCACTGCCCAGAGCCCCGGGCAGGGCCCTGCCCTGTGTGTCTGTGCCCGGCGTCCTCCCCGAGCGCTGCCCAGAGCCCCGGGCAGGGCCCTGCCCCTTGGGTCTGTGCCCAGCGTCCTCCCCGAGCACTGCCCAGAGCCCCGGGCAGGGCCCTGCCCCTTGGGTCTGTGCCCGGCGTCCTCCCCGAGCACTGCCCAGAGCCCCGGGCAGGGCCCTGCCCTGTGTGTCTGTGCCCGGCGTCCTCCCCGAGCACTGCCCAGAGCCCCGGGCAGGGCCCTGCCCTGTGTGTCTGTGCCCGGCGTCCTCCCCGAGCGCTGCCCAGAGCCCCGGGCAGGGCCCTGCCCTGTGTGTCTGTGCCCGGCGTCCTCCCCGAGCGCTGCCCAGAGCCCCGGGCAGGGCCCTGCCCTGTGTGTCTGTGCCCGGCGTCCTCCCCGAGCGCTGCCCAGAGCCCCGGGCAGGGCCCTGCCCCTTGGGTCTGTGCCCGGCGTCCTCCCCGAGCACTGCCCAGAGCCCCGGGCAGGGCCCTGCCCTGTGTGTCTGTGCCCGGCGTCCTCCCCGAGCGCTGCCCAGAGCCCCGGGCAGGGCCCTGCCCCTTGGGTCTGTGCCCGGCGTCCTCCCCGAGCACTGCCCAGAGCCCCGGGCAGGGCCCTGCCCTGTGTGTCTGTGCCCGGCGTCCTCCCCGAGCACTGCCCAGAGCCCCGGGCAGGGCCCTGCCCCTTGGGTCTGTGCCCGGCGTCCTCCCCGAGCACTGCCCAGAGCCCCGGGCAGGGCCTTGCCCCTTGGGTCTGTGCCCGGGGTCCCCCCATGGGCAGTGCCCTGCCCTGAGTGTGGCTGTACCTGGGGCTGTACCCCTCTTCTCCCTCCAGCGCTGGCCATGGCCCTTGGCAGTGCCCTGCCCTGTGTGTCTGTACCCAGGATCTGCCCGCCCTGCGCTGGCAAGGCCCCAGGGCCCTGCCAGTGACCGGTGCGGGTGTCTCTGCTGTTGCAGGCTGAACTGCGCCCTGCGGCACGAGCAGGTGTTCGCCGATCGCTTCCTTCCCGATGACGAGGCGGCCCAGGCTCTGGGCAGGACCTGCTGGGAGGCCCTAATCAATCCCTTGGTGCAGAGCATCACCAGCCCAGGTACCGTTTCCCCCTGCCCGGTTCCCTGCTGCCCCCAGCCTGCCCGGCCCGACTGGCTCAGCCTCCCCCTCCGGCCTTGCAGATCCCAGCGGCGTCAGCCCCCTGGCCTGGCTCCTGAGCGAGTACCTGGAGAACCTGGAGACGGCCCGACGGGCCAAGAGCCGCGCCACCATCTTCAATTCCCGCGTGCGGCGCCTGAGCCACCTGCTGGTGCACGTGGACCCCGGCAGCCCGGAGCCCGAGGAGCTGAGAGCCCCGGTCAAAGCCAGTAAGGGCCCCTCCCCCGGCGGGGCTTTGGGGCCGGGCAGGGAGTGGGCCGGGTCCCAGGGTGGGGCTAGGGGAGGAGGCCCTGGGGTGCTGCCCGAGGCTGAGTGGGGAGGGGGGTCCCTCCGGGTAAGGACTCTCCGGGCTGCCTTTGACACGTCCTGCTGCCAGGGCCGGGCACTGGTGCTGCAGCTCGGCGCGACCCTGTGTGTGCCTGGCGCCCGCAGGCGGGGTGACGTGGGAGAGGGCTCTGTGGGGCTGGCGGGCAGCCCCTGGGCCTGGCGCGGCAGAGGCTGGTCCTCAAGGCCCTGGGCGGCTGGCTCAGCGGAGCCGGCTGGGTGTAGGAGGCAGAGATGTGGGGGCCTAGCCCAGCCCTCAGATCCGTGGGTCTGGTGCCCACAGGCAGAGCCGGCAGGGGCCAGCCCTGTTGTAGGGGGGCAGGATCCTGGCCGGGGGTGGCTACTCGGCTGCCCCGGGGTCTGCACACCAGGGTGCCCGGGACTGGCTGGCTGCTGTGCGCCCTGAGCTCCAGGCTTGGCCCCTGCAGCCCCCGCACACACACACACTCAGTGACCATGTGGGGCTGAGCCGGGCCCATGTGGGCAGGGGGCTCCCAGCCACCCCTGCCAACTGCCAGCGAGCTGCCCTCTCCGTGGGAGCGCTGGGAGGGTTGGGCCCAGCCCACGCCCCACAGGCAGCTTTGGGGTGGGGGAGGCTGCTCGTGCTGGTGCTGCCCCCGCCCTGCCCCCCGGGCGTTGCCCTCACGTCGGCTCCCCCTTGGCAGATGGGAAGAACGGGAAGAACAAGGAGACGAGCTCCGGGGGCCGCCAAGGTGTCGGGGAAGAAGCCCAGCAGCCTTACGGGGATTACGCAGTGCTGGAGGGGCGTGGTGCAGCAGCAGGTGGGGGGGGGGTGACGGGGGAGGGGGGCTGGTGCAGCAGCCGGTGGGGGGGGTGATGGGGGAGGGGGGCTGGTGCAGCAGCCGGTGGGGGGGGTGATGGGGGCGGGGGGCTGGTGCAGCAGCCGGTGTGCGGGGGGGCGATGGGGGAGGGGGGCTGGTGCAGGAGCCGGGCGACGGGGGAGGGGGGCTGGTGCAGCAGCCGGGCGACGGGGGAGGGGGGCTGGTGCAGCAGCCGGGCGACGGGGGAGGGGGGCTGGTGCAGCAAGCCGGTGTGCGGGGGGGGCGACGGGGGAGGGGGGCTGGTGCAGCAGCAGGTGTGCGGGGGGCGACGGGGGAGGGGGCTGGTGCAGCAGCAGGTGTGCGGGGGGCGACGGGGGAGGGGGGCTGGTGCAGCAGCAGGTGTGCGGGGGGGCGACGGGGGAGGGGGGCTGGTGCAGCAGCTGGTGTGCGGGGGGGCGACGGGGGAGGGGGGCTGGTGCAGCAGCTGGTGTGCGGGGGGCGACGGGGGAGGGGGGGCTGGTGCAGCAGCAGGTGTGCGGGGGCGACGGGGGAGGGGGCTGGTGCAGCAGCAGGTGTGCGGGGGGCGACGGGGGAGGGGGCTGGTGCAGCAGCAGGTGTGCGGGGGGCGACGGGGGAGGGGGGCTGGTGCAGCAGCAGGTGTGCGGGGGGCGACGGGGGAGGGGGCTGGTGCAGCAGCAGGTGTGCGGGGGGGCGACGGGGGAGGGGGGGCTGGTGCAGCAGCAGGTGTGCGGGGGGCGACGGGGGAGGGGGGCTGGTGCAGCAGCTGGTGTGCGGGGGGCGACGGGGGAGGGGGGGCTGGTGCAGCAGCTGGTGTGCGGGGGGCGACGGGGGAGGGGGGCTGGTGCAGCAGCAGGTGTGCGGGGGGGCGACGGAGGGGGGCTGGTGCAGCAGCAGGTGTGCGGGGGGGCGACGGGGGAGGGGGGCTGGTGCAGCAGCAGGTGTGAGGGGGGTGAGGTGCAGCAGCAGGTGTGCGGGGGGGCGACGGGGGAGGGGGGTGAGGTGCAGCAGCAGGTGTGCGGGGGGCGACGGGGGAGGGGGCTGGTGCAGCAGCAGGTGTGTGGGGGGTGAGGTGCAGCAGCAGGTGTGCGGGGGGCGACAGGGGAGGGGGGTGAGGTGCAGCAGCAGGTGTGCGGGGGGCGACAGGGGAGGGGGGGTGAGGTGCAGCAGCAGGTGTGTGGGGGGTGAGGTGCAGCAGCAGGTGTGCGGGGGGCGACAGGGGAGGGGGCTGGTGCAGCAGCAGGTGTGTGGGGGGTGAGGTGCAGCAGCAGGTGTGCGGGGGGGCGACAGGGGGAGGGGGCTGGTGCAGCAGCAGGTGTGCGGGGGGCGACGGGGGAGGGGGCTGGTGCAGGCAGCAGGTGTGGGGGGAGGGGGCTGGTGCAGCAGCAGGGTGTGTGGGGGGTGAGGTGCAGCAGCAGGTGTGCGGGGGGGCGACGGGGGAGGGGGCTGGTGCAGCAGCAGGTGTGTGGGGGGTGAGGTGCAGCAGCAGGGGTGAGGGGGAGCATTGGGCTGTGTGTATCTGCTGCCCGTCCCCCCACCCCACCCTGTGTGGGGGGAGCAGGGCCCCGTCCACCTCTGTCTCTGCGGCTCCTGCCCCAGGCCCATGAAGCCCTTGGGACACTAGATGCGAAGGGCCCTCCCCATGCCTGGGCCCATCCTGTCCCCCTGGGACCCTCCCCACCCTCGGGGCTGCCCCCATGCCCGGCCTACCCTCTACCCCCTGTGGCTGGTCAGCCCATCCCCCCGGGGCCACTCCCTGTGTCTGTCATGTCCCATCCCCCCCCCCGCACACCCATCCTGCCCCCCACAGACACCCCAGCCTGTCCCCTCCCGGCGCTCAGTCCAGCCTGGACCCCCTTGGGTCCCTCCCCACGCCCGTCCCGGCCTGTACTCCCCCCAAGGCTCCCTCAGGGCCCTCCCCGCCGGCCTGTAACCGTGGGCTGCCTGCCCCGCACAGGTGAAGCGGTTCCTGGAGTCGTCGTGGCAGGGGCCGGACTTCGTGGAGCGGTACTGCCGTCTCTACCTGGGCCTGCGCCGCGCCATGGAGGAGCTGTTCGGGCAGCAGACGGCCTTCACGCTGGCCCTGCGGCAGGGCTTCTCCGGGGGCCTGCTGCAGCTCTCCTTCCTGACGGCCATGCACGTGAGTGGGGGGGCTGCCGTGGGGCTGGTCTGGCCCTGGGGCACGAGCCTGGGGCCCAGCAGAGCTGCCAGGCTGGTCGGCCTGGTGCCAGGTGTGAGGGGGCCCAGGTGCATGGGGGTCTCTGCCAGTTACCCCTGCTGTATTCAGGCCGTTTAGTCCGCTCCTGCTCCAACAGCCCTGGGCCCTGAGAGGGAGCGAGCCCCTCGCGCCCCCTTGCCCACGGCCCAGACATGCAGCTCCCACAGCCCACCTCCCCCATTCTGCCTCCCTGTCTCCACGGGTGGGGTGACCCCTGGGAATGACCCAGCTCCTAGGGAGTGGCCCCTCCCCCTCTGCAGGACTGTTCCCTCCCCTGGAGCCCCCCCATCACCCCTCTCCATGTGAGCGTCCCCTGAGCCTCCATGGGGACTCCCTGCCGTGGGGAGCCACCCCGAGAAGGCCCCTGGCAGCTGGTGCTCTCCCCTGCAGGTGAGTGAGCAGTTCGCTCGCTACATCGACCAGCGGATCCAGGAGAGCCAGAGGGACATGGCCAACGTGGAGTCGCTGCATCGGCTACAGCAGAGCCTGGAGCCCATCCTCTTCCTCTCTGGCCTGGAGCTCGCCAACACCTTCGAGCACTTCTACCGGTGAGCGGCCCCAGCCGGGGGAGTGGGGCGCTGGGCCCCATGCCCGGCCTGGGCTCTGTCTTGGGCCTGCCACGTCTGTGAGTGCTGGTGCCTGGCTTGTTATGGGGGCTCTGGCTCAGCTTGGGCCGTGGGCTCCCCAAAGTCCCGCCAGACTCCGATCAGCAGCCGCAGAGCTCTGATCCAGGCCATAGCAAAGGCAGGGAGGGTCCCGGGACAGGAATTAGGGGTGGCTCCAGGCCTAGGGGCCGGGGTGGGTTTGTGGGGAGGCAGTCGGGGGCTCTGGGCCCCGCCCTGACGCCGGCGGCCGTTGCAGGTATTACCTGGGCGACCGGCTCCTGGCCCAGGGGAACGTGTGGCTGGAACGGGCCGTCGTGGAGCAGATCGGGCTCTGCTTCCCCAATCGCTTCCCCCAGCAGATGCTGAAGAGTCTGAGTGAGTCGGAGGAGCTGCAGCAGCAATTCCACCTCTTCCAGCTGCAGCAGCTCGACAAGCGCCTGCTGGAGCTGGACGCGGGCCAGGAGGACGCGGTGAGCCCCCGGGCGGGGCGGGGTCTGCCTGGGGCCCCCTCCCTTCCCAGGGGGGCGGGGTCTGCCCGGGGCCCCTTTCCTTCCCAGGGGGGTGGGGGGAAGCAGTGAAACGCCCTGGCAGGGCAGGGTCTGCCCAGGGGGTGCTGCAGACGAGCCCCTGGCGGGAGCCTGATCCCTGACACCCCTGCTCCTGTCCCCAGGCGATGGCGGAGGAGCCGGCCGCGCTGGAGGAGGAGCTGGAGGTGAAGGTGCTGGCCCTGTCCCCGCGCTGCTGGACCGTCTCCCCGCTCTGCTACCTGGAGGATCCCAGCAGATGTTTCCCGCGGCCCCTTGGGGGCTACTTGGCGCGGTTTGCCGACTTCTACACCAACAGTGAGTCTGGGTGCTGGGGTGGGGCCGACTAGCCTGAGCAGGGGCTTGGGGGCTGTCCCTGTGCCCCATGGTGGTGGTGGAGAGCGGTGTGTGACAGGAGAGGGAGCACCGGGGCGCTGTTCGGGTTGCTCTGCAGGGGATGGGGGGCAGGGCTCTAGAGTCACTGCACTGGGCTGGAGGTTGTGGGTGGGGGGGTGTCAGACGCAGCAGTGAAACCCCTGGCCCTGGCTGTGGCCGTGACTCCTGGGGCAGCTGCTAGTGCTGGGCCAGGCTGGCGAGCAGTGGGGTGAGCTCCAGCCCCGCCTGGGGGTTGTGCAGCTGGGAAGGGGGCCAGGCCGGCGAGCCGAGGGGTGAGCTCCAGCCCCACCTGGATGTGTGTGGCTGGAATTGGGCAGACTGGCAATCAGTGGGGTAAGCTGCAGCCCTGCCTAGGGGCATGTGGCTAGGGGGGCACAGCCCTGGCTGGCTGAGGACCCCGGGGGCCTGGCCCTCTGGTGGCTCTGCTGGGACTGGCCGCGTCTCTTGCAGGTCAGAGCCGGTTTGGCCTGGAGCACACGAAGCCGCGGCGGCTGCAGTGGACGTGGCTGGGCCACGCGGAGCTCCGGTTCGCGGGCAGCACCACCCTGCACGTCTCCACCCTGCAGATGTACATTCTGCTGGGCTTCAACAGCGCCCAGGTGGGACCCCGCTCTCCTCCCCCAGCATCCTGGAGCTGCCCCCAGCTCCCCCCTGGGGTGAGAACCCCCAACCTGGCTGCAGACCCCTCCTGTCCTCGCAACACAGGGAGAACTTCCCCCCAGCTCATCCATATGGGGCAGAGACCCCCTGTCCTCCCCCCTGCACAGATACCCCCTTTCCCTCTGTCCCCCCCCCCACCCCCCGGCAGTGACCCCCCGAGCCCCTGGACTCTTTTCTCCACAGCCCGGTCCCTGCCCCCCCGTGACCCAGGAGCCGCTGCAAAGCAGCCGCTGTGTCCGGTGTGGCTTGTGCCAGAGGAATCGGTGTTGTTCTCTCTCCCCTTTGCCCCTCAGTCCCCTAATGCGGTACCACAGCCCCTTGGCTGGCGCCCCCCCCCACAAACCCCCTATCGCCACAGCCTCTGATGCCCCCCCCATTGCCACGGCCCCTCCCCCACAGCCCCTGGCACCTCCCCCCCATCATCATGGCCCCCGGACACCTCGCCCCAGTGCAATCACTCCGGCCCCATTGCCCCAGCCCCTGGGCCGTGGCTCCAAGACACCTGGCCAACTTGTCCTGTCCTGGCCCCCAGAGCTGTTGCCCCATCACCATGGCCCTGCCCCTGCGTATTCACTTCCTGTCTCCTTTGCTCTGCAGGAAGTTGCTGTGGAGACCCTGGCCCAGGCCACAGGGCTGTCTCCTGTCCTGCTGAGCCATGCGCTGAAACCTCTGACAGGAGAGGCCGGGATCCTGACCCAGAGCCTGCCTCAGGAGGGTGCGTATGGGGAGACTGGGGAGGGGCAGTTGAGCCCTGTCCCTGGGTGGTTCCTGAAGAAGGGGACCACAGATGGGGATGGAGCCCCTACCCTGGGCCTGGTTGGGGGGTATGGAGGGTTGGCCGGGCGGGGCTGGTCCCAGAGCAGATGCCAGGGAGCAGGGGTTTGTCTGTGAGCCGGCAGGGGGTTTGCATCTGGAATGGCCAGTCCCCAAGCAGGGCTGGCTGGCGGGAGGAGAGAACTGGGCTGGTGTCTGTGTGTGGGGTGGGGGGTTTGGGGGTGGTCCCCAAGAAGGGCCGGGGGTTGGGTACATGGGAGGGGCTGGGACTGGTCCCCAAGCAGGTCCATGGGGGTAGATGGAAGGGGCTGGGGCTGGTCCCCAAGCAGGTCCAGGGGGGTACAAGGAAGGGGCTGGGGCTGGTCCCCAAGCAGGGCTGGGGGGGGACATGGGAGGGGCTGGAGGAGCCGCTCCCTGGGCGTGGCTGAGCGCGGCTGTGTCGGTCCCAGGCGTCCTGCGGCTGAACGAGGCGGCCCTGGCGCGGGCGGCAGGCCAGCGCCTGTGGCTGCTCCCACAGCAGACGTACCTGAACGTGGAGGATGACGAGGGAAGCACCCTGGAGAGGAAGAGGAACATCATCTGCTGCCTCATCATCCAGATCCTGAAAGGGGAGAAGGAGCTGCACATCGATAACCTGGTGTTCAGGGTACGGGTCCTGGCAGGGGAGCGGCCGCGGGGCTCCATGCCCGGGCAGCGTCGGGGTAACTCTGCCCTCTCCCCCCCAGGTGATCGACGCCTGTCAGAAATGGGAGTCTGGCCCCGCCCTGCAGTTCCTCAGCTTTTGCTGCAGCAGCACGGACGTGCTGTCCTGCATCCTGCACCTGCTGAGCCAGGGCTACCTGCGGCGCCAGGAGGAGAACCCCCAGCTGCTGGCGTACGTCTCCGCGGAGCCCACGACACCTCACCGGGGCCAGGCCCAGGTTGTTTTCCGGAGCACAGAGTGCCGGAGGGGGCAGGACAAGGGCAGCAAGTTCTCCCCATTCAGGTAGGGGAGAGTCTCAGGTGGGGCTGGAGGGGGCCATCACCGGGAGCTCTCCAGATGGGTGACGGGCGTTTGCTCTCTGCCAGGCTGGATGCCCGTGGAGTCGGCCCAGAGGCGGTCCTGATGGAGACCCTGCTGCTGCCTATGGGGCGCACCATGAGTCAGGAGGAGGTGCAAGCACTCATGAACCAGACGGTGCAGCAGGTCCTGGACACCCTGAGTGTCTCAGCCGATAGAGCCCAGCACCTGCTCATTCACTGCAAGTGGAACGTGGACCTGCTAATCCAGCGCTACACCGAGGACCCCGAGCTGCTGCTGATTTCCTCAGGGCTGCAAGTGCAGAATCCCCAGCCACCCCCGAGCCCTATCACCCACTGTCCGGTGTGCGTGAGCCAGCTGTGCCCGGACGACAGCCCTCCCACCCTCTGCTGCGTGCACTACTGCTGCAAGGTGAGGGTACTGGGGGCTGGCAGCATCTATGACCGTGAGGGGAGGACCCTGCTCCCAGGAAGGGGGACACAGCTGTCAGGGGAGGGTCCCGGGGGCACATCATCACCCCTCTTTCCCTGGCTTCCTCGTGTTCCTGGGCTTGCTCCCTGTTTTCAGGTGTGCCATGATCCTGGTGCCACTCCACCTGCGAGGCAAATTCCTGAGTTTGTCTGGAGCTGGGAGACGGCCCCTGACAAAAGGAGGGGGCTCATCAGGAGGTTCTGTGCATTCTCTAGATCTGATCTTTTCCCCCTCCCCAGTCCTGCTGGAATAAATACCTGACGACTTGCATCGAGCAGAACTTGGTTCAGAACTGCACCTGTCCCATCCCTGACTGCCCTGCACAGCCCACCACGGACTTCATCCGCTCCATCATCTCCTCCCAGGAGGTCATTGCCAAGGTGGGTGAGGTCACTGCCGGACGTGGAGCCATGTGTAGTCCACCCTGAGCGGGTGTGTTAGGGAACATGCTTTGTTTCTAGGCCACCGCCTTTCCCTCTTCCTGTCTTGGAGAGTGGTGGGGCTGAGAGCTACCCAGGAGAAACCTGGTGCCTTTGAATGAATGAATCCTCCCCTGTGCCGACTGGCTGTTTTGCTCCCCTGCCCTATCTCACACTCTTCGCACCCCCCTCCCTGCCCTCGTCCCTCCCTTTGCACCCCGCTGCCTCCGTTCCTGTTGCTCTGTGTATCTAATCCTCTTCCAACCCAAACCAGAAACCAGCCACGAGAGAACGATGGCACTCCCTGTGCAGAAACAAAAATAGCTCCTCTTCCCCAGGGCGCATCAATCCAAACAGTATGTGGCTAGAGTGTCCCTGTGTTACGAACATGAGCCCCCAGTTCTCAGACCCCCCCCTCTGCCCAGTTTCCTCCCCCCACCTTGGAGAGCCATTGGACAGGAGATACCAAGGTGGCAAAGAGGGAGGAGTCAAGGTCAGGCTCCCAGTGGAAGGCTTGTCTCAATATTAACATCTTTTCAGAACTGGGCTTTCCTTCCTCTTCCGGAAATGACTGGTGGCCTGGTGGGAACCCCTTCCCCATCTACAGAATTATCAAACACCTGCCCACGTCCCTGTTGTCCAGGGAAGTATGGCATGATTTGCCATACTAGATTTGCAGAGAGCTATTTTAGTTTCTGCACAATTTCTGTGGGAGTTCCTGGTGGAGAGTGCCTGGAGGCCAGGGTCGCTGGGCCTGGAGCAGAGAGGGGTGACTAAGGTACTGCTGTTTGAGTCTTAGCTGGGGGAAACTTGGGATCTGCTAACTCAGCCCTTTGGGAGGCATTTCTTGCTTGGATTTCCTTTGACATCCGGGCAGCTGCTGTTGGTGGCCCGACTAGTGCCCAGATGTTTCTCTCCATGCTGACTTTCTCTCCGGGAGTGAGTACTGTCCTTGTTATGATTGGGAGCAAGAGAGGAAGTTCCTTATTTGCACGGGGGGAGAGGTTTCTATTCCTGCTACTTCTGGATTCCCAAAAAGAGAGGCGGTCTGTGACCCATTCAGGACTTAAGAATGTTCAAAGAAATGTTGTCAAGAAAATGAAGTTCAGGATGACCACCCTTCTGTTATCCCTTGCCTGAAGGTTGAGGGCAACATACCATCTTTCATGTGGCAATACAGCTGGACCACAGGAAGCTTTTTTCAATTCATAGTACACAGTATGCACTGCCAGTATACAGTCCTACACTTGGTCTAGCCTCAGCCCCATGGGGATTCACAAAGCACGTGAAGATAGTTGTGGCCCATCCATGCCATCTTGGAATTCAGATATTTCCTTACCTGAATGATTGGCTATTCCAGGAAGATTGAGGTCACGCATCCAGAACAGCCTTCTTGTCATCAGATATCTGTTCTCTGGTCTAGGTCCAAAACTGGACATAGAGAAATCAATTTTACAGCCTCGAAAGAGAATACATTTCATGGGGATGGGCCTTGCTAACACGTCTGCCATGGCTTATCTTCCAATGAGTATAGTCTCTACAGCTGAGAGTCTCGCGTCCACTCTGCGAACAACAGTGTGTGAGAGTCTGCAGCTCTTGGGACACTTGGCCTCATGCACGTACATGCCATGTTTTACTTGAGATGTCTACAAACCTGGTTTCATACAGTATATCCCCCAAACTGACATTTCCTGGGCATGTGGGTTTGCGTACCTGCATGAGTGCTTCCGTCTCTTAATTGGTGGATAAAGCTTTAGAATGTATGCAGAGGAGTTCCATTCCTGCCATCAGAACCCACTGTGACATCCCTAGACTGGTGAGCTGCGAGGTCACTCCAGACCTCGACTCTGGGAGACAGCCTTACCCTGCTCTGCTGTGAGAACCCCCACTCCCGGACTGTTCGTGCACAGCCTCTAGCATGTAAGCTGCTCCCAGTTACGTGAGTGATCACTTTTGGCCAGCCACTGCTTGGATCGTGCAACCGAATGACACTAGCCAATATCTCCGGTCCCTGACACAACCCTAGGAACCTCCATCTTGCAGTGTCCAGTTATCCCTGCTGGACACTGCAAACTTATGAGTTTGTCAATTTAACAAAGAAACTGATAAGTACTAGACTTGTTATCCCAAGGGGAGTCTCTGACACGCTTCAAACCAAATGCACTGCTTCAGGTAGACTGAACAAACAAATGTATTAACTACAAAAGACAGATTTTACCTGATTATAAGTTAAAGCATAACAAGTCAGATTTGGTCAAATGAAATAAAAGCAAAACGCATTCTAAGCTGAACTTAATACTTTCAATGTCCTTAAAACTTAGATGCTTCTCATCAGTTGCCCTTCAGCCAGGCCCTCCACTTTGATCAGCGCTTCATTCGCTTGTTGTGTTGTCTGTAGATGTAGGTGGAATAGAGAGAGAACATTACAAACATCTCTCCCTTTTATCATGTCCTTTCTTTCCTCTTGGCTTTGCGCCCCCCCTTCAGAGTCAGGTGAGCATTACCTCATCGTAGTCCCAAACTGACTAAGGGAAGGAGGGTGTCTCGCTTGAGAGTCCAGCAGATCCTTTATTGCTGCCTAGGCCAGTGTCCTTTGTTCCTGTGAGGCTGGGCTGGGTTTGTCCCATACATGCCATGATGAGGCGTGAACTGCCCCTCTGCTCTTGGAGAGTTTTTGCCTGAACTTGTTTTAAGCCGTGAGGACACATTTTCTGCCTCATAACTATATACATGAAATTACAACCTATAACATTACTATAACAACAATGCTCAGTGCATCATGAGCCTTCTGAAGACACCTGACATGACAAACTTTGCACTGGATATCACACAATCATAAGGATGAACATGGGGGTGCAGGGTGTTCCCCTGAGGTACACCCACCTTAAACAATAGTCTATAAGGACAAAATCTCACTCCAACTACACCAAAATTTCATATAAACCTGTCAGTTCACTTACCTGTGTCTTTCCCAAAGTCGCATGCATCTAGCAAGAAAAGGAGACTTTGTTTGCTTGACATGAGATGAGCCCTGGCATTGTACCTTCCTAGAACAGACCGGAACAGAAAGCCACCTAGATTTACTGCTGTCATAGCAGAATGAGTATGAGGACATGAGTACGAGCTGTATCCTCTCAGAGAATATCGAAGTGGATCTCTGGCTGTATCCTGTTATCAGATGGCACAGCTGGGAGTAAGGGCTCCACGTGGGTGTAAGGACTCCCTCTGCAGGGTCGCAAGTAGCCTCAGCAGCATCACCTCAAGAGGTGCCCCTTGCTATTTGCAGGTGAGCTACATGGAGTTCCATCTACACATTCCTGAGACATATCCCCTTGGTCCAAGGCTCCTCAGCTGACTTCCTTTGGCACCGGGGCTCTCCAAGCAGCTATACCTTCTTCTTGAGCAGTGTCCCAATGGGTGCGCCACTTCAGATGGGCGCGCGTCCTGTGCGCCTTAGATTGGAGATCCCCGCTTTAGGTAGCTGTGCCCATTGGGTCCACACATGCACTCTACTCTGCCTCATGCTCTGCGCCATGGCTACATAGAGCTCCACGGGCGACCCGCCCTCAGTTCCTTCTTAGCCGAGACTGAGCCTCGGCAGCATCCCAGTGGAGCTGAGCCCAACTGTACTTTTTAGTTTTGTTTTTTCTCCTAGCTTTACTTAGCTTAGTTAGCTACAGTAGTTAAATCGTTACACAACCCGCAAGATTTATTGTAAGGCCCGTTGTCCTTTCAGTTTTTTCCCTGAGGGGAACTTTGGAGTCCTGGGAGGTATGTCCAGCTCTCCGGGTTTTAAATGTTGCCTTTAATGCCAGGATGCTCTTCCAGTGAGCGGCGGGCACTCCTGGTGTGTCTGATGCTGTGGGGAGTCATACCTCCCCCACCCCCCCAAATGTAATTTTTGCCTGGCTGTAAAACTGAGACAGAAAGAACCAGGAGATTAAATTGCGCCTCCGTCTGGCTTCTGACCCAGGCCACTGGACCACCCCCCCATGCACCAGTCTCCAAGCAAGTCTCAACCACATCAGTACCACGCTCCTCAAGAGCTTCTAAGAGGAACTCAAGAATCCTCTCAAAGAGACACTAGGAAACAGAGCTTGGGTTCCCCCAGTAGGGAATCTATCTCAAAGAAACCCTGATCACCGATCAAGACAACTGCTTCAGCACCCACTGGTTCCCAACTCTGTACCCACGAGGCTGCAGTTTTCTCAGGTACTGTGAGCAGCATTAAACCCAAAGAATGTAAGGGTCCCAACTCTGGGAGATGATCAGTACCACTGGTGTTTGAGGTGACAAGAAGACTACTCTAAGTTGGTATCAGTAGAATCAGCCAAGCCGTTGGTACCACCGTAGACCAGACTGTCATCTAGCAGACACCCCTTGGAGCTCATAAAACTTATGGCACTGTCAGCTCCCTGTCCCACAGTAACATCTGCCCAGGCTGCTATCTTGGTACCAACCACTTGGGTACTACACAAGTTTAGATTTTCATGAGACCTTGTGGCAACAGAGATGCCTGACTCCCCTTTGCTTGGTATCAATGTGTTCCAAGACATGCATAGATCCCTGGACATTCAACCAGTACCAACAGGGTCACCACCTTTTTCTACCAGTGCTCTTTCAAGGGACTGTCTAAAGCAGGAAATAGACTCTCTCCTGAACTGAGTTGCACCCCTCTAGGATTCTGTATTGGTGAAGGAACCAAGGACCAGCTTATCTCTTTATGCCCTGGGGTGAGGGGACGTGAGGTCCTTAGGGTGTAGGCATGGCCGCAGCGAACATTGCTGGCTGAAGTACTCTGTTCATCTGAAAGAGCCACCATTACTGTAAGGAAAATAACATTCCTGCAGGGACTTTGTTTGTTCTAGGTGTGTCAAACAGAAGCCATTCAGCCCTGACACACAAGAGGGTCTCTCCTTGTTTGCAGAAGTAGAACACTGTCCAGCAGTAAGTGCCACTTGCTTTCTGCATTTGTATCTAGATTCCTGTCTGCCTCACTCTGCCTGGACATTGAGCCAACCCCCACCCCGGGCAGATGGGTCTGTCCCGTCCGTAGCCTGTGGCGCCGATGGGTAAAGAGTGGCTGCTGCTGAATGTCTGTTTCATATATCCTGTTTCTTGGTGCTTTGGGTTGTGTTCTCTGTGCAT
Organism: Eretmochelys imbricata; assembly: GCF_965152235.1. Classification (NCBI taxonomy): domain Eukaryota; kingdom Metazoa; phylum Chordata; order Testudines; family Cheloniidae; genus Eretmochelys; species Eretmochelys imbricata. The sequence goes on along the minus strand of NC_135574.1, from coordinate 208,297,717 downwards.
CCCTGCAACTGTCCTCTCTGTGCTGGACCCTGCTCTGCCTCCTGTGCAAAGTCAGAAGCTCACTGAGCCCCTCAGCCATCGCCCATTCCCCTCTCCAGTTTGCCAACTCCATTTTTCTTTCCCTGAGAGGATTTGACAGGACCATCCCTGTTCTCAAGACAGACAGCTTCTCTCCAGGATGGCATTGTTTAAAAACTCCAGCGTGTTTGGTGCTGGGGAGAGGTGATGGCTTGAAAGCTCTAGGGAATCAAGTCTTCTGGTCTCAGAAGCTGTCCAGCGTGGCCAGCGACATGGCAGGTTTTCCGCACGCTCTGCTCTTCACCAGTTCGCCTCTTCCTAGCCGCGAGAGTGGCTCATTCAACCCGTGGCTCCTCTGCTCAGATGGCCAGGCTGCATCAGCTGGGCAGACGGTTTTGGCGATGTGTCGCATAGGCACTAACTAATGGCCATAGCCTATTCCTTCTGCGCTGGGCTGCCCTAGAGGGGAAACCCATGGCACTTTCCCCTGAGCCAGCCAGCCCTTCAGGGCTCTTTGGGGATCTTCTGCTGGTTTGACCTGCCTGTTGAATTATGCTGAAGCCTTTATTACGCTCCATCCTCCACTCGGCCCTGGGTGCCCTTTCCTCTACACCTGACTCTCAGGCAGTGTCTCTATACTGCTTAATCCTCCTCCTGTATCTGCAGTAAGTGTGTGAATATTGCAAGATCCCTCGGGGCTATATTGTTTCCCACCCTTGTGAACCTAGTTCGCACCATGGTGGGTATTTTGCACGGTCCTTACTCCAGAGAAACCTACCTATCAAGGCAGAATGAGAGCAGAACTGCCGTGTGCTCCATGGCTGCCCCACCAGCAGTCCTAGGGCCTTTGCCAGGAAGCTTGTTGCTTTCTATTTGTATGACGGTAGTATCAGCCAAAATTGGGTCCCTTTGTGCTAGGCCTAGTGCGAGTCAGGGATGTCCCGGCGAGCTTACGACAATCTAAACAGACATGACAGATGCAGGGTGGGAGAAAGGAAGCATCATTGTCCCTATTTTACGGCTGGGGGCTAAGCCGCAGAGGAGGGATGTGACATGCCCACGGTCACGCAGTGAGTTGGTGCCAGGGGTGGGAATTGAACCCACAGCTTGTGAGTCCCAGTACAGTGCCTTAACCACAAGATAATCCTTCCTCCTCCTGCACCTCTGCCCTCATTTCTCTCTCTGCAGTACGAGAAAGCTCTTCTGCGAGGCTACGTGGAGTGCTGCTCCAACTTGACCTGGTGCACTAACCCCCAGGGCTGCGATCAGGTCCTTTGTAAGGAGGGACTCGGTTGCGGAGAGGCCTGCTCCAAGTGCTGCTGGATATCCTGCTTCAACTGCAACTTCCCGGAGGTATGGCTGAGGTTTGCTTGGCCATGAGCCTGTCTTCACGCTGGCTCGCTGCTGCCTTCCCGCTCCCCCATGACTCATGTTCTGTCCCTTGCAGGCTCATTACCCGGCCAGCTGCAGCCACATGTCCCAGTGGATGGATGACGGAGGGTACTATGAAGGGATGACGGTGGAAGCCCAGAGCAAACACCTGGCCAAACTCATCTCTAAGCGTTGTCCAAGCTGCCAGGCTCAGATAGAGAAAAACGAGGGCTGTCTACAGTGAGTATCTTTCCCCATTTGGGGGCTGGGCCAGGAGGAGAGGGGAGGGATCCAGGCAGGTTTCTGGGGCACTTAAGAACATAAGAACAGCCACACTGGGTCAGACCAAAGGTCCATCTAGCCCAGTGTCCTGTCTTCCGACAGTGGCCAATGCCAGGTGCCCCAGAGGGAATGAACAGAACAGGGAACCCTCAAATGATCCATCCCCTGTCGCCCATTCCCGGCTTCTGGCAAACAGCAGCTAGAGACACCATTCCTGCCCATCCTGGCTGGTAGCTGTTGATAGACTGATCCTCCATTAATTCCTTGAGTTTCTGTTCTTGCTGGTCCTGGCTTGGCTTCAAGGAGATGAGCTTCTGTGCTGTTGTCTTGTTACCCTGTTGGATGGCTGAGCTGCTCTGGTTCATGGGCTTTGCGAAGCTGGTTTGCTGATCCTAGGTCCTCAATGGCCAGAATGAAATCCCCCTCAATGGCTCTGCAGTGCTGTACGTGATATAAGTTGGTGGGTCTTGGTCTGTTTTTCAGTGGACAGTTGCCCACTTCACCACTACAACTGGGACATGGCCTGGGCTGCATGCTGGAGCACAGGAGATGCTCAGCTCTGCCACTGTTCTGTTCAAGTGACTTGCTCCAGATCACCCAAATTCTGTGCTTGCTTGTCCTTCTGAATGATCGGGAGAGCAGTGTTATGGCAATGGGTGCAAGTGGCTTATACAATAGGGGGGTCATTGACGTCTGAGCAGAGAGGATGAAACTTCCCATGGGAAGAGCGAAAGGTGCCATGTAGTAATGGCACCTGTGAAGGTTGCTGAGGGGTTAAAGCACCCTGTCTGATAGGAGAAGTGCTGAGGATCACCTGTCCAGGCCATGCGATCTCAAGCGAGCAGCCTTGGGCAAGGGGTTTGCAAGGCAGAGTGCTGAGGGCAGACGAGGAGACAGTGAGACTTGTGAGCAACACAGGCCCCAGAGAGCTGCCTCTGTGGACAGGGCAGTGCTTTGAGGTTCTGCAGGAACCACCCCGTCCAAAGCTCTGTGTTCATCACAAATTACACAAAGAGAGTGCCCGACTCCACCTCACCCATTTATGCTCCAAATGGGAAACCAACCCGCAGAGCCTGGAAATCATCGGCACTACTAGGCACAGGGGCGACTGGTGTTCTTCTTCCAGTACTATCAGTGCAGATCCCTGCTCTGTGCACCACCGAAAGCACGGAGCCCTCTGGAGAGCTTTGACCTTTGGGGACCATGTGGCCTTTGCCTGGAGCTGTGGAGCACTCCTTGGTAAGCTATGTCCCTGCCTCCTTTGGTTCCTTCCCACACCAGACCAGCAAGTTGAAACTTCCTCTGGTTTCTCAACTTCCTACTCGGACGCTTCTTATGTTTGCGCCGTAATCAGGAGCTAGCTTCAGTGTAAACTGTGTTACCACAGTGATAGAACTAGAACTAGTGTGTGGTGTGGGTATGTTTTAGGAGTTCAGTGTTTCTCGATTCTGACTCACTCGCCCTCTCTGGCCTTTTGAGGTAGTTTTGGTGTTTTTGCTGTAGGGGCAAAGAAGGGAAACTCCAGGTTTCAGGACTGATTTTCTTGCAGGGACAAGAAGTCCATAATAGACCCCCCTACTGTTTAATTCTGGGCCCTACGTCTAGGAACAAAGAATAGTAGATCCCCATACAGCATTGGGAGACTGTCTTCTGGAAAGCAGCGAGTCTGGAAAGGACTTGAGGGTCATGGAGGAAATCAACCATATACAACCCTAGCGTGATGCTGTGGCAAAAAGTCTGTGGGTCCTTCCATGTATAAATGGGAACATGGAGGAGGAGTAGGGAGGTGGCCTCACATGTGACTAGGGTGCATCGGAGACCATTCCTGGAAGCTGTTCGTTGTCCATTTCTGGTGTCCACACTTTAAAAGGAGGTTGACAAAAGAGCTGCCAGAGCTATTTGAGGCCTGGAAAACCTGCCTCCCCGTGAGAGACAAAAGCAGTTCAGTCTGCGTGTAGGGGTTTAGTGGAGGAGAGAGAGAGCTTACAAGTACCTGCCTGCAGAGACGATTTCTGATGCTAGCGGGCTCTTTAATTCAGCAGAAGGCAGCACAAGATCCGGTGGCTGGACATTGACGCTCAAAGCAAAACATTCAAATGGGAGATAAAAGTATCCTTTTTTGTGGGTAGTTAACCCTTGGGACCAAGGTCTGGATTCTCCATCACTTGGCATCGTGCCATCATGATTGGGAGTCTTCTAGAAGTCATGCTCTAGCTCCGCCGCAGTTCAGGGGGCAAAGCTTTTCTTTGAGAGTCTGTGTGTTCCCACTTACAAGAATGGTTTCCTTGACTCTACAGAGCCCTTTTCAGACATTGTCCGTTGGGCTGCACACTCTCTTCAGTGGGATTGAACATTCAACACCCAGCATTACTTGAGCGCGTGCAGCCCTCAGCTGCCTCAGTTCCTTCGCAGCCGCTGCGGAGAGCTCAGAAAACCCGTCCCGGATAAATAAACCTGCCAGTCCCCTGGCCTGTGGGTAGCTTTTAGTGGCTTTGCCATGGTTCCACACTGAGGGCCGGAACTGAGCCCCCTGAGGGATTCAGAGGACATGCTACTTGTCCAGCCCTTGAAGCTTGATGCATGTGTTGGGAGCCTGGTATGTCCGAGGGAAGTGCACTCCCTGGCATACTCTGTCTGCTGAGCGTTCACTTCTGGAGCACCGTGAGATAGTCTCTGGGGCTTCAGCCTTATTGTACCAACAAGGTGTTCAAAGGTCTGGGCTCAAAACAATAGCCAGAACAACCCTCATCAACACCTAGACCCACTGTGACTAAGTGGGCAAAGCTATCGCTTCTCCATTCAGATATGGTCTCCCAAGGCCCATTCCTTCCTCCGGATTCAGCCTGGCTTCAGCTGGCAGCCTGGTTATTGAAAGGAAAGCCTTAGCAATGCTCCGTCGATCTGCCAGAGTCATCCAGACTTTGCTAGCACCCGAGAGAGCCTCAACTCAAAAGGTGTACTCCTCCATCTGGTCCAGGTCCAGCAGCTGGTGCCAAGAGCATGGGGCAGACCTCAGGAAACTGGAGGTTTCAGCCATTTTGGACATTCTCCAGGAAGGCCTAGACAAGGGCCTTCAATCCAGCACCACAGCTCACCAAGTTTCTGCTTTTAGGAGCATCTTTTTTATGGGGTCTGCGGGATCCTTGGCAGAGAACCCCCAGACCTCCAGGTTCCTCAGAGCAGTCAGGCCAGTTTTCCCAAAATGGGATCTGCCGCAGGTTTTGAAGGCTGTAATAGATCATCCCTTCAAGCCCCTGATTTCAGTGTCCATAAAAATCTATTTTTTTTTATCGCTATCGCATCTGCTAGATGGGTATCAGAGCTGGCGTTATTGTCTGTGCAGGCAAAAAGTGGGGCGAAGAACTAGAGTCCTTTCTTCATGAAGTAAATTCTCCCTTCTGTAGTTCCCAAGAAGCTGTCCATCTTAGTTCTGTCTGAAGCCGGAAGATCTGGTAAAGGAGTGGCATATCCCAGAGCTGAGGAAAGTGGTGGACATCTACATTGAGCGCATGGAATCCACAATGAGGTCAGGTGCCCTGTTTGTGTCCTTCCAGCCTAAATGTCAAGGACTCAATTTCCAAGTTGTCTATCGCTAGGCGGCTTTGGCTCTGTATCGTTGAGGCCAACAAGGCATCAGAAACCTGTTTCTGGAGGGTATCAGCACACTTCATGGGAGCTCTATCTGCCTCGTGGGTGGAATGAACGAGATCTTCCACATGGAAGATCTGCAGAGCAGCCACCTGATTGCCGGCCAGCACCTTCATCAGTCACAAGAAGGTGGAGTTTCTGTCCTCAGCAGAGGCTTCCTTCGGCAGGCAGGTGCTGCGGCGGTGGCCCACAAATGATGTTGCCCTTTGAGCAATTCTTACAAAAAAGGGTGGTCCCCTTTTTTTCCACTTCTTTTTTCCACTTGCTGGATTTCTTGCCTTCCCCTCCCAACCTCCATTCACTGCTTGCTACTTCCCTGACATCTCAGAATTGTGGGAGATGCTGGGCTGCAGAATGGAAGATTTTTTATTTTTTTTTTTTTTTTTTTTTTTTTACTGTTATCATCCTTTCTGCTGGCAGCATCTCCGACAGTTCCACCCATCCGGGACGGCGTTATGCCAAAGGGTCAGGTATTTTCTGTGTGCTGGATCAGTACGATGCAGGCCATGTGCTGGTTCTCCAGAGCTGCTGTGCTCCCTGGAAGTTGCGGATCTCTTTCTACAAGTTCTGTACAGCTTTGGACTGACTCATCGGGCAGCAAGCAAGAGCAGGGGGGCGGCCAGTGCTTGTGTGGCTGCCACTTTGGACGGCCTCTGTGAACAGTGGCGCGGAGAGGAGCAGCCTGAGTGTCGCAGAGTTGTGAGAGAGGCTGCTAGCAGAAAGGCGATTATCATAAAGAAATCTTCCAATTCCTTGTCCTCCTTCCCCTTCGCTGCACGCGCTTATTTGTTACTCTTTCGCTTCAGTCTAAACTGTAAACTCTTTGGCACAGGTTCTGTCTCTATTTTTGTACAGCACCCAGCACCCTGGGTTCCCTGGTCTTGTTTGGGGCCTCTGAGCAACCGTGATAGAATAAAAATAATAGTGGTTTGTGTGTGAGGGAAGCGTGCAGAGCTGAGCACGTGAGACACAGCCACCCCCATACGCCAGCCCTGCAGCCACCCAGGGACCGGGCGGGTGTCTGCAGGGATTGGGACTGTTTGCTACTGCACCTTGCATCGGGCCAACTCCAGCTCCCCTTATCTCTTCTTCCTGTGCAGTATGACCTGTGCCAAATGCAACCACGGATTTTGCTGGCGTTGTCTCAAGCCCTGGAAGCCAACGCACAAGGATTATTACAATTGTTCTGCCATGGTGAGTGTTTGCTGCATGTGGGCAGTTTGGATACTCCTTGGGGCGAGGACAAACTTCGGGACTCTGGGGATCTCCTCTTGTGCTAGGCCTTGGTGCGGAGCTGGGCTGTGGCATTTGGTGGTTGTGGGCCATGCATGTTCTGGCCCTCTTGTGTTGACCCCCTTGGAGAGATCTCCGGGTAACTGCTGCCTTTCCTTGCAGGTGAGCAAAGCAGCTCGGCAGGAGAAGCGTTTCCAGGACTACAATGAGAGGTGCACTTTCCATCATCAAGCAAGGGTAAGGGCTGCTCCTGCCACACTCCGGGCACGGACCCTGCCTCCTAATCCCAGGCACCCATGGCAAGCGATTCAGAATCCAGTGGGACCGCAGTTGAGGACTGGGCTGCAGATCTATGTGGTGGAGTTGAGCATGTCACCCTCCCCCGTGGTGTGTGATAAAATTCTCTCGCAATATGCTCCTCTCTGCCGACTCTGATTGGGAGCCTGGCTTTTGGATTTCACACAGTAAGCGTGGGGATGAGGCTGGTGGGGTGGCAGAGAACAAGTCAGGTCCAATAAGGACTTGTAGACTTCTGTGCAGGCCACTGGTAGGGGATAGAAGCTGCTGGAACTTTGCTGCCACTGCTCCTTGCCAAGAAAAAGGACAGGATCGGCCTGGTAGCTGCCTGCCATGGAACAATGTATAAGCTCATGGGGCATTAGCTCTTCATTAGACTTTACCAGCTGTGAGGGGTGGAAGTCATTTTCCCAGGTGGAAATTCCCCAGCAATTCTACGTGCAGATTCCATCACAGCAGCTGAGATGGAGATGGGTGGTGTCACTGGAGGCACCTTGGTCTCAGCAAGGCACAATCGGTCACAAGCAGACTCAGGTTCGCTCAGCCCAGCTCACCCAATAGAATAGCTGGACTGGAGGTGTGATCGTAGCAGAGGGACGAGGCATGGGGAGCTCAGTCCTTCGTAGAGAAGAGGAGGGGAGGTTGAGCCTTTCTGGCTGGGGGAGTGATCTGGAAGCCGGTGGAGGGGGAAGATGGGAGATGACTTTGCTCTTGGTGGTTGTAGGAATTTGCTATGAACCTGAGAAACAGAGTTTCTGCCATCAGCGAGGTGCCGCAGATTCGGACCTTGACCTTTGTTGTGGATGCCTGCAAAGTCCTGGAACAGGCGCGGAAGGTAAGTGCGTGAGGAGCCGGAGACTGATTGATTGGCTTTATTTCCGGGTATTACAGCAGTGCTCAGCGACCCCAGCCGATGGGGGCCCCATGGTGCTGGGCACCATACAAGCATGTACTAAGAGACGGTCCCTGCCCTAAAGAGCTTGCAGGCCAAATAGCTAAGATGGACACAGGCTTGGAGGGGGAATGGAGGCACAGAGAGGGGAGTGATTGGTCCAGGGTCATGCAACAGGGTCAGGACTAGAATCCAGGTCTCCCGAGTCCTGGTTGGTGTCTTAACCACTAGACCATGCTGCCTCCCCAGGCTGACCTGTCATTGAGCCATAGACACTGGAGAGGGGAAAATCCTATTAAATGACCTAGTCCATGCCCTGGTGTCAGTGCAGGGGTGTACCTAATAACCTTCACCCCTGTCCACTTTGAAATGTCCCAAACGACTTCCCCAACCTCCCTTGGGAGACCTTTCTAGAGGCTAACATGCCTCACTGTCAGGTCGTGTCTCCTGATGTTGAGTCTGTAATTCTCCTTACTTCTTTCTACCTCAGAATTCCTAAATCCACTCCCTCCTTGGTATCCACCTCTCCCATACCTGGGGACTGGTGCCATGTTCTCAGGTTAAACATCAACTATGCCAGACATATGGAGCCCTTTGAATTTTGCCGTGCAATCTTTCTAGCCCCCAGATAATTTCTGTGACTCTTTCTGCACTGCCTCCCGCTGGTTCCTGTAGGTAGGTAATGTGCCCAGAAAAATGCAGCATTCCAGAGGTGGACTCTTACTTCCCTGCTCCATGACATGACACCCCGTCTTGCTGCAAAGCTGTATGTGATTAGCTTTCCTCCATCACCTGTGGGTGTTTCTCGGCTATTCCTGCTTTCCAGGTTTCTCCCTTCCATGGAGTGCCTGGGTTTTGGATGCTTTCCCTAGAGGCAAGCTGCGATGTCTCATACAGAGAACTCTCTCGTTGGGGGAGTAACTTCTGGGTGCACCGTGCACCTGAGACCAGAGGCAGCTGATTGTAAAAGCTCTTGGTGCCAGCACTGCTCACCCTGTAGCAATGTGGGAAGTGTCACAATCCTGGTCTGCTGCCTATGTGTCACAAGAACTACTCCTGGGGGAATTCTGCACCAAAAAAATTTAACATTCCGCGCACAATATTTTAAAATTATGCAAAATTATACATTTTTTATAACATAATATAATTTCACCAGTTTCAATTATTTTTGGTCATTTATTTCAAAATACCTGTCAGCAAGTGTGTCTGTAACACTACAGACAACAAAAAAGATTCAGGGAATGTTTTCTGACAAATAGATTCCTTACTAGGCATGTTAATACAGAACTCTGAGTAATAATTCATTTAAACTACAATATAGAATCATATTTCCCACACCCCTCAGAAGTTTGGGGGAGTCAGGGGTAACGGAGTTTCTAAGGGAGAGGGAAGTAAATTTCTGGGAAATAGCCTAGGTGTGTACTTGGAGGGTTGTTGGGTATAGGTGGGAAAAGTATGGAACAGGTTTTTTTGGTGGGGGGGCAGGGAGGAATTGTTAGGGAGCTTCCCTCATGCAGACCCTGGCTGAACCCAAGCCTCTCCCATTCAGTCTTGCACATCTGCCCCTGTCCCCATGTGTCCTTGTACCCCTGTCCACATGTGTCCCTCCACCCCCACTCAGGCACCCACTCCCCCCGTCCCCAGGGGTGTCTGTGCCCCCATCCAGCCACCCCTTGTCCCCATGTAGCTCTGCACCCCGTTCCCCATCACCATGTGGCCCTGCACCTCCACTCCCATTCAGTCCCTGCCCCAGCCTGTCTTCCCCCACTAGCCTTTATGAGCCCCTATCTGACCCACACCCCCCCCCAGCACCCCACACTGTCTGTCTCCCCATAGCCCCTGTCTCCTAACCTGGCCCACTGCGAAGAAGGCGGTCTCTTTCTCTTCCCTCGCTGGCTTTCTATCACCAAAGCACCCTCTGGTGGGCCAAAAGCAGAACTGCAACAACATTTTGGCAGAAGCTTTTTTCTGCACAAAAAATGAAAACTATGTGGGGCTCATTAATTATGCATGCGCACAGTAGTGCAGAATTCCCCCAGGAGTAAAGAACATCTCTGTGCATCTCTGCTCTGAGCTCTCAGGAAAGGTAACGGGCCCTGTGGCAGCTCTTCTGTGCTTCTCTTTTTTATTCCATTCCTGCTCTAAAAGTTGGTACCTCCTTTGTTTTCTGCACTTGCCTGGTGCCACCCACATTCTGCATGGTTTTTCAGAAATATTTGAGTGGTTGGTTAGCTGTGTTAGCTATTTCCCGCAGGTCTAAACAGGCTAACGTGTCTGCATTCATGCTTTCCTGATAGAGAAGGCAATTTACCAGGGGTTTTGCTTGGCACCTGAGCCCTTGGGTAGCATCACATTGTCCAAACTTGTCTTGTCTTGTCTGTCACGTGTAAATGGCAGCTGAGTGTATCTGCCATTAATGGTCCTGTTCTTCCTCTCCCTGCTAGTGTGCCTGTCTGCAGTTCTTCTCTCGGGGCCTTAACAGCGCCCTTGAGTATAATGAACTCTGCTTCATGCTGTCATTTGTTATCTATGCATAACAATCCAAGAATGGCTCCTTCTGGCCCCGTCTCCTGGTCAGTGGTTGGAAATGCGTCTCAATCTGTGACTGTATTTTTGATAGTCATTTCATTGGTCAGTGAACCAAGGGGAAAGGAATGTACTCCTGAGATTGGCTGAACAGAGCCGGCATCTGGGCAGTGCTCCCTGGGCCTGGGAAATGCCCACAACTTTCAAACCTAAAAGTCACAAAGGGCAGTCTAATGCTGGAGAGAGTGGATTGGAAACCTGGCTGCCTGACATGGACACTTTCCATCACTCCTAGTAAACCATAAACTCCCTGCAAGAGCTACCGCTTTGATCCAGCGTCCTCTGTGGATGGAGGAGTTCTACAGAGATCCTGCTATTCTTAGCTAGACAGGTCCAGAGTTTGGAGCTCTGTAGCTCACTGTCTCGATGGCACATGCAGCCGCGTCCCGTCAGGAGAGAATGTCTGCCGTTCAGGAACTGGCCTTAGATGTTGTGAGCTGGGTGTGAATATGAGGGCTCATGCTGCTGTTGCTCTCCATCTGGCTTGGCTACCTGGGGGTCTGATGTTTCAGGTGCCGTTCAAGCCCTTCTATCATTCTGTTCCATTCCCAGTTCCTGTCCCTCTGTCATCACTGTAGCATGTGCAACCACCATAGAAACCAGCTTCTGCGAGTCACACACGTGGAGCTCTCCTGGCCTCAGTGCTTAAGGGGGACCACTGATCGGGTTCTCCTGTGGACGTCTGTGGAACCTGCAAGAGGCATTTGTGATAGGGAATGCCTGTGGGAACGTGTTTGTGCTGAGATGCTGTGGAACCCCACATAGGCCCACTTGCCCTCTCCCATCTGCTGCTAGGCTGCGTTTTCTTACACTCCCACCTCAGCTAGTTCCCGCCTTGATTTAACGTGGCGCGTCCATGAATCTCGTGACTGTGCTCACGTCTAGTTTGGACGTCTCTGCGAGCCTATACGCTTGCCTTGCTCAGCGCCGTTTGTGCCAACCCTGACTGCTGTTTGCTCACCCTGTGGGGCCAGTTCACATGTTGTCCGCACTTTGACGTTGGATGGTTACCCCCGGGTCAGAGCTGGGACTGCCAAAGCCCACCCAGCGCACTGCAGCAGTTGGTGGGTCAGGTTGTTCCCGTTAGTGCCAGGTGAAGTCAGAAATGAACTTCCAGCTTAGAGCCCCCGGCTGTTCCGTCCGTGCTGGCCCTGGGCGCTGACAGCAGGCTCTGTGCTGTTCCAGGTGCTGGCTTACTCCGCCGTCTACAGTTACTACAACCAGGACACCGAGAAGATGGATGTCATGGAGCAGCAGACCGAGAACCTGGAGCTACACACCAATGCTCTGCAGATCCTCCTGGGTGAGGGGATGGCACTGCTGCCTGGGGGTGGGCGGCTGGGCAGTGAGGGAAGCATGCCCACCGACTCCTTAGCTCTGTCCTAGGATTGGGTTGGAGGTGTCCCATCCAGGAGCTGCTCTGGCCTGGTTCTGCTTAGCTTATCTGACTGGATCCAGTCCAAAGGAATCAGATGCAGCTTTTTAACAGGGAGGGTAATTAACCACTGGGACAATTTACTGAGGGTTGTCCTGGATTCTCCATCTGTGCTAATCTTTAACCCGTGGTTGGGTGGGTCTCTAAGTTTGCTGCTCTAGTTCAAACGGGAGTTTGTGCAGGGAAGTTCTGTGCTCTGTGCTATACAGGAGGTCTGACTCCATCACAGTGGTTCCTTCTGGCCTTGGAACCTGATCTGGCTGTTGGCAAGCCCAGGCAGAGCAAGAGAGAGTCTCCATCACTCCCTCCTCCCCAGCCCTGCCGAAAAGAAGGCTGCTGCGAGCAGGCCACCTAGCGAGTGCGCTGTGACTGCGGCCTGGGGGGATGGACCCGTTCACTTGGCCGGCAGCTGCTCTCGCTTCTGGTGACGGGTCCCTGAGTAGGGACGCTGTGTAATGCTGCCTCTCTTGTGTTCCAGAGGAGACTCTGCTGCAGTGTCAAGACCTGGCCTCCTCCATTCGGCTACTCAAAGCCGAGCATTTTAACACTGGCCTGGAGCTGGTGCGCAGGATCCAGGAGCGGCTCCTCGCGATCCTGCAGCACTCCACTCAGGTACCAGCTGCAGGAGCCTCGCCATTTCAGCTGGGGGATGTGGTGGGTGGAATGGGAGGGAAGGGCAGACTTTGTCCCCTAGGCTGTGCCATGGATTGTGAGTGGGGGAGGGAAAGGGGTGTGCAGGGGGTGAAGCCTTGTCCAAGTGCCCCACCTCCATCTCTTGTTCTGACTGCTCTTCTGTCCTGGCAGGATTTCCGCGTCGGCTTCCAGGCCCGGCCAGGCTCCGACCAGAGGGAGATGAAGTTGTCAAATGTGCCTAATGCAGCCCTGCCTTACAAAGAGTGAGTTTCCTTCCTGGGAGGGACGCTGGGGTGGGGTGGGGAAGGAGCAGGATGCTAACGTTTCCGACTGTGCTCACTGAAGTGTACACTGTTGCCACGGGAGAGAAACCAGGCACCCCGGCAGGCAGGGCAGTGCACCTCCTTTCAGTGCGCAGCTGTAATCAAAGCAACCAATAAAGTATGGGAAGGAGAATAACACAATAGATGGTAATGCCACTAGAGAAATCCCTGAGGTAGCCTCCCCTGGAGCCTGCATGTAATGCTGGCCACCCCATCTCACCCAGGATCGTGCAGAACTAGAGGGGGGCAGAGGAGGGCGACGAGGACGGCCAGGGGCCTGCAAAGCTCTCCTGTGAAGACGGACTGAGAAGCCTGGGACTGTTCACTTTAGAGACGAGACCAAAGGGCAGGCTGTGAAAGTCTGTGAAGTGAAGACGGGCAGGGAAAGCAGCTGAGGTACTTTGGTTCTCCCTGTCTCCTAGCGTGAGAACAAGGGAAATTCAAACCCATCAACATGGGTGAAAGGAAAGCCTCTGTCAGACGTGATCACGCTGCAGACTTGCTGCCACCGCCTGTCTGAGGCCAGAAATGTAGCAGGAGTCAGCAGGGGAATGGCCACATTTTCTGGCTAGCAAGAGGAGAGCTATCGTAGCTGATGGTAGCGACATTTGGAAGGGATAGCAAAGCTCCTGCTCAGGGCTGGACAGTCTCTAACCAGGAGGGATCAGGAGATCACCAGATGCAGGGGCCAGTTCTCACCCCTGCCTACTGCCAGGTTTTTACCCCTTTTCCCTGGAGCACCGGCTGCTGGCCCCAATGTCAGAGACAGGAAACTGGCACCCAGGTCTGATCCAGTCTGCTCGTTGCTGTGGGCCTAGGAACCCAGGCTGGTGGATCTGTGGGCTCAGTGAAAGGCAACCAGAGCGGGTCTCCCCACTCTCCAAGGGTAGGATCTTGAATTCTTTCCAGAGACCTGGCTCTAGGCATTGCCAGAGCTGGTGTGTCAGACTTTGTGATTGGCCTGGCAGGAGATAGGCTGTCCCTGGAGCAGCCTGCGCTGTGCTGATGCAGAGGGCCCTGATCACCTGACTCCTAGGGGATGCTGCAGTCTCTGACTGCGGGCCGGGGTCACTGCTGTGGCCGTGGCTGGGGAGCCAGACAACGCCCCTGATGGCCCATGAGTGCGGGTGGAGGGGACGGTCGTCAGGCCGATCTCTGAGCTCAGTTCTGCATCGCAGACCTGCCCACCTGCCTGAGGCTCGGCTCGGGCAGGAAACACTTGGCGTACGCCGACTCTCTTCGTTGCTTCTATGCAGGCTGAAGTTTGATGGGGCATCCGACTCCCCTGACACAGACGAGGGGGCCAAAGAGGAGGAGGAGGAGGAGGAAGATGAGGAGTACGTCCCGGAGTGGCAGGAGGAGTACGATGATGAAGACCTTGATGATGACAACTTTTCCTATGACGACGAATCGGAGAATCTAGAGCGCGATTCCTTCTTCTTTGACGACGAGGATGAAGCTTATGACTAGAGGTGGCCCCCGTGCCGCTGAGCCCATCTTAGAGCCTAACGTGACACCACCTCTCCTCTGCCAGCCAGCTCTGACACACCACCACGCCCTGCTCTGCCCCAGCCATGGTCGGGGCCTCCCAGACACCAGCCGGGGCTGTTCGTTAGTTTCCAATAAAGGGAAGTTTCCTTTTAGGGCTGGTTGCTCCATGACTCTGTTGAACTTCCTTGGCCACGGTCCCTGGGCCCAGGTCCCACAATGCCCTTACCAGCCCTGGCAAGAGGGGACGACCTGTTACCACTGCTCCTTTTCCAGCGCTTACCCTCAAGGCATACGGCAGGCCCCAGTGGATCTCAGCAGAGCAGCAGCTGGCAGCCTGCAATCGGGGCAGCTGTTCCTTGAAGGCCTGGCCCCTGGGGAGGGTGGACAGACCCAGTCGGCTGTGTGAAGGGATGTGCTTTGTCCAGCGCCCCATCCCTTCCCCTGTAACAATGTGTTCCCACCTGCCTGGCTCCTGCCATCTCAGCCCAGCGTGCCCGGAAATAGCATCTCCCAGCCTGGGGGAAGGGGGGCGGATCCCACACGCTGACTCCTGGTTCCAGCAGTGCCTCTGGAAGTAATGTGTCTGCCAGGGCCTGGCCCGCTGCCTCTGGCCCTGGGTGAATTCCCTGTCACACTCGGTGAGTGAGAATTTTAGAGTGCGGGGCTTCTCCCGTCCGCTGCACTGCATCTTCCAGAATGGTGGCAGGCCTGGCAGGGCAGTGCGCATGGCATCAGCAGGGTGTGGGGACGGTTCTCAAACTGAGTGTCCAAACTGGAGCCAAAGTGCCCCCCTGGAGCTGCCTGGGGGTTGGGCGTGTTTCAGGCCTGGAGGGGCACGTTGGCTGTAACTGCATTTTTGCTCGTTTGCCATTGGAGCTGTGGCCTTCTCTGGCTTGAAGGGGGGTCCTGCGGGAAGGCAGGCAACTTGCTGGGCCGTATAGATAGTATAAATATATATATATATGTGCAGAAGCTGTCATTGTTCACAGATTATGCTTTATCTTTCTGGAAAAGAAAAACCCTACAGATACAACTTCCGTTTATGAAATAAACGGATTTTCTTCTAGCAATGGCCTCCGTGTCCTCCTGTGGGGCTGGGCGGGGGACCCCCAGAAGAGCCCGGCCCGTCAGGCAGAACAACCTGACATGGCCCTGTTTCTTCACGAAGGTGCCCCGTTTTATGGAGAGGCAGTGGCTGGGCCCCGGTCATTCAGGGGGTTAGTGGTGGAATGAGGAGAAAAACCATCTCCTGACTGTCTTTTCTCCAGGCCCTGGACCATGCTGCATGCTCTGAGCCATAGAGTCAGAGCCGGCCTCTGTCCAGCTGGGCAGTACCTGGGAACTTGTCAGGATACGGCAAAGAATCTCCACCCCGTCCCAGCCTGTGTGGGAAAGAAATGACTTCTCAGTGGGAATCTGCCCCTTGGCCCATGTAATCACCAGCTCGCTCTAGATGTTCCTGTTCCTTTGGCTTGCGCTCTAGCGATCCCACTGCACTCCTCCATCTCCCTCAGCCACGGATTTGGGTCCACCTCTTACCTGCAGGGCCGGGGCCGGGGCCTGTGCTGGTTAGAGCAGTCAGTGCCAGCGGGCAGTGGGCCCACGCTCTGCTCTGCATTCAGGGTCATTCTGGGAACAGAGACCCCAGGGGGACCCTGGAGTCCTACAGGCTCTTTCTCCCTCTCTCTGGGTGTGTCTCAAGCTTTCCACTCCTGGCTGTGAACACTGGCCCTGCCCATCCTGTCTTGGGTGGTGTTTCTGTCTGAGCGCCAGGCAGACCGTGTGCGCGATCCTGCTGCCCCTTCACTCTCACGCGTGGGGCAGCTTTGCTAAAGCTGGCTTGGCTGGGCCGCCGGGGAGGGGCAGCAGCTAGGGCGTGTGGATTGTGCGGAGACCCCGGAGGAAGGGCCAGTGTTCCCGGCAGGAAGTGTACTCCCAGAGCTGGGCGTCTCCCTGCTCCGGCTGGGCAATGCGGCTGTTGGCGCGCAGCTGAGAGAGGTGGCTGCCTGGGAACGAGGCTAGTGTGGATACAGCCTTGTATCCCAGCAATGCGCGAGCTTGCGTGCTTCTGACTCCGCCAGCTCGACACGCCGCACTTCAGAATAACTACCTCACTCGGGTGTGAAAAATCCACCCCCCGGAGCAACGCAGTTAAACTGGCCTAGCCCCTGGTGTAGACAGTGGTGTGTCGCCGGGCGGGATAGCTGGATTAATTACACCGATGGGAGGAGCTCTCGTTAGTAAGGTCACTGAAGCGCTACGGCAGCTGCAGTGTTTTAGGCACAGGCCTGTCCTCCCTCGCCTCTGTAAGCAGCACGGGCCTCCGTGGGCCACGGCTGGGCTGATTGGGGCAGAAGGCGCCCCGCCCTCGGTCAAGGCCATTGCAATTTCTCTTCCAGGTGGATGTTTGGCGCGCTCTGAGGTGCACGGGCAGAGTCTGGCTGGTTTCAAAAGTGCGGTGCCTGCGGCCGGGGCAGAGCACGCCGGCCCCGGCAGCAGGTGGGTTGCAAAGGCATTCCGGTTCGCAGGCAGCCAGAGGCAAGCTGGCTTTGAAAACTGGGGTGTGCTTGTTGATTTTTCCTGAAGCTCCCGCTCCTTCGCCCTGTGCCTCCATTTGTGACCTGTTGGCACACGCTCCTCTGACACGTCAGGGCCTAAAAAAACCCCAAACCCTCAACAAAAATCTTTGTTCCAGTTAGCTGTGGTGCCTTGTGCCCTTCTGAAACTGACCTGGCCAGCAAGCGGGCGCGCCCTGTAACCAAACACCATAAACCCCGGCAAAGCCCCCACTGCAGAATGGTAGCCCCCTCCCCGATTTTGCCCCCCGTGTGACGCTAACCCTAAGACATCCCTCCCTAGGCTGTAGTGAGCGGCAGGGCAGGTGAAGCAGAGCACCGGTAAGGAAGTTGTGAATGGGGCCAGGGGCCGGGTCTGAGCAGGGCAGGGATTGCTGATATGAAAGGAAAAGAACTTGTTATTTCTGAGCTAGATTTGGAGCATTTAATGGATGGGCTGGGAAGACACAGCTGAGTACGGGCACGTTGGCTAACCTTTCCCTCCCGGTTCCCCAGCACAGCCCCACTCTCTCATGAGCAACAGCGATTCCTGTTGGATTGAGCTTAAGAGCCAACACGTGAAAGGCGTGTGACGTGTTTTCGCTGTCCACCATTAAAACAGAGCCGAGGTGGGTGAGGGAATATGAACGAAGACGTGCAGAGAAGGGCTCTGCATGTTTCCCCACCACAAGTTAGTGCAATAAACCCTCCCTCACCGTCTTGCTCTGAGATCCTGGGACCAACACGGCTACGTTGACACCACAGACAACGTTAAAACTGTCATACAAAAGGGGGTGGGGGTGCTTACTTGGTTTCTTGGCAAACACCCAAAAACATTCATTCTGAGGTTGCAAGTTTATTGAGCAAACACAAGGAAGAACAAGAAATCATTCTAAATGGCCCTGGGCTGGGTTGAGAGGGAAGGGCCGGCCGGCCTTGCAGTCTGTGGTGGAGCAGGCTGAGCCCCCTGGAAAAGCTAGGGGGTTAATGGGGGCGGGACGGGGGGGAGAGACAGGAAGTCTAGTATGACACCACCACCCGTACTAGGTCACATGGGACTGGGGGGCATGGGCTGGGATGTATTCCTCTAGGCCAGGATAAGCTCTGAGTTGCTGGGCATGGCCCTGAGGCTATTAGGCCCTCCGAGTGAGGGACCCCGTCACTCCAGATGTCCCAGGCATTGGCGTAGCCATGATGGGAGAATCTGCAGCTGATGGTGTCCAGCCAGTTGGGAGGGACTGGGGGCCTCCAGCCTGGTGCTATCGTAGAGCAGGGGGGACATGGGACACTGCACTTCACTCAGGTGAACCCCTGAGCAGCCCTGTAGGCACACGGGACCGTTCTCTCCAGGGAGCCTGGCCCTGCACCGCTGGGCGAGTGGGGGTCACTCACCTGGGCTGCTCCCCTTCCCAGGGATGGTGGCGCTGGACCTCCGCTAGGAAGCTGAAGCCATGCTGGCTTTGGGAACGATCAGCCACTGTGCAGCGCAGGCTGGTCCCCAAACCCAACGGCCCCATTAGCTCTGCATGGGAGAGAGGCAGCTCTGTGCCCCCTAGAAACCCCAGGCCTCCTGCAGATGGAGGGCTGGACCCGCCTCCTCGTCACTGTGGGCTCCTGCACTCGGCCTACCTGCATGTTCACCACCGCCAGGAGCCAGCCTGCATTTCCTGTCCCCCTGGGAGGGCTCGGCCCAGGGCTGAGCGCGTTCTCCCGGGCCTGCCTCGTGGACGCGGTTGCACTCTGCCCCTTGCGCCAGGCTGGCCGAGAGCAGAGACGCAGCCGGGGAGGGGTTAGTTTGGCAGCTGTGGGTAAAGGCGAGGGTGGAAGTATCTGGCCAGTGGCCTTGCTGCCCCGCTTGGTTGCCACTTTCCCTCCTCATTCCCCACCTCTCTTCCATGAGACTTCTGGTCCGAACCCACCCCTGCAGGGTGTTGGACTAAATGGCCTCCTGAGGTCTCTTCCCGCCCTAATCTTCTCTGGTTCTATGAATGGAGGCGGCGGAGGGGACCTTGGAGTTGGGTCTGACAGTCTTCAGCGCGGAGAGCTCAGAAGCATTAATGTGGAGTCCTGCTCTCCCGGCAGGCAGGCAGGCAGCGTGGGCTGCTGCTGGGGGCATGGAGACACTGTTCCAGCTGCCGTCTGACCGTAAAGGGACAGCGTGCTGACACGCTCCCCCGCCCCCCCCGTTTCTGTGTCTCCCCCACCACACACACTCCCGTACCCCCCACCACATTTCAGGTGAAAAGCAGCTGGCAATCATAGAATATCAGGGTTGGAAGGGACCTCAGGAGGTATCTAGTCCAACCCCCTGCTCAAAGCAGGACCAATCCCCAACTAAATCATCCCAGCCAGGGCTTTGTCAAGCCTGACCTTAAAAACTTCTAAGGAGGAAGATTCCACCACCTCCCTAGGTAACCCATTCCAGTGCTTCACCACTCTCCTAGTGAAATAGTGTTTCCTAATATCCAACCTAGACCTCCCCCACTGCAACTTGAGACCATTGCTCCTTGTTCTGTCATCTGCCACCACTGAGAACAGTTGAGCTCCATCCTCTTTGGAACCCCCCTTCAGATAGTTGAAGGCTGCTAT
Organism: Eretmochelys imbricata; assembly: GCF_965152235.1. Lineage (NCBI taxonomy): Eukaryota > Metazoa > Chordata > Testudines > Cheloniidae > Eretmochelys > Eretmochelys imbricata. Next base: position 208,278,364 of record NC_135574.1, on the reverse strand, counting down.
CAAATCCCCCCTCATTCTTCTCTTCTGCAGACTAAATAGCCCCAGTTCCTTCAGCCTCTCCTCTTCAGCCATGAGCCCCAGCCCCCTAATAATTTTTGTTGCCCTCCACTGGATTCTGTAGTGGGGGGCCCAAAAGTGGATGCAATACTCCAGGTCTGGCCTCACCAGTGCTGAATAGAGGGGAATAATCACTTCCCTCATTCTGCTGTCAATGCTCCTACTAATACAGCCCAAAATGCCGTTGGCCTTCTTGGCAACAAGGGCACAGTGCTGACTCAGATCCAGCTTCTCGTCCACTGTATTCCCCAGGTCCTTTTCCGCAGAACTGCCGCTTAGCCAGTCGGTCCCCAGCCTGTAGCAGCGCATGGGATTCTTTCGTCCTAAGTGCAGGACTCTGCACTTGTCCTTGTTGAACCTCATCAAATTTCTTTTAGCTCAATCCTCTCATTTGTCTAGATCGCTCTGGACCCTATCCCTACCCTCCAGCCTATCTCCCACTCCCCTGAGCTTAGTGTCATCCACAAACTTGCTGAGGGTGCAATCTGTCCCATCATCCAGATCATTAATGAAGATGTTGAACAAAACTGGCCCCAGGACAGACCTCTGGGGCACTCCGCTTGCTATCAGCTGCCAACTAGACATCGAGCCGTTGATCACTACACATTGAGCCCGATGATCTAGCCAGTTTTCTATCCACCTCATAGTCCATTCATCTAATCCATACTTTTTTAACTTGCTGGCAAGAATACTATGGGAGACTGTATCAAAATCTTTGCTAAAGTCAAGGTATATCATGTCCACTGCTTTCCCCATATCCACAGAGCCAGTTATCTCATCAGAGAAGGCAATCAGGTTGGTCAGGCACGACTAATCTAATAGGACTCCCATGGAACAATGTGATTGAGAAACCTGCATCATGTGACGCTGTACCTGCCCCATGAGGCATTGCAAACCCTTCCGAAAGCACCCTGTGGCCAGTTGCACAGTGGGATAGTTACCCACTATGCACTGCTCTCTGGGTCGATGCAAGAGCTGCTCGTGTGGACGTGCTCTGCTGACACAAGGAGCGTAGTGTGGACACGCAACAGCAGTTTAATGAGACCAGCTTAACTTTTGTCGACAAAAATCTGTAGTGTAGACATAGCCTTGGTCATCAGCTCTGAAGTCATTAGCTGGCAAACAATGACCTATTAACACGTCACTGTAATTGAAAGCAACAGTCAACACCGTGCACTGGAGTTGATGAAACACTAGGGACGCCATATGAACTGCTGGAAGAGCGGCACGGTGGTGTTGCTATTAAGGAGAAGCTTTCTAGGAGAAGTGGTTGTGAACACTTCCCAGTGCTAAAGAGCATAGTACTGGCTTTTCAGGTGACCCAGCCAGGGCAGGCAAACGCATAGCACAGCCTGTCCCTGTTTCGGAAATGCAGTGCTAGGCCTGCGCTATTGAGTGCTCCTGAGGGTGAGCTGGAATTGGGTTCCTTCGTACGTGTGGTAGATTCAGGAGGTGAGGAGGTGCTCTCAAGCCGAGGAGCTGGATGCCGGCCCTACCTAACATCTTTGGGTTTGTTGGCTTTTTATTCCATTCTTTATGCGAGAACGAGATTCAGTCAGTCACTTGTAAAGTTGTTGGTTTTTGTTAAAGGAAATAAGTCCCTGCGCGTTTCTCCTGATCTTTGGGGCTTGCATAACTTGGGCTTAGTTTTAACGTACAATTAAAATCCATGCGGGGCTGTGTCATGAGCTTCCCTCTTTTTCCCTTGCTCCTTCTCTCTCTTTCCTTTACCCGCCGTCGCCAACAGAGGGTGAAACGGCTTGCAGAGCCCATGGGGGTCTGAACTCCTTCCGCCCTGTAGAGGGCAGCGCCTGCAAGTTCGAACAGTCAAAGCTGCTAACAGTAGCTGTTACTGGTGTGTAAACTGCAGGGCTGGCTGAAAAACGACAAGTCATGATGTTGGCAACATATTTGTGAAACCCGTATCCTCTTTGACGAATTCTAATGAGCGAGTGTGTATACACGCGGCATCTAGTGTGTCACGCCGCTTCAAAAATCTTCAGTGCCTGCTGTGAAGCTGAATCATGGGCATGTGCTAAATATCAGAACCAACCTGTTTAGTCATGACAGATGCTAGGGGGGTGCTTGGGAAAAGAGGAGTTTCCTGTCTCGGGAGGAGAACGGCAGGCCCCATTTCTCTCCAACTGCATGGCTATGCCGTTACCCCCCGAATGAGCCTGGTTTTCTTGAGGACAGAGCTGAGGTTCTCCCTGAGGAACGTGTTTGCGATGTTCCCAGGAAATAGTATCCCCAGTCAAATGTCGCTTGTCTTAAAAGCAGGTGGTTTATGGTAAAAACAAGGAAACGATGAAATGACAGGAAATGCAAAAAAGGCTGTGAAATGTGTCCAGTGACCAGATCATGGGCCCTCCATCAATCTCTTCTTTGAGGACAGGACCAAAAAACGGCCATCAATATTATTCTATTTGATATAGGCTCTTATACTGTGCTCATCACTGGAGTATCTGAACACCTTCCAGCAGTGCATGAGGCAACATCCGTCACTGGTTGTCTGTTCTCCCCTCCCCTGTCCAGGGGTAGAAGCAAGTGCAGTGGAGTGACTTGTTTTGGTAGTGTGTGGATATTTTGTTATATGAATACACCGGCTCTGCACTTACATTAGAGAAGGCAGGTCACATAAATGTGCCTTGCACTTGGAGCAGGTAGTGGTGGGGTTTGTGCTGGCCCTTCGTTCTTGGGGGTGTTCATTCCACAGTCTCAGACCGCCCCGGAGAAGGGTCCGTACCCTGCACAGACGAACTTTACTCCTCTTGCTGAGAGTTCCGTTCTGCCAGACGGGCAGAGCTGTCGACCATGGTCTTCGTCCCTGAGTATTCAATGGTCTTCTAGGTACCCTGGGCCCACGCCAGGGAGTGCTTTGGAAGATAAAGATGGAGACCTTGTATTTGACTTGCTATTCTCTGGGAAGCCAGTGTCGAGAGCAGAGGAGAGGTGAGATGTGTTCACAGCAGTCTGTAGCTGGGGTGATGGGCTGCAGCATTCTGCGCCCATTGGAGTTGCCTGAGGGCTGAAGGCTTCATGCCCAGGTATGTCATGTGGCTGTAGCCCAGCTGAGAGATGATGATGGCATGAATAACTGAGGCCAGGTCTTTGTCCACCAGGACAGGGGAGAGTCTTCTAGCCAACCAGAGGTAGTAGAAAAAGTTACTCGCAGCTGCATGGGAGCTCAGCCTTCGCAAGGAATCCAAAAGTGCTTCTAGCTACAGACTGAATTGACCAATTGCGGATGTGTATCTTCAACCAGTGGAGACAGGCAGTTCTTCAAAATACCTCTCCCCACCATCATTGCCTCTGACTTGCTTAGCATCAGCTTCAGCCAGCTGTCCTTCATCCTTGAACTTAACACCTCCAAGGACCGGGCCATCTTGGTGGTAGTGGTGTGGTTGTATGTGGTGAAAGACAGGTAGAGCCATGTGTCATCTGCATACAGCTGCATGTTGATGTTGAAAAGGATGGGAGAGAGAATTGAACCTTGTGGTGGAGGTGCAGTTTCCCATCAGTACTCATTGGGTGTGTCCCTCCAGGAAGGACTCAAGCCATTTTAGAAAATTAACCTGGACTCCTACCACCTCTCTCAGGCATGACAGCAGTATCGACAACATTGTTGAGTGTCGCAGACAAGTCCAGGAGAATAAGAATGGAGGCTATCCTCTCTCCTTTGAGAGGAGGAGATCATCCATCACCGCCACTAAGGTGGTTTCGATTCCATGCCCTGGCCTGAATCCAGGTTGTGCTGTGTCTAGAATGTTGGCTTCAGTTCGATGAGCTCATAGGTGGCCTTTGGGTAGCTTCTGTCTGAGCTTGCTCAGGAATGGGAGGTTTGACGCTGGGCAGTAGTTGGCAAGGACTGAAATGTCTAGGGTGGCTTTCTTCAGTGTTGCTTGAACTACTGTCTAGGAAAATGTTAAACTCACATGGAGAATTGGCGAAGCCAAAGGGCAGCTGGTTCCAAGTGTATTGTCTTCTCCTAAGGAGAAGACCAGCTTGTCCTGCTCCTGGGGTACCACTTCTAGGGTCCACAAGCCATTGGATACATCTAGGACTGTGAAGTACTTGGTTCTGGATATTGTGGCTAATCTTTGGTCTATGCAGACTATCAGCCACCTAGATGGGGTACTACTTTGTTCAACTTTCTGTAATTGATAAGGAGTCTCCATTTTCCTGTAGGCTTCAGGCCAGGCCAGACAGGGGAGCTCTAAGTAGAGTTATATTCCCAGATAATGCTTCTTTTTAAGACAGAGTCTAGTATCTCTTGGATAGATTTATGGGCAGCTAAGGGTATGCAGTATTGTCTAACATGGACTGATGGCCAACCCTGGCGTGTGAGAACCTCTACAATGTGCAGCATAGTGCAGCCACACTCAAGGCTGTCTTTTGAGAAAAGATTGTGAAATTCTTGGAATATCTGGGCTAGATCTGACATTTCCTTGGGTAGGCGTGTACTCCACTTGGAGTTGGGTTTGTTCTTGGAATTCAGGATATGGTTCTTTCCTATCAACTCCAACCCTATCTCCTTAAGCGAGTATTAGTTCTGGTTGTCTCAGGGAGGGTGCACCAAGTGTTTTCCCCAGGTGTCATCCCTTCTGAGGGGATCAGGTGCCTTTCTCCCCAGTGTGGGGGTGTGTAGTGAGTGTGTATCTGGATCGGACAGGAAGGGAGAGAGACATACTCTGTATACTCATCCCCTTCTAGTGAGATCTCTAAGTAACCTCTCCAAGGAAAGGAATGTGGGTGTAGCATCTGTCAGGGTTATCCTCATGCTTGTAGCTCTGGAGAGCCTGGAGGTTCAGCGCTGCTATTGCTCTCAACGGAGTGGGTAGTTCCTACCTGGCTTTGAGGGAAGGAGGATGCTGTTTTCTCTGTCGAGAGGCGATTTTCTGGTGGTACGATGCTGGAGTCAATGGTCCTGTCAGTCTTGGCCTTGTTCTCTTCCTGAGGAATATCTGTTAGAACAGGCTCCTCCATCTCTCATCATCCTTACTTAACTGGTTTGTGTCAGGCAGTCTCATCCTGTGAGAAGAATGACTCTCTGTGGGCCCTGGATTTGTTTCTTGAGCAGATAGCTCAGCATTGAGAGAGGTTGCTGATGTTGTCCCAGAACATCTTTCAAAAGGCTGGATTCCGATTTCGCTTTCCCTGCTTTGGAGAATGTAATGCAATTCCAGCATAAGGAAGAGGATCTGAAACATATGACCAGAGGGTTGCTTGGCAGCTATGGCTCCACCAGATCTAAGGATTAAATCCATGCCAATAATCCTTTGCTTTGTTTTTCATAGATATATAGCGGATGTTTGCTCTTAGTTCCCACAAAGTCTAGGGTAAGGCAGGCCTATCCCAAAAGTCTAATAACACTATTATCACAGTTAGACAGGATTATAACATTCCCTCCCAACTCAATCGCACAGGGATAGCCAGTTTGGCTAAGTTCTTGGAAGAGTCCATTAGTCATGAGGCAAACCTCAGCCCCGGAGTCTAGTAATGCCCATGCTGGGACCTTACCTCTTAAGATTATCTGCACATATTGTCAAACATTCTTTTGCAGTTGGAAGAATCTTCCCAAAGAAACCTTGTCCGAGTTGGAGTAAGTGACCCGTCTCTCCTTTGTTTTCACTGCACCAAGGGAGAATAGAGGACCAGCTGCATTCCTGAACGGTGTTGGGTATCGCTCTCGGGAAGACCCACTGCTCCAGTCCTTGGTTTGGACTCTGGGCAGGAGCGGAGGGTGCCCCGTTCAGTGTCCCATTCGTTCGTATTGCAGCTCCGGGAAGTGGGGAAGGGAGGTGCAGAGGGAATGCAGGGTGATGCAAGAGGCAGTGGCCGTTTGGAGGGCAGGAGAACAGGGGAGCTGGGGGATGCACTTGGGGTATGTCTCCTCTGCATTTAAGCCCCCACGGCTGGCCTAGCTCAGCTGACTTGGGCTGCGGGGCTGTAAAATTGCTGTGTAGATGTTCAGGCTCGAGCTGGAGCCTGAGCTTTGGGATCCTCCACCCCAGGAGGTCCCAGAGCTTGGGCTTCAGCCAGAGGTACTGGAACAGGGAGGGCCAGGGGGCCAAGGCTCCCCCACTTTTTACTGGCCTTAAGGGCAAGCGATGGGGGGAAGGGGTGGAGGGGGGCAGGGTCTTGGGGGGAAGAGGCAGCGTAGCCACTGACTTTCCAATGTGCCAGGGGGTGCTCGCCCCCTGGCTCTGCCCCAGGCCCCGCCCCCGGCCCCGCCCCGCCCCCACTCCACCCCTTCCCCCAAGGCTCCACCCCCGCCCCGCCTCTTCCTGCCCTGTTCTGCCCCCCTCCCCCCGAGTGCATCGCATCCTCGCTCCTCCCTTCTCTCCCCCAGAGCCTCCTGCATGCCGCAAAACAGCTGATTGGGGTGGGCGGGAGACCGGAGTGGGAGGCGCTGATCGGCAGGGCCAGCCGGCGGGCAGGAGGTGCTGGGGGGAGGTTCTGATGGGGGGGCTCCAGCCCCAGAGCACCCACGGTGTCAGCACCTGTGAGAGGTGGTGCGGGACTAGGGCCTGGGGGAAGAAGCGGGGCGGGGTCTTGGGTGGAAGGGATGGCGCAGGAGTGGTGCCGGGCCATGGTCTGGGTGCCTGTGGCTGTCCATTTTTAGGGTACTTCCGCCACTCCTGTCTTCAGCCGGAGCCCGAATGTCCACACTGCAATTGTTAGCCGCCCAGCCCAAGCCCTGCGAGCCCAAGTCAGCTGAGCTGGGCCAGCCACAGCCGTGCTGTGGCTCTCTCTTATTCCAGTGTATTTTGTGTGGCGGCTGCAAACCTTGTTCCATTGGCCGAGTCGCTCTGGCTGCTTTGTGCTGCTTCACAGTAGGGCAAAGCAGCAGGAATGTACCAGTGACTCTAGGAAGAAAGGCTAAAAATATACGTTTCATATCATGGCTTCGGGTCATTAAAAATATCGCCTGGTAAGATTCTCTTTGCGATACTTGCGTACAGTTCAGGGATGAAATACTCATTTGAAAAAAACAAACCGATGAAATGCCCAAAGCAAAGGGACGTTAAGATGTGGCTAAAGTTGAGAGAACCTGTCAGTAACTTAGAGCAAAGGACAGGACAGGAATGTTGCCGTTTTCCAAACACAAAGCCTGTCCCCACTTCCCCTGAGAATCTCCTTCCATTTCCTTTTCCTCAGTACACCCATTATTCCCTGTTGTCATAATGGCTCAGCCCCACCCCAGGAAATTCCTCTCCAACCCTGGGGAGAACATCTTCCTCCACAAAAGCCTCTGGCAGGGGCACAATCCCTATCACTTCCGTACGGCACACACAGACAAGGGGGAAGACATCTACGTACCAGTAAGCCTCACAAAGTCAGGGGGCTGCGACTCAGCACACTAAGTTACTCACGAAAGATCGTGGTGTTTCTCAGACTAACCCACGCCGCAGCCATCCCTTTCCCGTGCAGCCCATGTCAGGAGGCGCAGGATCTGAGGGACCCCCGCCCAGGAGGGAGGTGACGCAGCAGTGGGAAAGGGAAGCGTCACATCCATTACAGACCAGTTATTTCTACTTCTTTTCCCATTTCTTCCATCCCCCTGGCCCATCTACGAGGACGCGTTCACATCACGGGGCCCATGCGGAGGCCAGCTCGGATTCCAAGAGTGTTATCTGCGTCCCAGCAGGGCAGGGCTTTGGTGTGAGCTTAGTGATATAGTGCAGCAGCAAACGGTCCGCGGCAGAGTGACTAATAGCAGACGCCTTTGCTCTGCCGAGCAGCTTGTGAGCTAGCCAGGCACGTTTTCTCATGGCAATACCGGAGAACGTCCGAACGGCCATGCTGGGTCAGACCAAAGATCCATCTAGCCCGGTGTCCTGTCTTCCAATAGTGGCCAATGCCAGATCCTTCAGAGGGAATGAACAGAACAGGGCAATTGTCGAGTGATCCATCCCATCGTCCAGTCCCAGCTTCTGGCAGTCAGAGGTTTAGGGATACACAGAGCATGGGGTTGCATCCCTGACCACCTTGGGTAATAGCCACTGATGGACCTATCCTCCAGGAATGTATCTAATTCTTGTATTTGTTTTAAACCTGCTGCCTATTAGGGTCATTGGGTGACCCCTTGTTCGTGTGTTACGTGAAGGGATAAATAGCACTTCCCCATTCACTTTCTCCACTCCCTTCCTGATTTTATAGACCTCTCTCCTATCCCCCTCTCTAGCTCTTTTCTAAAATGAACGACCCCACTCTATTTAATCTCTCCTCATACAGAAGCTGTTCCATCCCCCTAATCATTTTTAATTGCCCTTCTCTGTAACTTTTCCAATTCTAATATTATTTTCTGAGATGGGATGACCAGAACTGCACATAATATTCAAGGTGCGGGCATAATATTCTGGGATGACCAGAACTGCACATAATATTTAAACTATGGCCCAGGGGTCACATCCAGCCCTTCAGACGTTTTAATCCAGCCCTCGAGCTCCTGCCAGGAAGCAGGGTCCGGGGCTTGCCCAGCTCTGCGCGTGCTGTGGCTCTGTGCGGCTCCCGCAAGCAACAGCGTGTTCCCCCTCCAGCTCCTATGCATAGGGGCAGCCAAGGGGCTCCGCAGCTCCCATTGGCCAGGAGCCATGACCAATGGGAGCTGCAGGGGTGGCACCTGTGGACAGGGCAGCACGCAGAGCTACCTGGCCACGCCTCTGTATAGGAGCCGTAGGGGGGACATGCCGCTGCTTCCGGGAGCTGCTTGAGGTAAGCGCCATGCCTGCACCCCTGACACTCTCCCATGACCCAAGCCCCTACCCCTGCCCTGATCCCCCTCCCACCCTCCAAAGCAACCTCCTGCACCCCCAACCCCTCATCCCTAGCCCCACCCCAGAGCCTGTACCCCCATCCAGAGCCCTCACCCCCCTCTGCACTCCAACCCCCTGCCCCAGCCCAGAGCCCCCTCCCGCACCTTGAACTCCTCATTTCTGGCCCCACCCCAGAGCCTGCATCTCCAGCCAGAGCCCTCAGCCCCTCCCGCACCCCAACCCCCAATTCCATGAGCATTCATGGCCCGCCATGCAATTTCCATACCCAGATGTGACTCTCGGTCCAAAAAGTTTGCCCACCCCTGTCCTAGACCATAGGGAAGTGACATCCCTTCAATTAAGCCTCACAAACGCAAGGGGCTGCAACTCCATGGAAACCGCAAAGAAAGCTAATCAGAAATAAGTTACCAATGAAACACTGGGTTGTGTCTCAAACTAACCAGCTGCTGCAGCCGCTCCTTTCCCAGCAAGACCACCCTCAGGAGCTCCAGGGGACCCCTCCCAGGGGGGAGGTGATGCAGCAGTGGGAAAGGGAAGCATCAAAAGCTGTTACAGAAAGGCAACTTCTACTTCTTCCCCCATTTCTTCCGTTAAGAACAATGGCCCCTGTCTGTTGTCACTTGCCTGTTATGACGTTCCCTTGCATACAAGCTGAATTGATCCTGCTTGCCTGGAGGCTGTTTTCAGCATTTCAGATTAGGGATGGGCCTCTGTCCAAATCCCCAACCCAAATACCCCCAAACCTTGGATGTGGCATTGCGTATTTCTAACAATACTTGAGGTACATTTTTGGGGCCACAAAGTTTGCCTAGGTCTTTTTTCACAGCTAAACTGTCTTCCTAATGGCTTTAAAATCTCACGTCTCCTTCGCCAATCGGATTTGCAGAGAACAAAGCACTGCAACAAATATTGTGCTTTTAAAATCATTATATTGATACAGTTAGCGGTAACTTGGTTCTCATCTCCCTTATTTAAAGCATCTGGATGTTAGATGATGAACCCTAGCGGAGTGTTTTGTTAGTCCAGTCTTGTTTTTTATCTGAAAAATTAAAGCATTACTAATGCCATTTTTAATACATACGGTTCTCTACATAAACTAGCTGAACTGGTCTGTCTCTAAAGTAACGTTTAACGTGCCCAGTGCTTTGGCTTCTGGTTGTTCCACACTCCCAAGGTTAAGGGAGGTTGTGACACAGCATTTTAAGGGCTCTTTACTTGCCTTGAAACACTGCTAACTTTGGAACCGGGCAGTCTTTTATCAGGTCCAGGTGTTCATTAGCCAATTAGCTGCTAACCAACCACATAGGCAGCTAGGTACTTCCAGGTGGGCCAAGATGAGCTCATTCTCCTTCAGGGAACCTGTCACAGGTAGAATGGACCCTCCCTCCCCTTACAGGGGCCAGCGCTCCTGGTGACCGTGTTTAAGGTTGCCAACTTTCTACTTGCACAAAATTGAACACCCTTGCCCCACCCCCTGCTCCACCCCTCCTCTGAGGCCCTGTCCCTCCTCGAGTTCCTGCCCCCCACTCACTCCATCCCCCCTCCCTCTGTTGCTCACTCTCCCCACCCTCACTCACTCGCTCATTTTCACTGGGCTGGCTCAGGGGGTTGGGGTGCTGGAGGGGGTGTGGGCCCTGGGGATGAGGGGTTTGGGATGTAGGAGGGTGCTCTGGGCTGGAATCAAAGGGTTCAGAGGGTGGGAGGGGGATCAAGACTGGGGCAGGGGTTTGGGGCACAGGAAGAGGTGCAGGCTCCGGGTGGCGCTTACCTCAGGCAGCTTCCGGAAGCAGTGGCATGTCCCCCCTACGGTTCCTATGCAGAGGCACGGCCAGGTAGCTCTGCGTGCTGCCCTGTCCACAGGTGCCGCCCCTGCAGCTCCCATTGGCCACGGTTCCTGGCCAATGGGAGCTGCGGAGCTGGTGCTTGGGGCGGGGGCAGCGTGCAACGCCTCCTGGCTGCCCCTGTTCCTAGAAGCCAGAGGGGGGACATGCTGCCTTGACCGGAGCTGCCAGGGTCCCTTTTCGACCGGGTACCTGGGAACCCTTAGTGTCATACTGACCGTAAAACTGTACATTGTTAACCACTCTTGACTTTTCAGGATGGGTTCCTCAGATGTGCCAGAGCAGCGCGAAGGAGCCAGAGCATCCCAGCTAGCACAGCTGGATTTACAGCTGCTTTGAATTGCCAGAGTAGCAGGAAGCAGCCAGAGCTCACGGGAGAGTCTGGCCGCTTTACTCTGCAAGTGGCCGGCTGGTTTTTAGGGGGCTGTGCTAGGGAGACTGGAGCTATGTGCAAGCAGGAGTCGGGGGAGCCCGGGGCCTGGGTCCCAACGTCTCTGTGCTCATCCATGCTCCTGCCTCAGTTCCCCTGCCTGTGTGCCCTGGACCCAAGGCAGTAGTGCCAGGGGGAGGGCGGGGGAGCCACGGAAGAGTGAACGAGCACTGACAATTGGACCCCACGATCCACCAGTGGGAACTCTTGCAACCTGTGTCCACCCAGTCTCCCTTCCGCCCACTGATTCATGACAACCAATAGAATTGTTACATACAAATTAGCTGTGGAGGAAGAGTGGTGATTGGCTGATTTTTTCCCGCTGGGGTCACAATGGTTCTCCTTCGGAGGTGCCTGAGCTGTTGATCTGATGCTCTTCGTCTCTGTAGCCTACATGTCCACAGTGATTAGATACAATTGTTAATAACTTAGGCTTTGTAGAAATTATTTTGTAAAAGCTATGTACACGACTGCAGTTAATTTTGACTACAGTATATGGAAAGTTGGACACGTCTGTCACTCCACTTTTAAGATTCTTTGAGACAGACTGATACAGAAGCTGCGTTTCTTAATGGACCCAGTCTTTAATTAATTTTAATTCTAACTAACTGATTTACTTGTAAAGGCTCAGAAAATCCATTCTTTACCCAAAGAGTAAGTGCCGTAATTTTGGGGAGTACATGCTTGAATTTGTATAGAAAAACAGAGAGGTTGAATCCCAGCTTTCAATGCAAAACAAAACAGTCTAATCATATCAATTATTTTACTGTTTCTATGTTGTAATTTTTTTAGTAAAATGACCCCATTATGACATTGGGTAAGATATTTGCACAATACTTTATATAAGTGTAATGATGAACTTAATATTCAAGCAGAATTCTGTTTCATGACTTACATAATGTATTTATTTACTTATTTATACAAAATTACATTAATTTGTTTCCTTCTGTTAACTTGTCTAGATATTCCCAGTTGGGGTTTCTGATTCACAACCTTTCCCCTACGTAAAGGGCGAAGGGGCTGAAAATAAGACACATTTACAAAGCTGAAGAGGAAGTTCTGAGGAAGCTTGCAGGCAGGATTGTAAAGGCTTACACTGAGTGTCTTGACTGGGCAGGAGACAGGAAATCCCATGCAATGAAAGAGATGGGGAAAACTGGAGCCGTAGTTAGAGGCAGGATGAGATTAAGGGTTATTTTTTTCAGAGTAACAGCCGTGTTAGTCTGTATTCGCAAAGAGAAAAGGAGGACTTGTGGCACCTTAGAGACTAACCAATTGATTTGAGCATGAGCTTTCGTGGGCTACAGCTCACTTCGTGTGTGTGTGCACCAGGGCCACGTGCACCTCTGCAGACGTATGAGGGTGCCAGGAGGTTGGTGTGGGGGAGCAGGGACTAGATGACCTCCGGAGGTCCCTTCCAACCCTGATATGCTATGATTCTATGACTGCATACACTCTGCAGGTGCATGGGAGTGTGGGGGCTGTGTACACAGCTGGGGGGGGGTGTATGGGGCAGGTGCACATCAGCTGCAGGTGGATGGAGTTGCGGGGGCTTTGTGCACAACTGCAGGGGCCTGGGGGATGTGCAAATCTGCAGTAGCAGGGGCTGTGCTAATCTGTAGGTGTCTGGAGTGTGTGTGTGTGGGGGCGGTGTACACATCTGCAGGTGCATGGTGGGGCTGCAGGGGCTGAGTGCACATTAGGAGGTGTGGGGGGGGGACGGTGCAGCACTGCAGGTGGGTGGGGGGCTGCGGGGCTGAGTGCACATTTGGAGGTGTGGGGGGGGACATGGTGCAGCGCTGCAGGTGCGTGGGGGGGCTGCGGGCTGAGTGCACATTAGGAGGTGTGGGGGGGGATGGTGCAGCGCTGCAGGTGCGTGGGGGGCTGCAGGGGCTGAGTGCACATTTGGAGGTGTGGGGGGGGGGACATGGTACAGCGCTGCCGGTGCGTGGGGGGACTGTGGGGCTGGGTGCACATTTGGAGTTGGGGGTGGCGGCGTGGGGGGGACGGTGCGGCGCTGCAGGTGGGTGGGGGGGCTGCGGGGCTGAGTGCACATTTGGAGGTGTGTGGGGGGGGACGGTGCAGCGCTGCAGGTGGGTGGGGGGGCTGCGGGGCTGAGTGCACATTTGGAGGTGTGTGGGGGGGGACGGTGCAGCGCTGCAGGTGGGTGGGGGGGCTGCGGGGCTGAGTGCACATTTGGAGGTGTGGGGGGGATGACGGTGCAGCGCTGCAGGTGCGCGGGGGGGCTGCGGGGCTGAGTGCACATTTGGAGGTGTGTGGGGGGGACATGGTGCAGCGCTGCAGGTGGGTGGGAGGCTGCGGGGCTGAATGCACATTTGGAGGTGGGGGTGGCAGCGGGGGAGGACGGTGCAGCACTGCAGGTGCGTGGGGGGGCTTCAGGGCTGAGTGCACATTAGGAGGTGTGGGGGGGAAGGTGCAGCGCTGCAGGTGCGTGGGGGGGCTGCGGGGCTGAGTGCACATTTGGAGGTGTGGGGGGGGATGGTGCAGCGCTGCAGGTGCATGGGGCGGCTGCGGGGCTGAGTGCACATTAGGAGGTGGGGGTGGCGGTGGGGGGGGACATGGTGCAGCGCTGCAGGTGCGTGGGGGGGCTGAGTGCACATTAGGAGGTGGGGGTGGCGGTGGGGGGGGATGGTGCAGCACTGCAGGTGCGTGGGGGGGCTGCGGGGCTGAGTGCACATTTGGAGGTGGGGGTGACGGTGGGGGGGGATGGTGCAGCACTGCAGGTGCGTGGGGGGGCTGCGGGGCTGAGTGCACATTTGGAGGTGTGGGGGGGGACGGTGCAGCGCTGCAGGTGCGTGGGGGGGCTGAGTGCACATTTGGAGGTGTGGGGGGGACGGTGCAGCGCTGCAGGTGCGTGGGGGGGCTGAGTGCACATTAGGAGGTGGGGGTGGCGGTGGGGGGGGATGGTGCAGCACTGCAGGTGCGTGGGGGGGCTGCGGGGCTGAGTGCATATTAGGAGGTGGGGGTGGCGGCGGGGGGGGACGGTGCAGCGCTGCAGGTGCGCGGGGGGGCTGCGGGGCTGAGTGCACATTAGGAGGTGTGGGGGGGGACATGGTGCAGCGCTGCAGGTGCGCGGGGGGGCTGCGGGGCTGAGTGCAGATTAGGAGGTGGGGGTAGCGGCGGGGGGGGGGACGGTGCAGCGCTGCAGGTGCGCGGGGGGGCTGCGGGGCTGAGTGCACATTAGGAGGTGTGGGGGGGGACATGGTGCAGCGCTGCAGGTGCGCGGGGGGGCTGCGGGGCTGAGTGCAGATTAGGAGGTGGGGGTAGCGGCGGGGGGGGGACGGTGCAGCGCTGCAGGTGCGCGGGGGGGCTGCGGGGCTGAGTGCACATTAGGAGGTGGGGGTAGCGGCGGGAGGGGACGGTGCAGCGCTGCAGGTGCGTGGGGGGGGGGGGCAGCGGGCAGCGGGCGGGGGCGGGGCCGGGCGGGGCGCGCGCGCGGGGGGCGGCGCCGCGGGTGATGTCAGGCCGATGCTGCTGGAGCCGCGCGCGGTGCATTGTGGGCGAATCCCGCTGCCTGCGCCGCCTCCTGCCGCCGCGGATCCCCAGGCCGGCGCGGGAGGATGCTCCCGGGGGGGGCCCCGCAGCAGCAGCGCCCGGGGCAGGCGGCGGCGCGGAGCCCGGCGGGGCCGCAGTGAGGGCCGCGGGGGGATGCGCCGGCCGGAGAGCGGGGCGGCGGCGGGCACCAGGTGAGAGCCGGGGCCGGGCCCAGGCGGGGGAAGGGGGCGCGGCGAGCCTGAGGACCCCGGGCGGGGGGGGCGCACTGCGGGCCGAGGCGCCTCAGCGCGGGGCGCCCGGGGCACGGCGGGAGTTGTAGTTTCGCCCTGCTCCCAGGCTGCGCTCTGGGCGGGGCCGGCCCGGCGCGGGGACTCGCCCTCCCAGCAGGCCCCGGGGCAGGGCGGGACAAGGCGGAGTGAGGGGCGGCGCAGCCAATCAGGAGCGGGGACGGGACGACCGCTTGCTGGGCCCCTTCGGGAGCCTGAACGTGCCTGAAGCTGTTGGAGGGGGCGGGGCCAGCCGCGGAGGGGCGGGGCCTAGGGAGGCGGGACTCGGGCTTCGCACCTCGCCTGGCTGTCCGCACGAGGGGAGAGAACGTGGGGAGATCGGGTCCCCGAGGCGGCAGCTGGGAGGGGGAGCAGGGACTCTTCAGGCTGCAGCAGGGAGGGGGTGCCCCCTTGGGGGAGCGAGGTTCCCTGGGGGCGAAGCTGGGAGGGGGTAACCGCAGGAGCGGGGTTCCATGGGGGCGAAGCTGGGAGGGGGTAACCGCAGGAGCGGGGTTCCCGGGGGTGATGCTGGGAGGGGGTAACCACAGGAGCGGGGTTCCCGGGGGGGCGAGGCTGGGAAAGGGGAAACCGCAGGATCGGGGTTCCCTGGGATGATGCTGGGAGGGGGTAACCGCAGGAGCAGGGTTCCCGGGGGTGATGCTGGGAGGGGGTAACTGCAGGAGCGGGGTTCCCTGGGGTGATGCTGGGAGGGGGTAACCGCAGGAGCGGGGTTCCCTGGGATGATGCTGGGAGGGGGTAACCGCAGGAGCAGGGTTCCCGGGGGTGATGCTGGGAGGGGGTAACTGCAGGAGCGGGGTTCCCTGGGGTGATGCTGGGAGGGGGTAACCGCAGGAGTGGGGTTCCCTGGGATGATGCTGGGAGGGGGTAACCGCAAGAGCGGGGTTCCCAGGGGGCGAGGCTGGGAAAGGGGAAACCGCAGGAGCGGGGTTCCCGGGGGGCGAAGCTGGGAGGGGGTAACCCCTGCGCAGGAGCAAGGTTCCCTGGGGTGATGCTGGGAGGGGGCAACCCCTGCGCAGGAGCGGTTCCCTGGGGTGATGCTGGGAGGGGGTAACCGCAGGAGCGGGGTTCCCGGGGGGGCGAAGCTGGCAGGGGGTAACCCCTGCGCAGGAGCGGGGTTCCCGGGGGGCGAAGCTGGCAGGGTGTAACCCCTGTGCAGGAGCGGGGTTCCCGTGGGGCGAAGCTGGCAGGGGGTAACCCCTGCGCAGGAGCGGGGTTCCCTGGAGGTGAAGCTGGAATGGCATATTCTGGGGCAGGAGCCAGTTCCCCTGGTGGTGAAGCTGGGAGGGGGTGTCCCTTGTGCTGTAGCAAGGTTCCCTGGGAGGTTAAGGCTGGGAAGGGGTATCCCCAGTGGGTTCCTCTGGGCTCATAGCTGTAGGGCATATCCTGAGGCAGGAGCCAGTTTCCTTAGTGTTGTAGCTGTGCGGGGCAGTGGATTACACTGGGGCATAGCTGGTTGTATCTGGGGGAGCATCACTGGGGTGGGACTCACAGGAGTGGGTTCCGTTGGAGTGTGTATCTCTAGGGAGGTGAACAGGTTCCCCAGGGCTTTAGGGAGAGGGGTATTTGCGGGGGAGGGAAGCTGGTCAGCATGCGATGTAGCTGGAAGAGAATATCCCCATGGGGTGGGGAGAGGGTTCCCATGGCGCATAGCTGGGAGGGGGGTATTCCCAAGAGTGGTAGTGGGTTCCTTTGGGCAGTAGCTGGAAGGGAGTCCCTGGGGAAAGTTGAGTGGGTTCCCTGGGTACTGTAGCTGGGAGGGAATATTTATGGGAGAGGGCACCTTCCTGTGGAGACATAACTGAGAGGTTTTTCTCTTGGGGAGGAGAATGAGTTCCCCTGGAGTGGTAGATAGGGGTATTCTATGATGGTGGTAGGGAGGAGATCCAGGGGGAGTAGCTGGGATGGGGTATCCCAGGAAGGAGGAGGAGGAGCAGATTTCTCTGGGATGTAGCTGAGCAGGGAATGGTTCGCTTATGGTATAGCTGGGAACCAGCTTCCTCTCTCTCTCTCTCTCTCCCCCACCAGCAGATTCCTGTAGGGTTAGCTGGAAGGGGTGTATCCCTGGGAGAGGTGGGGCGGGCTTCTCCTAGGGTAGTAGCTGGTCGTGGGTATATCCCAGGGGGTGGTACGGCTGGTTCCCTTAGGGTAGTAGTTGGAAGGGGGTTAATTTGCTAGGTGAGGTGGGCGAGTTTCGTGTCAGTTTGGGGTAGGGCGGTGTGTCCCACTTATGGTGAATATGGGAGGAGTTATCCCTGGAGGCAGGGGAGGAGGTGGTTCCCTTCAGGATGGCATCTGTGTGGATGATAACCCTTGAGGGCCCTATTGGGCGTGTGTTTGGGAGGGAGGAGTTCCCGCCACCAAGGAAGCTGCTGCTTCTTGGGGACCCCCAGGCTGGTGTCTCTCGTTGCGGGAGCACAGTGTCCTCTTTATAGACTTGCGCTTGACGCCCTTTCAGTGCGTGTTGACTGAGCCCAGTGCTGGCCTTTGAGCCTGTGTATGGCAGTATGGAAGGCTTGCGGCGTGTGGGACTCCACAGGTGAAGGCTGTCAATGTGGAGAAGCAGCTACTCTGTTCCCTCATCTTGGACTAGGCCCCGTGGGTCCTGCTGCGTTGTGCACGCAGGGGTTGGCGCTGTCACTGGCAGCACTTGGATCACAGTGGGGAGCCTGGAAGCCTCGTCACTGAGCATAGCTATGAGGAGATCATCACCAGTCCAGCACGGCAGCCTCTGCCCTGTTGCTTGAGGCCCAGGACTCTGGGGGAAGTTGGATTCTGCTGGAGAAGGGTTGCCACTCCCTTCTCGGTGACCAGGAACAGTGTGAGAGGCTGGGTGTTTGCTAGGCAGGTGGGTGGAATGCCCTCAGTGTGTTTGTGGCATTTGGTCGGGCTCTGGCATGCTTCAGAGCCCAGGCATCATGGAGGGGCTTGCCCAGAGTTTTCAGCTAGCTTTTACCAGCTGGCAAGATCCCTCAGTCCTTTCAGAGGTTCCTTCTGTGTCATCAGGCTGATGCTAGATGGGGTGGGATGGGGCTTTGCGCTGTGCTGGTGAGGCGTCTTGGGGTTTTCTTTTCTCAGGGAAGTATAATTAGAGCTCTGCACAGCTTATGATGCTTGGGTCTGATGCTGGCAGTCTGGGTTAGCTAGCATTCTGAGGAGTGGGATTTTTTTCTTTTCTATGCTGTAATAGGCTTTCCGGTTCCTTTTCAGAGGTTTTGCATAGGTTTTTATGAATTATGTACATGAGCTCAGCTATCGAAGAAGGTCTTAGTCAAACAGAAAGAGAGGTGGTCTTTCACGTAACCTAGTTCAGCGAGAGCTCTGTTGATTAGCGCCATGACCTTGAATTGGACCAGTACTTAGTGGGGAGCCAGTGTACTGATGGAAGCCTTGGGGCGATATGCTCCTGTCTGCCAATGTTTCTGAACAACTGTAGGCCAGTTGAATTTTTTTCAGGGTTTGCTTACTCATTCCCAGTACAGTGTTTTGCAGTGATCCAGCCTGGCTGTAATTTATATGCTCCTTATTTATTAATTTCCTCAGGCATGAAATGGGAAGTATAGGCAATTTGGTAAATAGAAGGAAAGGTCATCTAGTTTCACTGCAGCACATGTGAGTACCTTTGCATTCTCTTTTAAAGTGCTACCTTTCTGTGTCTGGCTACAAACTCCTCATTGGATCACAATGGAGATTCTTGAGCCTCCTACAATAACACTGCATTAGGGAACTTGGTGTCTCCCCCCCCCCCCCCCCCCGCTTGAAACATGACAATGGGACATGTTACACCTGGGGTAGGATGCACTGTCTTGTACTGTCGTCACGCTAACAGCTGTAGGTCCTGCACATAAAGAGCAGACCTACAATGTGCATTACTGCTGTCTTTGGTAGACTTTTTAGATTAAAAAAAAGATAAATTCTAATCTCTTTTAGAGTGTCTATGTTAGGGTTGTTCTTTGAGTTTTATGTCCCCGTGGATCTCTTCCTTGGTGCACCGGTCCAATGCATGAGAGACCGGAATTTTTTGGGCAAAAGTGTCTGTTGGGGCTGACTGTGCCCTGCATGTCCCTGTGCAACACCCCTTACCCCCAACTCAAGAGCATGAAGGGCCGAGCTGTCCATCAGCTGCAGCTGGCCATAGCAATGAGATGGAGTGTGGTGGTACACACCTGCTCCCCAGTAGTACACTGTCTCCCTTTAGCGAGGTAGCAGTTTGGGGCTTCCATTCAGTTAGCAGACCCCCTTTAGTTCTTAAATTTTCTTTAATAAAATAAAATCCTTCTTTTATCCTTTTTTTTCCTTGTTAGGCACCTAGTACCATTATTCTTTCCTCAGCCTGGTGGTGGAATCAACCTCTTCAGGTTTTAAGTCATGTCCGTTGTGTGATGGTTTCATTCTTCTTATGGATGGGCATAGTTGGTGTCTCTTCTGCTTGGGTGAGAGCCGTCTCTGAGTGATGTTTGGTTTGTCGGTCGTTTCCCACCAGGTGTTGTCCCAGGGACACTTGGCTAAATTCTTCCTCTTGGAACACTCCGTGAGAGGAGCACTGGATCCCATAGGATGGCTTCCTGACTTATAATTGACTCTCTTGCCAGAGGTCCCATTCAGTTAGTGCCCCTGGCAGTAGGGACCGTTCTCCTAAACTCCCATGAGTGACGAAGGGCGCATAGCCCTCCCTGCTGACCAGCCTCAGTCCCCTAAACCAAGTTTGGCACCAGCCAGGAGCTTGGCACTAAAGCATGGTATCACCTCTGCACTGAGGAGGGCGGACTGGACCTCCACTGCAAGGGAGACTTGGTGCCAACTGACCTTCCCGGAACGGGAGAGGCCAGAGCAACCCAAGAAGAGCCATAGTTCTTCTGTCTCTTTCAGGTATTCAGCCCTTGGGCCAAGCCACGCCAAGCAGGCTAAAGAGGCTGAAACCTTGAGTTACCCAGCTCTGTTGGGAACCAGGTTTACCCTAGCTCTGAAGCCTGGTACTGAGGAACTCTCCCTGGTGCTGAAGCTGCTGGTACCAGAGTTGGCTCAGGTAAAGGAATCCTTCACAGTCCCAGGAGAGTTGCTGCTGTGTGCTGACCTTATCGCACAGAGCCCTTGGCACTGACTCCAGCACAAATGCTGAAGGTGCTGCAGGCCCCTGCACTGGTCCTGACAACTTCCCACCCTCCCTTAAAGAGCTCAGTTCCAGCTTTAGAGCATGAGTACTCCTCCTCCTTGTCCCCTGCCCATCCTTGTTCGCTTGAACGAAACCCTCTCCAGTTCCTCTGGACTCTCTTCTCCTCGACCTAGGTCAACCTCCTGATCTCCAACCCCTGATAGAGGCCCCCCAGACTACCTGTTACATAGAGCACTACTCCACGGCAGTCCTCTCTGTGGGTCCACCTCCTCATGTTGTCGAATCTTATTGTTAACCTCCCCAAGGGCTTCTATTACTTTGTATGGCTCTTGCCATCTGGCTCAGAGCTTGCTTTCTGCTGTAGGCACCTGCACCATTGCTTGATCCCCTGCCTGGAATTTCCAAACCTTTGCTCGACAATTGCAATAGGTCTGATGGCTCTCTTGTGCTTTTTCCATGTGTTCTCGCTCTAGGGGGGTAATTTGGGCTACTCTGTCCCGCATCCGCATTGCGTATTCAATTATCTTACTTCCCTGAGTAGGCTGTTCTTCTCAGCCCTCCTTGGCAGTGTCTAATATGCCATGGGGGTGATGACCTATATGCACTATAAAGTGGGTAGAAAGCTGGCTAGATTGTCGGGCTCAACGGGTAGTGATCAATGGCTCCATGTCTAGTTGGCAGCCGGTATCAAGTGGAGTGCCCCAAGGGTCGGTCCTGGGGCCGGTTTTGTTCAATATCTTCATAAATGATCTGGAGGATGGTGTGGATTGCACTCTCAGCAAATTTGCGGATGATACTAAACTGGGAGGAGTGGTAGATACGCTGGAGGGGAGGGATAGGATACAGAAGGACCTAGACAAATTGGAGGATTGGGCCAAAAGAAATCTGATGAGGTTCAATAAGGATAAGTGCAGGGTCCTACACTTAGGACGGAAGAATCCAATGCACCGCTACAGACTAGGGACCGAATGGCTAGGCAGCAGTTCTGCGGAAAAGGACCTAGGGATGACAGTGGACGAGAAGCTGGATATGAGTCAGCAGTGTGCCCTTGTTGCCAAGAAGGCCAATGGCATTTTGGGATGTATAAGTAGGGGCATAGCGAGCAGATCGAGGGACGTGATCGTTCCCCTCTATTCGACATTGGTGAGGCCTCATCTGGAGTACTGTGTCCAGTTTTGGGCCCCACACTACAAGAAGGATGTGGATAAATTGGAGAGAGTCCAGCGAAGGGCAACAAAGATGATTAGAGGTCTAGAACACATGACTTATGAGGAGAGGCTGAGGGAGCTGGGATTGTTTAGTCTGCAGAAGAGAAGAATGAGGGGGGATTTGATAGCTGCTTTCAACTACCTGAAAGGGGGTTCCAAAGAGGATGGCTCTAGACTGTTCTCAATGGTAGCAGATGACAGAATGAGGAGTAATGGTCTCAAGTTGCAGTGGGGGAGGTTTAGATTGGATATTAGGAAAAACTTTTTCACTAAGAGGGTGGTGAAACACTGGAATGCGTTACCTAGGGAGGTGGTAGAATCTCCTTCCTTAGAGGTTTTTAAGGTCAGGCTTGACAAAGCCCTGGCTGGGATGATTTAACTGGGAATTGGTCCTGCTTCGAGCAGGGGGTTGGACTAGATGACCTTCAGGGGTCCCTTCCAACCCTGATATTCTATGATTCTATGATTCTATGACCATATAGCAGCTCGAAGGGGGGAAACCTGGTGGAAGCCTGGGGAACCTCCCTTATAGCAAATATCAGGTAGGTTAGCAAAGTATCCAGATTTCTACTGTCTTTGACTCACTACTTTCCATATCATCCTCTTCAGTGTTCTGTTAAAGCGTCTGATGAGCCTATCAGTCTGTGGATGGGCCTGTGTTTAGAGCATTGCACATGAAGGGGATCCTGTGATCTGTCAGAATCTCCTTGGGTATTATTCCTACCTCGAAGAAAATGGGATGAACTCCTTTGCTATCGTCTTGGACACTGTGTGTCTCAGAGTGTGGCCTCCAGGTACCATGTAGCGTAGTCCGGAACCACAAACGCACATTGAGCTCAGGCCCACTTCTCCAGTGGGCCTCTCAGGTCCATCACTATCCTCTCAAATGGACTTCAGTAATCAGTAGGGGTACTGAAGGGGTCCTTACGTGAGGTTTGGGCCGTGCAGTTGGCATTTCGGGCAGGAGGCCAAATAGCATCAGACCTCCAGATAGACTCCTGGCCTAAAGAACCTCCATAGGATTCTATCTAGAGTTTTATCCATCCCTCAGTGTCCCCCGAACAAATGATTACGGGCTAGGTCTAATATTGCCCTTTGGTGTCCTGTCTGGCTTTCAAGATATCAAGAGAGGGAGATTCTACCACTTCCCTTGGGAGTTTGTTCCAGTGATTAATTACTTTCACTGTTAAAATTTGTTCCTACTTTCTAATGTGTTTTGTCTGGCTTCATCTTTCAGCCATTGGTTCATTACACCTTCCTCTGTTTAGATTAAATACCCATTTAGTACCTAGTATTTTCTCCCCATGAAGGTATTAATACACTGTAATTAAGTCACTCTTTGATCTTTTTGATGAACTTAACAGACTGAACTCTTTAAGCCTGTCACTTCAGCCCTGGAATAATTTTTGTGGCTCTTTGCTGCACCCTCTCCAGTTGTTCAACATCCTTTTCAAAATGTGGTACCAGAACTATGCTCAGTATTCCAGTATCAATCTCACCGATGCCATATGCAGAGGTTAAATCTCTTACTCACTCCAATCTCTTGCTCACTATTCCCCTGTTTATTTTGCCTCAGCATCACACTGGGAGCTAATAGTGAGTTGCTTATTCATAATGACCCCTAAATCCTTTTCAGAAACACTGCTTTCCAGGATACAGTTCCCTATTCTGAATGTATGCCACACATTCCTTGTTCCTAGATGTATGACTTTGCATTTGGCTGTGTTAAAACACAGTTTGTTTGAATGGTCCTTTGTCTCTTCTGTATCTGAAAAGAAGCAGGCTGATGTACTTATATCATATGTGGAGAATTTTACAGTCTGTTAGGACCCCAGGAGGATGTCAACATCTACTAGGAATGAACATTTTTAAATTGGCAGGTCTGGTGAACTTGCATCTAGGAGTCCTAAAAGAGCTGGCTGAGGAGATTTGATGCCCACTAATGTTAATTTTAATAAATCTTGGAATACTGGGTATATTCCAGAAGACTCGAAGAGTGCTAATGTTGTCCCAATATTCAAAAGGGGCAAGTGGGATGACCCAGGTAACTATAGGCTGGTTAGTCTGATGTCAGTCCCAGGCAAAATAATGGGAACTCTGATATGGAATTAATTCAACGAAGAATTAAAGGATGGGAATATAAATAATGCCAGTCAATATGGTTTTATGGAAAATAGGTCTTGTCAAACGAACTTGATTTAATTCGATGATGAGATTATAAGGTTGGTTGATAAAGGTAACTCCACGGCGGTAATATATTGAGACTTTTGTAAGGCGTTTGACTTAGTTCTGCGTGACATTCTGACTAAACTCGTAGTGCCATAATACCAATAAAGCACACGATAAATGGATTGAGAACTGGCTAGCTGACAGGTTTCAAAAAGTGGGGATCGTCACTGAATGGGGGCGGTGACACCCCCACCTGTGTTCTTGTTACGCACGATGCATACCATTGGCAGGGGCATCAACTCATCAGCACTGCGCCCTCCCAGTGGCCGTGGTGAGGAGGAGCAGCAAGGGCCACGCCACAGCTCACTTAGGCTTGGCTCTGCAGCCCCTCTGCCATGATGGGGGGTGGCGGGGCCAAAATTGAGTGAGTGGTGTTGCAACGTGGTGCATGGAGGTCTCAATAGCATTTTAGGTTTGGTCTTGTCACCCTCCCCATAATGCTGGAAAGGCGGTGGGGTTATGCCTTGAGCCATCTGTGTTATCTGCACACTCTAGGGCACCCCACCATGGGGCCCACGCTGAGTGGCCTGTGGGGTGGCCGTCACTGCTCCTCCTCACTGCTGCTGCATGGTAGCTCCTGTGCCAGAGCTGTCCCTGGCAGCCTGCCCGGCATCACCCTTACCAGCAGCTCACTGTCACGGCCAGGATGTGGGCAGACTGACCTAATGGTCTGAGTATGACTCGGGAGCCAGGAGCCAGGCCAGGTTGGATACAAGGTGGACAGAGTCTGAGACGGGCCAGAGAGCAGACCGAGAGTGAGATGTCAGGAGACAGGAAGGGTTGGATACCAGGAGATCAGAGTCAGGCAGCAGTAGCAGGTAGCACAGTAGAGGACAGACTAAGCAGGGGAAACTCAGCTACACTGAAAATTTCCTGCTCCTCTGATTGGCTTAAATAAAAGCAGGGAATCAGTCTGGATCCTGGAGCTCTGCCAGTCAGAGTCCAGCACTGGCAGCTGTTAGCAGGTCATTGGGTGGCAGGTTGCAACTTACTAGTGCCGAAGACCCCTGTAGACCAGGGTTTGAGACCTGTGGTTTCTGAGATCCACGTTCCTTCTGCACTGCCCGCAGGACTCACTCAGCACTAGCCTCAAGAGCTGCAGCGAGTGCCCGCCCTGCATAATGGAGTGGGCTGGTGGGGAGGCCTGGGGCATACCATGTGAAAAGTCTCTTGCGGGGGGGACACACACACCCTGAATTGGATGTTTCTAGTGGGGTTTTGCAGGGATCAGTTCTAGTGCTGATGCTATTCCACATTTTCCTCAGTGATCTGGCAGTAAACACACTGCTGAGAAAGTCTGCGGGTGACCCAAAGATGGGCAGAGTGGTGAATTATGCTGAGAATAGGACAGTCATACTGAGCGGCCTGGATCAGCTGGTAAGGTGGGCCTATTCCAACCCAATGTGTTTTAACACAGCCACGGGGAAAGTCGCCCATCTAGGGACATGGAATGCAGGCCATCCCTACAGCATGGGGACGGTGTTCTCGAAAGCAGCGACTCTGAAAAGGATGTAGTGGTCAGAGCAGAGAGACAATTGAACGTGAGCTCCCAGTGCAATCATATGGCCAAAAGGGCTAATGTGATCCTTGGGCATACCAACATGGGAGTAGTGAGAAAGCTAACGAGCCCCATCAGTACAAAGGAGACTGAAAGGCGACGTGATTCAGGATATAAGTATCTTCCCAGGGAGAAACAATAGCGATAGTGTGGATTCTAGTATCCCGCAGGTGAGAGCCGCTGGAGAGGAACTTCTGGAGCATGGTAGTGCTGGGCCATCTACAGCCGTGATGTAGCCAGTCCAGCAGCACGGAGAGCTTACCTGTGCCTGTGGCCCCGAAGAGGCCTCTTTTAGTGCCTCTAGCGCTGACTCCGTGCTGTGCCGTGATTGTGGGGCAAGCTTGATGCTGGCTGATTTCATAGGTTGTTGGAACTTGGTGGTTACTCGGGTGAGTTGAAAGCCCAAGGAGTCTTCAAGGGCAGGCCAGCTTTGGTTGCATGCTGCCCTGGTGGGTTGGTGGGATGACTCTAACCTCTGCTTGGACGAGGTGGCGATCATACCAGGAGAGTGGCGTGTTGGTAACCTCTCCAGTGTCCATGTGTAGGCTGAAGATCCGATCCAGCAGAGGTGCCGACTTTCTAATGTGCTGGGAGGTGCTTGACCTTTGCTCTGTCCCAGGCCCCGGCCCCACTGCACCCCTTCCCCCAAGGCCTCGCCCCGCCTCTTCCTGCCCTGTTCTGTCCCCTCCCCCAAGTGCCCCTGCCCTCTCTCCTCCCCCCCTCCCAGCGCTTCCTGCACATTGCTGAACTGCTGATCCGTGGCGCGCAGGAGGTAGTGGGAGGGAGGGGGAGGATCTGATCTGGAGGGCTGCTGATGGGTGCTTAGCACCCGCCATTTTTTTCCTGTGGGTGCTCCAACCCTGGAGAACCCATGGAGTCGGTACCTATGGTATCCAGCATGTGCCTGGCTGCATGTGTGGGTCCAGGAACTGTCTGGAGAATCCAGTGGTTTCTGTGTGGACTGTGAGAACGTGTGTGCTGCTATACCGTTTGTATTCTCTGTGTGGGGCTGAGCTCATCGAGGGCCAGAAACCTGGGGGATTCTAGGACCATCGTGGGCAGCAGCTCCGTCACTTCCGCCAGGAAGTTGACAGAATTTCCATCTGGACGTCTCTTCACCACAAAGAGTCCTAGATTTCACCTGTCCTTCGACTCACAGATCATATATGGATGCACTTGAATGTTTTACTTTCTGGGGTTGTCTTCTGCCTCAGAGGCTGGAAGGGAACAGTGTGGCTACTCAGCTGCCTCTTTGATTTTTCTGGTTCATTCCAGGGTCTGTCTGGGCTTGTGGCATACAGAGCATCCTGTGGGGCTAGTGGTACTAGGGAGGTGGCATTGGACCACATTTCAGGGATGCAAGCAAGAAGTGAGGACAGGTGCTTCATCCAAAATGAAATTGTGGAAGGTGCAGGCTTGGTGAGGACTGGTCTTGCATTCGGCAGCAGAAGCTTCAGTCTGTTGTCATCTTCTTGATTTTGCTGATCAAGGGACTAGATTTGAGTGTGTTTAGATTTATCCTAGTGTGCAGTGCTCTTGGAGGATGTCTCTTCAACCCAGTGATAGTCAGGAGTTGGGAGAGTGGGAGGAATTTGGGTCACAGGCCTTGTGGTTAATCTCTCTGTTGCTGTAGTATCTGCTGTCTATCTACGTTCTTTCGAGTTAGTCGCCAGCCAGTTTTCACCTATAAGGCCCCATTTGAGGTCTTTCTAAGGGTAACTGAAGATTTGTTAAATTTCAGGAAGTCAAAGCTTATATGGAATCTGGATTTCTTCTCTGCAGCTTGAAGCTTTTAGGGAGCTGTCTGGTGATTGATTTCTGATTTCTTTCAGAGTATTGACATTTTAGGTGCAAGCACAGCTATTCAGCAGAGTGAGAGTGTCTTTTTAGTTCTGCTGTTTATTTTTATGAACGAGATGAGAAGATTATTTCTCCATTGGGTAAACTAGGCTGGACCTGAGGAAGCAATTCTGCTTGCAGAAAGATATTCAAAATGCTATTGTGTAACAAACTTACTCTGGCACTATTAGACAGAATGAGGCTATGCTCTGGATAATTAGTGAAGTTTGGGTTAAATCATCTTGCAAAATTATCGTGAACATTTGCTAACCCGGGTACAAAATCTCTTTTTTATTACTTTACTACAATTACGATTAAAATGAAAAACCTTAAATCCTATTTCTCTGGCAAATAAAAATCTGTAGAGAGATAGTAACATGACACGCTTTATTGGAGGCTTTTCCACCCAGTTGAATTTTGTGCATCTCTGCTCTTTAATAGGGGGACTTTGAGGGTTGTGTCACCCACTAGAGCTGCCACAGATAAAGTGCCAAAATACATCTGCAGGATGAAACAGTGAATCGCCCCTCAGCAGCAAACTGCATGAAAACTAAATGAAGTGAAATTATATTCAAGGGGCTTTTCTGTCAGTGGAGGGGTAAATGAAAAGGTCCTGTGTGGTGCTTTGAAAGATTTGATGGCATAATTAGAAGATACATGCTTGAGTCATAGAGCCTTCTGAACTTCTTTTAATGTGTTTTTGTGTCTGGTGAGTTTTTCATAGATTTAGGGATGAAAAATAGACTTACCTAAGTACGGCCTTATATCATACTTATTGCAATCTGCCAAGTTTTCGGTTGTACTCAGATCTGTTTTGTATCAGCTACAGACTGGATGTCCAAACTTTGCAACACAGGGATCTGCACATAATTTGATAATGCATATAGGTATTTACTATTAACAAATGTACGCAAACAGCTATAATGTTTACTCCTACTTCTAGATCAGTGGTTCCCAAACTTTACAACCTGTGAACCCTTTTCACTAAAATGTCAAGTCTCGCAAACCCCCTCCTAAAAATGAATATTTCCAGGGATTTTCTCCTTTACCTGAGTATAAATTATAAAAGCAGTGATCTTGGAAACATAAAATTTGTTTTTATGACATGCTTATTACACACTATTTATTATTATTATTTATCATTACAGTATTTTTATTACATTATGAAAATGGCAACACTCTTCCAAGATCTCACTTTTGTAGCTTGTATCACTTTGAATAAGCCTGTTATAAGACAAAGCTCCTATGTTTCATCAAGGAGTATCAGATGTGAAACAGCATGAAAGTATTTAAGAAGCCACTCAAAGAGTTCCTCCTACACAATCATTCAGGTCTTGAGCAGTCCAGTACAACAAAGCTTAAACTTGTTCTTCATAATAATTTTAAAAACAATACTAACTGCCAATTTAATTTTAAAAACAGCAAAAAATATCCACCTCCCTTTCCATTTCTTATAAGGTGTCTTGAAGATTAAGTCTCCTCAGTGTGATAGATATGATTGCTTTGATCTGCTAAGCTCTTGGAAGTCCAGGGGCTCCATGCTGCTGGCCCCATGCTGCCTGGGGTCCCTACAGACAGCTCTGTCCGCCATTAGGGAATTTTTCCCTGAGAACCCCCTATAACATTTCGTGAACCCCCAGGGGTTCACGAACCCCGTTTGGGAACCACTGTTCTAGATTAATAGAAGTTGTTTGTAGCTGACGTGTGAGGATACGTGTGCACAGCAAAAGGTGGATTTAAGCTAGCGTAGGCAAGCTAGCTTGAATCCACCTAGCAGAAGTAACTGTAGCAGGGAAAGCGGCAAAGAGTCCTGTGGCACCTTATAGACTAACATTCGTCGGATGCCGACGAAGTGGGTATTCACCCACGAAAGCTCATGCTCCCATATGTCTGTTAGTCTATAAGGTGCCACAGGACTCTTTGCCGCTTTTACAGATCCAGACTAACACGGCCACCCCTCTGATACTATAGCAGGGAAGACACCACAGTGTGGGTTTCAGTGCAGGTAGGGACCCTGGGTACATACTCAGCTCCCTAGCACACGCACACCCTGAAGCCCACACTGGGCTGTCTTCACTGCGGTTGTTACCTACAGTAACAGCCCTTTCTGGGTAGAGACACCCTGAAAAAGATGTAGATCTCCTGAGGCCTGATTCTGATCTCTCTTACTCTGGTGGAAATCAGGAGTAACTCTGACAAAGCCATTCAGCCTGGTCTTCCCTGGGTTTTCCCCCCTGAAATTCCCCATCCTTTTTACTATGGATTCAGTTCCGCTTCTGGTGGCAGCAATGGGAGGAGAGGGGGCAGTGGTTCAGACAAGGTGCCATCAATACTCACATTTTAAGCACTGTATTGTTCAGATCTGCTCCGAGCATGGTTAGACAAGGTGGTGTTAAAACGCCAGTGGGTGCCTGACACCCATCTACAGCAGTGCTCCTTCCATTGCTTCAACTGATGGAGCTGCACTGGTGATAGCGACGGTAGGAGAATAAGGCTACAGCAGTCACAGCTGTCTAGGCTCACTTGACTTGTGTCTCCATTGCTTGTACCTTCTAGGGTCATCTCCAGCTGTGCCAGGGGTGTCCAGGGCCACTGCCTGTGTAAGCCAATGGAGAATTCTGCTTTGCTGGTGTTTACACCACTCCCTTTGCACAGGTGTAAAGCAGCCTCAGACTGCACATGGAACATCAGTTAACTCTTGGATCTACTCTCAGTTTTGAACTAAACCGTTTGGGTTTCTGCTCATACCAATGCTTTTCAGAAAAAGTAAATTGCAGATAATTCCCCAAGTGTGGTTCTGATTTGGGGTCTTGCCACAAGCTAACTTCTGGTTAACAAATGGTACAAGATTCAATCCATAAAGAACTAAAGGATGGTAGATGCCAATCAATATGGCTGTGTGGAAAATAGGTCTAGTCCCACAAACTTGATATTGGTTTTTTGATGAGATCACAAGTTTGGTTGATACAGATAGCTGTATTGATGTAATATAGGTAGAATTCTATAAGGTGATTGGCTTAGTACCTCACAGAATTCCGATTAAAAAATTAGCACTAGACAAAATCAATGTAGCACATATTAAATAGATTAAAAACTGTAACTAATTGATCTCAAAACATCAGTGTTGGTGAGGAATCATTTAGTAGGATGTTTCTGGTGGGGTCTGGGAGAGATCAATTCCCAGGTGTAATAGGGCGGCCTGCCCCTTTAAAGGTCAGGAGGTCTTTCAGTTAGCCGGTGATGGGGTTAAAGAGCTGGGCCTGAAGGGGTTAAAGAGCAGTACTGGGCCCAGGTATCCCCACCCCTCCAGCCCTGCAGGGAATGCTCCAACTGAAGAAGGGGTTGAAAAGGGAGCAACCCAACTCAGAAGGGGGAAGGCTGGGGAGGAGGTCAGACCTACCCTGAAGGCTTCTGAAGTGGAGAAGCCTCCTTGAGGGGAGAAGGCTGCATGCTGAGTGTGGTTGGTGTTGCTGGTTTGGTTGCTGTTTCTTTTTGCCTTATATCAGACTGGAAGCTGGTGGAGAAAGGCAGACGATAGGAAGTGACCTGGGGAGGGTAACTTGGAAGGCACTTTTGGGGGCCAGACGCTGTTGCCCCTCCTAGGGCCCTGGGTTGGAGCCCGGTGGAGTACGTGGGCCCGGGCTCCTCTGCCAACTGCCCTACTAGAAGAGGGACATAGGCCTGCCTGCCTGCCCCGCCACACCTCTGATTAAGAGAGAAACTGGTCTGCAAACCCTACCCACAGGGAGCTGGCATCAAGGACACTAAGCAGTTAGGCCACGTGACTCACTGAGGACTCTGGTACATAGCCCCAGCCCACAACATCTACACTGGGTGTGGAGGTGGGACTTAAAAGGAGCTCATGTGGGATCCCGTAAAGGCTTCAGTTAGGTAGGGCTGGGACTGCCAGGAAGGACAGAGATGAGGGAAGCTGCAGCAGGCTTGAGGGGGCAGCTACAGGTGAGCGCTAAAGGGAGAAAAACCGGCTGCCGCAGGGCATAAAGAAACTGAATCCAGCTCCAGGAAGATGGCTGGGGACCCCTGACTCAAGGAGTTTGTCTACATGGGAGCTGGAAGGGGTAAATTCCTGCTCAAGGAGATACACCTGCACTAGCTTTGATCGAGCTAGCACGCTAAAAATAGCAGTGTAGCCACTGTGGTGCGAGCAGTGGGAGGGGCTAGCTGCACTGAGTATGTACCTAGTGTCTTGGACTTGTGCATGCTAGCTCCTGTCACCACTCACGTCGCTGTGGCTACACTCCATTTTTAGCACACTATCTCTCTCAGGGCTGTGGGTATGTCTCCTCAAGCTGGAATGTACACCTTCCAGCATCAGGATAGACGTAGCCAAGGAGAGAGAGAGAGACTGAATTGAACCCAGCTCCAGGAAGGAGGGCTGGGGATTCCTGACTCAAGGGGAGAGAGACAATGAACTGGGGTTGGGATCTGGAGGGTCAGTGTGTGTAAGGACTAAATAAACTGGACCCCAGAGGGGAGTGTTTTAATGACTGTTGGATTGTGATGCTGAGTTATTGAGAAGCCCAGGGAGGAAAGGGAAACTGAAGCAAAGCACCACAGAGCCACTCCTGGCCACCTGGAGCCTCCCAGGAGGTGGTTGGCCCTGTTACACTGGTTCAGTATTCAATATCTTTATCAGTGATCTGGAAGAAAATATAAAATCAGTGCTGAAAGTTGGCAAATGACACAAAGCCTGGTAATAACTAGAGACGGGGCCAGGATTATGCAGAATGCTTGGAAAGCTGGGAGTGAACAAACATGAGGTTTAATACAGCCTAATGCAAGGTCATACATCTAGGAACAAATAATGCAGGTCACACGTGCAGGATGCAGGACTGTATCCTAGAAAATAGCAGTTTTAGAGGTGATTCTAGTCTATTCTATTCTGTTTTATTCTATTCTATACAGGTTCTTATGCCACCCTCATGACCGCAGTATTGGAGCACTTTCCAGTGGTGCATCAGCAACATGACTGAGCACTGTCGTATGTGGCTAACTAGTAGAAGATGGGCTCCCAATGTGATCTTTGGAAGTATAAATGGGGATATTGAGTAGGAGTAAGGAAATGGTATTTCCTCCTTGTGTAGCACTGGTGGGACCATTGCTAGATATTGTGTTCAGTTCAGGCATCCACACTCTGAAAAGGATGTTGAAAAATAGGAGTGAGTCCAGAGAAGAGCCATAGCAACGTTTCAGGAATTGGAGAGCCTCCCTTACTGCAGAATGCTGAGCTCAGTCTATTTAGTTTGTCCATGAGATGATGACTTGATCAAGTCTGTAAGTACCTACACGGGAAGGAGAATTCTGATAGCACAGGGCTGTTTAATCTAGCACACAGTGGTGTAATGGTGCAGGTCTAGAACCCAAGGGTACAGGTCTAGAACCTGGGGCTGTGAGGGCCCTGGATTGCTGACACTCCTTTGTCACTACCCAGGGAGATGGGTGAAGCAGCCTCTCATTAAACCTGAATGGTCAGGCCCCACAGGAAGTTTTGTCAGAGTACCCAAGACCTGTGGCCGCCTGATTGTCTCACACCTGCTACTTAAGCCAGGCAGTGAGCTGAGTGGCTGTCTGAGCAATTGTGCAGACTTCCTATTGCTGCCACACTGGCCTTTGCTCTTGACTGGCACCTGCAATCCAGATCCAACCCTGTCCTGATTCCTGACCTGTTCCTCTTTCCTAGCTCCTGCCCTGTGCCTGATCCTTGCTACTCTTTGGTTCCTGCCCTTTCATCTTGCTCCTGACCATCAGCTACCAGTTGTGGCTCTGACGTCTGATTCTGGCTCAACCCTTGGCCCTGGCACATAGTACCTGACCCTGGCTCCGATCCTCAGCTTTGGTTCCTGGTCCTGACTCTGGTGTGACTCCCTGGCTCTGGTTGTTGGCCATTGACTCTGGCTCTGATCCCTGCTTCTGTTCCCTGGCCTAGATGCCTGCTCTGCTCACTAGATCTGAGGCTTGCTCTGGCCCTATGCCAGACCACCTACATCCCAGTTCCTAACACATAACGTGATCTAACAGCTGCAAGCTGGAGCTTAACAAATTCAAACAAGAAAGAAATGTACATTTTTAACAGCGAGGGCGATTAGCCACTGGAACAATTTCGTAAAGGTTCATGGTGGATTCTCCATCACTGGCAATTTTGAAATCAAGATTGGATGTATTTCTGAAAGATCTAGTCTAGCACAACAAGAAGTTACTGGGCTGAATGCGGGAATCACTGCATGAAATTCTCTGGCCTGCGCTGTGCAGGATGTCAGACAGGTTATCATCATGGTACCTTCCAGCCTTGGAATCTGTGGTTCCATGAAAATCTGACCGTGGAAGCTGTGCAGCCCTGGTTTACATGCTGATGTAGGTGGTGCTGTAAAGTGTAACAAAAGGGAGGTTCTTTCTCAAGACGGGCTCTCTGCAATCTGGTGACTTGCTCCTGGCTTCTCTCTGCTCTGGCCAGGGAAACTATATTAGCATCTCGTGAGTGCGCTTGCTTAAAGCGTACTACAGAGGCACTAACATTATTTCCCTGGCCTAAGTGAAATGTACCTGCTTTACAAAACCAAGCCTTGTCTACACTGGGAATGTTACAAACATTTCCCACTGGTGTTAAGTGTGGTCCAGTGGAGCAGTTG
This sequence comes from Eretmochelys imbricata, assembly GCF_965152235.1. Classification (NCBI taxonomy): domain Eukaryota; kingdom Metazoa; phylum Chordata; order Testudines; family Cheloniidae; genus Eretmochelys; species Eretmochelys imbricata. The sequence goes on along the minus strand of NC_135574.1, from coordinate 208,244,862 downwards.
GGAGTTCCTGTGGGTATTGTTTTGTAGAGTTCTTAGTGTACAGCTGGCCGAGCTTGGTTCATGGAAGGAACCTTCTTGGCAGAGAGACTGGACACAACATTTCTACAGCCTATAGGTGCTGGTTGCTGTCTGGCAGGGAGAGTGATACTTGGCCCTCCTGCCACTGGTAAGCTGCATATGCAACCGCTGTTGTTTTTAGAACTCTGCAAGCCATTCTGAGGGACTTTAGCTTTGAGAACTGGGTTGGACCTCCCACATGGTCATGTCAGTCACAAGACAGGCCCAAGAATGTTTCTATTAAAGGAAAAGGACTAACACTGATATCTTTTGGTGATATTTTTGCCAGGATAACTTTTCCTCTTGTTCTTTCTTTCTCTTTTTTAGCTTGCTGTCCATCCTTATTGCTTCCTTCTTCTCCTCCTCCTCATTAGTTCTGGTTTAGTTTGTTACCAGTATTTCTGTGGCACGATCGCTCAGTCTCTGAGTGCCTGATGTTGTTAATACAGTCTCTGGCTGTATGAAGTTGGGGTGTTTAGCTGTAGGGGATGCCTCTCTCCAAATCACCATAGGGATTTTGCTTATTTGTGAATGATGGTTTGCAGAGCAAACCCTGCAGAGATGCAAACCAACTTCCCATCAGGTTGGCACATGCTCTGTTTGGATCAGTGGGCCATACCCTGGCCTGTCTATGGCCCCTTTATGCTGCTCTGCCAGCGCAAAGGGGCCATAAAGCTGTCTTGACCAGCCCTGTGAGGATTTCTTCCCCAAAGGGGGAATCCCTTGGGGAGTTGGAGCTGTGGTGCCCCTCCTGACTCCTGCTGTATGAGATGTGGCTGGAGAAAGAGGCATGCTCACAGCACCATGGCACTCTGGCTATCCTCAGAACAGCCTCTTAAGAGCCATCTGGAGCTTAGGGCAACCAGCATTAGTCTTTTCTCAGTTGTGCTGGGGGCTAAACTGGGTCCAGCTGACTCCCGAATTGGGGAGCCACAAAGTGGTGTAAAGCCACCTTTGCCATGCCTTGCTGCCAGCTGTGTTCTTGTGCAGAGGAGAGGTCCCTGCATCTCCAGGTCGCAAGGGTTGCTTTTGTTATGGTCACACCGTTATGAATTCTTAATGACTCAGGAAGTTCAGACCTTCCAGATATTCCCCCAGATCTGTCAGCCTGACCTTTTGATGTTCCAGAAAGTGTCGGAATGCTGTGTATCATTGGTGCAGAGTGTCTAAGCCAGTGGTCCCCCGACTTTTTTATCTATGCCCCTCCTCCCCTGTATCTGGTCTGCACTCCCGCGGGAGCCAAGGGTGGGAGTGGGGCCATGGTTGGGGTGGGTCCGGAGCAGAGCTGGGGCAGAGCAGGGCTGGGTGGCACTCCCTCCCCTCCCCCCTCCGTAGCAGCTGGTCCATGCCCTGCTATGCCCCCCTGAATGTTTCTCCACGCCCCCCTAGGGAGGTGCGCCCCCCAGTTTGGGGACCACTGTTCTAAGGCATGGAAAATGACTTCCCCACAGGCCAATGAGACGAGTGCATTCCAGAGCAGGGGAGTCCAAGGCACAGGTAGCAGCTGGGCCTGCTGCCTAAACAGCATCCACCAGAGCACAAACAAAGTAATACAGAAATATTTGTGGCTAAAAGCCGCCATTCGTCACCTTTCAGACTCCTGCTGTCATATGCCTTAATAGCACATGACTGGTTATTTTGTAATTGCTGTGTCCAATTGTGCAGAAAGGACGCTATATGGTTGAAACACATTAGGTCAGTGCAGTGTACTTTATTGATCACCTCGTTTCCTGCACTATCATACCATGCTCATTACATGCTCTTCACATTTTTCCTGTGATATTCTTGGGCTGTTGGGCAGCTGTGGGATTTTTTTTATGCAGAGACTTTAGCATGGTTTTAATACTTTTAAAACTGATTTTGTTGAACGTTAAAAGTAGAAACATCTCCTTGGAAGTGCATGAGGGGCTTAGTCCTGAGAGATACTGAGCATTGTCAGTTCCCATTGACGTTTGTAGATCCCAATAGATGCTGGTTGGTCACCTATGGGTTCTTGATTTCTGACTGCCCACAAACCTTTTTGTTGTTTTTTCCTATTTTGCCCTTGTCCTTTCAGTTTCTGTGCAGCCCTGTCCCAGTGCAGCTGGCTTCACAGTGTATTTTAGGTGGATTTACATAGGGAAAGGCTTTGAGTCATGCTTTAATTCTCTTTACAACTCTCTTCTCTTCCTCTCCTTCAAGTTTTAAGGGGGAGACTGCATTCCAGAAATCCACTCATCTTGCTCATCTCGCTTCTGTAGATACACAACCAGGTTTGTGCTTTTTGTCTTGCCTGTTGTAAAAGTTGTAGTTCTTGTGGGTTTTTTAAAACACTACTAGGACCTAATATTAAGATGGATCCTTCCTTTATTGGGGAAACTTTGGTAAAGTTGAACGGATCCTGGAGTCCAACAGCCTAAATAAACATTGCCTGTTCTAACTTTTCTAATTTATAGGCTTCCAGGGGTGAGGATGTGCCCTGAAATAAAAAGGGATATTGCAATTCTTCAGCAGTGAGCTTAACACACTTAAGTGTTTCCAGGACCTTTGGTAAAATGGTGAGAGACAGACTTCCCTAGCTTCGTTCTGCTGTATGAAGACAAAAGTGCATTTGATGAGATTTCAGACTGTTACTGTTTACTTTTTGCCTGTGTCTGAGCAAATGCTGCTGCAGCGAACCTGAACGGAATGATACTTAATATAGGAGAGCGGTCTGTTGTACAACACAGAGATTTCAACAAGGAAAATTGTGTATTTAAAGTTTTTATTTTGACAACATTGAGATCCCATAACATTTGTTTAAGTGGTTTTAGGGGGAAAAACAATCCGAAAATGTTACTTCAAATGAAGGGCTCATTTGAAGTGTCCAGTGCATATAATCAGACTGCCTATACATTACTTCCCAACTGGCTGTGCATTAATTGGTCTAAATCACTACAGAGTGCAGGGATTCCTGCTAGTTATTTATTGATGAGGGGATATGCGCTATACCTCTTAGCATGCCCACCTATACAAAAACTGCCACATCATCTGATTGCCATAGTACTCCTATTGGAAAATCATTCTCTCCAAGGCTTTTTATCTGAGCTTGTTTCCTGCTGCCTATCCCAGACTGCCTGCCTGTTGGAGCCACGTCTCTGTGTGTGTAGATTTCCAAATCCATACACAGAGAGTCATCAGCTGCTGCTGGTTTACAGTAATTGTCTTAGTTTTCTTGAAATTCGAACTGAAAAATAGGTCCACAGCATTAGCACTTGAGTGCTGTTACCTAGTGCGGGATGGATGTAATGTAAGAGGAGCAGCTAGACAGAACGGTTCTTCAGATCTAATTGAGCCCATAATGCCAAGGGCAGCAGGAGAAGCACTGTCGCTTGACTGAGTATAAGTAAAATAAAGCAAAGTTTCTGCACCGTGAGGTTCTGCAATACATGCTGGAGGAGGCATGGTGAGGTTGGAGCTGGGTGGATTCTACCCTTCTTCAGGCTGGAGTTGCTCAAGGACAGGGTTTACCCTCTCATGCTCTCGTTTCTTTCTCTCCATCCGACTCTCCATTCTGGTCACCAGGAAAATGATCACACAATAGCCTAACACTGGATTTGAATGCAGCATCTCTCCCAACCTTGGCATCTCTTTGTGGGAGTAAACCAGTCACTTCCTGTCAAGGTGGTCCTTTCTCAGGGGGACCCTTCCTGCTTGTAACAGGGAGGCAGGAAGTTCTGTCTTTTTTGTGTGGACAACATGCAATACAATATCGTGATTTTATGTAGTGTCCTCATGTCTTTCATATACACTCCAAATGCCCCCAAGTGCTTGAGCGAGCTCATACCTCAGTCACTGTTCAAACCCTGCATTTCTCTGAGGGTGAAATTCACCCTGGGTGGAGGCCCAGCACAAGGTTTATGTACTGTTCACGTCTTACTTTAGCCACGTTTTAAAGAGATGCATAGGCCGTGCATGGATCCTCAGCCCAGGGTAAATTTCACTCATGTCCACCGTCTCCCCAGGGCAGTATGGAGACTTTTGTTGTGACTATGTAATGGCATAGGTGTGCGTGACACGTCCGACATACTGCTCCAAGGAGCCTTCATTCCATGGCTCTGACCCTGCTCCTGCAGTAATAAGTGCAGTATGGGCCAAATTCTCTAGCACACCAGGGTGATACGAAGTGATACGTAGTGTGCTTCCAGTGATACGAAGCAGCCATAAACTTGGCTCAGCTGGTGGCTAAACTGGGCTTACAGTGGCTCAGCGTCCCCATACAGTAATACAAGGCAGCCAGAGTATATGGGCGATTCTTGCCCGACGTTTTACCATCACCATAGAAAGATTAATTAATTCATTGACATTAGCGATTCATTGTAATACCCCATGAGGTAGGCAGTTATCGTTAGCCTCATTTTACAGATGGGAAGCAGGACTCAGATTCTCCCCACCCTGGAGGTTTTGTTCTGTTTCAAAGCATATGACTTATAAAACTTTCCAGTGTTTTTAATTTTCAGTGACAGTTCAGGAAACAGACAAATATGCTCTGCACCATTTGCAACTCAGCACGACAACACTGAGAACTGTGAGTGAAAGGAATACTACTCAGGCAGTTTACTTCACTTAAGGGGTTTGTCCAGCCCAGCTTTTAAAGGCCACATCATTGTTATGCTACCTCTCTTCTCCAGATTCACTTCTTTTGGTCAGTTTATCACTACTAATTTCTGCCCTAAAGCCTGCCATTTAAAAATCCCACCCGGTCCAAACGAAACATTGAAAAAGTAACTAACAAGATGCATACGAGAGAAAATGTATATGATCTATGGTCCTTGTAAACAGCTGGGGGAGGGCGGGGGGGAAATCCAAAATGGTACTTAGGCGCTTCATTGTTCAGCATTGCAGCACCTAACTTCTCGGTGCCTAAAAGATCACAGGGACAACACTGCGATCCACAGAACCTGAGTTAAGCACCGAGACTCTATACAATGAAGGGGGAGAGAGAAGCGCTTTAGACTGCAGTCCACAAAAGCCAGCATGGTAGGTGGGGAGTTGCCTAAACTAATTGATGGGAGGTGCGTAGGAGAGGGAGGTTCTAAGCACTGCCCCTCACTTGATGATTTGTGCCTCCCTGCAATCTGGCTTTAGGTGCCTATCTCTGCTTAGTGATCCACGAATGGGAATCTGCCTCCTTAGGCGCCTAAATTGTTTCTTGTGAGATGAGTGGATGATGGAGGGAAGGAGAGAGGAGGCTGAAGGGAAACCTCAAGACTTGCAGATGCAAGTTGGACAAGAGTACTGTGAGGGTAGACTTATGGATCAAGGAAGTGGCCCATAGAAGCAGGTGACTATGAGAATCAGGCAGAGGAAAAGTCTGGCTAGCGATGGAGAAATACAGCTGAGGAACAAGTTCACTGAGCTGGAAACTGAAAGGAAGAGGCAGGCAGTAACAGAAGATGGGAGAACAAAAAAGAAAAGAATAGCTGGCCCTACAAGGATAGGGGAAGAGTCAATGGACATAGCCAGAGTTTGGAGTCTGGGATGACTCACAGATTGCAAGGGAGAACAAAACACAAGAGGACTTGTAGCCAGAAAGAACAGAAGGAGGAAGGCCAGAGAATTGCACCAACACCAGGAAGAGGTAGGTCTGCTTGAATGAGGACTCACTACTAACAAGAACAGACAAGCCTGTCACCAGAGCTGATCTGGAGAACAGAAAGGTGTGTTGTCTGCCAGGAGTGGATGGGACTGAGGCGGAATAGGATCCTCATGGGAGTGGGAAAGAATCTACTGTTTGTCCTTCTCATGGGAACAAATGATACAGCTGAATTCTCACTGAAACATATCAAAGGAGACTACGCCAGGCTGGGGAAGATGTTTGAAGAAATGGAGGCTCAGGTGACCTTCATTGGGATTCTACCTGTCCCTAGACTAGAGGAGCAGGGCAAAGGCGAGATGAGATTGTGATGATCAACAGATGGCTCACGCAGTGGTGCTATAAGGAAGGCTTTGGGATGACTACTGGGAGGCATTCATGGGCTGAGGGCTGTTCCCGTGGGATGGGCTCCACCTGAGCAGGGAGGGAAATAGATTTCTGGGATGGAGGCTGGCACAACTGATTAAAAGAGCTTTAAACTAGGAAATCAGAGGAGGCGGTTGGGAGGTCTGAGATAGTCTCCACACCTGATTCGAATAATGAGTGGGAGGAAAATCAAGTGAAAGAGGATACATCGGTGGAGAAAGGAAAACGGGTAGGAGAATGGACAACAAGAGGACGGGTGCCAATACCAATGACACTAAGTCAGGTAGTTGATGCTGGCAGCGGAATGACTGCAAATCATTGGGTGAGGAATGTGGGCGAAGCCGAGCAGAAACAACTAAGATGTCTGTACACCAATGCAAAGAGCCTGACACACAAGCCTAACAAATGGAGGAACTAGAACCACTGGTACAGGAAGCGAAGCCAGATGGTATAGGGGTAATGGAAACATGGTGGAATAATAATCATGACAGGAGTACCGGAAGGACAGAAATAAAGGTAAAGGTGGTGGAGTAGCATTGTATATTAATGACGTGCTAGACTGTAAAGAAATTAGAAGTGATGGAATGGATCAAACAGAACCTGTTTGTGCCAAAATCACATTGGAGAAGAAAGGTAACAGAGGCTCCAATGGGACAGTGCTGGAGTCTGCGACACCCCCCTTCCCAGGATCCAATCGGGATATGGAGAGAGACCTCTTTAACATTTTAATGAAATAAATGCTACTGGGAATTGTGTGATTATGGGAGACTTTAATTTCCCAGATGTTGATTGGAGGACAAACGCTACTAATAAAGGCAGGGCCCAGACATTCCTGGATGTGATGGCTAAGAGATTTCTTCACCAAATAGTCCCCGAACCAACAAGAGGCAATGTCATTTTAGATTTAGTATCAGTAAATAGCAATGACTTCATAGAAGAACTTGTTAAATGTGGAGGACAGCCTTGATTCGAGTGATCATGAATTTAAACTAAAGGGAAGGATAAACAAAAATAGGGCTGCAACTAGAATCCTTGATTTCAGAAGGGCAAACTTAAAAAAAAATTAAGGGATTTAATTAGGGAAGTGGGCTGGAGTGAAGAACTCAAGGATCTGAATGTGGAGGAGGCTTGGAACTGCTTTAAGTCAAAGTTGCAGAAACTATATGGAGCCTGCATCTCAAGCAAGGGGAAAAAAATCATAGGGAAGGGTTGGAGGCCAAACTGGATGAACAGGCATCTCAAACAGGTGATTAAGAGAAATCAGAAAGCCTACAAGGAATGGAAGAAGGGATGGATCAGCAAGGAAAGCTACCTCTTGGAGGTCAGAAAGTGCAGGGATAAAGTGAGAACTGCCAAAAGCCGAGCAGAGCTGGACCTTGCAAAGGAAATTAAAAACCCATAGTAAAAGGTTCTTTCGCCATATAAATAAAAAGAAAAAAAGGAAAGAAGAAGTGGGACCACTAAGCATTGAGTACGCCAAAGAGTAATTGGGATAAAAACACTGTTTTACTAATGGTAGATCATGCCAGACTAACTTGATCACTCTTTGAGGAGATAACTGATTATCTAGATAAAGGAAATGCAGGAGATATGATCTACCTGTAAGCATTTGAGACAGTTCCACATGGGAAATTATTAGTTTTCACTGGAGAAGATGTGGTGTAATACAAGAATTGAAAGATGCTTAAGGAACTGGATGAAGTGGAGACAACAATGGGTCATGCTGAAAAGTGAACTGTCAGGCTGTAGGGAGATTACTAGTGGAATTTCTCAAGACTTGGTCTTGGGACCAATCCTATTTGACATTTTCATTAGTGAGGTTGGCACAAAGAGTGGGAGTGTGCTAATGAAATTTGTGGATGACACCAAGTTGGGAGGTACTGCCAATACAGAGGAGGACCAGAATATCATACAAGAAGATTCGGACAATCTTGGAAACTGGAGTAAATAGAAATGGGATGAAATTTAATAGTGCAAAGTGCAAGGTCAAGCACTTAGGGACTAACAACAAGAATATTTGCTAGAAGCTGGGGACGTATCAGTTAGAAGTAACAGAGGAGGAGAAAGACCTAGGTGTATTGGACCATCACTGGATGACTATGAGCCCCTAATGTAATGTGGCTGTGAAAAAGACTAATGTAATCCTAGGATGGATCAGGTGACGTATTTCCAGTAGAGACAGGGAAGTGTTAGTACCACTAGATAAGGCATCTGGAATACTCTGTGCAATTCTGGTCTCCCAGGTTTAAGAAAGATGAATCCAAACTGGAACAGGTGCAGAGAAGGGCTACTGGGATGATCAGAGGAATGGAAAACTAACCTTATGAGAGGAGACATAAGGAGCTTGGCTTGTTTACTGTAACCAAACGAAGGCTTAGGGGAGATATGATTGCTCTCTGTAAATACATCAGAGGGATAATCCTGAGGAAGGGGAGGAGTTATTTAAGTTAAGGGCCAATATTAGCACAAAACCAAAGGGCTATAAACTGGCCATCAATAAGTTAAGGCTTGAGATTAGGCGAAGGTTTCTAACTATAAGAGGAATCAAGTTCTGGAACAGCCTCCCCAGGGGAGTAATGAGGTCAAAAATCCTAACTTGTGTCAAAACTGAGCTGATAAATTTATGGAAGTGTTGGTATGATGAGACAGCCTATAACAGTATATGGCCCACCTGTGACTGCTATTAGCAAATATCTCCAATGGACAGAGATGCAAAACTAGATGGAGAGAGCTCTGAGTTATTACAGATAATTATTTCCTGGGTGTCTGGCTGGTGGGTATTGCCCACATGCTCAGGGTCTAACTGATCACCATATTTGGGGTCTGGAAGGAATCCTCCCGGGTCAGATTGGTAGAGACCCTGGGGGGTTTCACCTTCCTCTGCAGTGTGGGGCATGAGTCACTTGCTGGTTTGAACTAGAGTAAATGGTGGATTCTCTGTAACTTGAAATTTTTAAATCAAGATTTGAGGACTTCAGTAACTCAAGTTATAGGCCTATTACAGCAGTGGGCGGGTGAGGGTCTGTGGCCTGCAATGTGCAGGATGTCAAACTAGATGATTATGATGGTTTCTTCTGGCCTTAAACTTAGTGAGCCTGAGACTATAGAGTTACTCTCTGTCTCTCAGCCCAATGACTATTGAAATGTTTATCCACCTCCTCCAGCTGGATTTTGAATGGGAACTGATCTGGTAGGCAGCCTCTGAGCATGCCTACTGGATCAGGCCCCACATGCAACTTCAGCAGACAAATGCCTACCTTCCCCAGAGTTCATGAATCTCTCTGGGGCTTAGGCGGGAGATAGGTATCTGGCAGTCCAGAGTGACCCAGCAGTGCACATGCCCAGAGGCAGAGGGAACTTTTACCCTGAACTTAGGCCCCAAGTGAGTTTAGGCACCCACAGGTTTTAGCAGGAGTTTTGTGGATCACAGTGGAGCCGAAACTGGGATTCAGGCATCTAAACCCCAGACTTAGGTGCCTATGTCTGGGGTTTAGGCACCTAAGTAGCTTTGTGAATCCCACCTCTACTCCCTTCCCATTGCTCTGTGTTGCTGCCTCCCTTCCAAGGCCGAGATCCTCGGCTCCCTTTGCACTTCCTGGATACAGGGCCTGCAGTGTAGTGTGCCTGTCCCCTGTAAGTTGTGCTGCTGCCCAGTCATGCACCTTATAAGGGCTGCAGGAGGGATCTTCTCTCCTGTGCCACTCTAAGAGATGTGCAGCGAATAAGGGAAGGGTGCCACAGGCATCACTCAGCCCCTGGGGTGCATAGTGGGCCACGTTCATACCTGGAGTAACTTCATTCGGTCCAGTTGAGGTACACCAACTCCTCATTAGGTTCTCACACTGCAGCGCTCCTGGACATGCTGGCTGGGGAGAAGGAGCCTGGGATGGAGCCCAGACTGCCTCCAGCAATGCAGAGCACTAGCGCTACCAGGCCACGAAGCAGACCTCTCGCTGGTTCTCACTGAACAGAACTGAAACTTGGCCTGATGTCCACTGCCCTTTCCTGGATGTCAGAAGAGCTGCTGTCCCACAGTCCACTCTTCACGTGTCCCTGCATCTATGAGAAACTCCAGACCCCTTTGGCAGCACGTTCTTCTGCTACACTTCTAAAATATTTGTTTTGCTTCTCTCCTCTGTTTAATGATTGGTTTGTATTCTAGCTTATATCACTGGGGGGAGTGGTTTGCAGTCTCCTTTCCCAGTGGCATACAGTTGCTCTCTTTTTCTCCTAATCCTTTCCTGCATTCCTTGCATGTATTGTCTCTTTGTTTTAGAGCACAACTCTCTCTCCTTTGAGATGCTAGTTGCATTTTTATTTGATGATCTTCACGTGACATCTTCACATCCTGCCCACTTTGTGGCACTAACTCCCTCTGCGGAACTCACACATGCATGTCAGACCACAGGTCTGAGCCTTCCAGCTGCCCTTAGGGAACGACCACCTCTTCTCTCTGATACACAGCTCGCTATTTTCTGATTATTATTCCAGCCTGAAGAAGTCTAATGGTCGAATGACCAACTCTAACCTTACTTTCTTATTCAGCATGTACGTGGTTAGCTGTGTTTGATCTCTGCAGAAGAACTTGTTTTATATCCAGAAAGGGCATATGGGCTATATACCAGGGAAAAGGGGGCAGAGCTACCAAGAAACCTGTGAATCAAAGGACTGCGGGCTCTGAGGCCAGAAAATAGCCTATAGCAGCAGGCGAGATAACCACTAAGATTCCTTTAAATGAATAAGATTAGCACTGATATGAAGCTGAGAGTCACCTTTATGGAGGGATTCTAACCAAAAATTCAAGAACAAAACTGGCTATAGAATCAGGTAATCTGGATCTCATGGATGAGTGAGAGCACCTCGCCCTGGAGACAGGGAGAGAAAGGAGGGGGAAAGGAAAGTTGATATTCTATCTGTCTCTGTGCTTGAATTTAACATTTTTAGCAAAGCTTGTGTCTTACAAGGACTAATCTATATGTGGCTGAAACCCCTTCTAACTGTGCCCTTCTTCTCTGCCTGGCTGTTAGCAGTGTTTGTGACCCTGGCGCTCCAGAGGCCGCCCTAGCCCCCTTTGGCTTCCAGAGCATAGTACCTGGCAAGTCTTGGGGATGGGAGTGTTGCATACGGTCAGCTAGAAACCAAAATAACAGAAAATGAATCAGCTGCTCTGTGAAAGCAAGATTTATTTATTTATTTATTTATTTATTTTGCCTGGTACAATTACGGCTTTCTTCGTTGTTCCCACCCTGATACTCAGGCTGTATGCAAGGATTTGGCATTGGCCCATCTTTGAGTTGCTGGCTATGAGGCCCAAGAGCACTAGGACCCTGCATGGTGTAGCCAGTAACTTGTCATCTCTTCAGTTGGTGCTGTGGACTTGGGGCCTGGTTGCTTCTGCCAGGTTTGTGCATGGAGAAAGCTGAGGAATTTGTAAAGCAGGCTGTTGCTTGCTGTGCTCCGAGGTGAGTTTGCCCTTCTTCCCAGAGATGCTGTTTCTGATTGGCTCTAAACCAGAGCTGTTGAGATGTAGTTTCAACAGCATCAATGCAATGACCTGCACTAACCCTCCTTTTCTCCCTTTTGTTTTTCTTCTCAGATAAATGGCTCATTTAAATTGGGAGCTACTAAAATACTTTCTGGCTGGCAAATGCAGTGCCTAGTAGCAGCTATCAGGGAGGAACCAAACATGAGTGGGGGAGGGGAACAGGTCGACATTCTGCCGGCCAACTACGTGGTCAAGGACCGTTGGAAAGTGGTGAGTAGCTCTGACTCTGAATTTCCACTACTGGCCCAAAAGGCTCTTCTCTGTGATGCTGTAAAAGTGCTTCTTGCTGGTCCCAGGATTGATCAGACGGCACTGACTGGGGGAATCTGGGTCAGGGCATGAAAGAAGGTGATAAATATTACACCAGTTTTTTGAGACATCTGATGTTTTAGAACAGCAAACCTGCCAGGGATTTCTGGGTAGGATGAACTGCTGCTGGTGACCTGATTAGCAAAGCTCTCAGACTCTGCAATACTACATTGCCAGTTTTCAAGTCCTTGCTCTAGAACCCAGGGGTGCTGGAATGTTTCAATCAAATGTTTGTAATCATGTTTTAACTCTGGCAAACACAATGTATTTTACCTTAACCCCATCCTCAGAAACAGCAGATCCAATATAGGTGAAATCAGTTTCCAAAATCAGTCAGCTGAAGGTAGACGTTCGGCAAGAAAAATATTGGCTTGAACAGTTTGTTTGGCAAAGTTATAAGCAGCTGAACACAGGGTCTCAAAATGGAAAGTGTCACTCAGCCTTAACTATGGACGTTGCTACCAGCTCTGCCTATAATAAATTGATGAGCCGAGGAAGTTGCTCTGTCCCTGTCAGCAATAATTGACTCTGGTTGTTGTAGAAATAATAATACTCAGCATTTAAAATGCTTTACTCACACTAATCCTCACAACAATCCTTTGAGGTTAGTAAATATTACCTCCAGTTTACCATTCAGAAAACTGAAGCCAAAGGAAGTGACGTGCCTTCCTCAAAGCCATAGAAAGAGGTGATGGGAACTTTGGAGGTTCTGATTCCCAGCTGTAGGCTCAAAGTGCTGGACCACACACAATCTGAGTTGTGCACTGAGGGCCCAGAGATTGGAGTAGCAAGCAGATTTATTTTGGCAGTCCTGGGTTCACACAGGACACAAGCTTTACCAACGCTAGTAAATCTCATAGATGCGCTCTCACGCATTTATCTGTATGAAACCCCTTAGCAGCCTTAGCTTGTCCCTACTAGATGTAATGGATGAATATTGCTTACAATTAATCTGAAAGCTTTGTTGAGCTCACTGGGAATGTTCAACAGCTGGCTAAGTGTGGGCATAGAATTAATCATGTACCTTTCTTGTGTTGTGGAAGGTGCCTTGTTGCAGAAAGACCTATTTAAATGAAGAATAAATTAACTGAATTTCTTTCAGGAAGGGAGGCTAGCCTACTCCGGTGCTGTGTTAATTATGTCCCCTCTCACCCTTTGCCTGTCTTGTCTATTTAGATTGTAAACTCTTAAGGGCAAGGATTGTCTCTTACCAGTGTTTGTGTTTGTACAGTGCCGAGCACAATGGGGCTCTGATCTCACTTGGGACCTCTGGGCACTACCATAATATGAAATATAAATACAAAAAAGAGAAATTAAATGAGCTGGACTCTGTGTTGTAGATGTGGCTTTATTTTGAGGTTCTGGTCGTATACTTTTCTAGTTTGCTGGAAGAAGTGTAATTAGTAGCTGTCCTTACTTTTCCTCTGCATTGTTTAATACTGCTTCAGCACATCCCATCTACAGATTAGGGCACTGGTAGTTGATGATCTCCATGTGTATTGTGTCCCAAGGCAGCTGGTAGGCAGATGGCATGTGTCACAAGGATTCACTATGCCTAGTCACTGGCAAGTGCTTGCACTGGGTTAATTTCTTTTGTAAAGCTTTTCTGTCTGCATTAGTTGTGGCCAGACCATGACACCATGATACATTGTGTGGCAGAATCTTGCAGCTTTTTATGATTACGGTTTGGATGGGAAGAAAGAATACTTTAAAAAGAATGCGAAGGACAGCATGGCATTCCTGTTAGTCAAAGGAATGCATTCAAAGTTATCTTGCTGTGGGGTGTGTTGGGGTACTAGCTTCTCTAAGTACTTAGCACTTATCATTTCCAAGGCCTAGTGCACCCAAATATTGCACTGGTTTAGCTAAAATCAGTTTTTAATCTGATTTAATTAAGATGGTGCAGCCCCTTGCATGGATGAACTTAAATCAGTTTACAACTGGTTTATAGCTAGGCTTTCAAGGATTAGATTTGTATCATTAAAATGTAGATAAACGTCAATTTCACTGTATAGCCACAAACTGACAAAATATTTCCATTGATAATTGAAATTTACAGATAGGCAAAAAAAGAGAAAAATGCTGCTTAAGAACTTAGTTTGATTTAAGGATATTGACAGTATGTTTTGACGTGATGTTGACAATTTGTGTTTTAATGGTTATAAAGCTTTAACATTTGAATATCAACAACTACTGTCTCTAAACAATTGTCTGACCTCCCCTCTATAATTTCCTGCAACTGTGAAAACTTAAATTGATAAGAATAGGGGGGAAATGTTTAAACCACATAATTTTGGGCGAATTTGAAAATTTGAATAGATAAAAATTGAAAAAAATGCTTAAAAATAAATTTATATTGTCCATCAAAACTATTAAAAAAAACAGATTCTGCCAAATCTTCCTATAGTGATTTGGTGCTACATTAATATAGGTCAGTTGTAAACCGAGTGAAGACTGAGTAAATGTCACCTTGGAGTGTGATGCAGAGATAAAATTTCTACACACCATCAATGACCGCTTCTTGGAACAGCTAGCCCTGGAACCCACAAGAGGAGAGGCAATTCTTGTTTTAGTCCTAAATGGAGCACAAGATCTGGTCCAAGAGGTGAATATAGCTGAACCACGCAGTAATAGTGACCATAATGTGGGGGGGATAATACCAAACCCCTCCCAAAAAACCCCAACTGCAGTAATATTTACCTTCAAAAGGGAAACTACACAAAATGAGGGGCTATTTAAAAACACCATAATGGAAGCTCAGAGTAAATGTGTACCCCACATCAGAAAAAAACAATAAGAGGACTAAAAGAATGCCACCATGGCTAAACAGCAGAGTAATGGAGGCTGTTAGAGGCAAAAAGACATCCTTTAAAATTTGGAAGATGCATCCTAATCAGGATAGTAGGAAGGTGCCTCACCAAAGGCTTCAAGGAAACTAGGTGACCCTAGGATCAGAGGGAAGTTTCTCTCATGTAACTGGTTAAAAGATTAGAAACAAAGGGTAGGGATAAATGGTCAGTTTTCACAATTAAATGGAGAGAGGCAAACAGAGGGGTCCCCTAAAGATCCGTACCGGGACCTGTGCTGTGCAACATATTCATTATCTGGAACAGGGAGTGAACGGAGAAGTGGCAAAATTGGAGATGATACAAAATTATTCAAGATAGTTAAGTCCAAAGCTGACTGTGAAGAGTTAAAAAGGGATCTCACAAAACTGGGTGACTGGGCAACAAAACAGCAGATGGAAATTCAACCTGGATAAGTGTGGTGTAAGGCATGTTGGAAAAAATAATTCCAACTACACATCTATAATGATAGATTTTAAATTAGCTGTTACCACCCAAGAACAAGATCTTGGATTCTCTGTGGATAGTTCTGTGAAAACTTCAACTCAGTACACCACAGCAGTCAAAGAGACAAATAGGATTTTAGGAACTATTAGGAAAGGGGTAGCAAACATCATAATGCCAGTATATAAATCCATGGTGTGCCCACACCCTGAATACTATATCCAGTTCTGGTCACCCATCTGAGACAAGATAAAGTAAAACTGGAAAAGACAGCGGGGAGACAGCAGGAGCTGGTAAAAAAGTGCTCAGCACTAGGACAGCATGGCAAGGAACGTGGCAAGTTTGACCATTTTAGCAATGTGTGCAAGAGCAGAGCAGAATCCCAGAAAGATTCAGTCAGACTTGTACAAGAGGAGAGGGGGATGGCACGTCAAACAGCAGAAGGTGACATAAACTGGATATCTACTCACAGCAGAGGGACTGAAAGCAGATCCCAGCAGAGACAGGCCAGCTCCGGTGGATGTGAAAGGGGCACAGCACTTCACAGGAAGGATACATTTTCTGTCTGTGTTCTGTCACTCCTGGCTGCGGAACCGGAACCCAGACGTCTGCTCGCAAGGCAGGCTGTGTTGTAGGACTGGGCAGATCCCCAACAGCAAGCATTGACACACACAAATTATAATGGAAGCTCCTGTCCTGATGTACTACTGTGGTAAGCCTCACCCTGGTACTCGCACCTGCTGCAGCACAGAATGCTGCCCTGGGGAGAGAGACGGCCAGTGGGAGGGCAGCTTGAGCTGGGGTGGGCTTAGAATCCACCCGAAGGGGCAACTGAGGAAGGAGAAGGAGAAGAAGTGAGATGCTGAGCTAGCGGATGAACCAGACCCTGGGTAGGAGGTGAGGTGATAGAATAAAAGTGCGGAACTGAGAAGGAGAAAAAGAAGGAAAATAGGAAAGGTTTCAGATCAGAAGAAGCAGAAAAAAAGTAGACCTAGGTATGTGAGCAGACACTATTAGAGAAGGGGAGTAGAGGGAAATAAAATCTACAGATGTACTGGAGAAAGGGTATCAAAGACAAAAAATGAAAGGAAATCAAATTGGTGAAAAAGGGAGCTGATCAGAAAGCTGTGTTAGATGAAAACAGATCCTGAAAATAGTAAACAAGAAGCCCACCCACAAAGGACCTAAACATAGAGAATGACTGTTTGGACATCTATCGGTGGAAGACAGTTCAAAGGTGCCTAATGGACAAGTGAGGGCCC
This sequence comes from Eretmochelys imbricata, assembly GCF_965152235.1. Classification (NCBI taxonomy): domain Eukaryota; kingdom Metazoa; phylum Chordata; order Testudines; family Cheloniidae; genus Eretmochelys; species Eretmochelys imbricata. Next base: position 208,228,419 of record NC_135574.1, on the reverse strand, counting down.
ACTTGATGAGGAAACCCACTTGTGGATAAACTCAGTGAAAAGAGATACAGCCACAGAAACATTGAATCAAAGGAGCACTTCAGGATGAAGAGAAGCAAAGGACAGGACAGCAAGAGTGGCGCTAGACTTCCAGCCAAGGAGGGGAAAAGTTGATTCTTCTCTGAAGTGGCATTGTATGTTGTAGCGTAATCTCTCTTGTTTTTGTTAATAACAATGCATTTGATACTAATTGCACAGCGTGTACAAGTTCACAAAAGTTAATGTGTTGGTATCCTGTAGTTTTATTATTATAAGTAGTAAGTGTTTGGTAATGTTCTATATTATTTATGCTCCTGGTACAGTGTTGGACTTTTTCCTTACAAAGTTCTAAAGATTTTAAATCATCCCTTTTTTGCTTTGGTTTTCCTCTGCCTTTCCTCACAGTTAGCCTAGCCTAGCTGGGTCCCCATGCTGCCAGCCAGCAGGCCACTGACACTCCAGTGTGATGCATCGGAGAAAGGATTGGGTCTAGGTCTTTGACAGGAGCAGCCGGTTGCTTTATGTCACTATCCCATAACAAATAGTACACTGTTAATTCCATTGTAAATAACTGACTCCTGTGATGCATCCAGGTAATTAACAAATTTTGCTTGTTCTCCTTTGGGTGCTCTGGGCTCCAACCCTAAACACGGGCCTCAAGATGTGATCAATTTGATTTTCTTTCATTTTTTGTCTTTGATACCCTCTCTCCAGTACATCTGTAGATTTTATTTCCCTCTACTCTCCTTCTCTAATAGTGTCTGCTCACATACCTAGGTCAACTTTTTTTCTGCTTCTTCTGATCTGAAACCTTTCCTATTTTCCTTCTTTTTCTCCTTCTCAGTTCCCCACTTTTATTCTATCACCTCAGCTCCTACCCAGGGTCCGGTTCATCCGCTAGTTCAGCATCTCGCTTCTTCTCCTTCTCCTTCCTCAGTTGCCCCTTCGGGTGGATTCAAGTTGCATCTGATGAAGTGAGCTGTAGCTTACGAAAGCTTATGCTCAAATAAATGTGTTAGTCTCTAAGGTGCCACAAGTCCTCCTTTTCTTTTTGCGGATACAGATTAACACGGCTGCTACTCTGAAAGATGTGACCTGACTCCTGGTGGACTACAAAGCTCATTGGCAACAAGGGCAATGATTGCTGAGGGCCTCTAGGTGTCCTTGGCAGGATATGGGGAATGTTGCTGCTGATGCGGGGTGGATAGGTGAAGGCATGCCAGAGAGAAAAGCATTCCAGAAGAGATGGCAATGAATTAGGGGGAAAGAGCTGGAGGGATTATGTACAGGATGGATGAGGCCGTTGCTCAGAGCTTTATGTATAAAAACGAACTCCAGATTTAGGGAACAAATCTAGAAATTATTTAATCTTCCAGGATCCCTTTGATAGCGCCTGAATCCTCCAGGCAGCATCCAAACCCACCTCTTTGGTTAACTTGGAGCATTAATCGCTTCTTTTAAACATTGTACTTTTCTGTATAATAAGATTCCAGGAGAGTCACTCTGAAGCCACGAATGTCTGTAGAGTCAGTGTGAAGTGATGGAAATTGCTACACGCATGGCTGAAAGCTCTTTTTGTTCAGAATATCACCAGATTCAATCACCAGTGGGATTTGTGGTCTGTTACTGGCCAGTTTTTAAGATCTCAGCCATTTTGACTTTATGAATTGCACACATGCTGAATACAGCTAGAGTAAGGCATGTATCAAGGCCATGCCAAGAGTCCTAGATAGCTGAGGTAACTGAGCCAATCGTCATCTTTACTGTACAGATAATTTGCATGCAACAGTTTCATTGGTTGTATGAGGGAGACTGCACAGATGGGGGATTACTTGGCCCAACTGCGACATCCAGGTGACTGCGCAGGCTTTCAGCTACTAGTTATTCTTTGTATTACTCTATTGCCGGGGGACTAGTCAGAGACCAGGAGCCCATTGTGCCATTTATCTCAGTAGTTAAACCCTTCATGTCTCACCACACACCTCTGCTCTGTTGCACTGGTCTCCTGGTTTTCATTTCTGTGCTTCATTGTAGCTGGCATCTATTACCCTTCAGATTGAACTCTCATATGGTGTGTGTATGTGTGTGTGTGTGTGTATATACAAGTTAATATACTAAAGGTAGGAGTTAATAAAACCCACGGCATGAAGGTCTTTATACACTTTGTCTGTGGATATGCAGAAAGCCCTTCTCCTGATCATAGGAACATAGGAATGGCCAGACAGGACCAGGCCAGGAGTTCACGTTGGCTAGGGTCTCATCTTTGTCAGTGGCCAGCACCAACTGCTTCAGGGGAAGGTGGAAGAACTATTCAACAGGCTCTGTGATGGGGTGTCCACCTCACACAAGCCCTGAGCAGGTTATTGTGGGCCAGAAGCAGCCAGTTAACATAAGATTCTGCACCTGGAGTGGAAGCAGGGATAGACAGGGCCTAATGGCAGATTCATCCCAGCTGGAGGAGAAACTGGGCTAGGAGTATAGAACAGGACATGAGCACAGGAAGGGGCTTCGGGGGCAGCTCTTCAGTCACTCTCCAGAGAGAAAGAGAGTTGGCTAGGGACAAGGAGAAGTTCTGGAGAGGAGAGTAAATCCTGGGATTTAGCCCTGGACTAGAAGCTGAGAGGGGGGAGTAGCCACTGAGAGCAGATGAATCTCGGGCTCGTAATCCCAGAGGTGGGCCAGGAGCTAGAGAAGCGAGGTAGGAAGGAGCCCAGGGAAAACAGCAACAGGATCTGAGATTGAGCATATTGTGGTTGCTAGACACAAGATCCCTGGGCTGGAACATGGAGTTGGGGGTGGGCCCAGGTTCCCTTCCAGCCCCGTGGCACTGGACCGGAAGACTGGCTGATGGCATATGACCAGCCTGTCCAGTGTGACTCTGACACCCTGGAAGGGGAGGACTAAATAGGATGAAGAAAGGAGCATGCATGTCCCAGAGTAAGAGAGGGGCTGCTATGCAAGCAACAGACAGAAAGGGGCGCTAGATGGGATGAGAGCTAATCCTCAGACCCAGCCACAAGGAGGTGGCCCAGCAGTGAGTGTACCCCATTACAGGCAGTTATGAGACAACCTGCCCCCGGGAAAGCTCCTGCTAACCCTCAATTGTTAGAAGTTGACTTCTGCCCTGAAATGTAAAGGTTTTTAAAAACCTTTTCTTCCTGTTAATTTTCTAGTGGTGTTTACTATGAGAATGCTGGAGTTTCTTGATATCCATACCAATGTCCAATCTCCTTTTGAATCCTGCTAGGCCTCTTGGCCTCAGCAGCATCCTGTGGCAGTGAGTTCCAAAAACTTGTTACACATTGCGTGAAAAAGTATTTCCTTTCATCAGTTTTGAATTTGCTACTTTCCTTTTCGCCAAAGTTCCCTTTTTCCTGTTCTATGAGACAGCAAGCTTTGTCTAGCTCCCTTTCCTCAGCCAGTCATTTCTTTACATACAGTTCATCTCTTTTCTGTGGTGAACTGTCCCAATGTTTCTAGGCCTGAGAGCATTCTTGTTGCCCTTCTCTGTACCCCCTCTGATGCTGCTACATACTTGCATTTCAGCAGTGAATCAAGATATCCACTGAAAACCTGTACAGTTTTCATATTCTGAGTGATATGGTTACAGTGAATCCTCCTTACGATTTCCTTTACTGGCAAGGAATTCACATAAGAAATTAAGCAGAGGAGAGGGGAAGATCTGAAAGAGTGTGTGCTTGAGAATTTTGTTTTTGTTAAGTGTAATTAAAAGTTTGTCCTCATACCCTGATAATTCAAAGTTAGCCGACTTCAACAGACTTTGTTACATAAGCAAACCTGCTAATACGTGAGCTAATTGCTGGGGGAAGCTCATGAAATCTTTGGGGACATGATGTGAGTGAGAGGAAGAGCCTTTGCAGCCTCTCTGTTTGGTGCTAATTATAGAGACAAGGTGGATAAGGTAATATCTTTTATTGGACTAACTTCTGTTGGTGAGAGAGACAAGCTTTGGGCATGGCTACACTTGCAGATGTAGAGCGCTTTGAGTTAAACCAGCCTTCGTAGAGCACAGTAGGGAAAGCGCTGCAGTCTGTCCACACTGACAGCTTCAAGCGCACTGGTGTGGCCACATTTGCAGCTCTTGCAAGGGCCACAGAGAGCAGTGCATTGTGGTAGCTATCCCAGCATGCAAGTGGCTGCAACGTGCTTTTCAAATGGGGGTGGGTGGGGTGGAGTGTGACAGGGAGTGTGTTGTGTGTATGTGGGGGGAGAGAGAGTGGTTTTTTGGGGGGGGGCTGGGAGCATGTCAGCATGCTGTCTTGTAAGTTCAGACAGCAGCAGACCTCCCCTCCCTCCCGCCCGCCTCTCTCTCTCTCACACAGCATTCCACAGTAATGGTTGCTTTGTCTTGGAGCAGATAAGCATGCCGGCTGTCAGAAACGGAGCTTTCAAAGGGCATATCCGCATTCCTGCAGCCACTCCAAAACAATGAGAAGAGGAGCCGCTTGTCTTAAGGGGATTATGGGACCTTTCCGGAGGCTGATCAGAGCGCAGTAATACAACACCTTGTTCACACAGACACCCGGGCGTTTCAGCCAAGGCGCAACAAGCGTTAATCTTCTCGCCGAGGTGGAGTACCAGGAGCGGTCTAGCCGTGGAGTCAGAGCGCTCTACGTGCCTTGCCAGTGTGGACGGGTAGTGAGCTAGGGCACCCGGGGCTGCTTTAAATGCTCTCTAACTCGCAAGTGTAGCCAAGCCCTTTCTTTCTAGCCACCTGGAGTTCTTTTTTAGGTCTGGGAAAGGTTCTCCCAGCATCACACCTAAATGTAAGATGGAACAGATTTAGTATAAGTAGTTAGCACATATTGTAAGGGAACATTCAAGATAGAATGGCCTGTTAACACCTCTGCAGTGATAGGTCAAAAACAGGGGATTAGTGGGTTACAGATTGTTACAATAAACCATAAAGCCAGTGTCTCTGTTCAGTCCATGATTTTTAGTGTCTAGCAGAGTTATGAGTTAAGGCCGTGTCTACACTGTGTACCATACAGCAGCACAGCTGTGCTGCTACAGAAGTCAGCTGGAAGGTACACTCTCAGGTTGGGTGCAGCACGTCAGATACACTTTGTTATCTCAAGCAATTGCACAGAGAGAGAGAGTGCACTAGGACACAGGGTTTCCCCCACCTAGGCAGGTCTCTCAAAGATAAACAATTAGAGCAAGTATTTATACCTTTCTTACAGACAATAATAAGCAACAAGGGCATATTGTTTATACATATTCCTTCATGATATCTTATTTTTCTTACCATTTCTCTTATAGTCGGCATTCTATTCTTATCTAATGCAAGGTCACAACAGCCTCTTTCACAGTTGTTTTCCACTCGCTTCACACTATCCCCGCTTCTACAAATCTCACGTTATTAAAGCTAGAGTTAGCCTGACTCCTGCTCAATATAGAGGCCTGCATCAAATTCCCTTTATCTATGTCCATACTGTTTTTCTGCATGAGTTCATTTGAGAGCATCGTGATTGTCTGGTCCCGTAGAAGAACTTACCTCACCCGCCTTGTCTCTCTAATATCCTGGGACCGACATGGCTACAGCTGCACTGGTGCTAATCATGTCACACTCCATGTCTGATGTTCTTCCTCTACAACTCTCTCTGCCCCTTTACCCACGTTTCCCCCTATCCATGGAACACACTCTGTCCTCATCACATCCCTCTCTGAGACTCAGCTGAAGTGAGTCAGTAAAGATGTTCACCTATTTTTTGGTTTATTTAACAAGCCCAAACCTGCTGCGCATGTGCCTGGCTCGGTGCCTGTGTAAACCCGGCCTTCTTGCCCACTGGTTTATTCTGCCTTCCCTGCCGTTGTGCCGGAAATGAGGCTGTCAGCGTGGGGCAGGGAGCGTGCGTTTATCTGCACTGTGGTGCTTCCAGCACACTTTGGGAACTGTGAAAGAAAGAAATAACAATTAATTTGCAAACTGGACACCATTAAATTAGGCTTGAATAAAGACTGGGAGTGGATGTGTCATTACACAAAGTAAAACTATTTCCCCGTGGTTATTCCCCCCCCCCCCCCCTCAACTGTTCCTCACACGTTCTTGTCAGCTGCTGGAAATGGCCCACCTTGGTTATCAGTACAAAAGGTTTTTTTTCTCTCCTGCTGGTAATAGCTCACCTTACCTGATCATTCTCATTACAGTGTGTATGGTAACACCCATTGTTTCATGTTCTCTGTGTGTATAAAATCCCCCTACTGTATTTTCCACTGCATGCATCCGATGAAGTGAGTTGTAGCTCACGAAAGCTTATGCTCAAATAAATGTGTTAGTCTCTAAGGTGCCACAAGTCCTCCTTTTCTTTTTGCAGATACAGACTAACACGGCTGCTACTCTGAAACCTGTAACAATGATTATGTGGCTGCAGCCTGCAGCATTGTGCTGGTAGCTGATGCCTGACTTCTGCTTCAGCGGATGGTCAGGACGGTGCTTCTCTCTTTATCCTCAGTAAACTTGCTGACTGCAGCCAGAAGCCCTTTTTTGCCTACCAGTCAACTTCTCCCTCAGACACCCTCACCTGTTCACCCATGCTGTAAGGTCTACATGGGAAAAACTCCCAAACAAAACGGAAACAGCCACTGCTCTCCTTCTTCAGATCCCTCTGTGAGCCTGACCTAGGCTGGTCTGCTTGCAGAGCATCCCCAGGCAGGGGGTGAGCTGTCACTACTGTTCACTATGAGTAACAGGCTGGTTTCACTGTTTCCTCCTCTTTCCCCACCCATCCGCTTGTTGTATTCATCAACCTTGTTAGCTTTCTGGACACCACCCAAATACAAATAATAACTTCACACAGAAAACTGATCAAAGAGCGTGAAGGTCATAAAGCCAAGCACTTAAATGTTAGGAAATGCCAGTATTAAGGTTGCCTGTGCAACCGAATTTGCCTGACTTGGGCATATGTGTCATGACATGGTCTTTAATCATCACTTTAGTATCTGTGGACTTAACAAAGATTAATTGATTTATCTTCTCAACACTGGGGAGATGAACAGGTGGTGTTATTGAATAGGAAACTGACACATAGAGACATTAAAGTCAAAAGTGTCCACTAATTTTTGGTGCCCAATTTGAGACCCATAGGATCTGATTTTTCAGAGTACTTAACATTATATAGCACTTGATGTGTTCAAAGCATAGTTCTTAGTGAATTCAGTGCAGCTGTGAGTGCTCAGTGTTTCTGCAAATCAAACCCCAGGGTTTTAAGTCAGACACCCAGAGAATGAGGGACACACAACTAGTGGCCACGTGTGAAACGCTGAAGTGACTTTCCCGGCATCACACAGGAACTCTGTGGCATTGGCAAGGATAGACTCCAGTTCTCAAGGGCAGCATTCAATTGCCTTAACCATGAGGCCATTCTTTCACTTCCTGCGATCCCCTCCCTCATTGCATATTTTCCAGCTTCTTCAACAAATGAGGCTGGGGCCTTAAAGACAACAGCCCTGAATCATCCCCAGAGCAGATCTGGTCTGTGCACTGAATGAGGCAGGGGTCTTGTGGAAAATATAGTATGCAATCACATAACTACAAATGGTATATAATGCATACGTACAAGGGGACCAAATTAAGGTTACCCAGGCTGACTTAATTCTGACATTTCCTAACTTTTGAGTGCTTGACTTTGCAACCTTAATTTTCTTTCAGTATAGTTTTCTGTATGTAATTTCCTAGGTTTTAAAAAAGCAAATTCCATCATGTGGAATCATATTGCTATCCATGTGGTTCATCAGCAAGGTTGTAACCTTTAGATCCACCATACAGACTTCCGCCACTTGAGCTAATGATGTAACTGGAGCAATGGTAGGTTGTCATCCTCTGCGCATACCAGCCATTAGAAAGGGATGGGATACATGCTTTGCCCGTGGGTTTCACAGATATTTGCTGACAGCAGAGGAATGCTGAGAATTAGGAATCCTGGGTTCCATTCCAGGCTCTGTAAGGGAGCGTGCTCTACTGGTCACAGACTCTTCTACCAGTTTGCCCCCAAAGCCAGTGCCAGTCCTATCTTTTTACCCATGGCTTCTCGTGTGAGACTCTCCATCCCCAGCTCTTGATCCCCATCTCCTTGCCCAGACAGTCCCAGTCTTCCTGCACCAGCTCCCCATCCCCTCCTGCTCTAGCTTACAGTCCCCGTCTCCCCCCTGCTCCTTGTCTAAACCTACTCCCTCTGCCTCCCCCTCCCTGGCCCAGCTTATTTTGGGAAGTCTCAGCCCAAACAGGTAAAGTTAGAAGCAAATGAAAACGGTCTTACAGTGGATAGCGTTGCCTTCATAATAGCCACCATCGCAACCTGCTCCACTTAGAACCATAACAAACATTCAGCTGCAGTCGGACCACGGTCTCTAACATGATCTTGTCGGTCTCCAGCTTTGTCTTTCTTAGTAATTCCAGCTAAAATCTTCTTCTTCTACAAGTCGTTTGTCTGTCAGCACCCCAGCCGAGGGTGCAGAATTCAAATATGGCAGACCCACGTCTTAGCCACTCAGCCAGGCTGCTCTTCAGTTCGAATGTGCCCAAACCATGTGGTGTAGCTATTGCGCCGTACTGGGGCTTACCCAGACCAGTGAGGGGTCCTGTCACCACCTGCCTGATGACTTTGCGGGCCTTAATGCTCTGCTGCTGCGGCTCAGAGCCCTGTCGCCAGGAGCCAGCCCACAAGCACAAAGGTTTCATTGGGTTGCCATCAGGACAGTTACTCCTTGCAGGATGACCTCAGCAATGTCCTCCAGTCTCAAATCCCCCCGAATCTGTCTCCCCACGTTCTTAACTACCAGACACTTGGAATTTTCCCTTCTGGTTCAGCACCCCTGAAGGAGTGAAACCTGCCCCAATTATCAGCTCACTCTGGGGAACACAGTTTGCACATCAGAGACCTACTTGGGGTAAAAATAAATGAAGGTTTATTTAATAGAAAAAAATCACAGAGTGGAAGATGAACTTGTCACAGGAAGCAAACATTTACAAGTTACACAGGAAATAAACACAGAGACGCAATCTCAGGCTTTCACACATCTGTGTTTGCTCAATTCCCTTTTCTGTAAGTTATCGCAGGACTCTGACCAGTTTCCCAGCATGCCCTCTGTTTTGGAGGGGATCTCGCATTCCAGCATAGCTGGTGTCCTCAGTTTCTGGATAACAATTCTCAAACCCAAGCCTGTTTTTAATTTTTTTCTCTCTTTTTTCCCCTCTCTCCCCCTCCTTTCTCCTGGCATAAAGACTCATGGTTATTGGAGGGGGGAAAACTCCCTTCTTTCTTTGTTTTCCAAGACTTGGGTTTGCTTTTCTTATCAATGTCTTTCCATGTTGAACTTTGATGGTTCAATATTCTGTTTTTCTGGCTGGACAAGGGATGGGTATTGTGTAAACAACTAGCCTGGGAGGTGCCCCCCCCCCGGCCTGATTACTTCACCCCCTTTTGTGAGGCAATGCTGTAGTCGCACCGCAGTTACAATTACAAATCTCTAGACATGCAGATATTCATAGCCATAACCTGTATGCATATTTCTTACTGAACATCAAGTTTGGAGCATGACAAGCTTTCATAAAACACCAGACTTGACATATTTATACACAATCACATGGTATAAGCCTGTTGATTCAATTGCTTGTTCTTTGGGGTTCAGAACCCCTCTTTTCCCCTTAGGGTGTCTGGACTCTGGTTGTCACAGTTATCCTGTCTCTAGCCACTAGACAGACTCCCTCCTCAGACCCAAGGATTCATAGATTCACATTTAAAGCCAGAAGGGACTATCAAGTCTGATTTCTTGTACAGCATAAGCCAGAAAACCTCATCCAATGAATCTAGCAATCCAGCCCATCAGTAAGAGACAGAGCTCAGAATTCCTAATCTCCAACATCCTACACAGATATATAGAGAGAGGTCGTAAACCGCCCAGCAAAGTCCTCTAGACTCATAGGCTAGTTCCTAGGTAGTAGTGGGGATGTGAAGCTTCAAGCCCTGCTGATGACCCATCTTCGGGGGTTCCTCAGCTGTACACAATAGAATTGGTTCTCCAATATTCTTTCTTTTTTTTTTAAATGGTTTATTTAATGCTCTCAGTGCCGTTCCTACTGCTAAAATGAACAGGACAGTGGTGTAAGGAGCCTCCCAAAAGGAGGAACTGTAGGCACTGAACCCAGTTGAACCAGCTGGGTAAGCATGTTTGAGCCACGGGGTGCTGGAGCCCAGGGCTCAGCTGAGATTGGGAGAGTTGCATAATTCCACCGAGGAAGGTACTGGCCTGATGCCTGAGGGCCCCCCCAACTGAGGCCAGGGAGAGGAGCAGTGAGCCGTGAGCACCATCCTTTCACCTCCAACTCCTAACCCATCCTGGCTGCAGGGATAGTCAGTGCATACTGCTGATGTCGGTACAGTGTTCAGGGTTGCTTTGCAATTCACCTCCTGCTGGTAACTACTGGTTCCAGCCTGGTGGCCTCCTAAGAGTGCAGCATGCTGAATTCACGCCCTGAACCAGTAGAGCAGTGTCAGGAAGAAGTTCTCCAGTCCTGTCCTCTGTCCCTCTCCCCATCCCTGGCTCATTCAGGGAGCAAGGCTGACCAGCTCTGGGGACTAGTAGGGAGCTAAAGAGAAAAGATCTTGAGGGGCTTTCTCCCCAAGCTAGAACATAATAAGAAGCTGGTGGTTTGCAGGCTGTGCCTGTAACTGATGCATGTTGAAGCTTAGACTTCTTTAGCACTGTGTTTAACTCAGCCAGAATTGCTTCAGATCTGCTGCTCCTGATGTGATTAATGGTGCTCTTGTTTTCTATCCAAAGACCTTGAAACCTTCATTTAGTCAAAGATACAGGCTGCAGGTAGTGCTTGGACACTGCTGCACCTTTGATGGAGAGTGGCTGAGAGCTTTCTGAAATCTGAAGCTGAAATGGATCTTTTAAAAGACCTCCCCAGACAGCTTTGCATCTTGTAGAATACAGCCCTGGTTGGAGTGGGTATTCGGTTCCTTTTATACTTGGGATCGGCTGAGTGAGATGCAGATGTCAGTGGTTTAGACTGCTGGAGACTTTAATCCCAGGCACTTTCCTAGCATTTCCGTGCAGAGACGGGAAAGAAAATGAAGCTGTTACTCTGCCACACGTTAGATACATAGAAACAGGTCGGGGCCAATACCTCATTCCCTTGAACGATCTTTGCCTTGAATTTTAAGCACAAATGGATTTCCCTTGTGCTGCTGCTGCTGTTACCTTGTCTCACAATAATCGTAACAGGCCATGAAGTGCAAGAATGATTTTGGCGTCTCTCGCAGGGACCTTGCTGACCTAAAGGACATTGTCAGTTGCTTTTTAATGTATGTATCTTTTTAACCATCTGTTGTTTGTGAAACCCTCCCTTCCTTTCTTCTGCTCCAGATTATTTTTCCTTCTTTGTCTTCGGGTCTTGCTCTGGTTCTGGCCAGGGCCTCCTGAGCCAATTTGCTTGTCTCTCTCTATGCCAGGGGTGTCAAACTCATGCGGTGAATAGGGCTCAATTCCCTGTTAACTTACAGTCTGTAGGGGTGCCAACTGTCAAATCGCACAAACCCAAACACCATTGCCCCGCCCCTTCCCCAAGGCCACACCCCTTCCCACCCCTTCACGAAGGCCCCACCCGCACTCACTCTCCCCCACCCTCACTCACTTTCACCGGGCTGCGGCAAGGGTTTGGGGTGTAGGAGGGGGTGCCAGCTCTGGGCTTGGGGGCTGGGGCTGAGGGGTTCGGAGTGTGGGAGGTGGCTCTGAGCTGAGCCTGGGGCAGGGGGTTGGGGTGCAGGAGGGGGTGAGGGCTCTGGGAGGGAGTTTGGGTGCAGGAGGGTACTCAGGGCTGGGGCAAGGGGTTGGGGTTGGGGTGCAGGAGAGGGTGCTGGCTCTGGGAGGGAGTTTGGGTGCGGGAGGGAGCGAGGGGGGCGGCGCTTACCTTGGGTGGCTCCAGAAAGAGACCAGCATGTCCCTCCAGCAGCAGCCCATAGGCAGAGGGGCCAGGGGTCTCTGCACGCTGCCCCTGCCTGCAGGCCCCGCCCCCCACAGCTCCCATTGGCTGCAGTTCCTGGCCAATGGGAGACATAGAGTCGACACTCAAGGCGAGGGTAGTATGCGCGGACCCCCCTGGTCCCTGCTGAGAGACAGCAGATATGTGCTGGCTGCTTCTCCGAGCGGCGCAGGGCCAGGGCAGGGAGGAAGCCTGCCTTAGCCCCACTGTGCTGCCGGACTTTTAGCACCTAAAGTCTCCCGGTTTGGCATCAGTAGCCTCCGGAAGATAGGACCTGATTCCGGGAGACTCCCAGCGAAACTGGGAGGGTTGGCAACCCTAATAGTCTGTGAGGCACAGCATGAAATCAGGATTGCACCCCCATTCCACAGAGGACATGTCCTCATTCCACAGAGGACACCCCCAAGTCACTTCCCACCCAGTTCCAACATGTGATTTGCACAAAGATCCGGGGAGAATACAGTGTCTGAAGTAAACTTTGTTATTTATTATTCAGCATTTTATTGTCCTACTCAGCATCGCTCAGTGCAGGAGTACCCTGCCCGTTTGGTCCTCGCTGTCTTAGGTGTTTGCTCTTCCTTTGCCATCCTCCTCTCTGTTTGTCTCCCCCTTTCCTGGCTGTGTCTCCTCTGCGTCCACTTCCCTTCTACAACTCCTAATCCCCCCCGTCCCTCCACACCAGGGGCTTCCCCCCTCCTCCCTTCCCCAGGGCCTCACTAAAATGATCAGCACTTAGTGAAGGCTGATCATCAAATGTCTTCATTAGGCTCTAGCATTAACGCTTCAGTGAGATTAATGGAAGGGCCGAAGAGTTCATGCCCCTTAGAGTTCTTGTTCCACGTTTTCCACAGGCTCAGTCAGACATCATTGTATTGGGGACTCTCAGGTCACATGTGGAAGGTTTGCTTTGCAGGAGGACTAGAAGTACATGCAGACCTGATGCTTTACGGCCTTGGCCTACACATTAGGACCATGACATGCTGGTATTTGCTCAGGGAACCTACTTCTGTGCTAGTGAGCAGCTGTCTCCCCTGGGTGCAACTCCTCTGTCTAGAAAGACCCAGGGTTAGCTACTTATAGGGGCACATGCATCTTTGACACCTTTGGATTTATTTGATACTGTCTGTTTTTTTTATATCCTGTTAAAATCTTGAAAATAAAACTTTCCGCCCTCACTGACTGTCTTTTTCCGGTTCTGACCAGCCCTGGTTTTGATATCATGTGTCAAATGGGGCAGAAATGGACGTGCCTGTTTACCTGTTTACTTTGTGTACCTCCATTTATTCTGTATATTGTTTTGGCACCAGCACTGCATGTTGTGGGTCACTGCGAACTGCTGCTCTGCAGGTATTCAGTGGAGGACACAGCCGTGGCATTGGGATGTTTTGTTTTAGTGCTTTGTCAGAAAGGACTTTAAATAAATACCTTCGGTGCAACAAAATTGGTGATGCAACAATAAGGTTGAGATGTTATGTGTGCTCAAGTTAGAAAATTTAAAATTACGTTTCCTTTAGCAGGCATAAACTGGCCCCTTGTGCATTGTACGAAATGCTTTGTATTACTGCATCGGGTGAGACTTAAAGGTGACCTACAGTGGGGAAGAAATTATTGTTGTCCTTTTTTCCTTCTGTCTGCTTTTTTCTGCAACTTTTTTACATAGTAAATGTATGTCTTGACTAACCTGCTTTTGCCAGAAGAGTGGGGATAATTGGAGAACTAGCATGGTCGTGACATCACAGAGAGTGAGGAAGTGAAATCTGAGCAATCGGAGGGAAAGATTTTCAGTTACATTTCAAATGCTTTTTATTTATTTAGCCGCTATCTAATAGAATAATATAAGTAAACCATGGGGAAGAGTGATGTCTTCGTTAAAGATCCAGCAGCCTTGGCCTGTCAGCTCAGAGCAAGGTCTCTGTCCAGTTGTCTGGTCCTACAAGAAGACGTCCAGCACAGACAGGGAGGGCAAGATTTGAGAGTCCTGATATTTCCAAAGCAGATACAAACTGAAAAAAACCCTAACCCTATCAAACCCCAATTCCGTTTCAGGGCTTCTCTACTCATTGTGAAGAAGCAAAAGGGGCCTGAATCCAAATTGTGTTCTCCTTTGCAGATAACCCGTCAAAGAGAACAAAATAAGGGGTGTTTTCAAAAATCCTTTTTCTTCTCTGCCAGTTCTATGGGGCTCAATTATGCAATTTTTACTTATCACCCCTTTGAATGGGAGCCCTGTCTGAGTAAGGATGGCAGGATTGGGCCCGTAGGGAGGAAGAACCAAAAGGAAAAGGAAGTGCAATATATTTCAATTTCATTTTGCTTATGGTCTTTCATACAAAACTGTCTTTCCAGGTGCTCTGCCAGCTACAACATTAAATAGAAAGGCCAGGTGGGGAGCAATTCAAAGGGGCTGTCGTTAGAGAGTAAGTGCGTTTTAGCACAGCTTTGAAATGAGGCGGAGAGGCAGTTCCAGCCCTCCCGTGGATGCTGACACAGGATCCACACTGCACGCCTGGTGTCGGCATTGCTGGCAGGGATGGGACCAGCTGGGTAGAGAGCTGCGTGTGGAAGTGGAACCAGAGAACAGGAGACTGAGTGGATAACAGAGCTCAAAAAAGGAGGGCAGGGAGCTGGCAGCAGTGTGTGTACGTTTGCAGGGGTGATGATGAATGCACTGGTGCGTACGTTTCTTTAGCACCCAGGGCACCGGAGTGGTTTTTTTCCTGCTTATTGGCATTCTGCTGGGAACAGCAGAATCCCTTAATGGTGCAAGGAAATGACTTAAGTGACCGAGGTAGTGTAAGCTTCCCTGTGCCCATGTGCCATGCCTCACCGTGGCTCTGGAGGGAGCACCTTTAGGGTGCAGCCAGTTCTGTCCCTATCATAGTCAGTATTTTGAGCTCTTTCTGGGCTGGGTTGTCTCAACTATTTTTATGTCCATGGGGAATTCTCCATAAAAACAGATAGAGAGATATCGCCCTTGGGAAGGCCAACAGCTTATTATGACGGCCTTAGTTTAAAAAAAAAAAAACAACCCAAAGGTAATATTGGGACTCAGTTGAGAGTCTCAGCTTCTTCCTTCAGTAACGAAAATGAGATTAAAGTTATTCTTTGCTACAGCATGTGGATAAAAGTGAAATCTGCCTGTAGTAGCCATGAGAGCAAGGAGATCAAACACATGGCCACAGGCTGTGTCCCGTTGGCTTGATGTGTTTGTGACCCATTGTCACCATCCCAGGTTCCTCTCCAGTCTCAAAGCATGCACTGCCTCGCCCGGTCCTTTTCCAGGAGGTGTATTTTCTTAACAGAGGTTAGCAAACAAACAGAAAAAATCAGACTTTTAACTCATTCCTTAGCCCTGGGCTTCAGGACCTCTTCTCCCTGGGGTCTCTGGCATGCCTGCTCCTGGCAGATTCTCAGTTTCAGTCACCTCTTCTCCCTTCCTGGAGCAGCTCAGGGCTGCTTCTCTGAGGCCCTGGCCCCTTGTTCCACTCTGGTGTGGCTTCCCCTTCCCCTTCCCCTTCCCCTTCCCAGGGCACAATCTGTCTCAGTCCATCTCCCACTCTGACTGCCCACTAGCAGCTCTTTATAGATGTAGCTCAGCCCTCTTAAATTGGCTGGATTGGATTCACCTGATCTGGTCCAGGGGCACTGGGCTTAGTCTATCCACAGAGACTGGCTACCCTGAGAGATCCACATGACACATTCAGACTGCACAGAATCTAAGCTTTTACTTCTTAAAAATCAGTGTCTAGCCCTCGTGGTTGCAAAGAAAAACCTTCCATGTGTGAACCAAATGTAATCAATGCAGAGAGGTTTTACTGCATGTGCAGATATGTTGAAATAATGACTGAGATGTGGACACCTCCCCCAACCCCTCTAATGTTGTTGGCGTGTCCACAATGACACTTCAGTGTTGACACGAACTATTTCATTCCTGATTGTTTTCATGGATGGAATGCCAGAGGGAGTGCAAATTAAGCCTGGTAGCCATCAGAGGAGTGAGACTCTGGAACAGCCTCCCCTTAGGAGGAGTGGGGGCAAACCACCTAACCAGCCTTAAGATGGATCTTGATAAGTTACGGGTTGGGTTATCTGACAGGTCTGCCTACGAGAGCAGGGACTGGACTGGTGATTGCTGGCAGGATAGTATTGTGACTTTTTTATGCTTGGCATCCAGGGCAGAGCTCTAAGCATTGGGTGTGATTGTGAGGGTGTCCAGCAGCAGAATGGGTTGGTTCTTGTTGCAGGCTGAAATACAAACTCTATCCAGACAGCAGCAAGGTTGCTCGTGTTTTATTCTTGTGACTGGCAATGCTAATGATCGCTCGGATTGAACAGCCTCAGGATTTAAAGATCCTGTTTCAAAGGAGCCCAGGGGAGTATTTTTCAAGGGTTGTGTGTTACCAGGCCTTGTTTCTACAGAGGTGCTTTCCTCTCCCATTACTGTCTGTGAAACAAGGAAGCAGCATTGATGGCTAGGCCTGTTAGCTCTACAGTCTTCTCCCCTTAGTGATGTCTAACAAGACTAGGCTAGCTAGAGAGGGAAAAGATTCTCCTGTCTAGGATCTCATCCATTTATTCTGCTAGGAGAGAGGTGGCCTAAGTGCAGGACACAAACTTGAGCTATGGAGTCTATGCCTTCCCTTATTTTACAAGGTACAGAAGAATGACAATAACATGAGGAATCATGATATCTTGAGTGCTGTTCCCCATTGTGCCACTGACTTACTAGATAGTCTCGGGCAAGTCATTTAGCCCCTGAAAGCCTGCCTTAGTTTCCCCATCTGTAAAATGAGGATACCATGAACCTTCCTCCCAAGGCATTGGTGAGGTTTAATCAGATAGTCTTGGGAAGTGTGATATATGTGTTAAGTATTATTAATATGGGATGTGGCCTAGAAAGGCTGATCCCAGCATGCCCTGCTCACTCTTGATCCTCACACTTTCAGTGATGGTATTGGAGAGCTAGGGAAGCTCCCGTGTGAACAGCTATTTCCTTTCCATTGAATAGAGTGGAGCTGAAAGGAACTGGCAGTCCCAGGCCAGATGGTTCTCACTGGAGTCTGCGTCCTGTCTGCTAGTAATGTTGGTGTTATGTATTGCTCCAGTATATGGCCTGCAAATTGCCTTCTCTTCACCATGTCCAGGGAAAATGGGGTACCCCCCAGATGTTGAATGGATGGGGCCATGGGCAGCTGGCATAAGTTAGAACAGACTTAAGTCTGTTCTTACTTGTGCTAGGTCTGGCCTGACACAAATCAGCCCAAGACTGAGGGAACACAAAGATGGCTAAAAGCCACCTTTTCCTTCTCCACTCTTGCTCATAACAGACAGACTGGGAAGCTGGGCAAATACTTCCCTGTGCTTTGATGGGGTGGTCACATTGCAGAGAGGCTGGGAAGCTGGGCTGTTACCTCCCTGGGCAGAGAACGCGTGGTATCAGGGACCATGGGTCTTGGACCCATATCCACAGGACTCTTAGGAGCAATACGCTCCAATCTGCTACCTGCTAACAGCTGCTAAGACAGCAGCTGAACCTCGACAGAGGACTCCAGTCCTGGCACCAGATTGGCAGAATGCTGGGGGTCCTGATTGGTCCACAGCTTCCATATAAGCGCAGGAACAGGAAGTTGTCCATACAGCTGGGATCTGCTTTGCTCTGGGAGAACTGTGTTGCTTGTGCTCCTCCTCCCGTGACTCAACTCCCTTGTATCCCAACCCGGCCTGACTCTGGTTGTCATTAAGAACATAAGAACGGCCACACTGTGTCAAACCAAAGATCCATCTAGCCCAGTATCTTGTCTTCCGAGAGTGGCCAATGCCAGGTGCCCCAGAGGGAATGAACGGAACAGGGAATCATCAAATGATCCATCCTCTGTGACCCATTCCCAGCTTCTGGCAAACGGAAACCACAGTTCTGTGGTTCAGCTCTCAAGTTTGTGTCCTGGTTCTGATCTCCTGGTAGCCTGCCTCCAGGCACTCAATTCTCCTCGGTTTGTCCTCTGGTCTCCTGGTATCCGACCCGGCCTGACTCTCCTAACTCCTGCTTTAACCACTAGCTCAGACCACCCATGTCCTGATTGTGACACGTGGTCACGTCGCAGGCAGCCTGGGGAGCGGGCCCAGTACCTCCTTGCACAGTGAAGGGGCTGGTGCCCTGCTCCTTCCTGCTGTGAGATGGTAAATGGACAGACGTGGTCTTGCCTATTTGTGCTAAGCCCTGCTTTTGTGTTCTGTGTAGCTGAAGAAGATTGGTGGTGGTGGTTTTGGTGAGATTTATGAGGCAATGGATCTCCTGACCCGTGAGAACGTGGCCCTGAAAGTGGAGTCAGCCCAGCAGCCCAAACAGGTCCTCAAGATGGAGGTGGCTGTCCTGAAGAAGCTGCAAGGTAAGATGGAAATGAGTTGGTAATCAACTGCTCTTTTCTCCAGCAGCTCTGTGTGATCTTACACTTGCCCTGCCATGGCCAGGTTGGAGGCCAAGTTTGCTCATACTCTCTCTAACTTTCTCCTTCAGCCTAGCTTAGAGTGTGTTTGTGACATTCAACTTTTCAGCACAGAGCTCTGTTAATGCTCTGCATAGCCTTGGGCTTCCAAAGTCTGAGATCTCTTCCATTCAGCTTATCCAGAGCACCTTGTCCAGTTCTGGGAGAACATTTCTTCCAGTTCTCTGAAATCCAGACTTGTCACTGAGTTTCTTTATGGGCATTTCATGAAGCTATACCTGAGGTGAACAGGCTCAGGTGTGGCAGGGTGGGTTAGGGTGAACCACAAGTACAAACCAAAGTACATAATTATAAATCCAATTATATACCTAGTCTAAAACAGACTAACACATGAGCATTACATTCTACATTGTATCACGTGCTTTATGATTGGCTTACTGATTTTATGAACCAATCCCTGTATAGATCATGAGCTGTCCATACGCTACAAGATGTGCTAGTTAGCAAAGCTGCAAGCTGGTCACACATGACTCTTCTGCTTACTTTTTATTTACTAGCTACAGATTATTTATAAGGCCACTTGTGAATTCATGCTTTGTGCATTGTTAAGCGCTGTTTCCTTCCTTCTGTTTTCTTTCATTGTTCACACAAGGCCTGCATTTCCACTCCTTTTTTTTTTCTTTTTTAGTACAGCAGTGTTGGTTACAAATTGTACAGCCATTAAAAGTACACTGACTATCTGAATTACATACAGGGTGGAGGCTTCCTACTCTTCATAGCCAACAAAGGGTTAACTGCTCCCACAACGATGGTGCCTATCTCATTATTTTGGTTGGTTATGAGCTGGGTGGTGGGTACCAACTGTTCCAAAGTGTGTTTTACTAACTCCTTGTTTTAGTTCTTCTGTTCCCTAAGCCAGATGAATTACAAGTTCATTACTGAATATATCACGTTCAGTAGCCTTGACTACCTAGCTATTACAAATAGGGATTTTAAGATCCAGGCTTAAGGGAGGAATACTACTTTTAAATAGGGTGACCAGATGTCCCGTTTTAAAAGGGACAGTCCCGTATTTAAGCCCTCCTGCAGGTGTCCCAAGTGTTTCTTAGAAACAGGCCGATTGTCCAGTATTTTCTGTCTCCCCTCCATCAGTACTGGCGGGTCCTGCTGCTGACCGGATCCCTGCTCGCCAGCCGCCCACCCGCCAGCAGTGAGTGGCGGGGCTCCAGTGGTCGATGATGAGGGTGGGTGTGTAAGGCTGGTGGTGGGGTGAAGATGCAGCACGTGGGGACAGCCACTCCCCCTGCTGGTGCATCAGCGCAGCCCCTGCTGCATGCTGGCTCTTGGCCAGCTGGGCCCTGCCTCCCTTCCCATTTCTGGCTGGTGATGGCTGATGAGTGTGGGTAGGTGCCACACAGCGGCCATTTACGTGCTCCCCCTCTCACTGTCCTCTCCCTGCTTTGCCCCTTCACCCTCCCTAGCCCCGCTGCTCTTTCATATCCCCCCCGGCAGGGCGTGTCCCTCTCCCAGCGCTGTGCAGAGAACCAGCTCCTGGTCAGAGCGCTCAGCTAACCAGCAGCCTGGCTGGCAGGCTCCTTCCTTCCCCCACTGCCTCTGGCTGGGCAGGCACCCCGGGAAAGCCCAAGACCCTCTGGCCCGGGGCACTGGCCAGGAGGAGCCACGCCCTGCAGGTGCCAAAGTCCCGCATGGTACTGGGACGGGGAAGCCTCTCCACCCCTCAGCTAACCTCTGGAATGGCGGGAAGCGATTTCCAACCTGGCCATGCTCTGAACCTGCAGCTTCACAGCAGCTCCCCAGACAGGGGATTAGCACCCTCTTCACCCCACACCCCTTGGGTCCTGGCCCCACAGAGCATGGGGCTGCTCCGTCCCCTAGGCACCCTCCCCTGCCAAGCCACGTCTCCAGCTGGGCTCACTGAAGTCCCTGCAGTCAGGTTCCCTGGGCCCTGGTGCACAATGCATCCTTAGGGCTTAACCCCTACTTGCCCACGCGATAGCCGAGGGGGACAGGAGATGGCTGGGTTATGTCAGTGGCCAGCAGGAGCCTGGAGGTGTTAGCTACCTTTCGACACTGTGTGGGCAGGAAAGGACAAGCTGCTTCCAGCCACGGGGGAGTGAGGGTGAAGAGATGAGCTCTGCAAAGACTCAGGCCAGGTCATCCCACCCCCCCCCTTGTGTGTGTGTGGGGAGGTGGGGCGTGCGTGTCACCTCTCCCTGTGTGAACCCTAAAGCCTTAAAGATAAGAAGGCAAATAAAAACAATCCAACTATGCAGTG
Source organism: Eretmochelys imbricata (assembly GCF_965152235.1). Classification (NCBI taxonomy): domain Eukaryota; kingdom Metazoa; phylum Chordata; order Testudines; family Cheloniidae; genus Eretmochelys; species Eretmochelys imbricata. The sequence continues at coordinate 208,207,652 of NC_135574.1, read as the reverse complement.
TTTCTTTTTAACAGGGGCTCAATCAACTTGATATTAATTTGAACGTTTGTACTGCATAGTTCTGATGGATTGCCGTTGGACTCGCTTGAATACGAGTAATTTTACCAGGTGTCCCGTATTCAGTGTAGGGAAATATGGCCACCCTACTTTTAAAGCATCCTTCTACAGTTTTAACTTTCCCTATATTTTAGTTACTTTATCCCCTAACAGTGTGTATATTGTGTTTTTATCTATCACCACAGCAAATTCAGCACATTCCCTGGCTCCATACCGGAAGTGTTCCCCATCAGCCACCATACAACACTTGCCATTCCCAGCATAGGTAGTTTTTACTCCACCAGCTTCCCAGCATCTCAACCATACTGTGCAATTTGTAGACTGTGCCCGGCAGCGTGAACCCACATGCTGGCGACTCTGTCTCTAAGGCATGATACCTGTTAGTGTCTCTCAGGTTCAAACAGCAGAACAAGTCTTGGGCTTTCCAGACCTTGTCATTAGTTTGCAACAATATTTGAGGAGGCAGAACAAACTCCTTCTGCACCATACAGGTTGCAATGACTTAAGTTTTAACTTCATGGTATTGGACCCTTGTTAATTTCCTTATCCCGAACCGACTGGTGTCATCTCTCTTGTTCTACATTTTTAACTTTTCTGTGGAAATAAAAGAGGGCAAGTTTTCTTGCTCCATATTACTTCAGGCTGGTTTTACTTTGTATAGCATGTATCCCCCATGCTGCACGTTATTATTGGAGCACAGTGATTTAATCCCATACTTCCTTAAAATAAATTACAATATCATGTATATTATATACAGATAACAAAGCTTAATGAATTCTTGGTTTTGCTCATTCAATGGATGCGAGATGTTTGCTGCTATCTTCTGTTGAAATGCTTGGCCACATTCCCACAGCATCTTTGTGTCAGCTTGGTTTCAGAGTGACATGTCAATTGGAAACAGTCCAGTTCTTGTGACAGTCTTATTAAGTTTCTTTTGTTGTAGTTGCTGCTCCCCCTTGGAAGTTTTACACCATTCTAAAGTAGACATTTGTATTCAGAAAGTCCTTTCAACGGTTCTTAATTATATTGTCCCAACCGTCAGTGAGCACAATCCTTTAGGTAACTGCTAATTGGTAAAATTGAATAACACTGACACATAATGAAATTGAACATTTCTGTACAATATTTCCCCCGGTAGATTTTAACCCTAAACTATGGACCTGTTTGCAGTCTAAAACACTTTAATCTTTTTTGTTTTCTTTTGTTTGTTCTGACTTACAAAACTCTACCATATAATTCTTGTGTTTATTCCCTTAGTGGCATTTATTTTACACCACAGTTAAACAAAACTTTTGAATAGAATTTTCAAAAGGAAATGTTGCCATGTTTGTGAATGGGAAGGGCATTATTCAAAGTTGCTCCATCATCCATAATTAATAAGCTATTAAAAGAAAACAGAATTTGGGTGGCACTTTCCAATGGTGATTGGGCTTCACTGCTTATATTGACTGATTTTCCTTGGCGCTTGGTTGGTTTCTCCTTTCAAAGCACACAGCTATCTGAAAAAGAAAATACAACCTATCGGAAGTAACACATTCACATTTCTTTTACCCCTTTCACTGTGTACACTGCATGTTCCATAGGAATGCACACTGCTTTCATAAGTAATTTCCATTTTCACTTGCCATAACATTATATTAGTGATGTCAATTTACTTATATATACACATTATTAATATTTTTTCTGCAACTGTTTCAGCTGTTGCTTTGTTACTGAAAAAGGGATCCAGCATCTATCCTTGTTCTGGCCACCCTTTGAGTCCCTATTTTCATTTACTAATTTCCAGTTAACATTTATAACCTAATTTTTTTTAAAATGTTTAACCATTGTAAAAGCATTGAGGTGCCCAATGTGTTAACAAACAAAGTTAAGGCTGCCAGGAGATGTTGGCTGCTGCCCCAACAGAGTTTGGGTCAGCATTGCAACTCTGAATGAAAGATTTGGCTAGATTTGTAGTGGAATCTTTTAAAAGCCAATGTATTTCATGCTTACGTTTTACATTTCCTTTTTAAACAGTTTAAAAAAAAATCTGCAGTCCCTTGCTGTGCTGCAAACAGTTTGAGACCAAATAAATATTTTACATTTGCTTGGCTTAGCCTAGCCAACTGAGCCTCTGAACCTCCTTCTTTCCTAAAATGGTTTTACACTCCTGATGTCTTCCCTTTGTAAATGGCAGATGCCACATTTAAGTTGCTCACATTTCTAACCGGCAGTTTTATTTTTATATTTAAGACTTTGCACAGGCGAACTCTTTTGGCCTGGGCTCTGATAATTGCTGTACCCTAGCCATGTTTTATTTTATGGGGTTTTATTCCCTTATTTTTCTTCCCTGGCTCAGCTATCCGAGACTTTAGTGAGCTATTTGTAACACTTTCCATTTTTCTTTTTCTGACTGGCAGTATTACTACGTGTTTTCCCCCCTTTTTTCCCTTACAATCTGTTCTTTGAGCTGATCAACTCCCCTTGTGTTGCTCTGAATTATTTTTCTACACAACCGTACCCAGGTTACATCCATTCTAGTACACTCAGAAGCAGTGAAGCCGTATAGAAATCCCTATTTCATTTTTGGTGATTTTGACTAAATCGTCCATAGTCAGATGAGCTTGTCTGTCTGCCTGCAGCAGTCGTTTATACTTTATTATTTACAGACCATTACTTTGAGAAAAGGGTTCATTTTCCTTCAGAGTGGCTGTTAAAGGCTCCTGGAGACAAAAACCTAGCAGTAATCACCACCTGACCCCCTTATATCATTTGACTGAGGGTTCCACCAGTCGTGACTATCCAGAGTTGTATGGATATAATGGGGTTTTATTATTAAACCAAGCTTTTAACACTTCTACTTCCTCTTTGTAACACCTCCACAACCCCACCGGTTTAGTTCCCTCCGAGCTATGCAGTGTTAAATGGTGCAACCCTTCCTTTATAACTGCCCATACCTTTTCCTTAAATCACTTACCTATCTTCCAAAGTGACATGTTTCTCAGAGATTTTTCTTGCTGGCTTTGAGCTTATCTTTGTGGGGTTTTTGCACATATTGTTTAGCTACAATTACTGTTCCTCCAGGGTCGTCCATGGGTCTTATTCTTTAAAGCTCCAGTGACATTCAAGAGACCTTTTCTGTGTCCTGCCAATAATTCTTTTCCATAGATATCCAAATTATCCCCCCATTTCTCTTATGTTACGGAATTTTTCTTAGGAGAGAACATGTTTTTTTCCTTCTTATTTTTTTAAAATGTTGCTCCACTTACTGGAGTTCCTTTTTTCCACCCAGTCCCAGTTTCCTGTCACTTTTCTGGGGAGTCCAAAGGGTCTGCCGTTGGATTTAATCCAACCCTCCAGCGGGGTACTGGCTTCCTCATACTTTTAACGCTTTCAGTTCCACTTCCCTTATTGTGAGGGTTTCTGCCTAACATTAAGGGGTGTATTACCAGACGCGGAGATCCCAGTGATACTCATCACTGAAGGTATTTTACCTGCTTTAGAAAAGAGGGTCCTGGGTTCTGGCACCAAAATGTTGGGATTCCCTCACACCTTTTCCACTCAGCTTATCCAGAGTGCCTTGTCCAGTTCTGGGAGAACATTTTCTGCAGTTCTCTGGAATCCAAAAACTCGGTTGGAATCGAGACTTGTCACTGAGGTTTCTTTATTGAATTTCATGAAGCTACATGGGATGTGATCAGGCTCAGGTGGGGCATGGTGAATTAGGGTGCATCACAACTCCAAAGTACATCACTGTAAATCAGAGGATAGGTCTATTCTAACCAGACTAACACATGCGCATCACATTCTACATTGTATCGCACGCTTGATGATTGGCTTATTGATTTTGTGACCCAGTCCCTGTATAGATCATGAACTATCCCTATGCTACAGTATGTACTGGTAAGCAAAGGTGCATCTGGGAGTTTATCACACATGACCTTGTTTATCATTTATCTACTAGCTACGTATTAGTTACAAGGCCACTTGTGAATTCATGCTTTGTGCACTGTTAATCTCTGTTTTCTTACTTCTGTTTTCTTTCGTTGTTCATGAAAGGCCTACAGATAGGATATGCCTACGCAGCAAAAAAACCACACAGCTGGCCCATGCCAGCCGGTTTGGGCTGCTGGACTATTTTCATTGCTGTGTAGACTTCTGAGCTCAGGCTGGAGCCTGGGCTCTGGGACCCTCCCACCTCTCAAGGTCCTGGGTTCCAGCTCATGCCTCTGAGGGTGACCCCCCTTATACATTAAAAAGGGGGGTGTTAATTTAATTTAATGGGGGCTCAGGGCTATCAGCTCTAACCACGGGGCTACGGGATAGTCCGATGGGGGGCTCCTCATAAAGTGTTTCACTTTGGATAAATAATTAGCGAGACACTGGAGCAGGGAGACTGGGCCCTGGGGCTCCCACCTCACAGGTGCCTGGCCTAGCCCTACCAGCCTAAAGAGTAATTCCCTCACTCGCGCTCTCCCCCCACACACTCAGCCCAGCCCAGCCTAGCCCATCCTCTGTGTGCTCAGAGATTATGTTTTCTGCTACAAAGGCATGATTTGCAAACTGAAAACAAACCACTGTTCAGGAGCTTTGGGAGACAGCACCCCAGTCTTCTCTCTCTACCTTGGTCACACATATTAGGCCTCATTCCTCACAGTGTACATTGGTCAAACTGGACAGTCTCTACGTAAAAGAATAAATGGACACAAATCAGATGTCAAGAATTATAACATTCATAAACCAGTCGGAGAACACTTCAATCTCTCTGGTCACGCAATCACAGACATGAAGGTCGCTATCTTAAAACAAAAAAACTTCAAATCCAGACTCCAGCGAGAAACTGCTGAATTGGAATTCATTTGCAAATTGGATACTATTAATTTAGGCTTAAATAGAGACTTGGAGTGGCTAAGTCATTATGCAAGGTAGCCTATTTCCTCTTGTTTTTTCCTACCCCCCCCCCCGATGTTCTGGTTTAACTTGGATTTAAACTTGGAGAGTGGTCAGTTTGGATGAGCTATTACCAGCAGGAGAGTGAGTTTGTGTGTGTATGGGGGTGGGTTTTTGGAGGGGGGTGAGGGAGTGAGAGAACCTGGATTTGTGCAGGAAATGGCCCAACTTGATTATCATACACATTGTGTAAAGAGTTGTCACTTTGGATGTGCTATCACCAGCAGGAGAGTGAATTTGTGTGGGGGGGTGGAGGGTGAGAAAACCTGGATTTGTGCTGGAAATGGCCTAACCTGATGATCACTTTAGATAAGCTATTACCAGCAGGACAGTGGGGTGGGAGGAGGTATTGTTTCATATTCTCTGTGTATATATAAAGTCTGCTGCAGTTTCCACGGTATGCATCCGATGAAGTGAGCTGTAGCTCACGAAAGCTCATGCTCAAATAAATTGGTTAGTCTCTAAGGTGCCACAAGTACTCCTTTTCTTTTTGCGAATACAGACTAACACGGCTGTTACTCTGAAAGTGTAATCAGGGTCACCCGCCTCCTCCACCTTTCAGGTTCACCCCTTTCCCTGCTGTTCTCACAGCCTGTTGGGGCACATTAACCCTCAGTGTCTAAAATCAGCTCATCTACGTGTCAGAAAGCTCCCAGGGGTGCATGTTCAGTGAGCAAGATAGTGGCCACTGTGGTTATGCCTATACAGCAACTAGACATCACAGCTGGCCCGTGGCAACTGACCCGAGCTCGTAGGGCTTGGGCTGTAGGGCTGTTTCATTGCTGTGTAGACTTCTGAGCATGACATGGAGCTGAAAGCTTGCAACCCCAAAGTAACCACTTTGCGACCCCCTGAGGGGTCAGACCCCCCAGTTTGAGAACCCCTGCGTGAGTGTGTCTGCAGCAACGTTGTATGTGAAGTTATAAGATTCCCCTGCATGGTGTTATAAATTCATGTTCCAGCCCTGCCCAAAGAGAGGTTGGCATACAGGTGTGTCCTAAACAAAGGAAGGTGTATTCTGCTTAATTGGCATTTAAGCAGTAAACAGAGTCTCAAGCAGGAAGTAAAGACAAAGGAAGTTCCAACAGGTGACAAGAACCCAGCAGGGAACATCCTTCCACATAGACTCTTTTCCTGGTTCTCAGGAAATGTTTTTCAGGAGAAGGACTGAAACTGTAAAAAGGAGAGACAAACAACCCAAGACACCCCTCTCTCTCTCCCTGCCCATCGCATTCACAGCACTTGAAGAGACAAAGGAAGCAGCCATTGGACTCAGGGAGGGGTCTGGCCTAAAGAATCTAATGTAATTTGTCAAGTTAGGCATCAGTAAACGTTTTATCTTTATTTTTGGCTTTTATGCCTCATTACTTGTGCTCATTTCATATCTCTCTCTTTGTAGCTAATACATTTGTTTCCTTGTTTTATCTAATCCAGTGTGTTCAAGTTAAAGTGTCTGGGTAACTCTGTTTGGGGTAGCAAGTTGTTACCATATTATTCCTTTAAAGGAAAAACAGATTTAGTCCATACTGTCCTGGAGAGGGCTGGGCAGAACAGGACATATGCTCCTGGGGGGAAATCTGGGACTGGGAGTGTTTGGGGTCATTTTTAAGGCTGGTAAGAGCCAAGGTGTGGCTGGCTGGCTGCAGCACACAGAGACCTAGCTGGGAGTGACTTACAGGCTGGAGGCTATTTGTGAGCAGCGAGGCTTTGTAAAGGGTACCCCAGGTCACAGGGCAGGGTTGACACAGCTACTCATTAGTCTGGATCGTACCTCAGTATGGCACAGGCATGCATATTGCTTTACAGGACCAGGCTTCTGCCCGGCGAATATTAGTCGGTGTCAGACACAGATGGCAATTAGCCATGCGTAGGGAAGGGCATGGAGAAGTCCAGAGTCACCTCTTGTGCTCCCCTTGTTAGTTCCTTTCCCCCCATGTGCACAGAGCCTGGCTCTGGGGAGTGGGTCAGGGTGAGTTCCCTGCCCCTGGATCAGGGAATGGTCACAGTGATGCTGCCATCCAGAGTTTGCAGTGGGCACGTATAATGAAGGAAAGGAGGGAGCAGAGTTTTCTTTTTCTCGTTTGGCAGGAAGGCCCCTGTGATTACGAGAGAAGTTGTCTTTTCTCATTTCCTGAGCCTTTGCACCTGCTTTGGAATGCTGGCAGAGGGAGACATGGCTGCTCGGTGTCATGAGACTTGGGTGTCACTTTCCAGAGCAGATGGGACACTTATAAAATAGCAGCATTTGTTATGGAAGGTTACAATACTGAGTCCCTTGGGGCGTTCCTGCAGGGGCAGAGTTAAGGTTGTTTGAGGGGTGTTGTGTGAGAAGCATTACCCTTAACTCTGTTTCCTGGCTTTTTTAAGTGTCTGGGGTTTGTTGTTGTAACGTTAATGCTCTGTTTAGGGTTTGCACATGGCTCGAGGAACTGGGACTCTCGTCCATGTGTCTTGAGTACCTGTGGCTTAATCTGACCCTGGTGGCAGCAATCTTCACTTCACTTTAGCTATGTGCCATGTGTAAACCCAATGGATTTATCCCCTTTGCCCTTCTCTATGCTCCTGCGGGGAGGAGCTGCTGCAAACTGTTGGATCAAGCACTATGCTGTATGCTGAGCCGTTGCTGGGTGGGGCCCTGCTGCAGTGGAGACAGTCACTTTAAGAAGATCCCTTTGTAAAATGTTGCTCTGTCATCCTTTGTGCAGTGATAAGGAAAGCATCTGACCCTCCCTGGGACTGCGGCTCAGGGATTCTGAGGGGTGTGTTGCTCAGTGCTCCAGGCTTGGTCTGTAGGAAGAGGTGGGATGGCTGTGCAGCGAGAGCCGGGGGCAGGAGCCTACATGTCTGTGCATGCCATGTGCTGCGTTCTCTGTCTGCTAGTTCTACCGCAGAGCTGCTGTTCTGCTGCAGACTGCAGCTGTGTGAAGCTGGGAGCCATGTGCGCTCCTCCTCGACCTCACTCTGCAGGACGCCTGCTCCCATATTTACAAGCTCCTGGAGTTCACTGTGGCATTTCCCCGTCCATTCCTTTGGCTCAGTTTAACAATCTCATTACGTAGGCCTCTGATCAGTTTTACTCTGCAGTGCAGGGATCTGCTGAATATTGAACAGTTGTGTGAGGTGCCGACTGTCTGTCATAGCCATGCTGTGGTCTGATTGCATCATGATCGAATCACAGCAGGCACCGTGTGGTGGTGCATTGCCTGTTTCCTGCTCACTGCAGGGGGAGGCAGAGGTGGGGATGTCCTGACACAGGAGGGCCCTTCCACGGTTTGCCCATTTGTTCCCAGATAGCTGTCCCGTAGCTATTCGCAATGCCGTGCCCTGGCATACCTGTGTTGCTTTCATTAGTGGAGACCGCTGCAGCCTTGGCTCCATGTAATTCCGGTCTCATCTCCTTGCAGAGGCTTTTCGTGTGGCCGAATAAATCTGTGTCCTCGTCAAGCGTGTGCTGTATGTCCCTGGTGTCGAAGCGGGTGGGCGAGGGATGGAAGGAAGGGGATTCAGAATGAGCCGCACTGACTCGCTCCGTTTACCGCTGTCTGCCATGGTCTGCGGGGGAGTTAGCAGGTACCTCCTCTACCAGGAAAATGGCTCAGGGGCAGCCCCGTGGCAGACGCTCTCTGACAAAACAAAGGCACCTGCTAACTTTCTGGGGCCTTCTTCGCTTCTGCTCTAAAATGTGTTTGGCTCCTCTCCTGCTCTGATCTCCAGGGTGGGGTCTTTCTCCCCAGCCTCAGAGGAGAGCATGACAGTCTCCCTGGGTGGACATCATCTTCCTGGCCATGGACAGAGAAGATCCTGCAGTCCCCAACTAAGTTCCCTCTAAGCTGTGCGGCCGTGCAGCAGGCTATTAAGGGCCGTGCAGATGGGGAGAGGTGCCCCTCCCCCAGCCTTGGATCCGCCGCGGCCAGGATGAGGCGCTTCTCCCCGGGCTGCTGCAGCAAGAGAGAGGTGAGGGGAGTCCTTTCTCCCTGCCGCAGCCCCGGGGCAGCCTGCACCCCAAACCCCTCAGCCCCAGCCCCACCCCAGAGCCTGCACCCCTAGCCAGAGCCCTCATCACCCCACACCCCAACCCTCTGCCCCATCCCTGAACCCCAAACCCCTCATACCTTGCCCCACCCCAGAGCCCACACCCCCAGCCAGAGCCCGCACCCCCCCACACCCCAATCCTCTGCACCACCGCTGAACCTCCTCTGCACCACAAACCCCTCATCCCTGGCCCCACCCCAGAACCTGCACCCCCAGCCAGAGCCCTCACCCCCCCCACCCTCTGGCCCTGAGCCCCCTCCCCCACTCCAAACCCCTCATCCCTGGCCCCACCCCAGAGCCTGCACCCCCAGCCAGAGCCCTCACCCCCCCACCCTCTGGCCCTGAGCCCCCTCCCCCACCCCAAACCCCTCATCCCTGGCCCCACCCCAGAGCCTGCACCCCCAGCCAGAGCCCTCATCCCCCCCCACCCTCTGGCCCTGAGCCCCCTCCCCCACCCCAAACCCCTCATCCCTGGCCCCACCCCAGAGCCTGCACCCCCAGCCAGAGCCCTCACCCCCACCCCAATCCTCTGCCCCAGCCCTGAACCTCCTCATGCACCCCAAACCCCTTGGCCCCACCCCCACCACACATCAGCTCCATATTGATGCACATAACAAAATTCATTCCACATATGGATCTAAAAAATTAGAGGGAACGTTGGTCCCCACCAGGGTTGTATTCGTGCTGCTCTGGAATTCTGATAGTCTGAGGGGCAGCGTAGTTGCCCATGTCCCAAGCCATGCCTCTTGTAGCCCTTGCTCCCACCAAGCACACAGCGCACTGTCTGGCGCCATGCCTTTCCTAGGGGCTTCTCCTCTACAGAAAACAGTCTGTCTATCTGGTGCCTGCTGGAGTTGAAAAGTGAGAAGATAATAAGATAGAAAATATCATATTGCCTCTATATAAATCCATGGTACGCCTACGCCTGGAACATTGCGTGCAAATGTGCTTGCCCCATCTCAAAAAAGATCTATTGAAATTGGAAAAGGTTCAGGAAAGGGCAACAAAAATTATTAGGGGTATGGAACGGCTGCCGTAGGAGGAGAGATTAATAAGACTGGGACGTTTCAGCTTGGAAAAGAGACAGCTAAGGGGGGGTAGGATAGAGGTCTATAAAATCATGACTGGTGTGGAGAAAGTAAATGAGGAAGTGTTATTTACTCCTTCTCATAACACAAGAACAAGGGGTCACCAAATGACATTAATAGGCAGCAGGTTTAAAACAAACAAAAGGAAGTATTTCTGCATACAACGTACAGTCAGTCTGTGGAACTCTTTGCCAGAGGATGTTGTGAAGGCCAAGACTATAACAGGGTTCAAAAAAGAACTAGATAAATTCATGGGGGATAGGTCCATCAATGGCTATTAGCCAGGATGGGCAGGGATGGTGTCCCTAGCCTTTGTTTGCCAGACGCTGGGATTGGACAACAGGGGTGGATCACTCGATGATTCCCTGTTCTGTTCATTCCCTCTGGAGCACCTGCCATTGGCCTCTGTTGGAATACAGGATACTGGGCTAGATGGACCTTTGTTCTGACCCAGTATGGCCAGTCTTATGTTCTTATAAGAACCCATGGGAAAAAAACCTAAGGGTATGTCTACACTCTAATTAAAAACCCGCAGCTGCCCTATACCAGCTGTCTCGGGCTTGAGGGGCTCTGGCTAAGGGGCTGTTTAGCTGCAGTGTAGACCTTCGGGCTTGGCCTGAGCTCTGTGACCCTCCCTTCTCACAGGAAATTATAAACCAATCAGCCTAACTTCAGTACCTGGAATGATACTGGAACACGTTATTAAGCAGTTTGTAAGCACCTGGAGGATAATAGGGCTATAAGGAATAGCCAGCATGGATTTATAAAAAACAAATCATGCCAAACCAATCGGATTTCCTTCTTTGACAGGGTTAGTGGATGGGGGGAAGCACTATCTTGATTTTAATAAGGCTTTTGACACAGCCCCACTTGACGTTCTCATAAGCAAACTAGGGAAATCTGGTCTAGACGAAATTACTATTAGGTGGATGCACAACTGGTTGAGCTTGAAAGACCATACTCAACAAGTGATTATCAATGGTTCGCTGTCAAACTAGAAGGGTGTATGTGGTGGGTCCCGCAGAAGTCAGGAGTCAGCTGGGAGGGTGTGATGGGGTAGTCTCCCCTTAAGGGTAATAGAGCCTAATGGTCAGCCCACCCCATCAGGTGGCCTGGCCCTTTAAAAGTTTGAAAAGTCCAGTAGTTGGACTGAGCCCAAGAGGACAGATGTCCCTGGGTGTATCTGAGTAAGCGCCTCCTTATGGTTACGGGACAAAGGGCCATGGGGTTGGGTGTGTGGCTAGCAGCTTTGGCCTTGAAGATTTAATTTGGAGTATTTACTATTCTAATTCTAGCTATTGTCGTTGTTAGACCAATGTCCTGTTCCTATATGACTCCTGCTGAGCTCTTGGCTTCAGTGGTATCCAGTGGCTGTGAGTTGCAGAGGCCAAGTACGTGGGGTGGGAAATTTGAGACTCTTCAGTTTCATTGATTGGCCCTATCAACCTTCCCTAATATCATTCCTTCTTCTTACTATGTAAACCTCTATTGGGTTTACATTTATTCCTCTTGTAAGATAAACGGTCCAGTCTTTTCAGGCTGACTAGATGTTGGCTGTGAAGCTCTTTCTCTGCAGAAGCTGGATCTGGTTTCTTATATTATATTCTGTGTGTTTGTATTTCCCTGCAGGGAAAGACCATGTTTGCAGATTTATCGGCTGTGGAAGGAATGAGAAATTTAATTACGTGGTCATGCAGCTTCAGGTGAGTTCTTCTGTTCCTTGTCTCAGAGACACCTGGGCTTTGCCGTTGTTCCCAGTCAGCAGGAGAGTGAGGATGAGAGTTGGGGTGGAGGTTGGCTGGATGAGGGAGGGGGATCTTTTGTTGCCTTTCAGATCCCTGCGTGGCTCAGCATGAGACTCTCCCCTTCTGTATAGTCAGCACCTCCAAGAGCCTACAGAGCTATTGGGGCTCTGTGTAGGGCCCATAACAAAAGCAGCTGTCCCCCACAACAGGCCTTTGCAGGTGAAGAGATGAAATCACTGGCTGGGATTGCTGCAAGGGGAGAGACAGCTGATGGAAGGACTCCTGTGGGAGGGGAATAACCTCTAGTGAATGGAGATTTAAAGCAACACCTTCATCTTGGTAGTGAGCCTGTTTCAAACAAACAGTGAGTTAAAAGCAGATTTATATTTGATGCCTGCCCCAGAGTGTCTCTTGGCCAGTGTTGGGGGTTTTACTATCACATTTGCCTGTCGATTATTATTTATTGTATTGTTTGTGTGACAGTAGCACCCAGAAGCGCTGACTGTCCTCAGGGCTCCATTGCGCCTGGCGCTGTATAGCCATAAAATAAAAGACCCTCTCTGCTCAAGAGAGTTTACAACCGAACCAGGCAAGATGTGACAGATGGGTGCAGAACACTGTGAACGGAAGGTGAGGGTGATGGTAACAAGTAATAGGAAGTCAAAGTCTCATAGAATCATAGAATCATAGAATATCAGGGTTGGAAGGGACCTCAGGAGGTCATCTAGTCCAACCCCCTGCTCAAAAGCAGGACCAATCCCCAATTAAATCATCCCAGCCAGGGCTTTGTCAAGCCTGACCTTAAAAACTTCTAAGGAAGGAGATTCCACCACCTCCCTAGGCAACGCATTCCAGTGTTTCACCACCCTCCTAGTGAAAAAGTTTTTCCTAATATCCAACCTAAACCTCCCCCACTGCAACTTGAGACCATTACTCCTTGTCCTGTCCTCCTCTACCACTGAGAATAGTCTAGAACCATCCTCTCTGGAACCACCTCTCAGGTAGTTGAAAGCAGCTATCAAATCCCCCCTCATTCTTCTCTTCTGCAGACTAAACAATCCCAGTTCCCTCAGCCTCTCCTCATAAGTCATGTGTTCCAGACCCCTAATCATTTTTGTTGCCCTTCGCTGGACTCTTTCCAATTTATCCACATCCTTCTTGTAGTGTGGGGCCCAAAACTGGACACAGTACTCCAGATGAGGCCTCACCAATGTCGAATAGAGGGGGATGATCACGTCCCTCGATCTGCTCGCTATGCCCCTACTTATACTCATCTACTAGCCAAGGGTACAGTTTCTCTCATTCACTCATATTATTTAATTTAAATTAAATGATCTTTATATTGTCTTTAAATTAAATAATAAAAGTGAATGAGAGAAACGGGTAGATCACTAACCGAGCACTGCCTAGCCAGTAACGTTTGACAGCTTTGCAGTGGGCATTGCAGCAGAGGTGGGTGAAGAAGGGAACTGAAGGGTTAGAGGAAGAGGCTGTGTGAATTAATTAGGGGAGGGTGTTCCATGCGTAGGGGGCAGCATGGAAGAGGTGCCAACGTACTTGGGGGTGGGGAAGCAGAGAAGCAAGTGATGGTGGCTGCCCTGGTTTATGGAGCAAAGAGGCTGCTGAGATGTGCCATATACCAAGTACTGTCAAATACCCAGAGCAAGCAAGTTTTGGCAGATAGAAAAGTAGCGTTTCCACCAGGGATCTTATGTGGCATAGGTAAAGATAATAGATAAATGCTATTCAGAGAGAATTTGTGACTTATTTGTTATCTTGACCATGCCCCTTCAAAATAAACTTCTCATTCTTTTAAAGTGTACTTCTTACCTGAGGGCTTGTCCCCTGTGTCTTCCTCTTGGTGCCGGATGCAGTCGGCACCTCTTCTGTCTAGGGGAATCTTGCATCACTCAGAATGCAGTGGGTGCAAGGCCTTTTCAAAAGGACAGTGAAATCCATGGAGGCCAGGCTGAAAATGTACCTCCTTGGCTGCTCCATGGGCCCCATTGGACCCTCCTGGAACAGCCGTCAACAGGTTCTGAAGAGTGGGCCTAAAAAACCAGCACCTTCTAACTTTCCTTGTCTGTTCCTGCGGACCTCCAAAGTCGTTCCTGCTGCTTTTAGTAGTAGCAATTTTAACCTTCTAACCCGTGCTAGCCCTGCAGAGCCAACACAGCTGTACAAGAGTAACTGCGGCCTGAGAGCCTCTACAGAATTCTCTTAAGATGTAATTGCAAGACCCAATTCTGCCCCACTTCCACCTGTACAAGCCCCCAAAGACAATGGGACATGGAGTAACTTTTAGTCCCAGAAGTTTCTCCATTGCTTGTCAAAATCAACTCTCATGGGGCTGCTCCAGAGCTGCCGTCTCACTGCCTCTCCTGGGACGCTCTGCAGGACCCCCAATTCCCTGGCACTGCAGGGGACTTTCTCGTTAGACCAGCAATACTCAGGCTCTCCTTCTGACTGTTGCTACTTTGGAGCGATGCTCCTTGCAGCTGCTTCTCGACCAGTTCGGTGTTGCTGATATAATCAGGGCACTTCAGTTTCACTGCTGCCTCCCAGACTTTTGCAGAGCTGCTCCTGTTTCGTAGCTTCCTTTGAGGCCATCCTGGACCACCATGGCTTTCCATGCCCCTGGGTAGCTTTATTGACCTGAGACCATGCCTTTGTCTCCCTCACCTGCCATGGGAAGATTGTGGGTCAACAAGGCAGCCTTCGAAGTGTGCAGTTTTTTTGGCTTTTTCTTAAAAAGATCCCCCATGATTCCAGTAGTATAAAATGAGGACACGAGAGGCCCCAGAAACAACATCCTGGTAACAGGACAGCTCTGGCTGCACTCCACAAAGCCAGAACATTCGGAGTGGATAAAAAAGCTGTGCTCCCTGTTCTTAACTCACACAGACCGAGAAAAAGAAAAGGCTAGAGAGCCAGGTGCAGCCAAACCCTTAATGCTTCCTTAGTGACTTGGTTCTGGGAGGGGCATGGATGGAGACCCAGGGTGTTTCATTGGGTTTGGGTGTGATCTGTAGGGAGCCTGTAGGCACAAGTCCCCAGGAAGCACCTGCAATCCTTTCTAGCCCCATTCCTTCGTGAACTTGGCTTGACTCATCCTTTCTATGTCCGTGACATTTCATATGTTTCTGAGGGGTAGAGATAACAGGGTTCTGTAATACAGTGTTATCAGCACACTGCAAATAATTTCTGTGTTTATCATAGGTCCTCCGAACGTTTTCAATAACACAGTTTGGCCTTCTGCCAAAGGAATTCTTTTCCTAGGTGCTTTTGATTAGTTGATAGCCTTCCCTGATGCTGAAGATTACCTGGAGAGTGCTTTATCAAAAGGATTACACATCTCAAAATCTACTTTTTGTTGGACCGTCAAAAAAGGCATAGGCAGAGTTCAGAAGACAAGGATAAATAGAACCCTGTGATTTGGATACATAGTCCATCCTTAGCTTTCATTAAATTGTCTTTAAAGCTATTCATGAGGATTAGAACAGGGCCCCTGAATGACCTGTGGTTTTATATCTGTAAAAAAGCTCACATAATGACAGTATGTAACAGGAGAGGAAGCAGCTACAAAAGGTTCTGAGAGGGAAATTTCATACTTAAGGTAGCATTCCCAGAGAAAAAATACATGTTGAAGGTGATATGTATGCCCCTAAACTCTACCTTAGCCAGCAAGTGAGAGGATGTAACTTTCCAGATAGCAATTGTATCTGCCCCAAATCAAAACAGCAACAAGTAGTCAGTTGCACCTAGTATATTTCAACTCCTAAAAACAGGGTTTACTTTATTAGGCAGTTTACCTTGCAATCTTTAGTCTCCTTCGGTCTTTTTCAAGTACAGCGTCTACTCCCAATCCACTCCTGGTCTAGCACTTGCAGAGAACTCTATCTATGTCGGCGCTGACTCAGGTAGTGTAAAGAGAAAAAGGAATGAGACAATGTCAGCCATTAGGGCTCAAATGGAAAGGTAAAAGAGAGCAGGTGGCCCAAAGGAGCGTGGCTGCAGTTCAGATCTGCACCCCTTCCTGGCTCCTAGAGCCTGGAGGAGGTTTTGGCTGGGGAGCTGTGCTCCTGTAGAGCCCCTGCCTTGCGGTGCACTCATTGCTATTTGAATTTTTGCTGTGGGAGCCCTGAGAAGGAAAGAAGCTGTGTGTTTGCTAGGGGGCACTCGTGGACTGCCAGGACTGCCACAGTGAGGAGACGCAATCAGCCGACAGAGTTGCCAGCTCTTGGGATTTGATCAAGTCACACAGTAGCTGCTCTTCTTTTAAAGCTGCCCCTGATTTTTTCCCGCTGACTTCTTGTGAATCGCTGCCCCTGTTAAAAACGGACACTGGTCTCATTACGGCCCGTGGGACTGAAGTTAGGGCATGCTCTGAGTCAAAATAGCTGCCACAGCCCTGTGCAGTTTGCAGGTGGAAGTGATGCAGCCCCTAGTAAAGATGGCCACTATTTCCCATAGATTCAGTGGGATTGAAGCCAGCCTTCCCTTTGGGAAGATGGCCAACTCCTGAATTCTGTGGTTAGGAAATGGTGAAGAGTCAGGAGAATATGGCATGCAGGAGGGAGACTTCGGGAGTGGAAGGGATCTTGGGAGGAGACAGAAGGCTGTGTGGAGGTTAGAGGGAGAGTGGGGCCATAAAGAGGAAGATTGGGTGCAAGTGGGGGAATGATAAAGGTGCAGAGGAGTGTGGGGCAGAGCAGGAGAATGTAAGGGGTAGAAGCTATAGGGGCAGGTAAATGAAGAGGGTTGGGGGGGGAATAGGATGTTGTGGGGGAGGATATGAGTGAGGCAGGACACTAGATGGAGCAGGGAAGGTGGCTGGGTGGGGGATAGGATGGCAGCTCCCTTAACCCAGGGGATATGAGAGTAGAAGGGCAGTCATTTGAGTGTGCAGTGAGGGTGAATTGTGAACCTGAAATGATCACGCACAAACTGGGAATGGTGGCCTGTCCCGACAGCACTGAGAGCATGGCGTGCTTCCTTCTTGTTTGAAAACCTCATGACTTTTAAGCCCATCTTATGGTTTTTATATTTTATTTTTTTTTAACCTTTGGGGTCTGACTCGTGATTTTTAACCACTCGGGGCTGGATTTGCTTGTTTTTTTTTGTTTGTTTTGTTTTTTAAATCAAGGCAAAGGTTAGAAATGTGGGTGATAAATGCTGAGATATAGCCAGGAATCGTACACCTAATCTCTGAGGGAAAACGATCCAGAACGCAGGTAACAGGCAAAGCTGCGAAGCTGGTGGGTGGGCGCTTGCATTGCATTATGGCAGGGAAAGGGTACTGGTGAGTTTAGGTTCCATGTGCAAAGGACCAGGTCACAGAACAGAAAGAGGCAAAACCAAACACCAATCATGCAGCCTGGCAGCACATTCCTGAAACTGGGGTCTGGGGCAATGCCAACAAGCCGGCTGTGGTGCCTGCTCCACACGGCAGCACCAGCAGGGTTAACACCAGTTAGTCCTCCATGTGGGGGAATGTCCCCTGTGTGGACAGGCATGCTGAGGGGTGACTAGACTGTGGGGTGGAATTTCTGGCCAGAAGGGACCATTCTGGTCAGCTAGTCTGGACACGGGCAGGGGCCATAGTTTGCTGCAAAGAGTGGTATGGAGGCAGATCTGCAGCTTGCCATGTCTGTGCTGGGATTTTACAGTGCATTAGTGATTCCATCTGAAAACAGCTGTTTCTCCTAGTTTGGACGTGGTCATGGAGTGAAGGTGGGGGAAGCAGTTCAGGGGACGCGACTGTGGTGGAGTGGGGAAGTGAGGGATGTGGATGAGGAGATGGGACGGCAGTGGAGTGGACATAGATGGGTGGACATGACTTTGGTGGAGTGAAGGCAACTGTTGCTGGGTGCGGAGTGAAGTGGGAGGTGAGTCTATAAGAGAAAAGGCGAGGGAATGCATGAATGAAGGCAGGGCAGAGGGAGAAGGGGCGGAGTGGGAAAGCCTGTGCGTGTGGTTTCTGGCACACAAGAAGAAAGCTCATCATTTCTGGGGGCTCATTGAGGCCTGTGACCTGGTTCTCACATGTGTGCTTACATGAATTTAATGTAGTGGTCATAGTTCAGTATTCTGCTGAACTGATAGCCTTTACTTAGACTCTGAAATGAACTGAGGAAGAGGTTAAATTACCACTTACTCATGAGGAAAAAAATAATCTCGCCAGGAAAAACTGCACTCTAGCAACTCTGTATCTGGCCTGCTTCTTAATACAAGAGCGTTGCTATGCCTGGACTTGCATGAAAATACTTACATGAAGCTCACACCCAGAGGAGCGGGTGTCTTGCGGGGGGCTCCTAATGGAATTGGTTCCAAAAGGCGTTAACAGCCAATGGGCGCTTAGCTCATTGACCACCCTTGTGACTGGCTGACTCTCTGGCCTTTCTGTTGAGCTTCCAGCCCAGGGCTGAATAGGTTGGGACACTGAAATGGGAACCATCTGTATTCAGCACTGTATCTCGGTCTCTGTGAAGTCTGCTCTGCTACTGTCCTTCCCAGGCCTGGTGTGAAGACAGGTAAATGGGGTTCTTCAGCTTCCAGAGCTGTCAGTCTGGCACCTTTTTATCAGCAAGTAATTCACTGGAAAATGAAATCCAAGAAATAACTCAGACGTAGGTGTGCGCACATCTCTGATTGGGTGGGGATAGGGAGGGGAGTGTGTGTGTTAAGCCTTGGTGCTGTAAAGCATTCTCTGTCTGGGTGTGGATTAAATGTAGCAAATGGTGCGTGGAGGTGTTGGGGTACACGCCGTATTAATTGTTTCAGGGCCGGAACCTTGCAGACCTCAGAAGAAGCCAGCCTCGGGGGACTTTTACGCTGAGCACAACCCTGCGATTGGGCAAGCAGATTCTAGAATCCATAGAAGCCATTCACTCTGTGGGATTCCTGCACCGGGATATCAAGCCGGTAGGTAGTTTTCAAAGAATTTGTCAACTTTAAGATTGAGTCAACAGTCATCCCGATGGCTGGGACAGTGGGAAGTCTTGGCTGGCAGAGACTACTGTGTAGCCCCAGTCGACATGCAAGAGAGGAGTAGAGTGACGTACTCCCCAGCCACCCCTCTCTAGAAGAGGCCACTCCACAGTGGGTCTGTGGCTCTGGTGTCATGCTGCCCCCCAGTCAGGTCAGATTCTGGGGGCAGGCTGCCTCCAATATCATTCTGGAATCCAGCCCATCACTGCTAAGCAGCTGTTACATAGGTTCAGAAAGGTCACGTCATGCATTTGTCTTTGCTAAAGTAAACCCCCTTTCCGGAGCCATTATTTCACAAGCAGGGGTATCTGCATGTCCTGGCAAACAGACCAGAGGTGCAGGAGACCCTGTGTTGGCTTCTGGGGAGCTCTCTGTGCTGAGTGCAAGCAGAAGGCGAAAAGACAATAGCCTGGCTCCTCCGCCTAGGGAGGAGTGACGCCCCACCCAGAGTCAGGGTCAGCCCTCTTCTTAGGACTTCAGCGGGTAACACACATTCCATATCCACACTCCCTTCCCCTAACCTGAGGCCTTCTGCAGGGGCTGTCTGTTCCCTACAAGTTTCTGCTCTATAGACCACTTGCCTGAGAGTCAGAGCCTACTCCAGAACCTCTTGTAGGAGCCAAGCTGTTTCCTGTAGCTCTCTCCACCTTGACCTTGGGACTTCCTGCCAGGGCCTCTCTGCTCCTGGCTGCTTTCTCCCTAGCCGATCCATCTCAGCTGGGAGGTGTGACAGGGCCGAATTCTCAGCTGGTGTAGGTCAGTGTTCTGCCATTGACTTGCTGTGCCTGTTTACTCCAGCTGAGAATCAGACCCAGCATGGCAGAGTTATGTGCAGCATAGTGTGCTCTAGTAACTATAACATGAAGAAGAACGGCAAGCACTTTCTGCCCATAGTAACCCCAGGCTGAATGGGGATGCTCCTTGTTCACTACAGAGCTCAGGATGTGGAGTATATATATTTCCCATAGCTGCCAAAGTTTTGCTGAGATAACACGCACTCTGGTTTTATGGTTATTAGCTGGATAATCCGTAGCCACTGTGACAGGGTCAGGCCAGATGGCTACAGGAGAGTGATAGAAGGCAGTTATATTAGCCCCAGATTAAGTAGGTCCCTTTTCCTTGGGTACGGTAACAGGGAAGGTTCCAGAGCAATCAGGAACCTTCTGGAGACAATTAAGACAGACAGGCTGATTAGAACACCTGCAGCCAATCAAGAAGCTGCTAGAATCAATTAAGACAGGCTAATCAGGGCACCTGGGTTTTAAAAAGGAGCTCAATTCAGTTTGTGGTGTGCGTGTGAGGAGCTGGGAGCAAGAGGCACTAGGAGCTGAGAGAGAACGCAGACTGTTGGACTGAGGAGTACAAGCATTATCAGACACCAGGAGGAAGGTCCTATGGTGAGGATAAAGAAGGTGTTGGGAGGAGGCCGTGGGGAAGTAGCCCAGGGAGTTGTAGCTGTCACACAGCTGTTCCAGGAGGCACTCTAGACAGCTGCATTTCACAGGGCCCTGGGCTGGAACCCGGAGTAGAGGGTGAGCCCGGATTCCCCTGAAACCTCTCAGCTCCTGGTCAGACACAGGAGGAGTTGACCTGGACTGGGGGTTCACAAAAACGGCCAAACTGAGGGCTGCCGTGAAGCTCCAAGGCGAGCAAATCCGCCAATAAGCGCAAGACCCACCAAGGTAGAGGTGTCACACCACCTGTCTTCAAACTGAATTTTAGGTGGGGGAGCCTTGAACCCCGTTCACTGCAGGGTTGCTTCTCTACTCCTTGGGACTCACTTTGAGCCTCTGACTTTCTCTGCCTGGGGGAACCAAACATGTTAGCAAATAAACTGGGAACTCATGGTGCTGCCTTGACATGCACTGTGTTCCTGCCTGAGGCATCTCTCGGTGGGGTGGTCGGGAGAGTACCGAGTTTTGTGTGATAATGGCTGCTGCTATCCAAACTGATTATTTTATTCTTTTCCTTTTGGCCAGTCCAACTTTGCCATGGGTCGCCTGCCTTCAACCTACAGGAAATGCTACATGTTAGACTTTGGTCTGGCCCGGCAGTACACCAACACCAACGGCGAAGTCCGGCCAGTAAGTGACACCTTTTCCAACTCTGCTTCCACTCAGGCAAGGAAAGGGGTTTTGTTGTTTTGTTTTGCTATGACATATATTGGGACTGCTTCTCAGGCTGGGTGGGGGTGGGGACGGATTGTGTTTGAGCAGGAAATGGAGGCATCTTGCTATTGTCTGAGAAATGTGGGTTTTTTCCATGCTAATGGTTTTCCACGATGTGCTTGGGCCAAGCAGGTGGGAGGCTAGAGCTGTCTGAGCTGGTGGCCTCCCTCCCCGTCCAGTAGAACAATTCCATTCATGTCTTTGTCTGGCCTAGTCTGGGGAATAGAGCTGGGCATATTCTTTAGAGTTGTTTGTTCGCACGGCAGCGGGTGTCTGAAGAGGACATTGTTCTCCCAATACACTGAGTGTGATGTGGTTCACCAAGACGCTGGGCTGTCACCCCTGCCAGGAGCGTTGTTCCTTCCCCTGCCTAGCTTTGTCTCTGTGCATATTGTCCCTTTCATATTTCTGAGTAGGGGGCTGAGGGTGGTTGCTCAGAGTCAGGGAGAGGGGAAGTAACTTGCTTTCCTCGATGTGTGTGGCATATCCAGCCCTCTTGCTTAGTAATGCATTGTTTGGGCTCAGCCATGAGTGCAGAGCAAGCTCCAGAGATGTACGTCCCACCTAGATCCCATTAAGCTTCCGGCTGAACACTCCTGGCTTTGCCATTGAATAAGTTGCTCGTTCTCCCAGGACCAGGCCTTGGCGAGCTCCAATAATCTGTTTGGCTGGCAGCCCAGTGTCGCACCTTTTGGCTTCAGAGCCTCTTATATCCATACACGCTGGCAGCCACGCTGCCTCTCCACAGAACCCCATCCTAACTCATCCTGAAAGTCCCAGGCTTTGGCCCAAAGTGCTTCTACCCTGAAGGTGGGGTGGAGCCTGCTGGGCTCAGGGCCTGAAAGCCTGAGAGCCCAAGCTGTGGTTCAGTGAGTGGCTTCCCGCTGCTTTGGGCCAGTCTGGCTAAGCAGACTATGGGTAGCAGCTAGGTCCACCGGTCACTACTGCAGAGAAGGCAGAACTGGGGCAGTTGTGGGGATGCTCCTCCCTTATCTGATACGCCCCCCCGGCTCCAACCATGTCCTGCCTGGAGGGGGGGCTCCAGCAGCCCCTATGGACTCTGCATTCAGGAGTTTCTATTAGGTGTGTGTGTCAGGTGGTGGGGAATTACCAAGTGTAGAAATCTACACAGAGACTTCCCTCATGGTATTCATTGTTATAGCCTGTACCAGTGCTGGTGTCGTCAGTAAAGTGTGTTAGAAAATCAAACCAAAGCAGCACAGAATAAAATCCTGTTTAGCGTAAGGGCACAGTTATGTCTGAGCCACGTCAAATTGCCAGGGAGTCACCCTTGGTATGAACACTCTGCGCTTATGCCAGCTATTAGACTGGAGCATGTTTATCATGGGTCTCTGCACCATGGGGCATGGACTGATATTTGAGCAGGGCTGGACATTCCCTTGGTAACAAGACTATCCAGAGTTAGCACAGCGAATGTTACCAGTATTTCTGGGAAGGAGATTGATCGTCCTGCTTCAGGGCTTAAACCAATTTCTAACCATTAGAGACAAGGATGAGACCTTCCTGGGGTCAGATTATCCAGCTGTTCCTGTGGGGCTTCTTGCACCTTCCAGTTGGGTTTAAGATATCACACTGCCGCCCATCTCCATAGTATCTGGTCATCTTCCATGTAAAACCAATAGCAACAGTGAAGTCCCCAGGGGCCTCCATGGAGACTCTGACCCTCCCCCTTTTTTGGGGTCAAAGCTGTGCTTGGATAGGGGGTTTGAGCTGGTTGGCTGATTGACTTGTTATTGTGGGGCAGTTTGGGTTGATTGCTGAGGGTGGCCACTGCCCGAGACAGAAGAGTGACTTCATGGAGCTCAGGTCTGATCCGATCTGACAACTCCTGTTCTGTTTCACTGACAACCACCATTTTTCAGATTTTTCTGACCCCCTCCCCCTCAGATCACAGCACTTCAAGGGCCCCATGAGGTGGAGAAGTGTCATCTCACCCCACATGGTCTTTTCCGGCCAACCACTTGATGAGACTGACATCTGTCTGTGTGTTCCGTCCCCCTACAAAAGCTTTGGCTGTCTTCTCAAGCCAGTCATTCTACTTTGGTCCTACTCTCACCACGCACACCTCCCGTCACACCAACTCACCCAAACAGCCCTTCACCCCCACTCTCTAACTGCCCAAGTTGGCCACCGGGAAGGAAATTTGTCTTGTGAACCGAACAGCAGCAACACCACACTGGTTCTGTGGAGAGGCTGTGCCAGCAAGATGCTCTGAGCTGGAATATGACTTTAAGGCATGTCCATTCTGGGGCCTGCCTGCCTTCACTGAGACCCCATTAATCACCACAGGCAGCCCCTAACACATTCAGACAAACTGATAAGAGTTTGCATTATTCTATTATAATCCCATTGAATTCAACTGATTTTCCCCTAATCCCCCTCTGTCCAAGCTTCTTGACTGAGAGTGAGTTGGTGCTCTAGTTTCCAGGAAGGCTTCACCCTTCAGCCCCTCTCCTTTGAAGTTACGGGGTTCCTGTCTCCTTGGGGGTGCCTGCAGGGAGTTACCCAGACAGCAGCAAACACAACAAACACAGGATTGAATGGCTAAAAACATGGAGATGGAATGAAAACAAAAGACAGGGTTTCCCTAACCACGGTAGACTGACACTCCTCCTATGTGAATCAGAGATGGCGTTTTCTGCTTCAAGGAAAACAAGCAAAGGGAATATGTGCCTTGACGACTGTCCCATCTCAGGCCATTAGTGCAATAATTGGGTGTCAAAGCCAGTTCCTCAGAGTAAATTTCATAATCTAGTGCTTGAAAGTAGACTGTGCCAAACAGGATGCAGGAGGAAGTATCAGAGAGTCTGGTGCTGGGGAATGACATGAAAGGAAATGGAGACCAATATTTATTTAGTTTTTAGTATTTTATGTTCATTATATGCCCCCACCCCCCCAGCATCATGGTGGGCTGTGGAAGGGGAGTTAAATGGAAGTTTACTGCGCTATTCTTTCTTTCTGTGAACGGATAGAGTCCTCAGAATGCTCACGCTGGTTAGATTGCAAACCTCCTGGGGTTCCCCTTTATCCTGAACAAAACCAAACCTTATCTAAGCTTTCCCCAGAGCTGCCTGTTTCCAGAGTCTTCCTGCAAGACATCCAATCCCTCTCCTGCTTTGGAGACTCTCCACCTTTCAGCCACCAGAGCTGGAGCTAGTGAGACCCAGCTGCTATGACTATCTGACTGCCAGGGTGAGTCAGCAGAATAGCCCTGCATTTTCCTGCCGAGTCCTAGAACCTGCCATCCTGTCACATGCCCCTTAAACAACATCAGCACAGGTAGCTATTTTCTGCAAAATGCGTACACACTAAAGACGTACCTGAAGGGCCTTTTGCTCTTAGAGCTGGCAAAACTGATTGTAGCTCAGCTTCCAAAGGTGTGGGCCAGGAGTACAACACTCAACTTAATTTCTCAAAATGCTGGAAAGGTTGTTTTAAAGTGAGATGATTGAGAGGTAAAGAGAGAGAACCCACAGCAAGAACTACCTGGCAAAATGGCCTTTACGTTACTAAAAAAAAAAGAGACTATGACCGGTTCGGTCACAGAGATCCCCTTGGGACTGTCATCTGATGTGCTGAAATTACCCCTGAGCCTGTTTCTGGGCCTCAATTTCCTTGTCTTAATTCCGTCTGCCTTTTGTTTTCATTTTCCTTCTCAGCAATCTGTGCACTTCTAGCTTCTTCTGAGCTTCACTCTCACTCATTTTGCTTACTTTTCTGTCCCTATTTCCCTTACCCAAAATAAGCAAACAGAAAATAACAAATCAGTAACCACTTTGTCTGTTCTCCAGCCACCACACTTAAAACTCACTTAAAATCACTACCAGCATCTCGGAGCAATCAGCTGTGCACATATCCTGCCGACTACGCCACTGTGACAGGTTCGGTCACAGAGATCCCTTGGGACTGTCACTTGATGTGCTGAGAAATTACCTCTGAGCCAGTTTTTCCTGCCAGCTTGGGACTCCAGAACCCTGCTTTGTTGAGCCAGATATGCTAGCCTGCTGTAGCACATACCCAGGATCTGCGCCACACCCCCAAAGCTGCAGGCTTTAACTAAAAACAGCTCAGCAGTCACCTAACTCCAGCACCCAGACACCCAGTTCCCAATGGGATCCAAACCCCAAATCGTTTTACGCTGTATAAAGCTTATACAGAATAAATTAATAAATTGTCCTCCCTCTATACCACTAATAGAGAGATAAGCACAGCTGTTTGCTCTCCCAGGTATTAATCACTTACTCTGGGTTTATCAATAAACAAAAGTGATTTTATTAAGTATAAAAAGTAGGATTTAAGTGGTTTCAAGTAATAACAGACAGAACAAAGTAAGTCACCAAGCAAAATAAAGCAAAAACACGCAAGTGTAAGCCTAATACATTAAAAAACTGATTACAGGTAATATCTCACCCTCAGAGATGTTCCAATAAGCTTCCTTCACAGACGAGACTCCTTCCTGGTCTGGGCCCAATCCTTTGCCCTGGTAGAGTCCTTGTTAGTTCCAGCAGACATCTCAGGTGGCAAGCAGGGGTTTTCTCATGACTGGCTGCCTCCTTTGTCCTGCTCCACCCCCTTTTTTAGCTTTGGCACAAGGCAGGAATCTTTTGTCTCTCCTGGTCCCCACCCCTCCTTCTAAATGGAAAAGTACCAGATTTAAGATGGATTTTAGTATCATGTGACATGGTCACATGTCACCGTAAGACCCCCTAGTCTCCATTCCCCATTGGCTGGCCCACAGGTACACAGGAAGGTTGTAGGTCAATAAACCATTTACAACCGATTGTCCTAGTCAATGGGAGCCATCACGATTCTATTAATGATCATTAATGGCCCACACTTTGCATAATTACAATAGGACCTCACAGTTATACTTCATATTTCTAGCTTCAGATACATGAATGATACGTGCGTACAAGTAGGAGGAATATATTCAGTAGGTTATAACCTTTGTTATGATACTTTACAAGAGATCTTTTGCATAAAGCATATTCCAGTTACATCATATTCACACTCATAAGCATATTTCCATAAAACACATGGCGTGCAACGTCACAGAGACTATTGTTGAGCGAATGGGAAACAAATGATGGACAGAAGAATACAGTGTGTTCAGTGTGGGGCAATCTGCGTGGACAGCCACAACTCTAATTTCATGAAGGAAGTTCCAGGCATGGGTTTGAGGCCTGGGTGCATGCAGAATTCTGGCCAGGGCCCAGTGAAACAGTGGAGGGATTACACGGCCTCACAGTGAGAGACCAACCGTGGTAGCTTGTACACGCTACCACTTATGTCGGTATAACTTATGTCACTCAGGGGTGGGCGTAAACCATCCCCCTGAATGACGTAAGTGAGACCGACCCAAGTGCTGGGGTGGACAGCATTATGTTGGCGGGAGAGCCCAAAGCAGAGGGTGAACATTATAGCATGAACTGAATCATACAGACAAGAGGCATAACAGAATGGAGAACATAGGCTCACTTGTGTAAAGGAGCCAGCCTGTCCTCCTTAGTAGGCATTTGTGTCTTTCATGTCAGGGCCCGCAGAGTGTTCTCGGTTTGTGGATAATAATGCATTAGCCCTTGATGACGCCTTCAGTTCTGCTGTGCATTGTCACAACAGCATGTCTGCCGAGTGCTCCCCCTCCTCAGGAAGCTGGGCTTCATATAGCGCGCATCTCCTGTAGCCGCTTTTGAAGCCAAAGCGCTCCTGTCGTTTCAGGTGCTTTTCTCCAGGATGCATCCCTGCCCTCCCAGGCCGCCAAGTCCAGATTTCGATTTGCAGGCCTGTAGTCCTAAAATGGCCAGGCGGATTTAATTTCAGTGTGAGAAAGATTCCTTCTGCCCTCAGCTCTTCAGGGTCACAGTTCAGCCTGGAGTAAATAGTGACATCCTAGATAAAATCCTCCAAAAAGAGGAAGACCTACAGGAGAGGCTAATGCCAGCTAAATGGGGATGGTGTAACACGTGGGCAGCCTAGTGTGCCATCATTACCGTACCCTGACAGGATTTGTAAGTAAACTCTGGGAGAGGAGCTTTGCAGTTATTTAGCATGCTGAACTGCAGGTTTTCAAGGCTGCATTCGCACCCTGTGTGCTCTCTATAGAAACCTGGCTCAGTACTGTCAGTAATTGTGTTAATTTGTGCCTGGTGCCTACGTCCTTTTTAATATAATCGCAACAAGCTGTGGATTCTTTGCATTTTCAAAAATATATTCACTGAAAATTTTCCAAATGAGCTGTTATTTCACCAGCTCAGTGCAGTCATTTATTGGCCACCAAGGGAAAGGTGGTCTTCTTTCTGGGATGTAGCTCTCCTGTTTGTCTGAACTGGCAGTGTGCTATTGTGCTCTGCAAGTTACTCTGTTTTTTTTTCTTTTTCTTTTTTTTTGCTTAGTCAGCTGCAGTCCATTGATTAGATCTGTCTCCTTGTGATTCAGACTGCACTGCAGTAGTTTCCAGTGCTTTGCTGAAGATACTATATACATGTGCGAGTGATGGTCTGTCTATTGCAGAAGGAAAGCATTTTAGGCAGAATGGTACTTAGCCTGTTTAGATGAACATGGTCAGTATTGCAGGACAGGGTAACAAAGAAGATTTTAATTTTCTGACATTAGTTTTCCGTCTAAATCTATGCTTGCACTTTGGTGCAAACTGTTAAGAGCCTTTTGTTACTGCAGTGAAAAGCAGACTAGAAATGCACCTAGGTAAAGAAGAAATGGTATTTCCCAGAACTGGAGCAGATTTTCTTTCACTTGGAAAGAATGAACTGTAGAGAAAGACTGTGCATAGAATAGATTGTATCCTCCCTGAGACCTGAAATACGTAAATCCAAGCCCAGTGGGTTTGTGCTGCCCACCTTTCACCTGAGACCTATCATATGTAAAAGAGTTAGGTCAGACATCAATATTAGTGATTGTATTGTAGTAGCGTCAGTCAGACTCAGGGGGGACCCTAGTTTTTGCTAGGTACTGCGCAAGACACTCATAAAAGACACTGTCCCTGCCCTGAGAACTTCACAGTCTAAAGAAATGAAAACAGACAAAGGGCACAGGAAAGGGATGCAAAATCCAGGCACAATGCAGGGAGCGATGGGCACGGGATTTGGTAGTTTCAGGACTTTTTCAAAAAAAGTTTGTATTCATACTATAAAAGCGTAGGATTTTGTGGGGGAGTGGGTTGGTACTAGAAATGACGTGGAGGAGAAGAGGAGATTATTATTGTCTCATCTGTAACAAAGGTGAATAACTGGACACCTGGCAATTATAAAACTCTACCTCGGAGGGGACAAGTTAAAGCACATGAGTAAAGCAGTGTGGGGGAGTTGAATAGTGTACATACAGCTACAGCAGTAAGCCCAAACCGATGTAAATAAACATTGTATTCTCACAAAGGTTACGTTCATAACAAGATGCGTTTGGTTTGTACCCTGCTGCTGTCGGATACATCGCAGCTTCCATGTCACCATGAGTTTAAATGGTAGAATTGTGAATCATGCTGGAGAACTTGGAGGGTAAGCTAAATTGGGGCAGGAGTTGTCTTTTTGTTCTGTGTTTGTACAATGCCTAGAACAGAGGGGTCCTGGATGCTACTGCACCACACTACAACAACCTAAGTAGATTCATGACATTCACTTCCAGGTGATTTTATTGAATCAAATGCAATAATACCTCCCTGTGTCAAATTTGTCACAGAGCTTATTGAATTGTTTATTAGTGCTGATTTATAATGTAAGCCCATATCTGCAATCTTACACGCTTTTAAAACAGACAACACAATAATTCACAGTCTACGTACCATATAATGGACAGTGCAAACGAGCTGTCATGTTTGTCCTCGTTATGGTGAACCCTTACCAATCCCTTCTACGGCCACACTCTGACCTTCAACATACTCCCGTCCCAACCCCAGTGCAGAGCCCCGAGGCCACAAGTGTATGGCACTAGCCAGCCTGTAGTCACAAGGAGGGAGGAGATAGGGCCTGTGGCCCAGCGAGATGGTGGGGCCTGGAAGTGGCTCATGTGACCTGGTGAGGGGCAAGGCAGCAGCTGGCAGTGTGGAGGGGTTTTCAGCAGCGGGGGAGCAGAGCTGGGGTTTGGGTCGAGTGGGGAAGGGAGAGTAGATTTGTCTGTGGGAGCGGGAGGAGCCCCAGAGGGTTGATTTGGTCAATTTATTTTATTTCATTTGAGTGGGAGAATCAGAAACAGTTGCCTCAGGGAGGGCAGGACTGAAGCTCCCACCACAGCACTTTGGGCATCAGCCACCGCTGCTCTGCGTTTTATGCCTTGTGTTAGAAACGGCGAGTGAGGAGAAGCTGGTCTCGGGAGAGACCCCAGTCCCTCTGGCAGAGAGCTCATGGTGCTTGACAGGCAGTTCACAAATTATGGGTCCTTGTCCCAAAGGGCTGGCTATGTCAGTGAGCCCCCGCACAACCAGGGGAGACACTCCTGTCAGTGCTGGGGAGTGAGCATGGGGGCTGACAGCAGCAGCTGAGGAGGAGATGTGTGCATTGGGAGGGACGCAATATTGCTTTGATTTTTAATTCATTTCTATTTAATTTTTCTCCATTTTGTGTTTTTTTTTTATCATGGTTTTCTTTGGGTTTCTCTCTGTTTTACAGTTCTTTTGGGCTCTTCTTTTGAGGCTGTGTTTGATGCGTTGGCTTCCCATCCGCTGCTCGTAACCATCTCTGCCATGAGTTGTGAGTGAGCCATCACCATGCTTCTGGGTTTCATTTTGTTTTATGCTTTCGTTCTTGATGGAGTTCAGAATTAAGTCTGTTTTTGTTTTCCCTTCATGATATGTTTCTGTTTTTCAGCAGGATTGTGAGATCCACCTAATCTGATGCAGAAGCCCAAAGCTCTTGGGGTTTTGGCCCCAGGAGTGCTTGGGCACTCTGGGGGTTCCAGTCTCAGGGACCTGGTTGTCACTCTTGGGGGTCTGGTGTCAGGGGCAGGGCTTTTCCTCCTGGTTATTGTTGCATTTTGAGTCTGGTTTTCCGTATTCATTCCTTCCCAACTCCACATGAGGATAAAAGATGCTGCTGTCATCAAGGGTTGTACAAAACACTGCCGTTTAAAAGGGACATTGCTAAATCTCACGGGACAGAGAGTTTGTCTCTGATGGGGCCTTCAGCACAACCGCAGCGGAGACTAGGAGATCAGTGCCCCTCACCCCAGGTCACCAGGGCAGCCTGCCTGTCGCACGGATCGAAATTGGAAGTTCCGACTATTGAGTTTAAGTTGCTTTGTTTAGTTGAGCTTCACTTCCTGTCCCACCTTTTGCGGTAAGCCCTTACAACCAGGACCTATTGCCAACCACTGCCGGAGAGCTGTGGGACTCCTCGGTTCTCCAGGGGCCCTGTCCATGTTTCCCTGGAAATCCCTTCTGGGTTTCCATCCCGTGTACACACTTTGGAGGAGAAAAGTTCTCCTTGTTTAGTCTGAAGTGTAAATATCAGAATTTAGTAACATCTGCAAAAAGCTCCTGTCACAAGTGAAGAGAAGTCACCATTTCATAGAGGTCATTGGATAATCTGAGATCCCACTTCCAAGTCCTGTTAATTATTTTTCTCTAAAATAAAACTGTGCCCTGCCTTTTCCAGCAGATGACACCCCCACCTTGTATTCGCTACATTAAAACCTTATTTCCCTGCCTTGAGATTGGCTTTACAGATCTCTGCTCCTGGAGTTCCTTGTTGAATTGTAGCTGACCAGTACCTAAAGAAGTCAGATGTGAGGAGTGTCCATCACAGACCACCATAGCTTGGGGCATTTGTCTGGGATTGTAGCTTACATCCCTGTTCAATCCCTGGGGCCTTTATCAGTAAGAACCTCTCTCCAGGTGCTTCCCCTTGAATGTACTTTGGCAGAGGGTGTTGGGTGCACGCCATCTCCCCACCATGCAGCTTCAGTTTTGACTTCATTGACCCCAGATTTGGCTCAGGTAGGAACATCTTCCTCAGTGCCATCAGAGGAGCTGGAAAAGAGTTTCCTGGCACGGTCTGGCATTGCGAAAGGGCTGGAGATGCTCTACCAGGCCTGTGGACTTTGAGGTGGCTTCTCACCTCTACTAGAAGCAATACAGCTCAAGGGCTTAGCGCGGTGTCAGTGAATTCTGCGTGTACCTCGTCCACCTGGCTATTCTCAATGCACAGAGATGAACACCTATCCAATAGACTAGGATCATTCCCCTGTAGGGTGCGAATCTAATACAGTCCCCTAAAATAAAGCTCCTTATAAACAAAGCATACTTCACATGCTGTACATTTCCTCTGGGTGCTTTTTATTTTTATTGTTAAGGCTGCGAGTTTATCATGGAGGTCACAGATTCTGTGACTTTCCAGGACCTCCGTGACTTCTGCAACGGCCGATGTGGCTGGTTCCAGGGCTGCCCGAGCAGCTCAGGCACCCTCTGGGCCAGCCACATCAGCCACTGCTGGGGCAGTCTTGGGCCACCGTGCCTCCCCTCCCCCAGCAGCAGTAGGAGTTTGGGTGGGGGAGCTCTGGGCTGGGGGTTGGGGCGCAGGAGGGGGTGAGGGCTCTGGTCTGTGCTTGCTTAGGGGGGGCTCCCCTGAAGTGGCGACATGTCCCTCCCTCAGCTCCTAGGCAGAAGCTGCGTGCTGCCTCTGTCCACAGGCACTGCCCCTATAGCTCCCATTGGCCACAGTTCCCGGCCAATGGGAGCTGGGGAGCCGGCGCTCGGGGCAGAGGCAGCGCGCGGGGCCATCTGGCCACGCCTCCACCTAGAATCTGAGGGAGGGACACATATTGATGCTTCTGGGGAGCCATGCGGAGCCAGGTTAGGGTAGGGAGCCTGCCAGCCCCGCCAAACTCCCCCAGCACCTGTGGGGGTCCTGGGCCGCCCGCCGCCACGTGCACCTCCTCAGCACAAATGGGTGTCCCGGGCTGCTCCCCCTAGAGCAGGGATTCTCAAACTGGGGGCTGGGACCCCTGAGGGAGTTGTGAGGTTATTACATGGGGGGTCGCGAGCTGTCAGCCTCCACCCCAAAGCCCGCTTGCCTCCAGCATTTATAATGGTCTTAAATATATTAAACAGTGTGTTTAATTTATTAGGGGGGTCACACTCAGAGACTTGCTGTGTGAAAGGGGTTGCCAGGAAAAAAGTTTGAGACCCACTGCCCTAGAGCACCCGAGGCACCCCTGGGCTGCCCCTCCCCCAAGATTTAGTCAGGCTTGTATAATACAAGTCATGAACAGGTTATGGGCCGTGAATTTTTGTTTACTGCCCATGACCTGTCCATGACTTTTACTAAAAATACCCGTGACTAAAATCTAGTCTTATTTATTGTCTGTACTCTGGCAGTTGTCCCCAATGTGCTAGGCATGTCTACACAAGGAGAAAAACACATCCTTTGACCTGAATAACAGAATGTATAGAAATCCTAAAGTTTACAAAATGAATCAAATATTTATAATTTAAATCAGATTTTTATTTACCATTTGCTAGTTCTTTACTGTCTTCTCATTTGATAGTTTTAAATGGCTGAAGTGGATATTTTGTGCTTTTGTCTTCAATTAGAATTTCCTAATTGTTTGTAGCATTTCAGATTTTACATGGAATTTTTTTCTACTAAGAAATTTCACACTTAAAAAAATGCACACTTAAAAAAAGTGACGCCCTAGGGCTTTTTTAACATCTTTTGTATCTGAAACACAAAACTGATAAGCAAATAGCCTGTGGTATTTTTGCAAGCACCACCTTCTGATCCCTCGAATATCCACAAGTCAAAAAAAACGAAAGGCTTTGACTAGACCATATTCTTCATTCAGGAAATGTCCATCAGTTGCAAACCCTGAAGGAAGTGTTTCAAGAGGAGAAAACCATGTGTTTTCATAACCTGTCTGGAGAGCACATGTATCCTGAGTACAGATGGGAGGTGTGACATTCATAGCAAACCTATTGTATATGGGACAGCAACTACTGAGGGAGGGACTTTTTGTGTGTGACAAGCTAGACATCTCCAGTTACTCCTTTTCTTCCAGACATCTGACCACAATTGCTAGTGATACAATCAAAATATGTGAGAGAACACTAAGTGCCAGGTCACTGATTTTGTGATAGACAATGCAGCCAATGAGGCTAAGAGGAGAAGGGGAGCCTTGCAAGAAAAAGATGACCTTGGTGAGTAAAGTCTGGCTGTTCTGCACATACTGTACAATTCCTGCTAGAAGACTTGGAAGGAAAGACTGGCAAGGACTATGGTATTGAAGGCCAGTCTGATCCTGCGATGTGATGCGTGAGTCTGGATCCCTGTACCAGTGTGGAGCTCCATTGACTTCTGTAGGGCTCAGGGGGTTAGCCATGTGGATTCAGTTGCAGGAGCAGGGGCTGTGTGATGAGTTCTTGCCCAATAACCACTTTCCAAAGACAAGCATGGAGATCGCCATGTATTTGTGATGCCTCGAGAAGAAAAGTGGAATCTGCATTTGCAGATTGCCTAGAAGCTTGTTTCAGAATGGCCCAAATTAATGAAAATCTGTGAAGAGCAGAGACATGATATAGACTCTGTTTCTCAGAAAGTAACAAATATTGGCCTGAAGAGGTTTGCTGAGAAATTGCTCCAGATATTGAAGGCAGCATTGTTGGGACTTGATTCTGAACAGATTCAACAAATTCAGCTATAGCTGATGAAGTGTGAAAGAAGACAGAAAAATATCTTGTGCTGAACTGCAATGAGATAACTGCAGAATGCATATTCGGAAAGCATTATGACTTGTAAAGCATGAAAGCACAGGTTTAACACCATATCACTTTCCAGCTTATGAAATATTCCCGTGTGTGCCAGCTTCCACTCACAATTTAGGAATCAACACTTGCTCTTGAATACGTAGAAGAGGCTTATGCTGGTAGTTGAGTTCCAGCTACAGTAATTCAACCGCAGGCCAAATCTACATTTCAGGAAGTCATGTTCTCCAATGAAGTACTGAAAAATGTAACAGCCGCTCACTGGTGGAGGTCTCAAGTAAATTCTCTGGGAGGAACAAGGCTGGATCATGAAAGCAGCATCACAGCTGTTAATTGCTACAGCTTCTTTTGTTGGTGCGGAATGAGTATTTTCATCACTCGGGCTGGTGTGCTCCAGGATTACAAACCTCAGGGAACAGGTGATGCATCCATGTTGGTTTTCCTTCTCAAGCATTTTAATTCTGAAAGCCTTGAAATCACCCTCAGTGAATTGGAATAATGGGACTCAGGTGCATAATAGACTTGTGACTTTTGATCATGGATTTTAGTTATGGTTTCAAATGCCGCATTATACATTCAGTCTGGATAAATCAATAACACAGAATTTGCGAGAATAGATGTATAAAAAAATTCACCGTTTTGAACTTTGATAATGTATTGAAAAGCTAGGCAGATATTCAGTGTTAACACTGAAGTAAATTTGTGGTGAGAAAAATACAAATAGGCATTAAGAGAATATTTTAATATAAAAATACAATCTTAGGTCCTGATTCTGCAAGTACTTATACATATGCATAACTTTAAACATAGGAGCAAAGAGTCCTGTGGCACCTTATAGACTAACAGACGTATTAGAGCATAAGCTTTCGTGGGTGAATACCCACTTTGTCGGATGCATGTAGTGGAAATTTCCAGAGGCAGATATAAATATGCAAGCTTTCATGTATGAACTCCACTGAACTGCCCGTCAGCCAGTCCATCCCTGAGCCTTGAGGACTCACACGTTCTTCCCCTGCTTCAGGCCCAACTCTCACAGCTCTGCAATTCTAGCCCCTCTCCAGGCTAGCCAGGAGGACTGAATAGAATCCTCTTCAGACCAGTCAGCACTGAAGGGAAGTTCGTATCGAGGTATGCAACTGAGTCCTCAGGGCCGACTGCTGCCTCCCAAGTGATGAGAGAATTGAACTGGCATCTCCTTGCACTGCGCTGCTAAGTGCTCCGACCTCTAAGCACCTGGGCCTGTCTGGAGTTTTTAGGGAGGGATTTTCAAAAGTGCTTGCCTTGGGCTGAACTCTGAGCCCATTTGGGCCATTGCCAACATCCCCCGGTCTAACTCGGCCTCTTGAAAATCTCACCCGTACCCATTATCTTTTTTACATCTGTGAAGCTCCCCATAATCACTTGCCATGTTTCATTATTCTACATAGAATTAGTTCAGAATGATCACGTCTTCCACAGGTGAAATTGTGCAGACATGAGAGATCTCTGGAAGCAGCACTTTCAGCCCCGTCAGCAGTGGGAATAACCTCCTGTGATGGATGCAAGGAGCAGTGCTGACTTGGTCTCAAGACCACTGTATCCATCTTCTGGGGTGGGGAAGGGTACTTGAGGGGTGAGAGTAAAGAAAGGGAGAACAAAGGCTCCAAGGGGGACTCAGAGGAGCCTTGGAAAATAGGTGAACACTAGAAGGTTTTCCACTTGTTAACTCTTAGCATGTAGCTTCCATGTTGGTGCCTGTTCAGAGGTAGGGGAGAGGTTTTGACAGCACCTGCCTTGGGAACTGGGAAGTTCTTAGACACCATGGAGATGGGAACTATACAAGTCCCTGGAGGGGTGAAATGAGCAGTTTGAGCACTGGAAGCAGGGCAGGACTGAGATATTAGAGATGAGTGTGACCTCGTGGGTCCAGTGCAGTCCATCGTGTGGCGGCCAGAGCAGGATGCTCTAGTGCGTGACCCCATCACGTGTTCCAGTGGGGCCTGCTTGTCTTCAGGAGATGGAGGAATCGGGCAGCTGGCAGGTAGCATTGGGTGGGGTCTAAGAGGGGTTTGCAGGAGGGTTGTGCATGGGAGGGGGGATTGGAGGGGATCCTGCAGGGAGGTAACATGCCGGATCAGCACCTGCATCTATCCAGCGGCAGTATCAGAATAGCAAACCACTGGGCTGGCCCTCAGGCGCTGCCTTGGATTTAGCTTACCCACACTGCCCCATTATCAGTTTGTACTCAAAGGAAGGATTGCTTTTGGGCTCCTGCACTTGCTTTCTGCTCAAACTAAAATTTGGTTATGAAGGTACAAACCTGGGTGATGCTGACAGCTTTGCTGCCCGGAGCGACTTTACTGATCACTGTCCCCTTAGCGCAGAAGGAGTTTTTCAGGGAAATGTAGGACTAAGGCACATGTTGTCTGTTTATATGGCCACTTGATCACAGGGAAGGGCATTAAGAAGAGATCTGCAGCTTTCAGGTTTGTATGGCCCCAGGGTAGAGCTGGGAAGTCTTTAGGAATTTGCTGCACTCTGGCTTCTCCAACGCCCTGCTTTGTTTCTGAGATTATTTATTGTCTCCCATCAGCCTCGCAATGTTGCTGGGTTTCGGGGAACAGTCCGCTATGCTTCCGTGAATGCACACAAAAACCGAGTGAGTATCTCCATTTCTTAGGGGTTAAAAGAGAAGGGTTTTTTCCACCCCTGCAGCCACGAAGGGTATGTCTACACTACAATAAAAGATCAGTGGCATGGTCATGGCTGGCTCGAGGCAGCTGACTCTGGTTGTGGGGCTCAAAATTGCAGTGCAGACATTTGGCTCAGGCTGGAGTACAGACTTTGAAACCCCACGAGGGGGGTGTATGGCAGAGCTCGGACTCCAGCTCGAGCCCGACTGTCTACACAGCAATTTTTAGCCCTGCATCACGAACCTGAGTCAACTGGCCTGGGCTCTGAGACTCGATGCTGTGGGCTTTTTATTGCCATGTAGACACAGAGTAGCTCTGTAGCTGCGGGAGGGGTCCGCTGATGTGAGTTGCTTGTTGCCTACAGCAAGCTGATGTGTCAAATAACTCCAGTGGAGGTGGAAGGCTATTGATTGTATGTCTAAAAATATGAGCTAGTCATTGGCTTTTCTCTCATCGCCTGTCTAATATTTGGCAGTTACCATATTTGCTGCTGCTATTAAGAAAAAATAAAATACAAGAGAAACAGAAAGCCATGTCCCTGTGTGGCTCCTTGCCGTGGGCCCACCACCCCAGGGCCCTAGCAGCATGCTGGCCGTGGGAAGGCTGTGGCTCATGGCAGCCTAGCCCTGGTGACATGGGTAACTCAGAACAAATCCTAGTTTTTTTTCCTCCGAAGAGGGATGTTACTTCTGCAAAATATTTGGCCTGTTTTGCCCCAGTCTCCCCAGATGTCTGGCCTTCCCCCTCTCATCTAATATTTGTAAATATGTAAGCAGTATTTCCTGTCTGTATGGTAAAGTTCTTCTGATGCTTAGATTATGGAACTAAAGTTCCTGCCAGAAGAAAAGGTTTTATGAGCTCTGACCCTTCACTCCCCTCTGCCCAATCTCATCCTTCCCTCCAGCCTTTTTGCATCCCAAGTGATGTGGCTTTTAGGAGGTGATTTGGAAATGCATGTCACTTTTAATCTTCACTGGGCTTCCCAGACAGCTAATTAGCCCCTACTGGTCGCCCTAAAAATAGGCAGATCAGTGTTATCCTCTCTTACAAATGAGGATGCTGACACCCGAGAGGCTAAGTGGCTAGCTCAAGGTCACATAAAAAGTCAGTGTCAGAAATGGGATTAGTAATCAGGCTTCTAGGCCAGGAGGTGCATCGTGTTTTGCAGATCCCCAGCAAATGGCCTGCAGATGGCTGATGGTCGAGAGGCCCCAGTTTGGGAACTCCTGCACTAGAGCACGCTTCCCTCCAGACCTTTATTTCTAGATCCACTGCTAGTTTATATTGTGCGTGATGAGTAAGGCTAAGATTCAGTCATGGGTATTTTTAGTAAAAGTCATGGACAGGTCATGGGCAATAAACAAAAATTCACGGCCCGTGACCTGTTCATGACTTTTACTATAAATACCCATGACTGAATCTTAGCTGCTCCGGGGGCCCTCCGGGAGCCAAACGGTGATCCCTGCTCTAGCGGTGGGGGCTGACTACCCCCGGCCACCAGCTGCTCCAAGGTCCCCTGAGCCACTGCTCCGATGGCTTCCAGAATGGCCCCCGGGACTGCTGCTCCGGGGCTGCCCCTGGAATCGCTGCTGCTCTGGCGGCCCCCAGGGCCAGCCACATTGGCCACTGCTTGGGCGGTCCCAGGGCCAGCTGCCTGGTGCCACCCAAGCAACTGCCGGTGCAGCTGGCTCTGGGCCCATCCCAGTGGCTGGCTCTGGGGCCACCCCAGCAACAGCCGGTGCCAGCTTCTGGGGCGGCCCTTGGGTCAGCCGCACCGGCCACTGTACTTGCAGCCATAATGATGAGAAGTGCTTCTAATGGTGGCCATTTTCAGCCCCCGGTGCTGAAAGCAGTGGGTAGGGACTTCTTTAGACAGTGAAATCTCCTTAGTGGTTAACATTTGAGTTCCCATCAAACACGGTATATTGATCCCCCTGGATTATAGTTATCCTCTAGGGAATTCTCCTCTCAATGCTTATTACAGCTGGCACTGGCTGTGCTGGCTGTAGCTAAGTTTGCCTGACACATTCTATTACAAGATCCTGGTTCCAGTTATTTGTGCCTTTGCCAGACTAACTGTTTGGGCTGAAATTTTCCATGGCTGCCTCAGTTTGAGCTTTGGAGCAGGGACTTGAAATTTGGCAGAGCGGGCCTCCTGGGTGTAAGAAATGTGCCCTTTGCCATCCCTGTGCCGATCTGTCTAAATCTGGGCTCGTTCAGGATGACTTGGTCCCAGGATGGCTGGTGCTCTGGGGGTGCATTAGGGCTGTGTTTGTCAGACCACTGTCCCACGTGTTGCAGAAGTTTGAAAGTGTGTGGTAAGTGGAGCAGTTGAATGCCACGCTGGACTTTCTCCCTGTTTTCTGGGTACACGCCTAGGGTCAGATTTACACGAGCGCTGAGCACTCTCAGCTGAAGTCATTGGGAGCAGTGCTTGAATATATAAAGTACTGTGCAATGCAAAATACTCAGACCAATCAGCCCTAGGCATCTCATACTGGGCACTCAAAATTAATGGGCACATTTGACAATTTTGGCTTTAAACCCCATGCCTCAGTTCCCCCTCTGTAAAATGAGTATAATCCTGCCTCACCTTCAGGGAGATGTGAAGATAAATTCATTAACCATTTGGGAAGCGCTTAGTTACTGTAGTAATGAGTGTCGCAGACAAGCCCCTGAGAGAATTAATTCTGCATTCAGAGCAAGGTTTGAATAGTGTGGGGTGAACAAGGGTGGGATCCACACACTGAAGAATGGGGGAAAAAGAAGTATTGAACAGCTCCCCATGCAGTGAGCATCATCCATTCTGTTCACTGCCTGATGCAGGGTCCTGTGGAAAAAATAGTCTATGATTGTGTAATTACATGCATACGCATAAGGGGTACACAAGTTAAGCTTGCATGGACAACCTTATTCCCTGAGGTCTGGGCGCTTGACTGTACAACCTGAATAATAGTTACCCTAGTTTCTGGAAGTGTCCTGAGAATGGAAGTGACACGTTCCCAGGGTGGTGTTCACTCCGCTTGACACGCCGTGGTGTCTCCCACACAGCAGAAAAGATGCTGTTTGGCTGTTAGGGCTTGGAGCCTCGTATTTGCTTTACTTTGTCTTCCTTTTCTCCAGGAGATGGGTCGACATGATGACCTGTGGTCCCTCTTTTACATGTTAGTGGAGTTTGCAGTTGGTCAGCTGCCATGGCGCAAGATCAAAGATAAGGTAGGAAACATAGTGACTAAGGTGTAGTGGGTGACGGGGGTAAACTCTGTCCAGCAGCTGTTCCACTCCCCTTTCCTGCACCTCAGCACAGATCAGAGGCTGTTTTCCAGGGCTTTTCAGAAAGCAGTAGGCAGAGTCAAGCCCCTGGGCTGTTGCACTGAAACCTTGGGTCTAGGTGTCAGGAAGAACTTTCCGCCTGTCTCCAAGAGAGCACACCCCCCACAGCTACTGAGTAAACGAACATTTACATTGAATGCACACTCCACCTCACTGCAGCAATGTTTGGAATACTCTTAAATCCTGTTCAAACCTAGGCTGCTAACTAGTAAATCTACCAGTGTATTCCCACAGCGCCTCTTGCCGCTTCCCTAGCTACGTGCGTGCGTGGGATGAAAGCTGCCTTGTAATATCAGCATCGCCAGTTCGGCTGTACTTTAGTGCACACAAAAATACTTCCTTCCCCCCTTCTGATCTCCTGTCAGAGATGATTTTCTCAGTCTGTAACGTGGCCTAAAATGCAGTGTGTGTCACCTGGATTGCTTCCGCGCTGGAAATGAATGGTGCTGTCTCAGCTTGTCTGCCTTCAGCGACCACCTCAGCCCTGTCTGCTGGCCCATTGTGTCTGTCCTGTGCTGATGAACTGACTGGTTCCTTCCTGCCAGCCAGCTTCCCAGGAAGCTCTAAATGGGAGCGTTGGTCAGCAAGTCAGATTGAGTCCACGGGAGTAAAACAGACCATCCAGGTGTTCCTGAAAGATCCCCCTGGGGGAGGGAAGAGCCAGAGAGCAGCTGCCCCTACTTTCAGGAGTCTCCACTGAAGGGGCAGCTCCCAAGAGGTGTCCAAGCTTCCCTGCATCAGCAGATCAGCCTCACTTTGCTAGGGAGTGTGTGTAAGCCAGACCCTGAGGGCCCCCTGCAGATGGGCTACTGCTGAGGGGTTAGGAGGGTGCAGCCAGGAGAGTGATGGTGGGATCTGGTGTATTTCCCTTTCTACAGGAGCAAGTTGGCATGATCAAAGAGAAGTATGAACATCGAATGCTGCTAAAACACATGCCATCTGAATTCCACCTCTTCCTGGATCACATTGCGAACCTGGACTACTTCACCAAGCCCGATTATCAGGTAAGAGACTGGCCTTGTGGAGGGCCTGGTGCATGTCATTGGAGAGGGATGCTTTGATTTCACAGGTGGAGAGGCCATTCCTGCGAAGCCAGAGAGAGGCCGGGCCATAGGGTGGTTTGTCAGTTCCAAGTTCTTTCCTCTCTCCCCCTCACCCCACCCCATCAAACAAAAAGCCCCGACCTCTGATGCAGACAGACCCATCGCTATGAATCTTGGTGGCGTGAGAGTTGTTTGAACTTTCTCAGCAGTCTTTTAAAGGCAATTAAAACATCCCTTCTACATGGCATAGTTAGAGTCGGGCCCATAGGGTGCATAATCACCCTGGAAATCACCCTCTTGGAAAATCCAGGTTATGTTCCTCAAGCAGCTGTGTCTGAGCTAAGCATGTTCACATGTCTTCTGCCAGTAGCTGGCTACTCTGCATATGCGTGTCTTCCTTCCGAGTCCCATGGGCCCGGCCTGCAGAATGAGCCCCACTGCACAATCCTGCCAGGCAGTTATGCACACATCTGGTCTGCAGGAGAGCTGAACTCCAGGTTCTAGAGATGCAGCAGCA
Source organism: Eretmochelys imbricata (assembly GCF_965152235.1). Lineage (NCBI taxonomy): Eukaryota > Metazoa > Chordata > Testudines > Cheloniidae > Eretmochelys > Eretmochelys imbricata. Next base: position 208,166,354 of record NC_135574.1, on the reverse strand, counting down.
AACCAGCTGCATGGTTTAATTTAAAACGTGCACCCTTTCTTTTTGTAGCTTTTAAGACGTTTTAGGCAGCCGGTGGGGACAGGGACAGCTTTGGGAAGCAATGTCTGATGCTCTCTCTGTAACATTTATTTCCTGTTCTTGGCACCATTCTTAGAAAGTAAGGGAAAACTAATCTGTCGTTTAGGCCTTGGCTACATTGGAAAGTTGTACCAGTTTAACTTAAATCATTTTTGAAGCTTATTTAATTAAACCAAAACAAACCCCTCGGTTTAGCTTAATCCTGTTCCCAACCAGCTTAACCTAAACCAGAAAAGGCCACTCGTTATGGAAATGAGTGCAGCCACACAGGGGATTGCACCAATTTAACTAAATTGGTTTAAATTCAGGTTAAATTGGTGCATGTGGACAGGGCCTTGTTGAAGTTTCCCAGATAGTGGCAGAGTGCAGGAGGCACCCTCTGTTAAGAGACTTGTCCGTCAGAAGTAATTTAGCAATGAGAAGTCCTGGTAACCTGAAATGGTTTGCAGATTTCCACAGAGCTTGTGATTATAGCTGCTTGAAAACCAAGAGTGGTTTCGTGGCACAGCTAGTCCTAAACCTCCAATTATATGAGTTCAGCGCAGCTATGCTTCTATCAGAAAAAAGAGAGGAAAGAAAGTGAGGAGAAGCTGTAGCCTGCTAGCATGGTGGAACAGGAGCCATAGAAAAGTCACATGCTGCATCAATAACACATACTGATGACAGCATTATGGCACAGCTCAGGAGTCCAGCTGTGAGAGAGGTGGTTAGAGTCTCCGTAGCAAAGCTACGCAGAACTGGGGGAGATGCTCCAGGATGTGAAGGTTTCCTAAGTGACCGATGCAAGGGCATGGACTGGTGGACTGCAGAGATCCTTTCTAACGCCGCTCTCCGTGACCTGGCACTTGTCCAGCTCCTCAGTCTGGCCGTTTTTAATGCTTCCTACGTACAGCCCCTTCCATGTTCCGTCTTCATCAGAACTTTGTTCTGTCGATATTTACAAAGCACCTACCACCGACGTGCCGAGTGAGCTACCAGACTCGCGTCTGTGCTGCCTGCTTGCACGCTGCTTTCAGTCACGAAGAGTGCTCCGTTCTGTGGCAGAAGCTGCAGAGGAATATTGCTAACGTGGCACTTCACCCCCATGTCCTCTTGGACCTATTGGCTTGTGTCAAGAAGGTCCCAGTAGGAGCTCCTCTCCGGTTAAGGTGAATTCGCATGCAATAAGCAATATGTATTCAGCTCTGCCCTCCCCTCCAGAGATGGGGATGCTAAATCCCTGAACTCCAACGGTGCAAAACCTCACCAACTTGACCCTGCCCCTCTGGTCCCTACCCTCAGGTGTCCCCTGGGGGACTGGCAGGACCTTAGCCCTCCCTCAGCCTCGCTGCTTCTCACAGAACACCCAGGGCAACAACAAGCCCTGCATAGAGCGCAGCAAGGGGTCGGTGGGCTGTGTGGACGGAGTGCAGAGCTGAGCTGTGCTGGGCACAGAGAGGGTGGCAGGTCTGTTTAGGGGTACTGTGATGTCCCCAGTTGCTATTTCCATCCCCACAGGGGCAGGGTTAAGGGGGTGTGGTTGGTGCTGGCAGACCCAGGGATTGAACCAAGTCCTCATCCAGAGTGTTAATCGCAGTCCATCCTGGTGCTCTGGCAGCGGGTGGGCTCCCCACACTGACCACAGACTGCTGAGCGTCCCCAGCCGCTGTAGTGTAATTGACTCACCCAGCACCAGGTGAGCAGGCTGCGGCAGAGCCCAGACCAAACCCCAGGTGTCCAGGCCTCCGTCCATTGCCTTACAGAGACCATCCTTCCCCCTCCTGCAGCTACTGTCTCACTCCCTGCGCTGAGCTGCCATCATGGGTGACTTCTTGCTAGGGCAATTCAGCATTGTGTCTCACCTGCTGTGGGCAGCAGAGTCAGCGACGTGCATTCAGCCCCCTTACTTCCATAGGCAGGGCAGCTGAGTGACTGCGCCTTGGGCTGCTGTATGGGAGACCTGGGCTCTCGGCCCAGCTCTGCCAGCAAGCACGTTTTCTTTTCGATGAGCTGAAAATGAGGGATTTTCCCCCTTGGAGGGTAGGGCTGAAGGTCTTGGTTAATATTAAGCGTACAGCAGTACTAACACCAGTCAGCGGAAGAGAAGACTTGCACTCATATCTGTCTAGCTCCTAGGCCAGGTCACTTTCCCCTAGGTGACTGGATAGGTTGTATGGCAGGGCTCTCTCTCAAGAGTCTGTACTCCGTGCTGGTGTTCCATGCATTGCTCCTCCGCAGCCCGCCATACCACTCCAGAGAATCACCTACAAAGTCCAGGAACTTTGGAATGATCAAGTTCTGGAGCTGGTTCTTGCTGCTAGGCACTAGATCTCAGCTGGGGCATCCCCACGATATTAGTTTTATATGGGTCTTACTCATTATTTTCCCCTATCTCCACTCAAAAAAGCATTATAAAAAGTTACAATTTGTAAAAAGGTCATGTTTGTCAGAGCTGTGTCTCATGAGATACTTTACCAAATGACCCCATATGTGCCCCATAAACTCCACCTGGGGCCCTAACTGGGCATTCCCATTTCCAGGCTGATCTGAGAGGGGACGTGGCTTTTAGAACAGGCTGAAAGTACAGCTTTCACGAGATAGGCTGATAGAACCTTAGCTACGGTGCAGCTATGCGAAGCCCTGTGATATGGGAGAAAGAGGTATCCACTGGAGCTGGTCAGAAGATTTTCATCAACAGTTTTCTGGCAGAAAATGTTTGACAAATGCAGAATTTTTAATAAAATCATTTCCTCTGTGTGTGGGGGAGGGAAGGTGGGCGAGAGAAATAAAAAAAATAGTTTCCAAAAGACAATTCCAAAACACATTTCAAAATGTCAGAAATCCCCATGAAATGGAAATTGTGAGTTTGGACAAGCTCCGTGCTTCAGGCATTCTTTAAGGCAGCTGTCAGCTGTTACAGATCCTCTACCTCCCTCCTTGTTGCTACGTTTATTCTTCTAGCTGATCATGTCGGTGTTTGAGAACAGCATGAAGGAACGAGGCATTACTGAGAATGAGGCCTTCGACTGGGAAAAAGCTGGAACGGACATTTTATTGTCTACAAGCACCTCCACACCACCACAGCAGAACACCAGGCAGACAGCAGCCATGTTTGGGTGAGTGTTATGGTCACACCTGTCACGCTGTCAGCAGGTGCTGGGCCAAGGGAGAGTCACTGGAAGGAACACTGGCCGTGATTGCCCTGGACAATAGGATTAGGTACAGAAGTGTTGTTCATTTCGCTGTAGAGATGAAGTGTGTGTAATACGGTGTGCCTAAGTCACCGGATCGCACCTGGATCCTGAGCATTTGTCTTCTTGTTGTCACTTTGTATGTTCTACTGGGAACGTTCCCCTGCTTACGCTTTTACATCAGGAGGGTGCTGCACATGACGTGGTGCACGGTCCCTGGTGCTCGCCGGTGGGGTCCACGCGGCAGTGCGCGTTACACGGTCCCTGGTGCTCGCCGGTGGGGTCCGTGACCCTGGGACAAAGAGCTATTTAGATATTTAAAAATGGCCTGGGAAAAACTCCTCTGACAGGAGATTGAAAAGATTGGGATTGCCTGTTTTAGCGAGGTGGTGAATCAGAGGGGCTGTGACAACAGTCGACAGAGCAACGAAGGGCTCAGAAAAGGGAGAGTGTGACGTTCTCTTCTCCCTGCCTCACAGCGTTAGGATAGGGGACAGTCAGTGAAATTGAAAGGTGGCAAATTCATGATGGATAAAAGGAAATGGTTTTTCACAGGATGTGTGATTAACCTCGAACTCCTCCTCACAGGAAGTCGCAGAGGCTGGAAGATTGTCAGATGATGAAAGAGAATCCAATCTCTTTCATCATCTGGGTGGCAAGAGTATCTAGCGTTCTAACAGCGAGTGCTAACACGTTCTGGCAGGGATATTAAATCTTGTATTCCAGGGTTTAAACCAATCTCTACCTGTTAGAGATCAGGATAAAACCTAATGTGAGGGTAGATTAACCCACATCTGCCTCCTCAGGATTCCTTCGCCTTCTGCTGGATCATCGGTAGCGACCCACGTCCAAGATAGGAGACTGGAGTAGGGGACCCTGAGTCGGTCCTGTCTGACACTTGCGTGGAATAGACACATGCGGGTGGGATGTTTAGAATCTTCTGAGTGGTTTAGCAGCACAATCCAAGGGGAGGCAACTGGAATTTTCTCTGAAGTCGCCTAGGTGCTTGTGAGAGTCCTGGCATAAATGGATGATGAGCACATGCTCTTTCCCAGTGGGTAGGACAACATGGGTAAAGTTTATGGAGCCCTGTCGGCTTAGGGCTAGGTGGACTCTTCCCCTACAGCCGGCTGTTCCCTAATTGTCCAGCACCTTCTCTGAAGCAGGGGTTGTCAGCCTGAAGGTCTGTGAGACGCCCTTCCTTTGTTTGTGGCTAGAGGGGAAGAGGTTTGTGAACTTGTTGGGGCATGGGCTGCTGGCCTGGGAAAGGTTGCGACCCCTGATGCAGTTAGCCTAGCAGCTCCTACATATGGCGGGGGTGCTGAGGCAGGTCCATGGTGCAGGATATATAAGGATCCTGGTTCTCTATGTGATCAGTATTGTTGTCCTGTCTTGATGTCCCCCTTAGGGTGGTTAACGTCACTCCCGTTCCTGGGGATTTGCTGCGTGAGAACACTGAAGATGTCCTGCAGGGTGAACACTTGAGCGACCAAGAGAATGCTCCTCCGATCCTGCCAGGCCGGCCAGTGGAAGGGCTGGGCCAGCCTCCTAACATTGCCTTCAACGAGACCGAGGTTTGGGAAGAGACAGACGTGAACCGCAACAAACTCAGGATCAGCATCAGCAAAGTAAGGAACCTTCCTCTTGTCTGGCAGTGAGGTGTGCGTGCCCAACTCAGGCCGTAGATTTAAAACCAGAAGGGACCATTTTGACCATCTAGTCTGACCTCCTGTATAACACAGGCCAGAGAACCTCACCCAGTGTCTGCTGCGCTGAGGGAATTCTTTCTCCTTGCTACAGGAGTGATGCTGTCCAGCTCAAAAACTTGTGGTTGAGCTAATGTGTGTCTTTGAGCCATCCCAGCTCAATATAAGGACTCTAAGCTTTGGAAAATTTGCCCCATCCCTTGGGAAGCTGCTTTAGTATGAGACATCTTCTTCGTATGTAGGTACTTATAAACCAAGATCAAATAATCTCTTTATCTTCTCTTGGATAAGGTACAAGGCTTGGGCTCCATAAGTTTCTCACTGCTAGGCAGGTTTTCCACACCTCAAACCTTCCTTGTAGCTTCTCTCTGAATTGCACTTCGAATTTTTCAGCATCCCTTTTGATATGTAGAAACCGGAAATGGGCACCGTTTCTGGCAATGGTCTCACCAGTGACTACTTATACAGAGGTAATATTGCCTCCCTACTTGCACCCAATATTTCTTCATGTTAGCCTTATGCCACAGCATTGCACTGGGAAGTCATGTCCACTTGGTTTTCCCCAGGATCCCAAAGACCTTTAATCACTGCTTCCCCAGACAGAGCCCCTATCCAATACATGTGACCTGCATTCACTGCTTCTAGATGAATGACCTCAAATTTGGTTGTTTAAAAACACTTATTACTTGATAGCTGCCATCTCATAGATTCATAGATATTAAGGTCAGAAGGGACCATTATGATCATCTAGTCCAACCTCCTGCACCATGCAGGTCACAGAATCTCACCCACCCACTCCTGCGATAAACCTCTCACCTATGTCTGAGCTATTGAAGTCCTCAAATCATGGTTTAAAGACTTCAAGAAGCAGAGAATCCTCCAGCAAGTGATCCGTGCCCCATGCACAGAGGAAGGTGAAAAACCTCCATGGCCTTTTCCCATCTGCCCTGGAGGAAAATTCCTTCCCAATCCCAAATATGGCGATCAGCTAAACCTTGAGCATATGGGCAAGATTCACCAGCCAGATACCCAGGAAAGAATTCTCTGTAGTAACTCAGATCCCACCCCATCTCATCAAGTGGTCCAGATCACTTTGTGTCAGTGACCTGTTCCCATCATGATTTACCAACCCACCAATCTTTCGTCATCTGTTCATCACCAAGGTTTTTATATTTTCTTCCAGATCATTAATAAAAATGCCAAATATTTTTGGATCAAGGACCAAGAACTGCAGGACCCCACTAGAAACACTCTCATTGGATGATGATTCCACATTAAGAGTTAGGTTTGAGACCTGTCAGCCAGTTTGAAACCCATTTCACATGTGCCACACTGATTTTTAGTGCTAATTTTTTAATCGGAGCGTCATGTGGTACTAAGTCCAAGTGTATAACATCAAAATGGTTATCTTTATCAACTGGACTTGTGATCTTGTCAAAGAATGATATCAAGTTCATTTGACAAGTCCTATTTTCCATGAAGGCCTGTTGATTGACATGGACTATATTCCCATCCTTTAGGTCTTTGTGGATTGAGACTTATATCAACCTTTTCATGGCTCTGACTGGAATCTGTGGCAGGCTAACCACCCTGTCGCTACCCGGGTCATTCCGTGCATGCCTTTTATATATTGGCATGGCATTAGCATTCTTCCAGGCCTCTGGAGCTACTTAGTATTCCAGGATTTATTAAAAATTAACATCACTAGTCTGGAGAGCGTCACAGCCAACTCATTTTAGACTCTTGGATGCAAGTATTGTGGGCTGGCATGTTTCCTTTAGAGACTGGTGTGTAGCAGAGACAGGATCATACACTAGAATGGGGAAGCTTTGTTTCCATCCTGTCTTACCTTCTTACTTCCATATTGTGGAAACCATATTCCACAAAAATCGGTAAGTCCTAGTTCTAAAAGTCACCTCAGCTTTTTCTGTTCTTGAGAGCCACCAAATATACTGCAGCTTTTCCTTCAGGCCTGAGATACCCCTTAGAGACCCTGGCACAGAAAATCCACTTGTGGTTTTCCTTGCGGGTGCTCATTTTGGCTCATGCAGGAGTTATGTCATATTGTTAGTATTGGAGCAAGTGCTGCCAGTCTCGTTTCCCTCTCTGGTCTGCTCCAGTTGGCAGCCGTAGGCATTCCTTCCCAATGGTTTCTTTTACTCACCATTCTCTGCATTCCCCCTGGATGGTACATACAAGGTACTGGGCCTGGGAAACTCGGCTTCCCCGTCATGCCAGTCTGGTTTCCTTCAGAGATAGATGTGAGTTACACCAGGAGCCTTCATGTCAGAGAGGGCATTCAGACCTCCTTTCTGCACAGTATTGGTCCATCTTGACAGTGCTGAATGCCAGGGCACTGGTGAGCTATGCCATAAGGTCACCCACAGATAAGAGAGGTCTCTTCAGGAGCCAAAGTCTGACCAGGGTGACCCTCCCTCTGTCTGAGAGGGCTGTTGCTTCTTGCCAGTTTCCAGGAGAAGCAGCTGAGGGCCTCCTGCAGGTGCTGAGCATCTGGTGCTCCCAGGGACTTCAACAAAAGTTGTGGTTGCTTGGCACCAAGCCGGGCTGGGGGCTTAGCATCCTGCCCCAGGAAACTCCGGCCTCTCCTTTTTTTTCTGTCCGAGAACTTAAGAGCGGCCACACTGGGTCAGGCCAAAGTCCGGTAGCCCATCGAGCCCAGTCTCCTATCTTCCGACAGTGGCCAAGGCCAGGTGCCCCAGAGGGAATGAACAGAACAGGGAATCACCAAGTGATCCATCCCATTCCAGAGGCTGTAGCTATATGCTGCATGTTTTCAGATAAAAGGACACCGCAGCAGAGCTGCAGCGAATCCCGCTTGGCAGATGAGTCCCGGTCAGCCCCTGGGCCGGAGGAGCTGCTGCCGCTCCATATAAGGAAGCTCCCCGCTCTGTGTACCTGCTTCCAGCCTCAGTCCCAGCCTCCTGTGCTGCTTCAGCACCAGACTGACCGCTGAAAGCTCTCCTTTCTCCGTCGCTGGCCTGCATCACTACTGACCCCACCACCGTGCTCCTGGGCACCCTGTCCTGCAGCCCTGGGGCTGCTCGGACTCCCCACTCTTGTCTCCGCCCAGTTCAGGCAGCAGCCAGACTGTGCCACTGTTCTCCACATCTCTCAGATCCAACCCTTTCTCTCTCTCCCAGCCAGGCCCGCTGCAGCTCCCCGCTTCACTACTGCAACCACCTGCCTCTGGCCTACCTGCTCCCTTCCAGTCTGTGCAAAACCCTGGGCTGAGATCTGCTTCCCGGCTGGTCAAAGCCTCCCATTGGCCTCCCTTTCTCTGCTGCATCAGGCTCACTGGCCTACAGCCCTTCACTACTCTGCCCCTCTCTAATTATCTGCTCTTGTGTCCACTTCCCTGCACCAGCCAAGGATGCCAGGGTTTCTGCTTCTCTCACAAACACCTTCACACGTTCTACCTTGCCGCCCCTTGTGGAGAGAGCTGCCTCATGGGCTAGCCCACGAAATCACTGCCCTCTCCTCCAGACCTACTTCTCCTGTGATCGCTGCAGGAAATTGCCAGCTGATCCTGGGCAGATGCTCAGCAGGGATGGCGGGTTCGTTATTTGGCTATTCGTTTCACACACCGTCTAAATGATTTCTATCCCATGGCATATGCCCAGGGTCAGGCCTGGCTCTGCACACAGAGTTTGTACCACTATGTCTCTTAGAGGGCTGATTTGTCACTGATGGGGTATACCAGTCCCACCTCAACTGTGGATGCAGTTATGCTGCTAAAAAGGTGCCTTATCCTGATCTGGCTTGTTCCCATGCCTCTACAGAAATAGCGATACCATGTATAAAACGTCATTACCCAGGGTAGCTGCATCCACTCTAGGCGGGGCATTATCTGCTGCACAGTTACAGTAGTAACTCTTGTCCTCCCTCCCCAGTTCCCGCCTGCTTGTTACACTCACGTCTTGTGTCGATGGTAAATTCTGTGGGGCAGGGACCATCTCCTGCTGCCAGCACAACAGGGCCCAGGTCAGGCCTGGGCCCCTGAGCATGGCCAGAAGACCAGGGACTACATAACACCCAGCCCCTGCCAGGAAAGCAGCCCTGGCACAGGAACAGGCTCTGGACAGCCACACCAGGGACCAGAGCAGGCTGTGTGACAGAGAGGATTCTCCCTTGCCCACCTCCACTCCCTTAGCTGCTGCAAGAGGTTTTTTTTAAAAGCAAGTTCACCCCAAACACACAAATAGATTAGGTTGAGGAGGTACATGAAGCTCAGCCAGAAAAGTCCCTCTTCTTCTGAAGTAAGAGGGTCCACACACGGTGTTTTTCCAGTACAGCTGTTCTGCTTTAGACTCACACCCTTCCTTCATGTGGAATAGCTTCCATGTGTGGACAAGCCCCTACGTTCCTCTGAGCACCGCTAGCACAGGCCATGAGAGGACAGCTGGGACTGTATTGTTCTGGAAGGAAGAGACAGGAGAGATTCAAACCCAGAGCGAGCGTCCCAGCTGGTGGGCCGTGCTGGGTTCTCCTCCGTGTCTGCCATCAGCTCCTTGACGTTCTCTGTGTTTTCCCCCATACAGACCCAGTGCATGGTGGAAGAGGAACAAAGAAGTGGTGTCTGCCCTAGCTCCCCTATACGGGCGCCTCCAGACTCCCCTACCACTCAAGTGCGCTCTCCGAGATACCGTCGTGTGAACAGCCCTGAATCGGAGCGCCTTTCCACTGCCGATGGCAAAGCAGATCTCCACGAGAGAAGGTTTGCTCACACACCACAGCATCCCTTTCTGCTTTGCCCTGGGAAATGAAGGGCAAGCGAGCCCAGTGGCCTCCTGCCCTGCAAGGGGTGTGGCTGGATTTGTTACACATTGTAAAGTATTTTTCTTCAGCCTCAGTTTGTCTCTCGCTTTTGGTACGGTTATTGGTATGACAGGCTCTGCCGGGGCTGCCGTCGTAGGCTCCTCCTCTTCTTTGCCCCTCTATAAAACCGCCAAGTCTTTCTTGTGAAGCCTGGAGATGTTTGTGCGGAGGACGCCTGGCTGGTTTGCTAGCTGGTATCTTGCTGTCATTGAGAAACATGCCCTGGGTGATGTCAGCTCTTTTACTCTCAGCACGCTGCTGCTCTCCCCGCTGGAAACTCAGCGAGTCCGAAGGCTGGCAATCTAGGGCCATGCCATTCTTGAGAGTCACAGTAGGAAGATGGCTTCGGGGGGAGAGGTTAGAAGCTCTGGGATGGCAGGACAGGTGTGCAGAGGGGTTGCTGGGAGTTTAGGAACAGGAAGTGGGGATCGGGGTCAGTTGCTGGTGTGGGCAGGGAGTCACAGCTGGAAGGGAAGGAGGTTTGTTTGAAGGAGGCAAAGGTGAGTCCAGCAACTGGAGAGTGTTCACAGCACGTGGATGGCAGCAGGAGGGAGGTGGGAGTGGACCACTATCCACACAAATATGCCCCACCACTCTGAGAGTTAAATGGGACGCACCTAGATTGGGGTTTACCTTGCTGTCCCTGAACGAGCTCGTTTCACCAGTTCACCTCCTGGCTGTGGGAGCACAGAGAAGCGTGCTTGTGTGTACGCACAGCGCACCGGCAATCTGGAGAGCAAGCCCTGACTTCAAGTGGCAAAGGCCACAGGAAAACCTTGTCTGAGATCCGTCGGGGCTCACAGGAAATGAACCGTACAGGCCACAATGAGGAAGGGGAGCAGTTTAGGGTAGAGAGGAGTAGGAAATGAGCATTCCACAAAGCTCAGCACTGGGGCCGTTCTGGTGTGGCTTGGATAGAAATCTGAACCCACTGATGATGCAGGGAGGTGTCAGACACAGGGCAGAGCCAGCAGGCTCCAACACTGGCAAATTCACAACTCCCTGGTCTGCAATAGTGGAGGCTGCAGCCTGGACAGGGCCCTGGGGCGGGGATCTGACTGCTGTGCTAACCAGGCCCACAAAGCTCCAGGAGCCCCTGAGACTCAGTGTCCTGGCATCCCCTGTGCAAACCTGGGATTACATTGCAGCCCAGTTGCCTTCTCTCAGCAGCTCTGCTTCATGGAGGGAGCTAGGCTGCAGGCCTTGGTGGTGGCATGCCCTTCCTCCTTCCTCTGCTCTTCCTCTTCTCCACTGGTGCTCTGGGCCCAGATTGTGACTTCATGGTCAGTGGTGTGGCCAAGCCCCAAACGCTGGGCCCAATCAGGTTCACCCCCAAGTGGCAGGGACTTGCCATGCTCATCGGAGGTCCACATGGATTGGGGAGACAGCTCATGTAGCTGCACGGAAAGACTGAAGCCGGCTCCTCACCGTGCCCCGTGCAGCCAATCTTTCCAATACCTCCTCCTTGGTCAGAAAGGGCGCTGCGGTGTTCATATTCCTAGCTGGGGCTATGAAACCGCCTCCATGAAGCTGTCATGACCGGTGCCTACTCTTCTGAAGGTGCCCTGGCCAGGCTCATTGCCGTGAACTAGGCTTGCAAGGGGGATTCTGAGGAGGATGAGCTCATCTGGCTATCCACATTTTCCTTCCTCTAGGCTTCCCTGCTGCCCCCATCACATCCTGCCAGCCTAGAGCAAGTGTTTCTAATGACTCTGCTTTTTAATCCCTTGCGAACCAGCTGCACTCTGCTGGTGCGGGGTCAGTGAGGTTAGTGTGTCTCAGCCTGTGCAGTATGTCTGGGATGGAGCGTCCCCTTTGGGACCACCTCCTGCTAGAGCCTGCTCTTCGAAGGAAGCTTGGCTCAGCCTATGCTGCTCCTGGAGCAGCCATTGTCTCTCATCCTCTCTGGCTTGTGTGTAAAGGACTAAAGCCCTGAACCTGTCCCATAAAGGGGAATTTGGGCTGTCTGGCACTCTCAGTTGAGAGTGTCCTCGTTCACAGGTACTAAAGATTTAGGCCCACATAAACCACCTCAGCAAGAGAAAGTGGCGTGAAGGAGAACAGCTCCGTCAGTCCTGGTGCTGGTTCCGACGTGCACACCTAAAGACAGACATCCACCGCTGTTCCCTTCGGCATCCAGATCAGATGATGATATCGTCACTGCCCCAGAGGGATCCATCTTCTACAGTGACCAGGGAAGCACCAGGTCCAAGAGTCCCACCAACTGAGCCACTCCGCATACAAGGGCAGTGTGAGACCTACATCTCTCCAGAGGACATTTTTGCTCTCCCTTATCCCCACTCCCCCATCCTTTCGGGTACGTCTTTATTCAGAGACATCATTACTCCAGAGGAGGAAGCTATACAGAGCATCCAGAGCCTCTCTCCTCTCCCACCCACGAGCCTGTGTACACAACCATCAGTACCATCAGTTCCGCTGGTGGTTCAGGATCCAGCTCTTTCACCCAATGCATTGGAGGCTCCAGAAGAGGCCCTACCCTACCACACAGGAACAGGCCGAGATAGAAGCCCTACGAGGTCAGGGTTCTGTCCTATGACCAGATATGACTTTCCAAGAGACAGGTGGTACCCTGTGCCCTGGGGTCCTCCTCAGCTGGCTGATCCTTCACACTAGCATTACTGGGGCTCTTGGGATCCCTATTCTAGGCCTGGAATCAATACATGAGCCTCACTTGCAATCTCCTGGCCAACACTAACTGGCTCCATCAGCATATACGAAGACAAAGTTGAACCAGATCCAAAGGTCTGGCAGCAGTTTTGTCCTCTTCCCCAGATGAGTTGGTTACCCCATCTTCACACGTCTGCCTGATGACTACAGGTAATATCAAGAGCTCCTACAAAGGGTGACATTTTAGCTCCAGATACAGCATGAATAGGTTCAGGACCCTCAATATAGATTGCTGGACATCCTGCAACCCTCGGGTCCCAGTCAAGTGGCACTCCTGATCAATGTGACCATCATGGATCCAGCTACAACAGTGTGGCACCACTCCTGCTTCTTGTGCTCCCACCCTGACGAGGGCTGGTAAGCACTACTTGGTTTCATCTAAGGGGGCTGAGTTTCTATTCTTTCATCCGCTGCCTGTCTCTCTGATGCTACAGGCAGCCACCAAAAGATCCAGGCTGCAAGGCCTTAAAACTACACCCTGGTACAAGGTGCCAGACAACTTGGCCTCCTAGGGAGAAAGGTCTCCTGTCTCTTTCCAGTTTAGAATTTCAAAGTATCAGGCCCCTACCTACATATGACTTCACTAATTATGCAGAGTTGTTGGGTTTTAAGGACAAGATCCCTCAGGAAGATAGAGCTCAGTTGATGAAGGCAAATGATTGTCCAAAACCACTCTGCAGGCTGCAGTAGATACTGCAGATGCTGCATCCAGAGGTTTCAGAGTAGCAGCCATGTTAGTCTGTATTTGCAAAAAGAAAAGGAGTACTAGTGGTACCTTAGAGACTAACCAGAGGGATATGTATGGCCATTGTCATGAGGAGAGATTCCTTGTTGCAATCCTCAGGTTTCCCTAGAGAGATGCAGAGTACCATTCAAAATCTGCCTTTGATACAGCTAACACATTCAACGAAGATGGATAAATCTCTCCATTCTCTCAAGGACTATGCTTCGTTCTCTGGGTATCTGTACCCCTGCCCCTACGAGGAAGCATCACAACTGGGGAATAGCGTAAGACCACCTCCTCAATCATTTTACCACCAACGCTCCCAAGTACTCAGCTCCCGTGACATCCACTGCCACACCTCACTCTAACCCACAGCCAAAGAATTACTTATGATGGGACCCTCAGGGCCTGTATCCCTTTACTGATGCCACATCATCCTTCCACTTAGTTTTTTGGAGGCTGCCTTACCCAATTTGCCCTCAGCTGGAGGGCTTTAATAGTAGACAAATAAGTGCTGGAAATGATTCACTATTCACTAACTGACCAAGTTTCTGTCCACTTTCACCCACAAAATCCCTTCCTGGGCCCTTTTCAGGGATCAGCCTCCTGCGGAAATGTTGCATCGAGAAGTGGACTCCCTTCTCCACCAGGGAGCCATAGAAAGAATTCCACCTCAACATCAAGGGAAAGCATTCTACCCCCTTTACTTCTAGTTCCCAAAAAGAATGGGGGATGGAGACAGATTCTCGACGTACACAGACTAAATATATTCATCCAAAAATTAAAATTCTGCATAGTCACATTGGCATCAATATTTCCCTCTCTGGAAGAGGGCACATGGTTTGTGACTCTCAGTGTGGAAGGTGCTCAAATGCACATTCACCCAGGCCACAGAAGATTCCTCAGGTTCTTCATTGGTCATGACCATTACCAATTCAGAGTCCTTCCATTCGGGCTAGCTATAGCACCCAGGTTCTTTACAAGGGTCTTTTCAGTGGTGGCAGTGGGTTGACTGTCTTCCCATACCTCAATGACTGGCTTCTGACAGGCAGATCATACAAGGAAATCCAATTGGCAACCCGATTACTCCTCAATCTACTAGCTCCCCGGGAATTGTGTCAGCCACAAAAAGTCCACTTTAACCCCCCACACTAGGTCCATAAATTTCATAGGAGTGACCTTGGACTTGACTGCAGCAAGAGCCTATGTATCTAACAAAAGATTCCCATGCCAAGGAGACCCTATAAACCAGGTCACCCTCAGACCGTGAACTACAGTCAAAGCTTGCCTCTCCTTCCTTGGCCACAAGGTCTCATGCACACACATGACGTCATTTGCCAGGCTCCATCCTATTGTTGGCAAACCTGGCTTCAGTCCGTCTACTCACCAGAAAAAGTCAGCATCGTTGCCTAAGTAATAATTCTGTCGAGTTCTAGCCTCTCTTGTCTGGCGGACAAAGCCCGTAGAAAGTTTGAGTGTGGACTCCTTTCCTCACACCTACATCCTGAAGGGACTTCTTAGATCCTTCCCACCATTGGTGAAGCCAACCCCTCAATGGGACCTCAACCTCATTCATTCATCTCTCACCAGACCTCCCACTGAACCTTTAGCCACATGCTCTTATGTCCCACCTCTCAGTGAAAGTTGCCTTCCTAGTTGCCATCACATCAGCCAGAAGAATCAGTGAACTAGGAGCACTCATGGCAGACGTACCATATATACCTTTCATAAAGGAAAGACATCTCTTCACCCCCACCTGGAATTCATCCCTAACGTAATTTCAGAGTTGCACATGAGAGAAAGAACCCACTTACCAATTTTTTTTCCCCAAAACTGCATGAGTCTGATAAGGAAAGGCCAATTCATTCTCTAGATGTCTGAAGAGTGCTGGCCTTTTATCTACAAAGAACAAAAGCACTTAGAAAGACGCCTACACTTTGTTTGTCAATAGCAGAGAAATCAAGGGGTCAAGCTCTATTTGCACAGAGACTTTCTAAATGGATCTCTGGCTGCATTATCCTTTGCTACCAACTAGCTCGCATCCCTTTCCTGGAGGGAGAGAGGTCCCATTCCTTCAGAGCACAAGCAACCTCTGCTGCATGTCTGAGAGAGGTACCTCTGCTGGAGGTATGTTGGGCAGCTACCTGGAGCCCCTTGCTCATCACGCTTTGGTCCAGTCTTCTACTACAGACACAGCTGTGGGGATGGCAGCATTACAGTCAGCTGTCACGTATGCGCCCTCGCACCCACCTTATGTTTGACCATTGCTTGCAAATCTCCCATGTGTGAACTCGACATAGGGACCTACGGACACTGCTACTAAAAATCTCCAGACTCAGGCTCGTGGTGCGCATGCGGACTCGCATGTGAAAGATGGATAGGGAGCACACATCTTGAAGAACCTCCAGTTACAGATAAGTAACCTCCATTTACTTACCCTGCACAGTACCTGGAGTTCTTTGAGATGTGTGCCCCTGTGGGTGCTCCACTCCCCACCCTCCTTTCCCTTTGCTTTAGAGTTTCCTCTGAGGGACTTTGCGGTGGAGAAAGAACTGAGGGCAATTCACCCATGCAGCCCTATATAGCCTCGATGTAGGGCATGAGGATGCGTAGGGTGAATATGAGGGCCAAATGAGCACTGCTTCTGAAAATCTCTGATCAAAGGTGCATGGGCACATGTGCACCTGAAGTCAAACCCTCATAGACTTTAAGATCAGAAGGGACCATTGTGATCATCTAGTCTGACCTCCTGCACATTGCAGGCCACAGAACCTTGCCCACCCACTGCTGTAATAGACCATAACCTCTGGCTGAGTTACTGAAGTCCTCAAATCATGGTTTAAAGACTTCAAGGTTCAGAGAATTCTCCATTTACACTAGTTTAAATCTGCAAGTGACCCGTGCCCCATAGTGCAGAGAAAGGCAAAAAAAAAACCCGCCAGGATTTCTGCTAATCTGACCCAGGGGAAAATTCCTTCCTGACCCCAAATATGGCAATCAGTTAGATCCTGAGCATGTGGGCAAGACCTGCCAGGCAGATATCTGGAAAAGAATTCTCTGTAGTAACTCTGAGCCCTGCCTATCCAGTGTCCTGTCTTCAGTTGGTGGAGATTTTTGCTACTGGCAGTTGCAGATGGGCCACATGCCATTGTAGACAGTCCCATCAGGTCATCCCCTCCATAAACTTATAAAGCTCAGTCTTGAAGCCAGTTAGGTTTTTTTTTTCCCCACTGCTCCTCTGGGAAGGCTGTAAAAAAACCCTGATATGAAATGAGCATCCAGTATTCACTCTGTCTTCAAGGCACTTTTGTAGCCTGAGTTAAAGGACTGTCATCAGGTTACGGGAAGCCTGGTGCCAGGGAAACTACAGTGCTACTGTAAACAGGCTGACCAGAAGAAGAGCGGCCTGAAGGGGTGTTTCCCAGTGGTGTGAAACTCCCATATTCTCCTTGTAGTCATTTAAAAGGAAAAGACATGAAGTTGGCCCTAAGCCTGAAGCAGTTTGGAGGGGATTTCTTTTTATCATTGAAGGTTCTAGTTACATATTTTCGGTTAAGCTGGGTGATATATTACTTGGGTGTACGGCAGAGGATTGGGAAGGGATCACATGGGTTTTCTGAGAGACTATGTGGGTTTTGTGTTGGCTCCTAATGTCCTTGTGATCCTAAATCTTGGCTCAGATCTTGGTTTCTAAGGGTTCTTTGTCTTGTTTTCAGATCTCGTGTAGATTTACCTTGTTCCCCTTCGCGGCTGGTGTGTTCCTCCCAACCAGCACAGATGCTGTCCATCGACACTGGCCAAGTAGACCGTCAGGCGAGCGGCAGGATGGATGTGTCTGCTTCTGTGGAGCACGAGGCCCTCAGCAATGCTTTCCGCTCCGTGCCGCTGGCGGAGGAGGAGGACTTTGATAGCAAGGAGTGGGTTATCATTGATAAAGAGACAGAGCTGAAGGACTTTCATCCAGGTGCTGAGCCGAGCACTTCTGGAACTACAGATGAAGAGCCCGAGGAGCTTAGGCCGATTGACGAGGGCGAGGAGAGGAGGCGATTGGGAGCGGAAGCTGCAGTCCGGCCAAAGATCCACGATGGGAGAACATGGGGGATGCAGCCTGTGACTGAGGAGGACAGTTCACACAGGCATGAAGGACACTGTCAAACGGTATCTGACAGCAAACCTGAACAGCAGCCAGGAAGCCCGGCCCAGTCACCGTTACACTCAGCACCAGTTCTCCGACAGCGCAGACGGGAATCCGAACCAATCGGTCCTCAGAGACAGGTAAGACATGCAAATGAACCGCAGCTCACCCACTGCACTGGTCTCCTTCTCTGCTCTGTACCCTCTTGGTCTAGCTTAGGAAAGGCACCATCTGGGCAAGCCCCTGCTACACTCGGGAATTTTGCTGATCCCAGCACTGGTGCCTTTGTAAACCCGCCCTGTTCAGGCTGACATGTCAGAGGTGCTCCCCGTACTGGTCAGATCACACCAG
This sequence comes from Eretmochelys imbricata, assembly GCF_965152235.1. Lineage (NCBI taxonomy): Eukaryota > Metazoa > Chordata > Testudines > Cheloniidae > Eretmochelys > Eretmochelys imbricata. The sequence goes on along the minus strand of NC_135574.1, from coordinate 208,148,666 downwards.
TGCTTGGCATGTCTTGTGACCATCTCCACCTGCTCTAGGTCCGTTTGAGCAGTGTCAGGGCAAGGGTAGGCGGAGGGCAAGGCGCTCGTCATGGCACCTGGGTGCGTCAGAGAGAGCAGGCAGGGTCATCTCTCAGTCCTCCGCCCTGGATCTAGGCAGGCCAGAGGACAGCAGCGGTGGTGCTCAGAGGGTCTCAGATCTGACCCAGTGCCATCTTGGGGCAGGCCCTGGCTGGTGCAGGTCACAAAGCAGCTCTTTGAAAATGAAACTTGGTTAAGAACACGGAAGTGTGTACGTGTCAGTCAGGAATTCTCCTCCCCCCGGTAATCATCATCTGAACAAACACACGCATCCACATACACACCGCAAAGTGGACGCTCAGACCCATTGTTGTTAGGGGAGGGTTGTTTGCAGAAGTGCTCGGTAAGTGCTCTGTCTCCCGAAGACATTCAGGAAACGACTATCCTCATGCCAGGGAGAGTACAATGTTAGGGATGGATGTGTGCTTCTGCCAGGGGCTGGCATTTGCATGACCGTGAGGCTCCCCAAGCAACAAACTGACCCAGGGATGGTCCCAAAGACATGCACAGGACATAGTAAGGCCACGCCTTGCCCCATGGGACCCTCCCTCGGGCCAGTGAGCAGTCCCAGGTGGCCCATCTCCTCCCAACACCTCTGCAGAAATGTGTGCCGCAGTGTGGGGCTGTAGCCACTGTGGGCAGGCTGGAACCACTGGAAACAATCACTGGACAAACCGCATCAGGGTGACAAGGCCAGGCGCCCCTCTGGGTTCTGTTCCCGTAGAACCTGCGTCAGCTGTAAGGCCCCACAAGGGCTTAGAGACATGCAGCCAATACACAGAACCCTGGCAACATCCTGTCTGCTGTGCATCCGCTCCTGGGAGCTGGGCCTACAGTTATGGGCGAGGGGTCGCTGGGGACAGATACAGCAGTAGCAGGAGACCTGGAGACAATGGGCTTGTGGGTGACTTGCTTCTAATGTGCCAAGCGGCCCCAGTCTCCAGCAGGCTGTCAGATGCAGGCTTCTCCCATGTTCCTTGTGCACCAAATTGCCCCTTCCTAGCTGCTCCTTGAGTGCCCGGGCTTGGATCCAGGTGCGTGGCTGCTCAGCGCTGCCGGCCAGTGCCAGGTTTGGTTGAATGGTTGGTTTTCTCTCTAACTTACAGCCATGCTTAGATCGTACAACTGCCTCTCAGTGCACAGCACAGCTCTGAGGGGAGGAGTGTGCACGGGGCAGTCACACAGCCATCTATGGACTCCTGTGTGAGACGTGAATGGGTGGGGAGGAGGAAGGCAGCTGGGAGGAAAGCTCTCCGAGCCAGCCCGCTGGTGGAGGAAAGGAGCTGTGGAGAGCCAGAGTAGAGCTAAGGGCCCTGACCCTCACATGCTTTTATCCAGCCCTCACTCATAAACATCTGGTGGGACTTGGCTTGTGCCAGCCTGGCAGCTGACTGTTCTAACAGTCCCGGCAGCACTTGGTGAGTGGAGGGGCTCCGTCAACCCAGTATGGCCTGCGTACCATGAGCTAACTCAGAGGAGAACTCCAGGAATCCTGTGAATCTGCTAAAGCTCTGACCAGACATCGTGCATGCGAGTGAATCGTGCTGAGCCATGCAGGGTGTCTGAGGAGGTGCAGCTCACTGCAGTACCAGCTGGCAATAGCCACAGGTGGTGGTGTGTAGATACAGGACCCACTCCTGGTCCCGCTGAACTCCCTTGGACCTCTGTGAGCCTGGCCTCCAGTTCTATTTGGTACTTACATGTGAGATTAGCTGCAATCCTGTCTCCTTACAGCAGTACCTTCCTGGAGTTATCCATTCATCTAGCGCGCTACCGTCCTGTCCCAGCATCTCCCAGGTGCTGGCAGTCTCTCACGCCTCCTCACCAAGAGGATTAGACTGCCCTTATGGATGACTGAATTTATCAGCATGCGGTTGCTGCTAGCGTGTGTGAGTGTGTGAGTGTGTGTGTGTGCACACAAGTGCTACTTTGTGTGTTCGTGTGCCTGGCTTTCTGTTACTGAAGCAGGAAGGAGCCTTTATCCAAACCCAGATAACAGACTCCAAAAGTAAAGATGTCTCAAAGCAGCAGGTTAAGTGACTACAGCCTTCCAGTTGCTGCCCAGGATAGAAACACAAATTCATGTGCGCTCCAGGATTTTGGCTACCGGTCCCCTCTGCACACTTTGGCATTTCTTGTAGCATGTTCCTCATTCTTGCCAGCGTGCCAGGAGCTGTACATGAAGCGGATAAAAACAGTCCCTGTCTGAGGAACTGACACAGAGAGGAGAAGACACTCTGCATAGCCCATGGTGCTGTTAGCTATTCTTCTTCTTCATCTTCATCTTTCCCAGATACACATCACTGAGTTGGAGAGGGATTTTTCATGACCTGTGTCTCTGGGTTTCATGGAAGAATTGATTCTTTAGGACAGGTTTGAATGAGCAAGAGGCCTGGTGCAGTAGAACTGGGAGTTTGGTCCGTGCACAAGGAGCATGATGAAAGGAGGCACAAAGCCATGGGTAGGAGAAGGAAGAAGGGGGATAAAATCATTGACACCCCAAAGAGTACAAGGTAGGAGGTGACAGTAGATGCAGGCAGAGCTGTGCATTGCCTAGGGGGAGAGGATGAGCCGCTGAGCTTGATGCTCAAGGCAAGGGGGAGTCATAGGAGGGATTCAAAGAGGAGAGTGATGAGGGAATTGGGATGGGGGAGGAAGCTGCAGTAATCACAGTGGGATATGTCCAGGGCAGGGACATGCCTGAGCTGCTGGGATGGAAGGGAAGGGTCCTGGAGGGAGAAACAGCAAAGCTAATAATAGCTAGGGTGTGAGGGAGGAGCTGAAAATGCTCTGAAGCTCCTGGCCCTGCGAGATGGCGAGGAGAGTGGTGGTGATATGGCCGAGGAGAGGGGCAGAAGTGGGGAGTAGGTTGTGGAGGATAAAGAGCCCTGTTTTGGCCATGTTGAGTGTAGCCTGGCCGTGAGCTACTCAGGTGTTGTCAGAGAGACGGGCACAGGGCTGGGCAGAGGCAAACACGTGGGTGATTGAATCCTCAGCACCGATATGGTACCATGGCTGAATCCATGCAAGCAGATGAAGCCACTCCGGAGTTAGATGTGCAGCTAGAAGATCAGGGGACCAAGGACAAAGCCGACAGGGAGCAGAGACAGGACCTACTAAGGGATGCTGGAAGTGCAGTTGAAGAGGTGAGAGGAGAACCAAGAGCCAGCAGAGCCATGAAAGCACTATGCAGTGTTGTGTGCACTGTTAACAGCAGCCAACCTTCCCCCTAGAGGTGGCCGCAGTCAAGCATTTGACAGGTGGGAAGTGCCAGGTTTATGGTGGTTTGTGCAACCTTAATTCTGCCCCTTTGTGTGCCTGTGCTGTGCACTGAGTGAGGCATGGTCCTGGGGGAAAATAGTGGGTGCTTATGTAATTAAAGGCCGTCTCCTAGTGCGTGCACACAAGGGGCCAGAACTGAGACTGCACAGGCAGCTCTATATCTGGCATGTCATGAGTTTCAACTGCTCGGCTCTGCAGCCTGGCTATCATTCTTTTGACACCCCCTTTTTCTGGAATGTCCTGGGTTATCTGTAAATGGTAAAAATAAACCCCATTGTATGCAACTGAAACAGGGCAGGGTTTGAGCCCCAGTCCTTGAGGCCCCAGCACAGGCCGCTGTCCGTGGAGCTACAGGGCTAACGGCATGAGACGGCTGCTTTTCCAGGAGGAGGATGGGCCTCTGGTGCCCCGTGGTGTGTCTGGGGCGTAGCCAAGAGGCTCCCAGTGCAGCAGTGAGAGACTCTTGCCCCACATGATAGCACCAGAGTGAGGTATGGACTGTTGGGGCCATGTGCTGGCTCCAGAGGGATGGCTGGAGGGAGCCCCGCTCAGCTCTCTTCCCTCTGCCCCTGGGATCGGAGGACTTCCTGCCCCTTGTGGTGCTCTCAGAATGGGGCATGGGCTGCTGGGGCCATGGACCAAGTCCAGTGTGGTCAGGTGCAGGGGAACATGGTACAGGTCTCTCCATCCCACCCCTGCCGCTGCAGTAGTTGTGACAGCTCCCAGGCATTCCCAGTGTGTGCTAGGCATCCTAAATACCGGAGCCCCGGCTGGCTCCCCATATGTCCATGCATATCTATATAGACAGACTGCACACACCCATGAATCACGACACTGCTGAAATGCAGTCACAACCAGGGCAGTGAAACAGGAAAGCTGTTCAACATGCCTGGAAACAACAGGCATCGGTCTAGGACAGGAAGTGAAGGGATACCAGGGGCAGCTAGAACCACAGGGGGAAGTGAGGATGGGAGAATATAATTACCCTATTTGGAGCTTTTCAGGACCATGGGGTGCCACCCAACTCTTGTGAAATGTGTCGCAAGACCCTGTAACCCACACTGAGAAAAGAGAGGAACGAAGGAAATGGTGGGTAATGCCACGCGAGCAGGAAGAGACTTGGGTAGGGGCTTCTCTTGTGAGAAGGACTCTGCGCATTCCCCGGCTTTCCTCTGACGTGCATTTGGGTGGATTTTCCTTGGTGAGTTATTTTCAGATGTTCATCAACACATTCAGCATACCTAGTCAGCCAGCCCCTCCGCCTGCTGTCTCTGCCCAGACCCCAAGAGATTCACCTTCTTTCTATTCACTTGCACCGAGCTGAGCTAGCCAGATAGTCTTCACTGTAAACCGTGGCCATGGGGCAGAGGCAAGACAGGCCCCACCAGGGCTGCAGGGGCCACTGCGGCGCCTTCTCCCCCTCCTGTCCCTCTGGCCCCCATTCAAAATAAGTGTCCACTGCCTCTGACATGGGCCACTCTTTGCTTGTCTGCCTCAGTAGGTCTGATAAAGACTTTTCCTGCAGAGCCTCTGCTGCAACTGTCCTGTTTCTTTGCTAGTCCTGCAGCCATTTGTTTGCCTGTGGCTGTCGGGCTGGGGACGTCATGCCTGGTGCATCATTGAGAACTGTAAGCCAGGGCTAAACAATGTAGAAAAAGCAACTTTTTAACAACATGCCTGGTGAACAGTGGTGAGGAGCCGATGTGTGGCTGGTGTAGGGGGAGAGGGGGCTCGTGCCTCCTAGCCCCAGGGCTGCTGGGCCCAGCTCAGCCCAGCCCACACTGCAGGCTACATGGAGTTTCTATACAGCCCTGAGGGCTGCCCAAACTTGTGCCTTTGGGTGATCGCAGCAGCTCAGAGCAGCCAGGGCACAGGAATGTGCTGACTGCCCCCACCCCCTGCCTCTGGGGGTGCCCACCCAAAGGGCTTCCTGCTCCTAAGGAAGGTGCAGAGCCCGCTCTCTACTCCCACAATGGACCTCCCGCAGCAGGGCTGTTCCCTGAGAGGGAGGGGAATCATGGATTTTGGCACACTGCTTGGGCTGGCACAAAGGAGCCGTGGCACAGAGGTGTTTCCCTGGGCTTCCTTGGTGGGTAGCAAAGGTACTAACGAGTGGGTTGCGGCTGTGAGTTGGGGTCTGGGAGTGAATTCCCATTTCTAGACACGGATGTGTGAGTCTCCTGGCACTTACATGCTTTAAACCCACCGGAGTCACAGCTTGGAAAGCAGGGGGGCCCCAGCCCAAGTGCACGGGGAACCCCAGTGCTCACAGCCAGCCCCAGCTCTCTGACAGTGCTTCACAGTTGCTCTCTACAGGTCTCCTCCTCACCAGAGTAAGCTCCCATCTGCTCCCTGACACCAATCCCCAGAGACAGCCTGGGAGAACGGACGACTAACAGTTTGCCCTAAAGCTCCCCAAATCCGGGCTCTGCCAAACCACAGCTAAGAAACCCTCCTGCAGATAACCCTGCCTACTGAGATCTTTCCACTGAGAGATCATTGCTGAGAGATCACTGGGGGCTGTTCGCTCCCAAACTGTGATGACCATAACCACCGTGGCATCACGCAGGGAAGGGGGTGTCTCTCAGGTAGCCAGGACCTCAGTCATTTAGGGCTTTATTGATCACAACCAGCACCTTAAATGTCACCAAGAAATCATCTGGTATCCAGACAAATTGTGGTCTGCCCTGGAGTCCTCGCTGCAGAACCTGGACACCACGTTCTGCATTAGCTGCAACAGAAGCAATCAGAGCTTGCTGGGACTAAGAGGTGGATAAAGGGCCACGCTTCCAGAAAAGGCACGCTGCTCCCTTATTAGACTGAGCTGAGAAGCTCGTGACACTGAAAGTACTGAAGGGCAGGCGCAATCCATCCATTGCAGGTGCTGAGATAACTTTGTCCTGTTCCGCTTACTTCTCCCCTCCTATAGGCATTAAAACTGTCCTGGTTAGCTTGGGCTCCTTTGGGCACCGAGTTATTCCACCAGCAGGATCAGGCATCAGCTAGGACTGTGTGCCACCAGCATACAGAAGACCTCACATTCACCTTCTTGACAACCCCATCCGCATGTTAACCAGAGGGGGGAAGACAGAACCGTCTGGTGCTTTGCTAGGGTCTGCGAGCATAGCAGCACACCTCACGCACAGTGGCAGTGAAGACAGCTGGTAGTCTGGAAAGAACTGGCATGGACATGTTTATCTTTATCTGCCACTGGCAGGAAGTTATTAGCTAATTCCCTAGCAGAGTTCCTGTACGATACCCACCGCTACCACCCAGCTCTATGTGTAGGTATATGGGTGTTGGAGTATGGAGTATGTTGAGGGGATTACAAACTGGGGTTAGCTCAGGGGCTCTCTCTGCGGCCTCTGCCTATGGATGCTGGTGGAACAGGGCTGGTGCATAAATAATGATGCCCACAACTTGAACACTGCGTGCACTGCGTGGTCGTCCCATCTCAAAAAAAGCTCTATTGGAATTGGAAAAGGTTCAGAAAAGGGCAACAAAAATGATTATGGGTATGGAATGGCTTCTATGTGAGGAGAGATTAATAAGACTGGGACTCTTCAGCTTGGAAGAGAGACAACTAAGGGGGGATAGGATAAAGGTCTATAAAATCATGACTGGTGTGGAGAAGTAAATAAGGAAGTGTTATTTACTCCTTCTCATAACATAAGAACTAGGCATCACCAAATGAAACTAATAGGCAGCAAGTTTAAAACAAACAAAAGGAAGTATTTCTTCACACAACACACAGTCAACCTGTGGAACTCCTTGCCAGAGGATGTTGTGAAGGCCAGGACTATAACGGTTCAAAAAAGAACTAGATAAGTTCATGGAGGATAGGTCCATCAATGGTTATTAGCCGGGATGGGCAGGGATGGTGTCCCTAGCCTCTGTTTGCCAGAAGCTGGGAATGGGTGACAAGGGTGGATCACTTGAGGATTCCCTGTTCTGTTCATTCCCTCTGGGGCAGCTGGCATTGGCCACTGTCAGAAGACAGGACACTGGGCTAGATGGACATTGGTCTGACCCAGTATGTCCGTTCTTATGTTGTTTTTCTTTTTCAAGTTTGTTTTCTGGAGCGTTTGTTCTTCTGGGTGTGGTTGAGAGCTGAACGTGGTGTGTGTTGTACCTGCAGAGCAGGGGCAGTGCCTCTTTGCCCTCCCCCTACCCCCCCACACTCCCCTTGCCCTCGTGGTTCCTAAAAGTCCCCTGACCCTACCTCATGCTCTCACTACTTTGCATCCTCTCTATAACTCTTGTGTCATGCAGCAGGTGCCTGGGAAGTGGGGTGTATGAAGCAGGCGTGTGGGGGCGCTGACTTTCTGTCTGAGTTACCACGCAGACACGTCTGCAACTGGTTCTGCCCTGTCGAGTGTAGGTTTGAGCACCTTGTAGTGCAGGCTGTGAACACACGCTGGCTGGTGGGTTTTTTGTTTTTAGCTGCCTGGGTTGGTTCATTGGAATCTCGGACCCCGCTCTGGAACAACATTCCTGAGAGACTAAAGTTGAGTCACCAAAGAAAAACACCCAGGCCTGACTCTGAGCCCTAGTGCGGCCCAGTCTGGAACCGCAGTGTGGCTTCCCTGGAAAGGCTGGATGGTGCTGGTGCCGTATCTGTGATCCACCACATCTGGCCGTGCACAGCTATGAACGCCGAATCTAGCCAGAGCAAACCACCTTTACTGCTAATGCTCCAAAGCTCCCCAGCCCTTTCCCGCCGACAGAGCTCTCGACAGGTACTGCGGGTAGCATGGGTGAGAGACCCAGGTGCGAGCTTTCCCTGCTTCTGCTTTCTGCATGGCCTGGCCTGATTGACTTGTGGGGTACCTGGTGTGGCGCTGCCTGCCGGGGGCTGCAGCCCAAAGCGACTCTGTCCACCATGCATGGAGAGGTGCAGGGGCTGAGAAGGACTTTCCCTGCATTGCTTGGCCCCGTGTCAGGGGGCCTCTGTGGCTGCAGGCACCAGAACTGTGAGCAGGGAGACTGACAAAGCTCCCGCTGCCGGCAGCCCGGCTGTATGAAGGAGGGAGCTGTCCTCCTGGGACAGAGGGGGGAGAGAGGCTAAGGGTGACAGGGGCAGGTAGGGTGGGGGTCTGGGCAGGGGTCAGGGCCTGGCCGAGGATGACGGGCTGCAGGGGGCAGGGACAGAAGAGGACAGGTTGGAAGGGGGCTGAGCAGTACTAAGGGAACAGAGCAGAAGAAGGGAGTATAGGATGCAGGGGCAAAATGGAGGAGGCTGCCTCAGACTCTCCTGCCCCTGCCCCCCTTCCCCGCTCCAAAAGACCCTGGGTGCTCTGTCCCCCACCACCTGCCCCTCTGGTCCCTAATATCTTCCTCTGGGTCCCCAGTCACCCCAGGTCCCCCACATTCCCCTGCTGCTACTGGCTCTGACGGAGGGGCTGGTGCCTTCACCCAGGCCTGCCCCGCCCCACTGCCCAGGGGCACTCCATGGGGGCCTAGGAAACCATTCCCCACTGGTGAGAGACGGGCCATGCTGTGCAGCAGGCAGGCTGCGTGGATCCTGTTCAGTAGATGGGAAGCGGGATGTACCCACGCTGCCCCAACCTGTGTAAGTGCCATCAAGCTGGAGGGAAGTCATGGAGTGAGAGACTGAAAGCTGTGTCTGGGTGTCTGCCAGCCGAGAGAGAGAGAGAGAGAGAGAGAGAGAGAATATTTCTTCCAAGAGATCATGCCTGTAGAGTATCATAAAATATCAGGGTTGCAAGGGACCTCAGGAGGTCATCTAGTCCAACCCCTGCTCAAAGCAGGATCAATCCCCAGTTTTTGCCCCAGATCCCTAAATGGCCCCCTCAAGGATTGAACTCACAAGCCTGGGTTTAGCAGGCCAATGCTCAAACCACTGAGCTTTCCTTCCCTCCACACCCCGCCCCCCTCCGTGAGAAGAAGCTCTTTGGATTCTGGGCTCTATACGTGGAACCAAATGGCCTTTGCAGTCAGAGGGTCAGGGAAGAAAGACAGGAATTTATATAAAGTATAGCTCGTTTACATGTATCAACTAGAGCTCTGGCTCATGGCAATCCAGACTGACAGTTCAGTAGTAGTTACCCAGCTACTGGATTCTGCCTCCTCCCTGCCCCTCCGTGAGCGGTATACTGCACACAGGTCTGCCCAGAACAGAATTATATGACAAGTCCTAGTACCAAGTGACAGGCAATGAGTGGCCGTGCCGAACAGATATCAATGAGAGGAGGTAGGAGCGCCTTCCCATCCATTAACACCGGCATAAATTCCATAAACATATTGAGTCCTTGGTTCCTCAGTGCTTTGGCAGTAGAGTTCAGGCATGCAATTAAAGGAGACACTGCTGTACTCCCCAGACAGTCCCAGCCCACCCCAAAAGGCAGCCATACCTCACCATGCTTGATGGGTATAGAAGGGTACCTCAGACACCTTTTATGGGCTGGGGGAAGGAGTCCCTGGGGTGAGGGTCCTTGGCCTGTGTTATGCAGGAGCTCAGGCTGGATGATCTAATGGTGCCCTGAGAAGCACTTATAAGCCTAAACACACTCCATCGCTGACAGGGAAGGGACAACGAGTCTGCCAAGTGCAGAAAGCAGGAGTCGCAGCACTAGGGTCAGCTGAACCAAATGAAGGACATGCACAGTCATCTGAACTTTTACAGCAAGTACCCAAATGGGAGGTTGGTGCCTGGGTGAGACAAGTGCGTGTGCTGGCTGGGATTTGTCGGTCTTGGCATAGAGATAAGGTCCCGTCCTCAAGAACTGACCATGTACCTACCAAAGGGATGTGGGAGGGGATACTGGAAGGCCATGTGATCAGGTGAGGTGGCTCAGCCGCTGTCTACGTGTGCTTGTTTGCGCCAGGAGGACAGGCTTGGCGTGGGACAAGATGCAGCTGAACTTCCCCACCAAGTCATGGTACCCTCCCACACCCCTTTGCTCGGATTGTACTGTCAGCTCTCCAGGGGAGCGCCGAGTCCTTCTCCGAGACGTGTCTGTCCAGGAGGGGCATGAAGGAGGAGAGGATAGAGCCTTTACTGGGAAGGATGCTGCTTTGGGGGAAAGGTGCCTCCTGCCCGCTGGAGACCTGACGGCTCTGTGAGTGGACTTGAGAGACAAGCATGCTCCTCGGGGCTCAGGCAGACAGCTGTGGAAAGGGGAGGAGCAGGTTAGCATTCCCAAGTCCCCTGAAGCTAAAGAACCAGAGAACGTGGCTGGAAAGCCTCCATTTCCCTCAGCACCTAGGGAAGGCTGGGTGCTGTTCCTGAAGGGGTGTGTCGGTTTCCATAGCAGTCAGTGGTGTGCTGAAGTCCCGCCCATATAAAGCAATATATTGTCATGGGTGAGTGGGGGCATGGGTGCAGGAAGAGGCCTGTTGGGGATGGACTGGGGCAGGGTGGAGTGATGGCAAACCCGAGCGTATCTTAGAGCCCCCAGGCTCCTGGCCTGCCCAGGGTCAGAGAAGGGGCTTACAGCTCCCTCCTCCCTGGGCTCCACTCTGGACAGGCCCTTTAACGTCCTTTGAGAAATGGCTGCAGTGGTCACTCCGCACTGACTGCCTTTCAGGCAGCCCCTGATTCTCCACGTGCCCAGGGTCGGTGCCCCAAGCCTGCGCCTGTTGGGGTGAAGGGCAGAGGCGGCGCACCGTGATTTCAGTGGCACAGGCAAGAGAAAGGACTGATCAGTCCACTCGCAGGAGGGTTCACTGGCGAATCCCAGGGCGAGCCGTCAAGCCCCAGAAAGGAGCCTGCCACCAGACCTGGCTAGTCAGGGAATGTGATGGTATCGGCTGTGAGGGTTTCCTCTGTCCTAGCAGAGAGTTTCCGCCAGTGCCCAGCTGCTGGCTGTTACCTGTACGTAAGGTGTCTGAATGGCCCAGCTGCAGTGCCAAGATGAAAGGTGCAGAGAAGCAGGTGATGGAGGTGGCTTGAGGAGCCAGTGCCTGCCAGCGGGGGCAGGGGGCTGGGTGCAGGAGTCCTACACCCCCTCTCTCCGTCACGCTCCCACGTCACTGGGGAAGGCAGGACGGCCCCGCTCCCCTGATGCAATCTGAGTGCAGGTGGAAGTTGTCCCGTAGGGTCTCCAGGCAGCCTGACCCAGGTTACAAAGGCAGAGCAGTCAGTGAGGTCAGCCAAGAGCGGAAGCACTTGCCACCCGCCAGCGAAGATGTCTGCAGCATGCGCAGCACAAACCAGGAGCGAGTCAAGTCTTTGCCTGACACCTTTCCCTCCACTCTTCTTGGTCTTTTTCAGTTGGAGGAGGACAGGCATTCTCAGCACTCCCTCCCGAGGTACAGCCCCCTCAGAAGACTGGCGTCCTCCGTTTTCTCCTCCTCAGCCCTGGAGACAGAACACTACCCTCAGCTCGGTGGCACTTTCATACAGCGCAGCCGGTCAGCGGAGAGCAGCCCCGTGCGCGTGCCCCACCGCAGGCACATGCCCCTCACGGCAGGAAACCACAGACTCATGCCTTCTGTCCTCCGCATTTCCAGGTCCCAGCTCCAGCAGGTGTGGGCCCGCTTCACCCATAAAACATAGCCCGTCCGGAGGAGCAGCAGCCTCCGTAATGCAATAATAATGCCCACCTCCCCACAGTGCGTCACCACTTAATGCAATACTGAATCCCAGACAACATGGCCTAAGGTACTGTAACTTCCAACGCCCCCTCAGCCAGACCCAGGCAAGAGCAAACGCAGACTGAGAACACCTGCCTCTCCAGCCATCCAACACGCCGGGCGAGGCTGCATCCCGGCTGAAGATGGATGGGAATAGCCCCGGTGAAGGTCATGTATTAGAGGGCTGGCTCCGGAGCTCCTCTGCTGGGCTCCGTGGTGGTATCGTGCAACCACGGGGTCGTGAGTTCCCGGCTGCCTCACGGACCACGGGCACACGCCAAACACGTCTTCAGGTTAGGCCCGGAGTGCAGAGGCAGTGCAGGTTCAGAGAGCGCCCACTCCGGTAAAATCCAGGTCAGGTTTGTCATCATTAGTCTGTTACACTGGGCCAAATCTGGGGGCCATCTGACTCAGCCTGGATTCAGGTAGAGGCCCCCTGGACGTTTGGCTGAGTTAGTCCCTCAGGATTTGTCTCTCTGTGTGGAGTCCTGGTCACCGTTGCTCCGAAATCCCAGAATGTTTGTTGCAGTCTGTTTTTCACACGGTGACCACACCTTTCTGTCCCCTGTGACTGTGTCTCTGGTGTGTGACAGTGAGCCTGTTTGTTCTCCCCTCCTACAGCTGCTCCAAACCTACCTGCCTTGCCCCGGGAATGCTGCCAAGTGTAGTGGGCTAGTAAGGGTTTTCCTTACCGGCCCAGCTGTAGATCGCTGTATTCAAAAACCCCTGAAGCTTTAGGCACCTCTGGCTTTTCATAGGTGAACCAGCACACCCACCTTGCCGTGTCCATTCTTGTGATAGCTCTGATTTTGCTTTGGTGTGTTTTGGCAATGAGCTGGTGAGCATACTGAGTCCCAGGATAGCTGTTCTCAGCTGTCACATGAGGAAAAGAGGGAAGTAACTTCCGGGAATTCTAAGTACTATTTTGCTGCTTCTCTAGAGACCTTGCTGCCTGGCACACGCTCCTGGTGCCCCAGGAGAGCCAATGTCCCAAGGCATGCCAGTTTTCTTTCTCTTACTAGTTAGATCAGGTTTCTTGTGGGACTTGGACCTCACCACCCGCTGCACAGAGCCCCAGGACACCCTGTCCGAAACAGTGCCTGGAGTCGGAGGGGCTCGGGAACGTCAGGGGTGACTGAAATTGTCACCAGAACCCTGGTGTCATCTGTCAACGTTCTCTGCGGAATATTGCGCCTCCCAGTGTGACTGCAGTGTGAGGACAGGCTTGGATCACAGCCCATGGTAGCTGAGTGAATGCAGTATTTCTCTTCTCTTGAACTGAGCCTTTGGTCTGTTCTTCTGAGAGAAGATGGGTTGTGACGATGCAAGTGAGTGCTGGTCTATAAAAGGAGAGGGGCACTGGTGAGGCTTAGGGGTTTAGAGGGATGTGAGCCCAGAGGAGAGGATTCTGGAGAAGGAACTGAGCCCAGGGTGCTGACAACAAAGTTATGGGGAGCTCAGCCAGCAGAGAATGTGCTGGTGTGACCAGGCAGGACACAGCTGGGTGTTAAGAGAGAGATACTGAATTCTAATACTGACCTTGTACGGCATCAGAGGGCTGTTTCAGACTGAATCACCAGGAATGCTTCCTTCTCAGTTGTGGTCCATGCATGTCCCCATGGGAGTCCTCCATTCATCTCTTTGGATTTGTGATGTGTGCAGCCTTTTTGTGTTAGTTCAAAAACTTCAACTGCAGTTTGGGGTTTAGTCCTATCATCAGAAAGGCATTGGTCACTGCCAGAGGGGGAAAACCAGACTAGATGGACCAATGTTCTAATTCAATTTGGCAGCTCCTGTTAGGTGTAGAAACCAGGGGAGAACAAGCTTTCGCTCCCCTCGAGAATAATGTTCTGGGAGATGGTTTCTGAAGGACTGATCGGCTCTGATTTTTTTTCTTTGTATGTTCATAACATTTGCTTTTACTGGACAGCATGTTCTTGAGCCTACAGCGTTACTAAAGCTACACATGTGAAAATCAGCCACATTGGAGAACTCGCACCCAAGAGTGTTAAAGGAGTTGGCCAAAGACCTGTCCAGACAGCTGATGTGAATTTTTAAAAGTCATGGAAAATTAGAGTAGTTACAGAGGATTGGAAGAACCCAATGTTCTGCCAGTTAATAAATGAGATGGCTAGCATAATTACAGGCCTTTAATTATCAGGGCCAGATTAAACTTTTCTGGGCCTGGCGCCAAACATATTTGTGGGCCCCCATGGGGGCAAAGGATCATGGTGTGGGGAGGTCGGTCCCCAGAGCAAGGGGCCAGCCAGGGGCATTGGGGCATAGCATGGAGGGGTCAGCTCCGCTCCACCCCGCCCACTGCAAGGGCACTGTGTACAAACCGGCGGTTGCCAGACACACACTGGCCCGCCCAGCCCTGTGCTGCCAGCATGCCCCTTCCCTTCAGGGTGGGCCCGTGCCGTGCCACACAGCCCCCGACTCCATATGCCCAGCGTTCCCCGGAACTGCTATGCCCAGCATTCCCCCGCCCCCCCACAGACCCTCCACACAAATGCACAGCGGCCTGCACACTACCACCCCTGCCCAGCACGCCCCCACAGCCCACCACCACGACTACACAGCACCCCCCCAGACCCCCCCACTGCCCAGCATCCCAACACACAGACCTCCCCCACCGCCCCCCAAGAGACCTCCCACTGGCCAGCAGGCCCCCCCACACCTCCAGAGACCTCCCTCACACCCTGCCCCCTGCCACACTCACCGGTCCTGCTGGAAGGTGATGGTGTCTTCCAGGCTGGGCTGGCAGCGTGGCCGGGGCCGGTTCAGTGCCAGGGCGGGGAATCGCTCCGGCCTCTTGAGAGTGGCGGGATTAGCCAGGCCAGGGTCTGCCCCTGCCCCAGCCGGGCTCTCTCAGGACCCACCTGCCTGGTGAGAGGGTGACAATACGTCCCCGTTTGGCCGGGACAGTTCCCTTGTTAAGCTCTGTCCCGGCCGTTCTGACTTTTTTGACAAAAACAGGCATTTATCCTGTTTGCTCTTGACAACTGATCAGCTGGCAAGAGCAAACAAACAAATGCCCAGTTTACCAAGAAAGTCTGGTGCGCCCTCCTGGCAGGGCATGGAGGAATGTGTGTGTGGGGCGGGTGGCGACGCGAGGTGTCAGGCAATGGGGCTTGGGGGGATCAGCCCCAGTCCCAGGTAGAATAGAACTTGGGGGGTGGGGGGGTTAGGGGCTAGCCACAGCCCCTGGCAGTGTTGCGGGGAGCTGGGGATGAGGAGGGGTCAGCCCTAGTCCTGGTGGCGGCATGCAGAGCTCGGGGGCGGAGGGGGGGTCAGCCCCTGGCTGCAGTGTGGGAAGCTGTGGGGGAGGGGTCAGCCCCTGGCCATGGCACGGGGAGCTCAGGGAGGGGAGGAGGGGTCAGCCCCTGGCAGCGCGGAGCCTGGGGGGATCAGCAGCCCCTGCCAGGCGGCACAGGGCTCCAGCTCTCTCAGCCCCAGCTGCCGCCAGGGGGCAGAGAGGAGCCCTCGACTGGCCTGCGATCCAACAGGAGAGGGCAGGGGGCAGAGGCGGGGGGGCAGAGAAGAGCTGGCGGGGCCTTGGAGTGCAGCCCAAGCAGAGCGGGCCGGGCCGGGGCCCCTTTGGAGCCTGGGCCTGGTGCCATGTTGAACCCGGTATTGTTAATTATCAGTCCCAGGCAAAATAATGGGATGGCTGACATATGACTCGTCCAGAAAGATTACAGAACTGTAATAAAACTAATGCCAGTCACTGTGGTTTCATGTAAAACAGGTCTTCTCAAAGAACCTTGGTACTGTTCTTTGACAGGATCACCAGGCTGGATGATAAAAGTAGCTGCCCTGACATGATATACTTAAACTTCTCTAAGGCATTTGACCTAATACTGCAAGAGTCTGATTAAAAAATTAATTAATAGATTGAAAACTTGCTAATGCAGCTCTCAAATGTATTTGTAAATGGGAATCATCGACAAATGGGCATGGTTCTCGTTGGGACCCCCAGGATCTGATTGTGGCCAATGCCATTCAGTATTTTACCAGTGATCTGGAAAAAAGTATAAAATCTTTGTGGGTAAAGTTTGCTGGTGACACAGATTGGTGGGATGGTAAATAATGATAAGGACCAGGCGGTCATACTGAGCGGTCGGGATCACTTGGTAAGCTGAGTGAAGTCAAACAAATATGCACTTTAGAACAGCCAAAGGCAAGGCCAGGCACCAAGGTGCAAAGAGTGTAGGTCACACCGATAGGATGGGGATGCGTATCCAGGAAAGCAGGGACTTGACAAGGATTTGGGAATTGTGGTAGTTAACCAAGTGAATGTGAGCTCCCAGTGGGAAGCTGGGGCAGAAAGAGTGCAATGCGATTCTGGGGCATGTAAGCAGAGGGATGCTGAGAAGAAGCCAGGAGGCGGTGTTACCTTTGCGTACGGTACCAGGGAGACCATTACTGGATACTGTGTCCAGTTCTGGTGTCTATACTTTTAAAATGGTGTTGGAAAATTGGAAGACGATCAGAAAAGAGTTATAAGCATTATTTCAGGTCTGGAAAACCTGCCTTGTATGAGACTGAAGGCACTCAGTCGATTTAGCTCATCAAAGACAAGGTTAAGAGGCGACAGATCACAGTCTCTGAGTACCTCCCTGGAGAGATCCTGGAGGGCTTGTTAATTCAGCAGATGGGCAGAAGGAGATCCAATGGCTGGACATTGAAGTCAGCCAAGTTCAAACTGGAAATAAGATGCACATTGTTAATGTTTTTAATTTGTCAGCTGTAGATAACCATTGGACCGGCTTACCAAGGGATGCCGGGAAAGTGCCAGCATTTACATTGGGATTGGATTGGGGCTCGAAAAGGTCTACGAAAGTGGGGGGAAGCAACCAAAACAAGCCATATCTGAGTGGTTCAGCACCCAGTCCATCAGTGTCACCCACTCCAATTTGGTCCAGCCGCCCCCTCGGTCACACCAGCAGGGGAAAGGCCTCTGCTGTTATGCCCCACACACTTGGTCAGGGGCTATGGAGGGGCTGCCCCCCATTCAGCCCCTTCTGAGTTCAGGTTCTCAAAAATGAGTGAGCATAGCCCGCCTGTTTAAAGAGTTGTGAGGAGGGGAGTGGTCCTTTGCCCACCCCACCCGATCGCCGGCACCTATGGATTGGATGTCTTTGTAAGGGACAGGCTATTGGCTGGCTGCAGGAGTGGGTGAGGGTCTCTGGCCTGTGCTGTACAGGAGGTCAGACGGTTGGGGAGAATGGTTCCTTCTGGTCCTGAAAACGTAGAGATTGACCAGGCAGGTGCTAACTGGGGGGCTCTTGCTGTTACAGGGACATGGGGTGCGGTTTTGGGTTTGTTTGGTCAGATTATTATTTATTCACAGACTCAACAAAGCACAGGGAGCAGCACTGGGGGATCCCCAGTTGTAGGGAGAGGGGGTGGCAGAGATGGTGGCGGCCAAGAATTTTCAAGTAGCAACTTTTTCATTACAGGATTCTAAAAAAAAACCTTATCCGCCATGTGAGAGGGCAGGCCCCTAACGCCTCCCAGGTTCGTGCATTGCAGCAGTTCTCAGACCGAGGGCTGGGACCCCAAAGTGGGTCAGGACCCATTTTAATAGGGTCACCACGGCTGGCTTAGACTTGCGGGAGCCTGGGGCTCAAGCCCAAGTCCCACTGCCCGGGGCCAAAGCTGAAACCCAAGAGCTTCAGCCCTGGGCAGCAAGGCTCAGATTACAGGCCCCCCAGCCCAGGGCTGAAGCCCTTGGGCTTGGGTTTTGGACCCCTGCCTGGGGTGGTGGGGCTCAGGCTTCGGTCCCCCTCCTGGGGTCATGTTGTAATTTTTGTTGTCAGAAGGGAGTCGCGGTGCATTGAAGTTTGAGAAGCCTGGTATATTGTAATCACAGGTGCAAATGTTTAAATGAGCAATTGACAAATATTAAACTTCAAACCTCAGAAAAAAGTGAGTTGCAGCCAGGGTGTGTGTAAGGAGTTTGTTGTCTGAGTCAGATTTTCCCAGGTGCCTGCTACCTCTCAGAATTAACTCGCCGGCTGCAGCCAGTGGAAGAAAACTCGCTCTTCATGAAGTCAGACTCTGGTGCCTTCTATCCGTGTGCGTTAGCCAGGGGTGCTTGTTTCCTGAATGAGCAGCGTTCTGTTGTTGTTGGCCTGTGCCCCATTCTGCACAGCACGTGTTCCATGTCGGTATTTACCAGTCTTATTCAAAATAAGCCCCACTAACCTTGCGAGGACACAGTGGGGTAGGATCCAGTGCAGATCAAATTGTACGTATCTGCAGAAACCTGTCTATCTTATAACCTGGTTTCCATGTGTGGGCTGGGCCCCCTCAGTTCCTTCTTTTCTATGCCCAACACCCATAGTCTTCCATCCCTTCATCCCATAGCAAAGAGCTGATGAGACCTTGCCTTTTAATCCCGCTCTGTGAAAATGGTTCTATAAATGCTTGAGTGAAGCTAATTTAGGACGCTCTAGGCAAAGGCCTCCAATCTCCCTCCTCCATTGTCTGGATCACACCATCCTTGGTGAGTCATTAGCCCTCGTTTGAGTTGGTGCATTAGTCTCCTTCAAAGACCTTATAGAGCGCAGGGGAAGGCTCTGAGCGCTGTCACGGGAAGCTCTCTGCCAGCCCTTGCCTGCTGCAGTTAGACCCACACGGACTCTGCTGCTGGGGAAGTTAATCTTTGGTGGCCTGCGTCTGAAGCAGGTAAACAAAAGCCAGCAGCCAAAGAGGCTTGGCAAGGAAGGGAATATCAGCCCTTCTTCTGCAAATGTGACCCGTTTGGGGTGCTTCCCACCACAGTTGTAGTCACCTTCTGCCCAGGCTGCGTGGTGTCTAAGCAGGGGGCTGTGCTGCTGCCCTGCTGCTTTCATCCCTTGCCCACGTCCCTTTTAGCGGCACGGCTGCTAGGGTGCAGGAGAGGAGCCCGTGGTGGTAGTGTGGTGAACGGCACCCCCACACACACACACACAATGAGTGTCTCTCACTCTGTCACCCTTCTCTGCCCACGGGGTAGGACCAAACGACAAGGTGTTGCCCGAGGCTGCTGCCAGGGGTGTTCTGAAAGGGGCAGGCCTCGTCAGTTTTCCTATGTGGGGCAGGGGAGGGCCGGGCCCCCTGGATATGGTGAGTTCCAGACGCAGCTGCAGCCTTCCTCCCAGCATCCCCTTAAAGCTGTCTCTCCTGGCAGGGGGGCACCAGGCCAGAGGCATCTGCCTAGCCTAGCCCTGCTGCCAGCCTAGCTAAGTCACCACTAGTGCATTGCCTTGCCCGTGACCAGAGGGATGGGCAAGGCATTTTCCTGCCAAGCTGACACTAGTCCAAAGATTCAGACAGATCCCTCTGGCTATAGCTATGGATCCAGGCATAGACTAGAGAGTTATTTGCCTTCTGGTTTGTGAACTTGGTGTCCAGGGTGGGTGTGAGTAATTCAGGGTCAAAATTCAATCCGAAATGCACATGCAAAAATGCGGCTTCCACGCTGGCTACAGGGCAGGGCTCCCTGCGCTCCATCCCTCTCCCTTATCACTGGCCTGTCTTCCTTCCTAGCCCGCTCAGTCACCTCCCCAGATGACATTCCCTCCTTGGTGCTCCCTGGTTTCCTGTCCTCACCCCACAGATTCACCTGGCCCTGCACAATTCTTATCTGCTATCCCCAAACCCCCCGTGCATCCCCCTAGTCTGCCCCTGTCCCCCACAGCCTGCCCCCCTACCCCCATATTCCCCTACACCCCCTCAGCCTGTCTCCTGCCCCCCACATTCCCCTGCACACCTCAGAGTCTGATTTCGGGGGTGGGGGGGGTCTAGGAGACTGGCTTTATGCTTTTGCAAACTTGCTCCCTTCCCTTGCTGAAGTGGAGAAGCTCTGTTTAAATGGCATTTTCGCAGCTGGCACCTCGCTGGGGAGGAATGTCTCTTAACACTGGCGGGGTGGGGGGAGAAGCACAGCTCCTCCGAGCCACTTCACTGCTTTGCTGACACCACCCACGACGCTGCAGCTGCAGGGTGATGGGGTTCCTGCCGCTGAGCTGATTCAAAGGCCTGTTAATAATCCTCATTTCAAAGGGTTGTGACTGACAGCTGCGATACGGGGAAACAAAACTAAAGCTCCAGGCGGTGTTTGCTCTGTGCCTCAAACTAACCAAACCACTTCATCCAAAAGGGCGCTGCCCGACTCCGTTCCCCTGCACTGCCATGTGCTGGTGGCCTTGAGGATTTGACCTGTCCATTGTCTTTGGTTGCACAGAGCAGTTGTCTGGCAGGACATGGCAGTGGCAGTCACCTGCTCTGAGAGCTGGGGGCCTTTGTTTCAGAGCTGAGGCTTTCTAGTTAGACTAGGGGCAAGAAGTGACCCTCGGCACTTTAGCCTTTTCTCCATTGCACAGGTTTCCTCAGGGAATTGGGGTGTAGGGACTGGGGCACTGCACTTTTCAGACAGTTTGTAACAGAGCAAAGCCATTTAGAGACGGGGAACTGGAGAGCTCTTCCTGTCTGATTGACAGGTAGTTCTCAGAGCTCCAGAGAAAAATTGGAAGTCTTTCCATTGTCTGAGCTTTAAAAAGCCCATTTCAGAGTTTATTCAGTAATAGTAGAGTGTTTTACCTTTCAGTAGCACACCCCATCCCAAATGATCCCAAAGCACTTTACAAAGTGTATAGATATGTGATAGGAATCACTTCTCCTCCCATTTAAATGCCCGCATCCCAGGAGATCCTGACCGAAGAAAGAATTTGACACTTCAGGGAGAATTTCAGGAGGCAGAGTGTAATTACCCATGTTGGAAGAAACTAGGCTGGGACTTGGGGGCTAATATCTGGACTATCCCAAAAAGCATCCCTGGGTTTCACTGTTCGCAAGTGGTCAGGATCGCCGGTGTGTGTCTCATACAGAAATGTACTACCCTGAATCCAGAGCCATGATCTTGGGGAAAGGAATGAGTGAAAGAAGAAATCATTTATATTTTAGATTCTTTGATGTTGAACAGCTGAATAATAAACAGGCTACCCGCCAGCATCTCTGAAACTAGCACTGAAATCAATGCCCGGTCTTTTCCCTCCTGCATCGTCATTTTCTGACACGCTTCCTCTGCATGTTATTAGCACTTAGTTCACTTTGACCTGTGTGTTCTGCATTTAAGTGCTCACTGGTGGCACAAGAGTACTCTAGCAAGGCTAGGGTAGGGTTTCTATTGCTCATGAACATGGCCTGGGGAGGAGATCCATCACGTAAAGTCATTCGGCCCAGTGAAACTGGCATCTCTTCAGTGGGATAGAGGGAATCTCTCCACTCCCCGGCCACATGAGCTGTACTGTGTTAGGACTGTATCATTAACCCGTAACGCTTTCTCTGCTAGATAATAGGAGGTGTAGCGGAGAGCCTTGACCTGCCCCAATCAGATCTTTACCTTGAGCTGAGGCACTTTCTAAGTAGCTTGCACTGCATAGTTGGAAGCCCTCTTATCCTAGTGTGTTCAAGGTGGAAATCTCTTTGGTGATCAATGATGTGGAGATAATTGCTGGCCAAATTCTAGCATTGCTCAGGGCTAAGGGACAGAGCTGCCTGCCAGGGTATGTCTAGGCGGCAGCAGCAAGCCTCGGCGCCTGAGTCAGCTGACCCAGGTTTGTGCAGTGGGGCTGAAAATGGCTGTGTAGTTGTTCCCGCTCGGGCTGGAGCCCAGGCTCGGGGCCCAGGCAGGAATGTCTACTCTGCTATGTTTAGCCCTGTAGCAGGAGCCCAGGGGCCCCTGTCAGTTGCCCTGATAGGTTCTGAGACTCGCTGCAGCGGGAGTGGGTTTTTGTGGTGTAGACGTGCCTTGAGAGGCTTGCTGATAAAAGCGGGATTGTGTTTTCTGCCGGACAAGGTCTGAAGCCCTGAAAATCCCTAAACGCCTCTTTCTGCTTCTAGTAAACAAACAACCCCAAATACTTCTCAACTTGAAAACGTGGGGTGCCTTTCTTCCTAGCTTGGCTGCCCTCCATCTGCCCTCCCTCCACGCACGGATAGGTGGGTACGTCCGGGTCACTGGAGAGGCTGGCCAATATAAGCCAAATATGCTTCCCCCCCCCCTTGCCCCCGTGGTGATGGTGTTTTTTTTGCTGGAGCTTCCATTGCTGATTGTGTGGCAGTACGGCCCGTGTCTACGAGCCCTGCGTGGAGTGCGATGGGCCAGGTCTATCACAGCGGCGTAACACAGGCTTTCTTCTCTGGCAGTGCCAGTGGCCTGTGCACATCAATGCAAGTACCCCAAGGGCTATTGCAAAGGAGGAACCTCAGTGAAACAAAGGGCCATACCCTTGTCATGTCTGGTTTTGAGTGGATTATCCGGCCCTATGTGTGTATGCAGATTAGAGCAAAGGGCCTGGAGCCTAGTCAATCCCTTGTTTAGTACAGTGTCTCATAGCACGTTGATGTCTCCAGTGACAGAATGCTGTGAAGGGGAGGGGGTGCTGTCACTTGGGACCAGCTGGGGTTGAGTCCATGAGAATGTTTGTTTTTTTGTGTACTGTTCAATTATTATATACAAAGAGTAAAGGCTGATCGGTGTGCCAGTTCCTTCCCTTGCTGCATTCTCGTACCATGTGCTCTTTGTCTGGGTCACTGTAACGTAGAGATCTGCATTGGCAGTTCCACACGACAGCACAAAAGATTCATTTATAGGAAATGTTTCTAACTCTCACTTGATGTATTGAAATTCCTTCTTTGTACCACAAAAACCATTGTGGGAAATGATCTTGCAATGAATGTACGTTTTTTAACAAGCTGCTAAACCACATAAGGTGGGGGTGAAACTAACCTCCATGCTACAGTCACCTGCATGTATCTGAACTTTCAGAGAGAAACTTGCTGTATGTCGGGAGGCTTTACTATTTTAGTATGCAAGGCATTTCATGTTAGCTCCTGTCACCCAGCGAACCTGGCTTATATCTTCCTTACAAGAACTCCTAGAGCTTCCTCATCATCAGCTTCATCACAAGCACAGGCGGGTGATAGGCCGACATGAAACACGCTAATTGCAAAATCTGTTCCATGCTCCCAGGTGAATAAAGGGGCTGCTCATGGGATACCTGCCCCTTCAGCTTGGTCCTTCCTGAGAAAACCACGGCAGGCTCCTGTCCAGCCCTGCTAATTTACATGGGCTGTTACTGCTTGGGGAAGGGATTGGCCTTGCAGGCTTTTTCCTTCTTCCTCTTTCTTGCTGCTATCAAGTTGCTTTTGCAGTTGGGGACTAGAACACGTTTTGCATTGTTTTCCTTCCACTTTGCTCAGTGGATAGTGAAAACAGTCCTTCTGCATTGGTGCGTGTTCTCAAGCAGAGAGCCGGAGGCAGACTCTCCCAGGGACAGGTAATCGCGGGAGAAGTAGGGAGTTCTGTGGCAGGGGGATTAGCTTCACAGGTCTAGCACGTCTTGCCAAGATGTTGAGGAAAGGGTGTGAAGCAAAGAGCGCACACAGTGAGAAGCAGGGCACGCAGCTAGCATAGCGATGGGTGTGGCATATGCACCTCTGAAGATCAGTAGAAGGACAGTGTAGCTTCCGGTGGTAAGACACTGGGAAAGGAGATCATCTCCATGAGACTGGTGCTGCCAAATCTTGGAATAGCAGGCTTCTGCAGACTAGCGTCATAGTTCTACGGGATTGTATTCAGTGAGGGCACCTGCTCCGTGTTATCCCCTGGGGCAGCTGACTTGGAAGGAATCAGGCACTCAGATTTTGGCTTTCCCCCTCACTGTAGTAAATTCTGCCAAGTCTCCCAGTCCCCAGTGAGCTCAGTCGCTGCTGGCAGAGCATAATGTCACTTCCAGGATATGCTGAGGCCCCGACAGGATCCAGTTGGAAGCTGTTACAGGGAAGGCTGGACTAAAACTCTTGCTGTCTATTTGCTATCTGCATTTCTCAGGATTAAGCCCTCTTCCCGTTCCCAATGCAGTGCTCTGAGTGGCGTTGGGAACTTGCTTTCTGTTCTTGGACCTTCCAGCTCCCATGAAAAGACGCAGGGACCAGCATATCCTTCCTTTGCATTATCTCCCACTGCCAGTGGCTCACTGCTGTTCTTCTGTCACGGCGAAGCCAGCCTGAGTCCAGATCATACATTCGCTGCAAGACGGCTAAGGTGCAGGGTGTGTCTGTAGCTGTCACTTCTGTTTCAAGCAGACAGAGTTCGATGATGCTGATGCACTTACGGCATGCAATTAGCCTGGACACAGGTGTGCAGAGTGTGGATGAGCTTCCTGGTTTGCTGTGGAGAGTTCATCTTGGGGGTCTTGTGTTTGCACAAGGAGCTGGTTCTTGAGAAAGTCCCCTTTACGCAACCCTCCAGGCTAGTGTCATCTCGGAAGCACATTAGACAGACTCATGTGGGTCTGACGGCAGGTCTCATCTGTTGTTGCATTCAGAGAAGTTCTGGAAGCCCATTTCAGTGGGGGGACTGTCTGCTGTAGCTCAAAAGGTAATGAGGGATTGGTTTGGAAGGACCAAGTTGTCTGAAGGGGTCCAAAGCTTTTTTTTCCCTGAGCCTTTTTATTCTTCCTGTGTCTAATCCCTTTAGAGCCTAAGGTAAACCCCTCGGCCTTTTTGTACTGCAATAACACTGTATTATATGCTTGCACTATTCTGGGCAGACCAAGCATGCAAGAAATAATTTAAAGCTTTTTTTCAGAAGAAAAGCACTGTATTATTGTGTATATAGAGATCCTGAGAGAGAATTTGAATTCTAACTCTTGTATAAAAGCATGCACTGAATACCTGTATGTAGAACACGCTGTAAATGCTGCCGAGTACTGTAAGATCCTACACTTGAAACCACAACAAATGAGCAACTTCATCTAAAAAACAAAACAGAAGCTGTGCAATGGATTCTGTGCCTTTTTTAAATCCATGTATGTTAATCCAGACAATCGGAAAAAGCTTGTATACTACCAAAACCTTATTAAAGAATCAAAGGCACAACCCTGGTGATGGTGTTTTCTTTCACCCCTTCTCCTTTAAATCTGTTGGAAGATCCTTCTGTGATGTGTCATGCTGACCCTGAGCAACAAGTGGAAGAGCTCAGTTGTTAGACAGACAGGGCTTACCCCTTTTGAAGAGCTTCTCTGTGAACCGCAGGCAAGCTGGGCTGGACTGCCCCCCAGCTGAATTCACTCTGTTTTCCCAGTAGACCCAAATGATCAGACCTCTTTGGGTCCCAGGGATGCAGTGCTGACAGCTGTTTGTGTCACTGGTGCCGCAGCGTTGTCAGCGCAGCTCGTGCAGCTGTTCTCGGCGCTCCGGCGTCAGCTGAATGAGCAGAGAGCGCGGCCAGCTGATTCAGCAGACCTCGAGTACTCATCAGGAAAGCCCACAGGCTCAGTTCAGTGGCCAAGGTGCTCGGCCAGGTTCATTGTTGCCAAAGCACCGTGCTGGTGCCCCATAGGAGCCACAGATACACTAAACTGTATGCCTGTGAGAAGGTTCCAGCTCTGTCCCCTAGATCAGTACAAAGATACCCCTCCTTCCGCTCTCCTTTTATGCATCGATACGAACAAGTTAACGTAGTACATTCCATACGCTTTTCGTTGTCAGCCTGTACCTTGTATCTGCGAGTTCAAACCAAACATTCTCATCCATTATCCTGCCATCCCCTGCTTCTCTTACGAGGGGTCAGTGCATCCCTGTACCATCTCTTGGGAGTTAGTTTATGTAGTCACTCTGGGTGTTCTTGGTCCATCCTCGCAGGTCAGGAATGTGCTTATTTGGTTAGATAACACCTAGTGTGTTACTGTTCTGCCAAGGCCAGGCCTGCTTTGGTTCACACGTCAGCTGTGCCTGGGGCTCCAGCAAGGCCTAGGCCAGCTTTAGGTTCATGTTTAACTAGTGAGCTAGGGCTGTGAGCATCTCCCCACTCCAGGAGCTCACTGAGGTGTCCGAGACAGCCAGTGTTTCATTCAGATTTGCGATCAATTTTCAGCAGGCCCAAAGGGATCAGGGTTGTTGACTTTCAGCTGATAACCTCAGGCAGTCTTGCCATGACGTGAAGAGTTTGGAGAAGACAAGACAAGAAAGCTTCTGCTCCCAGTACTGTGGGGAAGGTGTGCTTACCGACCAGACCAGAGGCTGATTTCTAATACCACTCTTCCCCTGATGGCTGCAAATACCTCCTCTACTTCATAACCTGTATTGTGAGCCAAGGTGTCACTGCTGCCTTGGCGAGGTAAAGGTCACTCACCAGTATGACATGTGAGAATTTGCACCAAGTCACCGCAGGCAGAGCTGGGCGTAGATCCAAGGTCTCTACTCTGACAGTGCATCCCATGGCTCCTGGTTTACCGCTCCGGGTACCTTCCCCTCATGCATGGTAGGAAAGATATCTCTCACACATAATGAATATTTTACCAGCAGGGCAGGAATCTGTGACTAACCTGCACAAAGCATGTGTTCCATGCTGGAAGAGTGACGCTTGGCAGGTCTGTTGGACACTGTGTTGTTATCTCCCTTGTATGGGCTGGTCTACATAGAGGATAAGAGCATTCTTTTCCTCTGGCTAGCGGCTCCTATCCTATAGCTGAAGTGAATGCAGTCTGCCCCATAAAGCTGCAGGCTGTGGGTTCATAACCTGGGGGGGAAGGTTGATACAAAGCTCCATTGTGTTTTCATGGGTTAAACAAGTTCCTAACTTGGCATGTTTTTCTGAAGGACAATGTGTATGAGACTTGGCTGCTCTATTAGAGAACCAAGTTCTGTCCCAGCTCTGTATAAAGTGACCTCTTGTAAGCTCTGTTACCTGTGAAAGGGGTGAATGCTAAACTGTCCCCAAGGTGATAAGGCAGTGATAAGCCGTGGGGGACAGATCTGGGTCTGGGACGTGTGGTCTCTGGGCTTGCAGTGCAATGTGGGAGTCGATCCCTCTGATTTTGCCTCCCCGGGATTGCTCGAAGGCTGGAAGTTTTCGGACCATTGTGAGATTGCCTGCAGCAGGGGCTGTGTCACTCGTGGTGACTTGGTTGTGTGCAGTGTGTGTCTGGGCAGTGCGGGGGAGGAGTTTATGCAGATCTATGGCTTCACACTGTATTTCCTAGGTTTGTCTGGCTTTGAGTCTCTTAGCAGCCTGATCTGTCCCTCACAAAGTGTTTCCTAAAGATTGAATTCCCTGTGGTTTCCAACGGTTTAAATCAAAGAGATTGAAAGGAGGGTACAGCCTGCGGCCCCAGGGAGACTCAGCCAGGCTTCTGGCATGGAGCATCTCCCCCACGCCGGGGAATCCTCCCCGCACAGAATCTCCCAGCATGGGGCACTTTCTGGAGCTGAGCAGAGGCAGGAGGAGGCATAACAAAGACAGCCCTGCACCCTGGTAATTCTTTATTGCTGTACTGCCCAGAGGGACTGTGGCAGCAGGGTGCGCAAGCTAGGGCAGCCTTCAGGCTGCTCTAATCTATGTCTGGGGCTGATCCATCCTCCTTCGGCCCCAGCAGTGAGAAGGTGCAAAACCTCCCCTCCCAGTCCCAATCCTGAGCCCTCTCTTCCCCCCAGCATACTGTAGAAAATCCGACCCTTTCAGTTCCATCACCCTTCTTTGCCAAGGAGACCTGGGCTCCCCGGTTCAGGTGCCCCCGGGCTGCAGTATGTTTCACAGAGCAGCGGAGATGCTGTGCCGTGCATGGGCTCTGAGGAGTCTGCCTTTTGACCAAAGTGGGTTTTGATGAAAGGTGAGACTCCCCAGCCTGAAAATCTGGAAGAAGGGATTTCTGGAAGCGCTGTAACTCAACAGCTACTGTTGGAATCAAAGGTGTCTTTGAAAATTCAAAAAAGCTCAGATTTCTCGTCCCAAGTACTTTTTCTCAAAACAATAGAACTCAAAGAATGCAATGGTCCCCTTGAAACAGAGTTAAAAAATTGCAGTGGTCCTGTTGAAAGGAATCTTTGGTGCAATCTCTGGCCTGGTCTGCACTAAAGGGTGAGCTTGACATAGCTACATTGATGAGGAGTGTGAAAACCCGTCTCTGGCAACAAACCCCGCCAGTGTAGACACAGCTGTGTGGATGGAAGAATGCTTCCCTCAACGTAGCTACGGTCACTTGGGGAGGGGCTGCAGACTATGTCTATCCTACAGGGCTATGCCAGCATAGCTACGCTGGTATAGTCATGGTAGTGTAGACATACCCTGAACGACAGAGCTGCCATCAGCTCCTCCTGCACGGAGCAGTCTCCCTTCCTAGAACTCAAAGGGCTTTGCAAAGGCGGGTCAGTATCATTAGCCCTGCTTTCCAGATGGGCAGAGTGAGGAGAAATGAACCACCCAGGGCGCCAGAGGCTGCTGCAGGTTTGGAGGCCAGGTCTTGGTCCTGTGCCGTGTCAGGGCTAACTCCCGCGGTTACTAACGCCCCTTTCAGCTGAGTTACATGGTGCGTTCAGCCCAGGCAGTGGAGCTGGAACACTCTGAATAGTGGGGATGCTGAAAGCCAGCTCCCTTCCCCAACCACCCCCAGCCAGAGCTGGGGCCGGGAGCAGGGCCGTGTCTCCGCGAGGCAGTGGAGACCCAGACAGGGGTAAGGGGGCCAAGGCTGGGGCCACAGCTGGGAGCGGGTGCGGGGCTGGCAGCCGGGACCCCAGGCAGTGGGACAGCAGCCAGGACCCGGGGGGTGGGGGGCAGTGGATCCCCACGTAAAACCTGGCAGTGCTGCAGCACCCCCCTGTACCCCTAGTTCCTATGAGCCCAGGCTGGCTGGGGGGGGGCAGGTTAGAACTTGAGTGCTGCTTTCATGCAGTCTGGAACCCCCCTGCTTTGCAGTGAGGATGCAGGCTAACTCACTCTAATGCCTGTAATCTTCCGGTGCCTTCCCACCATCCCCCATGTGCCCAGGCAGACAGAGGAGTTTTCCAACAATTCAGTGGGAGAGAATTGCGGAGGAGCTCAGCTGTCTGCCGCGCTAAGAGCCGTGGGATTGCTCCAAAAGTCCCAGCACCACACCCAGGGAGCACAGCACTAGTGCAGACATGGTAACTCAGGTGGGGCTTTGCAGTGTGGGTGCTCTGCCCTGGACTAGGCTAACCTGGCTGCTCAGAGCTGGGGGCCAAACACCCAAGTTAACCCTGCAGTGAAGAGACACCCTCACGATTCCTTTGGGATGTCTTTCTTTTAACAAGTCCAGGGAATGTGAGTAACACAGGTAAGGAGATGGGTGTGCTAAAAGGATGTCTCACCACACTGTCACTGCAACCAATTCTCTTTGGGCCAGGTTTGCTGGCAGCTGATGCTGAGCACCGTTTCTTTTGGCCCAGTTCTCTCGCTGTCAGATATTTGTACTTCTTGGGGTTCTCTGCAGCAGGCATTTGAAAGGGGAAGCCAGGAAAGCACACAGGCCACCCAGAATGGTGAGGAACACAACATAACCGTGAGCTGGACGTAGAAGGTTTCATAACCCACCCTAGCAGTCAGTTCTTGCAAGGGAAGCCATCTCCCGACTGCAGTCAGGGTGGAAAGTCAGGGAAGGGGCATGAGCCGAATGTGCAGGGTAAGAGGAAGGTCCCAGTCTGGAGAGGACACCACCCATACTTTGTGGTGGGACTGTCGGCCACGCATGCAGCCAGACCCACAAGGAAGCAGAGGTTAAACGAAAGGGCTGAGGCATGTCTCGGCAACAGCAAGGCCGAAACTTAGAAGAGAGGGAAGGAATTGTTATTTTTCATGCTACCGTAGCACCTTGAGATCCAAATCTGGGTCGGTACCCCACTGGGCTAGGGGCTGTCCACGCAGCCCCGAGGGCTGCTTGGCTAATCCCAGAGAGGGCTGTAATGAACAGCAGGAAGGAGCTGATGGGGAGCATGGATCAGTGGGAACGTGTGCTGATCCAGGTTGGAGCATGCATGGCTAGATGGGGCGGATTTGTTTTTAAGTACAAAGGTGATGAGATATTAGGTACTAGCAGAGAATGAGAGAAATACCAGAGGTCTCTAGAATCGGGACCTGCAGCTGAGGAGAGAAGCTAATGCTGCCCAGCAAAAGAGTGAGCTAGAGCATTAATATCCAGCCCCATCCCTGGCCCCACTGCAGCAGGGCAGTGTGCGCAGGCCCCATGGGAGGTAGAGTGTTGGGGCATTGCAATAATCCCTCTGGCCCATATAGGAGCAGCTCCAGAGAGGTGCACCCAGCTCTCTTCGACAGAAGGCTGGTGGCCATGATGCAGGCCTTTGAGGGCAGAGGTTTAAAGAGGGAACTGGGGGATCGTCCAGCCAACAAAAGGGAAGTGGATGATCGTCCACCACTACTACCACCCACCCCCAGATCAGAGGAAATGGAACGGGGCTGGAGCAGGTGGACGTCCACAGAAATGTTTCTGGGAACAGCGTCTCTTCTCTGTGGGGAACACAACGCCCTGGGCAGGCTGCCAGGGCTCCTGCACTGAGGGCCTGATGCACAGCCCTGCAAAGTCACTGGAAAGACCCCTGGTGAATGCTGTTTGCACTGCAGGCCCTGTGCTCGGGAGAGCCCGCTTCAGCAAGCGAATGGAACACAGCCCTGGGCCGCAGAGCCGGCCTGGACACACATCTGCGAGGCGGTCCTCGGGCAGAAGAGCTGTCTGGGTGCATCGCCCTGTGCAGTGCCTTCAGTTCAGCAGCCGAGGCTGAGTTGACTAAGCGGTGATGGGACAGGAAGAGGGAGACGGGTCCGCATGCAAAGGCATCCGCTAGAGTCATGCTACAATTGGACCGACCTGCAGAGCCTGGGGCCTGGGAAATAAAGCAGGAGAAGTGAAGCAGAGAGTCCAGAGGGCACAGAAAAGCGGGTAGGCCAGGCCAGCCGCAGGGGAGGTAGATGGGGAAAAAAGGAGGAGGCCAAGTCAAAAAAAAAAAAAAAAAAAAGATACCAAAGCTTTTCCTGGGTAACAAAAATGGATAGTTGAGAGGCAAACACTCCAGACGCACTGGAGAAGGAGCTCCCCATAGCTGTGCTGGGAGTGGCTTCCCTGCAGTCTGGAACCAACGCAGAGTCTGCTTCAGATGTCTCAGGTGCACAAAAGGGCGAAGGGTGTTTCCATTCAAGGCACATTTAGTTATTCTGTGCAGAGCCGCTGCCTGTTTGCCGGTTGGGAAGGAATTTGAGACTGTATTGTTCACGTCAACAGCTATCTGGACACTTGTCCCCGTAAAACAACCAGGAGAGATCCTTGACTCTAGCTTGATGAATGCAACTGGGTATTGCAGGCTCTTTCCAATGATTTAAACCGGGGTGTGTCAAAACAAATCAAAGCTTAAATCAAAGCAAAGCCCTCAGGGAGTGTTAACGGGAAAACCTAACAAAGACACTCGATGTGTCAGCCTTCACTAATTGCTGGTCATTTTAGCGAGGGACTGGGGAAGGGAGGAGGGGAAGCCCATGTGGAGGGAACTGGGAGTCACTGATGGGAAGGGGACACAGATAAGACAGCCAGGGAAGCGGGAGAGGAGGATGGGGATGGAAAAGCAAAAGGCCATGACAGCAGGGCCCTAACTGAGCAGTGCTGAGTGTGATAATAAGGTGCTGAACACAAATAATAGCTAAGTTTACTCCAGAGAGGCCATATTCACTCTTTGCTGTTTGTGCAAACCTCACGTTGGAACCGGGGTTGGGGTGGCGAGGGGGAGTCCTCGATGGAATGAAGGATGGGTGCAGTCCTAAATTTATACCGGGCTGTCATTCAGGCTGGAGAACAAGTTTGATGCCCTAGGTGACACTGATGAGCAGGCGTACAGGAGACTGCCCGATGACAAGGAAATGGTTTTGGAGGGTTGCTTTGCCTCTCACCTGTACCCTGTTCTAGGGAAGGCTGGTTCATGGGCATGAAGAGAGATATGTGCCACGTGACCCTTCCCGCCGTGATTGGTGTTGTGAGATTGATGCCCATGCTCTCCTGGATACTAAGTATTTTCTTTTTCACGTCTATCTTGTTCCAGGTGTTTACACTGAACCCTTTTGAAATGAATGGTCTGCCCAAGGCGGTGCCTTTAAATTTGCCTTATCAAGACTTTAAAAGGGATGTGTCAGACTCTAGGGAAAAGCCTAGGATCATCCAGCGGATAAAGAAGGTCGACTTCTCAAACATTGTCTTGACCGCTCCTTGCAAACCACCGGAGCCCCATCTGGAACTGAATGGGGAGTGTGAGGAGGAAGAGGAGGAGGAGGAGGAGGAGGAAGAAGAGGAGGAAGAAGACGAGGAAGCTGGTTATTTGGGAGAAGAGATTGACATGCACAGTAGCTCCAGCAGCGATGTGAGCCAGAAAAGCACAGAGCGCAGTCAGGAAGGGGCGCCATCCACTCTGCTGGCTGATGATCAGAAAGAGTCCAAGGGCCGAGCTTCCATGGCCGATGGCGATTTAGAACTGGAGGAAGGCTCCAAAACACTGGTGTTGTTTTCACCGGGTGACATGAAGAAGTCTCCACTCACCACCGACTTGGCGCCAGATGTCGATCTGGGGACACTTGCTGCTTTAACGCCTCAGAGCGAGAGGCCGCAGCCCCTGGGCAGCCAGCTGGATGTGTCGGAGCCCGGGACCCTGTCCTCCGTCCTTAAGTCAGAACCAAAGCCTCCAGCAGCAGTTTCCACGACGTCCTCCCCCTTTACCAAAGTCGAGCGCACGTTTGTTCATATTGCTGAGAAGACCCATCTGAACGTCATGTCTTCCGGCGGCCAGCTGGTGAGGCATGAGGAGTACTGCCCTCCGGGCCAACTGGAAGAGATCATCCTTGAGGAGGAGCTGGAGGAGAACCTGGGGTTGGTAGAAAATGGGAGTGCGAATTCTGGTTTAGAAGGGGGAGAGATGGAAAGCTGCATGCTCTCGGTCAATCACATCGAAACCTCCTCGGAGACGGCGGGGGAGCCGCCGACACTTCCCAACGGTGTGGCCCAGTCCCCGGAGGAGAGGCTGGAGCTTAAAGGCAAAGCCGCGCTGGCATTGGATTTGGAAGAAACTGACCGGCTGGTTTCAGGAGAGCCTAGCTTAGAAAAGACCATTCTGGCGACCGAACGCCTTACGCAAACCGAGGCTCTCCTGGGAAAGGCAAAGCAGGGCCCTAGGAAACCTCTGAGTGCCAGATACAGAAGCCGGATTCCCATTTTGTTCTCCGAGGAGGACACCGGCTCAGACCAGTCGGCCTCACTCTCGGCCAAAGAGAGGCTTCACAAGAGGGCCAAGCAGCCCGACTTGGTTCGCCTAGTGATGGAGAGAAGGCAAAGCCGCCTCCTTAGACTGGCCTCTGGGGCCTCCTCCTCAGCCTCCTCCAGCGACGAGCGGAGACGTGCCTCAGAGACCCTCTCGGCCACCGGCTCAGAGGAGGACACCCATGACTCAGACGACTCTGTCCCAAGGAGGACGGGGGAGGGGAAGGCGTCCCACCCAGGAAGAGAAGGGAAAACTTTAAGCACAAAGAGCAAAATCCCTCGGCCCATTGTGCCTGCAAGGACGTCGCCAGCAGCAGTGAAGTTCGGGAGCCCAGCAGCACCAGGCAGCTCGCCGCTTGATGCAGCTCTCACCGCCAGGTCAGTCACCGGCACGGCCCTCACTCCTCACCGTGCAGGTCTCCCATCCCCCATTCCCTCGGCCTGGCCGTGGGGTTCCCCCCTGTCCCCTGTTCTCTCAGCCTGGCCATGGAGGGAACCAACCCCATGTTCTCTTGGCTTGGCCCTGAGGTTCCCTCCACCAAACCTCCTTTCTCTTGGCCTGGCGATGGGGTCCCTCCCATCAATCCCCTGTTCCCTCGGCCTGGCCTTGGGTGCCCCCTACCAGCCCCCCGTTCCCTCGGCCTGACCGTGGGGTTCCCGTCTCCACTTGTCTCCCTTCACATGCTCCATTTCTATTTAGGGCAAACCCAGCTGTGTTTAGCTCTCAGTTCCCAGCAGCCTGGGCCTGGCCCTGGAGCCCTTTGGGGCAGGGTGGCCTGGCCTGCCTACGTAGAGTTGCCAGGTGTCCGGTTTTCGACTGGAACGCCCGGTCGAAAAGGGACCCTGGCGGCTCTGCTTGGCACCACCGACTGGGCCATTAAAAATCCGGTCGGCAGCGCAACAGGGGCCCGGGCCACCTACCCTAGCGCTACACGGCTCCCGGAAGCGGCCGCCAGGTCCCTGCAGCCGCTAGGCGCACGGGCGGCCAGGGAGGCTCCGTGTGCTGCCCCTGTCCCGAGGGCCGGCTCTGCAGCTCCCATTGGCTGGGAGCTGCGGGGCCAGCGCCTGTGGGTGCAAGGGCAGCGTGTGGAGCCTCCCTGGCCACTCAGGCACCTAGGGGCTGCAGGGACCTGGCGGCCGCTTCCGGGAGCCACAGTAAGCGCCACCAGGACCCTGCACCCCAAACCCCCTCCCACACCCCAACCCCCTGTCCCAGCCCAGAGTCCCCTCCCACACCCAATCTCCCTCCCAGAGCCTGCACCCCCCAAAAACCCCAACCCCCTCCCCAGCCTTCTCCTGCACCCCAAACCCCACATCCCCAGCCCCACCTCAGAGCCCACCCCCCCCAGCTGGAGCCCTCACACCCCCACCCCGCACCCCAACCCCCTGCCCCAGCCCGGAGCCCTTTCCTTCACCCCAAACCCCTCATTCCCAGCCCCACCCCAGAGTCCACACCCCGAGCCAGAGCCTGCACCCCCCCACACGCTCCGAACCCCTCGGCCTCAGCCTGTAGCTCCCTCCTGCACACCCCTCATCCCTGGCCCCACTCCAGAGCTTGTTCCCCCAGCCCAGAGCCCCCCCACACACCCCTGACCCAGCCTGGAGCCCTCTCCTGCACCCCCAACCAGAGCCCTCACCCCACCCCCACCCCCCGCACCACAACCCCCTGCCCCAGCCCAGTGAGTGATGGGGGGGGAGAGAGAGTGACAGAGGGAGGGGGGATGGAGCCTCTGAGGAGGGGCGGGGCAGGGGCGGGGCCTCAGGCAGGGGGCGGGACAGAGGTGTTCGGTTTTGTGGGATTAGAAAGTTGGCAACCCAATGCCTATAGTTACTAGAGGGCCACATCCGCGAGGGCCAGCACTCCCCTTGGAGCTACGTTCACAGAGCACTCCCTGTGCAGGGGGCCTGGAGCCGGGCCCGGAGCCCCGCACCCTGTGCTGGGCGCAGCCGAGGGGTAGAGACCAGACAGGGCAGATGGGGCGGCGCCCTCTTCTCTGATCAGCACTGGGCTGGTGCCCAAAGCGCCGTGGGGCTGGGCCCGGTTGTGCTGGCTGCCACCTGAGGGAGGCCGGGTCTCTGCCCAGAGAGCTGGCAGCCTTAGGTGACGCGACCTGGGAAGGGCTGGGGAGAGCAGACACCAAGCGCAGTGGCATGGAGGCAGAGGGCTCTTGTCATCACACGAGCAAGGATTGGCTTTGCTGCCTGCCCATCCCGCTACCGGCCCATTTCTCCCACCCCCCCATGGCCTGGCTTCCCCACCTGCCCTCCCACCCCATGGCCTAGTTTCCCCACCTGCCCCTTAGTCCATTTTCCCACCCACCTACCCCACGGTCCATCTCCCCGTCTGCCCCTGGGCCTGGCCATGAGATGCTTGCGGGTTTCCTGCAGGGCTCAGCTCCGGCACAGGGTTTTCCTGCGCCCAGCCCTGGCTCTTAACCCCAGCCTGGCCCCTCCCCGGGCCGAGCCGGGAGCCCCGCAGCCAGCCCGGCCCTGGGAGTGGCTCGGCGTTAGGTCTGAGGCAGTTCAAGAGAGAAATGCCAGCGTACGGCTCGGGCCCCTGAGACACGGCAGCCAGCTCCAGGCAGAGGCTATGCGTGCCAATGAGAGCGCCAGGCTGCCAGGGGATTGCCTAGCACCAAAGAGCCCAGAGCCTTGGGTTTACCCCCCTCATCTCCTCTCTCTCCCTGCAGGCTTCAGAGGACAGCTGGGACTGCACCCAGTGACTCCCCACTGAAACAGATCCAGAGCCGGCTCCCTTCCTCCCCGAGTCCGGCTCCTCCTCCTCCCCCGTGGAGCTCTGCTCCCCCCTGGAGCCCCAGCCTGCCCCCACGCAACCTCAGTGCTTCCCCCAGACGGGAGAGTCCTTCGCCCTCCCGGCAGCATAGGCCAGGGTCTGCCCTGCAGCGAGTGCAACCGTCTCCCCGCCCTCAACCCCGCTTCCTGGCACGGGGGCTGCTGGGAGATCCCCCAGCCTCCCCAGGCCTGGCCAGAAAAGGACAAAGAGGGAAAACCCAGACTCAGAGCCCAGCAACCAAAGGAAGGCAAGTGGCCGCGGAAGGCAAGGCTACGGCCAGATAATGATCTTCTGCCGCCCACCCGTCAGGCTGGCTATCTCCGGCGTCTAGTGTAGACCGAGCTGCCGCCGCCCAGCCCTCCACGCCGGACCCACGAGCGGCGAGCAGCACGTCAGCGCTTCCCTCCCCCCCACGCCCGCGCCCACGCCGTCCGGAACCAGCTGCCCCAGGGCGGAGCGCCTCTGCCCCGCCGAGGGCTCAGCCGCAGCGCACGCTTGCTATTGCAAACCACCCAGCAGAGCCTCAGGCAGCCTGCCTAGGGCCTGCCCCCCCCCGGGCCCCTGCCCACGCCCCTTCTCCTGCTCCGTGAGCAACACCAGAGGCTCCAGTCCAGCGCGCTGACATGGGTGCTGCAGAGCGCAGCAGTCGAAGCCGGGGGAGAGGTGATGACCATGGGTGCTGCGCCCACTGGGAGGAGAGGGCTCTGGGACTGGAGGGAGCTGACCCCCCTCCCCCCACACACAGTGTGTTGCTCCAGGGAGCCCCCCCCACCCCCGGGCCTCGCCTGCTCTGCTTGCACTGACAGTGGTTACACCCAGCGAGCCAGGGAGCAGCCCCTTGCAGTGCTCAGCCACCTCCATCTTGGCTGGCAAACTGCCCCACGGAGGCTGTCGGGCCCAGCGTGCAGCTGAGGGGTGGGGGCGGGGCCCAGCCAGCCTTTCCTACTGTTGCCAGCCACGGCGCCACACTAAAGAGGCGGGGGTCACCGAATGCCTTTCGTGTGGGGGCCCTTGCACCGAAACGCCTTGCGCTTTGCGGTCATGGTGCCAGGGGGCGGTGGTGGGGCTGCACAGTGGCGTTAACACTGTGGGGCGGCGGGGGCGGGAGAGACTGCTGTATCCAACAGACAGGCAGTGCTGTGCTGCAGCCAGAGACGGGCTGGCCTGCTACTGCTACAGGAGCGTATAACTAGCTGATTTGGGCAGGTGGGGTTTCCGGCTTCCTCCTCCTGCACTCTCAGCTCACTGACGCGCTGCGGGAGCACAGACCAGGTGAATGTAGTGGCAGGGTCAGATTAAGGCCCCAGCTCCGGCTGGCATGTGATCCCTGCCGACCCCCAGCTCCCTTTAAAACCCTTTTAGCCTTCATGGCTGGGAAGCAACGCTTGAAAAACATGAGCCACGTGTGACCGATGCCGCAATGTCTGCCTGAGTCTGCAGAGAGCCTGAGACAATCGCTCTGAGAAGGACAAAATGCTCTATGCATCTCAATGGGGGCAACGCCAGGCCCCACTGCTCTGGGGAGCCCTCCCTGCACCATGCCAGCACTGGGGGCTGAGAGTGGCAGAAGAATACAACACACACTGCCCACCCAGGCCTGCAGATGCACCTGGCTGCCCACATAAGTACTTGCAGATGACACAAAGGTTGGTGGGGTGGTAAAGAACGATAAGGACTGGGCTGGCCTACAGCGCGCTCTGGCTCGCAGGGTACGTGAGCTCACTGCGAGAATAGGCATTAAAAAGAGCCAAATGCAAGGTCATTTTCCTGCCAACCAAGAACGTAGCTCACGGGGGGGGGTCATGTAGACACAGGGGTACAGCAGTAGCAGGGTTGCCAACACTTGCACTTTGTGTGTCTCTCCCACTAGTCGGTCTTTCCCTTGAAGCCTCCGTTGCTGGAGTCGTGCAAATCCCACCAGCCAGATTATTTTTTAAGACGCTCTCGAGCCTGCCTGGTTTCAGACACTTTAACCCAACTGCTGCCTCCAGGACAGGACCAGCAGCCGCAGGGAAAGCCCCACACTGAATTTTTTTTTTTTTTTTTTTTTGGTCATAAATTGTAACCAATGCCGGGGGGGGGGGGGGGGGGCGCTCCTGCTTTTAGGCTTTGTGACACAACATCAGTGAGCCCATAACTGGCCGCTTGGGGGCGGGGGCCCACGGCCAGGAGATGTTACACATTGGAAAGGGGTCTGACAGGAGCCACAAGCATGTTTACATGGCTGGAAAACCCCCCCTGCCAGCAGCCGGCTGGCACCTTGCTCCTACCATAAACCCTGGCTGCCCAGGAGCGTCTACTGCCTCCGGCCTGGGAGAGCCACTCCGGGCCTAGGCAGGGGGCCAGAAGCTGGGACGTGGGAGGCTGTGCGGGGAGGGGAAAAGCTCTGGTGAGCGGCAGAGACGGCACCAAGGGTAGGCGAGCCGAGGCAGCGCGAGGGCAGAAGGGCCTTACACCCCAGAGCCGGAGCTGATGTCTCCAGCTGCGCGGGCAGGCAGGGGAGGGCGCATTTGGCTGGCTGCTTTGCAGACCCAAGGGCAAAGGTGTTTCTACTGCAGTCACAGTGTGGGTCGGTGGCACAGCAGAGAGCCAGCTGCAGCCTGGAGCGGGGAAGCCCCAGCACTTCATCAAGCCTGTGACCTAACAACGGTCAGCAAACAGGCCTGCTGCAGGCAGGCCTACTGCTTGCCCCAGCAAAAGCGGGGGGCCGGGGGTGAAGGGTCTTACTCATGCAGCATTGCCTGGGGACGTGCGTGTGAACGGCAAAAAGCCTACTTGTGTACGCACGCGTGTGAGCGGCCCTGGGGCAGCGAGGGAGTGGTACTGTGGGTGACGGGCAGCAGCAACTGGGCATTTTAAGGGTCAGGAGCTTGGTACCAGCCTCCCCAACTGGGGCCTGAAGCCTAGCGGCTGCAGCTCTTCGGGTCAGGGCAAAGCTGGTGGTGGGGGGGGGTCAGGAGCATTTTGATCGCACGTCCCCAGAGCAGGCAGTGTGCGACTATGACTCCTCCATAAACGGGGGCCAACTAGCTGCCTCACGGGCTGCAACACCTCACATGGACACCAAGGGCAGCTGGCCGGGGCCCTGAGCCTGCTTCCTTCTCCCACTGCTTTCTACCCCTTGTAGCTTATCAAGAACATGCCATGCCCCTGGCACCAGGCTGGGCACACCCACCCAGGTAGGCAGCCTTGTCTATACACATACTTGCACTGATTTAGTTAATCTGGTGCAGTCAAACCAGTGCACACCCCGGCATGGAAACCCTTGGTTTAAGACCAGCTTACCGTGGAGTAACATAAACCTGTTCCCAAGCAACTTTAGCTAAACTGCAATCAGCCCCTTTTACAGTGGGTGGTCCCCCAGGGGCTTGCACTGTTTTAACTAAGTGGGGTTACAGTTACATTGACACCTTTAGCCCAGTGCAGCGTCTCTATGGAGACACACCCCGGCGGGCGCAAACCCAACCCAGAGCAAAGGCAGGTTTGAACCACGAGCTGAGCGTCTGCCCCCCCCTCCCCGACTCCCAACTTTGCGAGCAGGCTGAGTGTCTTCCCCTGCAGAGGAGCGACCAGCCAAAAGCTACAGGCCCGCCTGCAATACAGCCAGAGCTGGGCCCTCTCTGCAGGCCTGGCCCTGGTTGGGACCTAGCCTCAATACACCCCGCGCTGGCCCGCCGCGGCTAGCCCTGCCCCAATGCAATCGGAAGCGGAAGCGGCTGCTTGTACTGGTGAAGCCCAGCCTGCATGGCAGTGGGGCTTGCTCTGCTACAGGCTGACCCCAGGACACTAGCTGTCCTAGCCTGGGGTCATTGCCCCCGGGGCATGAGGAACCCCACAACCCGCGCTGCGATCCCTAGTGCCCACAGCTGGCGAGCGTTGTAGGGGCTAGCTGTGTACACACAGCGCTAGGTGGATGCTGCTTTTCATCTGCACCATGTCACGCCCTCCACCAGTGCAAAGCTGCTAAAATGGGGGCTAGTTCCCCCCGCCCCTCCAGAGACGGTCTCCGCAGCAGCGTGGGGGCCGGTAGGGCTCCCTTGTGTGTGGCCAGAAGCCTGCCTTGGGGCCCCCACGGCGTGTGCGCTATTCCCTGCATCTTTCCCGACCTGCTTTCCTCCTGGAGGGG
Source organism: Eretmochelys imbricata (assembly GCF_965152235.1). Taxonomy (NCBI): domain Eukaryota; kingdom Metazoa; phylum Chordata; order Testudines; family Cheloniidae; genus Eretmochelys; species Eretmochelys imbricata. Next base: position 208,108,688 of record NC_135574.1, on the reverse strand, counting down.
GCTGCCCATTCAGTCCCTCTTGCCTGCTGTGGGGTTTAAGGGAGGTCAGAGCCCCGCAGATCTTTAGTCCCTCTCTAGCCAGCCCCTGGGACCAGCACTGCCTTAGGCAGGGTGGGGGGTGCTTGCAGAAAAAACAAGGATTTTTCCTCCCTTTTGTTCACACAGCTGTAAATAAAACAGTCACACGCTGTACATTTAATGCACCCTCAGCCCACGATCCAGAGCCAGGAGAGAGGCTGCTGCTGCTGAATTCATGGCTCGATTCTGCCCTTTGGAAATCAAACCTTTCCCCCGAGGAATGAAGGTGAAGGGCTGCCCCCCGAGCTGCGAGCTCAGCACCCACGCCAGCTGGGCCGCGAGGGGGGTAGCTGCAGGGGGACAGCGGGGTGCTCGCTGGCAGATATGGGGGTCTTGCCCCCCAGGTTGTGCTGCCACTTACACCATGCAAAATGAAACCCTCTCCTCCCCCTTACACCCCCTTTCCACTGGAGCGCGTGGCTGCAGGAAGAGGCAGGCCGCGGCCCAGCAGGCCCTGTCTTCCTATAGCGCAGGCAGGGAGCATACACGGGGCTCAGGGGGACTGCGAGGCAGAGCCAGGGAAAGAGTCTCTTTGGAAACAGGCGTCACTACCCCAGTGCTGCATTACGTGCCCTGGGCCGGTCCGTGCCGAAACGCTGGCAGCTTTGCAGAGCGCTGTCCGAAGCGACGGCCCGTGGCTCTTAACCGTGGACGCTGGAGCCACCCCGTTCATTTCCTTCTCCTCTGACTCAGCCAAGCAAAGCGTTCTGACCTGGAGCCAGGACTCTGCGGCCCGGTCCGGTCTGCCTGGCCCGGCCCCCGGGGCCCCCTCCACCAGTTCTGCGCGTTCTTTGGGAAAGCCGCTCCAGAACGTTTACACGTTGCAACAGAATGTACGACCATCCCCAGGGACGGCGACGCCGGCCTAGCTGCATGGCAGATGTCTCAGCCATCACGCCCGGCATGCGTCACACAGACCCTGGCTGCGTACAAATCCACCTGCCACCCGCCAGATCATGGCCTGGACCATCTGATGATGCATCAGACGCAGCTGTCATTATTAGATTTGTTCTGAAAAGGGGATTGTCGATCATGCCATTAAAAGCCTGCCTATCTTTTCATTGGTGTCTTCTGCCGTTTTATTTGGTTTCATCCAGGTGATGTGCTGTCAGTGAACGGAGCCCAGCTCTTCTCGTGACAGCAGAAAATCCTGTTCCATAAAGTTGGAGCTGTTTCAAACTGAGCCCTGAGCGGTTTCCCATTCCTCTAGACAGGGCCACCTCATGGCAACCTGGTCCCACTGCGTCATCCCCAAGTTCCCCAGAAAGCTCAAAGTTTTCTGATTCCTCTCAGCTCAGCGAGGTCTCCACAACATGCTGTTCTCCCCTCCACATTGTACACCCCCCCCCCGTCTTTCCGCTGTACCAGCCAGAGCTTTCCCCCAGTCCCATGCTTTGCTCAATGGCCCCACCCCTACCTATGGTGACTCTCCTTAGCCCCTGCAGGCCCAGCCTTGGGTGAGATAAGGGCTCTCAGGCCCTGGCTGCTCCCTGCTGGGTCTACTCTAACCTACGCTTCATGACTTTCCCTCCTCAGAATGCCCCAACATCCATTGCTCCTCTGCAGACCATGTTCCTTATGGGGAGCAAGGCAGACAGACCAACAAGGGAGGAGAGGAGGTTTGAGAGCCAGAATGATTCTGAGATGTCTGGGGGAAGGAGAGTGGCAGCTGTTTGGAGAGCCTTTTAGCCAGCAGGAGCACATCTGTCTGCGATGCATTCAGGTGGAGGAACCAAGGGCTGGCAGAAGGTGTCAACAGGGATGTGGACAAGGATAAGCCCATTGACACAGTGGACTTCAGACAGCCTTAGACCGGGTTCCTTCACCGAAGACTTGTAGGCAAAGTGAGCAGTCCTGGGATAAGAGGGAAAGGCCTGTCACAGATCAGTATCTGGTTAAAAAATAGAAACAAAGACTAGAAGTAAATGGTCAGTTTTCAACTGAGGTAAATAATTAGCCAGAGGATGTTGTGAAGGCCAGGACTATAACAGGGGTCAAAAAAGAACTAGATACTAAATTCATAGAGGAGGGGTCCATCAATGGCTATTAGCCAGGATGGGCAGGGAGGGCGTCCCTAGCCTTTGTTTGCCAGATGCTGGGAGTGGATGACGGGATGGATGGCTTGAGGATTCCCTGTTCTGTTCATTCCCTCTGGGGCACCTGGCATTTGGGCACTGTCGGCAGACAGGACACTGGGCTGGACAGACCTTTGGGCTGACCCAGTGTGGCCGTTCTTATGTCATTCCAAGGGCGGGGGGGCAGGATTAGAGCAATGAGTCCTGGGGGCAGCATAGAAGGAGGCAGGGAGTGAGACACCCCACAGAGAGATGGAGCAAGCTCTGAGCTGGGGGGGGGGAGGGCGCGTTTCCATGTGGTGAATGGGAACTGGTTAGAAAAGCAGGATTCAAGGCAGGCAGGCAAGAGACGCCTAGCAGCGTCCTGCTGCAGGGCAGCACCCCGCTCCCCTCTCTGTCCCCCAGAAGGGCCTCGAACAGCTCCCGCCTTCTGCCCCACATCCTGCCTCACCTCCCAGAAGCATCCATCAGCCTCCTGGCTCACACTCCCCCACCTTGGAGCGGAGTCCGAGGGCACCGCACAGCGGCAGGCATTGCACAAAGCTGCCTAGGACCCTGTGCTGAACCTCCCCCGGCTCAGAGACCAAAAGGCCAGGAATTCCCCTTCGCCCGAGCTGTCTGCACCTGCGCTGAGCCTGGCAAGGCTCCTGTAGGACAGTGGAAGAGGGAGATATGGGGAGAGATGAGAGGAGGGGACCGGCTCCTGTCCCAGGCTCAAGCCACCCAGTGGGGAAGCTGGGGCCCTGAGGCCGGGCTCCAGCCAGCAGGTTCCAGCCCAGACAAGGTGCCAAGCTGGACCCCAGGCTTGAGACTTGCTCTGTGTATGGAGCAGGGGGACAAAGGCGCTGCAAAGCGGGGGGGGGGGGGGGGGGGCCTGGTTTATTTGCCAGTGGTGGTGATGTGGGACGGGGCAAGGAAACAGCCCACGCCCGCCACCACGCCCACACCAACCAATGGGGCTGCCCCATGCACATCAGCCTGCAAAGGTGATGGGGCAGGGGTGAAGCCCTGGGGGACAGGGAGGCTGGACATGCCCCATGAAAGGGACCCAACAGAGCCGTGACACTGGGACCCTTTCCTGTGAAGGGTTAATGGGGGTGCTCTGGGGCGCAACGACCTCATCAAAAGAGCAACTTGATGAAAAGAAACGGACATGAAAGTTCGGCTAGAAACCCCCCCCACATTAACGGTCCTGGCAGAGCACAGGCCAGCCTGGGATGAGCTTTCCACCCAGAGCTGTGCCAGGGCCCCTCACTCCTGACCCACCTACCCCACTGCTAGCCCAGCCCTGGGCTCCACTCCCTCCCCACAGCTCTGCCAATGCCTCTTGGGCCTGACTTGATGCCCCCCGGCCCTGGAGACGTCCCCCTACCCCAGCTCTGCTGGTGCCCCTCAAGCCGGACCCGCTCCCCTTCTGGCGTTGCAATTTTCCTTATTACATGGTGTTTACCAGCCTCCTGGATTACGAACGGCCTAGGAAGTGTGGCAGTGGCCTCATGCACTCGAACCTCACCCTGCTTCTGTCCACATACAGGCAGAACGATGCCTTGAACGCCTCTGTCGGGCCTGCAGCGTTGTCAGCACCACGGCGAGCCCCATCTAGCAGTGGGCCCATACCAGAGGTAGGATGTTTTGTTCCCAATAGACTTTACTGATTGTCCCTCGCCCTGTGCCATGGGGGCTCCACTCACCACTGGACGGCGCCACCTCCTGGCGGTTCTGGGGATTAGCCCTGCCAGGCCGACACCCCCGCCGGCAGTCGCACCTCAACACCGTCTCTTCTGCTCGCTGCGGCCCCTTTCTCCTCCCAGGAACTGCAGCCTCCTTGTTGTCATTCGGCCCTCCAGCCAGGTCACTACGTGGTTTCCCCTTCCAGGAACGGTCTCCGGCACTGCCCTGATGGTGCCACTTCCCCAGTGGGCGGTAGGGGAACCCAGGGACCTTTACCCCAGGTTCCAGTCCAGGGACCTTATACCTGGCAACTGAGCCAGACCCTGTCACTCCTTCCTACAGCTTCTGGTCCTGTTCTACGGCCCCCGGCCCTGGGTGTCCCAGCTCACACTCCCTCCTTCCAGGGAGTAACTACAGATGACCTGCCTCTGTTGCCTCAACCTTCTTTCAGGGAGCGACTGCAGCCTACGTCCCTGCAGCCCCCTTCTGTTCCCAGCTTCCTGGCTTCCTAAACCAGATCCAACCTGCACTTTTGCTCGGCTGTTCAAACCTCAATGCATGACATCACTCCCCAGCCTGTGGTGGCTCTGAAGACTGCCACCTGTCATCGCACAGACTGGACTGGAGCACAGTCAGGGTTGCTCCACATCTCAAATACCTGAGAAGCTGCATTAGCAAAGAAAGAGCGTTCAGCCACCTACCGGCACACACATGCCCCCCCGGGCAAACCTCAGCAACGCCACTTTACGTCACAGCTCATGCCCCCACCTCTGCCCCGAGGGATGGCAGCCTTCTGAACTGAGAAACCTCAACTCCAGAGCCCTTGGAAGGGAGGGTTACCAAATGGCCAAGCTCTCTGCTTCTCACGTGATCTCAGCATGCTCTTCTGAGCTGGGAGAGGCCAGTTCTGCTCACATAAGAGCTCTGTGTTCAGAGGATCCCCTTCATGTTACGACCTCATTTCAAGCCAAGACTGAGGCCTGGAGTAAAATTCTCCAGTTAATTCTTGGTAACCAGGCGCTGCTGACATGCACCTACCAGGACCTCTCATACTCTCGCTTTGGAAGGCAGCTACCGACTCTCAGCACTCGGCCACAGGCCGGCACAAAGGTTCAGAATCTTCCTCTTTGCCAAGGCGCATTGGGTTCATCCAGCTATTGGAGCCTCTCTTGCTACCCGGCCCTTCTTCACAGCGGTGGGAGGCTACAGTCACGTAGGAGCACCCGAGTCACGCTGGAAAGAGGACGAGCTCTGGAAAGCGAGAGACGAGTCTGTGGCCAGAACTGGGTTACGTTTCTCCTTCCAACAACTATGAGCGGACGCCCAAGGAATCCAGCTGCAAATGGCCCCATGGGCCCCTAAGTGTGCAGGATGTCGCTGCTTGGAACTGCAAGGTACCAATCCCAGCTCGAGGGGACAGCCCCACGCTAGCTCTGATCCATGGAGCTCACTAGACAGAAGGGGCGCTGCAGCAGTGCATGCCGTGGGAGGGGCTGGAAGTACCTCGGGTCTCGGGTGGGATGGGACTCAGGGCAGCTAGCCCCTCCTGCTACCCATACCTCTGCAGGGACACGTCTATTTTTCATGAGTTCGCTCACTCAGAGCTACCCGGGGTATGGCTCCTTGTGCCGCGAATCGCAGCCCTGCTCCAGGTGCAGACACACCCTAGTCAGTAGGGCCATTGGCCTTGAATGACCCAAGCAAAACTTTGTGCTAATCCCATTACAGGCAGGAGACCAGCATGAAAAGGGACAGAGCAATAATCCTTTAGCCTTTCCTGCAAGAACACAAAATGGGAAGGGGAGCAGAAGGACACCAGCTGTGACAGCAACATCTCCATCACTTGCAGTTGAATCCGACATGGGGCATCAGCTTTCCTGTCTCAGATCCAGCTGCGGGACACTAGTGCTGGTACCAGGTGAAAGCTGCTTCTCGTGAGCTAGCGGCTGGTAAATCTTGGAGAGGCATTTCCCACAGGCCTGAAAAGGATTCTTTTCTAGCTCCCCAGCTGCTTCTACATGAGCGCACGCAGCAAACGAGCAAACTCTTCTCGGAGACAGAGCACATCAGTCTTTTCATCTTCAGCTATTCCGGACTGTGCACAAGGGCTGACCGGTTCATATGGCGTCCCCAGTGTTTCATCAACTCCAGTGCACAGTGTTAGGGTGACCGAATTTCCCAAAGGGAAAAACCAGGACACTGGCCCGTTCCCCACCCCCCTCATGGGGCTGGCACGAGCAGCTCCTCCGAGCCCTGCCTTCCCTCTCCCCCTTGGAGCCCAGCTTCCCACACTGCAAGGCTGGCTTCACCGCTTGTCCCCTGGCACGTTCCTCTGCACCGCACCCCACTTTCCTGACAAAAGTGGGCATCAGTCCCCTTTGCTCTGGCCAACTGATCAAGTCAGCAAGAGCAAACAGGAGAAATGCCCACTTTGGCCAAAAGAGTCAGGACTCAGGGCAGGAACAGGGCTTAAAAAAGGGACTGTCCTGGCCAAAATGGGACATATGGGCATCTTACACGGTGTTGACAGTTGCTTTCAATTACAGTGATGTGTTAATAGGCCATTGTTTGCCAGCTAATGACTTCAGAGCTGATGCCCCAATGCCTGCCAGTAACAGTTTTAGTGCTAAAAGAAAAGGAGGACTTGTGGCACCTTAGAGACTAACCAATTTATCTGAGCATAAGCTTTCGTGAGCTACAGCCCACTTCACGAAAGCTCATGCTCAAATCAATTGGTTAGTCTCTAAGGTGCCACAAGTCCTCCTGTTCTTTTTGCGGATACAGACTAACACGGCTGCTACTCTGAAACCAGTTTTAGTGCTGGAAGTCAAAGGGTGATAGGTAGTTGACAAACATCAGTTAGCGTTTCCCTGCCAGCCAGCCATCTGTCTGCGCCACTCAACCTGTCTCTGTGTGCGTCTGTGTCTTTGGCATTGCTATGTTGTCGTGGTAATGAATCAGCATTTTACACTTGCAATGCGATTTCTTCTGGATTTGAGAAATCGACTCCTTGGATGACAGGATTTGGGATTTAGTGTCTGCACAACTGTTCTGCTCACAGATCTAGCTCAAGGGGTACTGTCTGTCCGCTTCCGTCTGTACTGCTGTGCCCTCGATTGTTATCCCTCCACCAAAAACAGCCAGGCTATGTCTGCATTAGAACTTTTCTTGGTATAACTTATGTCGCCTAGGGCTGTGAAAAAGCCCCCCCGTGAGTGACACAAGTTACACCGACAGACACGCCCGTGTGGACAGCACTGTGTCGGCGGGAGACGCCTGCTCTATCCAGTGAGAGCAGGCGGTGCACGCGGAGGAAGGAATGAAGCCCGAAGAGTGCGCTGTCTTGGCTCGCTCGCTCTCTGCTTACACGCTGATCTTCAAGGAGCTGCTCTTGCAGCTTTGCCCTCACCCTGGTCAATCCTCGTTTGTGTCCACGGCACACACAGGGAGTTAGAAAGGAAACACTCTTGCTGGAAGGTTGCCAAGTCACACGACTTTATTTCTTAGACTCCAGGAATTGAACACAACCGAATAGAGAGAGACAAAGCAGGCTGCTCCCTGAGGCACAGCTCACCCTGCTCCAGATTAGCTCTTTCGCAGGCTGACTGCTGAGGACCCTGGTCACACACTTCTCAGAGCCCCCTAGGCCCCCCAGCCCCCCCGCCAAGTGACAGCCTGTAACGGAACACAGGTTTCAGTCCCCGAATACAGCCTGCATCAGGCGCCTGGGTTGGCATTGTGGCTGTACTGCTCCACTAGAGCAAGGCAGCACAGTCATGCTTGCGCCAAGCTCTGAGCCTTTGATTTTTAAACAATGGCCCAAACTCGGCCCTCTGTTAAACTCCTGCCAACCCACCAACAGCAACGAGAGCAGGGGCTGGTGCAGTTCATTTCAGGGTTACCTGGCAGAACTGTGGATCATGACAAGAAGACAAGTGACACCACTCTGTGGTTTGTGATCTCCACCCAGCACCTTACTGGATCTGGGTTCACTAGGTCTTCACCTTGGTGCTGGTGTTCTCCTGGTGTGGGTCCAGACTTGGGCTCACCAAGACTTCTCAGAAGCCAAGTACGGCATATAGGGGTTCTTGAACACCACCCAGGGGGCCACTTCCAGCAGCACTGACGAGCCATACTTCTTTGCTATATTATTCTGTATACGGCATTCGCGCCTGAAGGCTACAGTCAGAATTAGAGCTCCGTTGTGCTTGGTGCTGTACAAATGTATAGGAAGACAGAGCCTTTGCCCCAAGGAGTGTACGATCTCCCCTGTAGAAACCTAACCAAGAAATGTGTAAGATCCTATGTCATGAACTCAGCATCACTTCTTTACCACGGTTTCCACAGTAGTTTTGAAGTGCTCGGTCAGGTACTATTATACATGCTAGCAAAGCAAACCACCTGAGCGACTTCTGGTAAATAATCTTCTGGAGACCAGGACAGTGATAACAGGATAATCCCTGAGTCTGAGTATGTGCGAGCGCGCTCACGCTAGGAGCTGCATGTCCCACTCCCTTCTGGGATCGCAACCTCTCAGCACTCTATCCCTTGTTGAAGCATTGGGACAGCAGTCCAGATCTTCCCAGAATGCATTGGTACAACCACAGGTGGGCAGATTGGTAGGTGTTGACACACCGTTCTGGTGAGGAAAAACCAGTTATAAAACAGTTGTATTTATAGGGTAAACACTTGACCCTATTGAAGTCATTCATTGCCTGAGAAATGTTTCAGTTATGGAGATTTGTAAGGCTGCCACATGGAGTTCTGTTCATCTAAAAATACAAAGCACCACCAGGGATTGGGACCGTTGCCTCTTTGAGCAGCGTAGCACATCAGGAAACATTCCACCCTGATTCTTAGCTCTGCTTCATGCCGAGCCAGGGCACAGAGGGAAAGGGGATGTTTGGCAGAAGCATTTTCTGGAGAGAGAGAAAGCTCTTAGGCTCTGCTAGAGCACTGTAACTTAGGGCTCTAAGCATCAGGTTTGACACACTGAGCGGGCCTGGTGCTACAGGCTGAGTTCTGGGTAGGGCTGGCATAGCCCTTGCTCCTCGATGCAGTTCCATACATTTTACTTTGTGATTTTTTTCAGTCAAGAATGAACGATGGGGACTGTCCACTCTGTGTGAGCCCTCAGAGCCCAGAATGTGTGTGGAAGGGCAAGGTGCTGCTTCATTGGCATTGACAAACACTGCCCGGAACTCACCAGCGCTGTGTGTTTCCTGTGCCCGCTGGTGACCGCTCTCCCCCTCCAGGGGCCTGCACTGCCGTGGTCTTGTATCTGTAGCATATGTAAAGCACTTTGGTATGAAAGGGGCTGTGGAAATGTAAGCTGCCGCAGTACCCTTAATGGGGCCAGGCTAAATCAGGCATCTTCTTTAGTGGGACATCTCCCATGAAACTGACTTAGTCAAATAATAGCAAAGGGTAATGACTGCAGCTTAACTGCAACAGTGCTCGCACAGGGTTCTGAAAGGTGACCTGCAAAGGGGATAAAATGGTTGGTGCCCTTTTCCCCGACGTAGAAAAAGGCCAAAAACCCTCTCTCCTCCCTAACCCAAAAAGCTTCTCAGCCACTAACTGAAGGGCCAGAGGCCTGAATATATCTGTCATGACTGGGGTGGAGAAAGTAAATGAGGAAGTGTTATTTACTCCACAGAACACAAGAACTAGGGGTCACCCAATGACATTAATAGGCAGCAGGTTTAAAACAAACAAACCCTCTCCTGTGACTGCTCTGACTGGTGCGGGCTCCCTCCCTTTGCCCAGGTGCCCCCTTCCTTTTGCGGAGCATGGTTTTCTGCCCCTTCTGACAGATCCCTTCGCGGTGGGACGTGTGTGCTTTCCGAAGCCGGCTGTGGTCCTCCTCCTGCCTCCAGGGCTGACTAATTCACTGCTTTAAACAGAGGCAATTTGCACAATTCCCTTGTCAAGGAATCAGGCCAGTTTAGCGAACATGTGGAGGGCTGCTCGCAGTAGCCAGCACCCACCAGGAATGTGCCCCGGCTAATTGTGACCGGCATCTCCCCTGGGAAGCAACTAGCCACTGCACCAAACCATGCAGTCACAGTGCTTCCGGCCAAATGATCCTCAAGCAGCAGGCGAAGGCCACGATGCTTTCACTTGTAATCGCACAAAGGATCCTTCCGCTAGGTATTTCCCACGGGGCACCGAACAGCCATTTCTGGAAACATCTTTGTTCGACTGAAAGTAAGCACTGCAGAGGGGAAGGCTCCATATTTCATGATCAATCCCGAGTGCTCCAGGTCCCTGGCTCCATTGCCTGGTCCCTCCGCACGAGGGTTTGGCTAGAAAGCTTCTATGACTTTGAAACATGTGACTTCTTTTCAGTTGGTCTCCAGTGCACATGAGCAGGGCGATTTCCTGTTAAGTAGCAGAGTTTCACATTCACGTTGATTACCACCCAGAGGTGGATCAATGTCAGTGAAACCCATGGAGGAAATACTCCAGCCCTTCTGGGAAGAGAAGGGTGTAAATGTATTTGAGCAGCTTTGTCCTTAGAAAGCTGGTGTATTTTGGGCGGCCAGCCAAGCAGCTGTTCAGGAGGAAGAGCCCGCCGCCTTTAGAGATTTAATAAGGGATGATAGCAGGAAACAGTCTTTAACACAACAGTCATTTACTGAAATCAATTTAAGATATAAAGGTCCCATCTCTCTCCTGGCTGGATGGGGAATTGTGGGCTTGGTCCAAAGCCCACTGAAGTGAACAGAAAGGCTCCTCTGACTTCAGTGGGCTTTGGATGCAGCCATGTGTGTGCAAGTCCCAGCTCCTTGAGAAGACACCCTAGAACAGTGGTCCCCAAACTGTGGGGCACGCCCAGCTACAGAGGTGCGGAGGAATGTTCAGGGGGGTGCGCAGCGGGGCCCAGGCCAGCCCCCATGGGTGGGGAGGGAGAACCACCTAGCCCCGCTCTGCCCCCAGCTGCAGCCCAGCTCCGCCTCCAGCCACAGCTCCACTCCGCCCCCTGCTCCAGCCCCAGCCTGGCTCCACCCTCTTTGCCCCCAGGCCAGCTCTGCCTCTAGCCCCAGCTCCTTCCCCATACCCAGTTCTGCCCCCAGCTCCACCTTCAGCTCAAGCTTCTCAGCTGAGGAAGCCTTGGCTGCGCAGTAATTGGGGGGTTGGGGGCGGGGGGAGACAAATTCCATGACTGGTACGGGCCTGGGTGGGGGGGAGAACGGGACGGACAACATGACAGGAAAAGTTTGGGCACCACTACTCCAGTGAAGGATACGAAATCGCAGCGGGATTGGTCAGAGCCAGGTTCAAACAAACACAAGCGTTCCGATCAGTGAATAACTAGGGGCAGACCAGCTTTTGCACACTGATGAGGGACCAACACACTTAGTTTTAAAGACAATCAACTAGTTTAATGACCAACTCACGTACTAGTCCTTAAACTGAGCTCCTTTAACAGCTGCTGTACCCTAAAATGATTGATAAGTGCCGATGTTAGACTGAACAGCTGCTGAAGGTGGGATTCTTGGCCATGTAGTTTATACTGATTGTAGAAAAGTTCTGGGCAGCCTGACCAGGTAATGTGCGCTGTCTCTCTCTCTTGATAATTATATTGCTCCAAGGGCAAGCTGCATAGCACGTGATTCCTTGATCTTCCTAACAAAAGTCAGTTAAAAGTGCTGTACCGGAAAAAACAGAACACTGACAAAAACAGACCACAGAAAACATACTCCAGCACTGAACAGAATTTTTTTTTTTTTTTTTTAAAACAAATTCTACGCTTTCCTTCTCTGATTTGGAGTTTTCGATCACTATCACGAGAATTGCCAGCTTTCCATTCCTTAGTTTGTTCCGTGAGCCCTTTCATTTTCAGCAGAAGCCATTTTGCTCAGGTTTATTTCTTTGACTATTTTCTGAAAGCTAAAACGGCCCATTTACCAATTTAGCGCTACCAGGATCAGTGCCAGACTCTGACAATACAAAAACATTGCGGGACCAGAATCCATTTCCGAGCACAGTTAGAAGTGGGTCTTTATAAAAGTGCTTCTCAGATTACTGGGTGGTCACAAGCTTTACAATCATGCTAATGATACGGGATCCTCGCGGGCACGTGCATAAATCCATGCTGGGATTCTTGATCTTATCCTGGAGTAACTGGTCTAGTTCACAGCGGAGTTCTTTCACCAACTCTGCCACCTGAAGCAAACAAGGAAACACCCCCCACAAAGATCATGAAATAGCTTCTCCCCTGTACTCTACATCTGCATGTTCTGTGTGGTGCAGAAGCAGAGCAAGGTTTGAAGCATTCACAATCTTACTCGCTGGTTTCATTACCTGGTGGGAGGCTGCTGCGAATCGAATCCATCCATCATCAAGCGAAATGACAAACTCCCCCCGTTGCAGCTGCACGTGGACCTGCCCTCCTCCAAACAAGACCAGCGGGTACACCGACACCATACTGCAGTCCCGGATGAACACACGGCTGGTTTTGATCTTCTCGTGATACACCAAGTAGGGGCTGTCAAAGTGCCTGGTCTGGAACATTCAATGCCAGAGGGTTGTAGTCAGTTAGGAGTAAGAATGGTGATTACATTAGTGTCACTGAGCGCACGTTTTCAGATAGTTAAGGAATAAATCTGATCCCCATTCCCTTGCAGATTACTGGCTTGCTCGCTGCCCTGTGCGTATAAAACAGCATATACGATTTATTTTTATTATTCAAAACAACCTTAAAGGTTTTAGACACACAAACTTCTCTTATCAAAACATATTTCACACTTAAAACTAGAGGATTTATTAAATTGAGGGATTAACTGCAGTTACTGAATTGAACTGATTATTTCACATCAGCCTGGGAACATTTTCAATACGCCTAAGTAAAAGTGACCAGCACTTCAATTCTTACTTGCTTAACTCTCTTGAAAAAGATCCAGTCTCCTAAGTTACTCAGGCTGACCTATTGTGCCACACTGACGAAGCTTGGCCCCAAACGTTACATGTTTTTCCTGATTCTTTCTTTACACAGAAAAGCAGCCTTTAACTCTGCGTTTGCGACAGAAGCTCATAGAGTCAGTATATTTATTTTGTTATTTCAATGTTCTAAGAGATAAGTTTAGGCTTTAACATATTTTGTTTTAATTCAGATTTCATTTTAAAAAAAAAAACTTATAATTTAAACAACAAAATAAAAAAAAATCCAATTTAAATAAAAAAATCTGACTTTATTTTTTCAAAACCATCATTGATTTTTATGCACCCTGGGTGGTGGGAAAGCCCAGTGGCTCTGCTTGTTCTCCCCCCAGGTCTCATTCTATCTAGACAGGTGCCTTTAGTCATTCCTATAATATCTGTGTCCCTTTTGAGCACCTTCAGACTCTGACAGCAAGGATGGGGAGGAGCTGCTGGATGCATGGCACGCTCTCCTCTGGGGATTGCTCGTCAGAATCTGCCTGGGAGTCACTGCCCGCTTCCTCCGCACAGCTGCCCTTCCTGTGAGTGCAAGAGGGCTTTGCTGCAGCTGCTCGCAGGGACCACGTGGCATTGATTTGTTTGTATTTCTGAAACGTGCCATTGCAGAGCTCACAATGTCACGTATAACATAATCCTGTCTCCTCCGCCTGTCTCCTGTGCTCTCTCTCTTCTGCCCTTCATCAGAATCTCACACAAATGTCTACGCCTCTTCCATACTGCCCCGCTCACAGCATGGCCTCCCTGAACTAATCCTCTAGGACACTACTCTCTTGTCTTTCAAATCTCTCCTCAGGACCCACCTCAGCAACAAGGCCTATAGGAAATCAGCCAATTACTGACAGTGCCTTGAGTTCCCTGCTGCCCATGTAGGATAGCAAGGAGAGTTTGACGTGTAAGGAGGTTCATTCTCATGTTAGTTTAGACTTGGGCTGATTCACCAGGATAGATTTATAAACAATTAAGTTTTACAATACTCCAATGGATTATTATACTTAACAATGTAATATGGATTTTTAACAGCTAATTTGTATCCTCAAAAAGGAGGATCAGTGTTACCATGTATCACTTTCATAAAAAAAAACAAAAACAAGCACCTGTTCAATGGTAAGTTTCCCTCGTGATCTTTATTAATGGGATACCATCAACTTCAAAGAAAATTATTGCATTTGATCTCATAGGAAGAAGTGATACTGTGCATTTCAACAGTGAATTATTTACAAATAAAGTATTTCAGTGGTAGAAATATGAGCCCTCCTGTCAGACAGTTTGCCCCTGTAAAGATGCTACATGCATAAACACTTGCCATCTCCTGCACAATTCCTGAGATTGCATGGACAGGACAATTGCGGTGATCCCTACAGGCACAATCCCCTGCCATTGCGGTAACTCTGCATGAACGTGCGTTCTTGCAATTCTGAAAATCAGGGCCATGAAATTGCTGGATCCTACAAACTTAACTTCCAAATTTGAGTCTCTGTCATCTATTGTAATGGAGGCTCTTACCTGTGATCTGTGCCGCTCTTTGAAACCCATCACCGAGAGGATTTCAAGCACACCGTTGCTGTGTGTTTGAGGCTGCTCAGTGCTCTAGTTCATAATCCAAGCAGCACTTAGCTGAAGTAATGTCTTTTTTAAAAACGTAGAGAATGTATGTTACTGAGTTGGAAAAAAATCCTTACTTGATAATTCACTGAGGAAGGATGAATGTGAACATAACCGTCATTTTTTGTAACAAACTTCAACTCCTCTGCCTTTGGGTGTAATTTAACTGCTCCTGCACTGGTATACTGGTATTTCCCCTCTGGGGTTTTCACCTAAATGTGAAGATAATAAACAGTAATAAAATAACTCTTACACCTCCTGCCCCAAGTAAACCGTCTTTCTCCACATCTATTACTATGTCAACAACAACAGGAAGTATTACCCTAGACATCAAGAAAGGTACTGTGTTGCATTCCAGCTTGCATCTAACCCAATATTTTCAGTTGCTCATAACTCTCAAACAAATTCCTTTTAGGATATGTTTTTGCTTGGTCTCGGCCCAGAGGTGACTTTGGAAGTATCTAGACCCCATTACCAGAGTTCTGTCAGCACTCTGCAAAACTAGTCGATACAGTTTGGGGGTTGGTTTTATAATGCTCCGGCTTTCACCCCAGAATTCATTTCCTGCTGCTCATGTTCAGACTGTGGCCTGTGGTGGTTACTGATGCATGCTCCTGGCATCTTAAGATCACACTAAAAATAAAAGTCTGTTGGAATGACAGCAGTAGCCAGCTACATGAGTTTGTAAATGGGAGTTCAGTTGCCAAGGCCTAAAGCAATAGGGGCAGCATGCTCTGTGGAGATACAGTACCCTTAAACAAGAGGCAGTCTGCCAGAGTAACCCCGAATCAAAGCATTCAGTACGGATCTGCCACTCAAAAGGGAGTGGGATGCAAACGAAGATGGAAAAGGAAAAAAGCACCCTCTTACCTGGACAACATTGGGATACAGAGCAGCACATAATATTGCTGATATCAACTTGATGTTCTCTGCATTAGAGTTTGCCTGTGAAATAAATAC
This sequence comes from Eretmochelys imbricata, assembly GCF_965152235.1. NCBI lineage: Eukaryota > Metazoa > Chordata > Testudines > Cheloniidae > Eretmochelys > Eretmochelys imbricata. The sequence continues at coordinate 208,093,356 of NC_135574.1, read as the reverse complement.
ATACAATAAGTACTACAATTCCAGGTTACTACCTACAGGCCTTGTCCCAGTGACCCTTCAGTGAAAACCAGGGATTTCTTGATTCACTGTAGAACATGACTTCATATTAAAACTAAATTACTGACACTGTTGGTACTCTCTTTTTGAGCCAACTATTTAACTTCATATTAGGAGCAGTTACTGGATTCTGCACTCTCAGGTTATGTCTTGCCTACACTCTTTTTAACCTTTAATTAAACTAATTGCCAATGAATTTGCAATAGTTAATATGTTTGTCAAAGCTAATCTGGACACTCCCCAAACATTTATTCCATGCTACTATGTAGTTGATCCCTAGGATAAATCACAAACCTCGCCAGGTCTGCATGATGGTGTAGTCTCGCCATTGTGCGCTTGTTGTCCCGCTCCAGAACTACCAGTTGGCATAAGGAGATTCTTCAGCTATTAAAACCTACATCAGCTGTCTCGACTGCTCCGTGCGGCCTGCGTGATCTCCTTAGCAAAGCACACTACTGCTTTCATAGGGCTGAAATGCCCTCAACCACATCTAATACCCAATATCTATCTCCTGTTCCCAAAATGAGAGTTGCACTAATTGCAACATTTGGTATCACTGCACAGATAATATGGCCATGAGGGTGGTATATGAACATATCCAGAATAGGTTCCAGGTTGGATCCATGCCTTCACACTGTTTGGAATGTAGGCCACAGACAGCAATCTAGTGTGCACCAACCTGGAAGTGGGTTACTTTACTGACTTGGTGGGCTAAGATCACATCTGCACATGTGCCCAGGAAGAACAGATAAGTTATCGTACAATACATTGTGAAAGAATTCACAAGACAGCTCTGATTAGAGCATGGATATGAACCATGAGCCGCTAAGAACCATGGGATATGCCCCCAGAAAGCCCAGCACCTCACCTGACTGAGTGCAGCACCAGTGTGGATCCAGCAACTTGAATGTGATTGCTCTTACCTCTCACTTGGGCCAGGACAGTTTGAGTGGTCACACCGGTGTGCCGGTCGCTCGAGTGAACTGTACAGTGTGGACAAGGCCTTAACTACTCCAGTGTGTTAATTACTTCAATTAATAATTAACTAGAGGTTAAAAAAAAAAGTCTGATGGTGCATACCAGACATTCAGTTTCCTTGGATCTATTTCTCTCCCTAGATTCACTCATAGCGCCTTCCACCCTACAGAGTTGGTCAGGAGAGCGCAGCCATCCTTTCCAACATGGACCTCGCAACAGTCATCTACACCTCTGTCCCGTTGCGATTACAGCTCTCATTAGGGCTATACTGGAAACCTACTGGAAAGCAGCACTAGGAGGGTGCAGAAAAGTGACTCACCTCCAAATGCACTGTCTGTGCAGATCCATGCTGTGGGAATTGCATGTCCTGCCACAGGGCCATTGCAGAGTGGTTATTCATTAGGCAGTGAGCATGCACCTCAGATTTGTTGCTGTAGAACCAAGAGTATAAAGGCCCTCAGTGGCTAACTCCCTCAGTCTCTGACCCCAGACCTATGTTATTATACATGTCTCCAAAGTAGAAGGGAGGAGGGATGGTAGATTGACAAAGAAGAAAATGGTGATCACTAATCACATTGGATAGCAAGACAAGCCTGCCCCAGCAAGCACACCAAATCAGTGAACGTTTGCTACAAAGGCTGATTAGAGACTAAAGCAGCAGTTTAAAGCAGTAAAGATCCAGTTACCTCTTCTCCAGTAGCATCCAAAACACCATCTCCTCGAGACCACCTCTTCTCCATGTCCCTGGCTCTTAACCCCTCCTTCACAAATCCAATATCAGACAGCAGTTCTGTGAATTGCCTTTTTAGGCTCGCCATTTCCTATAAGTCAACAGAAAGCCTTGAACATAAGAACATAAAAATGGCCATACTGGGTCAAACCAAAGGTCCATCCAGCCCAGTATCCTGTCTGCCAACAGCATGCATGTGAGGTTAATTCACACCAGACTCCCCATTTTAAACACCAATTGCAAGGACTATCCTTCAGCATATCCAACAATCACCTATGATCACTTTGGTTGCTTGCAGTAAGACAACCAGTGGATATGTGAAAGGCATGGATCCGTATGCCCTCTCCGTTTGAAGACATTATCCAATCCAACAGAGTAGGAGGAGCTTGCAGTTAAGGTTGACAGGTTTCCAACCCAGCTTTTGCTGCTGTTCAGAACTCTCTCAAGCCAATTCCTTCTGAGCTGAAATATTCCAACATTGGTCTGAGCCTCGGGTTGATTTTTAAATTAAACATGTCTGGTTACACTAGGATTACAGGCTCAGACAGCTGGCTAAAGTTACAGTCAGTAATATTTCCCAGCTCTTAGCTGAACTTGGAAGAAGATCAAAAGGATGGGGCAGGAAGAGGAGGTGAAATAAAGACGGACATGACTGACAACATGATGGCAATTACTGACTTTTTAAAAATTAATCCTGAAAAATACTGAATCAAAACTGACTTACTTGAAGAACTCTTCCTGATAAGAAGTTCTCCCTGCAATAGCTGTAGCTTGCACGAGAACTCTCTTTGGTACTTAAGTGCCATCCCTAAATAATGGAGAAACCAAACTTTATTGATGATGCCTTAAATTTCAGAACATGTACACACTTTTGATCTGGGTCACTGATTTTTAGCTCACCTTATAAGCCTGGAGAAGAGCCAGGTAATCACTGTTTCCTATTGCAAATTCCAGCTTTTTTTTGTTCGCTTCCTCCCTTTTATCCCATGGAGACACCTAAATAAATAGATTGACACATTTCATCTCTGCTTCTCCCGTCGTTGCTCAAGACAGGTGCTTTATCACTGGTGATGCACGTTGTCTTTCTTACATTGACCAGTAAGCTACTGATCAGTTGCAGTCCTCATATTCATGACAAAAAAAGTTTACTAAGCAGTAACTGAAATTCTCTGGATATATTGCCTATGCAGACTCCTGCTGTCGGAGTTACATGCTGTGACTCACTGGTCCCAGAACCGTCCCAAAGCAACGTATTCATTAGGGGAGGTCTGCATACTAACCACAGATTTGATATTATAAAAAGCTTCACTTCCAGAACAGTCCTAAGCAACTCTGTTTCCCCTACCCTCAATAATGTAACTGTGAAGAAACGGAAGGAGGGAGGATCAGGCTGCATCTGCAGAAGCAACATACTGGGGAACAACCTTCCTTTCTCTTTCAGAGAGCTGCCGCGGCAGACCTCACTGGAGGAGATTAGGAAGCATTAGAAAGGCCTTGTCTACACTAGAGAAAACCCTGAGCCTAGCACCTTCCCACTTCTGACTGGGAATGAATGTCTCACAGCCGTAACACTTGAGGGGAATGCCCCTGCACCAGGCCCTCCATGTGTCAATTGGTGGCTCAGGAAAGAAATAATTAAAAGCAGAGCCCTGCTCTGGATCTGCACAAGGCCAAAACCTATCAAAAACACATCTTTAAACCCCCTAACAATTTCATACAGTTAAAGCTAAAAGGAGAAATGTGCAATGGAGAAGGAAAGAGGAGGGAAGAGAAAGTCTGAAAGCCACCTATCTTCTATGGAAAGAGAATGGCTATAGGATGGGGCATTTCAGAACCATGATTTAACAAAACAGATCTGCAGTGGACGTATGGGCCCCAAATACAGTTACACCACTCTATAGTACATTCCAGACTTACAGAACTCCAACCGCAAGGGATTTGCAGAGGCAATTTCATGATTGTATTGTCCACAATAGAGACTGTTTGTACCATTAACTATAGGTGGCAAAACCATACACTGAGATGGAACACTCAGTCCTGATCTTTGATATGAGGTCGTATATTGCTTTAGACAGAGATCAAACAACTACACCCACTGGACGTACAGAACAGCACCGGATTTTACAAGCTAAGCTGACGTGTGCGCACACAGCCTGAGTTCAGGAATGAACACTATACTCAGAGCTCAGAACTGTCAGCTTCATAACCACCACGAGCAAGACCACGACTGCTTCCAAACACAGGTGGGCGTAGGAGATGTAAAGCAGACACCTATAATTTCACCAGGACTATTCCTTGCACACACATTTATAGATTGCATTTCTGGACTCAGCAAGAATTAAAAATTGAAGCTTTATGTACTAGTGAATATTTATAATCACTTCAGTCTTTGATCAATTTCACCCTCTTGAAGAGGACTGCTGTTCTCTTGGTGCTATTTTGGCCTCTTCTTACATTCACAGCATGCCCAATATCACTATGTCATTTGAAAACAAGGATTAGTTATTTGGCTCAAAAGAATTCCATCCTCCAGTAAAGTATTATGTTCTTTTTATTAGGGATCAAACTGTTCTTGATACTTCTGTCTCTGTGCATGTACTTACGATATGACTATTTCCAGTCCAGACACAAAAGCATTTTATACGAACACAAAGATGCGCTGTGCCGTAAGTGGGACTGGTAAGAAATTTAAGAATAGTATGTTGCAGTACACTACACTGTTCACTGATGAATATAACACAGAGCTTTCAGATCTTGGCGCGCAGGCGGAGTTCAGGGCGGCATACTTACAAAAGGGGACTTGAAGGCCAGACTTGCTGCTATAGTTAGGGCAGGATCCAGGCAACGGAAAATGGTGCCGAACAGCATTAGTTTTCCAATCCGCACATCTACAGGCAAGGAGGCCAAGTGATACCCCAAGGGGGTGAGTTTTTCATCTGGAGTTAAAGCGCCCAAGTCCTGCAGTCGCAGTTTCGATGCACGCAGAGATTCAATTCTTGGCGGCTCAATCAGGCGGGATAAGACAGATTGAAGGCCGTGTGCAGAAAACATATCCAAAATCTTAATTCTTAAGGAAAAAGATGACAACTCAGTCTGCTGACATAGGATAAAGCAGCAAACTTCTTCCAAATCACTGAGTGCGCCCTTCCCATGGCCTGCTTTCTAGATAGGCCATGCCAATGGGAGCACAGCCAACCAGTCCTCCAGGGTCTACACTGGCTCCCTGCTGACTTTCTGATCCACTTCAAGATGCTGATCTTTATCTTTAAAGCCCTTAACAGGCACAGGCTACACAATCCCAGACGGCCTCTTCTCCACCCTTTGCCACTGCAGCGAGCTAACCAATAACTAAGGAATCTGCTACTACTGCAGATCAGGACAAGCTCAGATCTGATGATTGTCACAACATGGTGCAAGACCCATCTTTTTATACAGGCCTTCCACACCATAAAGCAAACGAGTTGTCATTCCTCCTGGCCAAGAGTCAATAAGGCATAATTCAACTTGGGAAGTGGTCCAAAACTATTAGGGATGAGTTTTGATCCCACAGACTTGATTCAAGGCCCATTCAAGTCAATGCAAAGACTCCCATTTACATCACTGGGCTTTGGCTTTGCAAACGTACCTTCTAATCCTAAATTACCGGCATGAGCGTCAAAGGCCTCCCTCTTTAATATTTATATTGCAGTAGTGCCTAATTGGGATCGAACGAGGCTGTGTGCAAACACGTAAGACGACACAGTAGTCCCTCTACCCCCAAAAGAATTTGTAATTTAAAAAGACAACAAATATGGGGCTGCAAGAAAGGAATGCAACATACCAGAAAAGTGCTCAGAGGATTATCTTGTTAGCACTGCCTTTGTTTATAGGGACGGGGACGGGCCAAGGAAATGGTGAGTGGAGGATGGGTTTGAGGCAGTAACATGGTGGGTGGGAAGATCAAAAGTCCTGAAGCAGAGGTAGACTGGTAGTCAGTGAGAGACGAGAGCACTCAACAGCCAATCAACAAAACAAAAGTGAGAAGAGGGGGGCTTGCTGGTTCCTACGATATCAAGAGCCTGGTGGGGGTGTGATAACTCTGCTGCTCCCGCCTGGAGAGAGAGGCTGTCCTGGGGGATGGCCCTTTAAGACCGATTACGTTGATAATGGTTTACCTGAGACAGAGCTGTTCCAAAGGCACTCTTTGTATTTCGGGTAACTGCTGCTTTATAAGCTGGTGATTGTAGTGATGGCTACTGAAAAGATGAAAGCAGACTCCAGAGGCTACGCGCCCTGCCCGCCCTTTCCTTTGCAACGCATTAGCTTTGGACACAAATGTGTCTTCCAGACTTTCCATTCCTTTGCTGGGGTCGTATCTACAAGAGGAAACAAGTCAAAATGGATGAGGATGGGAGTTTCACTTCAAGCAAGCGAAGAGCACCAACACCGAAGCTCAAGCTGAGAGGTACTATGAACTTTTGGAGGGCCATAACTACCAACACTATGGATGCACGTCTGTAATGGATGCCATGCATGGAACTCCCACTGAGTCAATGGGAGCTTTGTGCACACAGTAAGTTGCAGAATGAAGCCCTTTCAGATTTTCTCCAGCTCTTTAACAGATGTGAATTCATACTCTAATGTGCTGGACAGTTTTTTTAAACAGATACCATGCAGAACACATCATCTTCCGAGATCACAGTTCCACCAGAATAATCCCAATACCTTTTCTCTTTCATTTTCCCAGAATCAATCACAAAGACCACATCGTCAATGGTGATGGATGTTTCTGCAATGTTCGTAGATATGATGATCTTGGTAACTCCTACAGGAGGCTTCAGGAACACAGACTGCTGGTCTTCACTGGACAGTGAGGAATGGAGTGGATAAACAACACAGCTAGAAGAGAAAGATGAGTGCATGCTTATCTTTGCCAACCTTTCTTCCTCCCAACATCTGCCCATTCATACAACTTTAGCCCAGAGTATTGTAGGTTGTACCTTCCCATTCTCAGAATGGAGCCCATGTGCAGCCCATGTCCCCTGTCCCAACATTGGAATGTCCTGCCACAACTTCAGAATGGGGACTCCAAGGGCCACGGATTGTGGGATAGACATGTTCCTCGCTACGTTTCACTGTTAGCTCTTCTGGTGGATATAATCACCAGGCAGAATGCAGCGCACAGAGTTTACTTGCAAATATCCAGTAACTGGATTTGGCTGCTGACATAGAAGTGAGTCTGGAGCTCGAAGGAGCAAAGAAAACGAGACCCACTCCTTAAGAGTCTAACAGCAAGCTTGGTTTTCTTGATTCTCTCCATAGTTCCATCAGCCCTTAGACTGAACAGATCCAGTCTCTTAAGTGGCACTGTGATAGGGTTCCATACCCCACCTTGCACTGGCCATGGGGAGCAGGCCTTTAAAATATTCTCGGGGGGAAAGGACATTCTCGATGGGGGACTGGGTTTCAGAGCTGGAGCTGGGTTGAGGTCTCTGCTGAAGGGTCCTGAGAGCAGAGCTCTTCTGAGCAGCTAAGTGGGAGCCCACCGTCTTTCCCCAAAGCCGGTGAGGGATTCTGCCAAGATTTGTGCCTTGTAGGGTTCTGCTGTCTTTCTATCCCCATAAGCCCCTTCCTTATTTACTCACCAGAAAGCTTAAGGAGCCTGGTAGTGATAGGGTCTGCATGCTTAAGGCAACACATGTGTCTATGATTCGCTATCACTGGCCAAGGGCTTAGCTAGGTGCTTTTTGAAAGATTGAAATTAAAACAGTATGTACAACCAGGGCTGCCGCCAGATTTACACAAGTCATTCTGTGGGTGTCACTCTATTCCACTGAGAAATTTGGTCACCACAACACATCAGGCTAAGGTCACTCAACCTAACCAGGAGAATTACTTCTTATTTAAATGCAATGTTTAGATCGTGATCTAAATATGCATGGGACAGCTTCCCTCCAAGCATTAGCTTATTTTTCCTAACTCTTGATTTTCTTCCTCATCATTCGCACAAAATTTAGAATGTTTTACCTTAGAAATACCCAATACTTCACAGTGTTAAAAACTCAGATGTTTTTGAAGTGCAAAACAGGGTAAAAGATAAAGTTAGACTCTACGTTTTTCAGCCTTCCATTGGATAGCCTTAGCTAGTGCATGAAGACCCACCGCAAACAGCACATAAAGACTATCTAGGTTCTTATCCAACAATTACCGTGGTATCTGACTGCCTCCCAAAATTCTAAAGTTATATTTACCTTGGTCACCAAAACTGCAACTTTCCCTTCCCCAGTTTGAGGAAACGGGACTAGAACTTACATCGCAAATATGCTAAGTGCGTGATGGTTGAGCCACTGTGCTAACTCAAAGGACCTTTCCAAATGGAACAGAAATGGAGATTATGGCATCTAAGCCTTCTCCATCACCAACTGTCTCAAACAGTAAGTAATCTGCACTTGTAACTGGAGACAGACATCAGAGTTTGAGTAGAAGGTAATTTTTTTTTAATTGGTTTCTTTACCCTTAATTTAACTTCAACACACTAACCGTTTTGGGACACTAGACTTACCGTTTACTATGTCTATTATTGAAAAGGGCATTAGACTGTAGCTGTTCATAAAGCATCTTAATTTCTGCAAGACCAGGCAAAAATATCAGTACAGCACCTGTATATATAGGGGGAAAGAAAAGAGTCAATAGAAGAGTTCAGCTAAAATGCACTATTACACTTCGATATTACTGCAGAGCACAAAGGCCCCAGTCAAAACTGGAGCTCCATTTTGCTACGCGCCATATAAACTCACAAGCAGCAATGACCCCGTCCCAAAAAATTTACAATCTAACCAGACAAGACAGATAAAGACGTCAGCATACTGTCAAAGGTACATCTCTTTGTTATAGCTTTTGAGCTGGCCCAGTGTACCCATCTGCCCATCCCCATAGAAATTAGGGGCCTCCCTACTCCGATAGACTCAATGTCCTCGGATAAAATTGGAAGTTATGGAAATTATGTTTTGGATGAAAGCGTCAGCTTGGCACAATCTACACAAGCACATAACTGTTACATGTATTCCCTGTTATACAACCCACAATGGACAGTCAGGTTACCTGGTGGGTATGAGTGTTTCCCACTGACTATCCACTCCAGCAGGGACTCTATTAATTCCAGATTAACTTTGTCTAAGTCCATGGCAGCCATCGTTTTTAGCACTGATTTACTAATCCCTGAAAGAGAAATTGGTGAGTTGGTGTCTCATAAAAGAGCATACACTACACAGTTAACTGAGAAAATGGCCACACAGAGGATCAGCAACCTTTCACCAAGCAGGATCCTGCATCCCTGTAGATATGGCTGAAGGGTACAGTAAGTGTAATACCTCTGAGTGCAATCTGCCCCACCCTCCCCCATTCAGTCTCTCTCTTCATTCATTCCTCCCCTTGACTCCTCCTTATTAACTCTACCACTCCTCCCGCTCTCCTCTCCTCTCCCTCACCCCCCCTATTGGGTCTCATATACTCCCAATGCACCACACTTCCTGTGTGCCACATCCCATGAATAAACCCATTGGTGCCAGTCCAGCACTGCTCACTCCCACTGGTACCAGGCAGGAGTTGGGAATGCCATGGGGGCAGCCCAGGACTGACACCAGAGGTCTCCTGGACCCCGCACACAAACTCTGTCCTGCCTCCTCCCAGTATTTCATTTCTTAAATACAACAGACCCCAAAAGCCCCTTACTCTTTTGGGCTACTACAATCTGCCCCACCCCCACCAGAAGATGCAACCCCAGAGCTGTACATGAAGGATTACAATGAAAAGGAGGAGGAGTGGATAACACCATGCAGGCTTATTGGGTCACTATTTTGCAAGTCAATATACACCCCAGTGGAGTCCATCTATCGAACCTAAATCTCCCTTGCTGCAGATGAAGACAATTACCTCTTATCCTGCCGTCAGTGTACATGGAGAACAGTTGATCACCGTCGTCTTTAACAACAGCCCTTCATATATTTGAATATTTTTATAGAGTCGCCCACAAGCCTTCTTCTCTCAAGACTAAACATGCCCCGTTGTTTTTTTTTTAAACCTTTCTTCATAGGTCAGGTTTTCTGAACCATGAAGCCTCAAATTATGAAAATGCGTGTAGTATACTTTACAACACATTCAAGAGTACCAGCTGGGTGTGTAAATATGCTTTTAGGGATGAGAGAGAGAGCGAGATTACCTTTGTATCGTATCAGGAGTTGTTTAAAAGTTAATTGCTGGTCTGGGACTGAATCCTTGACAGTAGTGTCATCCTCTAGGAGGTGAGAACATCTTAGATCTTCCTCTACTTCTTCTAACGCAGTTCTCTTGCGTCTTGCTTTAAGTTTTTCTTCTGGACCTCGCTTCGTGTTGTTCATGTACGGACTACCATCCTCTAAGACATACCTGAACATGACCAGAGAGAATTCAGTCATAGGGAAAGCTGTTTGTACAGCCTACCCTTTAAATTAAGCTTTCAAGGTATTATGCCTTGCCCATTACCATGGTACCTGCATGCCTTACAAATTTGTATAAAGAATATGAGTGGCTAATCATAGCCCTGACTTCTCTTTTCTGTCACTCCTACTAGGAGCAGGTAGGAGTGCTGGGAATGTTACATCACTCTTAGCATAAGTAGTTAGCACATATTGTAAAGCTTGAATGGTCCTTTAGAATATGTCCTAACTACTTATGCTAAACAATCTGTTCCACCTTGCATGAAGCTGTGATGTTTGGGGTACCTTTCCCAGGCCTGGAGAAGAGCTCTGTGGGGCATGAAAACGCTCTCACCAAGAGAAGTTGGCCCAATAAAAGATACTGTCTCACCCACCCAGTCTCTCTAATATCCTGGGACCGACACAGCAACAACTATGTTGCATACAACAATGGAACTATTCCAAAGGGCAGTTACTTGTGAGAATGCGGTCAATGATTTCATACCTTGTGACTGCAATTACATCTTCCAGAAAAAACTGATCCACAGGGAATGTCCGACCTAAAGAAAAAAATTAGAATGTTAAAGCAAAATGCGAGCTACAATTTCAGGAGTGGAGGTCAGGGGAGGGCTAGCGTTTACAATTTCTCACACTGTGTTTCACCACTTCACCCCTTGTCCCACCTTCGTGAACTTAACAGCACTATGGAGATTCTTTTAGAACTATACTGCAATTGGGAACACAACTCAGTCCAGAACAAATGGCTGACGTTTTTCAAGAACACTGCTGGCATTCACTCAGTTTACACAAAGAGGATTCCTGTAGCAAGGTAATTTAGTGCAGTATTAGAATTATAGGAAGCAATGTATTTCCATCTAGTTAGGTATTTATATCACGCTCAGTGTGATATCTGAGCATTGTATAAATATGCATACATCCAAATGGGGGCCTACACGTACACCTGGATACTCGATCCTCTCCCCATTTACCAGAATGGAAGGGATTGTTTTTCCCTGTTTTGCGGAAGCTATGTGAAAGAGCTGGGTCTTGCAGATAAAGTTTCTTGCCATTCTTGGCTCTTGTAGGAGTTCCAGAGCTGTAGGCCAACCGTCAAGAAGGCTGTCTCCAGGTTTCCTTGTCATAGAAAATTCCATCATTCGGAGGACTGCAGCAAGGTCAGGCTGTCTCTGAAATTTTTGAGGATCATGACCAGCACCTTTAACTTGATCGGATATTTGATGGATAGCCAATGACCTGTGTTAGTCAGCAGGTGGGTTGCTGCGTGTTGCACCAGCTGGAGTTTTAGTAGTTATGGTTTCATTCTCATATATAAATATGTCGCAATACTGAAGGTCACATCTGTGACTGAGTCCGCATCTGGCAGAATTGGACAATATCTCCTGCCCAGCCAAAGGGGATAAAAGGCATTTTGTGCTGCTATTGCTAACTGACTATCCAGTCTCAATGGGGAGCCCAAGAGGACAACTGGACGTAAATCATGGACAACTGGGCAGACACGCACTACTGAGTGGCAATGTGGCATAACGTAACTCTTCGAAACGTGTCCAATACTATCACCTCTGCTTTATCTGGGTTTAGCTACAAACACCTGCTCTTCCTCCAGGCCCTGTGCTTACGGGGGAATATCATCTGCTAAAGGAGCAAGTCACCTTCAAAAAAGGCTCCAACTAAAAAGATGAATTGCTTGTTTACCAAATTCAGTTTAAAAAAAAAATTGCAGCAAAGCATTTTAATCGTTACTATTCTCTATATTTTAAATGAATTTAGTGAACGCCGCAACTAAATCCCCATCTTCATATTTGATCTACTGAGAATGCAGGGGCTGAGGGTATGGGTGTGTATGCAGCATACTGTTCCTAAGAAAGGAAAGTACTCTTGGTGTTGCGCTAAGCAGCAATGCCTGCTGTCCATAAAGCAGCAGGGTTAATAGGACTTTGGCGGAAATGAGATCTAACCAAGAAAGAGGGACATTTTTAGAGACAAAATAAGGCTTCTTGAATGCACATAGGTACGACAGCAGCCTAGGACCAGTGTTATATGTCCTGAATTCCTCTTGCCTGCAAGAGCTCTACTGTGGCTTCTGGAAGAGAGCCAAACGGAAATTGCCTGGTGTGGGCAATGTGTGCCTCATGCTAGAGATGCACGGCTAAAAGATAGAAAATGAACAAAAAATAGCACTGAGCTCATGTCAATAGAAGACAATGATATTTCTCAAACATCATAAAATATATTGATGTTACATATTTGTAAGTGGGTCTTATGCCAAACTATATGTAATGGTACATTATTTGATGAACAGATTCTTGTAGGCAAACAGACTTGCAGTTTTATAAAGTAAAAATAAACAAATGGTACATTTATTCTTTAGGTTCATGCCTAGGCTGCCCTTTATAGCCTGCAGTATGATCACTGCCAGGGGCTGGGAAATCCTCAGCCTGACACCCTTACCCCTAAACCAGACATTGTTTGCAACCTCTATCCCTAAGCTAAACAGTGCTATTATTCATAAGTAACATTGTAACATACACTAACAGAGAAACAGGCCCCACTCCATTGTAAAATTTCTCAACTAAGCTGAAACCAAGCCAGTAAAATAACTCGTAATGTATAATAAAAAAATAACCGTTCTTCACCTGGTATGTTAATAACTGGACAGGAGTTAAAGTACTGAGAGAAAAGCTCTGCATTCAAGGTGGCACTCATTAGTATAATACGCAGGTCTGGCCTCTGAAACATAATATCCTTCAAAACCAGCAGCAAGAAGTCACTGAAGAAAACAAGCAAAAGACATCTGAATTTCTTCAGTGTTAATTTCCAAATCTCTTCTCTCTCTAGTCTGCTCCCTTTCCTGGGGTCTCCACCAGCATGGCAATACCACCATGTCAAGCTGTACTCACAATAGTGCCTCTCTGGTAATGGCCTTTAGCTATGAATTTGGTAATTTACTGTAAGTGACCTTGGGTTACAATTACCTACTTTTTTGCTGTCCCTTTCCAGAGTGTCTGGATTCCTTGGTATATTTACTTAGATTTAAGCAATACAAGCTCTTGGTGCCCTAACAGCTAATTAAGCTGATGATAACATAGTAACCGCCACCCAACAATATTAAATAACCCACACACATAAATTAACTCAGCCAGCCAGTAAATCAAAGCAGCAGACAACCCCTTTCTGCCCCTCTCCCCATAGAAGCATTCCCACCATCTTCACCAAAAAACATGTCAAGTACATAGCTTTTGCAGGAGGCCTAGGTGGTCATCAAGTGCAGCTGGTTTGTGAACTGGGGGAAAGCGAGGTGGAGGGGAGGGGTATCCAGTCCTGTGGACCCTCCCAAGGAACGCCCTTGCCAGCAGCCCCCTCTCTTTTATAATGAAGAGGCTCGAGCATCTCCAATGACTACAGCAGTGTCAGTATATTGTAGGGAGAGCGGTGGTTGCAGGCAGGCAGGATCCAGGATGTACAGAGCTTTCCAGGGGATGACCAATGCTTTTAAACTTACCCAGTGACCGTCCACATAGCTGTAGCTGGCCAGGTAGTACTAAAAGCATCTCGCGTGGAGGATCTTAAGGAGTGCCCCCCATCCCTTCTTCTCTGGTTTTAGAGCTACCAACAGGCCTAGCCCCTTACCAGCTGGTAAGAGGGGTGTGTTTGGGAGAGGTTGGATTAGGATAGGGGGAAGAATTAGGAAATTCTGGTCTGGGAAAGCCCAGAAGTGTGGGCGAGCCCCATTTGGGGTGTTCTACTTGGGAGGGGTCTTTAGGACTTCCAGAGGCAGCATGTGGAGAATTAGGGTAGTTGGGGGACAGCAAGCTGAAATAGGGAAGAGATAGTGACCTAAAGAACCCACCTCCGTTGTCCCTCCTGTCCCATCCTAAAACTTTCCTTAAAATGTGACTGAAAGTGTGAGGGTTGACCGATGTGCCTTCTCCTCAAGGAGCTGCCACAGCACAAACAAATCCCTTAGTCTCCAGGGAGAGAAAGACCAGGAGCAGTAACCACACTCTCCCATATGGCCGTGCATGCAGAGTACTGCCAGGAGCCCATCACACTGGCTGGAGGCCCTTTGACTTTCGTAGTTTATTACTCAGTCATCTCAGTGCTCACCTTCATGTATTTCCTTTTCAGGTATGGAAAAAGGAACTACTTACCTCTCTTCTGTTCTTTCATGAACTTCATCAACAACAACATGGGTGATTCCCTGTAAAGTCATGTCTCCTTCTAGTCTTCTCAGCAGCACTCCAGTCGTGCAGTACAACAATCTGGTAGCCAGTGACTGGAACAGTAAGCAAGGACACACAACGTTCAGTGGAATTTTAAAAGTTTAAACAGCTTTCCTAATACAAAGTCTAGAGAGAGCAGGTTGCCATATGGCACGCATGTCCAACCTGAACATTTCTTGCTTCAAGCAGGAGCAATTTTTCCTCTCACCTTACCCTTAATTCAACTTAAATGCAGTTATCTGGTCCTTATCACGGAGATGTTTTGCAAGAGGACAATGACATATCTACGCTATCTCATCTAAATCTTTCCTGCTTCCGTAGCTGCACGTTAAACACTTGACCATTTGTCTCCATCAGTGAAGGTGAGAGCTATTGTAAGGGAGATGGGACTGGCTCTGGAGGAAGAGGGCTGACTATCTGTGTTTCTGGTCTCTATTCGATTGACTAATGAAGGATTACAGAATCGTTCATGAGTGATGCATATTTTGCCCTATGGGACAGAATGAAAAGGTGTTGCAATTATGGTCAACAGCAGGGACAGAAAAAAAAAGCAAGGTTAAAATTGCAAGGCTCAAGTTAAAAAGGGATGGACAAAACAAACTAAAAATCAAGCCCTTTGCAAAACAGTTGTAAACTGATCTGTTTTGTTTTTCACTCAAAACTTACTTTAGATTTTGTTCAATCAACTTTTTAGCTTCAGATCTTTGACAGTCTTTATTTTAGATTTGACTTTACTTCTGCAATTTGTATTGATGCAAAATTTGTCAAATGTGGATGACAGGAGAAATCAAATGGCAGATATAGCTTTAAAATACTAAGTCTGCTTTATCCAAGAAAAATGTTAGAAAAGGGGGAATGGATGTCCGACAGAATGTCACTAGTAGGAAGTTAGCTCAAATTCTGCCCACATCACTAAGGACTGAAGTGCTAGGCTTTGATTCCGGTTTAGTGACTAATGAAAGTGATTTCAGTCCAGTTTCCAGAGGACAAGTGTTCAGGTCACAAAACCCACTATCAGTGCTGATTTCATTGTCGGCCACCTCTGCAGGGAGGCTACCCAATGAACATACACTAAGACTATTGCTACCACTGTCTCATCCTAGAAGGCGTGTATATATAAATTCTCTGTGTATATATAAAGTCTGCTGCAGTTTCCACGGTATGCATCTGATGAAGTGAGCTGTAGCTCACGAAAGCTCATGCTCAAATAAATTGGTTAGTCTCTAAGGTGCCACAAGTACTCCTTTTCTTTTTGCCTGACAATGTGGCTCGAGGCAAAATGGCAAGGTAGCATGGGGAAGCTCACACTGCTCTGGTCATACTGTATGAATCTTGTGGATAAAGGACTACATCTCTAGGACAGCCAGTCTGCACCTTTTACAGCTAATACACACAGTTTAAAAGAACTAGATGAAAAAACAGGCAAAGCATACAAACCTTTACACTTTCTAAGCGGATCTGGTATCCCACAGTAATCCCAACTCTTTCTGTTCTCTCCTTGGATACGCGTTCAGCTACAGAAATGGCAGAGATCCTGCGAGGCTGAGTGCATACGATATTGGCTACCCTATTTGGAGGGCCCCTCAGTGAAGCATCCAAAATAAACTGAGGAATCTGAGTGGTTTTCCCACAGCTGCATGACAAAAAAAATAATTAAAATGTTTAAAAAAATGTCTTGTCAGAATGAGTTAGGAGGTTGGATTCCAATGTGTATTTCCTTGCTTTTATTAGTTTGGGTCACACTTCATGTAAAATTCCTTAATAATTCAAAATTCATCTACGATTGAAGTAATTTAACATCAATGAATTATGTACCCGAGCACCTGATCATTGCAGAACACAGACTGTACAATTAAACTTTAGATATGCCTTCCCATGTATCGTTTGAGACTAGAAGGGTGTGTGTAAATCGCATCCTTACCCAGTCATGCCACTCACAACAAGCACCTGATGCTTAGTCAGCAAATCAAGAATGGTTTCTCTTTCTTCCCACGCAGGGAGATTCTGTC
This sequence comes from Eretmochelys imbricata, assembly GCF_965152235.1. Classification (NCBI taxonomy): domain Eukaryota; kingdom Metazoa; phylum Chordata; order Testudines; family Cheloniidae; genus Eretmochelys; species Eretmochelys imbricata. Next base: position 208,076,909 of record NC_135574.1, on the reverse strand, counting down.
TTTCTTGCAACATGGACTGGAAGTGCCTAGAAGACTGACAAACATAATTAAGAGAAATTGATCTCTTTGGTTACGCGCCTCAAATCCTGCCCTAGATTCACAGATTCAGATGAGAATTATGATCTACTCTGACCTCCTGCATAGCACACGCCATAGAATTTTACCCAGTAATTCCTGCATTAAATCCATATTTTGTGGCTGAGCAGGAGCATACCTTTTAGCAAGTCATCCAATTTTGATTTAAAGACTTCAAGTGATAGAGCATCACCCACTTCCCTTAGTAAGTTGTTCCAAAAGTTAATTACCTGTTAAAAATGTGCACCTTATTTTTAGCCTGAATTTATCTAGCAACAGTTGCTATGTAAGGCAATCTTTCCTTAAACTGCACGAAGTAAAAGGAGGGTTTAAAAAAGTTTACTCTCTCATAGTAAGTGGAAAGCTTCCTGTGGCGAGCATGGGGGCCCAAATCATCAATTCCTGCAGCATTTAAGATTTCTTTTATAAAAATATTAAGGTCAAAATTTTGCAACTTTCAAAGCTGTGAGCAGAGAGACAAAACTGCATTTGTTTATATTCAGTTTGCATCGGGAAGATTTATCTTTACAAATAAAAGCTAGAAACTTAGGCCAATATTTTCAACCTGGGGGGCCCAAAGTACCCCGTAGGCACTTTTGAAAATTGCACCGTTAAGCTATATTTAAGTTCTTAATCAAACTGGCATGTTTTTCAAATGTGCCAAATACCTCCAGCTTCCATTAACTCCAAATATATAGTGTTTCCTTCCTGTTCTCTCATATGTGCTCTGCCATAGTACATGGTCTTATCTTCTAATGCCGATGATTCATTTTCTATCGGGGAAGTTTACAGATTTGTTAACTTTGCCTAACAGGAATTGTAAGTTGTAAGGATTTCCAAAAGAGAAACTCTCACATGCAGTGTATTGGCTACAGTAGCATTTCTGCAACTGCACGAGTTACAATTCTGGCCAACACCTATTGCTAAAGCAGTAAAATTTACTAGAATACTGGTCGCCATATTACCTCGATTTCAAAGAAAATCACCCTCTTCTTTAAATAATGCAAAATTAGAAACAAATCCATGAAAATTAAAGCGCTCTTACTGCCTGCAATGGTGTTACAAATGTCTAAAATGGTCGTTCTCAAATTGTGGTCTGAGGATCACCTGCTGCAGGCAGAACCTTCAGGTGATCCACAGAATGGAGCATTTTGAGAGGCAAGCAGTGTAGGCCTGGGATAATAGGAAGGAGAGGATCACGAGGAGAGCTCTACTGTAAGTATACGGAATTAAAGAGCTGGAGAACCACTGGCCAAACAAAAACGTGATCTACACAGCATCTGATAATAGATAAGTTATGGCTTCCTAAACAGTTCAGGTCATAAGGAGCCACTGTGATTCAGACAGCTGGGAAGAATCAATTTAAGCAGATTTTCCTTTTCTGAAAGACAAGCACAGAACTGTTGCAAAACAAAGCTTCTACACTCCGAAGTCCCATTATGAAGTCCTGTGGAGCAGTATAACTCAACAAGTCACCCCTTATTAAAATTCAAAAGGAAATTATTATACTTCAGTATACTTCTCAAGCTATTTAAGATTCTGAGCTCTCTAAGGCATGGACCAGCTCTTCATACCATTTAAGTCTGCATAGCACAACGCAGCCCAAACCAGTTGGGGCCACTGGACTCTATTCTACTACAAATGTTAACTAATAACAGTGTAAAATTCCAGTGTAATTAACTGTGCACACACAGTACAGCAGGAAATGTTATTCTTGTTTATGCTCTCAAGTATAAGGACTGATTCCTTATAAACCTAGCTGTAGAACTGCGTCTGCAGTTATCCAACAAAGAAGTCTAATCTGTTTTCTAACAATATAGTAGAACCTCAGAGTTACGAACACCAGAGTTACGCACTGACCAGTCAATCACCACTCACCTCATTTGGAACCGGAAGTACACAATCAGGCAGCAGTATAGAAAGAAAAATAAAAAAAGATGCAAATACAGTACAGTACTGTGTTAAACGTAAACTATTCAAAAAATTAAGGGAAAGCAGCATTTTTCTTCTGCATAGTAAAGTTTCAAAGTCAATGTTCAGTTGTAAACTTTTGAAAGAACAGCCATAACGTTTTGTTCAGATTTACAAACAACCTCCAATCCCGAGGTGTTCAGAATTCTGAGGTTCTACTGTAGATGAAAGTGTTCTAAACAATCTGTTATCTTATCTCCTAGCAAAATAACTAATTTTGCACTTAGCTGAATAGCTTGAGAGGCAGTTTGTCATTTAAAATAAATATCACAAAGTCAGAATACAAATGGATCTTTTTTTTTTTTTTTTGCACTGTACCTGCTTTATTCGGAATTGCTTGCAGATTTTAACATTTTCATTATACACAGACTTTGCCTGCATGTCATACTTTCTGGAAAGCTTCTTCTTGAGGTTCACATAACTCTCATTCTCCACAATAACTGTTTCAGGCTCCTCTTCCTCCTCATCGTCATCATTCTCAGGTTCAGACTCTTCTGTGACTTGAGACAGAAAAAAGCACCTTAACATTCAACTCTCTGCAGAGATTGAGACGCACACTGGTTTGAGGCCTGGGACTTCCTATATTCAGTCCTGGACCACTGTCCAAAAAAAGCAGTACTACACCAAGTGACTAGTTGGCCCTAAGTTTTAAGATCCAACATTACCAGAGCTAGAAGCAAATGTTTTATAACATAAAAAAACTGATTTGAAAACCAGACTAAGATTCAGTTTCCGAAACCCAGCCACATCTACATCTGAGCTGTTGAAAAGAGTAACCTTGTTTTTAGATGTTTTTAAAATGTAATGGGAAGGTCACATTGCCACTGTCCATGCGCTCAAAAAGAATGGTGTAGGAGTTTTTTTCCCAAGAAAGTTCACCGTAGAGAAGAGACCAGCTCTGGAACATTCCATCTCAACAACTGAGTTTTGGAAAGTTATGAGTAGTTCCAGACAGGGGACTGGAATATAGTCTTTATTTGTAGGTAAGGCCCTGTGCACATCGCAATTTCACAGACTGTGCAGAAATCAACACTGCAATTTTTCCAACAGCAGGGACGCAGAAAGGTGCATCCGCACAAGCTGGCCTTGTGCTCAGGGCAGCTTGCTGCATGCAGCAGTAGCAGCAGAACGGGGGCGGGGGTGAGGACGGACAGCAGGCTGGATGGGGACTTGGTTTTATCCGGTTTTATGCAAGGCACAGCAGCCAGCGCTGCCGCCACGTGGAACACACAGCCACACTGAGCACAAGACCAGTGCATGAAGATGCCCGTTTCCACTTATCTGCTGCCTGAAAAAAAATGGATGCAGTTTGTGGAGGGGAGGAGAGAGGAACAGATTCAGTGGCCTGTTTTATGTGAGGCACAGCACCCAGCGCTGCCACTGCTTGGCACGTGAATCACCATTGCCTCGGGAGGAGGACACGGGGAGGCAGAAGCGGCCATCCGTGCCCACCAGCCTTGTGCTCGGTGCAGCTTGTAGCACACACTCCAAGCAGCAGCACTGCTGGCTAGTGTGCCTAGCAGACAACAGGCTGCTCCGCTCGCCCCCAGAGTGCTGCTCCAGCATGGCACTGCCATGCACTATGTGCCTGAGACCAGGGCTTCTGCCTCCCTGCTGCTGGAAGAGTCCAAGCAGTTTGAGAGGGACTCAGCAGCCATGCGTATTCTGTGAAAAAAAGCGACACTTTCCCGTGTCACTGCCGTGAATCTTCAAAAGATTATCCAGGATGTCCACGAGGCCTTACGTATACAGGGCGACTGCCACTCCTGTGACCAATAATGTGGTCCGACGACTCTCTCTGCTTATAGTTACTGCCTGTGTAATCCATCCAGCAGTATGGAGCAATTTTACAAATGAGAGATATCATTAGGAATGTTATAAAACTGGGTGAAACACCTGCTCAGCCTTAACTCCAGCTTTATGAAGTCTTTCTATTTTTTGCCTAGGAATTTTTCAAGTTTTTAAATGTTTCAAAATCGGTCAGTAACAGAAGCACTGGGACAAGCAGTCTGACCTTGGCTTTAGCCTCTAGACGTACTCCCACCATCAAAAGAAAAGCTTTTATGACACTGTCCTTACCTTCTGACATGCAATTTGAAACAGGTGAACTATCTGGAAACGCTTGTTTATGACAGTCTGTACGGGTTCTTGTTGAGGGCATGTCCAGCAGGGACATAGGAGGGACACTATACTTGTGGTAAGTATTAGTAAGTAACTCAGTTATTTCCGATTCATCCTCTAAACAGGTTATTAAAGAATACACAACTGGTTCATTAGCCTCTGCAGACATCAAGGCCTTTCCATAGAGGAATTCAGCAATGTGTAAACGATATGCCAGAGGTAGATTCTCATTGGTGGAATAAAATGCCACAATGGGTGCCTGATATGGGTATTTGTTATCCTCAGGAAATCTGATTTCAAGTTCGTACAAAGGAGAGGTATCGCCATTAGATCTGAGGTGAGCGTCATCCACAGAATTCTGTAATGTTCTTGGCAGGTGCTTTGGAGGAGTCTCATGTTGGAATTTGCATCTTGAGCCAAACTTGCAGCCCCCTTGAAGGTAAAATTTACAGACTTTATTTAAAGTCTGTTTTTCCACATCTTTGGCAGCACTATCCCTTTGTTTGGATTTGCTGACTTTATTTGTTAGGTGCTCCAGTTCCAATCCAAATATCCAAACTCTGTTTTTAATTCTTTCTACAAAGTTTTCTCCATAGATTGAATGGAGAGCAAAAGCCTCTTCTTGCCTTTGTTCCAAGCATTCTTCTATACTGGCCTGAACAGCTGCTTCTGAGATTTGCATCCTCTCTCCGTATTTTTCTGAAAAGCACTGCAACAGCAAGTGTTCCAAGGATGCCCCAATGTTACCATTGCAGGATCTTAGAATTGTCCGACAGCGCTCATTATCAAAGCCATACCTACAGCAGAATGGAGGAAAAAATTGCAAAAGGCAATGACAAAAAAGCAATGAAATATGAAGTAACTTCAGATCTATTCAATTAAACTAATTTAATATAAGCTTATACGGAATAAGACATCATTACTATTTTGTTTGAAATATTTTGAGAGAATTTTAGTGCTCATGGGAGGTGCCAGACTGGCAACTATGAAAACAGAAGTCCACTGTTTAGCCAGTCCATGATGGATTCACCCATTCAGTGAACCTTCCACATTTCAGAAAGTAGCTCATGACAGCTACAGGATTATTAAACCATACAGTGCAAAGTCAACTCTTCAGAAAAAGTTTAGTTACTTAGAGATAGAAAGCTTCCACATACAAAAAAATAGCTGATGACTGCTTACAAGGTACCCTGTGTGAACTATAATGACAAAGGAATTCTACGTTGTATAGAAATATTTGCTATTTGCCCATTGGAACTGCCAAAATTGAATACAAATATTTTCCATTTCCATTGACTATCCTGAATATTAGATTTTACAGTATCTTTTTCTGTTTCTTGGAGAGACAACTGAAACCACCAAACGTAGCTACTGCTGCAAGACTGGAATGATTTAAGTGTTATTTTAAGCGCATTCACAAAAGGGCTGATTCTGTTAGTCCTCTGCATGCAGAATTTCCACCGAAGTCAACAAAAGTACAGTTTCCAGGAGTGCAAGCGTATTATTTATTGTGAACGGAATCACCTGGAAAGTTTATGCACAGCAAATGAAGACACCTCACTTTCCACCATTTTGTGTTCATCTGGTTCAGAAACCACCCTTGTAGTTACTTCAGAAATCTCTTCGTCTGCTGACCAGCAAGACACGTCATCAAAATAATCAGGTTCATCATCACCATCTGATGCAGCCATTCTGATAAAGAGATATCAAATCAATAATAGCATTATACATTTTAATTCGGGGTGGGTGTGTGTGTGATTCAAAATTATGGTGTTTCAAATAAAGGGAAAATTTAATAACATGCTGCTTTTATTTAGAATAGCTTGTCTGCTAAAATGTTATACATTACACATAACTGAGTTATGGCCACCACTAATTGGCAGAATGCAATTTCAAAAGCAAAAATATTGTACGCAGCAAACATTTGAAATGATGATTTTTTAAAATAATTCTTGTCCACAACTTAGGAATCCTGGCTACATTTCCTAGAGAAGTCAAGAATTTCTATGGATCTGTTACAGGAGTGCAAAGAAATCAAAAACCTTCAAGAATGACCATCAGCAAAACAGGGAAGATCAAATTTGATATTCCTGATCATTCTGAAGTTAATAAAAACTAAGGACTTCTTTATACTTCATAAAGCACAACAACAACAAAAGAGAAAAAGGAACAAAGCCATTTTCTGCTTTTCAAGTCAACTCTAAAGAAAAAAGGAACAAGCAATTACTTTTGGAAGTGGTGGTAAATCAGAGTGCTTAAAAGCATTAGAATGGTGCACATTTTCTAACAATTTACATTTGGATAGTTCCTTTCATCTAAAGAAATCCCAAAGCACTTCAGACACCACACAATGCCACCGTGAGGGAATGATCTCTGGTGTGGAACACAGTAGCCATTTCATAGCAACAGTAATATTACACACCAGTTTGCCAAAAGGAAAGGAAGAAATTTTTTTAGGAAACCTATTCCAACATAGCAACTATGGAAATATATAGTACAGATGAGTTGTGGGGTTTTTTGGCTCCCGACTTTAAGGCACATCATTACATATTACAACAGTGCCCAGTGAATGATGGAAAAGGTTAGAGGCTTTCACATGCAAAATATTTCTCCTCTAAGCAAAGGTACACACGTAAAAAAACTGATCTAGCCAGGAATGGTTTTGTTTGTTTAAACTAACTCGGAACCAGCAGCCAGCTCTTGTCCCTGCAGTTCTCGGAGGAGTTCTTTCACCCTTTGCTGATTCTCAGATGTCATATGTATGGTCTGCAGAGGCATCCTCGTTTCAGGTCTCTGTTTGCTTTGCTCTCCTCTTCTGATAACGCAGCTTGTTCTAAAAATTAAAAAAAACACCCACACACAAATTCCACGTTTATTTATGTAACTGAAATTATACAGACTAATCAGATTCCAACATCAAGAATCCAACAGAAGGATTAAAGTGAAGGCTCCCTTCAACACACAGGCACAATGGGACACTTGATTCTGTTTATGTGTTGGAGGGTCTTTAACAACAAATACACTTTTTTTGGTCTTATGTCAGATCCTCAGTGTTTTCAAGTCATTTGGCTAGATAAAATCATCAGTGGTTACAATACAGCCAAGCATGTTTAAGTATAGATTGGCTAGAATACATTTTGTGTAAAAAAAATCTGACAATAATGCACGCACACTAAGATTATATGATAAAAAGACTTTCTGGCAGACCAAAAGCTATCATATATTTGCATTAAAACATGCTTTAAACTTGGAAGCGTAAAACTTGAGGAGGAGAAGTTAGCTTTAAAGGACTGGTAATTCAATATGCAAAGCAGAACTCTTTGCCTGTAAGTTTAGATTTTTATTTTAACATGAAAATTCACTTTTTCAACATTTACATTTTAAATGGAAGCTGATTATAAGGCCTGTCCACTCTTCTTTCTAGAATTTGTACCATCTATTGTTATTTGCCAGTAAGAAGACTGCTCCAGACTAGTGTTATATAGTTGCTGTGGTGAAAATAAGTTGTACCAGAGAGAAAGAGTGCCACTAAGCCACTGCCAAAAGCAGCAGGAAGAGTGTGTGTAAATCCCAGGGAACTGAGCACAGAGTTTGGAGCCAGAGATCCTGAATCCTATTGTGCTTTTCCAACTCCTCCCTCAATTAGCCTTAAGACTTTAAAATTTACAAACATTTGCTGAGACATCCCACTACTCTATGCTGAGATTTATTTGATGGCTCACTAATTTCTGTAAACCTCACTTACCCCCATGTGTGAAATCAGGTTAACTTGCTCCGCCCTCACCTGAAGGTCAGACCAGAACTAGCGTCTGGGACTTGAAAGCTAGCAATTACAGGCAAAGTTCAGCACCAATCTGGTCATTTTAAAAGCTCCATTTAGGCACTATAATTTCACTGTGCATAACAACTTCTCAGGGGTTTCCACCTTACTCTCTTCTGAAACATTATCTTCAGTGGTTAACTGCAATGAAAACTACACCAACAATTACTCAGGTAACAATGGTCTAAAAAATGCAGCAAGAACTATCCAAACCTGCTTAACTGTGGCAAAATCGCTTGTTTAATTGCAAGAAATACAGGCCCTGATTTACAGGTTAAGGGAGGCTTTTACATTGGCGCTAACTTGAAAGAGAATAAATACACACACAAGAAGTATTTGAAGAGCATTTGTCTGTATTTCTTTTTAAGTTATTCTATGTGTATGTGCTTTAATCTAAGCTGTTTACCCAGGTTTCTTATTATGTAAAATAAGTTAACTGGAAACTTTCCCAAGTATAAGAATGCCCATTCTCTTTACATTTCCAAACATTCAAAGGTTTTCAAAAAGTGGATTTGAAGTGTCCCACAAATCTTAGTCACACAGAAAATGAATAATAATGACCTGGATGCAACTGGCAGTTCCTCAAAGCAGCAAAAGTCATCCCCATCATCCCAAGTTTTGCTTGACCCTTTCTTATTTCCACCAGCATGAGATTTGTTACATTGTCCTCTGCCTCTTCCTCCTCCTCCTCCTCCTCTGCTTCTGCCTCGTCCTCTTCCTCCGCCTCTATTCGGCCTTCCTCTTCTCTTCCCCGCTGAACTCATTTTCTCCTACTAAGGGGAAAAAAAAAAGGTTAAACAAATATTCTTATAATTATGCAATACAGTCCATGTTTCTTGGTGCACATCATACTCTTATTTATATGGTACAATAAAGGGTATTGTTAACAAATGGTCTGTTAGAAACTATGCCTTGTCTAATTCATAGGTCCAAGCACCAAGCATACTCTTCTACAACAGTTGTTGTAAAATACAGCTATGGCCTCATGGAAACTTAGAATTCACATCCATTCAGCCAGAGTCCATCGGTGCCGACCCTTAAGCATTCATGAGTGCAAGCTGGGGTTTGCATCAACTGAGCTCACCAGGAATTACCCCTGCTTGAAATACACAGAACCAATGGATCTGCATTCATCTTAGAGGGATCAGTGAGAGGCCACAGTGTTCTGCGAGGAGTCCTGCCTCCTTGGAAGCTTTGGCCCCACTTTTTCGTACTGCAATTCTAATGGGGACACAACGATGGAACTTTCTAGGGCACAGATGACCCAGGGACAACCCTTAAAGGGGATCTCCACTGTGGAGAGGTGTCCAGTCTTTATTACTTTTCCACCCTAAAGTTTGCAGGGCTGGGAAGGATGAGGATGCATGTTCCCCTACCTCAGCTCTTCTTTAGCCTGCTCACTGCCCTAAGTAGATATCCATATTGCTGAGTGCCTTCTGGAATCTGGGAGGATGTTGCCACAGACATGGTTGTGGACCTCTTCTGTATGGGAGGGAAAGATCTGTGGGTAGAGTCCTCTCCTCTGGGAGCATACCTGGACTCTCTAAACTGAGATCTAAAGCAATCTGCATGAGGCACTGTAGTCTAGTGGAGAAGACATGAGTCTAACCATACCACTCAACCTTCAATCCTGCCATTTCATGACACAAGCCATTAAAAACCTATGACAGAAGACCAAAATGTGGAACATCTGTATTTTGTTGCATATCCCAACATAATTAACACCCTATAATAATAGCTGTTCACTGTAACACTGATTTTACAGGACGTTTTCTCATTGCGGAATTCAATAAGCCAGTTTTAAAAAAAGAAAACGGCAAAGACAACTGCCATAATATGCGATCACAAAGACTGTTTACTTGGCAATTATCCAAACCAATGTTACACTTTACCGATGCAGCACATCTGGGGAAGACGCTCTACGTCGACAGGAGAGAGCTCTCCCATCGGCGTAATAAAACCACCTCAGCAAACAGCAGAAGCTATGTCGGTGAGAGCAGCTCTTCTGCCGACATAGCGCTATGCACTCGAGCGCTTATGTCAGCGTAACTTATGTTGCTCAGGGGAGTGGTTTGTTTGCACCGAGTGGCATAAGTTTTGCCAACATAAGCTGCAGTGCAGACACAGCCTTACTCTACAACAGAGTCTTATAATGGAAACGAGTCGCTATCTCAGCTAAAGAGAGGCTGTTGCCCCTCCAGAGTGGAGCAGGGAGCGCGTAGGTGGGCAGCATTGCTGCAAGGCCGCGCTAGAGAGGTACGAAGCCTGAGCAGGGCCCCCAGCAGGAGCACTGGGTACAAGCAAAGGTGCCTGATGCTGGTCACGGTCACTGTTGGGGCTGACATATCAGTGGGTTAAGACACCTTCCAGGTGGGGGGGGGGGACGGGGGGGGAAATTCACATCCAGTACAAGACATAAAACCAACGTGATCACTCCCAGTGACAGCACAGCCCCATATGGGACCCCCACCCGCCACCGCGACCCCACCCATAACACCCCCCACCCGCCGCGAGAGCCCCCCACCACGTCCCGCGACCCCCCCATAACGCCCCCCACCCCCCCCGGGACCCCACCAGCCCGGTACCACGAGCCCACCCATAACGCCCCCCGCGGGACACCCCCAGCCCCGCACCACGACCACGACCCCACCCATAACGCCCCCCACCCCCGCGGGATCCCCCCCTCCCCGGCCCGGCCCGGCCCCCACCCCCGCGGGACCCCCCCGGCCCCGCCCCGGCCCGCGACCCCACCCACAACGCCCCCCAGCCCCGCGGGACCCCCCCGGCCCCGCCCCGGCCCGCGACCCCACCCACAACGCCCCCCAGCCCCGCGGGACCCCCCCGGCACCGCCCATAACGCCCCCCAGCCCCGCGGGACCCCCCCAGCCCCGCACCACGACCCCCCCCCGTAACGCCCCCCGCGGGACCCCCTCATTCCCGTAGGGCACCTGCACATAACCCCCCCACGCCCCACGCGGGACAGACCCTCACCCCACAGCACGCCCATGGGATCAGTCCGCCCCCCACATAACACGCGCATGGGGGAGCCCCCCCCAAACAAAAACGCCCGTGGGGGACACGCCGCTACACCCACCTGTCACAACTGGCTCCGCAGCCGGCCCAGCGCAGGCACCGCCGACCCGGAAGCGAAATGCCTTCTACTTCCGGTGCAAGAGTCAATCTGTCCCCATAGCAACCGCAGACACCGCGTCCCAGGCATGGCCGGTGAGAGCCCCCCGCCCCCTGCCACAGCCCGCCCGCCCCCCCCGGACTCCCCCCGCCAGAGCCCGTCCCCCCCCAGACCCCCCCACCACAGCCCGCCCCCCCCGGACCCCTAACCCCCATCAGAGCCCGACCCCCCGCCGGAGCCCGCCCCCCCCGGAACCCCACCACAGCCCGTTCCCCCGGAACCTCCCCGCCAGAGCCCGCCCCCCCAGAACCCCCACCACAGCCCGCCCCCCCCGGACCCCCCACCCCCGCCAGAGCCCGCCCCCCCGGACCCCTAACCCCCATCAGAGCCCGACCCCCCGCCAGAGCCCGACCCCCCCGGAACCCCACCACAGCCCGTTCCCCCGGAACCTCCCCGCCAGAGCCCGCCCCCCCAGACCCCCCCACCACAGCCCGCCCCCCCCGGACCCCCCAGCCCCGCCAGAGCCCGCCCCCCCGGACCTCCCTCCACAGCCCGCCCCCCCGACCCCCAACCCCCGCCAGAGCCCGCCCCCCCCCCGGAAACCCCACCCCCGCCAGAGCCCGACCCCCCCCGGCCCCCCTCCACAGCCCGTTCCCCCCGGACCCCCCCCGGGCCCGCTTGGCAATTCACACAGGCTGAGGCCGTTCAGAACCGCGGCGCCCTGCAGCCAGATGTGCCCCCTGCAGGCCGGGCCATCACGGATCCCGGGCAGGGGTGCCACCCTCCAGGATTGTCCGGGAGTCTCCCGGAGTGGAAGATGAGTCTTTATATTATATAAATTATATATATAAATATATATATATTATATAATTATATAAAGTCTGCTGCAGTTTCCACAGTATGCATCTGATGAAGTGAGCTGTAGCTCACGAAAGCTCATGCTCAAATAAATTGGTTAGTCTCTAAGGTGCCACAAGTACTCCATTTCTTTTTGCGAATACAGACTAACACGGCTGTTACTCTGAAACTCTTCAATTAAGGATTGTGTCCTGTGATGAAACCTCCAGGAATCCCTCCAACCAACATGGGTAACCCTAATCCCATGGCAAGGTGACAATAGCAACACATGACCTTATGAACACAGGATCAGATTCCTGCTCCTTCCCGCTGCTGCAGGGGTTAGCGCAGACGTCCAAGTGCAGCTTGTTCAGCAGGTAGCATCGGGTTTGCTCAGGGGCCTCTGCAGTTCTGAGCAGAGTACCCCCATACTGGTCTGTGTGTATGGGCTGCCTAGACAAAGTGGTCAATTGCCCTTACACTATTACTGGCTTTATAAAGTTTTACACCATCATGTAGGCTCTAGCTATAATTCCTATCTTGCATGTGAACCTCATTCTGATGAGTACCTGGATTCCAGAGTTGCCAGTTTTGCTTGGAAGCTTCATCACAGGACATAATGTTTAATTAAAGATTAATCTTCAATTCCTGAACACTCCAGGACAACCCTGGAGCATTGGCAACCCTCCATGAAGCCCACCTTTTAACCATCCCACAGCTGGATCTGATAGCTGCAGAAGGCTGTGCTTTTGTTGCGGTGGGTCCTAAAGTGTGGAACTCACTGTCTGAAACATCTGTCATTATTCATCTCTCCCCACATTTCAGAAAGAAAAAAAACCCTCAACTTTTTTATTTCAAAGGGTTTTTTTTATTGTGATTACTGTCGGTCCTATGTTTATTACATTTCCCCAACTATCAGTTTTTTCCCTTCTTTTTGTACAGCACACTAACATTTGTGTCTGTCCTGAAGGTTGAGTGTTTCTTTTCGTTATGTTTTTCTTGTATTTGACTTTGTTCTCATTAATTTGTATCACGCAGTACCCTGAGTGCCTTGGAGGAGGAATATGCACATTTTATAAATACAATTATATTATTGATTGATTCTAGTTTGTTTAAAGACTTGGATTCCAAAATGAAAGTAAAATAATGACACACCTTTTCTTTTAACAGGTCCTGAAGTTTATAGAATATCTTTTGTATTTCCAAATAATGACAAATATGGTAAGAAATTCTTGAGAGTTAATGCTTACTTATTCTTGTTGACTGTAATTTAAAAATTTGATAAAATATGTCAGAACTAGGGTGACCGGATAGCAAGTGTGAAAAATGGAGACACTTTTTTGGCAAGGGAGGTGGTATAGTTGGTTATATAAGACAAAGCCCCTAATACTGGGACATCTAGTCATCCTCATTAAAACTGAGTTTATGGTATCAAAAATGTTCTATATACCAACTTCATTGCCCTGACAGAGGTCAGATTTTTAAACCAAAATGCTTTCTTTAAAAGGGAAAAGAGAAACTGTTTCAACAACACGTCTTGCTTACTGTTAAAACTAAAATCCCTAAAGATTTGTGGAAACTAATATAAGTGAATTTGTTTTCTTAGCATTCCCTCCAGTTATTCCAAACCTTAAGACTTTGTTTACCTAAAACACGATTGCTTTGGTTGAGAAAACTGGATGGAACTACTTTCAGGGCAAAAAATCTGGCTCCATTGAAGTCAATGGCAAAACTCCAACTGACCTCAGTGCGGCCAGGTTTTGATTCTGAGAGTTTACCATTTCAAACCCCAGTCCTGCAATCAGCGCTGCACTGGGAGACTCCTGCACCTGTACGAAGGTCCTTTGACATTAGTAGGGTTTGCACTGATGCAGCACTCCGCACACACTGATCTGATTCTCGCATTAGGACCACAGTCAGCCAGTGGAGTCAATACTACGTGATGCAAAGCAATTCTCTGATAAGACCTAATTCTGCTTCCATTGAAGTCAGCAATGAAAATCCCATTGACCTCAATGGTGCAAGGTTAGGCTCATAGACTCAGGTGTGACTCCTTTGTTAGTCCATATTGGTCAAGGGAGTGGAAGAACATATCTGAGAATTCAATCTGAATTTCCTGTATGGCAGCATAGAACTTTATTATTGTAGGCCACCAGATTGTCCTATATTTGAGTGGCACTTATAACTGCGAATATAGAGACATAAGAACGGCCATACTGGGTCAGACCAAAGGTCCATCTAGCCCAGTGTCCTGTCTTCCGACAGTGGCCAATGCCAGGTGCCCCAGAGGAAATGAACAGAACAGGGAATCATCAAGTGCTCCATCCCCTGTTGCCCAGTCATAAAATGTAAGGCCAAAAGGGACCATTCTGATCATCTAGGCCAAGGGTGGGCAAACTTTTTGGCCCGAGGGCCACATCAGGGAATAGAAATTCTATGATGGGCCATGAATGCTCACAAAATTGGGGTTGGGGTGCAGGAGGGAGTGAGGGCTCTGGTTGAGGGTGTGGGCTTGGCTGGGGCTGGGGATAAGGAGTTTGAGGTGTAGGAGGGTGCTCTGGGCTGGGACCGAGGGGTTTGGAGGGCGGGAGAGGGATCAGGGCTGGGGCAGGATTGTGGGAAGGGATGCAGGTTCTGGCTGGGAGTGCAGGCTCTGGGGTGGGGCTGGGGATGAGAGGTTTGGGGTGCAGGAGGGTGCTCCGGGCTGGGATTGAGGTGTTTGGAGAGTGGGAGGGGGTTGGGGCAGGGGGTTGGGGTGTGAGGAAAGGCTCAGGGGTGGAGGCTCCGAGCAGCACTTACTTCAAGCAACTCCCGGAAGCAGTGGCATGTCCCTTCTCCGGCTCCTACCCAGAGGCGCAGCCAGCCAGCTCTGCACACTGCCCCATCAGCAGGCACCGCCCCTGTAGCTCCCATTGGCGTGCTTAGGAGCCGGAGTGGGTCCATGCTGCGGCTTCCAGGAGCTGCGTAGAGTGGTCCCAGACCCTGCGCCCCAGCCAGAGCAGGGCCCAGTCACGTGGTGCGGCTGCTGACCCTGCACCCCAGCTGGAGCTGACCTTCTGCATGACATGCATGATCCCCTACAAATCCTGTAGGAAACAATCCTGCACAGGGAGTGAAATGGATTAAATAATAATAATAATAATTAATAATTGCTCTCTCTGACCTAATAGGTCTTTTGCATCTTTAACTTCTAGAGATTTATTCTAAGATTTAAGTTTTTTAGTTAAATACTGCCTGGTTCAAATGGAAATGACTGTTTGAATTTCAATATATTGAAAGTAACAAGGTTTCTCGGACTACTCTTTTGATTCACTCGTTTTAGATGGTGAGTGTATAAGAACACCTGATGGTGCTCTTGAGAGGCATGGAGGTGGAGTTCATACCACCCCTAATGGAATTACTTACACAGGAAACTGGAAAAACGATAAGGTAATTTAAAAGTTCTCTATTTTAAACTTCTGTGGAGCTTCCAGTTACCATTAATGAATAGTCTATTGTTTCCCACTGGTTATCTAGTTTTAAAGAATAAGCCTTGGGTTGTCTTTCTGAATTACTGAGACAAAATGAGTAAATATCGGAAAAGTTGGTTTTTGTTGCTGTTGAGAAAAAAATTGGTGCTACAGAGTGTGTAGCCCCTGTAATTAGACAAATAACAATGCAATTAGAAAGGAGCCTCTCCTGGCAACACTTGGTTTGGCATGGCATTCTTTTTAGTCTGTTGGGCTTTTTTTTTAAAGATAATTCAGTAAAAAAGCTACATTAAAAGAATTTTAAACAAAGGGAAACTGACTTATCCATTTTGATTGTCCAAGCTGAGAGAAATGCAAGAGTAAACAGAGCATCAACAGCAACAAGTAAACTGTTAAGGTTTTGTAGTAGATGCAAGTTTGATGAAGCTGAGGTATGTATGGCCTATGGGGTGTGTATTGTATTGCTTTTGGGGTATGCATTGCTTGGAGTGCATTGTTGACACCATTATAGGCATTATGAAGTTAGAAAGAAATGCACACGCCTTTTCTCTTAACTTCTTATTTCCATTCTATTAAGGTTTGGGATGAGAGTTTAAAAGCTGAGACTCTCTGCTGAATGGACACAAAAGATCCCATGACACTTTTCGTAAGAGAAGGGTTTACTGTATAGATACTTTGGCCAAAAACTTCTGAGACCCATCTGAAAACCTTACACAACTGAGCCTGGGTAATCCCTAAAGAGTATTAGGTGCCCTGCCTGTTTTTATTTAATAATGGAGTACATTCAAAGAAAATTATCTGAAGACATGGGTATACATCAATATTTTAAGAATAAGTATTAATCCTCTTCCTCAACTCCTTGTTAAACATAGATGAATGGCATTGGAAGGCTTGAACATCCTTCAGGGGCAGTTTATGAAGGCGAGTTCAAGGACAACATGTTTCATGGACTAGGAACCTATTCATTTCCAAATGGAGCAAAGTACATTGGAAATTTCAGTGAAAACAAGTAAGCTTAACACCAAAGACACAAGAGTTGTTTAGGCTGCTCCCTCCAAACATGTGGGTTTTAATACTGCAACATACTACATCTCCACACAAAGTTGACTGAATGTGGGAGTAGCTTTCTCTAGCCAGTGAAGGATGAGGCCATCTTGAAATTTTTCATTTTGTAGGGCGTTTTAATGAGCATTTGCAAGTTGGGGTGTAAATCTGCATCGCTGCAGGACACTGTGCACTAACAGTCCACGTGGACCCTGTTTCTGTGCACTAAAAGTTCCTTCGTGTGCATTGATGTGCAGCAGTTTGAAGCTGCAGTATTAGAAAACTTGTAACATGCAGGAGCAGGGTCTACACGAACAATTAGTGCAGGCCCCACTGAAGCATTGCAGATTGACACCCCCTACCTGCTCATTTAGACAAACTATTCGTACAGACATGGCCATAGATTCATAGTGTTTAAGGTCAGAAGGGATTAATGTGCTAGATTAAAAAGACCTTTAGCACCCAGTATTTTCTCCCTGTCAAGGTACTTTTATACTGTAATTAAGTCACCTCTCAGTTTTCTTTTTGATAAGATAAACGGATTGAGTTCTTTAATTGTCTCACCGTAAGGCCTTTTCCCCATCTCAGAAATAATTTTTGTGGTTCTTTTGTCCACCGTCTTCAATTTTTCAGCATTCTTTTGAAAATGCAGACAGCAGAACTGGACGCTGTATTCCTGTATCGGTCTCACCAATGCTGTGTATAGAGATTAAGTCATCTCACTACTCCTCCTCCTCACCACTCCCTTGTTTACACATCCAAGGATAGCATTAGCCCTGTTTGCCAGAGCATCACACTAGGAATTGGTATTGAGTTACTTCTCTGCTATGATCCTTTTCAAAGTCACTGCTTTACAGGATCCAATCCCCCAGCCAGTGCTTCATGTGTGCCAGCAGTTGCCAGCACCTCTAGCCTTGAAAGTTCATAGCCCTGGCACCCCTGGGCTTGCTGCATCAGTTATGAATGTAAAAAAATTGCTTGAGCTCTTTCATAACAAATTAAGCACTGCCCCCAGTCTGTAGGTATGGCCTGCATTCCTTATTCCTCTATGTTTTAAGACAGAAGTTTAGATTCCAAAGTGATGAGGAAATGCTGCATCTGGAGGTATATTTTTTTTATCATTCAGATTAATGAAAAAGCTGTAGTGCTGACCTTATAAAACAACAGCTGAGTCTGTTGATGCAGGGCTGTGAATGAGGGATTTTGTATGAGGAAGAGATTGTATGTCCCTGAAACAGAAAGTGGATCTTGATTTCATAATAAGTGGATCTGATCAAAAAAGTTGACTTTAAAACTGATGTCAACAGTGTTCATATTCATTCTCCTTAAATGAGTCTCGGCAAATTTGCTCAGGTTTGAAGTTAATACAAGATTTTATTTTTTTTAAACTACCATCTCAGTGTAGCGTCTGAAAAGCTAGCTGCATTTTTTCTGTATTGTTAACAAACAATGAAGAATCTTGAATCAGAATACAGTTTTGCTGGTGATGCACAGAGTGAACTGAATACACTAGTGCTAGTAATGTGACCAGTGATTATGGTATTTTTAAGGCATCAGTCCCTGCTGTCAGAATCCAATCAGATACCAAATACAAATCTGTATCCTAAAAACAAACCAGTATTTTTTGGAAAAGTAATATCACATTTATTTTAGCGCTTTACAAAGAAAATCCATTTAAAATTACACCACCCAGCATATGTAGTTGCTGGTTCAGAGTTTGTAATTTTAAACTTTATTTTAGGGATTTTGTATGCACTATGATATGAAACGCAAGACGTAAGCTTTCTGTGAGAACAAAGAGTGAGTACCTACCATTTTGGCAAGGACATTTGGAAATACATCAAGATGGTGGCTCCCGGGTGTGTGTTAGGCCAGAACAATGCCCATACACCTCCTTAAGTGAGATGTAAGTAGTGCATACGTCTCCTGTTGGCCCTTTGCACAGGGATGAATATCATCAGTTGTGAATATGTGGTCAATCCAGTATGCTCTTAGCTGCAGGAAGGATTGTGTGGTGTTGCTCTGGGTCCACATGTCAGCAATATTAGCAATATTCCTTATTATTAGCAATATTCCTTGCTAGTGAACTTGTTCAGACATATCAGAGATCACTGTGTGAGCAAAAAATTTGTGAAGGGGAGTTGGTAACAAAGCTCCTGGAATATGATCAGTTGACCAGTGGTTGGCTACTCCACAACAGAAGTTAGCTGGTTATCTACCACCATCGTCTGACCCAACATACTATGAATCTTCCTGGCATTCAAAGAATCTGTTTTCTTTGCCACCGTCTTTATAGTTCTCTGTAATGTCTGAGGCTAGCTTGCAATTCTAAATACCCTGTGGTCCCTGACAACCCTTTCTAGGTTATCTTGCTAACTCTCAGGATTCCTTGAGAAAACTGAGATACCACCATGCCAGTTTGCAGCCACCACTATTCCTCTTGAGAAGTGAATGAGAAACTGGTCCCCCAGGACTGTTTTTAAAGTTTAATTTTCCATTGCCAAGGCATATTGGAGCATAGACATTGCTTCACTGAGGGAGTATTCAGATGTTTTGACCTTGAACAGAGCTTTAAAATATCCACAGAGACGTGCTTTTTTGAGGAGAGAGTCCAAAATGGCTGTCACAGGAGTCTAGAAAACACTGCGCTTTGCCTTGGCGCACCATAACAATGAGAATTGGTAGGGATGGGGAAAGGAGAAGGAACGTTATGTTTACAGCATTAAGATCACACAGTAACTTGCTTTATGTATATGTGCATCTTGCGGATACCACTAATAAAAATCAGGGTAAGTTCCATGGAGCTGAGTGTAGCTAACCTCAGATCCTGGCTGGGCACGGATGGTGTGCCTTCACAGGCCACCTACTGGGAGGAAGTTGTAGGGCACCCACTAGGCTATTGGGAAGGGAGGTGTAGCCTGACTGGCCCACTTCTTTTGCCCTATATATTGCCCCTGTTGAAGTCTTTCCGGCTCCTAGGTCAGAGCTTTTATAGCTTAGTCATCGAGTTTGAGGCCAGAAGGGACCATCCAATCATCTAGACTGACCTCCTTTATTTCACAGACCACCGACACCACCCAGCGTCCAAAGACTAAACCCAACAAACGAAATAGACCAAAGCACTCCAGCCCACAGGAGACTAAGCTATTATGCACCATAGGCAGAGAATAGGAGAGACCCAGGTGCACCAATGCCCAGGGCCCTTGCAATGGCAGGGAGTTAGTTAAGTGAGATCTATCCAGATAATCCAGCAAGTGACCCACTCGTGTGCTGCTGAAGGCGAAAACACCCCAAGGTCACTGTCAGTCTGACCTGGGGGGAAATTCCTTCCCAACCCCACATGGCGATCAGTCAGACCCTGAGCATGTGAGCAAGAACAAGCCAGCCCAGCACCTGAGAAAGAGAACACTTGTTGGTGCCACCTCAGTGCCCTGGCCCACCCCAGCCAATGTCCCATTTCCAGCCTTGGCCATCCCACATGCTTCAGATGAAGGAGACAAAAAAAAAATCCTGAATATATTGGGCAGAAAAGATCCCTTTCTGGCTCCCGGAGCATGAGTTTTAGGAACATCAGACAAACTGGAAGGGCTCCTGAGGCTTTTGAGGAGATAATTACCACATGAAAAAGTTAGGGGACCTGCTTGCTCTGTAAGGTGGGGTGGCGGTGAGTGTTGGATTCTGGTGCCCCAACTCTTGCTGGTCTGTTGATCTATCTAGGTATTTCTAGAGCTCTCACCATTGTATTCACAGCACGTTGATTGCATTCTCCATTAACAGATTGGTTTTATACTGTTACAGGCTGGAAGGTGAAGGAGAATTTATAGATACACAAGGCCTGGAATGGAGTGGCACATTTCATTACACAGCAGCACCAGGACTGAAGCTTAAGCTGGAAATGTAACTATTTTGCACTGAAGGTAACATGTATTAAATACTGTTCTTGTGCTGCATTTTGACTTAATAGTTGTAACCAAGGTTCACAATAGCAACTGATGTCTTAACATATTTATTAGAAATAATTTCCCAGGCTACAGACTGTAAATAAAATTAACCAAACTAAACATTCTCTTGTTTTTCTTTTCATTATGAAGTTCCATTTTATGGATGTCTAACAAATGATGTGGAACAATGGGTTGAATTTAAAACCAGAGCCGTTAATGACTGTAATTAGTCTTGAAAATAATTTAGTTATTAAATCTATGGGAGACTGTAACAGGAATTTTAGCAAGTTTGAGTTTCCAAAGACAACAGGACTCTGAAGACACCATTCATCAATGAGAGAGACCCTTTTACGCTTAATAGGTGCAAGTTTCAGAGAAAAAACCAGCAACTGTCCCACACAGCTGCGCTCACAACCGTGCACACACACAGCATGATTGCACTTGTACAAAGTGCCACTAGCGCACCACTGCGGTGCCAGCATGTGCAAGAGTAGCACTCCAGTTAGTCCCCCTGGTGCAATCCCATAATGCTCCTGGCCACACTTCAGAAACAGCTCTGACAGCTCAGCGCTTTGGTTCCGTCACCTGCCAAGCGACTCACCTGGCTGCATACAGGCCTTGGAACAGGTGAGGCAGTATGTAGCTGATCTTAGTGCCACCCTGATCCCTCAGAGTTCTAGGACAATTACAGTTGTCTTTTACATTTTTATTTGGCTTTGATCAGCACCGAGCTCTGTCCAGAACCGTACACATTTTGGTTTTACGCTTTAAAAAATAGAACTTTGTTTTACAGTTGAAAAAAGAAATTGTTGAACTTTTTTTAGGCAGGGGAGGGGGAGAGAGTGAAAAGTGGGACCAATGACTCTTCAACACCTGAAAAATGAGAGAGCTTAATAAGCTCAGGCGCTGCCTCCTCCTGCAGATACAATACACTGCAGTGCATCAATGCTCTGATTTTATGGGGGCTGGGAGTGGCACCTCAGCGAGGCAGCTGCATCTCCTACCCTGAGGTCTGACAGACAGGGAGCAGAAAAAGGCACATTGAGTAACAACAGATACCAGACAAACCCCCAGCCCAAGTACCTCCGAGTGTTCTCCATACCTCTCCACAACCCCATTGTCCCTAACAATCTGGGATTTCCACTGCACGAGGTGGGGCAGAGGACGTGAGGGTAGAGATAGAAAAGGACACAAATGGACCCAGTTTGATCTCCTGTGGGAGCCAGGTCCAGACCAAACTGCCAAATGAGCTGAACAACCATACAGACTAATCCACCAATGAAAGAAATCAACAATGGCAAACAAGCGTGCACCACAGTGCCCGAGCATAAAAAGAACAACAATAAGTAACTGACAAGGACAGAAAGAGGCAGATCCAGGAAAATAGCAGATCGAAATGTATCAGAATGCTGTTCCTTGCTAAAAATCAAGTTTTGGAGCAAATTCAGACCTAACCTGTTTTGAAAAGCCCAAGCTCTTTGTCAGCTGTTTGCAAACAGGACATGCTGATCTGGGATAAAACACAGAGGGATGCTTCACTTTTGAAAATTAAAAAACTCTATTGACTCATCCCCAGTCCTGGTATTTGATAGTATTTCCCAAACTGTAGCCATATCAATAGATGTCAGAAGCGGCAGTCTCAATGAACTGCTACTCCAGGCCTATGGCCCTGATTGGTGACCCATAGCATATTGTTCCAGATGGCTTTCAAGACTCCAAAGCCAGATTTGCTCAGAAAAAGAACATCTGCTGAGCTTATAGGCCTTCAAGAGAGTCACCAGGTATTGGCAGGGATTTGATGATGTCCAGCTAGTGGCAGACCCCAAGCTGCTCATTATGTTCACATACACTTCAGACCTAGACAATGTTCCCCTTAGATGCCAAGGATTGCTCATGTGCCAGATGTGATATAAACCTAGTGCAGAATATGCAGCAGAGGAGCCCTGGTGGTGGCTCATATCTTACTGAGGAGCCTTGCTGGCCACCTAGATTTTCCAGGAATTGGAATGATACAGAGAGACACATGGGGCCTGCTTGCTTCACCACAGAAATTAGAATTGATTCAAATAGCCTCTACTGCTGATTCACAATTGCAAACTGTATTCAAGTGTGACATAAGAAATGGCTGGCCCAGTTACTTACCAGGCGTCGCACATACAGTCCATGACCTTCTCTGTAACCAGAGAGGCACTCACTGCAGCTGAAGGCCAGATTACCTATGCTGTCTGATAAAGAACCATTTTTAGGTGACAGCTATTTGTTCAGAAAGGTCTCCAGAAAAGGCTTCTGGATCCCCCAAGAGCTTTGGAAATAAGTCATTCTTGTGGCGGGGAGCTTATAATCAGCAGTGTTGCCAATTCTCATGATTTTGGGTGTTTTACTCAAAGCCACAGCTCCTGGGGGAGAGGTGATTAAGTGAGAATCTCAGCTTTCATTAAAACAAAAATTATACTAAATTTTTAGCCCTCATGGCTGTGGTGAAAGGCTGGATAAATATGACCCCTAAAGCTCAAAAACTAGAAGGTGAATTAAAACAACTCAACATTTACCATTTGTTAAAAGTCTCATAATTTCTAAGCAAATCTTGTGATTTTTGGGGCCTGGCTCATCATTTATGATGGCTCAGGGTTGGTGATACTGCAGTTCTTATCTCAGGTACTGTAAGGGGCTCTCTGTAAAGGATTCCACAGCCCTCTTCTTTGTGTGGTCTCCACGTTTCTGTCCTGATGCACAGCCATGCAGCCATCAGTCTTGCCCAACAGTTCATAAACTGTGGAACTGCTGACTAGAGCTGGTCAGGAATTTTCTGACAAAACAGAGTTTTGTCAGAAAATCCCAGTTTGTCAAACTGGAAATGTTTAGTGGAGACCTCTTGAGTTTGACAAAACTATTATCAAATCACAGGCAGGGTTCCACTGCACTCCTGCCTTATTTCCTGGAGGGCCATTGGGGAACCTGGCTTCTAGGGTCTGCGGCTCCAGGGCTGCTCTGGAGCTGGAGCCAGCGGGAGCCTGGCAGCTGCAGACTGAATTAGATACTATTCTTGTTGGTTTCACCACTGCTAGTCACTGAAAGCAGTCATGAAACTGACAAGAATCATGTCAGTTTCATAAGTCACTCCCAAGATCTGGGGATGCATCAGTGTTTCTGAAATGAATATTTCATGGAATTCCCAGCTTGTGGTTTTGGACCGAACTGGAACGAGACCAAATGTCACAATATCCGGCAAATCGGGAGTTCTGTGTTTGGGCCAGCTCTACTGCTGATGTCATCGGGCTTCGGGGTTTGTGAGTGTGCTGCTCCCTGAGGCTGCTGGAAATGTGGGGGGGGATTTCTGTGGCCATGTGACCCCAAGTCCTAGCTTTGTGGGAGTGGAGCAGAAGAGGGCTCAGCTACCCGTTGCTCATCAGTACTGCTGGCAGTGGCTTCTGCTACATCTCTGCCATCTGGAAGATGCTCCCCCTGGGAAGTTCCGTACAGTGCTTGAGCTCCAGGATACTCCTGGAAGCATTCATTCTTCCCCTTCTGGGCTATGACCAGCTGCACATGGGCCCACCAGCAGCAAGTCTCGGTGTCCTAAATTCTTGATTTAAGCAAGGCATCGTCTTTTTGCAGGCCTGCAAATAACTTAGGAGTCAGCCACTCCCTGTCCTTGAAGCTGTTTATCTGGGACTCTTTTTCATTAAGCTACTTACTTTGCTCCACAGTGTTTGTACTCAAGTGGGCTGCACAGTTCTGAATTTCAGTTACCTCTGCCTGAAGGGTGCCTCTGGACCAGACTTTGTCCTGTAGCTGCAAGAGCAAGTTCTTCTTTTCTTGTTGTTCATTGCTCCTATGCTGGGTGTTGTTTCTTCTACTCTGGCTACTCCGGTGGAGTGACTCACTGGAATAACAGAAATCTTTTCCTGATCCCTTCATGTTTGAGATGAGTTGTCTCTCCTCCCCACAAGCATTCTGAATGTCCGTAGGGTCTCTCGAGTGAGTGCTGCAGAGCCGTAACGGGACAGAGGTGGAGCGCTGCCAATCCAGTCCCCCTTCACTTTTTTCTGTTGAAAATTGATCATAGTCTGAGGAGAATCCAAAAATAAATGGTTGCTGCTCCCCTGTGCTGCCACTCGCCCTGCTGGTGCTGCCCTCAGTCTTCATGTCTGCACTGCAATTAAAACCCACAGCTGACCCATGCCAGCTGACTCCGGCTCGTGAGGCTCAGGTGAAGGACTATTTAACTGCAGTGTAGACAGTTGAAGTCAGGCTGGAGCTCGGGCTCTGGAACCCCGCTAGGGCCACACCTGCCTTTGTGTGCATGAACAAGGGAGGAGAAGGTGCCAGGAGCCTCTCCTGACCTCTGCACTCCCAGGAACAACAGGAGCTCAGGAGTGGCACAGAGTCCGTGCTACTGTGGGGTAGAGAGGAGGCGGGGGCCATTTTCTACTTGCCTAGCCAATCTGGAGTGGAATGCATGCTGCACCCTCTGAGCCTGGTGGAGTTCTGCAGCCCCAGTCAGAAACAAGGCTGTTGCTTCAGGCCCTGGGTTAGCACACTTTCCAGGGCTACAAAGCATCCTTCTGCAAAAACGTACAATTCTAATGTAAAAAAAAATCCACATCATCTTCTGCCGAACACACAGTCCTGAGTTACCCACGGGGATGTGACCTGAAGCTTACATAATTAGAAGGCATTTGTGATGCCCGCATTTAAAATGAGTGATTAGCATGTGACTGTCCCATTCTGGGAACCATCAGGCTACCACTGCATTCATCTCTCTTTTTTCTACAGTCCCAACTCAGACAAGTACCACCACTGAAGGAGCTTGTACCTAGCCTTGGGTAAGTTTAAAATGTCCTGAGCTTCGGGTCTAGAATTGTTTTAGTAATGGCATTTTTCATGCTAGTGGGAAAAGCTAGTGGCATGTGTTTATTAGGTGTTGGATTTACAGCCCATAAGCAGGTAGTTAGGTATTTTCTAAGAGCAAAAACCATTCCTCAGTTGTTGGATTGACTGCAATTATTTCTGGCTAATTTCTTTTCTTGCCTGTGCAGTGTCCCAAATTGTCAAACAAACTTTTAAGGATTTGTATCTAAACTATCAGAGTAAGGGTAAAGAGAGCTAACAGTCCATACCATTTAGCAGCAAAACTGAGATCTGAATTGGAAAGCATGCTCATTTGAAATATATGTATGTAGATAAAATTAGAATTAGTCAGACTCTGGGGGTAAAATGATACAGGAAATCATTTGTTTTTTACCCTCCGAGGAAATGTATGCTCTTTATGGGCACTGGATAGCTAATAGAACAATCAGTTGTGAAATGGGAACTATGCAAATAAGGTTGCGGATAGATTCTGACACAACATATTTGTTAACTAGATTTGTTAAAGAAGGCAACGCACTGAAGATCCCTTGGGGAGCAAAGAGAAAAAAATGATTACCAACAAAAATGGATAACTAGCTTTCCTTTGTATTTAGTACAGTGAATTCATGATTTCAGAAACGGAATGTGACCAAAAGCCAAATGAATAGAAGCCATGCAGCCAGCATATTAAGTCTAGCTTGGGTTAAAACTTTATCACTAACTTATTGATGCTCATGCATTGTCGTCTCTTTTTTAAATAACTGATCATTTCCCCAATCTGTGCCATCCTGTGCTGCATGCTGCATATTGGTAGAAAGGCAAGCACACCATTGCTGCAGAAGCTGTGGTTCATAAAAGAGAGTGGGGCTTATGCACCCTCTTCCCGGCTCCAGATCCATGTACAGAGGGAGTATTTCATGCATAGATCCCCTCCTTTCAGTGTTGTCTCTTCCACAGTACTTTCTCCCTCCATGGACAGTTCAGGGATCCACAAGAGCATAGGGCGAGTTGGGATCACAGGAAAATTCCCATCCTTCCCTCTGTCTCAATGCCCCACATTCGATCGGCTGAGAAGCCAATGCAGACTCCTGCTGCATTAACTTTTGCACAATGACTCCTCTGTTGTGGGGAGGAGGGGAAGCTTCAGGGGGAGTTACTAGTGGAGGAGGCCACAGCAGTGCAGCACCACTGGAAATTGGCGGGCTGAGAGGCCAAGGCTGCCAGAGCTGGGGCAGGACGGACACTGCTGCAGATGGCTTTGGTTCCTGGGATCTCTGCTGATTTGGGGGGATGTGTTGATTTGAGGGGAAGAACCCTGTTCTTTCCCCAGGGAGGAGGGAAAATGCCACTTCTTTCCCCAGTGGAATGATGTGGCAAAACTCAGTGAGAGGAACCTGATTTTAGCTCCCTCTCTGGGGCCTTCCTGCGGGGTGTCTGCAGGAGGAGGCGAGCGTCCCTCAATGACAGCTGCAGCCAAAGGGCTGCAAAGCATTAGGCAGAAAAAGCCTTCCTAGCCTAATTTCTTGCTCTCCCTAAACTGTCCCTTTGCTACATCAGGTTTGCCATGGTAGGTCCCTGTGGTAGCTGGGCTGGGATGTTCTGGAGAGGCCCCATCACTGGGCTCTCTTAGCAGCACCTGGCAAGTGTGGCAAAATAGGAAGAACAAGCTCAGTCTCTGCCTTCCTTGTCAGTTTGTAGGAGAAGCAGCTTGATCGGCCAATTGTGTGAGCGAGAGAAAGCATGATGGTGACTGGGGGGAAACTCAGCTGCAGAGATGAGCTCTGCATTTTGTTGTGAAGCCGGCCCATTCCATGGTCGTCATCATCTCTTCTGGTAGCAAGTCTCATGGTCCAGCTCCAGCTCCTGGGAACGTTTTGAGCCCCATGCTGGGTTCAGGGTTAGGGTTAGGGTCACCTATTGGCCGGCAGTTGCATTGTTCCAGTTGAATGCCGCTGAGGTGAGAGGCTCTCTCAGGCAGTCGGGGCCAAGGGCCAATCCCATGGAGGGCTTTGGTTATGGGTGGAGAAGTTGCACTGTGCTCACTATATATTGGGGAGCCGGTATTACTGCGCTGGGATGTGTAGCTAGGCAGATGGGTTGCTGCGTTTTGTCCTTACATTTCAGTGTATAGTATATAGCACAGTGTAAACAAGTCATTGTCTGTATGAAATTTTAGTTTGTACTGACTTCCCTTAGTGCTTTTTATGGAGCCTGCTTTAAAACTAGGCAAATATCGAGATGAGTTGATGTACCCCCAGGGAGATGCGTACCCCTAGTTGAGAACCACTGGCATATGGCACATGGCCTAAATCCTGTCCCAACGGTCCCCAGCATTCTGAACTCTACACGGGGATCCATTCTGTGGCTGCACAAGAGGCACAAGCAACAGTCACCAAATGAGACTATTAAACTGAATCCAATCAATCAGTGCTTTTAATATTTAACTTCATTAGGGGCAGCGTCCCTCAAAGTCCACAGGCCCTCCTTGTGTGGTACACTGTCCTCCTGACTGCTGGGAGGGGCTCCCATCCCCTCACATTCAGGCTTCTGGGAAGAAGAGACATGCTGGGTGACTCATATCCAAAGAGCGTGATACAGACCAGCTCTCTTTTTTTTTTTTTTTGGGTGGGGAGTCCGAAAGACTGTGGGGGCAGTCCTCAGTAGCATCACCTTCCTAGTCTGCAGGGGGCCAATGTGGTAGTCTGGGATTTGGAATGACCCGATCCCTCTGGTGAAACCCTGGGGTGCTTTACCAAGGAGAAGATTGTGCTCCAAGGGGACTGTAAAGGGGTGGAGAGGAATGCTTGTGCTGTCTGTGCGGGAGTGAGCTGGAAAGGTAGTCATGCTCTTTGCATCTGATTTTCAGGGGTGCTGCACACTGACAGCACCCAGTAACCTCAAGGAGAGCTACAGGTGTCCATCGCCTCTGAAAGTCAGGGGGGCTGGGCAGCATTGAGCAGCGGTGAGACCAGTCATAAACCCTGTATAATGAGCATCTCTTGAGTGAATAACTCGGCCCATAGACAGGCTTACGGAGTGTTCAGCAGACAAATGTCAGTAGAATGCGGAGAGGGAGACATGCTTCTTTGCACTGCCGCTCATGTGCTTTAATCAGTGCATTTCCGTAAGTACTCATCAAATGCTTCAGAACAAGGTTGTTTTGCCTCAGAGTTTAACAAGCCATGAGGCCTCTCTCCTTGGCTAGGAAAGAGTCTAAAGGGGGTAAGCAGATGGAAACCTACCCACCCACCTCTTCTCTGCCAGCACCTGGTCCTGAGAACATGGCGTTTATGAAAGGCTAAAGGGAGAGGGGTTCTGTGCTGTCACCATGTCTCTGTAGTCCCTCCTGGGACATGTGAGTTCAACTTGTTCTCTCTCTCCTTCAGTGTTTGCTCTGAATGTCTGCCTCAAGATATTCTAGCTCAATAACCCCCTTATACTTGTTCTGAAAACAGGGCTTGGATCATCCAACTCCTCATTGAACTCACATGCTAGTTATTCCAAAGTGAACAATAAAAACCCTCTGAAGTGAGGCCAGAGGCAGAACTCCCCAGGGAGGACGAGCAGCAAAGCACAGCCATGGATTCAAACAAACAAGAAGGTAAAGTGCACTCTTTGATAGAGGTTAACTAAAAAACAAAGCCCTCTCCAGCAAGGGAAATCACTCCTTTGGAAAACACAACCCAGCTCTGTAAGAGAGACCTTTCGGAAAGAGAGATTTTCAAAAGCTCTCAGCACTGCTCTAATGCTGCTCCTTCTGTAGCCATTGGTAAATCTACAGTTGATTTCAGACCAGCGCTGAGGCCCAGATCCCTCAGAGTTATTTAGGCACCTAATTTCCATTTATTTCAATAGGAGTTAAGAACCTAAATACCTTTGAGGATTTGTGCCCGAGTGCTTTGGAAAATCCCACTCATTTCATCTAGAAACCAAAAATGTTTTACTCTAATCTGGGGGGGTGTGGGGGGAGGAAGGAGGGTAGGGGGTAGAACTATCCATTACCTTGTCAAATTATTAAAAAGTAAAAGCTAATAACAAATGTAGAACATTTTAAAAAGTATTTCAATACAGAAATTAGGAGTTCAAAGGAGATCTACAAGGGCTTTGTATCGGTCACATTCTTTGTATTGCAGATATTTTCAGTTTGAGAATCTGACAATGAATTGTGAATTGCTCACCTGGGGAGAAGCTGATTTTATTAATGAAAGCATTTTATATCACATATGTCTTAGGCCACAGTTCTAGAAGATACTTAAGCACATGCCTAACTTTAAGCACGGGCTGCTTAAAATATAGCATGTGCTAAGGTCCTTGCAGAATTTGGACCTGATTCATTCATTACTTATACCAAGAACATAAGAACGGCCATACTGGGTCAGACCAAAGGTCCATCTAGCCCAGTACCCTGTCTATCGACAGTGGCCAATGCCAGGTGCCCCAGAGAGAGTGAACCTAACAGGTAACGATCTAGTGATCTCTCTCCTGCCATCCATCTGGCAAACAGAGGCTAGGGACACCATTCCTTACCCATCCTGGCTAATAGCCATTAATGGACTTAACCTCCATACCTACCAATATGCTGTTAAAACCCTGTTGGGATGGGGTGGAATGGAAACAGATAACAGTGTGTTTTGGAAAAGTTGGGGTTAGAACATACAGTTCTTTCACATGCAAAACTCCTGTATATTTCAGTTCTGTGCACAGATACATGCAAGGATAGGTCTTTATTCCATAACTTTGGAATTTAGAACAGAACCCATTTAAATAATTTGTTTTTAGTTTATTTGACACACATCATATTTAGAGTGAAAACCCGTGCCAAAGCAGTACTATAGCATCATGGCCTACAGGGACACCCCGCTGTTGGAGGTGAAGTCTTTCCCAAGAGACATAAGGTCCTGAGCCCTTGACGATCTCAAGTCAATTTTCACAAGAGGGTTGATGTTAATCTTAGTGTTCTGTGACCAAATTCCAATTTATGCCCCAATCCTGCAATCACTTCAGTCTATACTTAGTTTTATGAGTAGTTCCTTGAAGTCAACAGGACTTCTCTGGTACGTACAGGTTAGCACATGCTTAAGTGGTTGCAGATTCAGGACTTCAGCTTTCACTGGCCTGCCTGAATTGTTCTTGCAGCTTCATTTGGCTGCAATGTTCTTCACTTTCCATCCTAAACTGTTGTGTGATATTGCTGTATGCTGTGGAGGAACTGCCATTCGCCACCTCAGAGGTGGCTGCATTTCTGTGTTGGTGAAGTAACAGCTGAAGGCTTCAGATCTTTTAGGATGACAGGTAGAAAAAGCATGAGAAAAAGCTAAAGTATTTAAGTATATATTAATTCAGCTGTTGTATTAGTGTGTAAGTTTGAGCAATGGACAAGAGCCAGGCTTTGGTCTTACAGTCTTTGACCTTTCTCAGAAAGGGTCAAATTCTGATGGTGCAAAAGGATTTCAGAGGAAGGGCATAAATGAGAGCAGAGTACATTTGTATTTTCTTCTCCAGAGTATAGGCTGTATATCCACAAGTAATTAAGCATGGGAACAATGGGGTTAATTTTTTAAATTAGTTTTACTAAATTAGGTCTGTGAACCTCAGTCCCATGCATTACAGCCAGCTGAAATGGAAATTTACTCCAGAATGCCTTCAATTAATTGATATCCCCCCCAGACTGCTGAGATTCATTTGGTGTCACAGCAGAAAATGAGAAGGTAGCTCAAGAATCTAACGTCCCCCAGCTCTGTGTTAGCATGTTATGCCCTGGACCTGATGCGTGGGGCAAATTTCAGCTGGATACCCACTGACCTTAAAGAGGAGCTCTGCTCCGAACAGTGCAAAGGTTGTAGGGCGGGAGTCCTTCCCCATCTGCCCCTGCTCAGCAGCAGGCTACAGAATCTGGTGTAGAGTCAGCACTTAAGAGAAGTGATCCTGATCCACACCCACTGAAGCCAATGGAAAGACCCCCACTGACTTTGGTGGGCTTTCCCACGTGTAACAAACTAGCATGAGAAGATACTCCAAAGGGGGCAGAGGAGGAGGGGAGCCATGGCCCTTCCTCTCTCATGTCTGCACTGCCCTGAGGAACTGGGCAGGAGCTCAGGAGCAACAGTGCTGCCTTCACACACACCTGAACACTTCCCCTCTGGAAGTAATTCTGCCTCCCTGATCTTGCCAGGGGGGTGCATCTCTGAATCACCTTTTCCTTGGGGCACGGTGCCAGAGAATCACCCTCGAGCCCTTCATATTAAGACATCAGAGAAGTGACCAAGTCTTTCCCCATTAGCTCATCAACTCCTGGGTCCAGCATTCCTAAATACAAAACCACTGGATTCAAAGAGGAGTTCACTACCCGGATTATGTCATCAGAGGGGTTCCAATTGCAGCTGAGCCCTCTCCCTCTTATTCACACTCCTGGCTCCTCTCTGCTAGATCCATCAGTGGAGCATCAGTGCCTATATTACTTAATAATAATTGCATTTGCCTTTGAGCTCCCATCTTAATTTTCCCATTGTCTGTTTTAAGATATATTCATTAAAATAAATCTGCGCTGTTGCCTGATTTTAGGGGATTATTATTATTGTTTATATAATATGGTTATAGGCTCACCAATTAATCTGATTAGATGATAATACAGTTCTTGTCTCAGAGTCAGGCTACACAGAGTTTTGGAAGTACCCTGGGGATGTATGACAAAGACACTCACTCTGAGAACAGAAATACAGTCTTAAAGACTTTTATTGACATAAAGGGAAAAGTAATCAATCAGAATTACAGAATAATAATAATAATACTGTTCTAGAGGTACATTTGATATCATTTACTATAAAGCTTCTTAGATTAATATACTCACACACTTCCTAGATAACCTGGTGGTAAGAGACAAAGGATCAGCCTTTCCTCTGGCATGCCAAAGAGTCCGATGCTCCAGGTTCCTCAATTCTTGAGTGGAAGATGAAGAATTTAAGAGAAGGTAGAGACCTAGAAAGCTATAGAAAGACCCAAGAGAAACTAACTTAAAACCTGAGTAAAATTAACTAACTAAACATGGTGATTTGCCTCTCTTATAGAGCCTGAGCACTGTATGCTCACCTTCCATATCCAAACTTCATTTCTTCACCCACATAATGTTAGGGTACACTTACTCTATGTAAGTCCCAGGAGGGCCACATTGAGATTGCTCAAACTGCAAAGAATGGGGCAGACAATCCCTAAATTGGTGGTTATTCCAATACTTTGATTCACCCAGCCAGCAATAAAACTGCTTCTACAATACCTTACTGGTTACCCACAAGCCAGAATACAGTTCCTTTAAAACAACCCAGCCTTGGGCTTCCCCCCAGACAGCCAAATATGATGAGGATTACTGAAAAGCTTGTTTATCATATAAAATAGTTCTACCAGTCCCAAAGGATCAGCCACATTACCCTCCAGGTTAATGAATTTCAGATCTTACCCAAATATATGCTTACAGCCAATTCTTATTAACTAAACTAAAATTTATTAAAAAATAAAAGAAAGTTTATTGGATAAATGATAGTTATACATACAGAGATGAATAGATTTCTTAGGTCAGTTTCATAGTAGAGATGGTGAGCTTTAGAGTTGCAGAGTTCTTTCAGAATGAGTCTATGGGTTCAGTCCAATGTTTAATATCAGAGTGCTCCAGAATGGAAGTCAGGCTTCCCCTGATGAAGCGTAAGTCAATTTGAGATGAAAGGATCAGGTCTCAAGAGACTTTTACACAGTTCCCAGAGAAGCCTCTTGACAGCATGTAGTCCTTGGGTGAACAATGGGCAATCATCCTAGCTTTGAAGTACTATTTCCTAAGCATCACCGGTAATTAGCTACATGGATTAACATAAGGCAATTGCCTATTTCCCACCATTTTCAGGTGATTTACCACAAACTTCAAAGAGAAGTTAAGACAGTGATATCCCTACATTTACAGTTCATTTAAATCTTTTGATCTCTGAATTAACAGAATACAGTGATAGACAGGAACTGTTTGGTTACGTTGTCAACTTCTAAAAATATATATGTAAACACACAAAAATTATCTACTAATGTGTCTCTAAAGGTTGAATCTGGGTCAATTAGCCTGCTAACTGTGTAACCCTTTCTGGCCCTGTGTCACATGGCATATTTATATGTATTAATGACAATTAGTTCATCCGCACATCTGTTATTTCTGGCCTGAACTGGTTTGGTGGTTGTTATTGCCATGTTCTTTGTGGTATACCTGTTAAGTTAAGTTTATAGAGGGCAATCAGTTGGCCACTTATCTATGCCAAAGGTAAAAAGCATAAGTATGCTAACTTGCTTCAGCTCATCATACAGGACGCGGCCTGTAGGTTCCTCATTTTACTGCCAAAATACTCTAGTACAAATCTATAAACCTATTATCCATTCTAATAGAACAGGAAAGGGATCGCTCAGGTAGGGGGAGACATAAGAACATAAGAATGGCCCTACTGGGTCAGACCAAGGGTCCATCTAGCCCAGTATCCTGTCTACTCACAGTGGCCAATGCCAGGTGCCCCAGAGGGAATGAACAGAACAGGGAATCATCAAGTGATCCATCCCACATTGTCCATTCCCAGCTTCTGGCAAACAGCGGCTAGGGACACCATCCCTGCCCATCCTGGCTAATAGCCATTGACGGACCTATCCTTCATGAATTTATCTAGTTCTTTTTTGAACCCTGTTATGGTCTTGACCTTCACAAGACAGTCATGGCGTTGCCCACGCTCCCCTTAGGTGAAGGGAGTCAGTCGGGGGGTCGCCCAACCTCCCCCCAGGCAGAGGATTTAAGTGTTAGTCTCACCATATTGGATTTTTTTTTCTCAAAGACCCAGTTCCTGGATCATGTGAGTTTGAGAGACACTCAGCTTGTATTTTAAAACAAAAGTGTGTTTCTAGTTCTCATGGTTGCAGTGAAAAGCTTGAAAATGTGACCTGATTGCACCCTGCAGGGCCAGAGCCAGAAAGCAAAGCAAAGAACCGGGCTGAGTGAAGTTGGCAATACTGCATATCATTGCACCTTGCATACTGCCTCTTTCCCTTATTTCATCAGACAGGTTCAGCATCAAGCAATGCAGATCAGTCCTGTCAGTGTTAGAGCCCTTTGGCAACACACCCACCCAACCTTTAGGGCTGGAGGCCCAACTAAAACTAGGCTGGAGAACACACCAGACGATGTCGGAATGTGGGGGGAAGAGATGAACATGAAGACCTAGTAATTCTTCTGTCTCTTACTTCCATTATTCCATGGAGAATTAGCTCATGTTTCCCTGAATCAGGACATCACTGAGACTATAATAGGGCAATGCACAGGTGCCCTGTTTTCCTTGGCAGTCATCCAGTTCCCCCTCAGGGGCAAACTAATTAGGGCTAGATTATGTCGTTTAAGGCACAAAGGGGCTTAGCAAGGCCACCCAAGGAGGATGCTGAGAGGCACTGCACCTCAGAAAGCTCCCCAATTGCATTGTGGGGAACAATTTGCAGCCACTTGGTCTGAGGTGCAGCTGTAGTTCTTTGAGTGCTGGGAGTTGCAATCCAGGAAACTCCAACATGTCCACTCCTCCTCCCCTGTGCAATTGCATGAGGGCTAGGAACAATCTAGCCCTCAGTCTTTAGCTTCCTACTTCATATATGTGGTAGCTGCAACAAGGTCCTTGGAAGTATGATACCAGTTCACTGATCCCATGAACAGAGCTCACTTAAACCCCAGAATCAGATTCAGGATGGTCTTCCAGTGCAGATGCTGCATGAATTAAGTGTCACAGGCCAGCATGAGAGAAACCAATAGTAACAGAACAAAGGAAAAGCATCGGCATGTACCAGCATATGCCCCAGTCTTTTCACCTGTTCTCTGAGCTCTCCAGGTATTAGCACGGCTCTGACAATGAGACTGATTAAAGGGTTAGAAAACCTGCCTTATAGTAATAGAGTCAAGGAGCTGTTGGGTTCACTTAGGTGAAATATGGGCCAACAGTGTTAATATGAGCCAGTCACTCTATCCAACATTACACAGTGTTAAACAAGGTCCAGGGTTTGGTATACAGAGACCTCAGCCTACTTAGTACCATGGCAAACACACGACCAAACAGCCTTTTGATAGTTTATTAAAGATACAGAAGAGAAAGAAATACAGTTAAAGCATTTGAAATGTATATTATTAAATATGGCTTTCATTGTAACAACATCCCTTGTTCCCTTTCCCTTTGGCTAGAGAAAGGCTTTAGAAGGAAAAAAACCATTTGACAGTCTTTAAGATGGTATGAAAGATGGTAATAACTGTGCTTTTGGGGGGAAAGAGAAGCTAGTTGAGATGGGTTGGAGCTGTCACTGCTGCTGCTGCTGTTAAAAGTCTGATCCTGTTTTGTACAAGACAAAACAAGACACAAACACGCCAAAGGGGAAAGAAAAGAACAGCAAAGATAGGAAATGCAGCTTGTGTGTCTGGTGTTGCCTCTTACTTGCAACTTCATTACTGGATAAACACAAGCAAAGCACATGGTCTGATTAGCCACGCCGAGTCTTGGCAAACCTCATACTAGCATCAGGCTGTTCAGGGAATTGCTTTCAGCTGCCTCTTTTTGGTCACAGGCTTATAGCAGTGTTCCAAAATACACAGTCTTGGCTGGCTACACCAGAGTCTTGTTAGATAGAAGGAAAAAGGAGAGGGATGGGAAAGAGAAGAAAAAGTGGAGAAGGAAAAGGATACCCATGGGGTAGAGAGAGACAAAGTCTCACATCCCAGGTTCTACTCAGGATTCAGCCAGAACCAGTAGAGGTGGTGGTGTCATCTGGGTCCCTCTCTTTGGCCCGGTTATCTCTCAGGACTGGGGTTCTAGGAGATGGTGGGTGTAGTGGCCATGATGGTAAAGTTCAGTCTAGTAGCCGGTTTTCCTCCCAAAATCTCCTTCTTTAAGGACCCATGAAGGGAATGGTGGGCACAATAGCCTGTCCCTTCATTATTTTGTCCATGAATTAGGGCTAGTTTCCAACACACCAGTTTTGATACACTGATTTCTGGTTCCACACTTTTCTTGCTTACCAGGCATGATCACAATCCTTGAGTTATAGCAGCAGGCCTTTTTGTTTGTTAATTCCGTCTTTTTGTCCATTTCATACCTTTTTCTATCAACATTTGTTGTTGTAAGTTATTGTGACATGTTATGAACTTACACTCATTTTTTATAGTTGAATACAATTAGGGTACATTTCTAGGTCCAATTATCACAACAGAGCTCCATCTATTTAGCTTAACAAAGAGAAAGTTAAGGGGTGACTCGACGACAGTCTAAAAGTACCTCCATGGGGAGCAAATATTTAATAATGGGCTCTTCACTCTAGCTGACAAAGGTATAAGATCTAATGGCTGGAAGTTGAAAGTGGACATATTCAGACTGGAAATATGGCATACATTTTTAACAGTGAGGGTAATTAACCTTTGGAACAACTTACCAAGAACTGTGGTGGATTCTCTATAACTGGCAATTTTACAAGGTATAACAGATACAACAAGTAAGCCGTGCCTGCTCAGCGTAGCACTCTGTTCCCCTCTAGTGGTGGCTAGGCCAGCGGGAAACTGATGAGCCTGCTACAGGCTTGGCTGACAGAGGTGTCTTTTAGCTCAGGTAGTAGAGGCTCATGCATTAAGAGCAAGAGGTCCCAGGTTTGATCCCAAATTATTTGTAATATTTCTTTGATAAGTCTACTTTCAAAGTCATGCCCCTGATCAGAGCGGATTCTGGCAGGCCACCCATAGTGCATAAAGTACTTGTCCCATAATATCTTGGCTATAGTGGGTAACACATTGGAGAATGCTTGGGCGTATCAAGTGAAATGATCTATTTCCACTAATACGTTAGTGTTCCTTTTGTTCTCAGGTTCTAAGGACAGAAAGTCAATACACACAAGATTCATGGGTCACTTGCTATGGATGTTAACTAACTGGTCAGATGGGGGTTTGGGTGCCATCTTCAGAGCTAAACATCTGGCACGATTCTTATAATATTCCTCTCCATCCCTTGCTAATCTGGGCCAATAGTCCTTGCTTCTTACCATTCAAGTGTCCGGTCTACCCCAAAATGCCTTCTTTCATCATGCAAGGTCTTCAGTGGAAAAATCAGTTTTCTGCAGAAATGAGACACTTTTTGCAAAAAAAAAAATCATTTAAACCAAAACCTAATTTTCCATCAAAGAACAGTGTAGATGAAAAATTTTCAACCAGCCCTAGAGTTAATCACCTAAGCATCTAAGTCACTTTTGAAAATGGGATTTATGCTTCTAAATCACATAAGTGCTTTTGAAAATCTTAAGCCCTGTCTCATAATACAAGAGCAAAGGGGAATTCAATTAAACTGAAACCAGCACATTTGAAGCTAATAAAAGCAAATAGGGTTTTTTAAAAAAAACCACAATACAATTAATCTGTGGAGCTCATTGCCACAAAATATAACAAAGGCCAAGAGCTCAGAAGGATGCTAAAGAAGGATTGAAAAATTGATATGGATAATGGGAACACGCAGATAGGATTTTTTTAAAAAACAGAATTTTAGGAAGGATATAAAACCATAATGCTTCAGGACATACACCAACTACTAACTGATGGTGGTTAGGAAGGAACTCTTAGTGGGCAGGAGTCATAACTGTGTACTAGGGGGTTTCCTGCAGCTTCGTATGAAGTATCCAGACCTGGCTATTGTCAGAGACTGGATACTGTAATAAATGGACCTCTGGTCTGATCCAGTCTGGCAATTCCCATGTTATAACTGCAGCTGATTTTGCAAACTATGGGGTCTCCACATCTCCCAGAACAGGACTAAGTCCTGAAAAGAGATTTGCATTTGAGTAGGATGGCACAGCACTCTGCTCCAGTTATTTATAGCAATCATAATAAGTCATTTTAATTGACTGCAGTTCTTTATTCCCACAGGAGAAACTGAAAATGTGCCAGTGAGTAACCCTGCAACACAGATTTCTCAGGTAAAGACAAGCAATATGCCCTGAATAATTCCAAGTTTAAAGAATGAAGAACAGATTAATAGTCTTTACAACCAAAATTCATTCAAAGGAAAAATAAAGGCAGTTATAAGACACTTATACATTCAGATGTGCACATTGCATGGACAAATGTTATGAATTGGCCATCCTTCTGAAAGGTGCTTCAATCTGACCTCTTTGCTCGCAGCTATGTGCAAATTAGATGACTGATTAATGATCTTAGCCAAGTAATTAGATGTCACCATCCCATCATTTGGGTGCACACACATCTGAGAGTGCAAAATGGGAGACAGCTGCTGAACACTCAAGCACATTGGCTTCAGTAGGGTTTCTCCTTCCCTTCCTGAGCTGCACTCTGTGCTCCTTGTCTGTTGCCAAAGATCTGGGTCTGTGTTAATCATTTAGTATAAAGTTCCCAGCTCTATGATATAACTCTTCAAATTGCATTGAGGCCCCATTTTAACTCCACTTAAAAAAAAAAAAATGATGTGTACAAGTTGTGGTGAATAGTTTTAAAATGCAGACTGCTTGTAGCAGTTTCAACACTTCCATCCCCCACTCTTGCTCTTAGTCCTGCCACTTTCCCCCTCCTTTTCCCTCTTTGCCACTACTATCCTTCCCTCCCTGTGCTGCTAGTAACAGTTCTAGGGCTGGATCCTCAGCTTGCGTAAAGCAGCATAGCCCCACTGATTTCAAGTCCCTAAAGTCAATAGAGATACATGGATTTACACCAGCTGAGGATTTGGTATATAATTCTCAGACCAGAAGGGGTACTAATCTCTGACACGGTCATCAATAAATGTAAGACTCTAGTAGCTCTTCTAGCATCTAGTGGTGGTAGAGCTGTTAGCTATTCCATGACAGGACAATGCATCAGGCCATTCCATGGGGAATAGTTGGGAAAATTAACTGAAATTGCCCTGGTGCTTAGGGTTTGCGGAAAGTCCTAACAGTAATATTTCTGTGAAATTACTATTTGCTTAAGGGCTCATTAACAAGAGATGAGAGCCATGTGTTGAGTAATGTAGCATTTATTTATAACTTCAGACCAACAGCATAAGAGGCCTGGTGAGGCAACTAAAATAATAATAATTAATAATAATGTAATTGGGAGAGGGAAGTTTTCAGGCCTTGTTTCTTGTATGAATGGTTTCCAAACAGTATAGTTAACAATACCCTGTGTGGTACGCAGTGTTGTTGCAGCCATGTTGGTCCCAGGAGATTAGAGAGACAAGGCAGGTGAGGTAATATCTTCTATTGGACCAACTTCTGTCGGTGAGAGAGACAAGCTTTCGAGCTACATGGAGCTCTTCTTCAGGGCTGGGAAACTAACTCAAGGTGTCACTGCTAAATAGCAGATTTGAACAGATTGTTTATCATAAGTAAACACATACTTCAAGGGACCATTCCAGGTGACGTGACCTATTAACACCCCTCCAGTCAGGGGGAGGAAAGGAAGTGGTGCAGGGGGAACGCAGTCCATGATTTTTAGTGTCTAGCAAAGTTATGAATTTACACTCCCAGGCTCATCTTTTGGAAGTGTTCTGCAGGTTTCTTTTGAGGATGAGGACAGATAGATCAGATATAGATTGATGGCTTTGTGAAAAGTGTTCACCCACAGGTGATATGGTGTTTTTGTCTTTTATCATTTTCCTGTTGACATTCATTCGAGAGTGTAGTGATGGTCTGGTTTCATACACAGTTACTATTGGGGCATTTAGTGCACTGGATGAGGTACACCACCACATCTTGTGATAGGTAAGTGTAGGACCCATAGATTTTGAAAGGTGTCGTGTGGGGGGTATTGATCATCATACAAGTGGAGACATGTCTGCAAGTTTTGCATCTGCTGTTCTGCTGCTTTGAGTTGGTGTGTCCTGGTCTATGGGGAGCTTGCTTCTAATGATGACCTTAGAGAGGTTGTGGGGGTTGTTTGAAGACCAGAAGAGGGGGTTCAGGAAAGATTTTTTTCAGGATGGGGTCCCCACCGAGTATGGGTTGTAGCTGTTTGATGATATCCCATATGGATTCCAGTATGGGGTGGTACGTGACAACTAGTGGTGTGCAGACAGAGTGGGTTTTATTTCTGTATTGAAGCAGGTTTTTTCAGGGTATTTGGGTGGCCTGTTCCATGATGCTATCTACTTCTCTGGTGGAGTGTCCTTTTTTGGTGAAGGCAGTTTTGAGTGTGTTGAGATGTGTATCCTGGATTTTCTCCTTAGAGTATATTCTGTAGTATCTGAGTGCCTGGCTGTAGATAACAGATTTCATGGTGCGTTTGAGGTGGTTACTAGTGCTATGAAGTAGGGGTGGAGATCTGTGGGTTTCTTGTAGATAGTTGCCTGTAGGGTTCCATTGCTGAAGTTCTTCATGGTGTCCAGGAAGTGGATGCTGGTGTGGGAGTGTTCCAGAGAGAGTTTAATAGAAGGATGGTGATTGTTGAAGTTGTGATGGAAATCCATGGGGGAGTTGAAGTCATCTGTCCAGATGATGAAAATATCATCAATGTATCTCAGGTATATCACTGATTTCGTGGTGCATTTGTCCAGAAATTTTCAAGGTGGCCACAAAGAGGTTGGGATATTGGGGAGCCATCATAATACCCTTGGCTGTTTCCATGGTTTGGACAAAGTGTTTGTTGTTGAATGTAAAATTGTTATGGGTGAGGATGAAATGGATGAGTCTGGCAATGTATTTGGGGTGGAGATCTGAGGGTTGTCCATTGTCTTGTAAATATTTGAGGCAGGCAGCTATGCGGTCTTTGTGAGGGATGTTGGGGTATAGGGAGGTGACATCCATGGTGGCAAAGATGATGTTCTGAGGGAGGTCGTTGTTGTTGCGGGTTTGCTGAGGAAGTAGGTTGTATCCTAGAGGAAGCTGGCCCTTTGTGTGAGGAGTGGTTTGAGGATCGTTTCTATGAGTCCCGATATTGCTTCAGTAAGAGTGCCGTGGCCAGATATAATGGATCTGCCTGGGTTCCCTTGTTTATCTGGGGAAGGTTTTGATGATATCCTTAAATTGGGTAAACTGTGGTGTGGGGTTGTCTTTGAGTTCATTATAGTAGGTGGTGCTGGAGAGTCGTCGGTTGGCCCCATTAATGTATTCATCACAATTGAGGCAGACAAAGGGGGTGCCACTGTAATCCCATGGAAATTCCTATTTCATTCTGCTTTTTTCCCCTTCCCAAATAACTCTGGAAGTGCATGTCCAGGAATTGAATAGAGCTGATGGATGGAATTAGGGGTAGATTTGGAACAGACGCTTCCCGGCGTACCCAGGGTTGTGATGCACCTCTCCACCACTGACCCTTAGCATAAGGAAGTCTTATCTGTGCTTGCTGTGAAAAAGCTCCCAGAAACCACCAATCTCTGGCAACACAAGCACTGACCTTCAGGCCTCCTCAGTTCTCGCT
This sequence comes from Eretmochelys imbricata, assembly GCF_965152235.1. Lineage (NCBI taxonomy): Eukaryota > Metazoa > Chordata > Testudines > Cheloniidae > Eretmochelys > Eretmochelys imbricata. Next base: position 208,035,229 of record NC_135574.1, on the reverse strand, counting down.
CTCTGTGTACCAGTAGCAAGAGGCACGCACCAACCCCCAAGTCCTCGGAGTGCTCCCTGCAGCATCCAGCCCCTTATCCCCTGGACACTTTCAGAACTACCAGGCCTCCTGTTCCCAGTGTGAAAGATTCAGCTCAGGACCAGCACTTTGCTTAGCACCACAGCACTTAGATCTATTTATAGAGAAAATAAGAAGTTTCTTATCAAAGGATGGCAACTTCCAGTAGAGAATTTAAAGGTGTATGCCATATTGCACTTCTCATTAGGTCACACATTTTATAGGCACTCACTATAACTCATTCCAGCACTTTTCCTGGGATTTCTAAATTTCAACCTGTACACCTCAGGGGTAATTTGAATCCTTTTGCCAGTCAGCTTTTTAAATTCAGGATATATCAAAGCTTCTACAATCTGCATTTCATTAAATACATGTAAAGTTTTACTCAAGAGTTTTGCAATCAGAATGGGGACTGTCCTGTCCTCTGGAACTTTATGTAGTTCACTTAGCCTTTCAAAACTGATGAGGTATGCTTCAGTACAGTCTGTTTCCTTGTATGCAAGGCACAACTTATCCCAGCTGGGTGTTCCTTGGATGGAGGGAGTAACTGGGGATGGCGGATTCTGCCCCGCCTGTCCCTTATGCTCTGGGAAGGCAGTCTTTCCTTCTCTTTTTCTTGGGCTTCCAACTCTTTCAGCTCCATGGCCTGCCAACATGCTGCTTCTTGCTGCTTCCTTTCGGCCTCCCTCTCCTTGGCTCTCATCTCTATTTCCGACTTTCTGCTCAGCTAACCATTTCTGATGTCCACATTCATTTTCTTTCTACTCATTCTCCAGCCTGACCAGCTCTCACTTTGTAGTTGCTTCACTGTCGCTCATGTTTATGCTTTACTTTTGTTCTATTTTCCTTTCCTGAAATAAACAAACAGAAAATAATAAAGCTGTAATCTTTCTTTTGACTGTTCCCACCCACCACACTTGAGAATCACTTAAAAGTGTTACACCAGTGATTGAAGTGTAAACCTCAGTTAAAATAACAAGCTTTGTATAAATCCTGCTTTGACTACATCACTATCACATTCTGTGGTGCAATCCAGATCAGTGAGGGGTTATCTCACCACCTGCCCTGTAACCCTGGGTGCCTCACAATGCTTTGCTGTTGTAGCTCCCAGCCTGGGCCACTCATAAACAGCCTATCACCATGCAGGTTACACCCTAAGTGTCTTTGTATAATGGTAGCCCTGGTCCAGCAGCTCTTGGTCCAACAGCCTGTCAGCAACACACTAGTCATGCTCTGGCTTCCACCAGCCTCGGTTATTACTTGAAGGGTGACCCCAACACACTCCCAGTCCCAAATTTTCCCCAAAATGTGTATTCTGCACTGTCAGGCCCTCTCCTGGACAGTTCAGCTATTAAAGTTAAGTTGCTCCTATACAGTCAATAAGCAATAGTTTGCTACTTTACCTGAAGTTACCAAACAGTTCAGTTTAAACACAGCACTGGAATGATTTAGATTAAAAAATAAAACAAGTTTATTAACAAAAGAAGACAGTTTTAAAGTGAATTCAAATATAAGAGATGAAGTTAGAAGTGGTTACCAGCAACTAAAAGCTAAAACACACATCTAAAAGTCTAAAACTTAATCTAGCAAGTTTTGGTTCAAGGCCTCTGCTCAAGATGGCCTTTCTCAATTCGTGTCTTCCAGCAAGATGGTGACTGACTCTACTTGGTCAGGATCTCTCCCAGAGGCCCAAAGGTGCTGGTGCCTTTGTCTTCTCAGGTGAAAGAACTTGGGGTTCTCTGCCCTTCTCTCTTCTAGTCCAGTGAACCTTTGAAATGGATTCTTCTGAAGATTAGCCTTCAAAGCAAAGTTTATGCAAACAGTAAAGAAAATGACATGGAGTCTGATGATGAAAAAGGATCCATGTTCTTTCTTCCCACCTGGGTTTGTTGAAATGCAAATTTGCTTTGTCCCCTGCCATTTCCTTCCTCTGCTGTCTCAAGGACCCTATTTACTACTTTTATGGAAACTGAGGTAAACACACATTCCTTTGTTTAGAACAGGAATATTTAACAGCCGTTGCTTAGGCAGGGCTGTGTGGTTTTGGACACGTGCTAATAACATCATAAAGGGGGATTTCATAACTTTACATATAACGTTGCTACAGACATTTCATCATGATATTATTGACCAGAGAGTTATTAGTTTTCAAATGATACTTCACAAGGCATATTTTGTACAAAGATTATTACAATGGTGTGTAGGGTGTGAATTCAGGGGTGCTTTCAGTCACTCTCCCCCAATGGGGCCAGGAGCTGTAGGTACTGCTGCATTACAACCTGCAGTCAGAGTGTGTGCCAGGAGCTCCCACTGGGACAGGACAGGTGCTCCCCACTTCTCCCACAGAGGGAGAAGGCATGACTGACCCTCAAAGAGCAAGGGAAACTCTCCATTTTAGAAATCAGCGTAAAGCCTACCTGAGGAGAGTTGGTGTCTTGTGATCTGAGGAGAGTCTTGCTCAAGAATGGTTTAATTTGCTGACTGCTTGCTAACTTTTGACTGTTTTGTTATGCAAATATGTTAGGTGTCATTTACGGTCCTTAATATCCAGGCCACCTTCCCCCTCAGACTAACTTTTCCCTTCTCTGAGGTGAACAGACTGTAGTTTGAGAAGGAATTGAACCTGAGAAATTCTGGATGTAAAGGTATGAGTTACTACTGCCTGAGCGAAATGATTGAGGTCTATTAGCCAAGTCAAGTCACAGGCTCATCAACCCCTATGGCCCAGGCACCTTTAGATGAGGACAGAGCACCTCAGTGAATGGGTTCCATAAGCCCTTGTGTCCTCACGCCAAACTGAGGTTCTGATGAACTTAAGGGACACTGCTCCTAATAGCACGTTAGGAGGGCTTGGATTCACATTGTTTCTGGTTCCTTTTAGTTGCAGGCACTGGCCTCTGAACTAAAAACTGGTTTCACTGAAGCAATGCAGGAACTTTCAAGAATTCAGCATGGAGAGTATGCTCTGGAGGAGAAGGTTAAGAGCTGCCACTGCACAATGGAAGAGAAAGTGGCAGAGATGAAGAATTCGCTGAACTCTTTCAAGGTAGGAGCTATTCCCACCTGTTACATTCCTCAGACACCTGTTACATTCAATGGATACTCACAGAGGTCTTTGATAAAGACGTAAGTGTCCTTGCTAGAAGACTACAATGTAACATGACTTTATTTATTAGAATTGAGAACACCACCATGCAAGAACCCCAAAACAAAGAGAGACTAAGCAGGCTGCTCCCTACCACAGAGAGGACAACTCAACCCACTTGGGCTGTCTGGCTGCAGACTGATTGTTGCCAGTCTCAGATTTCACACATCCCTACAAAACCCCCTAGCCTGCAAGCAAGACTAGGAAAACCCCCTGTCATTTATAATGCAAGCCTACAATTTTAACACAGTTTTAAAATATGCCACAACACCCTTGCCTGTTCTGAACAGCATAAAAGAACATGCAGCTACAGGCCAAGCCCAGAAATGAGTTAAACTAAAACAAACAGAGAAAATGAACTACTTGGAACCCATATTCTGGGTGAGGCTACTTATCACATTGGATTAATGAACTAGCTGGACTTAGCTGTAGAGACCCAAAGCCAGTCCCGTCATATCATAGGTCACAAGTGAAAATGAGTCTTGATGACGTGTATACATATGTCCCTCATCATAGAACTCCTACACAGCCAGTGCCCGGGGTGCCCAGGTCTGGGAGAGCAGGGGTTTAGTAGGGCATCACTGAAGGGCATTGCTATAGAGTCATACTGAAGCTTGAACAGAGCCTGTCTGCTTTCATGAGTGGGAGACCGAACATGTAGATAAATGAACTCAGTTAAAACCCTCTAAGGGTGGGCTAAAGTCATTCAGAAAGTTGGGCTCAGTTGATTTCAGTGGGAGAGAAACACCTGAGCAACACTGAAACTCTAGCCTTGGGGCAGATCCTAGCCCCCATTTTAGAAGCTTTGCGCCTCTCTGGCAGTTCACAGCAGGGGGAGAGATGGCTTAACCTCTTGGTGATGGATTCTCCCAGCTCTGCAGCACCACCCCTAGCTCCTCCCACCCACCCATATGAAGTTATATGGGAAAAAGGTGAAATGGATAATTTAAAAATAAAAAAAGCAAACTAAGGTCCCGATCCTGCAAATACTTACATGTGAGTGTCCCCATTGTGGGATGAGGGCCACAAGAAGGCGACTACAAGCTGCTCTCTGCGTCTCTCATCCAAAGGCCCTTAAAGACATTGGGAGTCATTCCATTGACTTTAATGGTCTTTGAATGAGGCCCTTTGACTCAGTCTCTCTCTGCCTCACAAAAGCTTCCTTTCTCATGCTGGTTAAGGTGCCCAAGCATACTCCAGTAACTGCGGTTATGGCAGAGATTTCCAATACATGGGATAAGTTACATGCTGTTACTGCAAAAGAATAATACCATATGACCAATGGTTTCTTTATTCCATTAATTTCTAATCAATGTGGACTGTACTCATGAGCACAGTGTCATTCCAGGCATGCATTTCATCACTACCAGGGAGCGTTAGTATCTAAATTCTCAAAGTGATGTTTGAATTTATTCTGGGTTTTAGGAGGAGCTCAGTGATGCCAAGTCGAAGATTGAAGTGATCAGTTCCAAGCAAGAGGAAATGCAACAGAAAATTGAACAGCTGCAACAAGAGAAACGTAGGGAATCCCGGAAAGTGAAAACTAAGTAAGGAACTAAACCCAGAGTGTCCTGAAGTGCTCATTGTTAATTAGCAGTGGCCTCCATTAGTGTAGACTAGCTTCATTTCTTCATGTCTGGAGACAGCCGTAATCCCTGTAGAGTAGAGAAGATGCTGGCCTTTAGAGGCACATCAAGCATTTCAGATGAGACTACGTATCCAACACACCAGAGAAATGATTAACAGCTTTAATGTCCTCATTGTTGATCCAAGAGAGTTAGTGAAAAGTGACTTGAGTAACTTCAAGGTAAACCTCAACTAAGGTTTTACTGAAAAATGTAGAACTGTTTAAAAATGTAGGGTAAGCTTTTCAAAAGTGCTTTAGGAGCACAAGTTCCATTGGAAGTCAATGGGGTACCATATTATGCAGTCCCATTTGGAAGCCAATGGCATATAGTATCATGCAATCCCACTGGAAGCCAATGGCATACAGTATTATACAATCCCTCTAAAGTCAATGGCAACTATGCTCCTAAGTCACTTAGCCTCTTTTGAAAATCCCACGGGCAGTATTACAAAAGACAGACCCTTAGGAGTATTGCAGACAATAACAGTGCGTGTACTGCTACTTACCCGGTATCCTGCCACCATGCAGCTTCCCCTGCCAGGCAAAGCATCCCAAGTACACGTGACTCAGGCAGTGCATGTGGGCACTGTGCCAGCATCTCTGTGACGAGGTGGCTGAGGTGGCAGTTGACCTGCACATTGACAGAACGGGACGCTTGCTGGTCCCCTTACTCCCTAAGCTGGCTGCCACGGGGGTAACCCATAGGCAGTCTGTAGCACCGGGGACAACTTGCTGCTGGTGGTGTCTGTTGGGGGCATCCTGTGGTTATAGTTACTAGCCCTCCTGCTAACGGCACTCAGAAGCTGCTGTATGCTGGTGGTAGCAGCAGACTGAGACCCATCCAGGGATGAGAACCCTAACGGATGTTAGCCACATCACTTAATGCACAACCTGAAGGCGCTTGGATGGTATAGTGGAAAGTGTGGTACGAGAACCTCTGTAGGACAGAATAGGAAAGGTCTGTTGCAACCCTTAGTCAGTGGAGATTGTAGCCTGCCAGGTATACAGCATTTCCTGTGTGAAATTCTCCTTATCCATTGCAACTCCTTGCAGGGGTTCTGAATAGCTTGAGTCTCTCGCGTGGACCATTGCACACCATGCACTTGTTCCACAGCAAAGCGAGCCCATGGCGCATGCATCCTGTTGTGGGGGAGTGTCTCTGCATTCATCGTCCGCTTCCTCCTTCCTTTCCCCTCTTGGGTGAGCTGCCCAATGGCCAGAGAGAGAGCCGGGGGCATGTTGCTGGTGCAATACCAAAAGCCCAGAGTGCTGCCACGTGACTGCCTGCCGATTTTCAAAACAGCTGCTCTGACCGGGGGGGGAGGGATAGCTCAGTGGTTTGAGCATTTGCCTGCTAAACCCAGGGTTGTGAGTTCAATCTTTGAGGGGGCCATTTGGGATCTGGGGCAAAAATTGGGGATTGGTCCTGCTTTGAGCAGGGGGTTGGACTAGATGACCTCCTAAAGTCCCTCCCAACCCTGGTATTCTATGATAAGGCAATGCAAAGCAGCTAGTGTTAGCTGCTCCCCGGCTCATGCAGTTACAGCTGCAATTCTGATGTGAATTGTGTGTGCCCCAAAGCCCACTTGTGCTTAGACCACCCGGGGGGCTCCTTTTACAGGCCACACTAATAACATCCCCTTGGTGACTCTCAATGATTTTCTAGGCGTTGGACACATCCCAACACCTAACTCCTTTTGTGCATCCAGGCCTTAGTTACTTGGCTAAATATCTAAGAAGAATGTATCTGGCATGACACTGTCCTGCAGCCAGGAGAAGGTGCTCCCAGAGTCATGTTAGTGAACTGTATCCAATGCAACTTCCTCATGTCATGCAAGCCCAGGTGTTGGGCCTGGAGTGCCTCCCGAGTTGTCTTGGGTTTGTATGAGCGCTCATATTTTTATTGAAGTTTGTCAAGATTACCGTTTAAGCTGAGCGTTTGCTCTGTGGTATTGTGCTTTCCAGTTGCCTCTCTCTATTTTCACAGAAGAACACAAAAGGATGAACACGGGTCACAAACGGTGCAAGGCAGTCCGTTCCGATCGATAAATCTCCCGGAGCCTGTCCTGATTAATGAAGATCTTACAAGTCTTTTGCACCAGGCAACCTATGAGAGAGGTATGAGTGAGGGAGAATGAAGCAAGGGTTCCTTCCCTTTCCTCTAAAAATACTCCCCATAGTAAGCTTTCAAAGGATAAGGTGAGATGTACATTGCAGATATCAGTATTTGTCAGCATCTTTGTGTACACACACTAACATGGCTGGATTAGGGCAGGATATCCAGGCACAGGTCTGAGAGAGGTCTCGTGAAGTTTGGATGTATTCGGAGTGGAGAGCACAGCTAGTGTTTGGATTGGCCCTGGGGAGAAGCTAGTTTGCATTGATAGGCCCCGGTGCTAGGAGAAGCATGGATACTTTGATAGCTGTTGAGAGTTCTTGGGCTGGATTAGACCTGGGTTTTATTTAGGCCCCGATTCAGAAGAGCATGTACGCACATGCTTAATTTTGAAGACAAGTACCAAAGAAATATTAAACAGTTCTGTTTTGCTATCAGAACCCGTTGCTTCCAGGGTCACCTTCTGTGGACCAAACTTCTGGGTTATATTCTCCTTATTAAAATTGGTAGTTAGGGAGAAAAAAATTCCCAAAGTTAACTGCTCAGAAAAATTCAAAATTAAAATTAAAATGTCAAAAAAATATTCAGCATAACGTTTCATCAAAGAGTTTGCTGTGATTTCCATTCCTTTCTATTCCCAATAAATTGTCCTGTTTTCTTCATTCCCTCTGAAGCATCTGGCAACGGCCACTGTCAGAAGACAGGATACAGAGCTAGATGGACCATTGGTCTGACCCAGTATGGCTGTTCTTATGACCCAGCTGGTAAAGAAATCAAGAGTTTAAATGGATCTTTCTCAGGAGAAGACCTAAAAGAGGCATTCCACAGGCTAATATTAAAGAATTAAAAATCTAAACTTTCCTTTTTTATGGTTTGACTACACCTTTCAAGAAGAAACCTGCTACACAAACACCTGCTCATGTCTAGCTATATTAACATCTTACGTAGCTTTCCTTCATTCTTCCACAGCCTCTGATACCAGATCCATGGCAGCTGGAGAAGGAAATGTGAAAGTAGTGTCAGGCCCTGGTAGGTGAATATTTACCTTTTAAAACCTCCTCCAGGGTTCACCAACCAGCTTCTTTAGAGGAATCCTGACAAAATGGAATGGTAAATTTATATAATTATTTCCAGCTAATGCTGAGTTTTGCTCCGGAAAAACAAATACTTCAAAGTCAATTAGCGCAGTGGTTTAACTGAACTCCTGGTAGATTTGTGATAAAAGAATCTTTGCAAGAATGTGGTTTTCTTTTTCTGGTTTTTTGCAAGAACAGACCAAAATTTCCAGTGCAAATTTACCATAGTCACCAGAAGCATTTTACAATTCAGAATGTTTCTTTCACTTTGGTTCTCTTTAAAAAAAATCTGGGGAAATTAGCTACGTTTTCTATTAGAATCCAATTAAAGGGATAGATAAGGCTGACAAGGACCTAGCAAGACAAGTCAGGCACATTGTGGAGAATCCACTAGTGACCCCTATATATTTAGAAACTTTCTTCCCGGTTTTCCACCCCTCCTATCTGTTCTTGTTTGCACTGTTACAATAGTGATTTCTTCACAGTGCTGTCTTTACTGTATTGGATGATTTTAGGAAGAGATTTTCAAAAGGGTGGCATCCATCTTGTGAGTGGAATTTGCACTTGCATTTTCGCAGTGGCATTTGAATTGGTGGTGCAAATCTGAATATTTGAACCAGTACCTGATTGCTGGTGCAAACCAGTGCTCTGACTTGCAACTGCAAAGCATTCTTCAGACAACAAGAAGTCAAGTGTCATTTTTGCAAGTTCAAATTGCCCCTACAGGCAGGGGAACTTGGGCTTCATCCCTTTGGAAAAGTATATCCACTGTAAACCGTCTATTAGGGGTGCTGTACAGCATCCCTATCACTTTGGAAGGGACGTGCTTTGTAATTATTATTACATAGCAGTTTTTCATGCAGACTTTTTACAAAGATTGCAAAGTCCTGACAGTGGCTTGTGGTTTCTAGGTGGGAGCAGTGCAAATCCAGAGACAGAAGAAAGCCTCAAGCCTTCCCTGCCAGCTGACATTCAGCCAAAGGGTCACCCCACATCGACTGTGTGGAAGCAGCCCAAAGACAGTAAAGAGTGGAGTGATGAATATATTTCTAAGGAGCACTCAGACAGAGTGAAGGAAACAGGCCAAAGCAGATACACTTCAGTGGACAATGTCTTATGTGAAACTTCTTTCGCTGGTAAGACTAATAAAAGCAGCTGTGGCTAAAAAGCATGGAGGCTTTGGGATTCTAGAAGCCATCAGCACTAGTCTGGAATCAAATGAGTTAGCAATGGGACCTACGAGTAGTTTAAGTTGCAAGTTTGTTTTAGGTTTCAGAGGAGAGCTAGCTGAAATGCAGGATTTCCCATTTGCGAGAAATGTTGGCATTCCAAAATTTGAGTTAGGGGAACAAAACCAATTTTCTTCTAAATTTCCCATGAACCAGAAATGCCCCCCCAAATTTCTTTTTAGAACCACCAGCAAAGGGTGTTGTCAGACATAAAATCTGCTCACCAGGACCCTGACAGCTGATGAGTGACATTAACATTAAACTGGTCCAATAGAAGATATTACCTCATCCACCTTGTCTCATTGACATTCTTGTCCCTTTTATGCTGCTAATTGGGATTTGCCATGACAACAACGAAGTGGGTGACATTTTCAGCCGAAACCTTTTTTGGCAAAAAATTCAGGTGTGGCAACACCATCACGTCGTGAGAATTCATGTCAGTTTGGCGGAACTGTTTCAGTCCATAGGAATTCCAAATTTTTCCAAAATTTGACATTTTCAAAACAAACCATTTCAGTGTTTTGGTTTGAAATGAATGTCAGTTTAGAGACTTCCTTTAATTTTATTAAACAATGAAAAACGTTACAGAAAGACTTGATATTGAAATAAAATGTTTCAGGTTGAACAAAATGTTTTGTTTGACCCAAAAAGATTTTGTTTTTTTTCAGAATTGCCAGCAAATCAAATAATCCATTTTTTGCACAACTCTGCTTGTAACTGCCCCATCGATTGATAGCCCCTGAGAGAAGGATGCATGCAAAACCCTGCCTCGGTTTGGAGGGAGCTGCCTGAGTGCTATTCTGGGACCATGTGGCTCTCAGTCCTGTAGGAACAAGAATTGGAAAGGCTGTGCTGTGTTCCTGAGGGGCTCCAGACAGACCGATGCAGTTCTTTGTTGGTTAGATTACAGAGGGTGTATTTATCATGCCCTTTATAGATAAGGTTGCCTGACATTTCCATTATAAAGGTCCTTTTACAGTTGCACATAATTTTCCCTGGGACAGCCCATAGTTCACAGCAGGCCACACCTGTGGAGGCCTTTAAAAAGGAACAAAAAACCTTACCCTCCTTGTAGCCTTGCTCCTCAGTCCTTTATATCTTTGGCAATGGACAAACAAACTTTCTGTCCCTGGGATTGTTCCTTCTGCCTGGTCTCTCTCTGAGGTCACAGAGCATCTGTGGCAAAGTACAAAGAAGCAAATAGTTTTGCTTCTCCATCTCAGCTAGGAGAGACTATTCTTCCGCATTCCATTACCTCAAAGTCTCTGCCTCTTCTGCGGGAGGAAGCTGATTAAATATGCTGTGTATCCTTCCCAGCATGCTTTGCTTCAGAGCCCTACAGTTCTTAGCAGGCCCAGGAGTACTGACCCCAGCATTCCCTCTGGGCTGCAAGAATAGGCTTCAGTCTCAGGCCCTGAACAGCAGCAGATGTCTGGCTCTGCTTCCTCCCCGAAATCACTTCCGCTTTCTCAGTGCCTGTTTTTTCTTGCCACACCCCTAAATCCAGTGAATATGCTAGAGACTTCCCACATCAGTCTTAAAGAGCCAGTATGCTCATTATACTCACTTTTGGGCTGGACTCTCCTCATTGGTGAATTGTTTTGAGTGGCAGTCACAAGGCAAGTCCAGGGAACAACTGCATTCCTTGGGGAAGCCGGGGGCTAATTCAGCCCCTGTGATATGTCAGAGCGGCCTCAGGGCTGCTCTAGCTTATGATGTAGAAGCCTCTTAGAGATAGAGGTGGCATAGACAGTTCTGAGTCAACTGTGGGTTCCTCCGCACCAAAGGAAATCCCAACTTCTCTGCTAGTGCAGCTCTAAGTGGTGCAAACAGGCGAAGGATCTGGCCCTGACTGTTCTCATTGGCACAGTGTATTTGATGTAAAGGGTAGTATAATTACTAGAGATGCAGCAATTTAGTAACAAATTTGATGTGAATTTTCTGTTTATGATTTCTAAAAAACCTGATCTTTCAGAAACTCTGGCGTTCGAGGGGAGACACACACTTGTTTTCAGTCTTGCTTTGTAAATAGACTGTGGTACTGATCCTGGGTGGAGCACTTTGCAGGATCAGAGCTAGCAGTTGATATTTGTGAGGAAAATTACATGAAAAGAGGAAGCTCCTTCAGTCTTTCCCTTTCAACTCTACAGTCAAACACAAGTGTGCAGCTTTTAACATGTTCTTTTAAATCAAACTTTTTGTTGAAGCCAAAAGGCAGAGCATTGCTTTGGAGCTGCTCGAATCCGAGAGGAAATATGTCATCAACCTGTCCCTGATCCTGAAGATCAAAGCCACGTTGCAAGGCTCAGACGTGAAGAGGAACACCAAAGAGAGAAGGTATTGTAACCGTCATACTGACTTTTATAAAAGGGCCTTTTCAACATTCAGAGTTTTTTCCCCAAAAAATTTTTTGGGAACTTTCTCTTAGCCACTTTGAAACCTTTAAGTGCCTAATATTTTTTATAGCCAGAAAGCTTTAGGTATTTAAAATTTTTAACCTGGGTAAAAGATTCTGCCTTTTCCTGCCTCTCTGCTTTCATCAATTCATAGATTCCAAGGCCAGAAGGGACAACTGTGATCATCTAGTCTGACCTCCTGTATAACACAGGCCATAGAACTTCCCCAAAATAATCCCTTGAGCAGATCTTTTAGAAAAACATCCCATCTTGATATGAAAATGGTCAGTGATGGAGAATCCAGCATGACTGTTGGTAAATTGTTCCAAGCATTAATTACCTTCCCTGTTAAAAAATTATGCCTTATTTCCAAATATTTCTTGCCTCCTCTAGTCCCTTCTCCATGCCCTTTGACTCACCTCATTTAATCCTCCCTCTTTGCCTATCCTGCTGTCCTCCCTCCTGTCTCCCCCTGCACCCACTATTTGAGACCTGAGAACAAAGCCCCCCGTCTCAGACTCTCAGTCCATACCTCTCCCTCTGCCACTGGAAGTTGGCTGGCTTTCACATTAACTATGGACCCAGTTACTGCTGTCCCATTATAGTTGAATATAAAATACATTATTCAGTATCATACATGGGTAAAGGGCATTTCCCCAGTCTGTCTCTTGTCATTCTTCTTTCCACCTCCTGTGTCTCATGTCTGTTTCCTCCCCATGTTTCTGGTTCTTCTTTTACCTTTTCCTCCTTTCAGGATCTCTGCATAGTCCTATGGCCACATGCTTCAAAACTATCTCTGCCCATGTCCTCGCTGTATATTAATAATATCATGATAAGCTTGGCATGGTTTCCATGTACATACTGCATTATAACCTTTAATGAGATGATCACATGCTTTTTATCATAAAATACAATATATCATATCTTCTCTCTCCCCACTCAGCCTTTGGAGCTAGTTGGTAATTTTCCATCAAAACAATTTTTGATGACAAATACTGAAATTTTCCATGGGAAAATTTAGATTTTGCTGAAATTTTTCAGTGTTCTGTCAGGTAAATCAAATTATATACAGTATTTTGTTTTGGGTCAGATCATCCTGAATCTAAATATTTCAGTTTGTTGAATTAAATGGAAATGTTTAGTTTCAGGTCATTTAAAAACTAATCTGTGTCCCCCTGAGCTGCCACAGTGACTCATAGGAGTTGTAGTTCGGGTACCTCATGACCCCACTCTCCTCTATGGGCTCCCGAACCAGACTACATCTCCCACAATGCACCACGGTCTCTTCTCCAGTTTTCAGAGTAACAGCCGTGTTAGTCTGTATTCGCAAAAAGAAAAGGAGTACTTGTGGCACCTTAGAGACTAACCAATTTATTTGAGCATGAGCTTTCGTGAGCTACAGCTCACTTCATCGGATGCATACCGTGGAAACTGCCTCCAGTTAAATTCCTGAGATGCATTGTGAGAGTCCCGTGACATAGGTGCATTCTGGGAGACAGTCTGAGGGGGAAGCCCAGCCCATAGAAGAGATTGGAGGTATGAGGCATCCAAACTACAACTCCCATCACGCAGATTCAGTTTGGTTCAACAAACCAAAACCAAAATATTTTGATATTTCTAAACTGAAAGATTTTTTGAGGTTTCCATTCAGCAAAATATTTAAATATTTTGCATTTTCAGCCTGATTTGGGATGAAAACAGTTGTCAAAATATTGGAATTTCTCACAGGATGGAAGTTTTGATCAGTTCTTCTTATAAGGTACACCTTTGTAAAGTGCACAGTGAATAAGGCAAGGTTTATGAGCCCCATCCTACTTCTATATGTGTTTTCAGGACTGGGGCCCAAGTCCTCTAACTCAAGCATGATAATGGCTTATGCTTTTATCTGTGTAGGTTCATGCCCTGCTGGGCAGAGTCGATTACACAAGGCAATGGAGAATTTGGCCCAGTGAGTGCAAAACCATGTGAACTGGAACCATAAAACACTAGATTCCAAGCTCTTTGGTGCAGGACTGCCTACAACTCTGTATTTGTACAGCGCCTAGCACAATGGGGCATCATTGGTCCCAAGCCTCTACCATAATAACAATGATTAATAATACCTTATAAAGCAAACCCAGCAAATTTTAAATGGCTGGCCCATGAATGTGAGCAGAATCGGTGGGTTCCTAAAGCCTAGGAATCTGCTTCTTATTCTAGATGAATTTCTATATTCTTCTCCATGCATCAATATCAGTTATCTTCCCTCTTTAGTTTTTTCCCCAGTTCTTTACGATACCTGGTCCAGCAGCATGTAGACTTACTTCACACACTGCAAGAGAGGGTGCTGAGTTGGCCACGTCCAGGAATCCTGGGAGACATATTCCTGAAGTTAACAAACGATGAGGTATGGTAGTGCTCATGACAGAATACACCCAACAAAGGCATCAGAATTGCTTTAGTTTAACGATGTATAATGGTGGGTTTGGATCAAACAGAACTGCAGATTTCCCCCCCCAAAATAATTAGGTGTCTGGCTGTATAACAAGTTTAAAAGAACTCTAGGGATAACAAGTCTACCTACCATACCACGTACTACATACCAGTTCAAGTCAAAAATGGTACAGCCATTATAGAATCATAGACATGCAGAACTGGAAGGGACCTCAAGAGGTCATCTAGTCCAGTGGTTCTCAAACTTTAGCAACCCGAGGACCCCCATTTTGATTTAAAAATTTCCAGGGACTCCCAAGCCACCCCTCTCAGCCCTTGCCTTGCCCCCTTCTCCGAGGCCCCGCCCCCGCTCACTCCATCCCTCACTCTCCCCCACCCTCATTCACTTTCAACAGGTTAGGGCAGGGGGTTGGGGTACAGGAGGGGGTGCGGGCTCTGGGAGGGAGTTTGGGTGCGGGAGGGGGTGTAGGTGGGGGTTGAAGCTCTGGCAGGGAGTTGGGTGCAGGAGGGCGTGTGGGCTCTGGGAGGGAGTTTGGGTGCAGGAGGGGGGTGTAGGTGGGGGTGCAGGCTCTGGGAGGGAGTTTGGGTGCAGGGACACAGGACCAGGACTCACCTGCTGTGTGACTGAGCAAAACCTAAACCCTCATGGGCCTTTGCACTGGTAAATCTGTGGCAGTGCAGTGTGGTTCCTCTGGAGGGGCCAACAGAGCAATGTCACGCAAAAAAAATTTAAAAATAAAATAAAAAGTCCACAGTGTGAACATGGTGCCTCATGGTAACTGGCTCGGATGGTGCCAACCCGTTGTGGCTCCAGGTGTAGAGTCACCCGGCCCCTAGGTCTTATCTACACTGCCACCAAGACTTTGCTCAGATCCTGACCACACCACAACACAGGATGACTAGGTAAAGAGTCTGCAGGAACTGGGTGAAGGCCCTGCACACATCCACTGGTGTAGCAGGGTTTGACAGTTGCAGCTTGACAGGCACCATGTTACAATCGTTTGGTCGTGACTGTTTCAGACTGGGTTACAAGTACATGTACGGATAATGGCCTAACTTAACCAAGCTGTGTGCTATCCCTCCCCATTCTTCTGCCCCTTCTGTACACCTCGGAGCCAACAGTGAGCCTGGGGCTAACCCTGCAGAATTTCAAACCACTAACATTCCTTACTGAGCATTTATGGGTTTGTTCCTCAGAACAATTTTCTGGACTACTACATTGCTTACTTGAGGGACCTGCCGGAATGCGTCTCGCTGATCCACGTGGTGATTCTGAAGGAGGTACTCTTCTTCCGTGTTATTTCAGAGACTCATCCACCATGACACACAGTCATTAGTGGCAATATTGAAGACACAATCAGTACCCTCCCCCCACAGTGGAAAGTAGCAGTTTGACAAATCAAATATTAGTGTATTCCTGGAATTTCTGTCAGGAATCAGGTGGTTGAAATAGTACAGAGATATCAGTTAATCCTGAGCACAGGAAACATGGCATAGAGAACCCCAAGACACGCTTCTGAAATCAATGAATCAAGGTCTGCGATTGTCTTTAGCCCCAAGAGCTACTGATGGCAGCCACTGACACCTTTCGGCATAACTGTGTCATTGCTAATTATACACTGGCTGCCTGAGAATGCCGGGAGAGTCTTGATTTTCTGTGAAATACCTGACCCTGTCCCTGGATTACCCCAGTCTGTGCCTCCAAACCATCCAATCTCTCTGTTTGCAAACTGACACCCCCACCCCGCCATCCTTGCCCCACTTCCCACAGCTGTTGGAACATAATATTTTCCAGGGTCTCTTCCTGCCACTTTTTTCCATCCCGCTAACCAAATTATTTCATTACCAAACACTGGTTTCTTGAATGATGGGCTTGTTGATCAGTTGGTTGTTCCGAGTTACCAAAGGCAGCTGTCTCATTCTTATGTCACCATGTATTTGAATGAAGTTACATCCAGAAGTTCAATTGGATCAATATCTGTAAAAAACCTCCCCCCGCCAGGAAATTGTCCCTTGCACCCCATCCAGACCACTGCCTGGGAGGGTATGTAGGAGAATGGATAAACCCTTCCACATGCCCTGGAGAAAGACCCTTTCCTGAGACCTCCTTGCTGCCAGCCTCTTTCCATTCATGCCAGGCGTCTAATGGCTCGTGTCGCTCAGTTGGATGTAAGTGCTGTGGTATCTCCCAGGGGAGAGGGGCGGTCTCTAAAGGCCAGATGCTGATATCTTTATTCATACAGAGTAGTGCCCTGCACCTTGAGGAGTTCCACAGAAATCAGTGTGCTCACAGTCCAGCCCTTAGCATAACATGATTGGGACTGTTGTCACCTCATCTCATAGTCATTCATCTGTCACTCCCTGTGAGTTGCTGTATGTACTGTACAGCATCATGTGAATACAAACTGCACTGGGAACTTACATGCCCTAGTGATGCTAAATCTACTTTCTCCAATTCAGGTGGAAGAAGAAATTAAGTCTGACCTCTACATGCTGTTCTTTCATATAGTCCAGCGTATCCCTGAATACCTTATTCAGTTACAGGTAGGACTAACGCATGAAAATTGCCTGGGTCTCCCTATTGGCCTGTGATGATAATAATTGGTATTAATGTTTACACTGCATGTCACGTCTCTCAGAGCTGGCCTTTGAGGCTTGCACAGCTGCAGCCACCCAGCGAAATCTCTGGGCCCTTGAAAGTGAAAGCCAGTGGAGACTGGTCTCTCGGAGTGATTTCTCATGAGACTCTCTCATGATTGGCAGTTTCCTCAGGGTCAGGACAGCCTTTGCATCCCGGGAATGCCCTCTATTCTGAGAAACCCCAGATCCTCTCACAGCTGTGGGGGATGTGTGGGCTTCCAGTGACTGGGCTAGGACGGCTGGGAACTACTAGCCAACCATGTACAGCGGAGTCCGCTCCTTTGCTGAGTAGCCAGCGTGGTCTCTAGCCACAGAGGTGGTGGCTTACTAGTGTGAGAGGCAGCATGGCCTAGCGGGACTGGCATGGACATGAAGGGCTCCTGTTGTCCAGGCCCAGCTCCGACATCAGCCCACACCTTGGCCATGGCTGGGTCATGGCTTGATCCCTCTAGCTGAGTTTCCCAATTTGGAAACAGTGCTAATCCGTCCCTGTGGAGTGGTGATGCTCTGGCTATGACTCAGTGCTTTTACAGGGGTGTTAGAGATGGGGAGGACCTGTGAAGGGGGGGTGGGAATGTAACCTGGGGTGTGGCTGTGAGAACGTCAGTGAGAGGGAAGTGGAGCCATGAAGGAAGGAGCGGAGAGAGAATGCAAACAGGATGGGAGCAGCCTGCTGAGGGCTAGATGTGGGAGGAAACAGGGAGGGGATAAAGGAATGGCAGAAGAGGCTACCCAAGGAAGAGACTCACACATTGTTTAGGTTGGTGACCGCTGTTGAGGGGATGGGTAACCCTCTCCTTGCTGGCATCCCATTTCTCTGTAACAGGGACATACAAACTCCGAGGGGGCAGGGCTAGCAGCGCACAAACAAGAATGACAAGTGCGGCAGAAACAGCTGGCTCTTGTAGCAAGGAAATTTGTTTGTTGGGGATGCAAAGGATCATCTTGCTGACGCTCCTCTAAATCCTCAGGCTAGCACTGTGCAGACTGGGGCGATCACAGCCAGGGTGGTGTGAGAACTGGGTCTTGGGCCTATCCCAGAAGGAAAGGCTGGCTCTGGCTTACCTGAAACAGTTCTGACCGCAAGGGAGAAAGGCAGCAGCAGTGCTATATAAAGGCCCAGGGAGCCTGGTTCATTTGTATGGTGGTTGCCCCTAGAGGTCCCAGCCCCATTGTCTTAGGCACTGTCCAAATGCCTACAACCCCCATCTCAAAGAGTTCACACAATGCATTTTCAGAGCCTCATGCAGTTGGTTGATTCTTAGTACTAACCCAAGTAACGTTGGCTCCTTTGCATGAAAAGAGCGAGGACATAGTCCAAATGGTCTGATGTGGCCATCGATCCACCAAGAATCGATTTAGCAGGTCTAGTGAAGACCTGCTAAATTGACCACAGATCGCTCTCCCGTCGACTCCGGTGTTCCACCGGAATGAGAAGTGTAAGATAAGTCGACGGGAGAGTTTCTCCTGTCGACCCAGCATGGTCGAGACACCACAATAAGTCGACCTAAGCTATGTCAACTCCAGCTACGTTATTCACATAGCTGGAGTTGCGTAACTTAGGTCGACTTAATCCTGTAGTGTAGACGTGCCCTTAGTACTAATCCAAAGTCACGCTAGCGCCTTTGCATGAAAAGAGCGAGGACATCATCCAAACGGTCTGCTTCCCTTTGCACCCCAGAACATCCTGAAGTACACCGAGCAAGAGCACCCTGATTACTACCTGCTCCTGGTGTGTGTGCAGCGCTTCCGCGTTTTTATCTCGCACTACAGCCTGCTATTACAGTGCAACGAAGACCTGCTCATACAGAAACGGAAAAAGCTGAAGAAGTAAGTCTGGCACAAGATATGGCCCTGTACTCTCAGGGAGAAATGTTGGAGCAGGTGGAAACAAAGGGCCAGATTCTCTGTTGGTATCCATGGGCCCACTGCTCCAGTGCGGTCAAACTGTAACATTTCTACCAGCTGGGGATCTGGCTCCTGTGAGATCACAACATTTGTTGTCAAGTTTTGGATCAGATTTGGAGCAGCCACTTCCTGATGGTTCACAGAAAGAAAAGAAGTTCCTTTTATGTGTTCTAAATGTACTAGCCATTAATTTAAACAAATGACTGCTTGGTCTACCCTAGAAAAGTTACCTGTTGCTGACAGCAGGGGGCAGACATGGATTCAGCTGCAAGCATCCAGCAAATCAAGGTTAAGACTTGCTTTGAGCAGATTTTAGCCACTGCTTGCTGAAATAGCTTTGAATAGGCCCTGAAGACCTTACAGTCTCAATAGACCAGACAGAATTATTGTCCCAGCAGAAGGGGAACTGAAGCACAGTGGGTTAAGTAAATTGCTTGATGTCCTGCAGGAAGTCTGTGGCTGAGCTGGGAATCAACCCTAGATCTCCCCAGTCCCACATGAGGGCTGTAACCACAAAGACGTCACCCTTCTCACAAATGAGGCTCTTACTGAAGCAATGAGCAAACTTGCCATGTGCCCTAAAAAATAACGGACTGTGCTGCTTCTACTGATCTCTTGCTCCTCTTCTGCCTGGTTCTGTTGACTGGTGATGAATTTCAATTCCCCTAGGTCGTCCCTCGTTAAGTTATACAAAGGTCTGGCTTCTCAGTGTGCCGATGCCAGCCAGGAGAGTTCTCAGACACCCAGCACATCAGCCATCCGAGACAGCGGGATCCACGCCGAAGAGGTGATGCAGCTGTTCCCTGCAGCCCCCTCTTCTAGCACAGCAGCCACGTAAGCCAATTGTCAGGCCGGTATCACTTCCCTCCCCACACAGCCCCAACAACTAGAAATAGCCAAGCATGTTGCTGCAGCATGGCCATCCTGGGGTGGGTCCTCCGTGCAGGGTAATAAAGCTCTCCATGCATTCTCAGGGGGAAGTACATTCTGGGGGCAGGTTTGAGTGGTGGGGAATGCCTGGGGAAGGGAGAGGTACATGACTCCTGGAAAACAGCTTAGAAATTCTTGATGTAGGAGCAGAGGGATCGTAGTAGCCAATCAGAGTCAAGAGATTTGCATTATCCAAGTGGAGTTATAGTAAAATAACTCCATGATTATGCAAATGCCTGCACTCTGGTTGGCTAATAATGGCTGCCAGACTATCCAAAAAGATTAAAATATGCTACAGCTGAGGAAGAGCAGGCTAGGTCAGGAGAGGTGGTTATCGGAGGTGCATGCAAAGCAGTGGGGAAGCGCGCCATTTTTCTGTTGTAGTCAGTGCTTGTTGAAAAATAGCAAGGACTTCCTAGAAGATCTACTGTAGCTCCAACAGAAGGAAGGGCATGAGGAAGAGTTTACTGGCTGAGGGTCTCTGGCGTGTTCTCTACAGGAGGTCAGATTAGATGATCAAAATGGTCCTGTCTCGACCTTAAAAATCCATTAAATATTTGGTGTAAAAAATACCGAAATGGTTTTCATCCCGCAGGTTGGGACAAGGAACCATTTTTTATTTATTTGAAGGTTTTTCTCAGATTTTTATATAACATTTTCAGTTTTTGAATGAAAAATGTCCACCACCTCTCATTTTAATAGTTTTTTGGAAAGCTGGTCTGGGTTTCCGAGGCCAAAGATTCACTCATTAAGACCCAAAAGGGTGAGCAGGGCTGCCGTGCTAGCCTGTGCAGTCCAAATCTGCTAGGGATTCATTCCGATAGATTTTCCCGAAGCACAATAAGGCATTTTTCCTTGTTGCAAAACCACAAATGGCATGAGAGAGTTTTGTGGCATTTCAGTAATCCATCGCCATTTGCTTAGCTGTGTGGTTTAAAAGCAAGTGAGTGCTATGATCCAGTGCATTGCAGTGACAGCCCACTTTGTCTGCCAAGGAACACTTCCACCTGCTTTGCAGTTCAGGTGGTTGGGGATTTGGGGCTGAATGTTCACAGGGAGTCAGGCTCCTGCCATCCACGGACTTTCATTTTACGAGCTAAAAACTAAGTGAAGAGCCTAACTCCTTTCTGAACTTTCAGCCCTTTTCCGCTGACCTTTTTTTCCCATTGGAACATGCTGATTCATTGGGTTTTGACACTTTTTTTGGACTCAACATTTGGTTTTGAAATGGTCCAGATGTATCATTTCAACATCTTCTCAGTGCGAAACCCCAGCTTTCCGGTTCCAAACAACATCAACACATTTTTAAACAGGTTGAAATGAAACAACATTTGGAAATGATTGAAACCAAATATTTTGATTGACACAAACCCCCCTTTTATATATGTATGTATTTATTTATGGGGATTTTCCGTTTGCAAAAATTTTTGTCCCAGTTTTGGGCTGGGAAAATCTTTTTAAATCTCAATTTTTCTTGGGATGGGAAAAACCGTACGTACTTGGGTGGCTAGCCTGAGCCGCTGCCTCTGTCGCCGCGGCCGCACGGCTATTTTTCGGTGCTGTCTCCAGCGGGTTACCGCATGTACATCCACCGGAGCTGGGAATCACACTTTTTCCCATCCCTGCCTCCATACTGGCAGGAGATGCTGACCGGATGTGACTGTGAGGCACCTTCTCCAAGAGGAGCGCACTCCTGAAACCCACAGGGGAAATCCCAACGTATTCAGCTGGAATTCTCCATGGGGGCCTCTGCCCAGCCCTCCAGCACACTAGGGGGAACCAGGGGCAGGGTCTTCCCCGACCCCTGGAAGGGAAAGAGAGAGAGGCAGGGTGAGGCATGGCCCCTGAGCTAGGGGAGAGTGACAAGAGATTGAACAAGAGTAGGACCTCCCCCTCTGCTCTCAGGAGAGGGGACAGGGGCTATCCTCCACCCACCCGCAGCTCCGCCTTTCTTTAGCTCTGAGTGCGAGTGGATGAGCGGCCTGTGCTCACAGAGTTACTGCACAGATACTGGGACGGCTCCTGCAGGCATGGCAGGGTTTACATCACTCTGGGGTCTAGTTGCACTGGGACACCCACGTACAGTCACCAGCTGGTTCCTCCCTCCTGCCAGTCCAGGCCTGCTGCTTTCTGGCATTTGCTGCACCATACAGAATGCTTGCGACACCCGTATTGAATGGCACTTGAGTGACTCAGGTAGTGGCTGAACCAGGCTTGCCAAATGCATGTGCATCACAGTTCTTTCTGTATTTCCTCCCCCCGCTTCCTTCCTTTTTAAGGCATTTGATGCCACAGATGAAGAAGAACCAGCCTGCCATGATGGAGACTATCCAGACTGGGAAGCCATCGGACTGGGAAGTGGAGGCTAGAAAACACGAAAGGCCAGAGAATATCCTCGCTTCGTCTCAGTTCCCTGAGCAGGAGCTAAAGGCCATGTCCATCCCCTTGCAAGCGATCCCAGAGATGGAATATGAAACTCCCCCAGCCGATCCAATGGGAAATGCCGAGAGATCTGTCAGGACCTCAATGGAGCTGCTGCAGGATGCTAGAAGCTTTGCTCCAAACTATGAAGAGTTGGACTATGGGGGGGAAGTTTTCACCCTGCCAGGTCCCTACGAGGACGAGACCTTTCAAAACCTGGCTCTTTTTGAGAACTGCTCCCCGGCCTCCTCTGAATCCAGCCTAGATATTTGCTTTTTAAGGCCTGTTAGCTTTACGGTGGAACCAGACAGGACAGATCACTCATCACAGCCGCTGCCTAAAAGCAGCAGTGCTTACAAACAGGAGGTGTTTCACAGCAAAGGCAAGCAGCTGAGCAGGTCCCTGAAGGAGTTCCCCAGGAGCACTGAGGGCATGAGCACTAGACTCTACAGCACCAGAAGCAGCAGCAGTAGCCAGTTGCAGCACAAGCAGGAGAGAAGCATGCAACCTCACCTGATCTCTGCATCATCTAGAAGCTCCCAAAGGAGCTACTTCCCCCCACCGAGAGGGCTGGGGGACAAACAGAGCTTTTTGGAAGTAAGGAGGCGAAAATAAAAAAGCAAAATTTTGCAGCAGGGTCAGAGAAACTTTTAAGGGAGAATTTTCCAAAATAGCTTCCAAATTTGCACATGCATAGCCTTCTCCTGCACAGATACATCAGGTGGTGAGAAGCAGAAGGGCACAATTTGCACCCAAATACCAGGCTGCAAGGGGGCAAATGCAGGTTTGGTGAATGCAATTTTGTGGGTGCAGGTTCAGAGACCACTTTTGAAAATTTGGCCCTTCTTGTGTGTCTAACTTGTTTCTCCCACCTGTCACTGAGACCCCACGATCCAGGCTTTTCTCAGTGCTGGGCAGCCCCCTGCAGCAAGCACCTTGCTGGAGGAAACAGGTTAACAATGGAGCACAGCCCTTTGAAATGAGGGCTCAGACCCCTGTTGGCCTGCTGGTGGTGGGCAAAAGAGGCAGAGCCAAGAGCGCCTGCATTAATTAAGACAAATGCCATTAGGGCCCGATCCGCAGCTGCTATAAATCCATGTGGCCCCACTGAAGCCAGTGGGCCCAGATCCTCAGCAGGTGTAAACCTTTTCAGCACCACTGAAGTCAGCCCAATTGCAGCAGCTGAGGATCTGGCCCACAGGCTCTAGCCCAACTGGCATCTGATTTCCGTCTCCAGAAGCAGTGCTAACCTGTGTCTGAACACGGACAGGGCTCCGCTGTGGTAATCCCGGCTTTGTACAAGCTTATACAAAAGTGACGGCTTAGAACAGGACACAGCACTAACCCTCACTGGCACAGGGTGAGGTAAATTCAGACCTGGGGGGGCACTTGTACCGCCCCCCCCCTCGGAGGACATATTTGGTTGCACTGTCCCCTCTGAGAGGATCCTCCAGGGATGGGCACTGTTGGCCTGTGTGCAGAGCTGGGGAATGCCCGGAAGGGGATGGGGAGGAGCGAACAAGGAGAGCCCTGGAAACACTGAAGAGATCACACAGAAGCAAAGACAATGAAGATTAGAAAATGGTGGGGAGGAGGAGGGAGAAGCGACTGAGGTAGGGCCGAATGCCTGGGGAACAGCCTGCACAGAGATGTTAATAATTACCCCTAGCTCTTATCTAGCACTTCTCATCAGTAGACCTAAAAGTGCTTCACCCAAGGAGGGTGGGATCCTTGTCCCCATTTTACAGACAGGGAAACTGAGGCACAGGGGGGTGACTTGACTTGCCCAAGGTCACCCAGCAGGCCAGTGGCAGAGCTGGAAATAGACCCCAGGTGGCCAGTCCAGTGCTTCATCCACTAGACCACACTGCTTAGTTAAGCAGGCATCAAAAGTCATGGAGGTCTCTGGGGTCACTGCCTGCCTAGCAATAAGGGGTGGGATCAGCAGAAATCAGCACTTAATGCTTGAGTATGGGAGGAACTTGACTAGGATAGCTATTGCAGAACAGCTCCCCGCTCTCATTCTGGAGTAGCTATAGCACTTTAAACTCACCCCCTTCCAGCACCACTTCCCCGTGCAGACCACCCTTTCGAGGAAGGGGCCCTGCAGCATCATTGCCTCAGCACCAACGGGAGGAGCTGGCGCAAAAGGGGACAAGTTCGGGGCAGTTGTGAACGGACTTCAGGGGCTCAGGGAGGAGTCCCTGACTGACACACTTATGTTACAGTCCCCGTGTCAGTGAGTGGTGACCTCACGCTGTGCCCTGCGGGTGCGCATACACTGAGTGACCAAGCCAGCGGCACCATCTGCCCTCCCCCAGAGGCACCCTCTGTCCAACACGGTGAGCCTGCCCGATGCAGGATCCACTGGTAGGGGGTACCACAGCCCTGCACCGCTTTGGCCCGTGGTTGGTGGAGGGATTCTGAATCCCTGCAGATGAAAAGGCGGAGTTGGTAACAGGGACATTGTTCAGCTTCCTGACGTGGCTTAAAACAGTCGCTTTGTATAAGGGTTATTTTTGCCCCTCAATTATTCTTCCTCGGTTCTCCTGGCTTTACAGACCCCACATTAACTGCTGTGCAGAGGCATCACTACTGCAGAAGTCTGAGCGCTGGAACAGTCTACCCACATAGACAAGTGCAGAGTGTAAATAAGGTTCAGATTTTTAACCGTGAGGGTAATTAACTACTGGAACAACTTACCAAGGGCTGTAGTAGTCTCCCTCACTGGCAATTTTTAAATCAGATTGGATGCTTTGCTAATAGATATGCTGTAGTTCAAACAGGACTTAATGTAGGGAAGTTCTATGGCCTATATTATACAGGAGTTAAAACTAGATGAGCACAATGGTCCTTTCTGTCCTTGGAATCTATGAATCTATGAAACCAGACTCCTCAACATGACCTGGCTGTCAGGTTCCTCCGTTTCCTCCACTGCAGAGAGAAGGGTGAGGTTGTAAATGCTGGTTAAACCATCTTTTCCATTTTAGGAGCTACATGCAGAAGACAACACCAGGTTCTGCCAGAAGGATGACAACGAGCAAACATCCTTCAGCGAGCACAACCCGCGGCAGGAACCCAAAGGGGGCTTCCGGAGCTCCTTCCGCAAGCTCTTCAAAAAGAAATGAGCAGCCCAGCAGGAGGTGGGCAGTGATCTAACTCCTCTAACTGCTACAGCTCTTCCCCTGAGCCCTGAGCTTGCAGACAGAAAACAATCCAGGGCTGCAACTTCCAGGTCCAGGGCCAACACAATAGAAAAAAGGGGGGAGTTTTCCGTTGCTGACTCACAAAAGCAGCTTGCTCTCCCTAAAACAGTGGAGGGGTGCAAGGTGGATCGAAATGGAGATTGTTAGAGGTGGGGCAGATTTATTTGGTGACAATAGGAACCCACCGAGCCTTCACCCAAAACCTAAACTCAACTTTCCATCAGGTCCCACTCTCAATCATTTTTCTCTGCCCTGCCACGTTCCTTTGAGGCCCAAAAGTGGAAGTGCATGCGAGGGAGGCTGCACTTGTGGGTTTTCAGCCTGACTGGAAGCGGGAAGACCTTGGCTGAACAGGATTTCCAGCTTGGTGTTGGAGGGCTGAGAGGTTCTGATCAGCGTGGAGCTTCGGCTGGGACCCTGGCTTTCTGAACTTCACCATCCCTGGCAGTTCTGCTGTAACTTTCATTCTGCATGACTCCCTCTGATCTTTTCAATGCTGCAGGAACAGTAGCTCTTCCTGCCATATTCTTAGGATATATTATTCGTATTTTGGCAGCCCTTAGTGATCACGGCCCCATTATGCAAGGCACTTGGTCACATATGTAATTTATAGGTCCCCTTTTATTTTCTTTTTGCTACCGAAAACTCAGCCTGGGGCCTGCGTCTCACTGTGTGTCTGTGCAGCACTAGGCACAATGGGGCCGTGATCTTGGTTGAGGCTTCCAGTGCTACTGTGGTTAATAATCGCGACTGTGTGAAAGCTCCGTACCTTCCCTGGCCTATGCAGTATCTTGTGAATTAACCTGGAATGCACCACCAGTTACAAGGGTTTCTTGAGGTGTGAGGACTCTTTTTTTCTTTTTTTTTTTTGCCATAACAAAGCTATGATTTGCCCCCCTGCTCATGCCATGGCAAACCTTTAGCCTCAGAAATGATAGCTACACAGAAAGTTACCGTATATCCTTTAGTTAAAATGAAAAAAAGGAACAGAAGGAAATCTGTGCCCTTCCTGGATGCAATACGTACTGAGCTTTGGCAGCAAGGGCAGTTGTTTACGTAGGGCTGTAACTCTGGAAGCAGTTTATTTATGATGTGTGTTACTCTAGTGCCTTGGATGCCACCTGGGATTGGACCTTGTTGTGCGTGGTACTGTACAGAGTAAGACAGAGCTCCCTGCCCCAACAAGCTTACAATCTAAATAGACAAGAGCAAGGAAAGGTGTAGAACACAAATAGAGCTCCCAAACCCCAGAACCATAAGGCTGCGTGGATCTCTTGCCATTTCCCTGGGTACTTACACTGGAGATGAGATTGACTAGTATATTGGAATCCTCCAATCAAAATTACAAACGGGGCCATGGACCTAAAAGGTGACCTGGCCCGTTCCACTGTCACCTGGGGATTGGGCCCCACTGTATGGCTGGTGTGTTTGAAATGTGATACGGTTGAAATCTGGCTACAGAAAAAAAAAAGATGACCCCTCGGAGACAAACCTGTTGAGTTCTTCTCAGCTTTCCCTCTATTAGTAGAATAATAGTTTGATTTATTTGTAGTTCCATAGCACCTAGGAACCCTCGTCATGGACCAGGATCCCATTGTGCTCGGGGCTGTACAAACACAGAACAAAAAGACACAGTGTGCCCCCAAGAGTTTACAATCTAAGTATGAGAGAAGAGTCAATAGATAGATACAGACAGTGGAGGACAAGGACAGTGCAACAGTCCTGATCAGCATGATCAGCAGTGGTCTCTGCACACCAGCTGCCTAACGGAATCAAGTTGTTTGTAGACCTTGAGGAGGACAATGAGGTAGCTTTGTGGCTGTCTATGGGGAGCTCCTCCCCAGTGCGAGGGGCAGCACAGGAGAAAGCACTGAAGGGCTTGTTTGAAAATGCAACAAGTGGGCAATGGAGACTGGCGTCATGGGCTGATTGGAGGTGGGAGTTGACATTTCAATAGCAAATGAGAGATGAGAGGTAGGTGGGGATAGGCCTTGAAAGTGAATACAAGTAGCTTGTGTGTGATGCATGAGAAAAGGGGGAGTCAATGAAGGGATGCAAAGAGAGGGGGGACATGGTCAAAGTGGCGGGCAAAGACACTGATCTTCGCAGCAGCATTCAGAGTGGGTATGAACGGGACAAGATGACATTAGTCAAGGCCAGAGGGAAGGATGTTGCATTAATGAAGATGTGAGATGATGAGAACTTGGATGAGTTCTAGCTGTGTGGATGGACAGGAAAGGCTGTATCTTAAGAGAAGTTGTGAAGCAGGAATCTGCAAGATTTAGAGAGCCTGGATGTGAAGATTTAGAGAGAGATCCGAGTTCAAGATGACACCCTATTGCAGGCCTTAGTAACAGGCAAGATGGTGGCGCTGTCCACAGTGATTGAGAAAGGAAGTAGGAAAGAGGGTATTCGGGGGGAAAATTAGGTAAGTTTTAGCCAAGTTTAGCTTCAGCTGGTGGCTGCACATCTGTGAGGAGATGTCAGAGAGACTGGACCAGATTTTAGTTTGGACAGAAGGAGGCAGTCTCAAGGAGAGAGGTAGATCTGAGAGTCATTGGCATAGAGATGACAGTTTTGTGTTTGGATGGGATTATCCAGCAAAAGCTGTAGAGGGAGAAGAGAGCCCTTTGGAACACAGGCTGGATTAACGAGATTGGAGGGCAGGGCTAATGTTTTTTGGAGGCCTCCCAGTACTAATGAGAGCAAAAAAGTACTATCAATAAGTCACGTATGATACTGCATACACACAAAAAGAAAATCAAAGACAATGAACAGGTTATATATTTCCTGGATAAACATAAAAACATAAAACATTGAGTCAAATGAAAATGTTGTGAGTTTAAAATGACATCTTGTGAGCTTTAAGAGCTGCAAATTCAGTTATTGTGTTCTCAGATGACTGTGTGCAAAGTAAATCCCATTCAATTGGCATGATAGCAAGAGCATTAAGCTTCATTTCTCCTGTAGTTGACCAAAGATGATGTTTTTGGATTAAGGCAAGCTTAGAGAACAATTGCTCTGCTTTACAGTTGGCAATGGCTACAGTCAAATACAGTCTCAACACAATGAAGATCTTCAGGAAGATGCTACTCAGATCATGCAAAAATTTGATTCCAGTAGCACTCTTATCCTGCATGTCACAGTATCTTATAAATGCTGAAAAATAAAACATTTCCACAAAAGGACCAGACTCTAGATCATTCGGGTAAGTACTGAGCAATGCCTGAATGCATGTTTGCATTTCTTCTTCACTTCATACTTGTTCAAGAAAAATAAGGAAGCCAAATTTTGCAGATAGTTCAGCATAACATTCACTTCTTTTTAGTTCCGAACTTAGTTTATTGAGGATAACATAAAAACATTCAACCTCTCATTTCCTTCGGTCTTGTAATGTCACTTTTACATCAGGAAATTTTTGTTTTACCGTACATTTGTATTCTGTAGGACTTATCACGTCCCAGTTTTTTGCTTGTGTCTCAAAAATTGTCAAAATTGAGACTGTAACCTTGTGACAGACTTTTGCAAGGAAGTCAGCAAATGAACACCAACAAGATCCAGACCTGGCTTTTGAAACAGACTAGTGTTGTCAAACCTTGCTAGTATCACAGTCTATAAGATACTCATAACTGCAGTTAGCACATTTCCTTGTACAACTATTGTGCCTCTCCCAGTTTTACCGTTTTCCTTGACATTGTGTATTGTTTCTTTCAAACAATGTTGGATGCCTTCGTAGTCTAGTACAATTGTTTTACAAGATTCAGTATGACAGGACCATCTTGTCTTCGAAATGGTTTTTAGGGCAAAGAGTTCTTTGCTCACACATGACAACATTGTTGCACAGAAGCTGCCATTGCCTGGGTGATGCCGCATTAAAAAAAAGTTTCTGAACAAAACTTAAAAAGTTTATGACTTCCAAGCAAGAATCAATGCTGCAAGTTCCAACCATGTTCAGAAAATAAGCTGTGCATGGCACATACACAGCTGGTGGGCTTAGTTTTTGATCTGAGCTTGAAGACCATCATACTTTCCAGACATTGTAAGAACGGCCATACTGGGTCTGACCAAGGATCCATCTAGCTCGGTATCCTCCTGTCTTCTGACAGTGGCCTATGCCAGATGTTACTTGTGTTATCGGATGACTGACAATAGCAATACTGTTTGTGTCCAGTAAAAACCATCACTGTCTGGAGGAGCGACTTGACCGTGTGGCTTTCAATTGGTAGAAACCCAATGAAATGCTCAAATGAGCACCACGTGAGCAGTACTGTAAAATGACAGATAACTGATTAACAGGAGTGATGTCAGGACTTCAGTGTACTGCCAAAGAGAAGTATTTCACCTGTTTGACTTCTGGGACAGTGAATTCCAAAACCTTATGTTTCATTAGCTCAATGAACTCATCACAGATTGGTTTTGACGGCTCGGATGGGTGACCTTTCCCTTTGTTTCCATAGCGTTTCATGGGCTCACTTAGAAATGGGTCAATTTTGGTGATGCTTGAAGAATACCTAGATCATTTCTGTTCTGAGGAGAGTTGGTAACTTCCTCCCTTGCTCTAAATACGAATCATGTTCAGCGAGAAGCTTAACAACTATCACAACACACCCTAAAACTTCTTTCCAGTAAGCAGTTTGCATTAGAAGCAACTGTACCATCTCTCTGTCAATCTGATGCTTGCCTTGTGAACATGCTAGCCATTGTGATGTTCCACACGGTTTTTGTGGATTTACAATACCTCAACCAATGCCTCTGATAACACTCATTTTACACTGCACTGGTGCACTATACTTCATATGTTGTGAGGTGGTCCTGCTGCTCACAATCCCCACCCATCTGACAGAGTTCCTTCTGATCCCATCGCTCCATGAATCTTGCTCTTGCAAGTAACAGGAAGGATTGCTGAATGTAAAATTTGTGATTATCATGGGAATCAGCATGTTGAAAAGAAAAAGTAGTTTCTCAGCCACCTGGGAAAAAGAATTTAAATTCATTGAAAGAAGTAGGAAAGGAGAGAACGCTGCATCTTGCCACTAGTGTAAGTGTGACATTATTGTTTCAGTTTGTGGGAAAGGTCCTGTAATACAAAATGTTGAAACTACTAAACAGAAATCAAACACAAAAGCTCCAAACATTCCAAACTTTTAAAAAAAGTTTATGGCCCACCCTTGACAACAGAGTTCCTTCAGCAGAACGCACCAAACATTTCATGTAGTCAAGCTCCACCACTCTTATCTAAGTGTGGATTGCACAGCAAAGTGAATAGAACTATTTTCAGTGAGTCCAAAATTGCTAAAAGAACTACATTTGTTATCTGATGGCAACTGACGCCTCCAACAAAGGTTCCATGAAATGCTCCCCGCTTGTTTTAAGGTATTTCCATTGTATTACTGGTATTAATTATTGTTTCTTAGATTTTTACAAAGACTGTCATGAAACTTCCTGAGCATTCGCTACTAATGCAGGCAATAGGATTGACAACTTTGAACTAAAATGATCGAACATGTCAGCACACAAGGAGACAATGTGTGTTAATTATTCTAAATTTAAGTGTTTTCCAAAACTGAAAGAGTAACAGTGACCTTCTTGCTACCACGATGTCAACACACGATTTGCAACGACCAAACGAAACATTGCTGTAGAAAACCTAGTTTAAATGTTTACAGCCATTTTAGCATTCGCTCACCAAGTGTTCAATAACTGGCAGAGTTTTGCAAATTTGCTGGGGTAGAACACTCTATAAATCTATGTTACGTTATGTAGTCACACCTGGGCTGTCCTTGTACCTGCTATTGACTGACTGGCAATGTGTTAGAATGGGCTTGCAAGTTACTTTCAATCTTTGGGGGAAGACGAATGCCCTAAAGTAATCTGGGATAGTTTTGGAGACTAAGGAAACAAGAATGAAATTGCTGAATTGTACTGTTTCTTCTTGAGTCAGGCTCTAAAATAATTCGGACAGTATTGAAGCTCTGGAGTCAAACTCGTTCACACTAACTTCATGGTTTGAACTGGTGTCCACAAGAAACTAGAATGCAGTATAAATGACAAATTGTATGGTTACTTTCTGAACTCCAAACTGGAGAATCTCAATGAAAGTGAATGAAGGAATTGTGTGAAACAGATTTTCTGCTTTTTTAATCACTGAGCTCAAAAGTATTTACAAACCAGATCTGACCTCACTGAAAATAATGTGCACAAGAAACTGTCTGTCTCATCATTGGCAAAAGTTTTCTTTTGAAGAAGTTACAGATGCTGTTGAAGTCTGCAAAACTGATCGTTATGGACATGGATGAGTTATATGAAAAATTGTGTACAATCAAAGAAGTCATGTCATTTTCTAAATTTCAAGACTGTACAATTGCTAATGAGAAATACCTCAAGATTTTCAAGATGACAAAGCCAAATAGATGTGTAAACTTCAAGAATTTGAATAAAATCAGTTCTTACCTACTTTCCCTTTCATGTAGCAATGCATACACTGAAAGGGTAGTTTTGTTAATGAATTGCACCAGCAAGATGAGAGTAATTGACTGGACGTGGACACAGTGAAAACCAAACGACAGAGTTACTGCAGTTTTGAAAATGCTGAGTTCAAAACCAAGTTTCCAGTATTCCTCAACAATAAGACGCTATTAGAGGCCGCCATGCCGGGGGGAAAAAAATACAAAAAGTAGACAATAATTGAAGGTTCATGCAATGCTTTCTATGAAATATTTTTTAATTGAGGTTTTGTCCTCATTTTTAGCTGTAGTAAGAAGGACTTGGCCTCTTTTTTCAGTTCCCTGTGATGGCCACCCTGTGTGTAACACCCCAATGGCAATGTCACTGGGACCTGACACCCTTTTGTTTAGAGACTATCTGCCCAGCTGTGTAGGGAGTGGATGGATGGGGAGACACCTTTAGCTGGGTGAGTGGGGTAGGGGAGGGGGACGGACACCGCACAGCGGAGGAATATTGACCTAGGATTTTAAACTGCATCAGGGATGTAACACAGTGCCATTACCAAGAGATCTGCTGCTTGTGCCTTTAGGTCTCCTGCATGAATAGGCCTTTCCCCTCCATAGTACTAAAGCTGCTCTTACATCCCCTGAGAGCACCAAGGAGCAGGCACTGGCAGAAACCTGGGAAATGAGGGAGCCCCCAGTAATATCTCCTGGGTCAAGAGAGGGGGAGGTACTCTCAGAATGGCAAAGCTGGCAGATGGGAGCAGCTGAGAGCACCCTGGGAAACGTGGACACTTGTTTCCCTGTAAAATACTTACCGTTTTTAGCGAGCTTGGAAATTAATAGAACTGGTGGATGGTACGTTTCTGCTCCTAGATCACTTCTTGTCCCGTTTTGCAGTGTCCTTGGAAACGTCACAGATTCCACGTGGTATCGGCTCCATGTCTGCAAAATGTAACCAAACTGCGTGGGGGTGCTCAGACCCTTGGCTTGCTCACCCTGCGTCTCACAGGCTAAGGCCCAGCGTTTGCTTTGAGACAGCTGCACTCTAGCCTAGTTTCCTTTCTGTGACAAATAAACTTTGCTTTTAAATAACCCTAATGACTGGAAAGCACTGCTGGTTCTTTGCACTGACCGCTGGCTATGGGGCACATGGGGCAGGCTGCCCCAGCCAGAAGCAAACTGACATTAAGGAAGTCAGGAGCAAAAGGGAAGAATAAGCTTGCACCCCTAGTCAGAGGGGATGGAGTTGCTGTCTCTCCCTTCTTGGAAAGGAGCTGCCCTAATGCAGTCTGGGCACAGGAGAGCCCAGCACCCACAGGGGCGGAGCCATGGTTGCATACAATTCATCCCCTCCAGCAAAGCGTCTCTCAAACATTCACCCTAAGGGGTTTCCCTTTCACAGTTCCCACAGCACTGGTGATCAACACCACCTGTTCACCTTCAGGGGCCACCAGAAACCTGTAGCTACATGGTGGGGGGGCGGGGGTCATTTAATTTGGGCATCAGCTCACCTCCCTGCACTTAAAGGGTGATAGCTGGCTAGCTTTGAGAGCTCCAACACTATCTGGCCTTGATGAAGCCAGCAGATAGCGCCTCTTTGGGCAGGTGGCTTTGGTGAGGGTGGCTTGGCCTCCTTCACAGGATAGGAAGAGAGGCTTTGCCAGACTGGATCAGCTCAGAAGGTCGCTCCAGCCCAGTAGCCACCACCAGCTGCCTCAGTAGAAGCAGCCCTGCAGGAGCACAGGGACAGTGGAGGAGCTATCTGGCCTGCTCTTCAGCTGGGACTGGGGCACCTGAAGCCATCCTACCACATTTGTCTTCAGCAAGCTGGTAGCTCCCCATGGCATTCTAGATCTGAGCAGCCCAGAGAGCCAGGAAGACATCAACCAACCCGGGGGCATCCCGGAAAGGGTCATTTAACTGGGGTCTGGTTAAATGGTTTTTTTTTTTTTTTTTTTACTGTATTGTAAGATGGGCATATTTCATACTTCCCTGCTCTTGGGCAGTGGCTCTGATTAGGTTCTCAGGAATTGGAGAGCAAAATATTTTTGCACTTTGGGCGATGCAAATACATAACGCAAAAGCATTTTCATCACCACGTTCATCCGCTTCACAATATACTGGGGCTCCCCATTTTTATATGCAAAAGTCCCAAGGGAGTTGTGCACGTAAGAAAAGCCTGCACATGGTGACAAATGTGGTGTGTGTTTGGGGGGGGGGAGGGGGGGGAAGAGCAGGGGGGAAGGAATGTCGGGTCATGGATTTCATGGGTAGACCAGTAATCTGGGATTAATGCACAGGAGGAAGCGTAGAGTGGGGACAAGAGGAGTCACTGTTAAGAGACAGACCCCCGTGGCGCCCGGTCCTGCACTCAGAACACTAGAGGCACAGGGGACTTCGGCTCAGATCCAGTGGCACTGTAAATTGCAACAAACCGATTACAGTGGCTGTACACTGGTTATAAAGGGGGGGAGGCGGGAGTCATTAAGTAGCATAGTCCCAGCTGGTATGGGAAAGGAGTGTAATTTACAAGATGAAGCAGTAGCAGGAAAAGGAATTAGCATAAGGCAGCACACCCACTTCCTAATCGAACACCGCCCGTTCTGGTCCTGTCCTTTCAGTGCATAGGCTGCATGCATTTAACACAGCCATTGATTGCCAAGGGTATGCAAGTGACATGACTTTGCCATTTACACCCATTTTGAGGTGTAACTGTCGGCACCATTTACATCACCATCTCATTTGGCCCAAAGACTTCCATGGGAGTCACCGCTGCTTACTCCAGGCTGCAATCTTCTGCTTGGGGCTTGGAACCAGCACACACTAATGCGTCTCGTTTTGTGACGGACACATCAGCGGAACCTCCGCGCTGTGCTTTGTAACGCAAACACTGTCCATTCAGATCAACAGGCCCAGCGGTGGCTGTGCAGGGAGCACCAAGCCACTAGGATCCATGCATTCGTCACCCCCCAGGGCAGAATGCCGCAACTCATGCTAGCTGAGGTTAAACGTACCCACTACATGGAAGCTACCACTAAATTATTACAAAGCCGGCCACTTAAAGAGCAATAAGGCCAGCATGAAGGTGTATCACATCAGCGCACTCCAGCTTCCAGTGGCTGCCAGATTGTTTCTGGACTGACTTCAAAACCTGTGTCCTAATCTACAGGGCCAATAACAGGCGAGGACCTGGCTGTCCCACAGACCCTGATCCATCCATGGACTGACCAGGGCCACTTTGCTTCTCAGGGATACTGCACCCTTACAAGCACCAGGTTCGGACAACCCAGGTGCAGACTCAAAGTTCTCAGCAGCAGATCCCAAAGCTGATCCCAGAGGAGACCAGACTGATCCCAAACTCAGCTCCTTGCCCCTCAATGGCATCTCCTCCCATGGAGGCCTGGGAGAAGAGACAACTGTCTGGGAACGTGGTGGGGAGGTCATGTGGCAGCTCATGGCACCCTAGTGTTTTAGAGCAACTAAAAAGCCAGGAATTAGCACAGGGATGCTACATCAACGCGTTAATAGATGGGTGGGTTCCACATCCCCAAAACCTGAACTGCAAACTCCTTCTCAAATCCCCAACACACCCAGGGGCCTGTGACCCTCATTACTAAGGGATAGCCAAGCACTCAGCTGACTGACATGCCCCAAGTGATTGAAACATATAGCCATCCCAATCTTGAATATCTGAGTGGATTTGCTATAGGATACAAAGCCACTTACCACCTAAAATCCAAATCAAGTCAGTCCGATTAAAACCATATGACAGCTGTTCTGCGTCCTGTACGTTTGAAGGGGTCAGGCCAGCTCCTCAGCAGACAGGAGTTCACATCCCAACTGGCACCCATGCCGGCGGTTTCACTGGAGACACAAAAGACTGAATGAACATGGAGTAGTTCGAGCTTCAGGTCAGATTTCACCCAGTGCACTGCCACTGACTATACTGTATGTTTGGTGGACAGTGGATTTTTAATTATTAGTTGAAAGAAGCTTAAAGAGATTCTGCTTTACTTTCTCTCTCTTCTTTCAGACTTCAGTGACTGTTCTGTACACGTTTTAGAAATCTTTTTTTAAATGTGTCTCACATACACGGATCAGAGGAAGTTAGTGTCCCACCACTAACTGGAAGTGACTAGAATCTTCTCCCATGGGCAAGTGATTACAGAATTGCCCATTATGGGTGAGACTTTTTTTTTTTTTGTTTGCTTGGTTTTGAATATTGTTGAGTTTTGGCCTTTCCCCCCATCCCCCTGAATGTTTTTAATGAATTGTTGTTATTCAGCACGTTCTAATTTGGGGGGCAGGGCGGTGTACACTTCCTTCCAAGCACATAGTTCTGGCTGTTAGACAAACAATATTAAGACAGAATTGACCAGTGATCTACTCTGATCTAGTTCAGCATCGAGACAGATTTAGGCCCTCTCTCTATAAAATTATATAGGAATCCATGCATTAAATTTCAGCATAGAGTGAATTTTTATACCTGAGTTATCAGTCCTTTAAAATAGGAAGTTAAAATGGAAAGCTACAGAACGAGAGAAACCAAATATAATACCAGTCCTGCAATTGCTGCAGTCGTAAAACATTATAAATGAGTTCACTGTTTCTGCCATTAAGTGTATTTTGCATGATTCTCCACTCCTCTGCAAAGCATCCATCAGAGGGCTATCATGTGCCCAGTTCACAAATTACTGAAATGATTACATATAACTCTACAGAAGACTGACAAATGTCCTTAATGTGATGCACAGCATTAATCTTTCACAAACACTGTGTCAGACTAGTGAGATGTTCATCCTATCTTACATATGCAAAAGTGTACACTTATGGGGTATGTAAGGCATTTTTATTTTTACAACATATCTTTTTAATGCCGAAAAATAACAGCCACTATTAATTTTCACTTTAAATGCAATCTGAATATCATTGCAGACAAAGCATACAAAGATCACCTACAGACATGGTTAGGTACACAGGTCATAAGACGTGCCAGTTAAAGATTACCGCTTTATTCTTACATTTGGGTCGGACTGACATCGCTTTTTGACATTTAATCATTTTAGCAAATAACCATGCCATTAAACAAAGGCAAACGCACATATATACCACAACACACAAACTTATCAAAACTTAAAATTTGTACAATTTACTTTGACAAACAGAAACAGGCTTGTTCTCTAGTAAGTGAACCAAACAAATTTGTCCAAAAGAACCTCTCTGGCCACACAATTTACCTTGTTCTGAAAAAAAATTACAGATGTTCTTAATAAAAAGGCACATTTGGCAGCTACTAAAACTGGCATGCATCTGGCACAGGACTTCCTCCCCCCCCACTTCAACCTTTCAGTCATCTGGTGCATGACATCATGTTTGTTTGTTACGGAATCAAATGCAACCTTATCCTTTGTTCACTTGATTTTGCAGCAATTGGCTACTTAATGCACGATTTTTCATTAAAGGCAAAAGAGAAATTTGCTCACAGTTGACAGAAAAATGCACTTTAAGGTGTTGGTTTCTGTTTTGTTTTTTAAATGGAAAATAAGGCATGAAATTTACAAACCAAGTTACAAGGTGCTTTTGGCTTTGTAAGTGTATTGGGCCATATGTTTCTTTCCTTAACTAATAGCGCTAAGATGACTGCAGCCCACATATCAAACACCATTGAAATGACCGTTCAACGGGTGACATAGGGTGTGCAAAGAGAAAGATCTAAGAAGCTGCCATTTTTCTTTCTGCTTTAAAAATGCATTTTTCAGCAAGACCCTCCCTGTTTGCTGACACCAGTATGAATTTTGAGAGGGAAACCAAAGCGTGATTTTTACATACCACAGGCCAAGTACACTGATCCCAGCAACTCAGTATTAAGGAACATTGTTATGAAAACAGACATTGATGAATGAGGGGGAGTTTTCCTGGTGGAGTCTCAATGAACGACTACTACGAACATGGAAGGCTGCGTACGAGATGTGCTATGCTAGGATAAGACAACACCACGAGCAGAAAGAACTGGCATTTCTATTGCCAGGCATTAGCTCTGCTACAGGAACTGTGGCAGAGCCGGTTCATTTGAATAGCCGTAGTGGTACAAAAGAAACACTTCCCTGCATACAGGAAAATAGAACATCTTTCAAAAGAACACAAAGGGCCTGATCCACAGCCTGCTAAAGACAATGGAAAGACTCCCACTAATTTCAGTAAGTTTTGGATAGGGTCCCCACTGAGTGATACTGGAGTTTACTGGTAAGAAAAGCCTGATTTAAGATTCTGTCTGCATAAAAGCAACAAACGATACAACAGAAATTATGATAAACAAAAGCGCGAGAGTGTAAAGGCATAATCTGATTTGTGTTGGGGGCACAGACCTCTCTCGTTTCTTTTTTAAAAAACGATGGTTAAGCAAGAATTTAGAAACAATTGCAAGAGAGAACACACAAAGTGGTTTCTAGTTTATGGGAGCATTCTCAATGATTTCATGGTATTGATTCTGAAGCAAGGACAAAATTCTCTCCAGACAGACACTGCAAAATCATGCCTGGGTTGTTGAGTGCCATGACGACAGTAATTCCTTGCCTAACAACCACATGTTAAATAATTTTTCCTTGCACTTTATTTCAAGTTAAACTTATAATGAAGTTTTCGGCATCTGAAAAGCTAACATTTACAAACTACGCATGTAGAACTTTTCTTTTTAACACCCAGTTTTCACTTCTGGGGAAAAGAAGAAAAAGATTGAATTTCTCTTTATCCTACACTGCCGCACTACACTCTAAATCAGACAGACTTTAGGGAGAGATTTTAAACATTGCTCAAATATTGCACTTTCATGTCTCATTAATGGACTTAATTTCTCCTATGCCCCCGCCCCATGCAAGCACCCAATAGCTGAAAACCAATACTCCGCAACAGTACAGTTCTGACTTGTGAGCAGTGTCAGACTTTAAATCTGGGGTCGGCAGTAAGACAGAAATCCATTTAGCTAGTTGTTGGCTTAAGATGTTTCATTATTCCATGCTATTATTCAAGATCATTTTATCAACAATCTGGCAATATGAACAATAAAAATGATGCCATTTTCCCTGCCAGTATTCAGGGATATTTGCTCTAACCCCCATAATCAGTAACCAATGCAAACTTGTCCAAATGTGAAATTCTTCCATTTTATAAAAAAAAAAGTTATTTCTTGAAAATACAAATAAAATTGACAAGTTCTGAGAGAGGCCAGTGGCTCAGCAGTTGTGTTCAACGGTCTCCTCCTAGACACAGGGATCTGATTTCTGGTACTGGGTTTTCACACTTTGTGGTTCAGGCAGCACATTGGAGGTGTGCCGTATGCTGGTAAATAGCGGATGATTGAGCAGGTGTTGCTGAGCTCCGAAGGAATTTAATCTAGGTTTTTATATGATCCTCATCACCAGAGAGTCTAATCAACTTCTACAGATTTTTATCCTCAACCCCACTGTAAAGTAGGGAGGTATTAGCAGTATTTTGCAAATGGGGAACTGAGGCACAGAGAATATTAAATGACTTGCCTTAGTGCACACAGAAAGGCTGGGGCTGGGCCAGGAACCGAACACAGGTCCGCGCCACACCACCGTAGTGCCCTATCCACTAGGCCATTCTACCTATCTAGCCTGCCTTGGTGATGACAGGGACCATGGTTTTGGGTGTAGAGGACAAGCGATGTGGGTTCTGAACATCTGACTAACATTGGAGAGCTCCCTGGCTTTCTCCTGGAAAGTCAGCAACTTCTAAGACATTGCACCAAGGGTATTCATTACTCTTGGTTAGATCTGAAGAACTGGGAACTTCACTTACATTTCTTGTAGGATAGGATTATATAAAGTACATACGTAAGAATGTCCTCCTCTGAAGCCAAGTTTATAAATCTTAGTTATAAAGGAAAAAGGTACATTTTTTGGTGGGGGAGGGGGCAGGAAAACATGTTTCAAAATAGAAATGTTAAAGATATACACAAAGATACAACTGACAAATTCTCAACGTTTGGCTATGACAAAATATGCGGCTTAATGCTGATGAAATCAAAACACTTTCTGAAATGTAAAGACCAAACTGTAGCATCATGGTGCATATTCCACTACTCTAATGGCATTGTAGAAAGTTACTAAAATAATAGATTTCCATCATGATTCACTCTACGAAAACTGTCTCTAAGGAGATGGTGTTCTGGGTTGCTGAAATGTATTTTGATTTTATCCGACAGGAAACATGATATAATTTTACTACGACCCATGAGTCTTAATAAAGATGAGATACTGCACACTTCACAAACATTATGGTAGAGGAGATTAATAAAGTTCCTTTTCTTCAATAACTGGCATGCATTACTGTCACAGTACTGGTTAGAATCAGAAGAGTAGTACACAGGTTTATGGATAATCCATGTCATGATATTTATGCAGATAAATGTTCTGTCATGTACATTTCTGACATAGTAAAGAGCTACTGTAAAGGTTAATAGTTTTTAAGACAGTTTGAAATTCTATAACAAACTACATACATGTCTTGGAAATTTAAAAACATGTACAGTAATTCACTTTGAGAATAACCCAGCTTTGTCATTCTAACTACACTTTGTTTCACATGCCAAAACCTGATTTCTCTTTAGACTGTTCTTTATTACTAAAATACATATACTGAATTATGAAAAAATGTGTACCACAATATGTGCTTTTATCCCCTTATCAGTGTTTTTAACTGAAAAACTGAATTGTACATTTGTCCATGTAATAATTTAACGTATGTCAGCCAAACAAATGTGTATCTTTATTTCAATTAAATTAAAAACAATATGCAAGCATATTTATGCAACATTCACTATATACACATGATTTATGCAAACGCAAGGCAATTCTACGTATGCTGATTAATCTATGGTTAGTAAAACATGACAATAACTATGGAAGATGGCCAGTGAGTGCCCCTTTTCACAAGTGACTGTTTTCATGGCATGATTAAAGAAGAATAGTTACAAGCCATGAAATGGATTATCAGTAAACCTTAACAAGAATGTGATATAACCTAGCATAGATTAACAGTCTTTCTAAACGTAGTAGAATATTTCAGACAATAGTGCTGTTTTTTTAAATTTTGTTGTCATTTTAATGACATAAGACTTTAATCTGCTCTGTTTAAAGAAAGCATTAATTACCCATTATGCTTCCTGGCAATAGTTTCTTTTTCAACTGGCACCATAATATTTAATAAAATAATAATAAAGTACCTCTTTGGTGAAGCCTAGGTACCCATACTATTCACTGTAACAATTTGTAAACAGGACCGCAATACAGTGCTATGCCTTAGTTCTAACATGGTTAGGTACCACAGATCTTCCTCACAGTCCTTTTCATGATTTTAGGAGAGTATTTTAAAGCAGGGAGTAAAGTAAAAAGGAAATTAAGAAGGATATAAAGTTCCCTGTTTTGAGATTTTTAAAAAAGTGCATAATGTTTTCATTCTAATAACTGTGTTACTGTATAGAACTGATGGATACAAGACTATATTTTCCATTCCCGTACTGGACATTAGAGATCATTACACAAAACACGGTCTCCGCTTATTGGCCAGAAAAGTCCCTTGAGTCAGTTTTCTGGTACAATCAGTTGTCCAATTTCTTTAGAACAGCATCCTGCATACTACAATAGGAACAGCGAGTTTATCAGTTGATCACGTCTGCTTCTGCAATTCAGTTTCTGTACACTGCATTCCCAACCTAGCGTAGTTTTTAATGCGTGGAGTATGCATCCAAACTCCTTGGCGCCAGCAGGTTCAGTGCATCCATTGCCAGCAACAGACGTAGTGCCAAGAAAATGCAACTCCCAGCACAAAGTACAATTCAGGAGGAGTGGGCGTTCTCCAACAAGGGTGGTCCGTCTCGGTGCATCGATGGATGGGTGTGCTCCCGTTTGTAAGTTTTTGGAGGAAGCTTTGGGATATGTTGAGAAGTGCTTTGTCGTGGAGGGACAGGTGGCCCCTCAACAGAATGGAGGTCCACGTCCTGCGGTATCAAAGGAGGGGAGGGCAGATGCCTCCGTGCTACATGTGGAGAAGGCGTTTGAGGGGGTGGGGGAGTAAACGGGGAGGGACTGTTTGGGAAAAAGGTATTGCCAAGTTCACTTTTTCTACCTAAGGGCGGTGGCTGGAGGTGTAGTGGTGAACTAGAGAAAACATCAGGAGTTCGCACAGGTTCTCGTGGTGGTAATACAGGAGGGCTTTCAGGAGGATCAGATATGGAGGTCCGGTCTGGCACGGAGTATCTTGGCGAATAGACTTTTGATGTTGGTTGTCGAGGAGGAATTGCTGGTGGACTGTCCAGATGCGCAGAAGTAATCTGAAGTATACAAACATTTAATTCAAGGGTTATCATCTGTATTATGATAGCCCCAATGCCTCAATCAGGATCAGGGCCCTGGTTGTGCTACATGTTATATGAATATGTTCAAAGACTCAATCCCTGCCTGAACACACTTAATGTCCAATTAAAGACAAGACACAGCCAACAAGTGTTAAACAATCGGAGGGGCAGGGGAGAGAGGACCCAGGCTGAGAGAGAATGACGATACAGGGCAGTGGGGGACAGGGGAGGAAGTACTGGAGGCCGCAGGAGGCATAGTGGTCTTGTGCTGCAGAGTTTCTAAGCTGATACCAGCTCAGCTGGGGCACCTCTTGTAGCAAGAGACCCAGGAATGAGTAAAATCCAAAGGGATTTACCCTCTGGAGAATGAGAGGGAAGAGAGAGGCAGATACTGTTTAATAGGAAAGGGAATGAATGATGTTCTGTCCTGAAGAAAGAATAAAGGGTGGCATCTTCAAAATTACCTACGTGACTCAGAAGCATGAGTTCCACCGACAGCCAACGGAACTATAGCATACCGTACGCCATTGCCAGCTAAGGGCATTATAGAATACTGTATGACAAAATCAGAAAGGCTAAGGCACAAAATAAGTTACATCTTACAAGGGACATAAAAGGCAATGAGAAGAGGTTCTTTAAATACATCAGGAGCAAAAGAAAGGAAAGCATAAGTCCTCTATTTAGCGGGAGAGGAGAACTAATAACCAATGGTATCAAGAAAGTTGAAGCGTTTTATGCTTATTTTACTTCAGGCGTCACTAAAAGGGTTAATGATGACCAGATACTCAACACAATTAATACTGACAACAAGAGGGAAGGAATGCAAGTCAAAAGAGGGAAAGAACGGGTTAGGTAACCTCCTAGGGAATCTGTTCCCTGGCAGTTAGGAAGTTTTTCCTAATGTCCAACCTTAAACCTCCTTTGCTGCAATTTAAGCCCATTGCTGCTTGTCCTATCCCCAGAGGTTAAGGAGAACCATTTATCACCCTCCTCGTTGTCACAATCTTTTATGTACTTGAAGACTTATCTCCCTCCCCTTTCTCCTCTCCAGACAAAACAAGCCCAATTTTTTCAGTCTTTCTTCATAGGTCAGGTTTTCTAGACCTTTGAT
This sequence comes from Eretmochelys imbricata, assembly GCF_965152235.1. NCBI lineage: Eukaryota > Metazoa > Chordata > Testudines > Cheloniidae > Eretmochelys > Eretmochelys imbricata. The sequence continues at coordinate 207,992,110 of NC_135574.1, read as the reverse complement.
CATTTTTGTTGATCTTCTCTGGACTTTCTCCATTTTGTCCACCTCTTTCCTGAAGTGTGGTGCCCAGAACTGGACACAATACTCCAGCTGAGGCCTTATCAGTGCCGAATAAAGAGGAAGAATTACTTCTTATGTTTTGCTTACAATACTCCTGCGAACACATCCCACAATGAGGTTAGGATTTTTTGCAACAGTGTTACACAGTTGACCCATAGTTAGTTTGTGATCCACTATAACACCCAGATCCTTTTCTGCAGTACTCCTTCCTAGGCAGTTATTTCCCATTTTGTATTTGTCCAACTGATTATTCCTTCCTAAGTGGAGTACTTTGCATTCGTCCATACTGAATTTCATCCTGAATGCCCACACATTTCTCACCTTTGAAGGCGATGATTCTGCTGGCGCAGACTCTGGTCGTCTCCGTGGAGGAACAGGAGGAGGACCAGAAGTTTCATCAGAGATTTTGGTAAAGCTTATGGATGACACAGATGCAGATCCTGATGGATGTTTAAAAACAAAAACCTTCAACATGATGTACTTTATCTGCCCTTTATTTGTTCTGATTGCTTTTAATGACTACTTAATTAGCAACAATTTGCTTTTACTGAAATACGAATGCAAGGGAGATAATTCAGCACATCATCATCATGTCTTTGGCTTGCTCATAAAAGAACAGCTGTAAAGTATGGAGATACTTTAGTTTTACACAAGGAAGCTACCTAAGAAATATATAGTCTTCTAGTTCTGGCTCCAGAACAACTTGCATTGCTATGTTATGGTCCTCTCTCTGGCTCTCTGTCAACTTCTCCTTCCTCTAAACTCTCACTACCAAAAAATATAGGTGATGGCTGGTGGTGCTGGCATAACTCCAGCATTGTAAGGGTAGATGTGACCCTGCAACCTATGGGGCATCTCAGTGATGCAGAAACATCTTATTTTATGGGAGGCAGTGTGACTCAGTGGACAGGACAGCCCAGCAGACAGGGCACTGGAATGGAACTCGGGAGATCTGGGTTCTATTCCCAGCTCTGAAATTGGCCAGCTGAATAGCTTTTGCCGTGGACAAGTCACTTCACCTCCCTGTGCTCCTGTTATATTAATCTGAAAATGGGGCTGGTGATATTTCTCCCCTTTGTAAAGTATTCTATGGTTACTGATGAAAACTGCTCTAAAACTAGGTAATAATAATAATAAATAATATGTGCACTACAGAATGACTAGCCCTCTTTGCCTGGAATGAGCAGGGCGAGAGGGAACTGATGTATTTGTGTGTCTAGGAATAACTGATGGATTTGGTGGAGCATGGAATTGTGTGAAAATATTATTCAATTTCATGCAAACTTTATGTTTTTTAACTCTACATTTTTCTTGAGAACATTTAGGCAGGTCTGGCATCATAATACTTCTAAGCTCTTATCGAGTGCAGTGGTTCTCAACCTTTCTGGACTACTGTCCCTGTTTCAGGAGTCTGATTTGTCTTGCGTACCAAGTTTCACCTCCACTTAAAAACTACTTGCTTACAAAATCACATAAAAATACAAATACATCACAGCAAACTATTACTGAAAAACTGTTTACTTTTTCATTCTGTCTGTATGAAATTTTAGTTTGTACTGACTTCGCTAGTGCTTTTTACGTAGCCTGCTGTAAAACTAGGCAAATATCTAGATGAGTTGATGTATCCCCTGGAAGACTCCTGTGTACCCTCAGCGGTATGCATACTTCTGGTTGAGAACCACTGATCTAGTGCTTTTCATCAGCAGATCTCAAAGTGCTTTACCATGAAGGTCAGTATCATTATACCAATTTTGCATAGAGGGAAACTGAGGCACAGGGAGGAGAAGTGACTTGTCCAAGGTCACCCCAGCAAATCAGTGGCCAAGCTGGGACCAGAAGTTAGGTCTCCCAAGTCCCAGTCCAGTGCTCCATCCACTACACCACACTGCCTCCCTATGAATTAGGCAGCAGAGGTAAATTAATTTTTATCCTCATTGTCCAATAACAGATTACCAGTCAGCCTGCATCCCAATTGCAAAACCCTGATGCTGAATTCACCACAAACTTTCCATCTGGGCCGTAATTTTTTAAAGTGGAAGTTTAGATTCTGGAGCACAATTCTGCATCAAGGAGTGGTTTGGCAGCAAATTCCATTGCTGCAGAATCATGAAATACGTGGTGCCCTAGATGCGTCCCTTTCCACATTCTGCTCTTGCAGAATATGGAAGAGAACACGGAATGACTTATGAGCAAGATTCCTAACCTATCCAATCTCTCACTTAAAAATAAACTTAAAGATAACAACAGGTTTCAGAGTAGCCACCATGTTAGTCTGTATTCGCAAAAAGAAAAGGAGTACTTGTGGCACCTTAGAGACTAACCAATTCATTTGACCATAAGCTTTCGTGAGCTACAGCTCACTTCATCGGACGCATGCAGTGGAAAATACCTGCATGCATCCGATGAAATGAGCTGTAGCTCACGAAAGCTTATGCTCAAATAAATTTGTTAGTCTCTAAGGTGCCACAAGTACTCCTTTTCTTTTTTTAAAAGATAATAGTAATCTAAGTAAAAATGCATTGAGACTGTCTGCCATTATGCAAGGAGGCAAAAACATTTGCAGATATAGCAAATTTGAAGGACCAAAATGATCTATCAGTTTAGATCATAAAATAGGACAAACATTTGTGACAGTCCTAATTATTTAAATGCATTCCTAGCTTTAGCACCTACTTGAATGAAAAGGACTTGAAGGATCTGAATCAAAGACGCTGCAGACATCTGTAGTACTGGAAGTAGCAGAGGCAGGAGGTGGTGTTAATGGTGTTCGTGGAGAATTTGGGGCAGATGTTGTACTTTCTGACTCACTCTCAGGGATGCGACTGTAACTAATTTTTCTTGGCTCCTGTTGCAGCGGTGTAGGGTGTCTCATGGTACCAGGCCTTGGGTTCGACGGACGAACACCCGGAGATTTGAGGGAATAGTTGTATTTTTTGGGCTGCGGTGATACCAAATATCAATATTGTGCAGTTAAAAACCTTGCAGTGAATTGAAAGTATACATTTTAAAAATCAAATTACCTTCATCTCCATCACAAAATCAGTTCAATGCAGCTTCATCATTATTCATATAAATTCTAAAACAATTTCTGCTGCATTATGGGAAACATTTTTGAAGTTATTAAGAAAAAAATTAAATCTGAATACTAACAAATCTTGGTGGAGGCTTGGAATTTCGCGGCTCTATTTCTAATGACTTGTTGAACAGATAATCTGTGAATTCCTTCTCCATGCTATTTCCCATTGGATTCAAATTTTCAAAAAACCTCTGAAACACAGGAAGTTTAGGAAGATTACATCGTATAAGTTACTATCATGGGGCAAATTCTACATACTTTATTATACAAGTAGTCCCAATGGTTTCAAAAGTGCTATGTAAGTACTATTCAGCAAAGGTGAATTACATAAAATTGCATTAGGTGAATTACATGAACTTTTAAAAAAAAAAATCATTCAAAATATCAAATGTAAGTGACATTACTCATTTCACAATTTTCGTTACTCTGACAAACTAGGGACAAGATCTTGCAAACTGCCAACACACAGAAATCCACTGACTTGGGAGGACATGAGTAAAACCCATGCGTCTTTATAGACTATCAGGGTTGGAAGGGACCTCAGGAGGTCATCTAGTCCAACCCCCTGCTCAAAGCAGAACCAATCCCCAATTTTTGCCCCCAGATCCCTAACTGGCCCCCTCAAGGATTGAACTCACAACCCTGGGTTTAGCAGGCCAATGCTCAAACCACTGAGCTATCCCTCCCCCGTCACCTCACCTCTCCTTAGGACTTGACTTAAAACACCGTATTTCCTCATTTTAGTGATGTATGTAAGAAACGACTTACAACCAGGGTTGAAAGTGCCAATTTACATTAAAGACATTTTTCTTTTTAGGATTTGTAGTAACTTCAATGTAGAAAGGAGAAGTCATATTTGAATACAGCAGAAGAGAAAACTACCTAAATTCTGCTTCCGTCATGATAGCAACATGCAGGGTTCTCATTCATGGATCGTGGAAAATGACACAGCTCTGCTGACCTTTGCCAAGAAAAAATTTTCTGGCCAAGGTACTGGGAGTCAGTGGCTCATGACAGTCCGCAGATGAGGAGCCTCATGTACTGCTTGCTATTATTGGTGTCTTCTAGTGTGAAAAAAACCTATGATCTAAGGACATCCTGCACTGTGTTACACTAGTAACTTGAGATCCAGGAGCAAACAGCCTGCTCTACAGATTCCTTTGATTTTCTCTGTTAAAATTATTTCTGAAATAATCACCACAAAGAAGCTCTCAATATTTTGGCATACAAAAATGCAACTTACTCGGATATCAGGTTCTATTCGTAAGCAGTATGGCTGGTTTTGGTACTGCTGGATCTCCCCTGTTATTTCAGCTACTTTCCTTCTCTTGCTGAAGTTTATAAGTTCTTTTCCATGTCGCTTTAGAAATTCAGGGTTGCCTTCTTCTGTTTTCAAGATGTTAGTCAAATAAATTCCTAAAATAGTGAAGAGAAGAAAAACATTCAGATACTACAGTACAAAACTATGAGGAAATAAACAATATAGCTGGAATATGAAGCCCTTTTAAAGAATTAAACTTGTGTATTTTAATTACGCAGGCCTGATCTATACTAGAAAATTAGGTTGGAATAAGTACATCGCACAGGGGTGTGAAAAATCCAAACCCTTGAGCGGCATAGCTAAGATGACTAAGTCCCTATGTAGCCATCACTAGGTCAATGGACGAATTCATCCGTTAACCTAGCTACTACCTCTCGGGCAAGTGGATTACTTATGCTGATGGGAGAATCCCTCCTGTTGGTGTAGGTAGTATCTACAATGAAGTGCTACAGGGGCACACCTGTACCACCGTAGATTTAAGTGCAGTCTTAAAACAAAATTTTCCCTATCACAATCAATGACAGAGTTGTCTGCTTTACAAATAACGGCAATACCTTAACCCTTTCCTTGAAAACTGCCTGTTTGCATGAGACTCTCAAGATCAATCTATTTATTTACCTACCACTTATAAAGCACACACCACAGGGAAATCTAATTATGTTTGAAATTACATTGCCTCACAAAATTCAATGAGCTGACAGAAGTGGAGTGTGCTGTTTCCTTCCTTTCACTAGCATTGCCTTATTCGTTCTCAGTTCAGCTCCAGCCAGTTACTGATCTGAGCCAAGCCCTGGATAACGGAGATGAAGCTTTTTATGCCTGATGTGAAAGCGATGTGGAGCTAGCCACTGTTGCGTATTGCTGGCAGTTTAGTTCATGCTGTGTCAATCTCCTCTAATGGCTTCATGGAGATATTGAACAACAAGAGGATTAAAGAGAGAATGGAACTCTACAGATGAGGGCACTGGACCTGCGGGGTCCATCATGAGTCCTCGGATGCATGGCTTTTGTAAATGGAAAATTTACATTTACATGCTTCACCAACCTATTCAAATTCTTTGAGGGGGTCAAAAAACATGTGGACAAGGATGATCCAGCTGATACAGTGGACTCGGACTTTCAGAAAGCCTCTCACACAGTCCATCATTAAAGATCTCTTAAGCAGAGTACGCAGCCATGGGATAAGAGAGATGGTCCTCTCATGCATCAGTAGCTGGGTACAAGATGAGTAAGAAAGGGTAAGAATAAATAGTTAAGTGTTCATTGGGGAGAGAAGCAAATAGCAGGGTCCCCTCCAGGATCTGTAGTGAGACCAGTGCTGTTCAACATATTCATAACTGATATGAAAAAAGGGGTAAATCGTGAGGTGGCAAAGTTTGCAAACAATATAAAATTGCTCAAGATAGTTAAGTACAAATCAGACTGTGAAGAGTTACAAAAGAATCTCACAAAAGTGAGTGACTGGGCAACAAAATGGCAGATGAAATTCAATGTTGATGAATGCAAAGTAATGCACATTGGAAAATATAATCCCAACTACACATACAAAATGATGGGGTCTAAATTAGCTGTTACCTCTCAAGAAAGACCTTTGAGTCATCCTGGATAGTTCTATGAACACATCTGTTCAATGTGCAGTGGCAATCAAAAAAGCAAACAGAATGTTAGGAACCCTTAGGCAAGGGATACATAAGGAGACAAAAAAAATATGATAATGCTGCTATATAAATCCATGGTAGGCCCCTGCTTCCAGTTCTGGTTGCTCCATCTCAAAGATACATTAGAATTGGAAAAAGTACAGAGAAGGGCAACAACAGCGATCAGGGGTATGGAACAGCTTTCGTGTAAGGAGAGATCAAAAAAACTGGGACTGTTCATCTGAGAAAAGAGACAACTAAGGGAGGAATATGATTCAGGTCTGTGAAATCATGTATTGTGTGGAGAAAGTGAATAAGGAAATGTTATTGACCCCCTCACATAACACAAACTAGGGGTCAAACAATGAAATTGATATGCAGCAGGTATAAAACAAACAGAAGGAAGTACTTCTTCACACAATGCACAGTCAACCTGTGGAACTCACTGCCAGGGGATCTTGTGAAGGCCAAAAGTATAACTGGGTTCAAAAAGAATTAAGTTCCTGGAGGATAGGTCCATCAATATCTATTAGCCAAGATGGTCAGAAATTCTTTTCTCTGCATATTCAGTCATACTGCACATTTGTGTGGCTCTTTCACATACCAATAGGGGAGAGAAAATGTGTTACAGTCAGAGACAGCTGAAACTAAGTTTAACTTCTTTTAAAAAACTGATTAGACCTAAAGCTCAGTGTTCCTTTAAAATATAAAAGGAGTACTTGTGGCACCTTAGAGACTAACCAATTTATTTGAACATAAGCTTTCGTGAGCTACAGCTCACTTCATTGGATGCATCCGATGAAGTGAGCTGTAGCTCACAAAAGCTTATGCTCAAATAAATTGTTTAGTCTCTAAGGTGCCACAAGTCCTCCTTTTCTCTTTGCGAATACAGACTAACAGGGCTGTTACTCTGAAACCTTTAAAATATACTTCTCACTTCTGCTTGTATTTCTGTCGCGTCCTTGGCAAACATTAACTGACATTTCTTTTATACTGCTCATCCCGAATCAAACCTACTTACCAAAGAAAGGCACACATGGAGGATTAATGGACCTGAGTTTTGCCAAATATTTCTTATAGTGATCCTCACTCAATTCATGAGCTTCTTCTAAAATCTTTTTCTGTCGACTTGGAATTTGCTGAAAAGATACACAGATAGGTTAGTTTGGAGGGCACTGTGGTCCAGTACCCCATCCACAAGACCAGGACTGACAGCTGCCATTGCCTAGTTGTGTGACCCTGGGGAAGTCACAGGCTCAGATTTTTAAAGGCATTTATGTGTTGTTGTAAAACAGCCTAAATCAGTTTGGTGTTGCAACGCTCAGCACAGCAACATCTCAATACCCTTAAAATTCTGGGCCTTAACCGCTTTGAGCCTCAGTTTCTGAAAAATGGGATACTAATACTTTGAGATCTAGAGACGAAAAGAGCTATATGGGTATAAGAATCAGGACATTGAACCTCCAACCCAGGTCAGCTAGGGCTCTTCACAAAAGCCTGACTTTCATACATACCCCTCAGCCCCTGACCATAATCTTAATTATAATTATAGTAGCTAAGTAAATTATTGATGCGGGCAGCCTTGATTTCCTGTCAATCATAATATTGGTAGTATACCTCTAAAACCTTTAAATCCTGCAAATACCTATGTCAGTTACGCACTCCCATTTCAGTGTAGGTCAAGCAGCCCAATTAACTGGGTATGGATCCTATGCTGAAGTGTATGGAGGCAACCTGCTAGAAGATGCAGACTTTTTTCCTGCTTCCTGCGGCTGGTGCGTTCCACCTCTTTCCCCAGACACCCACTACTCTGATCAATCTGCCTATGCCTTTCTGATAAACCACCTTTTATTTTCAATCTTGCCAGTTACTAGTTTCAGGGAGTGGGGTCTGGTGATTTGCCATGTCTTTCTGCCTTACTTACCATTGTATTCACTTTGGGGACCCCTGGAATGACAGTTAACCACCTCTGACATTACACAGAAATTTATAACTATATTTTACACTCTCATTCAATCTTCCATGGTGATTTTACTTCCCTTGAGGAAGCCAGGGATGCTGCACACTTATATTCGTGGTGCAGTCTGCATATTGTTGAAGTATTCGCTTTTCCTGCTTTATGCACAGGTATGTAGTCCTTGCCAATGGCTCAGCTGATCCCCGACATCAAATGACCTACACGGAGGACTAAATCCTCAGATGATGCAAACAACTGAAGTCATAATTGGAGGAGTTCAGAGGACTAGGTACAGCACTACAAATATACCTATGCACACATGTGCAGTACATCTGGGGATTCACCATCATTGGGTTTTTTCCTCACCAACAACTCAAAAGTGATTGAAGGAATTTTAGTAAACATTTCCAGAAACATTCATCTTTGGTCAGAAATTCAGCCCAAAAGGCAAAAAAGTTGTAGAAAGCTGTAAGCATCTGAAAATAAGGAGTTATAATAGTGATCGTTTTGCAACCTTTAACTGTAGTATTTGCTCTGACCCTGTAATAAAACAGTATTTTTTAGAAAGTCTAACAAGGAGCTTTAACAAATATTTCCTACATCCCATTTCTTTTCCTTCAGTTTTGAGTCTTGGTACATCGATTCTTCCATATTTTTCATTAACTGTTTCCCCTTATTCGTAAAATTTCTGTATTGAATATTTTTAAAAAAATTTTAGTTGAAATGTTTTTCCTTCATCTTCCCTTCAAGACACTGTTCGTCCACTGAACGCATCCGATGAAGTGAGCTGTAGCTCACGAAAGCTTATGCTCAAATAAATTTGTTAGTCTCTAAGGTGCCACAAGTCCTCCTTTTCTTTTTGTTCTTCCTCAGTTTCTTTCAGGTTTTTAACTCCCATCCATCTCTCTGCTTTAGTCCTTCACTCTAGTTTTCTGCTTTATTCTCCTCAGCCCCTTTTAGTCTCTGTTCTGTCTTGTGATTGGCAGTGGCTGAGTCCAGATAGCGTGAACATTAAGTACAAAAGCAAAGGCTCCTTCAAAGTGCAAGAGCCTGTTACCACCCTTAATGCGCTATTGAAAGGAGAAGCATTTATAGTAACAGAATGTAACTTAACTATAACACAATTTCTAGACTGAAAACTGAAAACATTATAACCTACCTCAAATGTGTGATCCAGTCTATACACAGGTGAAGAGTTCATAGCACTGACAACTTCAAGAACACCATTGAAGTTATTCAGCTCCTGAAAAACTTGCAGGATCTCAATTATCCGACTCACTACAATTACTCTTTCCTCTAGGTTTTCTGTTTCTACGATGCATCTAAGTACACAAACAGAATGCTAATTTTGTAGAAATAAAACAGAGCCAGAACTCTGCCAAGCAACAAAGATTCAGCTATAGCACAAAGTGTACCGTTCTGAAATGTTTCAACAGATCCAAAAAGGCCCACCAAACAACAGGAGGGAGATTTAGAACAAGTTAGGTCCCATTTCTCAGGTTAAAAAGCTGGGAATATTAGAAGTAGTCTTCGAAGGATTAGATTTTTATCAATAAAAGCTGATAAATGTTGATTTCAACATACACACAAACCAACACAAAAATATTTCCATTGATGATGATAGAAGTTTATAGACAGGCAAAGCAAGAAAAATGCTGCTTGAGAACTTACAGTCTCATTTAACGATATTTACTTTGTGTATTTTGACATGTGATGTTGACAATTTGTGTTTTAACAGTTATAAAGCTTTAACTATCTGAAACCCAACATCTATGATCATTAAATTATTGTTTGACACCCTTGCATAATTTTCCACAATTGTGAAAGTTTACATAGATAAAAATTGAAAAAAAATTGCTTAAAACCCATAATTTTGTGCAACTGTGAACACTTTTATCGTTTTTTAAATCAAAACCAGTGCTTAAAAAACACATTTTCTGTCGAAATTATAATAAGAATTAAAATCAAATTCTGCCAAGCCTACTTACAAGTAGTTGTTCTCAGAGACAAACTGAAACATTTAGCCATTGCTCAAGTAGAGGATTCGCCAAGGCAAAATTTCTCCTAAGGTTACCTCTCAGGAAGCATCTGAATGAACTACATATATCCACTGACATTCCAAAGTAGAGATTTAAAAAATGAACAAAGAACACCCTTACTTTTCAAACCACAAAGTGAGATTAGTGGTGTGCCGTATCATTTTGAGAAGGTTGGGAGAATTAATTTCTTTATCTTCCTTGGTCCACACACTTCCAACTAGTTCTGATGGCTGCACAGCTCTAAAAGAAATTATATAAAAAAATAAAAATAAAGCACAATAATATAAAACTTTTTAAAAAGACTACCATTATTCCAAAAAAAGTCTTAATTATCAGTGAATTTTAATTTAGTGAAGGACCATTGCTTGAAAAAACTACTTAGCTTATCGTGAACTACCATGATCTCAAAATCAAAATACTCACTGAATGAAGAAAATGATTGGTATTCCTTTGCTTCTGTTTGCTCTTTGCATCACGGTATCAATTAACAAATATTTAAAACACACACATTAATAGTAAAAAGAACAGGAGTACTTGTGGCACCTTAGAGACTAACAAATTTATTAGAGCATAAGCTTTTGTGGGCTACAGCCCACTTCATCGGCTGCATAGAATGGAACATATAGCAAGATATTTATATATATATATACACACATACACACACACACACACACATACACACACGTGTGTATACACACGCACACACACAGAGATAAGTTGGAAGTTACCATACAAACTGTGAGAGGCTAATTAGTTAAGATGAGCTATTATCAGCAGGAGAAAAAAACTTTTGTAGTGATAATCAAGATGGCTCATTTAGACAGTTGAAGATGTCAACTGTCTAAATGGGTCATAGAATCATAGAATATCAGGGTTGGAAGGGACTTCAGGAGGTCGTCTAGTCCAACCCCCTGCTCAAAGCAGGACCAATCCCCCATAGTTGCCCCAGATCCCTAAATGGCCCCCTCAAGGATTGAACTCACAACCCTGGGTTTAGCAGGCCAATGCTCAAACCACTGAGCTATCCCTCCCCCCCATCTTGATTATCACTACAAAGGTTTTTTTTCCTCCTGCTGATAATAGCTCATCTTAACTAATTAGCCTCTCACAGTTTGTATGGTAACTTCCAACTTTTCTGTGTGTATATCTATCTATCTCTATCTTATTATATGTTCCATTCTATGCATCCGACGAAGTGGGCTGTAGCCCACGAAAGCTTATGCTCTAATAAATTGGTTAGTCTCTAAGGTGCCACAAGTCCTCCTGTTCTTTTTGCGGATACAGACTAACACGGCTGCTACTCTGAAACCTGACAATAGTAACTGCCTTTCATCTAAATCAGGGGTCTCAAACTCAAATGACCACGAGGGCCACATGAGGACTGGTACATTGGCCCGAGGGCCGCACCACTGACCACTCCTACCCCCCACTGCCCCGCCCCCACTCCACCCCTTCCGTGAGGCCCTGCCCCTGCCTGGCCTCTTCCCACCCCTTCCCTGAAATCCCCACCACAACTCCATTCCCTACCTGCCTCCAGGGGGTGCAGGAGGTATGCAGGGTGCGTCAGGGGGCTCAGGGCAGGGGGTTGGGGTGCAGGAAGGGGCTCAGGGCAGGGGGTTCGGGTGCAGGAAGGGGCTCAGGGCAGGGGGTTGGGGTGCAGGAAGGGGTTGGGGTGCAGGAAGGGGCTCAGGGCAGGGGGTTCGGCTGCAGGAGGGGTTCGGGGGCAGGTCCGGTCTGGAGTGCACTGGGGGAAGGGCAGGCTCCCTGCCTGCCTGCCCTGCCCCCGCGCTGCTCCGGGAAGCAGCCGGAACCTGGGAGGGTGGGCCACAGGGGTCTGTGTTGCCCTGGCCGCTCCTCCAGGTACCTCCCCTGAAGCTCCCATTGGCCCCCTCCCCCATGTCCTGGCCGCTTCCTGGAGCGGTGCGGGGGCACGGCAGGCAGGCACGGAGAGAGGGAGTCTGCCCTGCCCCTGGTGCACACCGGCCCAGAGCCGCTCTAGGTAAATGCTTGGGGGGTGGGAGGGGCCCCCCGTGGGGAGCTGGCGGGCCACAGAAAATAACGTTGCGCGCCACGTGTTTGAGACCCCTGCTCTAAATGAAGTATGAGGTCTAAACCTCATTGACACCCCTCTCACAAACTGCTGTTGGATTCTCTGTGGTTCATAATACGCTTTACAAACTAGGATATGAAGGGAAATGGTTTAACTGGTTCTCAAAGATTTGCCCATTGTGGAAATATCAAAGTATCAGGAGCTATTCTCCTCTACTATAGTGAAATTAATAGTATGCATTAATTATAGGTGCTTAGATACCTTGATGTCCATGATATAAACATACAAATATTTTCACTTTGTGGTGCATCTTTAAACTCCTTTGCAGCGTAATTAATGACCTAACACACAACATATGTCAAGGGGGCATGCCAATAGTGGGGATCTGTACAGAAGGCCTGCAGAAGTAATTTTGGGACTATTTTGGGTTTGTGCAATAATGTGGTATAGTACTTTCAGTTTTTCAATGGAGGACAAATACCTGTAAAGATCTGACTCGAGTAAAGTGAGCTGTCGAGCAATTTCTATTGGGTGCAAAGTGAGCAAGTCAAAAGTTTCTGGCTGTCCTGGCTTGCTTATATGCCACTCAATTGCAGGTGGTGAACTTTCAAAAGTAATATTGTGGCTTGGCCCAATGGCTTGTGCCTGCTTTTTCCGGTAGATTATCTTTGTGATTGATTCGACCCATTTCTTCATAGCTTTACCTGGAATAAAGAGACATTGTTAACATTTATTTAATGCTTTTAATTCTATGTTTCTTCGAAGAGGCCAATGTCATTTTTTAAATCTCCACGTTACAAACATTATACCTCAGTACTCTGAGGTAAGTAAGCATTCTCCCAAATTTAAAGAAGGGCAAACAAGCACAGCAGGGTTTCACTCACACAAAGCCAAGCAGCAGCAAAGCTAGAAATAGTAGCAGGAGCCCAGTGATCCTGGTAGTAGCACATATGTAATTCCTTCTGAATTAATGGGAGTTTCACACAGGGAACTGAAGGGAAAACTGAACCCCAGAAAAAACAGTTACTAACCTTTTCTGTAACTGTTGTTCTTTGAGATGTGTTGACCATGTCCATTCCACTTCAGGTGTGTGCATGGCCAGTGTGCTAGCATTGACGATCCTTCCATTAGCGGTACCTGTGGGGCAGAGCCACCCTCAACCTGTCTATGTGGGCATAAGTACATTTTGTCTTTGTAAAAGACTGTATAAGGTGGGTCAGACACCAAGGCTTGCAATTTTCCTACTCTCTGTGGAGAGAATTGTCACCACAAAGTTCACTTTCGTTAAAAGATGAAGTAACGAACAGGTAGCCAACTGATCAAAGGGAAGACCCATAAGACTTAATAACACCAGATTTAAGTCCCAAGGAGGGATGGGATACTCCACTTGGAGAAATAAATGGTCCAGATCCTTTAAGAACCTGAGTGACACTGGTTTGGAGAATATAGCGCAATCTGCAATTGGAGGGTGGAAAGTGGAGATAGCTGCTAGGTGAACTCTGATGGAACTGATGGAAAGACCTTGATGTTTCAGCTGTAACAAATAGTCCAGGATATGCTGTATAGGAGCCCAGAGTGGAGAAACCCTTTCCTGCTGAGACCACAAGAAGAACTGCTTTCACTTCAACAGGTAAGTGTACCTAGTAGGTGGTTTCCTGCTATTCAAAAGAATGTTTTGTACATTCCTTGGACGGACCTCCTGAGGTACTTTCCACAGAATATCCCGGCTGTAAGGTGAAGAGTCACTGGTTAGGATGAAGGAGGTGACTGTAGTTCTGAGAGATCAGGTCTGATTCTGGAGGTTATGTCAGCGGAGCCCAAGTTGAGAGGCTCAGCAGAGTGGAGAACCATTATTGGCAAGGCCCCACTGGTGTTATGAGGATTGTACGAGCATGATCCTGCTTGATTTTTAATAATACTCTGGGGAGGAGCAGAACTGGAGGGTAAGCATACATAAGTCTGTCCTTCAGGGTAACAGAAAAGCATCTGTCAGGGATGCTGGATTGTGACCCACTCTTAAAAACAAAACAAAACAAAAAAACTGCTGACACTTTCAGATGTGACGAGTTGTAAACAGGTCTACATGGGGAACCTCTATGCTTGAAAAATTACTCTTACTGTATCTGGCTGGAGACACTACTCATGGAGACTGGTGAAAGACCTGCTCAAGCAATCTGATAAAGTATTCTGAATACCCAGAAGGAGTTTGGGGTGAAGTGTATTGGTGTTACAAAACTACCAAAGCTGTATTGCTTCTTAGCACAGGAGATTCGATCTGGCCCCTCCTAGTCTGTTCACAGAGATCATTGCTGCTGTATTGTCCATAAGAACTAGGAAATTTCTTCTTTTCTGTGGGGAAGGAAAGCGTGACAAGCCAAGTGGAGAGCTCTCAACAACCTCACATTTATGTGGAAAGCTACCTATCCCCTGGCCAGACCAGAGACTCCCCAGGTGGGTTTCCCAACCTAGGGAAGAAGTCTCTGTAACTGGAGTCAATGCTGACTGTAGAGGAACAAAAGGAACTCTCATATGTACATTGGCAGGGTACACTCACCAGTTCAGAGCGTTTAAGACCTCCTCTCAGTCCTACTGGCTGTAGATGGCAATGAAGGTGTTTGCCACAACACCTTTGTGGGTTCTACAATATCCTCATTTATGGAGAGAGCCACTCAGGAGGCCCCTGCTGACCCCAAAATGTCCAATCTGTGCATGCTTATCTGAACTACTTCTACCTGTAATTCCAGGGAGGAAGCAACCCTCTTCAACAGAGGTGGAGCCTCCCTTCACAATTCCACTGGGCCAGTTTGTTCTTGTTCGGTACCAAACATGGTACCGGACCTGACCTTTCATGCCTCCTCCAGTGAACTATTACAACCACTGCTTGAGGATCTGGAGGGAGGCGGGTGCAGAGAGGATCTAGTGGTGGGAGGGAATCCCCCCGGGTTTCAATATGGCCAATGGTAGGGCACAGGACCTCAGCTTCTTCCCAACCACAGCTCCATGCCCACCGACCAATGCAGAATGTCAGCTGCATATCAAGGATGAAAGAGTGACTATTCAGGTGATAAACCCGAGTCGCCTTATCAGGGAGGAGCAGTATCTCTCAGTGCCAAGAAGCAATGGTGACACTCAGAAGATGCTACCAAAGAAAGCATGCTAGGCTTGGCCCTTGACAGCACCTGCAAGCAGGTGCAGGATGGTCTGAAGGTGCCCAACAGCTGAGCTCTACCTGCAGGTGGGTCAGAATGAATGTTCACTGGTGCCAGACAAGAAGTCTCCTAAACCGCTGGTGAAGCTGGAACTGACAGAGGCAGGAGATTGCGTGCCGCATCTTATGCCTCCGGCATTGAGAGGTTCCCTTGACGCTGCTGCGCTGAAGAGGTCGGCACCCCTAGATGTGATGGTGCTCCAGTAGTGGTCAGTCTCAACAGCATCTGTACCGGAGTAAACGACCCTGCCTAACATGCTATTTGCACCAGAGAGTGTCTCCTCATCAAGGGCATTCTTTCCTGTTTCCCAGCCTGCTTGTTGGTTGACAGTGGTGGGGACCTCAATCTCTTAGAGGGTGGATCCTTCAACTCACCCAACCATTGTTTCTTCCTTAGCACCAGGAAAGAAGATGGGTGCTGAGACTCTACAATGTCCAGAGAAGCACGCCTAACAGAAGTAAAGGCGCTTGGTGCCCAATCTGGGCAGGAAAGCTCTGAAGGTGGACACAGTGCCATCTCCATGAGACAGTTACATAGTCTCACCTTTCTTTCACTTTTAGTTTGCGGATTAAAGTCCCTGCAGATTTGGCATCTGTCCTGGACATTAGTCTCCCCGAGGCACTTCAGATGCCTGTAAAGCAGGTCACTTATTGGCATCAACTCGTAGCATTTGGTGCAAGGCTTGAAGCCTGGAGACCGAGTGATACCTTGGTACTGGGCGTCAGCCCCCAGACAAGTGGAAACCAAAATATACACCAAGAACAATACTAAATAAATTAAACATATCTAAACTAACTATAAAACTACTAGATGAATACCAGCTACAAATACTAGAAAAACAAATTCCCAGCAAGGGAAAAAAACCACTTGCAAGAGCAAGCTACCATGCTCTGTCTACCGTCATGAGTGGTAAGAAGGAACAGAGGGGAGGTTGGGGGCAGCTCTGCCCTTCATAACATTGCACAGCAGTGTAGGGTAGAAAAGGGTATATGTCCTGTGCCAACAGGTATCACTAAGGGAAAAATCTAGTGCACTGGGTGCGCACACACCTCAAGTGGAATGGACACATGCAATCACTCAAACTCCTGCATTCCAGTCTTATGCTCTGTCCACAAGACCAAAGATTTCCAAACTGGCCAGTCTACAGAATTTGCTGACAATCCACAGTGAACTGATTAGTCACATGCTTGTTCTCTTCCTGTTTCAAGCTGCTAAATATACATTAAAACACTTTTCTAACAATCTTTTCCTTTATGCAACTGCTGTAGCTGCCACAGGGATGTTTCGTTATTGAAAATGAATGGGGAAGGTTTGCTACACAATTTATGAACTGGGGGGAGGCAGCCTATGCGATAACCTCTCAAGATGTGGTTCACACTGTGAAACAGCCTGAGAATCCCTGCTCTAGAGTACACTGTTTCCTCCATTAAGCTTTTATGAAAGTTACTCCTAACTATAGCTAAAGGGATTTCCCCCAATAAGCAGGTGACCAAAGACTATTTTGACCTGCTTTCAAAACTACCCACTCAGTTGCTGGCAATTTTCAACTATAGCAGTTCATTTTCAATATAACTAGAATTATATTTTGGCCATCAGAGTTAAGTAACATGGATCATATTTTTCTGAATAGGCACCATATTTCTGGGAATG
The DNA here is from genome assembly GCF_965152235.1 of Eretmochelys imbricata. Lineage (NCBI taxonomy): Eukaryota > Metazoa > Chordata > Testudines > Cheloniidae > Eretmochelys > Eretmochelys imbricata. Next base: position 207,975,114 of record NC_135574.1, on the reverse strand, counting down.
AAAACAGCAGTTGATTTTTAAATAAAGGTTAATTCAGGGTATGCACTGAGTAACATAAGTCATCATAAGCGCCCAACATTTCATTTTCCTTCATCCACTGACCGTAAGGGAGCATCACCACATAACAAAGATGTCTAACACTGGACATATTTTAAAATGCTGATATCTATTGTAATCATAAATACCTCTTACTGTCCCAATGAATTCTTCCAATCGGTGCAAAAGATCTACATCTCTCTCAAAGTCATAGAAGTGGTGTTCTACCCAGTGTCGGCATACATTTAACACTCTACAACGTTAAAGGAGAGATTATAAACTCTCTGTGGGAAGAGATTGTGTTAGTCTATGTCTGACAATGCCTCGCACTATGGCTTAGATGGGATCTCCAGGTGCTACTGTAAGAATTAGACCATACAGGAGGGTAAACCAAGGGAACAATTACAGCTAATATACAGTTTTCATTTCACATTCAATATTCACAAAAGAATGCACACAGCTAGTTCTTGCCTTGAAAACATTTATATATTAGTTTCACCTGAAAGCTCTGAATAATGCTGTCAATTAGAAAACAATGTTACTTACTTAGGTCACATCTACATTAGGAGTGCTTTGCTGGTATAAATGTAGCAATATACTATCCTGGCAAAGCACCTCTAGAGTGGATGCAGCCTATACTGGCAAAACTGAGGGCTTGTCTTCACTATGGAGCTCAATCGGTGTTGCTACAATTGATGCAGTGGCATCAATATAGCGGGTCTAGTGACGACACACTCAATTGATGGGAGAGCGCTCTCCCATCGATTTCTGTACTCCACCTCAACGAGAGGCGGAAGCAATGTCGGCGGGAGAGCATCTCCCGTCGACATACCATAGTGTGGACCCTGTGGTAAGTAGATATAAGCGACATCGACTTGAGTTACGCTACTAACATAACTCACATTGCGTCGCTTAGATCGACCGGCAGCTGTAGTGTAGACCATGCCTGAGATTTTGCCAGCATAGCTTATTATAGCTCCCTGAGTGAAACAAGCTACACAGGCAAAAGTGCAGGTTTGCCAGTATAACTGAGTCTACAGTAGCCTTGCTGCTCCATGCCTCAAGCCACAGAAGCACAGATTTCAGAAAACCCGTTAGGGAGCATTAGTGCCTAATTTGCATCGTAGCATTCTAGAACCTAAGACTTTATAAAAGCTGACCCCTTAACCTGTCCTCACTTCTCCTCTATCTCAGAGTCTTCAGAAGGATTCCAAAGTATACAGCAGGTGGGAGGGATCAACATGCATCTGCAGGGGCAATACATTCAGAAAACTCCATTTATAAGAAAATAACTTTTTTTTTTTTTTTGCTATTATCCAATGAGCTATCTACTGTAAAGAAAGGAGCTTTGTGGTTCTATAACTGTTTTATAAGCTGAATCAATGAAACTGAGGATGTGTTACTAGGTGGGAATCAGGTTCCTGATTGTTGGATACAAACTAAGCACTTTACCACTGTGTCAGTGGCTCTGTGGCTCATGACGAATGACAAGAGACTCCTTGTGGGAATCTGCAGAGGCACTCTACGAAGGAGAAGTTTTATCTGCATTTCTCTAATACTCACCGCAGTTGTACAGGTTGTATATATTCTTTCCTAAATCGTTTTAACTCTGCACTAAGAGGCTGGTCTCCATTCTCCATAGCTATACGATCAGCTTCTGTTGGCTCAGGCTCTGGAATTTCAAACCTAGCATGGGACAAACAAAAAAGTCTAAACCTTTACATTAATTTAAATGATGTAAATAGGAACCAGTAATTTTTTGGGTTAACCTTTCTCAGAACATGCACTAACAAAACTATTAAGAGTTTGATTCAACTGAAGATACCTCTGCTTTCTCCCCTGCTAGACAAAAAGTTTAGAGGGTTTTCATTAAACCAAGTCCTTACCAGTTAGTAAGCATAGAGCAACCACTTACTAAATTGGAAAAAATATCTATCTTATGCCACTACATAGAGGATAGCAACACAGTCACAGTATGTGCCAATACAGACTGCAAAATGACAAAACCTTTGGGGCAAGATCCTCATCTGGTGTAACTCAGAGTAACTCCACCGACTTCAATGGAACTATATCAATTTATACCAGTTGAGGATCAATCTTTTGGACTTTATAATCCTTGGATTTGAACTTCTAAGAGAAACCAGTGACAAAAATTGAAGCCATCTTTTTAAAATGTTACATTTTAAAAACAAAAACATTTTTAATCCTACTCCACATTAAAAAAAAAAAAAAAAAAGAGATCCCTCCTCATATGGACTAGTGCAGCAAGCACTGCAGTGAAGATACAAAAAAGTCACATACCTTTCTATCAGAAGACTCAATAATTCTTGAGGTTTGCAGAAGGATCTATATGTCGTGAGAAATGTCCGAACAAAATTTGGGTCTAGGACACACAAAAAAACCTATTGCTTTAATTTCAACAAATTCGCTAATTATAATACTTCACAAGGATTCAAAGTGAATGGTTTTCTTTAAACCTAAGTGTACTTGAGAACACTCGGACTATTAATGGATACCTGTTATACAGTACACTCAACATTTCCTTGTTATTTTACTGACAATTTAGAACTTTTTGGCATGGCAATACAAGGCAGAATGAATAAAATCAATTTCAACTACATTTTAAAATTATTCACGAAAAACACTTGCTTTTCCTCTCAATTATTAAAAGAACTGGAAAAATTCTTACAATGTTGCGAATAGTGAATTTTTATAAATACACATAAATATATGCCATTTTATGAGTAAGTCATCTAGTCTAGCACCCTATCTCTGACAGTGACTAGTGCCAGATGTTTCAAAAGAATGTGTAAGAAACCCTATAATGGGCTATTATGGAATAACTGTTTCACAGGGAGATGTTTCTTCCTAATTCCATCACTAGTGTGACCACTGCTGGACCAGTGTGTCCATTTCTGCTGTCCACACTTCAAGAAAAGTGTTGAAAAATTAGAGAGGGTTCAGAGAAGAGCCACACGGATGATGAAAGGATTGGAAAACATGTCATATACTGAGATACGCAAGGAGTTCAATTTATATTTAGTTTACCAAAGAGAAGGTTGGGGTTACTGATCACAGGCTGAAAGTATCTACAGTGGGAACAGATATTTGATAAGAGGGCTCTTCAGTCTAGCAGACAAAGATATAACAAGATCCAATGGCTGGAAGTTGAAGCCAGAAAACTTCAGACTAGAAAAATGGCACAACTTTTTAGCAGCGAGAGCTCTCCCACCAGCATAATTAAACTGCCCCTAGTGAGCAGTGGTAGCTATGCCAGTGGGAGAGCTTTTCCTGCCAACAAAGTGCTATCCATACCGGTGCTTTTGTTGGTGAAACTTACGTTGGTCAGGGGGGTGTTTTTCTCAGACCCCTGACCAACAAAAGTTGTAGACAAAGCCATAGATACGGTCTTAAGTCCATGATTTTTGGTCTTTAGCAGAAATTTAACAGAAATGGATTTAAGTTCCCAGGATCGTCTTTTGAAGGTGTTCTGCATGTTTCCTTTGAGGATGAGGACTCAGAGGTCAGATATGGAGTGATGTTTTTGTAAAAAGTGCTTGCCCACAGGTGATATGGTGGTTTTTTTTTTTCCCTGTGTTCATTCCACTCCCTCAGATTTCCACCACAACCACCCCTCCATCAAGCTCTCTTTAGAACACCCCCACGCTGCTAACCCTGCTTTGTCGTAGAATGATAGAGGTGTTCCCTGCCCACTTCACCCCAAATGGTCTCTCCTAACATGTGTTAGCTCCTTATCTGTTCCACCTTGTATTTAGCTGTGACACTCTAAATACTTTTCCCAGGCCTGAGGAAGAGCTGTATGTAAGCTCAAAAGCTTGTCTCTTTCACCCACGGAAGTTGATCTAATAAAAGATATTAATTCACCCACCTTGTCTCCTTAATAAGACAGTCATGCAAATAATGAAAATAGGGGATTTCCCTTTACTCAGTGTGGGACGGAAAGTGCTTGAGTGCCAAGCTTTCAAACTTGAGTGCCAAAAGGTAGGTGTTTACATCCATAACTATGCATGGGTGGGGACTTCTATGGGCCCGTGGTGCCTGGGCACCAGAAATATTCCTGCTGTCCAGGCACCACGGGCCTGGCTCCAGCACTGTATAAGGCCAGGTCTCTCCCTCGGCCCTGCCTTCCTGCAGGTGCCCCCCCCAGGCGTCCCCCAAGCCATTTAAAAACGGCCCAGGGCCCCACACTCACCACCAGCAGTGTAGGGGAGCTGAGCTTCCTGCCTGCTTGCTCCATGTGGCTGCCAGACCCTCCCTGCAGCCCCTGGGGCGGCGTGGGTCTGTGTCCTGCCCCAAGTGCCTCTGCGTCCAATGGGAAGCTGTGTGGGCAGCGCCTGGGGGTAGCAGTGCGCAGAGACCCCTGGCCCGCCCTGCCTAGAAGCCGCAGGTAAGTGCTGCACCCCTCCACTCCCTCCCAGAGCCTGCACTCCCACCCCTTTCCCACACACCCCCTCCAGCCCTAACCTCCCTCCGAGAACATGCACCCCAGCTCTCCACACTCCCTCCCAGAGCCTGCATCCCTCACCCCCCTCCTTCACCTCCACACCCCTTGCCCCAGACCAGAGCCTACATCCAGTACCCAAACTCCGTCCCAGAACCTGCACCCCCACCCCCTTCCCACACACCCTCTTCTGTCCCCAAATTCCCTCCCAGAGCCTGCACCCCTCACCCCCTGCCACAGCCCGGAGCCTGCACCAAGCACCCAGAGTCCATCCCAGATCCTGTACCCCAGACCCCCTCCCTCACCCAAACTCCGTCCCAGAGCCCAGACTCTCATCCGTCCTGCACCCCAATCCCCTGCCCCAGCCCCCCAGACCTCCTCCCCCCACCTAAACTCCCTCCCAGAGCCTTAGGCAGGTCGGGGGGGGCAGAGTTTGGGGGAGGCAGGCTCTGGGCACCACCAAAATTTCTGCAAACCTGCCGCCCCTGTAACTATGAGCACTTGAATTTTTAGATGCCAAACAATGGCAGTTGTAGGCAGTCAGCACATGTGAAAATCAGGCCCCCTATTTAGATGCCTGACTTTTGGCTCCTAACTCAAACCATGAACAAAACTATTTAACTATTCGCCTATTAGTGGTAATGTTTCCACAGAATGATTTTCATTACATAGAATTAAAACACTAAACCCTAAACATGTTTGGTTTAAACCAAAGAGTAGAATGCCTCCACATAATTTTAACATTTCCGGGCTATTGTACATCTGAGTCATAGCTATTGTTATTTACATTAGAATTTGAAATCAGTGTTTAGAGCCACAGAATTCACAGCAGCATAGTTCCATTTGAGGTAAATACAGCAAAACAAATCTAACTTGTTTTTCTTTTGGTTTCTGATTACAGGTGTTATCTTACTAACAAAATCAGTGGCTTAAAAATAATGTATATTATATAACTAACCAATTTGTAGGTAAAAAAATACAGACAAATCCACTTAGTCAGGATGTCCGCTCATGTGATAATTCTCCCTTCAATACAACCAATTTAAAAGCTAAAAAAGAACAATAACTTATTCTACAAGGATTTATAAATAATCACCCTTGAATTCCTTAAGAAAGGAAACGGACACTATGCTGACGCACAAATACTCTTAACATATCAAAGCTTTAAAAATAGAACAGCACTGCCCTATAGATAAAAAAAATTGCCAGGACTTTCAAAACTAGAAGCCCCTAACCTTAATGCTCTTACACAAACACCAGGAAAAGGAGGGGGGAGAGACACACACACACAAACAGGTTTATGCAAACAGGGCCAAATCGCCTCCTTTAGTGTTTAAACTCTGAGAAAAGGGGCTTTTGTTGGGGAAATTTCCCCATGCAGAGATATATCTAACTGTCCTATTACAGGGAAGATGCAGTGGTTTGCCATGCGACATGGGAAAGGCTGTGGGGCCTGCCTCCAAATCTGGTGAATCCCAGGAGGCCTCTGTCATTACACTGGCTCTGGCCACTGGTGGATGCCTGACTCCTTGGCAGTACTATTCCATTGGAGATGCTCTACCAGAGATTTCACCCTGGGGCCAATGGGAACATTTTTTGCAGTTAAGTTAATATAGCCTGGGAGACAGACAGGTCCACCCCAGTAGATGAAATCTTGCATAATCAATCATTATGGACCTCTGATTACAAAAAAACTGAGATCTGATATTTGATTTTGCCCCAGACCATTCATGTCTTGAGTTTGCAACTAATTTAGCTACACTCTGCTGTCACGTAGAGTACACTGCATTTATGTCACCTTGCAGTGCCAGGCCTACCTACACAATAAAAGCCTGCTTTATAGGATGCAAGATCTTCGGGGTGGGAACCAAATTTTTGTTTTGTGTTTGTAAACACCTAGCACAATGGGATTCTGATCCATGCCTAGGGCTACTATGCACTACAAATAATAAATAATAATGCTCACAGCTAGAGAAGTTACAACTTTAAGTTGAAGTGGTAAGAGATTTGTGTGCAGCAGTTGCACTGTTTGAGAAAAAGTGTGATCATGCAGTAAGAGACTAAAATAATGCATATGAACAAAGGTGTAGAGTTAAGGGTGAACACAATTTTTAATCTTCTCTTAACAGAATTTTATGTATGGCAGGAAAACAAATTCTACAATCTGGAATTATTTGGCTAGATGCCATCAGAATGCCCTTTCTTAGGCACCTGAGTAGGTCTTGTAAAGTGAGCAAATGGAGCCATATTCTCAGCTCATGCACATTATGTAAAGACAATAGGGGCAGAGATATTGTGGAGGATTGGCTCATTCACTCTGCATCTCCAAAAAATGCAGCAAATCACTGCACACTTTGCAAAGTATGTACATTCACTAAAAAGCTAGGTTAGTAACTTGCATAGGCATCATATATGTTCACTCAGAATGGATCTAGTTTCCTATGTCATAGTGCTTCCTGGTTAAGTCACTGAACCTCTGTTCATCTGAAAAGCCTGGCTAATAATGCTTAGCATACACAGTGTTTCTCTCGTTCTTGGATTTCAAAGCCCTTTGCAAAGGTGGGTGTGCATAATTAATTCTGTATTAAAGATGAGTGACAAGAGGTACAGAGGGGTTACTAACTCACCTAGTTTCACACAGCATATAAGTGTCAGATCCAGTGGCTAAACTCAGGTCTTTAAGGTTACAACTCAATGCCTATCACAGTACCACCCCCCCGGGCAACATAGGCAAATCAGTCAATTTTTCAATCTCAATTTTCTAACCCATCAAATGGGACTAAAGTTCCCAGCTCTGTCACAGAATTGTGTGACCCTGAGCAAACCAAATAACCTCTGTGCCTCAGTTACGCCACCTCTAAGCTTTGTTAAATAGGGGTTGTAAAGCACAGGGAATTATTAAGTGCATTTGATGGAAGAAGTGGACCTAAAAGTCAGGACTCTTCTTGGCTACCACCTTGTGCTTAGTACTATATGTAAATTAAGGGGGCATCTGGGTGGGAAATACAGCAAAAGAAACATCTCTTTTACTAGATCCTGTGTTCCTAAAATAATTTAGAAAAACTGTTTCTTTTTGGGCAGATAGAACTCAGTAGAGAAGCTCATAGCTTACTGAGCACAAGCATACAAACAGGGCGTCCTACCAACACTAGGAACATTGCCAAATGTATTAATAACTTGTATCAAATCGTTGTGTATGTGCAAAGGGTGAGTCTCAAAGGCCTATAACTCAGCCAAACCAAAACATGCATTCACCAGAAAACTCAAAAGGTACTTCTCCTTTGGGGCTGTTGCCCTTCTAAATACTACCTTCATTTACCCACTTATTTTAGTGCTCAAACTTTTTAAAACTACGCCACAAAACCAAATTCTACTTAAAATGTCTTGGCTTTTGCTCTCTCTCTTTTGCTGAACTGCCTTTGCTCCAACTTCCAAAAAAATTCACGGGACAGAGACCAAAAAAATTAAATTTCATCCCCAAAGGCTAAAAGGTTTGAAAAGTTATGAGCAAATGAGAACAGAGGTTTAAAATAGCTTTGCTGCAACTGCATCTGGAGTACTATGTTTATTTAGTCATACCACATTTTAGAAAGATATTAATAAATGCAAGTGCATTCATAGAAGAGCAATAAAAGTGATTGAAGGTATGGAGAGATTAACAAATGAAATACAGATATCTTGGTTAAGTGAGAGCAAAAGAGGGAGGGGGGAAAACTGAAAGCCACCTACAAATATTCAAGGGTCTAATCTTGCATTGTGTCATGTATCAGTTCCCTGAAGGACTGGGCACCAAGGACGGAGAGCAATTTACAATAGTTGTAATAGAATGAAATTGAGAAAGGAAAAAATTACAGCTTAATATAAGGAAAAGCCCTCATTGCGAGATATATTAAGGTATGGAATAAGTCTCCTTAGGGAAGTGTTGGAAGCACAATTACTTGGGATTTTCAAATTAGACTGGCAAAAACACTGGAAAATGTATTCTAAAGAAAAATTCCACGCTGACAGGGGTTGGACTGAATGACCTAATAAAGGGATGCCCAACCTACAGCCCACCAGAGCACTTCCTAAGGCCCACAGCCTGCTTCAACACAATATACTAACAGCCAATTCATTAATGTTTTGTCATCATGTTTATATCATTTTAGTTTATACAACTGTATAAACAGACAATACTGTATACAGAAACAATCTTTCTAAATACTTAAAACAAGCTGAACTTAAAATATAAATCAATGCAAGTGATTTTAAATCTTATTAAAATATGTAGAATCTGTTTGGCTCGCACAAGATTGTGCTAGGGTTTATGTGGCCCTCCCATGTAATAATGTTGGGCACCATTGACCTAATAGATCTTCTCCATCTCTGTCACAGAATCCAACCCCATCTCTGATACAGCCTTGTTACTGACTCCTAGCCTAAACCTGTCCAAGTCAAAGACTTGCCTTAACCTATCCCTGGTGAAAGCCAACCTCTCCAAATGAGTTGGAAAATACTACTACTGTAACCTGTTTTCCCAACAGGATCTAAAGTCAGTCTTGGGATTACAAAAACCTATAATGCAGGATCTAGCAATAATTGAAAAAAATCATCAGGAAACAGAACAGAAAACTTCACAAAAATCCTACCCTCGTCTCTTCAAGAAAGCCTTTTTTAAAAAGAAAAGTAAATAATTACATATTTTAAAAAGTCAAAAAATAATTCAATAATATAACATTATAAAAATCAAAATATATAACTTTCTGACGTGGGGGGGGAAGCATCCTGATCTTTTGTCTAAATTGGCAAATTACTGAATAGTTTAAAAAAAAAAAAAAAGTGGAGTGTTAAGCACTCAGTTACCCTAAATCAGATTGCTCTATTTTTTTCCTTTAATGTAAAATCATTGAATTATTATACTGCATACTGTTTTGACTAATAAACGTAAGACTTTAGGCTAAAAAAATGAACAAACTAATTTTCAACTCTGTCTTGGGAAGAGGCACCTTCTTTAGGAAATTCACACATTTAAAGCAGTAAACAAGAGAATGTGGTTAACATTTCTGCAAACACAGCACATAAAATATTAAGAAGCAAGGTAACTAGGGAAGAGTGCTATTATGTATCTCGCTCTACCAACTACAGACATTTATTTTAAAAAGCCCTAAAGTCGAGTATAGTAGCTTTGTCCTTTCCTTTTAATAATCTGATTAAGCCTTTATACTGAAATTCGGTTAAATTTAAAGCAAGAAATATGCAACGAATAGTTCCTCTATAACAGGGAGGGGCAAATTTTTTGGCCTGAGGGCCACATTGGGTTTCCAAAATTGTATGGAGGGCCGGTTAGGGGCGGCTGTGCCTCCCCAAACAGCCAGGTGTGGCCTGGCCCCTGACCCCTATCCGACCCCCCCCCCCAACTTCTCGCCCCGACGCGCCCCCCCCCCCCCCCGGAACTCCTACCACTCCCCGTTCCCTGTCAGCCGCCCCCCCCCCCGGACTCCTGCCCCATCCACCACCCCCTGCTCCCTGACCGCCCCTGGACCCCCCCTCTCCTTCCTGACTGCCCTCCAGGGACCCCTGCCCCATCCAACCACCCCTTCTCCCTGTCCCCGACCGCCCCCGGAACCCCTGACGCCCCATCCAACCCCTCCTCTCCTCCCTGACTGCCCTCCAGGGACCCCTGCCCCCGTTCAACCCCCCGTTTCCCGCTCTCTGACCCCTGACCGCCCCCTCGAACCCCCTACCTTCTATCCAACACGCCCTGCTCCCTGCCCCCTTACCGCGCTGCCTGGAGCACCGGTGGCCATTGGCACTACAACTGGGCGGCACAGCGCAGAGCACCGGGTCAGGCCAGGCTCTTCAGCTGCGCTGCCCCAGGAGCTCACAGCCCCCCCACCCAGAGCATCGCGCCGGTGGCGCAGTGAGCTGAGGCTGCGCGGGAGGCGGAACGGGGGGGAGGGGCCGGGGGCAAGCCTCCTGGCCAGGAGCTCAGCAGCTGAGCAGGAGGGTCCCACAGGCCGGATGTGGCCCATGGGCCGTAGTTTGCTCACCTCTACTCTATAGCTACTAAGTTGATATTATATCTTGCCTCTTTGCTGCGTGTTCATTTCACTAGCTGCCTGTGCGGGCACAGATTGAATTCAAGGTTGTAGTTTTAAAATAGAGAATACAGAAACTCTTTCTGAGTCTGTAGCCCTACATATATTATCACAGCTTATGAGGTCCAAGCAGATAGCAACTCTTGAAGCCTGGAACATACAGGAAGAAGTACTGTGTATGGCCCTGGTCCTGCAAGTACTCATGTATGAGAATAACTTTATGCACATGCATAGTGCCAGTGAGTTCAATGGACTGGGGCCTATATTTTTATGTCTACAGTAACGGGGCTACATAAAGATTGCCTCTCTGGAATCCAGACCCTTAACTCAAAAACAATTTTATTTCAGAATGCCTTTTTTACTGTAAAGCATGTTGATTAGTTGAGGTTTTATTCAAATTCTTTTATGCTTTTTTCAAAAAAAAAAAAAATAGTCTTTTAATCTATTTTTACTGTATCAATGCTTAGTATGCTTTTTAGATCAGTGTTATTAGGCCACAGGGAACACCTGACAACAGAACAGCTGTGGTTCTGCTGAACAAGAAAAAGCTGGATTTGAGTGGGCCAAATGTGTATGGCCCTGTTCCACAACAGGTCTGTACTTGCACTGGGGTGGATAAGGGCAAAGCAGAGGCAGGCTGGAGACAGAGCCACAAGAGATAATACTGCTATCATCCAGTTCTCTGCCCCGTGACAGTGGTACATTAGGGACTGCAGAGAGCTTCTTCAGACACTGAGCTGAAGTGGCTTCCACGGAGAAGCTCTGCAGTATGTTAGACATCTTATATTCTTAGCCAAGTTACTGCATCAAGACGCTGCACATACAGACTGAAGCTTTGCAAAACCCCAAAAGATGACAGCATCTTGCTTCTCATTCTGTATTAATAAGTACTGATGCAAAGAAATTAGGGATTTAGTAAAATAAATCAATGGCTTCAAATATTCTAAAACAGCTTAAAGGCTGCTCACCTGCATACATGTGGTAGGTCAGTCTCTCAATGAGTTTGACAACAGTTCCTGCCTTGAGGATAGGGATTCCAGATTTGGGCTGCATGTTTTCTTCAAATACAATATTCTCTTCAGAGTCTGGTTCTGCAAACCTATAAAGCTCAGGACTTGGAAATCTCATCTGCTCCTCCTTCTCTTCCTGTAGCATTGTTACATCTAACATTCTTTCCAGAGTGCTTCTATACTGTAAAGATATCAATGCTGCCATCCAGTTGTTTTTCTCTTCTGCTGATTTAGCAGCAAAAATAACACTGTTCTCATCTTTTAAAATAATTTCAAAGGCATGTTTATATTCATTAGTGTCGTCTTTATCATTGATTTGTACCTTTCGCATAAAAATTTTTTCTTTCAGACGATACTCTGCATTGCTGGCACCGGGAAGTCTTGGCTGGCCATGATTTGACTTACAGCAAATCATTAGTCCATCAAAAAGGAATATATGTCTCTCATGTTTTGCGCCTACTCGTGTGAGAGTTCCTTCCATTATAAACTCATTGCAGCACTGTCCAATGTCTTTACCCTCCCAACCATCAATGTTTTTCTGGATCTCATTCATTTTCTTGATTGCTAGTTGTTTCCCCTTCATCTGCTGACTATAGAACCGACATGCAGATTCACTTCAGTGAATGGGAGTAGTAATAAAAAAAAGGAAATACCACATTAGTTCAGAAAGGATAAAATAATCTATTCCTTCCAAATGATAAGGTAAATGCACGCTCAAAGAAATACATGCTAACAAGAGAATCATTTTAATGAAACCACCAGTATGGAGAAAGTGCTTGCTAATTCCTAAAGTGCCTCATTTGGATACAAGCATTCTATGTGTTATCAACTATGCAATGTAAAATGTTTTTAAATGAAGTGCCTAATCAGCAAAAGGCAAATTGTTACAGTACATTTTTACATGCTCTAACTTGTGTTCTCAATTTATTTCCATTATTAAGAATGCACTTAATTCTACCGGCCTCAATTAGCAGCTAAGCTGTACAATGCATTTATGTCTAAGCCTAAAGATTCCATTTTAGAGTACAAAATTTGATTAGTTATCAAGAAAATATTAAAATAGTCCTAAATTAATGTATTGAACAGAATTTTTAAAAACACCTGTTTCTATATTACTTATAAACTGGCACTGCATGAATATTGTCATTTATTTTAATCATAACCAAATATATCTGAAGTAAATAACATTGCAATTAATTACTGGTTCACATTTGAGCTTGGTTTTCAACTGAGTATGCACACAAAAATCTGTTTAGATCATTTAAATGGTTCCATGACATAAGAATATCTACTTTCAACCATAAGAAATGCACATTAGCAATTATAATTTTACAAATCCACTTACTATCTGAAAAAAAAAAAAATCTACAATTTATCTTTCCTTCTGCTTACCACTAGATTCTCAGGATGTCTTGACCAGTTGTGTGCAAAGACAGATACAAATACGAAAGGTTTTAAAACAATAACAAATTATCTTAGCTTTGATGTCACTTCCTCTGAAAAAGCAGGCTGTCACAAACTATTTTGTTCATTGTTTACTGAAAGAGGAAACTGGGAACCCTGGATTTATAGCAAAGCATTGAGGGCTGAAAGCAGAAAAAATGGAAACATGTTTACCTAAGTCTTCGCTTTGCAAGACTTTTGGAGCATATCCTTTCCATACTACTCTGAAGGTTAAGCAGGGCTGTTATCGCTTGCTTTAAACATTCTTTATCCTCTTCATCCTCACTCTTTTCTTCCAATTGCTGTGAATATTGAAAGCTAAATATTAAAAATGTTAAAGAATGATGGTATATGCATGTGTGAAAGCATTACAAATAATCTGTTTAACAGTGAGAAGAAATCTCTCCATTTGCTGGGTTTGTGTGTTTTTCTTATTATCTAAATCACAGAATAATCTACATTAATTAGATGCATTACCAACAGCAATGGGGTGTGTGGGGGAGTCCCCTTTAAGAGAAGAGTTCCTTGTCTACCCAAGGACTCAGCTGCGCTAGGGAAGAAGCTACCATTCTACACCAGGTCTCTCCAGTCCCCCTCATGCCACCAGCAGTATGGAAGAGAGTCCCCTTTAAGAGAGACACCTCCCTCACTGGGCAGGGACATAATTGGGCATGCGTGTTTATTTCTAAATTAATAGGTTTACAACCCATGTGAGAGGAGCTGGTTGGGTGTTTTATATTCTTGTGGGTTGGAGACAAAGGGGAAGCCTGTGTGTCTTTCTGAGGGATATGAATGTGTTTGTATGATGTGCAGCCTCCTCCATATTACATATATGAAGATTTTCCTGGGAGTAGGGTAGATTGGTTTATGGCCCTGTGGGAGAAGGGCTTGGAAATGAGGCTGGAAGAGGTTACACTTCTTTGCGAGAGAGGCACAGGGAGGGATAAGGCTCTCTGTGTTTGGGAGGAAAAATGAAGGAGAGGTACTAGTGTGTGTTTGTTTTTAAAGCCCTCTTTTACAAAGGGGTTTCTTATTTTAGTTTGTCAATTTGGTTAGTCCGAGATGGAATTGTAGGGTTTGTTACTGTAAGCTCCTTTGGGTTTGGTTGAATAAGGGTTAGTAGTTACATCATTGAGATGTCTTTTGCAGTCTACCCAGGAGGTCCCTATTTGGGTACCTAGTGTGAAAGGTAAGTCCTTTTGCTGGCCACCTTAAAGTGGCTCAGAGTGAGGGAGCACTGCCAAGAGCTTCAGGAATGGAACCTGAGAGTTGGAGGGGACGGAAGCATGTTAACAGTGAAGGTTTGGGTCCTTCTCTTCCTATAGCGGATGGGGAGGCAAGGATGAGACAAAGCAGCTTGAAAAAATGGTGCTAGACGTAAATCTGAATTGAGATTTTCATTTCAGTGCCTCTGGCTTAGTCTGCAGTTTTCTCAGGGGGTAGGGTATCAGTGGAAGCAATTCCTAGACTATGGTTATGCTTATGAATACATCAGTCAGCTGTCAATAATTAACAATAATGCTCGGATTTGATAAGAGATGAAACTCTTACACACCAAGTGCTAGCTCAACAAAATTGTGGGGTTTATTTGGCACATTTGGTCTCAGGCAGGTATCAGGCAGGCCACATGAACCCACGGGTGAATCAGAGTGGAGGTGGTGCGACTGTGGTTTGCATACAACTTGAAATGTAAAAAGGTGTCCCGTTCCCAAACTGGATCAAATATACTGCGTCCAACTTTGTACGAAAGTCCTGGGGGACATTACTTCTTTCCATGATCTGTTCAAGTTCATTATCTCATGTTGTAGACACCAATGCTGACAGCAACAACTTCAGCATTCCCATGGATTGCCAACTTTCTGAATCAATTTAGTTTTTCCTGGTCACCATGAGGCCAATGAGATGATCCCTGGTGGTTTCTATTCCAACTCTCATAGAATCATAGAATATCAGGGTTGGAAGGGACCTCAGGAGGTCATCTAGTCCAACCCCCTGCTCAAAGCAGGACCAATCCCCAACTAAATCATCCCAGCCAGGGCTTTGTCAAGCCTGACCTTAAAAATATCTAAGGAAGGAGATTCCACCACCTCACTAGGTAACGCATTCCAGTGTTTCACCACCCTCCTAGTGACAAAGTTTTTCCTAAAATCCAACCTAAACCTCCCCCACTGCAACTTGAGACCATTACTCCTTGTTCTGTCATCTGCTACCACTGAGAACAGTCTAGATCCATCCTCTTTGGAACCCCCTTTCAGGTAGGTGAAAGCAGCTATCAAATCCCCCCTCATTCTTCTCTTCCGCAGACTAAACAATCCCAATTCCCCCAGCCTCTCCTCATAAGTCATGTGTTCCAGTCCCCTAATCATTTTTGTCGCCCTCTGCTGGACTCTTTCCAATTTTTCTACATCCTTCTTGTAGTGTGGGGCCCAAAACTGGACACAGTACTCCAGATGAGGCCTCACCGACGTCGAATAGAGGGGAACGATCACGTCTCTCGATCTGCTGGCAATGCCCCTACTTATACATCCCAAAATGCCATTGGCCTTCTTGGCAACAAGGGCACACTGTTGACTCATATCCAGCTTCTCGTCCACTATAACCCCTAGGTCCTTTTCTGCAGAACTGCTGCCGAGCCATTCGGTCCCTAGTCTGTAGTGGTGCATGGGATTCTTCCGTCCTAAGTACAGGACTCTGCACTTGTCCTTGTTGAACCTCATCAGATTTCTTTTGGACCAATCCTCTAATTAGTCTAGGTCCCTCTGTATCCTATCCCTACCCTCCAGCGTATCTACCTCTCCTCCCAGTTTAGTGTCATCTGCCAACTTGCTGAGGGTGCAATCCACACCATCCTCCAGATCATTTATGAAGATATTGAACAAAACCGGCCCGACCCTTGGGGAACTCCACTTGATACGGGCTGCCAACTAGACATAGAGCCACTGATCACTACCCATTGAGCCCGACAATCTAGCCAACTTTCTATCCACCTTATAGTTCATGACTGGCCACACTCTTGATGTAGTGTTTGGATTGGGATTGGAGGTACGAAATTTGGAAACTAAACCCGTCACAGAGCAACCACAACGTCCATTGATCAGAGGTTAGGGCACCCAACTCATCACAATGAAGGATCGTTTAGATTGTACATCATCATACTAACACAACCTGAGTTTTCCACAGGGCTCTCAAGGAGAACACTGATCTCCTGACAGAACCCTCAATCAATGGTTAGTGGGATATTTGCATCTTATCCTGATGACGTAGACAGCTAGCAACCTCTTAACCTGGCTTTGTTCTTGCAGGTTGCTTAGTTTATATCTGACCTGTAACAACTCCAACGTGAGGGAGGACAGCTCAAGCACCGTTGGCAGAAGTCTTGGGATGAAACAGATTATAGCATAAAGATCTTTGAACTCTTATATTATAGCTGTGCACGAGACTAAATGGAGATTCTTCACCCCCCACCCCCCCCACAGTACCCTCTGACAGTCTTTTCTACTGTTTGCAACCTGGGTTTCTGGTTGGATTCCCTGTTATGTCTGAATGACCATCTTTCTGCAGCAGCCAAAGTTATTACTTACCATGCGTCTGTCTCTGAGGTTGCAGCCTTCTCTTTCCAATGCAGAAAGCTGGAAGCAGCTTTTGAGCATATGGAAAAATGCAGACTGATTTGCTTAAAGGTCGGGATTCAAAGTAAATGAGATATAAGTAATTCCATCACATACTTATAAGATATACGTAAAGTTATCCGGGACTTTGATTCAGCATGTTATTTTATGATACAGGTTGAAGACCAAGAAAAATTAAAACAGATCCTTGAACCTATGCATTTTGGTGTAAGAGAAGCAGGAGTAAGATAAAATACTTGTTCTTCAAGTCATTTTATTAACGAAATACTTGTACAAAAATCTGATCCTATATAAATGTACACAATGCTTTTTAGCTCTCCTTCCTAATATTGTGCAACAAGAAAGAGCAGTAGGGAGAACAATTTCCTTGAGGTGGTGAAGAGATTAAAAGGTTTTAAAAAAATTCGTCAGACCTGGTGCTTTCACGTTCACGTCACTAGGTAAAACATGCTTGCAGGTTATTTTATCCTGATAAGCTCTAATACGTGACTCAAAGAAATAACTTTTCTTGGACTCTGACGAAGCCCAATTTTTAAAAGTTACCTGTACTTCCAACTCCATATTCAAATTAAAATCAAGTGTTCAAAGCTACTAATGAATTTAATCATATCAAAGTTTTTTTTTAAAGTTAACTTATATTTAGCATTTCGTAGTTTTAAAAACATTGTGTACACCAAACATGTATTAGGAATATGGTTTATTATAAGTGCCACTATTACTGAATTATTACTTACAGTCAAAAACAGAATAGCTATTTGCAAGGTTTTATGTTAACCATATAAAAATAGCCTCCCCCCTCAAAAAGAAAAAGGCTTCTGCCTTCATCTTTTTTTTTTTTTTTGAAGAAACAATTAAAGAAATAGGTTGTGCAAGGAAACTTGGTAGGAGGGAGAGTACAGGAGGATTTTTGTAATCTAGTGTCAAATTTAAACCTACTTTCTTGGAACATATTGGATCATGAGAAACAAACAGGATGTCAATGGACATATACCACAAAAAATTCAAACTGCTATTAAAAGTCCCACTGATTTATTGTAGATGTATAGTGCCACCTAATGAATCAGTGCAATAACTGCAAAGTATAGGTGTTTGAAGTCTTCTTTTGTAAAGAAGCAGAGCATAGGGAGAAAGTCTAGCTAAGCATGACTGGGATACTGAGGATATCATGGTCTGTTTGGAAAACTGCCTACATTTTTACCGGGTCCAAGAGTTCATACCCTCTTCCCCAAGCTGTTAAAGTCATGGAGCACCTCTATCTGCCAGTCAAACATGTTATGGTCTGAGATGGGTGGCCAACTTGAGCCTGAGAAGGAGTCAGAATTTATCAATGTACATTGCCAAAGAGCCACAGTAATATGTCAGCAGTCCCCCCCATCAGCTCCCCCACCACTCCCAGTGCCTCCCGCCCATCAGCACCTCACCCTTGCTCCCTGCATCTCCCGATCAGCTGTTTCGTGGCATGCAGGAGGCTCTTGATGGGGGTGGGGGGAGGAGCAAGGGCACAGCAAGCTCAGGGGAGGGGGTGGGAAGGGGTGGAGTGGGGGCAGGGCCTGTGGCAGAGCCAGGGGTTGAGCAGTGAGCAAACCCCCCCCCCCCCCCCCAGCACATTGGAAAGTTGGCACCTGTAGCTCCAGCCCCAGAGTTGGTGCCTACACAATGAGCCGCATATTAACTTCTGAAGAGCCACATGTGGTTCCGGAGACACAGGCTAGCCACCCCTGGTCCGAGAGAATAACCAGTGGGCAAGAACTCAGAAGCTATAATTTCCATACAACAATAGGTTTAGTTGCATACACATCAAGACTAAAGCCCTCAGTTCCTGTTAGGCTCAGCCCACCCATATGATATAGTACAGGAACCCATACCCACAAGTATTCACAGGTACACTGCCCAGAGACCCTGACCAAAGCTCAACAATTAAGACATGCAAGAGGAAATATGTATTCAGTCATTCCAGCAGTTGGAGGATGTTACAAGTTGGGAGACTTTCTTCCAAGTTCAAAAATAAATACTGCAAAGCACAAACAGATTTGAGGGCAAATAGGATATAGAATCATCTACTGTCATGAATGTCAGCACGAGACCTGCTCCACTCTTTGGAGTATTAATCACACCTAAGTAGTAAGAAAAGATTATCCATCTTCAAAGAAGGATTAGATGTTTATATGGAGAACAAGAGTATCCAGAACAGCAGCAGCTGATGGTAGCAACAAGTATTGTGAAGGATATAAAATCTCATGCTTCCACAGTTTAAATCAATCTCGAACTATTACAGATTAGGATCAGACCTCCATGGGGGCAAATTATTCTAAATCTGCCAATTGTGGGGTTTCTTATACCTACCTCTGAAGCATGAAGTACTGGCCGCTGTCAGAGACAGGACACTGAACTAGATGAACTATGGATCTGATCCAGGAAGGACCACAGGAAATGCCATTGTAAAGGGGGCCCGTTCAACTACAAGGGTTAGTTCAGTTGACCAATACCAAAAAGTTATAGGTAGCTGTACACACCAGAAATTCAGATAAAAAAAATATTTAACCCAGATTATGACCCAATACAGGCACAACAGAAAAACCTGAGACAGGATCATTAGGTTTAACACATCCAAATACTAAGCAACTTGTGACATATGAGAAGCACAAAGATTATCGAAGGCCTAAACTGCACCTCCTCCAAGAAGAGGCAAGAGCAAAAATATTCCAAGCCCATCTGTGACCTGATCCAAAGCTGATTAAAGTCAACAAGCCTTTCAATTGATTTAACAGTCTTTGGATCAGGCCAATAGCCCCATAACCTACTTTAGATAAGACCCTGAGAAAGCAGACAGAGCATCAGACAGGCACAAAGGATAGGCAATCTGAAGTAAGCGGGCCCCCTGAGGCACCCCTCCTCAATCAAGAGGTTGCATTCAATTTATTAAAAGGTTATTTGGGAGTGTCTACTTGAAACAGTCATCCTCTGCATGCAAAGTATTATATAATAAAATACTGGGAGACAGTATGTAAGAGGTGCAGAAAAAAAAACTTGCCTATGTGCTCTTATATGCTATGGACTCCATATTAAACACAAAGATACACATCCAGTGACCTCAGTAGAGGAAAACCTTACATCCTATTCACCAGGGATTTATTTCCCCAGGGACCACTCCTACAGAGGTCCAACCATCAATCAGCTTAGCCTATATAAAGTTGTTTTATTTTACTGGTGGGAAAGAGACCACCAGGAAACTCCTACAGCACATTAGCATCAACAGCGTTTTCTGTCATGGAAACATCCTCTGCCTTTCCTGGCTTGATGGTTCAAACATAGCACATAATTAGTGGGATACATGATTCATCACTTGTGGTGGTCAAGCTCACTGCAGGCACCACAGGCTCCTTGCATCTCTTCATTTCCCCATATGGTCTCTATGCCCCTCCCTCCCCCAATTTCAGGGACCCCCTGCAACTCCTCCAAATCTCTCCAACTGCTAGGGCCTCTCTTTCTCCCCTGCTCCCTCTGTTCTCTTCCCCTACACCAGCGGCTTTGTGTTCAGCCCTATTCTCACTTCCTGCCATGCCCTCAGTGGCAGAGGCTCTGTTTCCCCTTCTTCCGTACCAGATTCCCCCAATCTCCCACACCAGGAGTTTTATGTGGTCCACATTCCCTTGTCCAACCATTGTAGGGGCCTGTGCAGCCCCATTCTCCTCTTTCATCCTACTACCCCAGTACCAGGGTGCCCACAATCCACCCTTCCAGGGACCCCGTCTGCCTCCATTTCCACCTTCTCCACATTGCTAGGTGTTCTGTGAGACTCCTCGTCCCTCCTGTACCAGGGGCTGTGTATTACTACTTCCCCCCATGACAGGGCTGTGTGCCTCCTATTTTACCTTATCCTGACACCAGAGGTATTCTGTGTCCCCCTTGCCTCATACCAAGTTCCCCCAATATCCACCCACCAGAGGTGCTGCATTTTCCCCATTCTCACTCCATAGCAGGGACTGTATACACTCCCACTTCTTTCCCCTGTGCCATGGTACCTCAATCTCCCCTGCAAGGGATACTGTGTGCCCCATTTCCCTTCCCTCCACTAACACCTCCCCCCATGGCAGGGGTTGTTCGAACCCCCATGGCATGAGCTGTGTGCCCAGTGCCCCCTCCATGGGTTCCACATCCTCTTCCCCAGGTCAGAAGTTGTGTGCATACCCCCATTTCCCCCCTCCCCCCCAATTATTCTGACTTTTCTTCCAGACAAAGCATTCAGGTCACTGACCTGTTAAACTCACCTCTGCTCATCTTCCCAATAGAGATGGAATATTGTTACTAGTAGGTATTAATGGGTACCATCAACCAGCTCTTTGATCTATAGGCTACTGCAGATGTGCCCCAAGCTGAGACAGTGGTAAAGAGCTGGTAGGGACTCCCATGTGTCCCCAAGCTTCTCCAAGTCAACAGGGTTCTGGCCTTTGATGCCTAGCACATTTCTGAATTTCTGGGATAGTTGTTACATACAACCGAAATGTCAATGAGTTGAGTGCAAGGCTTTTGCAAGATCAGCCAAACTGTTACAACACGGTGGCTTGATTCTTCATTTGAATGAGGATCACCTTCCAATTCAATTCCACTTTCCTCAGCAGGTGAGCTGCAGTCTGAGCTCCACACTGGCATGGAAACGAAAAGTGGGAGTCAGAGCAACCAGCACTGGTGCCAGCAAATCTCTCAAGCACCCTTCACTCCTGTGCTATACCTTAAATGTCTTCCTCCACATAAGGCCTTCTCTATTAACCTCTGTGATGCAGACCCATGTTTCGTTGGTCAGCTACTTGAAGCTCTTCTGGAGTGCACGGATGCCTTGAGCCCTAACAGGAGGCAATGATTTCAAGACCAGCCCAAGGACTGGTACTAGAAGCAAGCGACATACAGTGCATAAAAGGTCCCACACATGTGGCAGTTATGCACAGCACTTTTCAAAACACTCAGCTCAGACACCAGTGCTTCCACGTGCACGATCAATATTCTAAACAATATGCAAAGGCGATTCCATGGGCCGGGACACTAGGCTAATACCCCACCATGCATAAGGCAGTTGGACCACTTACGGCACATTGTCCCAGGGGGAGACATATTGATGGATCAGGTGTTCAAGTGCACTAGGTGCTAGTCAGAAACAATGGTGCCTTGGGGAGTTATGAGGAGCCAGAAGAGGTGGTGGGCCACTGAATCCCTCGTTTAGTGGACCACACTGAAGACATCTATGCCACAAAATACCTAAAGACCTTGAAGAACCAATATCTCATGGAGTCCACCCCAGCCCCTGTTGTGGATCCCCCAATCTGCACTCTCTGTGCACCAAGAAAGTAATAGGCTAGGAGTAAGTCTGTCTCCAAGACCCAAAAGGCTCTCCAGTTCCTAGGCCCCATCAACACAAGCTGCCTGAAGCAGCTAATAGGTAGGTCTGGGAGCACACCACATTTGGAAATAGCTGACACCCCATGCAGTTGTGAAGCCACTGTCGGACTTAGGAGGCAGTCAAGTGCTGCATAAATCAGGAGGCATGGCTATTACAGGAAGCATGTCACATTCAGAGCTTTGATGATAGCATTTAGCAAGACCTTTGAACTTAAAATTTTTTTCAATACTCTGAACTAATTATAAATTCACTATAGCACAAATACACACCTGAGTTTAATAGGTCAATTTAGATTTACGTTACAAGGTTCCCATTTTCATAATAGATGTTAACATACTACTTATACAAATAGAAAAAACTACACTTTCTTAAGAGGATTATTACAGATTCTTTTTCGTGGGCTACACTGACTCACTTAATTCTAGACCTTTAAATTAAATTATGTTTATTGTGTTACATAGTCTTTCCTTGTGTGAACATGGCATTACATACCAAAACCCAGGAAGAGCCAATGAATAATTGAATAAGGAAAAAAAAACCCTAATGCCTAGTATCTTATAAAGATAATACATGCTGTTCCAATATAAGCAGGAGAAAAAGATCCACTGAAGTTTGGTTTCCCTAGTAAATCATAGAATTCAGATATGGCATGGCATGACATTTTTGGGTCCTTCAAAATTCACATTTGATAAAATTAACAGAGTGGCAATATGACAAAAATGAAATAAAAAAAAAATATATCCAGTAAGTTTTACTCTAACATTGCCAGTTCATTAGCAGTTTCTGACTTGATACTCTAAGTGCTACACAACTTTCACGCAGATTTAAAGTATGTCAAACCTGAGGATGATGTTGGCTACGTGAGCAATTCTCAAGATTTTTTTCCATACTATGTCCAATGTAACAAAATAATTTCCAGATACCCCTCTCTCATCTAGCTACTAAAAAAAAGTAGTTGTGACCCCCATTGTTGGAAGAACCCATATTCCAGGTAGGTTAGGAACTCTTGTATTTTTTTAATTGCTGCTATTTCAGAATGAAGGATTTTCCCCACATTAGAACTTGAAAAAAACCTCTTAACCTTAACTCATAATTAGATGCATAATTCAATTTTATTGAACATTTATAATTTCTTAAACTAAAAAGTACATTCAAATATTACTGTTTTAATATCCAAACAGGTGCCAAAATATGTAATTTAAAAAAATTATTTCAACACATACAGATGTAATCTAACCCTACAAGAAACAGATGAAAACAGCATTGTTTGCAAATATGTCAGTCAACACTGTCAGCAAAAGTGACTCTTGAACCATCTACAAAATTTTGTAGAAGTCTGCAGTAGACTCAAATAGCTACTAGCAGATTCTTCGTATGGATTTTGTATGCTCAAAAGTCCAGCACTGAGGAGCTGCATATGTTGCCACTTGCACATTTGGAGAAGCTGCTGTAACTAAAAATCCATCTTCTTTACACTTTCCTGCCTAACTTCAGCTTCATCAGTTCCTTCCATACTTGCTGCTATCTCTTCCACAGCAGTTGCATTATCTTTCTGGATAAATGTAGACGCCAGCAACAGTTCCCCTCTGTGGCCCCCCATGCTCTTGTGAGTCCTCTCCTCCTCGGAGTCATCCAGTTTTTTCCTCCTCAGCTGGAGCAGCACTGCAGAATATAGATGGACATTTTATTTTAAAATGTTTCATTAACTAGACTGGTAACATACATTGTTCCATCTATATTTGAAATATCACAAAATATTTACCTATTTGCTTTCACATTTGGGATTGAGGACATCCATTTTCTTCCCAAGAATTCTCCATCACAGTAAAGTAATGTTGATTTAAAACACCATCTTTCCTTTTTCTTATATAATTCCAATTTGTAATAAAATTCACCTTAACAGCATCAACATGATTAAGCATAGAGTCTGATTTTTACTGGCAGAGTTATGAGGGCTTGCACTCATCTCGATGGTATTTCTGCATTTGGACATGTTACACGATAACTTCTGAATGCTGCGTCCAATCAATTCCAAAATTTTCAGGGAGTGTACTAAGTATCAACAGGCAGAACTCTACTCATTTTGGTGACAACCGGAAAAAACAAAGGGAGAAATGGGAGACACAGAATGGGTTTGCAGAACTAGCAGCTTCAGCCACCTCCACAACTGTCCACAGGAGCAAAGAACCAGTTGATGGCAGCCATTATCACCTTCCAGTTTTACAATACCCTCACCTTAACTCTGCCCATCCTCCCAATACAGTTTAAAAATGTTGACAACTCTGAAAAAAAATAAAAGAAACAGAAAAAGGATGAATAAGAATGGCAGGGGAAATGGGAGCACACAGAACCCTGGCGGGGGGAAGGGAGGAGCTGGAAGGGGAGAATGGTGGACCTGGAATGAGGGGAAAGGGGACCACACAGCCCCTGGCATAGAGAAGATGCAGGCTGGGGAAAGCTTGTTGGGGAGAGGGGGATGTGGAGGGAGTCAAGGAGCCTTTGGGTTGTGCAATGAGCTCAGACAATAGAAGCAACGTAGCAATAGTATCACCTGCTAGATTACTCCTATTTTTAAGTTGATTATATCTTTCCATATGTCTTCATTGGGGAGACCGTTTAAAATGTTAGTAGAACCACATTCTCTGTAAATGCAAGAGAGACTTATACATCCCTGTCATGCTGCTGTAGTTTGGGTGACAGGAGAAAACATTCTGATAACAGGGCATTACACGTATTAGATGCTAAATGTACTTTTTTATTATACATACAAAAAAAAGAGGCTATGTTAAAAGAACACTTAGGTTGCCAGTCAATCATTCGTAAATTAGGAAATACTAGATTTAGGGTTGTCTGTGCAAACTAAGTTCTGCCCCCTCCATTGTGCATCTTTCCCATGCACTGAATGAGGCAGAGTTCTGTGGAAAAGACAGCATGTGATCATGCAGTTAAAGACAACCATAATGCATATGCACAAGGGGTCAAATAAGGTTGCACAGACAACCATAAATCTGACATTTTCTAACTTTCAAGTGCTTGACTTTGCTACCTAAATAATGATCTCTAATTTAGGGTTTTTTCTACATAATTTCCTAAGTTTTTAGTCAAGGAAAAAGGTAATATAATTTGTTTTTATGTGCAACTGTAACAATCCCTATCATGCAGTGTTTAACCCTGAGCCTTTCAGCAGTGGAGTAGAGACTGCAACCCCTTAAACTACAGAATTAACTTCATTAACATGCAGCAGCAAAAGGTGGTTATTCAGGATGGGTCTATCAGCTTGGGGAGTGGTTGAAGGGGTAGCCCAGCTGGTCTGGCTTTCCCATCCCCCTGAAATTCGGGGAGCTCCTGCTGCTCCTGGTGTCCCTAGAAAAGGGCCAAGGAAGTGGGCCACTTGGGCTGTTTGCTGAATCTGCGGGTGGGTGAGGAGGAAGGCAGAGCCCAGCCTGGTTCCCGCCTTATGTGGTGCCTCCATAGGAGGGTATGGGACACTGGGGCCATGGGCCATGAGCCATGTCCAGGTGAGGGGACCTCAGCTCTTCCCCTTCCCCTCTCCAGCTGCTTTGGAAGCTCCTACTAGTTCCCAGTATGTCTGCTGTTGTAGTAGCAGCAACAGCATGAGCCTGGCATGAGCCACGAGCATGCTGCCAACATTTTCCTGAGGAATGCAAGCAAAAGGTGGCATTTTCTAAACAGCCTGTAACATAGCAAAAGCTGAACACAATTTCATGGGACAAAGAAAAGGTACTTCCCTAGCCTAATGGCATGCCCCCATGTCAAATATCAAAAGTTCACCTCAAACAATAGAAAGGTGATAGAAAGGTCCTGAGAGTTCTTTACAGAGGAAAGTGTTAGGCAATTTAAGTATAAGGGTCGTTACCAATTCCCCCTGTAATAACTTCGGTCTGGTCTACTCCTAAAAATCAGATCAACCTAGACTGACATTGCTTGGGGCTGTGAAAAATTTTGTGCCCTGGGCAGTATAGTTAGGTCAAGCTAACCCCTGCTGTAGATGCATCTAAGTCAGAGGTGGGCAAACTACGGCCCGTGCACCAATTCCAGCCCATGGGACCATCCTGCCCAGCCCTTGAGCTCCCAGCCGGGGAGGCTAGCCGGCCCCTCCCCTGCTGTCCCTTCTCTCCCGCAGCCTCACCTCACCACGCCGCCAGTGCTCTGGTCCGCCGCTCCTGGCGTGTGGTGCGGCTGGCTCCGGCTGGGCTGCGAGCTCCTGACGCTCTGAGTGATTTTTCAGGCTTATCACAGTACTAAATTTTGTATTCTTCACAATACTGTAGACATAATTCACTCAATCTTTTTTGTACTATTTACTTAAACATATTAAGAAACCTTACTAGAATTATACAACAATTGAAGTGATCTTCCAGAATAAGACAGCATGCAAAAGAAATTCAAGTTCTGAGACGCAGCCAATTCTGGCCCATTTTAGTTTGCTAAGAACCTGGGGAAAAGTATATATATCTCTTTATCTTTTCATTGCCTGCTACATTTACCACTGCCAGCATTCTGCTACCTACAATGTGACTAGACAAAAGGACATGGTGAAACCTTGTTACAAATGCTCTCTGAAACATTGTTCTTTATACTCTTACCAGTGAGTATACGAGACTCTAGAGCAGGGGACGGCACATCTGGGTATGGAAATTGTATGGTGGGCCATGAATGCTCATGAAATTGGGGGTTGGGGGGCAGGAGGACTCTGGCTGTGGGCTCTGGGGATGAGGGGTTTGGGGTGCAGGAGGGTGCTCCAGGCTGGGACCGAGGGGTTCGGAGGGCGGGAGGAGGATCAGGGCTGGGGCCAAGGGTCAGGCTCCGGGAGGTGCTCACCTCAATCAGGTCCCGGAAACAGCGGCATGTCCCTCCTCCAGCTCCTATGTGGAGGCGCAGCCAGGCTGCTCTGCGCATTCCCCTGTCCGCAGGCGCCGCCCCTGCAGCTCCCACTGGCTGTGATTCCTGGCCAATGGGAGCTGCGGGGGTGGCGCTTCGGGTGGGGACAGTGTGTGGAGCCCCCTGGCTGCCCCTACGCATAGAAGCTGGGGGGGGGGGGGGATGTGCTGCTGCTTCCAGGAGCTGTGCGGAGTGGGGCAAGACCCCAACCCTGCTCCCCAGCTGCAGCACCGGAGTGGGGCAAGCCCCAGACCCTCACTTCCCGGCGGGAACTCGAGGGCCGAATTAAAACATTTGGAGGGCCAGATGCGGCCCCCGGGCTGTAGTTTGCCCACCTCTGCTTTAGTGAGATAAAGCTGAATTTCCATATAGAAAGTTAACATGAACTGTCAGTTTCAGATTAAATATTAAACAGAATATGTAATTACATTTTAATCAAGAGAATTATTGGATTATTGCAATAATCACTGAAGGTATACATCTGTTGTCACTAATTGGTAGTAAATGGAAATCCATTCTCCCCTCCAATTAGTATTAAAGTACAGGAACTCCTCACTTAACGTTGTAGTTATGTTCCTGAAAAATGTGACCAAGTGAATCGATGTTAAGTGAATCCAATTTCCCCATAAGAATTAATGTAAATGGGGGGGGGTTAGGTTCCAGGGAAATTTTTTTTTTTTGACAGACAAAAGGCATTATACACATTTTAAACAATTTTAAACAAGAATTTAATACTACAATCACTGCTGAGTATGAAGCTTGGTTGAGGTGGTGGAGTCAGAAAGTAGAAGAGGGTGGATTGTCCGGCTACTCCTCTTGCTGAACTTTCTGAACTTGAAAAAACGCATCTAGAGATTGTTTTGCTTCCCTTTTTTTTTTTTCCCCCTTGGTAAATTTCTTTACAGCCAATCATTAGATGACCAACTCCCCTAATCACTTTGGAGCTGCGTTCCCTGTCAGGATAGTCACCACTCAGGATTTGCAAGCCAGCTTCAATCATTTGGAAAGCTTCAGAAAGACGTTTGGCAGTCAAATTTCGATGGGTTGGTTCTTCTTCTACTTCTTGGCCCTTTTCTTCCATTGCTCTCGTCACCTCTAGTTGCATCAGATCTTCATTGGTTAGCTCTTCTCCGTGTCACTGCAGAAGTTGTGTAACGTTGGCTTCCTCCACCTCATCAAAACCAGCTTTCTTGGCCAAGCCGAGGATATCTTTCTTCATAGCAGGGACAACATGTTTAAATCCTATTAAGTCACTGGAGACAATGAGGCAGGCAAGGAGGCTAAAGGTGCTGTAGGCTAGGAGAAGCATGTTGCGCAGCAGCAGCTTCCTCTACTCTGCAAGCACCGGGGCGGCGGCTCAACTCCCAGCCCGCCCACTCTACCCCTCTCCCCAAGCCCCCACCTTTGACCCACCTCTTCTCCTCCCCCCCCCTTTACTTCACAGGCTGCTTCCTTGCTCCTACCTCCTCCCTCCTGCCTAAACATGGCAAGCCAGCCGATTGCTGCGGGCAGGAGGGAGGAGGGGAAAGGCACTGATCCGCAGCGTCTGCTGGGAGGGGCACCGTTGGGATGCGGGGAGCGTAGGGAGGCTGCCTGCTGTGGAGAAAGCAGGCAGCCAAACAACATAAGAGTGGAGCATTGCTCAACTTTAAACAAGCATGTTCCCTAACTGATCAGCAATGTAACAACGAAACAACGTTAACTGGGACGACTTTAAATGAGGAGTTCCTGTATTTGTATATTACGTGTGTGTGTGTGTGTAAAAATGTCACGCAAGTAATTTTATTTTGAAATATAATATGCATAAGAGCCTATTAACATACAGAAAGCAGCAAGATAGACTATATAAATTACCTGATGTAAAGAAAACCTCAGCAACCAGTTTCAAGAAATAGGTTGTACATAAATCGGAAGAATTAGGCATGAAGCCTTGACATTTATTTAAAAGAGGCAACAAACACTATCGTAACTTCTACCCCCTTACAAACAATTACAGTGTTATATTGAGTGTAAGATCTTATGGACAAACTTTCATCACGATGGCACGACCATTAAAATGAGGATCTAGAGAGACAGAATTCTGTAAAATTTTTCAGCACCAATTGTCAAACTTGATTCCTCAGCCATTTCCAAATTAAAGCCAGAATCATTCCCTTCCCTATATAACAGTTGTATGGGAGCAGCATAAATATACAAATAGTGTAACTGGTACAATTCCAAAGTTGTATGTCAGAAGAGCTCCAGCAGCATGTAATAAATTTAATACTTTCATGCTGGAAAAGGAAAAAAAGTAACATTCTTACCTTCAATGCCCTTGTTGCATCAGAAGGATTTAATAGGATTTAAGACAGTGCAAGAGAGTCAGGAAAAATTATTTGGAATTAAGATGATGTTTCCAACACACATGGACTAGAAACTAAGTTGCAACTCTGCAAAGCCTGGAGAATCGTGTTAAGATGAAATTCAGATATTAAACAAGGCTTTGGAAATGGATCTGTGGCATCTGTCATTCATTTCTAGTGATACCAGAAGTGATCAACTGAAGTTATTGTGAAATGAGAGTATACCAGACAATCAACTAATTACACAAGTACATTTAAAATTCCAACAACTACAGATATTTGCAAAAATACAGCCATTCCCATCAAGTCACAAAACTTAAGTTTACACATATTACGAATAGAGATTAGCAAGATTTTTCTCAGGGAAGGAATGTCCAATATTGCACTCCCTGTATCAGAACACTTGCAGCATTATATACATTATAACTGAAACCATTTAAAGTTACTGAAGCTTTAGAACGCATGATAGAGAAGATATTTATCTCAGAGAATATAAATACTACTCTTTCACATATTGTATTCTTCTGTGCAGGGAAGATTTGTAAATTGCTTAAGACCTTTCCTCTAAGCAAAAGGAAATTTTCAGGTGAGTTTTCCTAAAAGTTATCTTACAAAAAGAAAATTAACAGTACAAAAGTATTATATGTCTACCCTAACCAAGACAGAGATATGGTAACCTATGTCTACAAATATTGTAAACTGTTTCCTTTGACAACATGATAGAACTGTTTATGGATAGTATTATGCAGCTCCACCTTTTATAGCACCATTCACACGAATATAAGCCAACTCTGTCTCCTTTAATTTTACATTAACTACTTACAGCAAGCAGGAATTCTCCACAAACAATTGATTCTTGTACCTTTCCCACACACCCCCACCCCACAGCTTGGAGACTCGCCTCGCTGAAATCACCGTCACCAGGAAAGCTACCTTCTATGATAGGTGAGACAGGGAGCACGAGGCCAAAGACTCGAAGTGCGGGCTTATGAGCCTGCTACAGCGCTTCCCCGGAGCTTGGGCCCGAGATCCCAACGTGGGTGAAGAGTTGCCTGGCATGGGACCGTGCTCACACCCAGTCTTATTCTTTCCCTTGTGGGAGGTTGGAGACTGGCCTCGTCCCGCCTTCTTGGGCTTCTTAGTGGGAGCCATGGCTGGGGACTGGTGCTGGCTAGTGGATGGTTCCGGTGGGGCGCTGCGCACCAAGGTCACAGTACTCAGTGCCAAGTCGGAGTGTTGCTCCGGTGCCGGCGTGAGGGTCGACTCCATAAGGAGCGCTCTTAGACGAATATCACACTCCTTTTAGTTCTTGGCTTGAAGGACTTGCAAATTTTGCACTTCTCCCTAATTCGTCCTTCGCCCAAGCAACGCAGACAACTGTTATGTGGATCACTAACGGGCATGGGCCTCTTGCAGCAATCACAGAGCTTAGAGCCTAGGGATCAGGGCACACCCTGACCAGAGGCAAAGTCCTGTTCAGGACCTACAAAGTCTCTAACTATAGCTAAGGGAGTTATAAACACTAATAAAAAAACTACACACAGTATAAACAGGCGATAACTAGTTTGTAAGAACAAGCACCTACAGCACTAACTGAAACAGCAACAGTTCCAGCACCGTCACTGGCGGCAAGAAGGAACTGAGGATGGGGGGAACTGGCGGCACCCTATATGCTGTGGAATGTGCACGCCACTCCAGGGGGCACCGGAGCTGGTCCCCTACAGATACTGCTGAGGGAAAAACTTCCAGCACCAGCGCATGTGACAAGCACACACACCTACGCTGAATGGACATAAGCAATCACTCGAAGAAGAATGGATAATATTTGTATATTTCTGATGTACTGTCCATCAGATTTCAATTCTCTTCAGTTTTTTTTAAATCATGTGATAACTGTAATGCACCTGTGCTTTGAACTATAACGGTCACGGTGTAAAAGTTATATTTTTTTTGCTCATCTATATATTCAACAAGAAATCGCAAGAAATTCTTTTCAAAAGCAAAATCACACAGAAGTCAAACTGGCAGATGGATGTTTAAAACCAAAGCACATGTATTCCATAAAAGATGCAATAAAGCCTCAAGACATTGCTAGTGTCAATTTGCTTAATGCTCTATGAAAACTATGGAAAATAAATGCTCATCATGTAAAGTATCACTTGAACTAGTTGACATCTGTGGCTAAAAGAAGATATATGAACATGAAACACTATTTCTGACAATCTGACTTCTCATTATGAGACTAATTTGTCTGCAACGATTGTAATCTTGGACTCTAATTTGTGTAATATAATCTTTTATATTTCAGATAATTCAGTGTTCTTTACGGTTAAGTGTATATAAAAATGCTGGGTCTTCATTCAGTTTCATGTTTTAATAAAGAAACTGTCTGATGTAACTCTCCCTCCCCCCACCCCCCCGCAATTTGAGTTATAATATTGTCACGTATAACCAAAATTATAAGCAACTCAAATCTTTTGACACAGAGCTTCCGGAACACAGAATGTTGTTGCCAACCAGGAGACAGGAAGGATTTTTTTTCCATGATGTCCGAGATTTTTTTTCTGAGAGTGTAATTTTTTCCCAACCCTCTTAAAAATTTCCTCTAAAGTAAAATTTAATTTTGGGAGAAACAACTTAAGCAAAATATTCTATTAGTTAAAGATTACTGTTTAATAAAAATGTCTGATTTGTTAAATCAAGAGACTTTGCCCATTTATTTTGTACTGTTCAGATACAGTATTTTAAAATGATAAGATCTTTACAATTCAACCACTGATAGTCCATCACATCACACAAAACACCCAGGAAAAAAACAGATTAATGGAAATGACTCAGCTGTAACCTAAATTCTTCAAGATGAACGCTGCACATTCCCACTTATGGCATACACTAACAGTGTGGTCTGGATGCATTGACAATACATCTCAGAATCCAAGCTGCATCATCAGTACCTCCTATGAGCGAGAATGTGCAGAGGCTACTCAAAGGAACAAAAAAAAGTTAAGGGTGAAATAATTTCACTGGAATCCCTATCTCAACCAGAAACCAGAGTAACAATTACTTTACAAAATCTCATCAACTTTAGAAAACTCCAGATATATATGTATTTTTTCCAGATTTTCCAGTTAAGAGATGCAGCCATATTTTCACTGATCATTACCCTGTCTTACACTGTTCACCCAGGCTTAGCTTTATTCCTAAAATATAAGCAAAATAAGTAGGAAGTAAAACTCCTTTTTCTATTTGAGGGATCCATTTTCAATACACCAAAACAATATCATTACAGTATTACTCATTATAAAAAAACCCCAGATGTTAGTTGCTACACAATATAGATAAAAATATGGTATTTTTCATTACATACACGAATCTACAATGGCATAGAATTTACATTTCATTACACCAGATTCATCGTTCCATTTCTATTATTAAAAAATTCTGTTAGTCTACTAACATGCCTTACTGAGAATATAGATAGCTCTTATATAACTAAAATTGAGAACGGCTAATATGAAACAAAACATTTTACATAAGCAATATAATTTTTTACTTACCTTTAAAAGTTCAAAATAGTGAAGACAGTGATAAACGGGAGCAAGAAGCAGCCTTGGCAGAACATATTGAACAGCTTCTTTAAAACCTTCTCCTATTGACTGGAAACAAAAATGGTCTTAATCTTAAAACAAAAGATGTTTTGTAACACAATGGTATATTCTTAAAAACATTTAAAAAAAGATATTGTACCTGTAAATAGAATGCTGCTCCAGGCTTTGATAACTGACCAAGAAAGTGATCATGAAAAGCAGGTCGCAAAATATCTTGAGCGTATGATTCATACGGATCAAATGCCAGTTCCTAAGAAGGAATACAAAGTAAATTTTTTAAATGGGTTAGTATCAAAGCTTCATGTTATTGGTAAAAATATGAAGTATATTACATCGGAGAAAACTTTATATATACTTTTATCAGTAAGCACATTTATAAAGATTTAGGCCCCAATTCTGAGAAGATTTAAGCATATGCTTAACGTCATGCATTGTTAGTTATCAGTGTGAAAAGTTAAACTCATGCTCAAGTCTTTGCAGAAACAGGGTCTCAGACACTCCCATTTTGATTTCAGTCTCCAAAGGTCAAGTTTGATACTTCTAAACCTTAAAGCTCTTGTTCATTTCATTTCTGCCAGTACCTTGTCCCTCCACCTGCACGTACTGGAAATAAGGAGGAATTATGATAGTTGGGGGCTACACTTCTCTTATATAGTCTCTGGACCTGAAAATTTGGTGGCATGAGGGGATGCTCATGCAGCCCCGAATGGTCAAAGCCCTTCAAAAATGTCCCAAAGACCTGCGCAACCAGGGGGCAATCCGTTAGCGGGGAACCCCCCCTCCAAAAACTGCCAAAACACACTTCGCAATTATGAGTGGAAGATACCCATAGTGAAACTGCTCCCACAGCCTTTTTGTGACTCAAACTAGTCTATAGTCTCAGAATCAAAGGTAGGTCAGTACGGTAAATCTTGAGAGCCTGGGAAAATCTGCCCTGTGATGACTGTTTCTTTGAAGAAGGTAGATGTCAATGTAGCCAGCCAAGACAGCTGAAACAAAGATGTACTGAACTACCAAAAAACATTTATTCTTTTTTTAAAATTACTCCAGTTATTTAGGACATACAAGGCGTATAACAAAAATAAAATATATATTATAAAAACAAACTTTAATGTTCTTACTTACCTCTGCTAGGTCTTCAAAACAACTGCCTACTAACGGGTGGGGACTGCCTTCATCTGTCATTTCTACGGTGTCCTCAATGTGGCCCAGTAGCTTCACGCTAAGTTCATGAATATCTGATATACGACTAAATATATTTTCCACATCCTGAAGGAAGAAATGGAATCATCAGACAATAAATATCCATGGTGAATAAGAGAGAGAAATTAAATCCATAAGGCAAAATATATAGCACACAAAGCAAGCTACTTAATCAGTTATAATATTGAACAAACATTGATTAGTTTCTCAGCTAAAGCAAGGTTATAAATATTGTAGGTAACGGACAGCTGATTAATTACTGACTCCTGTTTGGAAGAAAAATAATGGGAGAAGAAACAGAGAACTTAAGTATTTAACAAATATGGCTTTCATAGAATCAAACTCTTTAGTGTTTCCCACAAGTGTTGCCTTTTGGTTTCCATTTCAAATTTGAGTTAAAAATAGTAATAACCCAAATGTTAACCTGCCCTATGCAGTATACACAGTATTACACACAAATCAGACCACCATTCAATTGCCCAATTTGTGTTCTGAACCCACTGGCGAAACCTAAAGTCCAGCAAGGAAGAAAGATGAACCTGGTGGAAGAGGTGAGCCAAACTTTTCAGCTTGGTTACTCTTAATCCAGTTTTCAGCAGCTCAGGATCTACTGCACATACCCAACTTTGTACACTATGAGTAAAATCCTGGCCCCAGTGAAGTCAATGGCAGAACTGCCACTGACTTCAGTGGAGCCAGAATTTCACCCTACAGCTTCACCTATAGAAAGAATGGCTGGAGGAAAGGTTTGGCAGAATCAGAAAGACAGTTCAACTACATGGAGCTCTAGCATTCAGAGAGAGATCTCATGTAGCTAAGAAAGTGCATGACACTGACAGGAAAACAGACATTCCAATTCCCATGCCATGCCAGACTACTGGCCTATGGTAAACAATATTGCAAAAAACAGGCAGCACTTGTTGTTCAAAAAATTGCAAACTCGGCACACCTCCTAAATTTCTATCCAGTAATGCACTTAGCCAATTACGCAATTTTATTTAATTATGCAATGCCAAACAAAGAGGAAGAACATCCTTCTGGTTCCTCAAACATGGTCAGTTTATGACCTGAAGCATAAGTTTTAATCATCCTCAATGGTCTTAAAATCTTTGCATTTATGTAGGATTTTCATAAGAGGCTCTTTTAAAAAAGTGTTTTACAAACACTTTCCCCTTCTACTTACAAAGATCAATAAATATTTTTTTTCTTTCCCACACACACTATATATATATATATATGAAAAAAAAGGAACCTGAGGCACAAAGGTTAAGTTACTTGCAGAACGTCTCACAACCCAGTGGCAGAGTAAGTGACACAGGGATCCCAACTCTAAGCCCTTTAATATTTCCACAATACTGCCTGTGTTTATATTTTCAAGGCACTTCAGTACTACATAGTGACAGGCAGAAACAGAAGACAGGCACGATAGACTAGGGTATTCAAACAATTTGGATCTTAATGTGCACTTCAGTGTTGTTGGTTTTGCTTTTAAAAATGCAGTTTATATGGTAGCTGTACAAGTGGGTTGAGAAATGGTACAGGAGAAACTTACTTCAACTCCCATAACGTCAGTACAATAGTTCCCAGTGCACTAAATTGACTTTCTAGGATGCCAGAGAAGTGCAAGGGGAATATAATGCTAAATGGTATAGAACACTCAGCCCACTCTGCTCTACAATTCTATATTCTGGATTCTAGACTTCTGGGCTGGGAGGGAGGAAAACATCCCCCTAATCCCTCATCATTTATTTCAGGATGAGCTATAATAAATTCCCATGCTGCCTATCCCCCTTTTCCTGCGTCTCCTTTCTTACCTCCATTTCAATCCTTACACCATGTGTGCATACACACACCCCTTTTCTCAGCCTGTTCTTTCAGAGTTGCCTTTGTAGAGCGAGAGGCAGCATCAACATAAGAACATCTGCTATTGTATTTTGTTTGTTCATCAACAGTTCTGGGCTGGAGCGACAAGTGTCGAGAAACAGATGGCTTTCTGATAGTTCTTCCTATACTATAGGAATGTGATGCCGGACAAAAGTTAGGTCCCAGAAATTCTCACCTATATTAATGCAAACGTAAGCTTCATATGCATTAGTTGTAACATCTATATAATACTTACATGAGCTGAAAACAATTTGGAGTTGGAGACAAAAGGCTCTCTAAAAACTTTTATAATGAGATTTAGTTCCCGTATGTACTGTCGAACCTCTGCCATAAATGACTTGACTAGATCATAATAGGTTTGTTCCCCTGAGGTGGAGGGTTCCTCATCAGATAAAGTTAGTGTACT
Organism: Eretmochelys imbricata; assembly: GCF_965152235.1. Lineage (NCBI taxonomy): Eukaryota > Metazoa > Chordata > Testudines > Cheloniidae > Eretmochelys > Eretmochelys imbricata. The sequence continues at coordinate 207,938,720 of NC_135574.1, read as the reverse complement.
TATATCTTCTACATCTTGATGGAACATATCCATCAACACCTGTGTAAATGAAATTGGAGAAAGTAAGTGGTTTCTTTAAATATACACAAAAATTTGATACAAAAGTTACCAGTGGGAGGGGAAATAAATTGTTATAAAAGATATAGTTGAATACTATTAATGGAAGGCTTTGTATGTTGCCTTGAGGTTGGTTAAATATATCTGGTAAAAAGGAAATTGAATTAAGAAAAAATAATTAAAAAAAACTAGCTAGGTATCATCCTAATTCTAACTCAGAGCTACAGGAAAGAACTGATGGTAGTTTGGACTGTTCTACACTTTATAGCCCATACGGAAGGGGGGCAGCAGGTTCATGCACATACGGCACACACACCTACAAGTGGGATCCACAAGGACAAATGCTTGGAAATATGCAGTTCGGTTAATGGGCCTGTCCTCCATATGGGGTAGGGGTATGGAGGAAGCAGAAAGAAGGAAATATAGATTATATTATTTGAGACTGATCCTACTTAAGATGCTTATGGACAGAAGGTAAGGATTACATTACATAAAGGGGCAGCCTACAAGCAGCATGTAGGTACTTGAGGGAATACTGGACTAATGCATATCTATGACAGAGCATAGGCAAGTGTTGACAGCTTCATGTCATCTCAGAGTTAACTTATAAGGCCGGGCTAAGTCTGGGAACGCGGTATGGGCCATGTCTGTGTTTGATGTGGTGAATAAGGCAGAGCCACAGAAGTCTCCCTCTAGCAGGTTGTCGCTTTGGGGCAAATACAACAAGCTGCATGTTTGCTTCAGAGCCCTTCAGAAACCTGGGAGGTTTCTACTGTTTATGCATGGGGTTGTTGCAACTCTTCAGAAGTGTGACTGTAGTGTACTAAGAAAAGGAGTACTTGTGGCACCTTAGAGACTAACCAATTTATTAGAGCATAAGCTTTCGTGAGCTACAGCTCACTTCATCGGATGCATAAAGTGGAAAATACAGTGAGGAGATTTATATACACAAATGTAGTGTACTAGGCACCCTTACATCCAAACCCTGTAAAGGCCAGTTTCTTGGCCAATGCATTTTGCTAGTCCCACCAACAGCTGAAGGAGGCAGATTAGGAGAAAGAATCGAAGGAATCAGCATCATTACCACAATCATATGGCAGGTACTCAAGCTTCTGATGAACATCCACATACAGACATGTATCTACCAGCAATGGTGATGCAGACAGCTGCCCTATACTACTAAGCCCTGGTCTGGTCAACATAAGACAGCTTTTGTCAACCTAATTACGTTAGAGTACACACCACAGCCTTGCTCCCGCCAATGTAAGTGCCCTACTACCCCGAGATAATAACTCCACCTCCATGAGAGGCATAGGGCTTATGTTGGTGTAGTTAGGGTGAGGCAATGTCTGTGTAAACACTGCAGGTTACTTACATTGGCTGTCATTCTTATCCATGTCAGGGCTCCATGCTGGAGCCATGAAATTGACAAGAAAGAGTTCACAGTTTGGGCTGTCACTCCGTAGGGTGGGGGGGCTCCAGCTAGAGCCCAGCTGTCCCCCTGGGATGCTGGCTCCCCACAGGGCTGCTGCCCCAGATCCCTGCTTCCCACCGGGGGCCCAAGGTGGGCAGGGAAGCACATGCTCCCGGCAGGGAGCTGAGCAGATCTGAGAGCCCGGGCTCCAGCCCCACACTGCCAGTGGAAGTGCTCCTTATGAGGCTGTGCACCACTACCGGAAGGAGGGGGTGTGGACATGAACCACTGCAGTAATTACTGCAGTGGCGATAAGTCAACCTAACATAGGTCAACTTAAGTTTGTAGTATAGACATGCCCTAAGTGTCTTAATGGTTATTAAGGTCTCACAAGGTACTTCACTTTCCTTTAAAGCTAAGGAAGAAATGAATGGGGGAAGAGGGCACAGTCAATACAAGGCTGAAGCAAGATAGGGGACCAGTCACTAGAGCAACAAGAAATGAAAACCCCAATGAGCTGATTAACACGAGTAATGCCAACAACAGACAGGGTAAACACAGTGAGAAGGGGACACAAGAAAGGTTCCATGGACTTCAATGGAACTAGAGGCTCTGACCTCTTTTGAGGGACTGATTCCAAATTGTGTGGGGTTTTTTTGTTTTGGTTTTTTTGAAAGAGAAAAAATACAGATTATTTGCCCTCCAATGTGTCAAAAGATTGAGACTAGGTGCCCAAGGCAGCTAGAATGCAGCAACGCTTGAGTACAAGCCAAAGGAATTTGGCTTATCGACCAACCATAGTCAGAAAGACAGTCTTCTGGACCACTGGGGTATGCTGGGGTTGCATGAAGTGTCCCAAATAAAACTTTGCACCATCAACCCCCAGGAATGCTCTACATTGAAGTCACTGTTGTATCAAAACAGCAATAATTTTAGAAGTTCACGTACTGCTGGGGGGTTTCTAAAGGAAGAGACATCAAAATTCTACATTACAATACATTTAAGAACTAAGAATAATATTCAACATTAAGATTTTTAGACACCATTCAAGATCTGGTTAAAAATTTAATACTGCCCCCCCCCCCACAAAATTCCATTCATTTGACAAGTATGAATTATACCACCTACCTTATCAGCACACATTGCCACTTTAATGTCTTGTTTTGTAATTTCATAATGTCTTATATTTCGTACGTAATTCCCAACAAGCTTCAAGATATCTGCAGAAATGTATTCTAATACTGCTACTATGTAAACAGATACTTGGTGGTCAATTTTATAACCTAGAACTTCCTAAAAGTAAAAACACAAAAAGTGCATCATTACATGTGTTATACAACCAGTCAAATAACTAATTTATGTATTTTAGAATAAACTTATGAAATTATGTTTAATGACTATTGCACTAGACAGTCAACATCTGTCCATCATTAGTACTAGCAATACAAAAAATACTTCTTTCTATACGTATAATAAAAATAACAGTGGTATCACAGACAACACTGCATGGTTCATACTGACTTTGAAATGCTGACAGTGCTACCAAGCATTTATAACATGCAATACAGTTCTACTTGACACGATCTAAAAGCACTGAATTCTCTATTACTCAGCCAGAATAAAAGTATTGCAATTTTTAGCAGATAGGTATTTAGGGTTTTCTTTTTTTTGAAAACTGTTACTAACCTTTCAAGATGTGTTGCACATGTACATTCCTCTCTTGATGTGCGTGCACCCCACGCAGACCACAAGAAATTTTTCCCTCAGTGGTACTCATTTGGCGGGGCTTGAGCACCCTCTGCTGGCACCGGTAAAGGGGTCCAGCTCACCCTGAGCCCCCTCAGTTCCTTCTATCCAGAAACTCCGATGCAGAGGGGTAGGAGGGCAAGTTATAGAATGCACATGTGCAACACATCTCATAGAACAAGAGATAGAAAAGGTTAATAACTGCTGTTTTTCTTCTTTGTGCATTCCATGTGCATTCCATTCTTGGTGAGTGTCAAGCAGTTAAATAGGCAGAGGGATCAGAGTTTATGTACACAGACTGCAGTACATCTCACCCAAATTTGGCATAATTTCTAAACTACTGGGTGATGGTATAATGGGAGGAGACAGTGTGCACCGATGACTCGGTTGCTGCTTTACAAATGTCCAGCATAGGGATCTGCGCTAGGAATGCCACGGAGGATGCTTGAGATCTTGTGAAGCTTGCCCAGTGGTGAAACACGTGTCAGATCATAACAAGTGCAGATACTTACAGTTATCTCAGATGAAATTCTCTGTGAAGAGACTGGAAGATCGTTCATTCTATCAACTATAGTCACGAACAGTTGGGTGGGTTTGGTCCTGTCTATGGATGTTAGATGAGCACTGGTTCTACAGTGTGTGTAGCAGTTGCTCATCCATATTTGCATGTGGTTTAAGGCAAAATACAAGTAAGTAAATTGATTGATTGATATGAAACTACCGCAGAGAGAGAAAACTTGGATGGGATATAAATGCACCTTGTCTTTAAAGGCAACCAAGTACAATTCATTGGATGTGAGGGCACAGTTCGGAGACCTTTATGGCAGAAGCAATAGCAATTAGGAAAACCAGCCTTTAGCAGCACCAAAAGGTTGGAAAGCGGATATTGCTGCCAGGTGAAACTGGATAGAGGAAAATGCTAAACCTTGCTGTTTCAGGTGCAGCAGACAGGCGAATATATTTTGGCTGGATGAATGCATCAATGAGACTACCATTTGACAAGCCCAGAGAGAGAACTGCTTCAATTTTGACAGGTAGAGGTGGAGGGCTGCTACTTAATAAGACCTGGTGAACTTGCTCTCAGCAAGCCTGTTCTTTGGGATTTAACCATGAAGCTTCCAGGCTGTTAAATGAAGAGATAGCAGGTTTGACTGAAACAGCTATCTGTGGTCCTGAGAGATCAAACTGGGGTGCAACAGGAAGGAGACTGAAGTTGCCAATTAAAAGGACCAGTAGAGTCAAGAAGTGGGGCTGGCAGGGCCATGCTGGAGCTAATAAAATAACCCAGGCGTGATCCCACTTGATCTTTAGCAACACTCTGTATAGGAGCAGGACTAGGGGGAATGCAAAGTATGCTACCCAGAGTAGCAGGAAGGCATCCGTGATAAAGCCCGGACTGTGGCCTTGCAGGGAGTTGAATTGGTGACATTTTCTGATATACTTGTTTGCAAATAGACCTATCTGGGGAGTCCCCCACTGCTGGAAAATGCACTGGTTACATCACTCATGGTGACTGAAAAATGACCTGCTCAGGTGATCTGCTAGCTCATTCCACACCCCTGGAAGGTAAGAGGACCACAGGTTGATTGACTGGGCTATGCAAAATTCCCCCAAGTGAACTGCTTCTGACAGAGGAGGGACTAGCGATCCCATGCCTGTTGAGGTAAAGCACTGCTGAGGTGTTGTCTGTAAGAACAACAGATTTCTCCCTGATATGAGGTAGGAAAGCCTGACAGGCAAGACAAATAGCCCTGAGCTCTCGGATGTTGCTATGAAGAGCAAGCTCCCTCAAGGACCAAAGACCCTGAGTTCGGAGGGGCCCCAGGTGGACTCTCCACCTTAGAGCTACGTCCGAGATCAAAGTCATTGATGGTTGAGGGCTAATGACAGGAACGTTTGGACAAACACAGAGGATCCAACCACAATTGAACGAAATGAGAACATGCAAAAGTACCATGGTCACAGTGTTCAGATGAAGATAGGTTGGTAAGTACACTGAGGCCAGGCATATCTGGAGGGGCCTAAGGTGCAGCCTTGCGTGTTGTACATGGCCTTGTGCAGTTTCAGGCTGCTGCGATCAGATGAATTTTGAGGTCTGTCACGAGAGATCGAACAGATTGGAATCAAGACTCTGGGAGGAACACTCTGGCTGGGTAGAATCCAACACAGCCCATGTAAACTCTATCCTCTGTACTAGGCAAAGGATAGACTTGTCTCCAGTAATCAGTAGGCCTAAGGCCTTGAAGGCTAACTATGAGTTGAACATTGGATATAACCTGAGCTTTGGACCTGCCCTTGACTAGTCAGTCATCCAGGTAAGGGTAGACCTGCATTCCTAATCTCTTGAGGAACGCTGCTACCACGGCCCATACATTTTGTGAATACCAGAGCTGCAGACAGGCAAAGCAGAAGCACCAGGAAGTGGTAATGCAAGTGCTTTACTACAAATATGAGGAACTTTATGTGCCCTTGATATATCGACACATAAAAGTGGGCATCTCTTAAATTGCGGGAGGCATACCAGTCTCTAGGATCCAGAGGGAGAATAATGGATGCTGGGTAACCATGTAAAACTTCTTTTTGAGATGGTTGTTGAGCTGATGCAGGTCTAAAATAGGTCTGAGATCTTCCTTGGCTTTCGGGACTAGTAAATAATGGGAGTGGAAACCCTTCCCTCTTAAATTTGTGGAATCTCCTCTATGGCTCCCATTTGAAGGGCAGATTAAACTTCCTGCACTAGAAGCTATTTGTGAGAGGGGTCCTTGAAGAGGGACAGGAAGGGAGGGAGGTTGGGATGCAGGGGCAGAAAAACTGGAGGGTGTATCCCTCTTCTACAGTGCTCAATACCTAACAGTCCATAGTGATAGGAGACGAAGCACTGAGGACATAGGAAAGGCAGTTTGCAAACATGAAAAACAGGGCCTGGAATCCTTGCAACTGGTGCAATGTCCTTAAACATCCCATCCAAATGCCTCCTTAGAAACTCCTGGTGGGGGGTCTAGGTGGGGCAGGCATTAATGCAGAGGTAGAAGGAAGAGGTGGTCTACTCCTATAACCTCTACTTTTCTTTCTCTGCAGGTCCCGTTGGACAGCTGGAGCAGAATACCGGAGAGGTTCCTGTAGCCTGAAGTACTTCCTGGAAGCAGCCAGGGTGTACAACCAAAGGGACTTCAGGGTTGCCTTTGAGTCCTTTAACACATGAAGCTTAGTGTCAGTCTACTCTAAAAAGAGCAAGGATCCCTCAAACAGAAGGTCCTGCACAGTCTGTTGGACCTCCCGTGGGAGCTCAGAGGACTGCAACCAGTAGCTCCTACTCACAGCTACTGCTGAAACCCTGGATCTGGCAGCTGAGTCAGCCCCATCCAGAGCAGCTTGCAGCAAAGCCCTCACCATCAATTTCGCCCTCACCCATCAGCGAGAAGAACTCCTGCCTAGCATCTTCCAGGAGTGTGTCTTTAAATTTCAGCATGGAGTCCCATATGTTAAAGTCATACCTGGCCAAAAGTGCATGCTGGTTTGCAATCCTGAACTGCAACACCTTGAATAAACTTTCCTACCAAACAGGTTTAACTTTTTTTTTTTAGTCTTTTGATTTTGGGGCAGTGCTGTGATGCCCCTGCCTTTCCCTCTCATTGGCAGCAGATACTACAAGGGAGGAAGGAGTAGAGGAACTCAACCTGGGGTGGGTACAAAATACTTGTGCTCGGCCCTTTTTGAAGTGTGTGTGTGGGGGTCAGGGGGAAGGGATGCAGGAGTCTGCCACAGCCTCTTAACTGGGTCCATAATGGCCTCACAGAGGCAGGGCCACACTCTGAAAGGACCTGCAGTGGCTAAAATTTCAACCAGGAGGTTTGAGGATTCTTTCACTTCCTCCACCTGTATGCCCAGACCTAAGGCAACCCTCTAACAATTCTTGGTGTGCCTTATAGTCATCTGAGGGAGGTGACATGCCTCCTCCTGAGACTGGCTCATCGAAAAGGTGGAAAGAGGTGGCCAGGACTAGATGAGAATGCTCTTCCTTTCTTTCTTGACCTGTAGCGTCCTGTTGAGCCAGGTCTTGATACCAGATACCGGGCTCGGTACTGGTGTCTGGAATGGGTGCTGCCCAGTGGGTAAGTGCCACACACCTTTCCAATGCCACTGAATAGGAGTGCCTGAATATGATCTGGAAATGGGGGGAAAGCTCCACGGTTTTCAAAAAGGCCACTGGACAGGTGTAGGCCCCCAGTGACCTCCTGGGGAATCACTTGATGGTATCTTGTGACCAGATCCCAGGAAGGGTCGACATGTCTGGAGACGGGGTAGTGAGAGTGGCTCCCAAGACAGGAAATGTAGTACCAATCTCTGATTCAGAAGACAATGACGCTCTTTTCACTGACCACGGAGATGTCATTGCAGACGGTGCCAGCAATCAGTGCAGAGGCCAAAGAGAAATGAGCATTGCAGGTTTTCCTTTCGATGGTACCAAAGGGCGAGATGTCAGGAGTATGTGAAGTTTGCATGGTACTGAGCGCTGTAGCAATCCTGCTGGTTCTCCTGCGTTTGCTGGCACCAACAGGGTCAGGAGGTCCCTGGCGGCTGCAAATGCCTCTGGCGTGGTCGGTACCAAGAAAGTATCCATACGGTGCATACCACCAATGTGGAAGGAGCTCCTTCTGGCTCTGGAATCAATGGTGTCAGTGATGCAGTCTTCTGTGGTACCAATGCAGAGGAGTGCTTAGACTTAGATTGCACTCTATTCTTATTCCATGCCTAAGCAGATTTCAGAGCCTTTTAGCAGTCTGCTTCTTATGCCTCTCAAGCACTGGGATGGTGAACAGTGTTGGGACTCGAGCACAGTAGGACCAACCTGGTTCAGATGGAGGTCTCAAGGCCGCCTTCATAGTAAAAACTATAGCCTGGCTTCACAAACTTTCTTTGTGCGAGGCTTAAAGTCCCTGCAAATTTGGCAATGTTCCCCAATAGGAGTTTCCCCAAGGCACTTAAAGCAACCTGAGTGCAGGTCGCTCACGGGAATAGCCTTATTTCAGGAAACACAGGGCTTGAAGCCTGGTGACCAAGGCATCCCTTGGCATTGGGAATCAACTGAAACCTTCAGATGGGGTAAAATCCTAATTGAACAAACATGAAACTACAATAAAATTCAGTAGTCTGTGTTCTCTTGTGAGTACTTGGAAAAGCAGGAAGAGCTGTTCCAGCGGCTATCACAGGAGGTAAGGAGGAACAGAGAGCTCGGGGTCGGCTAGACCCTTTATATTGGTGCCAGCGGTTCGAGCCACTCAGATGGGTATCATTGAGGGGAAAATTTCTGGTGGAATACACACGTAAAATCACTCGAAGAACAATTTAAACAACTTCTGGGAAGTATAATCATAGTCCTAAATGTATTTAACAAGCATACAATTAACTGAAATAGAAATATTACAATGATGATGATACACTAAAACCCAGATACTTTGAATGTCATGTAAAATTTGTTTTATTCCTTTTGAGTTACATTTCAGGCAATATACAGACAATGAATGAAAATGTCAACCTTAACTTTATATAGTTCTGTAAAAGACAGGTTTGCCTAATTTTAAGTAGCAAGGTAATCAATTACGATTTGAGTACTTACTTTTAACAAAGGATGGATTTTTTCTACTGGGAGAGATAATGGATTTCTTCGTTTCCTCTTTTCAATAGCAGACTGGGCATCAGCTATTGCCCACTTATCAATAGGATGGGGAAAACTTTTTTGAACACGATCCTTAGGAAACAAAACAAACACTAAGGGCTTAATGAATAATCTGAATGTATTCAGCAAGTAGTATACTTGTTCAGACAGATACTTCACTGTTACAGATTAAAAGCAATTCCTTAAAAGGAATAATTTATTTTGATGCAACCGTGTTTTAATATACAGATAGAAACTAAAGTTATACCAAAAACTATATAGAGATACATACCCTAAATGTTGTACACTAAATATGTATTGCATACAAAAAACTACAAAGAATATTAAGGTTGTGAAGTTAAGCACTCAATTAGGAAACACTCTCAGGTGTGTTGTGAAGTTTATTAATGTTTGTGAAGCACTCAGATGCTACAGAGATGAGTGTTATAGAAAAGGCCACAAGGAAGTTAATAATTCTGTCTTCAGAGCAGGGACTGAATAGTGTGCGGTGACTAAGACATAGAGCCACACATTGCATAATAAATAAAATACAGAGTAGCTGTTCTTTCAGTGAGCACAGTCCATCCTGTGCACTGAGTAAGGCAGGGATCCTGTGGAAAAAAATAGTCTGATCAAGTAACTAAAGACCATTATTGTATATACACAAGTAGGGAGCCAAATTAAGATTCATGGGCAAGCTTAATTCTGGTGTTTCCAAACTGCTGAGTGGTTGACTTTGCAACCTTAATGTCCCATTAATGTAGTTTTTTTATGTATAATTTCCTAGGTTTTTTAAAAAAGCAAACTAAAAACCAGCGGAGATACCCCCCCCCCACCAAAAAAAGTAAATACTGTACAGTACTGTGTTAAACTAATAAATACATTAAGGGAAAGTTTAAGAAAAAAGATTTGACAAGATAAGGAAACTGTTTGTGTTTGTTTCATTTCAATTAAAATAGTTAAAGGCTGCATTTTTTCCTGAATAGTAAAGTTTCAAAACTGTATTAAGTCAATGTTCAGTTGTAAAATTTTGAAAGAACAACATAACTCTGAACAAAACATTATGGAACATTTCAGAGTTACGAACAACCTTAATTCCCGAGGTGTTTGTAACTCTGAGGTTCTACTGTACTCCTCATTAAAGCGAGGCTGTAAGCGCGAAAGCTTCTCTCTCTCACTGACAAAAGTTGGTCCAATAAAAGATACTGCCTCACCGACCATGTCTCTCTAATATCCTGAGACCAACACAGCTACAACAACACTGCATACATGTATTTCTCATGACATTTTAAAGTGCTAATTAGACTATTCATCCACAGCATCCCAAATTAAAGCTGCAAAATACAAAAAAGATAAATATTTTCTGTACCTCTACATCCAGAAAGCTTCTTGGCTGGGCTTGGCACAGCATATTCAACAACTGCAGAATTAACTCCTCAACATATTGTAAAGCATCTTCAGCTGAGGAAAGTTTAGGATGGACCTGCACCTGAACCTATATTGAACAGAAAATTGATTTAAACCTTGCACACTTTCCCCCTGAGTCCATGCTTTATTTCCACGGAAGCTAACTTACAGGTAAAAGAATTTCAGGAGCAATAGACCACAGACCTAAAAACTAAGAGAGCCAGAATTTTATGTGGTCTAAATCAGCATAGCTCACAGATTGAAGTCAAAGGAACCATACCAATTTGTGCCAAATCTAACCCACAGTACTGAAGTGAATACATTTTGAAATACACAACATTTGATGCTGACTTAGTTCTACTGCAATGTCTACAGGATATTGTCTGATAATGAGTGGGCTGTGAAGCAGCTATGCATATATATTTAAAAAAAATAAACATTGCATATTTTTCCCTTTCCCTCCCTTCATCTATTGCTTGCAGACTGAACTCTTTAGGCTGGAATAGTATGTGTGTACTATGTTTAATGCAATGTGAGCGACTATAATGCAAAAATTAAAATATTTTTTAAGGTACAGCACTATATTTAAATAGTTCCACCTGTTTAGGAAAATTTAGCAGTCTTAAAGCTTTAAATTTAAATCAATTTGCCTAAAGAGTTTGGCTTTCACCAAAAGTAAGTTTCCTTTAGTGTTGTTTGAAGGAAGTTAAACTATCGTAAGTGCCAGTTGCACTGTTTTGAATACTTGATTATTCTGAACCAATCTCCAAAATAAAAATATTTACAATACATTACTTCATCGGATCTGCACTCAATAATGCTTCAAATTTTACAAATGTTAATGTTACACACTAAAGGTAAAATTTAGATTTGCTGTTATAGCTGGGAATAAATTCCCAATGACGTAAATATAGTGAAGATGCACCTTCTCCCCCTCCCCCCAATACCTGTTAAATTACAGATGTAAATTTTCTGAAATACCGGTTTAGTAATTAAAAAGTACTACCTGAAACAGGACTGCAGTGTAATGGCTTCTTCCTACCCCTGCAGCTAACAAATAGCTTGGTTTTAACAGTTTAGGTACACACGAAGTTCAAAGTCTTAGGCTATGTCTACACTGCCACTTTCAGCACTAAAATTTTAGTTATTCAGGGGTGTGAAAACACACATCGCTGAGCGACAAAAGTTTTAGCGTTGAAAAGCGCCAGTATAGACAGCGCTTTATCACTGGGAGCCGCGCTCCTGGCTATAAAGCTACCACTGCTCCTTCAGGGTGGGGTTTTTGTTTATTGCCAGGAGAGCTCTCCCCCAGTGATAAAGCATGTCTACACTGCCCACGTCACAGCGCTGCTGCAGCCATGCTCTAACGTGGGCAGTGTAGACCTACCCTTAGAAGTAATATTTTAAAAACACCCAAGAACGTTGTTCTTCGAAGTATTCACCACAACTGTTTAAGTATTTGTGCCAAAGGAAGCTGATAGGTAACAACCTTCATAGTCATTCCAAGTAGCAAAACACCAAATTTACTATCCCGCCACCACACTCCAAAACCCTCCATCAGTCACCCCAATCCCCTGAAATACCTTCCCTAAATCATAAACCGTCAGTCTATCCAATCCGAATATCAACTCAACATGCCAACATTCAGTAAATGATTAATTATGGAGGCATCATTAGTAGCTCCACAGTTAAGGCTGCATTCGTATTTGCACTTACAGCAGGAATTAAATCTTATGAGAAAAAAAAGCATCAAACGTGCATGCATCATTCTGCCTCAGAAGCAGAAACCTAGTGGGCCTGCTGAAGCACTCCATGGGGCTTCATGTTTGAGGACTGTTCTTTGTTATATATCCTGCCTTTGAATTTGTGCAGTTTGCTAAAACTTTACTGAGAGGGTGGGTTTAGTTTGACAAATTATGTCCACACTTAGTGGGTCTAAAAGCATCTCTAGTAGTCACTGCTTTTTACCTTAAAATCCCTGGGAAATCATGAAAAACAAATCTCTGTGCAAACTGACTGACCAGAGCATTTATTCTGGATCTGAAGCAAATTTGATTTTTGCCAGCACCTCATTCTAACCAGCTTGTATGATATGGTTTTGGTGGTGTTTGTGAAACAGCAGGAAAACTACTAGCCTATCAGGCAAAAATCCAGGACAGCTCAGTTTACTGCACACTGAGATTACCATAATATCATATGTTAGCATTTGCATTACATAAAACCTAAACCTTCCAACTGGGATTAGAGCACCACCATAGCAGCTGCTGTACAAACTGAGTAGGACAGTTTCTGTCCTAAAGAGAGCAATCTAATTTAGGATGCAACGGTGGAAAACCAAAAGTATAGGTTTAGCGAGGGAAAATAAGAAAAGCAGCAATAAGAATATGCATTAACACAGGCTGGCACATGATTTCAAGACTTGTTAAACAGTAAGCCTTGCATGACCTTCTCATAAACGAACTAGGGAAATGCAACCTAGATGAAGCTACTATAAGGTGGGTGCAAAACTGGTTGGAAAACCGTTCCCAGAGAGTAGTTATCAGTGTTTCACAATCATGCTGGAAGGATGTAACGAGAGGGATCCCGCAGGGATCAGTTCTAGGTCCAGTTCCATTCAATATCTTCATCAATTATTTAGATAATAGCATAGAGAGTACACTTATAAAGTTTGCGGATGATACCAAGCTGTGAGGGGTTGCAGGTGCTGTGGAGGATAAGATCAAAATTCAAAATGGTCTGGACAAACTGGAGAAATGGTCTGAAGTAAATAGGATGAAATTCAATAAGGACAAATGCAAAGTACTCCACTTAGGAAGGAACAATCAGTTGCACACATACAAAATGGGAAATGACTGCCTAGGAAGGAGTGCTGCAGAAAGGGATCTGGGGGTCATAGTGGACCACAAGCTAAATGAGTCAACAGTGTAACGCTGTTGCAAAAAAAAGCAAACATCATTCTGGGATATATTAGCAGGAGTATTGTAAGCAAGACATGAGAAGTAATTCTTCCACTCTACTCTGCGCTGATTAGGCCTCAGCTGGAGTATTGTGTTCAATTCTGGGCACGACATTTTAGGAAGGATGTGGACAAACTGGAGAGAATCCAGAGAATAGACACAAAAATGATTAAAGGTCTAGATAACACCTATGAGGGAAGATTGAAAAAATTGGGTTTGTTTAGTCTGGAAAAGAGAAGACTGAGGGGGGACATAACAGTTTTCAAGTACGTTACAAGGAGGAGGGAGAAAAACTGCTTTTTCTTAACCTCTGAGGATAGGACAAGCAGCAAAGGCCTTAAATTGCAGCAAGGGAGGTTTAGGTTGGACATTAGGAAAAACTTCCTAACTGTCAGGGTGGTTGAGCACTGGAATAAACTGCGCAGGGAGGTTGTGAAATCTCCATCATTGGAGATTTTTAAGAGTAGGTTGGACAAACACCTGTCAGGGATGGTCTAGATCAGAGGTTCTCAAACTGTGGTCTGCAGACATTCAGATGGTCCGCGGATAGTTCCCTCTAAGGTTCGCGCCTGGGCAGCCTCACACGAGAGAATGAAGGGCCACCCACCTAACTAGTGGAGCCGCACAGTCGTGGCTCCACTAATTAGGTGCCTGGACCCTGGAGAAGACACACATGTAAGGTGAAGTGTTGGCCTTGGGGTGAGGGGACAATGGGGTAAGAAAAGGGGGTGGGGGGAATTTGGGATGTGTAGGGCTGAGGCGGTCAGAGAAAAAGGCGACTTTCCCCAGCTCCAGGGCTGTGGCTGCCGGGGAGAGACAGCCCTCCTTCCCAGCCTCAGCTCTGTGGCTGTTGTGGTGTGGGAGAGACCTCCCTCCTTCCCAGCTCCAGCTTGGGGGCTGCCATAGCTGGGGAGAGAGGGCACATCCATCACATTAGAAAGGCAAGACTACAGACGCTCCCCGACTTATGCAATCATTCTGTCCCGGAAAGCCTTGTGTAACTTGGATTTTGCGTAAATTGGAAACGTATACCCGTACGTTACACAAAAATCTCCGTGACTCGCAAATCCTATTTCTGGTTTACAGAGCTTTTCCCGTAAATGAGAATTTGCGTAAGTTGGGTCTTGCGTAACCCAGGGAGTATCTGTACGTATATTAAAATGAGTCGTGTGTTTTTATTTGTAGAACAAAAAACAAACAAACAAAAAGTTTTTTTATATAGTGCTTTTATCCAAAGTGCTTTACAATAGTTAACTAATGGTACAAACATTTAGAAAGATCAATAAGTGGTCTGCCAAGACCCTCAACAATTTTCAAGTGGTCCGTGAAAAAAAAGTTTGAGAACCACTGGTCTAGATAATACTTAGTACTGCCATGAATGTAGGGGACCGGGCTAGATGACCTCTCAGGGTCCCTTCCAGTCCTATTATTCTTTGATTCTATAAAAACAGGTTAATAAAACAAGTAAATGATTCTCAACCTTTCCACGTGACCCCGTGTTACAATAAAAGGGGTGCTCATGACTCCCCCATAGGCCCCATTTGCAGGCCCAGGTGACGAACCCATGCAATCACAGAATCACAGGGTTAAAAGGGACCACAAAAGTTTTCTAGTTTAACCCCTTGGCAAGATGCAGGATTTGTTGTGTAAACCATCCAAGACAGATGGCTATGCACCCTCCTTTTGAAAACCTCCAGTGAAGAAGCTTCCACAACCTCCCAAGACAGTCTGCTCCATCGTCCTACTGTTCTTACAGTTCAGAAGTTTTTCCTGAAATTTAATCTGCTAAACTGTAGTTTGAACCCATTGTCTTTTGTCCTGCCCTCAGTGGCAAAAGAGAACAACTTTTCTCCATCTTTTTTATGGCAGCCTTTCAAGTATCTGAAGACCGCCATCAAATCCCACCTTAATCTCCTCTTCTCCAAACTAAACATACCCAGTTCCTTCAGCCTTTGCTCATATGGCTTGCATTCCATCCCTTTGATCATCTGTGTCGCTTGAGTCTGGATCTGTTCCAGTTTCTCTACATTCTTTCTGTCATTAGTGACCAAAATTGGACACAGTACTCCAGCTGAGGCCTAACCAGCACTGAGGAGAGTGATACTATCACCTTTAGTGACTTGCATGCTATGCTTCTGTTAATACAACCTAAAATTGCATTTGCTTTTTTTGCAACAGCATTGCACTGCTGACTCATGTTGAGGTTGTGATCTACAATTCCCATATCCTTCTCATCATTGCTGCTGCCAAGTCAGTTTCCCCCCATTCTGTATTTGTGCATTTGGTTTTTCTTAGGTGTAGTACTTTACATTTGTCTTGCTGAATTTCATTTAGTTATCTATAGCCCAGTTCTCCAATTTATCAAGATCCTTCTGAATTTTAGCTCTATCCTCCAAAGCATTGGCAACCCCTACCCTCAGCTTTTTGTCATCTGCTGATAACTTGACCAGCGTGCTCTCTATACCTACATCCAGGTCATTAATGAAGATAAACACCGGATCCAGAACAGATCCCTATGGCACTCTATTAGAGACCTCCCTCCAATCTGACATTATTCCATTAATAGTTACTCTATCAACATGGAATTTCATCTGCCCCTTTCTTGCCCAGTCACAAAACTGGGTGACTGGTCAAGAAAATGGCAGATGAAATTCAATGTTGATAAATGCAAAGTAATGTGCATTGGAAAACATAAACCCAACTATACATATAGAATGATGGGGTCTAAATTAGCTGTTACCACGCTCTGAAAACACTCACTCAATGTGCAACGACAGTCAAAAAAGCTAACAGAATATTGGACATCATTAAGAAAGGGATAGATAAACAGACAGAAAATATCATATTGCCTCTATATAAGTCCATGTGGTACACCCACATCTTGAATATTGCGTGCAGACAGTCGCCCCATCTCAAAAAAAAAAAAAAAATTGGAATTGGAAAGGGTTCAGAAAAGGGAAACAAAAATGATTAGGGGGATGGAATGGCTGCCATATGAGGAGAGATTAATAAGACTGGGACTTTTCAGCTTGGAAAAGAGACTACTAAAAGGCGATTTCATAGAGGTCTATAAAATCATGACTGGGGTGGAGAAAACAAATAAGGAAGTGTTACTTACTCCTTCTCATAACACAAGAGCTAGGGGTCATCAAATTAAATTAATAGGCAGCCGGTTTAAAACAAAAGGAAGTATTTTTTCATACAATGCACAGTCAACCTCAGGAACTCCTTGCCAGAGGATGTTGTGAAGGCCAAAACTATAACACGGTTCAAAAAAGAACTAGATAAGTTCATGAGGATAGGTTCATCAATGGCTATTAGCCAGGGTGGGCGGGGAGGTGTCCCTAGCCCCTGTTTGCCAGAAGCTGGGAATAGGTGACAGGGAATGGATCACTTGACAATTACTGGTTCTGTTCATTCCCTCTGGGGCACCTGGCATTGGCCACTGTCAGAAGACCGGATACTGGGCTAGATGGACCTTTGGTCTGGCCCAGCATTGCCATTTGTACGTTCACGGTTGTTTAACAAACTGTGTATCCACTTAATGGTAGTTCTGTCAAGCCTGCATTTCTCCAGTTCACTTATCAGAATGTCATGTGGGACTGTGCCAAAAGCCTTGCTGAAGTCCAGGTATATTATGTCCACCGCAATTCCCCCTCGCCACCAAATCAGTTACCCTGTCAAAGAAGGAAATCAAGTTTGTTTGGAATGATTTGTTCTTGGCTGCTAGCGATTACCCCTTCATCCTCCACGTATTGACAAATTGAATGTTTTATACCTTGCTCTAGTAGCTTCCCAGGTATCAAAGTCAGGCTGACTGGTCTATAATTCCCCAGCTCCTCCTTTCCCTGCTTTTTAAAGATGGGCACTATGTTAGCCCTTCTCCGGTCTTCCGGGACCTCTCCTGTAATCCATGAGTTTGTAAATATTATTGCCAGTGGCTCAGATTTCTTCAGCTAATTCCTTCAGTACCCTTGGGTACCCTGAATAGCATTCAGGCCCACTAATTTGAATTCATTCAGATTAGTCTTTACTTATCCCAATCTGAATCCCTTCCCCTTTATTGTCTATGGCAACTTCACTAGTTGCCTGGTCACATTATTTTTTGAGAGACGACTGAAGCAAAAGTTGGTATACAGGAGCTCTGCCTTCCTATCATCTTCTGTTGCCAATTGACCTTCTCCATTGAGCAGTGCACTCACACCATCATTGATCTTTCTTTTTTTTGTCTGACATTTGAAGAACCCCATCCTGTTGTCTCAAACATTTCTTGCCAGCTGTAACTCATTTGTTGCTTTAGCTTTTCTGATTGTGTCCCTACATGCTCGCACTATTCCCATGTAGACCTCCTTGGTGACATGCCCCTCCTATTTTGTATCCCTTCTTTTGCTTTTTAGAGAGCTAAAAAGCTCCTGGTGCAACCACACTGGCCTCCTGTGGTTCTTCTCATCTTTCCTCTGCATCAGAATAGCTTGATGTTGGGACTCTAGAATTCCATCTTTTAAGAAATGCCAGACCCCTTGACTCCTCTTCTTCCTAATTGGTCTTTCCATGGGACCTTGCTTACAATTTCTCTGAGTTGAAATCTGCCTTTCTGAAGTCCAGTGTCCTTGTTTTTGCTGTTCTCATGTCCTCCATTCCATGGGATCTTGAATTTTACCAGATCATGATCACTTCCTCCCAAATTCCCAATCACCTTCACATTCTCAAGTAATTCACCCCTGTTGATCAAAACCAGATCCAAAATGGATGACCCCCTACTTGCTTCCTCAATTTTCTGAATCAGAAAGCTGACCCCCCACACATACTAATAAATACATGAACTCAGAAGATGAAGTTAATGTTCAGTTTACTGAGCTCATATATATAGCGAAACATCACACTCCAGTACCAAAGATCACTATTTATCTGAACATTTGACTCCACCCTGAAATGACGAGAACTTGTTTGTTCTGAAATGCTTACCTGGATGAGATAAGGGAGACTATTAAAACAGCTGCTTAAATCTTTTACAAAGGCTTCAGAGAGTGCTAAACTAGTCACTGAAGTTTCACATCCATTTTAGAAGTTTTAAAACTACAAATCCCTTTCCTGCTCGGTTGCTCACCTTTCACTCCCATCTTGTGAAATTACCACTTTACTAGTTCTTTAATCATAGCCTTCAAGGCAGACAAGCCCTAGAGTTCTAATGCAAGATACAGATTGGGGTGAGCTGAGCTCTTACTGAAAAAAAAATTCACACTTTGTTTTAGAATAAATCTACTCACAAGAGTGTTATATGCAGTAGAAAAGTGAACAGGTATTTTGTGGTGTCTGGCTACAAATCTGGGAGTACAACTTGGTGCATACATTTGAAGTGGAAAAATGTATGGTTATGGCAGTCATGTTATTGATGTATATAGCAGTGAGGTAGCGCAGAGGCATATGATTGTTGTTAGAAGTATCAGTAAGCTTCAAATTACAGAATTATATCATATAAGTGACCATTTCTACACCGATAAGAGAAAGCCGAATGGACATTCTTGACTAGGCAGATAACTTGTCAAAATGAGTATTCTTTCATTTCTTTTTATTACTTTAAATCATAAGTTACAATACATACATTAAAGCGGCAAAGAGTCCTGTGACACCTTATAGGCTAACAGACGTATTGGAGCATAAGCTCTTGTGTATACATACATAATACATTGATAAACGTAAGAGAGAGTAAACATGGCAACAGACAAAAGAACAAGGGTTGTTTGGCTTCACCATACCTAAAAGCTTATTCCTAGACATGCCAACTTTAAATATTTATAGGCTAGTCACAAAATAGTTCAAATAAAGACTGAACTGATACGTTGAGTATTCAGTACTTAGAAGAATTGAAAGAACGTTCTGCTAGGGACAGGTGGGCAACAGGATGGTGTGCTATCTTCCCAAAGCCAAGGTGTGAGGTCTTACTAAGATTGGATAGGCTTCTGAAGTCAACAGATAAAGATCTATTGGTGATGGTTCATATCTGCACTAATGATATTGCATTGCAGGATATTTTACAAATAATAGATGACTTCCGGGAACTCTGAAGAATGCTCAAAAAGAATGTCAATGCTATCTTCTCAGAGATCCTTCCTGTCCCATGAGAGAAGGAAGACAGAAGGCAGAAGATTCTGGAGGTGAACTGCTGGTTAGGTAGTGCTGCAGGTATGTTTTGTGGAACATCGGTCCATTTTCTATGGTGGGAGGGACCCATATAGTTTGGATGGCCTCCGGATCAGTAGAAGTTGAACCAATGTCCTCAGGAGCAGGCTGGCCAGAGTACTCAGGAGAGCTTTTAATAACAGATATGAGCACTTATTTGTGAGCACAAAATCGAGTTGCTAAGAATAATCAAGGAGGCAAAGGACATGAAGGGAAGAAGTTACTTAAATTACCTATCCACCAGTGCTATTTTGAAGGGAAAAAAAAAAAGATGTTCATAAATAACAACCACAGAGCTGCTGAAAGCCATTGAGGAACATCTGGTAAACGCAATGCACAAGCTACTCAACAAGATTTACAGACAAGAGAGATAACAGCATCTACCCATAAAAAGGAGATAAGAGCAAGTGCAAGAACTACAGAGAAATTGGTTTATTGAGTGTGCCAGGGAAAGCATTCACCAAGATACTGAAGAGGAAAATAAAGAGGTACTTGCAGAGGGATAGGCAGAATTTAAACCATGAGGAAGTACAACAGGTTAGCTATTTGTGAAAAGAACATAACCAAACCTGTTACAACAACTTTATAGACTTCAAACTGCCTCTTTATAGCATTTGGCAGAAAGGGTTATGGCAAATTTTAAAAATGTAATGGCATCCCTTGGAAATTGATCAAGCTGACAGAAAACATCTACAGAAAGTCTATGAGCGTGGTGAGAGTGACATGAAGCTGAGGGAATGGTTTTAGGATGACCATAGAAGTGAGACAAGGATACATATTATTGCCAGATTTGTTCAACTAGGTATTGGAAGCTGTAGCACAGAGAAATGAATGGTAAATGGCTGTAGCACAGACAACTGAAACAAGACAAGTCATGGTATGTGAGAGGACAGTGCATAACTTTTGAGTCACAGGTGGTATTGATTTCTATGGCACCGACCAAGTTGGATCTACAGAGAATACTGGACAAGGTAGACCGGAAAAGCAGAAAATTCAGACTGAAGATCAGCACGGGGAAGACAAAAATGAAGGCAATTGGAAGGCAAGCAGAGAAGGCATTGGATAGACATGGTGAAGAACATCAAACCAGAAGGTTTAAAGACGAACAACGCCATGAAGCTGATACAAGATAGAAAGTGGTAGAAAGACTTCATTCGGCCCCATCATTGCTGCTGAGCTGACCGATGGGATTAAACAAAACACCACACAGACAGCAATGTTAGGAGCCTGAGTAACGAACAAGGAATTGTAATTGCTTATTTCTTAACATAAATTTGACCTCGTTGGTATTACTGAACCCTGGTAGATGATTTGCACCAAGCTTTCCCAACTGATGAGATATGAGAGCTTCCCTTGGAGAACTTTGAAGTCCAAGATCTGCCTCACCAGGTATTCTTCTGACCCCTGAACCATAATGGAGGGGGAGATGGCCATATCTATCCAGGAAAGAAGCTGATGTACCTGTTCCAGCAGGGAAACATGGAACACGGGGTGCATCTTGATCTATTCAGTAGCAAAAGTTTGAAGGCCACCAGGTTAATCAGCTGGATGACCTGAAATGGTCTGAGATATCGGTAGTCACGTTTCCTTGAGGGTCAGGCTGTGTCCATGCATTGCATCGAGCCATACCTTACCACCGACTGTGATGTGAGGAGTATCTTTCCAAAGGAGGTCAGTGTATCTTTTGTGATCCCTCTTGGCTGATTCTAGGTGGGTTTTCATTTCTTAATGGACATGGTGCAGGTGCTTACACAGGTTAGAGGCTAAAGGAATGTGGGAAGCTGGCAAGTGGACAGGTGAAAATGAGGGTGGAAGCCGTAGTTGGCATAAAAAGGACTTTGGCAGATTGAGATAAAGCAACTAACATACTGCTAAAAATTTGGTTCACTTGCTCCATCTGTCCATCAGTCTCAAGGTGATAGGTAGAGGAAACTCACAGATTAACATCTAAGATCTTACATAATTCCTGCAAAAAAAAAAAAAAAAAAAAAAAAGAAATGAACTGCAGCCCTTAGTCAAACAATGTCAGATGGTAAATCATGAAGCTTTAAGATATGTTTAATCATATCTGTCGCCTCTGTAGTAGGAATTTTCCAGCAACATATGAAATGAGACATCTTTGTGAGAAGGTTGATGATAATTAGTATGGCTGGGTGGCCCTAGGAAGTCAGTGAGAAAGTCCGTAGAAATAGATAACCAGGATTGGGATGCAGTGAACAATGGAACCAAAGCGCCCAGAGCAAGAGGTGGGATGCAGAGACAGAAAAAGACTTGCAGCTAGGGATGGCAACAGTCCACAACTGTTAAAAATGCACGTTGGCAGAAGAGGGGTCTGTTTGGGGAATCCAATTCCGTAATTGCATCCAGCTGAGGTAGGACATGGTCGTTTCCTGGATCTGCACAGGCCTGGATTTGATGGAGCATTTAGTGGCAAAGTGGACTCACCCACCACAGTACAGGGAAAGGCTGCTGAATTGCCAGTACGCCATCTGCCACTCAGTGAGGTGTCTTTGCATTGCGTCAATCTGCACAGGTTCTGGCGCCAGGGGCTGCCTGTGGAGGGAGATGGGAATGGGACTGGGCTAGACTGGGACTGGACAATCAATTGTCAAGCCATATATATAATTTAATGTCTGAGCTCAGCACAGCGTGTGTGGGAGTCCACCTAGCCCAACTAATCATTTATGTTATCGTCTAGTCCCTGGTGGAAGTGACAGAGCTGTGCTGTTTTGTTCCACTCTACAACAGTGACCAGATGTTAAAAGCAGGCAACATATGCTGAGCCAGACCAATGGCCTTGTTTAAAAAAACTGCAGGTGGCTTCAGCGATACAAGTACAGTTCAGGTAATCTAATCTGCGTGAAAAGGGACAAATGAACATGTCAAAATGGCCAAGGACCGGGCTTGCCTGTTCTAGGAGAAGTGATATCCAGTGTGAAGTGTCACCAGTTAGGCTACATCTACACTAGCACTTTCCAGTAAAACTTTTGTTGGTCACGGGTGTGAAAAAACACACTCGTAACCGACATAAGTTTCTCTGATAAAAGCACTGGTGTAAACAGCACTATATTGGCAGGAGACACTCTCCCACTGACATACCTACCTCCACTCATTGGGGGTTGTTTAATTATGCTGACAGGAGAGCCTTCTCCTGTTGGCACACAGCAGCTACACGGGAGACCTTACAGCGGTGCAGCTACAGCAATACAGCTGTGCCTCCGTAAGGTCTGTAGTGTAGACGTAGCCTTAGTAATCTGATAAACCTCTCTAGCAGCAGGACCTTTGGGGCTCGTTTTATGGATACTGCGGCTAGATTCACTGGAAATGCTGAGGCTGCCACGATCTGTAAATGGACAGAGGCATTCTTAAATTGCAGCTGGGCAACTTGGCTCTGAAGACACTGAACTAACTTCAACCTCTCAGTAATGGATGTTCTGGGGGTTTCCACCTTGGCTGCCGGACTAAGCAAAAAGAGGGAAGTCTGCTCAAACTGTCAGAATTGCAGGGCAGATGGATGAGGCAGGAGAAGATACTGGCTCACATGGAAACAGGCAGAGGCTGGAGCAGAAGCAAGGCCCAGCTTGACCAAGAACAGGCTGAAGCTGGAGCAGAAGCGCAGGGGCAGTCTGTCAGAACTACTAAGCAATGGGAGTGCTCCTGACCAGGTAATGACTGGATGCTACTCAGCAGACTAGAGAAACTACTTCCCAAGGCAGGTATATAGGGTCCTAACGGATCACCTGGGTCCTCGCTTGTGCATTGGCTGAACCCTGATTGGATGGAGTGGGGCCTATCACAAGACCTGCAGGTAATTGCCTCTGATGACTCACCTCTGGCTCAGGGATGGCTTAAGCAGGCTCAGCAGTGACTCATCACACAGCCAGAATGCTTGTAGCAGAGCTCTGGAAGAACACACCTCCACTGTCCCCCACAGCACCGAATTATAAAATTGGGGAAATAGTTGTAATGGAAAGATTGACATCTCTGCTGAAGAAGCAAATGAAAAATATTTAGAAATTTGGCTTCCTTTCATCATTTACTTGGATACAGAACAAATCTCCTGATGCCAAAGTAAAGAATCCACATTTGTGAATATCAATTTATTTTCAATAATGACGGGAAGGAGTGGCTTTTGGATCCGTGTCAAACCACAGAAGTAGATGTTAGCCTACCTGAAATAGAAAGATTGGACTATACATTCAAGATTGAAAATGCTAAAGATGCAGAACTGGAAAATGACGACACTTTGCAAATGCAATTTGTATGATGGTTTATTTGTGGAAACGTTATGGGCAGGGGAGATGACAGAATAGGAATTTTCTGTACTGTATTTATATTAGAATTTTAATAAGAAATTTCCCTGAGATAACAAGAGATTGTTTGTGAGCGAGACTTCCCCCAAAGGCTATAGAACTACTGATAGCGTTCACTTGCTCATTACCTGCAGGTCTAAAAGCAACATAGTGAAACAGGCCATGGTGAATTGCACAGCTAGTTGAATGAAGTGAACAGTTATCTCTCCTGGTAAAAAAAAAAAACAAACAAACCTTGACACTATACACAAACCCATATACACTGAATTGTTATCTATTCCTCGATACTTTGTGATCCAGCCCAAGTTTTGCTATCTTCAAATTACACCAAGTATCTGTATTTTTTCCAATCACCAACTTCAGCAACTCTGTGTGGCTATGAAAGACTAACAGAGATGCAGATTTAGTTAATCACGTCTTCAGTATACCCAGGGGGTGGTTTTATACAACATCTGGTAACAAGTTGTTACCAAGTGGGAGGTTTACAGCAAGAATTGGAAGGAGGGGGGGCAGCTACTCAATTTTATCTTCCACCATCTGCAGAGGTGACAGGAGTCCAGAACAACTGTGCCACAGAAGTTAATATAAGGAATGATCTATATAGGTAATGTAGTAGAGATGGGAAACTAATGACATCCAGTGTTGCTGTGAACAAGTCAAGCAATGGATTGGAGTGAAACCATTTGAAATGAAGTCAGTTAAAAAGATGTGTTAAAATAGTTTCATAGGCAGGCATAGCATGAGTGCCCCAGCCAATTTGCATAGTTTTACAATCACTTTTGAAGAAGTTTTTTTTCCCCCCATTACCGTTTAAAAGACCTAGACCCAGGAAGCTGACAATAGAGGAGTTACTGTACCTCCGGAAGCATTCTGTGTATGGTTACTTTCAGTATAGTAAATTGTAAATAATGAAAAATATTTTTCCCTCAGCTCTGTCAACTTAGGTAAAATAATTTCAAACAAGCGACTGATTGATGATGTCTAGCTACATCCTTAGTGTCTGTTTCCAAGCAGCAATAACAGATTTCGATCATCCCCCAGTCACCTAAGAGATCTCATGTTCCAGTTTATCTTCAACCTCAGGTTTCAGAGTAACAGCCGTGTTAGTCTGTATTCGCAAAAAGAAAAGGAGTACTTGTGGCACCTTACGTTCCATCGGATGCATCCGATGAAGTGAGCTGTAGCTCACGAAAACTTATGCTCAAATAAATTGGTTAGTCTCTAAGGTGCCACAAGTACTCTCTTCAACCTCAGACTCAGCTTCTGTCTGTATTCTTATCTTGCTGCCTTTGCAGCCTTAGCTTCTCAAACCCCACGTTGGCTCCTGTTCCTTGCTTTCTTATCTTGGAGGAGTGCTAGCAATATTTTGTCCTTTGTCAGTATCTTCCTTGAGCTATTGGAGGGCTTTGTGTTCCTCTGCTTTTGCTCATTCAAAATACCACTGATCAGGCAAGGAAGCATCTCAGAGTGCACATCAACATCTTCCTTATTCAGTGCATTGCAGTCTACATCTGTCTTATTGGACTCTATATCTGTTCTAGTGGAGAATCGGAAGAAACAAGTTAAGGTCACATTATCATTTGAACTGTGGACATTGAAGTTTGGAATGCAGCTGTTCAGTGCAAAGATAGGATATACTGACAATCTATATAGGGTATATTTTTCTAAACCTCACCCGAGTTTGACAAAATACCCTAAAAACTAGGATTTGAGGAATTCTTGAAGTATGTTCATCTTAAGGAATTATTTTATTCCTTATTATTTCAAGTGTCCTAGGCAAGGATAAGTATTCCTTGTTACATGCCAACCAAATGTAGCAAGAGGGTAAGCAAAGGCAATTCATAGACATCATAATGATGAATATTCCACTATTGTATGTTGCTTTCCTCACTGGCTGGGAATATTCCACCCAAGAATACACACCTTGCCCTTCCCCCATACCTGGGTACTATCTGTATTGCTATACAGGTCAGAAACCTGGACTCTATTACAGGCAGACTTGGAGCAGCTAGATACATTCCATATGTGCTGTCAGCTCCAAATCCTGAGAATAAAGTGCTCTGACTTTGTGCAAAACATCCAGCTCTCAGAGATCTGGCATTCCTCCAATTGCTCATTATATTCAAAAACCACATTTGCATGCTCTTCTGCTATGTCACCGGGATTGTGAAAAACACACCTCAGCACATCATACTCAAACTCTCCATCAATGCACAAAGGGGTGCATGCCCTGAACCTACCTGGCACCACCCACAGGACTGCCCCATAGATTTGTGGATTCACAGGATTGAGTCAGATTGGGGAACTTCACTATGTGATGTTTGGTGTGACGCCATCAACCATGGTCACTCTAACTAGCACAACAATCCTCAAAAGACTACATGTGTTTGATGTTTCTGCTTTCCCCATCATATCAAGGCATGAAAAATTTTAATTGGACACAGAAAAAGAATGCTTTCTTGTACATTATATAGTATGTTACTCTCCAAACAGTCCCATTTAAGTCAGACGTGCTAACCAACATGGATATGTAGGCATCCTTCAGTCTCGAGAGACCACAGGTGTGCACTCGAGAGGTAAAGAATTTACTCAGTTGGTTTTAAGACAGATGCGAACATGGCTGAAGAGAATCTCTGTCGTATGTCACATTTAAAGGTGATGTTTTGGACTCTGCCTTCTGCGAGATCTTTTCTCTGCTAAGCTGGACTGCTTCCTCTTGTAACTCTGGAGACCTTTGTTAAGCTCTTGTTTCCAAAGGCTGCAGTCTTGAGTGTGATCTTCCCATTTGTTCACGTCCATGTCCATTTCTTTGAGGTCTCACTTGCACACATCCTTGAAATGCAATTTTGGGAGTTCTCTGAGTCTTTTTCCAGATGTCAATTTGCCATAGCGGATGCGCCCATCAACATGGGTAAGGATATTAAAATCTGGCGAGGTGACTGGGAAAGGAGTAGGAAAGAGAAAGCTCTCTTCCTTCTAGCAATTAGTTGGTGTCTGCAAGCTTCAGATGTATACAACACCTATTGACAGACAGGATACGTCTATATAGTGTTTTGGAGCCCACGGGAATGAGCCTCTCAGCTCAGGTCACCAGACTCAGGCTAGAGGGGCTCTAAAAATAGATGTGTAGACAGAACTGAAGTTGCAGCATAGCTTCAGAGCCCAAACTCCAGCCCATACTGCAACTTCATAGCTATGTAGACAGTGCTTTTTTTAGAGCACTAGAGCCACTGCCCTCGATCTGGAGTCTGTCAACATGGGCTGGAAGGCTCCCTCCCATGGGCTCCAAAACACTGTAGATATGCCCAGGGACATGGGAAGGTTCATGAACTGCTAGGATTCAGCGCACTAGACACTGTCTCCAGATCTCCCCAGCTACCACCACCACCAATCCTACATACTGGCTTCTGTCTATAGGTTTAGCCCTCCGGCCAGTAGAGCGTGAAACTTTTACCAGATGCATACTAGTTGCAAAGCTGAACAATTGCATTGCTGATTTCAGAGTAACAGCCGTGTTAGTCTGTATTCGCAGAAAGAAAAGGAGTACTTGTGGCACCTTAGAGACTAACCAATTTATTTGAGCATAAGCTTTCGTGAGCTACAGCTCACTTCATCGGATGCAACCGGATGCATTGCTGAACGATTTGATGCGTTGATAAAGATGAGTTCCAAGATGAACTTATTTTCATAGCATCAGTTTTGTCTATCAGCTCTGATAGACCCATGGCTTTATTCTGGGGGATTCTCCCACACCACATTTGTGCCTGTAGAGTTTAGCAATATATATAAGTTTAGATTTTCCAGGAGCGTTAATGTTTAAACGTTCTGTAAGTCAGTTGTATTCAGCTGCTTATCTCTGGCCCATTCTCAATGGGATTTTACTAAAATGGATGCTGGTTAAGTGCAGAAGTTTCCATTTCTACCTTTATAACAAATAATGGTAGCAGCTGTAACCTACTATGCTAGAGTATGGTAGGCAGTATCTAGAATGAAGATATGAAGCAGACAGTGGTCTCAAAAAACAAT
Source organism: Eretmochelys imbricata (assembly GCF_965152235.1). NCBI lineage: Eukaryota > Metazoa > Chordata > Testudines > Cheloniidae > Eretmochelys > Eretmochelys imbricata. The sequence continues at coordinate 207,910,964 of NC_135574.1, read as the reverse complement.
GGAGCAGTTAAGATTTTTTACATCATTGCAAATTAATGGGTGGCGGGGGGGGAGGGGGGAAGCTTCAGAACACACTTAGAATTAGAAATATTGGGGGTAAGTCTCCCTCTCATTCCCCAGATATACACAGTGAACCAGAACAAATGCAATACATAGAAACCAAAAGGAATACTACCTAGTATGGCAGGTTTCTCATCATCTCTGGCAGTTTACCTTCATCAACTTCTGACAGTTGGCCTCAAACTCCAGGGCTCCTTTCTTGCTGGTCCTCGCAAGTTCACCCTCATGAGAGTTTCTCCAGCAAACACTGATAATTGAGATCAGCTCATTGTTTCTATCTTGGTGAGCAAGCCAGCCAAACATTTCACAGAAGCAGCAAGTGACCTGAGTGGTCCCACAAGAATTGTTATTGCTGGAGCTCCAACTAGTCTCCTTGATCTTGCCCGGAATTGCCTGGCACTGTGCTTAGTGCTCCATTTTGTGAGCATCTGAGACATCCTGCACCTTGCTGCTCCAGATCCCAGGCAGCCTTAGTTCAGCTTGCTGCTCAAATGTTTATCTTTGCTTCTTGCCATATGTATATGTGTAGCTAGCACAGAAGTTTACTGATCATATGTGCATTGCAGCAGCAAATGCTTTGGAGAATACACAGATAAGACTCTGTTACCACAAGTAGAACAGCACAGAGTGCCAGCGACCTTGGGAAAACATGCTCACTCTGGAACATGAGGCAAATGCATTGTGAGATGAAGTCAGAAAGACAGGCTGAATTGATACAGCTGAAACACTTGCGACTTCTAGTCGACAGTGGGAAGTGAACCAGTTTAGCTAGAACTGAGAGCAAGTGTTTCACTCAGAAGTTCCAGTTAACTGTTAAAACCAATAAACTTGTAAAATGCCTAGAATGTCTGTTGTATGTGAAATAAGGTGTTGAGTAAATTTTGCAGTCTCAATCCATTCCAAGCAATGGTTTCTTGAACCCCTTTTGTCTTGCTTTCTATGGACAAAATTCAGAAGTGGATCAAAAGACAGCCTGACCATTTTTCCCATATTCCATTTCTCCAACACACACAAATTCTAATGAACTCAGGAGAGAGAGACTTACTGTTCCCTCATTGTGGGGGGGGGGGGGGGAGGTATTTTTTCATGCTTTGTGTGTATAAAAAGATCTTCTATACTTTCCACAGTATGCATCCGATGAAGTGAGCTGTAGCTCACGAAAGCTTATGCTCAAATAAATTGGTTAGTCTAAGGTGCCACAAGTACTCCTTTTCTTATTCCTAATGAAGAATCCTTAGCAAAAGGCATTTTTACAAAAATATACTAAAACTGAAGTCACTAAATTGCAATTCTAATTAAGCAAAATACTGTCACTATCAAGTCACCCCCACCCCACACATAAAACTCTTGTAGAACTTACAAGTAAAAATCTAAGTTTAACCTAAGTAAATACTATATTTTTTCCCTTTCTTAAAGAGTTGAATGTTATTTCAATTTCAACCATACTGTTTCATATGAACAAAATAAACAAATATTTCATTATAATTAAAAATTTGAGCAAGTTCCTTAAAACTGGTATTTTTTTAAACAGCAGTTACACGTATGTTTTAAACTGCACATATACTTGTCCAAGTAAACCATTATACATCATTGAAAAATGGGGTTAAAAACTAGCTACCTTGACTAGGCTGAAAAGATCACTTCTGGAACTAATGAACCGGGAGAAGAAAGGTTTGAAAGAGTCCCATAAAAAGTTATAAACAAAAACAATGAATTTCTGAGCCAAACTGGAACGCAAGTGGAATATGTCCAAGGATAAGGCTTCACTAGCAAATTATGGGCCTGATTTCCTTGGTATTGTAAGACCAAGTGAGACTGAGAAAGGATAGGTTTCAGAGTAGCAGCTGTGTTAGTCTGTGTCCTCAAAAAGAACAGGAGTACTTGTGGCACCATAGAGGCTAACAAATTTATTAGAGCATAAGCTTTCGTGGGCTACAGCCCACTTCATCGGATGCATAGAATGGAACATATAGTAATATATATACACACACACACACAGAGAAGGTGGAAGTTGCCATACAAACTGTAAGAGGCTAATTAATTAAGATGAGCTATTATCAGCAGGAGAAAAAAAAACTTTTGTAGTGATAATTAAAATGGCCCATTTAGACAGCTGACAAGAAGGTGTGAGGGTACTTAACACAGGGAAATAGATTCAATATGTATAATGACCCAGCCACTCCCAGTCTCTATTCAAACCCAAGTTAATGGTATCTAGTTTGCATTTTAATTCAAGCTCAGCAGTTTCTCGCTGGAGTCTGTTTTTGAAGCTTTTCTGTTACAAAACTGCCACCTTAAATCTTTTACTGTGTGGCCAGAGAGGTTTAAGTGTTCTCCTACCGGTTTTTGAACGTTAGGGTTCCTGATGTCAGATTTGCATCCATTTATTCTTTTGCGTAGAGACTGCCCGGTTTGGCCAAAGTACATGGCAGAGGGGCACTGCTGGCTGGGTCATTACACATATTGAATCTATTTCCCTATGTTGAGTATCCTCACACCTTCTTGTCAACTGTCTAAATGGGCCATCTTGAATACCACTACAAAATTTTTTTTCTCCTACTGATAAAAGCTCATCTTAATTAATTAGCCGCTTTCAGTTTGTATGGCAACTTCCACCTTCTGTGTGTGTGTCTGTGTATATACACACACACACCTTCTTACTATATATTCCATTCTAGGCATCCGATGAAGTGGGCTGTAGCCCATGGAAGCTTATGCTCTAATAAATTTGTTAGTTTCTAAGGTGCCACAAGTCCTCCTGTTCTTTTTGAGAAAGGATAAACGTCATAAAACAATGATCCACAATAACACAAGAAAACTTTACCAAATTCACTTTATCGTCTGCAAACGTAGCAACCAAAGAAAAATCTGCCACAATCTCCCCCAGGCCTCAGCAAAGGTTTAATAGCATAGTGTTGCACAGTGAGATCTCACATTACTGAGGTCATAAAATTTATTGCAATACATTCACTACAGTATGAAGTATCATAAATAAAATAAAACTAGGGATGTCAGATGGTTAATTTTTAAATTGTGTTTGCAATATTTGATATCATGTGATGGGTCACTCAGTCGTTAATGCAGATAAATGAAGTTAAACTGTTGGGGAAAAAAAAAGGATAGTCACCACGGCTACGGTCATAGACATGCCCCAAATTGCTCACACTCTCTGGCTATAAATTAGGCTGTCATACCACCAGTTCAACAGGAGAGAGGCACCAACATACTAACCAGAAGTTAGTAAAATGCTCTCCACTTTGATAGGCTCCAGTGTGATATATTTCCTATGCTCTTGCTCTGACTCTACAGACAAAGCCTAGAGAATCCTTTACACAGGCTTATTTCTTTCAAACAGCAACTAGACCAGTGGTTCTCATCCAGGGTACACGTACCCCTTAGGGTACACAGGGGCCTTCCAGGGGTTACATCAACTCATCTAAATATTTGCCTACTTTTACAACAGGCTACCAAAAAAGCACTAGCGAAGTCAGTACAAAGTAAAGTTTCAAACCCGCCACTGACTTGTTTATACTGCCCTACTCATTGAAATGTAAGTACAAGATCTGTACGCCAGCTGATTGATTTTATAGTTCTATGGTAAAAAAGAAAAAAAAAATAGCCCTTCTCAGGAATGGTGGGGCTGCGGCACGTTTGTATCTCCCGGTCTGCTTTTGTAAGCAACCCGTTTCGAAGCGAGGTGAAAGCGGGGGTGCTCAGGGCAGAGCAGACTCCTGACAGGGGTCCCGCCGTCTGGAAAGGCTGAGCGCCCCAGCCCTGGACCCTCGCAGCAGGGCCCGTCCCTAGGGCAACAGCCCCTTCCCCACGCGGAGGCAGCGGGGCGAGCCGCCGGCCCCCCGAGGCCGGGGCAGCACCCCCCGCTCGCCGACCCCTGTCAGTCACGCGGCGTCCCCCGGGCGGGGCACCCGTGGCCGCCCCCGGCCCGCGGACTCGCCCCTCCCCCTCACCTTTTTGAGGGCCGGCACCAGCAGCCCCCGCCACTTGGGCGCGTTCTCCTCGCTGAAGAACTCGTAGAGCAGCGGCGGCGCCTGCATCCTGCCGCTGGCGGGCTCCGCGCGGGGCGGGCGCGATCAGTGGGCGGCCCGGCGCGGCGGCCGCGGGCAGCCGGAGGAGGGCAGCGGCAGCACCCGCCAGCGGCAGGACTCAGCGCCGGGGGGCGGCGGCATCCCAGCACCCCACCCCCCGGGTCTCTCCTCAGCGCCCGCCCCGGGCAGGGCCCCGAGGCCGGAGAGCGCTCGGCGGGGCGGCGCGGGGAGGCGAGCGGCCACCCTGCCCCGCCAGCCGCACGGGCATGCCCGGCCCGGCCCGGCCCCACGGAAGCGCGCGGACGGCCCGGCCCGCTCGCGCTGCAGGGCGGAGGGTCACGCGCCGCCTCACATGCCCCGGGGGCGGGGTCTGCGCCGGGAGCTCGAGCGCGGCTGGAATTCTCGGGGCTTTTTCCCTCGCCCTGACGGTTACTCCCGAGGGCGCGTGCGCGGTGAGGGTCGGCCGACAAGCGCAGGCGCGAGGCGTATGCTCCGCCCACTCGCCCTGTGCCAGGGCGGAAGCGCGGGTCAGGCGGAGCGGTCAGGTAGCTCAGCGGAGTGCCGAGTGCCTCGCTGGGGCGGCGGCGGAGCGGTTCCTCAGACAGCGCCCCCTGCAGGTCAGGAGGGGCCCCGAGCACCTTAGGGTGCAGCACCTCCCTCATCCCAGCCCCGCCCATGACAACCCCCTGACCCTGCTGGGGGGGGGGGGGGGAAGAGGCGGGAGGAGAACCCAGGCGCCCGGGGGGGCCTGTCCCCTGCTCTAAGCACTGGCCTTGTGACCAGCACCCCCCAGCCACCACCTCCCTGGGCGCCCTGCTTGGAGCAGCTGCCAAGCCCCCCCCCCGTTTCTCACTCCCAGGAGCGGAGCTGGGGTGTGACTGCTCTGGGGAAGGATGGCCCAGTGGTTGGGGAGACATGGGGTCAGGTCCTGAATCCACCGCAGACTCCCCCCCCCCCCGGGTCCTCAGGCCAGTCGCAGCCCTGCTCCGTGCCTCAGTTTCCCCATAGAACAGGGTAATTGGAACTGACCTCCTTTGTGAAATCAAAGCTGAGGAGAGACACCCCCTACCCCATCCGGGGGTGCTAGAACTCAAGGGGGGCACCCCCTAACCCCACAGGGCCTTGGGGGGGAAATTGCAGAGAGGTACCAGACAGCAACTCCAGCTCCACCAGGAGCAGAAGCAGCCAAAACCAAGACAGGGAGAGAGTTCAGTCAAAACTGTAGGAAGTTGTCTCGGGCCAGTGCAGATGGGTTCGTTGCTCCAACGCCCCTGCCCTCAGTCTCTCCACCACAGCTTACCCTCTTCTCCCCACCTCACCTTTTCTTTCCATTTAGCTGATCCCCTCCCAATAGTGGCACAAACAGGCCGCTTGCTGCCATCCCATTGTTCTGGTTCTGTCTAGGTTGTAAGGTCTTTGGGGCCAGGACTATCTGGTACTCTGTTTCTACAGCACCTAGCACAATGGGGCCCCATTATTGGTGGCCCTTAGTATTAACCATGTTTATGATACTGCCTAATTATATTTAAAAGCTACATAGCTGTAAAATTGAGTAATAGCACTGGCCTACCTCACCAGCATAATTGTGAGGATAAATATTGTATCTAAATCAGGGTGGATTTGATTTAAATCATGAATTTCTACATAAAAGTGCATTCTTGTTGGCTATTGTAACCTTAATAGATATTCTTCACAACTCAGAGATAGAGAAGACCCAAACTGGGTCTCTTATGGCCTGCTGCCATTATAGGTTTTCCCTTCTAGTGAATGGTAGGGTAGATCTCAAATCAACGAAGGCTACACTCAAAAAGACCTCAAGACTTCTGGAATATGCTGCTCAAAGAGTTTCACTTTTGTTTCTATTGCGTGTCCCTCCCTTCTCACATTTATCTCCAGACTTCTTTTCCTTATCCAGACCTTCTATTCATTGAACTTTTCGAAACTGCACTTTGAGACTGAGGTAAGGGATTGACTGTGTACACAAATTTGCAGAGGGACAAGGGGGTTGAGGTCTGTTATTTCTCACCTCTATATATTATTTATTTAAAAACATTTTTTCTGTTTACAAGCATGTTCTCTCTGGAAATACAAATCCACAGTTGAGAACTGCAAAACTAAGCATCTCTCATGGTATCTTCTAGACTTAGCACTGAGTCCCATTGGGTAGCTAGAAAGATTAATCTAAATAATCTATACAGAAACCCCTGGAACCCTAATCCATGAACTATTACATAAATATATTGTCTCATACTATAGAATTAAAATTTATAATCCCTATTCCATGATGAGATATCTTTGATATCTATGTTGAAACAGCAGCACCCCTCGTGATCCCTCAGGCAAAGGGGAATGCCTCTGTTCTAGGTGCAAGCCAGCATCAGGGAAATGATGGATCTGGAGCCTGCCTTAAAGGGCGAGCACAGCCTGTTACACACCAATTGCCACCAGTATCACAATATGCCTTCCTCTGTCTCTACCTGCTATCAAACGTCATCCGCCTACACCATTGCCAGGAAACGTGCCTGTCACCAATCATTACCAGTTCTCTTCACCACATACCCAGCATTAACTATTGCCAATAATAGAGCCAGTCAACAGTTTAAGCAAAAAGTTATTAAAAATGTTTTTAAACAAAATATATTATGAAAAACTTGACTTTTAAAAACAATTTCACTTTTTGTGATTTTTTTGCAGCATTTTGAATAGAAAATTTTATAGATTTATTCAAAATTTTTTTTAACAAAACTGTTGAATGTTTGCATGTACCAAAAACCCAATTTTTAATTAATGGAAAATTTAGATGTCTTCGTTTCTTACAGTTTAAAAAAAATTAAAATAGGATATATTTTGAACCCTAAATCATCACAACTTCAATTTTTAATTTGTTTTTTCAATTTTGTTTTGAACGTCACCACTTGCCATTAAACATCAGGAATTGCAAACCAACTTTTTTTGGTTTTGTTTTTAAACCCAAATTAAAAAGAGTTTGGGGCAGTTTATATTTCCCCCTTCTGTCTTGATACAAGGGAATAGGGGCTCTGATTATTCTGAGATATGAAGAATTGGGGATAAACCACCATATTATGGAGGCTACAAAAGGCAGTTTTTGGGGTTGCTTTCTTCACTGACTGGGAACTCTTTGCTCAAGGATTGACCCTGCTTGTCATCCTCTGTGTAATCTGTCAGGAATTATCATCAAATATTTTCTTTTGATACCACCACCAAGTGCTACCAATGGTAAGAAACAGCCAAGTCCTATGAATAACCTCCAGCTCCAACACAGAACAATTTAAACTAAAGGACAATGTTGGCACAAGAACAAAGTGATATAAACTGGCCAGGAACAAATTCAAGCTGGAAATTGAAAGGTTTCTAACCATCAGAGAGGTGAGGTTCTGGAACAGCCTCCCAATAAGAGTTGTGGGAACAGACAACTTAATTGGTTTTAAGAGCTGGACAAATTTGGGAGTGCAATTGTATGAGGAGGTTGTTTGTGAGGGTAGGGCTCAAAACCCCTGGGCTCACTTCTGGTTTATGTCTTATGTTCTTAAAAACTTATGACTCAGAGCTTCAGCTGATGACCTGCAGGGGTCAGGAAGGGATTTCTCCCAGTCCCCAGTGTATTCTGAGAGGATTTTTTAAACCTCCTTCTGAAGCTTCAGGCATGGCCACGGCTGGAGATGGGACATTGGATGGGCAGGGCCAGAGCTCTGAGGTGGAACCAAGCAATCTCTTTATTAGGTGCTTGGCTGGCTGGTGCTTTGCCATGTGTGAGGTTGGGTCAGATTGGCAGGGACTTTCGGGGGGTTTTGAGGCAGGTCACTTGTCAGGATTATCTAGGTAAATCTCTTCAATCGTCTCCCTGCCATTGCAGGGGCCTCAGCCACTGGTGGCATCTCGGTCCTTCCTATTCTCTGCTTGTGGTACCCAATAGTCTAATGTGTAATAGCCTGGTCTAATTACAGTTATTAGGTTTAGCGTGCAGGTGCTGAGCTATAGAGACCTGTGCCATACAGGACGTTGGACTAGATCTGATGGTCCCTTCGTGCCTTAAACTCTATTTCACGTCCACCAAGTATAATCAATCATGGTCATCACCAACTGACTGGAACGGACATCAACAGCTTGAAACTCCTACTCCCTGCCATCCTTTGCCGCCACCACCACAAAAGAGTCATGGATTTGGGCCAACTGCCACCACTGACAGCAGTTGCCATGAACTTTCAGTTGCCATCAACTCCCTCCACACGCCCTCTGTTACTAAACTGACTGATCTCTCACTGCCTCCCAAATTGCAGAAGGTTCACCAGCTGCTACCGCCTGCCACCAACTGTCAGCAGCTGTCACCCTTCACCAGCAACCACCAACAGTCACATACTCCTTTCACCTGGGGCAAAGTGCCATCAACCATTGACAGAACCAAATCAGCAAGTTAACGAATGCATCTCCCAACCACTCATTGGCTGCTCCTAATGAAGCACTCCAATAATATACTCCCAAACTAGTTAATAATGGTCTTCCACTATGAAATTATTGACTAGCCCCTTCCTGGGTAAGTGAACTGTTCCCCAACTAATGCAGTTTTAATGAACCCCCCCCTCACTCCCCGATAATTATTTTGCTTTATAAACTTCTTGATAAAGATGCTATTGAAAACAAGCACAAATAGTCTAAATGATGGAGTTCTAGACTGTGTGTGGTACAGGTAGGGATCTTCTTGTTCTCAATCCTCTCCCAGACAGGGGGAGAAAAATCAAAACCCATTGGAATAAAAGCTCCTGCCAGAGGAAGGAGAGGTCTAGAGGAACCTTTGGCTTCTTCAAGCAGATGTGAGACACTGGAGGATAGAGAGGCAGTGAGATCTCTAAACACCTCTATGTGCTGCACTACACTGAAGCTAGACAGGGGTTTTACACAGGGCCTCCACATCTGGAGGACAAGGAGCAGGAATGCAGTTGTAACCACAGGCCCCAACGTAGAGAAGAGGATTTTTCTAGAATGTTAATTTTTGTTTTTCAGATATTTTAAGTAATTTTCTCTTGTGCTTAATACATTAAAAATAACTTTGTGCTTGGCTGCTTGTAATAAATAGGCCAAAATCCCTTGAACCTCAAATTAATTATCTGCTATTTTTGTGGCAACAAAAAGGCATCCACTAATACGGGCAAGTCCCTAATCTAACAGATACATGTCTGAACCTGCTTCATTTGAAAGTGAGATGTTCTCTCTCTCTCTCCAAACCCTATTAGCATGAAATGTTCTGTATGTGAAGGGCTCACTCATGCACTTAAGGGCTCATCTTCACTGCAACAGTTAGCACCCTTGAGTTATTCCACTCAAGCTAGCCTGGTGAGCGAGAGCAGTGTCCACATCACAAACCACTTGAGCTACAAACAATGATAGGATTAGCATCTGATAAATTGTAACTCAACTGCTGTGTCCCCCACTAGCTCAAGCATCAGCGATGCTCCAGCTTCAAATCTTCCCCCATCACCCCCAGCCCAGCTAGCTCGATCTCAAAGCACCATTTAATTCAAGCTAGAGATTACTGTGTGCAGATGAGAATCGGGTTAAAGGCAAAACTCAAATTATACCTTTAGCTAGTGAAGACAAGACCTAATACTGGCTTAAGAGCATGACAGAACTTTCAGCAAACGAAGATTCCCCAATTCCTTTAAAAAAAAAACATACCCTCACTCTTTCCTAGTCTTATCTCCTGAAATTAGCAGTACTGCTGGAGAACAGGATTTCAAATTACAAAGGCAGGGAAATTTCTAGCTGCCTCCAAACACTATCCTCACCAGAGCTAAAAGAATAAGGAATAGTGACATGTGAAAGAGTCCAGCCGCCACTCTCTTTTGTGTATCCAACTAACTATTGAGCAATAGCTGGAAGTCAACTGAAGCCTTTCCCAGAAGTTCAGGCATATCCTCCCTCTCTCCTCCAGAAGAATAATTTTGAATATGTATTTCATGCACCTATTCTAGTGCATTCTAAATGCTATGAAGTGCTCTTTATTAGCATTATCCAGAGAGGAACGACTTCCACCAGAAGCAGGGAAAGCTCAATCCCCCTTAATTATTAGGAAAAAAAATCCAATTTGCATATATTTAATTGTAAGAACTGCAAAATGACCCTGATAATGACCCATGAGGCTCTATGGTCATGTTGATTTTATCCCCCCACCTCCATCCCATTCTATTGCATATTTTGGCAACATCCTGTTTCCTCTCTGCTCATTTGTATTATCTCCATCCTTCTCCATGTTCTTTTTTAAACTCCCCATCTCTCTAAATCTTCCTCATTTTACTGTCCCCCATAGAACCTCTCAAAATCCCACCTCCAAATCTCACACCCACACCTCTCTTCACTCATCCTTCCAGATGTGTTCTCAATAGTAATATGCTCTTAGACCAAGGAGGTGGGAAAGCAGGCAGGAATCCCTGGACAGCTTGGGAACAGAGAGGGTGCCTGGGGTCTTCTCTGCTGCTCTCAGGAGGAAGCTGATAGTTCTTTGCCAGTCCCAGAGAGGAATCAGAAGCTGAGAGTCTCCCTCTTTCCACATCTAGGCCTGAAGGGGAACATGGGAGGATGCTGTTGGGTGGTGAAGCTCAGTGTCGACCCAGGCAACAGAAGAACTGCAGCCAGAAGAGGACACCCACTTTGGCTCCACAGACAAAGGCAGCCCCTGCTGAAAAGGAATTTAGCTGAAGCTAAAATATGTGCCCTAGGAAATCAGGGGATGAAGGGCAGTCCTGAAGAATCCAGGAAGCTATTGGTCAGCCAGCAAAGTGCCCAGTTGTCTTAGACCAGCCCTGAAAGAGTGTGAGACACTTACCAGTATCGTCTTCCTCTGTAGTAGGGCCTGTCCCATAGAAGTTGAATAAGGACATGGTAGGGCCAGTGTGAATTCTGTCACCGGTAGACATACCTGTCTGATGTATATCTAGTGGACAGGACTTTAAGAAACAGTGACTTCAAACTAACATGTTGATCCTTGGAGATACAGTCTTGTAGGCTTGTTTGAGTAGATCATGGAAGTAATATGTATTGATATATATTTGAGTATATTATTGATAAGTATATAAATGATATAATGTATTGATCTTTACAGAATCAGAGAAATGTGGGGCAGAAAGGGACCTTGAGAAATCAAGTCCAGCCCCCTGCATTGAGGCAGGACCAAGTAAACCTAGACTATCCCTGACAGGTGTTTGTCCAATGTGTTCTTAAAAACCTCCAATGGAATCCACATCACTGGAAGATTTTAAGAACAGACTGGGCAAACCCCTGTCAGGGATGGTTAGGCACAGACTTCTGCTCCCGCTGGTGGGTGCTCGACCCCCGCTCTGCCCCCGGCCATGCCCCAACTCCACCCCTTCCATGAGGCCCTTCCTCAAAGTCCCCGCCCCAACTCTGCCCCTATTCTGACTCCTTCCCCAAATCCCCGCCCCAGCCCCGCCTCTTCCCCTGAGCCCCCCGCCCCTGGAGTGGCTAAACAGCTGTTTCACAGCAGCTGGGCAGGAAACACTGGGAGGTAGGCAGAGGAGCAGGGATACGGCACGCTCAGGGGGAGGGGAGCTTGGCTGACAGTGGGTGCAGAGCACCCACTAATTTTTCCCTGTGGGTGCTCCAGCCCCAGAGCACCCACGGAGTCGGCGCCTATGTAAAGGAGGTATACTTGGTCCTGCCTCAGCATGAAGGGCTGGACTTGATGACTTCTCAAAGTTCCTTCCAGTCTACATTTCTAGGATTCAATGATTCTGTAAAGATACATATCCCACAGAATGCAGGTGTTAGGTCAAACATAGGCAAAATTACATTCCTAGGAGCTTGACCATTCATACATTCAGAATGCCCAGTTTATATATTAGGGTACATAAACATTTAATAGCAATTCAAAAATGGATGTTTTCCATCAGCTTTTTTTTAGTCTTATATGGAAATTAGTGCAGGTGGTAAGCTATTTGTACAACAACATGTTAAAAAAAGTTTATTTTACATTATGTACATTAGGGAACATATTCAAAAGCATTACCAATCACAATAACGTAGACCATAAATCACTTTAAATTTAGTTTGTTCTTAGTGTATATTATCATAATAAAATATAAAGAACATATACAAAACAGAGCCAAATGTGTGCATTTTGCTAAAACTTGGCATTTACATACTCCATTGGAAAATAGCAATCAAAAATACTTTTGATCAGACTATGTTCCTGCAATATGAAGTAACCACTACATTGTTTGTATGAGGTAGTAACTAAATTATTTTGGCCATGTGTTAACACCCTAAATCAAGAAAATGGTCATAATAAGGCCAAAAAAAGTCAAAATATGACAAGATCTTTGAACCATTTCCACAGTGTGGAATGTTGTAGTTCATGATATGAATAAAACCATTTAGTGAAGACTTGTAATAATGCTAACTTTACCATTGCATACACTAGTAATTCAGACAACTATTGCAGTGTTACATTAAGGTACCAAATTCTGGGATTCATATCCATTCCAGAAGGTATTGTTTTCAAGCATAGAGAAGTAATCTTTACAGAATTTTACTTAAATATAAAAATACAGGTGTTTAATTGGTTTGTTTCACAAAAAAACTACCCAAATAAACTAAAAAAAAAGATACTCTGAAGCCCAAGTCATATCCACGAAGTCACAGCTTACCTTTGTGACTAAATACATCACAGATAAATACTTTGTGCAAAACAAACAATCACACCAGTGTAGTTGCATGAAAATTAAAACAAGATTGTAATCTGATTACAGCCTTGGTTACAATTTCTAAAAGTTGATTTATTTGTATTAGTAAATTACATATAATAAAATACAATATGATGTTAAATGCACTGTGTTCATTGCTAACATCCCATTTTATAAGAACTACATGTGAAAAGTCCTTAAAATAGTACCCCGATTGCATTTCTGCTTCCTCAGCAACCTTTACATCTGTACAGCTAAGACACTTGTACATAACTGAAGGATCACTATCTACATTAAATCAGTGTAGGTCTTCAGCAATGTGTTTCACTGAAAAATACTGCATATATGTACAAAGATTACATAAGAGTGAATTATTACGCACTTCTCTGGTATAATATGCTAAGTGTGTCCATACCATATTATCATCTTTTCTCTCATGCCACAATAAATTACAAAGTAACTGAAGTCAGGTTACTGCAGTTTTTGTGCAATTTCAATCATCCATCAATGTTGCAGCAGTAGTGTTTTCTCGTCATGGTTAACTGCCATGTATGATTCTCAGTAACTGTTTTCGTGCCCCGCCAGGATGTATAAATTGCTGTTGGCCATAGGATTATCTGTTGGCCTACTCTCCAATACCACAACCCTAGAATTAAAAAAAGTTAAATAATCTAATGAACAATTATAAGAAATACAATTTCAAATTCCCTGTCTGTAAACTCAGTCATCCTCTACTCTAACTTTCCTTCATGACTCATCTGTAAATTTGGCTATCACCAATGAGTCAACTTCACTACTGAAGTCTTTCACTACCACTGAACTCCTCACTCATGCTTTCATCCCCTACTGCCTGGACTACTGCACCTCTCCTCTCTACTTTCCCCAAATCCTCCTGCTCTTCAGACACTGTGTCTCAGTTTTTCACACATACAAGCAGCACATCCACTTTACCCCATCCTCAAACAAATCTACTGGCTCTTCACTAACAAGGAGGAGGAACAGCCTTGTGGTTAAAGACGCAGCACTAGGAGTAAGGATTCCTCCGTCCATTTCAGCTCTGCCACAGGCTTCCTGTGCAAACCTGGACAGTGTCACTGAGACACACTTTGACCTTCAACCTCCAACTGCTCAGTCCTCTTGAACTGCCCTTGTAATAGGTGGGTGTTCAAGTAGAAGCTGCAGACAATCCCTAAGATGGAATTGCTATGGTGACATAATTGTCTGTCAGCTGACTATTCTGACTGCCAACCTGATTAAGAAGTATACAATACTGTTCCAAGCCATCAGTTTAGCTCATGTTTGTCTGATGGAGATGAACTAACTAGTCTTTTGATCTATCTGCTGCAGTGGATATAAATAATGAACCCAATATGTGGGGTTGGGGAGGAATTCAAAGCCCTGCTCTTGCACTTGAAATAGCTGATCAGCTTCTCTGGACACAGCAGGAGTTGTAGCTGTGGATAGCTAGCCCTCTTCTGAAGTTCTGAGAAGCCCTTCAGCGATTCACAAAATGATACTGCTTCTGTGTTTCAAATCAATGGTACTGAAAAAACAGCAAGTCTTCTGGTTATCTCCAGATCTAAAGAGTCAAACATTTCTCCCACTAACTCCTGGATGCTTTGGTAATCTGGGTGCTGGTTGCTATGCCATTATGCAGCTAAAAATTTCCTGTGTCTGACACACAACTCCACTGTTTTGTTGTCATTGCTTTAGCACCTGTCATTTTTATCTGTTTTTATGAAGCTCAGCAGCTCCGCTAAGCAGAAGGCTGCATATGGGTCTGTGGTGTTGGGGGTTATGGACTCAGAGCCCAAAGTATCTGCAAAAATTACAGGAGACTTATGACAGGAGAGCAAAGGTCTGTGAGAGGCAGGTATATGCATGGAGGGCCAGTCAGAGAACGAAGGAGCTTAGGGGTGGCTGGGCAAACATTAAAATGTAAACCAGGTTGGCAGCCAAGAGCAGTTACAATTAAAGCTGGGTTGTTTTCCTCGTTGAAAAGATCTAGTACATAAAGTTTTCAGTGTGTTAAATAGGGTTTAATTGTAATACTTCCTGGTTGCCAAATTGGTTTAAATTTTAAATTACTACCCTCGCCTCACTGGCCTGCTGCCTTCCAATCCACTGACACAAAATGCATAAATCTGGGGTCGGTACTACTTAAATTTAGGCCTAATGTGCCCCATAGGACGCAATGCCTAGTTACTGTCATCGGAGAGGAGATACAACGGACTATGATGCTCACTGGAAAATGTGGAAGAATTAGATTAATCAGAGTGCTCATTTCTCAACATTCTCATCACTGTCAGAGAGATCACTGTGAATGCTTCCGAACGGCAAGGACAAAGCTATTTAAAGTTGTTGAAAGAATGGCCACACAGGTCAAGGATTAAAAGTCCTACACAGAAAAGGGTTCTGGCCACAAGAACACCAGAATGTCGGGAAGCCCATGTGATATCTCTCAATTGATCTCAAAACGTTCCTGTACCCCCATAAGTAGAAGGGACCTCACAGAATGGAGAGTTGTGCCAAATGAGCCTCTAAGGTTATCAGCTGATGGAAAAAGCTAACCAGCCCTTTGATCCATCTGTTGCAGCTACAGATGCTAACCCAGACAGCTCTTGGTTCTTTCTAGGCCTCAGGACAGAGACTTCCTACCAACATCTAAGAGAAAAGACAGAAATTGCAGGGGAATCAGGCCCATTTAGGCTTATCCAAATATCCTGAATTCAATCAGGCAGAGTAACTGGTGCAGGCCTCACACCTGACACCCACGGACAGTCTGCCCAGTCTACTTGGCACTCTCGGGAAAGGGCAATCAAGCACTTATGAAATCTTCATATCAGAGGGACTCCTTAGGAATCAAATCCTCCTTGGACTGGTACCAGTTCTTTGGTTTCTTAGTCACAGCTCCAATGCCTGGTGCTGAGACAACTCTTTTCTCTTGAGAACAGCTAAAGGAGGCCCCCAACGCGTGAGAGAATATTTGCCCTATCTGACTCAGATACAGCAGAATCCCTAAACTGAGGATTGAGTTCATAAAATGGAACATCTCAATTACAGTAGGTGCAGAAGTTGCATTACATCACCTTCTTCTTGTTCTTCAGACTGCTGCAAACAATTTCCAATGCACTGAAGGCACTGGAATGTGAAGGAATGTTAACCTGCTCTTCATAAACATCAATTCCCCTCAATTCCTCTGCCTTCCCCGTGGGAAAAATGGTTCGTATAACTGGTTGTTTGTAAGATTGGTGTTCAGAAAAGATTCTACTGTAGTCAGTACTCAGGCAGTCTAAGCATAAACAGTGCTTTAGAACGATACCTTTCAGAAGCCTTCAAGTCTGTGGAAGGTCATAGAATTGACAATAACTTCAGATAAAATCTGACTTGGAAATGACAAGCGCGATTGAGGAAGGTTTTAAAGCTGAAGAACTCACTCAAGAGACCTGAAATAAAACCACATCTGACAAGCTCAGGTTTTTATTTTTTGCAATGCAAAGTCTTTAAGCAGTTGTCTCAGATCCATTAGGGTGCTGACGTGTGGCAGGGTGGTCCCTCTGCCATGCCTTGAAGGGCTTAAAATAGCCCTGGGAGAGGGCTGAGAGGGAAAAAGCTGGGCTGTTTGGGAAAACAGCCACAGCTGTAGCCTGTGGAATTAGGGCCCAGCTAGCCCTTATAAGGGGGCAGTGGGCAAGAAGGAGAGAGACTCTCTCTGGCTACATGGGAAGCTGAGGAGGGTACCTACCTACCTAGGGCAGAGCAGTGCTGGGGAAGGGTACAGGGAGCTGGGAAGCTCCAGCCTAGCAGAGCCCCAGGCCGAGGTAAAGGCCCACAAAAGGGTACTAAGGCTGCAGAGAAGCAGCCCAGACCTAGACAGAGGCAGCTGGTCCGACCCCCCTTGCAGATGATGAGTGGTAATACTGAAGTCTGCCCTTGGGAGCAGGGGCTAGACGATGACTGACAGTAGCCACTGAGGCAAGGGAGGGATAAGGGGCTGGGGGTTCCCCCAGGGAGGGGAGACCCAGACTGAGGGGGTACTGCCAGGGGGCAGAACCCTAATCTAGACAGGCATGGGGCCAGCGGCAGGTGAAACACCGACCGGCAGAGGGCGCTCCTAGCAGAAAAGAGCTAATTCCCTGGACAACCAGCAGGAGGCACCGCAATGGTGAGTCATTGCCCTGCGACATGGCGTAAACCCAATTCAGATGGAACAGCAATTGGGGATAGGATATTTCTTAATGTAATGGGCATGCTGATCTTTGAGCAGTATGATGCTCTGGTCTTAAAATCTGATTTATTTATTTTAAAATCTGATTGTGCTGGCTCTCAATAACTATGAGAAATAACTGGCCTAATAACAACGAACTGCAGCAAACACCCCAATGGGAATGAGGGCGTAAAACACCCTCTTAAAAGGAGGCTGTGCAATTGCTAAACAGCTACCCACCACTAAGCCAAAAAATTACAAACTAAGGGAACTCTGTCCAAAAGACAGCTAAAATGTAGCTTGTAAAGGCACAGTGCAATATTTCACCTGCAAATCATTGTTGTTCAGAAGACCTATGGGTGGTTGTGAGATTAACATCATGCTTGTAAATTCAGACCTGTGAGTGGGTGCTTACAAGGTCCCAATAGATATTGCTCTTTTTGATGGTTCTGAGAAGCAGTGCCAGGGTGAAATTCCCACAAGTGGAGACAGACATAGGCAGTTCTCAAAGGAAAACTAAGGTTTAACATTGTACAGTACATGTATCATGCAAAGGGTGAAACTCTGCTCTCAGTATATATTACCTAAAATATACAACATTTACTTCATTAATTGACTTCATAAAACTGCAGCACTCCAAAGCAGGGTAGAGAAAGTAGGATGGTGTTGGTCCCTGTGAAGCTCCAAAACTTTGCAGGACAGTTAGTGGTTGGAGGAGCTGAGCATCCTACCATACTTCACTATTTAGTCCTGCAGGACAAGGAGAAGCGGAGAGATTTGGGGCCATGCAAAGCAGGCTCCAAAAAACAACAGAAGCGCAGGACCTTGTGGGGTTCTGAAAACACTCCTGGGCCATGGATGTTGGCAGAACAGGCAGATTCCCTCGCTTTTGTAACAGTATTGAAATTTGTATGTTTTTAATATTTTTAATTTATTTCGAGGTGCAGATCCCATGATCTAATACAGCATAACAACTGAATGCAAAACCTGAAATCTATTAAAGTAAGTTCATGGAGGATATGTCAATTGATAGCTATATTAGCCAAGACGACCAGGAATGCAATCCCATGGTTGAATGTCCCTAAACCTCTGACTGCCTGAAGCTGGGAGCAGACGATGGGATGGATCACTCGACGATTGCCTGTTCTGTTCATTCCCTCTGAGGCACCTGGCATTGGCCACTGTCGGAAGACAGGATACTGGGCTAGATGGTGCTTTGGTCTGACCTAGTATGGCAATTCTTATGTTCTTATATGTTAAAACCCCAAAAGAGAAAAGTTTTGGAGCTATATGAGCACTTCTGAAATATAAGCTTAGCAGTATTTACTCTCAGGATAAACTCAGAAACAAAGTTTTATTACTCCTCGGGAAAGAGAGACAAGGAACATATGCAAGGAAAGGGATAAGGGGGAAAAATAAGGAGACTAAAAGAAAGCCCACAAAGGAATCACAGAAGGATGAAGTACTAGTGAGAAAATACCCTTAAGAAATAGGAGGAAGAGAACATATATATTACTCTTTCATTTTAATAGACCATATCTGGTACCGTTCATACCTGTCAGATCCAAGAAGCCTGAATATTCTCGTACTGTCAGAAATTTCCTGTGTGATCTATTTAATGAAAACATACAATAATTATTCATGTAGCAAGTGCAGTTATTTTTGACCACTGTATCATAGCATTTATTGTAGCTAGAGAAAGGAATTAATGCTCACTGAATTAACCATTTAGGGTAATTGCCAGTCCAAGTCAGAGTCTGAGAATTCTTTAAATCTGTCCTTTAAATAAGGGCCAAAAGAGAGGGCCATTTTCCAGAACTTTCTGCCAGATTATGCAAAATATGGAGCTTAGTTACTATAACTGGAGGTTCCTTGACATGTGTGGTCCCTGTCTGTATTCCACAGCAGGGTACACGTGTGAACCATGTGCCCGAGTGCAGAGATTCTAACAAGCAGTATCTGTGGGCCCACACACGAACAGTAGATATCATGCTCCTCAGTGAAGGTATGAGAGGCACTGTGGGTCAACGCCCCCTCAGTTCCTTTTCTTACCACAAAATTCAACCAGATCCAAAGCAGAGGGGATAGAGGGCGGGTAGTGGAATACAGACAGGGACCACACATCTGGAAGAATGTCCAGTTACAGTAAAAAGAAAAGGAGTACTTGTGGCACCTTAGAGACTAACCAATTTATTTGAGCTGTAGCTCACGAAAGCTTATGCTCAAATAAATTGGTTAGGCTCTAAGGTGCCACAAGTACTCCTTTTCTTTTTGCAAATACAGACTAACACGGCTACTACTCTGAAACCAGTTACAGTAAGTAACCTCCATTTCTTCTATGGGTCATGGTCCCTGTATTTATTCCACACATGGCTGATCGGCAAGCAGTGCTCAGACTGGAAGGGCATGTGAGGATATGTGCAGTACTGCAGATCCCAGTAACTTTTTCCTCAGGTAGATGGACTCGCGCTAGCTCTGACCAAGCTAGCATGCCAAAAATAGCAATGCAGCTGCAGTGGCTAGCAGCCCAAGTACAATCTTGCCCAACCCCCGGGTATATATTTGGGCAGCTAGCCCAAAACACTGCTCATGTAGCTGCGTCTACACTGCTATTTTCAGCACACAAACTCAGTCAAAGCTAGCATGGGTATATCTATCCAACCTGGAAATGACACCCCCAGTTGGAGTACACGCATACCCACAGAGGGAACTGTAAGCCTGCCTTTCCAGCTAGTAGTATGAAACTACCTTGTGGCAAGAATGTCATTTTGAAGTCTTAGGTTTGCCACAGGTATTCAGATGGATTGTACGGAATAGAGCTATGCCTACAGAGCCTGATCCAAAGCCCACTGAACTCAAAGTAGGTCTTTCCAATGATTTCAGGGGGCTTTGGATAAGGCTCATTATACTGTGGAGATCAAGACCAATACCACTAACCAAAATAGTGCAAAGAGACAACAGAAAGTATGGAAAACATGTACTTGACAAAAGCACTATTAAACAAAAGCATACTGCTATTTTGAAAACAAATTATGGGAGTACAATAAAATCTGTTGAATATAGAACCACGGTAAACAGAAAATGTACTATTCCAGCATGTATTTGCTTTAGAGGGTGCCAACACTTACAAATAGAGTTTTGTGTGTTGCAGAGAAATCGCAGTATTGTAATAAACTTTCATTTAGGTGAGCACCAGAGCACTGCATAAAATGCTGGTGCATGAGTCCGAGGTCAACAGAGGGGAAAAAAAAAAAGTCAAAATATACTCCCAAATTCACCAGCTGATTATAGTTCAGCCCGTGTGGGTCATTTACAAATTTCTATCTACTTCTAGGAATATAAACAATTCTTCCCTAGCTTCTCTCTCAGCCTCATGGAGTAGCAGCTTGAATCGTTTCTGAAGGTTAATTTGTTTATTTGCATTTAGGACTTATTGGGAGAAAGTTAATACAAAGTAGTAAATTCTGCATTTAGTTCTAAAAGTCATTCTTGCCCCTTGTAGCAGTAAACACATAAATGTAAGTCAACTTCCTGTGAAAGTTTGTCTCCTCAACTCACACATCTCTCCCTATTAGTCAACAGTTTTACTGCTCCACTAGAAGGTAGCAACAATGAGAGGTCATGGCTGTGGTGACTTTTTAAGTAGCTAAAAACAATCCCATTCTGAGATTCAAATGTCAGAACAGAGAACTTGAGCTGATGATGTGTTCAGAGTGACCTGTGTTGCTAAGCAGATGGGTTTGCTACGTTTTGCACCAGTTAAAGCAGGGGTGGGCAAACTTTTTGGACCAAGAGCTACATCTGGGTGGGGAAATTGCATGCTGGGCCATGAATGTAGAGCTGGGATAGGGGGTTGGGGTGCGGGAGGAAGTGTGGGAGGAGGTGCGGTGTGCAGGAAGGGGCTCAGGGCAAGGGGTTGGGACGGATGAAGGGTGCGGGGGCTCGCGGCAGGGGGTTGGGGTGCGGGCTGCAGGAGGGGTTCAGTGCCGCTTACCTGGAGTGGCTCTGGGGGTCAGCAGTGCGCACTGGGGCCAGGGCAGGCTCGCTCGCTCCCTCCCTCCCTCCCTGCCCTGGCCCCGCGCGGCTCCTGGAAGCGGCCAGCACCATGTCCCTGCGGCCCCTGTGGGAGGGCGGCAGAGGGCTCCGTGCACTGCTCTCGCCTGTGGGTACCTTCCCGGCAGCTCCCATTGGCCATGGTTCCCCGTTCCCAGCCAATGGGAGCTACGGAGCGCAGTGCCTGCAGGTAAGGGCAGCACGCAGAGCCCTCTGCCCCCACCCCAGGGGCCACAGGGACATGGTGCCGGCCACTTCTGGGAGTGGTGCGGGGTCCACGGCACCACAAGGGTGGCAATCTGAAAGGCCAGATCCGGCCCACAGGCGTAGTTTGCCCACCCCAAGTTAGAGCTTTGTCATGGTATGTGGGTTCATTCCTTGATACAATTTGTTAGTATCACTAGAAGGTAACTAAATGTATGGCTCAACATGGCCAAGGTCGGTGTCTGATTGGATCAGGTGTAGTGTTCTGGGCAGCTGCAGATTAAAAAATTTTAATGACTGCGGCTATTTGGGTATCCAACAGCAGTGAGAAGTCAAACAGACCCCAAAGCTGCAGACCAACTTACCTTGAGGGTAGAAAGGAAAAAATAAAGGCAGCAAATTTTCATCAGCGTGCATAATTCATTAACCCACCTGCCTGAAGTTATAACCTATTACAAAGGCATATTTACAGTCATGAAATAAAGAACACTCTGCCAAGGGCTCAAAGGGTGGCTTTATGAGTTGTGCTAAAACTAAATTGAGGTCCCATCCCAGAAGTGGGTCCTTTACAGATGGACAAAGATTTGAAAGTCCTTTCATAAATTTTTTGACCATACTATGTGCAAATACTGATTTAACAACTCTCAACACAAGATATGCTGATATAGCTGCTAACTCAACCTTCAGCAAAGAATCTGAAATACCTTCAGTCTTTAAATGCAGTAAGTATTCCAAAATACACTAGAGCCAGTTCCGAACATTCAGGTTTGTTCTGTATCCAACTCACAAACCATGAAAATTTAAATTGGTATCATCTTCTGGTCGATTGTTTTCTAGAGTTAATGAGCTCCTGATGGATATCTAAAGGATAATATCTTTCAAGGTCAGTTAAAGTCCAACAGCCCATGCTGTCAGAGGCAGAGACAGGGGATCTGGAAGAATTATCTTGCTCTGCTCCTGCAAAAATAGATCCAGTAATACTGGGAGCATCTTGTAAAATCCCAAGTAGATTCATGTACCACTGCTGTCTGAGCCACACAGAGAAACTAAAGCCATTTCTTGCCCTAACCTGTATTATTTTCCTCACTACTTTCTGTATTAATGGAAAGGGGGGAAAGCAGACAACACACCTTTCCCCAATTCAGTATAAATGAGTCCAATATGGACTGCACATCCTTTTCGGCCCTTGTCCAGAACTGATGACACTGTCTTGTGACAGGATATCCTCAATTGCTGAAGACCTTGTGTATCACTTCCTCTTTTACCGACCACTCATGTAACTGTGTTGTCTCTCTCTGCTCAGTTGGTCTGTGCAGTTGTCCTTTGCTGATAGTCGCAGGGCTACTGGATAAATGTTGTGCTGTATGCACCAATCCCATAGCCTGATTGCTTCATTACATAACTATGATAAATAAGCCCCTCCCTGCTTGTTGACATAACGCATGGCAGTTGTATTATCCATTCAGCTGTAGGAACCTGAGTGAAGACATTTGACAGGACCTCTTTTTTCCTTTCCATAGAGGGTCTCTCCCAGGGATCCAGACCATTATCCACTCCAGTGGGATGAATTTCTGCTATTACTGTATCTATATTTTGCAGTTCCAATAACTGCACCATTGCCAGTTCTGGCTGCGTCTTCAACCCCGTCTTTGGATCCAGCAGAATTAATGGATCCACAAATTGAGGTCTCGGTTTAGATCTCTCTCTTTGAACTGCTTTCATTTTTAGTCTGGGAACTAAAGTAGACAAATCCCAGTCTGATAGACCCAATGTCGAACTGTCATCTTCTCTTTAGTCATATTCTTCGAAACCACTACAGATGGATTAGATGGCTTTTCTCATGGCTTAGCCTTTGTCTCAGAGGCCAGTGCCAATGGCACCTTTTGCAGGTTTTTAATCAATAAATCCTATGTCCCGAGTACCAGATGTGCTGTAGGCATATGGGAATTTCAGTGCCAATTCTGGAGTCTTCATAAGCATCTTAGATTTAGCAGCCATTGAACTTGGAGCTGACACGTTTTTTGCCTTATATTCTGAGCTCTGGGACACTTAAGATCCAACAGATTTGCTGCCAATGCTTTCTGTAGAATGAGAGCCTTGTAACCTTTTTCTGTCCTTACATGCTGTAGGAATTAATGTACTGCAGACAGAGCATCTGGATAGAGAATGTCCCTCACCAAGACACGCCAGACATCTTACATGAAGTACAATGCAAGAAACACTGCCAGAAAACAAGCACATCTTTTAAAGCCCAATCTTCTGTTCGTCAGATCCATGGCTAACACTAACTCAACTAAACAATTAACTATCATTAATACACAGTTATAATAATCCAATATAATAAACTACACTAATCATTATTAATCGCATTTTTAGGAGAAAAGCTCCATATCAAAGAGATCTGAAAAGGTTTGCTTCCATCTGATGCTGTGGTTGGAAGGAATGGAGGTAGGCAGATAGTACCATGCTCCCTTTTATAGCCTTGCCCTCAGAACGTTAGGGAATGCTGATGAGAGATACAGGAGGGGGTGCATGAGCACTCCTATGGACACTGTTTGGAGATAGTTCCAGCATTTAGGCTGCAGAGGCCAGCACAACCCATGAGTAAAAATATGCAGAAGGCACTCAAAGAATTAAAAATAGTCTGATAAATTGTACAAAATACATTTTTGGCAGCTCACAAAGACAAACTAATCATCATTCAAAACAGTAACAGCATTTTTTCAGCATGGTCACTCATTGGATATTCTACATAAATACTGTGACTAACGAAATGGAAGATCTAAGTTTGATATGATTTAAGTATATAGATGACTAATTGTATTTAAAGGTGACTTGCTCACTCTCTCCACCGATATGTTTACTCTTTGGCAATAGGAACTTGAATTTCTTAAATCTTAACGCTAAAGTTGACTGCATGAGCACCCAGTTGTTGGGAAATCTCAGCTGCTGGTGTCAAGGAGTTAATAGCTAGGGAAATTGAAGTGATTTTTTGAATATTCAGATGATTTTTGGCTAAACGTTTCCTCAGTATCCATTCCAAACTGAATACTCAAGTCATAGCATTTTGTACTCCTTATATTTTGCTGTAGGAGCATGGTTTACTTTGTTACTTCTTTCTGCCTCTTCTTATGTTAGGTGGTGTCAGATCCTGGGCCCTGCAGCATGTGAACTCAACTGTCTCTTTTCATGATTGAGAGAGGTGAGAAGGCACTATTCTCCCCAGGCCATGCAGCTTCTCTTTTCATGGCTGGAGGGATAGAGGTTTCACTGCCTTTTCAAAGCACACACAGCTCTTTTAACAACAGAGGTGAATTCCTGGTCTGTGCTAATTCATCTTTTTGGACCTGATTCTCCACTGCTTTTCTCCCCACATGGCCATTTACACTTGTGCAAAGTGAGTGTATAACACTACCACACCAGAATGTAATGCCTCCAATATACCGAATGTAGATTCCACAATATTCCACTAGCAATGAATCTGCGCCTTGGGATTCTGTTCCTTGGAACAGTAAACTAAGGTCCATTGTTTTCTGTGAGGGTTTTCAACATTTAAAGTTTAATCTTGGGATGACAAGCTGAATTCTTCTGGTTTATCCTGAAATTTAGATATTGTTGAAACAGTGCTTAAAATATCTAGCTGTTATGTCCAACACAGAATCCTATTTACACTTATTCAGTTCAATAAAACAATATTCATTTACTCTTATTCTTGTTACATTTTAACTGAATTAGTAGCAAAAAAAATTGTAGGGAAGATAGTGCACTCACCTCATTTGACCTAAAACTCCTTCCCTGCATTCCATGCTTCCAGAAAGCTAAAACACTGTCTTGTAGGCAAACTAGAAGGAAAAGAACACTTGAGCTAATTTTGGTGACAACCCCAATTTATTCTCGCAAGGCAAAGAATATTTATTACCTTCCTATCATGGCAATTTTACATTCTGTCTGTAGATATTTTATAATTACATCAATTCCCTCACAAAAGATCCCAAAATGTTTCACCAGAATGACTTAACCCATCTCAAACTGGTCAAAAAAGGGCTTTTTTTTTTAAACTGTTAGTTAATATGAACCCTGTGTTACTTGTAAAATATTAATTCTCTCCAAGAGTTTAAATATTTAGAAAATGTGCAAGATTTCCAGGTACATAAGAATTGGAACTTTACAAAAACTTGCATTCTACCTTTTCCTCCCAAATTCAAGAGAACAACTGAAAATAGTCTACAACTAAAACCTTTTTCTTTTTACCCTCCTCTTCCCTGCCCATCCCCCTCCCCTCATTTTCTCTGTCTTAAAAAAAGGCAGTTATATCATAGGTCCCAACTGCCTTTTAAATTAAATTAAATTCTAATTACAGAAGCAGCAAAGTGCTAGCTTTTTCAAAAGAGTTGTATAAATCTACTGGGTTATAGTATGTTAAGGATTTAAAATTCATTTTCAAGAGACAGAATGACTCTCTTTTTTACCCTAACAGCCAGTCAGTGCTCACTGGCAGAGGGCCACTATAGTGTAACTCATATCAGGCCTGACACACTCACTAATCCCAACACACTGTGGTAATATGTATCCAAAAGGTATCTTGTAAGATATCATATGTAAACTGGTAAATTGCCAGTCATGAATATAAGAAATGGAGTACTTGTGGCACCTTAGAGACTAACCAATTTATTTGAGCATGAGCTTTCGTGAGCTACAGTTCACTTCATCAGATGCTCATGCTCAAATAAATTGGTTAGTCTCTAAGGTGCCACAAGTACTCCATTTCTTTTTGCGAATACAGACTAACACGGCTGTTACTCTGAAACCAGTCATGAATATCACTCTGCAATGTATGCACTGGTTGTGTATAAAGAATTGAGTGTGTGCTGGAACTATGTTCTTAAAATGTGTTTTGGAGGCAGTGTATAAATCAAGCCTGTCAGACAAAGGAATGTGGATTCCCTTGTCTGACTGGCTTGATTACAGGCATCGGACAATAAAAGTACATTTACATATACGGTAAACAAAGCAATCACGCTAACATGCAGCTTAGAAAGCACTCCAGAGACAGAGTCTGCAAATCCAGGAAGTCTTCATGGTTCTGGAAGTAAAGACAATTGACTCTAAGTAATATAAGGGGAGCAAAAAGGCACTTCGGGCCCATCTACACTTAAAATGCTACCAGGGTAGACACTACCTATGCCAACACCAGCAAAGGTAATCCACATCCCTGAGACCCCTGACCCCAGATGTAGTTAAACCAACCTAAATTTTCTAGTGTAGAACAGGCCTTATTTATCAATCATTTAAGGGACAAAACAGGCCAGAGCTCTTGGAATCTGTGAAAGGTGTATCCTTGAACAACATGGGGGTTGAAGTCTCTGGGAACTGACTATAAGCAACAGAAATTGCCTGAGACCAAGATTGTAATCTGTTAAGATTCTAATACTAGAAAGTGTGTTTTATTTTGTTTGTAACCATACCTTTCTTTTTTCCTCTTGCTTAGTATCACTTACATCTGTTCTTTATTAATATATTTATTCTTGTTTTATTACAAAACCATCCCAGTGCTGTATATTAAACTAAAGTGAGAGTCTTCAGCTAACCTAACAGGCGGGGTGGGTCTCTAAGCCTGGGCTCCAGTCTGAGCCTGAGCATCTTCAGTACCTTTTTAGCTCTGCAGCCTGAACCCCATGAGCCTGAGTCAATTGACCCAGGCTCTGGGAGTCTGTGCCATGGGTTTTCTATTGCAGTGTAGACATATCCATAGAGCCTTGAGGAGTTTGCCTCTGAGTAGAAAGACAGGTGTGGCAGGAAGCTGACATCCGGTCTAATCTCTAGCAAAGCTCACTCTTGCTGAAGCTGAGAGATAACACAGTGGCTTGTAGAGTTCTGAGTGTCATGAACAGAATGCCACAATAATGTGAACTGCATTTTCAGTTCCCAAGAGTGGGAATGAAGTGTGTAAAATAAGTGCACCCATTATGAGAGTTGACAATTTTGAATTCTTCTATCTATTGTGGAACAAATTCTACGTGACTCTCCTTGATTAAATTCTGCTGGAACCTGATGGAACTAAGTATAAGAGAGACTGACGGTAGCATTATTGCCAGGCAACATATCATGCACATGTCACCATATAGACCAAAATGATTTGTGGCAGACATGGCATAATATGTGGTCTCAAATAAAAATCCCCAGAAATCTTCCAAGGGGTACACATTTCATCTGTGTGTTACCACAGTAGGCTTTTGGTAGAAACTGTGGGGAAAAAATGGTACAGTGCTTTCATGAACCCCGTTTAGGAACAGAAAGGGGAGAGGATGATGCAGAGAAGTGAGGAAGTTGCACTAATCCACTATGACATAACCATACTAATAGTATCTAGGTTTTATATAGCGCCTTTCATCCATAGATCTCATTGCACTTTACATAGGAGAGTATCATTATCCCCATTAAAGAGGAGTTAACTGAGGCACAAAGCAGGGAAGTGACTTTCCCAAGGTCACCAAGAATCCTGATCTCCTGAGTCCCAGTCCAGTACACTAGCCCACACTGCTTCCAACTAAGGAGTTAAATTTATTTTCATGAGAAAAGTTAGCAAGGAATTTTAGTTCACACTTCGTGCATTTGCAGTGTTGAGACTGAAGTAAACAAATGAACTGCATGCATAAATGAAAAGAACGAATTAGTAACAGGAATAATTCACAACGAGTTTGCGTGGCCTGAGTACAGACTTTTCTGTAGAAACAGAGGTCATAACATTACCAGACCATTTAGCCTAATCGGAGGGAATTCTGAGGACACTCTTCCATTCTGGTCCCTCTTTTGGAAGCCTATCAATCCACTAAATGCTCAACCCAGCTTATCACCACACAATAAAACATAGGAATCGATACATTTTATGTCAGCAAAGTCTTGAAAATTACTATCTTTAGCGTCCGGTGCCAAATTAAACGAGCTACACCAAGTTGAGTCCAAAACCACACTCACCTATTGATTCAATCTGGAAATCAAACGTGAGCTCTGATGACAGTTTTCGGCTAGATTTTAATCTGCCTTGTAGATTTACTATTTTTATACAGCCTAGAGAATAAACAAGAGGTGTCACTTAACCATTCCTCTCAAACAAGTGACCTAATTTGAATATGTATATTTGGTTCATAACTAAAACTTACAATCCAGACACACTAAAATGGTATCTCTTTCCAGCTGTGTTAAATGTACAACGCTCGCCTGTGTAGTGTCTATAACAAAAATAACAACAGTTAATTTATATACAACACAAATTACCATCAAATTTGAATGTGGAGATTCTGAAGTTCAAAAGAATTTAAGGTACTGTTGTATTTTCAACTACAGAAAGATTTTCTAACCAGTGAAATTTCTCTTCTCTTAAAAAGACATGTCCACTTACCCAACTTGTTGGCTGTGATGGAGGCAAATGAACCTGTAATATTAAAGTATTAATATTACAAAGCAAACTTATGTTTAAGTTGCTGTCCACTGTCACCTCTGTCTTTCAGTATTTCTGCTTTCCATAAAATATACGTGTTTCAGATTATTTCCTTCAGATGTGTTGGTTTGCATTTTTCCAACTGGAATCCTGTTCTAATTTTTCTGCCATTGTTTCAAAATCTTGCTAGCACTTTTGGACTTGTTCTCAGTCCTTGCTACTGTTTGCAATTTCTCCTTCATCTTCACATTGTATAAGCTATTTACAAATTGTTAATGAAGACCATTCGAACAAAGGAGTGAGACAGTAACCTTTCTTCCCCATTAGAGCTGCAGCTGTCTCCATCACAGCTAATGGGGCAGATCTGACCCACAAGCTCAGATCAGTGGACATGCCAACTCAAAAGAGAAAATACAATTTCTTTTAACAAGATATGACAAAAAGCAACTCTTGCTAATCTGGTATCTATACTACAGCATTCTAGGAACCTTTCATACAACCAAGAGAGAAACTAATTCTCATATTTAATAGAAACTGAAATTAAAACATTACATAAAATACTAAAACCAGCTCTTAATTAAGAACATTTTAACCCCATAAAAAAAAAGAAGTCAA
Organism: Eretmochelys imbricata; assembly: GCF_965152235.1. Lineage (NCBI taxonomy): Eukaryota > Metazoa > Chordata > Testudines > Cheloniidae > Eretmochelys > Eretmochelys imbricata. The sequence continues at coordinate 207,881,630 of NC_135574.1, read as the reverse complement.
ATCCTGCATAAGATTAAAAAAACAAAAACTCCACATATGGGGCAGTAGAAATGTGCTCACTGAGGCAGTCTCTTGACCTGGATACTTTTGAGTTCAAATGTGAGGTTTAGATTTTTATCAGAACCTTTACAGCACTCTGGATCTGGCATCTGAACTAAAGTGGTGAAAAACTGGTCTTAGAATATTTCTGCCATTTCTATCCCCTCAGCCTGGCTCCCTGACTCACGACTGGATTCTGGGATTGGGGCCCATTATTTTAAGGTATTATTAATAATTGGCAATACTGAGCTCCTATATAGTTGAGAAGTACAATACACAGAGGAATTGTACTCTGATCACAAAGGATTACTCCCGTTTTTGTATTAACACTCCATCTGCAAGAGTCATCAAAGCAACTGTCCCTTCAGCTAGGTGAGCTGTGACTTCCCCTCCAGTGAACTGCAGTCACCCTTAAAACAGCTGGAGGAATCACTACAGTGAGTCAAGACATTACCCTCCTCCCCACAAAGCTGAACAGACAGGCCTCTGTGAGGCCTGTAGTACATCCCTGCACATGAGTTAAACCACTAATGATTCAGCCTAGACCAAGGGCTTGTCCACACTTACCTGAGGATCCACGTTGTGGCGATCAATGCATCGGCAGTTGATTTAGTGCATCTAGTGAAGACCCGCTAAATCAACTGCCGATCGCTCTCCTGTCAACTCCTGTACTCCACCTGATTGAGAAGAGTAACAGGAGTCAACAGGAGAGTGTCTCCCGTCGACGGCGTGTAGTATGGATCTCGTGGTGAGTAGATCTAAGCTACGTCGATTTGAGTTACACTATTCACATAACTCAAATGGCGTAGCTTAGATCGACTTTTCCCTTTAGTGTAGAAAAGGCCCAAAGAGTTTAAAACAGTAATAATATCTGTGTAAAATCAAATTAAATGGTGGAAAGAAATGTACAGTACAATGTATGTGAGTATTTTCATGGGCAATTTTTCTAGTTATGGTATAGAGAGCAAAAGAGTACCAGTTCAACAATATTAAAATCTATTCTTTCATATTTCAAAAGATTTTTTCATCTAAAGCATTCTCACATCTGATGAAAAAGGGGGAAAACACACAACAGTGCATAACAGCCTTTTGTGGCAACAAGCCTGGGGATGACACCATAACCAGAACCCACTGTGGTTCTGTCTCTGGTGTCAGTGTAGGAGGAGGCTGGGAACTTCATTTTCTCTTTCCTGCCTTTGCCCCCTTGATTATGAGAGAAGACTCCTCACTCTGTCTTCCTCTCTAATTTTTTGGACAAAGAACTCCATTCTCAGTCTTCTACCCAGGTAGGGAACATGGCAGGCTGAGAGGCTGCTGTTTTTCTCGGTGCCTGTCAGGCACTGGGTGCTCTTACTTGAGAGTGTAGAGAGCAGCACTGAGAGCTACTGAAAATGTAATACATACCATCCTCCCTGTGACTTATCTGCCAGAACCAGAGGGATGGGGAGAAAGAAATTAAAGAGAGCTACCTCTTCACCACCACCTCCAGGGTGTGTGTTCTTTGCCATTTCATAGGAATTGAGCTGGCTCTGCCTAAGACCACACACAGTGAAGCAGTATGTCACATGGGAGTCTCACTCACATGCCATCAGGCATAATTGTCTCTGGAGAAAAATGCACTTTCAGAGACAATAATTTGGCCTGTCAGTCACAAGAAGGTGTATGCATTTTCTGACTCATGATCATCACACAAATGGAGCAAAGACAATCACTTCAAAACATTTCCAAACAAATGCCAAATATATAAAATAATAACCATTTGGTGCAAGCTATTTATGACCACCACATACTGTACATTTTTCTCTCCTCTCAGAGAGTGTTTTTGACTTCTCGATGTCCTGTCAACAGAGGACAGGAGAGAGAGATTTAACCACGTGGTTTAAAGCACTAACAATATAATAAAGGAAAGAAGACCTGCCAACAATACAGATGCACCAGAAGGACATACAAATGACTAAAAAAGAATTCTAACGAGGATAGATGCAGTAATTCAGAGCAGTGTTAAACTGTCCAAGTTAAAAAACAGAGAGTATTAAGAAGGGAATAAAGATTTTACATTTACAGAGACATATCACTGATGCAGACAATACTGAAATAAGACTGAATACAAAGGGTACATTTTAAAGAGTTGCTTTTCAGTGTTCTACTTTCAATGACTATATTAGGAGCTACATAACCCTATGTACCAATCTGAAAATGGAACTCAAAGTTCACACACACAAGTATTACAGTATTAACTGGCCAGACACTGCACCACTACCACTGATAACAGTCATTTATGTAGCTGTACTTCTATTTACAGCAGAAGTTTTTCAGATATTCTTTTAAGAAGCAAGAAAATCAGCAGAAATCTTTCTAGTGAAAACAGCATTTTTTAGTGAGCGCCACAGAATCGAATCAGTGAGGTTTGTGCAAAAGTACTGGGGGGTGGCTAAAGCCCTGAGACAGAGCTACTTACTGATTCTGCATTGTGGGACTGGGACCGGGACTGGCACTGGGACCAGGCTCACGATGGCAACTGGTTTTCAAGAGGGTGGGGCGCAATCCAGAAAGGCTGTCTCTCCACCACCCAATTTTCATCTTAAGAGTTTCTGCTGCTGCTTCCGTGCACTAGCTCCTCATCCAAACGGCACTCATGCCAGCCATGAGGATCAAAAATAAGGGGTGGCTTCTGGATGCAGAGTACAGGGCACACATGCCTTCCCTCCTCCCAATATTCATGGAAAGAGGGAGGGGTAAGTACTTCCGTCTCAGCAACAGCAAGGTAACTGCCATGCTGAAACACGCTCTCTGCATTTGGCCCACAACATCTCATACCAACTGCCCGAGAAGAAGGCAATCAGCCTGAAATTCCATTAAAATCCATTAAAAACGCTATGTCAAGAGAACACTGAAGTTGCAAAGTGAAGCGCACAATTCAAGGAAGGCCTAACTTCTGGAAACACAAGCAACTTTTATTCTGTCCCCTGTGTGTTCCACTCAAACATTCAAAAAAAAATTCACTCAGTCAAAAATTTTAGCCTGGAAGGTGAACATCAGAGAGAGTTATGGACAACTGGGAGACCACTTTACGTGGAAAACCCAGTGTAACTAATTATGGGACATTCCATGGAAACTATGGAACCTAGCTGTTACTGGTGCTCTAATTATAATAAAGTAAGATAGCAAATAATGTTGGGAATCCAATCATAATGCACAAACCTGTTTCTGTAAACCATGAAGAGGTAGAATTTGGGTTGACAGTCTCAAACTTCACCACCTGGTTGAAGTCTCTCCCTCGACTGACACCAACACAAACTAAGGGGAATTCTTGTTCAGGTACTACCAGCATTTCAAACAATCTCAGTGGACAAGGTACAGGGAAATCTATGTGCTAGATTAAGAAACAAAAAACTGTTAGATAAAGGCAAACAAGTTAAAAAGCAAACAATTTAGTACACATCATGATTAGTCATTTAAACAGCATGGTAAGTTGGATAAAGTAGTTTTACCATTCATAGTTAGTCCACTTATGTAACATCAAGCTTGTTTCCTAAAATCATACTACTTGGCAGATGCAGGAAAATCTGATTTATGAAGATTTAGATTCTTCATGCAGATTTTGTTAATATCCAGAATCTGAACTTTCACTATCATTTTTCTTATGGCTGCTTGCAAGAGAGCCCAGATCCTCTGAGTGACATCACTAGTTGGGGAGGTTTAAAAAGTTTGTTTCCCCAGCTGACCAGACTGTGGGTGCTGCCTGTCCAAGAAACATGAAGCATTGTGGCCTCTGTCCTGCAGATGTCAGCTGGGAACAACAACTATTTGATTTTGGAGCACCCAAAGAGTCACGCAGTCCAAAACAAATGAGTCATCTTCTCCCTTTACGTTTGGCGTAAGTGAGAACTATCAATGTTCTCCCCTCAATTCTACCAAGGCTCTGCCCATTGATTAGCCAGAGCATTCTTACTGTATAACTATAAGACAACATTTACAGATAGAAATAATCAACCTTTAGACTGGATATGTGCAGGGGAAAAGGTTCAAATAATGTTTAGTTAGCATCTAGCAAATGTTTGGGACATTTTAAACTGGTATTTTTCAAATGATATAAAATAAATTTCATTTTTCAAAATGAGTTAAGCAGAAATGAACAGAAAATCATATAGGAACATAAATTATTTACATTTTAGTTACTCAACTAATTTTTTTCAAGATAAAAGCATCTGAAAATCAACGTTTTGTATTAAGAGGTTGAGTCCTAAAGAGAAGGTAGTTCCTGCTTGTGGACATCTTATTGTAATGTTTACCTTAATTAACATGAACTTCTGCATCAGTTCAACCCATTCTAATAAGACTATGCTAGACTGTAGTGCTCCGCAAAGGTATTTGTGGCCTGTGTAAGGATTCCTCACTGCCAAGAAAGAAAAGGTAAAGTATGTTAGTAACACATTTTACTTAGTATAAACATTTCACATCTAATTTAACACAGCCTTTGCAATTCTGAAAGTGTCAGATCTGAAAAGGGACTCTGAAAAGTGAGTTTTCAAACTACATACAACCCTTAGATTTTTGGCTCCTAGGAATCTCTTAAGGGTTTGGAAAAAACAGCATATAGTAGGTGCTATCACAAACATCATAATAAAACCATACTTTATATACCTAGCTTGTTTTAATACAGCTGATTGAAGGTTTTTGACTGATAAACAGGACTTAATACTTTAGGGCTGCCTACAGGCTAGTTATAGCATGGGCCCTGACAGTCAAAGCTCCCCATTTCAGAGTGTTGGTGTGCCCCAACTATTTTTTAATTATCTTGAGGAACCTCCTCTAGTGTTAAGATTTTGAAGAAAGGTGCCAATTATAATGGCTGTTCTTATGACAGTGGCACCTCTCCAACATGAACTGAACAGAGGCCAGCAATTTACCAGTCATTACCAACTGATAGGTGCTCAGTAGGCTTTCAGTCATTGGTGTCCTAGACCAGGTTCTAGCAAGTGATAGGAAATGAAAGGCTCCATACATCCACTGTCAATTCTTTAAACTGCCCAGGAAGCTGAATTTTAATGACAAAGTTGGCCTAAAAATGTAACACTCAGTATATTTTGCACCCAGTACCTAAAATTCAATTAATACATTACTTAATTTTATACCTTGACCCTGAAATGAAAATAGGAAGGATATCAGTCATCATTTTCATTAAAAACTGCTCTTCTTATAGCTTTTATCACTACTCAATTAAAAAAATATTTAAAAAAAAGAAGGTGGGCTGCTAGGCACTGAAAAGTCAGGAAATGCTTAAAATTGCATGCACTGCCTGAACTCTGCAAATTCACTATATTAGAGGCTAATTACATGATCACATTATTAAATAATCAACAACATGATTAGAGCTGCACAAGACATGAAATGATAAAGTCTCTGCCCCAAAGAACTTACAATCTAAGGGTCTGATTCAAAGCCAACTGAGGTGATCTTGGGCTAGATTTACAAAGGCATTTAAGGGCCCAAAGACACAGAAAGGTGCAGTTTACAGAACTGACTTTCAATGTGGTTCAATGTGGATGAAATCCACTAGGACCACCCTCTCCTCTCTTGAAGTTCCACTAAGGGCCTATTTGCATCTTTAGGCACCTAAAAATACCTTTATAAATCTGGTCCCTTGTGCAACATCCCAGTTAACCCATCTGTAAAATGGGGACAATGATACTTGCCTGACAGTTAAAGTAAGGTTCAACTCAGTAATACAAATTTTGAAGTGTACATAATTACTAACACCAGTAAGTGGAAAAGATGAGACTAGAGCTCAGTCCCTTTTTGACTGCCACTTCAGTGCTGCTTCCGCTAGGACAAAGGGTACAGCACTAGTGTCCCATCACAGGCTCTATTCCTACCACATGGGAGATTCTCTAGGGTCTAGTAATATTTAGATGCTTAGTAATTCATTTGGTGGTGATAAAGCTCTTTCAGCACGGCCACATGCTAGCTATCTGCTGTATTGTGCATGCACCCTTCTGACAAACTAGGCCAGGTTACCATGACCACCACAAGATTACAGTGCAGCATGCTAACACCTTCACTGTTCAGCACTGGAAGAGAAACCTTGTAAAATGTATCAGGCTGAACGTTACATTTATATTCATGAAGAGCCTATAGAGTTTCATATCTACTCTGATTTTTTCCCCCCTACTATTTTTCTGCCAGCAGGTCAGAAACTACACCTTTCAGCAGTTCAGCAGATTATTTTTTAACATTATATTGAGGCCTCAATCAGGTCAAGGCCCGTTCATGCTAAGCACTGTACAAACATATAGTAAATGACAGTCCCTACCCTAAAGAGTTTACAATCTAAATGACAAGACAAACAGGTAGAGGAGAGAAACAAGTGATTACTTATGTCAGAGAATTTGAAAATGTTACATCCTGTGTTCTATATAACAGGGACCTACGTGTTGCAGCTAGTGATTCGAGAAGACCCCATCCCACCTCCACACTCTACAGCTTGTGTGGAGAGCTCATGCAGCAAATAATTTTCCTGCCTTTTATGCACATTTATTGAACAGTAACATTTCACTGTTTGTATCTCTCTTATACAGCAGTGTTGACTCCGTGGTTGGTGCACTGGACCCTTACTGTACTTTTGTATGGTACTATTTTTAGAGAACCAATGCTGCTCTTGTAGATCTTTCTAGCAAGAATTTAAAACGAACTACACAGTATCAGTCAATAATAATACTAACTATGGTGGGCTCACAATGGCCAGTATTAGAAGTCATGGTCCACAGCCTGATGTTTCCTGTATGTCACTCCCCCGGAGAGACTGAGGTTTCTCAAGAAACCGGACATGTATTCTGCTGTTCTGAATTTGTTGTGAAATGTGATTAATTATGAGGGAAAAAAAGAGGAAGTTTTCACTTCCTATAAATGTGAGGGCTAATCTGGTTGAGTTTACTACCTGTAGATGTCTACAGCTTCTTTCTGATGACAGGAGAAACGTGACAGCCTAATATTCTTCTCTCCTTTTGTTCCTCCCCAGGTAGTGACCCGTTACAAATATCTCAACACTGTAGCCGTTTATTCCTCTTACTGACATTTTCACTGTACATCTTTACTTACCAACACAACACTTCTGACACCATTTGGTTTCTGGAATTTTTGTAGACACTGCAAACTTCCTAAAGGATATAAATACAGAATTATTAATTCAATAAAACAAACAATCAATCTGCTTCTTATAAAGACTGTTAATAAGGATGACCCCTCAGAATGACCCCCTGAAGGAGTAATTTGAAAGACAGGAGGAGGAGCAGGAAAGGCCTGAGTTAAGGAAGTCAACAGAGGATAAGATAATCAATAAGCATGTGATCGAGAGTTCCAAAGGTGACTGACAGGTCGAGAAAGAGAATGCAGTATTCCAAGTTGTTCCAGGAAGAGGTTTATTAGAGGCATTCTCAAGGACTGCTTCAGTGGAGTTCACATTGCAGAAACGGATTGGAGATCATGACTTCCATACATTGTAGGGCTCTGCTACTAAATGCTGTGTCAACTAAGTCCCAAATCAAGCATATAATGTTTTGCAGATTTATGTACTGATGCTCATGTAGCTGTTTTGAATTTTTCTTTGCTTTCCATTTTTTCTGCTGGTGCATGAACTTTTCTCTGAAGAGAATTTTGCTTTAATTTTACATCAATTTTTATATTGCACTCATCATCATGGTATTCAAGAACCTCTTGAAGAACGTGCTTTGAGATCTGGTGGAAATAATTTATCCTGCTATTTACGTACTTTAGATATGCATCTAGTAATCTTCTTGGCTACTGTGTCCTTCTGATGCCTGTCACGCAAAAGGAAGAAAGCAGCAAAGAGAAATGTGGAATATCTAAATGCTTCTGTCCTGCCTATGTATGTTTTGCTTGCCCTTTGCACTTTCAGGTTGTTTAACATTTTCCTTGGGATGTGATGGGACTTGGCAGGAAATCTCCTGGCCCTCCAGAGTGTGTATGAGATGTCATCTCAGGCTTGATGTATTTTGGAATTTTCATAGCAACCCTGACCTTGTGAAATTTACAGTATTGGTCCTCTGCTGATTGTGTCCCCAGCTCACATAGCCTGCTGGCCAAAGTTACAGTATGGAGCAGGAACAGACAAACTGCATAGGGATATACAGTGTAATGGTTTGAAAGGTGGCTGTGCTAAATCTTCTAAGACCATATTTCGGTTCCAAGGCGATCACAGTGTCTGATGGGTGTAACACAGCTATGCATGCAGATGATTGCACAGAGGCCTTTCCTGCATCATGTAATGAATAAAGCTACGGCTGTTAGTTGTACCTCCAGGTAGCTAAGAATCAGGCCCACTGATAAGATAGTTCTTTAGGAAGTTATTTATTGTGAAGAGTTCTGGTGATTCATTCTGCCTTCTATGCACTGAATGTTGACTCCACACTGAATCCTCAGGTTTCTTACTGTTACCATTTCCCTCTGATGCTAGCAAAATTAATTACATGTCTAGAACACTTCTATTTTCAAGTATTTTCTTTGGAGCAGCAAGGGTACTATGGCTCACGGAGGACAAAATAGTCCTATAGCCTCTGCTATAGCAGATTTGGTGCAGTCAGCAAGTTATCTGGTACTGAGTCTGACATCCAGACTATTTTTAAGGATCTGTCTCCTATGGCTTGGGTGGCAACAAATATAATATTACTTCGGATCTCTCATATTTCGTATGATCCTTGGTGATAAATATATTTGGTGAAAGTGCATACAGAACTTGCTGTGGACACACCTCAGGTAATATGTCCATAGCCTCCAGCGCCCCATGTTCTCATTCTGAATAAATATTTCCCTACCCTCATTCTCTGGGCTGATCAGAACAGTTTATTTTAGGCTTCAATCTCTCCTCTGGTTCTTAGATAAACATGCTTGAGCCTAACCCTGGAATCTGGTTTACAACAGAGGCAACCAGAACTTCCCTCAAGGAACAAGCAGTCTGACTTGTTCTCAGTAACTCAAGAATAATTCAAGTGAAGTAAAATGGAATTGTGAGATCAGATTCAAACACAGTCTATCCCAAGAAGAAAGCGAAATGTGTACAATTGGAGTTTTCCTTTCACAGTTATATTCTCATCTTGATTCTTGTGAATTTAAGTGCCTGAACTCTAATTAAGGCTAGTAGAAGTTATTCATGGAGATGAGACTATAAATTCCAAAAACTTCAAATTATTAGGGGTCCCCATTCAGGAGAGGGTCCTGGACTCTCAGAAACAAGATCTTCTACAGAATATTGCTAGTACATTTGATTAATATATATTTACCTGGGGAGTATTCTGTCAGGCAGCTTGTGTGTTGGAATAGATACAGGCAGCTTTTGCATTTGCCTTGCATAATCAAAGAGCCCTGGTAAATTATGGGAATAAAGCTGAGAAGCTTTACCTGGAAATTAAAAATCAGAATAAAGCTTAATACACAAAATTTACGATTCTCAGGCATTTACATTAAAAACAGTTGAAAGACTTACCAGATATTGATAATAAGCAATTGTTCATTACATACAACCACGTACATCTTCGGGGAAATAGCTGATAAAGAAAACAAACAAAATTTACTGAACACAAAATGTTGTGTAGTACAATAAATCAATTTATAAGTTAGTATCTGCACAGGCAATACAACAATTAACATTGCTATGATTTCTATAGCAGAAATTGGCCTTAGATAAGTTAAACATAGTATTTTCACAGATTTTAGAGTTAATACACAGGATAAAGTCATAATACATACAACCTTTATATTACACACACACACACAAATGTATTGTATATGCATACTTTTAGTATGCTTTATAACTCACTCCAACTCAGAGTTAAGGTTGACCTAAACTTTTTATATTTTATATTTAAATTTCAAAATACACATCAGATTTAGCATGTAATACTCCTCTACTAGTTCAAAGAAAGAGTACCAAATGGGGTAACACCCAGTAAATGCATAGTCATTAAAATATAACAACATTTCTTTTAAGACTGACATGCCAAATCCTTTGAACCTATATATTAAGGTTGGGGGCTGAGAGAACCTTCCATTTCTGTGTGGAAGAATTTTGCATTGTGCATTTTGCCTCAATAATTAAACAAACTGACTTCTGGTGTACCAGAAAGAAGACCTACCCCCACAAAAAAAACCCATGATAGCTAAAGCAAATCTGTTTTTGCAATCCTAAAGATCCAAATACTCTTACTGACCTCTAACGGGTGGCCTGCCCGTTAAGGGCCAGGAAACCTGGGACTAGTCAACCTCATTCTATCAGCCCCATCTATGGCATAATTAAGTATTCCAAGCCTAAGGAGGCAGGGCCAATAGGGGTCAGGTGACTGCCTGATAATCACCTGGACCTCATAAAAGGGCTGAGAGCACTCAGTTAGGGAAATGAAGGGAGGAGCAAGGGGGGCTCTTGTGGAAGGCCCTGACATAGGGTCTGGAGGACTCCAGGGAAGTAGCCTGGGATTCAGCCCCCTATCCCAGAGCAGAGAAAGACACCAGTAGCCCAGAGGCTGTGAGAGGGACTCAAAAGAAGCAGCCTGAGTGTCAGTGCTTTATCCCAGAGTGGAGAGGCATAAGGGAAGCCCAGAAGACAGGGAGAAGAGGAGCCCAAGTGGGATGAAAACGTTTGTTTGTTTGGACTTTTGCTACCCTGGAAGGGGACTGAACCCAGAGAGTGACCTTGCTGAAGGGCTGAGTTGTGTGAATCTCTGGGAGAGACAAAACCTGGGTCAGGGGAAATTCAAGCAGGGACTACCTGCAGCACAATGCTCAGTCAGAAGGGGATGCTAATGGGCAGGCACACCCTACGAGACCTTCCAAAATCCCAGACACAGCCCCTTTACATCCATTTGGTTCCAAAACATGAGCTTCATTTTCAGTAGAGGTCTAACAAATTCATTTTCAATACATCAAGAAACAGGCCCAATGCCTCATCTGGAAATACTGAAAATATTTTATGACACACCCTTCCTCCCCAGTGTCTGTAGAGTGATGGTGATTGATCTAAAGATATTACCCTAGAAGAGTTGCCAGATTCTTCTCAGGGTATTTTAAATAAGGCTGTCTATTAGCTCCTGGAAAGTTATGTATTTATGATCTCTGTTTTGTCCATTGGAGTAATGGCAAAGTATAATCAGAGAGGTTAGCTTTTCTTTATCTTTTGCCTCAAATTTCTAGTCAGTAAGGCAAATGAAAGATCAGCTTTACTTTAGTTCAGTTCACAAGTAGTTTTATTAATTTTCTATAATCGTGTAAGTATATTCTCCATTGTGACTCTGTGCTTGGTTTTAAGTGTTAGACGAACACTGAGTTATAGGTAGTATAGAAACCAAATGAAAATTTGCACCTGGAAAAATATCAGCCTGAAAGGTGAAAGTCTGACAAGGTTATAGGTAACTGAAAGCGACTCTTTAGAACTGAAACAGGTAACCTTAAGTGCAGCTCCAGCATGTATAGATGCATTTAAGCAAAGGAGATATTTTATGTTATGCAACACTAACCTTAATTGCTGAAAAATGACAAGGACTATATTTTCAAAAATTCAGAACAAACATACCTGTTCCATTGATGTTTCATGAAGTTCATTGAGATTCAGGGTGTAAATACCTTCCTCTGCACCAAATATCAAGTATTGATCTGTAAAGGGAGAGGGAAATTAAAATTAACAAATCTGGAGTTAAGGAAAGTTAAAATTATATGAACATGGAGCTGGTTTAGCAAAGCAGTGTTTCACTATGAGTAACAGAGGCACTCAAATTCATCAAAAGCAAGCAATCTACTTTGTTTAAGTTTCCTTATATCAGGAAATAGTAGGAAGCAGCAGTAGCTTAAATTTAAAAAAAAAAAGCAGAGGGATTCCTCTTATTTTAGTTCAAAATACTGGCCATAAGAATTACTGCTGGAAGAACCTATATGAACAATATAATTTATATAAGTTCCTGCTATAAAGATGACGCTTAACTCACATTAATATACATTACTTAACACTTCTATAAGTCTTTATGCAGGACCCATAACCGCTTCATAGGGTGTTTATCAAGGATGGTATTGACTGACATGTTATATCAGCTCTTCTTTGGGGGCCCCATCTGTTTCTGCAAAAATTAAGATAATTTCACATCTATCCCTCATGGTTACAAAGGCAACCTTCTAAATGTTGGCCACCACAGCATTTTCCTTCTGAGTTTCCAAGCAAGACAGAGTTAAAACCATTGGTTGCTGAGAAGTTGGAATGCTCTCATCTAAATGAAGTGTCAACTCCAAAGACTGCTTTTGATCACTTAAATTTCAGAAAAGCATTTTGTTGCTGGTCATTTTAGTAGTAGCAGCTTGCTACAATTTCAGGCAAAACTTGAGTCCCATATCACCAATTCGCCCCTCCCCTACAGTCTGACCCCTGTAGCATAGATCACTTCATCCCACACTGAAATATATTTACCTATGATGGGAATGGTGGCAGCCTCTCTCTCTGCCCACAACAGATTTGAGAAGTTAAGTGAACAATAATATATCTAACAAAACTACAGGGGGAACTGAGGAAGTCAGGATGTGGCTGTTATCCCCAGTGTCCTGGTCAAACAGCATTACCTCCTAACCTGGGATTTTTGATTCCCAGAAGCAGAGTGTGTTTTACACTTCAACCAAAAGAAGAATACATGTACCTCACTTTCATCTGCATGGTAAACTTATTTTATCAAGTACTGATAAACTAAAAAGTTGCAATCTATATCACATACCTTAAAAGTAAAGGGAATTTACTTTTTTTTTTAAATCAATAGTTGGCTTGTGTTTAAGCAATCCAATAAAGAGAAAATTCCTATATACACAAGTGACACTTCTATAAATAATTCTCTTGATATCTAAACTGGATAGATTATGTTCTTAAAACCTTCAGGAGAGAATAAATAGGATGAAAATACATAATGTACTACCTCTTGTATCTGGATTAATCCATGATGTTGCACAATGAATTTTTAATGGGCACCCATTGAAAACCTTTGAAAAGCAAGCACCCATCTGTGAAAGTAAAATATAAGTCATTTAGAACAGTGAATTTGATACTTTACATCAACAGGTATTAGGAAAAATTCTAATTATGTATTTCAAATGGCACCGTTTTTGCCTAATTGAAGGGGTAAAAGCGTTCGGGATCAGTTTATTTAATTCTTCTATTAGAGTACTTTCATCCCCAAAAAACATTCCAGAGAAAGGGAAGCTTTTGCCAGTTCTGGTAACTGATTACAATAATGTGTACTCATTGCAGCATGAGAGGAAACTGAAAAAGGTTCTGTGTGAAATATGGGAGTATGATAAAAATCACAGTAGTCCCAAGAGTGCCCTCTTATTTCTGAAATATTTTACAAATTTGAAATATCATCAGTTGTTGCATAAACTCCATCCTGGTACCTAAGCAGTAAGGAAATTGAAGTTAAACTTTTGTTTTAAAATGCATTTGTTTACAATATTTACGTCTTCACAAAGTGGAACCCTTTTAGAGTGAAGATTTTTATCCCCACACAAATCTTGATAAACTGAGTTTTACCATAAAATGAGAATCTTCCACAGCATAATACTCTCTCCTCTCCACCCCCTGCAGTTGAAAGTAGTTCTGAAAGCCATAAGTATGTCAAAAAGCCTTTAATAAGGTCATGTCTTCATTCCCAGCCAGCAGCAGCTGAAGGAAGAATAGAAACCAGGGGTTCCTCCTTTCCATTCCCACAACCATATGGTGGCAGTTCATCCTCTCTTGCTAAGTAAGAGCAGAACGTGGATAATTCCTTTTCAGTACAGCATCTAGTACTGACCTGGTGGGATTCAATTAAGTTGGAGAAGTAAAATTCAACTTAATGTGTTTTTCTAATGGTTTCTTGCTTTCTTGGTTATGGAACAGTTTTTGATTGAATGGTAAGACAATTTTAATTGATTTCTCCAATCCCTCAAATCTCCTATTTCTTTGAATGAAAAAAAAAAATCCTACAAAACTGCAGAGAGTCGAAGCTACGAAGCAAAAAACCAGCCCAGCTTCATTCAATCCACAGTAATTCCAGGATGCAGTAAATAGCAATAAGTATAAATCACTGCATCCTTTGAGGACTTTAAGACTCACCAAAATTATACCAGCATGTATGCGTGTTAAAAATCTCTACTCCCTGAGAATTATCCCCCTGCCAAACAGCAACTTTCTACCTCCAACAACTTCAGTGCTACAGCCGTTTGAGATGCAAATATTTATAATGGGAAAAGTGTTTTCTTCATTGTTCAATCCAGTTAAAACCAAGCCTGGAAATTCTGAACCCAAATGTTGGAAGTTTCAGAAATTAAGCAATTAAAAGTGGAGTTCACAGCACAAACTGTTATGCAATGTTACCTATGTCACTGCAGCACAACACAGGGACAAAAGACCACCTCTTCACCCAGGAGAGGAGCATGAGCAGCACCTTGCTGCAGTGCTGCTTGTGAGAACATGTTCCACCTTTCCATTGCTGGATAGCAGGAAGGTTCTCAGAGCTAAGACACTGATAGGCAACCTAGCCTCCTTCAATTTCTAAAGCATGAAAGTCTTGGGATGAGATAGCTGAAGTAGACTTCTTGACCGAAATCTGACACCTGAGTCTGAGCCTGGGCAGCAGTGTGGCAGGCATGCCTATGAGCATATGCTTTCACTTTTTTTAAGAGCCGTTGTCTTCAGTACTGCCTCCTTGCCATTCCTAGAAATGGACCGCAATCACTGAATCGCTAACAGACCGGCATGGGGTAAGTAGAGGGATGAGAGCACACTGAGGTTGTATGCTCCCTGGTGGCATTGAACAGACCATAGGTATGCCAAGACTGAAGGGTTTCCATTCTTATCCTTGCAAAGGGTGTCAAATACCCGAGGGTATAATCTGCCTGGCCCTACTGGCTGACTTTTTGCTATCTCTGCCATACCAGAAAGCAGTCCTAAAGGCGAAAAGCAGCTGGTACCCTTGAATCCAGATTAGTCCAAAAGTTAAAGTCTACACTGGCTGCAACCCAGACTTTTAATACTCAAAACTAGATTTTGGAAAAGCGAGAAGGCAATCTGCAGTGCCCAAGGCACAACTTGAGGAGAATACAAAAAGCTTACCTGTACTTACCTGAAAATGTCCTTTCTTCAAGTAATAAAGTCCACAGATCCACTTCTGGGGTACTACAGTTTAAAAGCAGAACCCAGACATATCAATCACTGGCAGAAGGGAAATGCCTTGCTCTTTGAAGCTTCTTCCAGTTGAAACTAACTTCCACAGCCAGAAAAACACCATTCTAATTTCCAAAATTACAGATTGTGTTGACTATACTTTGAAGAAAAAGCATACAACTTTTCCTACTGCAGAGTATGAGGATAATTTACTTTAATGAAAAGCCGGAATTTTTGGATTTTAATTTCCATACATATTCTGGATGATCCATTTGTCCCCAGGGTAGACTTGATCTGTGGACCTTATTACGTGAAAGAAGAAAGCTTTTAGATAAGCACAGATACATTTTCCTATTCATCATGCTAAACTGAGAGCTCTGTTACAATGGGATTTTCAAAGCAGCACACTTTCAGGGGTCAGAAGCAGAATTATCCTTTAAATATGGACATCCAAAATGAGGATGTAGAGAAGACTTCTGTTAAAAAAAAAAGGGGGGGGGGGCTAAACACTGATGACCAACATGTAAAATTTGGGGAATTTATGTATTGATGGATATGGATGCCAACAAATCTCACTACACTGAACAGTGATGCTTGGCAAAAGGAAAAATATGAGTTTATTTAGGAAATTAATGCTATGATAGTGAGGACTACTTTTCTGAATTAAAATAAAATCCTGGCTATCACCCAAGAAAGCTCCCATCTTCAAAAGTTCACCTGATTGGAGATAACTGTTATAAGAAAGGTTATTTTAATATATAGGAAGTATGTTTAATATATAGGAAGTATGTTAATCTGTCAGGATGGACTTAGTAAAGATGATCAGAAAAACCAATGCTAATTTCAATTTATTTCTTCTTTGGGAGTTCGTCCCTGTAATACTGCGTGCGTGGGATGGGGGAGACTGGGCTCAGACATTGCTCCAAAAATATTTGAAGTGGCTAGTGATCTCCTTGCTTTTAAAGATGTTGGGCGTATTGTCTTCTCTCTTCAACAGGGGCCCCTTCTGGGTTTCTCTGGGAAAGTAACTGAGCTTCAAGAACAGACGCTACCCCTTTCTGCTGTATGGGCTCCACATGGGCCAGATACGTTTGTATTTCCCCTGGAGGCTCCAGCCTGGGAGGCCTGTTACGGAGGTGTTAATAGGGGCAGAGAGCTGGGCCTGAAGGCCCCTTACTGCACTCTCCTGCACTGGCAGCATCTGTGCAATGCCCAGTGCCCTTTATTCACAGTGCAAGGGGTCACAATGAAGGGCCAGCAGCTGAACTCTGCAGTCAGGAGTGGGGGTTTTCGTGGGGTTTCTAGGGTGTGATTTTTCATTTGGTGCACTGTCTTTCTGGTGTTGCTTCCCTCATGGAGATGATGGAAACAAGTAGCCGCTTGTCCTCAAAGCCAACTACAACAATCCTGCCTAGGGGAGAGTGGCTGAGGCAATCCCACTCAGACTGGGCTGTGAGGGGGAACTGTACCTGCTCACAGAACTGGCCAAGCCCCCCCAATGTGACACTCGAAACGGGGGTGAAGCAGAAGACAAAGACCCTTCCTTTTGCCTTTCTCAGCCTAGCTCTCTCCCTGAAGCTTGCAGGACACCAACAGTTGCCAACACCTCAGAAGGGGAACCAGAGCTGAGGGGACAATTTCCCCAAAAATCTAATGCAGCCACAGGACATGGCTGAGAATTACAGACACACATTGTTGGACCACATTGACAGTCTGGAATTTGAAGTCAAAGGTTGAAATTTTTTCTCAAAAAAGCTCTGCAGCGAGGAGGTCTGGGTGAGCCACCTGCTGCTGCCAAGACAGATAAAACTGGACAGGAGATGGGGCAGAAAGGTCTGGTGCTGACCCCAAGCTGCGAACGGTCTGAAGTACCCATTGTGACGTGTTTGTGAACCTTAACACAACAAATAACCTGTTTTAAAGAAGGAGACAACTAAGGTAGGGAAAATCCCTGCCAATGCATAATTCCTGTCAGACGCAGACAGCTACCACCTCCAAGAAGCAAGGCTAGTCCAAATGGGAGTAGCTTTGTAGCACAAATTATTGATTTCTAGAGCCAATTTAGTAACTTGAGTTACTTCCTGTGAATCTACCTTAGTGAGATATGGTCAATACATCTGAAAGGTTGAGAGCTCTGAAGCAATCCTGACTGTTTGAGAAGGGGATTACAGTGCCTGGAGAGATGTGAAGGTTTTGGAGATCAAGAATTTTTGTCTTAAACAATGCTGCTCCTTTGGAATGAATAAGTACCAGGAATAAAACCATCTGCATCTATATGGTTCTAATAGCAGTTTTATCATCTTAGCTGCAGAAGGGTGGTGACTGTGTCTGTCAAGACTTACTCATGAGACAGACCCCTTCAAAGAGATGAGGAAGGGAATTAGAGGTAAAGCATTTCATCAAAAGAGAGGACACAGTTCTTTCCCACAATTTACAAGGCCCATTAAATCTGGTGTTTTAGACTATTATGCAGAAAGTAGGACAAAACTAGCCCTAAAGGGGAAGAAAAGTGAAACAGTATTTGACAGATTTGTTGCTTCACTCTGCAATTGGCTCTCAGAATTCCTACTAGAAACCACCACATTATTTGGGCTCATTATTGCTTGAATTCTTTAAAATCAGGATTGGGTGTTGTTCTAAAAACTATGTTGCAGGTCTTGATGCAGGGATTAATGAGTGAAATCCTAGGACAGGTAATATGCAGGGAAGTTGGACTGGAAGATCACAATTGTCCTCTCTAGCCTTAAGAATCAATGAATCCCATCTCAGTTTTGAATCCCGGATTTGAAATGGTATACATTTTAATTCTAGTAGTTTATGAGATATCGGCTACTAGAATCCTATTGGAAAAGACTGCTGTTAAAATGCTTGGCTGATGAATGTATAAATCCTTTCAGGTCTAGTACAATTAGTTTATGGCCTTGGCGCAGAAAGAAAAGTGCTCTCTCTGTGCATGCGTGCGTGCACACACAAAAATCATCACTCACATTTTTATTTCAAGAACTTTCTTAAAACTCAATCTGTTTTGAAACACAAATCTTAAACGATAGATATTGTTCATATTGGCTTTCAAATATTTTATTTTAAAAAAATCATT
The DNA here is from genome assembly GCF_965152235.1 of Eretmochelys imbricata. NCBI lineage: Eukaryota > Metazoa > Chordata > Testudines > Cheloniidae > Eretmochelys > Eretmochelys imbricata. Next base: position 207,863,316 of record NC_135574.1, on the reverse strand, counting down.
GTGACATCTAAACCAGTTGTTCAATTAGACTTTTTAAAAAAAGACAGAACTTCACTGAATATTCAAATTTGATTTTTTTTATTTAATACAAAAACATTTCTATACTGTATTCAAAATTAGTTTGGATGGTCCAGTATTATATACTTACATGCACTTTAGGTGTGGGTGGAAGGCCATTACTAATTGGTTTCTAGAAAAAAATATCAAACTTAGATTATTCTTTTAATAGCTATACACATTTCACTAAAAACAAAATTAGTGTACAGATTAAACATTAAAATATCTTTGCTGAACTGTCAGACATAGTGCATAATTAACTTACTAATTGTGAGTACAACTATATTAGATGAAACCGACAAGCCAATATTTATTCATATATCTGCATAAAAGACACCCACCAGCGGCAAACTCCATGCAACTTGTTAAACACAATAAATATAGACATGCTGTACATTTTCAAATTTAACACTGCACTCATTTAATGAGATGCACTAAATAAGTACAGGAATACCACAGTTTTTACAGAATTTGGTTTGTGAACTTGCTAACCTTCCTTGTCCGTTGATGCTGCCAACTCCCCCCCCACCCCACAGAGGAATTACTGTTCTAGTGAAATTAATCTATTATGATTCCTTAATATCCCATAACTTAACTTCTACATAATTTATTACATAATAAAATTTTCAACTAGAGATGTGAAAGAACACTAGAGAGTCATCATTCATTATTCCAAAGCTTATATAAGCCGTAGTATTATAATTAGCTGTTCAACATTCCAAACAGTTGCTTAATGTGAACCCTGCTTTATTAAAATTATGTTTCAGCACTCCACACATTGTTTATTCTATACCAAACCATTTCATAAGCATCAAGAATACTTATCTCTGCATTGAAAAAAATATTTCAACAGACATTTATCTCCTTTTTAAAACTGTAAGCTGCTTCAACTACAAAACTTGAAAGGGACACAGTCAGCTGTAAGTCTAGATGATTTCAAAAGATGAGTTACAAGTGGTTTCAGGAGCTATACTTATCCGATCTCCCCCCCCCCCCCAATATTTATGCTTTTAAAATCACATTTTAACTCTTTAAAATATGTTCTCTCCCCATCCCTCACTATTCTGATAACTCCTCTCCTCCCCCCACTCTCACAAAAAACTGACTAATGGCAACGTTTTCCAGAAGCAGCCCCTGATTTTAGGGCACAAATTGAGACATCTTGAACGTGCCTTTCAGAGATGCTGAACACTCATCTCCCATTAGCTTCACCTGGAGTCAGAACTGGGTCCTGAGCCAGTTTGAAAATCAAGCCCAAGGTTTCAAGCTGGGATGCAGAAACTGACACACCCCCAAATCAGCGGCCACTTCTGAAAATTTTGATCTAAATGACTACACAGGAGAAATAATGAAATTGACTATTACACACCAAAAGCTGTCAAAATGCACCACGACAGCAAACTAAAAAAAGTATTTTTCCGCCCAGACAGAGCAGTAGAATCAATCTAACGGGCAAATCCTGGGTCCATTTGTCTAAAAATCCTCGGAAAATACAGGAAATCACAGAAAATCTGTGACAGTTGACAACTAGTCTGCTGTAGGGGCTCAAAGGGGTCTCAATAAGCTGTAGTCCAAACCACACAGGACTTAAGTCAAAATTAACAGAGTTAAACCTGAGAGCAAACAGGATGCTAAGAGAACTATACATGTCACTGATGTAAAAGGTGTGCATATACAGTATTTTAATTTGAATGGTATATTTATGAACAGCTAAATACATTGTGTTACTGAGTTCTTGTGGGACATCGGTTTTGTAGTTTGTAATTAAAGATTTTATTCTGTAGGCCTGAGAGCCTCAGAAGTTCATTAATTGCTAAGGGGTAAAATCACACTGTTATAGATAGAAGCTTTCAAAATGGAATTAGGTCCAAGTATGCCAAAATACATGAAGGCACACAACTTTAAAATCATATTGTTTAAACAATTTTTAAAAAAACTTTTGTTTCTAACATCACTCTAGATTTTTGTCTTCATTACTATTACCTCAAGTTATAATTCGAGTCCTGTCCACATACAAACACCCTTAACTCAGGTGTGGTGGTGCTTTTAACCGGAGCTGGCAGGCCCACCCAGGAATACAGAATAAAGCTGGAGTTAACACAACTCATCAGCTGCTAACAAAACCACTCTGCAGCATGGACAGAGATTAGCTCTACTTGCATACTGCTAGTCCTCCAATGCCTTCCTGCAATTCCTCCCCTGGGTCCAGAAAGGACAGACAAGTTCTTCCACAATTCGCTGGGAAACCATTAACACAGCAAAGAACCTTGCGAATTTCCCCAGAACAAGTAATTGCAGGGCCAGTATGGACATAGCATCTACTGTGTTATTTTTCACTGTGGCCACTCTCACTCGAGCTAGGCTACTGTGCGTGCGAGGAGTAAATTGAGTACTGATAACCTGAGTAAACTCTGCTGTGAAGACAAACCCTTAGGACTAAAAATTTAGGACTAAAAATCTGTCCGCAACAATAAAAAAAACCTTAAGCGCTCCAGCTCACCCTCCATCCTGATTCCTCACAGTTAACTCCTGCATATCTCCACATTCTCTCCCCACCTACTGTTGCATCCTTCCTGTCACTCTTTCAGTTCCTTCTTCAACTCCATCCCCAGTATGGCCAAGTCAGCTTCCCCACCGTAAAATGCCTTCTCTGCTGGATCTGGGGCTGCCACTTCTCTTGTGCTGAATAACTGCTGGTACTGAAGTGTCATATATTATCAGTTTAGCCTCAGTAAACAGACACTTTGATTTTAACCTTTTCCCCACAAGATCCATTTTATTTCCTGTAGAAGTGGCTTGATTATATATCCCTGTTAAGAACACTTCTCTTCATGGTCAAGCAGCAGTTAAAGTGCAATCCAAAACTAACTAGTCTGGGGAGAAAAATGCTATGACTGTATATGACCTTAATTGGGCAATATGATCCGCAATAGCCCCCACAAACTGCAGAGGATTTATGCAGATATTTCTTCTTAACTCTAGTACAGTTTATATATAGCCCTAGATGTATCCAGCCCTGGATGTTGAATAACTAATGGAAATTACTCAAGGCAATCCTTGGCACATTGATAGGAAGACAGAATTAAGGATTTGCATTATTCAGAAACCCATATCTGCTATGCTGCAATGAAATCTGCTTCTAGCAGGCAGCCTTTCAGAAAGTACAACAGAACCTTGCTAATCCACATCATTTTATAATCCACACAAAAAACTCCCCATCTCGCAGCAAAGATGTTATACCAGACCGTGTTGCAGTGAAACGTTAAATTCCTAAAATTATTTTTACACGTTCAGTATCAAATAATTAAAGCCTAAACTGCAATTATCAATCTAAATTAAACTACATTTTGCATTACATTTTCCTTGCGTTCCCAATTTTTTTTTGTTTTCATACCCACTAGTCAGTAAAATTCACTACACAATCTCTCATCATTAATATGAATTATTGAGGTTCTACTGTACTGATAGACAGGACACATCACTAAGGTTTTACACAGACACAAACCTTGAATGCACAATATTTATTACTTGTAATAAATGACAGCTCCTAGTAGCATTTAAAAATAAAATTGATATTAATGTCGATTGCTTAAATTTAGATAAAAACTGTAGCATGATTAAACAGTTTAGCCAAAATGTTTCAGACTTGTAAGACAAAATCCATTCAACAGATATCAAAACCTGAATATATGAAACAAATCAATAATCATAGAAATGTAGGACTGGAAGGGACCTTGATAGGTCCTCTAGTCCAGTCACCTACACTGAAGCAGGACTAAGTATTACCTAGACCATCCCTGAGTGGTGTTTGTCTAACCTGTTCTTACAAGCCTCCAGTGATGGAGAGTCCAAAACCCCACTAGGTGATTTATTTCAGTGCTTAACTACTCTGACAGGAAGTTTTTTCTAATGTCTAACACCTAAATCTCCCTTGGTGCAATTAAAGCCCATTACTTCTTGTCCTGTCCTCAGCGGTTAAGGAGAACAATTTATCACCCTCCTCTTTATAACAACCTTTTTTATACTTGAAGACTTATGTTCCCCCTCAGTCTTCTCTACTTCAGACTAAACAAACCCAATTTTTTCAATCTTTTCTCATAGGTCATGTTTTCTAGCCCTTTAATCATTTTTATTGCTTTCCTCTGGTCTTCCTACAATTTGTCCACTTCTTTCCTGAAACATGGTGTCTAAAACTGGACACAGTACTTCAGCCGGGGCCTTATCAGTGCTGAATAGAGTGGAAAAATGACTTCTCGCGTTTTGCTTACAAGACTCCTGCTAATACATTGCAGAATGATGTTTGCTTTTTTTGCAACAGTATTACATTGTTGATCCATATTTACTTTGTGATCCACTATAACCCCTGATCTTTTTCTACAGTACTCAGTCCTACGCAGTCATTTCCCATTTTGTATTTGTGCAATTGATTATTCCTTCCTAAGTGTAGTATTTCGCATTTGTTCTTATTGAATTTTATCCTATTTATTCAGACCATTTCTCCAGTTTGTCATGATCCTGTAGAATTCTAAATTCTGTCTTCCAAAGTGCTTGCAACCCCTCCCAGCTTGGTATTGTCCACAAATTTTATGAGTATATTCTCTACTATGGCACCATCCAAATAATTTATGAAGATACTGAATAGAACTGGACCCAGGACACATCCTTGCAAGAACCCACTTGATATGCCCTTCCAGCTTGATTGTGAACCATTAATAACAACTCTGAGAATTGTTTTCTAGCCAGTTGTGCACCCAACCTTATCGGAGGTTTGTCTAGGCTATATTTCTCTAGTTTGTTTATGAGAAGGTCATATGAGACAGTATAAAAAGCCTTACTAAAGTCAAGATACATCACATCTATTGCTTTCCCCCTATCCACAAGGCTCATTACCCTGTCAAAGAAAAATATTAGGTTGGTTTGACATGATTAGTTCTTGACAAATTCATGTTGACTGTTATTACCTTATTTTCTTCTGGGTGCTTACAAAATAGAATGTTTGATTATTTGCTCCACTATCTTTCCCGGTACCAAAGTTAAGCTGACTGTTCTATAATTCCCTGGATTGTCTTTATTCCCCTTTTTATAGATAGGTACTATATTAGCCCCTTTCTGTCCTCGGGGATCTCTTCCATCCTCCAACAGTTCTCAAAGATAACTGCTAATGGCTCAGAGACCTTTTCAGCCCATTCCTTAAGTATTCTAGGATGTATTTCATCAGGCCCTGCTGACTTGAAGACATCTAACTTGTCTAAATAATTCTTAACCTGTTTTTTTTCCTACTTTAGCCTCAGATCCTACCCTCATTTACACTGATGTTTGCTATGTTAGTCATCCAGTCATTGCTAACATTTCTGGTGAAAACTGAAACAAAAAGGGTATTTAACACTTCTGCCATTGTTGCATTTTCTATTATTGTCTTTCCCTCCTTATTATGTAATGGGTCTACCCTGTCCTTGGTCTTCAATAAAGCACCGTGCAATTCAACCTAAGGAATTTGTTAAAAAAAAAAAAAAGTATAAAAATAGATTTGAAATCATTACCAACCAGTATTTCCTTCTTTTCTTTCCTTGAAAAATTAGTGTCTCTATTTTCATTTGGCTGTTGATGTGGCGATCCCTCTCTGTCACCATTTAAATGTAAAGAACTCACTCCATTACCTTCAAAAGAAACGTTTAAAGTTATATAAACATTTTCTCTACATTCAACTTAAAATGTAATAGACAGACATGAATTTGATGGGTCAAATTCTCTGTGGGCATTAACTCCATTGTACACCAGCAAAAAAATTGGCCCATTATAACAGGAAAAGGAGTTGTAATCATTTTAATCCTTTCAAGCCCCTAAACGAGGATCAATAAAACTTCTAAAAGTTTTCAGTATGAGATAGTATGAAACAGAGTCATCTTCACTGACTCTCTTTGTATTTACAGCACATGTGGAGAGAGGGTATTCACAGATTTTTCCTTTACAAACATGACTGCCATTCTCAGCCCAGCTCAGCCCAGTCACTGTAGCTGTTTTAAAGCAAAATCAGGAGTTGCAAAAGCTCATTCTCTGAAAAGATAAGCTTATCATATGTATATCTTCATTAACCTTCTACATTTGGGAAACTAGCTATTTTTTCTTTTCTGTTAATTAACAAAATTATATAGCCACAGAACTTTCCTCCCCCACCCCAACTCTCTCCCTTCTGAGTTAATACCATCTACTTTTTAAGCTAAAGGAGCCTGAAAAATTATGAGTCTCAAGAATGTGAATTTTTAAAAGGCCAAATTTTAACTGATTAGAACTCAAGCTAATTAACAGATTTACTTGAATATTCTTAGTAAATTGAGTTTTCCTCAGGTTATATGCTGAACATTTGAGGCATACAGACTAGGGGTTTTTCCTACAAAATAATGGATGGACTCCCACTTCAAGTGCAAAACACACTCCAACCTTACCTAAGACACGAGTATGGTGCCTCCATTATATATATAAAAACACACGCGCACATAGAATTTTATTCTACAAGTTCTACATGAAAATTACTACCAAATTTTGACAGGTTTCAGAGTAACAGCCGTGTTAGTCTGTATTCGCAAAAAGAAAAGGAGGACTTGTGCCACTTGTGTACTCTACGGTGCCACAAATACTCCTTTTCTTTCGACCAAATTTTGGTCGCTAACAGGGAAAATTGTGTGAATGTGAGGTAAGAGAGTTACCTGTTCTGTAACTGGGGTTCTTTGAGATACGTTGCTCATGTCATTCCACATTAGGGGTGCGCGCTTGCCACATGCACTGGTGCCAGAAGTTTTTTCCTCAGCAGCATCCCCGGGGAGCAGCTCTGGCACCCTCTGGAGTGGTGCCTGCATGGCATGGTATAAGTGGCACCACTGGCTCCCCGCACCCTCAGTTCCTTCTTGCCGGAAACTCCAACCGTGGGGAAGGAGGGTGGGTCATGGAATGGACATGAGCAACACCTCTCAAGAACACCAGTTATGGAACAGGTAACTGTCTTTTCTTCTTCGAGTGCTTGCTCATGTTCATTCCATATCAGGGGACTCCAGCAGTTCCTGTGGAGGCAGGCAGGAGTTCACGGCTGCGCAGACTGTAATTAATACAGCTCTGCCGAACCCAGCGTAGTCTCTGGCCTGCTGAGTGATGGCATAATGAGACGTGAACATGTGGACAGAGGACCATGTCACAGCTCTACAGATGTCCTGGATCGGGATGTGCACCAGGTAGGCCACTGAAGATGCCTGTGCTGTAATCAAATGGGCCCTGACAATCGACAGTGGCAGGACCTTTGCCAGCTCATAACAGGTCCTTATGCAAGAGGTGATCCAGCGGAAAATCCTCTGTGAAGAAACCAGAAGGCCCTTCATCCTATCCGCCATAGCGATGAAGAGCTGGGTCGATTTACAGAAAGTCTTGGTACACTCCAATAGTCAAGGCCCTCCAGACGTCCAGTGTGTTCAGATGCCTCTCCTCATCCGTCTGTGTGGCTTGGGACAAAACACTGGCAGGAAAACATCCTGGCTCACGTGGAAGAAAGATACCACCTTTGGAAGGAAAGCTGGGTGAGGCCGCAACTGGACCGTGTCCTTATAAAACACGGTGTAAGGCGGTTCAGAGGTCAAGGCATTAATCTCTGAGACTCGTCTTGCTGATGTCACCGCCACCAGGAAAGCGACCTCCAGGACAGGTAGGAAAGGCAGCCTGGTGAGCCTGGAGAGGACCAGGTTTAGGTCCTACTGCGGGACAGGGGACCTTACCTGAGGGTAAAGTCTCTAGAGGCCCCTCAGGAACACGACAGTCATGTCATGAGAGAAGACCGTCTGACCTTGGATAGGCTGGTGGAAAGCGGAGATGGCTGCAAGGTGCACTCTGATGGAAGAATGTGCCAGACCCCGGTTCCTGAGCTGCAGTAAGTAGTCCAAGATGGACTACACTGAAGAGCGCGAGGGAGAAACGCTGTGCTCCAACGCCCAGCAAGAAAACCTGCTGGATGGACCTCCTCCGAGCAGATACGCTCCTCTGGATTTAACCACAGAGCATCCATGCCAAGAGGTGTAGACACTCAAGTTTGGGGTGTAGGAGCCAACTGTGATCTTGTGACAGCAGGTCCGGACAGCAGGGAAGGGGCCAGGGAGGGGACGCCGACAGGCTCATGTGGCAAGGCCATACAGGGGCGACCATGATAACCTGTGCCTTGTCCCTCTTGATCTTTACTGGGACCTGGCTGACCACAGGGATCAGAGGGAACGTGCACATAAACTGGAGGGTGTAGCTGTGTGCCACCGTACTGAGGACCCAGCGGTCCAAAGTTATCCCCGACCATGCCAGGAGGGAAAAGGAAAGGTGGTTGCAAAAAACTGGGAAAAATCAGATCCAGGAAATGGACTGGTAGCTCACCCTTGGGCGTACCCTCAAAACGACTTTTTAGCTCCTTGCTTGAAATGGGTCGAGCCCAACCAGGCAGAGAGTGGGGGTGGGTGACTCGTGCGCCATCTATAGCCCTTGGGCTTTTTGTGCAGTGGGTCCTGCCGGGGCTGGCTCTCTTGCCCCTGGGGAAGTTGCGATTTGAACCGCTTACATGCTGGGCTCGGAAAGTAGAGCTCTAGAGTTTTTAGGGTAGTTCGGGAGTCCTTCAGCCCATGTAATTTGTTGAACATCTGCTCTGCAAACAGGGCCTGGCCGTCAAAGGGGAGGTCCTGAAACAAATGCTGATCCTTGGAGGACAACCCAGAGAGGAGCCGCCAGGACATTCGCCGCATGGAGATGGCGGACACCATGGTGCGGGCGGTGGAGTCTGCTGTGTCAGATGCCGCTTGAAGGGTTGGCGGCAGCTGTGCCCTCGTCAAAGAGCACCCATAATTCTTTACAGGAACCTTTGGGGGGCAGGGGCGGCATTCTCGAACTTAGCTGCAGACTGCCACATATTAAAGTCGTAGTGGCCAAGGTGGTTGGCCAACCTCAACTGTAAGCTAGACGAGGAATAAATTTTCCATCCAAACAAGTCCAGTCGCCTGGAGTCTATTTTTGGGGGTAGCTTCAGGTTGCCCCTGGCATTCCCTGTGCTTAACTGCCTTGACCACCAGGGAAGGATGGGAGTAAAGGTATTTGTGCCCCTTATTCGGGACAAAGTACTTACGCTCTGCCCGTTTGGCAATGAGGGGCAGAGAGGAGGGGGTTTGCCACAAGGCGCTGGATATCTTCAATACCCCTTCATCAAGGGGAAAGGCCACCCTAGCAGGGGCTATGGAGGAGAGGACATCAAACAGGGAGTCTGCTTGCTCCTCCAACTCCTCTGCCTGCAGGCCAAGGTTGTACACGACCTTTTTCAAACAGCTCCTGGTGCGCCGTAGCATCATCCTGAGGAACCGGGTGAGGGGGCTCCGTGATGGCCTCATCCGGTGACGAGGAGAAGGCCAGTACCGCGGATTCCATGGCACCAATTTGTGGTCCAGCAGGCTGTTCACCTTAGTCCACATGTACTTGTGGGGGTCTTATCCCCTGGGGCCTCAAGCACCGGAGGGAGTTGGGTTGTTGAGGCCACAGGCCTGTCAGAGGCTCCTGACACCAAGTGAGCAGGCTGGGAGAACCCCCACGGGTTTCAGGGTACCACAGCGCTGGCCACTAGGAAGGTTTCAGTACTGACAATGCAGGCAGCACAAAGGGTCTGGGAGACTGCCCCAGCGATGTGGAGCCATAACCGGAGCGATTGCTACCCAGTGACCCAGAATCACTGGAGTGGCGACTCCATGCCCGTTGATAATCATGGTCGCGTCTAGGGGAGGACCAGTCCGAGCGGAACGCGTGCCTGCATGGGGACCTCGGTGACTAGCAGCGCTCGGCGGATCCGCGACAGGAGGCCAGTGATCCACACCTCACGCTTTGAGACCGTAACTGGGACGAGGAGCGGGACCTGGAGGTATCGCGGGCCGGGCGCCGGGGTGATCTCCCTGAGTACGGTGACACTCATCTTGGGGATCGCTGGAGGGGCCCACAGCTCCAGTCCTCTGATCATTCCCAGGATCTGTAATGGTGTTCTGGTGACGCAAAGGGCCGGTCCTGATGCTCCTACCGGGAAGCGCGTGCCTCCGTGGGTCTGTGCCAGGTAACTGGCGAGGTCCACCTCGAATCCCACTTCTGGTGCCCAAGGTCTAGTGACCGTAGAGGGCTCCGATGCATCTGCCTCTCTCACTCCAAGGCATGATAGCTTCGAGCGGGTGAACGGTAGCAGGCAGGACGTCCCCAATGATGGGGAGTGGTACCGTTGGGGTGAGGACGGTTGGAAGGTCCCCAGGAGGGCTTACCCCAAGGTCTGGGCCCTGCTGGGGCTGGTGTGGGCGGCACCAGGACAGTCAGGATTTCCTGTGTGGCCTGGAGTGCTTAAGGAGTCGAGGGCACCTGAAACTGATGAAGGCCTGCCTCTGTGTCCGACCTTCCAGGCAAGGAATGGGGTGGGCTGCATCGCTCGACATGAGCTGAGGCCTGACTTCCCGACGGGGGAGATGAGCCTCCCAGAATAGGTCTTAACTCGCCCCCAGCCCTGTCCTTCCCCTTGCTGGAGTGAGCGCCAACTTCATCAAGAGCACTTTGAGTCTGATCTCAAGTTCTTTCTTAGTCCTAGGTTTAAAGGACTTGCAGTTTCGACACTTATGTGCCCTTCACCGAGCCAACTGAGACAGCTACTATGCGGATCGCTCACAGGCATGGGCTGTTTGCAGCGATCATAGGGCTTAAAGCCTGGGGACAGGGGGATGCCCCGTTCCCCCGGCTAAGTCCCCGATGGAACTAACAAGACTAACTACTGCTAAGGGCTAACTAAGTCAACTACTAACTACGTACAGTAACTTTACAAGAACTCTAGTTCATACGAACGAAGCCTAAGGAACGCTAGTAAGAGCAGCGAACATTCTGTGCACCATCACTGGCAGCAAGAGGGAACTGAGGGGGGGGGAGCCAGCAGCACCCCTTATATCATGCCATGCAAGCGCCACTCCAGAGGGCGCCAGAGGCACTCCCCTATGGATACTGCTGAGGGAAAAACTTCCGGCACTGGTGAATGTGGCGAGCACACACACCTAATGTGGAATCGACATGAGCAAGCACTCAAAGAAAAACTAAATATTACTGAAAGACATTTCAACCACAATTTGATACCATGTCTCTCACACTCAAACACACCACCATATACTGATTAAATTCACACCAACCCTATATTAATCATCAAAACATGTGAACATATAACCAATACACATGGTCAGAGTAAAGGCTGCATGTTGGCTGTTTAGCATGAGGATAGACAAAAATGTGCTTTTGTGGATAGAGGAAGGGATGTAGTTGTAGTTAAGAAGAGGAAATAATAAGTGGAGTGTAGATAGATGTTGAATAACTGTTGCTTATTCCCTTGGATTTTGTCTGTGTTGGTGGGAGATGTTAACTCAAAGTTAATAATTTTTTAATGCAGCGTTACTTTGTTTATAATAGCTAAATGTTTAAATGTATTACATAAAGGTATGTTTACAGTAATGTAACAGTAAGGCCACAGTGGAAACAGCAAGATGCACTACGAACCTGGGCGCCCCATCATCTCAGGCATTGGCACCCTGACAGCAGGATTGTCTGGCTATGTAGATTCCCTCCTCAGGCCCTACGCTACCAGCACTCCCAGCTACCTTCGAGACACCACTGACTTCCTGAGGAAACTACAATCCATCGGTGATCTTCCTGAAAACACCATCCTGGCCACTATGGATGTAGAAGCCCTCTACACCAACATTCCACACAAAGATGGACTACAAGCCGTCAAGAACACTATCCCCGATAATGTCACAGCTAACCTGGTGGCTGAACTTTGTGACTTTGTCCTCACGCATAACTATTTCACATTTGGGGACAATGTATACCTTCAAATCAGCGACACTGCTATGGGTACCCGCATGGCCCCACAGTATGCCAACATTTTTATGGCTGACTTAGAACAACGCTTCCTCAGCTCTCGTCCCCTAACGCCCCTACTCTACTTGTGCTATATTGATGACATCATCATCTGGACCCATGGAAAAGAAGCCCTTGAGGAATTCCACCATGATTTCAACAATTTCCATCCCACCATCAACCTCAGCCTGGTCCAGTCCACACAAGAGATCCACTTCCTGGACACTACAGTGCTAATAAACAATGGTCACATAAACACCACCCTATACCGGAAACCTACTGACCGCTATTCCTACCTGCATGCCTCCAGCTTTCACCCCGACCACACCACACGATCCATTGTCTACAGCCAAGCTCTGCGATACAACTGCATTCGCTCCAACCCCTCAGACAGAGGCAAACACCTACAAGAGCTCTATCAAGCATTCTTACAACTACAATACCCACCTGCAGAAGCGAAGAAACAGACTGATAGAGCCAGAAGAGTTCCCAGAAGTCACTTACTACAGGACAGGCCTAACAAAGAAAATAACAGAACTCCACTAGCTGTCACCTTCAGCCCCCAACTAAAACCCCTCCAACGCATTATTAAGGATCTACAACCTATCCTGAAGGATGACCCAACACTCTCACAAATCTTGGGAGACAGGCCAGTCCTTGCCTACAGACAGCCCCCCAACCTGAAGCAAATACTCACCAACAACCACATACCACACAACAGAACCACTAACCCAGGAACCTATCCTTGCAACAAAGCCCGTTGCCAACTGTGCCCACATATCTATTCAGGGGACACCATCACAGGGCCTAATCACATCAGCCACACTATCAGAGGCTCGTTCACCTGCACATCCACCAATGTGATATATGCCATCGTGTGCCAGCAATGCCCCTCTGCCATGTACACTGGTCAAACTGGACAGTCTCTATGTAAAAGAATAAATGGACACAAATCAGATGTCAAGAATTATAACATTCATAAACCAGTCGGAGAACACTTCAATCTCTCTGGTCACACAATTACAGACATGAAGGTTGCTATCTTACAACAAAAAAACTTCAAATCCAGACTCCAGGGAGAAACTGCTGAATTGGAATTCATTTGCAAATTGGATACTATTAATTTAGGATTAAATAGAGACTGGGAGTGGCTAAGTCATTATGCAAGGTAGCCTATTTCCCCTTGTTTTTTCCTACCACCCCCCCCCCCAGACGTTCTGGTTAAACTTGGATTTATGCTGGAAATGGCCCACCTTGATTATCATACACATTGTAAGGAGAGTGGTCAGTTTGGATGAGCTATTACCAGCAGGAGAGTGAGTTTCTGTGTGTGTATGGGGGTGGGGGTGGGGGGGAGAAAACCTGGATTTGTGCTGGAAATGGCCCACCTTGATTATCATGCACATTGTAGGGAGAGTGGTCACTTTGGATGGGCTATTACCAGTATTACCAGCAGGAGAGTGAGTTTGTGTGTGTGTGTTTTCGGGGGGGTGGGGGGTGGGGTGGGTGAGAAAACCTGGATTTGTGCTGGAAATGGCCCACCTTGATTATCATACACATTGTAAGGAGAGTGATCACTTTAGATAAGCTATTACCAGCAGGAGAGTGGGGTGGGAGGAGGTATTGTTTCATGGTCTCTGTGTATATAATGTCTTCTGCAATTTCCACAGTATGCATCCGATGAAGTGAGCTGTAGCTCATGAAAGCTTATGCTCAAATAAATTGGTTAGTCTCTAAGGTGCCACAAGTACTCCTTTTCTTTTTACGAACTAAGAATGAGCCTGATCCTGCATTTGTTTAATATTGGGCAAACTAATAGAGCATTTGTCAGATCAGGCCTTAAACTCCATATCAAACACCAAAGAAATGCTTACAAACAAATAGGAAGGAAGCACAATTAACTGCTATATAATTACTGAAACCAATTCATTTGTTTGTTTGTGAACCTTTGAAGCCCAGTTCAACTCTCAGGTATGTCCACACAACTCCAACTGACTTAAATGGGAGTTTGCACAGCAGAGCAGAATTTGAAACTTAGGTCTATGAAAACATACAATGCTGCCCGCTGTTACACAGTTTCAGCATATTTTTTCACCTTGAGTATGTTGCTTAAGGATCCAATCCTGTCCCCACTGACATCAAGAGGAATTTTGTCAATGACTACAATGGGAGGTGTATTTGGCCCAGGTAAGTTGACATCAAGAGGAATTTTGTCAATGACTACAATGGGAGGTGTATTTGGCCCAGGTAAGTTGTCGTGTACAGTTTTACTGCAACTGGTTTTCTTGTACTATTTTTGCTACTTTCCCACAAAAGTACACATTGCCACAGGATGAGTTATGTGTACTTGTCTAAGGATGTAGAAATAAGCTGAATTACATTCTTTTTAGAAATCCCCACACACTGCTTGGTGTCACTTGTATTACCTATAGGATTAGGCTTCGGGGGAGGCAACCGAGGAGGGGGTGGTCTAGGTGGAACTTGTGATGTTGACTTTGCTGGACCGTCTGAAACAGGACATCTCTTGATCGTTCCTTGATTATCATCTTCAGAAGAATGACCTTCCTGTGGTATGCAGATGGATTTAGGCTGAAAAATAAATAATTATATTAATGAATACAAACAAAGTAATCTATCTAGGCATTTATACCACACTCATCAGAGCTCTGTATTGTACGTATCCCATGAGTGTACTGATAAAGAAAACTGTATGCTCTGTTAAGCAAAACAACGTTTACTGCAGAAAAATGCTTAGCAATAAAAAAAGTTTCTTGTACTAACAGAAAACTCAAATTATTAAGCAGTGCACTGAAATCATGACTGGTCTGCTGAAATGTCACTACTCATGTCAGGCTCTGCATTCTAGGTGGTCAGGCCTGGTGGTTGGAGCAGTGGTCATAGCTGGACATAGAATCAAGACCGGGCCAAGGGTATCACTGATACCGGGGTCCAGGGACAGGCCGTGGGTCAGAGTCTGTGGACAAGCAAAATCATGATCACAGTCAGAAACAGGCCAACATTCAAAGCCAGGCTGGAGTCAGTCTAAGGGTCAGGAGGCAGGTGCAGAGCTGGAGGAGAGGCGGGGTAGGGCACGGACAAGGCTGAAGCGGGCTGGAACAAGGCTCAGGCAAGGCTGGGGCAGGAACAGGAACTGGACCGAGAGCAGGCTGGAAGCCTAGGGAGTCTAAGACTGCGAGGCAGTAGGCGCGTTCCTGGACAAGTAGTGTGGTTGCACAGACTGCCTTGCAGCTCTGACAGGGCCAGAGAAATACCTGTGCCTGGGGGTCATCTGACCTGGTCCCTGTTCAGGGATAGGTTGCTGCAGCATTCTTGAGGGCTGAATCACTGCAGGCTCTGCTTATGGGATAATCAGTGCAAGGAGTTGCTGCAGCATGCCTGAGCTATAAGACTCTGCAGCAGGCTCTGTTGGAGGAGTGAGTCATTACACCTATTGAGGCTCTGGGGGATCTAAAGGTCACCCCCCCACCACCAGTCTAACAGGAGGAGCCACTGGACTCAGGCATCAAGAGATTATGGGGGAGAACAAATGATAAAAACAGTGACAGGACTGAGGGTCACAGGGTCAAACACAGGGATCCAGAGAGGGACCCCGAGGGGTGAGGCATGGCAGCTGAGTAAGCTGGCTGTGGGTTTGGCCCACAGCTTATGTCCAACAGGTAATCAAACCAGAGGTATTTAAGATAAAGTATAGAGCTGAATTATCAGAATGGAGGCTGGATATCATAGTTACCTTGAGCTGACCTTTGGGACTTGGAAACATGACCACAGGTCTATGTTTTTGGGAGGACCCCAAATCAGTACATGGCTGCAGAGGGCAGTGTCAAGCAGACACACAATGATGGCACTAAACCTGTCGCTAGCTCCCTCCCAGTCATCCATCTGAAGCTGAGCTGGTTCTTCTGTGAACTCTGACAGAGACATGGGCACTTCAGTTGCACAGGAGGACTACTGCAGACAGGCATGAAAAGGGTAATCCATTCATCCCATCTTTTCTGGAAACAGCTTGGCTATCAACTTTATATAGCTAGCCCAGTCAAGGAGCAGGTAGAAAGATCTGCAAACCATCGACAGTTCTTAAATCTAGTCTGTGCCTTTTCGCTTAGTTGTTTCCCTCCTGTATACAGGCAAATTGGAGTAGCAGTGACCTCAGTTCTCCTGCCCCACTAATCCCTTTTCTTTTGTCTTTTTTTCCAATGCATTAAGTACAAACAAGTTTTCTTAGGCATCAGGCATGCATCTGTCCTTGCTCTAGTTCTTCTTTTCTACCACACCTTGTTATTATAACAAATGACAGAATGCCACTTTGCATTCGAGTCTGGGTTCCAGCAAACACGTAATGGACTTACCCAGCAGTGTTTTGTATTTTCCAAAATGCTACTCAAACATTAATTAACCCTCACCATGTCAGGTGCTTGGATAACGGTGCTAAGCATGGTACAAATGCTTAAACAGATACATATATAATTTCCATTTTATAGATCGGGAAATAGACACAAAGGGAAGCTGGTGTCCCCCAACACATAGTAAGTCAGAGTAAGACCCAGGATTAAAAAAAGTGAGAAATCTTCAATGCTTGCCTCAGATACCTAGAACTTGCTGGCTTTCATATTACTCTTCCACAGCAGGCAAAATACATCGAATCAAGTCTTAAACTGCCTTTTTTTTTTTTTTTAAACAAACATTGTTCCCATTTATGGCTTCGGCACTATAAAGCAACTGAATTGTCTGTTCTGCATTTTTGTTATTGTTATTGACTGTCCTACTCTTGGAACCTTAAGACCCCAAGTTTGTCTATCACTCTTGCTCATTACCTCAGCATTCACAGCACCAGCTGAAGATGGTGCAGAGATGGAAGACCCTGCTTATGTGTGGCCTTTACTGATGCAGCTTTCTTGCCCTACAGTGCCATCCATAGGACATTTCACAAGAGTTTATGTCTGCTGTTCTGTGGTCAATTATGAGAAGTGGAAGACTCATGGTTAATTAATATCTACAGAACATGGAGGCAGCCATAACTGGCAAGGTCAGGTTGTGCCAGTTGCAAGGCTCGCAAAGGTCCCAGCTGTAAAATGGAAAGGTACAGCACTCCCTGCCGAGGAAGGGAGCAATCACAAATGTAACAGCAGGCTCATTAGGCTAGAATCCACTGGAGCCAGGAACCCCATGGGCCCACTGAGCTGCAGAACTGGCTGGGCAGTGGGGAAGGGTAACACTAGGCTCCAGGGGCCTGTGACTTCATCGAGCCCAAGGAGAGGGCTGGTGCGCATGCTACTCTAGGGTCAGAATCTGCAGAGTGAGGAAATAAAAATGAGATCCATCAGAAGAGTATGAAAGGAAAAAAGCCTGGAAAGAAGAAAACAGCAGAGGCAGACAGCACAAGTGTAGACTGCAGCTTTTAGCTGCAGATATATGGTTGCAAGAGACTGGGCAAGATGGCATCTAACAGACTCTTAAAGGGCAAAGTTTTGATGCCAAAACACAGGATTCCTATAGACCTCTCTGCACAGCTAAAAGCAGGCATGATTAACCCACCCAGAATTGGTGAACTGACACACTCAGAATAAGATATAGGATTTTTTTGCACCTTTTAATTTACTTTGAATGTACAATGAAATTGTAGATCAGTTTTCATGTAAGTGACAGAATTTGAAATCTGATCTGTGCAGACAACCATTTAAGTATCCCATCATTGCATCTGAAGTTAGTAGTCAGACTTTTGCTGTGGTGGCCCCTGTGGTGGGAATTCCTGTCTCCCTAGCCCCAAATCCTTCTAATACCCAATCTAATCCCTTCCTAAATATTAATGGTACAATCATAAACACCATTTCTGTATTGCTGAATACTACAGATTATATTACACATATTTTCCCAAATTAGAGATGTACACAAATATCTGAAAGGTCAAATCTCACCTTGATAAATCTGGGACCAAAAGAAGTTTTGAGTAAAGTTTTCAAAAGTGCTTAAGTCAATGAAACTCCTAAATCATTTAGGCACTTATGACTTTAAAAAAAAAAATCTTTTTAGCATATTTCTTCCCTTATGTAATACAGTGGAAAAACCTGCTTACCTTCGGTGGTAAAGGAGGTGGCACTTTAGGTTTAATTGTAGCGCTACAAAGAAAACAAGTACAGATCATTTAGAAGTTATCCAAATACAGATCTCTGACATCCTCACAATGCTTTATTCTTCATACGGTCACGTAGGATTTATTTTTAAAACACTATACAAATAATTGAAACATCCTGAGCTTTTTGATCAATACCAGTGTTGCTTCTAAATACTTACACTACGTATATTTTCAGTGTTGCTCCCTCCTTTGCCCCAGATACAAGCAGGAGGAACCCAAGTGCCCCCGGAGACCTCCCCTGAAGTCATAAGTTACTATTTTGAAATGCTCAGCTGTTGAGGCTATATGGACTTGTGCAGGAGAAGAGAGGAGAGATCCTCAACAGGGAGACTTAGAGAGGACACAGCACGAGTCTAGCATGTGTTGAAAGAAAAGAGGAGGGAATTTAACACTTAAGTGCGAAATAGAGGATATTAGTTGGATTTACTAAAAAAGTATTTGTGGTCGTGTGGAATGATGATGATGATATCGGATTACAATAGTGTGTTGAGGTGTGCGGCAAGTGACCACACCTGGGGACTCCACATAGCTGGGCCGTGGCTGAGGACAGTGCACACCTACTAAATGGCTGCTCACCTCATACTGGCCTATCAGGAAGAATTTCCAAACTCCACATTGCTGACCCTGAGACTACTGAATGCCTAAAGCATGTGATGCCTACCTAAGCCCTTTTGACACTTTTGATTATTTTTTTAAACTTGTACAACTTGACAAAATTGGAGAAATGGGCTGAAATCAAGAAGATGAAATTCAGTGAAGTGCAAAGTACTACACTTAGAAAGGAAAAATCAAATGCACAACTACAAAATGGGGAATAACTGGCTAGGTGGTAGTCCTGCTATAAAGGATCTGGGAGTTATGGTGGATTGCAAACTGAATATGAGTCAACAAGGTGATGTAGTTGCAAAAAAGGCTATATTCTGGGGTGTATTAACAGGAGTGTCATATTTAAGACAAGGGAGGCAATTATCCTGCTCTATTAGGCACTAGTGAGGCCTCACCTGGAGTACTGTGTCCATTTCATGGGGCTACGCTTCAGGAAAGGGGTGGACAAATTAGAGGGAGTCCAAGGGAGAGCAACAAAAATGTTAAAAGGTTTAGGAAAGCTTTCTGAGGTTGAGGAGGGGTTAAAAAACATGGGCATGTTTAGCTTTGAGAAAAGACTGATGGGGGACCTCATAAAGTCTTCAAAGATATAAAGGGCTGTTATACAGAGGACTGGGATCAATTGTTCTCCATGTCCACTAAAAGGTAGGACAAGTAGTAATGAGTTTAATTTGCAGCAAGGGAGATTTAGGATAGATAATAAGAAAAAACTTTCTAACTCTCAGGACAGTTAAGCTCTGGAACAGGCTTCCAAGGGAGATTGTGGAATCCCCATCACTGGAGGCTTTTAAGAACAGGTTAGACAAAACACCTGTCAGGGATGGTCCTGTCTTAGCACAAGAGGTTGGATGTCATGACTTTTTGAGGTCCCTTCCAGCCCTACATTTTTATGATTCTATCATTCTGTGATCACTGTTTAATCTATTTTATATTTTGTATTTTCAACTTTTTTCCAATCTTTACTGTACGACCTGTGCATTTGCAAATAATGATGATGAAAGCAGCAAACATCATTCCTTGGACGGCTCATGGACCTGACCATTGGATTCTTCATATCAACCATATGCAAAGCAGCAAATCTGCTCACAGCATATTATTAACCTACTATTCGGTAATGTGATCAGTAATATCTTCAGGTTTTCCTTTTCTTTGCAGAATTCTGTATGGACCCGAGTTCTCACGAAGCAAATATTCAACAGCCTGTTCTTGGAGAAAAATATATCAGCATAAAACGAAAAGCTATTTCAAGTTTTTTTTTCCCCAGCACTGTGTTGTAAAGGATTTGCTGTATTTTTGGTCTTGCATTCCTACACTGTTGTACAGCCTGTTCTGTTAAAAATAATATTTTTCTTATCTTTTGGAAGTATAAAACATTTTGTGTGAACAATTTTGAGAATGCAGCCCTGTAATCTTGAATTCTTGCACAGGGTTTTAACTGCTTTTGAATTATGCTGCTCCAAAAAAAGGGTTAAGAAAATATCCAAGAAGTGAGAACTATTTTGGAACACTCTTATCTTCCCTTGCCTGGTTTCCCTAAGACCTTCCAGAGAAGTTCTATCCCAGCATAAGATCAGGTTTATTTTGGTTTGGAGAAGGGGAGTTGGAGAAGGATTTGGAAGAGGAGTTCAAAATCCAGTTTATACTAGGAACCTTGTTTCATCTTTAACAATGAAAGTAACTACCTTCTCTCTCATTTAACCTCACTCAAATCCTCTGTATCATATATCGAAGTTAAAATCTTGAAAATTTTCCTTTACATCCTTCTCTGCATCTCAGGCAGACATCACAGGATGCTATGTCATTGCTGGAAGATAGATCAGAGATGTTGGATTAGCTATCAACACTGGTTGCACAGAGGCTATTGGCCTGGATTGTGTCAGTGGCATCAACGGAATGGCTAACACAAAGTATCAGAACTGAAGGCATGGGGTATGGATCCTGGATATCGGTACATACAGAGCTCCTTGAGGGGTCCAGGCAGCATCAGCATTGGGACACAGCTTTGATGCACTTGAGTTGATGCAAAAAACTTCAACACAGCCAAAGTGATATGATTGAAGGAAGACACAATTCACCAGAGTACCCAAGCATTCAAGATATAAGACCCATGAATCCTTTCCTATCTTCAGGATTGTGGATTGCATCAACTTGAACGTGGCTGGGGTAGGTTGACACTTTGGTTGCTTCCATCGAGGGCAAACGTGGTTGCATGTCAAGTGCCAAGTGCACTCTTCAACAATGACTTGGTCTTGTGGAATTTGTGTGAAATAATGTAAGTGCTGAGCCCTCAATGTGCTCTATAGAAAGACACCAGGGGTTCAGCTGAATGCCTCCACAGTACTGAGGCAGAGCTTTAGACTCACTCCATCAAGCTGATATGAGAAGGACGGATGCAGAGCTTTAGTGACCAGATGACAGCCATGAATGTGGAGAAGACACCCAAACCATGGAACATCTAGTGAAGCAGTGCCCTTCAAGATCCTTCTCTGGAGGGACAGCCTTGATTCATCCATGTCACCAGAAGCCACACAGTGCATGACAAACTTGGATGTCAGCCTTTAGTGGTGTTTTTCAAGTTGCCAAAAGAACAAGTAGAAGACTGAGCTGTTGAGACTGAACTGGCTCATTCACGGTTGATGCCTTCAAGGCTTCTTGCCAGACTTATAGAAAGTTTCAGAGAAAGCCAGTACAGACCTTCTGGTTCTCTCTCTAGGACCTGACTCTTTGTGGTGAAGTCTGTGAGCAAATCATGGTCCTTTTGGAGGCAGAGAACACACCAGATGTGTCTGTCCATAGGGAACATGGTCAGACTGAACTCAAAATCTCTCTCGAAACTACTGGGCACTTTCTTACATAGCCTGAAAGAAATAATGAAACAAACCATAGAAACACAAAAGGCACATGAAAACATTGATGTGAAACTTCTGACTAAGCAGGAGCTAGGAGTAAGGATCCCTAGCGTATCAAACAAAGCAGCCACTGCAAAGTGCTCCAGGAAAGCAGGAGCCAAGAGGTTCAAAGTCCTGAGACATTAAGTAGGTGGCGTTGACTACAGACAGATATAAAGAGGAAAAAATGTTAAACAAAACTTAAGAGACATGAACTGAGCATTAGAAGAGGCATCAAACTGAGCTGGGTTGCAGCACAGACAACAGCATTGCAGCTATCCAACACAGCTTCTTCATCAAGTGCAATCAAAATGGAATTGGTGGAATGAAGTGCTGTGGGGATACCTACATTCCACTGCATAAGTGGCCTGAGCTATCCCACTCGAACAAACAGCTTTGAGCAAACCAAGTTCCTTGGTCACATGTAGGGGCATGGATCCAAGAGTAAGTTCTATCACAATCTTATCTTTGAAGATAATGCAGGTTTAAAAAAAAAAAGTTGTAAATGATGGCTTTTTTAAAAAAAAATTTAGAGGAAAAATTAAGAACTTTTCTACATGTGTCACTCATCTCAAATAGCATATATGCCCCATTTTGAAAAGGTCACTAATAAATAAATAACCATGTTTAATGAGATACCATCTGCCTCTGAAATCATGTACCACAAATGTAAGTATATTTAATATTCCTTTTCACTTCTCCTCTGCCTCTATTATAATTAAACTTAGATTTAGAATAGTCATATTATTTGTTCCACTGAAATTTAATATGAACTAAAACTTTCCAATATGATATTTTTAATGTTGTAAATAATAAAACACTAGGGTTTCTGTTGCAACAGATGATTTCATTAGCTCAGTGTAACTACACTAAAATTGGAAAACGGGGTAAACAGCGAGGTGGCAAAATTTACAGATTATACAAAATTACTCAAAATAGTTAAGTCCAAAGCAGACTGCGAAAAGTTACAAAGGGATTTCACAAAACTGGGTGACAAAATGTGAGATGAAATTAAATGTAGATAAATACAAAGTAATTAACAGTGGAAAACATCATCCCAACTATACGTACAAAATGATGGGGTCCGAATTAGCTCTTACCACTCAAGAAAGATCTGAGTCACTGTGGATAGTTCTCTGAAAACATCTGCTCAATGTGCAGGGGCAGTCAAAATAGCTAACAGAATATTAGGAATCATTAGGAAAGCGGTCTGTATAAGACAGAAAATATAATGCCACTATATAAATCCATGGTACATCCACACCTTGAATACTGTGTGAAGTTCTGGTTGCTCCATCTCAAAAGAGATATATTAGAAATGGAAAAGATACACAGAACAGCAACAAAAATCACTGGGTGATGGAACAGCTTCCATATGAGGCTAGATTAAAAAGACAGAATATTCAGCTTGGAAAGACAACTAAGAGGGGATATTTATATAAAATCATGAATGGCGAGGAGGAAGTGAATAAGAAAGCATTATTTAACCCCTTCCATAACACAAGGACCAGAGGTCATCCAATGAAATCATCAGACAAAAGGAAATACTACTTCATACAACGCACAGTCAACATATAGTACTTGTTGCCAGGGGATGTTGAGAAGGCCAGAACTGTAAGTGGGTTCAAAAAAGTACAGTAAAAGCTATTTTAAACCAGCATGCTGGAGTAACGGGGAGTGCCGGTAAATTAAAAATACCAGTTAACTCAGAGGGAGGGGTTTGGAGCGCAGGGGAGGAGTGTGGGGCAGCAGGGACATGGGAGGGGTTGTGGGGCCTGGGCTCTGGGAGGAGGTTTGGGTTCGGGAGGGGGCTTGAGGCAGGGGCTGGGGCATGGGAAGGGGCTCAGGGTGCTGGATGGGGAGAGCACTCACCTCCGGCGGCGCCTCGTCCCTGCTGCTCTTGGCAGAGGCGCAGCCAGGCAGCTCTGCAAGCAGGCACACAGTCTCCGTCTGCAGGCGCCACCCCCTGCAGCTCCCATTGGCCGCAGTTCCCGGCCAATAGGCTGAGAGCCACAGAGTCAGTGCTCGGGGAGAGGGGATGGAAGCAGCGTGCCTGCAGAGCCACCTGGCCACGCCTCTGCCAGCAACAGCAGGGACAGGGAGCTGCTTCTGGGGAGTCGCCGGAAGTGAGCGCTCCCCACCATCCAGCACCCCGCACCCATCCCACACCTCAACTCCCTGCTCCCAGACCCAAACTCCTGTCCAGAGCGCACCCCGCAGCCACTCCCACTCCCTAGACCCCTGCCGGCCTTGCACCAACTGCACTATAAACCGGACTTTCAGTGCAGATCAGAAATGCTGGTTTACAGAGCTTGCCAGTTGGCAAAGTGCTGGATAGAAGAGCTTTTACTGTAGATAAGTTCATGGAGGATAGGTCCACCGATTGCTATTAGCCAAGATGGTCAGGGATGCAACCCCATGTGCCGAGCGTCCAAAGCCTCTGACTTCCAGAAGCTGGGAGTGGATGATGGGATGGATCATGTGATAACTGCTCTGTTTTGTTCATTCCCTCTGAAGCATCCGGCATTGGCCACAGTCAGAAGAGAGGATACTGAGCTAGGTGGACCATTAGTCTGACCCAATATGGCTTTTCTTATGTTAATTTAATTATAATAAATTAAAGAAAATAATTAAAAGATACTGGGAAAGAGCTGTACAAAGAGCTGAACATTAAAATATTTCAATATTAATGCAAATCAATAAGCAGAATAAAGAAAAACACCAGTGATGTCATCCAAACAGAGATTACTGTGATCTTGCTACTTTAAAAATATACCAGAAGGAAAATAAAAATAATAAAAAAAAAAAATCAAGGTGTTCTCACATTCAGAATACAATTCAAACAGAATTAAGTTTTCAGCTACCCAGGAATCAGAGAGCGGATACATCAAAATAAAAAATTACTTACTGTTTAGCATCATCCTCTGCATCATCATCATCTTCTAAAT
Source organism: Eretmochelys imbricata (assembly GCF_965152235.1). Classification (NCBI taxonomy): domain Eukaryota; kingdom Metazoa; phylum Chordata; order Testudines; family Cheloniidae; genus Eretmochelys; species Eretmochelys imbricata. Next base: position 207,838,738 of record NC_135574.1, on the reverse strand, counting down.
GTGCCACATGTCCCCTAAGGAAATGAACAAGGTACCATGGCTGAGTGCCCTTCATTAAAATGATTCTAGCTACTATGAAAGAATTCTGGTATGCAATACCTCAGGGGCTCCTCCTATACAGAACGTTATTATGTTGCTTTGTATTTTTATTTTCTTTTTCATTATTCTTTAAACCACAGATTCAGCCCAGACAAATGAGACCTCTCCCATACAATCTACTAATGCTCATTTGAAGGTAACAGGTGCAAGAAATCAATGTAAAAAACACTTTGAAACACACAAGAAAAAAATAAAGTTACCGCTGATGCAGTTCTTCTTCAACTGATTTTAGAAGACTCCTTCAAAATTAATAAGAATACAATTAATAACTGAACACAAACGGAAGAAAGCACTTGGAAAATAAGACACGAATAAAAGTTCTCAATTCAAAATAAGTTACTCTATTCTAATAAAATACACTGATTTTTTTGCTGAAGAATAATTTCATGGTTTCTATATAGCTACATGATACTATTAAACAGTGTTTATCTACACTTATTAGTGTACTCCTAATTACTGTACCTGGCCATTACCTCTGTACTGCAAACTAGGGCTATTTTGGCTTATTTCAAAATTTACCTGTTTAAATTGAAACCAAGATACTTAAGATTAAATAGTATGTTATCATAAAAAGTAAAAGTGACAAAAAAAGATTAAACTATCTTTGTCAGGAGACCACTAGTCCCAATTTTATTATCTTAAAATTCACATCTTTCACAGTACTATTTTTTCCCCCTCAAAATGCAGATTTCAACATGCTAAAAAATTACAACTTTAAGCCAATCTATGAAACTAAGCCCACTACATGCTAGCTGTCATGCAAACATCTGCATGCATCCATGCGACAGACAAGAGGGCAGCAGGATTTTTCCAGAAAGGAGGATTCCTGAAAATGTCAATATTATTCCCTATTGAAAAATAAAAAAGATCTACAGAATGAAGGAAATGCAATGCCTATACTTTCATCAAAATATTTATACAACTTATCTATTATAAAGCTAGATATCAGGAGTTTGACTTGTATAGACAGTGTCATTTTAAATATAGGTTTCAGAGTAGCAGCCGTGTTAGTCTGTATTCACAAAAAGAAAAGGAGTACTTGTGGCACCTTAGAGACTAACCAATTTATTTTAGCATAAGCTTTCGTGAGCTAGAGACTAACCAATTTATTTGAGCATAAGCTTTCGTAATGCATCCGATAAAGTGAGCTGTAGCTCACGAAGGCTTATGCTCAAATAAATTGGTTAGTCTCTAAGGTGCCACAAGTACTCCTTTTCATTTTAAATATAAAAGCACCTAAACCACTTAAAGTATCCAAGGCTGGAGAGAAGCAATGACTATATCTCATTTCACACAGTGCGTGTATCTAGATACTACATTAAAACTCACAATGTAAAGTTTAACCTCTAAAGAACTTAATGACAAAACTGTAATGAACAACAAGATCTCTACAGATGTGTAAACGTTTTAAGTTCTTTTGTCTTTTTTTTTTTTTTTTTTAAACACACACCACATGTAAGTACATCCCCATAACTGGCCAGATGACTTGGGCAGAAGGGCGATATCTTTTGTCACTAAACAGACACTGATATCTGAAACTGATAATGGCTGGTACATTCTAGAGTTGATGGGAGTGACAGTCTCAGTATCTTGAGAGTACACCTCATTATGCTGAAAACTGTTCTACAATAATAATCACTCCAGCTGATATAGAGAGTTAGAAGTCAATAGCTGAAAAACTGCATTACTGTAAATAACGAAAGGTTTATCATGTTTTACTGCATAAACATAAAATTACATTTTACTACTACATTACCTGCTGTTTTAAATTTAAACAATGAATTTAAGTCTCAAATTTAAAGAAAAAGGAAAAATGCCCTCTTTTACTCACTTATTTGCACCTAAGAAGTAGCCACTCTGGGGACCATGACCATATTCTAGCTGCAGATCCTATAAATATAAGAGAAAGAGCTTTAAGATAAAAAGACAAGAAAGAGTTAAAAACACATCACATGCTTGCCTCACCCTCTTCACTGTACGCAAGGCACACAACTAATTCTGTCCTACTGCCACACTTGGCTCTAAACCCTCATTCAGAGGCCCCTTAAGCCTGGGTCTCTTCCATGCCCCAACTTTGCCATACCTCACATCTCAAAATTTCTCCATAAAACACACTTCTTTGATAGAGCCATTCAACCACAGTCCCCTCCTCAGGGAAATACTGAGCTGGAAGAGCCTTTCCACTGATCACTCAAAAAAACCCAAACTACGAAAACAACAAACTTGTGGAACTAGCAAATGGTGTGTTACTCTTCAATTAGTCACACTACTTTTTACGGACTCCGCCCAATCTCTGCGTTCATTTTAATTGTATATATTTACATTGTCAGTTCTTCAGGGCAGATCTTGTAATGTCTGTAGTATACAATTGGTGCTATCCAAATAAATAATATGTAGGGAATACTGCAAATATTTTGTTTGTTTCAGTTATAAAGGCAACAAATATTTTAAGGACAACTATTATACACATTTATTTTACCTATAGTTTTTTTGTATGAAATACTACATTAACCAAACATTAAAATTGCAAACTCAAGCACTTACAAATTACGAAGTGCTAGGTAACCTTAAGACTAAGTATGAGGTGGCAAGGAACCCCAAGAGGCACTACTCTCAAAAATTCTGAGCTCATGTACCAGAAGGCATGCTTATCTCAATAGTGGGAATAGGCAGAGTTCACCTTGAAGAACCAACATACTAGCATGTCCAAAGAGAAGACTATTAAAGCTATGGGATGTTTGTCTCTCCTCAGCTAGGTCAGGAGTGGAGAAGTATGTACACAAACTCCTTCCCCTAAACACTTGAGGTGCACCTACACTGGGAAATCAGTGATGTTTTAAGACATTAACATTTTTAGATACCACTTAGCAACTTGTATAGAACAGAACTCTCTCAAGTGTACCCCATTCCAGAAATATCCGGTTCATCACCAAAGGATATCCTGGTAACAGTGATGAGACTAGTGCGGATCGATTAGACAGGCAACTACCCCACAGTGAAGGGGCACTCCATAGCCTGAGCCTCTCACTCTCCCATATGAAGGACATCCTCACAAAGAAGAAATGGTTACTTCACTCCTCAGGCTTCTCATCCCAGTCTCCCAGCCCAGCCAGTCCTAATCTCCTCCTCCAGGCTCAACGTCCAAGACCCAGTGTCCTCGCAACTCCCAGTCTCTCTCTCCACACACCAGTCTCTGTGCCCAGCCAGTCCCAGTTCCCAGCTCATCTGACCCCAGACTTCCAGTACTACCCTCTATCTTCTCAGACTTCTCATTCAGTCTTAGTCTCCCCACCCCTCAATTCCTTGTCCCATTCTCTTTGCCCAACCAGGTCCAATTCTCCCCGACATCCAAGTTCCTTTCCAGATCTGCCCACCCTCCTCATGCATCATCCAACGTTGCGCCAGTTCCAGTTTCCTTGCCCTCCCAGTCCTTCCATTCCTCCCAATCCCAGTGACAGTCACAGTTTCTCTCCCCAACCCTAAGCTACACCTTTCTCTCTCCCAGTCCACCTTTTATCCCCTTTGCATTCAAACCGGACAGCTTCCTCTCCCAGGCTGCCTGGGCCCAACAGAGGGGTCACTGAGAGGACAGGAGAGACTAAGGCCTGGTCTACACTACAAAGTTATGTTGACATAAGCTGCCTTGCATCAACCTGATGATTCCCTGTTCTGTTCATTCCTTCTGGTGCACCTGGCATCGGCCACGTTGGAAGACAGGATATTGGACCTTTGGTCTGACCCGGTACGGCCATTCCTATGTTCTTAACCTAGTTGTGCATGTGTCTACACTTAAATTTCTCCCCCACCGTAAGTCTCCTGTTACACCAACATAATACTATCCCCTCCCCAAGCGGCTGTAAGCCAAGGTCAGTGTACAGAGGTCAATACAGCATGCATGTAGACACTGTTACCTATGTCAACCCTAACAATTCTCCAGCAGCTGTCCCAAAATGCGCCACACTGACCGCTTTGGTCACCACTGTGAATTCCACTGCCAAGAGGTCATGTAAACTAGGAGCCCTCCCTCCCTTTTAAAGCCCTGCAAATTTTGGAATTCCTTTTCTTGATTGCCCGGCTTGGCAAGCACACCAAGCAGCTCTCCACCGTTGAGTGCAACTGTCCAGCTGACCATGCTGGCTACGGGCTCCAGATGTGCTCCGACAAGAGACATGGAGTCTCCTGGGCCTGTAGAGAGAAGAGGCTGTGCAAGCATAGCTATGGACCAGCTGCAGAAACGTGGACACCTACAAGCAGGTTGCCCAGGGGATTCAGGAGAAGAGGTACTACAGAGACCAGTAACAGTGCTGCATGAAAGCCAAGGAGCTGTGCCAGGCATACCAGAAAGCCAACAATCGATTGGTGCTAAGCCACAAACCTGCTGCTTTTAAGACGAGCTGCCTGTCATACTCTGCGGAGACCCCACCACCACCCTGCACAATACCGACGATACCTCCCAAGAGTCCAAGTCACAGGCCTCACCAAGAGCAGCGAGGGGGAGGAGGAGGATGGGGGACTGGTGATTGGGGGATCCAGCTGTGCAGTAAGCCAAGCTCTGTTTTTGATTCCACCAGTCCAACTAGTTGAGCACAGGTGAGCCCAGGTCAGGGGAAGGAACCTCAGGTAAGTGTGTACATAAATTTTCCATTACAGGGATGTCCCCTGCCCACAGGACCATCACTTTTCATTAATTTACTTGTCCAAGAAGAGGTAGTTTTACAACCAAGAGAGGCAGAGATGCTATCGGCTTTTCAGTCCCCTCTAGAGTTAGGCAGTGGGGACCATGCAAAGCAGTTTCTTTATTTGCACAGGGATGCGCCTTGAATACCCGGAGATCTCTCGATGAAACATTCGTGGAGGTACTCTGCAATCTTCTGCCAAAAGGTTTCAAGGGATAGCTGCCTTATTTCTTCCTCTGCAGTAGGACGCTTTCCCACGTCAGTCAGGGATAACTTCGGCAGCGACAATTGCAGTACACAGGCTAACAGAATACGGGCCCGGGCGGCTTTGGGATGCCAGCAGCAGCTGTACTTTCTGGGCTCTGTTACCCTCAGGAATGAGATATCAAATAAAATCACTGCCGCCTGTGGAAAACGGTGCCAGTATTTAGTGCCAATGCGCTATACCTAGATTTATGCAACCAAGCAAGTCTCTCCTCATTTCCCTAACCTCTGGTGGGCCATGGCTGGTACTGTGACTGACACCATGCATGAGCAATCCAAGCACGAGTGAGAACGAGCATGAAGTGCTTTTAGGAGAGCAAGGGGAGTGAGTAAGTGAGTGATGTCTGCACCTTAAGTTTCACTTTCCATACTGCATATACTAACAATGTGATCTCTGCGTTCTATCTGCAGATGCTGCCATTGTGGCCTTCCCCTCCACATTTGCAGAACATCTGAGCCAGATAAGGAGGCGAAAAGAGGACTCAGGATGATAATGTTCAGTGAGATCCTGCAAGCCAGTGCTGCATCAAACAGTAAGCAAAGGGCCTGGACGGTGAACACTAGGGACAGCCTGGAGTAGGAAAGACTAGAGAGGAGAAAAATGCAGGCAAAGGAGACAGATGCACCATGACATAATGAGCCTTCTCAGACAGCAAAGAGAGATGCTGCAGACTCTGGTAGACCTGCAGGTTCAACAATCCCAGGCTCGTCTCCCTCTGAAGCTCCCTGAAAACTCAATATTGAGACCTTCCTGTGCTGCTGCCCCCCCCTTGCCCCCCCGGTCAACATTCCAGGTGGAATCAGGGGCTGCTACACTCCATCCTGGTGGACATTAAAAGACAATCGCAGCTTCACACACGTTGACCTGTGAAAGCCACGGTTGGTGTAGGTATAGCTGAAATGGATATGAATGTTTTCCCCTTCATAAGTTTGGTCCTCTAATTTATTAAGTTTGAGTAAGTTTAAAATATATTTTAAAATTTCATGGAGGAGGGGAGTGTTGCACTAAATTCTGTTACAAAATAAATGTCTTATTTAAAACTTAACTCATCTTTATTGGTTTGCAACATCTGCTACCAAGTGCTTAACAGGTCTGTAAGCAACCAATTACCTGTTGCTGATAGCGTGACAACTCTCAGGATAAACCACAAACAAAATTAATAGATAAAAACATAAGAACGGCCATACTGGGTCAGACCAAAGGTCCATCTAGCCCAGTATCCTGTCTTCTGATAGTGGCCAACGTCAGGTCCCCCAGAGGGAATGAACAAGTAATCATCAAGCGATCCATTCCCTGTCACTCATTCCCAGCTTCCGGTAAACAGAAGCTAGTGATGTACTGACAATGTTATATTCCTATATGTACAGCAATCACCACGTAATTCCTAACAGGCCACAAAAGAGCAGGGCCAGGTAGTGTACAGTACAACAACAAGTGTTACTGTGGCTCAATGTTAAAATGGTCTTTCAAAGCCACCCTGTGCCCAGTGCAAGGGAAAGACCTTTAGATAAGTGTACATAAAATTTTCCCTTACAGGGATGCCCCCCTCCCTGACAGCATTTGACTTTTCATTAATTTACTCATCCCAGAAGAGGATGCATAGTTCCAGACTGAGCTCTTCTAATGGCTGTGTCTGGCTGTTCAAACTCAGCAGACAGCTGCTCCACCTCCATCCTGGTGGAAAGGTTTCCCCCCTTTGCTTCACGTACGTTATGCAGGACACAGCAGCTAGCTATAACCATTGGACCACAAGAGGGAAACACAGGTGGCAGTTGCCCTGAATTGTGACATCTTCCCTTTAGACACTACACAGCTATCTAGACAGAGAAATTTCCCACCTTAAGTGAAAAGCATTCTGAATATAAATTCCAAAAAACTAAGACACAAATTCATGTAAAAATGGAAAGCGAAGGTCCTATGCTGGACAGAACTAAAGTGTCTGTCTACTTTAATTTACACATTCTATAGTACATGACAGTGTACATTCTGCAGGAGTGACAGAAAATTTAATAAGAGAAAATAAGTAATCCTCTACAAAATATAAAATATTCTTTATCTGTCACTGATGGTTATATGCCCTGCAATTATTTTTTTTTATGAAAGATGACATCTGTCAGTTTTACTTATGCTTATATATTTTAAAAGGACAAAACCTTTGTTTTTATCCAGTTTACTACCATGCTGTCTGCTAGCATTACTAGACTATGGTTTCAAATGGGCATTTATGTTCTTCACTTCCTGTTCTAAACTGCTGTATTGTGTTCCTGTTTGCTTTTCAAACATTACTGTATTTCACCCATATGTGGCTGTACTTCTTTGCTGGGTAAAGTAATTCCTTATGTACACTAAAATCCATCAGTGGGGAGTAAGGGAGTTTGTAAAGACTGAGATTTGGATAAAAACTGTACCCTCATCTCCATCCAAATGCTTTGAGTTTGAAAGTTTTATAAAACTTTCAGATACATATTTGATGAACAAATACACACATATATATACCACACTATCTTTATACCATTATCTAACACACACAAGGTGGTAACATTAGTTGATTTGAATTAATATGCCGCACATGAACATAAAAAACACTAAATTAAATAAATCTGACTGAGCCCTGTTTTTCAAAATAATATTGCAAGATATACACTCATCATCAATGGGATATGGAAAAAGTATTAAATTATCTTAATATGATCCACAAAATTTCCCAAATTACACTCTATTACAAGAGGTCAGTTAACAGTGAACTGGTCTTGAATTGCTGGTATTGTTTATAACTAGAGTTCTACTTGGGTGAAAACCCACACCACTTTGCACAAGATAAGGGTGTGGACAGCAACATACAAAATCTCAGTGTAATGGATAATATTAAAGAAAAGTCAAGTGGGAGAATGAATCATGCATTCCAGGGGAAAATCTTTTTATTCCAAATTAGGGCTCTGGGAGGGAGTTTGGGTGCAGGAGGGGGCTTGGGGTGCCAGATCAGGGGGCTGTTCACCTCAGGAAGCTCCCCGCAAGCAGCAATCAGTTTCAGCTGCTCTTAAGTGGAGGTGCGGCAGGCAGCTCTGCATGCTGCCTCTGATCGCAGGCACTTCCCCCGCAGCTCCCATTGGCCATGGTTCCCAGCCAATGGGATCTGCGTTGCTAGTGCTCAGGGTGGGGTGGGGCCAGCATGTGAAACCGCCTGTCGAACCTCCGCCTAGGAGCAGCTGTGACAGGTTGCTGCTTGCGGGGAGCTGCCCGAGATGAGCAGCCCTGGGATACACCACCCCAAGACCCCTCCCGCATCCAAACTCCCTCCCAGAGCCCATGCTCCACACCACCTCCCGCACCCCAACCCCCTGCCAGCCCCACGCCAACTGCACTATAAACTGGAATTTCAATGAAGATCAGAAATGCTGGTTTATAGAGCTTTCCGGCTGGTGAAGTGCCTGATAAAAATAGTTTTTATTGTATGTCATGCAGTATCTCATCATGCATGAGCTATAATTGCAGCTTTGCTTTTGCTAGTTTTATACTCTTAATTCGGAACAAATTTATTGTGTAGGCTTGAGCTGTACTTGAAATTCACTTTCCCAAATACTTTTCATAGTTTTTCAACAAGTGTATTTGAATATGCACAGTGAACCAATAATTCACAATTGGATATTGCAGTTGCTATTCCTGAAACTGTAATTAAGTGGACAGTAATATAATCTGGAAGTTTAACATTTCAATATTAAATGCTACTAGCTGCTGATAAGGTAACTCCTGATCCGTTGGCAATACAAATGTACCTTAGTTGTTCAAAGACAATCATATAATCGTTTACATCTTCCATTAATTTAGTATCACCATTTTTCCCAGTCTCCCAGTGGAAGGAATGACTAATGATTCTTAGCATTTCATTCCCCCATAAAGGAGAATGCTTACTGAATAACACGTAAGTCATACACCAAACTCCATTGTCCTTATCTTATTAAAAATGTGTTCTTTAACTTTTTAGATAATGTTGGTAGGTTTTTTGTTTGGGTTTTTTTTTTTTTGTAAAAAGAGAGAATTAAGCATTTTGGGATTTTACTAAACATCCAAATAAAACAGTCTAAGCTAATCAGCCTGCAGGTATTTTGTAAATTATTGTTGCATATCTGCAATTTTCCCTCTCCCCTTGTTCTGCGATTTCTTGCACTCTGTCTGTGGTTGTCTGAGGGGCATAATCACTATTGTTATTTAGCATCCATGCAATGAAGAGAAATATATCCTGATTAGCTATTGTAATCCCTCTGCAGTAACTGGCTACTGGATTCAATATTTTAAATGGTCTGCCAGAAACAAAACTGGCTGTCTCAAAATCTCACTCTGTGGCAGAGAATGAAAAATCCATTGACTCATTCCCCCTTTCCTACTTACTTCCATTGGATCTTAAGAATAATGTTCATATTTATGTTTTCCACTGAGGACAATCTCAAGAACCTTCCTTCCCAATTCACTTTTGAAATGTAATGTAAACAAAAATTGTGGTTATTCTAGGGAGAAGAGTCTTGTTGACTTATAATGAAAGAAAAGGAGTGGGGGAATTTAAACTGTACATTGGTCTCTTTATAGGACATAAGGGCTGGGATATGTAAATTGCTAGTCTGCAGAATGAAAGAGAGGGGCTTGCAGAGCCTGGAGTGGGATGCTTGTGTTGCCAGCAGGCAGCAACCTGTAATTTTGGGCGAGTTTCCCCCAGGGAGCACAGACAAGGCTCCCTCGTGCTATAAGAAGGCAGTAGTGATTCACCCTGTACCCCTTGGTAAACCCCGAAGTGTCATAACGGTACAGTGACCAATACAAGAATACTAACCTCCAAACAAACAAGCAAACTAGATATCAGAAAACCCCTAATAATTAGGAAGGGTACTAGCTTAGTAAGGCAGGGCACTCTCCAGGATCCAGTGACCAAAAGCTGCACTCCTAGAGGACTCTGCATTCCCTTACCGTGTTAATGAAGGCGTGGAGATTTCCTGACATGGACAGTCTCTTCTCTGCCCACAATATAGCTACTAACCAAGTAGTGAGTGCACTTATTCCTCTATGGGGAGCCTTTTGGAAATGAATACAGGATTCCTTAATAGCGGCTATGACCTATGGGGAAACAGTGGCATTTAAACTGGTTGCAGAAAAATAGGATGGACCACATACAAAACAAAGGATCTTTGCATTATGAAAAAGCGTTGTTCCATTTGGGCAATATTTTATGGCTCTAATGTCATCTAGGGAATACTAATTCACTTCCTTTGGGCAGGATGTGTTCAGACAGAAGGGAAGGAAATTTCCTAAGGAATGATTTGGGAACAGTTCTAAGAACTGCTTATCTGTGAAAAACAGGAGGAAGGGTTCTTTACACAAGAGATCTCCCTAATCATTAATTCTTTGAACAAGGTGGTAGCAGTGAGGAACATCGGTTTAATAGAAAGAGAACAGAAGGCAGCTTTTGCCAGAGGCTTGAAAGGAGATTTGTTGAGAGCATTCAGAATGAAATTAAGGTTCCATTCTGCTAACTGGTTCTGACTGGAGGTTGACAGCATTTAGCACACTGGAAAAAGTCAAGTGATGTCAGAATGCAGGATGAGGTTGTCATCATTTAGTCCGGATCTGAGAGTTGGTATGTGACATTCATGGGTGTTATAACTCAGTTCTCTGATACAGCCCTCTAACGAAAACTCCAAAAGGAAGGAGAGGTGTGCTTGAAGGGGAGGGACACTTCCGGTATAGCACCCACTAAAGAAACAGCCAATTGCTCCAATATGCTTGATTTGTAGAGTCCTCCTTGGATGTAAGCAAAACGTCAATCAGATGAGAAGAGAAGCCAAAGGTTTGGAGAATTATTTTGTTAGCATCCAGGCCTGAAGTTTCTAAAATAACAAGTGATTTTGGGTGCCCAATTTGAAACACGTACGAGGGACCTGATATTCGGAGTGTGCTGAGTACGCTTGCTTTCTGACAATCATGTGTTTCGATGGGCACCCAGTGCTGAAACACCAAAAAATCACTAATCATTTTTTAAAAAAGTAGATCTCAAGCTACTACACACACATTGTGTGGGTCCAGGGGCAGAACTGGATCCTGATGGAGAAGGGTCCTTGTTTGAGGGAGTTGCCCTGGTTCTGATATGGACAGGCTGAAGACAACTAGGGAAACAAGGCCTTATGGGACAGTGACAGGGCATGAGGATGAATTTGGCCTTTTGGCAAATACATATGCATTTCTTTGGCAGAAAAGGGAATGGAGGAAAGGCATGTGTTTAGGGGCTGACCAGTTGAAGAAAAAGCATCCACCCTCTCAATGTGAAGATCCCTGTGTCTAGATCAAGACAGACCCAAAGTTTGTTTAGGTATGAAGCAAACATGTCTCTTTGTGGAAGGCACTACAATACCACCATCTTGTTAGTTTGGCATCTGCCATGGGAGATGGTGGCTCTACTAGTCAGTTTTTTTGGGCGCTGAAATTTCCCTAGATATAGCTGAGAAGTCAACCACTGAACCTTTTCTATCTCCCAGAAGATCCAGATGGCTGTGTCAGAGACAAGTTTCATTTTTCCCCTGTCCATTTTTACCAATGGCCACAGTTCAAATGTCAAACATCTTAAATATAATCTGTGTAGTGATGGGGGAAGTGGCTGCTCAATGGCTAGATCCAGTGCCCAGAGTGCCACAGAGAGTGATGGTGATCTGAAATTCCAACTTGGACTATAGTCCCTGTCATCATCTATGTGCCCCATGAAGGCTCTCCAACCTTTGACGCTTGTTTTGGTTATGATCCTGAAGATTCGTGGGTTTGCCAAAGGCTTGTCCCTCATCAGATATATGTTCCACAGTGGAATAATTTCTGGACCCAAGTGAAATGGGAAGTCAAAGCCTCTTGATGAGGGAGGACTCTTCAATCCCACTTCATGAAGGCTTGAAGAAACCATATACTGTCCAGTGAACAGTGTCTGCAGCAGCTGTGACTAACAGATCTAGAGGAGGGAGAGCCTGATTAGCATGGTCTCATACAGAAGACAAGAGAACAACCTCCTTCAGTTTCTGGGCTTTCCAGAAGAACAACCTTGGTTGGTGAGAAAACAAACAAAACCAAACCTCAAAAATGAATGAGATCCTGTGACTGCGTCAGAGCACTTCTCTCGGTTTCACAATGAGCCTGTGGAATTGCAGAATGGAGAGTGCCTGATGCAGATACAGTTGAGATGTCTGGAAAGTGTTCACAGCCTAGAAAACCCCCTCCTATTTAAAACTAACATTATTTCCTTCTTTCTTCACTGTAGCAAATCACTATTGTCCCAAGTTTAAAACCATGGGGCAGAGGAGATGCCAAAGGGGAGGTCTGGTCAGGATACATGGTGTAAGTGCATCTTAGATGGTATCTTAGGCCAGATTACACTCAGTGGGCTAGAGGGCAACACATGGAGCAGCTACTGTAATGGGCTTATGCCAACTGTGAGGGGCTGCAGGAATCCCTTTGGGAATGACCATGGAAAGATCTGCTGGAGCTGCACTCATGAGGACAGCAGGAACAGTGTGCATGCAGCGGAGACAAAAGTGGCAGAAAAAAAGTGAGAAAATGAAGAGAGTCAGTAGCTGAAAGAAAAGCGGAGCTGAAGTGCAGGACAATGCTGCTGGAGGCAGAGAAACTGGAGCTGTAGTCCCAAGAAAGTTGTTAAAGGACATGTGTGTGTTAAGGAGAAAATCTACATAGGACTGCCTCCAAAACTGGAGTCAGCACAGCTTAAGTTATCAGTAGCTATGTATTGGCAGATACAGTTTCTGAGAAGCTGATGTAAAAAGCCATCGTTTTGTTCCATATTTATTACTCCTCAACGGATTTCCACATGAAATGCTTCGTTTACAAACCAAACCAAGACTTGGGTTTAGTTGGTAGCACAGCATGTTCCACCTAGTACAGAGTCTGAAAAAATGAAACGGTGCTCTCGCTACTTTGCACATAACTAGCAACCATCACTAACAGATACAGGAATCTCTGGCCATTTGATGACCCAGAAGCAGAACAGAGTAAAGCTTGCAGGCTTGATTTTCACATTGCATTGCTAAAGCAGAGAACGGTTGCAAAAGAGAACAGGTACAGTATGGGCAGTACCAAATGCCAAGAGAATCACATTTTTGACCTAGCTCTTTGAATGTTTGTGGTTTTGTCAGTATGAACGTTAATGTTTGTATTCATTCTATACTGTAATTAGATTTTGGATATGAAAACATTAAAAACATACACATTTTCTAATCTTTCAAATGAATGTTTAAAGGAACTGTCAAACAAAAAATGCTAAGAAATCTCTCCTAGACAGTGAGAAAAGTTAAAGGCATTACAGTTAATGCATAATACTGACCTACTTTATATATATTTTCCCTCCATTACTTAGAAATATTCATACAACTTAATCCTTAGACTGAAAAACTGTTCTACAGAGGCAAAAGTACAGCAACTGAACAAAACTTTAGCTTTGAAAAACAAAAATAAAGACACAAAACCAACGCTGACAAAGAAAATCAGAAGGTGAAAAATACCAGATTAGATCTTGCAGTGTAGTACATTTCTTCTGAACTGTCCAAAAAATCGTTACTGTTGGGCTGTTCGTTAGACAGAGACCAAGAAACTCAGGTTATTTACTTTGAGACTGAAAGCCAGATATACACAAAGGGAAATTGTCTTGCCAACACAATTTTGTTAATGCAAATGCTAAGTTACACCATATTAAACAGCTTCTGACAAAACTTACATTTCATATTACATCATAATTAATTTAGTATAAAGATTAAGCATTACTTAACAGACAAAAAGCAAAAAGAGCTGAAGAACTACCTTAATAAACTGGAATTAGCAATTATCAATTTATTCCCATCTCTCAATACCCCCCATTCCAGGATTTTTTTGTCACCAGTTGGAATACTGGAAATTAAGGAAAACTTCTACCCTCAATCTCTCTTCCTACAAGGCCTTTCATCAAAATGTGTCTTAGAATGAACAGGACTTCTTTTGCAGCCAGTTAGAACTCTGACTTCAATTGACCGGAATGATCTAAATTTAATGATACAATCCTCCTTTCCTCCACAATCCTTTCATCCTCTTACAAGGAACCATTCTCTAGCTTCCAAGAATCAACCTGGCTTTTCCACTGTGCAGTATATTAATGAATCAGTCATTAAAACCATTCGTATTTAATTTAATAAAAGCAGGTACCTGTAAAGTATTGGAACTACTTAAGTGTAAATGTTTTTTTCCAGATTACCGTTACATTTCTATGTACTTCAAAGTAACCCCATAAATATCAAAATAACGGTTTTGTTTCACTTGTACACATTTTTTCTTCATCTATGGTCAGACTGAACATGTGCTCAAATAATTTTGTAGGGTATTATAGGAGAGCTGCTGCCATGCCCTCAAGAATAAGGTGCTCAAAAATCTTTTAAAGGAAAAATATCTGAAGATGTCCTAAATAAAGAAATTCCTTTATCTATGATCTTTAGAGCAAAGTACAGTCCTTCATGCTTCCCATTATTAGGCAGGCAATTAAGCACTCCCTTTCCCTCCTCAGAAATATCCAAATAAACAGTTCTAGCTCCTCCTCATGGGCAGGGAGATAAACACAGGGGTTTAGGTGGTTGTTGTCTGTCTTTTTGACAGAGTCAAAACAAAGAGTTCTGGTTCTCCCTTCTAGCAAGGCAACCTTTTGTGTTGGTTTTCCCTATCAGCAGGATTAATCCTTTCTTGTAGCCAGAGAGACAACTAAGATTCCAAAGTGCAATACTCCTGTGTGTTTCAACTCAATGTGGAGCAAACTTCAACTCCTCCCTTCCAAGAACATCTGCCAAAGAAACGCTCCCTATGGCTGTGCCCTGAGCCCCAGAAGAAAAAACTTTCCCCTCAGAAACACTGTTGTCCTTAAAGCTGTTCAGCTGGGTGACGGGGGGACACACCCAGTCACAGGAATTTTAAAATCTAAAAAAGGCTGCTTTTTTTCCTGGTTAATTTTAAGCTCCATTTTCTTCTTTAAAACCTATTTTGTGATTGTCATGCCACATATTCAAGCACTTCTCAAAGAACAAAAAGAACACAAGTGAGAAAATATTTAAAGGCATGTAGAAATAAAGATTGTGCTAATCATAATATTTTCCACAGTGTATATTATAGTGAGGCAGGCTACAGAAAAAGGGGAGTAAGAGTACTGACATTGTAAGGTGATTCTGGTAAGACCCACTCTTAACATATTTTTCTTGCCAGTTTTAGAATCGCTGGTCCTCTGTTTAATTCTATTTTTATATATAATATGCTCTAATCAGCACAGCAATAAGTGATGTGATTATGCAACTACATACATGGGTATATAATTTCTCTGAAGTTGTTGCATAAATTCTTGTTTATGTTAGATAAGCTACTCCTCTCTGTCCTGTTGGATACTACAGGCTGCAATCTGCCTGCCCAAGCCAGCTGCTGTGGAAGGGTGCGCGCGCACACCAACTCACATCGCTAAAGCCAGCTGGCTCTTTTCCAGGGGAAAGGGTGAAGGGAGGGGAGGAAGGAGGTGCTCTTGTAGCGCACTGAAGGAGAAGTGTGCCAGCTCTGCTCTTGCATGGCTCCTACGCCAAAGGAATGCAGCTCCAGGCATGCTCCCTTCCTGAGAACCAGGGGGAGGAGCTCCTTAATAAAACTGCTTGCGGGGGGAGAGAAGGGACTGTGTCACAAGTCAACCTTTTCTCTCATTTGCAGGATGCAAAACGTGAGGCACAAAACCCATGCAACATGTTACTCACAAACTCATGATGTGGCTCTGTCTCCTTCCTTAATGGAGGATTGAACTTTATTTGACCAACTATAGAGGGGAAAAAAATAAAGTCAAGATATGGTTCGCTTACGGTAAGAAAGGATTCAGTTTCTAGTAGCAGTTGCCCACTAACTAAGCTTAAATCAGTTTTATGCGTATATTATACTTCTATTGATCTGTATTTATGACACACACACATGCCCTTAGTGCCATGAGCTCAGAGCCCTCTAGAAAGCAGCAAACTCTGGGGGCTGCACATCCTTGCTTGTATTCAGAGCTATGCAAGGGATTGCCCTTAGGTCCTTGTCATCCACCCATGAGAAGGATCACAAAAAGGATTCAGAAGCAGCATGGTAGGGGAACATAACTCTGTGAGGCAACTTACTCGTAACTTTAGTTACAGGTGAGTAAATCTTTTCTGTGAATTGCTTTTTCAGATCCGTACTGTTGGGAGATTTAACTAGCAGTAAAAATCCCTGTTGAAGGGTTGAGGAGTACTAATTAAATTTTCCACTGCTCTTCCACAAGAGACATTTGCCATTGTACCAAAAGTTGGATACAATGTTCTTGAAGTTTAAGAATTCCAATGTTACTATTAGTTTATGGATCCCAAGATACAAAACCCAAAATTTAAACTGCATTTTTTTTGGAGAAGGAGAAGTCCTGCCTTCTGATTTAACCTCTCGTCAGACTCTCCCTCCACCAAGTTGTGTGTGATCATTTTAGTTTGAAAATAAAACTGAAGATCTTAAAACAATAGTTGAATGAGAAATGTCAGTGTTATGCTCATGGTTTTCTTAACAGTGGTTTCTTTACCATCACCATAAGGTTTCAGGGGGCTTTCACTCCAACTTTAAAATGGAACATTTTCTGAGTAGCTAGCCCAAAAGTTCAATACCAGCAATATTCAAAGTACAGTACCAAGTTGCAATGCATAGCAGTATTATGATGGCATTTTGCTCAGTCCTAGGGTGAAGACAGAATTTTGCATCACTCTCTGGAAACCCACTCTAAAGGATAGCACGAAGTGGCATTGAAAGTCTTTGAGAGGAACCTATGTCAAGCCCTATTTCACTAGGCTGTAGCAGTAGAGGGAGTTGAAGCAGTGCTGGAAAACAAAATGGTACGGACCGCTGTATATTTTAAGAGTATATATATTTAATCACACTGTTTTGTATAATCTGTTCCTATGTTCACAATAAGTGAAATTGCGTATAAATTCACTCCATGTTGCCTCTTAAAAAAAGAAGAATATTCTTAGTTATGGTAGATAGACAAAAACTCAGTTTAAGTTAAAAGCTAATTTCAAGTTATAACCTTTAATATTCTTAATTTAATGAAGTATACACATGCTTACAGTTTATTTCAGAGCGTGTTTTTTCTTCTCTCACATTTCTACTTGTTGAATGAATTCTATGAGGCACAAGGGGCTAGAAAAGAAAAAAAAGCATTACCAACAAAAGTATACCTTCTATTATGTGAAGATACAGTTGTCCTGTTATATGTATTTTACTCATCTCCTTTGAAGATTTTTAAATATATGATACAAGCAAAGTCTAAAAACGATATAAAGAGTATGTTTTGCATTTTAAAAGACACACCACTGCATTAGACTGCTATCCGTGTACTAACAATATATATTTCCATTATATCTATACAGTTTGTGCCAGTCTAGCTGAGTGTGTAATGGTTTTATAGCTGTTACATATGTCATTCTGAATTTAAAAGGGACAGTGGTAGGTCTGTATTTATCCTAACTTGTCTGATACCTTCTTATACTTGCAAAATCTAAATACCTGAATGATTTTTTCAAGATAAATAGGACACCAACTAAAGCATCAATCTAGTCCGCCAGTCAAAGTTTGGCTCCTGAGCCTGGTGTCAAGCGCCTCAAGCTACAGGAACTGCAATGGCAACATAGACAACCACTGGTAAGGAGAAGTACGCATAAATGGCATTAACAGGATCATTAGGGACCTGCAGCCAGCCCTCCTCAGATGAAAAGATAGGGCTTTCAGAGGGGAGAATAGGCATATTTAAAAAATATATCAGGTTATAGTTATGATGAAACTACAGAAGCCAAGAAATACAGTAAGACAACAGCTCGAGTAGCCTAGGGGTATGTCAATCAAATGTTCCCACCCCTTTGCCCCTGAGGTCCCGCCCGCCTGTCACCTTAAGGCCTTCTCCCATGGTTATTACTTCCAGGGTCGAGATTGACATATGACTGAAAACGAGTGGCATATGACCCCTCTGCGAACTCCCCGCATTACCCTCTCCTAATCAGACTGGGTTTCAGTCCAATAGGACCTCCCTGACAGCAGGTTTGACCAATCAGGGCGCATTTCAGGTCAGGGTGATCCATCTAGAAGAGGGTCATATGACATCTCTAACACCACCTCCCACTGCCCTCTACCAATCAGAATGGTTTTCACTCCCATAGGCCCTCTTGGAAGGGAAACATATGATGGTATAGGCCAGAACCCTCAATCTCTAGAGCTCAACATTTAGCCAGGTGGCAACCCCATACTTAGACCCACTGCTGTGTGAGAGAGGCCATCTTGATTTAGGAGAGTGTTTTTCAGGAATCGTGGAAATGCTGAGGGGAAACCTTGTCTCCATCACCCCCATGAGAATTACAGAATTCATTTTAGCTCCGAGTCACTTGGTCACCCGAGAAGAAAGCACTACATCAGTGACAGTTCTGAGGAGGTGCGAACTGCCGAGGGGAGCCCTTTGGCCCAGCTGTTGATGGTTATGCCAGAATCTGACTCCAAGACCGAAGCGCTTGTGAGGCAGGCTAACAAGCACAATGGCCATCCAGTGTCGTCCCTCCCAACCCCCCCACCACAATGGAGGAAGGCGACCGTAGCTTGCTGGAGTCAGATGAGGTGAATGGAGAAGACATTTAACTAGACTATAAAAAGTGATCATTGAGGATGGGGTGTAATGGGCTAGGAATCAACCTGGGGTTGAGTAAATCTAAAAACTGCAGACTGACAGCTGTTTGTGTTTTTTTTTCCTGAAAGTCTTTCAATGCCTTTCTAGAGGACCAGAGGCCCCGGACAGCACTGCATCATAGAGACACGGTGAATCAAGCCCAGCTTGTTTTTGCTCAACGCCAAGACAAGAGGAAACCGAGCAGGCAGAGGATTACAGCTATATGGATTGAAGAAGGCCCTTGGCATAGAGCTGAGCCAGTGCCATGTCTTGAGCATAAAAATGTTATGCAGTCTATTGTACGCATTTCTGTTTGTGCTATCCTTAATCACGGTCTTTGAGAGAAGCTTTCTGAAGATTGTGAGGACTGTGTTATAGACAACGTAGGCCAGCAGTATCATGACTGCGTGACTTGGACTTCAGAGGATAGAAGCTACAAGCTCCACGCCCTGTGTACTGACCTGTGTTTGGAAAGCCTATTAAATGCTTTTATGGCCATAGGTTATGCAATGCAATGTCTGTGCTTAACCCAAGAAAATTTAGCACAAGGGATGACCTTGGTAAATGCCATGCAAAGCGCTCGAGATCCTAACAGTGTTTAAAGAAAATTACCATATCGAAGGATACCCACTTAGTGCATTATATTGACTGCCTGACCTACACAAAAAGTTACAGAACCCCACTTAGGAAAATGATAAGAAGTCTAAAAGGACTAAATTAGAGAACGGTAAGGGGACAACCATGCGATATAAATAGAATAAAACTTGGTACCTGTAAATAAAAATGTCTATTAAAAATTGTGACTATAAGTGTTTCTGTTACAAGGTCTGTGTGGCAGTTAAATAAGATGAAAGTTTTGATGGGGCATCTCTGTTTTCAAGGGTTGTACGTCTTTTAAATAAAAATAGATTCAAAGAACCCAGCTATTGTGCCTTTAAGAAAAGATACCTATTTACAGCAAAAAGCTGAAATGCATGTAGTAGCGTTCAGGAGAATAAAACAAAAACGTGTTTCAAATAAACCAAAAAAGCTCCTATACTCTTGTTTGAGACATGTGTACATACGTACAACTGAGCTGACTCAACATCACTGAATTATATTGGTTTAACCACAACCTACTGAAAAAATGAGGTTGTGTGGAACTATTGCCTTCAGATGTAATCACTAAGGTTAAAATTCTGTCCCTGACTTCTACTAAAAATACCCGTGACAGGTCACAGGCAACAAACAAATATTCACAGAAGCCCAGCTGTTTCAGTAGCCTGGGGGCTACTGCTTCATCATCCCTGAGACTGACCACAGGTCAGCTGTTCTGGCAGCCCTGCGGCTGGCTGGGGGGTGCTCCTCCAGCAGCCTGGAGCTGAACACCAGGTCAGCTGTTCCGTTGACCCCGGGGCTGGCAGCTGCTCCAGCCTTGCCCCAGAAGTAATCCTGGAGATCCTGGAAAGTCATGGAATCTGTGACCTTCATGACAGAATCATATCCTTCGTAATCACACATCCATGTTTCCTTAATGCTCCATCAGGGTTAAAGATACTAGGTCCTGTTGGGGCTGGAAAAAAGTAATTAGGCTGACAGGCATTCATCCATGGAAAGGGAGGTGGTGCGCTCTGATTAATATTAAATTAAACAAAAGGAAGTATTTGAGGAGGGGTGCATAATTATTAAATACATACATAAGGAATTTCAGAGCTGTAGTGATCAAATCAATCTGCTAACTACAGACTGTTTGAAACAGTTAGGTTGGCATAAAAAAAGAGCTTGTTTGGAGACTTCTTATAACAAACCATCTTTCAAAAATTATTACTGCTGTACTGAAGCACAAAGAGTTTTGCTTGTTTTATAAATCTGAAAATATATATTATATAATCTTACTCTTTGTATATGCTGTCTTTACTAAATGATACATCTTTATTTCAGTGTGGCAAAAAAAAAAAGAAAAGAAAAAACCTATGAAATCTGGCATTTTGAAGAAAAATCTGACAAACTCTTTTACAAGTACATAAAATTACATTTCCGTCAAACAAGAGAGACTTCAGGGTATCTCAGCTGCTGCACAAACAAAATAAATAATGATTTCTAAAAGAAGGTGTGCCTTTATGCCAACGTAAGATTATGCTGCACCCCACAAAGCACCAATTACTAAACTGTTTTTAAATTCTCGGGGGGGGAATTAGGCAAAAACAAACCTACTCAATGCCAACATCATGAGACGCTTGACGAACTCTTTCAGTACCTATTTTCTCCCAATTACGAGGTTTCATCCTCCCAAGTTTATCAATGATGAAACAGCTTGCATGTCTTGGAAGCATACAAAAGAACACTGTGTGGTCTCTGGCAATACCAACATCTTTAGGGCTTATTTCACCACCACTTATGGCCACTTAGAACTATATAACCTGCTAGACAGGTGCCTGTATAAAGAGGTGCCTGTATCATGACACTGAGTCGGTGATATTTGTGAAAAGGGAGGAAGACTGGAACCCCCCTCCAGCGGATTATTTAAGGGACCTCACAAGCAAGATCCTGCCAGATCAACACATCACAGAGTTTGTGTCAGTAAGTCCAAAATCGTATGGGTACAAGCTGTCAGGAGGGAAGGCCTACATGAAAGTCAAAGAGATTACCCTCAACACAGCAAACTGTGATAAGATCAATGTTGACAATTTGACAGATCTAGTCCTAGATTATAGCACAGACCTAGGGAAGTATAACCCAAAGAAGATACAAGTGCAGCAGTCCTCTACTGTAAGGAACACAAATCAGTAGCAAACAAGAGACAAAGATCCTTAAGAAAATGCAGACAGTCACAACATGAGGGTCATCAGAGAAAGGTTTAAAACTGGCACTACAGGTTTTGAAAATGGATACATGGTGGAAACATCCTTTTTTTGGTCATTCTTACAGGGCCTAGAAACTATTAGAAAAGTCACTTTATAAAAAATGTGTTGGATAACACGCAGCCAATATTTGTTATGTCTGAGACTAATGTGTAGTGTTACAGTTGTGAGCAATCTCAGTATAAAGAACTGCTTTGTAAATAACCTTTACTATTTTGTGGAGGGGCCTGATGCTTTTAAGGATTACCAGTTGTTTCCTACCAATAAAGTAAATAAGATTATTGTAGACTATTAGATTAACTTTGCTTGTGAAAAAGTGATGAAATTCAGAAAGCCTTTACCAACTATGTGCATTACAGGAATGTGTGCATTATGTATATAGTTCAAAACGTATTTTGTCAGGGGAAAAAAAAGAGTTGCACAATTAACCTAAACACAAAGTACATGATTCTGTTAAAAAACCCCAGGGATAAATTACAAATTATTATGCTTCCTCTGCAAATGTGCGCTAGCAAGGCAAAATTCTTTCTAGAAGCTATTGAGGATGCTACCAAAAGAACTTATGGCTATCTGATGGGGGATTTAAATACTTCTACACCAGAGGTTTATAGATTAAGAACTAGGATTTTCTGTTCAGACTGGCCCACAGTTTATAGTTTGAAAAGAACAACAGCTGGGTATAAAAAGAAATTAATTTTTGGTAGGTCCTTTTTAACAGCCGAGGCTGCCAACTGCAAGCACATCTGACTATGTGAAGAGAAACCTGGGGGGGGGGAGAGAGAAGCATCTGGTGAAGCAGTCAGGGTGTGGGAGGAGAGGGTAATCGACCTCTTAAGTTTTGCTACCCCTCTGATAACAGGACTTTTGACTAATCAATAACAGAGTATGCAGGGGGAAAAAAATGCACTAATTGAAGCAATTGAGGGTTTTCCCTCCAGAGGAGTAAAATATCAGAACAACTGTGGGTCACTTATGGGATTACTGAAATGAAGGCTATTCTTCAAAGGACCAATTTAGTTGAATATGAAATAGTTAAATCTGCTTGCCCAGTGTCAAAGATCTGATGTGTGTGTAAGTATGTTAATTTTGCTCTGGATTTACTATTTCATTTTAGTCAGTCTTCTGTAAACTGTCATCACATTCTACTGAAGAGCTGCTTACTGATCTTCAATCTCCACATTTCCTTTTGAAGACATCAGCAGCTCTGCAACCATGTCTACTGTGAACATTTCACTAAGAAAGTGCTATTCTCCTTTCTCTTCTCCCCCTTCTCCCCCCGCCATGCTTCACATAAGATCTAAGTAATGCTGCATTCGTGTCCCTTATGACATTTAGTGCACTCCCCTTTACAGGCTGGACACACTGGCTAAGAATGGTGTATTTTTTTTTCCTGTATCTTCCACAAGTAGTTTCCCATTCTTTGTAGATTGTCTCCAAATCTTCTGCTTGAGTTTTGTGCTTTTTGCGAAGTGTCACTACAAGTTTGTATTCTTGGGTTCACCTTTGATTTTATCTGTGAGTTTTTCAGACTTCCTAAAAAACTGTACATCAGAGAGTTTCTTCACTATGTCATTTAGATCTGGAGGTTAGGTTGGATGTATTCAAGTAGGTCACTTGCCATAATAAATATGAATCAGCTTACTTTGTATTCTTACTTTCCACACAACAATGCAAAATTGCTTGTCAAAGCCTCTCCATTTTGACCATGCTGATTTATCAGCAAAGGGAAAAGCCTTCTGGAGGGATGATTATAGAAAATATTAGCTTCATTGCTCTTGAAGAAACTTATTTCTTTTACAATCTACTACTTTTTATCCTGCTCCTTCCGTACCTTTAAGGCATCTTCTCCGCCCCCTCCCACTTCTCCGGTGGCGATGCCTCCCATCCTTTTCTGTGGGTCTGGGACACCCTGCTGAAGCTGTTCTGGTGTGTTGCCCACAGCCCAGTTCCTTGAGAGAGTCTCTTCTCTATGTTCCTTTCTGAGGAAACTATATTTTTCTCTGGCCTCTCCTTTGGGTAGGAGTTTTTCTTGCCCTCCAGCCTTCTTAGGGCATTTAGTCTCTCTCCCTCCCCCCCCACTGCCAAGTTTAGCCCTAACATCAGAACCACGGCTGTTACAGTGCTTGAGGATAAGGGAAATAAACTTTCCCTGCTCATGGTAGTGGAATTTCATTGATTCTTTTTCCTTTATTTTTTCCTCTCTCTAGAGATAGGGTACCGCCATTGCTGTCACCATATTGCACGTAGTGGGACAGACAAGAACTAGCAGCACACTCGGCAGCAGAGGTTAGTAGTAAGCCAAAAGTGACACCGAAGAGTGAGCCCTTCTTTAAGGGTTAAAGAGCCCTCCAGCACAATTATAATCCCTGTGGAATGAAATGGCTCCAGTAAAGGAAAATTTGACATCAATCACTTCAAGGGCCCGAGAAGAGACTTCAAAATGAGGAAGGTGCAAATCATACGAGGGATCCTTCCACTGGCAAATGGCAGAAGGAGACTGCACCATCAATTATTCAGTCCAACTGCTAAGGAACCAGGGACAACCGCATAGGGAGAGCAACTCTTAGGACCGTTCCTTCCTAATTTCTTGCTACAATTTTAAAGGAACTGTATACGCATACTCACAACCTCCCCCTCTTTTTTCCTGTACAAACAGTATTTAACAAGAATTAAACTACAAATCAGAAATGCAGACAAGTCACTGGTTTCACTATCTGTCCATATGTGGTTATTTTTTGGTCTTGATGAGGGGGTTTCCCCCACCATAATCATTTGGATTATGAAAACCCAAATGTTAGAGACTCCAGTCCAGTAGGCTTAGCATTCAACAGATCATCTCCTTTAGCAAAGATGCAGTGAGACCCCTTCCACCAGGTGCTGCTCTCCCTTGTTGTTTTGTTTATTGTTTTTCGATTGTAAGATCTTCAGTGTAAAAATAGGGTCTATATTTCTATATTTCTTCTGTGAATTGCCTGCATACTGTCTGGTACTATAAAAATCAGTAAGAACATTACATTTATGTACTGCTTACTCTCACCCCTTGTCCTTCTGTCTGTGTACAATATTTTATTTCCCAAGCTCTTAAGAGCCTACATACTATTGCATAGTGCTCAGCACGTCGTGGGCATTATCAGAAACAAACAAATAATATAACATTGGCTTGTTTCAAGTTCCAATGAGATGTGTTAGTCTACTGTCATCTTCAAGTTTTATTTCTTATCACATCTGACTAACTTTTGTCTAACAAGCAGTCTATGAAGTCAAAACTGAATAAATTTTGGAATTCAATAGTTTAGCCAGGTCGCACCCTGAAAGATCATTTCCATTTGCAGACATTCTGAGAGTTAGTTTTTCACAAAAGAAATCAAATACAAATATACAGGAACACAATTACAGTATCTCAGGACTCCATACTCATGAACCTGAATATCTATTAACAAAAGAATACAAGTAGGTTTTATAAACAGTTTCTACACTTGTACCTCTATGGGTTTAGGGGATTATTAATTATTATTATTATCATTTTATAGTGCCATATATGACCTGGTCCTTGTTTAAACAATAATTAAGAACCTAAAATATCACAATTAGGTATTCTGAACTTATCATTTCACCCTTGCTTTCTGCTTCTTTAGGTTTTCCTTCCCAATTGTAACAAATTCTAATATTTACTGCACTTGTAACAAAATGCCATACTCTGGTTACACAGAGAATAAAATGACATGTTAAAAGCTTTTGAGATCTCAGAATAGACGTTATAGTAAATGCTTTTAGATCTATAAGTGCCATACATTTTAAAAAAAACATTTACTAGCAAAACCCATTTACTTTTATGGTTAGCATGTATTCTTACCTCAGGATCATCATCATCAAAATCATGGTACGTGGAATGATCAGGATTATTCATTTTATCCAATAATTCAATAGCAAGGGTTCGATTTAAGGGCTGTGTAACAAAAGGATGCTAAAAGACAAAGACAAGGGAAAAGAGGAATATTACATTAAAACTTCAACCCGGTAAGTTTAAAGGTACTTTTAGCTCAGAACTACTTCAGAAAATACAAACAAAAATCATACCTGTAGTAATTTTTCAGCTGTAGGTCTCTTCTTAGGATTTTTTGTAAGTGCCATTTTCACAAAGTGATGAAAATTATTTGACCTGCAAAATGAAATAGTGAACATTAGAATTCAGTAGTTTAGTGAAATGCATGATTAGTATAATATAAGAAAGCAAAATATGCTTACCATTTCATTTTGTCTTTTAGCTTGGGAGGCTGAAAGTTGCTTTTCGTCATTAAAAAGAGTGCTCTGAAAACCGATAACATTTTTGTGATTAACCATTACTTTACAAATTTTTATTTTTGGCTGCAATAAAAAAAATCCATCAACCCAGAAAAGGTGAGATGAGGGAATTTGTTTATGCAAAATGCAGCCATTACAAATTTTCATGTGTACATTTTGAAAACCTGCAGATAATACTACTGGCAATAACTCCTCACATTACAAACATGTCTAGCCAACTATTTAAAAAATTTTATTCACAGCCTGCCATAAACAGATTTTATTTACCAACCTCATGGGATGCAAGTCAAACATAGGAGGCTGAAGTTCTGCAAGTTCTATAGCAGTTATTCCAACAGCCCAAAGATCACACAGTTGGTTATAGCCACCCTTCCTTTCAACTGCAGCAACCTCTGGAGCCATCCTAAAATATATATGTATTTAAGAGAAAAGACATTTCTCTGTTAGTTGTGGAGAGAGATAAATCTAACTCAAACACTTTTCAGTGTGAGTCAGTGTTTTATTATTCATTTTTCTAGAGCACATTGTATACACAACCTTTTATTAATTTGACTTATTTGTAAGCATTTGAAATCCTGTGATCTACTGAGCTTCAATGGTATTTCAGGTTTTTTTTCCACTTTGTCCATTCCACTCTATGGCATTAGTGTTGTGGCGTTCACTCACTCAACCGAGAAGAGCTGGCTGCAAGTCATTCCAAAATCAGTTAACACTCTTGAGTCAGACGAACTGCAACAGTGAGGTGCAATTTTCTGTCTATATCCTCCCAGGGCTGAGTATATGCCTCCCAAATACCCCAAAGTCTGGCAGCAAATGGACAAAACCAGCTAGTGTTGGCTTCTTAGCCATAGCACAAGTGAGCTACCGCTTGCCTACTAAACTAGCCCTACATTTTATGATTAAACTGGAGTACAATCTAACTATAAAAAAAGTTTAAAAACATCACCCTGGAAAGTGATAAATTGAAGGTTAGGAGAATTCTATAGGAAAATGCATCTAACTTTTTCACTCCTTGAGTCACCAGACCTGGGGTTATTCCCAGCTCTGCACATATGTCCTGTGAGACACTTAACCACTTTGTGTCTCAATTTCCTCATCTGTAAAATGGAAATAATTATCTACTTCACTGGGGTGCTGAGAGACTTCATTAAAATTCGCAAGTACTTTGAGATGCTCAGATGCAAAAGTACTACACACAATTGATATTCATAAACAGACACACCCAATACATTTTAAAATTATTGACTAACTAATGTAATGTGAAAACACCTGTTCTGGTTTGTTACAGACACGGTTACATGTTATAGCCATATCAGGCTATGAACTCAATCCAAGCATGACTGGGTCTCATTAATATGGAAGACCACCAAGAAAAACCCCCAGCTGGAGTAGGAGTTCAGTAGATGATACTCTTCCCTCCCAATCAGCAATGAATCAATGCCCCAGAACAGTGGTAGGTGACGCTATGTAGCAGGAGAAAAATGAAAACTGCTCTAAACACAGATATCCTTACCATTTGTGATCAAGAAAGGTATGTTTCTTGCATAGCTGTGTTATTAAGCTTGGTGACTTGAACATGTTCCAATATGGATAATTACTGTCTGCTTACCTAAATTTTTTCTTCCATCTCAATTGAGTACATTCGTCTATGCTCCCTGTCCTAAATCACTGTGCAACTTCACTCGAGGTAGTTAAAGAGACTGTCGTATATCTTAAATTTGTAAAGCATTTTGTAATCTTTTTAGGAACATGGGTACTAAGTAAGTGTGAGGTCTTACGTTATTACAAAACTCGTACAAAAAGCACTAAGTTTGCTAGTTTGGCTACAAGGGGATGAGATGAATGTGTGTCTCTTTTCCTCCCATTATTTTTCTCTTTACTACCTTAAAAGCGATTCTCAGAATTAAAAGGTTAATCAAAATAGAAAAATCACTTGAACATTTAGTTGCAGACCTGTGTACTGTTACACATCTTGTATGACGCATACATTCAGCTGGGTCCTGAACAAGCAAGGAATCTGGTCAGCAGTTATGCCTGGCTCCCACTAGAGACCACTGTGGGACACACTGAACAGACAGCCACTCCGTCTCTCTGATTGTTCTCTAATCCCCCTGCCCTTTTCCAAGCCATTTGGAGCAGGGAAGGTTATGTTTGTTGCATTAGTGCCCCAAAGGCAAGAAAAGCAAGGGGCTACTGCTGGAAGGAAGAGACCACTGAGAAACAGGAGTTAACGGAGGAATAGGAGATGGTGTGGGGAGCAAAAGCTAATGTGGACATGGAAGGCAAGTACCAAAAGGAGCTAGTACTACCCTATACCAACTTCCTCCACTCCCACCCAGCAACTATACCCTCTCCCCATTAAAACCCCCTGGTTATCTTTAACCCCACCCTACCCCCCAAGCCTTCCTCTCCTTTCCATCTCTTCAAACGGGTACAAGGAATGAAGTCTTACTTGCCCATACCTGCTCCCACTGCTCAATGGAGCCCTCCAAAGTAAAACTGGTGTCTTACCAGCATTAAATCCACACAATATTTTCAAAAGTGATGTTCATGATTATATGTAAATTTACAATTATGCAAGTCAACCTGAAATATTACTTAAGGACACTGACAAAACTTGGCAGCTACATAGTGGTTTGTGTTAGAGACCAATAAGATCAGGTTTACAGTCACCCAGGCACCTCAGCCAGGAAACAGAGCCACAATCCATTTAGGCAATCATGAGTGGAAGGTGGTTTGTACTACCGTGAAAGGAAGGTGGGTCCATGTGACACTATATATTAAAAATATAGCCCACACTATGGAAGAGTTTGAACACCTAGTTCATGGGCATATTTCAAGAATACAAATCTGAATGGAGAGACTTGTGCTAATATATACATATTTATACATCATGTTTTCACACAAAGGATCTCAAAATACTTTTCAAAGCAGCACAGAACAGAGAAATAATGTTTTACAGTAAATATACACAACTCTCTTAAAGGCAGCCAGGGAAAGTCATTTCCAGTACATAGATGGAGTAAAAGAAAAAGCTGAAATTTAAAAATGATAAATATGCAAGTAAATATACTTGTAGGCTGAGAAAAGAATAAAAGGGTGTGAAGTACTAGTGGAAGGGAAAGGTGAGTGGGATTTAATTTAATAGACTAAAGCAAATAGGAAGGTTTTTAAAACAAGATTTGAAGAGCATGTGGCTGAGAAGAGCATTCCAGACATAGTAAGCACATCTGTTGACACAAACAAGTGAAAAAACTCCTCCCAACTGTGAAGAGTTCCAGGAAAGGCATGTCAGTGAAAAGAAACATTTGAAACCTAAATGGGTGGGTAGAAAAAGTATTTGCAAGATCAGAATTAAAGGGGTGAAACTCCAGGGAGAACTTTAAAATTAGATTCAATGACTGATATTAGTCAATGGTGATGACGTATATAGCTGATACAACTGTTTTTCAGAGCATCACAGTACTCTGGCCACAACATTCTGGTGTTTAGTTAAGTTTAATATTTGGTATAAGTTGTTAAAAAAAATAAAATAGACGAGCAATAAGCTGAGACTCTCAAAATGCTTAGTCTAACCAGGAAATTAAGTACAGAAATGTCTTTTTATACAAATTATTATTTTTGGTATTGTAAAAGTTACTATTACACATTGACAATCAAGTAAAACAATTACCAATATGGAGTGCCAATGAAAGATTTCCTTTTGGCAATTGTAGCTGTTATCTGTGCAGATACTCCAAAATCAGCTATAAAAAATGAAGATAATTAATTAATGAAGTAATGATCAAAAGCAAGTAATTAAATATCAACAGGAGAGTTAAGCTTCTTTGTAGTAAGAACTTCTAAACATCTAGGGACACAGAAGCTAATGAGGTTTTTATAGGATCCGTCATAAATTTCCATAGAATCACCTTCTCCCAGCCATCCTGCCAAACACACACCACAAGAAACATGATGAAGGAATTGCAGTGTAGAAGTCCTAACAGACACAAATATGTATATGTTCCCATGTTAGAGTACACCTATGAATTTTATACCATCTGTCCATGTAATAAACCCTTTAAAAATCCTCTGAACAAAGTTATTTCCATTCGCTCCGCTCTGCTGAGAGCACACGCTATATCGCTACTTGGGAAACTTTTGTAAAGAACTGAGACACGTCTTCATACGAGACGTGTAATACGACATATATTAATGCTGATCATAAAATAAATGTTTATTTTGTTAATGTAAAACATGACCAGAAATATTAATATTGATAATGTTTTAAAATAATCTTTGTCACTACAAAAATAGAAGGGCAGTCAAAAGCAGTTGTAACTGACCAAGGATATTAACACTTCTTGAACACCACAACATGGTTAAGTTTAAGAAAGTCTTCTGGAAAAGTAATCAACATCAGTTTAAAAATAAAACAGATTTAAACTACAAATGAAGACATTAACAAAACACCTAACCCCTAATATTGTGCTTGAATAAAATGAATTATAAAATGTGACTAAGTGTGAATCGGTTTCTTTTACAATGGTATTTTTCTCTTCATTCGTTTTTAAAACAAAAGTGTTTTTTCCCTTCCTGGTTGCTAACCTATTCTGACTGGGAAATCATATCACCCATGTTAAAGTTAAAATAAATTAAAAAGAAATAAGTATTGAGAGTTCTCATTTTCTACTCTTGCAATACATAGAAGGCAGTTAATATGATCAATAATATGTTTTATTAGTTAACATTTTCCCTCTAATTCTGAGTAACTGTATAAACTTAATTTGAAATGTAATGCAATATATTCCTGTACCTATGAAAAATATTTAATTTTTTTAAATAGACTCTGGTAAGTATATTCATAAGGATTTTCTGATATACGCTTTTAGATTCATATATTTATGCAGCCTTTGGAGGTAGTTTTCATATTTCTGAGACTTGACAGGTGCATTTATTAAAATGAAATTTATTAAAGGATTTAATTTTTAGCCCATCTTTTCAATGTCAGACTAATTCACTATGGGAGTATGTCTTTCAACTGATTTCCAAAGCTATAGTCTGATTAGCCAGTTGTGCACACTTATGCACCAATTCAACCACAACTGAGACCTCATCAATGAAAAGAATAGTCCTAATAATACCCCCCTCACTGAAGTTTACCAGTATTATATAACATTTTGGCGTTCTTGGATGAGAATTCAAAAAAGTTTTTATAATCTGCAGTATTTTTTAGTATTTTGTGCAGTGTAATCTGATACAGATTTCTGAAGTACTTACCTAATTTTACATGGCCATTATCTGTTAAAAGAATATTTGCTCCCTTAAAAGAGAGAAAAAGAATTCAATTAAAAGGTGTAGCTTTTTTTTAACATTATGCTTCTTTATGCTCTGGAATATAAACCCTAGCATCAAATATTACCTATATTCTATATTTTATTTAATTTATTTCAATTTACTAAGAGAACACCTACCTGTATGTTCTAGAGGCCCTTGATATAATTTAAAAATAAATCACAAATACCACTATAGGTGCAACAGTACAATTTATTATAAACCCCGCTCAGTAAAACCAGCAACTAAAAAAAGTCAAATCCCCTGTCTCTCCAAATAATCTCCCACCCTTACTTAACTCTGGAGACCTAATTGTAACACAGTTACAAAGTTTGAACTTCATCTGAAACCATTACTTCTATAACAAAGTGATGCAAAACTGGGCTCTCAAATACCACAGCAGCAAGGAGAGACAAATTAAGATATAAAGGCAAAGAAAATATGTATGTTTTGAGATAAAATTGAGAGCAGAGGACAAACCACGAAAGACTAAGTGTTTGAAGAATCTGAAATTTTATTAACAGAATATTTGTAAAAGTGAAATGACAACAACATTAGGTTATGGGACCCCCATGTTCACAAATACTCTGTAAATTTTATTGTAGCCGTAAATGTCTATGCAACTCAGATTCCCATTAGTTATGAAATCCTTTCCCAAACAGCAGAATTAGTTTTGTGACCATTTGCCTCTATTGATTAAATCTTACTTTCCCTTCTCTATCTACACTCATTAAATAGGCAAGTTATAAAGATCCAACAGGAAAGCAGATTTATATTTCCAAAAGAAAAACAGTTTTGTCCCATTTTGAGATCCTCACTCGTAATCTGATGGACCTGCCTTGATATTAAAATGCCTAGGAAAACAGTGATTTTGCTTGTGCTGGATTTGGAAAGTACACTGTTGTGAGGCTACATGCAGTGTATTTGGATTTAACAACCAGAACATATGCTCAAAATGGATCCTTCACGCCAGATTCCATTATAATTACCTGTTACAAAGGATATGGAACAAGCTTAAGCTGAATAAAGAGGCTGGCTAAGGGTAGAACTCAGTTAAGGGAGAAGCTGGCTAAGGCAGAGCTAAACAGGAAGGAGGCGATAAACTGATTTAGCGGCAGATGTTAGCACCACAGACAAGTTGGTGTGTGAAAAAGCCAAGTAGATTTTCCAAAGTACAGCTTGTTTTTCTGATTACCAGTTTTTATACAAAAGGACAAAGCAGGCCCTCAGTACACCCATGCAACCCAATAGCTTTGAAAAGCTTTGTGCAAGTGTAACTGATAGACCTTGTGACTGGAACATAGTACATAATTCTGTGGCTAATCACAAGTAGTACTACAATCCAGTTGTGCTCCTAAATACAAATGATCTGATCTTCACAATTGCTGAGTTCCCATATATCCCACTGAGATAAATGGGAGCTAGTCACAATGTTTGAAAACCAGGTCACTTGCACTAAGGCACCTAGGTCTCACAAGTTTGCCTATATATTTTGCCAATATCACAAGGATTTAAAGTCAATTTTCAAATAAATGTTTAAAATTCAAGATTTAGAAACAGTATCTGAGGGGTTTTGTTTGGTTTTTTGTGTGGTGGGTTTTTTTGTTTGTTTTTTTTTTGCTATGAGTTGTGATGTAAGGGTTAATTCAGCTTGCCACCCACCACCCCGTAAGTGCCATACAGAATAGCAGCTCCTGCCCTAAGTTATGCCCCCAAAAGTTGGGTTTGGCCTTGCCATGACTCCATCCTGCTGGCTGGTGCAAAGGGAGGTGTATGCTGCACCTTAAACATATATCAAAGATTAAATCCTCCTCCCACTTTCCTCCAGCACAACTGAAAATGCTCCCCCAAGGTAATAAGTGTCTCTATTTCTCCCAAGGCAGTGCAGTGGCTAAATGCCACAATTTAGCCCCAAGTAAGTGCTCTGTTTGATCTAAGTGACCAAAAAACTGAATTATTCTCCAAGTATACATTTTGTAAATGTCCTACTTTTTTCCCTCTTTTTTACAGAAGTGACTACTGAACCCCAATAAAAGATTACGTAAAAAAAAAAGGTTAGTTAGTAGCGATTCTTAAATATTTCTCTGAAAATGGATATGTAACAATATTCAGCTAATTGTGAGAGTAGCTTTTTTAATTTTAAGGGAATAAAAATAAAAAAAATTGACTTACCTTTATGTCTCTGTGCATTTTTCCTTTACTATGAAGATAATATAATCCCTGCAGTTTAAGAACAAGGTCTTTAGTTAAAGAAAATACTTACACCATTATTTAGCCTTAAACATTTTTCATTTTACAGAAAATTATTTACTAGATTAAAAGAATAAGGTTTAGGATACAATTCAGTGATTTACTGAAGTTAATAAATACTGTTTTGGCTGGTTGTGATATGAGAATGAAACTCTAGATTTTAACAATCATACATTCAAACTGTACTTATCCAGCAGCAGCCAATTTAGAGATAGGACAAAGAATGAACAGGGGAAAAGATCAGTAAATAAATATAAAGAGCACCACATTCATACCAGGAACACAAGGAGAGTGAGAATATTGTCCTGGGCATGTAGAGTGCCATCTCTGTTGTGCCACATTTAGATATTTCTAAAGTATCTATCACTGCTTTATCTCAGTGTCCACTAGTTATACACCTATTGTATAGATCATGTGCTTAGATACAGATTTTCAATTAACCCCCAAGTGTATAGAGCCTTTGTGCCCAATGCAGGAGCTCAACTCTGGTCTATTTATCAAACTTAGTGGAATTTCTGTAGGGGGCATTTTAGGTGCTTCCTCCAGGATCTGACACATGGAATGAGTTAATATCCAAGAACGGATGGTGCACTCCAGTCAATCATGGTCCTTGTTGAACCAAAAAACATAATACTGAACATCCATAAGGGAAATTGTATGACTACAATCATGGCATTCCTGAATTCAGTGAACCAGCTTTCTTCGTCCATATTTGAAATGATAAAGAATACAAAATTGGAGAGCATCAACTGCACATAAGACTAAGTTCAGCTAAAGGCTCTGAGAGAACTGTAGCTAAAAATACTCATGTCTAAACACCACCGAGCAGAGAAGCTGCTTGGGGCTGACCCACAGTGCCTCAGCAATGCATCCAGACTTGAACATCAAAAGGTGGTGGGATGAACGGGAAGAAATTGAGCCTGATGACAACGCAGGCTACTGAGAGCACACCAGCTTCAGTGTTCCACTCTCTGCACTGTATTCAGTGAGTAGCCAGAATCAAGTACAAGGTTCCAAAATCCTCTGAGATTGGCTGCAGTTGAACTGTCTCACTCTTGGCAGTTACGAACTCTTATAATGGCTACATTTCTCCAGAACTCAAGACAGAAGCACTTAAGTGTGGGACAGAGACCTACTTTGGCAAGTGGACCAAGACTACAGAACTCATGGTTGGAAAAAACTGGGACTACTGTGAATATTACCATCTTCATATTCAAAAATAAGCCCCACTTCTTTGAAATAGCCTTCATACAGTGATAAAAGCAAACCACTGACTGGTGGAGGACAAAAAGATAGGGATTGTTTCTAAGATTTGTTAGCTGCTCAGATGATGAGCATGGCATAAATACCTAGACAGATAGGAGCACTAGCAAGGATATGCTTTTGGGAGGTGTTTTTCCCTTTTTTGTCAGCTCATCAATAGCCTGAATGCAATTTAGCTGGAGAGCTAGTCAGTGCTCCCGACTGGAACTCCTTAAATCGACCATGAGAGAAAAGAACAGATCATTGGGGCACCAAAGGGAATCTAGGTTCCTGAGCATGGTTGGCATGCAACACAACCAGCTGGAACCAGCAATTCAGATTTTTGAGATGAGAATTCCCACCATGTGTGCATGCAAGGACCTGGACCCAAACGTGGGAATGAGTATCTTTGGAGAAATAGGTATTTTCTTATAGAAATACAGCTGACATCAGCTTCAACAGTTTTACTAATAGCCCCTAGATTTAAATGTCTTGGGGCTGTTGCAGAACTGGGTCAACAATTCGCTCACTTCCAACACTGATCTAAAAGAACGCAAGGCCAAGGCTTCAGAAACCAGATGCCTAAAGGTAGACCCTTAAAAGTCCGTATTTAGGCACCTAAGTGAACAGATTTTCAAAAGTGATGACTACACAGCCCCTCCTGCTGATTTCAATGGGAGCTGCTGGGAAGCACTTGTGAAATAAATTCCCTTTTTTAAGATTCCTAAACATGGACTTGTAGCCTAACTTTAGGCACCCCACGGTGAAACTCTGGCCCCACTGAAGGCGGTGGCAAAACTTCTATCAACTTCAATGGGACCTCGATTTCCCACCTTGGTTTTGGAGGCCTTGGACTAAGCCTGTTGACTTTTAGGGAGTGATACAAGATATATTTTCCTCAGACTTTTGATTGATGAGGATGACTGAACTATAAATTTTGCTTATTTTAAACATATTAGAACCTATGAATGTTATATTTTGTCAAAATATTGTAGTTTTAATATCATACATGCATTAAGG
Source organism: Eretmochelys imbricata (assembly GCF_965152235.1). Classification (NCBI taxonomy): domain Eukaryota; kingdom Metazoa; phylum Chordata; order Testudines; family Cheloniidae; genus Eretmochelys; species Eretmochelys imbricata. The sequence continues at coordinate 207,802,999 of NC_135574.1, read as the reverse complement.
GACAATTTCATAATCTACAAAAACATTCATTCATAAAACATTCCAATAATGTGTGTGTGAGGTACTTCATTTATTTTTCCAAAGCAATAAAGACACACTAAAGGAGAACATGTTATTTTCTCAAACAATCAAAAATTAATAACCCCCAAAATCTCATCCTATATAGCTAAAGAAATGCCCCATTTGAGAGAGATCTCAAGACTCTCAGACTAGAAGAATAAAATGGAATCAAAGTTTCCCCAAAACAATAACTAAATGCAAGAGACCACACACTGTTGCCTGGAGTTTTCTAAACAAAGAAATATGTATCCTGTAAATAAACTAAGACATATGGGTCTATTTTGTAAGAAAAGACCTATAACTCATTTACATATCCAAAACTGAGTTTTCAAATTCTCTACTGATCTATGGTATAAATCAAATATCTTATTTAATGCAATTATGCACACATGGACAAATGCATATGTAGTTGCTTCATTTTTAATTCAAATTTAACAGCTTCTCCCAGTCTTCAATCTTCCACTGCCAATTTCATGACTACAGGGAAGATGAAAGGTCCTAACCTCCTTTTAAACAACTCTGCAATAACTTGAACCAGATGACAGAATAATTCTACATTTTGTGAAGGCTATTATACAGGATCTTCTCTTTACCAGAAGATAGAGTAACTACAAAAGAAAAAGGACACTAAACTTTCTAAACTACTACATGCCACAAGGGGCACAGCAATGGTTCCCTCAACCCACCCAGCGATATTGTTAACCTACCCAACTATACTCAGCCCAGCAGAAGCAGCTGTCCTACCTCGGGGCCTCTCCTTCTGCCCCTCCACCCCCACGAACATGATACAGTTCTGTGGCGACCTAAAATCCTATTTTCGACGTCTCCGACTCAAGGAATATTTCCAACATACCTCTGAACAACATACTAATCCACAGAGACCTCCCTACCAACACTACAAAAAGAAGGATTCTAGGTGGACTCCTCCTGAAGGTCGAAACAGCAGACTGAACTTCTACATAGAGTGCTTCCGCCGATGTGCACGGGCTGAAATTGTGGAAAAGCAGCATCACTTGCCCCATAACCTCAGCCATGCAGAACACAATGCCATCCACAGCCTCAGAAACAACTCTGACATCATAATCCAAAAGGCTGACAAAGGAGGTGCTGTTGTCATCATGAATAGGTCGGAATATGAACAAGAGGCTGCTCGACAGCTCTCCAACACCACTTTCTACAAGCCATTACCTTCTGATCCCACTGAGAGTTACCAAAAGAAACTACAGCATTTGCTCAAGAAACTCCCTGAAAAAGCACAAGATCAAATCCGCACAGACACACCCCTGGAACCCTGACCTGGGATATTCTATCTACTACCCAAGATCCATAAACCTGGAAATCCTGGGCGCCCCATCATCTCAGGCATTGGCACCCTGACAGCAGGACTGTCTGGCTATGTAGACTCCCTCCTCAGGCCTTACGCTACCAGCACTCCCAGCTACCTTCGAGACACCACTGACTTCCTGAGGAAACTATAATCCATCGGTGATCTTCCTGATAACACCATCCTGCCCACTATGGATGTAGAAGCCCTCTACACCAACATTCCACACAAAGATGGACTACAAGCCGTCAAGAACACTATCCCCGATAATGTCACGGCTAACCTGGTGGCTGAACTTTGTGACTTTGTCCTTACCCATAACTATTATACTTTTGGGGACAATGTATACCTTCAGATCAGCGGCACTGCTATGGGTACCCGCATGGCCCCACAGTATGCCAACATTTTTATGGCTGACTTAGAACAACGCTTCCTCAGCTCTCGTCCCCTAACGCCCCTACTCTACTTGCGCTATATTGATGACATCTTCATCATCTGGACCCATGGAAAAGAAGCCCTTGAGGAATTCCACCATGATTTCAACAATTTCCATCCCACCATCAACCTCAGCCTGGTCTAGTCCACACAAGAGATCCACTTCCTGGACACTACAGTGCTAATAAACAATGGTCACATAAACACCACCCTATACCGGAAACCTACTGACCGCTATTCCTACCTACATGCCTCCACCTTTCACCCCGACCACACCACACGATCCATCGTCTACAGCCAAGCTCTGCGATACAACCGCATTTGCTCCAACCCCTCAGACAGAGGCAAACACCTACAAGAGCTCTATCAAGCATTCTTACAACTACAATACCCACCTGCGGAAGTGAAGAAACAGACTGATAGAGCCAGAAGAGTTCCCAGAAGTCACTTACTACAGGACAGGCCTAACAAAGAAAATAAAAGAACGCCACTAGCCGTCACCTTCAGCCCCCAACTAAAACCCCTCCAACACATTATTAAGGATCTACAACCTATCCTGAAGGATGACCCAACACTCTCACAAATCTTGGGAGACAGGCCAGTCCTTGCCTACAGACAGCCCCCCAACCTGAAGCAAATACTCACCAACAACCACGTACCACACAACAGAACCACTAACCCAGGAACCTATCCTTGCAACAAAGCCCGTTGCCAACTGTGCCCACATATCTATTCAGGAGACACCATCACAGGGCCTAATCACATCAGCCACACTATCAGAGGCTCGTTCACCTGCACATCCACCTATGTGATATATGCCATCATGTGCCAGCAATGCCCCTCTGCCATGTACATTGGTCAAACTGGACAGTCTCTACGTAAAAGAATAAATGGACACAAATCAGATGTCAAGAATTATAACATTCATAAACCAGTCGGAAAACACTTCAATCTCTCTGGTCACGCGATTACAGACATGAAAGTTGCAATTCTTCAACAAAAAAAACTTCAAATCCAGACTCCAGCGAGAAACTGTTGAATTGGAATTCATTTGCAAATTGGATACAATTAACTTAGGCTTGAATAGAGACTGGGAGTGGCTAAGTCATTATGCAAGGTAGCCTATTTCCCCTTGTTTTTTCCTAAACCCCTCCCTCCCCCCCAGACGTTCTTGTTAAACCCTGGATTTGTGCTGGAAATGGCCCACCTTGATTATCATACACATTATAAGGAGAGTGGTCACTTTAGATAAGCTATTACCAGCAGGAGAGTGGGATGGGTGAAGGTATTTTTTCATGCTTTGTGTGTATAAAAGAAGATCTTCTACACTTTCCACAGTATGCATCCGATGAAGTGAGCTGTAGCTCACGAAAGCTCATGCTCAAATAAATTGGTTAGTCTCTAAGGTGCCACAAGTACTCCTTTTCTTTTTGCGAATACAAACTAACACGGCTGTTACTCCGAAACTTGGTATTAACATGATTCTTCCAGATGATCAGATGTTTTTAGTCCTTTTATTTTTCCCAGAAGACTAAATTATGTACAAATTAGAATGTTCGCTACCTGTAGTGTTTCTCTGCTAACATAGGCAATCTGCTGTTCTGAAAGTGGTCCAGTCACTGCAAGAAAGAAAATATACTTTTTAATTTTTTTTTTTTTAAAACACAAAAATTGTTTAATTTTTTCCTGGTGTTGTGATTCGCACAAGTTCAGCAGAGACACACAGAAGCACTAGTCTATGTTCTGTGGCTCCAGTTGTACCATTTTTACCCTGAAACTAAATGATTCTAAAAAAGAATAGCAACCCTCCTCACAAACTTTTCGAATTTGACAAAGTAAACAGAAGAAATATGGATGGAGGCTGGGATTTCTCAAAGGAGATTAAGAGAGTTAGGTGCTCACGTCCCACTGAAATCTATTAGAAGCTGGGTGCTTAACTTGCTTAGGCTCCTTTGAAACTCCCAATCTTCACACAAAACACACCACCTTGCAATATGAAACTTGAGAACAAATCTAAATCGGTCTTCCCTTTCCTGAGGATCTTCAAATAAAATAGGACTTACATTTTGGAAGCATGGAGTTCTGGAATCAGGTAAATCTGGATAACTAAATGACACGAATTCATGGGTATTTTGAGAAATCTAATTACCAGGGAACTAGAGTATACGGAAATCCTTTGGTGTTACCTCTTAGGGTACACCTACATTGCAACAGAAAAACAGCGAAGCCAAGTCTCAGAGCCGAGGTCAACAGACTTGGGCTCACAGGGTTCAAGCTGCCAGGCTACAAATTTTAGTGTAGATGTTTGGGTTTGGGCTGGAGCTTGGGCTCTGATATCCATCCCCACGGGCTTACAGGTCTAGAGACAGTTGACCCAGGCCAGACGCGGCCGTGCCACAGGTCTTTTATGAAAGCATAGCCATACCCCGCAGGGCGCAGTCTAAGGGGCTGTTTAATTGCAGTGTAAATGTTTGGGTGTGGGTGGGAGCCCAGCCTCAGACCGCACAAGCGGGTAGAGTCCCAGAGTCCAGGCTCCAGCCCAAGCCCAAACGTCTACACTGCAGCTGAACAGTTCCTTAGCTCGAGTCCCATGGGTCCAAGTCAGCAGACATGAGTCAGCAGTGGGTGTTTAATTGTAGTGTAGACATAGCCTAAGGATTTAATTGTTGAGGCCTGACGTCTGATTGGACTGAGACACGGCTTGGAAATTAGTTAAACGAGTACAGAGTCTTCCACTCTAAATAGCAGGGTTGAAGCCAAAATCAGTAGTTACAGGAAAGCATTACTACAGGACATCTGTTCAACCCACTTATGTGAAATAAGCTCATTTCCTAGTGAGCAGGTCTTCCACATCACAAAAATTATCACAGTTGACGCTCTTATCAATGTTAGCAGAAATGCCAAGGACAGACTTGGCCACTCAGATAACTTCTTGGGTCATTATAATGATCAGAGCATGTAAAATGATCCTTCAGTTTGATTACTGTTATGAGATAAACCTGAAGGTATGTATGCTGTTTTACTTTTCCAGTGCAGAAGATGATACTACTGGCTGGGAAGTTGTGGGATAAATATGAAATTAAAGAATTAGAGTTAGCTTAAGTTTGATTAGTATCTGTGTATTGTAAAGAAAGGCCTTGACTAGCAAGTAGAAGACAGGTCTTGAAAATAATGAGTTATAAGGCCAGAAGGAATGCAGTAGGGAGGATGCCAGGTTCAAAGATTAACTAACGAGATAAGGGAAATTTTTCTAAAAAGAAGGCTTCTGACTGACAGGGGTAACTGCAGATGGTTTTAAATAAGACAAAAAGAATCTGTCTTAAAGGGATCCAGCATAAACCATCCCAACCCGCATAGCAGTGTTAAACCCTATGTGAACCCAGGTGCAATGGAAAAATTGGTCAACAAGAAGGGGAAGAAAGGCCTTGGGAAGATAGGAGGTTGTAAGTCTTATCTGGATTAAGACTGAAAAATAAGGGTGGACTGTCTTTAACTGGATTTTAGCTGAAGACAGTAATTGGCAATGACACCACTTGTCCGTTAAAGGGTATAAAAAAGTAAACTCTTACAGGGTTCATTGCTAGAAACTGTCTGACCAAGTTGGAGCAGACCAATATAGATCTATGCACCTCTCGGTGTAGCCTGTTTGTAAGTATCTTGATCAAGTACTTATCAATGTTCTATTACCGTTTGGATGTAGTAAATTGCTTATTATTTAGGCGTTGTAAGCATGTTTAGAGCAGTTATATAAATACCCATTTGACCTTTGGATTTAATAAAGGAATTTATGGTTAAACTAGTGTCGTAGTAATAGCTGGCATAAATAATAATTCCAACAGAAGTCTTTGTAATTTAGACATTGGTGGCTTGAAGGTTCCTAGAGTGGATCTTTATCTGGAAAGATTGTTTCAGGGATGCAATTAAATCCCCGTTTGCTACCTCGAATATTGTCCCTTTCATGCAGGTCCCAGTGCCAGAGTGATAAAATCCTTGTTCTTATATTTCCATTATCCTAACATTTTTCAAAGCCTTTTCTAACATAAATATGTATTTCTATCAACTAATGTATTCTTGCCATTGTGTGATAGATAGGGCTGTAAGAAAACTACGGGCTGCAATTTTGTTGCAGAAACTACAACTTTTACCTTTTACAGTTATCACAAATTTCAGTGGTATTGTGACCCTGTGTGCCAGATTGCACCACTCACTTATATTTGCCCCAGCCTCCCCGCCATCATGCTTGCCTTTGAGAGCCAACCAGGACATGAGTCATCTCTTCTGTGCTGCTGCTCTACTTTGGAAGGTAGTCTTTATGCCTTGAACCACAGCTTTAACAAACTGTGGCCACAATTTTTGAACAACAACAAAAAAAAATCAACTTTTTTACAGCCTTAGCGATAGATTTAACTAATGTAATGCAAATAAAGCGAGCAATTAACATTCCACATTCAGCTAAGACCCTTTTTAACTGGGCTGTACTCTTGTCCATCAGTGCAACCTTTCACTTTTGCAACAATACGTGGTATTTTCAGAGGATTGCTCATTTCACTGTTACCTTATCATTCGCCTCCCAACTCCTAGGTGTTTTGCCCAACTGTTGCATCTAATCCTAAACCATGTTTTGTAAACTGTTTGGATCAGGGATTATCTTTGTATTTTGCATCTTTACAGCACCCAGCATGAAGCCCTGATTCCTGTTTAGACCCTCTAAGCACTACTCTAATACAAATATCAATGTACATAACAATCTATCTATGCAAGCAACACCATTCATGATGATAGGTCCAATATACAAGCTATATACACGTAATAATGTGTAATATAGTAAAGCCAAGCTCATACGAACTTGGAAGAAAAGTGGATATATGCTAAAATTGCATGACTGGAAGCATGTTCATTTTATTTTTTACATTAGAAATATTGTAAAATTAAAGACAAACAAGGGAGCAGTATATCAAAACACACAAGTTATTTCTCTCTTACCAGCACAGCCCTTCTTTAAAAATATGTAGTTAATTTTGTTTGTTTTGTTTTGGCAAACTGGTACTTTTCTAATATATAAACTGCTATTTGTCCTTAAACAAGTTAAAATTGTCATTAAATGGTTATAATATATCCTAAGACATAAGTAAACAATGTTCACCATTTAAAAACTTACAGTATTTACAGGGTTAAAAATGAAACTATACATTGGTCTAACAAGTTATATTTAGCTTTCACAGATGCGCAGTGATGGCTTACCATGATAAATGTCCTGTAGAGAACCACCTCCACAAAACTCCATGCAAATCCATAGCTTATCTCGCCTAAAAAGTAAAAGCATTCATTAGCCTTCCATATTTACAACTTGGACTATTACAGATAATTCAAAAGTCTTAAACATTAGGCAACAGAATATAACAAGCCTACATATTATGCAGGTACAAATGAAAACAGGAAGTATCTATGCTATATGATACTAAAAATATGCACTTAAAACAAACATCCAAGAACTTCATATTAATGCAATAAATTGGGGGAACAATAAGAATGAAGCATGTGTGTGCGTGCTTTAAAATGCCTAAGAATGGACTACCAAGGGAAATTTACTTCCTACTCAATGGCTAATTTGCTTTCTGTAGTAACAGTTGAGAGAATGCAAACACTGGGTTACTACCACTCCCTCAATCTGACTGGCAGGATAACGGCTTACCACAACCCAAAGATTTTCCCTCTCTAAAAACCAGAAGAATGGAATGATCAACTAGTTCTCACAAAGGCTTGCTTTACAGAAGACACATTTGGAGAAAATTTGAACACTAAAACAGAACTTCATTTTTTAAAAAATTTTTCCACTGATAATGTAACTTTTTAAAAATTTATAAAAATTACTTTTAGAAGTGTTGTGGAAGATACAGGTCTAATATGGTGCACTTCAGAAACACAATGCAATGTAACGTCCACCACAACACTATCAGAAATGAAAGATAAAAAGAATATGATCTTCAGTGAATGACAATTTAAAATGCAGAGAAATGCTCTTTTCTCTATCTATAAAACTGACTGAATCAAATGAACCTGAGGATAAAAAGAGGCTATAAAAATCTGATTCATCCTATCCTAAGAGCCATAACTGACTGAGTGGGTTCATCCCACACAGAGTACAAGAATTGTTTATAAGTGTGTTCAGTACACCAACTAGAATTAGTTCCTGAGTTGTTGCTAAACCAGTGCCAGCTCTAGTTAAGGCCGTAGGCTTTAGCTAAGAACTGACAAACTCACAGTGGAAACCAAAGGAGCTCACCTGTATGTTAATTTTGTTCAAAATAGATATTATTCTTATAATAATGTATTTAATGTTTAGACTCTATGAAATGCTTGTAAATTGCTACATGCATTAATCTCACTTGTAATGTCTGTATTCCATGCTATAAAGAAATATGCAAGTTTTGCTTTAAAACTTTGAAAATGTTTGCTCTGAACTTGTGAACCCAAGCACAGGATCAACGACCTCTCCTCCCCCTGCCCATTACGGAGGTCTATCAAGATTAAACAGGCCATTAAGAAACATGACAATACTAAGGATTGCTGAATGATCCAACAACACTTTAGAAATGCTATGTGCAATGGAGCTCCTCCCACAGACCAGGAGGCCAAATGTAAAAGATTAAACAGGGTTACAAGGAAATTTGTCATCTCTTCGCTGTTTGCACTCTCACAGGACCAGAGACAATAAACTAAAGCAGAGATCCCCAGGGGTTACCCCTGGGTCCTCCCTGAAAGACATTTTGACTTGACTGATTACTACATCTCTGTCATCTTTACGAATTATACACGGTAACTCATTTGTGTATATATGCTTGGTTGCTTTAACCTATAAATAATTAATTTCTTTTTCCTAATTAATAAACCTTTAGATAGTTTATTACAGGATTGGCTACCAGTGTTCTTTGGTGTAAGATCTAGGGTACCAACTGATCTGGGGTAAGTACTTGTCTCTTGTCAACCTGAATAGTGTGTGATTTTTGGTGTAATTGGCCATTTATCACTGAGTCCAGATTGCTTGGGTGACAAGATAGACAGGAGAGCCCACAGGGTCTGTCTGGGACTCCATGTTAAGATTAGTACAGTGATCCAGGAGTTCATACTTGTTACTGAGTTGGCAAAATCTAATTGTAGAACATACCATCAGTTTGGGGTGTCTGCACTGTTTTTGACAGTCTGCTCTGAGGTAGGCACTCATGGTCATGAGTCTCTCCAGTGTGACAGTTACATTTTCTAGATAGGTCTGTCTTAAATACTATAGCAGAGATTAATAAAATGACAAACATGAGGACAAGGAGAGAGGATAGACTTGTGACAACATACTAACTTTCAGTTTCCTGACTGAAAAAATCAAGGATAAAACACTTCCAAAAATCAAATCAGAAGAAAATATTCAAACACTGAAATTGATCTTCTTTCATTTTGGTGCTAAGCCTCTCTATTCCAACCTTCCCCTCCTACATCCTTTTCTAAGCCACCCTCAACCTCTAACAGTTTCTCTTGCCTTCTCAAGTGGAGTGCCCCAAGGGTCGGTCCTGGGCTGTGACTTATGAGGAGAGGCTGAGGGAACTGGGATTGTTTAGTCTGCGGGAAAGAAGAATGAGGGGGGATTTGATAGCTGCTTTCAACTACCTGAAAGGAGGTTCCAAAGAGGATGGATCTAGACTGTTCTCAGTGGTAGCAGATGACAGAACGAGGAGTAATGGTTTCAAGTTGCAGTGCGGGAGGTTTAGGTTGGATATTAGGAAAAACTTTTTCACTAGGAGGGTGGTGAAACACTGGAATGCGTTACCGAGGGAGGTGGTGGAATCTCCATCCTTAGACGTTTTTAAGGTCAGGCTTGACAAAGCCCTGGCTGGGATGATTTAGTTGGGGATTGGTCCTGCTTTGAGCAGGGGGTTGGACTAGATGACCTCCTGAGGTCCCTTCCAACCCTGATATTCTATGATCTCTATGATCTCTCCTGCACAGGACTCTCACCCTTTCTTTTGACAAATTACAAGATCGTCTGCCCACTCTACCTTCTCACAGGTAGTTTGTCTGGCAGCAGCTCCCAACAGCTAAATATATTCCCATACAAAATGTTTTGTTAAAATGGAGTTAAAGGTTGAAAGTAAACCACAGTAATTTAAGGATTAAAAATCAGCCTTACAAGAATGCTATAATTTTTTTTTTTTAAAGGCCCACAAGCAACAGAAACCCAAATTCATAGTTAAGGTTTTTATATTTATTTATTTGGAAGTATGGACAACATTCACAGTTAAAACACCCCAACAATCTTAACTCTGTCTTTAGGGTGATGCTTGTCTTCTTTGGCCCTTTCATACCTAAGAACATAAAGAACGGCCATACTGGGTCAGACCAATGGTCCATCTAGCCCAGTACCCTGTCTTCTGACAGCGCCCAATGCCAGGTGCTTCAGAGGGAATGAACAGAACAGTTAATCATCCAGTGATCCACCCCCTGCCATCCATTTCCAGCTTCTGGCAAACAGAGGCTAGGGACACTTCAGAGCATGGTTTTGCATCCCTGTCCATCCTGGCTAATTGATGGACCTATCCTCCATGACCTTATCTAGTTCTTTTTTGAATCTCGTTATAGTCTTGGCCTTCACAACATCTTCTGGCAAAGAGTTCCACAGGTTGCCTGTGCACTGTGTGAAAAAAAATACTACCTTTTGTTAGTTTTAACCCACTGCCTATACCTAGGATATGATGATGAAACCTTCATCCATCAGATCAAGAGTTTGCAGGGTCAGGCTCCTACATGTACTCTCTTTAGGGAGAGTGAGGCAGTGTATAGAACATTCATGAGGGACACATAAAATCCTCAAAATTAAATAAAAAATAGTAATGCAATGTTGTTGTAGCCACACTGCTCCCAGGATATTAGAAACACAAGGTGGGTGAAGTAATATCTTTGACTGCACCAATCAAAGATATTAGCTCACCCACCTTGTCTCTCTTTAATAGGATAGTAATGCCATTTTATTGTTAAGCTTTAAAGTCTGTTTCTAGCCATGCAGGGGCAGGAGATAACAGACTTTAAACTCATGACCATTTTAGATACCAAAAAATTTTTTTTAAATCTGCCATTAGTGAGAGAGTAAAGTTTGTCTATATTGGACAGCAGGACTTATACACATGCTGTTGTAATATACACATATCAAAATTGAATTAAGCAAACATTTAGAAACAACTATATTAAAGTACCGACACGATTTTCTATCCAGTTTTATAAATGTACAACATCATTTCTAGCATGGACTTTTTATTACAACTAACAAATAGGCATTCCTTTACCTGCATCATAATCAACCCCTTTTTATAACTGTATTTGTAATTTCAAAAGTTTGCCCTGACCATTTATGTTTTGGAAAACTTACATATACAAAAACAGCATAAGAAAAAAGTTACACTTCAAAAGTCTTGTTTAGAGAAAAAAAACCAACGATGCGGCCACCCCCGCATAGGTGGTTAAAAACGTTAATATGAACGTAAGAGGCCAATTATCGCATCTGGTTGCATCTGGAGGGAGGGCCAGGTCCAATTAAAGGACCAGGTCTTAGCTGGAGTAGGAGCTGGTCAGTTTCTATGGGCTTGTCTACCCTTCAAATGCTGCAGTGACGCCGCTGCACCTGCACCCCAGTAGTGAAGACACTAGCTACGCCGACAGGAGGGCTTCTCCTGCCAACGTAGGTCATCCGTTCCTGAGAGGCAGTAGCTGCTAGGTCAATGGGAGAATTTTAGAGTCGATCTAGCGCTGTCTACATTGGAGGTTAGGTCGGTTTAACTGCGTCGCTCAGTAGTGTGGATTTTTCACACCCCTGAGCAATGTAGTTATACTGACCTTATTTCCTAGTGCAGACCAGGCCTATAAAGAGAGGAAATCCAAATGAGAAGGACGCTGGGTCTCTCTCAATCTCTGGGCAGTAAAGAGGAGAGGAGGGTGTTTATACCCTGATGGGAGACAGCAGCAGAAATGAGACTCCTGAACCGGGCCCCAGAAAAGGCCATCTGACAGGCAGATGGCCTTTTGGGGGGGGGGAGGGGGGGGAGGCAACACCCTGGAGTGGAGGATCCAGATTGGGGCAAGACTCCAAGGAGGTAACCCCTGACAGCCTTCTGCAGAACAGACAGCTGGGGAGGCCTCAGGATGGATTAAATGATCAAGCACAGGGAAGAGGCAGAAACTTCTTTTGGTGTGACTTGTTGTGCTTTTGACTGCAGTGAAAAGACTGCAAAGCAAAGTCCTGGGGCCACTACTCTGGCAGAAGAGTGGAATGGAAGAGGAGCACACCATATTGCTGACCAGTGTCAAGTGGGACACTGTCACCCTGGAAGGGAAGGGATTTTACAGTGACTTAGCTGGAGAGCCAAGTCATACGAGCAGGCACACAACTGCAGGGCTGGGGCAGATGTCTGTAGGGGATACTAGTTGATGAATGAGTTGCTACGCCATGTCCAGCCACAAAGAGGAGTGCCTGTGGTCTAAGCGCGTTTCCATAACTGAAGATTAAAGTACTGCATTCAAATGCAGGCCTGAATAAATTTAAGAGGAGAGAGGACCATAAACCAGAGCTGGCTGGAAAATAAAAATTCTGTTTTGTGATACATTTTAAAGTTTCAACATTTGTTTTTGTTTTGCATCAGAACAAAAAACAGATCTTTCAAAAAAAATTGTGAAAAACCGTTAGAGAGAGAGAGAGAGAGACAGACAGACAGAGACACTTCAGAATAGCCAGCAGCCCAGTGCATTTATCTAATGTGGGAGACAGGTTCAAGTTCCTGCCCTGCCCAATTAGGAACAGGGACTTGAATCTGTCTCCCATGACCCAGCTGAGTGCCCAGCCACCCTGGTTATAATCACACTCTCTCTCACTGTCTCCTGTTGGAGCTATTTCACTTTGTATACATAATTAAATACTCACTGGGCCTCATTAATCTCTCACTCAAGAAACTATTCAAAAGAAACAAAAGCAGGGGAAGATGAGACACCTATTGAGTATGTTGATCAATATATGCTGGCTAGTGCCTACATCATATTAATATGTATTATCCACACTCTATATATTAATACGCATTAAGCATAAATAGCAATAAGTACAAATATTATAGCAGTTACATAGCCTCCATTTACCTACATCTTTATTATAACCCTATTCACTTATGCTAAGTATCCCATAACACCTTGCATTAGCAGAAGCAAACTTTGGCTTAAGTAGATAGGAAAGCTGTCAGGACCAGGACATATGATTATTTTACTACAGCAAGAGGTAGGGAGTTATTCTCACAGGCCAATGCTAGTATCCAAAACAAAGATAAGAGAAGGAACAGAGCATTAATTTCAGGAATTCATATAATCTGATGGGTTGGATTTTAATGACATGTAAAGAGATGTGTAATTTATAAAATCATCTCAAATACTAACAGCTGAGATGTGTAACTTTGGGAGCACACCTGCATATGGTGAACGTAACAATGCGGCATGATGCAGCTTTCTGGAGACTGGTATCATATTGAACTTGAATATACTTCATAATGAACCAAAGTGCAGTCAAGCAACTGACTACAATTTATTAACAAGTGACAGCGTCAAGACCTCCTAATATGCTAAAAAACTGTGCTATCAAAGGACAGGATGAAAATAAAATACAGAACTGAAATACGCATCACCTTCAGATTTCAAAGGGAATCCCAAACCACAACATTAGTGGCCTTCAGAAATGTTAAGAGTTTCAGTTTTCCTATGTACCACAATATAACGTCCTTGATTAATACTTATTTTAGAACTACTGTTCCAAATGCAAGAGAGTCACTTCCTCCTCAGTTTTTCCTCATAATTTCCAATCGTCAAATAGCCAAGGTTATTTGGTGCAAAGTCTAGTTTACTCCATGAAAACATCACTTGCAGATGTAACTTGATGCAAACTAAAAGATATATGTTAAAGACGGCTACTATAATAAGAGAAAAATCTATTCTAGCAAAACCTAATTAAAGACACTTGTGTGCACACAGTTCTCTTTACATTTGGCATATTCGCCCTGCTGAGTTCATTCAGTGCTGTCCCAATACAGAGTTTGTGAAATCTCAATTCATGACCAAGGATGTGATTAAATGTCACCTACACTGAACTGTGATGTCCCTGAAGGATCCAGTCAGTAGAAACAGCCTGTTTATAGAGAAATAGCTTAGCAATTAGTACTGTTGGTAAAGGAAATACAGAAAATATGGCAGTGTAACAGTGGTTAATAAATTATGTTTTGCTGCGGATCATTCCTCTTCGGAGAGGCAATGCTACAGCATTTTTGAAATGAGCAAAAGAAACAAAAATTGTACCTGAGATAGCTGCCAAAATAAGCAACAATGTTTGGATGCTTACAGTCTTTCATCATAACGATTTCCTGCTGCACAACAGCAAAATCTTCCCCTGAAGAAGAAAACAATTGATATATTTGTCGTATTTAAAATATCCATCCCTCGGAGTTTGGCGTTCAATGTTTTTTTTTTTTTAAACTGAAGAGCTCTGGTCATTATCAGAATTTGTAATTAACTTCATTTTATATTCATGTACATTTCTAGAATACAGAACTTTGTTAGGCAACACAAGTTCTAAAAGACTAAGGGAATAACAGGTAACTATATTCTTAAAATCAGAGGACTCCTATGTCAGGATGGAGCCCTAGTCCACTACTTGACACACTTAGAGGACAGTAGCCACAGCTCTTCTCAACCCCTTTTTAAATTCAATTACTCTTTATTTAAAGGGTAGAAAATGATTTTTAAAAAAATCATTTACTCTTATATCTGTGTAGATTCTCTTGTGGGAAGCTCTGCTAGTAGAGACCAAGCAAGTTTACATTATATACGAAGGTTAAAAGTTGGTAATAATAATTTTGTATGTTAATAACAATGTTCCCATTTATAGCCAGTCCTAAAAGTGAACAGCTTCCTGGTTGTATGCTCAAGAGTCTCTGCTCTCCTTGGCAGGAATTGCTGTATATAAAAGTTCCTCACTTAATTCTTTTCCCTGGCACCTTGCTGTGTGGGTCTCCAGATGTACTATCAATAATCTATGTTCTTGAAATATGGCAAAACTTGTTACCTCTAACCAGCATCTAAATCCATCTTGGATTATCTTCCTACAGAGAAATCATGTCATAGCACTCTTCAATGACCTTGAAACAAACTTAATAAGCATACAACTATACAGAAAGTGCTAAGTTGTCTTTTCAGGCATTTCTCCAATGTTGTTGCTTTGCCATTTATCTGAGCCTTGCTATCTGGTGCCTAGGTTGGGCCAATCTTTCCATTACAGACTCCAATTACCAGGTTTACACAGCTATAAAAACTTGGTCAAACTATAGGAATAAAGAATTCCAGTGTTTGTTTTTTGGGGGAGTTTGCAATGGGACAGGAATTAATTTAACCTTTTAAAAAGCTTTTTTTCCCCCAGATACTATTTTGCAAGCCAAAATTTCAAACATAGCTTTGAGCTGATTCTTAAGCTCATTCGGACAAATTAGTATCCATATGTATTTTGGAAAAGCTAGTTTTATAGGACTTATTTACTATCTATTAGAAAATACATTTTAAAGGAGTCCCCAGATTCTCCTTAGTCTACAATAGCTTTAAGAACTTGGTAAAATAAAAATGTGTCTGACAGACTAGGACCTCCAACATTTATCTCTATGAAGAATTTTCTTCTTTACATTCTTTTAAAAATATTTTCTTTTTTTTTTTTAAAGAGACAGACTGAAAAAAAAATGAAGAAAATTCAAAGGTATCTTGTTATGACCAGTTATTGCAGAAGTCTCTGGTCAATGCACTGTGTAAAACATAAGCCAGATTTTACAAAAGACCATTGTCCAGGAATTGAGGACATACACTAAACTTATAGTGCTAGAGAACTTCCAATAGAGTTGACTAAATTATTCCTTGTGAAGATCAGATGTTGCAAATTTATCCCTTTAAATTTCCAAATTGTTTGCAAACAATTATCATCAGACTTGTAAAACTGTTAATTTATTTTGTGTATTGAAAGCAAGTTTCAATCTACAGATTTCAGAGTAGCAGTCGTGTTAGTCTGTATTCGCAAAAAGAAAAGAAGTACTTGTGGCACCTTAGAGACTAACCAATTTATTTGAGCATAAGCTTTCGTGAGCTACAGCTCACTTCATCAGATGCAGGCTGCAAATTAACTGCTCAAATTCAGCTGTGTTATTCATAGTGTATAACTGATTACCTAAGTCACATGATACTGTTTCTGCTCCCAGACAGCATAAACAGCTAGAAATTATTCTCCTCCCCACAACCAGTCTGCAACTAGCAGACAGACTGTGATCCCTCTGAAATGTGGACCTTGCCCCCGTGAGCCAGGCTTTTGCTACTTGGGACAAAAAGTCACTCACTCAGAAGCCCTGGATAGCTGCTTCTATAAGGGAGGGAGGCCAGCTGGGACTTATCACAGCTATGCATCACCCTCCCTATCAGTTGCCAAAAACCCACATTGAAGTACAAACTGCTAGGCACAATTTAGGCCAGCATGACATAAAAGAAAATTAGAATTTTAATAGAGTCTCTCCATTTCAGGACCACCATACAACTTACATTAATCCAGAACACTGTCCTGAGGGTCAAGTTCATAGACAATGAAGGCAGACTGGAATTCGCTCTCCCAGAAATAGTATATTTGAGTATAAGCTTGGCCATATTTAGAAAGAGTTGCAAGACATCTTTTCCACCTACTAAAAGCTGAAAAATCGGGTAATGTAACTATCTGCCCATGACTTTGTCTACTCTATAGCTCCAGGGGGAACATAGTGTTTCTATTCCTCTTACTCAGAAGATTAACCCAATATAAATCACATAAGGCCAACTACTGTGGTGGTGGTCCACTCTTTATATTACTATTTAAGATGTCCTGAGAATAGTTCCAGTTTCACAAACATGTCTTGTTTAGGGCTATCCTACTATTAAACTGATTTTTACTATTTAGGATAAGATGTGTATATGCAATACACATACACAAGACATATCCAGTTACAAATATAATCAGTTAAAATATTAAAAGATTTTCTCTTCTAACATGGACCTTAAAGTGAAACAGCACAACAGCTAAAAAATAATAAACTAAATGTACATCTTACAGTATTTGTTATGCTCAACAAGTCTAATCAGATCAGTCCTCAGCCCTAAAACACTTTATGATGATATGTAAATGAGATACACCTTGTAGAATCCAATTACATACACAATTAACACATAGCTCTATTATAGTGGCCCACCAGGTCTACTTTAGCTTTCTATTAAAAAGCTGAACTTTTCTAAGTGCTCTAAAATCTGCATGGTTACTCAGACTGATTTGAAATCTGGTATGCCTCGTGAGCAGAGATCCTATCAATCTGTTTGCCATGGAAAAACACAAAAAAACATGGAATCTGCATTTTTACAGAGAATGTTTACTTTACATTTTGTGAAAAAAACAAAAACATTAACTAAATTTTCCTGAAAGTGCCAGTGTCACTTATTCCAAAGGTTCTCAAACTGGGGAGCACATCCCCTTGGAGGGATGCACTATGTATTCAGGGGGGCGAGAGGGGGAAGGGTGCGTGAGAAGCTGCTGGTGGCAGCACTGCCTTCAGAGCTGGACACTTGACCAGCAGCCACCACTCTCTGGCCGCCCCACTCTGAAGGCGGGGTGGAGAACGGCAGCTGCTGGCCGGGCACCCAGCTCTGAAGACAGTGCCACCACCAGCAAGCACAGAAGTAAGGGTGGCATGATATGGTATTATCACCCTTACTTCTCCACTGCTGCTGGCGGCGGCGCTGCCTTCAGAGCAGGGTGGCCGGAGAGCAATTCTATTAATTTTATTATCATGATTGATGGCACTGGCAGGCTTCGAACTTGTTTAAAAATTGTAAATATATCAACAAAACATTGTGGTCAACTGATAAATATATATATAAATATATATGGTATTAGTGGCTAGGGAAAGTAAAGTTCAGCATTTCATTTAAGCATGGTGAAACATGGATTTTTATGCTTTTTTACTGGAGAATTTTGGGTTTTTTTAATCATGGAAAACTAGGATCCCTCCTCATGAGGGCTCTCTGGCTAGGGTAAGAAACAAATTTGGGGTTATTTTAACCAAGGGGTTCCTGAGATACAGCTTTTAAACAGGCGGTGGAAAGCTTTCTTAAGGTTGACATTTTCCTGAATGTTTTTTTGGGGATCAAACCATAGCTTTGATCCTGGCACAGGGGTCTCAACTGCTTGAGAGTTAGCCCCAACTAGCTCTTGGCACCCACTACTCCTTTGGGGGAGCAAAATTCAGTAAAATATTCTCCAAAGAGTTTAGCACACAAACTCAGTGGATTACACTGAGCATAGAGGTCAGAAGAGCCAACAGGATTTGTAGTCCTTTAAGTTTTGTTACAGCTGGGTAGCTCAATGGGATAAGCAGTAGTCCTTTGAACCCCACCAGTGTCAGTTCAAAAGCCACCTGGGGAAGAAATCTGGAAAAAGTTTGTAGGCATCTTGTTCAAAGCTTTCAGGGGGAGGACAGAGTTTATTTTATGTAAGAGGAATTTAATCAAAGTTATTCGGGGGGGGGGGGGAATCACATGTGAAAGGTTGGCTTGAACAGAACAGCAATTGGGGGTGAAGCAGTAGGAGTGAATAGGGACGAGGGGTTTGGGGCTATAGTGAAGGGATTATGGGAAAGGAACATGAAGGTAAATCGCAGGAGGACTGAGGGAAAATAGGGGCAGGGGCATTGTCAACCCCACATTCTCCCTTCCATTGCGTGGGCCAGCATTTGAAAGGCTAAGCCCCTCTTCACGACCTTCATGTATGCTGGAAACTGGGGGTCCCACCCCCCTGCGGTGATCTGATCCACACATACACCTTCCCCCACATGGGCTGTGATTTGTGGGACTACCCCTCTGGGGGTGTCTCAGTCCTTCCACCTTGTGTGTGTGTACCAGGATCTGGGGGCCTCAGTCCATCTACGGGGGTCTGAGTCTCTCTCCCTAAACCCCACCAACATCAGCTTGGATCTGGGGGCTCTTGTCCCTCTAGGTGGTCTGAAAATATATTAGGTATATGAATGCTTGCTGGGAGGAGAGGGTGATTGGGGTGGGAGAGTGGGTGGGAATAGGGAAAAGTGTGGGGGGGGGAAGACGCCTGCAGCAACAGATAGAGTATTACGGGGAGGAGGATAAATTTGGAATGGTCGTAGGGAAAGGAAGGGGTTGGACAAATGTAAGGGGTGGCAGAAGAACTGGGGGTTCTGAGTGTGGAGGCCCATCAGCCCTGAATTCTCCCCTTCCGGATGGGTGCTGGGATATGGGGAAGCCCTATGCCCTGCAAGGGTTTGAGCCCCGCTCCCTTCCCAACGTGTGTCCTGGGATCTGAGGGACCCTGCGCTTGGGGTGTCTGAGCCACTCTCCATGTCCCTCTGCATGAGCTGGGATCTGGGGGGCCCTATCCCTTTGCAGGGGTGTGAGATCCTCTTCTTGCCCCGTGAACTAAGGGGGGGCAGAATGTAATGCAAATTTAAACATCTGAAATCCATTGAAACGAACAATTAAGATACTTGTCACCAATGTGTGGAGGGTGATAAGGGGAGCTGGCAAGCCTCGAAGCAGAGGCAGGAAGCCCAGCTGGGGGTAGGTAGTGGGGGTGAGGGGCTCAGTTTAGTGCAGTTCAGGCTACATAACCAAGGAAGTGTGCAATCCTCCACTAAGCTGCTGCTTGTGACACAGCAGAACAGTGAAAGGCAAGAGTAAGCAAGGAGCAACTTCTTGCATGCAAAGACTCCTACCGTGCTAACAATGGCTTAATGGGATGGGAAGGGGAAGGTAAATCTTGCACAGGATGCTACATGTTCTGGGAAATGGTGAGGAAATGGGATGGCAAAGTACAGAGACACACCTGTCTTCTCGGACACCTTTAAAGTTATTGTAACCACCATGTGATAAAACTGTCAAGATTTGGGGCCACCGACATTGTCAGAGATTTCTCTTACCGGCCCTGTTAGCAATTACACACTCCAAGCAAGACCATTGTCCCCATTCCACAACAGTGGGGATACAGAAGGGGAGGAGCACTGAGGAATCACACAACAACTGTGTGGCCTAGTGGAGAAACCATTGAATTGGCAATATTCCTGGCTTTGCCACTGGTCTGCTGGATGACCTTGGGAAAGCCACTTCACCTACCTGTACCTCACTTTCCCATCTGTAAAATGGGGATAAGGATGTAAAATTCATTACAATCTACTGATGCTACTGACACTATATAAAAGCTAGGTCATCTTCTAATTAAATTAGTGACAGTCCTGTACCACATCAACTGCAAAGCTATGTGAGAACTACAGCTACCCAAATGACTACTAACTCCTGCAACAAACATTTTTCTATTTAAAAAAAAAAATAACACTAGGAAACTTCATTAATTCAGAGTTAAGGTTGCCCAGAGATATCTCATACCCTTCCAGAACACTGAGTCAAGCAAACTCAAACCTCTGAAAACCAGGAAACAGAACTAAGGTACATGCCAAAGCAACCTTAACTCTGGCTTCTTTGAGAGATGATCCAATAATCCCACAGCACACATACTCATACTCTGCCTTTGCAGATCGTGTACATCATTCAGGGAACAGGGCACATGACACCTGCAACAGTCAAACGCCTGTTTGGTAAAGCAAAATTTGTTTTAGGTGAGCTGTACTGAACAGGAGTTCTCTGTCCTGTTCCACACCCAAACACTAAGTCTGCTCCCAAAAACAGTCCCAACAGTTGTTAAATTTTACAGCCCTTCACTCTTATCCAAAATATTCCATTTAACACTACACTTTCACTTACCCATCATTAAACCCACCAACTGCTCTCGTATCCACCGCACTGCTGATAATCTGCATGGCAAGAAGATCCCTGTGCCCCCTACTGACAACCTGCACAATTCAGTGCTGGAATGCTGAACAGTAGATCCCTCAAGGTACATATGCACCTCTTTCCTCTGATCACACACATTGGGGGGAGGGCCTCTGACCTAGATCTTCTTACATGACCATCACACCTCTACCAAGCTGTTCCAACTGAGGCCTCCACCATTCAGTACACTGACACCTAACACAAGGAATGCAGTGGAATGCATGCAGATAATTTCCAGTGGCTAGTCCCAGCTCTGGGAGACAGAATTAGGGTATGTCTACACTGGAAACTTCACAGCCCTGCCACAGGAACGCTCCTGTGGCAGCGCTTTGAAGTGCTCAGAGTTGCTGCGCTCAGGGGGTGATTTTTCACCCTCCTGAGCCAGCAAGTTAGACCACTATAAAATGTAAGTGTAGACAAGCCCTTAGTATTGCATTGGGGTGAACCTTAACTCTGAATTTCCTGGTTTTCAGAAGTTTGAGTTTTGCTGAAGGGCAGGAGATACTTCCACACAACCTCAACTCTGCTTTAAGTTTTTTCTCAGTGAATTATAGTGTTTTAGTCAGGGTCTTCATGAGTATTTCTGGACTCATGGAATATACTGAAGTCCTGGACCCTTCCAGGTCATCTATTACTCCTCCTATCTTTCTCGAGTAGTATTCCACACCTTCTCTCACACTCCTTCACTTTTGTCTCACTGTCTTCATTTCTCTTACCATGCATAGTTTTCATTTCATACAGACTGATAAAGCGTTAACTGAATATTGTTAATATCTAATACTTCATGATTTTGGAAAAAATGTACACCTTACACTAAACTGAAGCTTTAAAAAGTTTCCTTTTAAATGTTTCACACCCATTGTTTGCTCATTTCTAGTACAGTTTCTTAGACTATATCTACACTCATAGGTGCCAACTCTGTGGGTGCTCCAGGAGTGGACCACCCACGGAAAAAAATTAGTGGGTGCTTAGCACCCACCGGCAGCCAAGCTCCCCAGCCACCCCTCCAGCACCTCCCGCCCGCTGGCAGCCCCGCAGATCAACTCCCCCAGCTCGCTTCCAGCTGTTCCGCAGAGTGCAGGAGGTGCTGGGAGAGAAGGGGAGGAGCGGGGACAGGGCAAACTCAGGGAAGGGAGGGGACGGAACTGGGTGGAAAGAGGCAGGGAAGAGGTGGGGCGGGAGCGGAGTGGGGGCAGGGCCTTGGGGGAAGAGATGGAATGGAGGCGGAGCCTGGGATGGAGCAGGGATTGAGCATCCCTGGGGAAAGTTGGAAGCTGGCACCTGTGTCTACACTACAACTGAAAGTGTGATTTGCAGCTCAGACACGTTTAATCTAGCTAGCACACTAAAAACAGCAGTGAAAACATGGCAACACAGACTAGGAATGTGTGTACGTACCCAGAGGGACTGGGAAGGTTTGTAGAGCCCATGCTGAAGACCATGCCACTGTGTCTTTGTTACTATTGTTAGCATGTCAGATTAAACATAGCACAGATATGCCTATCCAAGGTGCAAATCATACCTTTGAATGCAGCATAGACATACCCACAGTACAGACTTTGTCCAATCTGATGCTCATTCTAAAAAGATTGTATGTTTACAAAAACAATTCCTGGACACTTGATTTTCTTTAAGAGGATGCCCTGATTCCACTCTGCCACCCCTATCTTCCCGATACTAACCTGCATGGTGGGAATATTTGAGAATGCTGTTCTTATATTTATTGGTTATATCTAACACAAAATACTACACACTTTCTGCAGCATGATATGCAGAGACAGATGTAAGACAGGAGTACCACAGCTAGAGTTAGCAATGCAAAACAGCAGGCAAAGCAACACAATAAAAATTAAAAGTAATCCTACGCTTTTTTTTTTTTTTGCGCATTTCTTTGTGTTCATCCTTCCATCCTTAAAAATGCATGTCAATGAAAGAGGGGATGCATAGCAGGAAATCTGGCGGTGAGGGGACCAAAAATTATCCCTATCCTTCTTGGTCATTTTTTTTTTAAACGTTAATTTTGTAAAATAAGAGCAAACAAAAATGAGCACAATTAAAACATGGAAAATATCTGAAGTCTGTAAAGTGGTAAGCTTCACCACGAGGGGACACTTACCTGGTTCCAGTTTTATTACTTTAATTGCTGCTAGCTCACCCGTGTTAACATTCCGAGCCTATAAAAAAAAAAGAGAAAAGTGTATCTTAATTTTATATTCTTCAGTAATGTGAAGAGTTCATGCCAGAGCAATTAAAAACTCACTACATAAACTAAACATTAATTTTTTTTATACAAATGAGGTGTTTTACAAGTCTGCGCTAAATTAAAACATTTTGCAGATTTGTGTGTTACATCGGATTTACGATTAGTTTAAGGCTAGGAGGGTTTTTTCAGTTAAACGTGTTACTGTAATTAAACGAAACGGGCCACACATCATATATTTTGATTAGCTAAATAAGCATTGCTGTGCTGTTAGCACTGCTACACTAGAACTTCTTTTAAAGTACGATCCACATGACCGACTGATGACAATAAGCCAAACGTCGCTGAGAAGTCGCTGGCTTCAAGAAGCCACACACCATAATCCAAATTTTATAAACTCAGCCTTTTTTCTCCTTTCTTGCCCTGCCATCTTTTCAAACAAAATGGTGAACTATGCATTAATTCTTAACCATGCTCACAAGACTGAATTTTGCAATCACAACCTGGAAATCTTTAACGAGTTTTATATGGACATTTACCATGAAAAAGTCTTGAGAGAAATTTATTTTCTAATTACAAAAGCAAACTATCTTGCAAGGACACTAAAAGTTAATTTGGAATAAAGTGTGCGCTTTGGTACATCAGACAAATTATGCAGCAAGGGTCATGAATTATGCTGCACTGATGCTCTACAAATTTGTGATATACTGGGAATTGGGACAGGTTGCTTACAAAATAGTTTCAGCCTACATGGCTCCCAAACTGGGGGATCAGAAGGTATGCAGTAGTAAGCACACTGCCTTGATGAGAAGCAGCTTCCATCTAAGGCTCTTGAATCTTGTTGCTTTCAAGACAGTACTTCAACCTTTTCTGCTCTGTATTCTACTACATACTGTTAGTTCCCTACCCCCACCTACCCACAGTATCTTCTGCCTGTGAAGCTACTAAAATCAGCTAAGGAGTTAGTAGACAGTATGAAAACAGCCCTCCCACTGTCCCAGCCCAATATATGTATGTAGCAACTTGATTTTGAGCAGCATCCTAGAAAACTTACATGGCAATTGCTCAGCATCAGAATTACATTATATATTGGGGTGCTGTTATGCAAAAACGTACCTTATGTTACAATAAAAAATTAATAGAAGCTAAATTTTAAGAAGACATTAAAAAGAAACCCAAATACGGTAAACAGCCTTCCTCCCCCTCCCTTCTTAACTAATCATCTAGGACCACTGCTTGGAAGAATTTACTGGTCCTTAAAAGTATTTTGTATAAGTCCACCAGTGCGTTTCCAGCCCTGGCGAGTCATAATATAATAATACACCTTCAAACGACGTTTAGATTATCAGTTCACTTTTCCACCCTTTCAATTACAACATGATGTTAGCAGATAAGTGACTTGAAAATTTTAAGACCAGCTTTACAAAGGTATTAAGGTGCCTAAAGAAGATGACATCAATGAGTTGGATTTTCAAAAGTTTCTAGGCATCTATCTGTATCTTTAGGCTCCTAGGGATCTTTAAAAATCTGGCCCTTAGAAGCTTAAATCCCACTGCTTTACAACAAAACTTAGGGTACTAGATCATGTTTGAAAATGGGACTTTGAAGATTTTAAAAAACTGAGCTGCTATCTCCATCATTATGCTTGTGAAAGCATGAAATTCTACCTATCAAATGGTATAAAGCCTTTCCTTCTAACCGTAATGGTGTGAGAGATGAGCTTGTAAACTCATGTTTGAACTGGAGTTGAGAAAACAGCAAGATGTTAATCAATATGTGAAACAAGAGAGCCTGGCAACGTGCCAAGCCTAGAAATAAATTCTGCAAGGCAGTGGGAAAACACAATAATCTCAGATTTCAATCTTTGGTTTTCTACCCTTAGCAGTTCCCATTACTAGAATTTAAACTTCTCATTTTTCCTTGGCATAGCAGTACTTTTTTGGCACTGCTACAAAATATGTTAAATAGATCGAAACTGTCTGCCTCTGGATGGACAGGATGACATACAGAACAAAGGCTGTCTTTTCTACTTGACAGGTTTCAGAGTAGCAGTCGTGTTAGTCTGTATTCGCAAAAAGAAAAGGAGTACTTGTGGCACCTTAGAGACTAACCAATTTATTTGAGCATAAGCTTATGAAGTGAGCTGTAGCTCACGAAAGCCTATGCTCAAATAAATTGGTTAGTCTCTAAGGTGCCACAAGTACTCCTTTTCTTTTTTCTACTTAAGTTTTGGCAATTGTAAGGACATTAAAATGGCCACACTGGCTCAGACCAATGGTCCATCTTGCCCAGTATCCTGTCTTCCAACAACGGCCTCTGCCAGACGTCTGAATTTTCCACACCCGGAACAATGTAGTTATACTGACATAAGGTTGTAGTATAGACCAAGCCCCAGGCAAAAAATCAGTCAATGACTTTACTTAGCCCTGGGAGAAGCTCTCCCATTGGCATTGGAGGTGTCTTCACTAAGCCGCTGGAGCACTGTAAGTGTAAATGAGCCCTTAGTGTTTGGCTGAGACCAAAGCTTGCGTAAGGGATAGATGGCTGAAGGTCAATCAGGATAAGACAAATAATATTTGTTGGTTACAAAAGCAACCAGGAAATATGCAGACACTCCATAGGAAGGTCTGCATTCATCTTCTGTTTGCACTTGCAGCCAAACTGACTCCCAGTTATTTCTGATGATCAAGAAATAACAATGGCCAAGTGTGGTGTGCCCCCCCGCCTAGTTATATATGGGTGGGAGCTTGCAGTGGTTTCTTTCAAATGCAGACTTCGCTACTGTTGCTCATGCCTTTCTAAACTCAAGATTAGATTATGGCAGGGGTTCGTAAACTTCACTGCACCACAGAAATTACTTCACGACCCCAGAAGGGGGGACTGAAGCCTGAGCCTGCCCAAGCTCCACTGCCCTGGGTGGTACAGCCACAGCCCGAGCCCCACCATTCTGGGCAGAGGGCCAAAGCTGAAGCTCAAGGGCTTCAGCCCCAGTCAGGGGGCCTGCAACCTGAGTCCTGCCGCCCAGGGTAGTGGGGCTTGGGCTTCAGCCCTGGGCCCCAGCAAGTCTAAGCCAGCCCTGGTGACCCCATTCAAAGCGGGCTGCAACCCACTTTGGGGTCCCAACCCACAGTCTGAGAACCGCTGGTTTATGGTGATGTGCTCCACACAAAGCTGCATCTTAAATCCATCCAGAAAAATCAAACTGATGCAGAAGTCATCTGTCCATTTGTTGACTCATCTCACCATGAGTATATTGCAGTTATTTTCCATGATCTGTGTTGACTGCTATCTTTTTTCCAGATGGAATTAAAGATGTTGGCTTTGGTTTATGCAGCCCTATATGGCTTTCTACCAACTGCAGCATCCGCATGCAGTCATACTGGCAATTTTGATATGTTCCAAAACCATAGCAAAAATACCTATACTAATTCAGTCTAAGAGATCAACACTGCTATAGACTAAACCTTCACATCTGAGGAAGTTTCTCAGCATTTTAAGGCCTGGTCTACAGTGAAAAGTTAGGTCACCAGAGCTACTTCAGTCAGGGGAGTGAAAAACACACCCAACCAACATAGCTGTGCCAACTTACTCCCCTAGTGCAGAGGCAGCTATGTTGACAGAAGAACGCTTCCGTCAATGTAACTGCCGTCATTCAGGGCAGTGGTGTTCCTACACCAACAGGAAAACCCCTTCCCTTGATGTAGGCTGTGTCTACACTATAGTCTCTACAGTGTAGACATATCCTAAGTAACCTTTGAGACACATTACTTCATCCACTGGGGACTGGGCTATACTAGTCAGGTCAACAGAGGGCAGCTTATGTCAACCTAATTATGTCAGTGTATACACTACAGCCTTGTCCCACCGATGTGAGAGTGCCCTACTACATGGACATAACTCCACCTCCACGAGAGGCATGGGGCTTTTGTCAGTGTAGTTATGACGATGCATACTTCCTTACATAGTGTCAAGGTTCCTTCCCCACTCTGACCTCTGGGGTACAGATGTGGGGACCTGCATGAAAAACCCCTAAGCTTATTTTTACCAGCTTAGGTTAAAACTTCCCCAAGGTACAAACTATTTTACCTTTTGCCCTTGGACTTTATTGCTGCCACCACCAAGCATCTAACAGGGAAAGAGCCCGCTTGGAAACGTCTTTCCCCCCAAAATCCTCCCAAACCCTACACCCCCTTTCCTGGGGAAGGCTTGATAAAAATCCTCACCAATTTGCATAGGTGAACACAGACCCAAACCCTTGGATCTTAAGAACAATGAAAAAGCAATCAGGTTCTTAAAAGAAGAATTTTAATTAAAGAAAAGGTAAAAGAATCACCTCTGTAAAATCAGGATGGTAAATACCTTACAGGGTAATCAGATTCAAAACACAGAGAATCCCTCTAGGCAAAACGTTAAGTTACAAAAAGACACAAAAACAGGAATATATATTCCATTCAGCACAGCTTATTTTATCAGCCATTTAAACAAAACAGAATCTAACGCATATCTAGCTAGATTACTTACTAAGTTCTAAGACTCCATTCCTTTTCTGTCTCTGGCAGAAAACAACACACAGACAGAGAGAACCTTTGTTTCTCTCCCAGCTTTGAAAGTATCTTGTCTCCTCATTGGTCATTTTGGTCAGGTGCCAGCGAGGTTATCCTAGCTTCTTAACCCTTTATAGGTGCAAGGGTTTTTCCTCTGGCCAGGAGGGATTTTAAAGGGGTTTACCCTTCCCTTTATATTTATGACACATAGGCTGTTGGCTGTCTTGTCAATTTCAGGGCTCCAGACTGGAGCCCTCAGCAGAGAACAGGGGGGCAAGAAGCCCAGGCAGCTATCTCCTGCTCTTTGTGGGGAGCAGGGAGGTGAGAAGCCCAGAAAGCAGCTGGGCTCCTGGTGGGGAGCTGCACAGAGCTGAGAGCCCTGGCTCTCAGCCCCCCAACACTGCCCCTCTTCAGTCGGTGCAAAAGCTCCTGGGGATGACACACACCGACAGAAGGAGGGGAGCGTGGACATCAGCCATCACAGTAATTACTGCGGTGACTGCAAGCTGACCTAACATAGGTAGACTTCAGTCTGAAGCGTACACATGCCCTGGAAAATAGTCACTTAAACCTCTGAAAACAGCAGGGTTCCAGATTAAGAAGTTCAATTTAACAGGTACCTGGTCAGAAACAAAGACTATCAATGTCTCTATACAAATGCAAGAGGCTTAAAGTAAAAACAAATTAACTAGAATGCCTCTCAATGGAAGAGGATCTTAATATACTAGGCATTATTGAAAAAAGTAAAATGATAAATCAGTGGGGTACTATAATACCTGGCTGTAAACTATACAGGAAAGACTGACTAGGCAAAAGAAGTGGAGGAGTAGCACTGTACTTAGAAGATTCTGCAGGATTTAGCAAGGCAAAAATTGAATGGAAAGGACCACACAGTTGCACCTTTCTGGACATGAAGCCCAAAGCGTGTGCGTGTGAATATTTATTTATTTTAATAATATTAATATTAATTAGTAGGCCTATTCTACTGGCCTCCAGATCAAGAAAAGGATATTGAATGAGCATTGGCCTGCTAAACCCAGGGTTGAGTTCAATCCTTGAGGGGGCCATTTAGGGATCTGGGGCAACTACGGGGGATTGGTCCTGCTTTGAGCAGGGGGCTGGACTAGATGACCTCCTGAGGTCCCTTCCAACCCTGATATTCTATGATTCTATGAAATCAGAGATTGCAAAAATCTAAGAAAAAAATAATGGCTGACTTCAGCTACCAACAGAAACCGGTCAAACGGCACTATAAAACAAAGTTTAAAGAAGCAATGTTTCAACACTTGAAGCCAGTGCTTCTTGGAATAGCTAGTTCTAGAGCACAAGAGCAGAGGCTATTCTTTACAGTCTTAAATAACAGTAGCTGAACCACTGAGTAACAGTGACTACAATATAATTAGATTCAACATCCTAGGAAGTAAGATACCAAGAACTGATAGAGGGACACCAAATTTTAGAAGGGTATACATTTCAATAAAATGAGGCTAGTCAAAGACTCTAAAGTTAGAGTAAAAGTGAAATCTTTAAATGTAGCATGAATGCTATTTGAGGAAATCACAGCAGGCATTCTTGAACAAAAAGGGAATCAGGATGGCAAGAAGTAAACCCATTTGGCAAGACAAAAAGTTAAGCCAAATAGAGCCTTCAGGTTTGAATATCTAACCCTAGTGAAACTAATACACAAGAACATAAATTACAGTAAGCAATATGTAAGAGGGAAATTAGAAGGGTTAAAATGGAGTCAGAGCAAATAGCTAAGGCTCTTCATTATTGGTATTTACCAATTTTCCCTGAAATATTCCCACTGGTTTTTTGAAAAAGCCAGTATTCATGTCTTACTGATTTTGACGTGAATTTTGGGACCCAGAAATTTTTCCCAGGAGACGAAGATGGGGCTTTGCTGAAAAGCTGGCAGGGTCCAGCAGGGGTCTCTGTCTGCAAAGGGGTTTTAGTACTCATGGACCAGACTATTACTTCCTTCCTGAACCCGGAAGCCAGTACTACCTGACTGCTGCAGTGACAGGGCTGTTGGGAGCGGAAGGCTGCACCTCATGCGTACTGTCTCCCTGCTGAACAGAGCCTACACTTCTGAGGCCAGCCCTTCAGAATGGGAGTCGATGAAGCCGTGCTGCGTAGCTGCAGCGATCAGCCCCAGGGCACACAACCCCATCTGCTTTCCTTCCGTTACCCTGTCAGACGGCCTGTACGCAGGAAGCAGATTGGGCAGCACTGAAAGCCCAGATGGGCCAGGATGGGACTGTGACAGGATCCTCGGGGTACAACATGAACTGGGGTACTGCTGTGCCACCTTAATTCTCCAGCCTGGGCCATCTCTCACAATGCTTTGCTAGTGACAAACAGCAAAACCCTCCAGATGCTCTTATCACTTAGCACAACGGTGTGTGGACTCCCACACGCAGCTAAATTGCATGAATGCTCCCTGAACCACTCCCAGATCACACAGAGACAGGCATAAGTAAGTCTCTCAAGCCCCCAGCCTTGCACCCCCAGAATACATGGTCTTGCCCTGATCAGAAGCCTGACCAATATAAGTTTATTATCCAGTCTGCCCCTCCCTCGATGTGGAGAGGACACGCACTAACCTTTGTATACTGAGCTGAGATTTCCCAAGCACTTCAATCAAATCACACTGTTTTAGGTAAAATATAAAACAGATTTATTAAGTACAGAAAGACAGATTTTAAGTGATTATAAATGGTAGTTACCAAAGAAAATAAAACGTAAGCACACAGTCTAAAATTATTAGACTAGGCAGTATTTGGATCAAGCAGTTTCTCTCACCCCACTGGATGCTGCAGGTAGGTTACAGTTCTTAATACACAGGCTTCCCCTTTAAGCCTGGGACCAGTCTCCCGAGTTCAAGTCTTTGTCTTTGCACTGTTCTTGTTAATTTCAACTGGGCAGGGGAGGCCAAAGGCAAAACCATGATACCACTTTCCCCTATTTTATATCCTCAGTCCATGTGCCTGGAAAACACTAGCCCAGACATGTCCTGGCAGGCTCTGCTGAATCAGAGTGAAGCAAACCCCTACTGAGTGATGCTTGTGCAGCCCTCTTAGGGCATTGTAAATCCCATGTTTACAACTCCCCTACTGATTACTGATCGCTTAACACCCTCCTGGGAGTGGATCACCTCCTTTATTGTCACTGGAGAACTGGCAGTGAGTGACACTGAAATATGTTGCAAGTTTGAGAAACAACCATACAGCTAAGCCTCATAACTTCATACACACTAACGATATACATATTTTGACAGAACAGCGGATTTCAGCAGATCATGACATTCCGATTCCTTATGTGGCATACTTTGTACAAAACATATCGTAATTACATGACAGTGATGCATATGCGGGTTCCAAGTTGCTGCACTGAGGTACAGAGTGCCACAAGGACTCTGTGTGAGTTAAAGACTTCTACTCCCCTCCTGATCCAGGCTCTTCCATTCCTCTGCAAGCAGGGGAAGTAAGAAAGACAGGGAGTTGGGTCCTGGTAGCTGAGACTGCCCAACTGCTTCAGGCAGTGAAAGGCTTCCTCAAACACTACATGCTGAGTAATCCCCACCCTGCATGGATACCAAGCACTCTTCCCCCTCCACCCCATTTCTCCCCCCACCCGCCTTCTGTTCCTGGTTTTTACCAATTTTTCTCCTATTTTTAATAAAACCCAATAAATTCCCAGGACACTTTAAAAAATAAAAATCGAAAATGAAAGGCCTTACAAATAGCTAATGACATTAAAAAAAACCACAAGAAATTATGTAACTATTTCAGAAGCAGGAAGCCTGCCAAAGAGTTGGTGGGTCTGCTGGATCACCAAAGTTAAAGGGAGATCTATAGGCACTGCTGAGAAGATAGATTTATTTGTATCAGTCTATATCACAAAAGTTGTCAGGGACCTGTCCTTTTCTTGTAATAAAGATCAGGTGCTATCAGAAATTGAAGTGTCAAAAAGAAAAGGTGTGAAATAATCATATAATGAAAAGCAATATGTCACCAGGCCCAGACGGTATACATCCAAGAGTTCTGAAGGAGATTATGAAGTGTGAATTATTATGAATTATGAAGTGGCTCAGCTGATAACAAAAACATGCAATTTTTCACCAGAAACAACTTTTGTGCCAGAGGGTTGGAGGGCAGCATGTATTATACCCATTTTTTTTTAAAAGTGTTCTAGGAATTATCCAGAGAATTACACACCAAAAAGCCATATGTCTACTTGGAAAACTGGTTGGAACTCATAATAAAATACCTGGAAGATCATGACATGATAAGGTCTAATCACCAGAGCTTCTACAAAGGGAAAGTGTGTCTCTAATCCAACGGATCTCAAACTTCATTGCACCATGACTCCCTTCTGACAACAAAAATTACTACATGACCCCAGTAGAGGGGGACTGAAGCCTGAGCCTGCCCAAGCCCCACTGCCCTGGGTGTGCGGGGCCAAAGCCCAAGCCCAAGGGCTTCAGCCCCAGATGGGGGCCTGTAACCTGAGCCCCACCACCCAGGTCTGAAGCTCTCAGGCTTCGACCCCAGGCCGTGGTGCTTGGGCTTCGGCTCTGGCCCTGGGTTCCAACAAGTTTAAAGCCAGCCCTGGTGATCACATTAAAATACAGTCGCGACCCACACTTTGAGAACCGCTAATCTATTAGAACTGTTTGAACACATCAATAAAATAGAAAATAAAGGCGACTGGTTGACAATTTTTACAACCTTTTTTCAGGCTAAGAGACAGGGTAAGTGGTCAATTTTCACCATGGCAAAAGATTAACAGTTGGTACCTCAAGGTTCAGCGCATGGTCTGGTGTTGTTTACTCTAATTAACAACAGTTTTTGGAAGAGAGGTGTGTAGTGAGATAGCACAATTTGCAGATGACAATTATTTAGGTTAGCTAAATCCAGAGAGAACTATGAGGAACCAGGGGGATCTAAGTAAGCTAGGTGAATAGGCAACAAGATAGCAAAGTTCAATGTTTATAAACGCAAAATGCTGCACGTTATAAGGAAACTT
The DNA here is from genome assembly GCF_965152235.1 of Eretmochelys imbricata. Lineage (NCBI taxonomy): Eukaryota > Metazoa > Chordata > Testudines > Cheloniidae > Eretmochelys > Eretmochelys imbricata. The sequence goes on along the minus strand of NC_135574.1, from coordinate 207,770,442 downwards.
TTAACCTACTCATACACCCTACAGAGTTCTAACGTAACTGTTTCAGCTCTGAAAAAGAACTTGGGCATCACTCAATGTGGTCAGCTCAGTGACTAACTCTCCTCTGTGTAGCAGCAGCCAAAAAAAAGCAAACAAGATGTTAGGATGCATAAGGGATGATGAATTAGAGAAATATTATAATGCCATTATAAGTCAATGGTCAGACCTCATCTGGAATACTGTACACAGCATTTGTCACCCTATCTCAAAAATCAGAATTAGAGTGGGCTCAAAGAGATTTTAATATGAAGAGAAATTAAGAAGACTGGGATTGTTTAGCGCAAGAGACAAATAGGAGAGAAAATGGCAACGGTATAAAAAAAATGAATGGCCTAAGAGACAGATAGAAAGAACATAAGCTCCCAGTCTTATAAGGCAAGAACCCTGGGGATATTCAATTAAACTGAAAAGTGACAAATTCGAAAGTGAGAAAGGAAATATTTTTTCACACAATGCATAATTAGACTGACACACTACCACAGGAAGTCACTGGGTATGTCTTATACTACAGCTCGGAGCAAGCCTCCCAGCCAGAGCAGACAGGCTTGTGCTACCAGATGACTGCTTAACACTTGAAACAGCTGCGTGGACATTATGGCACCGGCAGAGGCTCAGGCTAACCACCTGAGCTCAGACCCAGGGGTAGGATGGGTTTAAGCTCAAGTGGCTAGCCAGAGCCTCTGCAGTGCTGCAATGTCCACACAGCTATTTTTAACGTGCTAGCACAAGTCTGCCTACCCAAGCTGCATGATTCAAAGAGGAACTGGACTTTTATACTAATAAGAATACCCAGAGTTATAGCAGTTAATGGTAAGAAAAATTTGGGAGGGATATAAATCTTCATGTTTCAGGGTTTAAGCCAATCTCTACTAGGGATTTGAATGAGACATCCATGGTGGAGTGGATTATCCCATTCCTCCCTACTGTGAATCTGGTTTCCCTATTGTGAGGTTTCTTGAACCTTCCTCGGAAGAATCTGCCACTGGAAACTATCAGGGACAGGACACTGAAATAGGTGGACTGCTGGTCTGAGTCAATCTGGTCATTCTACATTCCTTAGGGGGCTGTATACCATACACAGTACCACCAAACAAGGAAGTGGGATCATTTCCCACTAAACTGTGGATGAAATTGGGAGGGGGGGCCCTCCCCACGGGCTGTCTCTACAAGGCACCTATTGGTACACATACATAGGCACTTAAAGTAATTACATGATCTTTTAGTGTTATCTTCAAAAAAAATTAGAGGAAGTTAATTTTCTCTCCTTGAATATTCAGGTCCACTATTCCCCACTTTCACCACAATTTGTTACGAACAAGATGCTGTCAATTATCAGTTTCATCTTTGCTCCAACTAACTACCAAATAGGATGCTTTCTGAGATTTAACAAAAGAACTAAGAGCAAATTTTCTGCAAAGATTTTCTACAGTGCAGAGTGGCCAAAACCACAACTTTCCCTTATTGAAATCAAGGGACATTGTCCTACTGAGTTACAGGCAGAGAAGTGAAACTGTTTTTTCAGAGAAGGAAAATCATTAGTTAATTCCTCTTTTGAGATGTTTACAATAGTGAAACCCAGAAACAGTAGATGCATGAAAACAAACTTACATGTGCCCGCAGAAGTATTTTTCACCCTGCCTAATAAATGTCAGTTAAAAAGGGCTTGAGAAAAGTTTATCTGTACGGAATTCTGTTCTATTCTTTTCTTATACGACACCCATCACTGTAGAACCTGAGCACCTTTCAGTAGAAGCCTAATTACACATCTACTGTGTGTTGTTTATTCTCATCTCCTCAGGAGGAGGAAGCATGTGCATTAGAATGTCTTGTTTTGAAAGGGTTTGTTTTGTTTTAAATACAGGTTGCTATGCATTATATTAAAGCACAGTCAAAGAAATGCATTTTGCATTTGGAAGTGGTGAGGTTTGGGATAGTCCTTAGTTCCTGCAGGACTTCAGGCTAGCTCCCAAGAAAGTTCTGTGTCCCTAACATATGCGTTTTACTCTTATTGTAAAACACTGTGCCACAGAAGTATGCTTGTCAACCACAGTCTTAATCCAAGAGCTTTAGGTGGTCTTTTAGAAAGCCTGGGGCCAGCCATGGAACACCATAAAGATAAGGACTGAGACCTTGAACTTGATTTGAAATTCTGTGGGAAAACAACGTAGAGAGTGAAGGACAGGGTATGTGCTTGCAGTAGGAGATGCGCTACAGTGTTCTGTACTACCTGGAGTTTTCTAAGTACTAAATCATGCTCAGAAACATTGTGTTGCTATAGTCCAACAGAGAGATCAGAAAGGTGTAAATAACTGAGGCGTTGTCATCATCCACCAGGATAGGACGAGTCTCCTAGCCAACTGGAGAAAACAGGAAGTATTACTCACAGATGCTGCTACGTGACAGCTTAGAGTTAGTGAGGAATATAAGCGTTCTCCTAGACTTCAAAAGAAAGAGCAACTGTGGCTATGTACCTTCCACCAAAGGGGACTGCACAATGACTACAAACTCTTCAAAATGCCTTCCTCATCATGAGCATAATTTCTGTCTTGCAAAGATTCAGCTTCAGCCAGCTGTTCTTTCTCCATGAGTTGATCTTGTCCAAGCACCAGGACATCTTGGTGACAGAAGAGTGGTGGTATGTAGTAGAGCTGCATATTACTGGCACTTGAATCCATGTCATTTGACCACTTCACCTTGTGGTTGCACGTAGATATTAAAAAGAACCAGAGAGATTTGATCCTTGTGGAATTCCACAAATGAGGTGGAGTACTGGGATTTGATGGAAAAGGTTCCAAATCAAAAATTATCCTGGCAGAGGTGACTGCAACCAGGAAAGCAATTTTGATGGAGTAGACTAAGTGGCTTGAATGGCAAATTTATTAAGGTATATAAAACTATATAATATTATAAGGTATATAATATTATGATGAAACCACAAGTTACAATTAAGTGTCTATAGGGTACCTCTGAGATGCTGCCTGCAGGAATCTCTGAACTACAGATCTACTCTGAAAATGACGAAAAATGATAATATCTTACTCATTAGATCCGCTCTGTGTTTCGGCAAGGTCATATCTGCTGTCTTTGGTAACAAAAATAAGTTTTTTTACTCCTGTTAGCACTGCAAACACAACACAGCTCTCGGAAATGGAGAAAGGGTCTCATGTTGCTTTTGCATCCTCCACAGAAATATTTACAAAGTTCCATTTACAGACCTAATGAGTTATACCTATGTAAAACATCAAGGCAGTATAGCTTCAATGGAGAAAGGCACTCTCCTCATAATTCGATGTGTAATACTTGTGTTATCTTAATTTGCATATTCTGGAATGAGTTTGCATAGCTGCTGGTTAGAAAAGACATATTCTTCCCTATAAACCAAGCACATTGATATGGAAACTATTGCAGAACCAACAAAAAACCTCACACATCCTTTTTTTTTTTTTTTTTAAACAGACATTCCACCATCTTCTCCAAATCCTCTCTCAAAACCCACTTCACGGGGGCTTATAAAATGTAGCCTTATGTATTAACTTTAAGAAAAACGGTGCATTCCTCAAATAATGTGCACTAGCACACTTTTGGACACCATATAAATAACAGAACTGACCCAAACAGCAGCAGGATCTTTTTGTCTTGACCCACGTCCTCATCTCCTTTCACCCTCTCCTTAGCTCTGTCCATACTACCTATTCTTATTAGCTCATGAAAGCTTATGCTCAAATAAATTGGTTAGTCTCTAAGGTGCCACAAGTCCTCCTTTTCTTTTTGCGAATACAGACTAACACGGCTGTTACTCTGAAACTTATTTTAGATTGTAAAATATCCAGTGCAAGGACTCCCTTTTTGGGAACAAACACAGCTACATATCTATTTTTGTAACACATTAAATACATCTATGGCTATAAAGAAAACAGTGACCACACAGTGGTATATCCAGGTTGAAAGTCCAACTAAAAAAAGATCAAGGAAATCTAAGGATTCCAGGAGATACCACATTGCCCTGACTGTACTTTCTCAACAACTTTATAACCTGTTAAAAAAAAAAAAAAGAGAGAGAGAGAGTCAGGTCAACAATTAGCAAGTGTCCACATTAAGGAGACTGTACCCATAGGAAGGCAACAAATATAATGGCAGCCGATCCCAAGTTAACCCCCATGTAGTCACAAACTGCATGGATACTGAAGTCATGGCAGAACTATAAACCTGGCCAACTCCAATTCTAAGAGATTAAAGAATCAGGGTACCTGCACATCACAATGAATCTAATTTAATCTTATCCTGGAACCTGCATGTACATGGTGAACACAAATGAATCCATTTTTCAGAATGGAACTTCTATGTCTGAAGGTAGATCAAATCAGGAATGGTACTGACTTTATTAGCCACCAACAGAACATTGAACTGAAGGTTATGGTGACTCTCAGCCAATGCCCTACTGCTCCCAACAAACCCTTGCCAAATCTAAAATAACTTAAATGTAACATACATAAATAATGGTATTATAATTGGAAATATTTCATTCTACAGTTTGAGGTTTTTAAGGTTAACCAATTGATCCAGGTTTGCTGATTTGCATACATCTTAATACCTCATTCTTAACGCTGAAAACACTTTATCAAAAAACAAACCAAAAAAATCACTCCAGTTCCTGGAACAGTTTCAGAATTATGAACTACACTGGACGAAAGCTCAGCCAGGTTCAAAGTGGCACACTGGGGGAGGACCTGAACACTGAGTAAATGTACTCTGAAAAAAGTCAAACCTAATCAGACTAGAGATTAGCATACTAATAAGGAGCAGGAACAAGGAAAAAAACAAGCTCATTTTCTACAGCGCTACCATTAAGAGCAGGGGATTTGGCGAAAAGGGCCGAAAATCTTTGTTCATATTTCAATGAGATCAGGTATAACTGAGATTCTGCACACCAACCTAAACTGATTTTATGAATATGCAATTAAAAAATGTTAAGATGGAATCAGTGTTGCTCACACACAACAGAGCATTAAACATTAGAAAACCAGAAATGCTTAGTGAAGGTCCCCCCACGTATACCTTAAAAGAACATTAGTGTTGCAAGAAAACAAAACAAAAAAAAATGTTAAGGTAAAACTTCCAACACAACACAAAGAAAGTTTAGTTCTGCCCCACACACGCAAGCATATGGAGACAAAGTAAAATGAATGTACGTGTAATGCCACTTGGGGAACTGGCAGCCAACACTGCCTTTGTCAGTAGTTGTGCTGCACACATAAAATGGTAATGTGATTATGTGTGGTTTTTTATGTTAACTTAGTGAGTTCCTTGTGGCATCTTTAAGGGAGCAAAGTTAAATTTATCTGGTTAACATTGCCTTAACTAGGGAGGGTATTATAACACTGACAATCTTTTAAGCGGTATGCTTAACCAAGTATTTCTTGGTTTTCCAACATCTGTGTTTACATTCTGAAGTCTCATGTTCTGGAAGGGTACAGGAAGTAGGAGACGCTGTTATACAGCAGCAAAATTACCTTCACCTTAACAAATTAATCAGTGGAACAGGTGATATTAGAACTCATGGTCTCCTGGCTCCCAGCCAGGTGAACATTCTGTAAGCTAAAGGTCATTTTGAAGGAAGCAAGCAACATATTCATCTGTCTGATCCTTGTTTGCCACTAAATTCAGAGGTGGAAATGGTGCTGAAGTTATGTCAGAATGCAGTTAAGGGGTCTGCACACCATGCTGGCAATGTATAAGTGCACCAATACCACTCTGTCATCTTAGTCTGAACTCCAAAAAGGTTTGCTAACTTTTCATATTTTAAGCGATGTACTTTTTTTCCTTTCACAAGTTTTCTCCTAGGCATGAGCAATTCAAAAACAGCTTAGTTCGAGGTACTCAGGTTCTTCCACACAAACTCAATCCTGACCTGATCTAGCCATTTTCAGATCAATTTGACTTTTCTTTAAAACTTTACATAATGCAATATGTGGCTTTAAATGGAAATGTGGGTGAAAGCTTAACAGATTCTCTTAAAAATTAGTGTACATGTGTTCAGAGGTTATTAATACAGTGCTACATACGCTACTGTGCTCATATCCTATTTGGTTGTGTTATCCTTTTTCTTCTGAGACTTGTTTTCTGGTGCATTTGTTTGAACAAAAATGTGATCCTGATATATGAATGTAGCTGAGGCCTGATGGAAATGAGCAATTAACACTTGAAAGGAGGTCTCATTTCTTGGAAGATAGAATTAGGGAGGTAAACAGAACATTGGGTTTAAAAAGAATGTCTGAGCCAACAAAGATACAAGGGAGAACACCTAGGGAACCATTTACTAAAAATGGACAAGGTAAGTTAGAAATGTAGAGATTATATAAAGATCAGGTTCTACATAAACAGCACACAGAGCATGCGGTACAGAGATTGGTTCCTGCAAAGTGACCAAAACAATCCAAAAATGTGTAATCTAAGGTATAGTAAATGCAATGAAATGTTTAAACGTATATGAAGGGAGAGCGCTTCTGTGTAACTTTCGATGTGTGGTATGCTCTAGACCAGGGGCAGTCAATTACTTTGTCAAGGTTCAAATTTCTTGGTCAAGGTATAGTTAAGGTCCAGACTCCAGAGAAAATAAAAAATAATGATAATAATAAAATAACAATAAGTAAATGAAAAGATTTCAGGGTCCATACAAAAGTGTCCAGATTTGGCCCACCGTCCGCCTATTGACTACCCCTGCTCTAGACCCACCCCTAAGCTTGAGTCTGATCAACTCAGCTTAGCTTTATTGTATACCAAATAAAGGAACCTGAGTGACAAAACTTGGAGTCGAACTGGTTTCTTGGATCCCACAGAACTGGGCGAAGTGCTGGCGCAGAACTGGACAAGCTGTTCTGGATAAGCGGAGGGACTCCAAACGCTGACAGGTATATTCCCACCCGAAATTGTTTTCTCACTCACCCACATTTGAGGTAGCGGGCTTGTTACAGCCATGTTGGAAAGTTATCCCGGGCACCTCCGCGACCAGGCTCTTACCCAGAGAGGCGAGAGTGACGAGGCGACTCTGCCGGCTGTCAGCTCGCCAGGCGGAGGAAAGCCCAGCCAGCCTGGGCTCTGCTACCTGGACACAAACCGGGACCCCCCCCCCACTTGTGTCGCTGCGCCGGGGGCTGCCCCCCGCCTAGGAGCGAGGACGAGAGGCGCTCCGGAGGGGGGGGGCAGAGGGGGAGGCCGCCGTGACAGGAGCCAGGCCCCCTGCAGCCGGCAGAGCCTCTCCAGGCAGGGACCCCCAGCCCTGCGGCCGCCCAGAGGGGGGCCCAGCCAGCCAGGACGGGCATGGAGGGGGGCCCCGGCGGCGCTGCGGGGGGGCCCGGCGGCTGACAGGCGCTGCCCGGTGCGGGGCCTGCCCGGGTCGCTACCTTGTAGACGTCGCCGTAGGTGCCGCTACCGATGCGCTGGATGAGCTCGAAGTCCTCCTGGGGGTTGCGCCGGGAGAGGTCGCGCACCCGCCCCACGCTCATGGCGCCGCCGAGGCGGAGGGCCCCGCTCGGTCACCGGAGGGGCCGGTTGGGGGAGGGGGGGACACCGACGACCGATCACCACCGCCCCCCGACCTGCTCAGCCAACATGGCGCACTACGCGACACAGGGCGCATGCGCGCCTCTCCCCCGCCCCCCCCCCCCCCGGCCAGAGGCACGGGGCGGGGACGCTGCCGCCCAGCGCGCGCATGGGGCGGGGCGAGGAGAGCGGCGCGCGCCCTAAGATCAGCGGCTCAGCCACTCCCCTGCTGCCCACGTGGCTCCCAGCTGGCGAGGCCTCAGCGGAGCGGGGCCGGGGCCGGGGGCTCTCCAGTGCTACCCACGTCTCATAACTGAGAAACCAACACGTTACAAGCCCGGGGCAGTCCGCTCTCCATTCCCTAGGCTGCCCTGACCCCCTGCACCCACCAGTGCCCTGTCCCACCCCCCAACCCTGAGCTGCACCGACCCCCAACTCAACAAGGCCCCGTCCGTTCCCCGGGCCACACTGACTCCCGTCCACTCCTAACAAGACCCCGCCCCAGTCATTGCCTCAGGTTGCACTAACCCCCTTCCCTGTACCCAACAAGGCCCTGTCAGGCTCATTGCCCCCTGCCGGGCTGAACCTACACCCAACAAGACCCCACTCATCCCAGGCTGCCCTGGTCGTAAACCCAACAACCCATGTCCCCTTGCCAACCCAATCTGTGCTGGCCCCTGTGGCCAGCAACATCCCATCTCTGTTCACTGGACTTGCCTGCAGCTGTTTCATTCTGCCTCCACTCCCTCTCCTGGGCAGTTGACCCCTAAACCCAGCAAGACTCTCTCCCCCTAAAACAGCCTGGGTTGCTCTGCCCCAGGCCTGGTCTACACTACTGAGATTAGGTCGATGTAAACTGCCTTGTATCAACCTAACTTTGGAAGTGTCTACACTTAAATGTTGCTCCCAATGTAACTACCCTGCTACATCAGCAGCATAGAGTCAAGGTCAATGTAGTTAGGTCACCGCATTGTCCGTTTTACACTGTGTTACTTACATTGACTGTTACTGGCTTTCAGGAGCCATCCCACAATGCCCCACATTGACAGTACAAACAATACAAGCACTCCTGTTGAGGATGCACACCACTGACACAAGGAGCAAAGTGTAGATATGCATGAACAATGACATACAGCCGACGTAAGTTAGGTTGGCTTAATTTTGCAAGGTAGACATGGCCCCAGTATACAGCACTCAGTATTACATCAGCAAGCACAGTGGTTCTCAAACTTTTGTACTGGTGACCCCTTTCACATAGCAAGCCTCTGAGTGCGACCCCCCCCTTATAAATTAAAAACACTTTTTAATAACACCATTATAAATGCTGGAGGCAAAGTGGGGTTTGGAGTGGAGGCTGACAGCTCATGACCCCCCATATAATAACCTCATGGTCCCCGAGGGGTCACGACCCCCAGTTTGAGAACCCCTAAGCAAGCATAACTGATCACAGCCACACTGTGAAAACTGGTCCCACAGAACAGGCCAGCAAGCCTGCCTGTACTTCTTTTCCCAGTTCTACTCATGCTACAGCCCTTTGTGGGCACAGCGTTAAACACAGCAGCTCTCCAGTCACCCGTAGAGTCTCCCAAGACAAACAGGAGATGGGACCTGAATTCAAAGGGAGAAAAGAAGCAGAGGGAAAAAAACCCTATGATCCCTGTGACTCCCCCTTCCCAACTCCAGCTGTGAGCATCCCTCACACATAGATGAGAAAGACCCTGTGACATGGGGTGTGTCAAGCTGGGAGGAGTGGTAGATACGCTGGAGAGTAGGGATAGGATACCGAGGGACCTAGACAAATTAGAGGATTGGGCCAAAAGAAATCTGATGAGGTTCATCAAGGACAAGTGCAGAATCCTGCACTTAGGACGGAAGAATCCCATCCACCGCTACAGACTAGGGACCGAATGGCTCGGCAGCAGTCCTGCAGAAAAGGACCTAGGGGTTACAGTGGATGAGAAGCCGGATATGAGTCAACAGTGTGCCCTTGTTGCCAAGAAGGCCAGTGGTATTTTGGGATGTATAAGTAGGGGCATAGCGAGCAGATCGAGGGACGTGATCGTTCCCCTCTATTCGACATTAGTGAGGCCCCATCTGGAGTACTGTGTCCAGTTTTGGGCTCCACACTACAAGAAGGATGTGGAAAAATTGGAAAGCGTCCAGCGGAGCACAACAAAAATTATTAGGGGGCTGGAGCACATGATTTATGAGGAGAGGGTGTGGGAACTGGGATTGTTTAGTCTGCAGAAGAGAAGAATGAGGGGGGATTTGATAGCTGCTTTCAACTACCTGAAAGGGGGTTCCAAAGAGGATAGATCTAGACTGTTCTCAATGGTAGCAGATGACAGAATGAGGAGTAATGGTCTCAAGTTGCAGTGGGGGAGGTTTAGGTTGGATATTAGGAAAAACTTTTTCACTAGGAGAGTGGTGAAGCACTGAAATGTGTTACCTAGGGAGGTGGTGGAATCTCCTTCCTTAGAAGTTTTTAAGGTCAGGCTTGACAAAGCCCTGGCTGGGATGATTTAGTTGGGGATTGGTCCTGCTTTGAGCAGGGGGTTGGACTAGACGACCTCCTGAGGTCCCTTCCAACCCTGATATTCTATGATTCTATAAAGCTGTCTGGAGTGGCTCATGAGCATGAGTACCAACCTCAGGGCAGACTATTAAGAAGTAGGGCACAAACCCTAAATTGGCTGTAAGTTCTATACTTCAATTCACCAACAAAGTGTGAAGTCCTCAGGTATTACAACAACCTCAACACAGAGTCACAGACAGTCCCCATGAGAACTCCAATCTGTCTTGTTACCCAGGTAAGCTTGCCATTACAATACATGGTCCCTTTCACCAAAAATCACAATAATACTCAGGTTACTTCCAGTCCCAAAGGACTAATCACTTACTCTGGGTCAATGCACTTTAGATCCTACACCAAAGATGCTTGTAGCCACTCCTATAATAAATTAAGTAAAGATTTATGAATTAGAAAAAAGAAGTGAGTTAGTTACAAAGTTAAAGCAAGTAAACATACCACACAAATGAGTTACAATCTTAGATTCCAAAAGGTAATAGAAGCTGCAGTAATATGCAAGCTGTATGTGTCCTTTAGGGCTAACCCAAGCTGAACAACCGGGGATCCCTTGTTTATGCTTAGAAGTCTTGTCCTCTCCCTGAAGTCCAGGCTGTATAGGGATAACAATTTTTTCTTGACAGGGATTTTTATTCTGTTCCCCCAGAGCTCAAACGGATGGGATGAGTCTCCGTGCACCTCTCCCCTTCAAGGGTGTGGGGGGAAGCAATCATCAAAGTTTTTGTCCTCTGATGTTCCACAATGGCTTGTCTGTGGGTCTTCTTTTGTTGGTCAGGAGATAACACTTCCCTGTGGTAAACTAGTATTTCAAACTCAGTAATGCTTTTCTCCTAACTATGGAGGTTTACAATTTTAGAGCAAACACTTTTACAGGTACAGAGCAAATACTTAAATATTATCTTATAGCATGGGTCACAGATATTATAAGTGAGATTACTGCATGCAGCAACTTACAAGCATTTCATAAAGTCTGAACATTAAACGCATTTCCATAAAGCTAATGACTATTGTAACAATACTAACATAGAGATGAGCCAGACTGGTTTACAGCGTTAAAACTGTCAGTGTTCAGTGATGCCTAGGGGGCCTTGGCATGAGCTGGCACCTGATCTGCAGCATCACATGTCCCTCACACACTCCTAGGAAGGTCTGTGATTTCCTCCAGCCATGAGCACCTCTCACACACTCGCAGATGGGGGGACGCTCTCATTCCCCCACCACTCTGAGGCCACTCATAAGCCTGAGGGGGACCATGTGACTCTCCCTTCTGTGAGTGACCCAGACACACTCATGGGGGGGGGGGATGACAACCCTGTGAGTCCTCCCAGCCCTGAGCTCCCCTCCCACACACCCAGGGAGAGGGACCCTGTGAGAGGGGACCCTATGACTCCATCCTTACACCATCACAGGGGGGACCCTATGACTTCAACCCTCACACCCTCACAGGGGGGACCCTATGACTCCCCCCTCACACCATCACAGGGGCGACCCTATGACTTCAACCCTCACACCCTCACAAGGGGGACCCTATGACTCCCCCCTCACACCATCACAGGGGCGACCCTATGACTTCAACCCTCACACCCTCACAGGGGGGACCCTATGACTCCCCCCTCACACCATCACAGGGGCGACCCTATGACTTCAACCCTCACACCCTCACAGGGGGGACCCTATGACTCCCCCCTCACACCATCACAGGGGCGACCCTATGACTTCAACCCTCACACCCTCACAGGGGGGACCCTATGACTCCCCCCTCACACCATCACAGGGGCGACCCTATGACTTCAACCCTCACACGCCCACGGGGGGGGGCACCCTGTGACTCCCCCCTCACACCATCACAGGGGCGACCCTATAACTTCAACCCTCACACGCCCACGGGGGGGGGGCACCCTGTGACTCCCCCCTCACACCATCACAGGGGCGACCCTATGACTTCAACCCTCACACGCCCACGGGGGGGGGGGCACCCTGTGACTCCCCCCTCACACGCCCACGGGGGGAGGGGCACCCTGTGACTCCGCTCTTCACACGCCCACGGCGGGAGGGGGGCTGGCCCCGGATCCCCGGGCCGCAGAGCGCGGGAACCGGGGCGGTCCCGTGAGGGCTCTAGGCAGGGGCCGCCCGCGGGGGGCGGGCGCGGGGCGGAGCCGGGCTCGGAGGGAGCGGCCGGGATCCCCCTGGCGGCGGCGCGGCGGGGCGGGGCGGCGGCGCCGCTGTCCTTTGTGCTGCAGCCGGCATGTGGCCGGGCTGTGGCGGCGGGCGCCCGGCGGCGTGAGGGCAGCGGGCCGGGGGCCGGGGCGGCGGAGCCATGGGGCGGAGGCGGGCGCTGGTCAGCGCGCTCAGCCTGTGCCTCAGCCTGTGCGCCCTGGGGCTGCTGCTCACCGCCCTCCTCACCGACCACTGGTACGAGACCGACCCCCGGCGGCACCGCGCCGGCTGCGAGCGCCGCGCCCAGCGCCCCCGCCTGCTGCCCCTGCCCCTGCGCCGCCGCGCCCCCCGCCGCGCCGGGCCGCCCCCCGGCCCCGAGCCCGCTCGCCGCCCCGCGGCGCTGCCGGGGCTGGGCGTGCTGCAGTCCGGCTGCGCCCGCCCGCTCTTCGCCAGCTACGCCGGCCTGTGGAGGAAATGCTACTCCCTGGGCGTCGACCCGGACCTGGACAGCCTGGTGGAGAGAGGTCAGGGAGCGCGGCACGGGGCAGCGGGCACCCCCCCCCCCCCGCGCGAGCCATGCACCCCCCCCCCGCGCGGCCCCCTGCACGCCTTGCACCCCCCCCCCGCGCGGCCCCCTGCGCGCCTTGCACCCCCCCCCGCGCGGCCCCCTGCGCGCCTTGCACCCCCCCGCGCGGCCCATGCGCGCCTTGCACACACCCCCCGCGCGGCCACCTGCGCGCCTTGCACACACCCCCCGCGCGGCCCATGCGCCTTGCACCCCCCGCGCGGCCCCCTGCGCGCCTTGCACACACACCCCGCGCGGCCCATGCGCGCCTTGCACACACACCCCGCGCGGCCCATGCGCGCCTTGCACACACTCCCCGCGCGGCCCCCTGCGCGCTTTGCACCCCTCCGCGCGGCCCCCTGCGCGCCTTGCACCTCCCCCCCGCGCGGTCCCCTGCGCGCCTTGCACCTCCCCCCCGCGCGGCCCCCTGCGCGCCTTGCACCTCCCCCCCGCGCGGTCCCCTGCGCGCCTTGCACCTCCCCCGCGCGCGGTCCCCTGCGCGCCTTGCACCTCCCCCGCGCGCGGTCCCCTGCGCGCCTTGCACCTCCCCCCCGCGCGGTCCCCTGCGCGCCTTGCATCCCCCCGCGCGCGCTATGCACCCTCTCCTGCGCGGCCCTCTGCGCTCCTTGCACCCCACCCCGCGAGGCCCCCTGCGCGCCTTGCACCCCCCGCGCGCCATGCACCCCTCCCCGCGCGGCCCCCCGCGCGCCATGCACCCCTCCCCGCGCGGCCCCCCGCGCGCCTTGCACCCCTCCCCGCGCGGCCCCCTGCGCGCCTTGCACCCCTCTCCGCGCGGCCCCCCTGCGCGCCTTGCACCCCTCTCCGCGCGGCCCCCCCGCGCGCCTTGCACCCCTCTCCGCGCGGCCCTCTGCGCGCCTTGCACCCCCCCCCCGCGCGGTCCCCAGGGCGCCTTGCACCCCCCGTGCGCGCCTTGCACCCCCCGTGCGCGTGCCATGCACCCTCTCCTGCACGGCCTCTGCGCTCCTTGCACCGCCCGTGCGCCATGCACCCCCCCCCCGCGAGGCCCACTGCGTGCCTTGCTCCCCCCCCGCGCCTTGCACCCCCCCTGCGCGGCCCCCTGCGTGCCTTGCACCCCCCCTGCACGCCTTGCACCCCCCCTGCGCGGCCCCCTGCGTGCCTTTCACCCCCCTGCGTGCCTTTCACCCCCCCCCGCACACCTTGCACCCCACCGTGCGCCATGAACCCCCCTGCGCGCCTTGCACCCCCCCCCATGCGGTCCCCTGCGCGCCTTTCTCTCCCCCTGCGCGGCCCCCTGCGCTCCTTGCTCCCCCCCGCCTGCCATGCACCCCCCCGCGTGGCCCCCTGCGTGCCTTACACCCCCCCCGCGCGGCCCCCCTGCGCACCTTGCACCCCCCCTGCGCACCTTGCAACCCCCCGCACGGCTCCCTGCGCGCGCCTTGCACCCCTCCTTGCGTGCGCCATGCACCCCCCTGCGCGCCTTGCACCCCCCTGCACGCCTTGCACCCCCCCGCGCACCTTGCACCCCCCCTGCTTGGCCCCCTGCGCGGCTTGCACCCCCCCTGCGCACCTTGCATCCCACCGTGCGCCATGCACCCCTCTGCGTGCCTTGCACCTCCCCCCGCGCGCCTTGTACCCCCCCTGCGCGGTCCCCTGCGCGCTTTGCACCCCCCTCCAACACTACCCGCTGCACGGCCACTGTGCACCTTGCACCCCCGACTCTACCCCCAGCGCGCCCAGCGTGCGCCTTGCACACACCCCCACGGTCACCCCCCGCGCGCCTTGCACCCCCCCCAAGACCACCCCCCGCGCGGACCCCTGCTCTCCAAATGCATGTGAATTATGCACCCTTAGCACACCATGGACTCCTAGTGCATAGGTACTATACACCCCCAGTGCCTTCAGTGCCCAGGCACTGTGTGCATCCAAGATTCCCCTGCCCAAACACCATGTATCCCCTGACCTAGGAATGCATTGGCACTGTGCACCTTTAATGCACCATGCTCCCACATCCCCTATGAACGGCTACTGTGGATTATGCACCCCTTAACTGTGCACCCTCTTACCCACCAATCCACATGCACCCTGGGGTGTTCTCTGGCCCTTTCGGCAGGGCCCTCAGCACCCACCCTCCTCTGGGATTGGCTGCCAGTGCTTTATGTGCAGGAGTAGCTGGCCTACAGTAGCTACTCTTCTACTGCTCCCACAGTTAGGCTGCTGTGTACGTCTAAGCGTATGTTGCCTAATATTCAGCAGGCCATTTTTTGTTACTTCTCTGTGTACCTGAAGCAACCTTCAACAGGCCTCCTGTACATCTCCTCTTTGTGTAAAAATATGCGCTGGTCATCTAGTAGAACCTCTGTTCCTCCTAAGTGAAAAAAACAAATATAGCCCAGATAATAACACTTCTCTCTCTTCAGAAATTAAAAGGAATAGTCAAGAAACATTTGCATCATTTGTCACCCCAATCTGAGATGTGGCTTTTCTGCTTCCTCCCTTTATTGTCATCTGTTAAATTAGACCTTTGTAGAACAGCCAAGCCTTATGTCACATACATATGGGCTAATGTTCTTCTTTAGTACATATTGGGGAACAAAGATAATATATTTCTTTTATGTTGCATCAATAGATTAAACATTTTCAAACTACACATATTGACTTAATGCAGGTTTTTTGTTTGTTTGGTTAGTTGTTTTGTTTTTTCCTAATATTTAACTCTGATATTATATAAGTGTTATAAACCTTTTAATTACACCAACAAATAATGTGTAATACACTATTTCATGCTCAAAAGGGTGAGCAGACATCACTTTCTCTTCTTTAGCCACTTGATTAGAGGAATAGGGTAGTTAGTTATATTGTTAACATTAGGTGGAGTGAATGTTGCACAAAATATCTGTAACTTAATGAAAGAAAAGGAGTACTTGTGGCACCTTAGAGACTAACGAATTTATTTGAGCATGAGCTTTCGTGAGCTACAGCTCACTTCATCAGATGCATACCGTGGAAACTGCAGCAGACTCTATATATACACAGAGAATATGAAACAATACCTCCTCCCACCCCACTGTCCTGCTGGTAATAGCTTATCTAAAAGCCATTTCCAGCACAAATCCAGGTTTTCTCACCCTCCACCCCCCCACACAAATTCACTCTCCTGCTGGTGATAGCCCATCCAAAGTGACAACTCTTTACACAATGTGCATGATAATGAAGTTAGGCCATTTCCTGCACAAATCCAGGTTCTCTCACTCCCTCCACCATGATTTCAACAATTTCCATCCCACCACCAACCTCAGCCTGGTCCAGTCCACACAAGAGATACACTTCCTGGACACTACAGTGCTAATAAACAATGGTCACATAAACACCACCCTATACCGGAAACCTACTGACCGCTATTCCTACCTGCATGCCTCCAGCTTTCACCCTGACCACACCACACGATCCATCGTCTACAGCCAAGCTCTGCGATACAACCGCATTTGCTCCAACCCCTCAGACAGAGACAAACACCTACAAGATCTCTGTCAAGCTTTCTTACAACTACAATACCCACCTGCGGAAGTAAAGAAACAGATTGATAGAGCCAGAAGAGTTCCCAGAAGTTACCTACTACAGGACAGGCCTAACAAAGAAAATAACAGAACGCCACTAGCCGTCACCTTCAGCCCCCAACTAAAACCCCTCCAACGCATTATTAAGGATCTACAACCTATCCTAAAGGATGACCCAACACTCTCACAAATCTTGGGAGACAGGCCAGTCCTTGCCTACAGACAGCCCCGCAACCTGAAGCAAATACTCACCAACAACCACATACCACACAACAGAACCACTAACCCAGGAACTTATCCTTGCAACAAAGCCCGTTGCCAATTGTGCCCACATATCTATTCAGGGGACACCATCACAGGGCCTAATAACATCAGCCACACTATCAGAGGCTCGTTCACCTGCACATCCACCAATGTGATTTATGCCATCATGTGCCAGCAATGCCCCTCTGCCATGTACATTGGTCAAACTGGACAGTCTCTACGTAAAAGAATAAATGGACACAAATCAGATGTCAAGAATTATAACATTCATAAACCAGTCGGAGAACACTTCAATCTCTCTGGTCACGCAATCACAGACATGAAGGTCGCTATCTTAAAACAAAAAAACTTCAAATCCAGACTCCAGCGAGAAACTGCTGAATTGGAATTCATTTGCAAATTGGATACTATTAATTTAGGCTTAAATAGAGACTGGGAGTGGCTAAGTCATTATGCAAGGTAGCCTATTTCCTCTTGTTTTTTCCTACCCCCCCCCCCCCCCCGATGTTCTGGTTTAACTTGGATTTAAACTTGGAGAGTGGCCAGTTTGGATGAGCTATTACCAGCAGGAGAGTGAGTTTGTGTGTGTATGGGGGTGGGTTTTTGGAGGGGGGTGAGGGAGTGAGAGAACCTGGATTTGTGCAGGAAATGGCCTAACTTCATTATCATGCACATTGTGTAAAGAGTTGTCACTTTGGATGGGCTATCACCAGCAGGAGAGTGAATTTGTGTGGGGGGGTGGAGGGTGAGAAAACCTGGATTTGTGCTGGAAATGGCTTTTAGATAAGCTATTACCAGCAGGACAGTGGGGTGGGAGGAGGTATTGTTTCATATTCTCTGTGTATATATAGAGTCTGCTGCAGTTTCCACGGTATGCATCTGATGAAGTGAGCTGTAGCTCACGAAAGCTCATGCTCAAATAAATTCGTTAGTCTCTAAGGTGCCACAAGTACTCCTTTTCTTTCTGCGAATACAGACTAACACGGCTGTTACTCTGAAACCTGTAACTTAATGAAACATTTCAAAGGTGTGCCTCTGAAGACACAAAATTTCGTTTACCAGATTGGCCTGAGAGTAAGGTAAATAGCTTGCATTATGGCAATGAAGATGCACATGTGAGTGCTGCATTTCATACCATCTTAAGCCAAGTAATACACTTGCAAATTAGTAGAGAAATGCAAAAATAGATATTGCTTTAAGTGTTCTTATGCTCATGATCAGCAGACTCATTGTGACATTTAATTGCTTGTGCCTTAAGGAATAACATTTTGGATTTGGAGTCAGCTACACCCTAGAGCACATGCAAATACCTTCCCTGGGATGGATGTTGTATTTTCAGGGCCAGCCCTGCTCATAACCCATTCCCCATGCCTCTGTTTATACCCAAAATGGCATTTGTTCTCTGCAGCCAACATTCTTGACTTCTGATTAAAGTCCAAGGGCCAGCTGCTCCGCTTGTGTCAGTTGGCATCCCTCCATTGACTTCAGTGCAAATATGAAGATTTACACCAGCTGAGGATGCATCTCAAAATGTCCCAGAGAGTACCTTTCATATATTAATATGTACAATGAGAGAAATCACAAAGGCCCTGCATTGCCTCTCTCTCTCCAGCCTTACACTGGTGTGTCCATCCCGTTAATTCCTGACTAGCATGAGAGGACCTTTTATAGATATTCCCATAGAGATGAACTCTAATCTAAACACATAATCATTGTGTCTGCAGACAGGTAACTTTTTCCTTTCCATAAACATCACCGCTCTCTCAGGCATAGGCCTCTTTCCTGAGACTCATATTAAGTATGTTAGTAACAAATGCATTTACAGTTGCTTACCACTTCAGAAAAAACACCTTTGCAGCATAGTTAAATTCAGATCACAACCTTGCATCCCTTTATTTTCCATATGCTGTCTCCTTTTAGTTAAAAAGGGTTTAATCTGTTTTAATAGTAAATTAAACTAAAAAGACATCAGTAACATTTGGTCCCCAGTTCCTGCCATCCCATGTGGCCAGCTGATCTCCCACAGCCAGTACCTCTTGGATGTCACCTTGACTGAGTGTCCCAAGTTTGCTCCTCTTGTGCTTCTCACTAGAGGTCAGAAGAGTGTTTCCTTTTGAAAATAGACTGTTATTGGGGCAAATTCACTGTGGTCCGAGACCCAAAAGTATCTTAACTAAAAACATAGTGAAAGGGAACCATTGTGCTGGGTGGAAAATAGTAAATTCCAGTGCTCCAAGCTGAGGTCACTTCACACCGCACTGGCTAGGTGCTGGTAGAAAGGGTTCACAAGGAAGGTTCTAGATCCTCCAGGGTATTTAGGCACCTAACTTTCAGTGAAACCAGTGGGAGTTGGGCCCCTAAATGCCTTTGAGGATGTGAGACAAAGTTCACATATTGGGTTCAGCCATCTCCTTCCTTGACTCCATCTCCATCCAGCTCTCATGCTTCCTGCAATTCAGCACCTCTCCAAGTAGCCTGGCTGTCCTCTGACCTGTCCTTGATGCCCTTGGCAAGGGAGGGGGAGAGTTCTTACTCAGTGCCCTTCCTGGGTGATTCACTTTCAGCTCCTCATGGAACCAGTTTAGTTTCATTATTATTTATATTGCAATAGTATCTTGTTCTTTGGGAGTTCCCTCTGTGCAGTCACACCTGTAGGATTGACTCCCTCTCCTCTTGGCATTTGCACTTGAAGCCAGGGCACATTAGCCCACAAGAATCACAAGTGGGAAATGCACAGGACCCCTCAAAGAAGAAACATTCCCTGCCCCCCAAAGAGCTGACCATCTAAATAGACAAGACAGACACATCTGACCCAGGCCCTGCCCAGGGATAAGCTGCTGCAGTGTGTCTAGGGGTGTGTCACTGCAGAGTGCTTTCGGAATGCTTCAGTGCAGCTGAGTAAGCAGCCCTGGTCTGGCTGCAGGTTTGCCTCACAAGTACCACAGAATTGCTCATGGTTTCTCTGACACGAAGCCTTTCACTGATGCTATGCAACCTGTCACAATGTCATTGAGCTTAGCGGGAAAGGGCTGGATCCTGCCAAGTGCTGATTACCCCAAGCCCCACCTGAAATCAATGAGAGTGCTCAGCACCTTGCACCATCAGCCCCTAAGAACAGCTATGCAGCTGCCGGTCAGGGCAGTACACTGGGCACTTCAGCTTCCTTACAATGGAGCCAGACTGCCTTATTGCAAAGCAAACATGGGGTTATCCGTACAGGGCCAGGTATTGGCTGTTAAAGCAACAGCCCCTTTTGGGGAGTGCCAGGGAACACCGCCAGTGGCGGATCTTGTAGGCATTTGTTCTGCTGAGAGCACAGCCAGACAGCTCTACATGTGCTGGGGGAGCGCGCACAGGAGCAGCAGCTGCTACATACTGTGACATGGGTGCGTCATGTGTTTTCCCACCCATCACAGATCCACAGGATTGGTGCTATGTCCCCAGCTTTGGATTGGTCTGTAGGAGGAACCCCTTCAATGTGCCAGACCCCTTAGGGGTCTCCCTTTTCCTCCAGGGTAAGCTATGTGGCTTCACTACCTCCTTAGACTGGACCTCTGGGCCTGCAGAACCTCTGCTTCACACCGTGAGCTCCGTTCATTCAGCAAGTCCAGCTGAGACAGATCCCTGATGGAGACTTGTCCACTCTGCAGGGGTTCATGCACCTCGCCCATTATTTGCAGCGACACTCACCCAGCGTTGTCCAAACAGTCGGGTTTATTAGTCATCTGGAACACAGCATAGGAAGTCCTTAGGGTAATATAGAGAACTGAAGGTTAAAGCATAGGTCATTCTGGTTAACCCAGAGCCCAGCCAAGCTGTAAGGAACCCCTTGATTCAAGGTCTCGCTCTGTGTCTGACCTCCTTCATCAGACCCCAGGTGAGTCCCGACTCCTTCCAGCAGCCAACACTTATCTCCCCACTTCGTACCTCTCCAGTCCTTTGATCTCAAGCTGGGGGACTGTTGTTCTCTAAGGAGAGATGGGGAAGTCCTTATCCAAGAGTCATTGGTTGCTAGGTCCTGTCTGTATCCCATTGACTTTCAATGAGATTAGGGCTCCTTATTGCCTACATCTCTTCTGAAAAAAATGGACAGGCTCCTAAATCACTTAGGAACTTCTAAAAATTTGTCCCCAAGTTCCTGGGACCTTGTGGGGCTGGATTTCCTTCAACATCTTGTGGGGGGAGAGGGCTCCTTAGAAAAGGCTCCAGGGTGAATGCAGACCAGCGGGTGGATGTGTGCGTGTGCGTGTGCACACGCGGGTGAACTCTCCCAGCCCGAGGAGCTTGCGCATCTCTCACTAGCATCAAGCTTCTGCCATTTGTAGGGAGAGGTGGTGTTGGGTGTGGAACTGGAAGTGCAGGGTAGAGCTGCGAGGTAGTCTGTGGGCACGGGGAGAGCAAATGGAGAGAATGCACTGTGGACTAATTATATTAGAAGACAATTTACAGCCTTGCTGTCAGTGTTTAACACAGTATTCTCTGGGGGAACCTGCTTGGTTTTTAGCAGGTGGGTTAATGAAGTCTGTTCCTTCCTTTCCTGAAGGTATTGTTCAGAGATGCACAGCTATCAAATACCACTTCTCCCAGCCAATGCACTTACGAAACATTCCATTCAATTTAACCAAGACCATCCAGCAAGATGAGTGGCATCTGCTTCGTAAGTACACAAATTGTCAGCCTCTCATCTGGGGATGCACAAGATTCTCCATAACTCTGTCAGTGTTTCACATGAAAAAGCAAGACAACATGCTGGTCTGTAGATAGGGTTTGCCATCCTGAATCAGACCAGGGCTCTGTCTAGTCCAGTAACCTCTCTCTGGCCAGGGGCCAGTATCAGACGCTTTGAAGAAAGGGGTAAGAAATCCCATAGTAAGCAAATATGGAATAACCTACCTACAGGGAAATATCTTCCTAGCCCCTATCCTTTACAGGTTGGCTTATGCCCCGAAGCATGGCTGTTTATATCCTTCTAAATCTTTTTTTTATTTTAAATCCCATCTGATGTAACTCTGGATGTTCTTGTTATTCAGATAATTGGTCAGTCTTTTTTTGAATCCTGATAGAATCCTCTTGGCCTAAATTATATCTTGTGGCAATGAGTTCTACAGGCTAACTGCACAATATGTAAAAATGTATTTGCTTTTATCTGTTTTAAATTTGTTGCCTCGCAATTTCATTAGATATCCCCTCATTCTGTGTTATGAGAAAGGGTAAATAGGAACCAACCCCTGGTTTAATTTTTCTGTACTGCTTATTATATTCTATACCTCTGTCAAGTCCCCTCTTATTCCTCTCCTGTCTGAACAGTCCCAATCTTTTCCTTCTCACTTGAAAGTTAATTTTTTTCATGACCCTAATCCTTCTTGTTGTCTGTCTCTAAACCACTTGTATTATCTGCTGTGGTCTCTTATATAGGGTGACCAGAACTGGTATTCCAGGTCAGGTCACATCATTGGTGCTGGTAGTGACATTAGAACACTTTCAGTATTAGTTTCTGTTCCATTGCATCTACATCTAAACATTTTGTTTGCTCTTTTAACCATTGCTACACATTGAGGAGGGTTTAGTCCTCTGAGGAGGTTGTTTAGTCAGCTATCCACTGTGGAGCCCACATCATCTTACGGAGTGGTTACAATTAATTTAGAACCCAGCTTTGCCTATGAGTGGCTCGAAAGATTCTTCCAATATGCATTAACATGCATTTGCCAACAGGGTTTGTAAATAGTTCCTTGTCATTCTCTTTTTTGCTCTAAGCAAAAGGGTGATATTTAATCTCTGCTCTACTTCTTATATGGAAGCAGATTTAAGAAGAATCACGGCTGGTTTTCTGGGCATGGCAGCTGCTGTTCTTCTCTGTGGATGCATTGTAGCGGCAGTCAGTTTCTTTTGGGAGGAAAGCCTCACGCAGCACGTGGCAGGCCTTCTATTCCTTATGACAGGTATTGTGCCATCTTTGTGTGCTAATTACAAATGAAGCCCTTGATTAGGTTTCTCTTTGGTAGACTGTGCTTGTTATCCATCAGCAGAGAACACCTTCCTTTGATCTTTCCACTTAGAACTGACTTTCCACTGCAGCTATTTGGGTAGATGTCAAAAAAGCAGGCAAGATTTTTCTGAGTACTATAAGAAGACAGAAAGGGACCATTTAATTTCTTCTTCCAAAAAGGGAATAAAAAGTTTGTCCTTCATGCTCCATACCTGTGCCTGGGAGAAAGAAGGGGTAAGGGCACTCCGTTACAGCGCTTGCACAGACTGTGCAAACTCTAGGACCGGGCGTGCAGGGGCAAGTGGGCATTGTGCCATTGCTTACTTCCCTGCTTGAGCATGTGGATGAGGAAGAGTGGGCAGAGCCTTGGCTCCTTGCCTTCAATTACCAGCCAGCAAACCTGAGACAGCATGGGGGGAGTGTCATAATTTGCTGGGAAATGATTTCTTTCCAAAGCAAAGAGGGAGGCTGAAACTAAATTGTGTTTGAGTTACAAAGTCTGCCAGGGCTATTCCTGGAGGGGTGCAGTTTACATCCCCTCTTTTGCACAAGACTGGGTCTAAAGACAAAAATCTATCCCTAAACTTCACGTTAGTGGGGAAGATGAGTGAATAGGTTTCCCCCCGCCCCATGTCGTCTTCTTCACTCTGTCCTTGAAACAACAAAGGAGAAGTCTAAATTACAACAAAAGCAGCAGTTGTAGAGTTAAGTCAGTGTAACAATTTTATTTTTGTCCCAGTCATTTATAACTTCTTGCAACTTTCACCCCTCACATTACTGTTTTCCATCATTGGTCTTTTCCTAAAAATGAACTTTTTGGGGAAGTTTGAGGAAAAGTGTTCAGCTGTTTTTGCAGAGTGAAGGTGGGCAGGTGTTATTTGGTTTGTATTATTAAAAAAAAAGTCTTTCATTTGTAACTAGCAAAAATGGAAAAGGGTAGGAAAGGTTAAATTCATTGTGGGAAAAGACCTTAATAAGAAGGAATTATTTTCCCTGGTCTGGAGGAAATTTATATTGATTTGACCACGTTATTAACCTCTGAAAACCACATCTGAGCATGCACCATAGATTTTATTCCATAAACTTGTAAAGTGCAAGCTTAAGGAAAAATTCATTGTGGCTGGATGTGTATAGCTAATTTCACTGCATACTGAAAAATCTAGCCCCATAGATTGCTGCAGAGCCAGGAGGGACACATTGGACAGGGAGAGGAGCTCCTGCAGACAGGTGTGCAGTGGCTGAGAGACGAGGACCTCACTCCTCCACATCAGAGCTATGTTGGGGAAGGTTGGCTGGGGATGCATGTTTGAGTAAATTACACGTACAGACTATATTTTGTCAAGTGCGTACAAAACTATTGCCTCAGCCCACCATGGATCTTGTGAGGTGTGAAGGGGCTGCTCTCAGCCCTGGGTCTTAAGGAGTGCATGAAGAGAAGTCTCCAATCTGAATATGTTAAGCAGGCCTCATGAATCCACAGGTGGGGCACTTAACATGCCTGCTCTAAAAGAATTGTGGGGTAACAACTGCAACAAACCTTAAACTGCTTGTAAAAACTGAGCGTTTTTTCAAGTATCAGAGTAGCAGCCATGTTAGTCTATATCCGCAAAAAGAACAGGAGGACTTGTGGCACCTTAGAGACTAACACATTTATTTGAGCATAAGCTTTTGTGGGCTAAAACCCCCTTCATCAGATGCATGCAGTGGAAAATACAGTAGGAAGAGATATATATACACAGAGAACATGAAACAATGGGTGTTATCATACACACTATAACGAGAGTGATCAGTTAAAGTGAGCTATTACCAGCAGGAGAGAAAAAAAAACAAAACAAAACCAAAAAAACTCTTTTGTAGTGATAATCAAGATGGGCCATTTCCAGCAGTTGACAAGAACGTGTGAGGAACAGTAGGGGGGGAAACTAAACATTGGGAAATAGTTTTACTTTGTGTAATGACAGATCCACTCCCAGTCTTTATTCAAGCCTAATTTAATGTTGTCCAGTTTGCAAATTAACTCTAATTCAGCATTCAAAAACCAGTTGGAGAACACTTCAATCTCCCTGGTCTCTTGATTACAGACCTAAAAGTCGCAATATTAAGCTATTACCAGCAGGACAGTGGGGTGGGAGGAGGTATTGTTTCATATTCTCTGTGTATATATAAAGTCTGCTGCAGTTTCCACGGTATGCATCCGATGAAGTGAGCTGTAGCTCACGAAAGCTCATGCTCAAATAAATTGGTTAGTCTCTAAGGTGCCACAAGTACTCCTTTTCTTTTTGCGAATACAGACTAACACGGCTGTTACTCTGAAACCTGTCAATATTACAACAAAAAAAACTTAAAAAACAGACTCCAACAAGAGACTGTTGGAAATGGCCCATCTTGATTATCACTACAAAAGGGTCCCGTCCCCCCCCCCCGTGCTGGTTCTCCTGTTCTTTTTTCAAGTAGGAACTAGAAGAAGTTATATTAAGTTCATAATTAAAATACAGAGCCAGCGCTCAAAGACTTGTATAGTCAGATAAGACCTTGAAACATTGCGAATGCCAGCATTAATACCACATGTTCTATCCAAGTAAGAAAACAGCTTTTGCCTAGTTTTTTGATTTATAAAAACTATGTTTAACAGGGATGTGTTTGCTCTTTTATTTATCCCAGACTGTATAAATCTACTAACTGAGAATATGTTTTGTTTGCAGGAATATTTTGCACTATTTCTCTGTGCACTTATGCAGCAAGTATATCATATGATCTAAACCGCCTACCAGCATTCATATATAGTCTTCCTAATGATGTGGAACATGGATACAGCTGGTCTATATTTTGTGCATGGTGCAGTTTAGGATTTATAGTAGCAGCAGGATGTCTTTGTGCTGCTTATCCATTTGTTCACAGGACCAAGATTATTCATCTAAAGTCTGCCAGAAACTCTTCTGTATGACTGCTTCTCAGAAGATGGTGTTCTCTACCCTTGTTCAGTGACAGGTGAACAATATTGTTCAAGGACTTACCACAACAAAGAAAAAAGTGAAAGGAAAGTTACATTCAGGATTCCATGCACAAATACCTACCTGATCCTTCAAAATCTACTAGTCAGGAAACAAGAGGAGTTCTGTTCTGCTTCCTAGCTGACTGAAATCAAATAGAGGAAACACCTTCCCAAGGACAAGAATAGTGGGGGTATTAACTGCTTCAGTCAATATACTGTGTATATGTGTGTCTGAAAGGAGATGAGGCTATTCACACAGGAAAAGAGAAGGAAAAGCTGTGATGAGAATTTAGGGCTATTTCTATTTTTCAAATGTTTGTACATAAAGTAACTTAGAGGAAAAAAAATCATTGCCAAATGAGTCTTAGTCAGAAAAAATGCTTTTCTTTCCATAGGATCATACTTAATACACTTCAATTCAGCTTCTTCTGAACTTTAATTGGGGGGGGGGGGGTTTGTTTTTTGCTGTCAGATAGACCCAGTCTCTGTCCATGTACCCTGTATGAATGTTCTTTGTCAAAACAAGATTCCTGCTTGGTTTTTATTTCCCTTTGTACTTTATAAGTAACCAAAAAATGTTTATTGCTTATATAGCTAAGAGATTCACAGAGTGGAGAGATTCACCATTCCCACGGATATCATTGGAAGTCACCTCTGTTGTGAAGCTTCAGCATCTTTGTGTTAAACTACAATTCAGTAGTAAAACACCTCCCTCTATGAACATTGTGTTGTGTTGAGTAGAAAAGTTAGTGGCTTGGAACTGGGTTTTCTCTTGATGCTGATGCATCTTAACCCTGAGTAGGAATCATTACAGCAGGATTTCTAGTGACAGGGTAGTCGCAGATCCAGTCAAGTGCCCCTCTTGCCTCTCACAGAAGTCTGGTGAGAACCAATGCACGCCCTGGCTCCCAGGTTTTAAGCCTCCAGACTCTGAACCAGTGCTCCCACCCCTCCCCTCATGAGCTCTACTGTCCCCACCTGCAGAGGTATAAACATCCTTCATTTACAACTGCAGTGTGAAAGCATGGCACGGCGCAGTCTCACTCCCCACCCTCCTTGCCCTCAGACACTGTTCTGGGGTCAGACCTTTGTGATTTAGCAGGAGGAACAGAGGTGTTTGGAGGGGGCACTTATCCCTTTTGTAACCTCAGCATGAAACGTTTGGGGGTGGAAAAGGGAGATGGTGTATTGCTAGACAGAACTTGAAGTTGGCTCGTGGTGAGTGCCTCCCCCATCCCACAAGCATGAATGTACACAGGCAACTCCCTCCAAGAATAACTGGTGAAGAACCTGTTCTTGTTTCCTTCCACCCTTAGGGCAGGGTTTCCCTAGTCTTGGAAAGCTGCGTGGCCCCTGTATGAACGTGAAATCAACTATACCTTCCTTCTCACAACACTGTGTTGATACAGGCTTATCCCACATGAGTGCTTGCTTACTCACAGTAGATTGGGTGGTTCTTTACAGCAGGATACTTCCTCACATGCTTTAGTGAACAATGGTTTGAGGCTCTTTGCAAACTCAGGCAGACATCTCTGCATCAGTTAAGTCTGAAGACCATGACATGACTTTCTTTGCAACCAGAACAGCTAGAGCTTTTTTGATGAAAGCAGAGACTCTAGAAAACAAGTGAGAGGCTTATCTGCACACACCCCTCTGAAGAACACCATTTCAAGCTGTTTGGATTTGCCCATAGCTGTGGAATATTAGCAGCTGAGAAAGGTTAAGGTACTGGCCAATCTCTGCCCACCCCCTACTTAGCTGCCATGGTTAATTAGCCCTTTGAAAGCATGTCATGGCAAGGGCTAGTGAAATAGCACACTAAGTAGCAGCTTTGTGCCAAACTGCAAAATGGCTTTTGTATCATTTTTATTTTAGCTTACACATTTATCCATAGTCTTGACTGGTAATGCATCTAAAAAGTCACTGTGCTAGAAAATTTCCAGTTACAAGTAGCTAAATACTCCTTAACAAGGTCAGACTTTTAAACAGTATATGTAATGCTACAACAGTTTTAGGTAGCATGATCTCTGACCGAGCTAAGATACACACTCCATGAGATTTCCCTTTAGAAAATACTTTCCTTGATTTATAGGTGGACTTTTATTCCCGGTAAAACTGACCACTCTGACTCAGGGTGCTGCCACTTTAAACATAACCCGTCCAATGTGCAGAAGAGCATCATTGTGCAGACTTGCTCTAAAACTCTAAAGATCTTGTACATGACAGTGCCAAAGTTGTATGAATTAGAGTCAGAGCAGAGATCTCTTAAGAATTAATAGAGACAGAGCTAGTGTTTCCACTTCTATTTCCTTCTGTTCTCCACACTACGCAGCGCTGTCAAAGGTGGGATTCTTTGGGTAAACATCAGCAGGGGAGAGGTTTAAGATTTCATCCACTGATGGCCCATCATCTTCTGGTAGTATCTCTGCCTCAAACATACGCTGAAGCAAAGCATCAACTGTCCTGTACCCTGAGAAAAGAAAAACAAACAACACTGGTTTCTATAGTGGCCTAGGCTAGTTAGCCATTCCCTTAATTTACTTTATGCTCAAAGGCTAAGTCATTTTGTGATATATGTTCCTCACTTTGGGTGACAAGTCACTGAGGTGTCTACCCTGCCAGTTTACATCCCCATTCCCCAGCAAACAAAGGCAGCTCTTTCAATCAGCATGTGTTATTTACCACTGTAAAAACATGTACATGCAAGAACCTCCCTCTGTAGGATTGGTCCCTACAACACATTTTCTAGCACTTTGTCTGCTAACTATTTGAACATCCTGAACAAATCCACAGTGAAAGAGCAAACAGTTTTCATTAACTGCTGCCTTTTCAGGGCTTTTTTTTCCAATGAAGCTGTTTTGATAGAGCACTTGAGGAAGAAGCAGGGAGCGTTATATGAGGCCCCTAGACTCAGGCTTTCAATCAGTTTGTGCGTTAAACAGCAAATCCAGACTTATAGTGAACTTCAACTGGATTCAATAGGAAACAATCAAGACACAGGGAGAATGTTTCTGGAGAGGAAGGATGAGCATTAAACCAAGCAGTAAGAGTTGCAAAGAGTTACCAAAGAGTCTCAGCCAGGATAAAAGTGAAGTGGATACAAGGAGAAAACAGCAACAAAGAGGCTTCCTAACATCTGGAGAAGCTGAACCACCAAGACTGTTTCTGTGTAAGTAGCTCCTGCAGGCAACGAGCTTGTGCTGTAAAGCCCAGGAGCTTGACAAAGAAAGCGCTACAATAAAAAACAGCATAAACGCTATTAGAATCTGACTGGGGGGGGGTGCCAAAAACCCCAAACTGAGTTCTGATTCTCTGTTGGGCTTGATCGTGCCACATTTCATCACAAACATGTGGCAGGCTCAGATGAAAGAGGTGCTGGGGGCTCAAGCAAATTTTTTACTTTCGTAGCCGACACGGCAAGCATAGAGGTGCCAGGGCTATGCACGGCCAAGCCAAGAGCCCTGGAAAAAATTAAGCCCTGCCAGTGACCATCATATTTCATGGACGAGAAGATATGTGAGGGTTGGAAATACTCCTAAAGAGACTTCTTGGTCCCAGCCTGCTGTTTAAAGGGGATTTAGAAGAAGTCTCTAGGTGGGTTTTAGCTGCAGGGACAGCTACACTTATATCAGCTTCCTCTGCCACCCCTCCACAGGGGTGCTCCCCTCCCTGCCTTGGGACCTGAAGTCCACTGGAAACCTGTATTTGAGACATCAGGAGAGAATTAAGGTTTTGAACAACTCATCTCATCAGGAGTGGCTTCTAGAGTCCCACTAAGCTTTTTTTCCAAATGGTCAAGTGAACATGCCATCCTGTAATGGTGACTGCACACGAGTAGGCGTTTGGAGAGGGGCTCAGTTGGGTAGAGGCACAGTGCACCTAAAACACACACACCACAATAGCCGGCGAGGGTGCACTCACTGACTCATTGCTGTGGGTTGATTAATGCCAATTCACAGCAACTTAGTAAGAATCTCTGTTTGCCAGCCCCAGGAGTCTTCCAGCTGCAGTTCATCACCCTGGAATATTTGTTATCTCAAGAGAGACCTGACAGACAAGCAGAGAATTCAGCAGTGGATTTGTTCCCCAGAGAAGAGCCTTTGGGAATGGACTTACTTTTAGAAGCTATTTTAAACATCAGCCCTTTAGACTTTTTCTTGGTTATTTCTTCCCCTCCAAGGTCATTCTCGTTGGTTTCCATGTTGTCTATTAGTTTGCCATCACGTAGTTCTTCCCTTTAAATAAAAATATATATCCCTATGAAGCCACTTAAAAATGCACTCCAGTGCTCTCCACAAGTTCATGAATTGGACTGGCTCTCCCAGACTCTTGCTACTGGGGCTTAGAGCCCCAGAAGTCCCTCCCCCAAAAGCCCCTCTGCATGCAAAGCAGAGCATGGCTCAGAATCAATGGAGCAGACCCTGCGATGGAGGAGCAGAACCCCCACACCTCTGGCAGGAGAAAGCAGAGAAGGGGACAGCAACCTTTTCCCATTCTAAACATAAAACCAACAACTGCTACTGACAGTCTTCCAGCGGGGTCAGCGAAATGCTGGCCTCTTACAGCAAGGAGAACATGCCTGTCTGCCTCCCACCCTGCAACTGGGAATTAGCAGAGATGTCTGTCCAGAAAGGGTCTCATTTTAGCTGTTAGCCCCTTATGGGCCAAGTCAGCTGCCTGAGCTCACACTCCTCTACCCAAGCCATGTTCTAGGCTAGGGTTTAAAGCAACTAACACCACACCTTTCAATCAGAGTCCGGATGCCCACTGCAGCCACTCAGCTGGTCTAATGAGGGAAATTGGACTGTCTCTGAATACAGCGTCTAGAGCAGCCCGAGGCAGTTTTGTTGATTTCACTAAAGTAGCTCCCTGAACACCCCTCTCTCTCTCGGTGTCTGTGTGCAGGAGGGAAGGGGGAAATGTGAGAGAAAGTGGAGGTGTATAGATAAGAGATCCTATGCATAAGAGAGTCACCTTTTTCTAAGGCATCTGATCACCACAATGGTGGGGAGGCTATAAAATGGAACTGAACTCACCCAGGAGACTCTGGAAACCTAGATCAGATGCCTGAACTCTTGTATTTCTCTCAACTGCACATCACTAAGGAAAATCTGATTACACGGTCCATCAATAACTGGAGGTGTTGAGAGACCCACCCACAAAGTACCATGTTTCCCCTGTAGTTTACTTACTCTTGGATTCCTACTCCCAGCTCTTGAATTTTCCTCTCAATGGCAGTTTCTACTTCACTCTTTTCCAGTGAGTACTCCACAAAGAAAGCTTCTAGGATAAATGCTATGAGAATACTGAAAGGGGGGAGGGGAAAGACATGCTGTTTGGGCATGTTATTAATTAAAGGCAGGATTATACAATGTTTTTGCAGAGCAAGCCCTCACATTATTCATCGATTTCCGCAGTAGCAGACTGTGGAATTCCTGGCCCATCAGTACAAATCTGTCAGTGCATAGATACTGTGGAAATGCCCCCAGAGCAACAGATAACCTTTGCTATTTGCCAAAGCCCCCCCAACATGTCTTCATGGCCTGGCACTGAACAGGGATGGAGGAACTGGCAGAGTCCCAGTCAGATTTGCAGCTAGACACAGTTTAATTCTTATTCTTTAAAATTCCAGCCCCAAGCAGCACTTTACAGAGGTAAGCACGGTTGTCCATGAGACTTGTTTAGGGCTAGATGCCCTTCCCCTCTCTAAAGCATCCCCAATCCTTTCTTCACAGGGGACACAGAATCCTGCATTCCTTCCTGCCTAGTCTGTTCCATCTTTTAAGGAGGAGAATCACCCTTTACATCCATAAGGTGTCCCCTGGCTCAGTACCCCTTCACGCCTCCGTCAGCAAGAGGCGTTTGCAGGGGAACCACTGTAACCCAGAGCCCAAACGTATCAACCCAAGCACACAGCAGTGCTCCAGCTGCCCAGGCAGGAAGAGCCCTGTGAACTCATTACCTCAGGCCTTCAGCCTGCTGTGGCTCTAAGCCCCATGCTTCCCCACCTCAAACAGATAGAAATGTCACTGAACTTACTTAATTATCATGATCACCACCACAATGTGGAAGGCAATGAAGTACAGCTTGGCAGCCTGGTGCGTGACCAGGGCAAACCCATTGGCAAGAAGTATGAAGTTAAGGACTAGGACAGATAGGAAACTTCTCCCTGCTGAGAACAGCCTGCTTGAGACAGTCAGGCTGATGACAAGAGAAGACACATTTGAGTTTCCCTTGGTGATGCTTCCTCATTAAAAACTTTACTGAAGGGAATTGAGATCGCATTTCTTTCTCCATTTTGACCTCATTGAAGTCAATGGTGTGGGGCGTCTTTCCATTGACTTCAGTGGGCTCTGGATTGGACGCTGTGCTATAGATACAGAAAGGATATCGTGCCACTGATTGACAACAGTTAGCTCCATCAGAACAACGAATGAAGATGTGATGTCATTGAAGTTGTTCTTGCAATATTTGGCTCGAGCAAATAGAGAATCTTTTAAAGCAGGGTTTCCGCACTCCAGGGCATGATGGGCAGTGGAATTCCTGGAAAAGAACTGGATTTTCCCCTGGAATAGTTCCATGCCAATGATAGCAAACATGTAGTATACTACCTGGGGGTGGGGGGGGAAAGAGAGAGAGACCCATTCTCATAGATTGAAATGTCACGCGACAGCTTTACCCAGCAGAATACAGAAGCATTTAAGATTCCATCATCAAATTCCCCAGTGCACATTCCACAATGCACTTCCCAGATTCTGGCCACTTGAGCCAACTGTGGCTTCTCTGAGACACTTTAATCTTCTAATACCAGCCATCCTCAAACAGAGACTTAGTCCAGGAAGTAGTGATTCCATGTAAGGTTTAAAAATAAACTAAGAACAGAGGGAGAAGAATACTGAACTGGAATCTAAGTTGATGGAGTTGAATATTTCCAATTTATCAGGAGATTTTGGGGAGGGGGGGGGAAGAGGGGAAATCAAGAGTTTCCATGTCAGTTACTTGCCCAGATCAGCATTCAGGATTCTGCATAGGTCAGCAGCATCAGGGAGGGAGGGAGAGAGAGAGAAAAGAAAAAAAAAAAAAAAAAGTCCTGAACTGGCACCTAGGGAGAACCAGACCGTTAAATAGCTTTACACATAAATAACCCTGAAAATATTCGGGTCTACCCATACAGCCTTGATTCTGGCCGGAGAGTGACCATGCTGAAGCTTTATAGTTCACCTCTTGAACATAAAAATCAGAATTCTAAGGAAAACAAGGTCATGCCACAGCAGGAACTGCTGCACTTCAGAGTTGGCGTCCAGGGTGCTTACCAGAGCCAGCCCACCAAAGGTCAGCATTGTCGGCACAATGTTTATGAGCGTATTCATGATGACCCGGAATCTAGAACAAGACAAGTTATGAGAGCCCCATGCCCAGACACTTATTTAAAGAGATATTCCAGGAACTCCTGAGAGTTGGTGCCTTTTTGAGCAATGGAGTCCCCCATTTTGTTTTGCAGGGGTGAGAGAGAAAAGAGAGAGATGGCAGATCTCGGAGAGATCACTGGCACCAACAACCAGCAGAGGCAAATGGGCCATTTCTCTGCCACTGTCCTACATTAATACGGAACAGGGCTGAGCTGTAGGCTTGATCCTGTTTAACACCGTCTGCTTGCTTGCCTGCCTGCCCCTGGGCGGCCTTGTGTGGCTTTCCAATTTCACAGGGGCAGTGCTGTGTCTGCTCTAGTGGGCTCTCGCTTAGGTGTCTTAGTGAGTGGTGGGCTTATTCCTGTTTGAGGAAAGGGCTGCTGGGGCCCTTAGGCCTAGTCTACAGTTGAGTTTCATTGGTACAAACTACGCTGGGTAGGGGATGATGTGTCATCAACATAGTGGTAAAATCCTTTAGCAAGGACACAGTTTATACCAGGATAAAGGTGCCTTATTCTAGTACAGCTTATTCTCCTTCCCATGTGGGAATAACTACACAGGTAAAGCCCCCTTGTAAAGCCATGCAGCCCTTGTAAAGCCATATGGCAACGTGGATGCAGCCAGCTACACCACTAATGTGTGTCACCAAGGCCTCGATCTTCTCAGCTGAGCAGACGTTAGCTAGCTGGGAGACCTGGTCCCCTGCCAGCCTCTAGATCAGCTCAGTGCAGTGGTAGAGGGCTACAGCCCCATTACATTCTTTACCTTTGAATGCTATCCACAATCCTAATGAGCCGGAGGACTCTCAGTATGAAGACAATATCCAGCACTTGCTGGCTGTTGTATTGACTTGCTGAGGAAGAAAGCAGCACCAGCAGCTTTTAGTACACATGATCTCCAATGCTTCCCCGTTTGCCTAAGACAAAGGCTAATGCAATCACTAGGCAAAGCACAGAAAGTGTCCCCCATCAGTCACAGTACAACAGCAGAATGAGACAGAGCCCCGAGATGGTTGTGCATCACAAAAGGTTCTATTTCTATCATCCTCAAAGACATGTACTGGAATTGCATACACAACACTTCAGATTCTGACGGGGATGGGTGGTTTGTATTTCAAAACCCAAAATAAAATAAAGGGGTTTGTTTCTGTGCCCCTCCAATATAAGAGGTAGTATTTAATTTAAAATGGATACCTTTCCATTGTTATTACATACTTAGCTGGAACAAACACAAATATGTTGTAATCTAAACAAGGTTACCTACGCAAAGGGCACAGGTTACGGATTCATTCTTCCACGGATTGTTATTTAAATCTTTTTATACTTCCCCCTCCCCCAAAACGTGCAGTTTCAATTGAAACCATGAGTCAAGAGTGATATTAGGAGATAAAGCTTAAACAAAAACCCCACCATGTAATTTCTCAGGCACTTGTAGATTAACAGCCTGCTAATGCCACAGAAGATTTAAAGGGCAATGCCATGCTTACCTGATTTAAGTGAAGTGTTGAGAATTGTAGCTACCAGAGCAGCAATAATGATGAAGGTATCAAACCTAGTGTTGAGGGGAAGAGTTCTGTTACACGAGTGATTCTAGTGCACATCGAAGTGCAGTGCAGGCGTTTAGATACTAATTGTGATGGACACAATATAAGACCTTAATCTGCAAACACTTAAACATGTGCTTAAAGTTAAGCACACAAGGATTCCTACCGAGCCAGAGGAACTATTCATGTGCTGGAGCATTTGCACGTTTGGGCCCTAAATGGCTGGACTGTGACCTCTTTGGGGCAGGGACTGTATTTTATTTGGAGTTTGTACAGTCTGCCTAGTACAACAGACCTAGTCAAGGCTCCTTGGGTTACTTCATGCACTGAAACAGCCATCCAGGACTAAGCGAAGTTTCTACATTAGACATGTGGTTTGCAAACATGATCTGCAAGGGGGGAAAAATGG
The DNA here is from genome assembly GCF_965152235.1 of Eretmochelys imbricata. Classification (NCBI taxonomy): domain Eukaryota; kingdom Metazoa; phylum Chordata; order Testudines; family Cheloniidae; genus Eretmochelys; species Eretmochelys imbricata. The sequence goes on along the minus strand of NC_135574.1, from coordinate 207,735,416 downwards.
CTTATGCTCCCCTCCCCCATTTATAGGGAGAAAGGAGACCTAGAATGTTCTTTACTAGTTTGTTTACAATAGAAATTCAGGCCCAGTCTGTGCTGCAAGTCTCTGGACAACTGGAGACCTAGCAGGGTTCCAGTATCACGGGAGAGAAGAACTCAGCTAATAGAGGGGTGAGGGGATTCTTGTATTGACTGTTGGAATGAACGGTTGTTTCCGTTAACAGGTATTTAAGTCCCACACCACATTTTAAAAGATAAAAAAACCTCTTATACCTACAAGCCCCAATGGGTCTGCCAGCAAGTCAGTGACTGCCATGGCTCGACATTCCAAGTATTTTTAGGGCAAAGAAGATACACACAAGAGGTACCACCCCACTGCCAGACCTTCCTGCAGTAGTATTAAAAAAGCAGCACAAACCCAATGTATGTTTTCATGAAAAGAGAATCCAGAGTCCAGTCCAGTCTTCTAATCCTGCACTCCAGTTTCAGTTAAGAGCATTTCTCTTGCCATCTCAGGTTTGCAATAGCTTTAGTTATATGCTGGTTATGCAAGTATGAACTTCACCAGTCTAGCACTGGGTGTTTTTACAAGAAGAATCTAATTCTAGTAAGAGGCTGAATATAAAGTCTCTGGCTGCGAAGAGAAGAAAGTTGCAAGACATTCTTCCCATATCCCTTCTACCCCCAAACCACCACAACTCAGCATCCTACTTACCAGTTCCAGAACTGGGTCTTTGCAAAGAATGCCCTGGGTTCATAAGTGTACACTTTCAAGAGGATCTCAATGATATATAAAGAAAGGAAAACCCACTCTGCATAGGAAATCAATGGGTTTTCCTCATCCAAAGCAATGAATACGGCATTTATTAGAATGATTACATCGTAAGTCCAAACAAAGCCCCTGCAAGAAGGGGGAGAAAAAAGGAGTTTGTTTGCTCCTGCCTATGAAGGTTTAAAAAATAAAATAAATAATCCCTCAGAAGATACCCCTGTGATCTTAAGAGCCCTTCAATGCTAACCGGCCAAGAGGCCCACTGTTGTGTCATTCTGAATGTTGTTTAAGATATCAAATGAAAGCCAGTGGCACACTAGTCATTAATATCATTGTGAAATACATGCATTATATAAGGAATTATGGATGCTTGTTGATATTATGCTTTAAAAAGTCTGATCAAATAAAACGGAAAACCAGGTTTTCTTCCAGACAAGAGGGAGAAGAGTTACCTCCCCATCTCTAATGGGAATGGTCTCTGGCATCACCACGTTCAATGGGCAGTTCATTTGCATCAGAGATAAAAACAGGAAGAACAAATTAATAGGAGGTTGTGAAATCAGCATGGGAACACACTGGCATCTGCATTATCCTGACTCTGGAGACAAACTTTGGGGAATACAAGGACAAGCAAAAAGAGGTTTCTGTTATCCATCACTTAGGGGTCCAGCATTCTTTTTATCCATAAAAAGTGGATCCCCTACCATGCGGGTCGGTGCTGCTGAATGGGCGTTTTAGGTAACTTTCTTATCTTAGTAAAGGATTGTAGCCTGTTAAGTTTTAGTGACTTGGAGTGTTATACCTCTGTCTTATTTATAACCATTTCTGTCCATTAGTCTTGCTTAGCATCACCTTTCAGTTCTTGGTTAATAAGCTTCTTGTTTTATCATAAGCACAAATCACTGCTGTTATATTAAGCAGAGTGTGAACTCCTGGTTAAATCAAGCAAGCTGGTGTGTACATGGTCTCTTTAGAGACAGCAGACTTGCTAGTTTGTGAGTGTCCAGTGATGGGGCTCAATGTTGCAGGGAGACACTTCTGCAGAGTTTGAGAACGGATCCACACCAAGGACTAATCTGCAAGGCAAAGTTAGGCCTGGAGGAGTCCTGAGGAATCTGTGGGGCCAGTTAAACTGGGAGTGGCAGGGAGCAGTCACTGAGTTTAGCATCAGCAGATTCTGTTGATGCTGAGGCAGAGAGGTAACAAAGGGACATACAGTTCTGGATGCCCCTAGAAAGCCTCACAACTCTCCCATCCACATCCCCGTTAGCCAGTTACAAAACCAGCTTTGCCATACATCAGCCAGTGTTTCAGTTTAAACACCCTTTTCCCCCGATGGAGAATTTAGGAGAGTTGATGTAATTTAACCTTACATTTGAGAAGCCAGTTACCGCAAATGTGTATACTCAGTTGACAAGATCAAACATCACTGAGAGCTAGAAGTTCAGTCTGCATCAAATCAAGCAGCACTCATAGATGTGAGACTGCCCAGAAGAGTAGAAAGGAATTGGAGAAAATTAAACATCAGACTGATCCCTAAATTAGCTCTGGATTCCAATTTAATAGGCGTCGGTGAAACTGAGCGTAACACCACTTTACAACAGAGACTGCTGGTTATTATAGGTTTTCATACCTGAATTCAGACTCCTTTTGAGCAAGACTATTTTCAAGCCAGAACTTATCAGCTTGTAGATCTGCATCAGCTTGTAATACTTGTGACATCATTCAAGGCTTATAGACAACTGAGTTAGAGGGACTGGAACTTGAAGATGGGGATTTTCAGAAGCATTCAGTATTGGTCTAACTGCTCCTGCTCAAGCTAAGGATCAAACTCCCGTTGACTCAAGTGGGAGCCGAGTTAGGCTCAGACTGAGTGCTTCTGAAAAAATCCCACTTGTAGTGTTCCCCTTGCAGTGCTGGCATTTTCCAGCCTGCCATTCAGGTGAATACTTGTCCAGAGGTAAATGCTGGTTTGCAGCATCATTATGAGATGCTCATTGTGAGGGCAGAGACAGACTTACTTGTGTTGAACCATGCTGCGTATGAATAGGCTCACTGCCGAGTTATACACGTGGGGCATCCAGTGCTCTAGGGGGTGGGTTTGTATCCTCATTGCAATCACCTGGATGTTCAGAAGGTCTGCCAGACGCACAAAAGATTTTTTGTCTGCAGTGGACAGGAAAGATGCCCATTAGCCTACAATCATAATAAACGGCAGCATTTCATATTTGCAGAAATACAGTCCTTATGTGAAAAAGCAGTACTTCACTCTGTCCACATGCAGAGAACACACAGGACTTGACCACATGGGCAAAAGGCGACCTTCCTTCAGCCATGCTAGCTCCATACTAGCTAGGAGCCCTCTTAACCTGTGCAAGGAGCTGTGGCATGAAGTTGTAAAGAGACTTGTTGGAAGGAAAAGAGAAAGAAAAAAAAAAAAATCACATCTATAGGACTCATTTCACTCCTTACTTGCCAAATTTTAAACCTCATCTCAAGAAGGCCAATCTTTAGGCAAACATGTAGTGGTCAAATCACACATCCACAGTTAAGTAATCACCATTCATTAACATAAGTGGTTGCAAATAACATTTTTCTATTTAACAGGTGATAACTGAGGAATTTGCTGAAAAATAAATTCTGGCTTTTTAGTAGTCCTCATTGGAGGTTTGTTCCTAGATAGAGCCTGAAAATCTGAAAGCACGTTTAAAGTGCATAGGAATTTCCAAACTGCATCAGATGAGAGCTCCATCTTTCCCAGAATCCTGTCTCTAGAAGAGAGGAGATCAAGATGCTCAAGAGGAAGGTGCAAGAAACCCCACAGCAGGAAAACTTCCCCAATCAGGTTATTTTCTTAACCCGCTGCACTGAGAGGTTGGCTCAGCCTGGCAGCAGGAGAATTTATATCCCTGAGCTTAAAAGCCATGGCGAAATCACAGATTTCCTCATCTGTATGGCAAGAGAAATTTTTTTTTTAAAATGCCAAACATCTTTGGAGATTCTCCTACACGTTTATCATGTAGTTTAATTTGAGGTCATGAAGGCTCTAAGACACTCTGTGCATGGAAACAAAGTGGCTTAAGTGTTAGAATTAAGTAGAAAGAATGTGTGAAAAGAAACTGAGTGCTACAAGCTTAGATAAGTGAGGTAGCAGGATATGCCTGGTTGACAGTGTCACCAAATCACACAAAGCCAAGTGACCAGATGGGTAGGTTTTCAGCATTCACTTCAGGTTGGTTACATATGGCACATTGAAAAATACAGATCTCACTGCTTAAACAGAAAGGTCCTCCCCTACTTCAGTAACCCCGTCCCAACAAGTGTTTGTTTACTGCTACTCACCTACATAACCTTTTTGTTCCTCATCGGATACTCTCAACAGGAGCTCTCGATGGGAAGTGCTGATATCTGGGGCCACTAGTTTGACGAGTTGCTTCCACTGGGCTTCTTTAACAACAAACTCTGTGCCCTCCTTGACCTTTAGGATGTTGAAGGCTTCTACCATCTTGTGACGCTTCATGTAAGCAAGTTTGCGGATCTCATTCTGGAGGAGACAATGGATTTCAGATACCTGGAGGATGGGTTTCTCTCTCTCTCTCTCTCTCTCCCATCTCCCACTTATTTTTAAACTTAAATATAGTTTTGGGATATTCATGAACACCAGATTTGTTCTTGCATTTCTATACCAGATTGCCAAGAAGGACTCTATAGGAAATGAGCCAAGAGCAAAAAAGTTCCCAGCTGACAACGCTACATTCAGCCAGAGAAGCAGAGAGTGACTAATAGAGAGTAGCAGCCGTGTTAGTCTGTATCTGCAAAAAGAATAGGAGTACTTGTGGCACCTTAGAGACTAACAAATTTATTAGAGCATAAGCTTATGCTCCAAGGTGCCACAAGCACTCCTATTCTTTTCAATAGTCCAGAGTGACTCATCTGGGACAGTTGTGAAGCAGATGCAGCAGGCTACCAGGAAAGTCCTGCCCTCTCCTCCACTGCAGAGATGTCACTAGCCCCTATTTCCTGCTCAGTCTATCAAAAACTTCCCAAACATATCCAGGTAGGATTCATTGCAACAGTTTGCTCCCATGGGACACCTCTTAGCAGATTAAAAAAATCTAGATGGCTTATATTACACCTTGGAAGATAGTGTGCAATTGGGGCGGGGAGAAAAGGGTGTTGATATGTAACAAACAGCAGGGAGAGGTGAGTCACAAGGGCTTTATCATGGACTGGAAGGCCCTCAAGTTGGAGTAAAAGAGAAGAGGGAATCGATTTAGACATCACATCAACACTAACAAGCGAGGACTTGGAAAGCGGCAGCTACCCGTCTGATTTCTGTGGTATCCAGATGGGAGATGATCCTGCCAACAGCTAGCTCCAGGAATTTGGGCAGAAGAGCCAGCCAACTTTGTGCCCTACCTCCACTAGGCAGTCTGCCCAGCAGACAGCATGCAGGGATGGTTTTTGTGGCCTCCTGTTAGTGCATATGGCAGGAGACCTTGCCTATAAGAGAGGAAGGTTAGTCTATTTATGAAAGTTCATTGGAACTTTTAGCATTAGCCCTATAATTGCAAGCACTAGACATGCTTACAGTGTCCTCAGTTACCCCAAAATTCGGTGGGTGCTACTGGAAGAGGGAAGATGTATGCCGCTCTTATTGAATATAGTGCCCCCTGCTCTGTCCTCCTGTCAGTGCTTTAAGGGTATGTTACAGAGCAGGGGTCGGCACCCTTTTAGAAGTGGTGAGCCGAGTCTTCATTTATTCACTTTAATTTAAAGGTTTTGCATGCCAATAATACATTTTAACGTTTTTTAGAAGGTCTCTCTATAAGTCTATGTATTATATAACTAAACTATTGTCATATGTAAAGTAAACAAGGTTTTCAAAATGTTTAAGAAGCTTCATTTAAAATTAAATTAAAATGCTGATCTTACACAGCTGGCCCACTCAGCCCGCTGCCAGCCTGGGGTTCTGTTCACCTAGGCCAGCAGTGAGCTGAGCGGGGCCTGCGGCTGGGACCCTGGCAGGCAAGGGGCCGGCAGCCAGAAGCCCAGACCAGCAGTGGGCTGAGTGGGGCGGGCGGCCGGGACCCCAGACTAGCAGTGGGCTGAGCGGCTCAGCCTGCTGCCACTCAACCCCCTGCCGGTCTGGGGTTCTGTCCACCGGCTCCTGCCGGCCAAGGTCCTGGCCCCCTCAGCCCGCTGCCAGTCTGGGATCCCGGCCCTGCCCATAGAGTGGGTACCTACCTTCCCCCTGGTTCTAGCCCAGTCTCTTCCTCTCTGTCTGCACTGAGCTGAGGGTGGGAGTGCACTGAGCACAGGGCTGGGGGTGAAGGAGCAGGCTGGGGGTTGGGGTGTAGGGTCTGGCCAGGAGCTAGAATGAGGGAGGGGGCTTAGGGTTGGGACAGGAGGTTTGGGTGTGGAGTGCTTACCTGGGCAGTGCCCATTTGGTGTGAGGGGTCCAGGAGCTCCTGTTTGGTGCTCACAGTGGGGAGTAAGAATGTGGGGGTGTGTGCAAGAGTCAGGGCATGGGGTGTGGGGGGGCTGGTGTGTGTGTAAGGGGTGCAGAGATCAGGGCAGAGGGCTGGGGGTGTGGGCTGGGGTTGTGGGGGTGCTTCCAGCCTCCTGCCCAGAGCGGTTTCACGGCAGAGGGCTGGAGGGGATATGCCCCGATTCCACCCCCCCTTCCCCAAGGCCCCATCCCCACCTCTTCTCTGCCTCCTCCCCGGAGCAGCCAGAGCCTTGCGCTCTGCTTCTCCCACTCCCTTGCAAGGGCCATCAGCTGATCAGTGGCAGGGAGGGAGAGGAGGAGGGGCAGGAACCCAGCAGGCTGGGGAGGAGGAACTTGCCTGTCCTGCAGCAGGCAGGACCAAGCGTCTTCACCCTGCCCCCACGTGTGTGGGGGGGGGGGGGGGGAGAGGGGAGAAGAGAGGGCTGGGGCGGGCAAGATTTTTAACGGCACTCTACAGCCTGCCGAGGTCCCGGCCTGGGTTTGGCAGCGGGCGCTGAGCAGGGCCAGCGGCTGGGACCTGGCAAACAAAAAACCACCGTCCCACTGATTTAGTGGCCTAGCACTGGGAGTCGGACTCTGCACTGGATTCACAAACACTTGAGATTCAGAGGACTGGAAGAGGAAACAGATGTTGTTAAAGCAGAACACTCCATGCGGTGATGGGTATAGTTGTGTTATTGCTGTGCCCAGTTCAGGAGATACTCTTCCACACACACACTTTACCTTTAAATGTTTCCTGTAATTGTTGTACACAACAGCCAGGAAGACAGACATGAAGAGGTAGGTGTTGATTACTACATAGGTTATGAAGAACAGGGAATACCACCAACTGAAGTCAAAGGCCGGCATCCTAGACAGGGAGAGAGAGTGGCTTTAGTCATTCTACAGTGAAAGTAGGGATTCATATAGAGCAATAAAACCTCTGGGACAGCTTCCAAAATGCTGTCTCAGGATACATCGCACCTTCTAGGCATGAGACTGAATGCAGTGTTGGAGCAGGTCAGTTTGAAATTCAACAAGTCAATCACTCCATAAGAAATCACAGACAGCATGTTCTTTGAGCGAGAATTCTTCCCATGGGTGCTCATTTGCAACTGCTAATGAGGTGGATAGGGGTGGGTGGGAAGGGGAGTGTAGAATTTGGCCCTTCTAGGGAAAGCAGAGGACACCCCATGCTGCAATCCTCTCCAGCTCTCTTGGTCCCAAGGCTATTGTACAAGGGATGCAGGTGCTAGTATGGGGGAGGGAAGAGATATACTCTCACTGGTAAATGCAACGCTGAATTAAAGGCTAAAAAGCCACAAAACCCTTATCAGGGTTTGGGTGCTGCCTGGAGGTGGGGATAGTCCCCACTGCAGTGCAGGGTGAGGAGCAAGTCAAGCCACTCAGCATCAGGGCAAGGCTAAATGCTCCCACCTCCCCACATGCAAAGTCCACCCAAGCCAGTCAGATCACACAGTACACGGAGGCTTTTAGAAGTACTGTGCTGTTTGAGACTTCCTGATTTCCTAGATTTTATCATCTGTGATTTAAAGACCCAGAAAACAGAGATCCTTTTATGTCAAATATGGTGACAGATTCAGCGTGTCTTTCCTTCTACTGCAGCGAGCTCTGAATTGGGCCCTAGACTGCTGCTCCAGTTCTATGCACTATGCAGTGCTTCCCTGTCGCCCAGAGATACTGTCGTGCACCTAGATCGCCTGGTATTTGCAGAGCAGGGTACATACATGACGTCAGGGCTGTTGGCTGTTGTCACCAGCACATAGAGATCAAATACGATTTCTAGGTAGTTTGTAAAATATGGAGATCCTTCCACTGTCCGGAGATTCCTGAAAAGGAAGAGGCACCATGAAATTACACGCAGATACCAAATCACTGACACACAGCTACTGCAGGGCACCAGTAGAGCAGTTGATACTGCAGTCAGATCCCCTATGGCCTTATTTTTTGGAGTCCCCAGTACCCACAGATGATAAAACAGTCATGTTTGCTCAGCAGTTCTGGAACCCCAGCCATACTTCCTCATCTGCAGGATTTCGAGCTGGCAGAGTCCCTCAGATCCAAAGCTTGAAACCCACATGGGGAACTCCAGAGCTGAAAATGCTCTCACCTGTCACCAAACAGCTTCAGAGCCATGAGGGAGAACATGAGGACACTGAACATGAAGAGCAGGAAGACATACGTGATCTCTGGCAGTGTGTTTCGTATACTGCGGAACACCCTCCGGATCTGCCAAGACACAACAGGGAGCGTTTAGAAACCAAACTGCGCCAGCTTTCCCCATGACTTTCACACTGGAGTTTGTAGCTCCCCCATGATCAGGCAAAGCAGGACACAGGAGTTCTTTCCATTGAGAGAAATGGATCTAGCCACCAATCAACAGCAAACTCCACTCTGTGACTTTACACCACCTGTTCCTCTAGGGCCCAAGCTGGTTCAGGTCAAGCCAGGTTGGCTGCCTAGTACTTGGTTTTTGGAGGATGCCATCTTGGTCCCCAGAATGTCAAAGCTAAGTCTCTAGCCCTTATGTTTGCAAAGAAAACCTTCCGGCATCCAAAGACGAACCAAGTGAAAGCTGGTGCAACAGTATCTGCCTGAGTCTGCAGGCAGCCTGAGATGATAGCTTTGAGAGGCCCCCAATGCCTTGTTTCAATGGGGTAATGCCCTGGATGTTCCGCGACAATGATTTAATTAACAATATTGTTAGCTATTTTATGGTGTATTGAAGTGCGTAAGGAAGGAGGGGGAAATCATCCTCGGAAGATCTTCACAGTCTGCTGTAAGGGTATGTTCCACCTGGAAAATGCCTCATCACGGAAAATTGGTGGGGCGGGGGGGTGAGGGGGGAAAGAACGGGACAACACATTTCAACTAACAGTGTTAGACACGACTTCACACTTGGTCTATAGACCAGCACTGCCATGGAGGAGTCTTGTCTGGGTTCCACGGGCTTGTTGGCCAACTGAGCATGCACACTCTGAATGGCATCTCACATCGGTAGAGCCTGGGAAAATACCAGGGCCTTCCTCCCCCATCCCCAAGAGGCAGAAGAGGAGTCCCTACCTACGTACAGCAGAGACACACTGTTGCAAAGGGGAAGCAAGCAAAGGTTCTCATCTCACACCAGCCCAAAGGTGTTCCCATGCACAATTCCGTCTTTGAAGTAGAACAAACAGCGCCAGACTCTGCCGGTCACCAGAAGGTCTTGGACTGCATCAACTTTAAACCCATGACCATCACTCTCATGTATGTCACTGCTCCGTACAACTGCTTAGAAAAGCTTTTTTACCCAGAAGCCTGTGTCCTGGCACAGACAAGTGTCTAAGGCTAGGTCTACGCTACAAGTCTTCGAGAAGCACAGCTGCCCCGCTGTAAGGTCTCCCGTATAGCTGCTCCAGCCCAGCGGGAGAGAGCTCTCCCATCAACATAATTAAACTACCCCCAATGAGAGGCACTAGACGCTCTCCTGCCAACACAGCGCAGTCCACACCGGTACTTTTGTACTTTTTGTGAAACTTACATTCCCCTCCCCCCACTTCCCTGACCGACAAACGTGCTAGTGTAGACAAAGCCTAAGCCTGCTCTAAGACCCTAAATACGCCAAGTTGGTAAAGCAAGTCATCCTCTCATCCAGCAGTTCCCTGGCAGGCAGAGGAAGAGTTGTTCAACATCAGGCAGTCACGTTTGAACCACGTGTAGGCCACTTCATAAGCCACAGCTGAACTGAGCTGTATTCTAAGTCAGAGGAGGAGGGATGAAAGATTACACAAAAAAACATGGAGATTTCCCTTTGGGGAGAGAGGAATGGAGATGGGACCACACATGACAGATGGTAAGTCATAAGAATGGCCTTGCTGGGTCAGACCAATGGTGCATGTGGCCTAGCCTGACTTCTGACAGTGGCCAGTAACATATGCTTCAGAGGGAATGAAGAGAACAGGCCAATCATCAGGTGATACATCCTGTCACCCGGTCCCAGCTTCTGGCAGTCAGAGGTTTAGGGACACCCAAAGTGTAGGGTTGTGTCCCTGATCATCTAGGCTAATAGTCATTGATGGACCTAGTTCTTTTTTTAAGCCCATTATACTTTTGGTCTTCACAATATCTCCTGGCAGGGAGTTCCACAGGTTGACTGTGTGCTGATTGAAGAAGTACCTCCTTGTGTTTCTTTCAAACCTGCTAAATCTATTTTATTGGGTGGCCCCTGGTTCATGTGTTATGTGAAGGGGTAAATATCACTTCTCTACTCACTTTCTCCACACACCCCATGATTTTATGGGCCTCTAGGACATCCCTCCCACAGTCGTCTCTTTTCTAAGCTGAGCAGTCCCAGTCTATTTAACCTCTCCTCGTACGGAAGCTGTTCCATCCCCCTCATCAGTTTTGTTGCTCTTCTCTGCAACTTTTCTAATTCTAATCTTTTTTTATATGGGGCAACCAGAACTTCAGGAAGTACTCAAAATATGGGTGTACCATGAACTTATATAGTGGCATGATGATATTTGTCTCTTGTTCTCCATCCCTTTTCTAATGGCTCCCAACACTGTTAGCTTTTTTTGACGGCTGCTGCAGCCCATTAACAGATGCTTTCAGAGACCTGTCCACAATGACTCCAAGATCTTTCTTTGTGGTAGCAGCTAATTTAGACCCCATCGTTTTGTATGTACAGTTGGAAATTCAATGCTATGTGCACATTGGAAGAAATACTCCCATCTTCTATTTTGCTGGTTAGAGAGTGCTCAGATACCACGGTGATGGGCACAGTTCAAGACCAGGCCAAGTTTTAAGAGGCTACCTCCCCCGGCCCTGCTAGTCACATGTGGCTCACCACTGGGGCTACAGTGCTGCCCATCAAGTCTCTGAAGCCCCTTCTTTCACGTTAGTCATTGCCACCCTGACGGCCCTCCACAGACAGCATGGCTTCCATGCTGCCCTCCAGTAGCAATCCACCTGCACTGCCTGAAGAGGAAGAGTTGTGCCATCTTCTGGCCAGACCTGGTTTCCACCAGCCCCATCAATGGCAGCCTAATGGCTAAGTCAGTCACGTCCCAACCCCCTCACTAGCACAGCAGAATGATAATTGCCCCTACACCAAATACACACTCATCCCTTTGCACCTTGGAGCCCTGTCAGCGTTCAAATGCTTTTAACAAATCTTAGCTAACCCTCCAAATCCCTACAAGGTAGGTGGCATCCATATTCTCACCGCCACAGACAATTTGAGATCACATGGTAACTCAGAGGCAGAACTGGGATTAGAACCTGTAACTCCAGGCTGCCGGTCCCATGCTCTCATCTTTTGAATCTGCTTTCTCCCCACAGCAAAGGCGGTGCCTTGATTTTCAAGCAAGAGCCAAGATAGCGTTGGAGGCAGTGATTCAGTCTTTTCATGACACAGGAATGAATGAGCCAAGTCTGGGCAGCATATGCGGTTTAGGTGACAGTAATTAGCACAGCTGTGCTCTCACTCGCCTAAAAGGGTTCTAGAAACAAGTAATTTTTGACAAGTGAGCAGAGCAGGCAACAGAAGCAGGATTAGGGAAGAATAATTAGGACACAAACTTAAATTAAGAATCCAAACAAAGTGGATTGACCCCAAAGAACTTGGGACCATGCAAGGATTCAGGTTCCAGCCGGAAGCTTTTCAACCCTGTTCCCAGAGCCGGCAGTGATTAGGTAGGTCACCGCATAGGCAGAAGGCGATCTCGCTCTTCATGAGCGGGGAAGGATTTTCCCCTACTGCTAATAGAAGAGGAGATGGAGGCTCGTTTTTGAAGCTACTTGCAATTCCCCATTTTTTCCACCATTCCCAAGGCATGGAACCACTGCCAGCAGGAGTCACTTTCTTCTCGCCTGGCTGTCAATGAGCGATCTTCACTCAGCGTAGGAGAGAAACCCTGCCGATATGCACCCTATGCTCCCTCTCTCACAGCCCAGAACACAAGAGTTCCCTTTCACTCTCCCTCTGCTCTGCCACAACCAGGCACCAAGAGCTCAACTGTCAGGGATAATGAAGCTCTAGAAGCATTTTGGATTCACGCCAAAGGGAAAGAGGGATGTGTTTGCACACACCCAACACTGCTCACGCTGACCAACCACAAGAGTATCTTCGAAGAAGAGGGCCTTGGCAGACACGGTAAGAAAACAGAGCCGTAAGTGCTACCTTCCGGCCACTCTGCCCAATGCTCTTACTCCAAGATAACAACCACCAGCACACAACCCATTCACGTGATGACCAAGTGTTGCTTACCTGACGACTTTCTGCAAAGTTTATTATGAAAATGGGTCTCAGGAACCTTGACCATCTAATGCTGTTTACGTTCGAGATTTTAAGTGCCCCGTAGATAATCAGGTCAATTAAGGTCACCTGTGGAAGAAAGAGCAGCAACAAATCACAGGAAAGGGTTTGGTCTACCACTCATTATAACACATGGACCTATTCTTGGACCATTAAAAGACGACAGTTTCATGGGGTAGTGTTCTCTCCCACTGGAGATGGAAGTTTCAGTAGATTAGACCATGTTATGACATTAAGATGGACAACGCACAAATAAATTTTAAAAGTTGCACTTGCCACATTTACTTTCAACAGAATTTCAGAAACTATGCCTCTGTTGCAAGTCATGCTCTGAAACTGATCTATTAAGAGAAGAGGGGGACACATTGGAGCTGTACAAATGGGAAGAACATACAACAGGCTGTTTGTAGACCTGGCTATCAACCAGCCCCATCATCATTTCACACAATCCTTGTCACAATGACAGCGGAAGTAGGAAAAAAGCCTACAGGTGATCTAGCTTTGCACACCTAATTCCTTCACATCACAGTGACCACAGTCACAACTCACCAGTATCGCTATCATGATGCAGATATTCTTTGTATCCTTCCAAAACACATTGCGAGGGGTGACTTTGGCAAAATGCACCAGTCGCCCGAAGAACACCAAAAGGCACAATACCTCAACCAGGGAAGTGGCCTACAAAGGGAGGACAAACAAAGTGGGGTTGGTTTGGCTTAAAGACTGTATTTCTAGGCTGCCCCGATATCTTCTCCCTAGCTATGTTACTCTCTATCTGCCACCAGACAGGTTCAGAGAATGAGCCTGAGGGAAGGTGGAGTCACAGGAAACAGGATACGTCAGATTGGTTTTTACTGGGAATTTGCTGATGATTGAGCTATTTTTTTAAACTGTCTCTCACCATAAAATTTAAAAAGAAATAAAGGCACCTGTTTGATGTTGGCCGCTATTATTTGGTGCGTCTCACGTAACACTAGGAATTTAAGGAGCGTGACATCTTAGGGAGTTAGTAGATTTTCATGTATGCTGAATTTGGGACGGATGTCTGTCAAGGTAAACCATACTGCACTGGTATCAAAGTCTATTCTGGAAATAGTACCCCTAGCTCTTCTAGAGACCTTTTCATCCCCAGATCTCAAAGCACTTTACAGAGGAGGCCAGTATCATCACCCCCAGTTTACAGAGAGGCAAAGTGACTTTCCCCAAGTCCCCTGACAATGGCCAAACTGGGACAGAATCCAGGTCTCTGAAGTCTCAGTCTAATTGTTCTATCCCTTAAGCAACACTGCCCTCCGATGTATACACAAGAACCCCTGAGCAGAAGTCAACACTAAACAATCATCTTAATGGGGCGCTAAGCAGCTCGAGACATAATCCCTGCCACAAGCCAACCTTGGATGTGACGAGACCGCAGGAAGGGTGTTGGGCCAGTTTTAATAGAAGACTAGTTACTCAAAAAGGCCTAGGCACACAGTGTGAGGAAAGACAGACGTTTGTTTAAAATAAGGAATAAAATAGTTAAGTGTCTTCACCGGCCACTTTCTTGAAGAGTTTGCAGGAGGTGAGGTTAGTGGAAGATGTGCTGTGCAGAGGGGCAGCATGGAAGAAAGCAGAGAATACGGAAAGTGAGCCAACAATGTTTTGAACCTGGTGGTGGAGCAGAGGGGCACTCCATGGTACTGCTGATGGATGCCCAGCACTCATCACCACTAATAGGGTTTGCGCACATCGATGGGAGAGCCATTCCTTGTTTGCACAGGATTATATTTGCTATGCTCCCACAGAGTTCTGTAGATCAGATTAATTCAGCAGTATCAGGGATCACCGATATTACTACAAAAAAAATCCAGCAGCCTCCTCTACTGAATGCAAGCAGAGAAATATTCCTTTATACAGCAAGCTGGAGTATTATAGAAGACATGAACTTTCTCCATCCATCAATAAGACAAAGCTGTTGTTCCCTTTTACTCAAATGCTTACCAAGAAAGGGAGCGGATACACAGCAGGATCTTCAAACACAGCAAGGAAAAGGTCTACAAAGATAAAGAAGTAGGTGGCTGCTTGCATAGTCCAATGGTTATAGAGATAGTAAAGTCTGCGGAGGCAAACCATAGATATTACAAATTAGGGCACTAGTACATGTGTATTGATACAGCTATACTTTCATGGTAGCAAGACACTGCTGTTCCATGCTGATTCTCTGACGATTTCTCCAGCAAAAGGAGGGGGAAAAAAAAAAATCAAGACTTTACATTACTAAGGTGAGAAAGAGAGGGCAAGAACACACTCTCTGGGAAGAGTTTGTCTTTCTACATTGCAAATAGACTTGGCAGAATTCACATTTTTTTTCTAATTTTGACAATTAATATAATTTTATTAAAGATGTCTCCCCCCCACCCACCAATTTTTAACTATTTTTGCAGTTGCTGGAAGTTAAGGCAGGGATAAAGGTTCATGCAGCACAGACAGGGGGGCTGCAGGGGGCTCCCAGCACAGCCAAGGGCCCAAAACACCCGGGTGCAAGGGATGCTGCAGTCCTGGCCTGGTGGAGCAGAGACGCCTTCCCATGGCAACGACCACAAGAAGGAGAATGTGCTCCCAGCTCCATCCCAAGGCAGAAGCATTACAGCAGCAGGGTGGCCTCCTGCACAGCCTTGGGCTCAGCATCCTCCTCCTCATGGTCCTGGCTGGCATTGTCTGCTCCGCCAGGCCAGGCCCGCAGACTTCCCCATGCCTTGCGCCTGCAGGGAACCCTATACAGCCCCAGTCACAAGAGTGAGAGTGTGGGTCCATGACAGCCAGGCTCCCTGCACTGTTGTTGGGCTGGTAACACTGGATCCCTCCAGGAACAAGATGCGGGGAAGGCTGCATGCCTGCCAACAGTTACCGATCCTTATTTTACTATCAAGTAAACAACCTCTCTACTCCAATTGAGATTTCCCGGTTTACGTATCCAAGGATCATATTAGTCCTTTTCTCCACAGAGTCACACAGAGCTCATGTTTGGCCGATTATCCAACATGACACCAAAATCTTTGTCAGAGTCACTGCTTCCAGAATGGAGGCCCCCATTCTTTATTCCTAGATGTAGACATTTACATTTAGCTGTATTAAAATGCATAGTGCTTGCTTACAGCCAGTTTACCAAGTAATCCAGACCGTTCTGAATCAATGACCTGTTGTCTTTGTTATTTAACACTTCCTAAATTTTGGGGTCATCTGCAACCTTTATCAGTGATTATTTTAGTTTTTCCTTCCAGGTCATTAATAAAAACAATATGGTAGGGCCAAGAACAGGTCCCTGCTGGGCCGCCATGGAACCACAGCCACTTGATGGGGATCGTCTCTTTACAATCACATTTTGAGATCTATCAGTTTTATATTGCTTTAGTTTTTTAATCTAATGTCAAGTGGTACCATGACAAACACCTTACAGACTTCTATTACAAACACTAGAAAAGGAGTACTTGTGGCACCTTAGAGACTAACCAATTTATTTGAGCATGAGCTTTCGTGAGCTACAGCTCACTTCATCAGATGCATACATCTGTAGCTCACGAAAGCTCATGCTCAAATAAATTGGTTAGTCTCTAAGGTGCCACAAGTACTCCTTTTCTTTTTGCGAATACAGACTAACACGGCTGTTACTCTGAAACCTGTCATTACAAACACTATTACCTGTATCTATTGATCTCATAAAAATATGTTTTATAGGCTCTATTTTCCATAAACCCATGTTGATGCGTGTGCATATGTTACTGGCCTGGACTAATGTGAGCAGTTATGATCACTTGTACCTAAACTACTATTAATTTTTAGTTGTGTGATCAATTGCTCTTTATCCGTTAGGGGAATTCTACATTAGACCTTGTCCTATGTTGGCTGCAACACTTTTTGAGTTAGGAAATTGCCATCTACTATGTTTAGAATCAATCCTTTTCCCCCCCCCCCCCCCGCACCTCCGACACACACACCTTCTAGACAGGTGCGTAAGGAGCTGGTCACGCTGTTCCCTAGTGTGATTTAGTGGTTCTGTAGCAGACACCAATGAGTACTCCATCATGTGCTTTGTCTGTCCAGACATTAATGCTTATGGAACAAAGATAATTTTCTTCCGAGTTATCAGTCACCCAGAAACAGATAATGCCATTTTTGATGTAGACTGCCACTTCCCCATCCTGTTTGCCCACTTGATCCTTCCTCAATATGTTATAACCATTGATTTTAATATTCCAATCATGCAAATCATCCCACCAGGTTTCAGTAATACCAACTAGATCGAATTTATGCATATAAATGAGTAATTCCAACTCATCTTGTTTACCCAGGCTGCTAGCATTGGCGTATAGGCAATTCAAGAATTTCTTCTTTTCCTGTCCTTTGGTTCCTTGATTAATTTTGTTCTCAACATCTCGAGGATAGAGTCCCCCCATCACTTAAGTGTGGCCTACATTCTTTGTTGCTAGATTAAGCATGTGCATAAACATTTGTGGAAGCCGAGCTTTAGTGAATAAATTAACTTGATTTAAATCAAAATTTCCTTTGTATCGAGTGTCCCCCTCACTCCAATTAAGTGAAAATATTTCCCAGTTAAATATTTTAATTCTTCACACAGAATATTGTTGTACTGGATGTTAGAGTGTTTCCTTACCTGACTGCTTGCGGTGAGGTTTCAAACGGAATGTTTCTGTTATATTGAGCATCATACACATAAGCTGCTGCCAGGAGAAGGTCCTGTTGATGATCGGGGTGGGGAGAATGTGACAGTTTAATTTAGTCAGTATTTGAAACTTACATTTTAAAGAGGCAATTCCAAAGAGTGCTTCCTTGGAAGCATCTTTTTACCTTGAGATATTCCATTTAGGTGAATATAAATGGTGCTCTGAATAATGGTGCTACAAAGAGACTTCATGACATGCAGATTCTGAAGTATATTCTAATTTATAAAAGCACAAGCAAACATACAGCCTTCTCCTCACCCTATTCATATTGGAAGAGAAACCCAAAGTTGTGTGATTATTTACTATACATTTAAAATAGCTAGAAATATACAATGCAAGGAGAGGTTTAGGTGAGGTCACCTGGTGGTAACTGCCTACTAACTTTAGAAGTACTTTGCTGGGCAAGTGCTGTGTGCAGAGAGCACTTATGCTAATTTCCTCATTGCAGAGAGAATGATGTTTGGTTTTTCCCCTCTCTTGTAGCCAACAGCTAAGTATTCCTAGCAGTACTCTTGATGGGGAAGCGGAGGTGGAGTTCTCAAAGGGATGAGCTACCTAGGATTCCTGCCATCCTAGGATAGATTTCAAACACCTGAATTCTGTTTCCTGGAAACGTGTAAATTATCACCCTACCATCTCACTGAGTTTGTACCATATGCACACTATTTACAATACAGTACCCCCTTTACTTTCTGTCAATTATGTCATTCCATGAATGACTCGGAACGGGGGGGCGGGGGCTGATTCGCTTATCATGCTCTTCTCAAAAGAAAGAAGAGTTCAGTGTAAGTATTTAACGCATAGATGGAGTTAGCTCCACACTGAGTTTGTTTAGCCAATGCTCAGCAGCATTCTGGGTCACCTTTAAACGAGGAGGAGTCAGGTCGGCAGCTTCCACTTGACAGCTGACCCAGGCATTGAGTCATCTGCCTTGTTAATGTGGCATGGAAGAGCAACAACACAGGTTCTCTAGTTCAGAGGGCATGAGAGGAAATTTTGGCTGCGTCTGCAAGTCTGTATTGTAACAGGACTTAATGGTGAACACTGTGGGTACTGTAGTTTAATGGCTTAACTATTAAAATGCAGTTATTGAGGGTCTTTCTTCTCAAGAAACTGCTTAAAGGAACCTGTTGACATCTAGTGGATCTCACAATGAACTGCAGCAGTGCCAAAGGAAGCCTCTTTGCTCCCAGACACCTGCTCTTCGTTTCTATGCTCTCTTAATCCACCAGCTCTACAGGTGTTTTGGGTTCCCCACCCCCAGAGTGAGTTTGTAACATGGTTGACTACACACAGCTCATATCCACACATAGACACATGAGTATGGTGAACACATGGTTTCTAACTAGGTCTCTGGACTGTATTTCAACTCTGCTCATGACCAGGGCTGCAACATAACTCTCAGGCCATGAGTTGGGTCTCAGCCTGTTCCACTGAGTAGACAGGACCCACAAATCAACATCTGTGCAGACAGCTTAGCTATTCCTCTGTCTCCCAGCTCATCCCTAGGTAGAAGGCCACTCCAAAAGACACTGGGCCGTGTGGAGAACACCCACACATCTGCTGCCTCTTGCGCGGCAACATGCGATAGTTACACAGAATTTCCCAGCATGCGTTGATACAAACACCGCTGCACAGGGGGGAAGAAACAGGCAGGCTAGCACAGTGGTGTCAGAAAAAGCACCGCTGGGTGGACGTGCTGAATTGCGTGGACTGTAGACGCGTCAAAAAAGCGCACCAGCTACGCTATGGGATGTCTACACCGCAATCATGGGCATAACAGCAGCTCATGGAGACAGACCCAAGCTAAACATTACCTAGCTCAGGTTCTGGAGCAGAAAAGCACAAGCTAGCTGCCTGCGTAATTACCAAGGGCCCCAGGTCTTGCACAGTGCACGCCGAGACCCGTACTACTGTGGCTTCACTGCTATCAGTGCCCAGCTCACGAGATTAAAGCTAGTTTAGGTCTACACAAGCCGCAATCACACCCCATGACTGCAGTGTAGACATTCCCTATGAAACAAAACCCTGCTCTCTCGAGTTCAGGAGACAAGTGCTGTAACCGGGTGTTGCTTAGAACATAGCTAGTAAATGCAGTTAGAAGACCAAACATTTTGCCATGTAGAAAGGGCCTTTATCTTCTCCATCACCTTCCTGCAATCCCATGGGCAACGGATTTTTAAAATACAATGGTATGGCATCCCCACCCACTGACCGAGTCACTTCCCCTCTCTTTAGAGGGCTAATAGCAGAGCTAGGGAAATAATCCAGGTCCCTCTCCTGACTGAATCCCATGCTCTATCCACTGGACCACACTGCCTCCATACACAGAGGTCTCCATCCAATTTCTTAACAGGGAATACAGCTACAAAAGCAGCTGGAGCTGCTGAGGCCCCTCTCCCTCTGCAAACCAAAGCCGGACACGCCATGGCTAGCCCTGCGACCCCAGACTTCCCTAGAGGGAGGTCGAAGGGTAGAGAGAGGGCTTCCCCCTCTTGCCAGGGGCGAGCAGGGAAGCGTGGCCAGCGGACACACCCTGCAGGTGGCCCCCTCGCCCGGAGGTTAGGGCGGGCACTTTGCAAGGAGCAATGCCCGCAGGGGGCAAAGGGCAGACTGCCAGCTTTGTTCTGGAAAGGGGAAAGAGGGGGGGGTTATAGCCAAAGAGCCCCTCCCTCCTGCCCAGCGTGCACGGGGGGGTGCAGACCTGCCCATCAAGGCTCCGGGGAGGGAGCGGGCACAGCACCCACCCTGGCGCCCAGGGACCGGCTTGCAAGGCAGCAGCCAGGGAGGGGTGCGCGGAGCCCAGCCCCGGGGAGATCCTGCACCCCGCGGGGAGACCCTGCACCCCCGCCCCGTTACCTCCTGCGCGAGCGGCGGGTCCCGGGCTGCGGCGGACATGGCCGGGCCGGCTCCGCTCAGGGCTCTGCGAGCTCCAGCCCCGGCGAGCCCCGCCGCGAGCTTTAACCCCGCCCGCACGTGACTCCGGGCAGCGGAAACGGCTCCGAGCCCGGCCGGGACAGACTGACTGGGGGGGGATGGCAGCCAGGGACAGACGGACAGAAAGGGGGAGTCCGGCCCGGGACAGACAGACAGACGGGGGGGGGGGGGGAGTATTCTGGCCAGGCACAGACAGACTGACTGGGGGGGGATGGCAGCCAGGGACAGACGGACAGAAAGGGGGAGCCCGGCCCGGGACAGACAGACAGACGGGGGGGGAGTATTCTGGCCAGGCACAGACAGACAGACTGGGTGGGGGGATGGCAGCCAGGGACAGACGGACGGAAAGGGGGAGCCCGGCCCGGGACAGACAGACAGACAGACTGGGGGGGGGAGTATTCTGGCCAGGCACAGACAGACAGACTGGGTGGGGGGATGGCAGCCAGGGACAGACGGACAGAAAGGGGGAGCCCGGCTCGGGACAGACAGACAGACGGGGGGGGGGAGTATTCTGGCCAGGCACAGACAGACAGACTGGGTGGGGGGATGACAGACGGACAGAAAGGGGGAGCCCGGCCCGGGACAGACAGACAGACGGGGGGGGGGGAGTATTCTGGCCAGGCACAGACAGACTGGGTGGGGGGATGGCAGCCAGGGACAGACGGACAGAAAGGGGGAGCCGGGCCGGGACAGACAGACAGATGGGGGGGGGAGTATTCTGGCCAGGCACAGACAGACAGACTGGGTGGGGGGATGGCAGACAGGGACAGACGGACAGAAAGGGGGAGCCCGGCCCGGGACAGACAGACAGACGGGGGGGGAGTATTCTGGCCAGGCACAGACAGACTGGGTGGGGGGATGGCAGCCAGGGACAGACGGACAGAAAGGGGGAGCCCGGCCAGGGATAGACACACAGACTGGGGGGAGGGGATTCTGGCCAGGCAGAGACAGACAGACTCGGGGGGGGGGGGGGGTTGCAGACCGGGACAGACGGACAAGGCACAGACAGACTGACAACAAACAGGGAAAGGGAAGTTCAGCCAGGTACAGGGGACAGACAGATGGGGGTGAGCCGAGGGAGGAGCTCAGCCAGGGCCAGACAGACAGACAAGGGCCACCCAGGGACGGCCAGGAGCGGCTGGACAGACAGATGCGGGGCACTGGCAGCCATGGTCAGACAGGTGATCCCAGTCAGGGTCAGGACAGAGACTAAATGCTTGTTGAGGGGAAGAGAAGTCGATGGACAGGCAGAGATGAGCCAGGGATAGACACGGAGGCTCGGGGAGAGCCAGGGACAGGCAGACAGGATGAAGGAGGCTTATACTGAGATGGGCACAAGAAAGACAACATACCCTTACACAACGATCCACCTAATCACCTTGAACAACAGAGAGGAAACACACACAGAGCAAACTCTCACACCTAGGTAAGGACACAGTCACATACAGAACAAGCACCCACACACAACAAAACACACATTATTCTCTCACTCCCCTCACAACACATACACAGAGTCAAACACGAAGGCAAGGCAACACACACTAATACCAGGAAACATCCTGCCATATGTGTTCAAATAGGCCCATTATCAACTGTGCTGGAGCTGTGGGGACTTTGTGGTGCTGGCTGACCCTTAAGTAGGAGCAGCTTCAGGGTTGTTCAACTTCATCGAACGCATACACAAAACTTAAAAGGCATCAGCAATGTTAAGACAGAAATGTAAATAATAATAATAATAACTCCTATCTCCTACATAGTGCTTTTCATCAGTAGATTTCAAAGCACTTTACATTTTACAGATGGGGAAGTTAAGGCACAGGGAGATGCAGTGACTTGCCCAAGATCAGTGACAAAGCTGGGCTTAGGTCTCCTGAGTCACAGTCCAGCACTTTATCCACTAGACCCCACTGTCTAGGAATTAACTTTTTATGAAATGGGGAAAAAAGGGGAAATTATGATCAATTAGGAGTTATGAAATGCAGATAGTGATAGGGAAGCTAAATGTATCACTGAAAAATCTGCGTCCAGTAGAGTTAAGGACAATAAGGAGGAATACTTGAACGTGTATCGGTGTGATGATCTGGGAAGTCTGTCTATCTATAAATTATGAATTCTGCTTGATACTATGAACTCGCTGTATGTATCTGTATTTTTGAAAAAAGGCGCCAGATGTGTAGAGCCCTGCAAATCTGCAGCTATTCGCTTTATATTCGCGGACCCTGTTTGTGGATCGCAGATTGGACGCGGATATAAATTTTGTACAGGTGCGATCCTGGCAATTACAAGCCGGTAAGCCTTCCTTCAGTACTAGGCAACTGATTGAAACTATAGTAGAGGACAGAATTGTCACATACATAGATGGACATGGTAAGTTGGGGAAGAGTCAACATGGCTTTTGTAAATGGAAATCACGCTTCACCTCTTCTATTAGAATTCTTTGGAATCATCATGGATTCCTTGCCACATGGAATCATCACTGGATCAGCCTTGTCCACATGCTTTGGGCCAACTTGATGATCACTTTAGATAAGCTATTACCAGCAGGACAGTGGGGTGGGAGGAGGTATTGTTTCATGATCTCTATGTGTATATAATGTCTGCTGCAGTTTCCACGGTATGCATCCGATGAAGTGAGCTGTAGCTCACGAAAGCTCATGCTCAAGTAAATTGGTTAGTCTCTAAGGTGCCACAAGTACTCCTTTTCTTCTTTCTAAAAGACAGGCTATAGCTCAAACAGAAATTATGGGCTTGATGCGGGAATTACTGGCTGAAATTCTGTGGGCTGTGTTATGCAAACAGTCAGACTGAATTATCATACTTTGTGCTTTCTGGCCTTAATCTATAAACCTATGAAACTTCCCACGTGCATGGACTGTGTGATGGTCAGAGGTGCTAATCTGTTGATATGAGGAGAGTGCATCAGGTCACCATTAAGGTTTTGCATTTAGACGGCAAGCTTGATGAAGTTTGGATATGTATTGCTTTTCAGTATCTGTTGGAGACAGAAGTGACAGCCTTATATTGGAGTGTATTATCAATAGCATTATGGGTGATGTAAAGGTGGCAAGGAATACAGGTCAATTTCTCCTAAGTATATCTCACCAAATCAATTCCCTGGCATTGCAGTGGTTTGGGCACTGGTGGCTTGGGCACCTCAGTCCCACCTATTCTCTGCCTGTGGCACACAGTAGTTTAGTCTCTGGAGGGCTGTAATACTTTTGTGAAATCTAGGTTATTGTGCTCACTATACGGGTAACTGGGTGGGGTTTAGGATGTGCAGGAGGTCAGGCAAGATGATCTGTGGTCCCTTCTGGCTTTAACCTCTGACTCTATGATTAACCTTAAAAGCATGGAAATCAGAAGGTGTGGGTCATTGGAGTGTGTCCTGATGCAACCTTAATTGTCACCTAAATTGTTGGTGTTATTTATATTGACTCCACCAAATCCAGAGGAAATGCATGCGTGGATTTGCCGCCTTGGGTTTGTGGTAAATCTGGTTCACATTCAGGCTTAATCAGTTCCTGCTCTCAGCTCTCCCTTCCTCTTCAGAAGGCCCCTCTGCCAGTGTGGTGTCAGCAGAAAGGAAAAGGAAGCTCAGCTTGCAGTTAGAGGTTTCCCTCCCTCCTGTTTCTATGTGATTGTTTGGTATTTCCATAAGCAGTCTATGCTTTTGGTCTGCTGAGAAAGCATTTATCTATGCAGGGACAGAGATAATATAGGGTCAGATATGTAGTAAATGCAAAATAAAATGAAACACTTTTTAGATAACTGAATTGAGTGAATTGCTCATTATGCCTCAATAGGCTTCTCCCTTCCCGCTTTTGACAATATTTAGCTAAGAGATGTGTCCAAGCCGCAAAGTTGGAAAACAAATCTGAACTTCCCCAGAGTTTGGGAGTGTCTGGATTCAGCAGTCTGGAGAGGTCTGGTATTATGGAGAGGTGCCAGACTCTCTGTACTCAAGGTTATAGCCAGCTTCCATCATCAAACCCATTTTTTGATCTCCTACAACTTTGGTTCAGAAGATTTGGCCTGAAAATTGTCACGTTTACTCTGAAAGTTTATAAAGAATACTTCCATAAAGTGAGAAGAAATGTTATCAATCTGAGTTACAGATCACAAAATTATCTTAGTTTGAAATTCTGGCTTACTTTTGATCCCTCGCGCTCAAAAGCACTTTGCTATTATCCCTGCTACTCTCTCTTCAGTTTCTCCTTACAGTTAAATCTCCTTGAAAACTCAGGCACGGAGTATCTGAAGAAAGTGAAGCAACGCTATTAACTATTTTTGTTGTCTCGTTTTAGGCCCAATCCGTCCCCCATGGATGTCAGTGTGAGTTTCTGTGACACTGTGAAGAGGTGTGAGAGCATATTGCCCAACTGCAACTCAGAAAAACAGAAAGATATTGTTAGAGCTATTGGTTGATTCCTGTTCACCATAGTGGAAATTCCAAGTGTCAAACAGCTAGAGGATCAGACCCTTACGTTGAGCAGAGGGTAATTACTTGAGTTGGAATTTGGCCAGGACATCCAAATTATCATTCTTACTCTTGC
Source organism: Eretmochelys imbricata (assembly GCF_965152235.1). Lineage (NCBI taxonomy): Eukaryota > Metazoa > Chordata > Testudines > Cheloniidae > Eretmochelys > Eretmochelys imbricata. The sequence goes on along the minus strand of NC_135574.1, from coordinate 207,710,627 downwards.
AAAAAGTGACGTGAGGTTATTTCTAGTGGTTTACTTTTTAAAATTGGTAATAACGTTCTTATTACGCTACTCTTGCACTCTCTCCTTAGCAATCTCATTTTGTCCTCACTGGCCAGCTTGCTATTCTCTGCTCCTTTTAGAGTTGGCTTGTTTAATAGATTTCAAGGCCAGAAGGGACCCTTGTGATCATTTAGTCTGACATCATCTAGTATAACACTGGCAATAGAACTCCCCCAAAATAATTCATTTTGAACTAGAGCATATCTTTCAGAGAAACATCCAGCTTGGATTTAAATATGACCAGTGATGGAGAATCCACCAGGACCCTTGGTAAATTATGCCAATGGATAATTAGCCTTATTGCTATTCCTGTGCAATCCCTTTTGGGATGAGCACCCAGTTCCTGTACACTCTCTCTGTTCCATGTGACAGGAACGGACCATCATTTACATTTTTGGGTAGATGTGGACTTAATGCTTAGCCCTAGGCAGAGAGGCCCAAGGCCTCGTGGTGAAGGCACTGGACTGGGTCTCTGGAAATCAGAACTTTATTCCTGGCTCTGCCATAGACACCCTGTGTGACCTTGGGCAAGTCACTTTGCTCTCTTTCTGCCTCAGTTTCGCCTTCTGTAAAAGGGGGTTAATAGCACTGCCCTGCCCTGACAAGAGTAAGTTCATTAATGTGTATGATGTGCTCAGATATTACAGAGATAGGGTGCTGATACTGGTGACGTGTGAAAGTAGGTATTGCAGGAGAACCTGACAGTGCAGAAAATGTATATATATTACATATATTACATTGCTGCAGCACCCAAAATGTGCTAGATGCTATACAAACACATAGTCCCTGCCACCAAGGTTTAAATTCTAAATAGACAAGGCAAATGCACAGCCTATGAGAAAATGTTAGAAAATGTGCTTTGGGCCATGCCCCAGCTTGTCTGAGCATCCTTGGATCCAACAGCAGCCTTGAATCTAACAAGAATCTTACACTGTGAAACTGTCATATCAAAAATGACAGCTGCATCCCATCAATCATAGGTGTTGATCTAATCCTCTGCAGACATTAAAACAGATTACCTGCTGATGCAACTCCATTACACCCACTGGAGTTACGCCAATGGAGAATCTGGCCCACCACGTTTCTTAGGTGGACCAAGCAACAGCCAGCTAGAAAGCAATTGCCTTCACCTTGCATGTCCTATCTAAAGGAAAAGGGAAGTCTGACACAATGAAGGAATGCTCACCTCTGAAGTAATCCAGATTTAGTTACGTGTTAAATGGGTGGTCTTGATGGACCAAGAATCATTGGTCTGCTTTTTTGGTTTGAAAACAGGGATGAAACAAACATTTTGGTTTTAAAAATTTATCTTTCTAGCTCCCATGTCTGAAAACGTGACTCCGGTGGAACTGATGCAGTGGTGTCTGCCTGAATTTGCGGAGAGCCTGATACAACAGCACTAAGAGCCATAACTTGCTCCATTGCTCTGCAAGGGCCTAGGAGCAGGGTGCAAGTTGCTCCCAAGGAAGGGAAGGGTGGGCAGCAAGACATTCAAGACAACCCCCCACAGCCCCAGATTTCCAAGTCCCTTCCCCCCCCCCCCCCAAAAGGGCATCCTCTCCCGCACAGCAAAAGCCCCAGCAGCGGCCAGATCCCAACCTGCCTGCAGCGCTTGCCTGGCTGTGTCCCCCCGCCCCACCATGCACACGAGCCACCTCCGCCCGAGCTTGGGGCTGGCCGCACGGGACCGTCCGGGCGGATCGTGTGCACGAGCCGCTCCTGCCACGTGGCGGCGCGCGGGACTCGACAGGCAGGCGCGTGCCGGCGCCTGGGAGAGGCACGGGGCGCGCGCCGCGGCAGTTTGGGCGCGCGGGGCCGCCGTAGGGCGGCCGGCGGAGCATGGCGGCGGGCTCTGAGGCGCTGCGGGAGCGGCCGGTGCAGCTGGCGCTGGCGCTGGCCTTCGCCTCGGGCGTGCTGGTGGGCTGGCAGGCCCACCGCGTGCGCAGGCGCTTCCTGGCCTGGAGGAAGCGGCGGCTGCAGGCTCTGCTGGAGGCCACGCAGAAGAAGCTGGACGTGGCCTGAGCGGGGTGCGGCGGGGGCGGCTGGGCCGTGAGCTTGGGCGGCCCGGGGGCGGGCGGAGCGGTGCTGGCGGGGGGCGGGGCCGTGAGCTTGGGCGGCCCGGGGGCGGGCGGAGCGGTGCTGGCGGGGGGCGGGGCCCTGGCTGGCCGCGGGGGTGACCGGCCCGTGTCACGGACCGGGGCGGGGCGGGTGTGAACACGGTCCGCATGCCGCTCTCGCTAGTGTAGACGCGGCCAGCCTCTGACGGGTGGGGCATCCCCCACTCCCACCCCCCCAACTCAGCGTGAAGCGCAGGGAAGCGCTTGCGGAAGCGAGCGCAGATCCGGGCCTGAGGGCGGCACGTCTGCAGGGCCCAAACCCAATAGTCTCGGCTTTGGGATCCCCTCGCTAGGGCTTGTGTAGGGCTAAAAATAACGCCGTAGAGGTTCCTGCTCCAGCTCCGAGACCGTCCCCCCCTCTGGGTTTCCGAGCCCAGGCGCCAGCCTGAGCTGCATGGCTACGCTGCTGCTGGTAGCCCTGTCCCATGATCCCAAGTCACTTGACCCCGGGCTCTGGGGCTCGCTGTTGCATGGTTTTCTTTGCAGTGTAGATGTATCCTGTATTTCTGTTGGTCCCTCAGTGTCAAAGCCCTCTTCTTCGGGAGCCACTTTCCTGGAGACGGTCCTCTTGTTCTCATGTCCTAATACCAGGGAATAATTTACTATCTGTAGGTTTCAGAGTAGCAGCTGTGTTAGTCTGTATTTGCAAAAAGAAAAGGATGCATCCCATGAAGTGAGCTGTAGCTCACGAAAGCTTATGCTCAGATAAATTGGTTAGTCTCTAAGGTGCCACAAGTCCTCCTGTTCTTTTTACTACCTATAAACACTCACAATTTGTCATGCAAAGAGTTTGTTTTTAAATGTCTCAGATTTTTTCTTGAATAAGGGGCTGATCACAATTACCAGCCACTCCGAGACCCTAGCAAACTTGTATGGGTATTGGGGTGAAGGCATTGCTTTTAGCTGCCTCTTTCTGGTAACAGGCTTACAACAGTGTGGCAAAATACAGGAAAACCTCAGCATTAGGAACGCCTTGGGAATGGAGGTTGTTTGTAAGTCTGAAATGTTCATAACTCTGAACAAGACATTATGGTTGTTCTTTCAAAATTTACAACAGAACATTCACTTCATACAGCTTTGAAGCTACTATGCAGAAGAAAAATGCTGCTTTTAACCATCTTAATTTAAATGAAACAAGTACAGAAAGTTTCCTGACCTTGTCAAATATTTTTTTAATAACTTTCCCTTTTTTAAATAATTTATGTTTAACACAGTACTGTACTGTATTTGCTTTTTTGTGTGTGTCTCTCTGCTGTTGCCTGATTGCCTATTTCTGGCTCCAAATGAGGTGTGTTCGTAACCTTGAGGTTCTGCTGTACATAGTCTTAGGTGGCTAAGCCAAGCTCTTATTAGATAGAGGGAAAAAGAGAGGAACAGGAAAAAGAGAAGAAATAAGGTGGGGAAGGAAAAGGACATGTGGGAGGGGAGACAGTCTTCCAGTTGATGTTTTGGGATTTAGCCAGAGCCAATGCCTGTGGCAATGTGATCTCAGTCCCACTTTCTGTCTCAGTCTGGTCAGGACATATCTCAGGATCAGGATGATGAAGGCCCCAACAGTGTTACAGTAGAATCCCGGGAGATGGTGGGAGAGGCAGCTGTGATAGTAAAGCTTGTGGCAGTGGTAGCTGGCAGATAGCTGTTACTTTGGTGGGGAAATCAAGAAGCTTTTTTCTTTTTTTTTATCACCCCCTAATAGCCCAAACCCTCATTGTTTTGTTTACCAGTTAGGTCTAATTTTTGACATATGAATTTTGGTCCACTGATTTCTGGTTCCACATGGTTTTTGTTTACCAGGAGTGATCTTAACGCAGTCCTTGAATTATATTAGTAGGCTTTGTTTGGACTAATTTAATTGTTGTCTTCTTTTTGCATCTTTTCCCATCAATATTTATTGTTATAGGTTATTGTGAGATCTTACAAACTTTCACTAACTTCTCACAGTTGAGCTAACAATAAAGGTAAACTTGTCGGCCCAGTTATCACCAGACCTGAGACTTATCTGTCACATACAGTTCCTTATTCAAGCCCTATTTGCAATATGGAAGTGGAAGGGGGAAATGTTGTGAGGAAGCATATTGCAGAAGAACAACTTTTTGGGTAGGGAATGGCACGTTCCTGCTCCTTCACAACAGTCTAACAGTCGCAGGGATGTATCTGTTGGGTGACTGGAGACACGTTTTGTCATGTACAGTGAATTAAAAACACAGTTCCTTATTTAAGCCATAAGTATCCTATGGAAGTGGAGCGAGGGCATGATGTTTCAGAGCATACTGTCCAGAAACTAAGCATCAGGTTGATGAATGGCATGTCCTAACTACTTCAAAACAGTCCAATGGCAGCAGGGATGAGTCACATCGGGTGATTTGAGACTAATTTTGTCACATACAGCCAGTCAAAACCCAGTGCCTTAATTATTTAATTCATAAATAATGAAGTAATTAGGAATTTTTTATCACACCCAATCATGCTAACTTGATGGCATTTCTAAAAATGTAATCGTACATTGATATATTTTTAAGGTAATTTTGACCTTTCAATAAGGAACTATGTAACCATACGGTAAGGAACTGGTACCACGTAAGAGGAACCAGGAATAATGAATCAACTTCAGCCTCCTGGGGGGAAGGATTGTTTCCCTCCAACCCTACACTTCTCCCATATATAAAACTTGCTTTACTTGATTTTTGCATATGGGAGGGCGTTGTGGTTTTTTGTTTTGTATTACTGAATACAGAGAGACTATTGTATCTCACTTCAGTTACTGTCTAGTTCAGGCTAGTTTTCTGTTGGGAGCCTGATTTTAAAAATAGATACATCTACCTCTCCCTCCCCCAAAAAACTTAAACCAGTATTTGAAACTGTGTGAACCTCTGATAGGGGATACGCTTTTGTGTGGGGCAGGGGTAGGGGCGTGGAAAGGGGAGGGTTGGTATTTGGACAAAGATGTTCCTGACATGGGACCATTTGAAAAAACAGAGCTGCTTCTCTCAGCAAGGGTTTGAAATGCAACAGAGCTCCCATTTTCAAGTTTCCATGTGGCCTGACATGGGAATGCACTGCTGGCACTCCTGTATATATCCTAGTCTTGTCTGTCTTTGACTGTCCTCTGCTTCAAAATGTAGTGAAATTTTCTCAGTCAGATATTAAATGTAAATAGATCATATATTCTAGATTATTACAACATAGTTTATTAGAGCCCACTCTACATTCCTAACTGTCCAGGTTGCTGTATTGTAGTCCATAAATCTAAATGACAATCTGGAAATACTCAGTTAAAGTGCTAACAGCATTGAGACTTACTATTTAACTACCATATACTAAACTTAATTTTCACAAACTTGTCTCTTAATAACTGAAATATTGTAATGGTGCTGTAAATCGATTGATTTACCTTTGCTCTTGCATAAATGCTGATTTCTGGTTGTGAGCATACACTGAGGAGAAGTAGCTGTTAGGGACAATGGGCTTGTATTGGTACATATCTGGAAACATTTTTGTTCACACTAAAAATGTCCAATAATGGAATTTTTTTGTTATTGAAATTTTGAGGGAACATCAATGATTTTGGGTACATTTTTAATTAAGTGTTTCTACTTCAATATTTTTGACATAAAATATTGTTTCTGTCCTTTTCCCTTTGGTTACTCAATGTTCTGTCCGTCCCCTTCTGGTATCTCTCTTACTTCTGATTTTCTTCTTTTCTTTTTGATACATTATAATTTGACTGAACATTGTTTTGAGCGCCTTTGCAATTTAAATTAAAAAAAAACAAAACAAACGTGAAATTGTGTGCAATTTGTAATTTATTTCACTTTCTTTTAACAGCCTTATACAGATGAAAGCTGACAACTGAATGAAAATAATTGGACTCCTGCTGCACTGGTATCTAAACACAGTTTAAAATATGGACTTTAAAAACAAATGCTTTGATAAGCAGCCGTATTCTAAAAAAGAAGGCATCTGTGGTATCATACAATCTCATTTGCCCAAACTGACATCAGCAAAAATTATCTTCAGATGTATCAGAATAACCTATCTACCAAAATGTTATGGGGTGAGCTAAATTAATTCATATGCATTATGACTGTGCAAACCTGTCACATTATGTTTTTAAGGGTTATTTGTGTCTGTTTTGCTTTGTGACTCTTAAGGCTCGTCCTGAGCTACATTTGACCCTTATATTTTAATAAACTAAAAATGATATAATTTAAGTTACTTACTAGTAATTTGTAATAAAGTGTCTGTTAAGTGGGGAGTGAAAACACATAAAGATTCTGATGTTAAATGTTTTAGATCTTTGAAAGTATACAACCCAAAAGAGTCGGTCAAACAGATTAAGGCAAAAGCATACTAGTGTACAGTGATAAGATAAATTCATGTATTAAATCAGTAATGCTGGGGTTCTTGTCTGAAATTCAGCAAAAGTATTCATGGAGTTGGTAAGAGATCTAGACATAGAATTCTCTAACTAAGAATACATCAGCCCTTTATACTTGCTACTCCACATCATCACTTCCAGCAAAAATGCTGGACATCATGAATTAGAATCCTTGGGACTTCTTTTGATTAATTTTGGCTGGGCCTCATGCTACATATGTCAGCTATCCCTATCTTTCTGTTACTTCCATTCATACGTGCACAGCTTTCCCCTCCAAAAAAAATCTTCTAATCAGTGCATTTTTAAAGTGTTTCTGTCTTGTTCTCCTTTTATGTTTATAAGCAGATGCCAATCCCACATTGTGCCAGCATAGTTAAAGGCTATGTAGGTTCAGAATTCATCCCCTGCCCTTAGCTTTGACTTTATTAATAGGCTAATGCAAAAAGAAAAAAAAACAGACTCCTGCCCATGCCTTCTCCCCAAGCTTGGCTGTTCTTAGGATTTTTCTCTTAGGACTGGCGAGACTTAGACCAGTGATTCCCAAACAGTTTACTAAAGTGACCCATCAACTGCATTTTAACTTCTTTTTGCAACCCATTCTTACATATATGCACCCTCTGCCTTTGTGCTGCAATCTGAATCCTGGCCCAGTGCAGAGGGGAAGTTGGGGGCAAGGGGGTTGGAGAGCAGGCCCACTCTGCGCTTACCCCATTGAGTTGCCTCTTGTTCTGCTGCATTAGGCCTAGCTTTCTGCTCCAGGTGTTATAACCTGGTGCACAGTGTCACAGCACCACTCAGGTTTGGAGGGCAGCCAGGCTAAACCTGAGTGGCTCTGCGACCCCATGTGTCTGGTTGCAATCCCCAGGACCAGCCCCGCAGGACAGAAGCCACCACTGTGGGGTGAGTGTGGGATAGCCTTGCTCTCCAATCCCCTCCTCTCTGCACCTGGCTGGTAAAGTGTACGTTTGCCTAGTTCAAGGCCCAGTGATGCGTAAACCTGGTCCTGGATACGGTGAGCCATCTAGAATCTTCCTGAGACCCACCATTTGGGAAACACTGGCAGAGACCCCTCTGATCAGGGGGCACTCTCACTTCACTTGTACCCAGAAATAGTTCATGAGGTGCACCTGTCACAATGAATGAAGAGGTTTTTAACTAATATCTCCCATCAGAGTTCCAATGCCTTCTAACCCGGTGGGTCAACAAAAGAACCCAGCTGCTGGGTTACAGTGCCATTCAGAATCTTGAAATGTTGACTTTCCCAAGTTGGAAATCTTGTGTCCTTTATAGCTGAGATGTAACTTGGTTACAGAAGTTTTCTGTGTAATGCTGTATCGGGTTGATTTAGTGGTGATATGGCATACAGTTGTGGGCATCCTGTGCCAAATGGAGCTGAGCTCAGGTATTTTAATGTCATTAATTGGAAGACATGGTTCATGTGCTAGCTCAAAGTCTGCACTCACTGACCTGTTAAAATACAGTTGTACTTATATTTATTAAAAAACCTTGGGTGCTTTAATTTTTTTTGCAGTGGATTATTTGTTATGTTTTTAATGTGTATGTAGTATTTATTTCTGGAAAAGGTAAAAAGGAAGAAAAAAAGGGAGATGGTAGACATGACAATTTGGGATTTCTGTATAGTGGCTTGAATAATTCTTTGGATACATCAGCATAGTTTTTCTAAATCCGGTGTTGCATATATCAGTGTAAATACTCATTTTAGTACGATTACAAAGGAGTTTTTTCTTTCGCCTTGTGAATAACCCTAAAAGTGTTTTTAAAAAATCATTAAATAAAAACAGTAAACCCTCGTGTGGAAAGTGCACATCATAGTTTGATCTCCTCCCACTTAAGTACAGGTTGTAACTTGACAACACTATTAATTTATGTACATCTCTGCTGTATTTCCTTATCTAATACTTGGAAAACGATTAAACAGCAAATACTTAAGTGCATGAGCTGTTTAGAGCAGAGGTTCTCAAACTGTGGTCCGCGAGCTTCATTCAGGTGATCCGCAGATAGTTCCCTCTAAGTTGCGTGCCTGGGTGGCTGCGCACAAGAGAATGAAGGGCCACCCACCTAATTAGTGGAGCTGTGCAAGCATAGCTCCACTAATCAGGTGCTTGGACCCTGAAGAAGATACACATGTAAGGTGAAGTGGTGACCTTGGGGGGAATAGAAGGTAGGCGGAAGGGGGGGAAATGTGGGATGTGCAGGGCTATGGCGGCCAGAGAAAGAGGTGACTTTCCCCAGCTCCAGGGCTGCAGCTGCCTCCTTCCCAGCTTCAGTTCTGTGGCTGCTGTGGCGGGGGAGAGACCCCCCCCTCCCTTCCTAGCCCCAGCTTGGGGGCTGCAGCGGCAGGGGAGAGAGGGCACATCCATTGTATTAGAAATAAGGCTACTGATATTAAAATATGAGTTGTGTGCTTTTATTTGTAGAACAAAAAAAGTTTATTAAGGGTTTTTTTTATATAGTTCTTTTACCCAAAGCACTAACGGTACAAACAACATTTGGAAAGATTATTAAGTTGTCTGCCTAGGGTGACCAGATGTCCCAATTTTATAGGGACAGTCCTGATATTTGGGGCTTTTTCTTATATAGGCTTCTATTACCCCCCACCCCATCCCGATGTTTCACGTTTGCTATCTGGTCACCCTGTGTCCGCCAAGACCCTTTCAGGTGGTCTGTGAAAAAAAAGTTTGAGAACCACTGGTTCAGAGTGCAGAGGGAAGCAGTCTCATAGATCACCTGCTAGAAAAAAAAATCTTCTGAATATGTCAAATTAATGTGAAAAAGGCTATGAAGAAAATTAAATGGCTTCTTCCATGGCTCAGTGGGTGTGAGAGAGAAGAACTCGGGCAGGTGCAGGGGTAGAATTTCTGCCTGCAACACAGCCCGGCTGTGCAGACTCATTTTGTAGCAGGGTGGGTCCATCCAGCCTGGTCCATGCGTGGAGCTCGTAAGTGCTGTGGCAATAACAAAAAGCAAAAACAAGTTTGGCAGAATTTATTTTATAGAATTTGGGGGGATAATGTAGATGTTTATTTCTGGGCCTGTTGTCAAATGTATAGCTGGGGGGGACGACAATCCTTATTCAGCGACGGTCCCTAGACCTGCTCAAGCAGCCTTTTTCTTTGCTGCCCTTGACCCGTCAGTTATCAGGGGCAGTATTTGGCGTGTGCGCATCCACAGCCGCCTCGGAGGTGCAATCAGCAGCACCCACTGGTTACAACTCCAGGCCTCTAGCGAACCTGGACGCGCAGACGGAGAACGAGGCCAGCGCAGACTACAACCCCCAGCATGCACTGCTCACCGGGCTCCCACCGCGAGGCCCGGGGTAGGGGAGCGCGACTTTCGGGCCCCACTGCATGCTGGGATGCGTAGTCTTTGCCGGTGATTCAGGACCGCGAGAAGCACGCCAGCCCCCGTTGCATGCTGGGACGCGTAGTTCGCCTCTGGCTCCGCAGCGGGCTCCCCAGCCCTCCGATGTTCGGGACGCGCGGCGATGACGGCGTCCAAAGCGTTCGTCTCCTTAGCGACGCGATGTCCGGGCGGAGAGGCCGCAGCCCGCTGCAGGGGGCTCAGCGGCGGGGCCGCGAGCTGCGGCTGCAGGTACCGCCCGTCCCGCGCACCCCCGCCCCGAAGCTACAGCGCGGAGAGCGGCGCTCCCTGCCCGTGGGGTGTGGGGGATCCAGTCTGGGCGGGGGGAGCGGCGCCCCCTGCCCGTGGGGTGTGGGGGATCCAGTCTGGGCGGGGGGAGCGGCGCCCCCTGCCCGTGGGGTGTGGGGGATCCAGTCTGGGCGGGGGGAGCGGCACCCCCTGCCTGTGGGGTGTGGGGGATCCAGTCTGGGCGGGGGGAGCGGCGCCCCCTGCCTGTGGGGTGTGGGGGGATCCAGTCTGGGCGGGGGGAGCGGCGCCCCCTGCCCGTGGGGTGTGGGGGGATCCAGTCTGGGCGGGGGGAGCGGCGCCCCCTGCCCGTGGGGTGTGGGGGATCCAGTCTGGGCGGGGGGAGCGGCGCCCCCTGCCCGTGGGGTGTGGGGGATCCAGTCTGGGCGGGGGGAGCGGCGCCCCCTGCCCGTGGGGTGTGGGGGATCCAGTCTGGGCGGGGGGAGCGGCGCCCCCTGCCTGTGGGGTGTGGGGGGATCCAGTCTGGGCGGGGGGAGCGGCGTCCCCTGCCCGTGGGGTGTGGGGGGGATCCAGTCTGGGCGGGGGGAGCGGCGCCCCCTGCCCGTGGGGTGTGGGGGGGATCCAGTCTGGGCGGGGGGAGCGGCGCCCCCTGCCTGTGGGGTGTGGGGGGATCCAGTCTGGGTGGGGGGAGCGGCGCCCCCTGCCCGTGGGGTGTGGGGGGATCCAGTCTGGGTGGGGGGAGCGGCGCCCCCTGCCCGTGGGGTGTGGGGGATCCAGTCTGGGCGGGGGGAGCGGCGCCCCCTGCCCGTGGGGTGTGGGGGGGATCCAGTCTGGGCGGGGGGAGCGGCGCCCCCTGCCTGTGGGGTGTGGGGGGATCCAGTCTGGGCGGGGCGAGCGGCGCCCTCTGCTGGCCGGGTGGGGGGATCCAGTCTGGGCGAGGGGAGCGGCGCCCTCTGCTGGGCGGGGGGAGGGATCCAGTCTGGGTGGGGGGAGCGGCGCCCTCTGCTGGGCAGGTGGGGGGATCCAGTCTGGGCGGGGGGAGTGGCGCCCTCTGCTGGCCGGGTGGAGGGATCCAGTCTGGGTGAGGGGAGCGGCGCCCTCTGCTGGGTGGGGGGAGGGATCCAGTCTGGGTGGGGGGAGCGGCGCCCTCTGCTGGGCAGGTGGGGGGATCCAGTCTGGGCGGGGGGAGTGGCGCCCCCTGCCCGTGGGGTGTGGGGGGATCCAGTCTGGGCGGGGGGAGCGGCGCCCTCTGCTGGCCGGGTGGAGGGATCCAGTCTGGGCGAGGGGAACGGCGCCCTCGGCTGGGCGGGGGGAGCGGCGCCCTCTGCTGGGCGGGTGGGGGGGATCCAGTCTGGGCGGGGGGAGCGGCGCCCTCTGCTGGCCGGGTGGGGGGATCCAGTCTGGGCGGGGGGAGTGGCGCCCCCTGCCCGTGGGGTGTGGGGGGATCCAGTCTGGGCAGGAGGGGCGGTGCCCCCTGCTGGAGAGGTGGGGGGGGGGATCCTGTGGGGGGGAGTGGTGCTCCCTCCTGGTGGGGTTGGTGGGATCCAGTCTGCCCCCGATGTTGTGGGTGGGGGTTGGGAACAACTTTGATGTCCGAGCCACTGAGCCTGTCTGCCCACTGCTGTGCACGTCTGAATGCTGGACTCTTACCATGCAGGTGGAGGCACTGCTTTCTGACAGCAAGGAGAGGGGGGCCCTAGACCCTGCGAAAAGGAAGTACCTTTTTCAGAGGTAATTAACCCTAACAGAGCACGCTGCATAGAGGCAAGCGCACTGCTGTATCTGAAATCTAGGCTGTGGGGGTAACATTTGTGTGATGCTCTATTAGCTATCTCATGGCTAAGCAATTTGCCACTGAGAGATAGCTGTAGCCAGTTTTGATAGAAATTTTCCTAATCTATTTTGCTAATAAATTCATCTTCAGGGATGTGGAGGGATGCCCATGTAAATGAATTACTGGGTGACAGAGTAGACTAGTGAGCTGGGAGTCAGGAGACATGGGTTCTAGTCCCAGTTCTGCCACTGACCTCCTATGCAGTATTGGTCAAGCTGTTTCACCTCTCTGTTCCTCTTTTCCCCACCTGTAAAATGAGGATCATATACTGTTCTTCCTTTCCTTTGCTTTGTTATCCATGGATCGGAATCTTCAGTTGATGAACCTAATATAATTATTTTAGAATATTCAGTTAATCAAAACATTAAATATAAAAATCTATTCTGAAGTGGCAAATTTGAACTCCCAAGTCAGGCAATGGAAACGGTAAAATATGAGAGGTTGATGTTAACTCTCTCACACCACATATGCATAAACAAAAATATTATACGCATTTAGGCCCCGATCCTGCAAACTGTTACGCATGTGCTTAACTTTACTACAGTGAGTAGTCCCACTGAAATCAATAGGACGACTCTTAGCAGCAAAGTTAAGCACATGCAGAAGTATGTGCAGGATCAGGGATTCAGTGGCCTAATTAGTACCTGACTGTGTGCACTATTAGTGGACACCCCTGGTACTACATAAATAATAAAGGATTTAAATATGGCATACTGTATGTGTATGAGTGAGTTAAGGTTGCCCCATGAATCTTCTATTTTTAATATTTTTACTTCTTGTATGTGAACTAATACTATACTAGAAGCCTTTTACATTTAATTTTCTGTTAAAAATAAATAAGGAAGAGAATCCACCTGTGACACGATGGTGTAGTACAGCTGTGTTTGACGTTTTCACCTTGTGTGTGCTGATAAACACCCTAGTTGCAGTATTGTGCAGATCACATTCTGCATCAGTACAATTCTGCCAATTATATAGCTTAAAACGTAGAACAAAGTTTTTCTATACATCCACAAAACCATTTTTTTTCTTTCAAAACTGCGTAGTTTTGAAAGAAACCTGTTCAACTCTCCGCACCAGAAAGCATCATTGAGAACTATTCACGTATGCAGTGAAGATTTAAAATCAAGCCTTTTAGACATGAACAGGTCTCAAAAAGGTCTTATGCTACTTAACTTTAAAAATATTTTTTTATGCTCAGGGAATGCGATACTTGCTGGATAGAATTTCTGCTATGAAGGCTGTAGCTCAAGTATAAGGTTATTTCTTATTATTTAACAGAGCAAGGCTCCAGTCTTGCTGTGTGGGGCACAGGCAGATTGCTGCACCTGCATGAGCCCCATGGGAGTCAGCAGGGTTCGATGCAGGTGCAGGCCTGTATGCTACACAGTGCAGAACTGGGATCTACACTTCCAGTGCACTCTTTGGTAAAATATATGAGATAAAATATTTGTTAAATGAGTTCATTTTCTCAGGACAGAATCAAAATATTTTTAATAATACAATGAGACCCCTTTAAACGCACTTTTATTCTGATGTGCTAAAATGTTGTCTTTTTGACAGGTTTATACCCTGCAAGAGAAAACAACAAGTTTGAAATTGATAGTGTTCTATTCAACTTTGTGGTGCTTAGCCCTGGCAGGCATAGTATATCTTCTGTGCAGTGGATTGACCACTTTGCTCGGAGAAAAAGCAGCACAAAACTGGAGCAGAGAGATGTAGCTCTGTTCATAGGAAAGAGAGCTTGAGTAAATGAATTTCACATGTATTGCAATACCATGTGCTGAGTCTAGTCATCATTTCTCCCTCTCATCATAATGCCGTTCTTCTTGTGAAAATTATTCCAGCCAAAGTTCTGAGGCACCTCTGTGTGTGGCTCCATTGTGTGAAAAAAGACATATGGATGGCTTGTGGCTTGCTCTCCTTTTAAAAAATGTTTTGTTTTTTAAAAAGTTGTAATCTCTTTCTGCTTGTGTGTCAGATGATGTTGGCTTTAGCCTACCACGAGGCAAATACTCGTTGTTTCTTATGCTATTATTTACATAGCACCATAGACGCTTCCAGAGAGTTTAGGAAGGCAAAGTTCCTGTTCTAAGGAGCTTAAAATCTAAGGTCCTGATCCTGGATTAATCCAGGTCCTTGCACCTGTGAAAAGCCCCTTTGCCTAAGGTCTTGCAAACACTTACATGCTTACCTTGTGCACTAAATAGCCCCATTGACTTAAGTGGGACTACTCATGTTTGTAAAGTTACATATGTACATAAGTGTTTTCAGGGTCAGGGGGCTAACTTACATGTTTCAGAAACTATACACAGTTTTAGTTGTTCATACATCAGAAGAGATCATACAACCTATGTCATTTGTTTCCAATATAGATGTATGGAGTTGAAGAAATCAGTGGATGAAAATACATCTGTTCTTCAAAACTTGAAAAAAGTAAGTTCTGAGGTTAAAGCATTTCCTATTTTCCCAAAATAAATTGTACAGAATGTTCAGAGAACGATAATATTCTTAGATTGTAAATTCTTCAGGACAGGCACCATCCCTGACTTTTTGTATAGCAGATAGTCTGTCTGGGCCCTGATCTTGACTGAGGTCCTTTGGGATTAGTCTAATATTAAATAATTATATATTTTTCTGTATGCCTTATAATGTAAAGTTCTGTGGTTTAAGTGTTTCTTAACATTACTTAATATTCTAGTGGGTTTTTTAATAGGAAAATATCATGGAATTGAAGAATAAGAATATAGATTTTCACCCCCCTCTTGGCTAGATGGAAGATCTAGAAAAATATTAAGGAAACTTTATAGTAATAGATTTCAGGGCTGATATTATCTAAACAGGAAATGGGAAAATGGCCATCCCCATGCTTAGTTACTTAAATGATATCAAGGCAAGAAGCTAGAACATATTGATCAAACAAGAAGTTAAAATTAGCTGAGAGCGCTAAGGCCTGAATGCATTCAATCCTAATACTCCTCCTTCTCCGCCCCCCTCCCCTGCCCACCTCTGGCTGTTTTATGTGAACTCAGTGGAATGGCCTGATCCAGTAGGTGGCCTCTGAGCACGCCTACTGGATCAGGCCCTGCATGTGACTTAGGTGGCTGAATACTTATCTTCCCCTGGTTTGTGAATTGCTCTGGGGCCTAGGCAGAAGATAGGTGCCCAGATGCTTAGAGGGAGGCAGTACTGTGCAAGCCCAGAGGTGGAAACTTAGGGGCCTAGGGAACTTTTACTGCAAAAACTTAGGTGCTGAGTGAATTTAGGCACCTGCAGGATGTGGTGGTGGTGGTGGTGCGGGGGGGTTGTGCATTACAGTGGTGCCAAAACAAGGAGTTAGCGCCTAACTCCTTTTGTGCATTCTGGCATAAATGATTAGAAACCACAATTTTTTAATTGAGGGTTTAGCATCATTTGACTCCTTCAGCAGTTTGGTGTATTCTTCTTTCTTAGGCTGATGAGCCTGCTCCTGTGGGGAATTATAATCAGAGAAAAGAAGAGGAAGAAAAACAATTGTTAACACTCTCTCAGCAGCTACAGAAACTTGCTGCAGTCCTGAGTCAGGACAATGTGATCAAGGGTTACAATGTGTAAGTAGTATAAACAGGCAAATACATTTTAATTAGCCTATTGTTAAGAAATATTAGGGAACAGGTGGTTGCGTTTTATACCCATAGAGCTTGTTTTCATACTCTTATAAAAATGTATTCATTTGTACAGCTGAAACAGACTCATTCTCATATGACAGAAGCTGAAGATAAAATACCAAAAAATTCCATATCAACTGTTCTGAAATGTGGTCACTATAGCATTCATATCCTTTTCATTTTTGTCTTTTTACAGTATGCCCCTTCCAGACATTGAAGCATGGGCCACTGCTCACCTATTCCCTCAGAGAAAACTTTCTTCTTTATGCCCCAAGCGTTCTAGCACCAAGAACAAAGAAAAGCACAAGTTGCTAAACTGGGGAGCAGTGCCATGGGAAAGAGGTTTCTCTGGGGTTCCTGGAGGCTGGAGCCCTCTTTGCACTTAGGGAAAATTGAGGATCAGGAATGTGGGGTCAGAAAAATAAACCAAAACGTTAAAAGGGCCAGACCTGACTGAAAGGCAGGGAGAGGCACATAAAAGAATACTGTAAGTAGGCAGTCACTGTGCAGGCTGAAGATGCACAGCTCCTGTGGGGAGCAGTTTTGTTGACTGCAGACAAGAAGGATCTGACTAGAAGATTCCATGGGTTGTGGCTAGGTCCAAAATAGAACGTGACCATCAGGGGTTGGGAAAGGGCGTTTATCTGCTGGACTGCAACCCCTGCCCATAGGGACCACTGCACACCTTTAGAGTTTGGGAATTTCTGCCTCTTGTGCTAGGAAGCTGAGACCCAGGAATGAGAACCCTGCTGCAAGGTAACTTCGGAGATGCTAAATGATAAGGAAAGTAATTCTCATTTATCTGCTGTAGAATAATCTGGAGGTGACCCATTAAAATAAGAAATTGTGGTAAACGTGGGGTATCGTTTGTCTTGTGCAGAGATGGGAAATGTCAAAATAGTCCTCAAACAGAACAGGAAAATGAGGAAGAGGAGGAGGAGGATGAAGAAAGTAGTGGGGAGGAAGACGCTGAAGAGGATGATGATGATGATGATAATGATGAAGAAGAGGATGATGACGATGAATTGGAAGATCAACCAACAATTAAAGAATGTATCACAGTTGGTGATTTTGTTGCTCAGCAGGAAGGGGATCTCACGTTTAAGGTACATATATCTTTGAAAACATTATAAAATGTGTTTGAACACATACTGCATCCTCCGAATATCATAAATGACTGTGTGTGTATTGACGCCTCAGATTTCCGATTAAAGAAATTAATGCAAATCCACTGCTCTCTTCACTCCCTTCTTTCCAATTGCCCATCTCTTCTTCTAGACCAGGGGTTCTCAAACTGGGGGTCGTGACCGCTCAGGGGGTTGTAAGATTATTAGGTGGGGGGTCTCGAGCTGTCAGCCTCCACCTCCAAACCCCGCTTCACCTCTAGCATTTATAATGGTGTTAAATGTTTTAAAAGTGTTTTTAATTTATAAGGGGGATCGCACTCAGAGGCTTGCTGTGTGAAAGGGGTCACCAGTACAGAATTTGGAGAACCACTGTTCTAGGCATGCCATCTTGTCAGACTATTTTGTCTATACAAAATAGTGCTTCTGGAGTAATGCTCCTATCCAGCTGCTCTGACCACACCCAGTTCCCTGCACTTGCTGATTTTTTTTTTCCACATCAAATTCAAACTCCTTATGCTCATCTTCAGATCTCTACATAAACCTCAGCCCTTCCTATGTCCCTCTTAATTCTCTTTCCTTGTTGCTCCCTTTGTTTCCTTTTCCCACTCTTGCCCTTGTGCCTTTCATGTTCCCTTAAACTTGGGTAGCCTCTTATTTTTGTCCACTAAGCATTCCTCCATACTCCTTTGATATCCATTTTCCCATGAATCCTTTCTACACTGGTCTTAACAAAGACTGACCAAAACCTCCATTATCTGATGTGCTGTCATATGTTCTGTCTTAGATTGTGAACTGTTTGGGGCTGGGCTGTATCTTATCTTTGTTAAAGAGCAGTGTGTGTGTGCTTCAAAAATGGTTAGTAATATCTGGTTGGAAATGTTGTGATGAAGCTTTTTCAGACTACTGTTTGGAGCAAAGCAGTCAAGAAAACTCCTTACAGATGCACACTTAACAGTGAAATCAGTCCATGCTTTTAAAATCACTTTAACAAATTGGAGAATGCCAAAGCATGAACTAGCATGGTGGGGTTATGAGCTACCATGTGGCATATGGGTGTTTGGACCTCTGTCTCTTGTTTCTGGCCCTTTGAATGTGAGGAACCATCTAGCAACCACTCCTCTTGACTCAGGAGCATATTTGATAGATGAGCTCAGAAAGGAGCCTTTGTGGCCGGACTCTGTAAGGTTAAGTATCTTTTGTTTACATTTCCCCCAAATCTACCTTCAAGAACAGCTGAGCAAGAGGAAACCTTGGAGGCATATTCTAGAGAATTCTTGGCCTCTAACTCTACTGAAATGCCTTCTAATTTTTTTTTCTTACCTAAAAATAAAGTTGAGCTTTTTCCACCATAGGATATCAGGGAAAAGTAAACTAGTTCACTAAAACTGCAGTTGTTTCAAAGAATTCATGATAAATCAGAATCTGAAATCATCAGGGTAAACCGGTCCTAGATAAATATTAGATTTAAGAACAAATTAAAAGGCAGTTGCATTTTATTCTAAGACAGAATGTGACCAACAGTTGTTCCCTGAGTAATTTTTAAACATCTGAATATCAATGCATTTGTCTCTTTTCTTCTCTCTTTTCCCCCACCCTCCATTACTGAAGAAAGGTGAAGTGTTGCTCATACTTGACAAAAAGCCTGATGGTTGGTGGATGGCTAAAAATTCCAAAGGGGAGAGAGGCCTTGTTCCTAAAACCTATCTCATGGTTAGTATGCTTCCATCTTCTTCCTTTGTATTTGTACATCAGAAATATGATGAGTGAGATGTATAAAGCTACAGATGGTTAGCAAGGCATTTTTTCTCACTTCACAAAGATAAATTATATTGCTGTTAATTTTTTGTAAATGAAAGCAGAGCCCTTGAAACATGATGTCTGACATGTAAGGGCAGCTGTGAATACCTAGGAGTGCTATAGAGTAATTCATATTCAGAGCTTAAAGAATACTTTCAAAAGCTCCTTTTAACTTTATGTACCAAAGTTTTTGTGACCCATGAGACTTATTTAGGTGCATACCTGGCATTTGTGCACTTAAATTGGGTAGATGTCTAATGAGAAAACATGATGCATAAATTTGCATTTAATTACCCCACTTGGGTAGATTGAGTCCTGTCCTGAAATCTGATCCTTTGTATCTTGTTGCATTGC
The DNA here is from genome assembly GCF_965152235.1 of Eretmochelys imbricata. Lineage (NCBI taxonomy): Eukaryota > Metazoa > Chordata > Testudines > Cheloniidae > Eretmochelys > Eretmochelys imbricata. The sequence goes on along the minus strand of NC_135574.1, from coordinate 207,691,686 downwards.
ACTGGTTCTTCTCTCTTGTGAGAGACCCTTGCAGGGCCAAATCACAGAGCACATCAAGTAGCTACGGTTACTTTGTACTTCAAGGTTAAGGTGCCTTTTCCTCTCTGAGGAGGCTTGCTCTGGAAATGAGCTCTCTTGTTTACTATTTTAAGAGGCAAAAACTTGCTGCCATAAAAATTTTTAAATGACTGACTTTAGCTACAGAACCAAGGATAACATCATATTCTCTTGGTACCCTGTAGATGTCAGTCATTTTGTTCACTGACCATTAAAACCAGCTAAGCTCCTCTTCTAAGCTATTGAGACATCATGATGAGCGCTCATATTGTTTTTAAAGTCTGAACTATGAAGTAGGTAAAACACTTGACAACTTTAATCCTGAATTACAGGCATGCAATAAAGGAGTTGGCCAAGAGCCAAGTGAAGAGGAAAGTGAGGAAGACATAGAGGTGGTTGATGAAACAGCAGATAGAACCGAAATTAAAAAAAGGTAAAATGAGATTGCATTGGAGAAAATGAAGTGAAATGTAACCTGCCCCTTGTCATCTTTATTTTTTTTAATGTGGGTGGTAAATTATTTGAAATGTAATACTTTGTTAGTTATGTTTCTCTTGGTCTGTAGCAATGGCTTTTTCAGTACAGGGGCAGCTGTACTTATTGTGTAGATTTCCAGTTTGAACTTTGCTTTAAACTTCCAGTCATTTCTTTCTTTACTATGTTTTTTTGTTCTGCTTTTTGTTTTTTTGCCTCATGCAGCCAAAGAGTGGCTGCTGTCCTAGCTTCATAAACCCCTCCACAGAGTGCAAAATAGTAATGTGTTTCCCAGCTACCTGTTGATGGGCACATCCACCTGATGTACTAGACTTCCACCATTCAGAGACAGATACATGTGTCTTATAGGTATAGTAATTGTTCATTATGCTTCCATATGTTGGCAATGCATTCATATTGTTTTGCTTTATATCCTTTTATTCCCCACCCTACCTGCAGAACAGATTCTCACTGGAGTGCTGTTAGAAAAGCTATCACAGAGGTGGGTATACCATATTTCTTGTAATATTACCTTAATGTTGTAATGTCAGTGTAATTTGTGGCTACACTGTTTCTCTACAAAGCAAGTTCTTTGTCAGTGTGGTATAGCAAAATGGGAGATTGTGTGTAATCATCCATGAGGTCAGTCTAAGGATGTTTTGTGCTGAGAGGCCAAAATAGCTCTTAAGATAACTTAGGGGAACAGGTGACTGAATCCCAAGATTTGTGTGTTCTCCTTTGTGATTGGCTGCCCTGGGATTGGAAGTTAGGATAAGGACATAAGCTAGTTGGTGGTTAGTGAAAACTGCAGCAAATTTAGAAAAAAAACTGATCTTATGTTTTGAGCAGAATAATACCATTGATGTGTTAGCAACCATGGGAGCTGTTCCTGCAGGATTCCGACCATCAACTCTCTCCCAGCTCTTAGAAGAAGGTAAGATTTTCTTGCAGTAATTGCAGTGCAGGATTCATTATCATCTGTGATGAGTTTCTGGTCCAAATTACTTGTCTGTTAAGAAAAGTCTCTTTCATTTTAAATTATCCATGATTGGTTGCCCATACTGGTTGTATATGACTCAGTAGTGTGTAGGAGTCTTCTTAGTTTCCTTCTTTATTCATCTGGGGTGAAATCCTGGCCCCACTGAAGTTAATGGCAAAACTCCCTGTGACCTTGATGATTTCACCCCTGGAAGGGGAGAAATCTCCAAAGCAGTTCCTGTAGGCAGTGTAGGATAAGAATACTAAAAAGCCTTTTTTCCCCCTCCCCTGCCACAATTTCTGTAACCATAGCTTAATTGTGGACTTCATTTCTTTAAGAGGCACTTGAAGAATGTTGATAGCAATGTTTTTTATTAATTGTATTTTTTGATTTCCTTTTGTCCTAAGAAATAAGATGGTCTGGGTAGAAAACACTGTGTTCCATAGATGGATGTTTCCTTGTGATGATGAAATCTATAAGTAAATTGAATCTATGCCATTAGGAGAGATGGGTGAGGGAGTATAAACAATATAATAAAACATTAAAAGGTTGTTTTTCTAGGGAATCAGTTTCAAGCCAGTTACTTCATACAGCCTGAACTGACTCCTTCACAACTGGCTTTCACAGACATAGTGTGGAACCCTGAAAAAGACACTGTAAGTAATTTCTGTTGATAAAGCTCTGAACGCTGTCACTTTCAGGATAGATGACCAGAGTCTTTAGATGAAGAGGTCCAGAGCCCACAAAACAAATATCATGTTATTAGTAAATATTGAAGTGAGATAAATGTTAACATTCTTCTGTGTCACTCCTGGGCATTCCAGGCAGTAGATATTATCTCATCCTACTAGCTGACAGACAGAACATCAAAAGAAACATGTGATGTCAGCCCCCAGATCAGAGCCAATTCCAGCTGAGCATACCTGTTGCTTTCCTGTCTTCCAGGTGAAACAGCTGTACAAGGCTGAACTAATCTTTTAGTTAGATCTTAAACTTTTGTCTGACATTGTGAAATCCCTCAGTTCAGTTAAGTAGTTGTTTCTCACTGTGACGTTTTGGTTCATTTTCTAACATAACTTTGCAACATCATTTGAATATTGTAGTGGAAAAAATGTGTATAAGCCTGGCATTTAGAAGAGAGTAGCTCAGAAAATTGAAATGCCAGACTTCCTCCTGGGTCTTTGCTTATCTTGTTATCAATGGGAGAACCTACTGTTTGTCACATCAAATTAACTTGCATCTTCCACATTATGGATGTGAATTACAATACAATGTCATTGCCGTAAGACAAAGAGATGATCTGTGCCAACCATTCCAGCTTATGTTGGATAGACAGGATGTTCTCAGCCCTGTGTCTTGTCTGAGGGTACATTATAGGACACAGACTCCTGGTACATGTTCAGGATGGATATGGAAGAGTGTTGAACTTTGGCCTGTATCTGGAGCGTGGGTCTGTGGACAAAACTGAAGGGTGAGTGGGGTGGAGTTGGTGTATCCTGCCCACTGTGGCATGGCGGTTAAGCTTCAGATGTTTGTAGTTATTAAAAACAATCTGTGTTGTGCAAATAAGTGGCCTGTGTCCAACCTTAACTGTAACTTGAGAGTGCTTTTTGCCAGGGCTTGTTAGATGGCTTTTTATAAAAATACTGTGTGATAACTTGATGGAGATGAAATAGAGCTAGTCTCAAGCCAGACCCTGGTAGACCTGTGTTCATAAAAGCACCATCACACTTAACATTAATTAGCACACTTGTTGTCTGAGCAGAACGGCCAAGAGCTGAATGGCATGGAGACTGACTTGTCCCCTAGAAGGGGTCTCTCCACAAAAGGGTTGAGATATTGCGGAAAAGCTTTGCTGTTGCCACTTGTGCTACACACACACACACACACACACACACACACACACACAGAGACACTACTATATTTAGGAGGACCATGTAGATTTAATTCTCTCTTTTATTATTTTGTCCGATTCATAGATTCAGCCAAGACCAACTCGAGTGTCACTGATTTTAACTTTATGGAGTTGTAAAATGATTCCTCTTCCAGGAGTGAGCATACAGGTTCTCAGTAGACATGTTCGACTCTGTCTTTTTGATGGTAACAGGGTGAGTTGCTCTGATGCAATAAAACGTAACGTTCCAGAAATAGTGAGGTTAAAACATGATATATTTAAGGGATTTCTGAATGGATTTAAAATGATCACATTTGGGCTGCCTCTTATGATGGGTAACATTTTTAAAAGTGCCTAAGTGATGGAGGAGGTTAAGTTCCATTTTTAAAAGTGACTGAAACATTTAGGAGACTGAGTCTCATTGAAAGTCAAGGGGACTTGGACTTCTAAATGCCTAAGTTACTTTTGAAAATGAGACTTAACTTCTAAGTCACCTAGATTCTTTTGAAAATTTTACCCTAGATCCCCAATTTCATTTAACCCATTTATGATGTTTTTTACACACAAGAAACAGATCTGCTGAGTAAGTGCTATTTTTTACAGTCACTTTTTGGAGTACAATTGTACTTTCATCTTAATTGCAGTTTACACACCTTTAAAAAAGTAATATGAAATGAAATATATAAACTGACTGTAACTGGGCCAATTTCAGATACTTTTTTTTTTTTTTTGAAGAGCTTTATGTAAACTCACATTATTTTAGTAAATAAATTTTCAGTACAAATTTGATTCTGTCTGAAAAGCACCAAGCATACTTATACCATTGTATAAATTATAGACAAAGCATTAATTTCTTAAATCCAGATGAATAAAAATCTTATAATCCAGAGTTTCAAAATTCTGAAAATCTTTTATAATCTGTCACCAACCTCTGTGGATTCCTCAGAGTTCAGAGGACTCTCCTCATTCATTTCACCCCACTATTCTCACCCCCTACATCAAATCATGTATGTTCATGGCCAAGGGAATGTCACATTGCACCTTCTGCAGCTGCTGCTAAATTGCTAGAGAGGCTGTGCTGTGCTTGGTGATTCTTCTTTCAGGGAATATGATTCCTCAGCAGTGCTCTTAACACGTCCTAGCTAAGAAGGGTGAAGGACAGACATGGTCTGATCCTGCATTGCAATGCAGAGTGCTGGACTAGCCTTGCATGATACTGTATTTTCTTAGAGCTATATCATTTTCCAGAAAACTAGTTTTTAATATTTTCACCACCATAATTTCCTTTTAGGTACTGAGTAACATTCATACAGTTAGAGCTACATGGCAACCTAAAAATCCCAAAACATGGACCTTCTCTCCACGGGTAGGTATATAGCATAACAAATGGACTTGGCCAGTATGTGTGTGTATCTGCTAATTGTAATACAGCGTATTTAGAAGCTAATAGGCTCATCTCACTTTTAGTCTTCTTACATTTTCTTCATATATTGGAAAGGTAAAAATGGGACTAATTGTACTGTGCCTGACGCATTTAGCCCTCAAAAGCATTAGCTCTGAATGAAGGGATGTATCTTGCAAATACTTGCTATTGAGTATAGCACTTAGTACCCAGTAACCCTAAAGCACTCTGCTTGGGAGTGTTTGCAGGATTGGGCCCTAACACAGGGTCTCTGTTGGCTCACTTAAGTCAAAACTGTTCCAATTTCTCTGGGCCCACAGATCTGACCCAATAAATTTTCAGTTTGGGGGAAGTATGTGATGTTAATGATAATACCTAGCAGTCTCCACCCATAGATCTCAAAACCTACAAAATGACAGGTTTCAGAGTAACAGCCGTGTTAGTCTGTATTCGCAAAAAGAAAAGGAGTACTTGTGGCACCTTAGATCATCCGATGAAGTGAGCTGTAGCTCACGAAAGCTTATGCTCAAATAAATTGGTTAGTCTCTAAGGTGCCACAAGTACTCCTTTTCTTTTTGCGAAAACCTACAAAAGTGAGTATGCATTGTAATTCCTGCTTTACCTGTGGAAAGACTGATGCACGCAGATGAAGTGACATACCCAAGGTCACAAGTACAGTATAGCGAAGATACGGTACATGTTGTAAGGCCCACAGCTGCACCACCTCAGAGTGGAACTGATAAGGTTTTATTAGCTAATCAGGACTGGGTTAGGTGTCTGCTTGGCAGAATTCCATTTTTTTTTTCGGTTTCAACAATATTGATTTGTATTATTTTTATCAATTTTTAATTATTTTTATTTTTACAGTTGTGGAAAATTAAGGGAGGTTAGTGCTGGGGTTAGGGAGGAGCCATTCAGCAGCAGGATGGCCTCCCCCATGGCTGAGGGCTTGTCCTTCTCTTCCCGGTCCTGACCAGGGGGTCTCTGCTCTGGCCGGCCAGGACCATACCCTCCCCCACACCTTGCATCTGCAGGGATTCATTGTCACCAGCTCTGTAGCCATGCAGCTCTGCAGTCACAGCTCTGCTCACTTATTCACTCATGTGACAGCAGGCAGCAGAGAGCCCTCTGTGTTGCTGTAGGGTCGGCGACATGCCATTCTTGCAGGCACAAGGTGTGCGGGGGAGGCCGTACTTGTGCTGTCTGTTGCCGATGGATAATTTTTTTTTGTCGATTTCAGTGTGAAGTTGAAATTGACATTTGACAACATCTGTCAGTTTAAATGGAATCCGGACAAATAAAGTTATGTGTGTACCAAGGAAATGCTGTGAGGATCTGATGTTAGTTATTCAGCAGGTGGCACTTTGTGCTTGGATTCAGTATAAACTTGAACACGAGAATGTGTTATTAGCAATGGAAAGGAGGAGAATGCTGCTGTGAATAAACTTCCTTTGTGTTTTCATTAGCGTAGCTTATGACTGGTAACCTGCCTTCAGCTGATGTTGTGTAGGATCACTGTACGCTGTCAAATTGCTGCTGTATGTTAACTCCAATGGTGGCTGTGTTTCTCTGGTGGGAAAAATCATCTCTTATTTGTAAAATGCTTTGAGAGCCGATTATTACTAAAGGAGTTACTTTTACAGATTAGCAGCATTTTATGGAAAAACAGAACAGTATTTTTGCCTTAAATTGAATCTTTTTAGTTAAAAGAAAATGATGAATAATGAGATTGAGTCTTTCATAGAAGATGCTAGAGTCAATGTATTCAGAGGTTTTTAAAAATTGGAATCTTGAAGATCTACACTCACATCTTATTTTTGTTTTAATTTATTAGGTAACAGGCATCTTACCCAGCTTGCTTGATGGTGACTGTTTTATCAGGTCCAATTCTTCATCTACAGACATTGGTATATTATTTGAACTTGGCATCACTTATATTCGCAATGTAAGCATATAAAGATGGATACATTTTCAAAACTGAATGTTTTATTATTATTACTTCCATAATCTCAACATCAAATAATTGTAGTACAATAAAAAACTTTGTTTTTTATTTTTCCTTGGATTTACTCAGTTTTTTAAAGTGATTTTTAGTGCTAGTCAAATGTTAGATTGACAGCAATGGAAACTGAAGTCCTATTTCTCCACAGAAAAGGTATAATATCCATCTCACCCCACCCACTACCATCTGTGGAGGAATAGAGAGGTAGTTTTTGATCCTTGTTTAGCGATCAGAACACTTTCTCTTTCTGATCACTGATCATCAGAAAGTTTTACCTGTCCTGAAAACATTTTTATTGGTCTTCCAAAGATCTGACATTAATTGTGATTATTAAGGACCAATTTCTTGTCATTCTGGTTATCATCTTGCTTTCCCCATTGCCTTCCAATTTTGGCATGATTAATAGCTCATAATCAAATCATTCAAGAATAATCTTTTATATAATTTGAAAGCTGAAATTGCAAACTCTTTCAAAAATGTATAACGTACTGGTTTCTAGCTCCAGTGGTTACTATCTGTCTGATTGGGTACTTATAAGGATTGAGACTAGAGGGTGATGTGCAGAGAACCAGTTATCAGAGGCATGAGCTCCAATGAACTCTGAGATATAAAAATAAATAATTACACTGCTGGAAAGCAGAGATTCCTAGCTTTCATTTGTGAAGGTTCATGAAATATTGGCTCTGAAGAATCACTTGTTCCTCTGTCTAGCAGTACTTTTTTGCCATTGTTTCAGGGCAGAATATAACAAGTTCCACATGGGTCATATAGTCCTGCTCTGCTGAGTCACCACATTAACCATGATTCCCCACCCCCCCGTCCCCCTGTAGCCGGTATCATCTCATGGTCTAGGTCTAGGAGAATTGTATATATAAATAGACTAGCTCTGTGTCTTTCGATCATTGGCGGTCTGGAGGGACCTATTGGGGAATGATGGCCTTCATTATGCTATTTGTCTAGTCAGGATTTTATTAAGGATGTGTGGCTAGAATATGGTTGTATAAGGGCTAGAGTTTGTGCAAACACCCTATTGGTCTTAATAATACATAGCTCTTGTATAGCACTTTCCATCTGTTGATTTCAAACCAAATTACAAAGAAGGTAGGGATCATTAGCTCCATTTTACATGTGGGGAAACTGAGGCACAGAGAGGCAAAGTGACTCCCTCAGGGTCACCCAGCAGGCCAGTGATGGAGCTGGGAATAGGACTCCTCCAGTGCTCTATCCACCAAGTAACACTGCCTCCATTACAAGTAAAATATTCTAGTGTTTGTGGTCACTGATATCATAAAAGATGGTTGTTATAGATTGATAAGCTTTACTCAATTAATTTTTTTTCTCAGGGTATCATTAGAGGTTGTTTGGAGGCTTTGCAACTATGCATTTCCTTATTGAGGGCTTGTCTACATGGTGCAGCAAAGTATGCCAGAGGAGTGAGATTTGTGAAGTGCAGTAATGTGTTGTTTCAGAGTAACAGCTGTGTTAGTCTGTATTCGCAAAAAGAAAAGGAGTACTTGTGGCACCTTAGAGACTAACCAATTTATTTGAGCATAAGCTTTCGTGAGCTACAGCTCACTTCATCGGATGCATACTGTGGAAAATACAGAAGATGTTTGTTTTTATACACATAAATCATGAAAAAATGGGTGTTTATCACTACAAAAGGTTTTCTCTCCCCCCACCCCACTCTCCTGCTGGTAATAGCTTATGTAAAGTGATCACTCTCCTTACAATGTGTATGATAATCAAGGTGGGTCATTTCCAGCACAAATCCAGGGTTTAACAAGAACGTCTGAGGAAATGGCCCACCTTGATTATCTCTAACCCTCACCCCCCCTCCCCTTTCTCAGATGTTCTTGTTAAACCCTGGATTTGTGCTGGAAATGGCCCACCTTGATTATCATACACATTGTAAGGAGAGTGATCACTTTACATAAGCTATTACCAGCAGGAGAGTGGGGTGGGGGGAGAGAAAACCTTTTGTAGTGATAAACACCCATTTTTTCATAAACACATGATTTATGTGTATAAAAACAAACATCTTCTGTATTTTCCACAGTATGCATCCGATGAAGTGAGCTGTAGCTCATGAAAGCTGATGCTAAAATAAATTGGTTAGTCTCTAAGGTGCCACAAGTACTCCTTTTCTTTTTTTAGTAATGTGTTGCACTCTACCCGCCCCATGTAGACCCTGCCAGTAAAAGGTACTTAGCTTGTGTTAACCTAGTCATGTTAACCCAGTGTGCTTTGCTGGTGCTGTGTAGGCAAGTCTTTAATGTCTTGCTTTCTTTAGAATTAATCTTCTCTTTGAATTTCCTGGCTTTCTAAAGCTTGTTTTTTATAATTACAACATTTTTGTAAGGTTTTGACACTCTTAAAGTACTGTTATGAATTCTCAACCTCAACTCCAGTTTAACTAGTGGTGGTGGTTGTTTGTCTGGTAATGTAATTTCAAAGGCCTGTGGATGAGTGGATTTGTTGTTTGTATTTTTTTAAGTTCACCGTAGACTAAGGGTAACTTTGGACACACAACTGGACAGATATTTTCATGTTGTGATAATAGCTGCACAATTGACTAATTCCAGCCCAACCTTTATTTGAAAATCAGGCCCATAATCTCTATTTAACTTTTTGGTTGCTTGCAAACACATACATAACACACACAAGGTTAGGGCAAAAGACACTCAAAAATGTTGTGATCAGTACTCAATCCCCTGAAATTTTCAAGGTATATTTACAAAGTTCTGGAACCTTGTATATTTTTAAGGGAGATCTTTTATCTGTGGTTCCACAAAATGTCATTCATCTCTTAAGTTTTCTATTTTTAGCTGGCTGAATAAGAAGTTTTATTCTTCTATTACTTTCTAGTCAACTGGTGAAAGAGGAGAGTTAAGCTGTGGTTGGACATTTCTAAAACTCTTCGACTCCAGTGGAATTCCAGTTTCTTCCAAGTAAGTGGGCTGTATTTTTTCTCAGAGTATGAAGATTCTTTTTTAAACTCATACTTTTGCTTGCATTTTTGATGTAAAATTTCTTGTTGCAGTTAGCAGTAGAGCTGGAATTTCACATGTATTAACTGTATGTATAAGGGCATATGTATTTAATTGCAGAAAAATTAATCAGATTTGGGATTCTAATATTCAGGTGATGCTGGAACTTCTAATCAGAATAGTTTTGTCCTAATTATCCCACCCTTCAAAGGCTCAAAATTAAGTATCCAAAAACTGGAATCAGATTTCAGAGTAACAGCCGTGTTAGTCTGTATTCGCAAATGCAAGTGTATTTTGCAAATCTTTGTTTACGGAATGATTATTTTTTATCTAGATTACTACAGAGATATTAGGTTAAGAGGGAAAAATTAAAAATCCAATTTATTAATCCCCTTGACACTCAGTTTATATTTTTGCATTTCTCTTGGCCTAGACAGTGAAAATCAATTTAGTCACTTTAACTTTTTCATAGATCCATAGTCTATAAGGCCAGAAGGGACCACTCTGATCATCTAGTCCATAGAACTGCCCTGGATTAATTCCTGTTAGAACTAGAGAATTTGTTTTAGAAAAATATCCAGTCTTGATTTAAAAATGGTCAGTGATGGCAAATCCACACAACTCTTGGTAAGTTGTACCAATGGTTAATTAACCTCACTGTTAAAATTCTGCGCCTTGTTTCCAGTCTGAGTTTGTCTAGCTTCAATTTCCAGCCTTTGGATCTTGTTAAATCTTTGTCTGCTGGACTGAAAAGACCATTATTAAATTTTTGTTCCCCATGCAGGTACTTACAAATTGTGATCAAGTCACTCATTAACATTCTCTTTGTTAAACTGAATAGATTGAGCTCCTATCATTATGTCTTTTGTTTATAGGTTTATGTCTAATATTCCAAAAGCTTATGCTTCAGGGCTTCAGACAGCCACCTGTAGGGGTCAAGAAGGGATTATTCCCCCCTGCACGCCCCTCCCCCCCATGTATTCTGGGTTTTTTTGGTCTCCTTCCTATGAAGGATCAGAGATGGCCACAGCTGGAGATGGAACACTGGACAGGGTGTGCCATGGCTCTGAGGTGGCACGAAGCACTTCTCTCTCTCTCTCTCAATGCTTGGCTGGCTGGTTCTTGGTCACGTGCTCTGGGGCTAACTGATCACCATAAGTGGGGTTAGCATAGGGGACCAGGGCATAGGCAATCAGGCTCAGCAGTCACAGCTGAGCTGGGATTCACACATCAAGGAATGTAGTTGGTGAGCAGGGGTTGGGGAATCGCTAAGGCTGGGTTCCATAAGCAGGAGTTGGGGTCAGAGTCAGTCTGGCGTTGGAGACTGGAGATCAGAGATAGCACCAGCTGGGGTCAGAAGGCAAGAGTCAGGGTCAATGTTGAGCTGGGGTCAAAGACTGGAGATCAGGAGATGAGGTGAGATCTGGAGTTGCAGCAGGCCAGAAGTCTGTGTGGGTTGCCCAGACAGCTTCCTGGGGCACCCTCCAGGGTTAAATAGTGCAATTGGCCAGTCAGAGGGCTGCAGAGTATTGTCACTCTGGGTCCCTTGGGCAGTACTTCCTGTGGCTCCTACTCCCCATGCTCCCTGGTTAGGGCTCTACATGGCCTCCCAGTAGCACTGTGGGAATGTTAGTGATCTCAGGCTCTGCAGACCTAGGTTCTAGTCTGTGGATCCTTACAGTCAGGAAGAAATTTTCCCCCAGGTCAGATTGGCAGTGACCTTGGAGTTTTATCGCCTTCCTCTGCAGAGTGTTGGTGTGGGTCATATGCCAGGATTATCTACATTTATCTAATTTAATCATTTTCGTGCCATTGTGGTGGCTTTGGTCCCTCCTATTCTCTGCCTGTGGCACATAGTGGTCTAGTCTCCTGTGGGCTGTAATACTTTGGTCTAATTTCAGTTGTTGGGTTTAGTGTGCGGGTGCTGGGTGGTGTTTAGTGGGCTGTGATATACTGGAGGTCAGATTAGAGGTCTGTGATATAAAGGAAGTCCCTTCTGGCCTTACGATCTAGGACTCTATAAGGCATTTTTTCCAATCTAATCATTCTTGTGGCACTTTTCTGAGCCCTCTCCAGTTTATCAACATCATTATTGAACTGTGGGCACCAGAACTGGGCACCGTATTCCAGCAGTGGTCGCACCAGTGCCAAATACAGAGGTAAAACAACCTCTCTACTTCTACTTAAGAATCCCCTGTTTATGTATCCCAGGATGGCATTATCCCTTTGGCCCCAGCATCGCACCAGGAGCTCATGTTCAGCTGATTATCCACCATGACTCCTAAATCCTTTTTGGAATCACTGCTTCTCAGGATAGTTTAAGTATTGGTTTTATAACTTCACTGCACTTCAATGCCATGGCTAGTCCTCCTTACAAAGACAATAAATTATATCGATTTGAAATGTTAGCAATAAGTATGCAATAACTAGCAGTTTCTAAGAGCAAAACTTTGCAAACAGACACACCTCTGGGTTGCATTATCAACACCTGCACTTTCTGTCCTTCTCTCATATAGATGCACATTCCTTTCTTCTCCTTCCAAAATGGTATCAACCCTAAAACGATAGGTGAGATGTGAAGTCATTTTGAGTTGGGGTTTTACTGCAGTATGAATATTGTTGCCCAGCATTCACAGCTGTAAACATACAGTTTGTTTCTTTCAGTACTTCAATAAAAAAGGCCAAGCAAGACAAAACTGACTAATCAAATTTAACAGCACTTTCAGACACTGACGTTCTTTTGGTTTTATACTCCGTGGGCTCATCCCAAGAAAGTGTCCTGTAGAACATGCCTTTCTAGCCACATGTTCTTCTAGGTTGAGTCAAATTATGCCAAAAGACCCAACAGTGGAATAACTGAATGGAATGGGATTAGAACTGAAACTTGGGGTCATTTGTTACGTATCCACTCTGTCAGCAGCTTCTGAGATATCACACTTGCTAAATGGGTGTATAAAGTATAGTGACATACGCTGAGCTGTTTGAAATATGGCTCAGTCTAGCCTGACTCAAATCTAAAATGGTCCAAACCATTTAAAAAAAATCTTGCTTGTACATGTGCAGTTTCCTCCTGTGCATAATGAATGTTTTATTGGCTGATTGCATTGTTTGCTCTGTCTCCCATAAATGTTATATCTGCTTTGACAAATGGAGTAAAATAGGGTAGAAGATGAAATGAGCTTTGAAGAATAAAAAAGAAATCTAGTGTCTGCTCTGTCAATAATCCTTTTAACAATAAAAAGCATACAGCACAAGAGAAAACAGTTTTCTTCTCTTTCTTTTCTCTGTTGGTGATCCTTCCATAAGACTCATGTCCTGCCCTGCTGCTAATACAGTGATGTAAATACAGAGTCTAGAATTTTGAAACTACATGTTTATCTTCAGGCTGAAAACTTGAAAGCTTTGATGGCTAAAGTTTGATTCATGAATTAATATTTAGATGCCTAAATTAAATATGGTTTCAGGAGATTCACTTTAGGCACCAAAGTCACTGTGGAGTTAGGAGCCTAACTTAAGTTATACAAATTTTAAAATTTCTCAAGTAGTAGTAGAAGTATCAAGTAGTAAGTGAGCAGAAATCTTGAGCCTGTTAAGTTACCAAATTTATTGAAACGTGAGAAATGTCAGAAAGTTGAGTCTAGAATTGTCCATTAGAAATGTCATCTCTGAATGATTGAGCAGTGTCAACACAATCAGTTTCACATTATTAAAGTGTATTTTTATAAATACCTTTTGGTTGCTGTTTGAATGAACAAATACAATTGACACAAGACGAAGACTGCGATTTGTGAATGTGTGAGTGAGATGAGACCTTTGTTCAGACTGCAGATATATAGGTTTTTGGGAAGGAAAACATGATGAATTTTTTGTTAATTTCATTTTAAACCACACTGTTGGAGTTGCATTTAAGAGAATTATTGCTAATATTTATTTTGAAATGTGGCTAATTTGTTACTGTAAAAGAGAAGCTTCAGGTTTGCTTCTTGAGTTTCAGCTGTTGTGAGTGATTAAGCAAAATCAGCTCCCATTAAAATATTAATAATAAAAACTGGATCTCTTTTCTTTAAAAATAAGAGAGATCTTTACTTTATTTTCAGAGAAAAGTGATGCTGTTGTTTTCATTTCCCCCTGGTTATGTTTATTAAAGTATATTACTATTTATTTACAGGACATATGAGCTTCTTTTGAATGGTGGCACACCCTATGAGAGAGGTATTGAGGTGGACCCATCAATATCAAGAAGAGGTACAGTTTCACATGTACATTACATAAATGAAATGACACATAACAGTTGGGTACTGTATTTTGCACCTTTGCACGCTTATATATCCTCTGAGGTTCTGAGCGTAGTGTGTAACAATGCTCGACATTCAGATTCCCTTGGCAAATTGCAGGGAGAGGAAAAAGAGCAGGCATGAGCTCATAAACAGCTTTATTTTACAAACAATGAGGAAATTGACTTTTTTCTAAACTTGTTACTGATAGTCATTCATGACAATGTATTATCACCATTATCTATAGTATCTACAATTATGTCCTTCAAAGGGAGATAAGCAGGAAGAGACTTGTAATAAAACAAATATGTGGCAGGATGATGATAGTTTTTATTGCCACTTTTTTGTAATAACCTACATTATTCAGACTTGGCTTCAACTCACATCAGAATGAGGTTACCTCAGACAAATGGCAAACTTTTTCTTTTATAACATATCCTTCCAAATAAGCTATCCATGCCCTGATTATCTTAAATAGACCTTAGCAGTGGAGGGCACAACCCAGCTTCCATTAAATTATCCCTTTAAATAGTACCACAAATGAAGGGACGGAGAGAGGTTGTTTGAGTGCTGGCTAGGAGCATTCTTCTGTTTATGTGTCTGAGTGAATTTGATCTTAACGTTGACCTAAACAATTATGACACCAGCCAATGTTACTCTTACCTTGTCTTAAGAGTTTCATGATTTTTAATAGTTGAGTTTTGGTTTTTTTGTTTTTTGTTTTAAAATGGATGCATACAATAGTGTATTGTTTCTTGAATTGCACTTAGCAGCCTTAAATAAGTTACTTGTTATGGTATATGTAGCGTGTGTGTGCATATCCTCCATTGCGGTAAATTAAATTTCACCGTAAGTGGGTTCAAATGATGCACTGTCTATATTTTAACTAGGGGGTGCCCCCAGTGTTCCTCCTTCACTGTGATAAACCTATTTGCCAGAGGTGCTTGTTGTTGCAGGCCGTGGACAACCTTGGCCTCTCCCAACTCCCTCCAAACAAATGACCTGCTCTTCTCTCTCTTTGTTCTGTCTCATTTGCCCCTCCCCTTCTTACCATTGTTTCAAGGGTCGGATCAACAGGTTGAAAGAGCATATGTCTCTACTTTTACTGAAAAATCATATACTGGTGCCAAGCTTCCCTTCATAGATAAGCACTGACTTTGCTATGCATCTCTCAAGCATAAGATGCACCCAAGGCTACACATTATTTAAAACAAATCAGAAAAAAGTTCTTTGGTACTTGCTGCCTAGATCATGAGGTTATGAGATGTTGACTTAAGAATTTGCTAATTTTAAATTATTTTTTTTCTTGGTTCAATATCAGAAAGGAAGTTTCCTTTTCATGCTTGAAAAGTGGACTTGGAAACTTAGTTTCACTTTGCCATGAGCATATTTAAATGTTCCTTTTCATTTTATAATACTCTAGCTTCAAAACATCTGATTTAATTTTTGATGTTTATTTCAACTGTTTATATCTTAAGCAAGCAGTGGTGTTTTCCATCAGATGATAACACTAAAGAAACAGCCTCAACTTCTAGTGAAACTGAGATCATTAAGCACACGATCAAAAGGCATCCTGAAGTAAGTGTTCTACGTATGGAAAAATAAAGTGAAGATCTGTCCATGATACTTTGGGTCAGTGGATCAATTCTAATTTAATGCATAACTTGCAAAAGTTATTCACCAAGTTTTGTCTGTATTTTTTGTTTTAGAAAGCTCTCTATGTACTTACATAGCCTCAGTTACCATAGTATAAACACATATTCCACAAATGTTAATCAAACCATACAATTCATGAGTTGGGGAAGTGTTGTTATCAGGCAGATTGAGTGACTTCCCTGAGGTCACACAGGAAAACTGCCAGAACTGGAAACTGAAGCCAGCCTCTCGAGTCCTTGTCCACTGCCTTAAGTACAAGAGCATCCTTCCTCTTTATAGGTCCCCTAGTGGAGAGAGTGCTTACCCCAGAAGTGTAACCTCTGTAGAAAACAGTGACCACTGAGGCTATGTATGTTCCCCTCAAAGAACTGAATGTGTGGTACAGGGTTACATGATGATCATTGGCGGAGTCTCCTGCTAATGGAAGAAGGATCAGGAAGAACTCACAAGACCACTGCAAAGGATGAGAAAGCAAGGAAGTTAGCTCCCTTAAGATTCATTTCCTTAGCAACACTGCAGATGTTGATAGTGACTTATCACATATTATTGGCCCACTGTGATTTTTCTCTCAAGACAAGATGTCCTTCCCTAGAACAGCTTCAGTGGAGGAATCTAAAAAATGGGAGTGGCATTAATGGAAGAAAGTGGCCAAACACGCTCTCCTATAAAACAGCAGATACTGTGGCTTACTTGGTGGCATCACTGTGATATAGAGAACAATTGGCTTCACATTCAGCTTTTCCTCTGGATGTACAGAGTTGGGGTGTCCTCTTTGAGGGACTAGAGTTCTTTAGCAAAAAAAAAAAAAAAAACTGTGAAACTGAAGGCACTTAAGGATTCAAACTTCATACAAGTCTTTGGGTTTATATCGGGCTGAAGCTAGAGGAGCCAAGGCATTTACCCCAACTGAACATCTGGCCTAGATTTTGGAAGTCAAGAGAATATTTTTTGGTGCTTTGGTGAAGGTCAGCATGTGGCATGTGTGTGAATTAAACATAGGCACATGGAGAACTCTTTTGGCCCTTAGAATGTACATGGTTACTATTTCAAGATTCATACATAATTTATACTTTGTATTGGAGAGTAAGCTTCTTTAAGAGTGGGATCTGAATTTAGACGGAGAATACTGCAGCAGTTGCTATATAAACTAATTTGGCAATTATGGCTTGATCCTCCCCCTTTGTAGTCAATGGGTGTTTTGCCACGGACTTCATCGGAAGAAGAATCAGACCCTTTAAAGAACAATTTAGTCTCTCCAAAGTGTCTCCTGAGTAGGGTTTAAATATGTTGCTGCCTGGGAAAATTCTGAAATTAGATGTGCATTTTAATGACTGTTCTTCCATTTACACAATCAAACTCACAATACTTTTGACTAGCTCTCAATTTTTTCCTGATTCTAAACAGTCTGAGTCATTTATTGGTGGCACTGAACTGCTTCTCACAGTCTATGTATAAAACACATGGTCATAGTGATGGCTTTGTGAATCTGTAACTTCATATAATATATGTTTATTCACATACATTGATATGGCTGTAATATGTTTTCCAGCTTATGGGAATGCATTGCATGAGTTGTTTTGAAAACAAATCTATAACTTTGTATTTCTCTTTCTAACAGTCTGCTACCAGAAACGTTAATTGGCAGTATGTGCTACATTCATCTCTTGATATTTTATCGACAAATTCTCAGTGATGTGCTCCTGAAGGACAGAATAAGCATGCAAAGTGCTGGTAAGAATTGTTGTTCTAGTGAAAAAGAGTCAGATGGGAAAAGGTAGTGTTGGTACTCTCTGCTTCTGGTCACTTTTTCAGGAAGAGAATGTTTGCAGAATTACTAGAAGTTAGGCCTAGCAGAATATAGTATATTACATGCACCCAAGTTTGTATATATTTTACTTTTCTAAAAAGAAGTTTAAAGATTTGCACAATGTAATAGATCTCAGCCAATTAGGATGGCAGTGTGTTGTTTTTGTAATGTAATCATTTGTCATTAACTCCAGTTTAAGAAAGATCTGGGGCCCATTGTGTTAACCACCTTATGTTTCCTGCCGTCTTATGCTGTTTAACCTACATGTTCCAATTTTAAGAAGTATGAATGAAAGTAGCACACCGTATCTAGAGTGTATAGACATTCTATAACCATTCAGTCTGGAGGAACTTCATTTGCAGTTTCCAGAGGAAACTGAATGAAACCTCTTCTCCTTCAGGTTTCAGAGTAGCAGCCGTGTTAGTCTGTATCCACAAAAAGAACAGGTGCCACAAGTACTCCTGTTTTCTTCTCCTTCAGCCATTTTTAGAGTCCCTTGTTTCTACTCAAGAGTCTTTTTTTAAAGTTTATTTGTATTTGTATTTCAGGCTAGTAATATTTTAACTTGCATCAAATGAGTTGTCATATTTGACTAAAGTTCTCGCAGTGGAATGCAAACGTTGCAAGCATAGTTTTTTCAGTGAAGTGTAAAAGTCTACTGTAAAAAATTATTTTGAAAAAAGTATTTGTTGCAACACTTGTGGTCCTTATTCACCAAACATTCACTGAGGAGTTAGGAATTCCTCATCACTCAGAATCACAGTGTTGCATTTCCTATGTTTCCAGGTTATCTCCAAATTCTGCTACAATGCTTTAACAATGCTGAGTATGCATTTCTGCAGTGTACAGCATGACAGGGAATGTCCCTAAAGGAGGGCTTTTTTCACTCTTGAAAGTGTTTACAAGGGCCTTTAACTGTCAGGATCCAAACCTAACTTGTTTATTTTTGATGTGTATATTCTCATGATATCTGCAAGCAAACTGGAGAGTGGTTCTATCATTATGGTTAATAATTCTTCTCATGTTTCCCTAATCATGAGGGTACGTAGGAGAGGAGTAGAGGAGCTCTTAAAACCTATGTCTGACAGCAGAAAGAATAAAATCAATGAATCTTAATAGATACAGGTTCAGACATATTCCTTTCAGTAAAAGTATAACAATTTTACTGTGTTCTCTAATTGTGACTATTTAAAAAAGCCACAATGTAATACATTAGGAGTGTTAACCATGGTGTAGTAGGTTGATATTTATTTATACTTTAGAATGAGGCTTTCTTCTCTATCTCCCCCCTAGACTTTCTAAATAATGTACAGGCTACTCCCAGGGTAAGGACTTCTGTAGTGCTCGTACCAATAAAATGAAGCCAACATTTCTAGTTCATATTTAGATACCCAAATACGTTTAATTTTCAAAGGTGCTCAAAGTCATAATTCCCATCATGGCTTCCCGAGAGGTAATCTGTATTGTGGATACTCAGCACATCTTAAAATAAGACCCTTTCTTTAATTTTTAGCATATATAACCTCTCATTATTATTTTATTAAATTAGACTCTGAAGATAAAAAACCAATAATCTACTAAATGAGTTTAAGGCCAGAAGGGACCGTTGTGATCATTGAATGTGACCTCCTGCTTAACAGCCCAGAGAATCTCACACAGTGATTCCTGCAATAACTAATAACTTCAGTTTGAGCTATAGCATGTCTTTTGGAAAGACACGGTCTCTTTATTTAGAGACTCCAAGTGATGGAGAATCCTCCACATCTTTAATAAGTTGTTCCAGTGGTCAGTTACCCTTACTGTTAAAAGTTTCTGCCTTATTCTTCTTTGAGTGTTTGCACATGTCCATTCCACTATAGGTGTGTGCGTGCCTTGTGCACAGTTATCAGAGAACTTTTTCCCTCAGTAGTACCTGTTGGGGTGGGTTGAATGCTCTCTGTCACCACGCGCCACCGTGTGCCAATATAAGAGGGCAGAGCCATCCCTCAGTTCTTTCTATCGTCAGTGACTGTAGGAGTGCTTCCACTCTTGCACAAGTTTATCTCGCTCACTCTTTGTTTATAGTCTGTTTCTCATTTAATGCTTAGTAGTGAGTTTATTTAGTATTCAGTTAGTGGTAGGCTTTTAGCTGCTAGGTCCGTTTTGGACCAGATTTGGTTTTCAGGACCAGAGTCATGCCTTGCTCCCCAGCGTTTAAGTCCTGCTGGCCCTGTGCCAGACTGATGCCGGTCAGTAATCCACACCTCAGCTGGGGGAGGCCTAGGCCAGTGACAAGTGTTACGCTTGTAGAGGGTTTAAGCTGTGCTCAAAAAAGAATACAGCAGTGAGGCTTACGTGTCTCCTTATGAAGACAGCACTTGGTCCTCCATTGGAGCTGTCATGTTCAGAGCATTCTCTGAGAGGGGCATCAATACTTAGTGCCAGGGCTTTGGAGCGGAGCCCGGGGCTGGAGCGTGGAGCAGCTCCAGAGCAGAGGAGCTGCAGGTTTTTGCCTGGAGCTGGAGCAGAGCCGAAGAACAGCTCCAATGCCCTGGCTAGTGTGCCTCCTGAGATGTCTTCAGCTCCACGTTCAGTGTCTCTGGTACCAAAGGAGAGACACAGAGCTGCCAAAGACATGGTACCTTGCTCAGCAAAACTTTTGGTACCAAGGCCCGCTAAAAGCAAGGCTCCTGCCAGGGACTCTGAGGGAAAGCATTCCCCAGAGTGCTCCTCTTCTGCAAAGGGGGGCTAGTTGACTCTGGAACCTATGTCAGGTCCGTCAAAGCCAATCCCTGAAATTTTTGTTAATCAGACCCAGGATCCAGTTCCAGTACTGACGACACTGGAAGCCTATGCTGCCGCCAGAGATCTAGACACCTTCTCTAGGCTCCAGTGTCCCTAGTAACGCAAGAAGGGTTTCAGCTGCTATCAGCAACTGAGATCCCTGCACCAGCCCTGCAGAAACATGGGGTTACAGTGCCTAGGAGGCTGGTATCTTCCAGGGGAAAGCCACTGTTAATATCCCTGGTCCACATGGATTCAGCTCCACCATTGTCACGGCACTCAGTCATCTTCATCAGATTCTGAAGTGGGATCTTTCGTGTCCCATACCAGACAGGAAGCTTATCCTCCATCTGAGCTGTAGGGTCCATGAATGTCTCAACAGTCCCTGTAAGGGGCAATGGCCAGCACAGCTATGGGGCCCACCACCACCACCACCATATCAGTGGCTGTTCTGGATGCCATGAGGTGTCTCTCCCCCTCCTAGGACCTCTCCTCATCCATCACAGTTGGCTTCTTCGAGGGTGCACAGAGGTCATTGGCACTGCACACAATGTTCCCCCATGCCCAGTATCAGGCAACTGGAAGTTGCTCAGACAGCTTCTCCTCCAGCAGAGGCAGGTCAGCCATTGCCTCAGCATCCTCATGAAGAGGTGAGGCTGTAGAGATAGTGAGCGATTCTCCCCTGCCAGAAGATTACAAGGCTCATCAAGAACTGCTTTATGCAGTGTAGTTGTAGCTGTGTTGATCCCAGGATATTAGAGAGATAAGATGGTGAAGTAATATCTTTCATTAAATGCTTGGTGCTGGTAGCTATGTATCAAAGGAGATTGGGAATCCATATCTTTTCCTACCTGGGAGACTGGCCAGTAAGGGGCAGGTCTCGATCTCAAGTTCTGTCTCACATGGCAATCATTCAGTCGACCTTCAATGCACTGGAGGTATTACTCAGGACAAATCAATTCTAGAACCTGTGCAAAGAATAGAGTTTATCAGAACACTACTGGAGGCTACACAAGCCAGAGCGTTTGTGCCCCAGTAAAGGTTCCAAACTCTCCAAAACCTATTATTGCATCAAAAAGTGCATCCCATTACCACAGTGAGCACTTTCCTCAGACTTCTGGGGCACATGGCAGCATGTACGTATGTGGTACAGCATGCCAGCCTTCACCTCAGGAGGCCTCAAGGATGGCTAGCGTCAATGTATGCCCTGTTGACATCGTTCAGACAAAGCAATTCACATTCCAGAGGTAGTTTTGTCCTCCCTGGATTGGTGGACAGGCCCTCAGAATGTTAGCGTGGGAACCCCCTTTGTTTTTCTGCAGCTGGCGCTCACACTGATCACAGATGCCCCACCCCTGGGTTGGGTGGCACATATGGGAACCCTACAAACCCAAGGGCTATGGTCCTCACAGGAGCCGAGGGCTGATATAAACATCAGGGAACTACGTGCTATCTGTGTAGCCTGTTCAGCCTTTATCCCAAGTATTCTGGGGGAAAGTGTGCCAGTGTTAATGGACAATACAGCACCTATGTTTTACGTAAACAGACAGTGAGGGGTGCGTTCGTCCCAACTGTATCAGGGGCAGTTCCGTTACCTCAAAGTGATTTACAACCTGAGAGAGTAGAACACACTGGCAGATCACCTACACAGATCTTTCTCTGCTCACTACGAGCCAGACACAGCCAGGCCCATCTTCCAGCTGTGGGAATTCCCCAAGTGGACCTGTTTACAACAAAGACCAACAGAAAATGCCATCAGTTCTGCTCCCAAGGGGGGTCACAGCCCTGCATCTTTGATGGACACTTTCCAGCTATCATGGAGAAACTCCCTGCTGTATGCCTGTCCTCCAAAACCATTACTATCCGGAGTTCTATTCAAGGCCAGGTAGGATCATGCTTGCCTCATTCTAATAGCACCAGCATGGCCTTGCTAGCATTGTTGGTGAGGCCTCTTTCACCTCTCTCATTAGATTCTGATGCGATTTCTCAGGACCACAGCTGCCTTCTCCATCCCAACCTACAGGCCCTCCACTTGATGGCATGGATGCTTCATGGCTAACTAGAAGTGACTCGACCGAAAAACATTCAGGAGGTGCTTCTGAAGAGCAGAAAGCCTTCAACTAGGCGTATTTATCTGGCCAAATGGAAACTGTCTGGTTTCAGCAGAGGTCTCCAAGGCAGGTTTCCATTAACCACATTGTGGATTATCTGTTGCACCGAAAACATCAAGGCCTATCGGTTAGTTCCATTAAAGTACATTTGGCAGCTATTTCAGCATTCCACCCTCCACTGGGAATAGACTGTTGTTTTTTTCCAGCCCCATAACTATCATATTTCTAAAAGGGCTGCACAGATTATGCCCTCTGGTTCAACAACCTGTTCTGCCATGGGATCCCAACCTCATGCTGACAAAGTTAATGGGGCCTCCCTTTGAAGCTGTTGTGGCATACTTCCTACTCCACTTCTCTATGAAAGTGGTGTTTCTGGTTCCAATAACCTCACAAGGGGAGTGGGCAAACTGAGAGCCTTGGTCTCAGGACTTTTGTACACAGTTGCCCATAAGAACAGAGTTTACCTATGTCCTCATCCGAAATTCTTGACAAACGTGGTTTCCAATTTCCACATGAACCAGGAAATGTATTCGCCAATGTTCTTCCAAAAGCCTCATATGCACACAGATGAGCAAAAGCTTCATTTGTTGGACATGAGAAAAGCATTGGCTTTCTACTTCAACCGCACCGGACCATTTTGGTCCTCAGTTATTTGTTGCAACTGCAGACAGGGCAAACGGCAAATCGGTTTCCACTCTGAAGATTTCCTGATGGATTTCCTTTTGCATTCGGTTGTGCTGCCAGTCAGCTAATGTCACAACACCCCCAAGAGTATTGACTCATTTGATTAAAGTGCAAGCAGCATCAGGGGCCTTCCTAGCGCAAATTCCTGTTCAAGACATTTGTCAGGCAGCAACCTGATCATCAGTTCACGCTTTTGCTGCTCATTATGCCATTTCCCATTAGTTCAGGAATGATGCCAGTTTTGGACAGATCGTTCTGCAATCACTGGTCAGGTAGACTGCGAGCCCACGTCTCCCTTATTCTGCAGTGGCGCACTGTGGCAGAGGGCACTCAAGCCATTCTAACTGAGGGAAAATGTTCCCTGACAACTGTGCATGAGGTGCACACACACCTACAGTGGAATGGACGTGGACAACACATGTCGAAGAACAACAGTTATGGAAAAGTAAGTAACTCTTTTCTTTCTAGTCTAATTTTTTCTAGATTCAGCTTCCAACCAATGGATCTCATTATACCTTTTTCTGTGTAGGGAAAACCAGGCAAGATGGATGTTGTTCAGAGTTATGTAAAAGTTATTTGTATATTTCTTTAAATAACGAATACTCCTGAATTAGGCAGTTTAAAATGCCTATTAAACTCTATAAAAAGAATTCAGTGTTTCATTTTCCTGATACATTTTGAAAATGGTCAATTACTAATATTTACTAAACCTTGAGTATTTCACCTTTAAAATGTGGATACAATAGAACAGTACAATAGTTTACATTGTGTTCAATCTGTTAGTCTTTAAGGTGCCACCGGACTCCTCTTTGTTACTGTGTTCAGGGGTACTACTCAAAATCATGAGAAAGTGCAATGATATTTTTAATGCTGAAATTCTGAGTCATTTTTAGTGCGGATGTAATTGTAATCTTACTTAAAATCTCATTAATCATAATAGAGAATTGTTTTCCATTTCAGATTTAATCAGTAATCCTATTTTAGCAACTTTCCCCAAACTCATGGAGCAGCCTGACCTTATGGATGCACTTAGGGTATGTAATACGTAGTATATTGTTATGACACTTGTAGGCTTTTAAGGTATTACAAGTGATTTGGTGAGGTTTTTTTGTTGTCTTGTAAGTAGTAAATGGAAAAAGCAAATGACAGAGAAACTACAGTTCTTTCAAGCATGTGCAGATTCGATGAGCCTACATTCCTTTTTTACTCATTTACATCATAATTAAGGAAGGCAATCGAGTACATGTGACAGAAGCAAAGCAGAAAGATGTATAAATACTACTTCAAAATTTTCCCATAGTGGCTGGAGACGGATTCTTTTGGGAGGGGGGCAAGGGTGAACTATTTAACAGGAAAGAACTGAACAAATGAATTGAAATAGTACAGTTTAAAAGCAGACTTTAATTTTACTAACATCTTTTTTTCATATTTACTGCTCTTCACAATTTGTTAACGGATTAAATTCAACCACTACACAACTGGTGTTCTTCTGTCAGAGAAATGGACACGCCGACCAAGTAAAATGCAGATTTTTGTGGCATCAGAAAGTATTTGGCATTCCAATGTTATCTGCAAAATCTGTAGGGTTTCAATAAAAAATATGAAACCTGTGTAGTTGTGAATATAACCTTGCAGATGTAAACCAGTGCACTGCTGTCTTCCTGAGTCTGCAGACACACTGTAGTAGTAACTCTGAGATGTGAGCTGCCATGATGACCTCAAAGTGGTATTAAGCAAGTTGATTGCTAATCGTCTTAGCAGAAACATTTACTGTTCAGCCATATGGTTGATGCTCTTCAAAAATAAGGTTGCAAATTAAAAATTTACAAATTTTTTTTAATTTAAAACATTTAAATAGTGACAATTTAAATAAATTCAATTATTTGCAGTCTTCAGGTTTTCTCCTTGTCTACACTCACCTCAGTCCAAATTAAGGAACCAAAGTTAAATGTTACAACACTGTTTGGTCACCCAGTCTGAAGAAGGCCCAAACTGTGTTAGAATTGTTTTCTTAAAAAATGATTGACCTTAGATTATTTTTAATGGGGCTCTAACTAGTTAGGGGCAACTTCTGGTGATTTCTATACAATTTGATCCAGCAGTCATTCATTTAAATAATGATAATACACATTTAGATTCCTTAAACATAAGGAAGGCAAAGTTCAGATGTGAACTAAACAAAAAATAAACTCTTATAAAATTCCCCATTGAAACACCGTAGATTTTGGCAAAAATTCCCCCAATGAAATCTAATTGATTTTGGGAATAGACTGAGCTGACTTCATCAAAACTCCCTGCAGATTACCACTGCTCCTGGAAATGACCATAATTATGCACCCTCTTGACAAAAGGGACATGGAAACCACCTTTATTTATTCCTTGAATCCTCCTTGTCCTCTTTGGGTCCATGACATTTCCCAGATGGTGAGAAGAATGTTAGAGTATTGAGTGGGGGGTCACTCTCTGGTCTCCCAGAGGTACTTAAAAGTTCCAGGAAAAACTTTTCTCCTCCCCCTGCTCTCTTTCTCTCTGTCATTTCCCTCTCATCCTTCCAGTCCAAGTCCTGTCCTGCTAAACACGCTTGTTCTGGAGAATGTATGGCAGTGACTAGAAAGATAGGTGGAGGGAGGACAGATCCCAGATTTGTGTTAGAAAGCTCTGCATCCTGCTTTGTGGCCTCGTCTGCTCTTTGATGTCCGAGGACAATACTCCAAGTATCAACTGGATTGAATCAAGTCAAAGAAATGTCTTTTGCAGCTCAAAAAATGTCCTTAAATGCATCTTCACAGTTTTCCAAACTCAGTCTGATGTCAAGTTCTGCATTTTATTTTAGAGTGCTTGGGCAGAAAAGGAAAGCACATTAAAGCGATCAGAAAAGGTAATAACAGATTTTCTCTATGCGATATTAAATTTTATCCAAGCCAAAGGTATTTCTATCAGTGCTTGTAACAGGGCGAGACTCACCCCTGCAGCGCTACCTGTCAGTCGTCCTGGGAATTAGCTCTTTTGACCCAGAGTGCCCTCTGCAGGCTGGTGCCTTGCTGCGCCTGGCCCCCCGTCTCTCCCAGACCCGATGCCCTTTGTGCTTGGGCGCTGCCTCCTGGCATTACACCCGCTCTCTGGGTCTCTCCACACAGGGAAACCCCCAGCCACTATCCCCACCTCGCTTCAGTGGCTCCTGCCAGTCACCATCTAACCCCCTTTCTAGCTGGGGCCGACTGCAGTCAGTAAAAGCCAATCATCACAGGCAAGGGGGGTTTGGACCAGCTGCCTCTGCCTACCCTGGGCTGCATCCTTGCACCTTTCTGGCCTTTGACAAGGCCGCAGCCTGGGGCTTTTCCAGGCGGGAGCTCCCTTGCCATATTCCCCAGCCCTGCTCCCCTCAGGTACTCTATTCAGCTTCCCAGCAGCCAGGCCTTCTCCCTCTAGAGACAGAGAGAGACTGTTTGCTCCTGGCCCACTGCCCTCTTATAAGGGCCAGCTAGGCCCTGATTGGGGCGTGGCCACAGCTGAGGCTGCTTCTCCATTCAGCCTTCCCCAGCCACAGCCCTCCCCCGGGGCTGCATTTAACCTCTTCCGGGCAGGAGCGGGGTGACCACCCCGCTACAGTGCTGTAACTAGCTGGAATAATTTCTGTCACTAAAATGATTATAGTATTTACTTCTAAACTGATTTCTGTCATTAACAGAAATGGGTTGAGAAAAATTAAGTGCTATAAATGCAGTTCTTCCCATCTTTTTTCATCCACACTTGTAGTATAGTATCAAAGCAACAAAGAAGGGATGTGATGTTAGCTTATAATTATATCCAGCTTGCCTCAGTGTTAATATAGGATCGTCATGGGTTGCTTTCAACCCTCATAGTCCATAAATGTAAATATCCTCTAGTGGTTTTTGGTCAGTGTAGTATGACGGACTATTTTGTTTTATAAACAAATAACACTGAACATACATATTTTATTGGCTGTAGGCCACATGCTTTTAAAGTTGAACTGCTAAGAATAAAAAGGTACCCCTTGTAGTTTTGTTGGGGCCTGAACTAAAGGCCATTGACGTCAATGGGAGATTTGGATCAGGTCCTTGACATACTGTATAAAGATTACATCAGTTTTTCCCATAATAAATAAACTTCCCTCCAGCAAAACCAGTGAAGACAAGACTGGAAATCCCTGGTATTTCAAATGTAAAAACACAAACAGGAAAAACATTTTTCTGGGGGAAAAGAAAAGGGGCTTTAAGACTGTCTCTATATGGTAGATCTTAAAGGAGCAGTAAAGGACACACACAGTTTTTCCCTTTACGCTTAACAGTTTCATGTTATTTCCTTTTTTCAGTTAAGCTTCTTTCACAAAGGAGCCCATTTGTATCAAGGCAGTTTTATCAGGAGTGTCATGAAATAGAATTGGTACTTGTTGGCCCCACTGTATTTTAGTACATTAAAGTATAGTGCAAGAAAAGTTAGGGTTAAACATTTTAAAATAAACCAAATTAGGCACACTAAACATCAGTGTACATGATAACAACACTGCTGGCATTTACATGACAGTAATTTTTTGAAGCATCGTGGGTTTCTCAACACCGAGTATCTAAAGATGTTCCTGAGAACTGGGAATAACAGTCAGCAGAATTACTATATCTTCTCATTTTAGTTTTGTACATATGACTCACTAGAAATGCTTTCAAACCACACAGGCTTTTGCGGGGGCCTTTCTGAACGATTTCATTTTCTTACTTTTAGAGAGACCAAGAATTTCTGAAGTCTGTGTTTTTCCTGGTGTACCATGACTGTGTCTTCCCTCTTCTCCAGTCCACTTTCCTCCCAGAGCACAAGTGGGCAGATGAAGAGTCTGAAGCCTCGCGCTGGAAAGTGATTGCTGACTTCCTGAAGCGGAACCAAGAAAAAGACAGTGCACTCTACTCTCTGCTCTCCTCAGAAAGTGTTCACAAAGCTTTTGATATTTCAGAGATCACATACGACTTCTTAGGGCAAGCAAGGAAGAGCAGTGCCTCAGTTTGAGTGGACTTTTAAGGCCCTTACACTGTCGCGTGTACAAGACTAAATTAAAAACATAACTAATCATCTTACCAAAATGAGAGAGGATTATATTACCACATGGGTTGGGTTTATTGTTTGTCCAAAGCATATTTTGCAATCAAATTGTATTGTATATAACAATATTTGCACATCATAAACTTTTTTTTACACAGCATATACTACTGGTTTATAACAAGTATTTTATCTCCTTATTTACATGATTTTACAAAAAAGCTTTGTTTTCATTTTCAAATGAGTACCGTTATCAGTGAAATCCATTGCTCCTCCTGTTTTGTGTAGCTGAGTGTTGTGAAGCAAAAGTAACCCATTATCCTCCTTCAAAAACCCTCCTTAAAACTCTCCTTTGCCGCGATGCCTACAAAAACAGGCTAGGCTGCTGGTGTGCTGAGACCACAACCTGTCATGCTGAGACCAATATTGCCTTATTGTTTCCTTGTACTCCCATATGGGTTTGTCTGCATCCGTCTGTTGTCTCTTGACTTATATTTAGATGATCCCTGCCTCAAAGAGCTGACAATCTTTTTGTTCTATGCCTAGCAACTTGGGATCTTGGTCTATGACTAGAGGTCCTAGGCAGTGCAATAATACAAATAATAAGAACATAATGGCCATACTGGGTTCGACCAATGGTCCATCTAGCCCAGTACCCTGTCTTCCGACAGTGGCCAATGCCAGGTGCTTCAGAGGGAATGAACAGAACACGGAATCGTCAAGTGATCCATCCCCGGTTGCCCATTCCCAGCTTCTGGCAAACAGAGGCTAGGGACACTTCAGAGCATGGTTTTCATCTCTCCCCATCCTGGCTAATAGCCATTGATGAATCGATGTGCCATGAATTT
This sequence comes from Eretmochelys imbricata, assembly GCF_965152235.1. NCBI lineage: Eukaryota > Metazoa > Chordata > Testudines > Cheloniidae > Eretmochelys > Eretmochelys imbricata. Next base: position 207,662,699 of record NC_135574.1, on the reverse strand, counting down.
ATCTAGTTCTTTTTTGACCCCTGTTATAGTCTTGGCCTTCACAACATACTCTGGCTAAGAGTTCCACAGGTTGACTGTGTTGTATGAAAAAATACTTTGTTTTGTTTATTTTAAACCTGCTGCCTATTGATTTCATTTGGTGACTCCTAGTTCTTGTATTATGAGAAGGAGTAAACAACACTTCCTCATTTACTTTCTCCACACCAGTCATGATTTTATAGACCTCTAGCATATCCCCCCTTAGTCGTCTCTTTTCCATGCTGAAAAGTCCCAGTCTTATTAATCTCTCCTTATATGGGAGCTGTTCCATACCCATGACTATTTTTGTTGCTCTTTTTCTGAACCTTTTACAGTTCCAATATATCTTTTTTGAGATAGGGCGACCATAGCTGCATGCAGTATTCAAGGTGTGGGCATACCATGGATTTATAGAGAGGCAATAGGATATTTTCTGTCTTATTATCTATCCCTTTCCTAATGATTCCCAGCATTCTGTTTGCTTTTTTGACTGCTGCTGCACATTGAGTGGATGTTTTCAGAGAACTATCCACAATGACTCCAAGATTTCTTTCTTGAGTGTGAACAGCTAATTTAGTCCCTGTCATTTTATATGTATAGTCGGGATTATGTTTTCCAATGTGCATTACTTTGCATTTATCAACATTCAGTTTCATCTGCCATTTTGTTGCCCAGTCACTCTCTTTTGTGAGATCCCTTTGTAACTCTTCACAGGCAACTTTGTACTTAACTATCTTGAGTAATTTTGTATCTGCAAATTTTGCCACCTCACTGTTTACCCCTTTTTCCAGATCACTTATGAATATGTGGAATAGGACTGGTCCCACTACAGACCCCTGGGGAACGCCACTATTTACCTCTCTCCATTCTGAAAACCGACCATTTTTTCCCTACCCTTTGTTTCCTATCTTTTAACCAGTTTCTGATCCATGAGAGGGCCTTCCCTCTTATCCCATAACAAATAATATTAATGAAGCATGGACCATAAAGTTGAGCCAACTATTTATATGTAACAATATTTTCTATAGTTCATTTAGAATGGCTGTGTTGACGTCTCAGTTTCAATATGGGCGTCTCCTTAATGAGAAAAATGCAGGAATCTAGGCACAATGCCCAAGTGACCAGGTAAATTAGTACGCAGAGAAAACAGCAATAAAATACTTTTTTTAGGGAACTAGTTTAGCAAAGTCAATCAGGCTGAGAAATAAGTGTTCATCATGCATTCCCAAGTAATGAGCAGCAGGATACTACTATAGAAGAATATTTTTAGTGTTTTCTTTAGGACACTCAGAAAAGGTGTGCTGGTTTTGTTGCTAAGCAGGGGCTCAACAGGATAAATAAAACCTCTATACTCTTATAATGTTAAACAGATACCTGTGTTTTGGGGTTTGGTGTCAAGTTATCACTGACTTACTTCTATTGTAACCACCGCCATTAACAACTTTTAATCTTTTATTAAACTCCTGGAAGAAGAAGGAAAAGCCCAGACTTGCATTAGAAACTTAGGAGAAAAAGTGTTTATACAACTTTTTATTTCTTTTCCCTCTCGCTGGATAGAGCCTTTTACTGGAAAAGTTCCTTGCTTGACAGTCTGTTAGATGGTGTTAAATGTGTTTGTTGGGAAAAGATCAGTTATTGGTATTGTCTTGAGTTGTTCTGAGTCTAGTCCCGCATTTGGTCACCAGGAACTGTTGTAGTAAGTAGCACCAGACAGTCTCTCTGCTCTCCCTGCTGGCACAAGGCCTGTCTGGAGTGCCCAGGAAACAGGTGGGGCCGGCCAGCAGTGCCAGGAGCCTGGGGGCAGGGCCTGAATGCAGTTTGGAGGAGATTAGAAAGGGATTCGCCGAAGACATGGAGTGGAAGGACCCCTGCCGCCGAATTGCCACCAAAGACCCGCAGCAGAAGAAGCGGCGGCGGGTCCTTCACCCCCGGTGTGTTCGGCGGCACTGAAGGACCGAAGTGGGGGAGGGGGAAATGGAGAGAAGATTGGATGAGGAGCCAGAGGGGAAGGGGGATGGAATTGATCCTGGCTGGGCAAGGGACGTGGGACCGGGAGCGAGGAGCCTGGGACGGTACTTCCAGAGAGGTGGGACTAGTGTTTGCTAGGCAAGGACATTGGGGGTGAGATGAGTAGCTTGAGAATGGATACTGGGACTAGCTAGGTAAAGGGTTGCACTGGAACCAGGGGTGGGGCAGAGACAGGTTGGAGAAGATAGGCAAGAGTTTGAAAGTTGCACAGACACCCTTTACTCTGGCATTTCCTAACTTTTAAGTCCGTGATACAACCTCAATAATGTTTTTTTTAATGTAGGTTTTGTGTCTCTCTTACATATTGGGTAAGCACTGTCCAGGGTAGGCCTGCATTGCAAATCAAGTAGGCATACCTGTGCCAGCTTTAATCCTGCTAGCATGGGTAACAAGAGCAGTAAAGACATGGCGGTGTGGCCCCTGGCATGGGCCAGCAACCTATGTACTCAGGGTCCCTGGCAGGCTTATCCTGGGGCAGCTGGTCTGGGCTGATATCCATGCTGCCGTGTCCTCGTTATCACTGCTACCTCTGCCAGCTACATTAAAACTGGCGTGGCTATGCCCACCCATGCTGCAGTCAGACCTTAATTTGTGGTGCAGATGTACTGTAACGTGCAGGGGAGAGGGCAGTGCTGTGGGGGGAGTTAACAGATTGGACACACCAAAGGGTTAGAACTGTTATTTAGGGTAGTCCGAGGGGCAAGACCTGGGTGAAATAATCTCTTAATGGGAGGAGTGGAAGACCCAGAACTTGGGAGGTTTGAGAGTTAGCAGATAACGCACTGTAGGAAACGTTCCTGCCCTGGCAGGGTGATGGACTGGATTTCTTAATACATTTCCCTCTCTAATTTTTGTTATTCTTTTCTAAGAGTCAGCAAAACCTTGGAGAAGATTAAAGCATTGATTACACACTGCGTGGCATTGCCGGTTTGCAAGCCAACTCCTGGGGCCCTGGTGCATACATATATGTGTGTAAGTACGCGCTGTTATGGAGTCCCAGGGTCTGGACTATGGCCTTTGGCAGCTGGGATTCCTGTCTCCGTGGCTCCCTGCAGTGAATCCAGACAAGCGGGAGTCCGGCGCGAATATCGTACTGTGCCCCTTCAGGGCATAATTCTCTCAGTGAGTGTTCAGAGCGACACAGGCAGCCTTTGCAAAACAAGGACACTGTTTATGAGTCACCTGGCTACAGAGTCTGAAAGTCCTTTGGGTTAGCACAGAGAGGCAGATGTTACACCATAGTCCATTGTGGTCAAACCAGTGCCATGAGGGAGAGATGCTCTCCCTCTCTGGCTCCTTCTCTCGTCCCTTTTGTCCACCCAGGTGATTGCTCCCGAGTCCCTCCAAAGGGCAGTCCTTGTCCCCATCGCCTAGCGCTTTCCCCATTGGTTCTCCAGCTCAGTGCACATGTCCCATCTGCTGCGTTTTCCTGCTGTTCAGTGTAGATTGTTCAGTCATTGGGGTGTCTCTTTGTCTTGCTGGATCCTCTGTTGATCTGGGTTGGTTTCAGCATGTTCTTTAATGGCCCAGACAGCTAGGTGACACACCCATTATGGCTTGTATTTTGTCCTGACAGCAGAGTTAATCCTCCCATTCCCTGCCAGGTAGCTGTGCAAGGTGTAGGAGGAAACTGAGGCACATATCAGAATCCTAAAAATATTACAAATCATTCCCACTTTGTCACTCATGCTCTTATTCCCTTTCCAACGAATGTACTTTTGACAAGGTTCCTTCCCCACTCTGAACTCTAGGGTACAGATGTGGGGACCTGCATGAAAAACCCCCTAAGCTTATTTTTACCAGCTTAGGTTAAAACTTCCCCAAGGTACAAACTATTTTACCTTTATTGCTGCCACCAAGCGTCTAACAAATGTATAACAGGGAAAGAGCCCGCTTGGAAACGTCTTTCCCCCCCAGAATCCTCCCAAACCCTACACCCCCTTTCCTGGGGAAGGTTTGATAAAAATCCTCACCAATTTGCATAGGTGAACACAGACCCAAACCCTTGGATCTTAAGAACAATGAAAAAGCAATCAGGTTCTTAAAAGAAGAATTTTAATTAAAGAAAAGGTAAAAGAATCACCTCTGTAAAATCAGGATGGTAAATACCTTACAGGGTAATTAGATTCCAAACATAGAGAATCCCTCTAGGCAAACCCTTAAGTTACAAAAAGAGACAAAAACAGGAATATATATTCCATTCAGTACAGCTTATTTTATCAGCCATTTAAACAAAACAGAATCTAACGCATATCTAACTAGATTATTTACTAAGTTCTAACACTCCATTCCTTTTCTGTTCCCGGCAAAAGCATCACACAGACAGAGAGAACCTTTGTCCCCCCCCTTGAAAGTATCTTGTCTCCTCATTGGTCATTTTGGTCAGGTGTCAGCAGGGTTATCCTAGCTTCTTAACCTTTTACAGGTGAAAGGGTTTTTCCTCTGGCCAGGAGGGATTTTAAAGGTGTTTACCCTTCCCTTTATATTTATGACAACTTGCCTCACCTGAGCCCTTTGTTTAATTAGCCAAAGAATAACTGATGATTCTTTTGGCTGCAAGGAATGGAATGACCTGCCAGGCTGGAACTGGTTTTACTGATTACAACCAGATGGGCGTGTCAGTGGCTAGTACTTTAAGCTGTGCATGCCAGTGGTGTTGTACAGATAACCAAGGATAGTGGAGCAGATCCTCTACCCGTCTAAGCAGAGAAGAGATGGCGTCAAAAGATCCCCCTCTACCTGTTACCCACACAGAACCTGACATGCCATCTGGAGCAAAAATATTTAGAACCGTGCCATATGCTTTTATCCTACCAGAGCTAGTAAGTATACTGAAAGTTTTGGTTTGTTTGATTGATTGATTGATTGCTATGGCAAAAACTAAAAGCTATTTCAAATTGGTGTGTGTGTGTGGTGGTGGCCGGGGAGAGCGTCCAGAACTAGCACAAAAAACAGCCATGATTAGAAGAAAACTATGTGGGGGGAAAGTTTACTTCTGCAGCTACTTACATTAAAAATCATAAGGTCTGTGTCAGGGCTTGAGTCAACCAAAATAACATAAAGCACTGAAATCAGCTTGTCATCCTTCCATGGTGTAGAAGTTGTTTTATCTTTTTATTAAGTCAGATCTTGGAAGTTAAAGAAGCGTCTGTCATTTTCTTCTCCAGGGCTGTATTTCTCTGGCTTTATTGAAGTTTTCTGGGGGATCAAAGGTTGTAGTCATGCAGTCGGCTTTTGTCATACGCAAGCAATGGCAGATTTTCTTAATATTCCTGAGTACAGAATCCTGGACATGCATTCCAGTATCTAGTCAGATTATGGCAATTGATGTACTTTGATATACAATACATCATTAAGGTCTGTTCATAGTCATTACATCGATAACACAGAGCCTGCACCACCCACCCAAACAATTATTTGGCATTTGTTAATTGCAACTTCATATTCAGACAGCCATAGGAAAAGATAAGCTGACGTTTCCATTAGAAACTTCAGCATTTTGTCTTTATCATTGGCTTTGTGCTGAAACTGAGTGCTGACTATGGTACCATGAACACAACACTGATAAAATAGCATGTCAAGGAGTGATACTCAGCTCCTGAGCCATTGACGGCTAAATTAGCGATCCACGTAACCCAAAAGAGCCACAGCAGTGTGAATTAATTTTCATTTACTATAGTGTTATATATTCATATTTAAACAGTATGAGAGGGAAAATAGTGTGTGTGTGTATGTATGTGTATATATATATATATATATATATATATATATATATAAAAATATAATTCTTACAGCACAATGACTGACCAAGTTATCAACTTGTGTTATCAACTACAATTGGTTAATAATATAGTAAAGGCATCCTGATTGGTTAATTACTTAGACTGGTTAATAATTAAATTGGTGTTTTAATATTATGTGCTGCAAAGAGCTGCAGGAGACACATTAATGAGCCACTTTCAGCTGGCGAACCTCAGTCTGAGCATTGATGAGGTAAATCATGAAATGCCTTTCATTATAGCATGTGTTACCTTTCATTTTAAGTACTTTTTTGTCTCAACAGAGGCAGTGTTATGCTTCTTTAGTATGAACTAGTGCCTTTGGACACCTTTAAAATAATTTTAAAGGACCTGAATTGCCTAAAATTTGCAAGTACCGTATATCGTTGGGAGTGGGAGTGGCTAGCTAAGATTTATCCCTTGATTGGATCCCATTTCATGGAGATGAGAGGACGGTATCTCTAGACGAAGAATGTTCTTCCGCCAGTGCTCTGTAGACACAATAGCTGTCGTCTCTGAAGTTCTTAAATCTCACGTTATGTATTGTATACCTATTTAGGAGGTATTCTCCTTTTGAGACACAGGAAGAGAGAAGCTAAAGTCCCAACCCGTCATACATTCTTACTGTTCATTGGTACAATGTATAAGGCCTGATATTCCACTCACCCTGCTATAGATCAGGATAGTGTTTAAGGCCTCCAGCTCACCTAGCTTGACCTCTTGTATCTCACAGGCCACCACTACCACCCAGCCCCTGCCCACTCATCCCAACAGCTGAAATGAGACCAAAGTATGACAGCTCACAGGACACTAGATGGTAAGACAGGCAGAGAACAGGAGGGACTCAGGTGCACCAGTGCAGGGGCAGAGAAATGCTTAAGTGAGATGATCCTGGCAAGTGACCCACACTCCATGCTGTAAAGGAAGGGCAAAAACCTCCAAGGTCACTGCCAATCTGACCTGGGGAAAATTCCTTCCCGACCTCACGTATGGTGATCACTTAAACACTGAGCACGTGAACAAGAACCAACCAGCTAAGCACCTGAGAGCAAGAATGCACAGTGCCACCTCAGAGCCGTAGCCTTCCCCCTCTTGGGTCCCATCTCCAGCTGTGGCCAACTCCGATCCTTCAGAGGAAGGAGAGAGGAAAAAAAACCCTCCCAGAATACATTAGGGGGGAAAAATCCCTTCCTGACCCCTGCTGATGGCTAGATGAAACCTTGAAGCATGAGCTTTTAGGAACCTAAGACATAAACCAGAAGTGAGTGACCTTGGCTGAAGTCAATGAGTTCACGTCTCCTCTCTTAACAATTTTAAACTGATGTTGCTCCCACTGACTTCAGTGTGAGCTCTGAACTGGGCCCAGTGGGGTTGAACTGGTGTGTGAAGAATACCCAGTAACAGATGCATAATATTAGAGGGTATTACGCATTATGTAGGATAAAAGGAGCCTACATGGACACATCACAATGATTGCTTTTGAGCTGCTATAAGACGGTCATTGTGCCACGTCAAAGCTTCCTACTACAGAACTGCTACTTCACATGTGTCAAGCATTAACTGGGGGACCGGATCAATGCTTATAGCTAAGGTTGCCTACCATTTTCCACTATAAGACTCTGTTCCGTTGTTACTTTTCCAAACCATTTGGGCTGAGGTTTTCCCACACTTGGTGTCTGCCTCAGGCTGATATTTTTATGGGAACGTTTTAGCGAAAAGAATTCTGCCCTTCCCAAGAACTAGGTTAGTGAAAAATACGTGGTTTTGCCCATGTTTAAAAAAAAAAAAAGCGTACAGCGATTTCACTGGGAAGCTCCAGCCACTCCGTGCTTTGCAGCAGGGACTTGAAACATGGTGGGGGAACCACGCTGGTGTCTGGGATGTGTCAATTGCCATCCCTATGAAAATCTGCCAGAACTGGCCCAGATTATGAGCCCCTGCGAATTGCAGTTCATAAAGGCTTGTTATAGTTGGAGAGCTAAATTCTTCAAAGCTTCCGTTGGCCCTGAGTATAGGGTTGCTAGTTTTGGTTGGATGTATTCCTGGAGGTTTCATCACATGACAATCTTTAATGAAAGATTAGTTTTTAATTCCTGGAGATGCAATCCTGGAGGGTTGGCAACCCTAACTGAACATGTTCCATCCCCCTCCCAGCACCTATGTGTGATGACTGAGCGTGTTCCATCATAGGAATGTAGGAGCTGAGCCGGACTTTCCGTACAAATGCTCCTCCTGGCAGCTGGAGGCGGCTGTGGCCCCAGGCACTGGAACTGAGAGCAGGGAGACAGCCCTGCTGTGCTCTCAGTGCCCCCTGCTGGATACGGGGCCCTGGGGAAGAGGAGGACGAGGTGTCTAGCTGGGAGGGGAGCTAGGAAAGCAGTGATAGGAGCAGACATGCAGGGACAGAATGGCAGCAGGAGCCAGGGGTGGGAGCAGATATGAGCGGGGGGGCAGGGCTCGGGAAAGAGAGAGACGGGAGCCGGAGTGTGGGCTGGGGGCATTGGGGATAGAAGCAGAGTTGGAACGGGGGTAGAAGCTCAGGGGAGAGGTGCAGGAGCAGAAGGGGATGAAGAAGACAGGATTTTGGAGGGGCAGAGGGGCTAGGATTTTGGAGGGATTGATGTAGAGATGGGGATAGGGGCTGAAGGGTTTCTCAACTGTGGGTCACAACCCCAAATTGGGTCACCAGAATGTTTCCAAGAGTCACATGAGGGCTCCTGCAGCTCTGGTCCTGTGTGGCAGGCTGGGCTCAGCGCCCCTGCTCCAATCACTACAAGCTCGGGGGTCGTCATGATGACAGAGGGGCCGGCCGGGCCAAATCTGAGTGAGTGGTGCTGCGACCCCATGCTCCAGGATGCAATGTCTCTCCTACAAATTCAGGGCATGGGGCCAAACCCATGCAGTGCTGAGACCCTGGAGGTTGCAATGCCTGGATTGGACAGCTGAGCTCAGGACCAGAACCATAGGAGCCACTGCAGCAGAGAGAGTGGGATGGACTCTGCAACTCCTGTCTCCCCCCGGGGAGAGAACCCAAACCGCCAGGGTCTTCATACCCAGGGGCAGGACCCAACCCTCACACCCCCCTGGCCTATGTACTGGGTGGCGGCAGGCCAGTAGCATTTACAAATAGTTCCCACGCCCTCAAAGGTTGAGAACCCCTGCAGCGAAGCACAACCCCCTCCATTAGTCCTCAAGCTCGTGGTGCTCTTGCTGCCCAGGGTCGCCCACGGAACGCTGGCATGGCCTAACCTTGGAGGGCTTGGCGTTGCGACCGTCACGTTCTTGTGACCTCGCGCTGGGTGGCTGAGTCCGTAATGTTACACTGCCGGGCCAGGGGAGTTATTTAGTTGCTGCTCCAAAACCACAGAGAAAGCAAAACACAGAAATCCGTGAGGGTAAAACGGTTGAGTCGTAGCGGAAAGTGCTGGCAGACCTAGCAGTCTGGGCACTGCTCTGCCTTAAGACCTCTTGTTGTGCCTAGATATTGCAGGGCCGTCTTGATAACACGGGATGTTACAGGCCTCGTCCGGTTTTCAAGCTAGGGTGCCTAGAGTTGGGCACCTAAGGGTCTGTTTACACTACAGCTGGGCGCAAGCCTCCCTGCCCGGGTCGACAAATGTGCACTACCGTCGCTCGATCTAGTGAGCTAAAAATAGCTGTGTGGGCACATTTGGGCCTGGGCGGTGGCTTGGGCTATCCGCCCACGCCCAGAGTCAGTGGGTTGGGCAGGCGCGGGCTCGGGCGGCTCATCTCAGCTGCCCGCCTGCGCTGCAACGGCCATGCTGCTATTTTTAGCATGCTCGATCCAGTGGAGCTAGCGCGAGTCTGTCTACCCAGTGTTGATGTACCCTAAGGGCCTGATCCAGCTCCTGCTGGAGTCTTTCCATGGCCACCAATGGGAGCTGGCTCAGGCCCTAAATATATAATGACACGCACACAAAAAAACTACATCAGAAGAACATTAAGGCTGCAAACCAAGGCTCCAGAAGTTGGAAATGCCAGAATTAAGTTTGTCTGTGCAGTTTGGCCCCCATGTGTGTATTCATGATAGTCTGTAATTACATGATCTCATGCTGGGTTTTTTTCCAGAGGACCCTGCCTCATGCAGTACGCAGGCTGGGCGGAGCTCATGAGCAGCTAGTCAATATTTTGTTTTATCCTCATTGTCCCCATGAACACAGGGAAATGGAAAGCGTCGGGACACCGTAACGCTAGGCAATACCAGCTCTGCCTATATTTTAGGCAGCAACATACCCATTTTAAGCGACAGAGTGCTGCTTTAGGTGATTGATTGTTTCATTTAGTCTCCCTACTCCATCCCATTCAGATTGAACCATCTGTAGAAAATGGACATTACCGTTCAAAGCCAGGACATGTGGTGGAGACAGGGTGTCTTTATGTCATGTTGCCATAGACAGAAGGAGCAGGTAGGCTGGGTCATTGTGCCCCAGGGTGACAGATGACCTGGGCCTAATCCTGAAGAAAGTGAAGACTTTCCAGAGAGGTCTCGCAAATGAAACACCCCAGTTTAACTTAGTTTTGGGGGGATTAGCATATGTTGGGAGAGTGCTGCAACCCTGACTCCTACGGACGTGGGTCTCAGATCCCCAAACATCCATTGGGCTAACATGAGGAGCAGGGACCTGTGCCAGCAGGCCAGGCCAGAGCAGACGGGGTGACTGTGACCATGTGCTCATGACCAGGCTGGTTAACTGTGTGATGCCCTTTGGGTATCCACCGTTCAGCCCAGCTGCTTTGCCAGAGCAACGCTGTCCATGTCTCATGGCGTGACTCTGCTGGACGGACAGCAAGGGCCTCTTAGTGCGTGTCCCCCCTGCAGGCGAGTGTCCGGGCTGGGTGAGCCCGGGTGGGAGGTGCCCACGTGACTCTAACAGCTGGAGTGGTGATGGCGCTTGCCTTCAGGGGCCTTGGTGCAGTTACCAGCACCATCGCATACTGCAGTACCCAAGCGCTCACAGTGGCAGGGCTGGTGACCATGCAGTGCAAACTCCTAAGGAAGGGGATTGGTGGTGAGGGAAGAATTATTCACTTCCTCCTACTGCGGTGCCTGCTGGCTGATTGCAAAAGACTGGTAACCCCCTGTTGCATGCCTCTGGGACCTTTCATTTGAAGATCTCCGAGCACCGTAGGCACAAGTACCTGAGCCCGGAGGTACAATTGTGGTTAGATCTGTTTGAGAGCAGCACTGCTGTCACTGAGGTACAGGTGTGTTACCCGAGGGCAGACCTGAGAATACCTGGAGCTTGGCGGGCAGGCTCGGTTCCCTTTTGGGGCCAGCCGGGGATCCCTATGGGTTACAGCTCTATGGTGGCCTTAAAGGGCCATCCCCCACAGCCTGCACTCTGCCCTGAGCCATGGGCCAGGATTCCCAGGTACGGCAAGAGGGTGGTCTTCCAGGGACACGTCCTTCTAGGCTTTATGTTGTGTATCCATTTATTGTCATTATGTAAATTAGGCAATGATACTGCCAGATTTTATAACTTTTTTCACGACGTCCCTTGACTGTGCTAGGGGTCACGACCCACAGTGTGAAACCCTGTACCTCAGCCGGACTCTCTTCTCTGACGTGCTTTCCCTTCCACAAGAGTCGGGCACATCTTTAGCACTACAGTTCAGAACAGGCTCCTGTAGTCACAGATCAGCTAATCGTAGCAAACGCACCGACTGTAGGATTTATTGGTATGAAATCCTGGACCGCCTGCCTGCAAGCCTCCTTCAAGTCAGTGGTACGCATGAGAACGTTCCTGCCTTATGCACACCTCCCGGAAACGCCTTCCTTCGCAGGAGGGTAATGATACAACAGGAAAGCAGTGGCGTAAAAAATCCGACTGGTTTTTAAGGCACTGGGTGTGGGTTGAGAAACATATGCTTTATGAAGACCTGGCATCAATAATAATCTTGCCCTGCACTTCTAGAGCATCTTCGAGCCACAGCACGAAGCATTTGTAATATGCTGGGGAGGCAGGGAAGTGTGGTTAACCCCACTGTACAGATGGGGAACTGAGGCACAGAGAGATTAAGTGATGTGCCCAATGTCACACAGATAGACTGTGTCTGTGGCAGGGCTGAGAATTGAACCCACATTTGACTCCCAGCCGTGTGCTTCTACCCACTAGAAGTCCACCTTTGCTTAGAAATAGAAGGTATAAGCTAGGGCCCACTCACCCTTGTAAACAACTACTAGGGGTACAGCAAACAGATAAGCTGCTGAGGCAGAGAAAGTCTGTGCGTGAGCTGGGGGGTTTCTTTCTGCATGGAAACGAGGAAGGCTACAGAGGTGTGCAGCGCCGGCATGCTTCCATTCTGGGGAAGAAGGCGGAAGGACTCTGCTAGCGGCTGGAGTTGCTGAGAGACAGCAGCGGGGTTGGATAAAGCGTGTAGGGGAGCACTGAAAGGAAGAGAGGGGACAGGTTGAGACCATGTAGTGTGTGTGTGTGTTTCACCTCGCACGACATCTTGGCAACTGTGCCCCTTTTTGTACACTCTGAATCCCAGCAGGGGACCTGTGGGAGCTACAGGTGTTCGCAACTCTGAACATAGGGCTGGGATATGAGACTCTGTGGCTGGGGGGCAAATAAATGGAGGAATCTCTAGGGCTCTGCCCGGGATATGGGCAGCCCACAACCCCTGGGAAAAACCGAAAATCTCTTTTCTAAGGAGAAGATTGACTATTTTAAACTCTCAGGGTCTAGGCTGACAGCTGCGAACGGAGGGTCTGAAAGTTCCTATCTCCGCTGGCTTTACGGTACAATCTTTGGAAAGTTTTTTCTAAAGGTTTCAGAGTAACAGCCGTGTTAGTCTGTATTCGCAAAAAGAAAAGGAGGACTTGTGGCACCTTAGAGACTAACCCATTTATTTGAGCATGAGCTTTCGTGAGCTACAGCTCACTTCATCGGATGAAGTGAGCTGTAGCTCACGAAAGCTCATGCTCAAATAAATGGGTTAGTCTCTAAGGTGCCACAAGTCCTCCTTTTCTTTTTTCTAAAGGTTATCTGTATCTGTCTGTCAGCAATGCTGACCGTGCCCCTGTAACTCTGCAGGTGCAAATCCTCTCCAAACCACACCACCAACGGCTGAAACGTGGCCTGCCCAAGATCCAAATGTGCAGAAGCAGTATGTTGGGACAGCACTGGAATGGAAGGAAATCAAAGTCGGATCCCAGAAACACGACACCTGCAACGTTTCCTGTCCCACATCACCCTTGTCCTAATGAAAGTCTCAAATGATCAGGGTTCCTTTGAGGTCAATATAAGGCTTTCCATGCCATAAATCTATAGTTTCAGTGAGTTACTGGATTTCTGAATTTAATGATTTTTAAAGGTGAAATGGATTTCTTTCTCATCCTGAAAAACCTGTCTGATCGCTCATGGGGGCGGGTCAGTGCCTCTCTTCAGGTTGCTTCTGGCTTTGTTGCCAGAAATGGAAGGAGAGCCCTGAATAAACTGAAACTAACGTAACAGCGGTGGAGGGGTGGTGGTGAAAAGTTCAAAGTCAGATTTTTCTTGGCACTACTTTTTATAGCTCAGGGTGGGTCTGGGAACACCTTTGCGAAGTATGTATTGCATTTACATCATTGATCTGAGCGGCTTTGCTAGAAGCAAACATTCAAAGAGCGAGAGAGCTGGCAATGTTCTTGTTTACACCATTATCCTGCCAACACTGCCTGGAGCATTACCTGTGAAATGCTTGTATTACAAGACAAAGGATGGAATCCTGGCTCTATTGAAATCAATGGCAAACCCCCCCCATGGCCTTCAGCAGGGCCAGGTATCACCTGCCGGATGAATAATTTGGGCCTGATCCTGATGTCACTGCTTTGTGTAAATCAGGAGTAGCTATTGAAGTCAACGGGAGTTACAGTGATGCAGAAATCCAAATCAGATGCGTTGTTTTTCTTAAGAATATAAGAATGGCCATACTGGGTCAGACCAAAAGTCTGTCTAACCCAGCATTCTGTCTTCCAACAGTGGCCAATGTTCATTGTTCATTTCAGCCTCTCTGTTCTTTTCACTTGTTGCCCAGGCTTCTTGCATTCGTGTCCAGGCACCTAAGATAATTAGCTGATTGTCCTACTTTCTCAGTATGAATCTTGCCTAAGCTCTGTGTGGCTGTGAGAGGGGAAATAGAAATACTAGAAATATTATCTGTGGGGACATCTGCAGGGTACAGTACAGATCCATAACTATTGCCATGGGAACTGGTAGGCCTGAAGATTTGGAGGTCTCAGTTCCAATGAAAATGTCACTTCTGTGGCTTCTAGAGACAAGGTGGGTGTGGTAACCTCTTCTAGTGGACCAACTTCTGTTGGTGAGAGACAAGCTTTCGAGCTCACAGAGCTCTTCTTCGGGTTGGGAAAGATACTCCCAGGATCATAGCTAAATACAAGATGAAGTACCTTTTCCAGACCCGAAGAAGAACTCTGTGTAGTTCTAAAGCTTGTCTCTATCACCAGCAGAAGTTGGTCCAGTAAAAGCTATTGTCTCCCCGACCTTGACTCTCTACTATCCTGGGACTGGGGCACGGCTACAATTACGCTGCATACGAGTTCTGTGGCTTGTCCAATGACTGATATTTTCCATCTGCCATCAGGTTTCCTGGCTATCCAGGTGGTTCTGCTGGTATCTCCCATAGGCTCCCCCTTCCAGGTGTTTGGTCTTAGAAATTCTGGTTGCTTTGCTGAATAATCTAATACTCCTGATCCACTTAGAGGAGTTGGATACAGGGCTCCTTGTAATTGCTTTACATTAATTGTCCAGAGAGCTCCCTCTGAACCCCATTACATTGTGCTGTTCCCTCTGCTGCCTTCTGCAGTACAAGGCCTGTTGAATCACATCAAATTCTAACCACCCTTTCTTGTCCAAAACCCTCATCTGTGACCTTCTGTGTATTCTTCTCTCACTTGTGACCTATTTCATCCTGGTTGATTGACTTCAGAGTTACATCTGACACATGCCCGGCTTCATCACTGCCTTCCTGCTTCCGTGGGTTCGGCTGATTTTTTTCAGGCCATAGTTCACCTTATTTCTATTGGTCTTTTACTGGTAGCAGAACACTTCCAAAAATCAGGTCTGTTCTTTGTCTTTAAACACGGGCTCGGATAAGGGGAGCAGAAGCAGCAGGTGAGCTGAGAGTTATGGCGAACACGGGACAAAGGAACTGGGTGCACACCGTGGTAACCAGTCCTGGTGGTACCACCATCTGTTTCACACCTGGCCATTTTCTTCTGTTTTCCCAAAAGAATGATGACTTGGGAAGCACCCAGGCAGGCACACCCTCCTTAAGCGCATGCAGTACAATGAGAGCTGTGCTGATGCTCACCTGTTTTTCGGTTTGATCAGAAATTGAAGATTCGCACCGAGTCCACTGGAAGGTTTGCTAGGGTTTTGTGAGCATTTCAAGTAAACCTAAGCCAGCTCAGGGGGTTCCTTTCAATGTGATCCCACCATGGTGAATGGAGTTTTGACTTGGGTTTCGTTTTGATCGCCATTGTGGACTGAAAACAAAGAAACGCTCCCCTGAGCCTCTGTGAAGTGTAACTGCGAGTTTCACAAAGCTATAAGACTCTCCAATCCAAAGTCAATGGGAATCTTTCCATTGACTACAACAGGCCTTGGATCAGTCTCTCATTGGTTTTGCATCAGATAAGGAGATCTAGATCTCTCACACCTCTTTGATGCTGGTGTAACTCTCCTGGCTCTGGTGGAGATACTCCTAAATGTTATATGTAATTGTGAGCTTGTTAGAGACTGTATTCCTGGCGATTTGGGTAAGTCAAAGGACGCTTCCTGATGGAAGTAAAGACAATGGGTGGGGGGGTCACTAATGCTGAAACAATGCCAGTAACAAGTCTTTTGATGTATCTTGCTTTCTCTGTGGCTTTTGTGCAGTACTATAACTCAGCTCAATACTTCCCCAGCCCCTGTAATGAAATATTACAGACAACACCACCAAAAGGGATGTCACAAGAACATGAGTCGCAAAGCCAAGCCCTCCAAAGTTAGGCAATGCCAGTGTTCCGTGTGCGACCCTGGGCAGCAAGAGAACAATGATCTTGAGGAATAATGGAGGGGGGGGCGTGCTTCACAGAGGCTCTGAACTCCCGGGAAGAGGTCCACAGATTGACGTGACCTGGTTCAAAGGCCTTAGCAAACACAGGGCTTGAAAGAAAATTAATAGTTCTTGGATGGACTCTCTCCACCTAGATCAGGGCTGACAGGCATGAGCCTGTGACCAGAAGAAACAGCCAGTGCAGGAGGATTTGGAGTATATTAGACCTACAAGGGTCTCCATGTGGATGGTGGGTGACACCTGGTGAGCTTGGGTTGATGGCAGATTATTATTTCTTTTCTTACATTTAATTCTATCCTTCACATAACAGAATGTCCATTCTGCAGCCTGTACAAGGGAAGGCCAACACATATGCATGGTAACCACCTCCCACTTTGATGCTGTTCTTGGAGCCTTTATCCCAGATCTTTACCTTTAGTAAAGAACCCAGTGTGCTTAGATTCAGTCCTTTTCCCTCCTTTTCCATCTGAAAGTTCCAGACTAATTAAGGTCTAGGATCTCTTGGCATCCAGAATTCATAAATCAACCAGTAGACTCATTAATATACTCATCAGAGGTCTATAGAGCAAGTCTTACTCCATTCAGTTGGGCATTCCTGAAAGTTGAATGCAAATAAACTGTGAAGTGACTGATTTGCTCTCCGCTGAAAAATGGAACTTGAGTCTGTTGAGCTGGGTGCGGCAGTGGGTGAGGTGGGGTGGAGATCCGAGTGGGAGGGCACAGGAGAAGTGCATGTGGAAGAAAGAGAGTGGACAGGAGGGAGAGTGTGTTAGGGAAGCAATAAGATATGATGGGCGCAGCATTTCTGAGCAGTTAGTCAGTGCCTCGGGGTGGACTGTGCAGCACAAAGATGAAGGTCAAGTGGTTTCAACTGCTTGAAAAGTGTAATTATCCCCTCTAAATTGCCTGTCACGGCTAATAAATAAATAAATGGTCCCACCTCTGCTGCCTTTGCATAGCAGAGTGTGACGCCCTAGCGGGCCAGGATTAGAACAATGTTAGAGCTATTTCACAACGGCAGCATTCTTCTCCTCCCCAGAGGGAATGCTGGAAGGCCATTCTCTCTCCACGATGGGTGCCGACCACAGGAATAAAAGACCACATCCTGGGAGAGGCACTCATGAGCACTGCACCCTCCTCGCATCCAGCGTGAGCCCCGTCTGGCTTTCAGTGGGAGCCTTTCCATTAACTTCCATGGGTGCTGGATGGGCCCCTGACATTTGTGACTTTCGATTGTAGTGACAGGGATGGAAGTCAGGAGCACAGCTGGCTTTGAAAGGGAGGTTGAATACCCTGCAGCATGGGCGGCACGTGACTCGTCCATTTGGGGAGGTTGCACATGCCCAGACCATGGCCCCGCCGCTAGGTCTGCCCCTGCTCCAGCCCCACTTGTCTCCCACTGCTCATGCCTCTTCGCCCCCTCCCACAGACCCCCCCACCCACCGGCTGGGCAGCTGAGCCTGCCGGCTGCTCACCCCTCGCTCAGTGCCTCTTCACGCCCTCCCGCGAGGCTCCCATGCAGGCAGAGCAGGGACGGGAAGGGGAAGAGCAGCGCAGATGGGGCCACAGCTGGGGTACCCACCCTTTTGGCGGCAGTGCACTCCAAAGGCAGCGAGCCAGCTGTCTGGGGAGGCTTAGCCGCCCCGGCCTTATTCCCACCACCTGCGCTCTGCGAGTAGAAGAAATGACAGCTGAGGGAGTGAACTGGAGCCCTGTGGGTGTGAATAATGTTTCCTACACAGCGTTGTCTGTTGTTGACTATTCCTGTGGCTCAGTTTGGCAGAAGAGTGACGTGCTCTCAGCAGCGCTGGCCCTCAAGGCCACATAGCCAGAGCTGTCAGTAGGATAGTGATGTTAGGGGGGATAGCATTGCCCAGCATGCTACAGAGTCCCATTGCACCGTCAGGTGAGGATAAGGACCAAGAAGGGACAAGCTCATGACCCTATGGAACAGACCTGTGTGAAAATGCAGAAAGTTTTTGCCCATTTTCATAGCCCTCCCCCTTTCCTCCCATCTCCAAATTGGCATTTGCAAGAAATCTCTCACAAGACTCCAGTTTGTAGAGCCTTCTTTTGCAGCAAAAACGATTCCTCTTGAAAATGGCCTGGTTTAGCAGAATACGTCACATAACTGGAAACAACACTGAATTCCCCTCATGTTCAAATGTCATTGCCATGTCTCTAAACCATATTCTAGCCTTTGCTATGCTGTACAGCTTCTTGGATCCCTGTCCTCATCACTGTGAGCTCCCATGGAGCCCAGACTATCTCCTTGTTCTGTCTTTGTCCAGTGCCTAGCACAACGGGGGTGTCACAGAGTCCCTGGGCGATGCTCTGGAACTGATCCCTACGAGGCCAGGCAGGACTCTGGGGAAGTCTCCTTTCTGTGAGCAGACTGTCTGCAGGACACACAGCTCACCCGGCTTCCACCTTCCTGGGTCTGACCTCGGAGCATTCAGCCTCCTCTGCCTCTCCGTGCACTTCCCACAGCGAGTCCGCCCAGGCGGGGTCCTGGGGAAGCCAGCAGGTCCTGCACCCCAACTCCGCAGTCAGACGGGACTCTCAGCCAGCCAGTAAAACAGAAGGTTTATTAGACGACAGGAACATGGTCTAAAACAGAGCTTGTAGGTGCAGAGAACAGGACCCCTCAGCTGGGTCCATTTTGGGGGGCAGTGAGCCAGACAACCACGTCTGCACTTCACTCCACGTCCCCAGCCAGCCCCCAACTGAAACTCTCTCCAGCCCCTCCTCCTCTGGGCTTTGTCCCTTTCCCGGGCCAGGAGGTCACCTGATTCCTTTGTTCTCCAACCCTTTAGCTCTCGCCTTGCAGGGGGGAAGGGCCAGGCCATCAGTTGCCAGGAAACAGGGTGTCGGGCATTCTCTGTGTCCAGACCCCTGCACACACCTGCCCTCTAGGGCTCTGCAGTGATCATACATCCTTATCCCACCACCAAGATACTTAAGAACTGCCTAGGGGAAACTGAGGCACCCCCACAATATTCAGAGGAAACATTAAGAACAGTCCCGCTTTGTCACAGGGGGTCTGGGCTGTGACTAGGGCTTTTAACCACTACCGTAATACAAATAATAAATTGCAATAATGGAGTAGATAAGCACTTTCCAGTCCGGCATTAAGTATTATGACTAATGTACTCTGAACTTTAGAGGTAGAGGCCAACCAGATCTAGCTTTCAAGAAACGAGGCATGCTGGTCAAGTTTTTAAAATATGAATATCTAACAACAGGCTTCTATGTCCATATTGAGCCACCTAAAAAAAAGTGATCTGCTCTTCCAACGTACATAGCTCCCAGCAGCAACCTTCGAAATCCCTGACAAAACTGCTACTGACTTCCATGGGAGCAAGATCCAGCCTTGGATGTGATTGAAGGCCTGCAGTACATTGCGTTTATCTCCCTTCATCTATTGCCCCTTCACTGAATCAGAGAGAGGTCTGCAAATCTCAGGATCTAACTTTGCATAGCAGGAGAGTGGAATTACCATTTGTACTTTGGTATGAATTTCATCCACGTTTCTACATGGCATTTGCTTCCTTCCCCCTTAATAAAATTCCTCTCCACAGCCTCTTACCGGGATATACTGGCTGCATGATATCAGCCAGGAAAAGTAGCATAGGAAGGAACCTTTGCAAGTTTTTGCTCTGTATTATATGCCAGTGCCTGGTATTTTGTGACTCTCTTCCAATTCCTCCTTTTGCTCAGCAGGCATTCTAGAACTTCTACTGTTGATAAATTGACTTGCATAAATTCACTTGATAAATTCCTTGCATTCATATTGTGAGTTTGGCAAACGATAATGAGTGCAGAGCTGGTGGGCCTGGTGTATTGTCTCTTAATATTGAGACAACCAAGCTAGGGATGATGAGAAATGCAATGTATGAACAAGAGCAAAACTGACTCTCTCAATTGGGTTCATTGGGCTTCTTGTTTTTTTTCTTTTTTTTGGCAGATATTTGGATGCTGGGTCTGGATCCTCGTAGCTGCCACCACAGTGTATTTCCCTATGCTGCAGGGATGGGTTATGTACGTCTCACTGAGTTCATTTTTCTTCTCCCTGATGTTCCTGTTGTGTTACCTGTTTGGATTTCACAGAAACAGTAACTCATGGAAAGTAGTGGTAAGAACACACTCCCTTATTCCGGGTGTTGCTGCCGGTGGTGGCTCTTCTCATTCCTGTGACTGCCTTTCAGCTTCAGGTCTCCCCTCTCAAGCAGAAAGTTGACTTCAGAATGGACTTTCCATGTATTCTGCACTTTCTAATCTTTTCGCACAAAAGGGCCGGCAGATGGAATCGTCCCAGGTCATTCTGCAATGTTCTTCTGACATTTCTTCTAACATTGCATGTGAAACTGATGCAATTCAACTAGAATACAGAAAATAAGGTAGATCCAGGGCCACCTGAATCCTCTGTTTGATTCAAACCTCTTGGTACTTCCTTCGTAGCTAAAAAAACAGTTGGTTAATAACAGGGTGCGAGGCGCCCTGGTGTACTTAAGGCTACAAAAGCGTTTTCATTATAATCTACTTTCATATGTTCATAGCTTATCATTTGGGCTGAAATGGGGTGATTTTTTTTGAGTTTGAAGAAAATCTCTTTAGTCATTAAGTTTTGGGAGAGGGAAAGGAGAAAAGAAAATAACACAAAAGCTCTAGCCGGGTCCTTTTGAGCAGGGCTAGAGCAAAAGCAGCTGAAGACAGCGGTGTGAAAAGACTGTGGGTCTGAAATGCTACCGTGGTGATAATAGAGCAATAGCCTGGACTCTGTGATTTCAGAGCCTTTGCAAATTCTAAGCTGCTGCTTAAAAGAAAATTTCAGTTTCCCACTGTTGCAAAAATGAGCCATCCCAATGTAACGTGACGGGCAAGTGCTCTGTTAAGCCAGTCTCGCAAAAAAACTCCCTCTGTGCCCAAACAAGAGCAGCAGAAACGGTAGGAACTTGCAATGCTCCATCTATTCTGCTTACCTCAAGTTGGACATGCAGAATCTACACTTACAGCAGCAAGCCCTCAACTACATTGAACATACGCAGCATTTTCCATTCTTGTTTCCTGCTAGATAATGTATTGCCTTTAAAACACTGAACTCAAGGGGAAAGTTGGTGTTGGGATTAAGGCACGAGATCAGGAGATCTGGGTTCAATTCTTCTCTCTGCTGTAGACTTCCTTGGTGACCTGGTGTATGTCTCTCTGCTCCCCATCTGTCAATTGGTTTAATAATATTTCCCTGCCATACAGGGATGTTATGAGGGTAATTTCATTGTCTGAGAGTGTGTAGAGATGGTGTAGGGCTTATAAGCAGATGTATAGTAAATATATACAATAAAATATACAAGTGAGTTAATGATGCTGTTGAACCTTAACTTGGGCCTGTCTTCTCTTTTTGTGATTATTAACTGTGCAAACTTACTGTGCCATTAATATACTGTTTTGCTTCAATTAATAGTGTAGCATCATGGACTGCAAGCCTGGGGAGACACTTTCATTCTAAACCAACTCTTAAGTTGCTTGTGACTTGCAAAATCTTTCCTCTTGAGCATGACTGTCACATGCCTGGTCCCAACCCAAAGAAGATTTAGTTGTTGTGGAACATTTTGAGAAAAATTGTTCCAGATGTTTTTGAGTCATGCAGGCATCATCCTTTCCCACTTTTGTAGAACTGAAAAACAGACATTGGACAGCTGAAGGGCCATAGCTATGCTGTTGAGCTTATATAAAGTACAGCTGTTATATAGGTGATGAGGAGGTACCTGCACTGTGAATATGTATTTCAACATCACAAACCTTCCTCTTCTGTCTCTTGTTTTGCAGGATAGTCTGTATCATGGGGCCACTGCAATTTTCTATATGAGCGCTGCGGTCTTACAAGCTAATGCAACAATCCACTCTGAGACTGAAGTGCTTGCACAATATATTCCTCGTTACTATCAAATCAATGTTGCTGCCTCAGTAAGTTGAATGCTTAGAGTATTGATTAGCCACCATTTCTTGTAGGCACCTCTCTTTCCTGTATAATTTCCATGGGAAAGTTTCAATGTTGCTGAAACTTTTTCAGTTTTTTTTTTCGTTGTTGTTGGAAAAAATCAAAGCAAAATATTTCAGGTCAGGTAGGTCATCCCAAATTGAAACAGTTTGGCTTGTCAAACTGAATTGAACCACTTAGTGTCATGTCAGAGTGACATTTAATCTGAGTCTGTCTGAGCTGTCATGGTGCTTGATGGGAGTTGTAGTTGGGAGCCTCATGCCCTTATTCGCCCCGCTGGGCTCCCTGGCCAGACTATATCTCCCATGATGCACCGCGGTCTCCCCTTTGGCCGAACAGCAGTGGTGTATCATAGGATCCTAGGGCCACAGTTTACCATGGAAAATGTCATCTAGCCATTGGAAAGTGTGGGCACAAAGCATCTGAACTACAACTCCCATGAGGCACTGTGGCTGTTCAGGAGGATACAAAACAAAAATGTTTCAACATTTCTGAATTGAAATTTTTTGTAACTTGTAGGTCCATGGAAAATTTTGATATTTTGCCTTTTCCTCACAATTGGGGACGGGAAAGACAGAAAATTCTGATTTTCAGTCAACTCTGCTCTGGAGCTGTCCCACGGTTTGGGTTTGAGATTTTATTCATTAATAGATTGGCACGATCATTTTAAGGACATAAATCCATTGAAAAAAGAACATTGGAGGGATCACTAAGGACATAGATTAAAATAAGGCTGAAATCGGTAGAGTAATTTCATTGCCTAGTAATGTTGTTTCTATTTTTCCTTTCAGTTCTTTGCTTTTATCACTGCTCTGCTGTATATTTTACATGCCTTCAGCATCTACTACCACTGAAGACTGCTGTCAAGGAGAGAAACAGGGTGACAGAGAGACACAGCAGTGACACCTGGACTTTGTGTACCTAAAACAATGGTTTAATTGGATTAAGAACATAATTCAGTATAAATATAGGTCATTTGGAGCCTGGCTCTGCCCCATTTTAATTTTAAAAGATACTTCTATAAATCTATATTGAAATCTTAAGTTTTATACCATATTGTGTATTTTCTGTCTGAAAACAGTATAGTTTGGGGAAAAGCTTGTCAATATTCTGTGTAGGGCTACTTGAACATCTTCTCTTTCCCACGTATCACATCTCCGCTTTTGGTCGTGTCCAAAGGCTCTCTGGCTGGATGGTCACATATGCCTGTGGTAGGGGTTACATGAACTAACTTATTGGAAAATATAAAGGTCTCTTTGTTTTCTTATGACAGCTGCTTTGTTGTGTATTGTTTTAAGTTAAGTTTCTCTGTCATTCCGGTCTGATTAGAACTACAGTTCCTCTGAGCAAGTTCACACCTCTCCTGCCGCTTGTGTAGTGAAACACCCCTCACCTCCGTGACTAGCTGGCCCTGTGTCCAGCACCTGCTCCATGTTCTGAAATCCATCCTTGGGCAGAGGGCCAGCACCAGGGCTATACAGCACTTCAGTCCCATTTACACCTATGCAGTGAAGTCCTGGCCCCACCGACATCAATGGCCCCACTGACATCACTGGGAGCTCGGCCAAGACTTCACCGCATGGTCAGAGAGCAACGTGAGAGTCTTGTTTTATGAAGCTGTAATTTTCCATCCAGAGGTGTCAGCAAGTGTCCCCTTCTCAGCAATTTGCCCTAACAGGAAACCACAGTACCCAAAGGAAATAACTGTCAGGGGAAGGAAATAAGTCAGGTGGCAATTCCCTACCTTTCAGGGGGTTGTGAGACTACATTAATTGTTCCTAGGTGCTCTGAGATCCTCAGAGGAAAGGCACTGGAATGGCGTGTGCGTATTAATGACTGGGATTATTAATAAGCAATCGCACAAGCAGACACTTGTGCTACCTGTAGGCGTGTGCGTGTCACTATTGTGGGATGAAATCTACATGCATGGCTAAGCACTTTACTTGCTGGTGGGAGATTCTGTTCTGCAAGCTGCATGGGAACAGCAGCAAATCCCATAATGCAGTTACCCTAGGAGTTAGAGCTATGTCAACACTGCAATTAGACCACCTGCAGCTCGTCCGTGACTTGAGCTTGCATGGGTTTGGCTAAGGGGCTGTGTAGACGACCGGGCTTGGGCTGGTGCCCAGGCTCTGGGACCCTGTGAGGTGGGAGGTAGCCAGAAGCTCAGGCTGCAGCCCAAGTCTGAAAGTCCGCACTGCAATGAAACAGCCCAGCAGCTGAGCCCTGTGAGCCGGAGTCAGTTGGCACAAGCCAGCTGCGGGTTTTTAATTGCAGTGTAGACAGACCATTAGTCATAGTGGGCCAGCTGCTCCATGGAGAAGACATGAACAGCGCCCTTGTCCCTCTACACAGCAGCCAGGCATAACTGCATTTCCTGGGATCCCTGGGGCTGTGCCTATGGAGCACAACAGACCTCCACAAATGGTCCCTGCTGAGGGAAGGATGGCAGGGATCGTGGGTTCCTCGATACATAGATTCCAAGGCCAGCAGTGACCTGTGTCATTATCTAGTCTGACCCCCTGAATAACACAGGCATAGAACGTCCTCCAAATAACTCCCAGAGTCGATCTTTTAGAAAAACAGCCACTCTGAATTGAAAAACTGTCCATGATGGAGAATCCACCACGACCCTGGGCAAGTCGTTCCAATGGTTAATTACTCACTGTTGCAAATTTACACCTTTTTTTCCAGTCTCTGAATTTCTCTAGCTTCAGCTTCTGGCCACAGTATCTTGTTAGCCCTTTTATTTGCTAGTTTGAAGAGCCCATCATCAAATATTTGTTCCCCACATAGGTATGTATAGACTGTGACCAAGTCTCCCCTCACCTTTCTCTTTGTTCAGCTAAGTAGATGGAACTCCTCACGTCTCTCACTATCAGGCAGGTTTTCCAATCCTTTATCATTCTTGTGGTTCTTCTCTGACCCCCCCCTCCAATTGACCAACAGCTTTCTTGACTCCCGGTTCTAGCTGCACCTTTCTCTGGCATTGCTCAGGGAGGCCGACTTTATAAAAGGCTCTCTCCTTTTAGGAAATCTCCCCTGACACGGGTGGTATTCGGTCTGCCCCATAATAATATGAGCTGGTAAAGCTCCATGACTCACGCGAGAAGCTTCAGCTCACTCCAGGTGCTCCAATTTTGAGAGCTTCTATTTGAAGGACACAAGAAGCTGAAGCCAAATCCTGCATGTGTTATTCAGGCAAAACTGCCACTGAAGGCAAGGGGGGGCTTTGCCTGAGCTGTCACTAAGGACTCAACACAGACTCCCATTGACATTACTGGGCCCTGGCTCAGGGCCGTAAATACAGAACTGTCGTACCCAAATGGACCTCAGGAACAGGAGGGCCTGTGGAGGTACAAAGGCAGAGTACACATTCAAGGGGGTCCCGCCACATGCTCCCTGCTGATTCCCTTTGTTGTGTGGCAGCCAAGGGGTGAAGTGGAGTTGCCCTGTAATGCCCTGCTGTGTGGGTGTGGTGTATGGAGTCAGGGGCTGCCCGTGTGCTGGGGAGCAGAGAGATGGAATCAGCAACCGCACCCTAGCAAGGCCTGATGTCATCCCTTGCACGTGTTCTTAGCAGACAGAACAGGGGCAGTAATGGGGAGCGTGCACATCAGAGTGACCCCCAAGGCCCCTCAACAGCCACCTCAGCCGGGATCGGAGCCACAGCCTCAGTGAGTGTACCCGGAAGTCAATGGAACGAGCATGGGTCAGGCCAGCTGAGAAGCTGGCCCCAGGTCTTGAGAATGGAAAGACATTAAACCCACTGGCTGTTGCTGCCTCTCTGCAAAGCTACCGTGGCAATTGTCACCTGCGCCCCAAGGCCTTGGGGGTAGCTCTGAACCCCATTCCTGACCCCAGGGCCTTGTGGGTAGCTATAATCCCTCTTCCATCCCAAGGCCTTATGGGTAGCTGTGATCCTCTAGCCCTAACTCATAGTCTTATAGGTAGCTGTGATCCTCCCACCCTGCCCTAAGACCTTGTGGATAACTGTGATTCCTGCATCTCCAACTTGCCCCAGGGCCTTGTGGGTAACTCTGCACACCCTTTGATGGTTCTTGAACTGAGAGTCACCTTCTTACCGCCTGCCTCTAGTGAGATGGAGCCTTGCCTGTGGCGGCTGGGTGTCAAGTCCCTGGCACCACCAGCCTGTCAGCCACTGAAGCCTGCTCCTCTGGGCTATGCCAGCCCTGGCTTACCCTTGCAGGTCAACAAGAGGTGCACCTGAGTCCCCTTGGAGCATGCCCCTGTGATAGCCAGCTCCTGATACTGCCTACTCACAGGTAATCCCAGATCCTCTGCCCCCAAAGGCACTGTGTGCCCTCGTTTTATTTTAAACCACGGCTCCTGTAAAATCACACTGCCCTTGTAATAAAACAAGAGGTTTAGTTAAGAAAGACTAGAGTCAGCTAAACACAAGAGAGAGTGGTGGAAGTAAATGCTTACACCACAAAACAAAATAATAAAATGTGAATGATGGCCTAGGTTGATCGCTAGTTCCCTTTCCTATCTAATAAAGTTGTTTCCCCCTCAAAGTTCAGTCTGTCGCAGAAGTGCCTGGTTTTAAAGGAACAGTGAACCCCCAAAAGGAAGATTGCTATTTAATAAGGTTTTCTTCCCCCCCCTCACAGTTCAGTCTGTTGCAGAGCTGACTGGCTTTAAAGGCACCAAGGTGAAAACACAAGATGTCTCCTCAATGAATGGCTACAGACGGCCACACCCACTCTGTGGCACATGGAACAGGCTATTTTCTCTAGTCAAAGACAGGGCGATCCCATCTGCTGTAACAGTCCGCATGCCTTTTTTACCCACAAATGGTTTCACTTGTTTTGAATTGTAGGGGGACCTGCCATGTTGTAATCCTGTTCCCACACTGCCCCACGGCAAGCCAATTGTGCAGCATGGTTAGAAACACTGTTCAGATCAGTTTAGGTGCAGAGCCAAACAGAGGGGTTTTGGGGGTGTGTGACTGCATTATTTAGTAGAATCAGAAGCTCAACACAGCTGTCACAGTCGTGTTGGGGCCTTTGTAATATTCTAGCCGGGTCTAGTTGACAAGAGTGAATAGAGGCCAAACCACCTCCAACGCGATCTAGCTACAGACTATGCTGTACTTCTCGCTAGCTCTCCGTTGGTGTTTGTGCTGAAATTTCAGTTCATTGTGTGATTCAGTTGGTATCCTTCCCAGCATTGGGCTGGGGATTAATTCAGGCAGCCCCTTTTCTGTAGTATACATTTAAAATAAATAATCACACACTTGCTGTGATCATTTTATAATCCATGAAAGCTTGCAACAGGCAAAAATTTTGTTTGTTACTAAGCTACCAAGAGTGATGGGTGAAGTCAGAATATCTGCACTACAGCGTGGGAAGCCAAGATCAACACTGCACTGGTCACTTACAGCAAGGTTTGGCCATCTCAACAGCTGAAGCTAAACTGAAACAAGCCCCTCTTAAACTGAAATCCCAGTGTTCACAGAGGGTTTGACGATCAATTTAAAAACAGATTTTTAAGTGAAACTGGGGCAGCTTTCCCATGCAGACAAAGCCTTAGGCCTGCTGGAGTGTATAGGCTAAGTCACAATCTAGTGCTAGAAGTTTAAAATGTGTACTAAGATAATATGTTGGATCAGTGTGGAAAGAATGGCTGCATGGAACTAAACTGATTCACCAGCTAGCAATTAATATTTGCTGTACCATAAAGTCTGATAAACTTCAGATTGGCAGCTCGCACTTCTCCGAGTCTCATGATTCCTCTGAGAGATGATAGCTTGCTCAGCTAAAGCTCACTGCTTATCCTAAAGCTGCTCCAAAATGTCTCCCAGACGTTTGGAAGGGCTGAAGGATGTTTGAAAGAATTTGCAGGCCAAGAAGACTTAATTAATATTTAACTAGTGCTGTGGAATTTATATAAATCCTGCTAGATTATGTTTGTGTATTATAATAATCGACTGTGATTTTCTACAGAAATTCCAACCAGTCATCCTAAGCACATTATAAATCAATGCAGCTGCAGAATTAGCCTACATGAGCTACAAAGGTAATGTGTACACACTAAAGATCTGGCCCAAAGGCAGATATTGAGCAGTGAATATCTTTCACTCTTGGTGAATACTGTGCTTACAGTACATCCATCTGGCCATGGACAAAACCAGTATTAAGATGAAGACACATAAAATGGGGATAAAACAGAAAAGTGTGGAATGCATGTCAAGGTTCCTTCCCCCACTCTGAACTCTAGGGTACAGATGTGGGGACCTGCATGAAAACCCCCTAAACTTATTTTTACCATCCTAGGTTAAAACTTCCCCAAGGTACAAACTATTTTACCTTTTGTCCCTGGACTTTATTGCTGCCACCACCAAGCGGCTAACAAATATATAACAGGGAAAGAGCCTGCTTGGAAACATCTTTCCCCCCAAAATCCTCCCAAACCCTACACCCCCTTTCCTGGGGAAGGCTTGATAAAAATCCTCACCAATTTGCATAGGTGAACACAGACCCAAACCCTTGGATCTTAAGAACGATGAAAAAGCAATCAGGTTCTTAAAAGAAGAATTTTAATGGAAGAAAAAGTAAAAGAATCACCTTTGTAAAATCAGGATGGTAAATGGTAAATACCTTACAGGGTAATCAGATTCAAAACATAGAGAATCCCTCTAGGCAAAACCTTAAGTTACAAAAAGACACAAAACCAGGAATATACATTCCATTCAGCACAGCTTATTTTATCAGCCATTTAAACAAAACAGAATCTAACGCATATCTAACTAGATTGCTTATTAACCCTTTACAGGAGTTCTGACCTGCATTCCTGCTCTGGTCCCGACAAAAGCAACACAGACCGAGAGAACCTTTGTTTCTTTCCCCCCTCCCCCCAGCTTTGAAAGTATCTTGTCTCCTCATTGGTCATTTTGGTCAGGTGCCAGTGAGATTATGTTAGCTTCTTAACCCTTTACAGGTGCAAGGGTTTTTCCTCTGGCCAGGAGGGATTTAAAGGTGGTTACCCTTCCCTTTATATCTATGACAATGCATCATTGCCAACGCTCACAGGTTTATCATGAATCTCACGCAGTCCACTGTGTTCCTTGAAGCCCCAGCTCCTGGAGTTGGGTGAGTATGGGGGGAATCTCAGCTTTCCTTTCTTTTTTTTTTATATAGTCAGTTTTAGCCTTCATGGCTTCAGAGAAAAGCTTGAAAACATGAATCCTAAAGGGTCAAAAACCAGAAGGCAAACAAAACCAACCATCCATGATCTTTCAGACAATCTCATGATTTTGTGGGCCTGACATGATTTGTTTTAACTCTTGGGGTTGGAAATATTGGGACCCCTACAGCTCTGAACCCAGTGTTCTGGCTCAGCTGTAGTTTTGGTAATTAATATTCAGCCTAGCCATATTCCTCCCATAGTCTCAGTGGGATATTGTATTGTCGGTGCTAAAAATGAGTCTTCAATCCTGTAAACACTTTCGCATGTGACCAACTTGATTCATCCCATGGAACTACTCACATGGGTAGTAATATTTTTCACTTGCATACGTGTTTGCAGGATCAGAAGCCTTAGACTTCCGCCTCCCCCTCAGGACATAGACAGGGTCCACGGCCCTGAGCAGAGTGAAGGCACATGCTAAATATTAACGTCATCATTCTCCACTCACTATTTTAGGCTCTGATCCTGCAACGATCTCTGTGTGAGCAGACCCTTGAGTCCCATTGACTTCGCTGGGGTGCAGCAGTCTGCCTACATAGAATTCATTGTGTTGTGGGGCACCGCAGGGCGAGTCATCAGCAACCAGATCTGAACCTGGACACTCTGGATCCACATGCAAGGGTCTCTACTGCCTGAGTCATCAACCGTTACGTGGAAACCGATCCCAACGAGAGGGGGAGAGAGCCCCACACTGAGCAAGTTACAATTAGAGCTGACCAGAGGATGACAAGTCCCTTTTGCAGGCTTCACACTTTTGTTTCACATTGGAACCTTACAGATATAGCTGTAACCTACCTCCCAGATGGGTTGAAAGCCTGACTTAATTGTTTCTAAAGTTCTTTGGGGTCACTGGGTGGGAGGCAGTAGATAATGCGAATTATTATTATTAATTTCTCACTTGTTATGGGGTAAAGACCTAAAGCACTATCTGATCAAATGTGAGTTTGACATCAGTCTAAGCAATAAATGGATTGATGGTTGGTCTGCTTAGAACAGACTGTTGACTGGCAGATAAAGAGAAGGCAATTTATTGCCTCTCAGCACAGGGAGTACCTGTAATATGTGTTTTAAGCAATTTTGCCCATTTAGGGCCTGATGCAAAGCCCATTAAAGTCCATGGGAGTCTTTCCATTGGCTTCAGTGGGCTTTGGATCAGGCTCTTAACCTAGTGGATAAACACAAATAAACATTTTCAGCTGATTTCTCTTGTTTCCTGCTGGCAAGTTGGATCCCAGTTTGCAAAGTCTTTCTACTGGGCAGATCAAACATAGGATAATGTGGATGTGGGACTGAGACAGCTGCATGGTGCAGTTATTCTTTTCGCCACTTGATGGACCCATTACTATGCTGTTTGTTACTCATCTGAGCTTAAGGGCACAGAAAAGCTGGATGCCTTGGTTTTTACCCAAATTCCTTTACAGATTCTTCAGCCAAGACTTAAAGGGCCAGAATTTCAGTGGGGGTGAATCAGCTTAGCTTGACTGAAATCAATGGGACAGATCCACAGCTGGTGTAAATTTCCCAAGCTGTGTTGAAGTCAATAGGATGGATCGTCAGTTGGTGTAAATCAGCTGGCATTAGCTCCATTGACCTCAAGGCAGCTACACCTCTTCACACCTCCTGAGGGTCTGGCCCCACGTGTTCTTACATTGTAGAACTGATCCTGCCTTTGATCACTCTTGGCCTTTGCTCTTAGATATGGGCCCCCTTTACATCTCTCTGCCAGTATAAAGGGGACTTAGACTGGATGTAAATTACATATACACATTAAGTCCCATTTACAAAGAACAATGTAGAGGAGATTTAAGGCAAAGGAGAATCAGGTCCCTCTATGTTCAGCTGTAAAAGGTAATGAATGAAGCATACTTCATGCTAAATCCATTTCTCTTAAGAGATGTGCAGTAAATATTGCACTCTTAATCACAATAGGCAATCCTGCATTTTTTTCTTTACTTAAATTGTATGTGTCAGTCTTCAGTTGAATCTTAACTAGTTGTAGGGGATCTAATTTGTCCTCCAAACTCAATAATTAGATTGCAAGTTTTTTGTTCTGTGTCTGCAGTGGGGTTCCTAGGTGCTATGCTAACTCAAATAATAAATAATAATGTGGCAACAAGTCTGTATAGTGTAGCCTGTCAGTCACACAGCGTTAAATTAGCTGCAGCTTGCTTTGGAGAGCTGGAGTCCGAGTTTTTGCAGTTGTCTGCGGTCATCACAAATCAGGATGCGGTTTCCTGGCTGCCACATTGTAGAAGCCAGAGAACCTCTGCAGCGGGCCAGCACTGAAACCTACTTGTGGAGGAATAGAGCCCATAAATAGAAAAACTGGACCTGTTCCCTTAGCAGAATGAACCTGCCCAAGCCTGTAAACTCAGGGAAGGGGGGAAATGTAAAGCACCAGAAAGCATCCAGCCCTGCTCCCAACCTGTCCTCTCCCCAGCTGGAGAGATCTGAAGCTGGGGAGTCTGGGCCTGGGGGTGGGTGGAACCTTAGAAGCGGCTGACCACTGCAAGGGTCCTGCCAAACAGGAAACTGTCACACAAACGTGCCCTGCCATACCCCATGTCAAATGTCTCCTACCTTTAAAAATATACTCTTGCGGCTATTGCAGGAGACCAGGACTATTGGGTCAAAAACCAGGGTCTCAGCTGGGGCACTGTGATCGCACTTGTAATAAGATAAGGCTACGGCCCACACACCTATGCCCAGCCGGAACTTGGCTCGGGGCAGGGCGTTGGTTTTGAACGTTCAGCTTTTATTAATTTCCTCTTTTTATGCCCGCCGGCTGGGAAGAACGTATTTATTTATGTTGCTGTACCCAGCAATGGGCACGTCTGGAAACGCCCACTGAAAAGACCGAGCACTGAGCGCTATTTCCCTGCTGATGCTTCAGAGCACAGAGGCTGAGACCCTCAAAGGTATTTAGGCACCTAACTGAACCCAGTGGAGCTCCTTTGAGGACCTGGGTCAGAATGGCCACACAAATACACAACAAGGGGCCACAAGGAGGAAATGCCCACTGACCTTTTCTGTAGCCAATTACTTCATTTTATCATTCATTTGTTGGACGAGGTTACAATTAACTCACACACTATGTCAGATATCATCATTGTATGCTAAACAGAGTTAAGATGTAGGATTATAGAAGTATAAGAGTGATTAGTAGTTAGAAGATAATTAGGTATCTAAGTAAGTAGTGCAGAAACCCAAGGCCTGTAAGATGTCAGCTTAGCCGTACGAGGCCATAGGCTTAAGAAATGCTGGACGTAAGTGACCAAAGAATGACCCTATGCCACAAAATTATGGGAAAAGATGTGCCAGTGGGTGGTATTGTGAAAAATTAACTGTAAGATTAATTTTTGACTACAAGATACCTGGTAGTCAATTGTTCTAACACGTGCCCTAACCTCAGGGTATATATTGTGGGTAAACGCTAATGAGAGTAAAAGGAACTATAAGAACCTATGAAAATCGGGGTACCCCAATATTCTTGGGCGACACAATCCAAATAAAGAAAAAGAGGGCGGGCACCTTCACGCACATGCGCAGAGTGTTAGGTGTGGTCAGAATCACAAGATAAAAGAGGCCTCCCAGATTGGAGAAAATTTGTTCCCTACAGGAAAACGCCAGCAGGAGCCATCCCTCTACTGACGATCACCTGGCAAGGCAGCCATCAGGCCCTAAGAATATCGCTAAGGATGTGAGTATGACTATATTTGTAACTTGTGCATAGGTCTGTACAGGATTTTTATATGCATGGGTAATTATAACCTTAACTGTAGCTTTAATACACCTTGAAACACAGGCCAGACCTTGTACATGTGTATGGCTGTGTGGTCACTAGCCTTGGTCCTTGTGTGTTCCTAGAGGCTCTACATCTGAAATACGTAGCAGAGGTGACTTCCGCTTTGTAGGTTTTGAAACTGTAACCACCAGTGGTGTAATACAACATTACTAACTTCACTTTAAATAAAATAATAGGCTACATTTCAGAGCCCCTTTCACTCTGTGATGGAAACTGTCCCTACCCCCACCCCCGAAACCATTTGCAAATGGCCTGTGCTGGCTGCTTTTTGCCAATAGCCACCTTTGCTCAGGGCAGCATTAACCGCCTATTAACGTTCTGTAATCGTCTATATTCACCGTTGCACCAGTTTAACTTTAAATGGGTTTTAAAAAGTGATTTAGTTAAAGTGGTGCAAAACATGGTGTAGCCACCCTTAATTGGACTCAGACCAGGCTCTTACTGATTTATCTTACAGAATTCAGCTAAATGGATATAAGTGAGGTTAAATTGGATTAAGAGTGTCCTCACTGTTTTCACTGTTTCTATTAAATTGGTTTACAACCAGACCTTTAGTTAATATAATGCAACTCTGCATATAGATGCTGCCTTCCTCTGTTTTGCAAGGTGACATACGTAATATTTGGCTTTGCCTGGACTCCTTCCACCTTTTTTCACCTGATTACTCCACCTCTTTGGTTGGTCCTTTGCAGATATTCTACATGGGACCATTTATGTGCTGTAAAGGCCCCTATTCAGGAAAGTACTAGAAAACATGCTAAAGTCCATCCCTATTCAGGAACAGATTTAAGCTCACCCTTAACTTTGTGTGTATGTAAGTGGCATGGATATTAATGGGGCTCACAGTAAAGACATTCTTAAAGATAAGTGCATTCTTAAGAACTCTGCTTGAACAGGTATGTTTTCCTGCACCAGGAAAACGGTATGGTAGGCCGGCCCATCATCCAGTTTTAAGATATACAGTCCTCTTTTTCTAAGGTTTGTCCACTGTCTGGTACTGAGAGAAAACTGGATGTGGTTGTGTTTGGTATCTCAGACAAGGGATGGCATTTTGAAGAGTGCACTGCCCCGCCTTTGCTGGCATGACCTTGCACTAGCGTGACCAGACAGCAAGTGTGAAAAAGTGGGACAGGTGGTGGGGGGTAATAGGAGCTTATATAAGAAAAAGACCTAAAAATCAGGACTGTCCCTATAAAATCGGGACATCTGGTCACCCTATCTTGCAGGCATGGTACATGTGAGGGCGGGGGTCATGCAGGTGGGAGTGGTTCTGGGAAGTACCACAAGATCTGGTATTCTGCGGATACAGCAGTGGCCACCATAGGTTATGGCAACCTACAGGAACAAACAGTGGCCTGACCTGGCAAATGGCTCATTGGTTAACAATTAAAACGGGCCAAAACTCTTGTTTGATGGAACACTTTTCTACTGAAAGATGCAGTTTTGTCAAAATTGAAATGTTTCATGCAAATGAAATGCAATGACATTTTCAATGGGAAAAAAAGTCAAAAATCATTTTGACTTGTCTTGTTTGGATGTCAAAATATTTTGTTTTGATATGGTAAAAAGGATTAACTTTGTAATGTTGATGCTTTTTTTACTCTATTAAAATATCGATTTTAATAGAGTATATTTAAATGACATATTTAATCTATTCATATAATATAAAGGTTTAAATGAAATTAATCAAAATCCTAAAGTCAAAATGAAATGTTTTGACATTATTGAAATGAAATAGTTCTATAGTTGTGAATCGATTTTTTTTTGAGGATTTGCATCTTGTAGGAAATTCCAAATTTTGGCTTTCGTTCAGGTTCAGAATTAAATTATTTTTCTAAATGTCTGACTTTACCACAGAACAGAAATTCTGGTTTCCAAACAGCTATCAAAAAGTGAGACTTCTTTAACACACTACAGTTCTGCTCCATCTCCAGAAAGATCTATTGGAATTGGAAAAGGTGCAGAGAAGGGCAACTAAAATGACGAGGGGCATGGAACAGCTTCCATAAGAGGAGAGATTAATTAATGTTCATCTTAGAAAAGAGTCTATTAAGGGCGCATATGATAGAGGACTAGAAAATCAGGACTGGTGTGGAGAAAATGAATAGGGAAGTGTTATTTACCCCTCCGTATAACACAAGAACTAGGAGCCACCAGATGACATTAATAGGCAGCAGGTTTAAAATAAACAACAGGAAGCGCTTCGTCACATAAAACACAATCAACCTGAGGAACTCATTGCCAGGGGATGTTGTAAAAGCCAAAAATATAAATGGGTTCAAAAAAGAATTAGATAAGTTCATGGAGGATAGGTCCACCCAGTAGCCAAGATAGTCAGGGACAGAACTCCATGTTCTGAGTGTCCCTAAACCTCTGACTGACCGAAGCTGGGACTGGACGACAGGGGATTGATTTCTTTGTAATTGCCCTGTTCTGTTCATTCCCTCTGAAGCATCTGGCATTGGCCACTGTTGGAAAAGAGGACACTGGGCTAGATGGACCATTGAGCTGACCCAATATGACTGTTCTTATGTACAGGCTACCAGCCTTCAAATGACCATCTACATCCACACTGGTAGTGAAACACTGGGGGAGAGCAAGGCTGGTGTTGCAGTTATGCTGGTAGACTAGAACACAGGAGATGTGGGCTCAATACCCTGCATGGTCAGAGACTGCCTGTGTGACCTTGGGCAAGTCACTTAGTTATTCTGTGTCTCAGTTTCCCCATCTGAAATATGGGGATAATAGCACTTCACTACCTCTCGGAGGATCAATATATTAAAGTGTATGAGATACTCAGATACTATCACAACTGAGGCCATATGTCCCTAAATAAATATATGGAAATAAAAAACGTGCAAGCGCATTTGTTCAGGAAAACTTCAGAGCTGAGTCAGTGTGGCTTAGGGAGGGTGTAATTCCGAGACAAAATCATAGTGTGACTGTGGTGCCAGAGAGGTGGCTTGGGCTAAGCTGCCAAGTATAATCCCCACAACCTCCTGGCTACATACTCAGCTGTCTGGCCCACCTGTTCTATGCCTCAGTTTCCCCATTTGTAAAATTGGGATAATGATCGTGACCTCCTTTGTAAAGTGCCTTGAGATCTGTAGATGCAAAGCACTGCATAAGAGCTATATATTATTAATTATTATTATTATTATAGATAATCACAATAATGAACAGTCCAATGAGCTACTTGAGGATAGTTCTTAGAATGAAGCTCCCGGATGCTAAAAGAAAAATACATGATATTTTACTGTGTTAGGCTGGCGTTTTCAAAGGAGTTTAAGGTGCTCAGCTCCCACTGATTTCCAATGGGTTTTACTACCTAAATCCCTGAAACACTTTTGAAAGTCCCAATTTGAAATAAAGCAGGAGTGGCTTCTCTTTTCCTCCCCTAGTAGATGAACAAATAAAAACAACTGAGAAAGTAATGGGCAAAGCTGATATGATGTGCAAGAGGCTAAGCTATGTTATTACAGAGAAAATGACCTGGCACTGAAAGAATTAAAATAATGTCATTCTTGTTTGTTCTGGCTCGTTTTGCCTATGCCAGTCACCTTGACATTTCTAAAAGAATTTTTCAAGTTTGTAAATTCAAAAATTATGCAACTTGACAAAACAAAAGGTTGGTGGGGGGATAAAAGATTGATGGAATAAATTTGGAAAATCATGCAATGCACAAATGGGGGTCTAAAACAAAAGGTGACATCTACAGGTTGCAAAAAGCAAATTCATATGGTAAGTCTGGGAATGATCTGTGTTTAATTTATTGTCACAGCCATTAGATAACCAGACAGACTTCTAGATTAGGAGAAAAAAGTGGGCCAGATCCTCTTCTGACATAAATTGGGGTCATCATAATCATTATCATGGCAAATTGCAAAGCAATGTAGTCTCCTGGTGATCGAGCACTATCTAGATCAACCTCTAGCTATTCCTTAAGGTGATTTTGCTGGATATTCAGTTTATGACCATCACTGGCAATCTTATCACATCACTGAAGCTTTCGGTTATTGCATGATTGCTAAAAGAAAAGGAGTACTTGTGGCACCTTAGAGACTAACCAATTTATTTGAGCATAAGCTTTCGTGAGCTACAGCTCACTTCATCGGATGCTGACTATGCAGCTCTGTTCCTAGTAAACGTGCTTTGGAATTGTCATTTTAATTGCAATTCAGGGTAACTTCACTGAAGGCAATGGGACTGCTTGAATTGGGACCCCGAAGGATTTGCTCCACACAACCTTCTGGGATCCCTCTGAATGGAGGGACAGCGCCAATGCAAAACAATGTCAAGAGAAAAGATTCAAAACTGTTGAAACATTTTGTTTACACATCTCCAAACAGAAAAAAACAACCATTTTGGGGGGGTTCAAAATGCCTCTTCTTGTAAAAATTTAAGCTAATTAGACTAAAAAACAGATGGGGAAAAAAAGTCAAGCCACATGGAGCCTTTCAAAATTAGCCAAGCAAAATGTTTTTCGAAAGACCCAAAGCAAAAAACCCATTTTTTAAAAAATCATTTTTTCGGTTTGCAAATAGTTTCAATAGTTTGGCTTTTTGTTCTGATTGCAGCCAGGAAAATCTTAAGAACTCTTGGAAACTGTCACAGGACACAACCACTGTTCCCCGCTAAGCTCTAGGGAGTGACTGACCCTTTCCCAGCAACCCCGGCCTGTTGCCAGCTTCCTGGCTTTATCGGCCCTGCCTGTTCCTGCTCAGCTGAACCTGCCTGCAGTCAATTCCCTGCTCCTTGGCTCTTCCTACAGGTGCAGCCTGGGGAATTAACAGGCCTCCCCGGCCACTTGAAGCCCTTCCAGTCCTGGGTGGGGTGGACACCCCATCGCAGATGGGTGCATTGTGTTTTGTAAAGATAGTCACGTGTCTAATGAGGAGGGCAGCATAACACTAGAGCTAGACAGGGTAAAAGGGGCATTAAAGGAGTATCAGATGCCTCCTCTTTACACTGAGCAGTGGCTTAGGCCCGGAAAGGATATTAAACCTTGTGCGTCAGGGCTTAAGCCACTATCTAACTTGCAGAGACCTAATGTGGGGGGTGCTTTCCTCTGAAGTATCTGGTACCGGTTACTTTCAGAGACTGGGCTAGATGGACCTGGGTCTCATCTAATCTGGCAATTCCTTTGTTCCTATGACTGCTAAGTTGTGTTGAAGATCACATGACTCTCCTAATGGTCATGTTCATACATAACCTAACGATCCTAGTCAAGACAGGCCCCTCAGGGTCTCTGCTTGCAACCTTGCTCTTTAGCAATTGCCTCAAAGACCACAACCACCATCTTACCTTTTTTTGGATCCCCATCCTGCAATGGGGTCCATGCCAGCTCAGGGCTGTGCCTGCTTGGAGCTCACTGCAGGATCGCGGCCTTCTTGCTTCAACTCCCAACTGGAAATAGACATGGGCATCCACCCAGTGGACTTCTCCAGAGCCATACCAATGCTCATGCGCAAACGACGCGTTGGATAATTTGTCTGTGTAATTGCATGCTTTGCTGTTAAGCATATTGATTCTAAATCAATATGGAGATGCTACATCTAAAAATATAAAATCCCATTAAACTGATTAAATTAAAACTAAATCAATCTTAAATAACTGCATACAACTTAAAATTGTTGAACTAGCATATTGCCTTCAAATAAAATTATTTCATTCAAACAAGACTGTAAGGAGCTACAGGGAGAGATACCTGGTGTCTCTTTCACAGCATGTGCCTATGTGCAGAGCTTAGACCCCATACAGCCTAATGCTACTGCAGTGTCTTGGGGAAAAGCTGGGCTTGATGATCTCTGGGCTCTCACTCCTCAGGATGGCAGGGAGCTGGCAACATTGGGGTGGCACCAGGCTCAGCTCCTGTGTTCTTAGGCTCCCCTCCATTTAATGTGGATGCCAGGGGATGCTGTGAAGGCCAAAAGTATAACTGGCTTCAAAAACAAATTAGGTAAGTTCAGGAGAACAGGTCTGTCAATGACTATTAGCCAAGATGGTCAGGGATCCAGCCCCATGCTCTGGGTGTCCCTAAGTCTCTGACTGCCACAAGCTGGGACTGGACGACAGGGGATGGATCACTTGATAATAGTCCTGTTCTGTTCATTCCCTCTGAAGCATCTGGCATTGCTCACTTTTGGAAGACAGGATACTGGGCTAGCCAGACCATTGGTCTGACCCAGCTTGGCCATTCTGATGTTCCTAGGAGAACTGAAGCAGTGTGATAAGGCACCAGAATAGGACTCAGGAGAACTGGGTTCTGGACTGGCTGCCATTGACTTATGTGACACTGGACAAGTCTCTTCCCCTCCCTGAGCTGCTTATTCCCTTTGTTGGTCTTGTCTATTTAAACTGCAAGCTCTTTGGGACAGGCACTGTCTGCCACTATATGTTTGTACAGCGCCTAGCACAACGTGGTCGCAATCCAGCCTCTAGGCATCACTGTAATACAAATAATAGCCATAAAATTTGGCATTGCCATATGTCACTCCTCAATGACCCAGGCAGTTCTGACGGGAGTCTCCGCAGATCTCAGCTGGGAGGGTGGTAACCCCAATGGGGGCTTTTATAGGAGTGTGTGCGCAGGGTGGGGCAGTGTGTTGGAGATTTCCTAAGGCTATGACGGGGGGACACTAAT
Organism: Eretmochelys imbricata; assembly: GCF_965152235.1. Taxonomy (NCBI): domain Eukaryota; kingdom Metazoa; phylum Chordata; order Testudines; family Cheloniidae; genus Eretmochelys; species Eretmochelys imbricata. Next base: position 207,623,127 of record NC_135574.1, on the reverse strand, counting down.
TCTGTGCAAACACAGATGGGGAGATGGCACTGAAGATCTGGCAGCAGCGAGATCCTTTGCAGGGAAGCAGTGGGGAGAGTTCATTTCGGTCACTCCATTACACATCATCAGTAGTGATGCACAGCTCTGGGGCTGGTCTCGTTTGCCTATACGGCACAGGAATCTCACCACTAGGAGGTGCTGCTGCCAGGGAGCAAATTGTATCCTCGACCAAGGCTCTAAGGATCGGCGATCTGCTGCACACGACACAGAAGATACTGACATTGCAACGTGCCCAAGGCACAGTTGTGGCTGTGAAAATGCATGAGAACGGTCCCATGGGCCCAAGTCATACCGTTCAGACTGACCCTCATTCGATTTCAGCAGGCGTCGTGCCTAGATAAGGACGGCAGGTTTTGTTCTGTAGTGCTGACAACTAGAGCATACCAGCAGAGTCCCGTTAGAAGTCAGCGGAGTTACAGTGTCTTACACCAGATGAGGATCTGATTTCTCTAGTTTCAGGTGAAATGAGTGGATTTAACTACTGTGTATTTTACATTGATCAATACATATATTAAATGCTGAATTCTGCATGTCTGCTAAACCTTTCAGCAAAACCAGCCCTCTGACCTAAACTTTCAAAAGTGACTAGTGATTTGGGGGGCCTAATCTGAGACACCTGAAAGGCTCCCCCCGCAACACACCCAATTAACAGAATGGAGTGTTAAAGAACCTTAAAGTAGGTGCAAATTACATTCACACTCATTTTAAGGCTCCTTTCCATGATGAGAGCTGTGTAAAATGGACAATGTAAATGAGAAGTAGATTTCCAGTCTTTGGCAGTCAGGTCCCTTTAAAGTGTCTCTAGCTGGTCATCCAAAAACTGGGGCATCTAACTTCTCTGTTGGCTTTCTTTATCTTCATTGCTTATTTACAATGAATTACAAGTATCCTAAATTGCTTGCAGTGCAGTGGCAAATTCAATGAGCCACAAAGACTCCCAGCCAAAGTTATTGCAATTGCTTTCGGGGAGGGGGGGGAGGTCGGGGGGCGGGGGACGACATGAACTTTGACCTTAAAGGATGAAAGTTCCAGCTTGTTGCAATACAGCGAGGACTTTACAAAACGAAACCGAGGGCCTCATCCAGAGCCCAAATCTGTGAGCGAAAATCGGAACCTGAATCCTTCCTGCACCCGCAGCCATCACTTATGGCACGAATTAGGCTCCGCCCTCTCTGGCTGTCGAGCTGTTGCCAGAAATGGCCACCTTTTGTTTCTATAACTTTGAGGATAAGTTGTTGGTCTATTGCTCAATCCCAGCCTAGAGGACCATGGGACGGCTTTTCATCAGATTCCCTGCCCTTTGACCTGTCTGGCTTGGGAGTCAAAACTCCCACTGGCCTAGCTCTTAAGGGTCATTGGAACACACAAGCCTTCCCACTGCATCAAGGCACAGTTCCCAGGGAAGGAAAGAATTGAATGAAAAGGTCCTCATTTACTTCAGTGGGCTTTGGACCAGCCCCAGGCTTGCTGAGAATACACTGTGTGTGACAAAGTTCCTCCTCTACCTAGGTGGGTCTTGCGCTTATTGGCGGATTTGCTCACCTTGGAGCTTCACGGCAGCCCTCAGCTTGGCTGATTTTCTGAACCCACAGTCCAGGTCGACTCCTCCTGTGTCTGACCAGGAGTTGGGAGGATTTGGGGGGAACCCGGGCCCGCCCTCTACTCGGGGTTCCAGCCCAGGGCCCTGTGAAATGCAGCTGTCTAGAGTTCCTCCTGGAATAGCTGTGCGACAGCTACAATTCCCTGGGCTACTTCCCCACGGCCTCCTCCCAACACCTTCTTTATCCTCACCATAGGACCTTCCTCCTGGTGTCTGGTGTCCTGGTGTCTGATAATGCTTGTACTCTTCAGTCCTCCAACAGTCTGCGTTCTCACTCTCAGCTCCTACCGCCTCTTCCTCCCAGCTCCTTACACGTGCACCAAAAACTGAAGTGAGCTCCTTTTTAAACCCAGGTGCCCTGATTAGCCTGCCTTAATTGATTCTAGCAGCTTCTTGATTGGCTGCAGGTGTTCTAATCAGCCTGTCTATCTTAATTGTCTCCAGAAGGTTCCTGATTGTTCTGGAACCTTCCCTGTTACCTTAAACAGGGAAAAGGGACCTACTTAGCCTGGGGCTAATATATCTGCCTTCTGTTACTCTCCTGTAGCCATCTGACCTGACCCTGTCACAACTGGGAATAGTGCGCGGCAGCTATAAAACGTTGGGGGCCTGATTTCACAAACCTGGCCTCTCAGAATCAGGACCCACCTGCCCAGATTTTCCAAAGCGCTTTGCTGAACTCCACTGAAAATTGGGGAGCTGCTGGGTACTGAACACTTACCAATCCCAGCGCACGGTGGGGGTCTAAACGGGCACTGAGATTTCAAAAGCTAGTCCTGATGGTGGGCTCTGAGCTCTGAAAATCTGGCCCTGAGCATTTTTTTTTTTGTTTTTTTAAATCAAGCCATACATGCCCGCCAAGCAATGCAGTAGCAGCTTATTTCAGCCACCTGAGGTAAACTGAAAGGGTTTCTTATCTGCCAGGATCTGAGTTCCAGATTGTTTCTCCAGTAACAGTGGATCACATCACTGGCTCCTAAAGCACTGTGGCACGCTTCAGTGACGTTATCACCGAGCACATGGGAAGGGCAGAACTTGCAACTTGCCGATAAGCAAAGGATTTCTCAGCTATTTTGTTCTCTAAGCTATTAAGGTCTCTAAGATTAAGTGACTTGCCTGAGGTCATACAGGAAGTCTGTGGAAGAGCAGGGAATTGACCCCCGAACTCCCAGGCTAGTGCTGTCACCATTGGACCATCCTTCCTCTCTAAAAGGTCCTATAGGATAGTAACTGGGACTCAGGAGACCTTGGTTCTATTCCACTCTCTGCCACTGACCTGCAGGGTGACCTTGGGCAACTCACTTTGCCTCTATGTGCCTCAGTTTCCGCATCTGTAAAATGGGGACAATGATCCTGACTGCCTCTGTAAAGTGCTTTCAGATCTAGTGACAAAAAGTGCTTTATAAGAGCTAGGTATTCTTATTAAATTCTATAGGATTTTTGACAATTGTGTGCCATGTTGTAGCCATGTTGGTCTCAGGATATGAGAGTGGCAAGGTGGGTGAGGTAGTCTAAGCTGAATAAATCTGTCCCAACTTTTACTTAGCTTAGACACGCTGGTTACCTACCCCGGACCTGAAAAAGAGCTTCTGTGATGCTCTAAAGCCTATGTCTTCCACCCTCAGAAATTGGTCCAGTGAAAGATATTACCTCACCCACCTTGTCTCCTAGAGTAATTTCTGTGGAACCCAATTGGTTTCATCTGTATTACATTCCAACGGGCTTGTCCATGAGTGGGGGTGTCTGGCTGTGCAGAGCTATGGGCACAGATGCCTCCTCAGACTGTTCTAGAGGTTTTTGGAATCTCTTTCTTTTGGCAGGCTATCAGATCCCACACCTGATGAGAGAACTACCAGGGAATGCTGCAAACCGGTCCTTGAAGCTCTCTTGCTTCCTTGTCTGATGATCCCTCTGTCTACTATCCAAAATCTCTTCCCCGTGTTGGTACGTAGAAACAATGATCAGGTCACCGCTTAACCATCTCTTGGATAAACCAATAGACTGAACTCAGTCACCCGGTGTCTCATCCGTAAATTGGGGATAATACTCTTCTTCCCGCACCCACTTTGTCTTGGTCTCATCTACTTATGTCCGTATTTAGCAATTCAGCAGGGTTTTGCTCATCATGTGTCTGTACGGCACCTAGCACAATGGGGCCTTGAACGCAGATGGGTTTTCTAGGCACTACTGTAATACAATGCCAAACAATTGCATAAACCTGGAGAACTAGTATACCGTGCCTATCAGGCAGATGGAGAGCCTTATGGTTAAAGGACTGAAGAGGCCCCCAGGAGATCTAAGTTCTATTCCTGGCTCTTCCCTAGACTCCTGAATGAACCTGGACAAGCCCCTTAGGCCCAGTTTGGAGCCTAAATACCTTTGTGGATTGGGGCCTCAGTTCCCCATCTGTAAAATGGGGATAACAATAATTCCTCTCTCCTCCTCTTCTGTCTTGTGGATTTTTATGGTAAGATCTCTGTAGCAGGGACTGTCTACACTATAGATTTCTGCTAGAATAGCTATGTCAGTCAAGGGTATGAAGAAGGGCAGTCCCTGACTGACATAAGCCCCTAGTGTAGACGTGCTCTGCCGCGAGCAACACCTCAATCCTGGTACAACTCCGTCCACACCAGGGGGTTTGCACTCATTTCAGTAAATCAGTTTTTCTTCCAATTTAATGAAGCCAGTGCAAACACTGTTTGCAGGCAAGCCCTGAGTGGTTCCAGCAGAATGGAGCCCCAGTGCTGGTTGGGGCCTTCGGTGCTATTATAATATAAAGGATATAGTAACCTCAGCACAGATAGCGTAGCTTGGCCATGGGTTTAGACAGGGCTGATTTTCCTGGTCACTGTACACGTCAGATGAATTTTTGACACACTGCGTGGGAGGCGTGTGCACACTTTCTGATGCTCCAGCGGACACGGTTCCAGCCCTCCTTTCTAGAGCATCTGTTTACCTTTGTTTGCCCCGAGACTCAGAGGAAGAAGACATCAGTGTGCTAAATGTACAGCCCTGACCTCTACGAGATTGACATGCTGCTTTATCTCCTCTGGAATTATGGAGACCCTTTTTGTAGCTCCCCAAACAAAAGCCATCCCAGAGGCTTCAATTTTCACAGCATCATTCATGGCTGAAAGCTGCCAAAGGAGAATAATCACCGTGTCCTCTGGCCCTTATTAATTGTGAGCTACTCCAGACAAATGCACCAGGCCATGAAATGGATGGCCCTGGCTACAATGCACCGGTAGCGTCCTATAAAGTGACATAGCACTTTGCACCGAAGAAGCCCATGAGTTTATTATCATTAAAATGATCACTGGCAAAGGGCAAGTTCCTCTGTACCCGTGGGTGCTTTCTGATTAATCTGCTGAAACAGGAAAAGGAGCCAGCCTTTCCTTTCTAATGTGTGGGGCTCTGCAAAGTCAGACCCAGGGCATGAAAATAATTGCCTCCCACGTGTAAGTGAACAATTAGCATGAGTATGTATCGCAGACTATAGGAGCAGCATGGGACTCAGATACTTCCTGAAAGGAACTGAATACACATCTTTGCAAAGTGTCATTTTCCCCTCAGTGTCACTGTTTACCCACCTGAATCACACGCAGGCTCCACCAATCACAAGGAGGAAGAGATGGCAGCTGCCCCACTCCGAATCAAGCCAGGAAGCACCCTTCCTCTCTCCACAGGGTATCTGTGCATCACAAGGAGAACATTATTTCCTCAGGGAGGAAGGCTGTGTTTGTCAGGGACCCCGGGGAACTGATGAGGTGCTAATGTAGGGGACTTTCAGGGGCTTCTCTGCCTGAGCTGTAAAATGCCATATAGGTTGTGAGAACAGAATTACGGTGGGTGATCCAAAGGCTGGGTAAATACAGATTGGATGCAAAGACCACTACAATGGCAAGAACTGCTGTCCGAACACTGCTCACACCAATTCTGCTGCATTCCCTAATTTGTTCTCATGTCCTGCTGCCTACTTGTAAACAATGCACAGTCGTGATCTCGCTCCAAATGACAAAAATTGGCTGAGAGAAGGCGGCTGATCCGAGACGTAGGGATTTCCATTGGGGAAAGTATCGAGATGCCTGGCTGTATGGAGAGGCAAACAGTGGGTTATAGCACGGATCAGAAAATGGGCTCGTTGCAAAGGCAATCGAGAAAACTGTCATCCTCAAGGGAAAAAAATGCAGAATGGTTAAGAGAAATTGATGACAGAGAATGGAGACGTAGTAAATTCACAGCTCGGAGCCAGAAAGGGTCCGTTGTTCGGGAAAGGTTCCTTCTAAGAGAATCCTTTGTGATGTAAGTGTGCTGGTGAAGGCAAACAAAGTGTCAGGGAACGCTGTGTATCCTAGCAGGCCCCTTCCTCAGTGTGAACATTTAAGAAAGAAAGACGGTGTCACGCTCGTAGCGCAATAACGGCGCGTCTGAGGCCCAACCACAGGCCTTGTCCACATGGCGCAGTGATGTGGTGTTACAGGGGTGTGATTTCTAAAGTGACCTAACGGGTTGTGCATTAAGTGGTCTGCTCAGATCCTGCTGGTGTGAACTAAGTTAAAGCGCACTCGGGGACTTTTAGTTCACACCAGCAGGATCTACACGGATGGACAACGCATTTGTGTGCTTCAGACATTACACCACCATAGACCGCATTACTGCTCCATGTAGACAAGCCCTCAGTGACATATATCTGCAGCCACTGACATTAGGGAAATGGATGGGGAGCTAAGGACATACCCACGTGCAGCATTGTGGCTCTGGCGTCTAACTTACTGTGCACCGAATTAATCCCGACAAAGTCAATGAGGACCACTCCTGTGAGTAAGGCAGTTCCTGTGTAGGGGCCATATCCTCAGCTGGCGTCGACTGGTGTAGCTGCACTGAACTTGACTGACACCAGTTCAGATCTGGGACCTGATCCAAAGCCTGCTAAGTCAATGGGAGTCTGGTGAACATGGAGGCAGTTTCTATGTTCTGAACGAGCTGCGTGAAACATTTCTGTGGAGCTCAGATTGTAACAAAAACAAACACAGGGCCATGGTCATATTGTAGCAGAGTCACATCTGCTGACACGGGGCCCTTAAAATGTAGGGGGCTGAGGGGCAGAGTCTCAAAGGATCTCACTTTAGGGGCCTGAATGAGGAAGCTTCTGTTGGATCCATTCTCATTCGGATATCTGGTGCACCTCTCTGTTAGGTTTGTGGTTCCCTGGACAGCTGTTTGGTGGCCCTGGTGTAATGAGCTGGTGGCATGTGCATCTATCTGGCTGTGCAGAGAGGCCAAGGACAGAATCAGCACTGAGACTGGACTGCTCACGCCTCCCTGCATGTGAGAGTTTCAGGGCCGGACAGAGGCATGGTGGTGAGATGGTGCTTTTGCTGTTCCGGGCCTGCTCCGGAGCCCATTGAGTCAGTCGAAAGGCTCCCATTGAGCAGGGTTTGGATGAGGCCCTCTGTCCATAAATAGAGGACTTCTGTTTCCATGGCTGTCAGTCTGGCACCTCTCCTGAGCCCTGCATTCACTTTAAAAGGAGGGGAAAAACCCCACCCCTATTATCCGTCTGACTTTTTGGATGCTGTAGGAGCCAATTCCTCCCTCCGCTCACCACTCTCACACTCTGCATACATAAAGGAAATGCTCCTACACATGTGCTCTGGGAATTCCAGTCCCAGATGTCTATGTAAATCAAACTGACATGCACCACAGCACTCTCCATGTGGCTGGAGCTGAGCAGCGCTTTGTTAATTCAGTCTGTAAGGGGGACATCATTTAAATGTCAGCTCCCTTGAAAAGAAGCATATTGCCACCGAGGGTGCAGGGCTGCTACCCCTCCGTCAGCTTAAAAAGCACATAAATCAGAATGCGCCTGCTAGCAAAAAACAACAAACCCGACTCCGCGCTGGTGTCGTCACCAGATCTTGCGCACTCAAAACTCCCATTTAAAGTAAAGGAGCAAGGGCCACAGGGCTCGGACACTGATCGTTGAAATGTAATCAACTTATGGCTGAAAAATTGTTGTTGTTTGTTCCACAGCACTTTACATAAGAACATAAGAGCGGCCATATTGGGTCAGACCAATGGTCCACCCAGGCCCAGTGTCCTGTCTTCTGACAGTGGCCAGTGCCAGGTGCCCCAGAGGGAATGAACAGGTCATCATCAAGTGATTAAAAGCCCCAGGCATGGACCTATTGTGTGAGGCATTATGCAGACACAGAATGAAAAAACAATTCCTGCCCCAAAGTGTTTACCGGCTAAGTAAAAATTATGCCTGTGTGTGTTTCCTTTCTTTCTTTTGATTCTATTCTATAGAGGTTCTTATACCAGGCTCATCACCATAAGCATCTGAGCACCTTCTAGAAGTGCATTAAGTGACATGACTAACATCTGTTACGTTTGTTCTCTCATCCTCTCCCCAGGGTTTTGTTTTGGATTTTTTTTTTATTCTCTCTCTCTCTTTCCCACATGTTGCTCTATGTTTATGCCAGAGAAGGCAAGGTCAAATAAATGCCCCTTGCAACTGGGGCAGAAGGTGGTGAGATCTGGTCCTTACTTCCTGGGAGAGTTTATTCCACAGTCTTGGATTGGTGGTCCCCAGGATCTTATTGTCTCCTGCATGGCAATGGCAATATTTTGGGGATAGGCTTGTCCTGCTTGTAGCGCCATGGACTTCCATGGAGCTATGAGCATTTACACGGGCGCGTGAAGTGTATGAGTAGGTGAAGTAGGTGGGTAAGTCTTTGCAGGACTGGGGCCTTCTTGATGAATAGTTGAAAGTGACTGGTTCACGAACCACCCACTCCCTGGAAAGCATTTGCCAGAACGATCTGGCAAATAGTTACGAACAATGAGCATGCTCGCAAAAGACAGGGCTTGGGCTGCAAATGATTCAGAAACCAAAAATGGGGCTAAATTTTTAAGAAAATATTATTGGCAACATGGAGTCCAACCAGCTCCAACATTCTCTATTAGGAAAAAGCTCACAAGAATAAACGATTCGTCCGAGCCAGCCACTTTGCATAAGAAAAACCTCAGCATTAGAAAACGAAAGCCCTGAAACGAGGAATGCAAATCTATGGGCTGATATAACCACTGGGGCAAGATAGTCAGCTGAGAGTCGAACACTGGCAAAGAATCCTTTCCCCCAATATGATCCCTGGTAAAATAGTTCACATTTACTGCTGTCCTTCTGTAGGGCTCACGGTGACGTTCGAGGGAACTTGAGTCAGCCGAAGCGGCCAAAGTAATATTTAAACTGCTCTGAGGGCAGGAGTCAAAAAGACTTGCATTGCTTGATGCAAAATGCAGCTTTATGAATGAGATCATTGCCAAACTACCTGGTTTTGATTCACAGGGGATCACAGGAATAGTTTTTCCTATTTCAGCATTCCCGTTCCTTAACTCAAACTGAAGCTTGGTCAAACTCTCAGCAGTTCAGCTGATTCCCCTTCAATGGGGCTATTCCAGTTCACTCCAGCTGAGGATCTAGCCCTTAAAGGTCCTTTTCTGTGTGCGTTTTGTTAACTTCTGAGACTGGATGGGCAGACTAAGAATGAGAAGGCCCAGACCACCTTAAAATGTTTGCCTTGTTTATGGCAGGCACATGTGAGATGCTTTTGTCTCTTTTCATTCTGAAAGCTTTAAGTGTAAAGACTTTTTATTTGAAGAAATCCTTACTGCTTAGGTAGGTGCTGTTTGCCCATGTGAATGGGAGCCAGTGGACAAGATGTACAGTCCTTTGCTTTAAAATAGCTCCTTACTTTTTATTCCACCCCCTTGTACACAGTCCCAAGCCCCAGGGCCTTTCAGATTCATGTGCAGGTAAACACACTGTGACAGGCCGCAAACCTATAACCAGCTAGAGTTGTCCCAGCTGTGCCCCATAGCATGTGTCCAAACGCCAAGCCTGCTTAGGAATGTTTGCTGTCACCACCGGCTGTGGGCAGCAAATATTTTCCATCGTGTACCAAGTAAAAGGTCTCATAGTATATTCCACAGAGATCACTGACAGCCTGGCTATATAGCCTTCTTGTTCCAATGCTTCAGAGTCACCTACTCTAAGAACTGTGGAGACAAGATGGAAGGGATTTAAAGAGCTCTGGTTAGTTTTGTTCCACTTTGGCCATTTAATGGCTCCGTTCAACATGCAATCGAATTCCCTGAGTTCATCTCATGCCCGTATTTCTTGGTTTCCATACAGATCTGGCTGTACCACGCAGGAAGAACAGGCCGTCCCTTGGCTAGCAAACTATAAGAGGCTGCATAATACTCAGTCACTATTTATTGTGTGACTTGGCCTGTAGCAGGACAGACGTCTTCCAGTTTGCCCAGGACACTAAAATCTGCTTTCAGGAGATCCAAAGAGGAGGTATAGTTCAGGACCCAGCAGAGTCGGGAGCTAACAGGCAAAACTGTAATAACTTCTTGTGTGTCCAGCTCTCTCTGCACTCACTTCCCCTGAGTTAATTCTGAGTCCGTCTTGTGTTTTGTGAATAAAGGGATGCAGCCTTACACAAAACATCTTTAAAGAGGCAAATCTAATTTACATCTTCTAGTTAAAACTCAGAGACAACGGAGTCCTGGCCCACAATAGTAATCATAATAAAAAATAATTAACTACCTGCCTATCCCTGCCAAGGAGAGGTGCCTAGCAGAGGAACACTTGCCCCTCTATAGTTTGCTGGAAAAACCTCTGTGCACCACAGGCCCCGCTCCTCCTCTGGTGTAAAGCAGCATAGCTTTATGGATTTAGTCCAGCTGAGGATCAGGCCCATTTAGTCTTGCTCTTGGTTCAGAGGAAGGGTTAAATTCATCCCTCCATTTGACTTCACTGGTTTTAGTGGAGTTACATCAAGGATGAAGTTGGCCCAAATGGCATAACTCCAGAAAAACAGGTCCTGATTCTGCAAGATGCTGACCATTTCCTGGGTGGAGCTGAGTGTACCAGCTTCCATTGATGTCACTGAGCATTGAGAGGGCTAAGCACCTGGCCCCTTACAGGACTGGGTACTGAAATTGACCTATCAAGAAAATCGCATACAACAAACAAAGTTTGTGAATAGAACTGATGGAAAATTTTTCAGACCACACATTTTTTCACTGGAAAATCCCACGTTGCCCACATCCAAACTTTCTGCGTGACTGTGTAGCTTTTGATGACCTTTTGTTTTGCAAATATTGGGGGGGGAAAGCATTTTTAAAGCATAGGAAAAGAGCATTATCGAAACAGAACATTTCAATTTTTCATTTCGAAGCAACTTTTCCTTTAGAAATGTATTTTAATTATAATATATTCTAAAATTTAAAAAGTCAAACCTGGAACAAAACATTTTGATTTTAACAAAATGGAACATTTTGATTGTCCAGAAATTATTATTATTTTCCAATCTCTTTTTGTGGTAAGTTTCAAAATTTTGATTTGTCATCCCAAATTGGGACAAAACAAATTTTTGGAAATCCTGTTTTCTGGCCAGTTCTGCTTGTGAACTGATTTACAGTATACCACACATTAGGACCAACACTCATGTTTGCGCAGCGATGCACTTATAGGTGGACAGTGATGCTAAGCAGCACATAGTTAGGGATTTAGATCTGCTCTAGGAATCATTTTTGGGAAGTTCTCTGGCCTGTATTGTACAGAAAGTCAGAGTAGGTGATCACAATGGTCCCTTCTGGTCTTGGAATCTATGAATCTATGACTGATCCATTGCCCATTGACCTCGATGGAAAGATTTCCATTGACCTTGGTGAACACTGAAATGCACCCTTCTCGCAGTAACCTTGCTTCCAGTTTCTTCTAATTTCCTCTGGGTTTTACATTTACTGTACAAATTATTTTTGATTTTTTCATCACTAATATTTTGGCTGAGAAATGGCTTTTCAAATGAGACAAACATTTTCTGGGGAAAAAAATTGTGTTGAAATTTTCCACTTTTCAACAATCGAACGTGTGAGTAAACATGTGAGGTTTGTTTGTTTAGAAGGGGAAAGGGGGAGTTCTCAGAAAGCCCCCACAATTTTCAGTTCATTTGAAATGTTGCATGGAAAAGAATTCCCAGTAACAAAGCTCTTCTTAGAGAAACACAACTGGTAAATTTCCTACAGTAATGCATTATGGTAAAAATGTGTTTTGAAATATTCCAAGTTTAATCTACATCCACACATACGGTGCTCATGTGTCAAATGTTGGCAGAACCTGCTTGGCATGCAATGGAATGAGATGCTCGCGTGCATAAGAACGCAAGATTTGCCACATCACAGTGGAACAATCGAGTTGAATCAAGTGTGCTCTCCACTTTCCGGCATTGGCCTACTTCCGGTGCTTCAAAGCAGTAGTTCTCAAACCATGGTCCATGAGCCACTGGGGACAATAGCACTTCTAAGGGGTGTGAGGAGCAGCTTTTGTCCCACGGGGGCAGTTTCTGTCAATCCTCAAGTGGTGCCATTTCCTGTTAATTGTAGCTCATTCAGGTGTCTTTGAGTCCAAGTCAAAGCCAAACAGCAAGTCGGGCGGGGCATGTGACCCCCGCATGCCCCCCTCCCCCAGCGCGTTGCCTCTGCAAATTACATCTCTGGCATAGGTGTACCCAGTGTCTGGTTTGTTTTCAGTGTAAATTCAAGCAGGGTCAAATCTGAGGAGGCGGCCAAAACTGGGAGGATGGCAAACTCACTGAAGGACGGAACTTAGTTGCTAAATAACGTGGAAAAATCAGAGCACTGGGGAAATGTAGGCAACAGAAGGAGATTTGGCACTAATAGACGGAAGAGGACAAAGTAGCACAGATTCAAAAGTAGGGGGAGGTAACCAGTTGGCCAGCTCACCTTCCATTACAGTGAGGTTATGTTCACCGAATTGCCCTAATACTGTCTTGATACAACCTTTGCCTGTAGCCAGGCACTCTGGTTGCGGCAGGGAAGGAGCGTGGGATCTGGCAACTGAGATGGAAAGTGTTCATGAGAAAACAGCTGACTCAAGAAATTGTTCGCAGCATGGAACAGCAGGAGAATTACTGCTTCAGTGAAAGGTAAAGAATGCCCCCCCGACTCCTGCTCCGACCCAGGGGAAGGTTAAGGTATGTCTGCATTAGAGTTACTTGGAAATTATGCATCCAAATGATTTTTTTACGTGAAAAATGGCTGTTTTGTCTCAAAGGCCATTGTCAATGACATTTTTTAGCTATTCATTGAAAAACCCCAGCATGTTTCAGCGTTTGGGAGCTGAAAACGAAACATTTTGGGACATGTTTCTGTTTCCAGCAACTGCAAACAAAACAATTAGTGGCCCGGTGAAAAAAACCTATTCTCCTAACCCCCCCGACATCTTTCTGCTTTTGGTTGCTGAAAACCAAACGTGTCTGTAGCCCATTCCAGGACTCAGAACAAGTTTGTGGAGACTTTGTTACCCAGCTAAACTTGGAAACACCAAGCGCCTCTCTCGGCATCGTCTGTGGATGCTCTTTATTTGTCTTAGGAAGGGGGTTGAGTCAATGGAGCGTCCTACGTCACACCAGCGGAGGAGATGGCCCCTTAATTTTAACACTTTTAACTGCTTTAATAGATATAAAATGGCAGCATGACACAGCCACGTTGATGAATACGTTAACTTTATATTTTTAATACCAAATCTTTTGTTCCGGCCCTCATCCCAGCCGCCTGTACATCTTGTTTACCTAACTAAATGCGGTAGTTGAGAGTACTTATAGACGGAGATCATGTGAGCCTCAGTAAACAACCAACAGATGCCGGGTATTTATTTTGTTGTAGAGCCTTTTCATAATTTTTCAAAAGTCACAACGGTTGTTTTGTTTATAGACTCCTCAGAGGGGCCTTTATCCTGTACCGGCTTCCTAAATCACAGTAGGCACCTGTTATCGGCAGCCAGTTGAATGATAAAAGAGCCAAATTGAGATAAGAATGGGCCGGATCCTCAGCGGATGGGATAGCTCCACTGGCTTCAAAGGATCCATGCCCACTGAGACCAGCTGAAAGGTCGGCTCGTGATCTTGGTATTGTTCTTCTATTATAATAGCCTAGGAAACAGTCCATTCATATGAAGCACGAGATCCAAGTTGCTTTCCTAGATCTTAATGGTAAATCCTCTTGTAGGAGCCGATGGCAACCACGGGCAAACCCTGGAATTCCATCCCCATGGAGTGGGGCTCTACCGCGATACCGACTGTGTTCGTGCTCTGCCGTGGGCGATGGGGTGGGTCTGCGAAGGCAGCATAGCCCGCACCCCGTGCTGCTCCTCTGCTAGTGTTTATGGCAGAAATGGGGGGCAGCCAACGGGAGCCCACCTGTCGCATGAGCCGATGACCGGCTACACTCCCCAGGCATCAGCATTATGGGTCAGATCCTTAGTTGGTGTAAATTGTGGTGCCCCCCCGTTGAAGTCAAAGGGTGACGCCTTCGCCATGTAAAAGGGCTGGAGTGGTGTAAAGGGGCCCCGTATCCATGTGGAGAAGGATTTCACCGGTGCAGACACTGCAGAGGAGAGACATGTCATGCTCCGGCCTAGGGGGTGTGCTGCGGCTGGGAGAGATGGGACTGATGCATGTAGCACTGAATGGGATTCCAGACAGTGCTGCACCTGGGGAGACTGCTGTGTCTTAGACAGGCCTTCAGGGCTCTCCTAGCTACGCCAGGGGCTGGTCCAGCCCCCGGAATAGCCCTGGATTAGGACCGCACAAAGGTGGCATAAAGCCACCTTGACCCCCCACTACTCCCGGGGCTGCGAGTGCTGGGCAGCACCTCTGAGTGGCACCGCACAGAATCTCAGCCACTGCGTCTAATGAGTCCAGGGGAAATGACTGACCCGCTGTTTATCCCCATGTTGTGATCATAAATGCAGGTGGTAAGAAGCACTGATCGCTGCAGGGTCCCCCCTAGGCATTTCTCCCCAGGTTGCTACATGGCTGTTTATCATTCAGTGTATTACAGCCGGTCAACAATTTTCACGCAAAAAGTATGTTTTGTCAAAACGGGGCCTTTTCTCCCCAAAAGAGACTAAAAACTGCAGCAGTCGTGGCACAGGCAAACCACCCGTGACCAGAGAACGAACCTAGGCTCTTGGACAGGCAACTGGCCTGCTATCCCGAATGTGCTATCCTGCTGGGAATCAATTACACCTCCAGCTGCAGGGTAAACGTACCCTAAGAGACTTGCCCAAGGTGATGCAGGAAACCTGTGGCAGAGCGCATAATTCACCTCAGGTCTAACCACCGCGTCATCCTTCCTTTCAAAGGCATTGAGGCACCGATGTCCTATTGATGTCAATGGGAGTTAGGTGCCTAAATACCTTTGAGGATCTAAATGTTAGGGCTTCAACGGGTGTTGGATCAGATCTTTATAGAGTCCACCTCCCTTCCTCCCTCAGCCCCCAAAAGTCACGCGAGCAATATATCCAGACAGGCAGCAGGACACAGCTGGCATGTCTTTACTTTGAATATTCATGTAACTCAGGCACCTCCAATGGTTCTGGTGCCTTATTTTACCTGGTGGTGTCAGCACTTCATTCAGTTCACTGCTGCTCTGGGACTGCCAATAATTACGGAGGGGAAGAACGTTATAGCAGTGCCTGGAACAGTGACTACAGCGAAAGTAGTGATACCGGCTGGTATTTATGCTGTTATGGTCACTTAAGAAAAGGGCCCATGTGAACTGGAAATTTACTTTAAATCCAGAATAAATCATAAAAATACAGTGTCTTAGAAGCAGCATCACTTAAGGATTTCCAAGGGGAAGCAGGCTTAGTCTGAATGATTTTGCTTTTGCCCCTCCTTCAGCAACAATACGTACACACATAGAACCAGATCCTCAACCCTGTTCATTCTGCTATGTGCTTCATGCTCCACCGAAGCTTCACCTCCCTGTTTTTCACTGAAATTTAAAATGTCAATGAAAGTGTCTATTGAAATTCCAAACTCCAAAATAGTTGGACCCATTCGAGCCCCTTGTGACTTAGCTGACCAGTCACACCACTTAGCTTTCGCAGGCACACTGGTGAACAGTTTTCAAGCACTATTGTTTGTGCAAAACATCTGTTGTGCAATGCTGAATACGCAGCGAATTGGCAAAAAGTGGAATCGGTTTGTGGACAATTCCTCAGTCGGAAAAAGGGCTAAATTCGTTAACATTGTGAATTGTTTGCTCAACGCAAGTTGTGCTGCATAATTAATTGGCTATTTCGGAGCACGTAGCAATTTTCACACGCAAGTGACAACATATGTGTTTTTTACATGATCATACTTCCACGTATGTGCATTTGGTTAAAAAAAGCATAGCTGTAAAAATGTTATTTTTTCCCTCCCTTGTGCATGATGTTAAATGGAATTGAAAGTCTGGCTCTCTAAACAGTGACTCCATAAAAAATGCTACAATGGCATTTCATGCTGATTGTCTCTCCGTGACTTTTAGCCCAAAGTTGCTCTAGTTTACACAGGAAAAAAAATGGGTTTTGTAATCCCCATAAATTCAATTTGGACTCTAAACCTCTCCTCCTTGTACCTTATCCAGTCCAACCCTACCTTTTGCCACGCTGTTGTTTTCACATTATGCCCCACAAAGATACCGGTACAACCCCACTGCGGGCCCAGCTTGACCTGCAGATTCTTCATTACTGGCACTGAAGCATGAAAGGCGGTGGGGGGAGAAAGGGGGAAGAGAACTGGGTAGTCTTCTATATCCCATGCCGAGTATGCAGATCTCTGGCAGTTAGCAAGCCAGCTTTGTCTTGTGAGCAGCGCCTATTGGATATGGCATCACTGAGAAACAACAAACATGAAATTGCCCCATTTGGACTGTCACTTTTCAGAGCAGAACCACCTTTTAAGGGATTTGGGGAGGTTTTCTCCTGCACGGCTGATTAATCAGTGACATTGCCCTTGGCTCTGTCTTCCTTCCAGGCCCCAATCCTGTAGCTAACTTTGTGGGAGGCAAGCACACTTCTGCCCCCAGATCTAGTCAGGGACATTATCAGAGCCTTAGTTAGCTGCGAAGGAATGAAAGTTGCCCCACGCCTTGAAGATAACTGCTGGCAGTGCCGGCTCCCTGTTGTTCCTGGCAAGGATTTTCAAACAGCAGCTGTTTTAGAAACCACACTCCACAATGTCATCCATATTTTAAGACCGGGGATGAAATCCTGGTCCCATTGGAGTGAATGGTATAGAACACCTATTGACTTCAGTGGGGCCAGGATCCCCTCCCACTCTCCTGCCTCGAATACACACAAGGCCTAGTACATGGTCAGACATGACTCTGGAAGTTTCCTGTGTGAATATCCAGCTGGAGTAGCTATTTCCAATGAAGCTGATTGATCTTTAACACTGAGTCTTCAGCTCGTCTGGGAGACACCATCTTCTACATAAGAAAACGTACATTGCTGGGCATCCGCTACAAAGCACCTCAGCTAGAGAGAGGGGTGTGAAGACAAAGAAGTGCTAGGCCCATCTTTAGGCCTTCTTTGTGTAGCTTCCCTGGAGGGGTGGTAGTGGGGAGTGAGTGCAGGGATATAGCTACCTATAGGTCTAATCTGTCTCCCAATACTGAGGAGCTTGGAAGGCTGGGGTATCTAGTGGATGGGGTATTTGTGGGAGTCATCTCAGGCCCCATATGTAAATCTGTGGTAGAGATCATCCTCGAATTGAGGGAGTGTCGATCAATCATAACACTGCCTGGCGCCCGCAGTTGTGTCAGTCCCCCACCCTTTCTAACTCAAGTCAGGCTCATGAGAACCATCATATAAACCCTTCATGTGAGTGGGAAATTCGTGATAATGCTAAAAGAGTGTGGCCTGTGTTCTCTGTGGCTATTGCAGGGGCATCCCAGGTGAGGTGGCAACCAGCAGGAAAGCCACATGTATTAAGGAGATTAACTCTCCTTGCGCTCTTGATAAAGTATTTAAATTACAAAATTTTTGCGTACGCCAGACTCTTGATTTCTTGGCCTTGTTAAAGCCTCAGAAAATATTTTCACGAATTATGAAGCCCCATTAAGTGTTGAATCTAATTAGGAGTGACTTGGCTGTGGAGTTCTTCAAATAGTTAAGTAAATATTATACAATCTAATTGTAGTAATTCCTTTATGGTGCCACTGTCAGGAACCTTACTTATTGCCAGGGTAATTCCACAGATATGGGAAAAATTCTACCCACCGCAAAGTGTCACGTATTGCAATAGTTTCCGGTTTGAATCGATGACAGCTGTAAGTGGCCAGGTAAAGTTATTTTCTGACATACCTCTCGGAAATAAGCATGTATTTCAGGAATTGCACAAACATTTCTTTGAAAAACAGTCCTGAAATATGGAGTCATCTATCAGAAATGAAGATCACAGTTGTGATTAAGGCACAGGACTGTGAATTCGGAGAACTGGTTCAGGTGTCTCTCTGCCACAAACTTTCTATATGGCTTTGGTCAAGGCATTGAATCTCTCTCTCCCTCAGTTCCTTATCTGTGCAGTGTGGATAATACTTTCTTCATCGTTCTTGCCTATTTATAGGAGAAGCTCTTTGGGACAGGGACTGTCTTTTACTATGGGTATGTACAGGTCCTTGCACCATAGGGCCTTTTCACTAGGGGGCCTTTTAGTGTGATTGTAATGTGAATAGCGTGTCATAAAAATAACAATAACATTACTGATTGTGGCAGGGTTATACAGCATCCAAAATAGCTCCATTTCAGCTTTCTGGGCCAAATCCTGCCCTGATTTGCAGGCTATGCAGCGCCATTGTAGCAAAATCTCTGTGTTGTAGCAACATAATCTACAGAGATGTACAAACCAGTCTGCATTTCCCAGGAAACCAGCACCACTGGGTTTTTGCCAGCCAACATCAAAACGACCAGCTTTTCTATACCTACAAACGTCGGGTATCTTTCAGCTCTGATAGGATAGCAATGGGAACCTTCTACCTTTGGAAATTGGGGCTCAGCACCCTAATATATATATATGTATTTAAACTAGTACAACTTTGAATATAAACAAGGGCTAAGATTCTTGCCCTTGCTCCAGTCCCTGCATGCTGGGTAATAGGCCGGAGTGACATAAAGGGGCTCTGAAAGTGCAGGATCTGGCTGGGGCAGAAATCTTCTGGAGCAGGCACTGAGGAAGACAGTGGCAGGCTGTCTCCTGAGGACCACCTTGCAAGCCCTGGAATAGGGCATGACAGGGGCAGGGCTTGTGTCTGTCTGTCTATCTAAAGTTATGTGTACATGCAGGGCTTAAATTCAGCTGGAGCTGTCCAGAGCTCTTTCCACCCTTTTTGGAGTTTTTATAGCATGTTGTGTGTGTGTGGGGAGGTGCATGTGGGGGGCTCTGGGAAATACTCTGTGGGAATTTAAGCCCTGTGTATATATAAAACTAGTGAAGCAGGGTGCTGTTATATGAGCGAATAGCTGCCATTGTTAATCAGAAAAAGAAAAGGAGGACTTGTGGCACCTTAGAGACTAACCAATTTATTTGAGCATAAGCTTTCGTGAGCTACAGCTCACTTCATCGGATGCATACTGTGGAAAGTACAGAAGATCTTTTTATACACACAAACCATGAAAAAATGGGTGTTTACCACTACAAAAGGTTTTCTCTCCCCCCACCCCACTCTCCTGCTGGTAATAGCTTATGTAAAGTGATCACTCTCCTTACAATGTGTATGCTAATCAAGGTGGGCCATTTCCAGCACAAATCCAGGGTTTAACAAGAACGTCTCGGGGGGGGGGGGGGGGGTAGGAAAAAACAAGGGGAAATAGGTTACCTTGCATAATGACTTAGCCACTCCCAGTCTCTATTCAAGCCTAAGTTAATAGTATCCAATTTGCAAATGAATTCCAATTCAACAGTCTCTTGCTGGAGTCTGGTTTTGAAGTTTTTTTGTTGTAATAGCGCAACTTTCATGTCTGTAATCGCGTGACCAGAGAGATTGAAGTGTTCTCCGACTGGTTTATGAATGTTATAATTCTTGACATCTGATTTGTGTCCATTTATTCTTTTACGTAGAGACTGTCCAGTTTGACCAATGTACATGGCAGAGGGGCATTGCTGGCACATGATGGCATATATCACATTGGTGGATGTGCAGGTGAACGAGCCTCTGATAGTGTGGCTGATGTTATTAGGCCCTGTGATGGTGTCCCCTGAATAGCTATGTGGGCACAGTTGGCAACGGGCTTTGTTGCAAGGATAGGTTCCTGGGTTAGTGGTTCTGTTGTGTGGTATGTGGTTGTTGGTGAGTATTTGCTTCAGGTTGGGGGACTGTCTGTAGGCAAGGACTGGCCTGTCTCCCAAGATTTGTGAGAGTGTTGGGTCATCCTTCAGGATAGGTTGTAGATCCTTAATAATGTGTTGGAGGGGTTTTAGTTGGGGGCTGAAGGTGACGGCTAGTGGCGTTCTGTTATTTTCTTTGTTAGGCCTGTCCTGACACTCCAGCTTGATTACTTCCTCAAATCCCCAGATAATGTATTAATATTACGGATGAATCGACTTATCAGATGAACGTCTCAATTGATCCTGACAATGACGATTACAACACTGTACAAGAATACAATGATGCCTTCCTCATCTACTTGTTTAATGATGTTTCTGTTGTCCTCATTCCCTGCTTCCTTTCATGATTAAAATACCATACTACTTACTGGCAAATAATTTATTTCTATTGCTATGACGAGGAAGTTAACTACTTTGTATGTTGTGAAGAAAAAGGCAAGAAAAAGGTTTGTTTCCCCTCTAAAATAAACCTAAATGAACCCAATGTATTAGGCTTGGCAACTGGGCAAGTCCGATCACCAGTTTATTTAGTGATGGGCATAACATTTTGGATAATGTGACGGATGCCTGAGCCCTACGTCAACCATTAAAGAAAATCTTTTGTAGCATTTGAAAACACGATATTAACTAAAAATGTAATTTTTTATAACAATATTGGTTTACATTCATGCCTTGGGTTAGAAAACAAAGAAAACAAACAAACAAACAAAGCCACTCAATGAATCAAAATTAACAAACAAAACCCACCTTTCCTGGGTAGACACAGTTTAGAGGGTTAACTTTGGAGCGCCCTGGTGCAATCCAAGATGTGTGTGTCTCTGTCTCTTACACACACACACACAGAGGAGCCAAATATGGCTATATGCCCTCAGATGCTGGGTGGTATGAAGTGTGTAATGCTAACAAGTTTTCAGTGTTACCAGTTAAGAGAAAATATGAAGATTTTTTAGAATAGCACAGGGTTTTAAAATGTCATTACTACAACTGGCTTTCTCGTTACAGGAAAGATGGGTGCTCCTATAATGACTTATAATGCAAATAAAAATGAAAATTAAATTTAAATTAAATATTAGTTAAAAATTAAAGAGGAGAAATCGTTTCTCAGCAACCAACCAAATGCATTTAAATAAAGCAATGTCAAGTTGTGTATACACTGCTACAATATTTCACTTTTATTGTTGTAAGATGTGTGTAATAAAGGGTCTTCCAATGCCAGAATAGATGACACTTTTTTAAACCGATGTTAATTTTAACAGGTTTCTTTAAGCTGCCACTATAAATGCTGCTCTTGTAGAATAAATTATAAGGAGGTGGAAGTGTACAAAGGAATATGCCTCTCAAAGAAGTAGAAACACCCTTTGCTGCCAGAAGGAGCATCTGAAGAATTTATGCGGTTCAAGAAGAGGTTTGTTTTTCAGTTCCCGGGATTTCTTTGCTCTTTCCTCCAAAGGACAATTTTTCTCCCCTTCAAGTCTGAAAAATCAGACTTCATATGTGCTAGATTCTCCCATTCTTACATTGCATAGTATCTTACTGCTTGAGTAGCCATACCAAAATCAGTGAGTAAGGTATTATTCAGTGAGAGTTAGCATTGAAGAACCTGGCCCTACAAAACCAAGGGCCGTATTTTCAGCACATTCAACCCAGCCTCCATTTTAATGTACCCACTTTTATGCATTCAAACCACTGTGCTCCCAAATGTGGCATGCATAGCCTGCATTTACAAACTCACACAGAGGTGAGAAATGCTGTTTCTACATATAGAGAGATAGCTATGTCCTGCTCATTGCTGTAGTATCTGGGCGCCTTAGTGCCTGACGGATGCATAGGGACAACTCTTTGTGTGTGCAAAGTGGGAAAGGCTTAATTATGCGTATGCTCGCAGAACCAGTTGCAAGTGCAATGGTGAACACAAGATAACAGAAACCATGGTGCAAGTGTGACCTCAAATTTCCAAGGTAGGGGGTGAGCAGGTCCTAAATCTTTCCCAATCCCAACTCATTCAGCCAGTGTCTAGCCTCTATCTGGCATACATAATAGCTGTTCAGCCCTTAAACTGGGATCTCCTTTAGTTAGGGCGAAATCCAATTACATAAAGAAATCTAAGTTTGATTAATAGCGATTTTTTGTGACCTGAAATGTTATCCATCTTACTCATTAGTGAGTCACCTCCCCTGCAAGCCAGCGATGTTTCCTCTCTTTCAATAGTAAACAGACATAATAAGAAACAAAGTCCACCTCCCATTCTGCCCTTTCAGTGCTTGTGACTGATTTCTGTAAAGTGCCTGGGGATGACATGAGGCATTGTAGATTAGGCCCCGATCCTGAAAAGATTTAAACGTGCTTAACTATATGCACTGTGGGGGATGACAAGAGACACTGTAGATTTAGGCCCCAATCCTGCAAAGACTTAAGACTTTGCAGGATCAAGGCCTAAATCTACATCTCGTCATCTCTGTTTTGCCTGCCTTCCTGACTTTGCTGGGAGTACACGTCCTGTACTCATCGTGATGGAGAAATAAAAAGGAATTTAATTCCGGATCCTCAAAGGTATTTAAGTGCCTAATTCCCACTGGAACCTGTCATGAGGTAGGCCTTAGCTCCAAACCACTCTTGGTGAGGAGGGCAGTGTAACTGTGTCCAGAAGTCAATTTGTCTCTCCAGCACATCAAAGTCATCAAGAAGTTTTATCATTTAACTAATCTCCCTATCTAGGCCCTGATTCCGTGAGCAAAAGTTTAACTTTATCCTCTGACACCCTGCTTCAAAAAAGCCTCCCAATTCAGGACAGCCAGTAAACACGTGCTTAAGTAGGCTGCCGAATTAGGGGGCCCAACGTTCTTATATGGCCCCATCTCCAAGCTGAAAAACTGATGGCATAGTATGGCCCAAAGTATTTTTAAAATAACTGATTTCAGCCCTTTCTTTACTTCTCTCAGTTAAATTAGGGTCCATTGTTTAAGGCACAAAACTGTCTATTTGTAATGATTGGCCTATTTTATTTCAGATGTTTCTAACTATGTTTTGGAACAGCTTCCTGTTTGTCCTTCTTTGCATTCAGAGAGTATGTAAAACAGTAGCACTTTAGCTCTGCCTTGTATTGTTACAGTGATTCAACCCTCCCTGGTACGGGTGAGGTTATACCTGTATAAAGATGCTTTATGTCAGTACAGCTATTCCCATATGGTAAGGGAAATAAGCCACACTGGTATGTTACCTTTATACAGTAACTCCTCGCTTAACATTGTAGTTCTGTTCCTGAAAAATGCCACTTTAAGCAAAACGATGTTAAGCGAATCCAATTTCCCCATAAGAATTAATGTAAATGGGGGGAGGGGTTAGGTTCCAGGGAAATTTTTTTCACCAGACAAAAGACTATATTATATATATATATATATATATATATATATACAGAGGTGCTGGGGCTCAGGCCTGGCAAGCCTTGGCACAAATTAAGCCCTGGACTGGTGGAAGAAAGAAGAATTACAAATATAAGGGCTAACATTCTAAAAACAGGAAGCAAAATCCTTTTGCCAAATTCAATCCATTTTTTCCTAAGGCTGCATCATTCCCACTCTCCCCAAAGGTAAAAAAAAGAAGATCCCAATTAATGTTTCTCAGCCATTTTAATTGAACGATAGATACAGAAATAATTAGTCGGGTAGTGATTTTTCACAATCGTAGTATGTTTTTCAAGGAGGGAATGCTATTTACACTATAATTAAGTGGCTGGGGTGGTGTGACCACTGGCAGTCATGACCAATATTGTCCCACTGTTTCATTTTACTCCCTCATCTATCTGACCATCTGTTGTCTCTTGTCTTATACTTAATTGTGAACTCTTTGAGGCAGGGGCTGTCTTTTTGTTCTGTGTCTGTACAGCGCCTAGCACAGTGGGGGCCTGGTCCATGACTACAGTACAAAATATGAAATAAATTAATAAGAATTCACCCCCTGCTGTGGGGCAGCACAGACCTAGCGCCACTAACATCTCACTTCAGCCCCCAAAATGAGGCTTACATGAGATCTCAGGGAACATCTACACGGCAAAAAAAGGCCTGTGGAAGTGAGTCTTGGAGCCCAGCTCACGAGACTTGGGCTCCCGGGGCTCCTGCTGTGGAGTTAAAAATAGCTATCTGGTCATTTGGGCTTGAGCTAAGGCCATCAAAGGGGAACCGTTTCAGAGCCCAGGCTGAGCCCAAGCCCAAATGTCTCCAGCACCATCTCTGCAATCCTGAGTCAGTTGGCTCGGGCTCTGAGCTCTGCCCTGGGTTTGGTTTTTTGGTTTTGCTGTGTAGATGTATCTGAAGCAGTGCCTAGACCTTCTCCTGCGGTTCTTCACCACTGTGAATTTCACCCTGCGCCCATTAGAACCAGAAAGAGCTCAATACGGATTTCTTCGTAATTTAAATTTGCCTTGTATCTTACTCACATTTCAAACAGTGCTCAAGGGGGGGGAGAATCCCTCGTGGAGATATAATACCATGGAAACACTTTTAGCTAGGATTTTTTTTAAAAAAGCTTTAATGTCTATTATGTTACGGCACCTGTCAACCTGGTGGGGTCAAGGGATTGCCAAATGAGGGCTGGATCCAACGCCTATTAAAGTCAATGGACAGACTCTCTCTGACTTTGGTCAGTGGGGCATCAGGCCCTGAGAAACGAAGGGCTTGTCTACAGGGCGCTGGCAGAGCGTGCCAGAGGGGTGATTTGTAAAGTGCTCCAACGTGTTGCCCACTAACTGCCCCGTGTAGCCCTTGCTGGCACACTCTCACTTGTCTACGCTAATGTGAACTAAGTCCCTTTTAGAGCACACCAGCCAGGTCTACAAAGGGGTGCCTAGAATGAAGCACGTTGGTGGGCTTTACAAAACACATCCTGCTGATGCTCTTTGCTGGCAGCGTGTAGACAAGCCCTAAGCTGCCTTTCATGAGACTGGTACGTCAAGTTTCCTGCTACAATATGAAATAAATGCCAATCACTTGTGCTGTCAGCCAGTGGAAAGGCTCCCAACTGAGTATGGGCTTCCGATCAGGCCCTTATTTTTCCATTTTTTTCTCCACATGATAGGAAGCTCTGGTTCAGGACAAGTTCAAGCTTTGACTGTCAAAAGGAAATAATTTCCTCCTACCCTTTGGCATTTGAGGTTTTTCCAAAGCAAGAAACACAAACCTTATTTCAAATGTTTATTGATAACAACAAAACCATAATAGGATTAATCAGTCTCTGGATACCATTGATAGGATGGGTGTGATGGGTTCTTTTACTTCCCAAATGACCCCCCAGGGCTGCATTCATGGAAAGCAGGTGATGTGAATCTCTGGGTCACTGTATGCAGAAAGTGGAAAGAAAACAGAGATTAACACCTCCACTGTTCCCTAGGGGGTGGGGGGCTGGGAGGACAAGCTTCCTTGAGGAGAAAAGGGGCCTTGGTTTGAAATTTCCTGGTACAATTGTTTTCCTTCTGACACTTCTGGTAGCTCCTTTCCCTTGATTGGGATAATGCAGTGTTTTAACTTTAGCATGCATTTAGGGGGCCAGGTGGCTTACAGACACCTGCAGGCTAATGAGTTCTCACTCTTTTAAAGTAGAGAGAGAGCTACCAGGGCAAACTGTGCCATTGCTCTCTTAAGCAGAACTCCTCATTGAAATTAATGGGATGTCATACTTAAAATGTGACAGACCCTTGGAATTTGCTACATCCATATTTCATTGCATTGAGGATGTTTGACAGAGAGTAAGCTCTTTGGGGCAGGGGCTGTCTTTTTGTTCTCTGTTTGTCCAGCGCCTAGCACAATGGGGCTCTGGTCCAGGACTGAGGTTCCTAGACACTTCTGAAACAGTACAGTTACTACCAAATATCCATGTAGTAACAGGCAATGGAAAAGCACCAGCTGCTGATCTGTCAACCTGCTAGGACTGAAAGATCCAGCGTATGTGCTCGAAAAAGCACCACAGTGTAGGATATAAAAGGTTCGGACTCTCATGTCTTACTCAGCAGCTTTCCCAGATCAGTTTATAAAGGTTTAGGACCCAATTTGCAAATGCCCTGTTACATTCTCTGGCAGTGGGGTCTTCAACTGGTGGAAATGCAATTTACGCCTATTTTAAGGTGCAAATTACACTTTTACATTGGCAAATTCATGTAACAGGGCCTTAGTGTAAATGCAAGGAGGAGTCCTTGTGGCACCTTAGAGACTAACAAATGTATTTGGTCATAAGCTTTCATGGGTTAGAACCCATTTCATCAGACGCATGGCGCACCAGAACCTTGGGATCCCGGGAATTCGCTGTTGACCTCTGGAGAGCACGTCACATTTCAGAGACATCTGCACCGTACAAGCCAACAATGCAAAACGTGAAATCAGAGCATGTCTGCTTAAACATTGAATTCTGATGGCTTGAATGCAGGAGCAGCAATGGGAATTTCTTCCATAGTTGGGAAATGCCCCAAAATTAGAATATTCGGGGCAAAAATCTTAGCCTCAGTAAAAGATACTCTGCATGCCTTTGGGACCCCACTGGGTCTTCCAGTCTGGGGTGTGTGTGTGTGCACAATAAAAATCTTATAAGTGTCAACTTTCTGCTAATTTGAATGGAAAAAAATGAACCTAGTAAAATACAATGAATTGGGAGAGGTTGCGGGCATGTCTACACCACAGCAGCTTCAGCAGCACCTTTGTTGCTGTGCCATTGTAGCACGGCCATGTAGACGTGTCCTACAAAAGCAGAAGGCTTTTCCCATCTCTGTAGTTAATGGACCTCCCTGAGAGGTGGCCGCATGGTCAAGGGAAGACTTAGCCGCATCTACACCCGGAGGAGGGGAGGGGATGGGGGTGAAATTTTTCACAGCCCTAAGTGATGTAGTTAGGCTGATCTAACTTTTGGGTGCAGGCCAGAACCAGGATAAATTGAGGCTCTGAGATGGCAAAGCCTTACATATGTGTTTAACTTTATGCACTGTGAGGAGTCCCTCTGAGATCAAGAGCAAGTCCTACGGTGCGTTTAGCACACGTGTAGGTGTATGCTGGGAGATCTTACGGGTGCTAGAAAATTCTCTTTGAGGACTTGCCCCGACTGCTGTTGAATTCAGTGGGAACTATTGTGCCACTGGCACCAGCTAGAACAAGACTGCACAATAATTCCTCAGTGTATTGTTGCCATTTTTTTCATACAGGGGGGCAAAACCCACACTCCCACCAGAACCATACCAAAAAAGATCTAACCTGTATGTACTGATTTAACTTAACTACAAACAGTAAGCTAAATATATATGATCTTTTGACTTTGGATTGATCATCCTCAATTACTTATATGCAACATCCTCTTAATTAATTTTACTTAATTCTCCCTATATTTTTCCTTCTAAACAATTTTTTTTTCTGTTGTATTGTACGCTGTTAAACGGGGGAAGGGGAAGGAAACACTTAAGTGCATGCCTTATGAAATGTTCTAATGTGGTGCATTAGAGGAACAAAAAAAAGGTCGATCCATCTAGAAAACAAGACACTTATTTGCCCCAAATTTGTCACTTATGTGAAGAGCCCATGACTCACATCTCACTATGCTTCAGTTCCCCATCTGTAAAATGGGGATAATATTCCTTCCTGTCTTCCATCTTTTGCTGCTGTGGGCCCCACACGCCCCTTCCTCCTCCAGGCCTGTCCCAGGAATGCCCCCTACACCAAAGCTTGCAAGAGTGTCCTCAGAAGGTGGCTTTGCACCTGTCTTCCTCAAAACCCATGCTGGAGGAATCCATCCTAGCCAGAACAGGTGGCTTTTAGGGACCCTTGATGCTGTTCCAGCCCCTTTAAAGGGAGTGACTTAGACTTAAAGGGCTAGAATTAACCATTCTGATCATTTACTGTGCACCTCCTGCACAACCCAAGACTCTAGAATTTTACCCAGTGATTTCATCAAGTCAAATAACTTGTGGCTGACAAAGTGTTCAGAAGATAAGAGAAATCTAACCAGAACAGGCATGTTTAAAATGTACAATTGCGTTGTTTTCATGTGCCAATTAACCTATTTATGATTATTCATTATAATTAGCTGTCTCGTAGGGACATGGCTGCTGTTTAATATAAAGGATTCTTTAAAAGTTTAGTCTTAATGAGATGGAAAATGCTAATACTTGAAGTGCCCTTCACCTGAGGATCTCAAAGCACTTGACAAGCATCTGATTGCACTCAAGGGATCATGCAGCAAACCATTGTTTAACAGCTAAGAAGGTGGCTCTTCTGCACCCTAAAATTCAGGATGACACATGCAGGCACTTCTCTTCGGGCCTAAACCAAAACCCAGTGAAATCAATGGGAGTCTTTCTGTTTACTGCGATGGGTTTGGCTCAGGCCCCCAGTCAGCTTCAACATGGAACTCCGACAGGGGGCGCTCTACCACTATTTTTCAATCTCTGAAAGGACGCTTGCAAGACGGTCTGTTTCCATCAAGCAAGATACAGGAGAAGCATCAGTCTATCCATTTTTGTTTAAATAGTGTTAATCACATCCCGGTTCTCCACACTTATTCCCCGAAGGTCTCATCTGGCCTCACTCACCAGAGGACACAGGAGCTTGGCTTTTGTATTGTTATCTTTTAGTTGAAAAATATCTATAGACTTTTAAAAAGCCGGAAGAAAAGCATCTAATTTTGCAGAACAAAAATTTACATTAATATTTTTATGATCAGAATATCCATTTTCTCGCTTGAATCAGAGGGGTGGCTGATATTTTTTTCTGACGCCTTTTAAAATTTAATTTACTGTGTGGCTTGTTTAGCAAAGTCTATCCCCCTGTTTATATGAATCGTTTGATGAGTACCTGCGATTAAATGAAAACCCCCTCGGGCATTCTTTATTAGCATGTTATATTATTACTAACCTTCATTGTTAGAGCTAGAAGTGTTTGTCTTATTTGGGGGGGAAAGGGCCATACTTCCCCATTCATTTTGAAGGTGATAGATAGATAGATAGATAGATAGATAGATAGATAGATAGATAGATAGATAGATAGATAGAGGGGGTGTATGAGGATAGATAGATAGAGAAAGTTGTACATGAAAAAAATGGATGCACTGGCGTAGTCCCCTGTTTCGTATGGCAGAATTTTGTCAGCCAAGACTCGAGTCACTTTCTCTCTTGACAATGATAACTGCGGCATTCTGGTGGAGGAGAGCTGTCTGCGGAGTATTAGCAACGAAATAGTCAAGACGCATTCCACACTTCACAGAGCCGCTGTTTTCTATGGCATGAGAAAGACCCGTTAAATCCCTGATGAACCAACACTGTTAAATAAACTTGACTTCGTTTAATATCTCAAGCAGCTAAGGTTCCCTCTAGAATACATGCATGTTGCAACATTTGCTCGGATACTGACGCAGGAACAGCAAGCAGGTCGCTGTGTGGCTTTTGTAAATAATGGGTGCTTATTTCTATCTATCTATCTATCTATCTATCATTAGATTTGAAATGAACACACAATCAGCAGCCGTAGCGGGAGAGACTGGCAGAATTGGTACAGAGCAGATTACAGAGCATCCCCTGTCCTTTTGACTCTGTTGTGTGCTGGCCAGGAGTGTAGATAGTTCCGAGGTCGAAGTCTTGGGATTTTCTGTCTAGTTTCCTGATGTCTTAGGGAGGGTGTGGGGTTTTTTTTTTTTTTTTTTTTTTGAAATTCTGACCTGGCTGCTAGTGTCACAGTTTGAGCGGCACGGGGTGGGGTTACAGGCTGCTCGGGGGCTGTGGTAGAAAACCCCAGGTCCTTACCAGCGATTCCCTGGTTTATTTCGGCCGGCTACTCTCACCTTCCCCCTTGTTTGTTTTAGTTACGAAATGTTGTAGGCGTCCCGGCTGTGGCTGGGTAACCTTGGGACTGGCTGTTCTCTCACAGACAAATGGGTGATCCCGAGTCCTTTAGCGCCTTGCTAAAAAAAAAAAAAAAATCCAGGAAGCCCGGGGCATGGCTTGGACACCGAGGTAAATGCCGCGTAACAGCCCAGCGCCTCCCGTGACTTCGCTCCGGCTCCCACTCGCAACCAGGGCGCTCCGCGGGGACCGGCGCCGGGCGGGGTAAAGGTGTGTACCCAGCTCCTTCTAGCCGGGGCAGGGCTTTGCAAATGTGCTGCCGAGCCGCCCCGGCCAGCACCGAGAGCCCCGCAGAAATGAATCCGGACTCGGTAAACCCGCCCGGAGCCCGGCGGGCGGCAAACCAGTGCCCCCCAGCCCTGCGGCACCCAAGCAGGGGGAGGCCCCGCTCCCTCCCCAGCTGCAGTCACAAGCGCAGGGACCCCCGTCCTGCAGTGCCTGCCCCCCCCCCCAGCCTGGCTGCCAGGCCGCTCGCCAGATGACAAGACACCGGCCAATAAAGACGGGTCCAGCTGCCGCCCCCGCTCCTTCCCTGGGTCGGGATTTGTCCCCCTCCGCCCGCCGCGCAGCTCGGGGCAGGTGTGTGCGAGAGGGGGGCCAAGGCTCCCGCCTAGGTGGGAGCTGATTATTCAAATAGGCTGCCCGGGGTCTGGGGATTGGAGGCTGGCGGGGGCTCCCGGCGCGATCTCACTCAGCCCCCAACGTCACGGGAGCACTTGTCCTCCGCCTCCCCCCTTTTCCCACCGCGCCTCTGGGCTGCAAAGAAAAAAAAAAAAAAAAAGACAAAAAAAGAAAAACAACAAACCCACCCAAGCAGCAGCAGGAGCAAGGCGGGCGGGGGCGGGGGCGGGGGCTGGGGGGGGGGGGGAGAAAAAACCAGCCACCCCAGCCCTGCAGCAGCCACTTCGCCCCCTCCCCCTCCACCCGGCTCAGGCAGAGAGGGAGTGAGACGCAGAGGGGAGGGAGGGCTGGGGGGGTGGTTTTTTTTTTTTTTTTTTTTTTTTTTTTTTTTTGGGGTTGTTCTCTCTCCTGTCGTCGGTTGTTGTGGCTGTTAAATTTTAAACGGCCATGCACTCTGCTTCCAGTATGCTCGGAGCCGTGAAAATGGAAGGCCACGAGCACTCGGACTGGAGCGGCTACTACGCGGAGCCCGAGGTAGGGACCGCTTCTTCCTCCGGCGTGCGTGGGTGTGAGTGAGTGTGTGCCCCGGGCCCCCCCGCCCTGCCCATCCCACACCCCCTTCCCGTCCCCCGGCCGCCTCCCGGGCTCCCCTCCTCGGGCGAAAACAGGGCGCGGGGTGGGCACGACGCCGTGTTAGCCTTGAGATAATATTAACTCGGTGATCAAATATTGACTCGCGGCGCCTCCAAATCCTCTGCCCTGGGCTGCGCCGCGCCAGCCTGACAAAGTTGTGTTTGGCATGGGGCTGCCTGGGGGGGGGGGGGGGGAGAAAACGGGGGGGGCGGGCACGGCAGAAGGGGGGAAACGTTTAGGGCTGGAAATGTGGGTTTGGAGGCGGGGGGGGGGGAGCGGGGAGAGCGACTCGCGGGGCGGCGGGGAGTCCCTTCTGCGCCGTCTCGGGTGGGGCCCCCCGCGCGTGTTCCCTTCCCACGTCGTTCGCCATGCAGGACCCGCGCCCCCCTCCAGAGCGCAGGGTGTTTTTTGCTGCTCGATGGGTCTGGCGGCCAGCGGGGTTTGTAACCACTGAACACACACACACGCAGCCCGGGGCAGTCGCATCCCCCCCACCGGGTCCCTCGCCCCAGGTCCCAACCGGGGCGACCGCTGCCCCTTCGCGGGGCTCTTGGGTGGGAGCAGCCCCCTTCCCCTGCCAGCTGAGTGTTGCTTTTTCGGACCCGGCTCAACCAGCGACCCGGCAGAGAGCAGCTCGCCCCGGCAGCCGCGTCCTGCGCACCCCCGGGCGCTGCGGGGTGGCTTGCGGGGCGCCCCCGGGCGCTGCGGGGTGGCTTGCGGGGCGCCCCCGGGCGCTGCGGGGTGGCTTGCGGGGCGCCCCCGCGCCCGCAGCCCCCTTGCTAGAGCAGCCTAGGGGTGGCAGGCACTGCATGGCAGCCGACGTTAATCACCCCCCCTTCTCCCCTCCGCTCTCCCCCCTTCTCCTTGCAGAGCTATTCCTCCGTGAGCAGCATGAACGCGGGCCTGGGCATGAACAGCTACATGGGCATGTCGGCCATGAGCAGCGGCCCGGCCAACATGAGCGGGGCCGGCTCCATGAACATGTCCTACGCCAGCACCGGGATGAGCCCGTCCTTGGCCGGCATGTCTCCCGGCCCGGGGGCCATGGCCGGCATGGGCAGCGGCATGGGGGCCCACCTGAGCCCCAGCCTGAGCCCCATGGGCGCCCAGGCCGGCTCCATAAACGCCCTGGCCCCCTACCCCAACATGAACTCCATGAGCCCCATGTACGGCCAAGGCACCCTCAACCGCTCGCGGGACCCCAAGACCTACCGGCGGAGCTACACCCACGCCAAGCCCCCCTACTCCTACATCTCGCTCATCACCATGGCCATCCAGCAGTCGCCCAACAAGATGCTGACGCTGAGCGAGATCTACCAGTGGATCATGGACCTGTTCCCCTTCTACCGGCAGAACCAGCAGCGCTGGCAAAATTCCATCCGCCACTCGCTCTCCTTCAACGACTGCTTCCTCAAGGTGCCCCGCTCCCCGGACAAGCCCGGCAAGGGCTCCTTCTGGACCCTGCACCCGGACTCGGGCAACATGTTCGAGAACGGCTGCTACCTGCGCCGCCAGAAGCGCTTCAAGTGCGAGAAGAGCAAGGAAGGGGGGGGAGGAGGAGGAGGAGGAGGAGGAGGGGGGGGGGAAGAAGCAGCCCCCCCAGCAGCCCCCCCAGCCGCCCCAACCCGGGGAAGGAGGCTCCTCCGACGGCTCGGCGGGTGGGCCCGAGTCCCCCCACCCCGGCGCCTCGCCCTGCCGCGAGCACAAGCGGGCCCTGGCCGAGCTCAAAGGGACCCCCCCGCAGCAGGCCCCTTCGCCGGCCCAGCACCTGCTCGCCCCCCACCACCTGGCCCACGAGGCCCACCTCAAGCCCGAGCACCACTACGCCTTCAACCACCCCTTCTCCATCAACAACCTGATGTCCTCCTCCGAGCAGCCGCCGCCCCCCCACCACCATCACCCCCACCATCACCCCCACCACCACAAAATGGACCTCAAGGCCTACGAACAGGTGATGCATTACTCCGGCTACGGCTCCCCCATGCCCGGCAGCCTGGCCATGGGCCCGGTCACGAACAAAAGTGGCTTAGAAGCCTCCCCGCTGGCCGGAGACACCTCTTATTACCAAGGTGTGTATTCCCGGCCCATCATGAACTCTTCCTAAAGCTCCCCTGCCAAGCCCAGCCGGCCCCGGGGGCTGGATGCTGGAGCACGCTGGTGATGTCCTTGGCTCAAGCTGTTGTGTTTATTTGTGTTCCGAGCCTCCCAACCCCATCCTCAAAGGACACATTTCCACCCACCCAGCCTGATCCAAAGTCCAATGGGCTGTGGGATCAGGCCCCGGGATTGCCCCGGCCTCTTTAAACACTGATTTCAGTCGGGGATATTTGGTTTCTTTGGTCGGTTTGTTGGGGGGTGGGGGGGGGGTTGATTTTATGGGCAGCGAGGATGGGGTAACCTTTTTGTCGCAGGGAGTTATAAATATATCTATTTTTTTTCTGTGCGTGTGTGTGAAAGTGAACGAAAACTTATTCAGTGTGAAACAATGCTAGTTTTGAAACCGAGGACCAAAAGTCTTGTCACGTTGTAAAAAGAGAGAGGAAAAAAAATCACAAAAAAAGGAGAGAAAAAAAAAAGAAAATTTCACAAAAAGAAAAAAAAAAAAAAAAAAAAGAAGACGACAGGGTAGATTGTTGTAATTGATACAAACGTTTGATGTTACCGGGAGAGTAAACTACTTGGATCTGATTAATTTATCGTTTCTGTATGCTTTATTTATGGCTTATAAATGTGAATTCTGGGCCCAAAGAGCCAGAGTTTCACGCAAATATATTAAAGTGTTACTGGCGTTTTTTTCCCCCTGAATCTTTTTCTTCGGATTTTCCGATTTTTTTTCCCACTGGAGGAAGGGGGGGGGGGACACTGACAGGGAAACTGGAGAACAAATTGGTTCCATGTATTCAATAATTTAAAAAGATATCTACGTAGTCCTGTATCTCTGTGTGTATTTATTCTCTCTGTACAGTCTACCTTCATGTAGAGTGGGAAAATACATATGGACTAGAATGTAAGATAAAGTATGTTATAATAGATACACATAGGAAAAATATAAGCTCTATCTCTACACTTACATCCACGAAAAGAGTATATCTATACTACACATCAAGTAAAAGATATATATATAAATACGTATATATTATATAAAATACACACATGAGAGAAGTATACTGCTTGTACCGTAGCCCTATGTGCATCTTGGATATTTTTTTCATGATTAACTGAAAAGTTTTCCAGGCTACACGGATCTGTCCCGAGTTGTAGTCACTCCAAGTCTAACCAAAAGGAACATTTGATATTACCCGTGCTCGGATTTCGCTCTTCAAACAAGCCAGCAAGAAAACACAAAAGGCGTCATTCCTAATAGACCCGCATTTGCCTTGGGCTCCTTCCAACCGTTATAGATCACGTTAGTCTTATAAATCAGGAATTTACAGATGATTACTGAAAGCCACCCCTTTCCTCATTTCCCCTCGACACAACCCTCCCCCCAGCTAGTTACTGAGACGGTTCAAAGACCCGGAATTCCATCTGAAAGGCAGGAGCCGTGTAAAACACACCGGGTCGGTCTCTATGGCGCCAGGTGACACGCTGCAGACTGTCCTTGATGTCATGAACTTTGGAGTTTGCAGAAACCTTGAAAGGGATCAATTGAGCTAAGGGCGGCCGGGAGCTACCTTAACTCCTTGAGTTGCCCGAATAGCCGGGCGCACAACGGCTCTAAGAAGCTAGAAGGGCGGCTGGAGGAAGGTGGATGAGCCTAAATTCTGGGCAAGATGCGATTTAGGGGACTAGTACCTGACCCAAATACAATCAACTTCTTCGCCTTGACTGAGCGCCAACAGCCCAAAGTTCGGAGTGACCCTGAACACTGTCCCCTTCCTGGAACAGGCCTGGCCGTGTACACACAATGTTACAATCCCGCCCTCGGTTTACTCACTGGGGGCCACTTTGGGGAGAAAAGGGAGGGTCTGTGCGCCCTAGAATGGGAAATTTTTTCACACCCATCAGTATAAACGCAGGGATCGCACCCACCTTCCCCCCCCCCCCCCAGAGAAATCACTGGGAATTTTACCCGTGACTTCGATATCTGCAGGATTGGGCCCGAATTTGTTGGGACAAGATACTTTCCCTTTATCATACTAAAACTGAAGAAGACCCTGAATGTGCCGCTAACATATATTCCACATATGGAGCCATTAAGGTGAAAAAAAAAAAGGGGGGGGGGAGGTATAAGCTGTACTAAACGTTGTAAAGCTGCTTTCAGCCTATTACAGACATTTGAATAGGTTTTCATTCTTCCTGTTAATTGTGCATAGAGAGAACTGTCAGGAATAATGAAAATGTTAATATGGATGGATCATAATGAAAACAGTTTGATAGCTACATAGCCACACGCTGCAATTAACAGTAGCCGTGTATGTGTGCACTGTATCATTTCCAACCTTTAATCCCTGTACGAACCGATGGAGATAATGAAACAATTTAATATGTGAAAATATATTCACTATAATGATGCCTCACGTGTTTAAGTAGTGAAAATACAGTGGATTTCATGTATGGCATATTTTGTGGGGAAATTGTCCCCAAACATCTGTTGTTTACCTGTCCAGCAGTCTATATGTTTCTTCACAGATTTCAGCTATTAGAGGGAAAATAACGTTCAAATAGGGTAGATTTGCATTTTTCATAACCAGAAATATCCATGTACACATGAAAGGTTTGCCAAATCATATGACAGGTTTTCGAGGAAAGTAATCGACGTTGCATTGAAAAAACTCCACTGTCTAATTGTTGATTTGTTACATATCAATAGATAGATAGATCCGTGGATCTGATTACGATATAATTAGTGTTTGTGTGAGTACTGTTATGTCTCTGTCTAGACACGCATCACTACAGGTCCGTATAAAGAATGACATTGTGTAGGGAACAAATCACATTGTGTAGGGAATAAATCATACATAATACACACACTGGTGGTCACTTGGGTTTCAGAGAGAGTAGAATCAAATGACCTACACGGTTTCTTTTACAAACCAAGAACGAGGTGCTGTTTTTCAAACCAGCTTCTGGTGCTTTGAACCCCGCAAACATTTCGCTCTGAAAGCAAGTCCGCTGCCTGATTAAAACACATCCCGGTGCTGAAACGGTTTTTCACGCACCACATTCCCCCCGTTTCCCAGCCACTTGTTGTTTTCCCACGCGTTTCAGGAGTAATAGATCTGCTGCCCAAAATAACATTCAAATCCTTCTTAAAATTCGGCATTGTTCAGGGAAAGAGAAGGAAGGCGGGGGTGGAAAAAAAAACCCTCCAAAAACAAAACAAAACTAGGATCCAGCCAGAAATCTGTCCGTCTCTACACTGCAAGGACACACACGTTGTGAACCAAAGCATAAAATGTGTTTCATTATCACATAAAAGGCTCCCGTAGGGAAGGAGAATAGAAGCAGGGAATGAGGCTGATTTGGGAACAATGCCGCGGGGCTGCGATGCTCTAACCTGTTATGTTCTGTATCACATGCCCATTGTGAAATGGTAGTTTTAAACTACTTAGCGTCTCTCACTCCGCTGATCCCAACCGATAAGATACAGTTCTGTCCGCATACACAAAAAGGATGTCATTTGGATGCCTGCTTTAGAAGCAGATCCTTTATGTGTTGCCTTGTGCGCTTCGCTCCCTTTCCCCATGGATCGTGCACACACCCAGGGTGGAAAAAAACACCAACAAACAACCTCTCCCCTCGGTATATTTAGTTCCTCGCCACACCAAGCTCTTACCGCTCCTGCTGGTTTAAGTAACCGTGATCGGTGAATAAACAAAAGTCACTAAACAACCAAAAAAAAAAAATCTAGATCCAAATTCCAGGAGGGTAAACTTTCAACACCACGTCATACTTCAGCAAATTTACACAGATGTTCGAGTGCGTCCCTTTCCGGTTTTTTTCTCCTTTTGAGCCATTGTGCTTAACTGAATTTTATAAAGCTGATCGATATCTTGGTAAAATATTCATTTTTAAACTAGCGGGCAGTGAAATCTTTGCTTTGTGCTAAAGTCAACAGTCGCACAATTTGAGCTCTGATAAATGCAGCGACGTCGCGCGGGGCTGCCCAATGCCGGATTGTCATCGCCATGTGCAGCTCAAGGGGCGGCAGGTAGGTGATTTCCATCACTTTTTTCTTAATTCCAATCTCCAGCTTCCCCATTTCTACCCCCCCCCGCCCCAAATTAAAACCAAGCGAGGTAAACAGGGGGGCGATCCTGGGGAATCGAACAGGGCTTTTGCCATCTCTAATTTCTTGGATTAAAGTGGAGGAGGTTGAAACAGGGAATGCCCCACGGGGAACGATCTTGGGAGGGTTGCTTTTTATTAAGTAGTAGTTGATTAAAAAATTTAAATGTAAATGTTTAAATTAAATTAAAAGGAAAACCTCCCTACTGGGGGTGGGGGTGGGGGAGAGAGTAGGAGGTAGTGAAAACCCGAACCTACACAGGGGTCTTTCTGGAGCTCAGTTTATGGACAGTTCATTACAAGAAACTGATTTCTCAGGGACTAACCCGCTGAAACTCCACGAGTCTCGCTCGCATTTCCTTTGCGAGTTCTTTGCGGAAAACAAAACTCGCAGTAGACAGGTCCTTCCGAGACAAGCCGGGTTGTATTGCGTTCGCCGGAGTTTCCTAGCACATGTAACTGTTTTCATATCGATTCACTTCGCTTTTTCCTGCTGATTGATCTAAAACATGCTCTTTTGTTCTTGTCCGGACGCACCCACTGGTTTAATGCACATCCAAGGTATTTGAATCCTCCCTCCCCCGACCCACACACTAGGATGTGTTACCCTAAACACACGTGTACTGAATGAAAGCTTCACAGAGAAAACCACAGCATCCAATTCCACGGGAATGCCTGAAGCCTGCCCGTTTATGAAAACTTCAGGCAAAGCACAGCCGAGAAATGCCTGTACAGAACTGACCTTTGAGCTCAGCTCACTCGGGGACAACTTGCAATGAGCGGTGGTGAATTTAAAGGAATTCGTGGTAGGCATGCGTGCATACATCACTTTAATAGAGTTTGCCATATATGAAAAGGCAAAGGAGATTCTAAAAATGTTTAACTTATTCTCATTCTCAGGACATACAAATCCATATCCACTGAATTAACCTGACAGAGGATAGCGGAAAGATCGATTTTAACCGGCATGAGGGGTGACTCCTCCAAAAAACAAAAACAAACAAAAAAAAAAACACAAAACACCAGAACTGACCACATTAAAAATCGCATTCGCAAGTGCCACTCTTTAAAGCGGTGTCTGAGCTGTCCCTAGCAGCCCGAGTGCTCAGAGCTTGCAGAAAAGGGCTTCCAGTTCGCTAGTATATGTCTTTTCTCTCCCGAGCGTAAATAGGAAGGATTATTATTAAAAATCGGGGCGCAGAGAAAAGCAGGATTCGGGGATCTCCTTATCCCCTTGCGAGCGGGTTCCAGGCGGTGCGCGTTTGCAAGCGGTGTCTGCGGGCGCGATCTGACTTTGGCAAACGGATTTCATTTCATGCCGAAGCAAGATGGGTGGGAAATTTTGAACGCGGCTTACACGGGGTATTCGGTCACTTTGCACAACAGATCGCCTCTACAAAGGGGCCAGTGTGATTTCGTTCTGAAAATGGCCCAGGGGCGGTGGTGGGAGCCCGGGATTTTTCTCTAACCCACCTCCCACGTGAGATGGCAAAATTAACAAATTCCACGCGAAAAGGGAGGCGAACGGGCCAGTCGCTTCTGATTCCCCCTCGCTCTGACTGATGTGACAGGTTATATTGCCCCAACAAGATGAGATCTGGGCAGGACACACGGAGAGGCTAATGGTTTTTAAATAATTAATAACCTCCCCGTTCCACGCGTAATGCTGCCCCCCGGATTCCTCAATTACTTGTCATTAAATGAGTGTCTATCCACGTACTTCACTTGGGATCCTTTGATGGGAGCGGAGGGGGGAAGGGAATGTGTGTGTGTGTATGAGGGGGGGAAATTAACCTCAAGTCAAGCCCACTCCAGGACTGAATTAAATAGGGAATGGCCTTTGTGATCCTGGTTCACAGCTAGGCGGTCCCTTAATGCAACGGTACTTTGGAAAGAAAGCTAGCGTTTTAAAGAGATCTAATCTGCCAAATGGCCAATTTACGCGCCTGATCTTTATCTTGTGGATGCTCTCCCCCACTTCGGCCCGGTTTTTTTTTTTTTTTTGTTGGTTTAATACGACACAAATAAATACATCCTCGCTTCGCGCCGCGTAGGAGAAGGGACGCGGAGAACGGCGGGGTTACAGCGCTCAGAGCCTGGGGCCTTTCGAGGCGCCCATCAGCTGCTCCCTAAGGAGGCCAAGCAGCCTGTGAGCTAGTGGGGTCCTGCGGTGGGGTCAATGTGAGAGCCCCGTTACCTCAAGAAAGCAGCCGGCCCAGCCTCCTTGTCGGGTGAGAAAGAACGGACTAATTGGGCCGCTCCCCGCAATTAAGACAGGTTTCCACCAGCACAGCCGAGAGCTACCTTTCCAAAGTGGGGCGCACGCGGACGCACCGAATTCACAGAGGACTTGACAAGACACCTCCGGTGCAGCCCCCCCCCCTTCATTTCTTCTAGCAAAAAGAATGGACTCCCCTCCCACCCACCCCCCCAAAAAAAAACAAAAAACAAAATTGGATTGCCAATGTGCAAGGTTACTCTGATCAATCAAAGGGGAGAAGGCACTTTTCACCCGCCCCCTCTCCCTGCCCGACACCCCCCACCCCCACAAGAAGAAGAGAAGAATAAGAGGAGCAGGGTTTCAAATGTCGCAGCGCAGGCCCCGGATGCCTCTAGCTGGAGGACATCACAGGCCGAGGCGTCTGCAGAGCCATGGCAACCCCAGGCTAGTGCAACCTTTTCCTTTAACTTTTTGTAACTCGGTTTAATGACACGGCTTGCCAGGCCCTGCCTGGTTTGCATATTCCAGCGAACAAAATCAGAGGCCTTCCGCAGCCCCCACCTCCCCCAAACTGTGTTCCCGCTGGAGGAAACAACACCAGAGAGACGTGACTCTGTTTGACCGGCTAGCTAACGTTTATTTCCACCCAGCCTTCCAATCCTGGGACTGGTTCTACCCCAGGGTCATGGCGGGTTTGTTTTTTTTTTGGGGGGGGGAGAGGGGGAAGAAAAGTACAGGGTCCATCCGATCAAACTTAATTGCTTTTGTGGAGTCTAAAGTCCGTTCAGCTAATTGAGCCCAAAGGGCCTAGGTTGCATTAAAACTTGTCTGAAGATGCAAAGTCAATTCCTCCAATCGTTACAGTTAGATTAAAGGCAAAAATCGAGGGCTGTAACGCTGGTAAACCAGCTGGCTGCAGTGCAGCTTGGTTGCCTAGTAATCAAAGTATTCAAATGCCCCTGCTATGAAAAGGCAGTTTAAAGTTTAATAATGACTTTCTCCAGCGACCACAGCTAGCTCTCTGCGGCCGAAACCATCCCAGGGGATACAATTCGCTAAAATCACGGCTCCGTGTATTTAAACGTGTCTATTGATGAAAAGCCAGTTTGAGTTTAATCAGGAGTTTCACTATCCCACAGTTGAAATCGAAGGCCCCAAATATCTGAAGCTCTCCGTGTATTTAACTTGTCTATTTAACAAATGAAAAGCCAATTTAATAGTGAGTTTCACTATTCACAGTTAAGATCTGAGGCCAAAAATCGTCTAATTGTGTACAGAGCTTTTTTTTTCTTTTTCTTTTTCTTATTTCCAGTTTTAAAAAAAAAAGCCACTTCTTTAATTGTTTGAGCCTGGTAATGACATGCAGAGATGGTCTCAAAAGACACCAGACATCAAAGCACAAAGAAGATGACATATCCAGCAGTTTGATAAGAAAGTCACACTTCCAACTTTTAAAGAGAACTGCCTGGCTCTCAGCTGTGTACCTATTGTGGCAAACTTTCCCAAAGTGTATCGCCCTCTAAACAGCCCGGGAAACGACCCCGCCAGGCCTTTTATAATTCTATGCAAAAAATGCATTTATTGATAATCTGAAAAAACCTTGGGGGTGAGATGAGGCTAATTATTGCCGGGCTAACAAGGAGCGGAACACCCAAGTAGAAGTTGAGCCGGTCTCCTGGGAGACTGATGGGGACCGATTTTACAAGCTGTAATTCTGCTTTAGACTATTGCAGGCTAAAGTCAGTTCACATTCGCCTCTTTCTTCTAGAAATATTCCTAATCCGATATTGCGGTGGGGAGAAGCTCGCTTCTCTTCCATGGGATATTGATCCATAAAACCCAGGTATGGGAGAGAGTGGAAACAAAACCGTCAAAGTTTACTACCTAGGCAGTGTATAACCTTCAGATAAGTAAATATTAAACAGCATGCCATTGGATGATTTATAGGCTGCTGCCCTGTTATTTACTTGACAGATTCCTCTTCAATAGAGCTAAAAATGGTTTCTGGAAAAGGAGTACTCAATTTCTATTTGGGCATATTTTCAAGAGCGGCTTTGCATTTTGTTTTCCCTGGTGCGTGATAATACTCATTAACTAGTCAAGGCAACAGAAATAGTTTGTTGTAGACAACTTTCGGAAAACGATTCATCCAGAGAAAAATGGTACCCGATTGCATTCGAATCGTACGTGTGAACTTTCGATTCCAAGTCATTTTGCAATGTGGGAGGATGTGAGTTGAAATAAGCACAGAAAACATTGCTAGGTTTGATTTTGTTCTGGAGATAAGGAGAAGAGACCCTTTTAAAGGAGAAATTTCGTTAGAATGTCGGTAAAAGCGTAAGACAGCTCAGGAAATAAACTTCCAATGAATATGGGGAAGGAAGAATATTTAAGAAGTTAACATCTTAAATGCTGAGTTTCGGTCTTTCGTTCGCTACAGATTATTTATCCATCAAAATATTAATGAATCTTACTGCACTGGAAAAACTTTTGTTTTCAATCATAATTTTAAAATACAGGGATTTAAACCTAACATCCTTGATAATAATCTGAGTTAAAACCGTTTCTAAATTCATATAACACAGGAGAGTTTTTTCAACCACAGTTTTGCTGAGTTCAGCATTAATCTCCAGTGATTCCCTCAAAGACAACACACGCATAGGACTAGAAAATCTTAAATGTAAAATCGTCACAAGATTTTACATGCTGCCACCGATTCTAACGGCGAAATCTTCCTTGGTCTCAATGCAGGCTTCTGCCGAAGTGGAAAAGAGATGGTCCGAAGCTTGCTGCTTCTGATGGCAATTACATTAAAACAACCTGAAAACTCCTGTTGCTTTGGGAACTAGCATGACATGAAACCCGAAGGGTGAACACAGCGGGTATTCGGTTGTGTTTAAAATTAATGACTTAACCGTTGGTCGCTTCAGCTTTTGAGCAAGCAAGAATAGATACTGGACTAAATTCGTTTTCATGTTTTGTTCTGTTCACACCGCATTTCATAGTGTCCTTCCTCACCTTATCTGCAATCCCGTTTCTATGTGTTAAAGGCCTCCTAGATCTCCCTGCAAGGATGAGCAACCCTTACACCGAATTCTATTCTCGGCTCAGCCACCGACTTCCCCTGTGACCCCCAGGTTGCCTCAGTTTCCCCCTTATATAAAATGGAGCTAACGAGTTGGCTCTTCTTCTTTCGAGTGCTTTGAGATCTAGGGCTGAAAAGCGCCTGTCTCAAAGATCAGTGAACTCGGCAGGACTCTCCCAATTTTCTTCAGTGGCCTCTGGATCAGGCCCTAAAGAATTCAGACGAAGATATTGGAGGTTAGAATGGCCTGTCCGCACTCATGACATTATTTGTAAGAATCTCCAGTGCTGTATATTTACACACTATTCCCCTCCCTTCCCCGATCAGGAACAAAAATCTGGGGGCTCCTTTTGATCCCTGTGCTCCCTGGGTCCTGAATCGGTGGGCTGGGAATGATGCGGTCCTGTCACGAGGTAAAGATCCGCTTTATAACAGTGACTCGAACTTGGCGACCCGCTATACGCAAAACTGAAGCGCTCCAGCTGGCTACGCTGCGGCTGACCACTCCCGGGTCCCAGACCTAACACCGCGCTTTGGCAACACCTGCTTCGGGCTGGAGGTTCTCGGGGGTGGGATAGGCGGACCCGGGGTGTGATCGGAAAGGGCTGCTGTGCAAAGCTGGGGGTCTTTAGCCCTTTCTTGCTACCGTCCATCTATCCCGGTGCTATTTTGCAAAGCCAAGGGAAACCTCGGCCATCAAAACTAGCCGTAAAATACCCGCTCCCTCGCCCATAAACCGCGCTTATTTTCCAGCGCTTTACTGATTGATTTGCAGGGTTGCTTTTTATTAATTATTATGATTATTTTGGGTGGAATTGAAAATACCGTAGATGAAAAAAATCAAGCAGCCGAATGGCTCCAGCCGCGGAACATCTGGCGGGGCATGGAGAGCGCATTTGCGGTGTAAGGGGGGAGTGTGTGTGTGTGGGGGGAGCTTTTTGCCTTAGATCTGAAAATCTGGCGCTGCGGAGCCATTCCTTTTTGGTGGATCCTTGCGCGCAGGGAATGATGGAAACAGGAACCTGTAGGCTGCTTTAATAGGCGATGGGAGAGGTCTCTCCCTCTGAACGCTGCCTGGCCTTCACCTGGAAGACTCACTGAATAAGGGCTGCGCCATTAACCGCCTTGCAAACCAGGAGAGGCTTTGCGCGTGGATCTGGCTGTCAGACATAGGGGCTCCCCAGCTTCCAAGATCAAACGCAAACCCGCGGGTGGCCGCGGCTCTTCAACCTCCTCCCGCAGCCTCAGAAACTCCCCGGGACCTCAAAGCGCCCAGGAGCGCTATGTATGCAGCGAGGGCAAGCCAACCGGGGTCTTCCCACTGCCAGATGCTGGTGTTCCCGCAAGAGGAAGACACTAGACCAACACATGGCCTCGGTGTCATTCAAGATGTCAGCCAGGGCCGCAGTGAAGAGGGGAACCCACTGAAACCATTGATCGCTTTAGATCAGGAAAGGTTTCAGAGTAGCAGCCATGTTAGTCTG
Source organism: Eretmochelys imbricata (assembly GCF_965152235.1). NCBI lineage: Eukaryota > Metazoa > Chordata > Testudines > Cheloniidae > Eretmochelys > Eretmochelys imbricata. Next base: position 207,579,097 of record NC_135574.1, on the reverse strand, counting down.
TATTCGCAAAAAGAAAAGGAGGACTTGTGGCACCTTAGAGACTAACCACTTTATCTGAGCATAAGCTTTCCTGAGCTACAGCTCACTTCATCGGATGCATAAAGTGGAAAATACAGCGAGGAGATTTATATACACACAGTCCATGAAAAATCAGGAAAGAGTCGCTTAACAGGGGGCTTCCCTTCCGAAGGGTTTCTGGAGGTTTGGCAATAAATACATTCTTGTCATCGAGTTTAGTATTTCCCCCATCAGATCCCCCAGAAGGGCCAGCGGTACTTTTCTGGCCAGGAAACCCAAAGTAACCGCTGCACCTCGTTCAGAATGTACCCCCGAAACACCAGCCTGTCCCCACTACCCTCAACGTGACCGAAAGCTTTTGAAGTTGAAACTCTGAAGTCAGGAGGGGAATCGCTAGGTATAGATTTTGTGCTGGCCCTTCAGAAGTCCTAGCCACTCCAAAGGAAGGAGCTAGTGGGGAAACAGCTTCACGCCCTGTCATGCTCATCAGTCCTGCAAATAAGCACCAGGGTACAACGACTTCTTCGCCCAGCGCTTCTCCTCTGGCTCCGGACAACTGCGCTGCTGTCAATTAGCCCCTGCACCACTCTTTGTCCTTTTCTACGCAGGGGCAGGCAAATTAAAGCGCCTCTCCCCAGCCGCAGATCATGCCCCAGATCCTTCCCTATCTCGTGCGCCATCAAGCCCTTGGAAGGAGTTTATCTCAGGTGCCTACCCTGCAGTTATCAGCATGCCAGACTCATTTAGAGAGCCCAGCTCGGTAACCAGAGACAAGGGTCCATTGATTGTCTGAAGCGGTGTTTAGATTCTGCCCTTCCTTTGTCAACAACTAAAAGTAACCTGCCCTTGTCCCCCTCTCCATCCCATTGAATGGCGGCCTCTCTCACTTTCAGTCTGTTCTGGTTTTCTGGGCATGCACCTGTGTCTCGTTTGCTTGCTGAAATACATTTAAAAGGGCCCAAGAACAAAGTAGCAGGTCTGATGAGCGAGAGGGGAGGGGGACCGGCACAGACGGATTTTTGGAAAGACACGTGAACAGCGGAGGCAATCGAGGTTGCTGTGGCTTTTGCTTTTACGACCCCCTCAAGTGTCCCTCCAGCTGGTTTGCAGAGCGATGCTAAATTCAGGAGGTCTAGCTGTTTTCCCCAGGATGTCCTTCTCTACCCCACTAATCAACTGCCCCCCAAACGCGGAGAACCAGCTGCTGGCCAGGCTTAAATACGCGCAGCTCTTCCGCTTGACATTTTGCCCAAGGATGATTGTTCATAGACGGTGATTCCTCACTGAGGACCTCTCATCTAAGTCCTCAGCACCTGCCTAACTGAAAAGATCACATTAGCATGAACGTTGCCGGCAACATTTTCTGCTTTACCCACTTTGGGGAGACACATGCATTTATCTATGCCCGGGCACGCGGGGAAAACCCCAGAAGGAATATTGAAGCCGTGAGGGGGACATAAGGGTGCCCCCAGTTTTTGCAAGAGACAGACAATCCTGAAATCAGACAGCAGCTTTGTCTTAAAGAAAAGCTCTCCCGCCCCCATCGCCGGCGGAATGAGTACCAAAAATCGAAACAATCGCCCCAGCAAGAGGAAAACTTTCCCCCAGGGCAGAAACAGACACTTTTACCGGTGGAAATCAGGAGAGGAGCTCAATCCCAGTGAGGACATGTGGGCTACCGTCTAGTTTTAAATAGAAGGGAATTAAGCTGAGATAGATTTCCTATCCATTAATCAAATGCATGCCGTGCTTGCATATCACAAAGTGGTTCCTCATCCCACTCTTCTCTTGTGAAGAATACATACCGATGGCCAGAATTATTTTCCTTATGATCGATAATTGCAGCAATAATCAATGATGAGTGATTAATAAAGCCAGCAGGGATTGAGTAGTTTTTATATCTCAGTCACTGCCGCCCTAAAAGCAGGGAACTGTGACAGAATATAGGTAAAGTGTTCATTATGATTCACTTCTTATGTTCTTTTGAATAAACTTCCTTTTTACGGGAATGACGCTTCAAAGACAGTTGCAATGTACTTTCCCTGTCCAACAAATTCTCTTTGCAATGGGTGGGTTTGCTGGGGAGTTTTATTGGGAAATACGGGGCCGATCCTGCTTCCAAGAAATGTCTATGGCCGAACTTCGAGGGGAACGCAGGATCACATTATTCGCCACGCTTGTCATCCCTTCTGGAGTTAAAACTGAGCCATGAAATGTCCTAGCTCCTGGCTTTGGTTTCTGCCTACTTTCATTTACCCCCCTAAAGACCCCGGTAGCGTAGCTCCCAGGTTCGCCGAGCCTTGGGATAGAAAACAATTCAAAATAGGGTTTCACTCCGCAGCACTCCGGACCCGACACAGACCAGCCGTGCAGGGAGCGCCAGCCAGCCAGCAGTAGGAACGGACAGCGGTCAGCAGAGTTTAGTTCACAAAGGGCCGGGCACAGGTGTCAATTAGGAATCCATCCAGACCTAATGTTGGTCTTTACTCCCACTGATCAACGAGAAAAACGGGAGTTAGCCCACCAGGTTATTGTTTAATCTGATAGACCGTCCTGCGGATCGACTCTCCTGCCAGGACATCAGGGCGCATGAAGGATTGTCCGCGCCCCGTCGTTGTTTAGGGCTTTTTGGACAGGCGCTTTTGAGGCGGGCCTGTGTGTACTTCTAGTCAGTTACAGCGCCGGGCTTCCACTGGCTTCACATAACAAAACAACAACAAAAAAACCCCAAACCAACCAACCAAAGCCAGGACTGCGGGAACCTGCAAACCAGGACTATAAAACAGAGATCAAAACACTGAAGCAGACCCCATTTCTGTCTCTCTCTGGCTATGTGCACAGGCGGAAAGAAACTAATCTGTGCGCATAGATATCCCAATACACGTGCCTGTTTTGTACAGCTCGGACACACACACGCTCCTGTATCACGTCCGTTTCTGTGAAGCTGTCCGAACTTCAAATGTGTCTGGACAGACAGGCGGGTCGGTGTGGAAGGAACGGATCCAGCCCAGAATCCTGCGCTGGACCCGCGAGCCCCATTGTTCCAGCAGATCCTGTTGCAGGATACGGGACATTACTAATGTAGGGACTGATCCTGCCCCACTGAAGTCCATGGGCGCTTTACCATTGACTTCAACGGGGTGAGGCTCGAGTCCCTGAATTCATTGCCGGAGTCCGTAGCCCAGGACTGGATGCAATCTGGGGGCAGTAAGACCGCGTTTGATCTTTGCTCAGTTATACTTGGGGGTATGTGTGTGTGTGTGTGTTTGTGTGTTTGTGTGTTTGTGTGTGTGTGTGGGGGGGGTTCAGCGCAATTCCAACCCCAGGGATCGGCAAAGGAACGGTCAAAAAAAAAAAAGTGATCAAAATCTCATTAGGAAGCCCCATAAAAAGCCCGCATAAGAGTCCCTCAGTGCACAAGCGGAGGACCATGCAATTCAGATACGCTCCGTCTTGCAAAACTATTTCAGGCGGAGGCTGCTGATGGCACCCGGGTAATGCCTTTTGCTGGAAACGTGATTTTAAATAAGCATATCTCCGCTTGCTCATTACAGCCGGGCGGAGAGCGGCGTGACGTGGCACTGTATTTACCGGTGTAGCCAAGCATGAAATTGAATGTTCAAAAAGTTTTTTAAAAATGCAAATCGCATTAACACAGAAGCAGGCGTGTGTCTGGTTTACAAGCACCAGCTGACCTGGGAGAATTTGCTCTGAGAGAGAAATGGAAAGGAGATCGTGGACCCAACCCGATCTCCTTTTAAATCGCTCTTTATTTTTCCACACGAACTATTCTTTCCCCCCATAGCATCTCATCCTCATGCCAGCAAGCACTTTGGAGAACGCGGGATCCTGTCAAAGTTAGCCACAAAAGCCCAGACCGGCTCAGCAATTCTCATGGCTGGCCAGGAACACTTCACCCCCAGGATCACATGGGGGGCGGGGGCCTTCCCCATGTGGAGTTAATTAAACCCCACCCATCTAGTCTGGCTCGGGAAAGCTGCCCTGACAGGATAGTGCAGTAAACCCACCCGCTGCCTCGGAAACAGCTGTCAGATTTAGTCTGTTAACTGCAAACAAAGTGTTAACAACGATGTTGTCTTTTGCCGCACACAAAAGTTTGTTCAGGTAGATCCTCCACAGATCCCGCACACCCAGTTCGCTGGGGGGATCCCCCCGTTTAGTCCTCTGACTGCAATTGTAGCTGCTGGTGAAGGAGGGCAACAATTGGTTTTCCCCGTTGCCCTTCGTTGGACAATGACCCACAGGACAGGAGTTACCAGAGCAATGGGGTTTTCTGGACAAAAAACTTTGTTAGCCAAATTCGGATGGCAAAGTAAAATCGTAGGGAAGACAGAAGGGAACCAGTGGGCGCATCCTAAACCAATAATCTGGCAAGGATTAGGAAATGCCCGGTTTTGAAATAGTATCTAGCAAAGTGCAATACAGCCTGTATTGGTTTCATTAATACAGAATGACTGATTGCCTTTCCCTAAAGGATCTAGCCAGATCCCACAATGTCTCCAGAACTTCTTTGCCACAGACTAACCAGGTCTTTCTGTCTTTACCACCACGGCCCTACATTAGCGCCTGATTTCGGGGTTTTATTTCACGCATTTTATTTCAGGCTAACCTCCTGCTGAAAATAAGGAAGGATTGATTTTCCTCTCAGTCACACTGATTACCGGTGTGAATTCCCCCGATTCCAGCAACTGGATGTTCTCTGAAGATCCTGGGAGTGGTCCCAGGATCGGCCCCTGGATGAAGGATCGGGCACCTCCCATTGGGATTAAAAACCGATACAGGCTATTCTGCCGAAGTCCAGGGAGAGAAGACCAGGGAGATTCTTTGCTCAAATGCGACCCCGTTTTCGAAGAAGACTCTTGTAAAAGCATAGCCGGCACTTGGAATACAGTGAAGTGAATGTAACCGAAGCATTGGAAGTGATTAAAGCTCATGTATGGTTTATTGTTTCAATAAGAGGACACTGGTTTAATTCGGATGACATGTGAATGCATATCCTCCCCTTCCCTCCCAGCCTCTTCGGGAAATGGGCAATAAGAAAATATGATCGTTTCTCAGAACAGGAGAAAAGGGGTCCTTTCCAACTCCCTCCCCATCCTCTATTCCATTCCAGCTCTTCCTCCCCCCCAACTTTTGTCACATGGTAAAAGTTTTAAATATTTGCTGAGCCCCTCTCCTCTGTGTCCCCCTCCAGAAATACCCTGCTCCTACCGAGTTTGGGACAGTCTGGCTTCCACTCCAAAGCTTGGTGTTAATTGTCACCTGCACAAAAAGAAGAAAAGGCCCTTCTGTCTTCTCAGAACAGACCTTCAGCTGCCAAAAGGCTTCGTCAATAAAACAAGCGAAAAACAAACAAATGACCCCCCCCAAAAACAAACCAACAACCCCCCAACCAAACCAAAGCAACCAACCAAACCCAACCCTCCCAAACAAATCATCCAACCCCCTGCAAAACAAACAAACAAACAACCCCCCAAACCCAAACTAAAATCAACCAACCCCCCGTCCCCCGTGGGAGTCTCCCTGTATCTGTGGCGGTGACATTCATAGAGTCCATCTAACATCTTTTTGTTCCTAGGAATCCTTGGGACGTTCACCGCAAAGTGGAGAGGAGAAAGCTCAGGGGGCTGGGATTTGCAAACGGTGGCCCCCCCCCCGCCCCCATGATGGCTGCTGGGCTCCCTTTTCTTCTCTGTGCAAGTAAGTCGGCCTCACAGCAGAGGGACGAGCTGGAGTTGTAAAGGGATCAGCAGGGAAACGACCAGGGAATATTTTTCACTCAATTCCCACGTTCTCTCTCATGTCTCTCCTTATTCCCTGGAGAGCCACCATTCCCCCAAGCCAGTTAACCTCGGACAATGAGTGAGAGCCTCGTTTAATTTAATTTTCCTGTCAGCCTAAAGAGAGCTACACTGCGAACCTTACACTTACTCACACAGAGCGGGGCTGCTTGGTGTTGCCATTTGCACCAGAAAGACCCCCAACAGGGACACTGGTCTGGGAACTCCAGGCTTGCATCGGTCAAGAACCTAATGACGTTTTCCATTTGAAAAAGGGGCACTAATTGCCATTGATCCATACCAATAGTAGATCCAGCACCAAACTGCAATAGCTGGCATGGGGCTAAACAACAACCCAAACCTGCAGAATATTAGAGGGGAAAGGAAGAGAGAGATAACAAAGGAGGAGGCTGCAGAGGAGCCCAATCATAACTATTCAACACAAGTGTGTCCAGACAGCATGAGACACAACCTAGGTTAGAAGGCTTCCCTCAGTGCAGATGATGGATCATTACCTCCAGTGGGGTTCATTTGAAAGGAATGAGGAAGATGCCTTGGAAATGCAGCATTGTTGAATTATGCCATGGAGGCCCCGACCCTGACACACCCACGTCAAGAGCAAAACTCCCAGTGACTTCAAATGGTAGAAAGGATCGGGTCCCCTAGCTCCCAGCAGAATAGCTTACTGATAAGTTTTTTTCTGCCCTAGTGAATTTTATCACTGTTTGTCCTACTCAGTGGGGGAAAAGGTATCATTTTATAGAAATACTACTTCCATGTTTGCTGTTTGAATCAACTTTAGTGTTTCCAGGAAGCCTTGTATTGACATATCTTCACCATAGCCATTCCCAGCCCTTAAATTAGTTGAAAACAGAGGCTTATCAGTCTAAAAAGTAATAAGTGGTCAGCAGCAAAGATATGAATGTGTTTATTGCTCCATCATCCAGTAGCTCAGCCGAGGAAAAGGAAAGAAACAGCTTGTGTTTGTAAAAATGCATTCATCGTTTAAAGGAAGGGCTACCCTAGGAGAAGCGAAAGTCTTATTAATCTCCTTTGTGTGACTTCAAAATGAACAGTAGGAACTTGAATTAAGCAACTGTTTTTAGTGCACATATGTTTCCTTTTAATATCTCTGCTCTCTTCTGTACTGCAGACATTAATCTCCTAAATGCTTTTTTTATTACAGTCAGACTAATTTCAGCCCAGACTGTTCATTTAATTGACAACTGACGTGCCATAGGGTGCTTTATGTACTTAATGTGTCTCTTTGTGTTCTTGGGTTCACGTAGCAATATTTTGGGTGTCTCCCAGGGCAATCAAATGCATTTCTAAACTTTAAGGTTCTGTTCATAAATGTATTTGAAATACATTTGACATGATTGCTACGTGCAGCTACAATCTCTAATTGTATAATGCATTTGCACAGCATTTTAAACCAGGCATGCTTCTGCAAACTGCTAGAAAGGACAGCATTTGTAGATATTACAGAGATATGCATACACTGGTATAAAGTGTGATTTTTCTGTAATAAAGCATGCTGTTAAGAATCCAGAACATTTACTAAATACAAAATGAAATCTCATGCACATTTTTACTGCATGCAGGACGTACGTTCTTGTGGCCACTAAGATATCTTTACACCTCTGTGGGAGTGTGAAATGACCTTACTGAAGTGTGCATACATTACATTGACACCCCTCCTCTCCGCCCCTGCTTTAAGGCATATTTACATTGCCAGAGTGGTGGAAGGGAACCTTAGTGTAAATGAGAATTGGGCCCAATATATGTAACAGAGCAGTTCACTGTACTTTAAGAGATACTTCTTGAGAAGGACTTCCTTTCTAGAGATTTTTAAAAGTAAAGATTATCAGAACAAAAATGATTTCTCTCACTTCAGCTGGAAGGAAAAAAGAAAGCTGAGTAAATATGTGCTAATTGAGTAAATTAGAATAAACGTGATGTTTTGGCCGTGATTCCAATTTCAGACTGAGGACATAAATATGAAACAAGGTTAGAGTAAACCCATTGCAATTTAGGAGAATGATTAACTGATATTTATTAATCTTCATGTGTTTTATTTTAATAATCCCAGAAGTCGTCTATGGTAGATATAAACATTGTAGAAAATATGTAACTAACTGATGTCATTGCTGCTGTATATATTTCTTATTAAATTCCTAGATACCATCTCAGTTTGCCTCTTGGTGTCTGTATTTATTATGGCGACTCTTGCTTTAATACCTTGAAGTTATGTTTATAGGTCTTTGAATGACACATAGACTAATTATATCTGTTTATAGCAGCAAGTTTAAAAGTGAACTAATGCATCGGTATAAGTCGGTGTAGTCCCACCTGAAGAAAGTGTCTGGCATGGGGTAAAAAGCATAGCATCTCAGTCACCACTCAGTTACGCCACTTTTACACTGGTGGACGTTCATTGATTTCAATGAAGGTCCACCAGGGTAAAACTGCAGTGATACAGGTGTGAATGAGGCCCATTGATCCAGATGCTCTACTGATGTTTTGATTTGTTTTGTTTTTATTATTTATATCACAGCGTCGCCTACAGCCCCAGCTCAGATCAGGACCCGGTTGTGCTAGGTGTTGTAAGTACACGTAACAGACAGTCTCCACCCTGAAGAGATCACAGTCTAGATAGACAAGACACACAAGAGATTGGAAGGGAAACAGAGGTGAAGTTACTTGCTCCAGGTAACCCAGCAGATTGAAGAGCAGAGCAGGAGGAGAATCCAAGTCTCCTTAATCCCAGTTTATTTACCTATCCACTGGGTCTCACTGCTTCTCTAGGATTTCAGTGAATCTATGCTGGTTTGCACCAGCTGAGGATCCTTTAATGGAAAAAGAAATCTTCCCCTGACAAATATGAGGGGATTGCCACCTTTGGTCACCTACTGAGGAAAACTGTTTCCCCCCTATGGTCATATATGATAGATTAAACTCATACGGTATCTACAGCCATACATTTTCCACTGATGGGGGAAAATAAATGCCTCATTAAGAGGAATATTATGAGCCATTATGAGATTCCTGGAGAAAATGAGATATGCACGTGCATCTTCACATGGGCAGAGCAAGGGGCTTAGGCCCAGATTCAGCAAAGTATGGAAGCACTTGCCTAATTTTAGAAGGTGAATAGTCCCACTGATGCTTACAAAGTTAGGCATCTGCTTCAGTACCTTGATGAGATGGGACCAGATGCCCCAAGCCTGCATTCCTTGCCCATCTGAAACTCCCACTGACTTCCGCGGGAAGGTCGAGTTTGTGAGGAATGGAAGATCAGCCTCTGGAAGCCAAATCTCTGCCCCCCACACCATGCCCAACTAATCCTGCTGGGCAGGCGGGCAAACCGGTCTGACACCATAGGAGGCTGGACCCAATATAGCATCAGTGATCAGCACCTTAAGAATTTAACATCTTGATCCTGCTCCCGTGGGAATAAATGGCAAAACTCACACTGACCCTGGTGGCACGGGATATTTTTTCCCCCAGGTTTTGATTTTTTTCTTTTGCTGGAAAAATTTGGTGTGAATTTTTTTAAAAAAGGGAGTATTTCAAGGATTTCTTCTTCCATGAGAAACTCCCAAGCAGCTCGAATGCGAGCCAGTGCCACTCCTAAGAAGCCCTGCCTCCCATTTAAAGCTGCCTTCCTCCTGCCGTATCCGCAAGTGAGTGAGGCACTAGTACTGTTACCTTGCCTACATGTTCGCGGCAAGCTGGGGTGCGTACCTACCCCCCACTAGCCTGCCGTGCTCTAATTCCACCTGCACCTTATTCACGTGCATTAACAGTTCTAGTCCTATTTCGACAAGGACACAATCAAAGCGCATTAACTAACTATAAACATGCAGAAGCAGGTTCGACAGGAATCGTTTGTCTGTGGCAAGCTGGTGCGGGGTAGATTCGCACACCATCTTGCTGTGAACTAAATGTTCATGTAGACAAGCCCTTTGTTGCTATGTGCTTCAGTTCCCCATCAGCACTTTCCTACCTCATGGGGGTGTGTGAGCATAAATTCGTTAAAGACTGTGAGGTGCTCAGATACTGCAACAATGTGGAAGACATATGTACACAGGTAGCAGATCAAAAATAAGAATTTATATTACCCTGAAGGTGCTGTGGTTTAATACTGTGAATGCATGTTACAAAAAGGAAAAAAAAAATAGGGATCCCCTCCCATCAATCTTGGCATAAAAGAGAGAGGGTGTCACTCCCCCAGGGAGAGATCCCACAAGCTAGAGACTAAGGCGGTATATGTCGCTCTGTGACACTGGAATAGAGTTCTCATGTAAATAAAACATATTGTTATAACCTTTCAGGAACAATAATTTTACCCTAATTTATCTTTATGTGCTGCCGTTGGAAACCAGCCAACTGATTATTGATTTCACTGGGGGATGCTCGGGAGTAACCGAAGGTACAAAGTTACTTCTTTATTCATTTTATACTTGGAGGCGTTTCTCCTGCACTCATCACTATGGGTATGTCAATGCTGCTCACCGAGGCCAGGTCTGTGGGACCTGAGCTTGTGGACGTGGTGTTTCCAAGTCTGTGCTTGAGCATCCACACTGCACTGTAAAGCTGGGTTTACAATTGCTAGACCCGGGTCTCACAGCCAAGCTAACACAACTGTACTCCACTATGCAGACTTTCTGACTCAGATCTATGGCTTGACCTGGGTTCACACAGCAAAATTACAGGCTTGGACCTGAGTCCCAGTGGGGCCCTGGCTCTGATCTACGCCTATAGCAAGGCCCTAGGACATGGGTCCTGAATGCTTGTTGACCTGAGTCAGACTGATTTGTGTGTGAATAGAGCCCCTGGGCTTAGTGTACAGTGTAGACATACTCACTCCCTGCCCTGATTTTAGAGCTCCAGAGGAAATGTCTACATGGCTATTTTTAGTGCCATAGCATGAACCTTGTGAGCCTGAGTCTGAGCCCTGGGTTCTGAGGCCTATCTACACTACAGGGCCACCGTAAGCTGCCTTGTGTTGACCTAGCAGTGGAAGTGTCTTCCCTTAAATTCGGCTGCTGCCCAGAGGCGCTGGCTTTCCGAGTTCCTGGGGTGGGGTGGGGGGGGAAAGGAAGACTGCTCGACCTCTGCTCCACCCCAGGCCTTGCCCCCACTCCACCCCTTTGCCCAACCTCCCCACCCCTGCCCTGCCTCTTCTCACCCCTGCTCCATCCCTGCCCTCACTCCACCCCTTCCCACCCCATTCTGCCCCCTCCCCCCATAGCCCCTTCTGCATGCTGCTGAACAGCTGATCACGGCAGGCAGGAGGTGTTGGGAGGGAGGGGGTGGAGCTGATTGGTGGGGCTGCTCGTGGGTGCTGAACACCCACGATCTTCTTTCCTTGGAGCACCCACGGAGTCGGCGTCTACGCTGCTGCCAACATAAGTCTCTCTATGCCAATTTAGCAATGCCACCTCCCTGTGCATCATAGAGTCATGGTCGACATAACTAGGTCTATGCAGAGTCAGTGTAGACGCTGCATTACTTATGTCGCTTGTCGGCTGTTACTGGGTTTCAGGAGCCGTCCCACAATGCCCCCCACTGACAATGCCCCTCACACAATGCCCCCCCCACTGACAATCAATAAGATCTCTCCAGGTGAGGACACGCATCACTGACACCAGAAGCCAAGTGTGAATGATTTAACCACCGCGGTGGCTGGGCGACATAATTTTGTAATGAGATTCACTGCCGCAGGGTTTTTTTGCAGTGTAGACATAACCTAAGAGTACAGTTAAGGCCTTATCTACATAAGAGACTTCCACAAGTTTTAAACTGATTTGGTTGAGCTGGTGCAAACTGCTGTGTGAACATTTATTTCAGATTCAAAACAGGCTTACTTTGGTTAAGTTTAAATTGATTAGGAAACAGTTGAAGTTAAACTGAAATAAGATACTCAGACTGAACAAGAGCATCCCCACATGCGTTGGAACTGGATTAAACTAAGTCGGTTTAAAAATCCGATTGTGCAGGGTAAGGGCCTTGGCCCTGCTCCAGAGCTCTTTGAACTCAATGGAAAGACTCCCATTGACTTCTATGGGCTTTGGATCAGGCCCCCAGGGACATCCCTTCTGCTTCTGGTGCAGAGGGAATAAAGAGGCACAAAAGCTGTTCAGACTGTCAGGTGGAGGGGAGATGCACCATACATACAGCAAGCAGACCCCTCTGTGTGCATGGCAATGGGGATTGAGGACTGCATGGCTGGACGGGGTCAAGCCAGTCTACACGGCATCAGATCCCAGTGCACCAGGGAGGAATCTGCACAGCAGAAAGGTTTGTCGTTCTGCTGGCAATAATATCTGCTCATGTCTGTAACACTTCCCGATTGAGAACTGGGGGCCAGGTAGGGGCAGAAGAAAACTAGAAGCCTGATCCAAAGCCCAGTGAAGTCAATGGGAACACTCCTACCGATTCCAGTGGGCATTGGATTAGGCCCTAGGGAGTTTGGATCCAGAGGGAGAAATGCTGCCAGGTTTGGACTTCCTTTATTCTCATGGAGGGGGACTCCATACATGCCCTGAGCCATTAGGTTTGTCCATGGAGGTCTGGATGTCTGTGGGATTAGATGGCCACTCTCTTCAGCCACACTGTGGGATGGGAAAACTACCTCCCCACTGCATGAGGCCTGGGGAATGCCGGGCCTGATCCAAAGGCCATTTAAGTTGATGGAAAGACATCCACTGGCTCCCAGGGGCCTTGGATCAGGCCCTTAGTAAGTGTAAGCTACTGGGGTGAAACGCTGACTCTCCTGATGTCAATGGCAAAACTCCCATTGATTTCAGTCGGGCCAGGATCGCACCTCCCGAATTTCCCAAGTATCTCTAGCCCTGCCCCTCCCTGTGGGGTCTTCCATGGAAGGCAGAATCTGATCCAGAATGTTTCCCTTCACTTTGGATTTCCTGTCCCCCTTCATCTCACAAACTTCCCCTGGGGCCAATGTGCCTTTGTACCTGGGTCTAGAACTTTGCAGTGCGTTTCCATGAAGACAGCACTAAGAGTACAGTGCTATCACAAAAGGGGCTGCGGATTGCAAGCCGAAAAGGAGAGAGATCAGGAGAGAGATCGGCTCATCCTGGGGGTTGGGGGGGGGGAGGGGGAAGAGCTAAGAGAGCTGATTTTCCTTCAGAGTTACTCATTAACTGCTGCTCATTTGACAGGATCCATATTTCAAGCAAAGGAGTAAACACTTAAGATCCAACACTGCCTTGCTCCTTTTCCTTTCCAAGATGATTTATTTTATAAAATGCAGCTGCCTGAAGAGGAAGAGGAGACTGGAGCCCTAGGCCTTTTATCTGCAGGATATGCAAAGCACATTTATTTCGCCTTTTATCTCTCAAATTGTATGTTGATCCCATACATATAGATTGATTTTGTTCAGGTAGATAATGAAAAGTCAAGTGGAAAATTTACACAATGGCACTTAGGAGCTTGGCTTTCTATTGGTATATAAATTGCTTTATTATTTCATTCCCTTAAAGAGGGACTTCAGCACCAGGGAACTCTTTAAAATATATCATATTTAAACACAAATCCATTTACCTTTTGTGTGGGTTTTTTCGGTAATTTCCTTGCCACTTTTGTTAATTATCAAAGATGTTTGTGTTTAAACAAGGGCTTACTCCGTGTCAACCCCCCCTCGCCATCCATCTTCTTCGACTTGTTCCCCATGTCATGTCCTAATGTGGAATTTCCGACCTGACAACCAGGCCTGCAGCAGCAAAATGCATACATGTTTATCTCTCAGGCTGGCAATACCTTGTGAGCTATTATTAATTCTCCCTAAGCAGCTTTCATTCAGCCACTCTAACCCAGAGGCAGGCATGTCGCTTAGCTTGTGAATAGAGGGCACTGCATAGGAAAGAACAGCTTGGAACAAAACCAGAGGAAACATTATTAATAAACATCTTCTGGACATTTGGAGGCACATATAGGCTGCTCCAGCTTAAAGCAATTAATTCACGATACTGACAAACTCTCCAGCTCTTTGACAGCTTGGAGCTGAAATAAAAATGCTAGTTCTCCAGGGAAAAGAAGAGCATAGTTGGCTCTTTTCTGGACTGTTTGCTTATAGGCCCAGAGAGCAATCTTCCTTGCAGAATGAAATGCAAGGACACAAACAATGTACCAGTGAGAGAATAGAAGATGGGAATGAACAGTTTGAACTATTTGCTCAGCAGAAGGGCAGCCACAATGGTCGGCCAATGGCTTTCCCATGCATCAACTGGGGCTTCTTAGGCCCTTTTGTTGTTCATCTTCTTCCTCTAGCCAGATAAGAACACAGCTGCAGAGTTGCAGTTAAGTCAGGCCTTCTACTTAGTCACGTAAATCTCATGGCACATTTACTATATTTTCTACTGCAAAAGACCTTCCATCATTTATGCATTTCAGTATTTACTTGGAAGCCAGAACTGTAGTCACTTGCAATCTTTCAAATGCAATTAAATCTCTGCGTAGTCCCAGTTTATTGCTGGTCCGTAGTGCAGCTTTTGGGGTTGCTTAGACCCATCTCAAGCCTCAGCGGAAATCATAGCTTTTCTCCCCTGCCTACACCTATTAACGGGCGTCCCTCCCTCTAGGATTATTTAACTCTGTAACTAGCACTGATCTGTGGATGCTGTTCTTATGAAAAAGTCACCGTGTAAAATAAAGTAGCATTGTACAAGACAGGCAGATGTGGCTCAGTTTGCGGCAAATGGGGAGAAATCCAACAGCCAGCTCCGAAGTGATCCCAAAATATCACACACACACCGAGACACATGTATGTGTGCACACATCCGCAGACATGCACACAAAGACACACGCATGCATGCGGGAGCAACACACACTTACATACATGCAGGACAGACCCAGATGCACAAACACACACACGCATGCACTGAGGGAAAGTCATGAAAAACGAAGGGCTTCAAACGCATAGTTATTAAAAAAATGAAGTCTGTTCTAGGACTCTAGTTCTTTCTGGTAGTGTATGTACTTATCTGTACACCACAAAGGGGTCCTTGGTTGAGCTTTGAGGAACTACTATAATATAAACACCACCCAACAAATATTCTCCATTATAACATGTGTATATAATATATACTCTGTCTGTCTGTGAAGATCGTCCTTTTCAATCTAACCCAATAAGGGCAAAAGTTGATTTGCTCTCATGATATCATTGCAGCTCAGCGAATGCTGTAATTAAAAACAAGCAGGTGGCAAAGTCAACTGCCACCACGTAGTTGCTCTGAAAGTTCAGACCTACCAGAAACGCTGAGAGTGTTGTGTATGTATTTTTACTCTTTGTCCTACCCCCCGATGTTGGTGTTGGGAGCAGGGATACAAGACTTAATTCTGTTGTAATAGGGTTGATTTCTTTGAAAGGTTTTACAGGGTGAAAAGGCAAAATGCTGAACACTAAAGGAAATGACGAGCTTGCAAAGATCACATTAAGCCTTGGTCGTCAAGGAGCACACCTGCAGGAAAGACAAAGTTTAAACACTGCTTTCTCTCTCACACAATCTTGGAAACCTCTGGGTGTTTCTTTTTCCCCCCTACTGGGTGGTCAGGAAGAAAGGCTGAAAAGCAAAATGACTCCTATTGTCTCTAGGCTGTCTTAAGAACTGACCTCACGTGTCTGTAAAGAAGACAAGCACCTGTTATCTCTAGCGATCCCCTGCTTCTAGGAGCACAGAACTCTCCCTTCCCCAGGCGAGTACCTTCATGTGGCATAGGAGAAAAGAGTACATTTTTTTTCCACATCCATATTCTCACTGAGCAAAGTTCAGCATTGCAAATCACAACTGCCCACATATCCCATGTTTGGAGGGGCATTGCTCCTTTCAGATGCTTCCCTCCTACACAGATTCCGGGGTCCCTGTCTTTTTAATCACTGGGAATTATTTCCATCAGACATACAGACTTATCTTACTGAGGGAGACAGTGTTGTCTAGTGTTGCAGCTACTGGCTGGAGCGACTTGCGTTCTGGGCCTGGTTCTGCCAGTGAGATTGGGTGATTTGTTGCACTTTTCTGTGCCTCTGGTCCCCCTTTTGCATGTTTAGATTGTAAACACTTTGCAGGGTGAGGGTCTGTCTCTTATTATGCGTATGTACAGCGCCTAGCACTGTATGGAGCCCTGACCTCAGTTGGGGCTGCTAGGTGCTACAGCGAGACAAAATAATAATGCAGTTGTGGAAAGAGTTATTTAATAATAATATCTAACTCTTTAGCTTAGATCTCAGAACACTTTACAAAGGAACCAATAATCATTATCCCCATTTTACAGAAGGGGAAACTGAGGCAAGGAGCGGTGGAGTGACTTGCTCAAGGTCACTGGAAAATGGGGGAATAGAGGTTGCCTCGCCACTAGGTCACACTATCTCCAGGATGATGTGTCCTGCATGAATAATTGGGGTCTTTGTCACATACTGTGCCCCACCCTGGTAAACCCAGATTTCTGTTCCAATAGGCTGCATGTTCTGATGCCACTTAAGCACTGAGAAATTAAAACTTTTATGTGACATTTCCAAACACTAATCTGAAGGGTTTGTAAACAAGTCACCCCTACCGTACTGTAAAGTTTGCCCACCGGAAAGGACATCATAAAACTCATGGTAACAAAAATTCTTTTTTTATCTGTATTCCTAATCCCACAGTTGCTGCAGGGACCTCGCACAATACAAAGGAAAACACCCCCCTTAGGACACTGATCCTCTGCCAGGTCACTACCTGTTCACATAGCTAACTCTGATCTGCCTAACCACAGCTCAGACCTCTGTCCCACTGGTCATCTCGTTAGTTGCGAGGTGGTTCATTGGCCATCAGGAGACATTTATTTATACAAAACCCTAAAAAAGGGAGCCACCCATGCACTCCAGGCAGCCTTGACAATATATAAAAATGCAACACAATGAACATTCAAACACAACGTGAGCACAAACCAGGCAACGCAAAAGCTGAGATCCCAGCTATGCATCTTCCTAGGGAGGAAGGCTGCTTCAGTGTTTAGCGCACTAGCTGAAAGCTGAGTTCACATCCTTGCTCTGCCACAGAGTTGCTCTGGGACTTTGGGCGAGTCACTTAGCATCTCTGGGTATGTCTACACTGGTGCCAGGAGCGATCCTCCCAGACCAGGCAGACAGACTGATGCTGGCAGAGCTGGAGCTAGTGTGGACATTTTGGATCAGGCTCGGAAGCTTAGGGGGTCGGTGGGCTTGACAGCCCAAGCTTCTGCCTGAGCCAGAACGTCCACATTAGTATTTGTAGCATGCTAGCGTGAGTCTGTCTACATGGCTTGAGAGACCTGCTCTCAGCTGCAATGTAGACATACCCTCAGCCTCTCCGCTCCCCATCTGTACAATGGGTATAATAGCACCGCCCTATCTTTAAATACACTAAAGATCGGAATGTGCCATGACGCTATGGGAATGGGGGCTGGTTAAGATGAACAGCCCTGGAAGTTTCCCGCTATTACAGATCAACCAAGGGAGTGAATTCTAACAGCCAGCAGCCCACTCTTTATATCAGTGGGGTTCCAGACTGAGCATCTCCGCTGATCTCAGCTGTGGTGGTATGGCACATGGAGAGAGGCGATCTCTCAGCTAGGTAAGTCCTGACACATCATTTCACCATATTTCCAGTGCACATCCATTAATGACTCAGCAGCTGTTGGTTTTTTTACCACTCAGGAACTAAACCCGTGGAAGTTCTCAGCCGTCTCTTTCCATTAGGGGTTAACAATAGAGCTGGTTACAAAATGGATTTTCTGTCATGCGAAAAAAGGTCAAGATTAAAAAAATGGGAATTTTAATGTTTTTCCCACAAAACAATCTCCTTCCCTCCCTCCCCACCAAAAAAAGTCGTTTTAGGTCACTCAAAACATTTAATTTCTATTTTCTATTTTGAAAATGTTTAAGATCTAATATAAAACACATTTTGAATGGAAAGTTCATTTCATAATGAAGGATCGAAACTTTGAATTCCAAAAACACGTTGAAGCAGGACATTGTGCCATTTTCAAATTAAAAATAAAACATTTCACCAGCCATGATAGGATTTCGCAAAACAATTTTTGGCTTACTTGAAAGGGCATTTTCCGATGGAAAACTGCTTCACCGAAAAGCTTCTGACCACGCCTAGCTAATGACGGCATGAAGTAAAGGAGTGAGGATACATTGAAATAACTGTACAAACAGTGACTAATTAAAAACAAGAGGCCAGTCCCTAGCTCCTGTAAATTAGCGAAGTTCCAATGACGTCGATGGAACTAAGGATCTGGCTCAGAGCTGGCCAAGTGTGGCGAGCATGGAATATTGATCTTCCATATATTCCTGTTCCTGGTCATCCCTCCTGCAGCTAAGACACGTTAATTAATGAGACATTAAAGAGACTGAATGACACTTACCACTAGTTACTTACAGAGCTAATTTCCAAAACACTTTGCAATAGACAAAGAGAGAGTGCTGTTAATGCAAAGTAATTTGTGCTTTGTTCCTGGTGAATGAATTTAAGGGAGCAAATATAGTTATGCAGAATTTAAATGAAGGTAGACACTAATGTAAATATAGCAATGCAACTGCATGTTTAAGAAATCTGAGCAGGCTACGATTTTAATCAGGTCTCTTTCACTCAGGTGGCATTTTAAATCCTCATCGTTTAAATTGGATAAAATCCTTAAGCTATAGGAGGGTGAAAAAGAATTGTGCTCGCTCTCTCTCTCTCTCCCCACCCAGGGTATTTATCTGGCCACCATTGCTATCGTATCTGAGTGCCTTACAATCTTTAATGTATTTATCCTCACAATGCCCTGCGACGTAGGGCCGGGCTATTGTCCCTATTGTACAGATGGGGAACTGAGGTACTCGGAGCCTTAGGGTATGTCTCCATTTTGAGGCGGGGGAGGAGGTGGAGGTGATTCCCACTCGAGGTGACACACTAGAGCAGGTGTGACTTGGGAAGGTCCCAATGTGTCAGAGGGAGGCACCAGACCCTCCAGCTGCCCAGCTCTCCCCTGCCAGACAAAACACTGCCACCCTAAAGATCCCTTCCTGAACTTTCTATTGCCTTGGGGGAAGGAGGGTTGGAGGAGCAGTGGCCTACTCCTCCGCTCTGGGATCTGTCAGGTGGCACCTGGCTAGCTGTCTCTACTCTCCTAGCGATTTAGGGGCTAGTCACCTGGACTATTCCCTTCTTCTGCTTCTTTGGCAGGCTTGTCAGTCTGTTTTCCCCTAAATCCTCCAGGTTCTGCATCTTCTAGGGGTGTGGAAGAACTTCCAGCCCCTTCACATTTCTACAGTGGGACCCCAAAATATCCCTCTGGTCGGCACACAGCCACTGAACATGCCCTTTGCCAGCCTAGGACCGAGATGCCCAGAATGCACTGGGACGGATTCTGGACACTCAGTTCTCCCAAGTGAATGAGAACGGAGACTCCAGCTCAGCACTTGCTAGGAGGCTGTCCTGGATTTATCATTCTCCAGCTGAGGTGGGCAAGTGAACTTAATGCAGAATTGAGGGCAGCGAGGGACAGGAATCTTGGCTGAGACAAGGTTTGTGTTTAATAAAAAAACCTCATTTATTTATAGGGTGGCCAGATTTTTAAGGGGGAACACCAGGTCCCCTTGTCCTGGGTGGTGGGTTAGTCAGGAGTGGGTTCGGGGAGAGAGTGTGGTTTAGTGGCAGAGCACAGGACTGGGGCTCTGGAGAGCTGGGGTCTATTTCTGAGACTGTGCTACTGGGTGACCTTACTGCCCCGCTCTGAGCCTCAGTTTCCCCCTCTGTAAATGGTGGATGCTGCCGCCGCCTTCCTTTGTAAAGCACTTTGAGCTCTATTGATGGAAAGAGCCAGGTGCTATTATTAGCGGGGTTAGGAAAGTGTGAAGAGGGAGCTGGGGCGGGGCAGGAGAGGAGAGGAGAGGCTGCCCATTCCTTCCTTTAGACAATCGTTCTCTGTTTCCTTTTCCTCATTTATTTCTTCTACCTCTTTCCATCCCCTTTGTTGTCCCCTTTCACTCATCCTTGCCGTCTCCCTCTGCCACGTTTATTCATTCTCTCTAGCTCATCCACCCTCAGACCCTTGCTTCCCACCCCTCCAACACCCTGTCCTGATTCAGAGCCACTGGTGGGACAGAGCCCGCATGCATGGCAGGGGCTGGTGAGCGGCCTGTAGGCTCAGCACTCGCGTCAGTACCTAGAGCTACCGACTCCGCATGGCCCTGACTGTGTGAGTGGGAAGGGGGGCTTGAGGAGATGCTCACTGGGTGGTGTCAGGGTAGCAATACGTTTGTCTAACCTAGCTGGGGTCAGTCTTCCTGATGCCTCGCTGCTCCCCTAGCATCACTTGTCCATCGCATAGACTTTAAGGTCAGAAGGGACCATTATGATCCTCTAGTCTGACCTCCAGCACATTGCAGGCCACAGAATCTCGCCCACCCACTGCTGTAATAGACCATAACCTCTGGCCGAGTTACCGAAGTCCTCAGATCATGGTTTAAAGACTTCAAGTGACAGAGAATCCCCAATTTACACTAGTTTAAATCTGCAAGTAACCCATGCCCCATTTCACCTGCTGCTTATACAACCATAGGAGCTGAATGCTTCACAAATGTAACTAAATTCAGCCGCACTGCACCCGTGAGGTAGCTATCCATCCCCATATTACCCCTAGGAAACTGAGACATAGAAACACACCCAAGACCTCACAGAGGGATGTTCTGCTATAGTGGGGAATTGAACTCAGATCAGATAAGCCTTCACCACAAGACCCCCCATCTCCTCCACGGGACTCCTCTATTGAGGTTTAAAAACCAACGCCAAAATATTTCCAGTACAACTGAGGGGGAACCCTCAGAGACTCATAGCTATTTATACACTGCTTAGCCACAGATGGAGTTATTCGGAATACCTATTCCTGAAGAAAGTCTTGTTTACGTGGGGAAATAAACCGGACTAACCATTCTGCACTAGCTCCCCATGTGGACACTCTTATTCCGCACCAAGAGTGCCTTTGTCCACTTTAGCTTAATCCACTTTCAAGGGGAATTAAGCTGCCCCCCCTTCTCCCCCCAAACGTGTCCATATGTGGAATAACTATTGCACTTCACATTCACACCCTATCTTATTTCAGAAATCATTTCCCCATATCGACCAGCCCTAACTCCAAGTGTGCACACTCTCATTCCAGAATCAGTGGACTAAGTGAAAAGGGAAGAAGGCACTGTTCAGAATGGAGTTATTCAGGAACAGCTATTGCACTTTAAATTCACACGCTACCTTAATCCGAATTAACTTTCAAGTGTAGACAAGCCCATATGAAAGCAGAGACAGTGTTGTTCATTCACATGAATGCAGAGTTGGGTGGGAGGATGACAGACAGGAAGTAGGGCTGTTCTAGTTTTGAGTTGCTTGGGAGAGCCAGGAGTCAATACATTTTGGGGAGGGGTTGTCAGTGTAATGTTCCCCCACCCCCCACAAATGCCAAAGTTGGCCCCGACTGCAATGCCCCGTTACTGGAGATTAAACAGAAACATGTGCAAACAGAAATATTTTGGAAATCTTCACCCACCACATACATATCTAGGGTCATTTTGCACATCTCTCCCTTTTCCTAGCTGACTGAAGCATGTGGAGATTCCTATTACTAACTCAGAGAGGCAGCATGGCCTAGTGGCCAGGGCGTCAGAAAACCTGGGGTCTATTGCTGACCCTGGCACTGACCTTGGACCAGTCCCTTCCCTTCGCTTTCTTTGCCTGGCTTGTCTATTCAGAGTGGAAGTTCTCCAGGGCAGGGACTGTCCCTGCCTATGTATTTGTACATAGCTAGTACAATTGGCCCTAACCTTGCCCCGGCCCTTTGGTGTTACTGTAACACAAATACTTCCCTCGGAGTGCTCATGGCTGGGTATAATGAGGGATCAGAACCCCAGATTATAGGAAGCCTTTTTTGTGTGTGTGCCTTGGATGATCAGATAACATGCTGCTGTTCGGATGCCCACTCTCTGTCGGTCTCCATGTCTACCTCACGGTGACGGATGGCTCACAGGCACTCCTCAGGCTCTCTCATCTAGCTGGCAAGGGAGAACAGCCGGAAGGGTCTTTGCTCCTTGTCTATTATTGCACATGTAAATGAACTGACTGTCGGTTCAACAAATATCACGAAGTAGCTCACTTTGCACACCGGAGCATAGGTGATGCAGTGTATTTAGCTGTGCCCTGCAGACTATGGCTGGCATTTCCAAAGTCAACTAGGGGGATTAGGTACCTGGGAGTTGGGCCCCTAACTCTATCAGATCCCTTTGAAAATCACAATTTATTAAGCTGCAATATTGGGGCTGGTTCTGCATGGGCGGACTCTTGTGCCAATGTATTGCTTTTTCCAGGGGGCTCTGTACAGGTGCACTGATCTGCTTGCGTAGAACCCATTGCAGGATCAGGGCTTTATTTTGCACATATAGACCGATGAGATACATCAGCTCAGTCCTGCAGCTTGAATCTGCGGGAGAGTTTCAAGAGCACCTAAAACATTTAGAAACCCACAACCCACTGAAAAAAATCTTCCCCTTCAGCTGAAAAAGACAGTTCAAGTATTTAGAAATGAATTCTGGTATGATCAAAATGAGTATGGAGTTTCATAAACTGCCCACAACTGTATAATACACTTCCCTACCTGGCCCTGCAACCAACCAACTTCTGTTCTTCCAACTCTATAAAGTATACATAGAAATTATATTTTATTTTATACAAATCCTATTTTAAGATATGGGATACTTCTGAGCCCAAAGATAATAAGGTTTCAAATTAATTATTTTATTTTTAAAAAAGTCATCTGTGGTCCTACATCTCTGCGTGGTTTCAGCCTTTGAAAAATGAAGGACCAACAGCACCGTGTGACACTAAGGCCCAGATCACGAAAGTACATGGTGCCTAACCATTTGGCGATTACATACTTTTGCGGCACTGGCCCTAACTACATTCTTCTAATACAAAATATGCGGAGGAGCATGGCTGATCCCACACACGACAGCTTCAAAAGAGTCATGTCACAACCAAAGACGATGGAGTCTCAGCATACTTAGCAAACATCTGACCTCTGCTAGCGGCTCATCTTATAGCAGAACACAGCAATCCAAATGTATGGCCCATTTGCTAACCAGATCCAGTAAGCTCAGATCCTGCTTCCACTGAAGTTAGGGGTAAAGCTGCCATGTACATCAGTGGGGCAGGACCAGGCCAATGAACAGGAATATATGAAAGAACCCAGGCAGGCTTGGATGATTGACTGACTGCTAGCTCTGGGATAGGAAAGCTTTTTTTTGGGTGTCAAGTGCTTGATACAAGCAGCTGGTTGGGCTGTTGACTTTCTTTGAATGAATTCCTCCTCTGTATGGTTAGGGAGCGCTGCTGAAAATCAAAGCTGTTTCAACTTTTTTATTCATTCTATTTGCCTGCCAAAAACATGGATTTAATCAACAATAAAAATTTCCATGGGAAAAGGCTTTTTGAGAACATTTTTCATTTTTTTGATGGGACACCTGGAAATGAAAAACAACACCCCACCTTTTGTTTAGTTTTAAATGGGAATTTTCCTTTCATTTTGTTTTTCAAAAACTAACCTGAAATGTCAAAAGTCTGTTTGTGATTTTCTGCTTTCGGAATACAGCAGAATGAAGGATGTTTTCAGGACTTTGGGGGTTTTCCTCCCACTTTTGCCTTTTTTCTATTTTTCCTTTTTTCCCCCGCATGCCGAAACTTTTCAAAACCCCCTCAAATTTGAAAAAGTTACAGAATGGCAAATGGAAAAATGAAACACAGAAACTGTGCCATTCTGTTACTTTTCAAAAATTGGAGAAGTTTGGACAAGCTAGGGAAAAGGGAAAAGTGGGCTAACTCACTCAGTGGCAAAAATGGTCAGAGAGTGGGAAAAACTGATTTCAGAAATTATGCCAAGAAAATGAATTTTGTTTCCATTTTGAACACAAAATTAGGCATAATAATAATAATGATACTTGGCTCTTATCTAGCTTATATCAGTACATCTTGAAGCACTTTACAAAGAAGGTCAGTATCATTATCTCCATTTTACAGATGGGAAAACTGAGGCACAGGCAGGTGAAGTGACTTGCCCAGGGTCACCCAGCAGGCCGGTGGAAGAGCCAAGAATTAGAACCCCAGTCTCCTGAATCCCGCCCAGTGCTCATCTTAGACAATTAGGTCAGAAATGAATAGATCACTAACACAGTGTTGTTGTAACAATGTTGGTCCCAGGATATTAGAGGGACAAGGTGGGTCAGGTGACCAACTTTTGTTGGTGAAAGAGAGAAGCTTTTGAGCGACACAGAGCTCTTCTTCAGGATCCTGGTCACTAATGGGCAATCGTCACTTGTCCTTGGCCATTGTATAGGTGCGGAGTGGGAGACAGGGTGCAAGAAATCATTGCACTCCCATTGCATGCTGGGAAGTTGGGAAAGAAATTAAGTCTCCTGGGGCACATTCACTTTCTGAGCTCCCCTTGGGGAAGTGTGGCTTGTGTTGCCTTCACTGCCCATTCTCTTACAAGCACAATCTGGCCCTTTTGTCCATGTTTTCCCACGTACTCTTTGTCTTGTGCCTACACAATGCCTTGGTGGCCAGCATCCTCACCCATGCTATGGCCCCTCATTGTCAAGACTGAAAGGAAGCTGGATGCCACTCAGATGAAGTATCTCCAAGTGACTGAAAATATCAAATGGTTCGATTTCAAGTTGGATGAACGGATCCATCTTCTAACACAACATGTCCCATTCTCTCAAATAGTTGCCCAATTCTCTTTAAAGTGGTCTGGTCGCCTGCTCCGAATGCATACCAGCTTCCTGGCAAGAATTATCTTAGCTTTGACCCAATGAAAGCAGGATGGAAAAGATATCCTGGAAGATGTAAAACATGAAGTTTGGATGATGTCAACAGATACCTGTCCCTTCCAGGCATTGTACCTTGTCATGCACTAGATTTGGTTCTGGACAGAATATCATGGAGGCACATAATGCTTTTGGTGGGCACTCTGCTGTCTAGACAGCATGAGAACTAACTAATTGTAGATCTCAGGCCCTTTGTGACCGGACACTATCTGTTCAGCACTCGCCTAGTGCTGTGCATGTTTACATTGCTATACAAGTTGCTTATAATCACTAACACCCACCAAAGTTGGGGAAGACCAGTATCAAAGTCTTTCAGCGCATATTCAGAGAATAGCAACAATGGTTTGTGAACAAAAAGTCCCCCCCCGTCCCCACCTGTGACATACCAGGACCACAATCCAGACTAGTGGGAGCCTGTGTCACCCCTGCCCTGCAACCTTGGATGCCTTATGATGCCTGGGCTGCTCACAAACAGCCTTCTAGCATGCAGAACACACCCTGGGTGTCATGTGTAACTGCAGCCTGCCCAGCTACACCCTGGCTCTCACCAGCCTAGGTTATACTGCAGGGTGACCACAACACCCTCTCCTCCCCTCCCCCTCAGTCCTTGATCCTCCTCCAGACATGTATGTCCTGTACTGCCCAGCCCTCCCCTGGACAGTACAATATATTGAGTCCATTATTTCTTTAAGGGGATAATATGCCAGTTTATTACCTTAAATAGTTATGCAAACACTTAAATTTAAACACACTGGATTAAATAAAACAATAAAGCAAGTTTATTAACTACAAAGAGAGAGATTTTAAGTAAACTTAATGAGGTGTAAAAGTCAGAAATGGTCACAAGAAAAATAGAGATAAAATGCTTACTAGTGCCTAACTTAAACTATATTAGATGTAAGCAAAATTTCTCACCACATGCTACCAGCAAGGTTACTGATCAAACTTCTCAGGTCAGGACCCCTTCCACAAAGTCCAACAGCGGTTTCCTTTTGTCTTTGCAGGGGCGGAGAATGTGATGGGCATGGAGAGAGAGGGTGGTGCCTTGGGGTGTTTGCCCCTGCTTTTAACAGTTCCAGCCCCCCTCTTGAAAAACACTTCCAGTTGAGACCCAGGAGACAAAGAGTCTATCGGGAAGGATGTTCCCTGCTGTTTTTTTTTCACCTATTTGAACTTCCTCTGTCTTCCTTCCTACTTGTTGACTCTATTTATGGCTTAAATGCAAATTAATTAAGGCAACCACTCCTTCCTTCTTTTGTTTAGGACAGACCTGCCTTCTGCCTGGGCAGGACTGTGGGGTTTGGAACATGTATTAATAACACCATACAGAGAATCTTACAGCTTTACATGCCACGTTGCCACACATACTTTACCAGGATAATACTGACCAGTAAATTATGAGTGTTCAAATGATACCTTACAAGGCATACTCTGTACAAAGATGACTGAAATAGTGTGTGAATACAGGGGTGTAATTCCATCACACTCTCAAAACCCAGCATCTTTTCAAACAAAATAGTTGACATTTTTCATTTTTTGATTAAAAATTCCATGCTATTTTATCTTAAAAAATTATTTAAAAATGTCATTGGCTGAAATCCAACACAATTTTTTGGTGTGTGTGTGGGGGGGAGTTATATTTGTGAACAAAACAAACAAACAAAAATTGTAACACCCTGAAACAAGAACAGCGAATACATTCCAAACATTTTCACAAAAATCCATTTTTATTTTTGACTGGCTCGACTGCTCACACAATTACCATCACAGCCACCTTTGGCTCACTGGCTTCTCGGGCCTGATCCAAAGCCTATTTAAGTCAGTGGGCGTCTTTCCATCGACCTCAATGGGCATTGGATCAAGGCGCCTACGCAGCACATACCTGTAATTCACAACTGATGCACCTTTGACTTTACTTCATTGTGAGAAATGCCAAGTTCAAAGCTAACCTCTGTCATTGTTTGCCAGAAAGATCTGATTACAATTCATGGGCCTGATCCAGAGCGCATTGAAGTCAATGCCAAAGGTTTAATTGACTTGGATGGTGCATGCTTAAGTTATGTGCCCACCATTTGAAAGTTGTCAGGTGAATTAGTGATCACTTAAAAATACTCTAGATTTTGTGCTTTTTTTTTTTTAAAAAAAGTTGAAATTAAAAAAAATGATGATCAAACCCATGCTTGCCACAGCTCATAAATTATAGCTTATATTCCTATATTCTATTAAACTATTGCTAATATGCTTTATCTATCTATCTTAGGTACTTACCGGGTCTCTCTCCCCCTAGTATCTGAGTGCCTCAGAATCTTTAATATATTTACCTCACAACACCCCTGTGAGGTAGAGCAGTGCTATTACCCCCATTTTACAGATGGGAAACTGAGGCACAGCAACTTTCCTGAAGACACATGGGAAGTTTGTGGTAGAACAGGGAATTAAGCCTTGGTATTTCAAATCCTAGACTAGAGCCCGAACCACTGGACCACCTTTCCCCTCCCACTGGACCACCTTTCCTAACAAATTATTGCCAATATCATTATGTTTGCTAATATTCCTATATTCTAATAAACTATTGTGAATTTTGCTATGTCCTAGTGTTGCTGATATGATTTGATCGGGATGACAAGGAATGCAGTGTTGGTCTTTTGGAGATACACCCGCCCTGCAGTTTAGGGTGATTCCAATCAGTAGGCCAAATTCTACACTGATTTAATCTCCATGCAGTCCCAGTTACAGGTAACAAAGAAAGGCCACTATCCTGTGTTGATTTCAGGACAGAGGGCTGTCTGTCTGTCTGGATCAAAGATTGCTTCAACCCTTTCCTGAGTCAAAAGTGGCCCTCCTGGAATGAACCCTCATTCTTGTTGTCCTAGGAGCAAACTGCTTTCTTTTACATTAACTGCCACTGTATACTGAACAAGCTAATGTTTGTATCACAGGCCAAGGAAAGCCGTGCTCATTTTGTTCCAATTGTTTTTTCAGTTAAAGGAGACATTAATAAAGACAACTGAAAATGCTACTTGTAAAATGATTTGTACTAAAATCTGATTTATTCTGTTAACTCCTGCCAACGTTTCCCTGCTGCTTTTGAACAATCTGTTTCTAGCCTAAATCATGAACTTTGGGCTTTGAGGGTGGGGAAAGCACTTAAAACTGCCTAACCTACTTCAAAGCTGGGTGATCCTGAATCAGAACATAGGTGCTTGAAACAACAATAGGTATTAACTGTAACCCTGAAGGGGCTACTTAACTGGAGCTCCTTAACCTGGCAAGAGCCACACTCCTTTTTGTTACCATTACTGGAACAATATACTTGGCAATTTCATTTTATTTTTAAAGTGAGTTTAATGCCTTTGAAAGGTACCAACTGCCAAATTGCTGGGCTGTGTATTTATCTGCAGAACAGACATATCTTGGGAAATAGCCATACAGACTTTCCCCTGCAGCTGATGTGCTACAAAATTATCCTAGGCCTGGTCTATACGGTATTTTTACTGATCAAACTAGTTTGATTAGATATGTGATTTTTTTTTTTAAACAGTACAGTTACACTAGTACAATCTCTAGTGAGGATGCGGTTACCCCGGTATGAATTTGGTTTATACCAGCATAGTTTATTCCACTTCCCATATGGGAATGAGTTACACTAGCTGAAGCACCTTCATGTCAGTATAACTGTGTCCACGTTAGGGGTGGGTGGGGTTGTCCCACTTTAATTACACTAGAATTGGTAAAGTGGTACAATTTGTGTGTGTAGACAAATCCTCAGAGGGACCACCTCTTCGAGGGAGACAGTCCATACCCAGCCTGTTTTATTATTAAAATGGTGAAATTAAAAAGAAACTATTCTCTGCATTAAGCATTTCTGATTCTAAGCAGGACTGTATCCTTTACACAGATGTTTCTGAGACTGGGTTGTGGAAGCACATTCACAACTAGAGCGCCCTGGCCTTTCTATGATCAAGAAGCCAGACCAGACAAGAGAGGGGAAAAAAGACCCTTGAAAAGGAAATGGATGGGTCCTTGGAATGGTTGTGGGAGCTGGTGCTTTTCACCCTGAAGTGTCAATTTCAAATTCAGAGCAGTAGGGACAAAAGTCCTAACCCACCTGACAGGTATTCAGTGGCCTGCGTGAAATGAGTTCAGTCCTAGTGGTCAGGTGGACACGATACAGACTCCACCGCTGAAGCTGGTTGCAAAATGAGCACTGCTGCCTATAAGTAGGGACTGAATGGAGTTATAAAGGGAGCAACCCTGTCGCTCTCTGTTCGGAGCTGAGACATTGGAAGGGCAACGTGGGGAAATGTCCACTGTGCTCTCGGCTGTATCCACTCTGTAAATAAAGACAATGCTGCAGGGCATTTTCAAAGCCCCCTAAGGGATTTGGGCACCTGGTTCTCATTACAGTTCATGGGAACTGGGCATTTGAGTCTCCAGGTCTGCCATCTGGGTGCCTGGCACCAGATTTACATGCGTTTAACCCAAGAAAGCTGGCTATCAAGTGAGCTATTTTATGTGGTTTTAGCTTTATAAAGCGCACATGGCACAGGCCTTCGAGCACATGGACAGAAAGTTAACGTATTGACCTACGGGAACCAAATACCCTCCATCTTCTGTCGCTCTTTCCCACCAGCATCCCAGCTCCCTTGTTTGGACGGAGGCTTGGTCAGCTCCCACTTGCCTCATCCACACCTCAGCACCAGTAAAGCAGACGGCACCATTCCTGTCTGAAGAAGAAAAGGGACATGGAGCCCCAACCACCTTGCTATCCCCCAACGAGCAGGACAGCCGTGACAGAACGTGGCATCCCCAACGAGGCAACCTTAACAGCAGCTGAGCGAATTCTCCAAAAGCCATGAATAGAGCCACTGCAGTTCAACGCCATCCGTCTCTGCTGCCACAGTCCTCAGTGAGCCAGAGAAAATCACCCCCAGTCATCAGATGACAGAGCCAAAAGGATTAGCACAGACAGATGATTTTTACCCATTGGCAGAAAGAGGCTGTTGCTCAGAGAAACCAGCCAAGTCTCTGTATTGTAACCCAGGTATTGAAAGTCAGATCGAAAGGGGTCTGGGAAATGCAGGGACTCCAGACAACACCAGAGCTGCTGAGCCACACCCTTCTCAATCTCCTGTCCTCCAAAAGCCGTCTATTTTCATCTCGGACATGAATTTATGTTTGTGTCCAGCGATTACAGTGTATCATGAATCACCCTAACAAGGTGCAAGAGCTACAAAGCAGTGCTCACGTTGAATGCTGAACCATAGAACTCGGTTTGGGTCTCGGGGTCGATATGCTTTGCAAACCTGGCTGCAGGAATGGGAAACGAACGAACCTCAGCGGTAGAGTCTCCTATCAGGGATCTCATTTGACCCCTCTCCCATAGCCACCCCCGTTCTTCTCTTCTCCTACTTCCAACAACTAATCTTCAGTCTTATAAGTTCAAAGAGCCTTCATAGTCAGCAGAAAAATGCCTATTTCCTATAAGAGCATACGGCTGGGAAAAGGGGAGATGTTTTCCCTCAGGTTTGAAGATGTATGTGAGAGTTACAGACTCTATCAATGGGGAATTCATAGATACTAAGGTCAGAAGGGACCATTATGATCATCTAGTCTGACCTCCTGCACCATGTAGGCTACAGAATCTCACCCACCCACTCCTGCGGAAAAACCTCTCACCTATGTCTGAGCTATTGAAGTCCTCAAATCGTGGTTTAAAGACTTCAAGGAGCAGAGAATCCTCCAGCAAGTGACCCATGCCCCATGCTACAGAGGAAGGCGAAAAACCTCCAGGGCCTCTTCCAATCTGCCCTGGAGGAAAATTCCTTCCCGACCCCAAATATGGCGATCAGCATATGGGCAAGATTCACCAGCCAGATACCTAGGAAAGAATTTTCTGTAGTAACTCAGATCCCACCCCATCTAACATCCCATCACAGGCCATTGGGCCTATTTACCATGAATATTTAAAGATCAATTAATTACCAAAATCACGTTATCCCATCATACCATCTCCTCCATAAACTTATCGAGTTTAATCTTAAAGCCAGATAGGTCTTTTGCCCCCACTGCTTCCCTTGGAAGGCTATTCCAAAAGTTCACTCCTCTGGTGGTTAGAAACAGGCTGAGACTTGGAGACTGGTTCTTCTCTCCTTGCCCTGCAGCCCAATCCCTGCTTGTAGGTAGGAGTGCTGGCTAGCCTGTCCTGTCTGAGGCATGGCTACTCTGGGAGAGGTAGATGGCTCTTTGTATTCACAGCATCCAAAATTTCCTCTTCTGGAGCCACATGTCCAAGGGCGGAGCTTAGAGTCCTACAGGCCGTCTATCTTGCACTTACTCCAGCTAGCTTTAATCTCGCTAGCTGGGGTCCTGGAGCAGTGAAGCTAGGGAAAGGCACATTTCACCATAGACGAGGCCTGTGAATAATTACACAGGATTCCACGGGGCTCCAGTGCTGGAGCTAGCTAGACCAAAGTCAGCTCAGGTATGTCTACTCAAGCTGCAATTCCCGTGTAGACATAAGATGCAGAAACAGATAACACAAGACACACCCGTGACCCAGAAGAGAGTGCAAACTCGGGGGGTTGTGTGTGGGGAGCTAAGTT
Organism: Eretmochelys imbricata; assembly: GCF_965152235.1. Classification (NCBI taxonomy): domain Eukaryota; kingdom Metazoa; phylum Chordata; order Testudines; family Cheloniidae; genus Eretmochelys; species Eretmochelys imbricata. Next base: position 207,547,769 of record NC_135574.1, on the reverse strand, counting down.
GTATTTTCCCTGATCTCAGTGTCCTTCTGTCTAACGGTGGAGTGGAGAAGGGGTTTGATGAGAGTCAGCATGATTAGGAGTGATCTGATCTCCTGTTGGAGCGCCTGGTCCAAAGCTCAGAAAAGTCAGTGGTGAGGCTCCTGTTGGTTTTAATGGGCTTTGGATCAGACGATAAATGCCTCACTGCCCCGCTTACAACATATAAACCAACCTTGATCTAGATAAGGTGGATTGGGAGCTTCTGTTCTCCCTGTCTCACAACACAAGAACAAGGAGCCATTCAATGAAACAGAAAGTTGGCAGATTCATAACTGATAAAAGGAAATACTTTTTTCACACAATGTATTTAGACTCTGGAACTCATTGCCACAGGATGTCACTAACATCAAGAACATAAGACTAAAAAAGGGATTGGACATTTATATGGATAACAAGAATATTCAGAATAATAATTAATGTTTCAGAAAAAAATGAATTTTAGAAGGGAAATAAAACATCATTCTTCAGAGCTTAATCCTGAACTATTACAGGCGAGGGTGAAACTTTAATGGGAGCAGAATACCTCATATCTGCCTATGGCAGGGTTTCCTTTATCTGAACTATCTGGTCCGGCAGCACGAGGGTGCCAGGTCGGTGTCTCTGTAGAGATTTCAGAGACCCAGTGGCCACCTTGAACAGCGATTCTAAACAGTCACAATTAATACCACAGCCTCTAGCTTTCAGGTGGAAAGCTGGAAAACATGAAATGAGTGTAAACTAATTCGATAATGCCATTTTTTGTTCAAAAACTTTCTACTGCTGAGAAAATAATGACTTCCAGAATCTTGATGAGCCACTGCTTAGAAACCTCCAAAATTTGTATGGTGACTTGAAAGGGCTCAGTTAAGTGGGTGGGCCCAAGGTCAAGATCCTCCAGCCCATTTCAGACAGTTCCCCTTTTCCCAGTTTCTCCAAATCTTGCCGGAAGAATTTCAGGTTTTGGAGAAGTAGCTAGAGTTGTAGACATAGTGAAATCATTGCATTTTGGCTCCAAAGTCTACAAGGGAAAACTCGGTTTTCCTTCTGATATAAAAAGATAAGACAAAGAAGTTCCCTCTTCCCAAGGAAAACCACTGCTAGTTTGAAATGCATACGCATTGTGACTCACCAAAGAGAATTTATTACCACATTTGCTCGGCTAAGCAAGACTGGCAAATTAGTATTTGAAGTCATAATATTGATCATAAATTCATACTGAATTCCTGGCTACTAATGTGTCTGCTGTCCACATTTCCTTAATAAATCCGCTTGAGTTCAGTGATAATTAACATGCAATTAAAGTAAAGTGTAGCCACTATTAGCTCTCGGAAACAAAAGGAGAAAGAAAACGATTCAAGTCATTTCATATAGCTGGAGTCTGACCCAAAGCCCTTTGAAGTCAATGGTGTTGAGGAGCATCTTTCCACTGACCTCAGTGGATTTTGGATCAGGCCTCATATCAGCAGACTGACTTCTGCTACTACATGATCATTGACAGTGTGTGCTTTTCTACTGCTTGAGACTTTCAGGAATGTTTTTCATGCAGGAGTGTAGTGCATTCAAAACACAGAAACCACCTTAATCTCAGTAAGACCAACAAAGATAAGCAATAGGTTTAAGTTGGCTGAAATTAGCAAATGGATCTGCCGCACAATGCCCTTGTTACCATTAGCTGTGACCGCTGAATGGCACCTAGTAAACTATGCTGGCAATGTTTAACAAACCATCCGTCTTTTACCTGTTCCTACTCAACAGAAACCTTTGTTTGAACCATGGGCCTATTCAGCTGCTCTGCTATCTGCTTATCAGGAAGATTAATCTCCTTGGTATCACCATATTAATTTTAAAACAGCCTTTATCATTTTGAGTCCTCTTCTGGAACAGCTTAATACTGGGTAAAAGTTTGTTTTGTTTTGTTTTTAAATGTGGCAGCCAGATTTTGTGTTTGTCAAACTGCTATCTACATGCCTGCAGGTGAGTCATTCGCATTAGAAGAATAAAACCAGGAAAAGCAAATACCGTGTAACCGACAGCACCTGTAGACGGCATCTGAATATTCATGTGAAACTGGCGCGTCTGCATGCCAGGCTTCTGTTATTTCCTTCCTATTCCAAATAAGATCATTCTAGTCATAGTACTCTAGGAGCAGCTGGAGGCCAATATTGAGACCAGAGCCATGGTGGGCTGGACGCTTTGCGAACACAAATTAAGAGACAGTCCCTGTCTGAAGAGCAAAAAGGACAACCAAAAGCATTAGGGGTGGTGCTGTTTGCAAACAGGGAATTGAGGCACAGAGAGATTTCCAGTGGGAGTTCGGCCCCCGATTTGATTTCAATGAGAATTAGGCACCTCAATACCTCTGAGGATCTGGGCGTAGGTAACTTATCCAAGATCGCAGAGGGAGCTGTAGCAGAGCCAACTATTGGCTCCTGATGCCCAGATGAGTGACTTAATCACAAGACCATCCTTTACTGCCAGCAGCAGTGAGCTGGCTAAAACTATGGACTGAAAATGGTGTTTTCCCAAGATTAAGAATCAAGTCAACTGGTATTCAATAACCACACCTCAGATATTCTTCCCTGAATCTGAGAGCCTGGTAAGTCCCCACCTGGACACTGTAAGAGAAGGAGACACCTCCTCTGCAATATCCTTCCAGTCTTCTCCTGGAGTCTGCAGGAGCACCTCCGTGGGAGCCACACGTGGAACGGGGCTATCGTCATTCCCCAGGAGTTCACCACATTGAGCTAGAGCAACACATCCCAGCATCTGGAGACTCAGCTAGATTTGGATTTGGTCTGAACTTTGCAGCTACAGCAGACCCAAACTGGGACCTCTGACCCAAACGCCTTGCATTTGTGCTCAGCCCGATGTTGGGTTCATCCGCACTGCTCAGCCCCAACACACGTTTAACGATACCACAACACAGGACGTACTATCCAAACCGACTGGATGCTCATTGGGAAGTGGGAGACCTGGGCTTCCTTAGTATACATTGAAATAAGCCCTCCTGGGATACGTCCTCACCCAGGCTAATTCTGCAGGAATCAGCACGGAGCCCTTGGGGTAGCCTCGCGTCAGTATGAGCAACCACACTGCGGAGCCTCACTGGTATTGCACCCACCTATGTGCATCACAGGAGCAGCTGGGGGCATATCCCATGGGTCTTTGTGGCTGCAGTAACCTCCGCTGCCCTAGGATTCTTTCCCGGTGAATTGCGGGAGAACTCACCTGCCCTTCCGAGCGCACAGGGGGAATTGTGGGAGGGCACTGGAGGACTATGTGCCCTGCAGTGATTTAGCCTGCTTTCTCATGGCAAAGTGGGTGGGTTACCAGCCTGAGTGAAAATGGAACTTGGGCTCTAACAGAGAGGTTCTCAGCCTCTCTCTTTTGGAGGCCCCCCAACATGCCATAAAAACTCCATGGCCCGCCTGTGCCACAGTAACTGGTTTTCTGCATATATAAGCCAGGACCGCCATTGGGGGTAGCAAGCAGGGCAACTGCTTGGGGCCCCATCCCACAGGGCCCCCCACAAAGCTACATTGCTCAGGCTTCAGCTTCAGCCCCGGGTGGTGGGGTTCAGGGACTTGGGCTTCAGCCCCATGCAGTGGGACTTCAGCTCTGCCCTGGGCCCCAGTGATCTGATGCTGGCCCTGCTTGGAGGCCCCCCTGAAACCTGTTCAAGGACCCCTGGTTGAGAACCAATGCGCTAACAAACCCACCTTGCGGGGCCAGCTAGCCTGGGTTAAAAGCACCACTTAACTCAGGTGAGAGATTTTGTGTGTGGATGGGACGGGGACTTAAGGGGTAACACCTGAGTAAGAACCCAGGCTAACTCTGCAGAAAAGACATAACCCTATTCAATGCCTATGAGGTCTGTGGTCACAACTACAACTAGGAGAGCTGGAGAAAGCCACCTGACAAGCAGCCTCTCCTTTGTATTTATTTATCACACCAAAACCCTCCAAGTTCATAAGCCTAGTGAGAGATTTCTTTTAAGTTTCACAGCATTCCTTTCAAGTTCCCCCACGCCCTGCTTCGAGAGGGTCCCACTTCAATACTGTATTGATTCAGGAGTGGGCATACTTTAAAGGGACTCTCTTAGGACCAAAACTTAGAGAAAGAAAGGTCAATACCACACAGCATTCCTAGAAGATGGCTTATATTGATATGGACTCACAATTTTAAAACTTCAGCTAGTGCAGCTCCTTTGACTTCTTTTACACCAGCTACAGATCCGGCATACTTTGCTTGAAGAAAACCAGAGCCAAAACACCTCTTCAGCAACCTATGCATCAGAATCCAAACTGGGTTAATTTGTTTTTAAACTATTAAGATACCATGGGCTATTCTATGCTTGTCAACATGTTGTTCCCAGCTTGTTGGTCCACTGGGCTTCCCCTGCTCCTGCATACTTGGCAGGTGGCTCAGTCCCCTAAATGTGCAGATTTCATGAGATCTGCATGTACCCGAGGTATCCCTAAAGTCCTTGTACCACCACAGGGCATTCTTGCTGATCCATATTCCCCATGACAGCTCTGCTTCTCCATAGCTGACTGTCCCGTTACTGTGGGCTGTCAGGTATGGGATGAGAGGGTCTCTAGCTGGTCATGCTTGGAGCAGCATTACAAATAATTGCGATATCAATGATCAGATATCAGTGTGCAATGGGAGAATGCTGGAAAGAATAGCTGCTCCTCAGTCAGACCCCTATGGGCTTGCCAAAAAACCTGTGAAACCCTAGCCAATTTGTGGGAGTTTGTTAAAAAAAGGAAATACGGCCAGACAACAAAGCATGGACCAGCTCCTCAACTGGGGTGACTCAACCTTCGCTGAAATGACTTCAACGGAGCTGAATCGATTAACGCCAGCTGAGGATCTGGCCCTGTGGTTTTAAATTTCATCGCCAACGATGATGGCATTGCACAAGGGAGACCCGAATGCTGAGTTAGCACATGACCCGTTTCTACAACACCTCGTGGCAAAGCAATTTGAAAATGCCAGTGTAATGAAAGCAATTGCAACATGGTGACCAGCAGTCTGAGAAATCTGCAGCCTCTAGGCACTCTTGTTTTTTTAAATTAAGATAATCATAGAATCATAGACTTTAAAGTCAGAAGGGACCATTATGATCGTCTAGTCTGGCCTCCTGCACAACGCAGGCCACGGAATCTCACCCACCCACTCCTGTAACAAACCCCTAACTTATGTCTGAGCTCCTGAAGTCCTCAAATCGTGGTTTAATAATAATACCAATTCCTTCTTTTCATTTCAGTAATATTATCTCGCTCAACGACCAGTGTTGTGTTGTAGCTGACAATACGTTATTTAGAAGGCTCAGGCTCGGTGTTTGCTGAAGCACACACAGGACGGGTGGAGGAAGCAATAAAAGTTTAGTAGGACCAGCAGGTTAGGGAGCAATATAACCTTTATCAGTTTGTGTTACCCTAGAAGAAATTATTCTCTTGTACCAGGCTAATTGCCTTCTAGCCCATCACACAGAACACAACAATAAATTCGCCAAGGTTTATTTGACACGTAGGTTTTATAAGGACTGGCAAACCACTGACTGTCATAATTATGTGTGGTCCTTTACCATTAGTGGTAATTCAGAGGCACATAACGACAGCATAAGATTTCTGGAGCATTTACCTTGTTTGCTGGGTGGGCTCCTGGGAAGTTCATCGTCAGAAATCTTGATCTGATACACAAATGTCTGGCTAAAAACAAAAAGGCAACAAACTGTTGACCCATTGCGCTCCAGTTGGGAGTTTTCAGAGGAGCTTTTCTGCTCCCTGTCTGCTGGATGCAACAAACGACAAATCCACGTGTAAGGTAAGTCAGTGTGGCAGCCTGCAATAACAATAATACCGAGCACCTTTCTCCAGGTAACCGGTGGTTCTAGAACAGTCTCATGAGGCATCTGTGCCCATACCTCTGCAGAGCCAGACCCCCCAGTTCCCAACTCATGGACAAGTCCTTTGGAATTTAATACAGGTGAAACCAATTGGGTGCTACAGAAATTGGGTGAGGTACTATCTTTTATTGGACCAACTTCTGTTGGTGGAAGATACAGGGTTTGGAGCTTCACAGAGCTCTTCTGCAGGTCTGGGGTAGGTAACCAGAGTGTCCAGCGAAGTAAAAGTTGGGACAGATTTATTCAGCTTAGACACTCTGGTTACCTTCCCCAGATCTGAAGAGGAGCTCTGTTGCACTCCAAAGCCTATATCTTCCACCAACAGAAGTTGGTCCAATAACAGATATTCCCTCACCCACTTGCTGCTCTCATACCCCGAGACCAACATGGCTACAACAACACAGCACACGATTATCTAAAATTGTATAGAATGTAATAACAATACCTAGCTTTGATGAAGCACTTTTCTTCAGTAGATCTCAAAGTGCTTTACAAAGGCAGTTGGGATCATTATCCCCATTTTAAACAGATGGGGGAAACTGAGGCACAGAGAGGTGAAGTGAATTGCCCAATGTCACTTAGCAGGCCAGTGGCAGATCTCATGAGTCCTAGTCCCATGCTCTGTTCACTAGGCCACTGACTAAAACACAAAGAAAATAGCTTTGTGGTTCTAGCAGTGACGCTTTGCCATGTGGGTGTTGGATGGGCCACTGTACCAACTCTTTTGATTTTCTCATGAATTTTGCAATATTCCCTAGCCTCTGTTTGCCAGAAGCTGAGAATGAGCGACAGGGGATGGACCACTTGATGATCCCCTGTTCTGTTCATTCCCTCTGGGGCACCTGGCATTGGCCACTGTCAGAAGATAGGATACTGGGCTAGATGGACCTTTGGTCTGACCCAGTATGGCCGTTCTTATGTTCTAATATTTAGCGTTTCCTTAAAACTCCAGCTCCCGGAGCAATGTGATGACATGAGACTCTCAACTTTCATTTAAAAAAAAAAAGAAAGGTAAATTTCTGCCCCCATGGTTCTGGGGAAAGGCTGGAAAGCGTGAGCCCTAAAGGCTCAGGAACCAGAAGACACATAAAAAGAACCCCAAATTTGTTAGCTTTTATATCTCATGATTTTTAAGTTATAAGTTTAAGTTCAGCTCATATTTCTGGGGGATTTTGGAATGCTTGCAGCTGGTGATACTAAATCTTAAACTTTGTGGACTGGTAAGGGCGTATACTGTATTGTGGAGTGATTTGCTTTGGCCATCTGAAGGCCTGGTAATGGCTTCCGCTCAAGGGCCTTTCAGGATGGAAGAAGAGTCACCAGCAGGTAGAGGAAAGGTCTGGGAGGGCGCCCTCCAAAGGGAATGTTGCAAAAGCTCACGAGAAGGGTTCCGTTATTAGTGTAGCAAAAAGGCATTAGCCCTTCCATGATGATGGCCCTACAGGCCCAGTCCATGAAAGAGGAAAACAGAGTCATGTGAAAAGGAGAAACACAAGAAGAGGGGGGAAGCTGGTATGTCTCATTTATTTCTGCTTTAGTAACCATGAAATAAATCCCCCAATGTGTGATATGTCATAGTCAAATGGGCGTTACTACTGCCATTTGATCAGATCTGCATAAACATCCATTCGGCTCTGTAACCGAGCATTCCTTTAACCTCACTCACACCCGGGGCAGGGCTTACGTCCTCTAATGCTCTTTCTGGATCCAGTACGCAGTGGACATGCCAGTTCCAGATATAAAAATCTGTGGCACAAATGGGGTTCACCTTAAAGTGGCCTCTTCAAACAAATCAAGGCTTTCTGTTTAATTGCTAGCCCAGTGACAGTGATAGACAGAGATCTACTTGCAACAACATGCCTAGGAATACCAGGGAACTCATTGTCCTGCCGTGCTGGAGAGCTCAGGTGGAACCTTGTGATTTTTCCCTTCTGAATTCCAGTGAAGGCAGAGTGCATTGCAGAGCAAACATGCTAGGGGTGAAGCTCTCGCCCCTTTGAAGTCAACGGCAGAACTCCCATTTACTTCAATGGGGCCAAATTTTTAATCTGCCAAACCTTTTCTCTGCATGTTTTTTGTCCTGCTATCCTCACAAACACTTTCTGTTTCACGTCAACAACAACATGGGCTTTTGTAGTGGAGTGAATTTGCTACACTCCCTTATGGTTAGAAGAACTTAAATACAAAGGCTCTGATCCTGCAATGATCTCCTGGAGGGTATGTCTACCCTGCCATAAAAATACCTGTGGCAACCACATCTCAGAACCTGGAGCAATTGATTCGGGCTCATGGGGCTCAAAATCATGGTGTTGCCATCCGGGCTGGGGTGGGAACATGGGTTGTCAGACCCATGCCCCTCACGGGGTTTTGGATCCCGTGAGCCCCGATCAATGGACCTGGGTTCTGGGTTGTGGTGCCACGGTTATTTTTATGGCAGCTGTACCCATGCCATGGGTCTTTTATTGCAGTGCAGACATGCCCTAAGTGACTTTCCCAAGGTCAGACAGGAAGTCTCTGGCAGGGCAGGATTGAATTCATCTAGCCCCCTAACCATTGAGCAAAACATCCTCTCTATTACCCACTGATTCTTCATTCATTCATTCATTGTATTTCACACAAGCTGCCAGAATTGGGACCACTGGTGCATTTTATGGTCCTCTCCCTTTATTGATTTTTGTCACCATATTCACCTGTGTGTGTGGTGGAGGGGAGGGTTATTAGCTTTTTTTCTTCCCCACCCACCAAGACAAATATTTTCCCTGGCCCTCCCCCTCCAAACAGATCAAGAACACCTTGATTCATGGAAAGCTGATGCATTGTATTAGGATAATTTTGCTGTCTATGCTTCCTCCCTGCTTGGCAATCGCTCAGGCTGTGTTGTGATGCGTTCTGTGGAAAGCATTCAAATCATTATTAGCACAAGCCGGCAAAGCAAACACGGTTGCAAACATGGTTTGAACTTTGACCCACAATGCATCCCATCATTTCAGAAGGTGCAGATCTTTCTGTTTCATCTAACTGTAGCTGGAAAGAGGTATTTGTAGATTATTATTTGAATTAAATGGGCTCCATTGTGCTGTGTGCTGCACGTACACACAGCAAGAAACAGCCCCCGTTCTAATTGCTATACTGCACACTGGGAAGTCACGTGCAGAGAGATTGAGTGACTTGCCCAAGGTCATGCAGGAAGCCTGTAGTAAAGCCAGGAGCAGAACCCAGATTTCTTGAGTTCCATTCACCTTCTGACTCTGTCCTACTCTGCTGAGCTGGGCCGAACTGGGATACACTGGAAGATTTTTGCAGCTGCGACTCTCTCTGGGTCTGTCTACACTGCAATGCAAGCCCAGAGTTAGTAGAACTTGTGTTACCAAACCCTGAGTTTGTTAACCCCAGGTTAGGAATTGCTGAACCCTGGGTCCCAACCTGGGGCTTCACGTCTACACTGCATTATGTGGGCCTGAGTCCAACCACCCATATCCCTGTCTTCCTAGCGCCCTCCCAAATATGTGGCCACTCTAGCCCTTTGTTCATAGTGCAGTGAGAGAAAATTGACTATCCACCAAACTTGACTGTCCAGAGAACAAAGAAAGTTGGCCCGTGGGATTGTGGGATACTTTTGGAGGACTCCCAGAGCATGAGTCCAGTGAGGCTGTGTTTACACTGCAAAGCAATAGGGTCCCAGCTTGACTCAGGCTTGGACCCTCCAGCCCTATGGAGTTCTGGGACCATGGGTCTGAGCCCTGGGTTATTGCAGTTTGTGTAGACAGAAGGGGGAGGTTAGGCTTGAGTCTGAGTTCGAACCTTAGGCTTACATTGCAGTGTAGGACATACCTTCTCATTCTTGGTCGTACAGTGCCTAACACCATGGGGGCCTGATCTCTGCTGGAGCTGCCAGGGGCTACTGTCATGCAAACATCAGAACAGGAGGATTGCACAGAGAAGGGAACAGTAGTTCAGGAAATCAGGCAATCGGGTCACTACACGTGCTTACTGGGAGCACCTCTTTTCACTATCGTTGGTTGTTCCACACCAAAACCTATTCTGTGCACCACACTTGAGCATGTGGATTCAACTCCAGAGGGCTCGGGGGGGAAAGGGGGAGAAGAGACATTTCTTCCTCCCCCTGTCTGGGAAGTGGACTACAAGAACAGTCTCGGTTCCCCCTTTCTGTCCTGTCCACTCTCTTTGCTGGGTAGGAGTAGCAGATGGATGTGCCTCATAGCTTGCTTCCCAGAGCTATGGGATGTAAGAGGGATGAGGATCCTGCCGGGGCGCCCTGCACCCTGCCACCTCTTTGCACAGGCCCTACCCCCTCTTGGCAGATTTCATGGCCCTCCCAGGAGGATGGCACAGGCAGGATTTGCCTCTAAGTAAGAAAGATCTTTCCTTGCGCTCTCTAGGATGTAACTTGTAGGAGTTACCAGCTCCTGTTTCCAGGTGTAAGCTGCTCTCCAGCTCTGGTTAGGAAAGAACATGTCCCCAGGCAGGTGCACTGGGGCAACTTTGTGCCTTCCTTTGAGGCATCTGGCACCCGGCCCAATCAGAGAGAGGATAATGGACTAGATGGACCTTAGCTCTTTTCCAGGGTGGCTGTTCTTATGTAAAATGTCCAGTGCAGAGCTTGCATCCCCATTGTAGTGAACTCTCCAAGGAGTACATTCATTACACGCTTCTATTTAAATTTTAAAAAATGTGAACGTGATGCCAAAACAATGGATGTCATATAAATGCCTAGGTATAGAATTTTTAAAAATGGTACAAATGTCAACTATTGTCTGTTGATTTACTTATCCCTCTGGAAACATATTTTTGTTGTCAACAATATCCCAATTCCATCCATTTCAGAGGCGTTTTATGGTTAAGAGATTGAACTAGACTCAGGAGACCTAAGTTTAATTCCTGGCTGACACTGGCCTCTTCTGCGACATTAGACATAATTTCTTTGTTTTCCATCTTTAAAATCTAGGTAATAATAGTTCCTTTCTCCCCTCCTTTTTCTGTCTTCTCTATTGAGACACTCTCCAGGGCAAAGACTGTTTCCTACAATGTGTATGTACGGAACCTAGCATAATGAAGCCCTGAACTTGTTACATTTCTCACTTTTTTCAAAGCTGTATTCTCAGATCCCTTGCCAATGGACAATGATCAATCATTATGGTTCAAAATAAGGGAGAAAAAACATGACATTGCCTCCCTCTTTTCTTCAAAATTTTGACATGGGAAAATTTTGAATATCTGAAAAAGGCTGTCCAGCTCCACAGCGGATCTGAAACAGGAGAAAATTTCAGATTGGCATGAAAGTTTCATTGGCATTTCCCCAGATTATAATTTTATTTATTTATTGTATTTTGAAATTTCCTTGAAATTTGGAGAAAAAAATCAGAGTCGTTCTACTGGTCAGTGGGTGAGAAATCGGTCATCTTTATTCAGACTGCAGATCTATAGCAAGAAAAAAAAAAGATACTCTGTAAGCAGCTCACTACATACAATCTGTGATGGGACTGAGCCACTGGGCAAAATTCCACACAATTTCACTGACTTCCACAGGATATGAAAGCAGGCACCAGGGCCCAGATTTTTAGGTATTGCTCCTCTCAGCACTGCAAGGCCTAAGACAGTTATATGATTAAATCCGATTTCTGTCACTGAATGTCAATAGGACTTAGGGTTCCTAAGTCACTTTAGAAAAATGAGCCTTAGGTGTCTAAATCACATAGGTCTCACAAAGCTAAGCAGAGCAATGCCTAAATACCTTTAAAAATCTGGGCCCAGAGGTATCCCTTTGACCTGGGGCAGTGCTGGCTTTCAGAAACGGTTGCCACTGAGCCACTGTCATTGTGTGGCAGGCCATTGGCTTAAATGTTTATCCCCCTTGTAAGCCATTCTTCTGCCAGTGAATCACTTTGCCTCAGGAGAGCAGACCCATCTTTTGTTTTCCCGTCTCCACAGCATCCGTGAGACTAGTGAGGAGATCTGGGTGAATGCTTACTGGAAAGGAATTTTTTGATGAATTTTGCTTTTCCTTTGTTTGTGAATTATGCAAAAGGATTTTGATTTTTGCAGATTTGGGGTCATTTTCATTAGGGCCAAAGTCATTTTTGAAAATGGGATTTAGGCGCCTTTGAAAATTTTACCCTTGATCTTTATTCAGAGCTGTCTGGTTAACATTTTATGCAAATGTATTCCATCCTATAGCTTGTTCTCCAACTCTTCTGTTTGACACTGTGCTCGTGGTTATTCCTGATAAGTGATTATTTGCCAAAGTTTTGTGCTATTGTGTCTCTTTCTGGACTGAAACTTTTATAAACAGGAGAAAGGAAATCAAAGGCATGTTCAAGAAAGCCACATGTATATTTCCAGCACAGCCTTGGGACAAACACTCTTTCTCACAAATACTCTTGAGACTTTCCCTTTCGGAAACCATTCTTCTCCCATTAAAAATCATTCATACAAATATTCATGAAAGCAAACATAAAATTTGGGCAGCATCACTGATGCAGAGTTACGTTTTTTTCAGATGGATGTGCCTGGGCACTTTCTTGAGAATTTAATTTTTTGCCTTTGCCTGTGATTATGTTTGTGTGATAAGTAGAGCAGGTTGGAAAAAAGGGGAGAAAAATTGACATTTTGACCAGCTCTATCACTGATGGAAAAACATGGGAAAATTTTTATGGAAGTCTCATTGACATCCCTCCCTCCCCCCGCCCCCCACACTTTTCTTTTGTGAATTTCAAAATTTGAAATTTCATCAAAGTTTTGAAATGCTACCAGCTTGAGGAATGAGACTTTGATCTCTGGCTCGATCTCAGATATCGACATTTATATAACTGTCTCTTCTTGATTCTTATAGCTCAGCTCTACTAGATAAAGGAGGGGTGACAACTGGATAGTTTGCAACTTCTGTATGTTGTATAACCCACCAGGCTAAATTATTGCTTTCAGTCTGATGGCTCCCAGCTTTCTTGCTGCTTCTTTACTGTATTGACTGTCCTGGGATGTATAATTTAATGTTATTGTGATAGGAGTTTTAGCTGCATTTGCCTTTTGTTGTTCTCTGCTTGCTAAGACTAACATAAATTAGAATGTATTTGAATGGGGGTAGGTAAAAAGGCAAATTATTAACTAACTTCATCATAAAGGAGGTGTGGGGGATTAAACTTGGGCTGGACACAGGTTTCTCAGTAAGCCTTTGTATTTTAGTAGCATCGAGGAGTTGCAGTAACCCCAGCACAGTGGCTTTAACCAAGCTCGGTGGGTTTTGGGGAAAGTCTTAACTTATGTTGGCCTGAAACTACAGAACAACACTTCAGTTTGCAATCTGCTACAGAAGGGTGGAAATTTTCTTATCACCAGACACACCCACAATCTTGGACTTCAGACTCGAGAGGCAGCAGGGGGATATCGCCTCGTGACATCACTCAGCCTCCGAGCAGGTCTGTTACGGGCTCTCAGGGAAACGGACATATTCTCCAAGGATGAGAACTGGTCCGGATGGTGATAAGGACGAGGCAGTCAACCAGAGGAGATAGCAAGGGAGCAAGGAGTCCATAATATTCTTCTCACTCACTCACTCTCGGAGCTAGACTGGGCCCTTGTCTCAACAAAATTTGGGATTAAAAAGGAGTAACCTCCCAATCATGGGTTGAAATCTGGGGGAGAGTGCAGCTCCTGTTCTATAGACACTCCCCACTGCAAGCACGTGGGTGGGGAGCGGGTGGCGATGGGTGGGGAATTAAAGCATTGGCCCTGCCCCCACTCATTGGCTGGGCAGGTGTGCGTGGGAAGCAGGGGAGTAACTGCGACCGAGCGTGTAAATCACATCTCTTTCCTGGGGCAGAGCAGTGAAGCACTGGATAGCTCTCAGTGTACGTGTCTACACAGCAAAAAACTGCCCTCCGTGGCAGAGAGTCACCGAGTCTGGGTCAACTGATTCAGGCTCACTGCGGGGCTAAAAAGAACAACGTCGACTTCCAGGCCTGGGCTGGAGCCTGGGGGTCACAGTCAGAAGGCAGCGTAGTTGTAGCCGTGTTGGATATTGGAGAGACAAGGTGGGTGAGGTAATATCTTTTATTGGCTTTTATCTTTTAATATCTTTTCATAAGATATATTACCGGGCCCACTGTGTCACTCCAATAGTCAGAAGGCTACAGGTTTTATCAATGGTGTTTTCTTAAAGCGACCGTTTCCTGAACATCAGTTTTGCACCTGCCATGTTACACTTGCAAGGCTGGGGAGTTCAATCAGGTGAGGCTGAAAAAGGCAGGATGGAGACATCAGACTTCCTGATTAGCAGGTGGAGATAATATATGTACTCGCCTATCAGGAAATTATACATCTGAATGCTAAGTATGGACACAGGAAGTGCTTTAAACACATAAAGAAAAGGAGGACTAGTGGCACCTTAGAGACTAACCAATTTATTTGAGCATAAACTTTCGTGAGCTACAGCTCACTTCATCAGATGCTTCCAATGAAGTGAGCTGTAGCTCACGAAAGCTTATGCTCAAATAAATTGGTTAGTCTCTAAGATGCCACTAGTTCTCCTTTTCTTTTTGCAAATACAGACTAACACGGCTGCTACTCTACACATAGGAATGGATTTTCAAAAGAGCACCGCTCCTTTTTAAGCACCTCAACAAGGAACCGGATTTTCAAAGATGTGTTCATCTCCCATTGAAAATAAAAGGCATTGCAGAAAATCTGGCCCATAAGTAGAGTTGGTTGGTTCCTACAAGAAATTTTGGCATTTGTTTTCTTTGTCCTACATTGGCAAGAAAAAGTCAAAATATTAAAAATGTTCATAGGATGAAAAGTTCCCAAATGTTTTGAATCAGAAATGTCAAGAAAATTAATCATTTTTGATTGAAACAAAATGCATCAGCGCTCGAATCATGATGTCAGTTAGAACCAAAACATCTGGTTTGGACTGGACCCTTTGAAATGATACATTTCATTTGAATCAGCATTTCAACACGAAAGGTTTCATTCGAAATGTCACTTGGGAAAATGAAAACATTTTTTCTAAATTGGCATTTTTCGGTGGCAAACCTGGATTGGAACAAAACCACAATTTCCGACCATCAAGTTTTTTGTTGGAAATTTTTCAGCCACTCATAAGAATGATTATCCTAGTTATTGTGATGTTATACTTACACTGACTCCAATAAGGAGACACAGCTTCCAGAGAGTGCTTGAGCCACCAAACCATCAAGCAAACATGGTAAATGCTGTTCTTCTGGCCTAGTGACTCAACAGACTGGTCCTATTCTGAGCTTTACCACAGGCCTGCTGAGTGATGCTCGGCAAGACACTTCCCCTTTCTATGCCTTAGTTTTCCCATTTGTAAAATGGGAATAAAGATACTGACCTGCCTTGCAAAATGCTTGAAATCTACTGGTGTAAAGTGCTATATAAGAGCTAGGTCTTGCAATCCATAGTTACATGAGGGTAATTCCACTGGTATCAAAAGAATTCTGAATTTACACTGGCATAGCTGATATAAGTATTTGGCACCCCTAATTTTCTTCTCTCACTGTGTGTAGGTCCTTGGTTTTGTTAGGTTTGTGAGTCTCTGCTCCATTGTGGAAAAGAAAAAACACGATCAGAGACTGTATAGAATAGATTTGTTTAATTATCCTGCTGATTGGTTGGCCTACATTTATTTCGCACACATGGATTAAGTCAATTGCAGAGCAATACATTCAATGCCTTTCCATTTTCATAAGTAAAAGGCCTGTTTATTGTGTGCTGCAATAGCTGTATGTGCAATGTATTATGCAACTGTCCAGGGGTGTAATCTGGTTTCATATTGTAACGGCATGGCTTTCTTTGGGCTAGATGGCGCCTTTATGCACAGCCCTGACAAAGAGGTGGTGCGTAAGCCGCCTGGCCCCAGGTGTAGCCCCAGGAGAAATTGGAACTCAGTGACACCCTTCTGCGTCCCAGTGCCTCCTTCATTCACTCCAGGGGAGCAGTAATGTGCTCCGAATTTACACCAAGCAGCAGATTACGACACCAGTGAGGATGGGATGGGGAGCCAAGACTCCATTTCCCTCCCCTCTTTGTCCCACGCGAGGGCATAGAGTAAGCATGCACGCTGTGGCTGCTTACTCCAATGCACCTGGACCCAAGATCCTGGTAACCCACGCAGAGAGTAAGGGTGAGTGCGTGCTAAATTTTACCTCCCACGTTTGCAGATGACCTAAGATCCAGGAATATCTTCAAAGAGGCTGAGCATCTCCATGGGCCTCCATATATCTCACTTGCCTCAGTGCAGCATGGCTGCCTAAAAAGTAATGTTATTCAGTGCCCTGCCAGAACCCACTCCCCAGGGCTGGCCCATAACATTTTGGCACCTGAGGTGGGGAGCTCAAATGACACCCCCAGGCCCCCTCGCTTGGGCCAAAACTTTGAAAAGTCTCAATTCTGCCTTCTTCCTAGTCTACTCCTCTCATGGTACTGCTCTGCTACCTACCTCAATACAGGAGAACTAACAACTTAAAATGCCTTGTTCAAAAATTTTAAGTAACACTTAACTTTCAAATGCCTGAACAGCAAATGTAACTTTTCTTGTCTGCATAGTAAACACTGGCATTTTTATCTGTTTGAACAATCAAAGTGGTGCTTTCCATGCCTTCTTGGTTGCAAACATTTGAACTGCTTCCTGAAGGTCCACAGCAGGCCAGCCCCTGCTCTATTGAGATGGTTGCAAGGCCGACCAGCCTCTCCTGTGTCCTTGTGGAGTGTAGATGTGTTTTTATTAACTTCAGCTTGGAGAAGTTGCGTTCTCCACTGGCAACTGTTACAGGAAGCATTAGAAGTATGCGCAGAGCAACAAAAGCATTTGGAAAGAGGGTGGTCCTCTTATTTGTGCTCATATATTCCAGAACAGCCTTTGGAGTTGATCCTGCTGAAATGTATCTTGAAAAGGTTTCAGTTCATCACCTAAATCACTCGCATCAATATCGCGCATGTCATCATGTGTCAACACTGTCTCTAGTGCCCTGCATTGCTGGTGTAGGTCTTCTTCTGGTATAGTGAGGAGTTCTGGAATATCATACAACATCCCAAATATACTGCTGTGTTCCTTCAGCTGCATGAAACATTCTTCAGCTGACTGTATTGCACAATCTAGCACCTGGTTAAAGAATTCAATTTTGAATTGTTGTTTGGGGTCTCTTATGGGATTATCCCGTGCCTCGTAATCAAAATGTCTTCTTCTTTGGTGACTCTTATATTCTTGAATGGGTGGGAAAATAGCTTCAGTGTGAAGTTCCTCTGCCAACTTCTGTTCACTCTTCAGAACGTTTTGAAATCCCTCATCTGACCAGTAAGACTGTCGGTATGACTTCGCTTTTTCCAGTTGTTCCATTGCTCCAGATATATCAAGGTCAACACCTTAGAGTCTCTTGCTTACAACATTTATTTCAAACAGTATGTCATGCCACAACACTAAGCCACACAGAAATTTGAAGTTATGCATGTTTCTGGTGATTCCATTTCCCTTTGCCACTGTTCTCCCATGAACAGTTCCTGTCATAGCACTATCCTCCATAATGACAACTATGGCATCATCTATCTTCCCATTTTGGTGCTTGATAGGCTTTATCGCCTCCACTCAACTTTCCCATCATGTGGCACTCAGTGGTTTCAGTGTCAATGAATGACAATTGCATGGGACAAAAAAAATTTCGAGGGTTTAACTCTCGGATCCGTGTCTGCACCCTTCTGTTCTTTCCTCTCATGTTGGCACCATTATTGTAGCTCTGACCTCTCATGTCAGCTATCGCAATTCCCGTCTCTTCCAGCTTTTTAAGAAGCACATGTCATACCAGCTCCTGTAGTATCATCAATGTCAATAAATTCTAGAAAATGCTCTTTGACAGTCACCATTGCAGGAACATTTTCATTAGGTTCTGTTGTTGTTACAAAACGCATCATTAAAGTCATTTGTTCTGTATGGCTGATGTCAGGTGTGCAGTCCAGAATAACAGAGTAATATCTTGCTGACTTCAGATCTGCCACAATCTTCTGTTTGACTTTTGTTGCCGATAACTGTAGAATCTCATTTTGAATTGTTTTTCCAAGGTAGTGGTGTGTGTACATTGCTTGGGTGGTGACTCTTCTTAGATGCTCCTGGAGTACAGCATCACTCAGTTATCAGCTCCACAATTTTAAGAAAGTTTCCATTGTTTGGCACATACAGCTGATCTGAAGTGCCCAAGCAGGGCTAGGTTTTGGGTAGCAAGCATTCTCACAACGGCAATGAGCCTTTTCAGAACATTTTGCCAGTAAAGAGACTCTGATCCAATCTTCTCATGATGCTGATAATCTATGGTGGCCTTTAACCTTAGTCTTATCTCAAGCTCTTTCCACCTATGGAATGCTCTTTGGTGATTTGCTGCCTTCTCATGGCATGCCAGATTTCTAGCCAGATTTTTCCAGTCCTTTGTTCCTGTAGAACCCAATGTGGCTGGAACAATAGACTGGAAGAGTTTGCAACAAAAACAGTATGCAGCATTCTGGGTTTTTGAGTACATAAGCCATGGCCTCTCCACTTTGTCACCATTGGGGATTTCATGCCAGTAATCAGGTTTCAGAGTAGCAGCCGTGTTAGTCTGTATTCGCAAAAAGAAAAGGAGGACTTGTGGCAACTTAGAGACTAACCAATTTATTTGAGCATAAGCTTTCGTGAGCTACAGCCCACTTCATCGGATGCATTCCAGTAATGCTAGTAATGTGTTGGATGGAAACGTCTATTTTCATTGTCTTTGGGGAACATGAAGTTTTTCACTTGCTGTGGCCCATGCGCTACAAGGAAGTCCCTCAGCCTACTGCTCA
Organism: Eretmochelys imbricata; assembly: GCF_965152235.1. Lineage (NCBI taxonomy): Eukaryota > Metazoa > Chordata > Testudines > Cheloniidae > Eretmochelys > Eretmochelys imbricata. The sequence continues at coordinate 207,528,997 of NC_135574.1, read as the reverse complement.
AGTGGGTCCACAGTCCTGGATCATCTAGACTTAAGGAACTAAACTCTGCAGCAGCTGTTTCTTGCACCTCCACCACACTCTTCTCTGATCTACACTTTTCTTCAGGACTGTGCATGGTTACATCCACTTGAGATGGAGATATGGATGCTGCAGTAGCTGCCAGGTCACCTGCACTCTGACTAACTGGAAGATCAGGCATCTCCGCACCACTCACATCCTCACTGGGGCCGGAAGGCTCACCATGAACATTTGTGTCTATGTATCTCAGGAGAGCTCCTTCTTGCTTAGATAGAAAAGCTTCCGTTGTTTTCTTTCTTTTTCTGAATGCTGCCCCAGGGGGGCGTTTTCTTTTTTCACTCCTGACTACTGTTCTGTGCCAGCTAGAGTGGCTTTCAACACTCAGCTGAAGGGGACAAATAAGCAGGCTGGTAGCAGGGCCTGAGTGAGGGAAGAGATCAGCGTCTTAAGGGCCTAACTGGCTCCTACTACTTTAGTTGACTGCTTGTTCTCCTCAGGTGGGTTCAGGGAAGCAGCAGGAAAGAGGAAGCTCCCTGAGAAGCTGGGGTTAATCAGTCCAGGCGCCTGGGGGACTAGAGAGGTACATAAGAGGCTCCTCCTCCTCTCTCTCCCTGCAGCTCCTGCTGCTTTCTGTTATTCCCTCTCACCTTTTCTCCTGCCTGCCTCTTATGTCTCCTGTGCCCTCCTTCCTCCAGCCCAGCACTGCACCATCTCTGTGCATCTCGAGCAGAGAGAATACAGATGCACCAGCAGCAGACACAATTTTCTACACTCTGGGTCCTTGTGGCGCCCCCCCCCACCCCCTGCCCAGTCTGGCACCTGAGGCGGCTGCCTCAGTTGGCCTCATGGTAAGGCCAGCCCTGCCACTCCCACTAGAAAACACAGTCAAAGGGGAAGTTACTGTTGCTTCAACTGGCAGTAAAATTGGGATAGAAGTCTGCTCTAAAATCCACCTGGATCTTAGAGGACATACCAGACAGAGCAGCTATCCCCCAGTTATCCCCTCCAGCTTATCCCCAGCTCTGGCCTCCAACCAGACATGCAGAGGACCATTTGCAGCACCTGGGCTCTAGGGAAGAGAATACAGACGAACCATAGTTCTCACCTATTCTTTGCTGGTTTGGACCTTAATATGCCTCATTCTGAGTAGAGCTAGAGGAAATTTTTTGACCAAAAATCCTGATTCGGTGACACAAACATTTCATGAATTTTTGCAGGTTTTGCCGAATTGTTCATGTCCAATTCCCCCTCCCCCCCAAAAATAGTCAGAAAAAAGTTGAAACATTTTATTTTGACATTTTCTAAATGAAATGTTTTTGATTTTTTGGTTCCTGAAAGACTTTTTGTCTTTCAGAAGCTTCCCTAATTTACTACAAAAATAGAAAAAATGCATAGCAGCCCAGTGAAACATGGCATTGAATGTCAAACAAAACATTTTGTTGGACCTCAGATGAATTCTTTATTTTACTTTTTGATTTGCTGAAAATTTTAAACAAATTTGGTTTTGGTTTGACCTGAAACATATTTTTCTTTTTCTCTATTTTTCAGACTTGCCAGCGACCCAAAAAATCTGCTATTTGCACAGGTACAATTCTGAGTCCTGCGCATGCTGCAGTAAGCAGTAGTATGTGATTCACTGATTTTAAAAGCTCCCTCTAATCAGATTGGGCCCAATTCTGATTCCATTATGCTGAGTAGTACCTTACTCCAGGAGTGAGCCCGGGTAGTCATTCGAGGAGTAACACACTACTTAGACTGAGTAAAGAGCAGAATGTGTCCCACTGTACGTAGGCATTTAGGTCTTTTTAGATTTAATCCAGAAGAAATTATTTGCCTTGCTTTAGAGAACAGTATTTAAACTATATGTACAGTCTTGTCACATGACCATTATACCAAATATTTTATTGACTGCATAAAAAAATAAAGAATACATATTGTTCTAGGCTGGAGTTTTCAGTTAGGTACCCAACTTGCATTGAAATTTGTTCCTAACTCCCTTATTCCCCCTTTGAAAATTTCAAGGCTAATAATTAGGTGACAAGTTTCCTTTTTCATGCAGTATGCCATCGCCAGACATAATACCACATGCGTTTTGCATTGCATTCAGGGAGAGATAAATCACTCTTCTGTCTGCACTGCGTTTAGCTATTATCAATATTTATATAGTAATTCAGGGGCTAATAAATGAATAAAATTCAGCTCTAGAATGCACGAAATTGCCTAATTTTTTAGTGCTTTACATCAGAAACAGAAATGACTCCTGCAGTCAGTGTTGGAGTCATTGGAACAGCAGTATCTCCATTGCATGTCCTCAAGCAATTTCTTTTGCAGCTCCGAATAATAGGCGATAGGAAGCCCTGAATGCATTGTCAACGGACAGAGACTTTCCTGCTTTGTTTCAGGGCATTGTGATTTCTGTGGCTGAAAGTACCCGAATTATTTCCCCAACAATAAACCTTCCTTTTAGGTTGGCTCCACCTCTGTGTGAGGTGCACAGTCAAGCTGATTACAGTGATGAGGGAGGGGAGATATTTAAGCAGGGTATTTTGTATGAGTTTTAGTTTCTAGTTCATAGTCTTGCTCCCTGTTTCCAGGCTGAAGGGTAAATGATTGACCCTAAAAATCTACCTCCAGCCTAGTGAATTTATCTAGGACTTGGTTTAGCTAAATAGATGTTTAAGGCTAGAAGAGACCATTAGACCATCTAGTCTGGCCTCCTGTATAATAGTTTCACCCAGTTACCTCTGTATTGAACCCAATAACTTGTGTTTGAATAAAGCATCTATTCCTCTCTTCTGGAGGGCATCTAGTCTTGATCTGAAGACCTTAAGAGATGGAGAACCCACCGTGTCCCTTGGTAGTTTGTTCCAATGGTTCATCATCCTCAGTGTTAAACATGAGTGCCTTATTCCTAGGTGCGGGAGGATTAGATTTTTATTGGTAAATGTTGAGTTCACCATACACACGCAAACTGTCAAGAATATATTTCCATCGACAGTAGTCAAAATTTACAAAGTAAGAAAAATGCTGCTTGAGAACTTATTAGAGTTTGATTTAAGGATATTTACTTTGTAAATTTGGACATGTGATGTTGACAATTTGTGTTTTAACAGTTTAAATTTTGAATGTCAGTGTCTACTTTCAATAATAATTATTGTCTGTTCCTTCCTATTGTCTACCTCCCATAATTTCCCACAAGTATGAAAATTTAAATTGATAAAAAAAGAAAAAAAATGCTTAAACTCCATATTTTTGTGTTACTGGGATCATTTAAATGGATAAAAATTGCTTGAAGATAAACATCAGTATCATCTGTCGAAATTATAAAAAAATAAAAGTGGAATTCTGCCAACCCTACTTATTGCTAATTTGAATTGTTCTGGCTTTAACTTCCAGCCATGGGTTCTTGGTTAGAATAAGAGTCCTTTAGTATTCAATATTTTCTCTTTGGGAAGGTACTTATATACCAAAAATCAAGTCACCCCATCATCAAGTCATATTCCTTTTGACAAGCTAAACAGATTGAACCTCTTCTGCCTCTGACTGCCCGGCATTTTCTCCAGCCTTCACATCATTTTTGTGGCTCTTCTTTGCATCCTCTCCAATTTTTCAACACCATATAAAAAAGACGCACACCAGAACTGGACGCAACAACCCTGTATTGGTCTACCTATTGGGCTTTTAGGGCCTGATCCAAAGCCCACTGAAGTCAATAAGATTCTTTCCATTGACTGCAATGGGTTCTGGATCAGACCGATGGGAGGGAGCTGCACCACCTCCGTGGGAGCGTGAGGAGACATCCCACCTCAGAGAAGCAAGATCTCACCTGCTGCACCCCATCAACCGGGAGCAGCACTGCCCCCCCTGTGTGAATGACCAGTGTGGCGGGAGGAGGGACATGACCTCACTTCCTTCCTGCCTTTCGCTGCCCTCTTCATGGTGTCTTGTGCCCCAGAGCATTGTGGAAGGGGAACAGTCCTATGTTTAGGTGTGTGCGGATGGTCAAAGGGGGTCAGGGTCTTAGCTCCATCCCAGCCCTGAGAAGTAATAAATCAGAATGCACTGCTCTCCCGGTTTTGTTTTCTCCCTGCCTGGCAGAACTCTCTGTCCTGTTCATCATGTAACAGCTGAATGTCCTTATTTGGTTTGGATGCCTCCCATGACCTGACTTTAAAATCCCAGGAATTGTCTGGGTATTTTTTAATTAAAAGTAAATAAATACGTAAATACACACACACACCTGTTTACAGAGCCTAGCTCATTCAGGGCCAAATCCTGGCCCATCTTTGCCTGGCAGTACGGGACACGGAAGCACAGATCCAGAATGTCCCTGCCTCTTGCAGCAGTGCATACAAATTGTGCACCAGGGATTCAGAGAAAGGTGAGGCTTCAGTTGGTATGTCTCCACTGCTTTGTAAGCCTGGGTCTGCAGGATCTGGGCTTGTGGACTCCGTGTTTCCAAGTCCACAGTCGAGTGTCCAGACTGCATTGTACACCTGAGTTTACAGTTGCTGGACCTGGGTCTCAGAGCTGTGCTAATGTGTCTATGCGGCACTGGGCAGACCTTCTGACTCAGGTTCATGGCTTGATCTGTGTCCACACTGCAAAGGGACAAGCTTGGACACATATCACAGTAGGACTCAGGCTACGACCACGTAGGGAGGGGGGTGGGCTTCAGAGCCCAAGCTCCAGCCCAAACCACAATGTCTACTCAGCTACTTTTTAGCACCATACTGCAAGCCCTGTGAGGCCAAGTCTGTTGATCGGGGACTCCGGAGATCTGTGAATTTTTGTTTCCAACAGCCTGAAATGGAGCGTTTTGATAATGTTGAAACAAAACACTTCCATTTTTCATTTTGAAATGACTTTGCAAAACAAAATTCATTGTCTTTTTATTTTTTTAAAAAAGTTTTAAAAATGTTAACATTGGAAGAAAATGTTTCAAATTGATCTCAATGAAACATTTTGACCAACTGGAAATGGATTTTTTTTTCCCCCTCAGAATTTTGTTTCATGGAAAATTTTTGAATTTTTTGCTTTTGCTCTGTTTTGGAAGAGAAAAAAACCCATTCAAAATGGCACCATTTCCCACAACATGGAAAACCCAATTCCCACCCATCTCTAACAAGAATATCTTGGCTACTCTCCGACGGCCTTGGTGCCAAGAATATATAGGGAGACAGAGTCTCAGGTCTAGATGACTTCAGATAAAATTGTCAAAAGTACCTAAGTCCCATTGTAAGTGTAATGGGATGTAGGCGCCTAAATCACATAGGTGCTTTTGAAAGTTTTACCTCAAAGAGCTTTAGATTCCATCAACTGACCTTTAAAATCCAAAGAGTTCTCTAAGTGGCAGGTTTGAAATGACACGTAAATGATTTTCCTGTTTGAGCTAAAGGAACGTGGCATAACAAGCAAAGGGCTCAGCCGGGAATTCTTCATACGCCACTACTTCGGGTGTACAAGAAATGTGGACACAGGCTCTCCATGTGTCATTAACAAAGCGAGAATAATGAGCTTGGCTGCCTGAAATCCTTTGAGCACAGTCATAGCATCCTCACTGCCAAGAGAGCATTCTAGTTTTTTTAAGGTAATGTGACAGGGTCGGGCCAGATGGCTACAGGAGAGGAATAGAAGGCAGATATATTAGCCCCAGGCTAAGCAGGTCCCTTTTCCCTGGGTAAGGTAACAGGGAAGGTTCCAGAACAATCAAGAACCTTCTGGAGACAATTAAGACAGGCTGATTGAACACCTGCAGCCAATCAAGAAGCTGCTAGAATCAATTAAGACAGGCTAATCAGGGCACCTGGGTTTTAAAAAGGAGCTCACTTCAGTTTGTGGCATGCGTGTGAGGAGCTGGGAGCAAGAGGCACTAGGAGCTGAGAGTGAGAACGCGACTGAGGTGTACAAGCATTATCAGACACCAGGAGGAAGGTCCTATGGTGAGGCTAAAGAAGGTGTTGGGAGGAGGCCATGGGGAAGTAGCCCAGGGAGTTGTAGCTGTCACACAGCTGTTCCAGGAGGCACTCTAGACAGCTGCATTTCACAGGGCCTGGGCTGGAACCCGGAGTAGAGGGCGGGCCCAGGTTCCCCCCAAATCCTCCCAACTCCTGATCAGACACAGGAGGAGCTGACCTGGACTGTGGGTTCAGAAAAATGGCCAAGCTGAGGGCTGCCGTGACGCTCCAAGGCGAGCAAATCCGCCAATAAGCGCAAGACCCACCAAGGCAGAGCAGGAACTTTGTCACAGTAAAAACAGGAGGAACAAAACAAGGGACATATTCTGCCACTCTTTCTCATGTTAAGTAGACCCTTGCTATGGGAGAAGTAGCACTGAAATCTATCTGTACCTTACTATGCCAGCAGTCTCACTGAGACCCGTACTTGAGCAGTGACGTACCACCTAGTGGTGATCTAAACTGGGCCCAAAGAGCTTGTGGATTGTTTAATCGCTCCTTAGTTTTGCACTTACTTACTTACTTTCTCTTTAACTGCAGACACCCAAAGAAAGAAGTCGCATGTGCCTATGAAGACTGAGGGGAACCTCAGTAATAGGCTTCAAATATGTTAAGAGCTGTTATGAAGAGGACAGTGATCAATTGTTCTCCATGTCCACTGAAGGTAGGATGAGAAGTAAAGGGCTTAATCAGCAGCCAGGGAGATTTAGGTTAGATATTAGGAAAAACTTTCTAACTGTCAGGGTAGTTAAGACTGGAATAGGCTTGCAAGGGAGACTGTGGAATCTCCATCCTTGGAGTTTTTTTAGGGACAGGTTGGACAAGCACCTGTCAGGGATAGTCTAGGTTTATTTGGTCCTGCCTCACAGCAATGGGCTGGACTTGATGACTTCTCAAGGTCTCTTCCAACCCTACATTTCTATGATTCTGTGAAGCACTCAAATATGTTTTGTGTCAAATCTGAACTGAAAATAGCTGAGGAGGGAAATGCTACATTCTGTACATGATCTTTATCTGGAATGAGTATTCTTGTTGCGTACACATGCTTTATTTTTTATTTGTATTACTGCCTCATATAGGAGCCTTGTTGTGGACCAGGACCCCATTGTGCTAGGTGCTGTACAAACACAGAACGAAATGACAGTCCCTGCTTTAAATGCACCGCGAATACTATTTTAATTGCATCTGCTATCAAAAGAACACATTGCTTTATTATTTGTTTTTTCACGTTGGTTTGTGGTCTTGTCATTTCTGAAGCATTCTGGTAACTAATACAACAATTTTTGTTATCTGCAGTGACAGTAGGATACCTTGAGTGCAGCAGGTTGAAAAATTTAAAATTTGGATGTGTCATGGAATTTTTAGTCAATATTTCAAATTCTGATGAAAAAAGCGTTGACAACATTTTTGCAAATTTCTCTCTACACCACATTTTTGGAGCAGATCTAGCCTTGGGAAAGGTGACAATGGAGTTTTGACTGAGTCAGCATAAAAGACCAATGTCCAGATCTGCAAAGGTATTTAGGTGCTTAACTCCCACTGATTTCAGTTAGGCACATAAACACCTTTGGGGATCTCGGTGAAGTACCTAGAAGTTTCAATGTGATTCTTATTTAGGCTACCTCAAATCATGTTTGCATAGCACCTTGATTAAAGCCTGGAGACCTACCTACCCTTTTGGGCTGCTCAGATCCACACAAAACTGCAATGGATACCTGCATTTTATTTACTAAGACAGAAAAAGCAGAACTGCCCACATGGGCCTCTGATATTAGGATGTCAGAGAAGAAAAACTGACCATGATCTCATTTTAAAATCTCCTTTAGTCTCACACACAAGAGCTTGAGTGGACAACCCAACCTAAATTGTTCTGCAACTATGCACTCAAATAAAAAACAAAGGGCCTGATTCTCATTCACACGAAGTCCCTTTACACCACTCAGGCAATGTAAAGAAGCCTTCCAGTGGGTGAGAGTTTAAAAGGAGACTTCGTGTGAATGAGAATCTGGCCCTGAATTCATTTCAGTTGTGTCTGTTCACGGTGTTTGTCTTTTTGTCTCCATTGTCTGTGTATATGCTAGTGAATGAGCTTACTGACAGGAATAGCTGTGGAAACAACAGCTGTTAAGCACAGAAATCAGGAATTTTAACTTTGTAAATGGGAAGTTTATTTTAATGGGAAACCTGTGCTAAGAGTTACATTCATCCAATCAGGGAGGAGGAACAATATCATTTGGCCTGTGAGGCCAATCAAACTGAACCAACACTGCTCAAATTCTACAAGGAGTCCTTGGGGCACCTTAGAGATTAACAAGGTGCCCCAAGGACTCCTCGTTGTTTTTGCTGATGCAGACTAACATGGCTACCACTCTGAAACCTGCTAAAATTCTGAATTTCAAAAACCAGGTACTCCAAACAATGCTAGCAGACAGTCTATCAGCCAAGCAGGGCGAGACTGTGCCATTTAAATACAGCCCAGAAACGAAGGAGAGGTGTGGATTTGCAGAACCCTGTGAGGAGCACCGGGACATATTATGTTTCCAGAAGTGCAGCCCCTGCACAAATGCTGCGGCTGCTAGCCTTGCCTTGCCTTGTCTCTGACCTTCCTTGCTCTTTTTATTACTAATTATTACTATTATTTATATTTGTATTACAGTAGCAGTAAGAGGTTCCAACCAAGTTCAGGACTGCATTGTGCTAGGCGCTGTACAAAACACATACTAAGGCTCAGTCCCAGCCACAAAGAACTTACAGTCTAAACAGACGTAGCAAAGTGCGGGAAAACCGTCACAAAGAGGTGAAATGACTTACCCGCCATTACCTAGCAGGTCAGTGGGAGAGGGGGAAAATACAACGCAGATCTCCTGATTCCCAGCCCAGTGTTCCATCTACTAGACCACCTTTTCTCTCCACACTGAGTAGGCTGCTCTGTGTGTCGCCCAGGGGAATAAGAACGGAGCAGCCCCTGGGCTTTCCTGAGCGCAGGGGCTGGAATTCTGCCTAGTTCTTCAGCAGACTAAGACAAGACATGAAGCTCCGTGTGTCTTCCCCCACTGGGCACACACATGTAGGAGCCAGGAAGAATCTGGCCTTCAGTGAACAATTCTGAACAAGGAATACGCTCCAGAAAATTGCAGGCTCTTTGCTGACAAACCAAGACTAGAAAAAGAGGCAAAGTTCATCCTAATAAGTTATTTGCTAGGGATTATTTGCTGAATTCTAAAATGCGTGCACGCACACGCCCCCAGAGCAGTAATTGACAGTTGCTAGCAAGTACTCAGAATTATATTCAGATATTTATTTTTATATCTCCCTGTTCTTGGTTCCCAAGGCAAAAATAGCGATTGGCCATATCTGTTTGCTGTCAGTTAGAATTAGGTAATGTCATATTTTCTTTTGTCTCAGAGAGAGTGTAAAAGAAAATACTAGTTTTGGATAAATAGGATCATAACCACAGCTCGTGTAAAACAGCATAGCAATATCGGTGTCAGTAGAGCTACACCCATTTTGCAACCGTTGAGGATCTGGCCTATCAATGCAATATTTAGAAAAGGAAATGCACTCTCAATTGAAAAGGAAAAAAAATAGATTAAAAAAAAACTTGAAGCGAGGTGAAGTGAAATCTACAGCCTGCAGACAGAGCACATGCGGGCAATGAAAGAGGGAGCTATGAGTCAATGCGTTCATTAGTACCTGGTTATGACTGCAACTGACCTGATGGCAAATATGAAATATCAAAGCGCTTGTCAGCACTCCTGAATGGGACAAAGAAAAGGCGCATTAATGATTAACTCTGCTAAAAGCTCAGGCTTTTGTATTCCCATGGTGCTTGGACTATCTCGCTGCCATGTGACATGCTTGGGCCATTTTCTAGCAGATTGGGGAAAGCTAGTGAGCAAACACAGGTGCTTTAGAGTCAGCAGTGCTGTCAGGGACAACCACAAACAACACCAGCTATGCCTGGCTAAATTAGCTCCTGTGTTTGCCTCCATTTTTGCTTCCTGGAGATCTTACTTTCTAAGTCCAATGTCTTTTGCTCTCGTCTTCAACTATTCACATGCAGCGTTAAAAAGAAAATAAAAGGAACACACAGACAGTCTCTTCTTTGAACCAGCAACAACATTTGGTGATCAAATGCAAAGACCCAAGTAAACTAATTAAAACTGCTCAGGTCTTTAACTCCAAAAACAAAACAATTTTTCTCAAGTAGAATTATTTCGGTGATCCTAGCCAAACAGAGAGCCAGCAAGCAATAGCATCCTAAACATGTGCAAGATGGAAGCCTGCTACCCTCACTCCTTTGGTCTCGATGGCATTTCATAATAGACCCAAAATAGGAAATCATCTCTAAAGGGCTCATTGGCATTCTCCCAAACCTGAAAAAACACATTAGGATGCTTTTTCTTTTTTTCTTTTCTTTTCTTTTGCTGTCACTTATTGTAAGTTACATTGGGCTATATTGCTGAACAGTGTGACCTCTCTGGCACTGTAGTTCAGAGTCAAGGTCCCTCTAGTGGTATTGTTTGTTTTAATTTATTCCTTCCATAGCACAGATCAGACAGACTTTCTTTTCCTGTTCAAATATTTATATATGTGTATTATTGCACTGTGCTTAAACACATTGCAATCACATTGGAGCAATAAAGAACAGACTATCAGTGTGAGATGATAAAGGTGCTTTGAGTAAACATCAGAAAATGAAATAAAGTTATAAAAAGTGGGCCTGGGGTGGTATAAACGTCTACAAATAATCACTGGATCCGCCCGTTGATATTCAAGCAATTAACAACAAAAAAGAAAGAAATTTTATCCAAGCTGAGCTATTGAATTTAAATAACGTGTTCTCTTCAACCCTTGAATGAGGGAATAAACCACCATGCCATTCCCACCACGGGGCCCTCAGCCATTCAGTTTTGTATACTGGCCTAGACTTTGTGCTTGCTTCAACCCGTTAACTCAAGGAATATGGGCTAAAATAATTCACTGGGACCTATTGCGTCTTCTGACGTAGCACAGACAATGGCAAGTTGGCTCAGCTCTGGCATTTAACAGTTCTACTCTACATATCTTGCCTTCATTTAGGCCAGAATTCTCTCTGTGACTCTCTCAGGAACTCAGCTGGGTAATGGGGAGCTCTGAGAAGAGGAGTTCTCACTATCTAGCTGTGGGACAGCAGCAGTATAATGGCTGGAATAGCCTCCGCAGATCTACGCCCCCCTCTCCTTGAGGTGAAAGGATGGAGGATCTGCATAGCAATAGATTCTCTGGCAAAACCCCACTGAGCAGAGTGCCCATCCACCATGCAAAGGGTGTTGAGTACGTGCATGCCCCCTTCTCTTGATTCTACTTTCCCTTGGGGCCTCATCCAAAAACCATTAAGTCAATGGAAAAATTCCCTTTGACTTCAATGGGCTTTGGATCAGGGCCTCACGAAGTGGATGCACTCTGCAGAGGGCTGTCCATGCTAAGACTGTCCATGACTTCCCCATTGTCATGTAATACTTCCAGTTTTGTTGAGTGCTCTCTGAATTGCATAGGTCATAGCTGAAGCTCATGAGTATAACTGGGGGAGATGAACACGGGAAGGAACCTGCCTACCAGTGAAGCACCTAATATTAGCTAGTAAGAGACTGGATGTGAGGGACCAGTGATCTGGCTAATTGCATGCTCTGAGGAGTGATTTAGGGCGAGGTCCATTGTGGTGAAGTAGGATTTTCATCATGGACTAACATCATAACAAGTGCATCCAATATAGGCTAGCATAGCAATAGGTAGCATCAGCAGGCTCGTGATGTGTGTCTCAGATGCATTTGTTTATATCTCTTTTCTATTTTTCAGAGGTTCCCTCCCCCCAGTCTCCAGAAGCCAAGCTGCCCTGTCAACAGCAGCCATTTCCAATGTTCCAATTACAATGACTCTGGTCCAGATCCTGGGAAGTGCCAAGCCCCTGTCACTCACACTGATGTCAACGGGTCAAATCCTAAAGACCTTACTTGGTTCTTAATCGGGGGCCTCACTCATGCAAAAGCCCCAGTGATTTCAATGGGTTTTGAACTGATTAAAAACTCATCATCCTCCAGGGATCCATGGATCCCTCACTCCTGCTTGGAAAGGTACTCATCCACCTCCACAGCTTTCCCCAACCTCATGGGGGCTCTCTGTGGGGATGATGACCAGCACAGTGGGTGAGCTAAGGGAGGAGCCAACAACAATGGTCCAGAGTTAGGGGCAAATCATGTTGTTGACCCCACATTGGCCCTCCGGAGATTTCAAAGTATAAGTCAAACTGCTAGGGGCACTTTTGAAAATCAGGTCATTTATTCATGTGCATAAATAAGGACTCAGGAGACGATCTGGTTGAAATTTTGTCACTGAAGCATTTTTCAGTGAGAAATAGCTTTTCAACCAAAAGAAATTCTTTTTCCCCCACCGCAAATTTTCCTTTTGGTAGAAATTTTCCATTTTTTCAAGGAAAAATGTTAACTGACGTTTTATCGTTGTTATTATACTGAAACCATCTGCAGACACAGTTTTCAGGGAACTATCCATCGCTTGCCAATATGACTAAATCTGAAAAGGTCATGTACATAAGTCAATATGGCAATGAACTGTACCACAGTGTAATGACTTCCTGACAATTAGAGTAACATGACCGGTGAGGCTATCGTTGATTTTTCTCTGATAGCAGCATTTTGTTATTAAAATGAACCAGTGTATTATTTATTTCTTCTACTGCTGCTACTACTGAAGAGGCCTTGAGGCCCCAACTGAGCTCAGGGCTTCACGGTACTAGGTGCTGCACATGCCCATAATGAGGGACTGTGCCTGGACGTGGGCTTGTGTGTAGGAGCAAGCTGCTCTGGTTTAATGTAAGGAGTGAATTTAAACTGTACCCCCCTTTTTATAACTCTCATTTCAGTTTAAAGCACATTCCAGCTAAACTGAAATAAACCACATGTAAGCAGAAATGAGTGCATCCATATGGGTTTGAATTGAAACTAAACCAGTCTACGTTCACACCTTAGGTTAAACTGATGGAACTTTCCCTAGTAGGCAAGAGAGAGAAGAGGTGGGAGCAGAAACACAGGCACAAATATATGAAGGGTCTTGCCCAAGGCTCTGCTACCTGTCAGTAGCAGAGGTAGAAACAGAACACAGGTCTGCTGTATGCCATTCCAGTGCCCTGTTGTCTGGGCTCTATTGTCTCTTTGGCTTTGTCTACACGATGGGGGTAAGGTTTCAGAGTGGTAGCCGTGTTACTCTGTATCAGCAAAAAGAACGAGGAGTATTTGTGGCACCTTAGAGACTAACAAATTTATTTGGGCCCACAAAAGCTTATGCTCAAATAAATTTCTTAGTCTCTAAAGTGCCACAACTACTCCTGTTCTTTTTACTACGTGGGTAAGTTGACCTAAGTTTCGCAACTCCAACTAGGTGAATAACGTAGCTGAAGTTGACATAGCTTAGGTGTAGAAACCACAGTAAGTCAACCATGCTGGGACGATAGGAGACACTCTCCAGTTGACTTACCTTACGCTTCTCGTTCTGGTGGAATACCGGAGTCGATGAGAGAGCAATCTGCGGTTGATTTAGTGGGTCTTCACTAGACCCGCTAAATCGACCCCTGGTGCATCGATCGCTACAGCGTCGATCCCCGGTAAGTTTAGACATGCCCTTTGTCTCTACTAAAGTATTTTAATAGAAATGTTCTAGGGGCCTGACACGTGAAATATTTGAAGGTACAAGATGGGAAGACAATTTCAATCATATATAAGGACTCCACAAATACTGAAAAGAACAGAGGCTCAGAACCAGTGCCCAGCTTTTGAATGAAGGACAATGGCTACAGCTGCAGCATAGTTCACTTCAGGGAAAAATTAAAATCTGCGTATTTAGCAAGATTATGCTTGAATCTGTACCAATTTATTTTGCCAGACTGAGCTGCAGCCAATTCTCTCCCATGCAAAGATGGATAAATATCATTAAATAGGAAGAGATGGAGGAGACTGATGCCCTTATATTAGCAGGAACTAACATCACAAATTGTGTTGGAGAATGAAAGGACAAAATTGGAGAGATTTGGATGTAAATCATCCAAATGAGAGAGATTAAGTACGACGGATAAAAGAGAATGAACTGCAGAAAGTGAAAGTCTAGAAAGAATAAGATACCGCTCTAGTTATATTTACCAAGAGCGTTAGAAATTGTGATACTTAAAAAACTTGGCAAAACTCGGTGCTTACATCTGCATATGCTTACATCTGCATAAGCTGACAAATGTCCCAGGACTCATTGTGTATTACAGTTGATGGACCATGGAAAGGCACCTGTGTAACCTATGCAATTATATTAGGGTATTCTAAGCCCATTGAAATCCATGAGAGTCCTTTCATTGACATCCTGGGCTATGGATCAGACACTTGGTGAGGAAAATCAGGAACAACCAAGTCAATGACAATCCGCCTAGTGACATCAATGGAACAGGATTGGGCCCTACCTGCTGAACTAGTCACTTAGATCTGCATAGCACTATTCACAGAGGTGGTCTTCATTGTGGATTCTGCTCCTCAGCTCTACTACATTCTTGGAAGCTCTATTTTATTTCTTCTCCTCCTTCCCCATCCCTTGTTTTCTGTTATAGCAGGAAACACAGGAATTATCAGACCAGATCAGACCCTTGGTCCATCCATTCCCGCAGCTTGTTTCTGACAATGGGCTGTACCTGCTGTGTCAGAGAAAGGTGAAAGAAACACCTAGAGTGGACAATTATGAAGCAAGTTGCTCATAGAGCAGTTAGAGACCAATTTATACACTGAAGCATGAGTATTTATATCTCGAGCTGGTTGGGAAATGTTTTTTTTTCCCCCATGGAAAAGGTCACCCAAAATGACAATTTTGGGGTTTCATAAAATATTTTCTTCAAAATGTGTCACATTTTCATAATCCTCCCCCACTTCAGTTTGAAAAACAAAAATAGTTTCTGTATCCAGTTGTTAAAAACCTAAAAAACCCTCAGCTTTTGGTTGCTGAAAAGCAAACTTTTTCAGTGTTTCGGTTTTTAGTTTTTCAATGAAAACCTGACAGTTTTTTTTTTGGTGAAAATTTCCATTTTGTTGAAAAAGCCTGTTTGTCAAAAACTGTTTGACCAACTCTAAATGGCCTTTATTTTCTAAAATTATATCCCGTCTAATGTAGCTATGGGTGTGCTATTATTCATATCAGTGTCTGACTCTTTATGAATCTTACTAAACGCGTGGCCTCATTGATACCTTGTGGAAATGAATTCCACACGTCTCATGTAATAAAAGCATTTCCTTTGATCTGTTTTACACATGCGACCTTTCAGTTTCATCTAATGTCCACTTGTTCTTGTATTCGGAGATTGTGACAGGAATTAACAGGTGAGCTTGCACTCTGATCACTCTGACACTAATTAGTTCTCTCAAAGAAAGCTGTAATTAAAGGTAATTCGTTAATCAAGCTGGGTGAGCTAATGACAGACATTTGAATAACAAGAAATGTTGTCCAAAGACAAAATATTTCAGCCAAATCAGAAATATTTTGATTTGGAAATGCTGACACAGTATCTCATGGGAGTTGTAATTTGCGTATTTATGCTATCATTCTCCTCAATCAACCAGGCTCCCTGGTTGAACTACATCTCCCATGATGCACCACATTCACCCCTCTTGGAGACAGAAGGCAGTGCATCATGGGATAATCTGACTTTATTAACCAGACAGGGTAACTAGAAATGAAAAATGTCTATTAGATGAGTGTATTATTGATTTTATAATATTTTTGTTGTTCCTCATTCTAGTCCTTATGCATCCTACTAGCCGGTTTTCTCTTTTGACCAGCAATACATATTGAGCCGAGATTCAGTGAGTTATCCACAGGGATGCCCTGGTCTTTTGCTTGGGTGGTTACAATTAATTTTGTACCCAGAAATTTATAGGTATAGTTCAAATGTGTGGCACTTTGGATTTGTCAATAAAATTTCATCCACTATCATGTTGTCCATTCACCTAGCTTTAAGTACCTCTGAAGTTCCTCAGTCTTCTCTTGTCTAGAGTAACCTAAAAAAAATTTTTCTACAAATTTTTCCACCGTAGTTCACTACCTTTCCCAGGTCACTAATGGCTCTATTAAACAGCACCAGTACCAAACCTTGCAGTACCCTACTATTAATCTTTTGCCATGTTGAAAACTGACAATTCACTCTTGTACTTCACTGTCTAGCTAGTTTCTGATCCATGACAGTATCTTACCTCTCACTCCATGGCCACCTAGGTCCAGATCCTCAAAGGTATTTAAGTGCCTATTCCCACTGATTTTGGTACTTTTGAGGATCTGGTCCTTACTTTCCTATGTAACCTTTTGTGATGGACTTTGGGTGGAAATTTTGATGGGAGCTGATGGCCAAAGTCCTTTATGGTGCTTTCAAAAAAAATCTTTGACAAAGGGTGGGATTTTCTAAAGTCCTAATAAACTAGGTCAACATGTTTTCCTTTATCCATTATATTTGTGTATATGTGGGAAAAATTCTAATAGTTTAGAGAAGTACAATTTTTCCTTTGCATTTCATGATCATCTAGATCATGTATAATTCTATTTTTAACTATAATTTCCTAGTATGAAGGAAGTTTTACTGTTTATCAGTGAAGAAAAAAGACTACACGTAATACACAGAGTGCACAATGGTGTGATGGCCCGTAAAGATTCCACTGGTGCTCATTATGGATGACCTACATAATTCATTCAGGACCCTAACCAATAGCTATTAAATTCAATGGGAAGACTCACATTTACTTAATTGGCTTTGGATCTGGCTCCTTGTGGCTTTGCCACTCACGAGTAATGTGTCCATTCAAAATTATAAATTCTCTTACACACCTCACCCCAGATTTCCCTGGGATTTGTTCCTCTCTGCTCAGGTTAATAAAGAGGTGCATCTAGGCCCTATCAGATTAATTTTTCCATCTTGCAATGGGATGTTAGCTAAGATTCCCTTTGACTTTGATGGGAGGTGGGTAGCTAATGGTGCATAATGGTTTGAAAATTAGCCATTTGGGCTATAAAATTGCAGTCAAGGGGAGTTTTTCCTATTGATTCCAATGAGCATTGGATCAAGACCTTAAATGACCAAAACCCAAGACTGTTTTGCAGAGATAAAATACTATTTAACCTTGATTTCTTGCCCAGTGTCCACCCTCAATCCAAGTCCCTGTGCATATACTTTGAATGGAATTTGATTATTTTAAACAATTTCAATCATGTTAAACCAAGCAGCATTCCTGAAAGCCAAACCTCTCATTTGAGACTCAGCTGAAAATGAAATGGCAAATGTCCACTGAGCTTGAAAAAGTGATACAGAATTTCTACAAGAAAGAATTAAATGCAACAAGGGAATGTTCAACTTTCATGTCTTACTCCCCCTCCCCACCTCGACCAATGGCTGCTAAATGGAAAACCTGCAGTGATAAATATAAACAAACAAGGTTGGGTGTCATTTGTAAAATATTGTTTGGAAATCTGCAGGAATTAGAGAAAACAAGGGGAATGTTCCCATTCTTTCAAAGTTTAACACTGAGTACCAGAGAGAGAATTGCTTTGTCCAAAGTGTTCAGTTATAGAATAAGCCACCAGAGGAGATGAGACTATGTAAAGCCGGTCCAGATATTATCCATTATCTGTGGTAAGACTGGTATCGTGATCCAGGAGTTCACATTTGTTACTGGCTTGGTGAAATCTAATAATAGAATATACCACCAGTTTGGGGTGTCTGCCCTTGTTTTCTGACAGTACGCCCTGACATAGGAACTCACAGTTGTGAGCCACACCAGACAGTGTGACAGCATGGTTTCTGTTTTCATTGTGTATCCTGTGCTTTTTTGTTGTTGTTTTGTTAGGATCCACAAGAAACCATGAGTAATTGTGGCTAATCTGAAATTATACATGAGCTCACACTGTGATGCTGTGGCCTAATGGGCTAATGTGATTCTTGGCTGGGTAACCTGGGAAAGATTGAGTAGGAGAAGAGAGAGAATATTACATCTGCATATAGCACTGGTGTAATATTGTGTCTAGTTCAGGGGTCTGAGAAATTGAAGAGGGTTCGGAGAAGAGCCACTAGAATGATTTTGAGGCCTGGAAAACATGTCTGAAAATGAGACACTTAAGAAGCTTAATATATTTGGCTTAAAGAAGACTGAGGTAACTTGACAATGGTCTACAAGCGCCTACAGAGGGAAAACAAATAATAGTAACGAGGGTTCTTTAATTTAGCAAACAAAGACATAACAAGTTCTAGTGGGTAGAAGGGCATGCTGGTCTATGACAAGGGTCCCTAGACACAACCGTAATACAAATACATAACAAACTTGACAAAGTCAAACTAGAAATTAACCCTCACATTTTGAACAGTGAGGATAATTAACCATTGGAACAAACTACCGAGGACTGTG
Organism: Eretmochelys imbricata; assembly: GCF_965152235.1. Taxonomy (NCBI): domain Eukaryota; kingdom Metazoa; phylum Chordata; order Testudines; family Cheloniidae; genus Eretmochelys; species Eretmochelys imbricata. Next base: position 207,510,555 of record NC_135574.1, on the reverse strand, counting down.
GTTACGTTCTCCATAACATGGAGTCTTTAATCAAGCCCGGATCTCTTTCTAAAAGGGATGCTCTGGCTCAAATACAAGTTACTGAGTCCAATGCAGGAATTCTCTGGCCTGTGTTGATCAGGAGGTCAGGATTATATTAAAGATCTCCAAATCTAGTAAGACTCCCATACAGTGCAGTCTGCCGAATGCTGGAAAAAGGAATTCCCTGCAGAGAGAGACTTGCAAGAGAGGTCCAGTGACCCTGCATAGGAAATCTGTATGATGTTGTTCAGTTTCTCCTGCAGTACCAGAGGACCTCAAAATATCTGCGCAAACGGATGCAAAATACCGAAACCCGTGCAGTTGTCCCCACCGCTCACTGTCATTTTCCAAAGTCCTGACTTTTGAATGACTCCCAAGGCACTTTTGGTTTTGCAAGGTCTCTGCTGCTGGCCTCACCATTGTATGACATCAACTCTTCAGGTAAGTAACGACTCACAATGCTCTTGTGACCCAAGTGACTCCTTAGCAGCACTGGTCAACAAGCTGAAAGGTTTGGGTGTGCTTGTAAATATACTGAGTTATTTTCTCTGCTTTGCAGACGGGGAAACAAGGGAAATGATACTGTTGCAGTCAATGCAATGTGTGATAAAGATTTATTGCAGGTAGAAAGCAAATAAAGGTGTGGTAAACACTTCTTTATTACTCACAGTATGATTGCTTATGTGATCAGTGGCTGGAATCTATTCAAACTCATGTTAAATAAAAGCCCTAATAGAGATGGACTTTTTTCTGCATTATGATGGCATGTGATCATTGCAAAAACCTGCCAATTGCCATGTTTACCTAGTTCCTGCTTTTCTGGAATGTCTTCTGTTTTTTAAAGGCTTAGGCCAGGTCTGCATTAGAAATCTTACACTGGTTTAACTAAAGCAATTAAAAATTAATCTAATTCAAATGATGCAAACCCCTAATATAGATGCACTTACACTGGCTTAACCTTCACTGAAATCGACTTTGCTTCTTTCATTAAGGCCTGGTCTTCACACAGCGGTTGCACTAGTTTAGCTAATTAAAATTGGCTTACAAACTGAATATAGGTACAGAACTCTATACAGTTACTATATTGATTTACAGGTAACTTGTATGGTTTAGCTTGCATCATGTAAACCAAGAAAGTGTGGCCTTATGTAGACACAAAGTTGCTCTGATATGGTTTTAAAGCTATTTAGTTGAACTGGGACAAACCCCAGTAGGGGGTTTTAAGTTTTCAATTTTAATTGAATCAATTTTAAGGCCATTTGGTATCGATTAGCTTAATTTGGTAAGGAATAGAGTGAAACTAAACCAGGTTGTCATTGCATTCAGATAGGGTTGCCAACTTTGTAATATTTAAAAACTAGACACTCCAGCAGGAATGCCGGAACCTCCCCCTACCGCACCTCTTCCCTCCAAGGCCTCCTCCCCTTTTCACTCCTCTTCCCCTCTCCCTCATGGGTTGGGAGGGACTCACCTGCAAAGCTGGGGTTGGAAGCTGCAGCTGTCCAATGCAGGTACGAGGCGGCCCCAGCTGAGTAGGGGCTGGTGTGGGTGACAACCTGGTACCTCCCCGCCTCCCCCACCCACAGTAACCGGACTTTGGGTGTCTGGTCAGTAGATCTGAGCACACCTCCCTTTTTTTTTTTTAACTGGACTTTCTGGTTGAAAACCGGACATCTGGCCACCCTACATTCAGAGTAGCCACACAGGGAGTTGAACAAAATCAGTTTTTAAACCAGGTTTCAGAGTAACAGCCGTGTTAGTCTGTATTCACAAAAAGAAAAGGAGTACTTGTGGCACCTTAGAGACTAACCAATTTATTTGAGCATAAGCTTTTAAACCGATTTTTGTTAAACAGGTGCAACTGTGTGTAGACCAGGAGTAGAAGTTTCAAAAGGGATTCCATACTTAGGGCAAAATTTTTAAGTACATTTAGATGTCTGAAAATGTAGCTAGATGCCTAGAGGGATTTTTAAAATGCCTAGATGCCTAACTCCCATTGATTTTGATAAATGTGGCTAGACATTCTTGAACACCTATTTACACCTTTTGGCACCTAAATACCTTCACAAACATGTCTCTTCAGCACTTAGGAATCAAAGAGTGCCCAAGTCTCATTGAAAGACAATAGCACTTACGCTCCTAAAACCCAGACTCTTAAAAGTATTTAGGCACTGAACTCCCATTGAAATTAGTGCAAGGTAGGCTCCTATATACCTTTGAGTCTTTTTGAAAATGGGACTTAGGAGCCTAAGCCACTTAGACATTTTTGAAAACTTGACCCAAGGCCTAATTTACTAAACCAAGTTAAACTACCTTAAGCAAGGGTTAAAATAGGTTTAAGTACATTTGTATTGGGGTTACACCAGTGTAGCTAGATCAATTTTAAATCAGTGTAGTGAAACCAGTGTAAGTTTTCTAACATAGACAAGCTCCTAGCGTCAAAGGTGATAAAAAGAGTGTTGCAAATGCTGAAGATGGCTCTGGATCTGAGCACCTGATGTCATTGACTTTACATCAGGTGTTCAGCATGTCTCAGGAGCAGGCTCTAAGTGAGTAAGAGCTGCTCCTTCAGCATCTTCACACAATGTGTAGGGACAAAAACTACTTTTTCAGGGGACTTCGCCCAGGGGGAGATGTGATAGAGACCTCATGCTGTTAGTAGTAAAACATCTTTTGGGTCTCTCTCTCACACCCACACATTCTATTATTTCCTAAAAGTTTCTGCACATAGAAGATGCTTCTCCCAGGCTCTAGGGCCTAGCTCCTTAAAGGTATTTGGGCACTTAACTCCCCTAACTAATAGTAATAAAAAGTGCCATCCATCACAAAGACAAAACCAGCTGTAGCAGAGCAGGAGGCCAACCTCCAAAAGTGTACCAAAAAAATAAAGCACCTGCCCAATGAAGCCATCTAACTGTCCCCCACCTCCTGAGTCCACCCCAAATGCCTGCTGCAATAGATGGGCTTTGCAGCGTGCTGTAACGGTTGGCAAATTCAGGCTACTTCAGAGCAGGCAGGGAGAATGAATTCCAGGATCAAAGGGTCCTTCTGGAGAAGGCCCGACCAGCAGCTCCCTCTCATGTCAACAGAGGGGACTACAGTAAGAGCATTTCATGTGAGCACAGCTGCTATCCTAATGGACCAGAAAAGAGGTGGTCTCTCAGCAAGGCAGATCCCAGGCCATTTAGACCATCATAGATCAAACCCAACACCTTAAACTCCACCCAGAAACCAACAGGGGGCCAGCGATGATTCTACCTAACTGGCCTTGTATGCTCACAGCAAGATAATCCATTTAACAAGCAAGCAGCCACCTTCTCCAGCAGCTTCCTCTTCTGAATGGATTTCCCAGCTTTTCCCCAGCCTACAGTCATTGCCCTCCCCTTATCTTGACTGAGCTTTAACCATCTTCCACTCCTCCCTTGCCCAATCCCTACTAGATACCGAGAGAGATGCTAGACTACACCTACTGGACTGGATGAGATAAACTCAGTGTCATCAGCATATTGCCTTGGGCTCATTTGAAAATCCCTTGCTTTGCATATAATTAACAAATGAAACAATTGCCAGTCAGATAGGAAGGCATCATCTTGACAACTTGATAATACAAAGTTGGATTGAAAGCATCAGCATTAGCATTAGAGACCATTGGAGAACAGAAAGTTAGGAAGTTGCTGCAAGCTAAAATCTACTTGATTTTGTTTGATAAGGCTCCAGAAGATGTGCAGCCAGATAAATGAGTGAATATAACGTACTTAAGGTTAGATTCTGGCCCAAGCAGCTTATCGGAACCTGTTCAAATCTCTTTGGACTAGAAACTTGAGCTTTCCTTTCAGTACCCTGATTATCACAGACAGTAGCCTTGGAAGATACTTAGCTTTGGTAGCCTAAGAATTCCTTTGGCAGTAGGTGGGTGGGAGGATTGGCCTCACTGAACCCTGACAAACACACAGCTGGAAACCAGTCCGGCTCGCCTGTGTATTGGTGTTGTTAAAATACATATTAGAGTTATAAGAATGTTTAGTCTTGATGAAATGCTTGTAGGATCCTACATATGTTAATCTCACTTAACATCTGTACCCCATGTTATCGGGTTATATTAAGTGTTTGTGTTGTACACCTCTAACTGTAACTCATCAGGCAGGAAAGAAGCATTAATTCACGGAAAGGCTGGCTTCCCACAGAAAGTGTTAGGTCCTGCACACAAGAAGGCCCTTTGAAACCAAATGAGCCACTGTGAAACATCAAAGGACAAAGACTTTGCTGATTGCTCCCCTCATGCCCATGAAGCGGAGATGTGCACAAGGACTCATCCCATCAGCTTGAACTCTGGTGGGAGGAAATAAAAAACCCGGACAAGAAGAAACTGAATCCCTGTGCTGCTTGGGCTTCAGGGAGAGGGCAAGACTTCTAAGCATAAGCAAGGGATCCCTGGCTGTTCAGCATGGATTAGCCCTAAAGGACATACACAGCTTGCATATTACTGCAGCTTCTATTACCTTTAGAAATTTAAGACTAACTCATTTGTGGGTATATGTTTACCTGCTTTAACCTTGTAAGTAACTCATTTGCTTTCATAGTTAATAAATCTTTAGATTGTTTTTTATACATTTTGCTACAAGCGTTGTCTCTTGTGAGAAAGGTGAGGTACAATTGACCTGGGATAAGTGACTGGTCCTTTGAGACTGGGAGTAACCTGAATATTGTTGTGATTTTTGGTGTAAGGGACCATCTATCACAAAGGCAAGCTTGCGTAGGTGGCAAGATAGACCAGCATGCTCAAGGGGATGGTCTGTGACTCCATGTTAAGGACGTTATAGTGTTTGAAGAGTTTACACTTGATGCTTGGTTGCTGAAATCTAAGCACAGAACCCACAACCAGCTGGGGGTTTGTGCCCTGTTTGGTTACAATCTGCCCTGAGGTTGGTAGTCACATTCGTGAGCGACTCTGGACTGCTTGAGAAGGAGATTTTTAGGTTTGGAGACAGGAAAATGGAAAAGGTAAATACTACATGAAACTAACATGACATCTAAAAATGGAGTCATCCTTTTCACGTTGTATATTGCATGAGAAAGGTGGTCTGCAGGGTTCCATGCACCTCTTTGGAAACAACACACCCAAACATCCACCTATAACTTAAACCCAATCTGAACTTTCTTTGAGGTTCAATTAAGGCTATGCCATCGATGCAGCGTGTAAGCCTGGGAAATTGGTACCCGGTTCTGAGCATCTGGGTTAATCTAGCAGCATACTGAAAAGCCATACCTGACTTACTGGGTCCTCACTTGCATGTGGTGCTAGGACTTCTGGGGTTATATTCCAGGGGTCATTGTACTGCAGTAAAATGAGCTGCTCTATGATTCCTTGCCAGTGAACTGTGGGAGAACTTGTCTGTGCTTCTGGGCACGTTGGGGGCGGGGGGGGGGGGTAGGAAAGGAATTTTGGGTAGGTACTGAAGGACACCAGCACTCGATTGACTTAGACTGCGTCGTCACTCCAAAATTGGCAGTTTACCAATCTGAGTGAAAGTGGAACCCGTCTTCTAACCTACATCCCCAGCTAGTCTGGGCTGAAAGCCCCACTAAATGCTGTTGAGAGGTTTTTGTATGTGGATTGGATGGAAGTTCAGGGCAACCCAGGGGTAAGAACCTGGGCTAACTTTGCAGTGAGGACACTAGAAACAGTTAACATTTGAAGTAGTTCAGGTGTCTGCTTCCTCCTGTACTTCCCGCTGTGGGCCGAGACCTGAAAGAGAAATACCCAAAATACCAGTTCTTGCTTGGCTGAAACCAGACTGTTCTAAAGCTCAAGAAGGTACAGCTCAATTCAGATAAGAATCAGAATCTTGGGTTGCTTATCTGAATCCAGCCTTCAAACCTTTTTGTGGTTTGGCCCTCGCTAGTTAACAGGCTACCATTAAAAACCTGGGCTCTTGTGATATCTTTAGCCTATTACAAGTAAATATCCTTTGTGAGACTCCCATCTCACTCACCTGATAGTGCATTGTATTCCTTCCATCATGGATAGGTCTCAGGTAGAAGGGGATTTAGATCATCTAAAGCATTCAGTTTAGTCATTTAGATTAAAGTAATTAACACCTTCCAATTCAAAGTCACATTTATTGTTAACGAAAAGGTCTCTGGAAGGGTGCTAGATAAATCCCTTATGACTGAAAACAAGAAAAAAGGGCTACATTTTCAAAAGCAACTAATGATTTTGGATGCCCATACTGAGACACCTTCAAAGGGGCTTAATTCTTGAAAGGTACTCTGCAGTGTCTGAAAAATAGGCCCTTTAAAGGTGTCTAGAGTTGGGAACGCAGTATCACAATTCACTTTGGAACATTGAGGTGAGAAGTCACATTTTAATAACCACAAAGTACTGTATCACTTGAAAATGAAAGACAAGAAATGCTGTACATAAGTAATGCACCATTCCTCAAGCAAGAGGACATTTCTCAGTTCTTACTCCAGAGAAACTTAAGGACTGACTCAAACCCGATGAATGCCCTCAAGGATCTGGCCGTTAAAGTATAAAATGTTCCTTGTATATGAAAAGAGGGCGTGAGGGACTATTTTTATTGTTTTGAGGAAGGATGGTCTTTTGTGAAAGCTCTGGATTGAGACTCAGGAGATCATGTTCATTTCCCACCAGAGAGTTTTTACATGACTTTGAGTACTATGGAACCTCAAACGTTGGTAGGTCCCTACTGGGGCTACTGCAATTTTAAATCGTCATATCATCATTATAATGTTTGGTTCTTTAGGCTCTGGGAGCCCTTTCAACACTACTCAGGGTCTAATTCTGAGATGTAATGAGCCCCTACAACTCCTTGACTGCTGTGGGAGCTGTAGGTACTCAGACCCTCTCAGGATGAGCCCCTAAATGAGGAAAACCCCCTCCTATCAAATACTTGATAAATGACATGTTTTAACAACATTTCCTTTACCTTAATACAAACCAGTTTCTGAAAGTCCACAGGAAGAGCCATGTATCTTCATTTATATGTTAATTTGCATGTAAAAAAAAAGGTTACTACAAATTGCATCTCTGGAGTAAGTGAAAAACATATGGTCACTTGCCTACCAGGGGTTATTAACTTTACACTTTCCATCTGGAGTCTATAAAGGATCCATTCTAAGAGATAATAATAAAGATCCAAGGTCACATTAAAGCACAGAGCTGGCTATAGGCAAGGCTTACTATATATTAAATGGGGATGGGTGGGTGCGTCATAAAAGCTTTGTTCATTCTAAAAGGCAGACAGGCATACATACAGAATTCTCTTTAACACAATCGCACATGACAAAACATGTTTTCATTTTATTACAAACCACCCAGCCTCATAAACTGAAGACAATGGAAGATACCAGAACAGGTAAAACTCAGCCCAAATAAATGAAGCTTGGAATCTATGAGATACTTCGTCAAAGCAAGTAGCTGGCAATAAACCAAGGAGGAAACAGATGAAAAGAGTAAAGCACCAGGATAGGTTAGTTGCAGTATTTGATAAGCAGTATTAGAGTGGGTCAAACCAGAGAGTCATTATCAGTGGTTCACAGTAAAGCTGGAAGGGCATAATGAGTGAGGTCCCACAGGGATCAGTTCAATATCTCCATCAATGATTTAGATAATAGCATAGAGAGTACACTTATAAAGTTTGCGGATTATACCAAGCTAGGAGGGGTTGCAAGTGCTTTGGAGGTTAGGATTAAAATTCAAAATGATCTGGAGAAATGTTCTGAAGTAAATAGGATGAAATTCAATAAGGACAAATGCAAAGTACTCTACTTAGGAAGGAACAATCAGTTACACGCATACAAAATGGGAAAGGACTGCCTAGGAAGGAGTGCTGCGGAAAGGGATCAGGGGGTCATAGTGGATCACAAGCTAAATATGAGTCAACAGTGTAACCCTGTTGTAAAAAAAGCAAACATCATTCTGGGATGTATGAGCAGGAGTGTTGTATGCAAGACACAAGGAGTAATTCTTCCACTCTTCTCCGCGCTGATTGGGCCTCAACTGAGGTACTAAGGCTCATCCCCTCATATACTTGGGCAGACTTGGGCTCTGTGCACAACATAAGGGACATACCATGGAAGGAGTGGCTCCCATATAGGTAATGCACAGGAGCTGTGGGCTTGATTTCATTTGAGGAACTGTGGCAATGGTCCCACAGGGGCTACCCCAGGCCCTGTTGCTAGGCTGATGGCTGGGTTCTATCCAGCCCACATCCTTTGATAAATGCAAAGTAATGCACATTGGAAAACACAATCCCAATGATACATATAAAATGATGGGGTCTATATTAGCTGTGACCACTCAAGAAAGATCTTGGAGTCATTGTGGAGAGTTCTCTGAAAAGATCCGCTCAATGTGCAGCGGCAGTCAAAAAAGTGAACAGAATGTTGGGAATCATTAGGAAAGGGATAGATAACAAGACTGAAAATACCATATCGCCTCTCTATAAATCCATGGTACGCCCACACCTTGAATACTGCATGCAGACGTGTTCGCCCCATCTCAAAAAAGATCTATTGGACTTGGAAAAGGTTCAAAAAAGGGCAACAAAAATGATTAGAGGGATGAAACGGCTGCCGTAGGAGGAGAGATTAATAAGACTGGGTCTTTTCAGCTTGGAAAAGAGACGGCTAAGGGGGGGTAGGATAGAGGTCTATAAAATCATGACTGGTGTGGAGAAAGTAAATGAGGAAGTGTTATTTACTCCTTCTCATAACACAAGAACAAGGGGTCACCGAATGAAATCAATAGGTAGCAGGTTTAAAACAAACAAAAAGGAAGTATTTCTTCACACAACACAGTCAACCTGTGGAACTCCTTGCCAGAGGATGTTGTGAAGGCCAAGACTATAACAGGGTTCAAAAAAGAACTAGATAAGTTCATGGAGGAGAGGTCCATCAATGGCAATTAGCCAGGATGGGCAGGGATGGCGTCCCCAGCCTCTGTTTTGCCGGAAGCTGGGAATGGGCGACAGAGGATGGATCACTTGGTTGCCTGTTCTGTTCATTCCCTCTGGGGCACCTGGCATTGGCCACTGTCGGAAGACAGGATACTGGGCTAGATGGACCTTTGGTCTGACCCAGTATGATCCTTCTTATGTTTTATGTTTACGTAGATTTCATAGATTTTAAAACCAGAAGGGACTGTTATCATCATGATGCCCAAGACAGGCCATAGAATTTCACTAGCTCAGCGGTTCCCAAACTTGTTCCGCCGCTTGTGCGGGGAAAGCCCCTGGCAGGCCAGGCCGGTTTGTTTACCTGCTGCGTCCGCAAGTTCGGCCGATCGCGGCTCCCAGTGGCCGTGGTTCGCTGCTCCAGGCCAATGGGAGCTGCGGGAAGCGGCGCAGGCCGAGGGATGTACTGGTCACCGCTTCCAGCGGCTCCCATTGGCCTGGAGCAGCAAACCGCGGCCACTGGGAGCCGCGATCGGCCGAACCTGCGGACGCGGCAGGTAAACAAACCAGCCTGGCCCTCCAGGGGCTTTCCCTGCACAAACGGTGGAACAAGTTTGGGAACCACTGCACTAGCTGATTCCTGTATCTAGCCCCAAAATGTAGAGTTCTATCAAAGCATATAATTTAGAAAGCTATCCAGCCTTGCTTCAAAGACTCTAAATGATAGAGAATCCATCATGTTCCTTAGTAATCTGTTCCAATGCTTCATTACTCTCAGTGTTAAATGTTTGCATCTTATTTCCAAACTGAATTTTGCTGACTTCAGCCTCCAGTCATTGGATCCTGTTATGCCATTGTCCGATAGATTAAAAAGCCCTTCTCTCTGGGCAGGTACTTTTAGAGTGACATTAAGTCACCTCTTTACCTTGTCTTTGATAAGGTAGACAGATGGAACTCCTTAGAGCCACTATTAAAAAAACAACAACAAAAAACCCCTGTTCTGTTTACTGAGGGCTTTGTGCAGGGACGTAGGGTTCACCCTGATGGAGAAATTCTCAGAACGGTGCCTTCTTTTGGTGCACACCTTTGTGCCTGTTGAAAACATACCCCTTTCTGATTAGAGAGTCAGCAAACAATTCAAAATGAGGGAATGCCATTGCCACTTATTGACTACTGATTTTCTGATATTGGTGGAATAGTTTTGGAGGTTTTCGGTTTCCTCTAATATTGTATATAGATTTATTTATTTATTTTTACTGTTTTGTTTGATTTCTTTCCTTGTCTTCTTTTGCCTCCTTTTCTCACAGGCTTTGTTTGTTTTTCTCACTGCCTTCTCCTCTTTCTGCTCTGTTCTCACCTGGATTTTTATTGGGTTTTTCTTTTTTTCTGCCCCTTCTCCACGCCTTCCTTCACAGTCTCCTCTAAGCAGGAAACAAGCCTGATCACGTGAGAGTTCATGTTGAACTTTTGAAACCCCTGATGTTGGAGTGAATTTGAGATGTGGTTAAATAAAGCCCTTATCCCTAACATCTATATCCATAAAATTGTGTATTTATAGAGCACCTCTGGAATGATCCTCCACTGAAACGTAGCCATCTCTAGAGTGGAATCTGTTGGCGGTATAGCAGGAAGCAGGCACGCAACAGAACACTTAAGGGTGAGCAATGAGGAAGAGTACCTCAGGGCAATGTGAGTACGCACAATATAATTGCCAACATTGGAAGCTGGCCAGAATAAAACTAATCTGAAGAAAAATGCTTGGGGATCTTAATGCCCAAACGCAGTCAGAACCTCAGTTTTACATCACAACACACCTTCCGTAGCACAGTGCTATGACAGACAACAACGCTATGACAGAACACTGACTCGAAGGTAAGAATTTCATCTACAAATCCCCAGAGCTACTTATTAATTACATTACAGCGGCACCTGGATATCCCAACGAAGATCCAGGCTCTGTTGTGCTAGCTGTTATACATACACACCACGAGAGACAGTCCATGCCTTGAAAAGATGATGATGATAGATGATCCTTATTTGTGTTGAGGCAGCGCCTGCGAGCCCCCGTCACAGATCAAGACCTCGCTGTTGTAACAAACAGAACAAAATGATGGTCCCTGACCCAAAGGACTTTCTATTATTCTGAGTATATTGCATCTAGAGGTTGACCGATTTGGGGCCCCACTGGGCACGGCACAGTGCACACATAGAAAATAGAAGTTCTTGCCCCAGAGATCTTGCAATCTAAAAGACAAGACATAACAGGTGGATTAAAAAAAAATGGATTGCGATGGGAGGTGGGAAGACAAGGTAACAAAAATAATAGGATGCACGTGTGACTTAGCTTACGCTAAACAAACAAAGGGGACAAAAGGAGGAGTACTACACCTATTTGAGACTTGAGGGACAAAGAAATTAAGGGACTTGTCTAAAAATTCACACAGGAAGGCAGGAACTGAACCAAAGCCTTGTGAATTCCAAGCCTGTGCCTGACCACAAGGCCACCCTTCTATATAAAGCTTGGGGGAGTGCTAAATAATTAAGAGGACAGGCCACCAATACCAAGTGATCTGGATTGCTTGGTAAGCTGGGTGCAGGCAAACACTGTGCCTTTTCATATGGGCCAAGAGTAAAGTCATACCTCTAGGAACAACGAATCTGTGCCATCCTTCTAGGATGGGGGACTCTATCCTTGGAAGCAGTGACTCTGAAAAGGACTTGGTGCTCACGGTGGATAAGCAGCTGCACACGAGCTGGACATGCGACGCTGTGACCAAAAGGGCTAAAGTCATCCTGCGAGGGGAATATCCAGGAGAAGTACAGAGGTAAACACCTCTGTATTTGGCACTGTTGCGACCACTACTGGAACACGGTGTCTAGTTCAGGTGTTCACAGTTCAAGAAAGATACTGATACATTGGAGAGGGTTCAAAGAAGAACCACTAGCATGATTAAATGATTGTCAAACATGCCTTGTAGTGAAAGACTCAAGGAATTGAATCTATTTAGCATCACAAAGAGAAGGTTAAGGGGTGACTTGATCATGGTTTATAGGTACCTACATGGGGAAGAGCAATTTGATATCAGAAGACAAAGATCTAACAAGATCAACTGGCTGAAAGTCGAAGGCAGAGAAATTCAGACTAGAAATAAGGTGCAAACTGTTGACAGTGAGGCTAATTAACCATTGGACCAACTTACCGAGGTTGTGGTGGATTCTCCAGCACTGGCAATTTTAAAATCAAGACTGGCTGTTTTTTTAAAAGAAAGAAATGCCCGAGTTCAAAAAGGAATAAATTCAGGGAAGGCTTTGAAATGCAGGAGGTCAGATCAGATTATCCTTTCCGGCATTAGACTGTGAATTGACACCCTCTGTTTTCCTTGTAGCAACAGGCAAGTGATGGAAGAGTCCAGTACTAGAAATGACCCAGCCTGACCCCGGCTCAGCTTGGGAGATCAGAACCTGCGATGTGTTGGCTCTAGGCCATGGCTTGCGCTGAGAGGAAGTTATATTTTACATCTCATGTTGGCTTTTATGAGATTTTTTATTCAGTAAACACTGAGCACCTCCTGAGGAGGACACAGACAATGCACGTCTACTGTACTTAATGGCATCCCACAAAGAAACAATGGGAATTCCTTTTCAGTGTCTTTTTACATGGGCAAGAGATTGGGACAAAAATGCTGGAACAAAGGTACTACCCAGTTGGTCCAGCAGTAGAGAAAAGAACTTCATTTCTACAGCTGGGTGGGAAATGGTTTTGCCGCCCTGTGAAAGATTCTGAGATTTCAGAATTTTTCCCCAAAAAGTCAAAATTTCAAAAATTTTCACAAATGGAAAATTTGGAAAAAAAATTCAGTTCAGGTAAAATGAAACAGTTCACTTGGATAATTTCAAAATGTTTCATCTGGATTTCAACCATTTTTTTAAAAAGTTATATTTTAGTTCGGTTAAATTTCTAAATTAAAGGTGGTTTCAAACTGGAAAGCCCATTTTTTTTTCCATTTAGAAAATGTCAAAATGGGATGTTTGAACCATCCCCCCATCAAAAATTAGTCAAGCTGAGAAATTTGTTGAAACTGACCCTTTCTTCAAAATGTTTCAGTTCTGACAAATTGGTATTTTTGATGAAAAAATGTCAAGAAATTCCTGACCAGCTCTATTAATTTTATTCCAGAAGATGAAATGGAGTGTCAAACATTTTACCTTAGTAAAACCCAGTTTGTTATGATTTTTGAATCAGTAAGTGCCTGATGCTGTGGGTAGAATTTCTGATGAGGTCAAGTCTGCCAGTTATTGACTTGTTTGCAGAAGGTGAGAATTTTAAACTTAAATTTCTTTAATAGTTCATTAAGGAAGCAAATTTATTTTGCCAGACCTGGGGCCAGGAAATAATTTCTTAGTGATTCATGTGTGCTCTTAGGGAGCATGTTTATAAGACAGGAGGAGGGCTGTGTGTTTAGATAGCTGCTGAGCTTCCTTGACAAATATGGGGCCTGATCCCACAAACCCTTATTTACAGCAGTGACTCCTGAATAAGCAAATTAATCATGCAGACTATTTATGCTTTGGCAGTTTTGCATTGCTCTGCTGACTCAAAGAAGTGATAAACACAGTTTAACGCACTAACTGGTCATTCCCCTTGCTGTAGATCTTCCCCATCGCCCAGCACAGGAGGAGTGGCATAAAATACCTTCGGGATCCAGCTATTTCTGGCTACTTAAATGGCCTTTTGGAGCTACAGAAGTTAGAGCAGAACTGGGGCTGCTCTAACTTGTACCAGGGACCAGACAGGTCCTCCTGCCAGCCCCAAAAGCTAAGGACAGCAAAAGCTGCACAGAGCCACTTTTGCCCTCCATTCTAATCTTGCACCAGCTGTTGCTCTGCCAGACCAGAAAATCTGATGCTAATTTTGTAAGGATTTGCAGGGTTGGGCCCTTCTTGTTCACGGCTGCTGGAGCATAGCTTCTGCACCGTTTGCTCAAAGGACTATTAATGAGCCTAATAAATCTCCTAACATTTGCTAAGGAGCAAATCCAGTCTCCACCTCTGTCGTTATTGAGGTCTCTCCATGCAGGAGTGGCTCCAATGGGCAAGGGAGGGAGTCAGATTCCAAGGGGCTATGCAAAGCCTGTGAAGGTCCATGCGGATTTCTTGGATGACAGCATTCAGTGGGTGTGTCCAAGTGGGACATGGGTCCATCAGGGCAGGGACAGGACCAGATCTGCTGGTGCATGGATCTTCCAGTCCTCCACCTGCACACACTGAGGCAGCATTAAGGTGTACAAGGCTGAAGTAGCCCTATTGGATCAGCTCCTTGGGTTTGGGTGGTAGCATGCCTCTCCTTCCCCTGCACTGTGCATCTGTCTGGCCCCCAGCCCAGATGCTATATCTCAGCCTTGCACTGAGGATTTACCCCCTGGGATAAGGAGCACTAACCCCTCTTTCACAGACTAGCAGCAGGTCATTTCTGGAGAGCAAACCCAGGGCCCAATTCTGCCTTGGGATTTTTGTGTGCAACGCCCATTGATGTCAGAGTGACAGGGTGACCCTGAAGACAGAACTGAGACCTAAGCAACTAAACCCTATGTTAGCGCTGGCTGGTTGTCAGGTTTTAGAATTTCTTTGTTCACTGTCAGGTCCTGCATCATCCCAGTGGCTGGATCTCCCCTCATTAAGAAGAATATAAGCACTTCCATTCACAGGGAATGTGTGTCATGTTTTCAGACACAGAGAAAAGCCATGAGAATGACACAACACTGACACCCCTTCTAGCCAATAAAGACTGACCCATAAAAAAATAAAAACAGGAGACGACAAAAAAAAAAAAAAAATCAAACCCAAACCTCTTACCCCAAGCAGAGCTTTTACCTTAAAAAGAGAGAACTGCCCAGGATTCCATGAAATCCACTAAGGTCTTCGTTATTGATTTTATATGGAAGGTGCTCAGGCCCTGTTCCTCAAAGGTATTTAGGTGCCCAACTCCCATTGTTTTCAATGGGAGTTGGGCACCTATATACCTCTGAGGATCTGGGTGTGCAGCACTATAAATCCTTAAGAGAGAAGATAGGGAGCAAGCCTATGGTCAGAGCTTCAGGCAGGGTCAGTTCAGAGCAGCTGCATTAACATCAACCTCTCTAATGAGATCAAAGCATGTATTTCAAGTTCAGTGCATGCTTAAGTGCTTTGCTGAATTGGGACTTACATTTAAAAGCTTCCAACTGAGGGTTTTTTTTAAAAAAAAATCATCATTTTCTGGCAATAGGATTTGTAAACACATCCCCTCCCTCAGTCTTCCCATCACCCTGTTATAACAAACATTGGCTCTGGGGGATTGAACTCAATTATCTTCACCCCTTTGCACCTTTGAGTCCACCAGCAAGGTGGCATTTCACTAAATAGATCCGCTCCCATGACCTCCCTCTATGCCTAACCCTTCTCTTCCCCCCATACACTTTTAAAAACTTCATTTTGTGACCTCGGGTAAAATTTTCAGAAGCGCTGTCGTGATTTGGAAGCCCAAGTCTCATTTTCAAGTGACTTAGGCACCTAGGGCCAGATTTTTAAAGGCATTTAGTTGCCTAAAGATGGAGTGAGGCACCTAGTGGGATTTTAAAATGCCTTCTCTATATGGGCACTTTTGAAAATCCTAGAAGGTGCCTCAATTCATCTTTGGGCATCTAAATCCCTTTGAGAATCTGGCTGTTGGGACGCTAAATCCCCAGGAAAGTCAGCCCAATGCAGGCTGCTAAATCACTTAAGCATTTTTCAAAATGTTACCCCTAATCTCAGTTAAAATTTAGCAGAGGCCCTTTCACTTTCCTTTATTCCACAAAGAGAGTATTATTTCACCTACACCAAAATAGCTGAAAAACACATTGGTATAATTTATTTCATGTACATTAGTTTGGGGATAAATTGTTTACAGTTGTTCTGAAGAATGTTTTAATATCAGATCATTTATTTAAAAATACTAAGGACATATGCGGCTCCACACAAAGGCCTTGTATTCTCCCACAGTGCCTAAAAGGAAATAAAATTGCACAGAAGCAGAATTTCTTTCCTAACTGCACGGAAATCCAATTTTAAAATGAATATGCCGACAGGATACAAACTGTTGTTGTAGTCAGTATATCTTTGCTCTGCGTCAGCATACCATATTACTTTGCTCTGAAGCTCCAGTTTGCAGCTCTAACTCCTCAACCTAAAATGTGCTTGGTGTTGGTATATTATCTGCATATATGCCTCTCCATCTGTATGGTATTGGATGGTGATAAAAATCTCTTTGGAAAAAAAATTCACCACCACCAGTCACTAAACTATCTCTGTAAATGATAATCATCATCAATGGATTTGTCTGCTTTTGATTTCAAAACACACGAATGGCATAATACTTCCCCAGTCTATTGAAATATATTTCCATATCATAACATTCCCACTCCCTCCTGCTTATTACTGATCCCAGCCATCCTGTAACAAATCTATTCAGGGAGGCCCATGAAAAGGGGAAAAGAAATGCAATCCATTCAGCAACCTTTGCTTCTTCTGACACCCTCTGTCTCCTCCTCTGGTTCATAAAGAACTTTTTGTTGGTTCTCAGCAACCAGGGAGGGAGAATGCAGCCGGCTGGATCATGGTTTATGCCGTCTGCAAAACATGAACAGTACGGGGATCGTTTGACCTTGCACATGTTTATTGCAGTGGGGGGAAATTAGCAATAAATAAAGGCAAGTGGGCAGGAAAAGACTGAGACCCTCGGGGACTCTTGTGTCTGTAGGGTCAGAATCAAAAGAGGCTTGATTTGCAGCTATATTTTAACTCAGTCACTGGAATAATTTATCAGAGCAAGGACAAGTCTAATCTGAGTGCTTGCAATATAATGGAGATATACTGTACTTACCCTATGCAATTATAGGCTGCTGGGTCTTTACTTAGGGCCTGATCTAGCAAAGTAATTTAGTAGGTGTTTAAGCATGTGAGGAGCTGTATTGATTTCAGTGGAATTACTCATGTGCTTAAAATTAAGCACACGCTTACATACAGTGCTGGATCAGGGCCAGAGGACACAGCACCTTGCAGAATTCGGCCCCTTGGCCCTGATTCATCAAGGTTCTCAAGCATGTGCATAAAATGAACGGGACTGCTTACTGGCTTAATATCATGCCTGTGCTTATTTACATTGCTGAACTGGGGCTCTAGGGCCAGATCCGACTCCCACTGAAGTTAATAGGAAAACTCTGGTTGACTTTAAAAGGCGTTGAATTGGGTCCCTTTGTGCGAGTTGTTTCTGGGTCTCACATTAGTTTTACGTGGCCTCCAATGAAATTACTCTTCATTTACACCAGCGTAGGGGAGAGGAGGATCGGGCCCATTCATATTTTAAAATCAGCTGCTCTGCTGGTGTCTAACTTGTGTTCCCCACTATGGATTGCTTTTCCTTTGGAAGGCCATTGAAAGGGTTTGAATAATACACCAGGAAAGAACAGACCAATAAATTCAGTACTCAAAAGATTAAAGACTACACTGAAAAAAAACAAACAAACAAAAAATCTTTCCTGTATCACAGCACAGGTGTTTGTTTAGCTTAACCAAACACAGCACAATATATGAAAGACACAAACTAATAAAGGCACTTCGTTTTGTAAAACTAGCCTTCAATTAGTCAAAATTTTACCTTCTCTTTTCTCCACAGATGCTTTTATCTATTACTGTTTTATAGTAGTTGCATATGTGGGATCAGGGTTTGTTTTGTTTTCTTTTTCAGTCAATTAAAGTCATGCTTAGCAGACTTATGGGGCAGGTGTACGTGCCTCGGGCAAGGGCAGAGATGGCTCTCACCCAAATTCACTCTCAGTCAGCTGCCTTCACTAATTGTACCGATTAGCCTGCTTTCCCTGTAGATGAACAGTGAACCTACTTAAGAGATGAACAATCAGCTTCATGTGGAAGCCGCCAGGGAAAATGCAACACATGGAAATGAAGAAGAAGAGGACTGAAATGAGAAGGGCAGACATGTGTTGGTGATACTTGGGATCAAAGAAAAGACACAAGGGTAACTTGCAAGGAGGTTTCAAACTCGCTTTATAATATTAGCAGCTCCCAGGAAAACACGGCTATGGTTCAAGACTAGCATTCCGTAATACAATCGGTCTTCGGTACGTACATGGCCCCATCAGAGTCTGTGAGAACCGCTCAATCTTCAATGCACTTATCCTCTCAGCCCCCCTACCAGGGAGGGCAGTGCTGTTATGCCCATAGTACAGCTGGAGAAATCAATCACAGAGGCTAAGACCCAGTTTTAAAAGGCATTTAGGCATTGCTGCACTCAGGGGTGCAACACCTAACTGATTTAGGAGCCTACGTTTCATTTTCAAAAGGGATTTAGGCAGTCCTTCACTGGAGATGGCTTTCCTATGTAAAAAACCCCAGTCATGACGTTAAGGTCCAATTTCTCCTTTCCCTGCAGACCTAGAAATGGGAGCTGTGGACCTTTCCTTGAAAAGCGGATAAGCTTCTCGTTCGAGACATATAGCATTTGCTTCTGCCACTGGGAAACCCACCTGGTATCCTGCCTGCTTACCTGCCTGACTCAGCTGCTAGCCTGGCAGGCTGCCAGGGAGCTGGGGCTTCTGGGAAACCCCAGAATGTTCTTGCTGTGGGCACGTAGGTGTATTCTAAATGAAATATTGCGGGATTTCACTTCCAGGACAACGTTTGTGGTGTTGGCTTTTTTCTGATCGGGGACAATTTCCTCCACCCCCAAAACCTCAAATAATTTTGTGGAAGTGAAATTAAGTTTCCCAGCCATCTCTATTTATAAACCAGTGACAAATCTGGCCCATTGATGTTTGATATTGACTTTAGTTAATACAGGATCAGACGCATGGTAACTGGCCCCAATTCAGCAAAGCACTTGGTCATAAGCATGTGCTGAAGTTAGTTCTGATTCACCTGCTTAACTTTAAGCACATGCTTAAGTGCTTTGCTGAATCAGGGCTTAAGGCACCTGACTGGTCAGGCAGAGGGATGGAAAAATGGTATGAATAAACATCTCAAAAACTCTCTCGAACGTTCTTCAAATAGTTCATCTCCTCTTTCCAGACCCACATTACAGAAGATGAGATGTGGGATAAAGGTTTTATTGGCATTAGTTTGAGGTGACCCCTAGAACTCATGGATAGCTTTACCCACTTGTGAGCAATGCAGCCATCCTACAAGGTGTAGAGTTTTATTCATTCACATCTTGCACCACTCAGAAATTGGTTTTCATTTTAACACAACCCAAGAAATGCTGAAAACTGGAGCTGTTTTAACCCATGGAAAGAGAGTAGGAAAGACAAGAAAACAGGCTAATGTGCTTTCTCCGTATTAATTGCCTATACAGTCATTCAAGACTGTATCAAAATAATACTTCAAGGCCCCTGCTGAGATCAGGACCCCCATGGTGTTTGGTGCTGCACATACACATAATACGAGAGTCTCTGCCCTGAAGAGCTTATGCTCTAACTAGTCAAGTTGGACAAAAGCAGCAGCATTATTCCCATTTTACAGATGGGGAACTGAGGCACAGGGAAATTAAATGACTTACAAAAGATCACACAAGATAAACAGAACTTGTAATGGATCTCATTTCTTTTAACGCTGAGTCCTAACTATAAGACAATCTTTCCACTCTGCTAGAAAAGCGGATCATATCAAACCTCACTTTCACAAACCTTATTCTTTTGTCCTGCCAGGCTACCAAGAAAATTAATATTTCTGCTTTCTTTAAATGTATCTTTCATTGATGAGATGCCCCCTCCTTCCTAATACATTCTGTTATTTGCTGCTGCAACATTCTCGGTTAGTCTGACAGTTAGTAATTAGAGACCCTGTGAGGAGTAAATGCCTCGTTATGTAAAATAAAATGTTAAACTGGGTGATAATGGAGGAAATTAATAATGCCCAGAAGATGTTAAAGGTAAATATAATTGTAATGTAAACATACTGGCTTTAAATATTGGCTTTTACATGACAGCTGCTTTCTAAGCACCTGCTTTTGACTCTTATTCACAGCAGTAATTTACAGTCAGCGGCTTTTGCTTAGGCACACAATAAAAAAAAATTGCTGAATTCTCATTGTCTTAGTTCTTCTCCTTCCGTGCTCATGAGGTCGTGTTGACCGTCATTTTTTCTTGACCAGTGAGACATGTAGCATCGTTACGATCCTGATGTTGTGTCACAGAGTACAACGAGAAAAAACCTAACCATAAAAATAATATCTCCCTGCCAGCCTCGAACAGCTGGTATTTACTTTCAGGATAGCCATATTTCTATACTTCAATGAGCACACTGACTCGGGCTGCATAAAATGAGCTGTTCCTTCTGTGGATTGCAATGCTGATAGACAATATCTCCCAGATTCCCCTTCAAGGAGGTCACAAGTTCATGGCCCTGAATCAGGCCAGCACTTTGGCACATGCTTAATTTTAAGACCAGGCTTAAATCCCGCTGTGGTTTATGGGTTTCTGTGCAGGGTGGAGGATCTGCCCGTAAGGCTCCAATTGCAGGGCTGAGGCAATACAGAGTAAAGTGGAGACAGAGGATGACTAGGGTATGAGCCTGTTTGGAAGACATGGGGTGAAATTCTGGCCCAACTGAAGTCAACGGGAGTTTTGTCATTGACTTCAGTGAGGCCAGGATTTCACTCTTTGTATTTAACACACTCAGTCAGGGTTGGGCCTCATTTAAAACCCATTTAAACACGACCAATATGAAAGATGGACTTGAAAGTTCTGGGCTGCGTGCTCAGCTTGGGTCTAACTTTGTGTGTGAATTCCAATTGCAAATAGGAGCATACGCATCATTTAGGGCCTGACCCAATGCCATAGCACGCAGGAAAACCACTTGAAGCTTGAGCTTGTCCATATAGACCCCAATTCATCCGTAAGTCTCTAGTCATTAAAGCACGTGTTTAACTACAGGCATGTGGTTAAGTCTCATTCTTTCTATCTTCTGTGGTCCCCAGAAGTATTTCTTCACACAACACACAGGAAACCTGTGGAACTCTTTGCCAGGGGACGTTGTGTCCTTGGTTGGTGTAACTCCGTGGACTTCAGTGGAGCTGGGCTGATTTCCACAAGCTAAGGATCCGGCAAGCCTGAAGGCTTTGCATTCCAGGAGACCCAAACTAGCTTCACAAAGCAAAATAAAGCAGTTGATGTTCACAAAACTGCAGACTCCAGGAAGTTCAGCCCGCCCTAATTTTGACTAGCCCAGGAGAGAGAGAGAGACTCATGTAGCGTTATTGTATAATTCCTGTCACCACCCTGCAAACTGCACGGCTTTTGCTAGCAGTAGCTGCTGCGCTCTGCATTTCTACTAGGCAGGGATTTGTCAGCTCAAATTCATTTAATTATTTATGAGGCTCTGCACTGCTCTGCAGAAGGCTTAGGCCTGGTGCACACTATAGACTGATGCAAGGCAGCTTACGTTCACCTACCGATGGAAGTGTCTACGCTTAAATTTTGCTCCCGCCACCGTAACAGCCCCGCTATGCCGACTTAAAAACTGCCCCTCCAGAGGCGGCGTAGAGTCCAGGTCGGTGTAGCTAGGTTGACGCAGTGTAGATACTGTGTTGCTTATGTCAACTGGCTTTCAGGAACCTTCCCACAATGCCCCACACCGACAGTACAATTGACACAAGTGCTCCTGGTGAGGACGCACACTGCCGACACACGCAGCAAAGTGTAGACTTCCACGAGCGACTGCTGTATGCCGACATAAGTTAGGTGGACTTAATTTTGTAGTCAAGTATTGGGGGTAGCCGTGTTAGTCTGTATCCACAAAAACAACAAGGAGTCTGGTGGCACCTTAAAGACTAACAGATTTATTTGGGCATAAGCTTTCGTGGGTAAGCCGTGCATCTGAAGAAGTGGGTTTTTTACCCACGAAAGCTTATGCCCAAATAAATCTGTTAGTCTTTAAGGTGCCACCGGACTCCATATTTAATTTTGCCACGTAGACATGGCTTTACACATTACACGATGCTTTACAGGCAAATGAAATGACAGATCTGTGTGCCCTGAGGTGCTTACACATGAGGCATTTGATCCTGCAATCCTTATTCTTAGGAGTCTCAAGCACACAGTTCCCGTGACTGCAATGGGGCTATGAATGCATGTAAGACTGCAGGAGTGAACCCAAGATGAGATGTAACTAGGGCTGATTGAAATGGTCCACTGAAAACTTTCAGTGTAAAATTGGGTTTTTGATTAAAAAATATTTGCACAGAAAGTGTTAGCAGTCCTAAAGGAAGATGTTTGAGAAAAGCTTGAAAATATAAACTCTACAGACTCAAAAAGCAGATCCAAATATCAAGACCTCAAAGTATGATTTTGCTTTAAAAAAAGCCATGAAAACAGATTGTTTTCCTGTCCAAAATCTTTTTGTTTGAGGCAGCTTTTGAACACAAACCAATATTTTGGGGACCAAAATGTGATTCTCCCTTCCTCCCCCTGCAGTTTTCAGGTTTTCAGTTTTTTGATAAAAAGTTGATGTTTTCTGCTGAAAATTTCAACAAAAATGAATTTGGTTTTTTTTGGGTTTTTTGTTTTCCATTTTCATCTAAATTTTCTGCAAGGCAAAAATCCATTTCCCAACCAGCTGTTGAGATAACAGCACAGGATGGCAGTAAACAAAGGATGGGGTGAGCCATATGGAAGGCTAGGAAATATCAAGCATTCACAATTCTAAAGAGAGACATCATGTACAACTGTTCATTCAAATAATTTCCACAGGGCTTGATCCAAAGCCTAGAAGTTAATGGGAATCTTCCTATTCACTTCAATGGGCTTTGAATCAGGCCCTTAATCAACTGGATGGGATCCCTTTCTGGGCTCAATTATTTTTGGGACTGTAGGGAGAGTCCTTGTCTTCTTTCTGTCCACCCTAACACCACCTGCTCAGTTTATGCACAGGCAATCTGGCTGCTACTGACTAGCTATGAAGTACAAAATCAAACACCTGTGTGCTGGATAGGCACAGTGTGTGTGTGTGTTTGCTGAGGACATTGAACATTGTGCAGATAGATCAGCAATGTGCCAGATGCTTTCCTAGGAAAGGGATGGAGAAGAGAGGCCATGAGACTGAAAGTCCATAGTACAGTCATTAAACCATTTGTTTTTCCAATCCTGCTCATCCGGTTATAACCTCCTGCTGGATTTCCTATCTTCCTTTTCTGTCCCCCTCTTTTCACCATATTTAATTTCTCCTCTAACACTCAATGAAACTCTCAGCCTTGGCTCGCCAATGTAATTTTCCTCTCTCTTTGGTCGGACAGCACTAATTCCCATGAAACATAACATGTTAGATCAGTGATACTCAGACTGAGGCTTGCGAGCCACACAATCTTTAATGTTTGTCTTTGCTGAGCATGCTATTAAAACACTCTGTGATTTAATTAACAACCAGTCAGGATGCTTTTACTATGATCGCATGTTTCCTTGCTCATGGAGAGCTGTTGAATATATCGTTCTATAATAAATGAAACAAGGAATTCACACAATGGTGGCTGTTTTGGGTAATGTTGAGAGCTAATTTGGCTCCTGAACCACTAAGGTCTGAGTATCGCTGTTCTAGACAGTGATGCGTGCTGTACAACAAAAGATCCACCATTCTCAGGTAGTAATTCCAGTGTTGCTGGCTCTCGTGCGATTTTATCACAAGTCTCATGGTTTTCAGTATTTTTCTTAAAGCTTCAACTCATGGAGTCATGGGATTACAAGAATCTCAGTTCTCACTGCTTTAAAAGCCTGTTTCTAGCCCTCTTGGTTGCAGAGAAAAGCCCGACAACCTGAACTCTACCGGCTCAGAAAGCAGAAGTCAAATGAACAAACCCCAGATTTCTAGAAATCTCATGATTTTTAAGCCAATCCCATGATTTTGGGGCCCTGAGTCATGATTTTGGAATGCTTGGATTGGCAGTACCCCATCATTCCAAAGTGAACGTAGCGCTGTTGAAAGGTGTTAGATAGTGGAGTAAGCACAGATCATCCCCTGAATTCTAATCCTGTCTATGCCACTCATTTGCTGTGTAGTCTTGGGCAAAACATTTACTCTGAATTGTATTGCATATTTTAACTATAAAAGCACCTAACGCCAGGGATAGGAACTTAAGTAGAAATATATATTGGTAGACAAGCAGTCTGGAAAGGGGCTGTAGATGCCCCCTCCCCCCCGTGTTGTGTGATGCAGAGGCAGTTTGAACTAGTCACTAAATAAAGAGGATCTCTTTCAAGCACTTTGGGCCCAGAGTGATTTCTGACCACCACAAGATGACTCCACTAAAGAACATATCCTTTTCCCTAGATAACCCAGGGCCTAGATGGGTTCTTTTTGGCTGGGGACTAACTTTTGTTTTGGTTCAAATGGGCTCATTTCTGAGTTCACGATGGAATGTGAAAGAAATTGAAGGTGAGATTTTTCAGAGATGCCTACAAGTTTTGGAAACCAATTTCCCTTTAAAATTAATTAAATGAAATGAATTTATGAAAACTGGGTGTCCAAATCCCTTAGCAGCTTTGAACATTTCAGCCTAAGTTTTTGAGTAGTTTTGCATTTTGCACATCTTTAACATTTTTCCTAAAGTATGTGTTATTTTTAATGCTATACCAGTCGAGGAGAAAAGAAAATGTGTTTTAACTCTCTCTTCTTGCCACCCCCGTGTCCTTCTCACAGTATTGCCAGCCCCAAAGATCTAAAACTTATGAGTCACAGCGTGAAAAAAATAATGAAACAATCATGAGGGTTCTTTTTTTTTTTTAAATTAAAAAATAGCTGTGTTCTTTTTATTTGCCATCTGTTTTTTAAACCTTTAGAGTATACTTGGGTCACGTTTTCAAGCTCTTCTCTGAAGCAATGAGGCCTAGAAAATCATTTAAAAAAACCCCTAAAAACCTGAGAGTCTCACATAATCACAGGATTCCAGGAGCTGGGACTGTAAGAAACACAAAAAGTTGCAAGAGAAGATAAAACTGGAGGAGTTGACAATACAGTTATATACTTTGGGCTTGACTCCTGATTACACTAAGGCTGTTTTACACAGCTCTTGCAGTATACATAGGCTTTAAATTTATTCTCACTTTACAGCCCCTTTATATTGCCAGAATGATGTGAAGTGGCTTTAGTGTAACTGAGAATTTGTCCTCTTGGACTGGATTCTTAGTTCGAGGAAGAACCCTACAGAATTCTGGCAGTGTAAAGGGGCCTTAAAATGAGCATATATGTAATGTATACCCATTTGCACTGCCAAAGTACAGTAAATGAGAAATCAGGCCTATTATGTTAGCCTCTAAGGTGCCACAAGTACTCCTTTTCTTTTTGCAAATACAGACTATCACGGCTGCTACTCTGAAGCCTATTATGTGATAGTTCTTTCAATCAACTCCAGAACATAATCATCAGGCTCTTTAGCAGAAAACAGTGTCATGATAAGTATTTCAGTGCCAAGCATCTTTTATGGTTAAATGGTGGATGGGAATAATTGTTTTAAAGACCAAAATATTGATTACAAAGAGCATGTAGTAAACACAGCCTGAATCTGTTCTCTGGGGCTGTGATCACATTCTCACTTACAATAGGAGAATAGCTGGGAGAACTGTTTAACTGTTTACTACTTCAAGACATTTTAAAAGGTAATGAATGTACAAACATCACAGGAAAAGAGCACTCTGGTAACATGGCTTAGGCTCATGATAGAAAATTCAAACAATATTAGACTCAAAAAGTCAACATTAGACACACTTCTACTAAGGACCTACAAACAAACAGAGTTCCTCTGTACACACATTAACAAACACAACTCAAATGATGATGGCTGCTTTCACCTTTTCAGTGCCTCCGTTTAATATACAAGCATTGTAGTGGTTATTGTTTATTTCCAGATACCAGAGAGCCATTTGCCAAGGGTTTTCACTTTTATGCTGGTGACTCTTGTGTATCTTACAGCCTCTTGGGAAGTGCAGGGTTGGATTGAGGACTCAGTCTTAAAATTTATTCTGCCAAGTTCACAGTGAAGTAAGTATTCAGCGTTTGTGCACCCGTAGGTTTGAGAGCTATGAGATCTTGCAATAACCCGACTGTGGAGCAAGAGCAAACCTCATGAGGCCAGATTCTTTTTTCACTGATCCAGCTGGAGGAACACTTGGGGAATGTCTACACTGCAAAAAAAACCCCAAAACCCATCTACAGATGGGGCTTGCACTATGGAGCTAAAAATAGCTATGTAGACATTCCTGCCCAGTCTGGAGCTCAGCCTTTGAAACCTGTCAAGGGGGTGAGTCTCAGAGCCCAAGCAAGAATGTCTATGTTGCTATTTTCAGCCCTATAGCGCAAACCTGAGTCTGTAGATCCAGGCTCTGAGACTCGCTGCTCATGGGTCTTTTTCTGCAGCGTAGACATACCCTTGGTTCATGGCAAGCTGGGTCATAAATTTACCCCATATTAGCCTACCGTGCGCTTGGTTTCCACGTGGGCCTTTCTGCCATGCACTAAAAGGTTCCTAGCATGCTTTAATCTGTTTCAAAGCAGAGCAGATCGAAGTGCACTAGACAATGGTTATTGCATGGCAGCAGGGTCTACACAGAGAGACCTAGTGTGTAGCAGACTACTGTGGGGGTAGATTCACACCCAGTTTGCTGTGAATTAAGCGTTTCTATAGACAAGCCCTTTCCCCAGGTTTCACACTGGCCTACCATGGCTTTCAGTCGAGTTACTACCAATTTACACCGGGGTAAGTGAGAGGAGAATCAGGTGCTGTAAAATTTGCTCCATATTTGCAACTTTGAGCTTGAAGGAGGCTGAAGTGTATGGGAAATTCCTTTTTCTAATGACAAACATGAGAGGACCATGAAGATATATTTAAAAACCCGAATACAAGGGCTAATTACTAATGATACGAGAAGCCACCTAAATCCTGTTCACTGGCTGACAGAAGGCTAAATCCATGAGAAGCTCCACACGTTGAAGGCCATGTCAACACTAGTGGGCGTACTCACTGCTGCAAGGTTGCTTGTGTGGCCACTGTATGCCGATGGGCGAGAGCTCTCCTGTCAGGATAATAAAACCACCCCAACGAGCGGCGGTGGGTCTGTCGGCAGGAGAAGTTCTCCCGCCAGCGTAGCACTGTGCACACGAGAGCTTATGCTGCGGAAACTTGTGTCGCTTGGGGGCATGTTTTTTCACACCCCTGAGCAACGTAAGTTTTGCTGACATAAGTGGTAGGGTAGACATGGCCTTAACTACGGGCGTTTCAGCGGACTTCTCCATTCGGGGAGGGGCTGAGCGAAGGGCGTGGCCTCCAAATGCACAAAACATAGGAGAGTCTGCTTTGGCTCCTCCTCCTGCCTGTGCACCGTTCCCAGGGGGCTGCGTGGCATGGAAGTTAATGCTGCATTAATCCCAGTGACTGCTTTGGCTTGTAAAGACTCAGAAAAACTGAGCAAGGACTTTAGGATTGGCCCATAGTGATCAATGCTCCCTTGTGCAACCAGAGATCATGCTGGTTAAACCTCCCTCTGAAGTGAAACTGGCTCCCTAAATGAGATCAGCCATGTCCTCTGCCCAGTCTGTCGCAAGAGAATCAACAATCTGTCCAGCAACTACCACCGGCAAATGTGGATGGGATATGCGAATGGTGAGCACCCTTAGAGTACTTCAGCAGCTAATCCTGAGCCAGATGGCCTGCATAGACAGACTATTGCAGCCCGGCAGCATGTAGCCCAAAACCTGTCGGGCCAAAACTTTGCTCTTCTGGCACCAACCCCACCAACGCGTACATCCCAGCATAGGCAGGCATGACTATTAATTATTATTACTAGTCGTTTATTCATGTACTGCCTCTAAAGCTAGTGCCATCTAATAGTCTTCTCCTTCAGACTGTCACTAGGACACCAGCTTATGTTCAACATGTTCTCTCAGCGTACATTGTATTTCATTTAGGGAAACAGCATTGTGATTAATGACAGATGATTGATGATGATTTCTGCAATAGCACATGGAGGCCTCAGGCAGAACCGCGGTTCCATTTTGCAAGGCACTGAAGAAATGCAAAAGCAAAGAGGCTCTTTCTTCATATAAAGATAGATAGAGGAGAGGTGTGGGGGTTGGATGGATAGCTAGGTAGAGGAGAGGTGTGGGGGTGACTAGATAGAGGAGAGATGTGGGGGATGGATGGATAGCTAGATAGTCTTATCATAGTTTCATTAATCATAATTTTTAGTTTTCTGAACCATGATTTCTACTGACAAGCGTAATGCATCTTTAGGGCTGGACCTTCAAGGGCTCAGCACCCACAACTGAGGCTAGATTTCCAGTGGGAGATTTAAGTGGGAGATCTGGGTGCTGAATTTCTTTGAAAATCTGGTCCTAAATATTGTATTGAATTATGAGATCAGCGTTTCTTGATGATGCCAGCAATGAAACAAAAGCACGGTATTTAGAAAACAATGATTTCTGGCATGCAGCATAATTTATAAGAAGGGAACATAATATCTTTGACAGCATTTCTGGTCTAACTGTTGTACTGCAGAGAGAAAATATTTATCACTATGCTTCAGAGAGGGTGAAACTATTCTACCCGTACCAAATTTTACCCTGAAGATCTTTCAAACTGAAGGGAAAGTCTGCTAATAAAGCACATCCTAATTGTTATTGGCCCTGTGCCTCCTAGCAAGATAGTCAATAGCACAAAAGAGTCAAATCCTGGACTGATGCTGCTCTTCATAGTCTCTGATAATGCAATGCTCTTCCACAGGATCAAGGTATTAAGGTTTAGGTTATTTGTATTGATTTTATGTGCTGCCATGCTGTGTCAGTCATGCTCATATTTGTGGTTCACAAATTCCTCCTTTAAATGTCACAGCCATTTCATCTCCTTTTGCCATCAATACTGCAAACCACTGGGTCTGTTTATTAACCCCAAATGCCTGTATTGTTGTATGAAGCTTTATATAAATGCATTCACAGAACAATCTCTGTACATACATTTTTTGACCAAATTCTTATTTAAAAAGAAATAATACAAGGACCAAAAACATTGCTTTAAAATGTGTTTTTTCTTTCATGGCCACAGAATCATAAATTGTTCCAGACAATTCTTAGGCCCTCTAGTGGCTAATAGGTTGTTTTAAAATGTCTGAAATTCACCAGTAAATATTTAAATATGTAAGTGTAACTAAGTTTAATTCCATGTGCAATTATATATATTTATACTAAGAGCTGGACTTTTTGCATGGACATTTCACTGCCGATCAGACTGCTCCGTCAATTGCAAGGAAAACTACACAGGCAACTTCATGGTGAGTATAAAGGATTTTAGCTTTGTAAAGGCTCTCTCTTGAAAATCTGAAGTAATTCTTACACAGCTATACAGATAACTAAAGTGAGCTATCAATTTTAGGCAAATATACCCCCCCCCCTTGCTTTGTTAAATAAATGGCAGAAGCCACAGGGATATCTACAAACATATAAGGATAATGACTGTATTTATTAGTCCTTGTCCTATTTCATCTGTGATCCTTTAACAAACACGCCGCAGAAATAAAAATAGCAAACATGTTTTCCCTTATTTCTCCGCAAGCGCTTACTTAAGCTTTTATTATATTTGGCCATGGGACATTCAGTAAACTTACTGATGATATCAGCGAATGATTTTACAAACAGTAAAAGTTACACTATTGACACCTCCAAATTCTGGAGTATTTACATTGTGTTAGGTGCACACTTGCTCAGTAAGATTAACAAACATTACTAGAAAGGCTATGGCCAAATCCACCCTGGTTGTTTATAAAACCTTTACAACTCATCAGCTTCCACTAACATACTGGCACTGTTCAATTACCATCACTTTTAGAGAGCCTTAGCAAAACATCCAGTGCCCATGTAAATAGACAAATCTGAAAACTAGCTGGTCTGTTGGCTTACATACTGTAGGTAATGTTTTCTTTTGCTCAAATTTGTTCTAGAAACTAATCATGCTCTGATAAAGCCATCTGCAAATATGAGAAAGATTGACATCCACATGTCAAAGTTTACACAGCCTGACCAAGTGTACATATAGTACAGATGATGTTAGGGCCCTGCTGTTTGGAGTTTCTTCAGGCCATGTTGGAATGGAACATGCCGTATAACAATGCAGGCTTCTGTGCATCAGCCAAGCCTGCCTGTGGAGTTGTTATTAGAAAATGTCGCTTCCACCAACCGTATTTTACACTTAAACCGGGGCACTGGCGGCGCCATGAAAATTCCTCCCAAAACAGGCGGGATATATCATCTGATAAACAGAATTGTTAAAATGTACTTTGAATGCCCAACATTTATTCTCTGCAATTGTTTAATTGCAAACAAAGGCCCCAAAGGTCTAGGTCCGGAAACATGGATTTAAGTTGAATTGCCATTCTGGTAGTAAAGGGTGAAATCCTGGCCCCACTGAAGTCAATGGGAATTTTGCCATGGATTTCAATGGGACAAGGATTTCACCCAAACTATGCATTCCCCTCTGGAACAGAGTATTTTGGTATCCACACAATGTAAGGTTCCTTTGTGCTCTCTGTCCCACTCATTACATTTTTACTTTGTGTGGATAAATGCAATACTCCACACCCAAGTTATGCAGGAACCTCCCCTATGAAGGCCTAAATTGCCTTGTAGGACCCAACAGGACTGCTCTTCCAGGAGAGCATTGGGAGCCTCTGGTGCTGAGCACTTCTGAAAACGTGGCCACTTCACCTCGGTGCCTAGGTGGGTGCTGAGCACAGCTGAAAGCACAGGCACTGGATTTTGTTTTTGCCAGTGGGTGCTCGCTCCTCTCTGCCCCCCTCCCCTACTGTGCGAGCAATGGGTGGGGCCTTCGGCGGGGACAAGGCCAAGCATGGGCAGGGCCTCAGGGTGGAGCTCAGGCAGGGCTTCGGGGGGCAGGGGTGGGGAAAGAGGCAGAGTGGGGGCGAGGTCTCGCGGCAGAGCACGGGTGGGGCATTGGGGACGGGGGGAAGAGGCCAAGTGGGGGCGGGCGCCATGGTCCTGGCACTGGGGCCCACAAAAGATTAATCCAGCCCTGTGGGTGCTGAGCACCCCCTATATTTGGTGGGTGCTTGAGCCCCGGAGCACCCACGAAGTCAGCACCTAGGTCTGAAAGTGTGAACGGTCATCTATCTTTCTGTGCTCAGTCCTATAGTTGTCTGTCTTATCTACTGTAATTGCCTCAGGGCAGGGACTGTCTGATTTGTTTGTACTGCTCTTAGCACAGTGGGACTCCCAGCTTGGTTGGTGCCTCTAAATACGACTTTACGTAAATAAGTAATATAAATAAATATAAAACAAATAAATATAATAAAGGAGGAAGAAGTCAGGGTTCTTAAATGAGCAATATTACCCTTTGGGCTGGTTATAAGTTGGTGGCATTAACTCTTTTTGGGTGTTGTTTTTTAAACGCCAGAAGCGAATGCCTGAAAGAGATTCAAGGTGAAGATTACTGAATTACTTTGACAAGACACATTTTCTCCCATTGAATAATGGCCGGTAGAGTTGGTCCAAAGTGAGAAGGATTTTCGTTTGGCTGTCCTTATATAAACAAGGCTTTTGTTGACTTATAAACAGGGCTTGTGCTTGGGGTTTTGGACTGGATTCCAGTGGTTGGCATCTACACTCTAACAATCCAAATACAGAAAAAGAAAATAAATCACTGACGGTTCACTTGGCCGTATTGAGAAAGAAAGGATTTACACAGAATTTAATGAACTTCCTGTCCTTTTTTAATCAAATAAAATATCATTCTCACCCAGAACCGGCATTGGATATGTGCCTTGATGGCCTTGCGTAAGGTGCCAACTTGGAAGGGGTGCAAAGCGTGTCACGCTCCGCATCCTGGAAGTAAATGAAATCTTTGAAGCCGGACCCACAGTGAAAGCTCTAAACTTCATAGAAATGCTCCAGAACTGCTCTCAGAGAACTAGTCAAAAAAAAATCCCATGCCAACCTGATAGGTAGAATAATGCTCATTCACAAGATTTACACTAATCTGAGCTTCACTATCTTCTGATGCGTGCTCCTGGCTATTCAGTGCGTTGCCCTGTTCTGGAACATTCCCAGATCTCTCAAATGCCCCTCCTTCTGGTCCCAGAGGTACCTCCATCCTCTACTAAATTGGCTCCTGGTCCTGCTTTTATTGTTGAAAATTATTTACATCAGAAATAAAGAATCCATAGCGTAGACATACTGTCGGCTTCAGGAGAGCTCATTCTTAATCTTTCCCTGAGACTATACCAGGATAGCTATGTTGGCATAGCCCGTAGCGTAGATGCAGCCTACAACAGAAGGGGTTTAGCTGTTGGTTTGGGAACACCACTTCCCTGAATGACATTAGCTTCCATGCATGTAACTGTGTCTACACTGGGGATTATGTTGGCATAGTTATGTCGCTAGGGGTTGTGGTTTTTTCACAACTCTTGATCAACATAGCTATGCTGCTATAACTTTCATGGGTCAGCCAAACCTGAGGTTAGAGAAAGAGAGCAAAGTACACTGAAAGGATGCTGTGGAGACTTGTGTTTTTAGCTCTATAGGTTGCCAATTCAGTCCAGGGTGTATTGGCCAAGATGGCGGCTCTCCCAAACTTTTTAAATTTCATACATGAATAACTTGTGTTCCTCATTTTGTGTCTTTGTCACATGCTACCCTTTGTCACTGATTTAGGCCCTTGTAGTTTGAGAGGTATGGACACTCCTCTGCCACCCTGCTCTTCTGAAATTGTCTTCTGTCTTTATGATGCCTCCATCCACTTTCCCACACCCAGTCCCTACGGCCAGACAGTGATCCTGGCTCGCCTAGCCTCAGTATGGTCTCTAATGATGTTCCCATGTGAGTAAAGTCTGTAAAGTAAGGAAGCAGGGATTTTGTAACTGGGATCTTTTTTCCTAGGATGATTGTTTTTGGTGTCCAGGCTTCATGGCTTCTTTGCTGCTTTACAATAGCTTAATATTAGCTCTCTTCTTCTGTATTAGTAATAACCTGTTGCTCCAGGGATTAAGGCTCATTCTGTGGTTAAAGTACTGGCCTGATATTCAGGAGATCTGGGTTCAAATCCCAACCCTGCCACATACTCCCTGGGTGACCTTGGGCAATCACTTAATCTCTGTGCCTCAGTTCCCCATCTCTAAAATGAGGATACTAGTCCTCTTTTTGTCTGCCTGATCTATTTAAATTGTAAACTCTTTGGAGCAGGAAGTGTCCTTTATTGTGTGCCTAGCACATTGGGACCATGATCCTGGTTCAAGACCACCAGATGCTTCTATAATATAAATAGTAATAGTGAAGAGAAGTAAAGGAAGAGGCATCAGGTTGAGGACAGAGTGGATTTGAGACCTGGTCCAAGTGCCTGCTTCCTTTTAGGGCACAAAGGATGGAACTTCTGGGCAGAGCAGAAGCACCCGTTCACTTCCCCACCATCCCAGGTGTGTGCTGGATACAGACCCTCAAAGTGAGAAGCCTGTGGCCTAGGCAAAGACTGAGGTAAGAGGTTATTTTGACCTAGAACTTTGGGGTATTTTTTTACTCCTATTTTTCCAGAGCTGGGTGGTCTAGTTTAGCTGGAGAACTAAACCAACCAGCATGAGGTCCTGCTGAGATGGCAATGAGATAAAACCCTGCCACAGCAGGGAATGGATTTTAAAAATTATATTTCTCCAACACTGGAAAATTGATAGGGGAGGATAACACTCGTCTGCTTTTCCTATGCGAATCCCTATCAATTGACACAAGACATGTCACACAAGGTTAATCTCTATGGATTTGGAATCTTGCTCACTAGTTCTTCACCTTGCTAATGCTTCTCAATAAAAGTTAGAGCTGAAGAGTCGTATAATAGTCATCTACTTTACCTCATCTGCACTCTGAAGGAAAATCACATCTTTGGGACTGTGTTCAGGGTCCGATCCAATGCTCACTGAAGTCTATGAAAAGATGACTGTTGGCTTCAATGGGCTTTGGAACAAGCCTCAAATGAATGGAAACTGTCCACATGATCTAGGACAGAATTTTCAAAAGCGGTCAGTATTGGGCCTAACTCTGCTCCCACTGAGGTCAGTAGCCTTCAACCGGAGGTACGTTAGGACAGGGCTGTACCCTTTTGAAAATCCCACCCTGTGTCTCTTGCATTATGTTTCATATGCGAGTGTGCTTTGGAGGGTTCCACATGGTATTAGTATTCATTTTTAGAGCTGGTAAGAAGCTGGAATTTCCATTCCGTGCAAAATTTAGATTTTTTTTTTTCCATTCTAAATCAGAAAGACCAGGGGAAATTTTGCATTTTCTGATGTGGGCACCAGGCTTCCCGAGAGTAGCCTGAAACCACCTATTAAATTAACTGATCAGATGTCAGCGGTTAATGACTTTCAGCTATGGACAGACCTTGGCCAAATTCCAACAAGTGGTTGAAGACTCCAGTCCAAAGCACTCCCGACTTCAGCCAACCCTGCCCTACATTTTCCGTACCTACTGGCTTTATGATGGCACCGGTCTGTTGCAATACTGCTGTATCCTACTGCTTGATTGCATCTAAGTTCGATTGAATGCAAGAGAGCCAAGACTATTGCCATGCTGAACACACTGCAATGGCACCTTAGAGACTAACCAATTTATTTGAGCATGAGCTTTCGTGAGCTACAGCTCACTTCATCAGATGCATACCGTGGAAACTGCAGTTTCCACGGTATGCATCTGATGAAGTGAGCTGTAGCTCACGAAAGCTCATGCTCAAATAAATTGGTTAGTCTCTAAGGTGCCACAAGGACTCCTTTTCTTTTTGCGAATACAGACTAACACGGCTGTTACTCTGAAACACTGCAATGGTAACACAAAGCAATATCACTTACTATTGCATGTCTTATGTCATATACTGCACAAAAATGGACCGGATTCTCATTTACACTAAGACTCCTCTACACCGCTCTGGTAGAGTGAAGGTGACTTAAAGCAGGTATAAATTATAGAGCGGCATAAAGGGGCATTAGCATAAATGAAAATCAGTCTCCAAAATGGTCTGATATTTCCTTTTTTTTTTTTTTTTTTTTAAAACCAAGGCCCCAGTTCAATAGAAACTCAAAGTGCAGATTCACACGTGCTAACATGAGGTGTTTAAGGATACTTGTTTGAAAGCATATCAGCATCAATCATTGTCCGCTGCTACTTGAAAAACAACACAGATAGACTAGTCGCTAGCAAAGCTTTCTCACTGCCTCGGCAGCATGCTGCAATTCAATTAGTCATGGTCAGAGGGTGGCATTATTATTCATACATTACTGATTGTTCCCAAAGTAAACAACACTAGGATGGGGTCTGTGATCCTCTCTGTGCCTTTAGCCAGGACACAAAGGAAAATACTATGGAGACCCTGGGGGTGGGACATTTTGTCTGAATTCTAATCTTGTTTGCAAGCTTCACAGTCAGATCTTGCTGGTTTTCAAAGTCCTCACAGATGTGTGTCAGTTTATGCATACAAAAAAGCCCAGAAATATTTTACTCCTATCAGTTCCATGATGGACCTTTCAGAGGGGATAACTTTTTTTCCAAAAACCACATGCTAATATTAGACACACTGAAGCTTAAACTATGCAAATAAAAATCCTGTCACCTTAGAATATAATAATGATTGACAGCTGAGCAATTAGCAGTAAATAGCCATACTAATGCAACACAGAGATATCATTTGCATGCTGCAGAAATGGTAACCAAAACCTGTAATGGACTATGAAGCCAGCTGTTTATCATTGTGCGGAAAGCCAATGTATACACAACATGCGAATCTGATCAAAGTGTTCAAGGCCAACTTCTGTCCTCAGATGTCCCTGTGACTCTGGGGCCAGTGAAATTGATGGGAGCTGTGCAAGGACAAAATCTGGCCATTCATGTGAACTGGCAGCTCTTTGCATCATTAAAACTCCAAGAGGCAAATTTTGCCATAATTTACTCTGTGGATCCAATTCAAAGTCCCCTAAGACCAAAACCAACCAACCAACAAAATGCTCTCCCTTTTCACATGGGGAAAATTCTCAGATCAAAACTGAATCTCAGCCTTCACTCTGTATAAATCAACTTGAAACAACCCACATCTGGAGTAAACGTGTTAAAGAAATACCATGACAAGACTGCTAATTGGTTTACAGCTTGCTGTCTGGCCTGTCCCCCAGCTCCCCTCCTGCCAGGTTTATCACCTCTGCCAATGGTGCAAATTGCAATCAAAGATGAGAAATTTGTCAGGACATCATGATTTGCACAGCGATTTAATTGGGTTGTCCATGATTTAATAAGCAAATGCAAAAATGTGTTGACTGCTGCATGAAAAATGTGTGGCCATTTCACAGTCTGCCAGACATAGCCGTAAGAGCTGAAGGCCTAAAGCACCCTGCCCACAGTATCATCTCGAGCAGGAGTTACCCAACCAACCAGGGGACTTTCCCTGCTTGGGCAATGCACTGAATCACTTGCAACGCTGCAGCGTGAGGCAGGGCATTCTGTGGGTGGATTCCTGGGCTCCTTGAAGTCAATGGCAAAATTCCTATAGACTTCAGCAGAGCCAGGATTTCACTCAGGATCTGAAACCCGACCAGCAGAGTCTTGCAGAAAGCCTGTGCACGGAGCTTTCTTAAGATCTGTGGAGAAAAAGCTCTGTTTTGGGCAGACTTTCTTCTGTTTCTCCCTGGACGATTTTAATAGTGTCACTATTGCAAATTCACATAGAATAGCTTCAGTATTACAGTTCAATTTGGTCCTCATCACCAGTGTATCTTCCAGTAGTGCATTAAGTAACTTGACTACACATCTGTGCTAGGTGGTTTGTTCTCCCTTACACTGGGGCAGCAGAATGGGGGGGAGGGGGCCATGGCCCCATCACTTTTTACCATCCATAAGGGTAAGCAACAGGGGGAGGGCAGAGAGGAGCAAGCGGAGGGCAGGGTCTTGGGGCAGTGCCGGGGGGGGGTGGAGGGGGGAAGAGGCGGTGTAAGGGCTCGGAGGAAGGGGCGGCACGGGAGGCAAGGTCACAGTTCGGGCACTGGTGCCCCCCCCTCCTTTTAGGGAGCTTCTACCGCTCCTGCCTCACACGCTCCCCAGGGGGAGAATTGTGCTTACAATTGTGTGTGTTAGAATTGTGTGTGCTACAGTGGAGTATTTGCTTTTCAAAGCAGTGTTTTGTTTGGGTGGCAGAGAGGTGAAATGTTAGAGAATGCACGTTCAATGAATGCACCTTGCTCTGAGAGCTGAAAGTGGGGAGGTTTGTGATGGCCCATAGTTCCTGGGGGAGTTTGTTCCACCATTTCAGAGCAGCCTCCAAGAAAGCTTGGTCTCCTGTACAGGTGAACCCCACTGTAGCTGAGCAGTGGCGTTGTCAACCACGAGCTTTAGGCTCTTTTACATATCCTGGACGCAGGCCATTGAGCACCTTGAAGATAAAGACCAAGGCCTTTTCAGGTTGGCTTTACTGCAGGAGTCACTGCTATGGAATCAGAGAAGACCGTCCCCAAATAAAACACCAAGTGGACCAGGGAAAAGGAAAAGCTGCTGCTATTTTGACTACAATGTAATTTTTAACCTCCTGCACAGTATTCTCTGCCTGTGCACTCCCTGGGCCATGTCTGTGTTCGGGGTCACCCATAGAACTGCATCAAAAGAGACCTCAAACATGCGGTGAAATGTTGCACTCACTGAGGTTACAAGGAACTTTAGCAGTGAAGGTTCTTACTTCCACTCTACTTCCCAAGGCTACTCGTGCTTAAAGCGGAGTACATAGGTTTGTAGTGGTGTCAAGGAGTAAAATTTGGCTTCCCAACCTTTGAAGCAGTTATTTTGTATTGGCCCTGTGCTACAGTCCATAAAGATTTTTTTAAAACAAATAAGCAAAACTTTGCTGCCTGATTTGAAGCTACTGTAGCATTAGAGGGCAAGGATGTGAATGGGCTCAGTTTTAGATGCCAGGTTGTATATTTAGGAATTGCCATACTGGCTATAGTATTGCTCATCCCACACATTAAAAATCATAGAAGTATAGGGCTGGAAGGGACCTTGAAATGCCATCAAGTCCAGCCCCTTGTGTGGTGGCAGGACCTAGTAAACCTAGACCATCCTTGATGGGAGCTTGTCCAACTGGTTTTTAAAAGCTTCCAATGACGGGGGCTCCATGACCTCTTTGGGAAGCCTATTCCAGAGCTTAACTACCCTGATAGTTAGAAAGTTTTCCCTAATATCTAACCTATATCTCCCTTGCTACAGATTAAGTCCATTACTTCTTGTCCTACCTTCGGGGGACATGGAGAACAATTGATCATTGTCCTCTTTATAACAGCTCTTAACATCTCTGAAGACTGCTACAGCTCCCTTTGCCCCCCGTCTTCTTTTCTCAGGACTAAAGATGCCCAGTTTTTTTAACCTTTCCTGATATAAAAAGGTTTAGAAAACCTGACCTCATTTTTGTTGCTCTCCTCCGGACTCCCTCCTATTTGTCCACAACCTTCTGGAACTGTGGTTCCAGAATAGGACACAGTACCCTAGTACTGAGGCCTCACCAGTGCTGAGCAGAACGGGACAATTGCCTCCTGTATCCTACATACAGAACTCCTGTTAATACAGGCTTGCATTCCTTCCCCCTGGTTGTTAATACAGAATCATATTCGCTTTTTTTGGTAGTTGCAGCACACTGATGACTCAGTCAGTTTGTGGCCTATGATAACCCCCCAGATCCCTTTCAGCTGCACTATCAACTAGCCGGTTACACCCTTTTTGGTCGCTGTGCATTTGATTTTTCTTTCCTGACTGAAGTACTTTGCACTTGTCTTTATTGAATTTCATCTTGTTGAATTCAGATCAATTCTCCAATTTGTCATGGTCATTTTGAATTTTAAGCCTGTCTTACAAACTGCTTGCAACCCCTCTCAGCGTGGTGTCCTCTGCAGATTTTATAAGCATACTCTCTAC
This sequence comes from Eretmochelys imbricata, assembly GCF_965152235.1. Taxonomy (NCBI): domain Eukaryota; kingdom Metazoa; phylum Chordata; order Testudines; family Cheloniidae; genus Eretmochelys; species Eretmochelys imbricata. Next base: position 207,471,619 of record NC_135574.1, on the reverse strand, counting down.
TCCATTATCCAACTCATTAATGAAAGTATTGACTAGTACTAGACCCAGGACTGACCCATACAGGACCCCACTAGATATACCCTCCAGTTTGACAGCTAACTATTGATAACTACTCTTAGACTATGGGTCTTTCAACCAGTTGTGCACCCACCTTATAGTAATTTAGTCTAGGCCACATTTGCCTAGTTTACTTAGGAGAATGTCACATGGAACTGTGTCAAAAGTCTTACTAAAATCAAGGGGTATATCACATCTACTGCTTCCCCCCATCCACTATGTTAGTAATCCTATCAAAGGACATTAAGTTAGTTTGGCATGATTTGTTCTTGATAATCCATGCTGACTATTCCTTATAACCCTATTATCCTCCAGGTGCTTATAAACTGATTAATAATTTGTTCCATATCTTCCCAGGTATTGAAGTTAGGCTGACTGATCTATCATTCCCCAGTTCCTCCTTTTTCCCCCTTTTTAAATATAGGTACTATGTTTACCCTTCTCCAGTTTTCTGGGACCTCTCCCATCCTGTAGGAATTCTCAGAGATAATGCTAATGGCTCTGAGATTGCTTCAGCTAATGCCTTAAGTACCTTAGGATGAAGTTCATTAGGCCCTGCTGCCTTGACTACAACAAACTTATCTAAATATTCTTTAACCTGTTCTTTCCCTATTTTGGCTTGCATTCCTTCCCCCTGGTTGTTAATATTAATTGTGTTGTGTATCTGGTTATCATTAACCTTTTTAGTAAAGACTGAAGCAAAACAGACATTAAACACCTCACCTATCTTGATTTCTTCAGTTATTAGCTATCCTTCCCTGCTGAGTAGAAGACATACTCTTTCTTTCATCTTTCTCTTGCTCCTAATGTATTTAAAGAACCTCTTCTTATTGCCTTTTATATCCCTTGCCAGGTGTAACTCATTTTGTGCCTTAGCCTTTCTGATTTTGTTCCTACATACCTGTGCTGTTCTTTTGTTCTCCTTATCAATTTAATGTTTATTTCTTCTTTTTGTAGGATTTGGTTTTGATTTTTAGGTAATTGAAGAGCTCCTGATGGAGCCATATTGGCCTCTTACTATTCTTCCTATTTTTCCTTTGCATTGGAATACTTTGCAGCTGTGCCTTTAATATTGTCTCCTTGAGGAACTACCAGTCCTCCTGAACTCCTTTTCCCCTTAGATTTTCTTCCCATGTGACCTCAGCCACCAGTGCAGAGTTTAACATCTGCTTTTTGTTTCTAAAGTATAATATCTTCATTCTGCTGCTCCCACTCCTTCCTTTCCTTATAAGGATGAAATCTATCCTTTCCTGATCATTAGCACCCAAATTATCTTTCACCTTCAGATTTGCTACTAATTCCTCCCTGTTGGTTAGGATCAAGCCTAAAATGACCTCCTAGTTACTTCCTCCACTTTCTGGAACAAAAAGTTGTCCCCTAGCCCAGGGTACTTCTGGAGAAGCTCTTTATCAGCTCCTGCTACTCCAGCTCCAATCCATTCTTCCTGATTGGGGCTGGGTGAACCATTCTGTGTTTGCCTAGTAACAGACTACACCTGCCAGCCCCATTAGCAGGAGCTATAAGGCTGGAAGAAAGGGGAGGGAGCAGAGACTAAGAGGGGGTGGTAAGGCTCAGAGGGAGTAGAAGCCTCCTAGCCTGTTACTGGCCAGGCCTGTGGGAGACCAAGCCGTTGTAAAATTTGTATATAGTTGGAAACTGGTAGTGGGAGACTGATCATGAATAAACAGAGGTGTTGCACCAGACTGAAGTATCCCTGGTTCATGAAGAAGAGGGGCCAAATCCAGAGGGGCACAGCATGTACCCTGTTATATCCCTAATATAAGAACTTATTGCAAATTTTGTGTTTTACTATATTACTTTATCAGTCATGAGTCCACTGATGTCCCCCCACAAATCACAAGATTGGCTTAAAAATCATGAGGGTGGTTTTTTTTTTTTTTAAACTACATTTCAGGTTCTTTTCCCTTGCTTTTTGATTTCTGAGCCTTTAGATTGAACTGGGTCACATTTTCCAAGTTTTCTGTGAAACCACCAGGACTAGCAACCATAGTTGTGGTTTTTTGTTTGTTTGTTTGTTTTTTTAAGAGGAAAGCTAAGATTCTCATGCAGTCACATGATTCCAGCAACTGGGGCTTTAAGAAAAACACCAATTGGCACAAAACTCATGAGACCATTTCAAGAGCTGACAACATTGGTGGACCAGATCAATGGTCCATCTAATCTAGTGTCCTGTCTCTGATAGTAGCCAGCCCAAGTTGCTTTAGAGGAAGATGCAAGAAACCCCATAATAGGCAGATGCGGGATAATCTAGACTCTCCTGCAAAAGGGCTCATCCTAATCCTTAATAGTGTCTTAATAGTGCAGATTATGGCCCTGATTGAGCAAAGTATACAATCATGTACTCAACTTCAAGTACATGAATAGCCTTAGGAAGTAGAGTGAAAGGACCCTCACAGTTAAAGCTCCTTGTAACCTCAGTGGATGTAACATTTGACTGCATATTTGAGGTCTCTTTCATGTCACACTCTCAGATATTAGAAGGGTTTTAAATTTTCAAATTTCACTCGATTTGGGGCTTCATGATGAACCTGGAACATGTTAAATTTCAATACATGTTGGCTGAATTCAGATGAGTTTTATATCCCACCAGCCATTGAACAGCCCCAACCTCCTCCTTTCTCTTTAAACTAGAGAAGATTGAAAACAGGATAAACTATGCTGCAAACAATATTAGTGATTTTTTTCTTCCTTTTTGGGGTGTGTCTGATGAAATTAAGACGAAACATTTTTTGTCAAGATTAAAACCAAAATTCAACCATCCCAACAGATGGTCAAAGGCAGGGTTGGGAGGTATGGTATGGTGGAATTCATTCCAATTACACCCCAAACAATTTCTTGTGCATGGGGCAGTCATTCAAATTTGAAATTTTGACAAAAAAATTTCATCGCATTCTTGAATTGTGACCGTTTTTGATCATCCATACTTTGTACTTCTTGGTAGGGGAGAGCCCTGGTAACCTCCCCTCTTCATCTTCTCACTAGCATCTTCATCTACTGGTACCTTAAGTGACGGGATTATAGTTTTGTTCTGGGTTTGTACAGCATCTAGTACAATGGACTGATCCACAATGCGGTCTCCTAGCTGCTACTGCAATTCTACTAGTAATAATAAATAATAATAGGAGTACAGCTGGCAGTCTTTGAATGGGGTGGGGAATTGGGAAGGTGAAGGGGGCTGAGCCTGGAATAGTGATGAATATTGCCTGGCTCTTGGGAGAGCTGGGCAACGGGTCAGACAGTTTTGCCTTAGAGGTGCCACTGGGTACACATTTATCTTTCACTGAGGAGCACCTCAGTGGGCTCTTTTGAGGCAGGGAGCTGCAGTGAGCAGACACCTGCTCAGTAAGCATTGACCAGCCCCTCTGCTTGCTTGTGTAACCTTTCCTAACAATGAGGTTTCCTAACACCCGGCGCCTTCAAGCAGGGCTGGGGGAGGCTGAACCAGTTTGTGGATCTTGGCAAAGGCTGCACATCTTCTGTAGGCACTCAAAAAAAGACCGGCACCTCTACAGTGGATCACACACAGGTACATGCTGTAGGCGTCATAGACTGTGGCTCTTCCTCTCAGGGATGTTACAAATTCCGCTGGTCATTTGTCATAAAGGGAAGGCTAACCACCTTTAAATCCCTCCTGGCAAGAGGAAAAACCCTTTCACCTGTAAAGGGTTAAGAAGCTAAGATAACCTCGCTGGCACCTGACCAAAATGACCAATGAGGAGACAAGATACTTTCAAAGCTGCGGGTGGAGAAACAAAGGTTCTCTCTGTCTGTGTATTGCTTTTGCCGGGACCAGAGCAGGAATGCAGGTCAGAACTCCTGTAAAGAGTTAATAAGCAATCTAGTTAGATATGCGTTAGATTCTGTTTTGTTTAAATGGCTGATAAAATAAATTGTGCTGAATGGAATGTATATTCCTGTTTTTGTGTCTTTTTGTAACTTAAGGTTTTGCCTAGAGGGATTCTCTATGTTTTGAATCTGATTACCCTGTAAGGTATTTACCATCCTGATTTTACAGAGGTGATTCTTTTACTTTTTCTTCCATTAAAATTCTTCTTTTAAGAACCTGATTGCTTTTTCATTGTTCTTAAGATGCAAGGGTTTGGGTCTGTGTTCACCTATGCAAATTGGTGAGGATTTTTATCAAGCCTTCCCCAGGAAAGGGGGTGTAGGGTTTGGGAGGATTTTGTGGGGAAAGATGTTTCCAAGCAGGCTCTTTCCCATATATTTGTTAGATGCTTGGTGGTGGCAGCAATAAAGTCCAAGGGAAAAAGGAAAATAGTTTGTACCTTGGGGAAGTTTCAACCTAAGCTCGTAAAAATAAGCTTAGAAGGTTTTCATGCAGGTCCCCACATCTGTACCCTAGAGTTCAGAGTGGGGAAGGAACCTTGACACCATGTCAGAGGAGTCTGCAAGCTTCTCGCTCCCAAATACTCGCCTCAAGAAACCCCCAGGCTGCACCAGATGTGTATGTTTTCTGAGCCCTATGTTGCTACTGGAACTCACAGCCTGACTCAGCTGCAGCACAAGAGCTTGTAACGTAGGTGATGGGAACTCCCAGCTATTTCTTTCTTGCAGGTGACAAGATCTGTGGATGCACTTGCATTGCTTGGATGGGAAATCATAGGGATTCATTTGGTCCAATACCCACAAAACGTGCCATGGAAGATAGAATAGATGTAGAAATATCACCTCTAATAGCTAAAGGCTAGATTTTAACTAGGGCTATTGCCCATTAATTGCCCATGCAAGGCACTAATAGGGAGTAAGAACCCCCTTTATTCTCCTAAACTGGCTACTTGGATTTAAGATTCAGGAGTCATTACTTGCTCACTTCCTCCCATTCAGGAGCAGGTGGTTGGGGAGGGCTGGGAAAGGAAAAATCTTGGCTTTGTATTCTTTCCTCATTGGCTAATGTAACAAATCCATTAATGCTGGAGAACCCAATGCACAGCTACAGACTAGGGACTGAATGGCTAGGCAGCAGTTCTGCGGAAAAGGACCTGGGGTGACAGTGGACGAGAAGCTGGATATGAGTCAGCAGTGTGCCCTTGTTGCCAAGAAGGCCAATGGCATTTTGGGATGTATAAGTAGGGGCATAGCGAGCAGATCGAGGGACATGATCGTCCCCCTCTATTTGACATTGGTGAGGCCTCAACTGGAGTACTGTGTCCAGTTTTGGGCCCCACACTACAAGAAGGATGTGGATAAATTGGAAAGAGTCCAGCGAAGGGCAACAAAAATGATTAGGGGTCTGGAACACATGACTTATGAGGAGAGGCTGAGGGAACTGGGATTGTTTAGTCTGCGGAAGAGAAGAATGAGGGGGGATTTGATAGCTGCTTTCAACTACCTGAGAGGTGGTTCCAGAGAGGATGGTTCTAGACTGTTCTCAGTGGTGGAAGAGGACAGGACAAGGAGTAATGGTTTCAAGTTGCAGTGGGGGAGGTTTAGGTTGGATATTAGGAAAAACTTTTTCACTAGGAGGGGGTGAAACACTGGAATGCGTTGCCTAGGGAGGTGGTGGAATCTCCTTCCTTAGAAGTTTTTAAGGTCAGGCTTGACAAAGCCCTGGCTGGGATGATTTAATTGGGGATGGGTCCTGCTTTTGAGCAGGGGGTTGGACTAGATGACCTACTGAGGTCCCTTCCAACCCTGATATTCTATGATTCTATGGAGGGGTGGAGTAGTTATCTAATACAGGCCAGCAGTAAAGTACTCTTCCCCTCAGTAGCAAGGAAAAAGCAGGAAGGGAATTATGACAGATAGGCATGACTCTGCGGGTATGTCTACACTATGAAATTAGGTCAATTTTTATAGAAGTTGATTTTTTTGGAACAGATTTTGTACAGTCGATTGCGTGTGTCCCCACTAAGCGGAGTAAGTTGGCGGAGTGCGTCCCCAGTACCGTGGCTAGCGTTGACTTTCGGAGTGGTGCACCGTGGGTCGCTATCCCACAGTTCCCGCAGACTCCGCTGCCCATTGGAATTCTGTGTTGAGCTCCTAATGCCTGATGGGGCAAAAACATTGTTGCAGGTGGTTTTGGGTACATGTCATCAGTCGCACCTCCCTCCGTGAAAGCAATGGCAGACAATTGTTTCACGGCTTTTTTCCTGGGTTAACCACTCAGACACCATAGCACTGCAAGCGGGAGCCCGCTCAGCTCATCATCACCGTTGCTGTTGTGGGCAAGTCTACTGTGTGGGCTGCTGTGATCCAAGTAGCCAATGCAATTACTGATGTTCTGTTATCAAGGGTAGTGACTCTGGGAAATGTGCGGGTTTTAGATTTTAGGTGAATCATATTCCTGTCCTTTGTCACTGGTGAAGAAGTCTTGCAGCCATACATTCCACATGTAACAGCTCCAGGGCTCCTGCTCGTTTGCCTTGGCCACACAGCAGCTGCTCCTGGGTACCTTCTCATCAATGGTGAACGGCTCCACCGCTTCCGCTGTAACTCTGCTATCCTGATTTGCGGCAACTCTGCAGGAGATGGTGCAGTAGGACTGCTAGCCGTCCTCATCAATGGTGTTTTGCTCGCTCCACCGCTTCTACTGCAACTCTGCTATCCTGCTCTCCTGCGAGCTGGAGGCTTCTGCCTCAGGCTGCTCTCCCAGCCGGCAGCACCGTGCGGTTGCACCTTCCCCAGCCTACCCCTTGCTCCCATGGCTCATGAAGCCTGGACAGTAGTAAGGAGCAGTTCAACTATAGCCTGAGCAAGCGCAGAATGAGGTAGAATGTGCCCTTGGATGTTTAAAAGCTCGCTGGTGCTGTTGGTCAGACCTCAGCGCAACCAACATTCCCATTGTTATTGCTCCTTGCTGTGTACTCCATAATATCTGTGAGAGTAGGGGGGAGACATTTATGGCAGGGTGGGAGGTTGAGGCAAATTGCCTGGCGTCCGATTTTGAGCAGCCAGACACCCATTAGAAGAGCACAGCAAGGTATGCAGAGACTTTGAAAACCAGTTTCATGACTGGCCAGGCTACGGTGTGACAGTTGTGTGTGTTTCTCCTTGATGCACCGCCCCCCTTTGTTTTTAATTCCCTGCAAGCCAACCGCCCTCCCCCCTTCGAAATAAAGTAACTATTGTTTTGAAACCATGCATTCTTTCTTTATTAATTACAAAAAATTGAGATAACGGACAAGGTAGCCATGGTTTTGGGTACATGTCGTCAGTGACCCCTCTCTCTGTGAAGCAACGGCAGACAATAATTTCTCGCCCATTTTCCTGGATTGCCCGCGCATACAGCATAGCACTGCAAGCAGGAGCCCACTCAGATCACCGTTGCAGTTGTGAGCATTGTAAACACCTCGCGCTTGCCCTTGGAGATTTTGGCATATATATTGGCATTACGTTTTTTGGAACGAAGTTCCGATAGCATGGACTCATCTCCCCATACAGCGATCAGATCCAGTTCCTCCTGTTCGGTCCATGCTGGAGCTCTTTTGTGATTCTGGGATGGCATGGTCACCTGTGCCGATGAGCTCGCCACACTGGCCAAACAGGAAATGAAAATCAAAAGTTCCTGGGGCTTTTCCTGTCTACCTGGCTAGTGATTCTGAGTTGAAAGCGCTGTCCAGCGTGGTCACAATGGAGCACTCTGGGATAGCTCCCGGAGGCCAATGGCATTGAATTGTGTCTACGCTACCCCAAATCCAACTCAGCGATGTTTTTAGCACTAATCCCCTCGTCGGGGAGGAGTACAAAAATCGATTTTAAGAGCCCTTTAAGTCGACCAAAATGGCTTCTTTGTGTGGACGGGTGCAGGGTTAAATCAACCTAACGCTGCTAAATTCGACCTAAACTTGTAGTGTAGACCAGGGCTCAGTCACAGGGTGAAATCCTGGCCTGACTGAGGTAAAAGGCAAGGCTCCCATTGATTTCACTGGAGCAAAGATTTCACCTATCATGCCTCGTGGGACTTCTCCTAGCGTGACGCAGTTCATGGAAAACCCCTTGCTATAGATTGTGCCTAAAGGTACAAGTCAGATCTAAAAAAACAATGAATTTTCCACAAGTAAAAAAACTTCTTAAGGGTCCATAACTCACAGCTGCCTTGTCCGGCTCACTTCAAGGTGGGGAGGTGACGGAGGGGGACATTGTAGTTCTATTTTGGATAGATCCCAAAAATTGAGCGGGCGGAGGGTGGGGGCATGGCTGAAATTCTGGGAGCATGGGATTCGTCTAAATGAGGCTGATCATGGTAAATACCTTACAATTGTAGCTACAGAGTTATTACCATGGCTCCACAATGTCTGAAAGGGCATTTTATGTGTCACCTAATCCACAGTCCTTTCTGCCCTGCCCAACAAATCACACTGAAATAAAAGTAATGACATGATAACAGTAACAAGGTCCATTTTTCTAAAAGGGAATCTTTATCGGTTCATTTGTATTCTGCTCCTGCCTCTGACTCTTCCAAAGGACCAGCCCAAAGGCAGCAAAGAGGCAATAGCCAAGGAGCAGCCAAAAAAGTCATGAAATGATCTATGTAATGTTTCATGTCAGTAACTGGAATTATTTTGCATAGTGCTACTGTTCTGGCCCATTGACAGCATGATTTAATGTTGCAGTTGCTTGGTGTTGACATGACAACTGTAGAATATGTCGTAAATATCCTAGTAGTGGACATGAATGGTGTGTTTACATTGTGTGTGTTGTATTGTATGACATGTGACCACTCTATTAGCCTTTCCAGTTGGCAAGGCCTGGGGGCTGGGAGTTTTTAAAACTTACTTATTTTTGTTTTGGTTTTATAAGCATTTTTATGGCACTTATCACTGTAGTATCCGAGCATCTCACACAGGTTAATGAATGAATTGGCTGAAATGACTTTCAACCAGTTTTCAGAACAGTTTAGTCCAATATGCGGTTAAATTGCTGGCGAAATGAAGCCAAATATTTTCTTAAGGGGAAAAAAATCTTCAGTGGAAAACAGGCTTTTAAATGTGGACAGTTATTCATTAAATTAAGGGCCTAATCCAAAACTGATTGAAGTCAATGGGAGTTTTTCCATTGACTTCAATGGGTTTTGAATCAGGTTTTTAGTGGAAACAGTGAGTCAGACACTGCTCTCTGATAATGCTCCTGGAAATCCAGTTGAGGTCACTAGGCCAGATTATATTCTCAGTAACACTGGTGCAAACCTAAAGTAATTACATGGCAACCAATGAACTTCAGGGATGTAAGTCTGGAGTTAAGTGAGTTGATCTTAGTTTTCCAATCAGTAGGTGCAGGTCAGTTGGATTAGATGTATTTTCTAAGGCTACGGGTAAAAAGGAGGTATTTACACAATAAAAGAAAAGGAAAAAAAGGTACTGTATTTGCACACTTTGAGATTGGATCGTCTCCCACTGTTACAGATGTAGCTAACCCGTAGAACCACTCTGGGGGCTGTCCTAGGGCTCCTGTATCAGACAGACCTTCCTCAGATCCCAGAATAATAGGGTTTACCCGGCCTTTGCATCAGTATAACATTGGGGCAGGTTTTGACACAAAATGCATTCCTGAAGCGTGAGCTTCAACTCTGTACAGAAAACAAGTGCCAGGTCGCGGCACCACTTAAGTGCTCCCCCACCTCACGCACACACTTTTGAGGGTTTCAATGGGACTTAAGTGTGTACTGGCCTCCTGCTAGCCTCTGAAGTTCACCCACACTAAATAATGAACTTGAGCAACAGCCAAAATGGATGCATCACGGTCTGTTTTCCCATTTGACCTTCACTTCTGCTTTCTTTGGACCACACTGTAACTACTGTTTGTGTACCAAAGACCAAATTCTACCCCTCTAAAAACAATCTCCTATTTCAAAATTATATCCCTAAAAGCTCTTGCACCAGCTGGGAATTGCCAGAGGACAGCAATACTCTGATCATATTCCTTTCTCTGGGGACCCATAAACCCTTCTCTGGGTACACAGCTGGGCATTCCTCTATGCAGGGGCATTGTCAACTGGGCACTTACATCAATTTTACGGCCCAGAGCACAACAAAGGGGCCATAATTTGGTTCAGGATCAGGCCCATTATGCTCTTCCTGGCCTGTAAGTCTTCAAATACTGTCTCTATCCTAGAACGACTTATGGATTGGGAAAACAGGTTATAGTAATTTAGATACAATATCTTAAGTAGGCAATGGATCAAGCCCTTTGGAGGTACTTAGGTCTTGTACTGGATTGCTGCAGAGAGGTGGGTAGAAACTGGACCTGATCCAAAGACTATTGAAGTTAATGGCCCAAGGAAGTCAGTGAAAACATTCCCCACTGATGTTGTTGGGTTTGGATCTGCCCATGATACCCAAAGGAATTACATTTTTTAATCTATCTATTCACACATTTCCCCCCCCATCATGTTCTAATCTGAACAATTCTTAAGCATTTAAAAAATGAATCAACAACAATTTCTCTTTTACTTCCTTCCCAGGCTGCAGAAGAAATATCTTGGTTAGTTTATTGAGCTTTGGTTTGCTTGGTTAGCTAGGGTGTGTGCATGTAGGCTTCATTGACTGAAGCCTAAACTGAAGAAGAATGGGTCTGTATAAATTAACAGGGCAGAGGAAAGACCTAGCTGAATTGATAGAGCTGGCATTTCAATTCTCAGTTCAATCTACAGTGGTGGAGAAGGATAGTGGGTTACCAGTTTGGACTGAGGTGGACATTAGATAACCCCCAAGGAAATTGTGCCCTCACTTGCCAGAGGCAGCAGAGTCTAGTGGATTTGGCACTGGATTAGCGGTCAGGAGCCCTACGTTCATTCCCGCTTCAGCCACTGAATGTCTGCATAACACCGAGCAAATCTCTTCACCTCTCTGTTCACCCTCTCATTTTTTGTCTGCCTTGCCTGGGTTAAACAAGGAGGGTGTCTTACTATGTGCATCTGTAGCATCTAGCACAATGGGGCCCCAATCTCAGCTGGGGTCTTTAGATCTTCCTATTGTGCATATCAATACAATAAACTTGTTGATCAGGCTGAAGTTGTTACACAGAACAGAGCTGAGTGACGGAGGGTTATGCCAGAATTAAAGGAGGTCCTATTTTATGGACGGAGCGTTGAACTGGTGGAAATGTCTTTTAATAGGAGCAACTGACTGTCCTCAGGGAGTCGGGGGGGAGTCAGAGGTATTTTTTTCACAATCATCCTTTTCTTCCTAAACACGTTTAAATGTTTATCTTGTTAGTGTTAAAGACCCCCTTGTGCTACCATAGATACGTACCCAGTATGTATCTACAGTCACCAAATCAGATACTATTGCTCTAAATTTTCTGAATAGAGGGGACTTGCTACACTTTAAACACAGAGTACCTCCAGTACGGCCAGCGGGACTGACTCTGTTCCCAGGACTGGAGTAACCCCCATTGGTTTCAGTGGGAGTTACTCCCTCCTGCAGCAGGGGAATCAGCCTGAGTGGAGTGATGCCAGCGTAAGGGAGGGGAGAATCTGTACCTTGCACAGTGGCTCTTGCAGGGCGACATGCTGGCGTCTACGGTGTATAATCCCACAAACGTGTAATAAAACTGGTCCAGTGACATGGGGTCCTAGATCCTTTTTTAAGGGGTAAAATACAGATCTCCATGAGAAACTGCATCAGCTCTGAACGAGCAGTTAGAATCAAATGAGTGAAACGGGGTAAGATTTTCACCTCACTGCTGGCCCTTTTACACAGGGTAGAAGGGCCAGAATGGCGTAAAGGGGCCCCACAGGCCCTGGATCTGACCACAGAAATGCGCGGTGCAGGAACTCAGGCAGACGGCCACAGACTAATCTTCGAGGGCCTCCCTGCCCCATGTATAAGTCTGGGGGACAGGACGGGTGGGGCATAGCTGCAGCACACAGCACCACATTGATTCTGGGCAGTGCTGCTGGCCACAGGAAGCTGGGAACAGGCTGCTGTAATTTAGAGAGGCCGCCAGGGCTGTCTAAAAGGTAGGCCGGGGGCACCTCCTCCAGCCCCCTGGAGCAGCCTAGGATTGGGAGGCCACAAAGGTGACTCAAAGCCCTCCTAACCTCCTTTCCCCTGGGCTACCTGTCCTGGAGTGCACCCCTAGGAGGCCCAGCATAGAACTTCACCCAGAGTTTGCTACGGCCTGAAGGCTTTGGATCTGGGCTGGGAAGGTGCAGGAAGGGGAAAAATTGCTGACTGTGCATTGAACCCGTCACCCCAGGCATGCCCTGTTGGCTCTGAAAAGCCTATGGGAGGACTAATGTGATTTCTGAAACTCCCCACCCCCTACACTCGCCCTGCCTGCCCTCTGAGTGGGGTAGAGGAAGCAAAGGGGAAGTTAGTGCTGCCAGGTGAAACATTTCCTGCTGCAAATCTGGGCACACAGCTGAGTTTGCTGTGTAGAGTGGCTGCTGCCTGGCTCTGCCCTGTTCCCAATCTGTGGATCCCAGCTGCATGGACGGTCTGGGTGGAGTTGAGAATTCAATGGCGGTGCTTTCCCACACTCCCTTTCCTCCCCCCATCACGCTGCACTCCTTAGACATGATTCTCCACTGTGCAGTCGCCTACACCTAAGCCAAGCGGGTGTAAAAGGCCACCGCGCTCAGCTGGCCGTCTTTCACGCTCACTTTGCATCGAGGGATGTCGCTGTCGCCAGCTCTCGCAATGCGGTCGCGAGTTGGGGGATATTCGGCTTGTGAGAATCTCAGCTTTCATTTAAAAAAGAGAGAGTGGGAGACGAGCCCTCGGGGCTGCATGGGAAAGCTTGAAAAAGTGACCAGCGCATAAGCCAAAAATTTCAGAAAGCAGAAGGCAAATAAAAAAAAAAAAAGCACCCACATTTTAAAAAAAAATAAATCTCATGATTGGTTTAAAAATCTCAGGAGTTTTTTTGGCAACTAATTTATTTAAAACTCCTGGGGCTGGCAAGAATGAGATGCCCATGACTATCCAATGGGCAATGCTGTGGAAAGACAGGCCCCTGGTCTTGTTTTTACCTGCATTTGCTCCCCACTGACATAGTAGAGGAGAATGAATGTGCCTGATATGATCCAAGAAGACAAGGGATTTCCGAGTTAGAGCTGAAAAGGGGGCTCCAAAATACATAGAAGAGGAATGGACGCAATTCTCTGCTGCTGGAAATTGGTGCCGGTCCAGTGACACCAAAGCAGGCATGCCAGTTTTTGGCCCTATATTTGTTACTGAAACCCCCATTTCAAGTTCCTCTTGTGCCTCTAGATTTGCTGAGATTTGTGCCCATATATGCTGCAACCCCATATCACAAGTATCGGGTGGCGGGGGCACGCTGTGTGATTTCATACTGTGTAGCGAGGGAGACAGACATTTAGACCTCAATTATCCATTACGGAATCCTGCATAGCCAATTCCACCCGTGCAAAGTGAGCGCAAAACAGTACTGGCAGTCTTTTACACCTCATCGGCACTAATGTAAATGACTGCAGAGTGCAAAGCAGTGGATAATCAGGGCCCTAGCCACTGTTTTTCATGTTTCTTTTCAAGTAAATAGTCTGAGAACTCTTTCCTGACCACATCATTCTTCTACTGATAAAACTTAAAAACAAGATTTGCAAAACCAATTAGTGATTTTGCTTGCCTCCGTTTTTGCATGTCCAATTGGAGATGCTTAACAAGGGGTCCGCTTTTCATAAAGCGCTGCTGAGCAGACATTCTCTGAAAATCAAGGCCCTTGAAGGCGTCTCAAGCTATGCATCCAGTTACTAGTCACTGTTTTAAAATTTAAGCCTAAAACAGTTAATAAGCCCACAAAAATATCATGGGCTAGCTCCTCTGCTGGTATAAATCAGTGTCACTCAATGGAGTTCTGCTGATTTACACCAGGTGGGAATCTGGCCCATATATTAAATAATATATCCTCCCCCCATGCACCCACACAAATATACATAGGTGCATATGAACTTGTGTGCGTGGATGTCATCGTATTTCCTAAATTATAAAGTTCTGCCTGCGACATTCAAACAAACTGGCAACATCTGCAGCTGCTTCTAGACAGACAGACCGTCTGATGTGAATTATTTAACACAAAGTGCCATGACCTCTATTAACAAAGGGAGATGCTTCCAGATCTGCGGGCAGCACCCTGGGAAGCAGCTGGATCCAAATCAAACTAACTGAAGATGGGTTAGAATTTATTATACAAGCCTATGGAAAGTTGCCGCGAAAGATGCTGAGAGAGAATGCATGCCAATACAGCAGTCTAGTAGCTTAGCTGGTAAAATCACAGTCCTAAATTGTGCTTAGGCTAACGATCAATAGCAAGGTACACACGCAGACACATACTCTATCTCTGAAGGACAGATTTCTCTAGTGATCTTGCACTTTCAAAAAATAAAATTATATTGAAATTTCCTGGGTTTTCCCCCCCACCCCTCTGCAATCAAAAGAAAGAACTGAAAGAAACGTGCACTTCAAGGCTTTAAATCTGAAACTTCCTAATCCCCCGAAGTCCACACTAGACTTCTTGCCTCCATGGAAACACCAAAGCATTCATCCAAGTGATTGGCCTCCAATGAATTTTAGATAAGACAGAATGGAAGGGAATTGATGTGATTTTAATGCAGAAGAAAGCGGTGGAAGGGAGGTCCACTTGGTTCATATTTGAATAAAGCAAACATGACAGACAAAAGGCTGACAGCTGTAAATGACATTGTCAGTACAAAAATTATCAGCCAGTTTACAATCTGTTTGCTTATGTTGAACAAACAGAATGTGTGTGGCATCCTTTGGCTCCATGAATGGCAGAAATACTTGCAGGCTCCAGAGAGAGGCAGATATCTGTTCTCCTACAGCCCTGCCACTATTAGATAGCCGTTTGACAGCCACACTGGAAAAAAGGAAATTCTGTCCTCTGCCTTTTTTCTCCCCTCTTGCTTTAAAAAAAAAAAAAAAAAAAAAAAAAAAAAGGCAAGCACCAAAGTTGGGAATAGACCCTTGTCTTTTTGTATCAATGGTGTGAATTATGTCGGTAGTGTTGCTGGATCAAGCCGTTTACTAATGTGTCTGACATTCCAAGTCTCAAACCTTCAGTTACCTAGCAAGAGTCGCGGTCAACAGTCTTCATTTTTGATTCCTTATAGGAAGCAGATTCTGGGAGCCCCCCTAAAGAATGGCATTTTCCCCTGCATTGTCTAGCCTGCCTTATCTCTTGCTTTGCTTTGAACTTGCTTAACGTTTAATTCTCCCACTGAATCCATCCTCCCCCCCAAAAAATATTAGCTACAAGGAAAAGCAAACAATTAATTATTTAAAGGGTTTCAATGCATGGGGAGCTAATGAAATATCTATTGTCCTCTGAAGACTGGGGTGGAAATCTTTAATCCGGTCATGTGTAATGAGTTGTGTGGTCTCAGTTTAACCCTCTTCCATTGTAGCCCACAGTCCATATCATATCACAGAAATCATTCTCTTCCTTCATAAAGACTGGGGGAAGTGTCACAGGTACTAATTATCTTCCCACTTTGTTAGTGGATCTCTATTGTGCTGCTTTGTGTGGGATTGTCTCTCTCTGCCTGAAGGCATATGGCTGAATTCTACACCTAATAAAGCTTCACCTTTGAGATCAATTCTATTCTATTCAGGTTCTTATCCCGCACCCATCACCATGGTATCTGAGCACCTATTTGCACTACATAGAGCTAACCAAACCTGTCATTCATGGAAACAATCGACCTTTGCTGAACTGCCTACTAGCATATGGTAATCTTACATTAAAAAGCAACTGGACATGAATACCTACCTTTGGATTTTTATTTCTACTTTCAGATCTGACCATTATTACATGCTCGCCCTTATACCCTGAGTGCTAAAGATATAAGAAAATCGATCATTTTTTGTTGTGGATCATGTCCATTTCTTTCATGTAGATTTAAAAGGGAAAAAAGAATCTGTTTAGTGGCACTTGGCTTGTTTGATCAGAAAGAAAAAATAATGACAGGTGAGAATGGTCTGTTTGTAGCAGATAAAGGGAGTATAATACAAACAGAAGAATACAACAATTGCTTTTCAGGCAGCCAAGCATCAAAACACATTTACTTCTATGAAAAGTTTATCCAATTATTGCAAACCGGATGACGCTTGCTAGGTTGTGTTACTCTTTTCATTTTAATCTAATTGCTGTTTCTTTTTCTCTGATATGGCAATCGGTCATAAAGAGTTGACCACCATTAAAGCTGTTTGATTTGGAGCCCTGTAGTGTTTGACTAAGAGGGTAAATGCAAATTTGATGAAAGAATAAGGATAAATTTACATATCAGCTTCGGCTCACATGGAGAGAGTAAACATTCTGTTTATCTCAAGTGTCACTTTATGATTTCAGTAGAATATAAAACTGACCTTGGCCCAGTCATTGCAAAAGACCTGAATGAAATATATTGTTGTCTAAATACAATTTACTCAAGTAGAACTTGTCAGCAAACCCTGCATAACTCAGCAAACAGGGTTAGACAGCAGGGTCGCTGGGACAAAATTGCTCTGATAAACTCCAAAATGAAATTCTTGAATGTGTTATAATTGGCAAGTGTGTGTGTGTGTGTGTGTGAGAGAGAGAGAGAGAGAGAGAGAGAGAAAAGGAGCTTACCTCAGAAACACAATTTCCTTAATCAGGAGATATTTTAAGATCATGTCAGTTCTTTTTTTCTGTAAGAGATTAAAAGAACAAAATAGTAATAGTCACAAAATTACTAATGCAGTGTAATGTTAAGTACAGAATTATTTTAAACAAAATATCCTTATACTACAATCAATAGTCAGGGTTTTGGGGTTTTTTTTTTTTAAAACACAAACACAGCAATCCACATGTATTTTGTAGGTTTTAATCATTTGATTACTACACTGTTCAAGTTTGTAGTGGTTCTTTCCCTTGCATCAGTTACAAATAAAATAACTCTGAGATGCATGTTTGTAGCTACAGTAATCTTTTCAATTTCTTTTCCCCAGCTATGTCATGCTACGTAACCTTGGAAAAGAAATGTGGACTTTCGGTTGCTATGAGTGGTTCCTTAGTTTATATAAAAATACTTTTAAGACAATTCAAAATATGTTCAGCATTATTGTGTGCCCCCAGCCAATTAAAAAAAAAAGTGAAGAGAACCAAGATTTTCTTCTACTGCGATGTAAGCAACATCTCACAAAAGTATCAAAATGACTAGTGATCTGTTCAATTAATGATGGTGTTTATTAAATAATGAGACAAAACAACTAAACAAACATGAAAGTAATCTGATCTGATGTATTTAATTCTGACAAAGAAAAATGAGAAAATGGAGGGGAGAAAAAAATCTATTTTTAAAGTAAATAAAAAACCCCAAACTCTTCTACTGATCTAGTTGGCTTTTTCTCCCTGAACTGAAGGACCTAACATAACTATGTAAGACAGAGAGTTAGTGTGACTAACTCTAACTAACACTAACAGAGACAGGGCATGTCTAATTTTGAATTAGGCTGATTTTTTAGCCCACTGAAATTAATGGCAAAAATCCCACCTACTTGTATGGTGCCAGATAAAGCCCTGGGTATTTCTTATTAAATTCACACAGAATCCATTGAGGAGTAAGCAGTCACATTACCTAGCCCCATTGCTGTTATGTTGTTGTTTATTATTGACAGTAACGCCTCAAGATCTCAACTGAGATTGGAACTCCATTGTGCTAGGTGCGGTACAAATACATGCATTAGTCTTTGCAAGATCAAGGCCACAATCAGAGACAGTCCTGAAACAGACAAAGGTTGCAAGGAAAAACAGAGGCACCGAGAGGTGAAGCAACTTTCCCAGAGCCACTGACTTCTCTTCAAGAAGCACATAGCGAAAGTGTGTGCTAAAATCCTTTACCAGCCCTGCTGATTTCATCGAAGTTGCATGTGTGAATCAAACAAGATACGATGACCATTGCTCAGTTAGGGGCAAATTTTGTTGTTATTCCACAAATGATCCCTTTGAGTTCAATGGTATGACCCATGGAGTAAGTGTTATCAGAATCAATATGGCCCTTAAATATTACAGGTGAAATTCTGACTCCATTGAAGTCAGTGATCAAACTTTCACTAACTTCAATCAGACCTGAATTTCATCTTAGATTTTTTTGTATGTTTTCTGCTTACTAGTATTATGCCATAGTTATAAAATGATGACATGAGGGAGGCAACCTAGTGACAGAGGATGTGGAAAAAGCTAATGTACTCAATGCTTTTTTTGCCTCTGTCTTCACGAACAAGGTCAGCTCCCAGACTACTGCACTGGGCAACACAGCATGGGGAGGAGGTGACTAGCCCTCTGTGGAGAAAGAAATGGTTTGGGACTATTTAGAAAAGCTGGATGAGCACAAGTCCATGGGGCCGGATGCGCTGCATCCGAGAGTGCTAAAGGAGTTGGCGGTTGTGATTGCAGAGCCATTGGCCATTATCTTTGAAAACTCATGGCGATCGGGGGAAGTCTCGGACGACTGGAAAAAGGCTAATGTAGTGCCCATCTTTAAAAAAGGGAAGACGGAAGATCCTGGGAACTACAGGCCAGTCAGCCTCACCTCAGTCCCTGAAAAAATCATGGAGCAGGTCCTTAAGGAATCAATTCTGAAGCTCTTAGAGGAGAGGAAAGTGATCAGGAACAGTCAGCATGGATTCACCAAGGGCAAGTCATGCCTGACTAATCGAATTGCCTTCTATGACGAGATAACTGGTTCTGTGGATGAGGAGAAAGCAGTGGACGTGTTGTTCCTTGACTTTAGCAAAGCTTTTGACACGGTCTCCTATAGTATTCTTGCCAGCAAGTTAAAGAAGTATGGGCTCTGGATGAATGGACGATAAGGTGGATAGAAAGTTGGCTAGATTGTTGGGCTCAACGGGTAGTGATCAATGGCTCCATGTCTAGTTGGCAGCCGGTATCAAGTGGAGTGCCCCAAGGGTCGGTCCTCAGGACGGTTTTGTTCAATATCTTCATAAATAATCTGGAGGATGGTGTGGATTGCAAGTTTGCAGATGACACTAAACTGGGAGGAGAGGTAGATATGCTGGAGGGTAGGGATAGGATACAGAGGGACCTAGACAAATTAGAGGATTGGGCCAAAAGAAATCTGATGAGGTTCAACAAGGACAAGTGCAGAGTCCTGCACTTAGGATGGAAGAATCCCAGGCACTGCTACAGACTAGGGACCGAATGGCTCGGCAGCAGTTCTGCAGAAAAGGACTTAGGGGTTACAGTGGACGAGAAGCTGGATATGAGTCAACAGTGTGCCGTTGTTGCCAAGAAGGCCAATGGCATTTTGGGCTGTATAAGTAGGGGCATTGCCAGCAGATCGAGGGACGTGATCGTTCCCCTCTATTCGACATTGGTGAGGTCTCATCTGGAGTACTGTGTCCAGTTTTGGGCCCCACACTACAAGAAGGATGTGGAAAAATTGGAGAGAGTCCAGCAGAGGACAACAAAAATGATTAGGGGACTGGAACACATGATTTATGAGGAGAGGCTGAGGGAACTGGGATTGTTTAGTCTTCAGAAGAGAAGAATGAGGGGGGATTTGATGGCTGCTTTCAACTACCTGAAAGAGGATGGATCTAGACTGTTCTCAGTGGTAGCAGATGACAGAACAAGGGGTAAAGGTCTCAAATTGCAGTGGGGGAGGTTTAGGTTGGATATTAGAAAAACTTTTTCACTAGGAGGGTGGTGAAACACTGGAATGGGTTACCTAGGGATGTGGTGGAATCTCCTTCCTGGATTTGTGCTGGAAATGGCCTAACCTGATGATCACTTTAGATAAGCTATTACCAGCAGGACAGTGGGGTGGGAGGTGGTATTGTTTCATATTCTCTGTGTATATATAAAGTCTGCTGCAGTTTCCACGGTATGCATCCGATGAAGTGAGCTGTAGCTCACGAAAGCTCATGCTCAAATAAATTGGTTAGTCTCTAAGGTGCCACAAGTACTCCTTTTCTTTTTCTCCTTCCTTAGACGTTTTTAAGGTCAGGTTTGACAAAGCCCTGGCTGGGATGATTTAGTTGGGGATTGGTCCTGCTTTGAGCAGGGGGTTGGACTAGATGACCTCCTGAGGTCCCTTCCAACCCTGATATTCTATTATACTATGATAAATGTAATAAATTTAACTGTGTCCATCGTTCTTTTATGGTCTCTTTTTGTTATTCCTTCATTGAGCTCCTTGAAAATACCACTTCACAGATAGGGAATCCTGCAGTCCTAATGCAAATTCCCATTCAACCTCATGGGACTCTTGTCTATACAGGAACTGAAGGATGGGACATATGGGTTTATTTTGAGAGGGATGGTTAGTAAGATTTCATACACAGCAAATGCATGCACACTATAAGGCTCGTAAGAACGTAAGAATGGCCATACTGGGTCAGACCAAAGGTCCATTTAGCCCAGTATCATGTCCTCTGACAGTGGCCAATGCCAGGTGCCCCAGAGGGAATGAATAGAACAGGGAATCATCAAGCGATCCACCCCCTATCATCCATTCCCAGCTTCTGGCAAACAGAGGCTAGGGACACCATCCCTGCCCATCCTGGCTAATAGCCATTGATGGACCTATCCTCCATGAACTTATCTAGTTCTTTTTTGAGCCCTGTTATAGTCTTGGCCTTCACAACATCCTCTGGCAAGGAGTTCCACAGGTTAACTATGCGTTGTGTGAAAAAATACTTCCTTTTATTTGTTGTAAACCTGCTGCCTATTAATTTCATTTGGTGACCCCTAGTTCTTGTGTTAAAGAACTTCTTCTGTCTCTCTCTTATGGTTGCTTGTGATACATGTGATAGAAGCGATGGGTTCTTAAAGCCATCAGTCTCAGAATAACTAGTACAGCCGTTGGTCTGGATTCTGGATCTTTGATGTCAGTGGGAGTTGTACCACTGGAATCAATTAGAGCTGTATTACATCCCTGGGGGTTAGGTTTAAGATGCCATTTGGAGGCAGCCTCCCAAATATTTTCACTTTCTTTTGAGAGATGAGTCCAGACCCCTCTAAATAGATGGAGGAGGAATGGATGGAAAAAAATGTGGATTAACCACCCTCCCACCCCCATGCCAAAACAAAAACATTTCCCCAAATGCTATTTCCTCACTGCTGCTCACTCACATACAGTAGAACCCCTATTTTTCTCACTAATTGGGGACTGAGCTCAGAAAATTGGACATCCCAAAATGACACTGCATCGCTTTCTTCTTGTCCTTCAAACTACTGGATAGCAATTTCCAGTGCACTGAAGGCCATCAGAAGGGGTGTCGCCTTGTTCTTCATCAACATGACTTTTATGAAGTGACGTTTTCCTGTCAGGAAAGCCGGCGTATGTAACTGGTCATTGGAAGACTGAAGGTTCTCCAGTATTGGAATGGGATCTGTGGGGTTTGATCAGGGAAGGAGAAGGGTTCCTTTGAAGTCACTTGATCTCTATCCCCATTTATAGGGATTATTGGCACTTCCAAGAGTTTCAGAGTAGCTGCCGTGTTAGTCTGTATCCGCAAAAAAGAAACGGAGGACTTGTGGCACCTTAGAGACTAACAATTTATTTGAACATAAGCTTTCGTGAGCTACAGCTCACTTCATCGGTTGCAACTCACCGGGGAACAGGCACTACAGTGGGAAAACAAGGGATTTTAATCAAGTCCTTGACTAGCGCTTTATTTTATCATTTCAAAGGTGGAAAGAAAAGAGCAAACCATTCATTTTGATGGGAGCAAAACCGGGTCCTTAACAATGCACCAAGAATTTCTAAAATCATATCCTCGCCGTGTATTGTCACTCCTGAATATTGATTAGTATTATTTAATGCTGGCTTTTATTTGATCACACCACAGGCTGCAAGAGTCAATCTTGTTTCTGCACTGAGAAATGATCCTGTACACTAACGCAGTTTTGTGGGTCACACATTATATGAAGGAGTGAGTCTTTTTGGGGAGAGAACTGAAATGCACAAGCTAGTCATACACAACTACGGTTCCCATAGACATTTGGACTCATCCCCATGCACAGATTAGTATTTGGTTTTCCGTAGGCACGGTTACATCTCTTCTCCCCCCGCCTCCCCAGCCTAAAAGGAAGATTTAAGGAAGCTCAGTTACAAATCAATTCTTGTGCAAATATATTTTAAAAAGATGAGCAATGTAGTCCACCCTTCTACTTAGATTTAATACACCACAGGGGCTATTCTTATTTTCAGGCATCAGAATTCATTCACTGAAAATAGCCCCCAAAGTAACAGTTGCTATGATCACAATGCAAGAAGTAACTCAAGTTGTTACGGTGGTCCAGCAGTAGGCTTGAGAGCTGCCTGGAGGATGAAAATTCTATTTTGTGACAACTTTTGAGGTTTCAAAATGTATTTTCATTCCCCAGTAGAATGAAACCAAAACGTTTGGAATTTTTTTTTTTTTTTTTTGGTGATACAAGGTTGTGTGGAAACAGCTGTTTTCAGACCAAAAAACCTCAGGATTCTGTCAGTCTCTCAGCCAAAGAGACCAAAGAACTCGAAACCTCAAAAACCAGCTCAACAAAAGCTTGGTTGAAACAGATACATCTCAAGAAAGTGTTTTGACGTCGACAAAATAGCATATTTCAGTGACATCTGATTTTGTGAAAAATCGTTCCGACCAGCTCTACTTGTGATGTTCCAAAGCAATGGTCCATTTAAATCAGCTTAATTCAGTTGCTTTTTTGCAGAGCTCCCATTTAAAATTAATTATTGCTATTAAAGTGGTATCAGTTGAGGTCAGGCCCTATTGTGCTAGGTATGGTACATACACCGAAGTGCTAGTCCCTAGCCTGAAATGCCCATAGTCTGTGGACTCTATTTTGGCTTTTCGACATGCTCTGAGTCCAGGATATCATGTAGCTGCCCTGTTCCTGGAGCAGACCAGGGACCCTATTGTGACTGTCACAGGCACAAGCTGGTTTCAGGTTTCCCCCTTGCTCAGAGGAGAGGGGGAGGGGAAGGAATTCACTAGCCCTCTTCCTCACACAGATTACTGCCCTTGCCAGCAACTCAGCTCTGCTGGCTAGTAGAGATGAAAACAATAAATGTTTCTTCATCAAAAATGCTGATTCATCAAAATGGAAACTTTTCACAGAAATTTGTCAGAACTGATCTTTTTCAACAACAACAAAAGTCGATGAACTTCAAAGTTCCCGAAAACAGAACAGTTCAACATTTTTGAAGTGAACAATTTGGGTTTTCCAATTCAAGACAACTTTTCATTTTGAAACGGAAGCTACTGAGAGTAAAAGGATGGGAAATGGTCAAAATCAGAATGAAATATTTTGAAACCAAAGTTTGCCGGACCCGATTTTTGGGAGATTTTGTTTGGCAAAAAAATTTCAAGGTAGATTTTGTCCCACATCAGCACAGGAATTTTTTTAACAAGATTTTGAAAATTTTCATGGGACAAGGCAGCTGTTGTCCATCCAGAGCTACTGGCCAGTCACAATCCACATCCTAATGTAAAAAGAAAAGGAGTACAAGTGGCACCTTAGAGACTAACCAATTTATTTCAGCATAAACTTTCGTGAGCTACGGCTTATGCCCAAATAAATTGGTTAGTCTCTAAGGTGCCACTAGTACTCCTTTTCTTTTTGTGAATTCAGACTAACACGGCTGTTACTCTGAATCCTAATGTAAAAGTTTCAACCTCGGAGCTGATGGCATTTGTTTCTTACAACTCCTCCCCCTCCCCCCAAAAAAAAACAAAACAAAAAAACCCCAAACTTTTTGGTTTACTAATTTTCAACCTTCAGGCCAGAGCCTCAGCTGAGGAAATCAGCTTGGCTCCATCCACTTCAACAGAGTAATGCCAATTTACGCTAGCCAAAGATCTAGCCTTCCTATTCTTGCACTGGCCTCTATCAAATCCATGCCTATTATTCCCCCCCACTTTTCATATTCTCAGCATACAGGCGATGTTTGTTAGCCCATTTCACACACAATCCCACCCTCCTACCAGCACTGCAGGCTGGTCCATTGTTAGCGAACAGGTTCATGATTCTGCAAGTCCCAGTCCGGGAACAGGTCCATGAGATTGACCTACCACAAACTGGTCAGATTTTACATTTTGATCTCTTTAGTCATATTAAATAGACAATATTTCTCAACACGTTTCCACTCGGTCAAGAAAATCTTCTGTAAGCAGAGGTACAAAGACAGCTGTTTCTGGAAGGCTGTACGGTAGCTGCTGTGCATACCAGTTCTTTTGTTTAGCTAGTGCTTTGTAGAGAGCTGATTCCTGAATAGGAACATGTTAAGTGTAATGCTGAGAAGTGACTGCATAGAGGGGGATCATGTACTGGCTGTGTGCGGGGGAAGTTCATTGCAATATGATTTTATTGAACTAAAGCCATGGTTAAAATCAAATTAAGGTTCACATAAACTTACCCATAACCAGGACACTCAGAAATTGCAGCTGAACTTCTAGCTTTAACCCTCTGAATTTTAGGTGAATTTCCAGAATATGTTGCAAAAGGGAGTTTAATATTCAATGGGCCAGATCCCACCCAGAGTTTACGTAGGCTTCTGCTGGTGGAAATCCTGCTGAAAGCTCCTAGTTTGCTGGAAGACTGGGGCATTGCAAGAGCATGAAATGTAGCCCATATTTTCTCTTCCATGGTAGTGTGTTTGGGGTCCATATAGAGAAGCGCAGCCCCCAAAATAATACTAGCCTGGGAATTGTTTCTGGCATGGACAGCCAAGACAAGCATTGACCAGATGAGCAGGTTAAAAATGGCTCATTATTTTTCCACAAGAAATGTCAAACATTTTCATTTTTTAAAAAAGTTTCACCAGAATTTTTTTCAGATTTTCAACAGAAAAGCTAAACCCAAACCGCACTTATAAACCCATTTTTAAAAAGCCAAGTTTTTCATCAAAAGCAGATTAAAAAAACCCAAAACCAAAAAAGTGTTCCATTTCTTTGTTTTCTGTTTTGTGTGTGTGTGTGTGTCCATGCATTAAAAGTGGCAAGTTTGGACCAAAATGAAGATTTTTCCACATTTTGGAGAGAAAGGTGTTTTTTGGTAATAAAAATGAGAACATAAGAACTGCCATACTGGGTCAGACCAATGGTCCATCTAGCCCAGTGTCCTGTCTTCTGACAGTGGCCAGTGCCAGGTGTCCCAGAGGGAATGAACAGAACAGGGAATCATCAAGTGATCCACCCCCTATCACCCATTCCCGGTTTCCGGCAAACAGAGGCTAGGGACACCATCCCTGCCCATCCTGGCTAATAGCCATTGATGGACCTATCCTCCATGAACTTATCTAGTTCTTTTTTGAACTCTGTTATAGTCTTGGCCTTCACAACATCCTCTGGCAAGGAGTTCCATACCAGCTCTGTTGGTATGGGAGCATCTTCTCAGCAGTCACCACCAGTGGGATTCGTAAGGAGATCGGGGTGTAACTTACAAGCCTGGTGGAAACCAGTAGAGCCTGTCCTTTCTTGGAGTGGATCTCAACGCAGTTGGGATCCAAGATGGTGCAGAAAGAGGTAACTACACCACCTTGCACCAGCATCAGGGATTCTGGCCCTGATCTTCCTAGTTCAAACCATTCATTTTACTGAAGTTCCAAGGGACAGATCCAAAGCTCATTAAAATCAATGGAAAGACTCCCACAAACTTGGGATCAGATCCCAAATACAGGGGACCCCAAATACTATTGGGACTGAGGACTTTACATTTTAAAGACTCTCTCTGAAATTTGTGAAGTATCGGGGGTAGCCGTGTTAGTCTGTATCCACAAAAACAACAAGGATTCTGGTGGCACCTTAAAGACTAACAGATTTATTTGAGCATAAGCTTTCATGGGTAAAACCCCCACTTTATATATATATATATATGTCTGAATCTGTAATTTTCACTCCATGCATCTGAAGAAGTGGGGTTTTTACCCATGAAAGCTTATGCTCAAATAAACCTGTTAGTCTTTGAGGTGCTACCAGACTCCTTGTTGTTTTTCTGAAATTTGCCAATTCCAGATTCTTAGGTGGTGAAAATCAATGTAATTCCATTGGCTTCAATAGAGCTATGTCGATTTATATCAGCTGAGGATCTGGCCCTAAATATTTTAAAGCCAGCTGAGAAAACAACCCCTCAAATGGTATTATTGGATGTTACTTTACAATATACTGTTAAAAAATATTCAGTTGCTCTATAGGTTGGAGATTTCTTTCCAAGCTTTCCTAGCTAGGTATAACCTCTTTCCCGCTCCCTCCCCTGGATGAAAAATCTGGTTTATAATGGAAATGCTGACACCACCTCAATTATAGTGGTGCTATTGGGCTCTGGCGTAATGAAGGAATTTTCTCCTTTTTGTACTCTGAATACTAATTGAGGCTAGGTTTTAATACAGCAGCCGTACAGTAAAATGGTGCCATCTAAAGGAATTGAAAGCAAAAGTATGCCAGTCACCAGTGAAAATGACAAAAACCATCTGAGTTTTTTTTATCTTTTCTCATTCTTTAAAAAACAACCACAAAACAGCCCACAAAACACTATTTCCCAGAAGATAAATTCTGGATATTAAGATGTTCCGGATAAATAAAAGCTCAGTTGGCACCCCTTAAGTGATGTGTGCACGCTCGTACAGACAACAGGAGACAGACACTTTAGAAATATCGATACACACAGGTTAGAGTGCGTCTTTCGGCCCAGTCCTGAGGAAGAAGTAACGCAGAGCTGCACTGCCTCAGGAGTAGCTCCAGGAGGCGCTGTGACTCAGAGGTGCGTCTGAGCCACAATTCCTCCCCTACTTCATCTTTGCCCTAGAGGGATAGTAAGTTATGGCTCTCCCATGTTACCTCAGCTGCACTGGTCGGCCTGTTTAGGGAACCGAGGAATGGATATATGTAGGGCCCCACCAAATTCACAGTCCATTTTGGTCAATTTCATGGTTATAGGATTCTGGTAAATAGTAAATTTCATGATTTCAGCTATTTAAATCTGAAACGTCACGGTGTTGTAATTGTAGGGTCTTGACCCAAAAAGGAGTTGTGAGGGGGTCCCCAGGTTATTGTGGGGGGTTTGCGGCATTGCTATCCTTACCTTTGTGCCGCTGCTGGTGGCGGCTCTGCCTTCAGAGCTGGGCAGCTGGAGAGCGGCGGCTGCTGGCTGGGAGCCCAGTTATTTGAGGGGGGACATGATATTGCCACCCCTACTTCTGCGCTGCTGCCTGCAGAGCTGGGCCCTCAGTCAGCAGCTGCCACTCTCTGGACGCCCAGCTCTTCTGAAGCTGGAATTTGGAAGGCAGCGCAGAAGTAAGGGTGGCAATACCATGTCCCCCCTCAAATAACCTTGCGGCCCCCCTGCAACTCCCTTTTGGGTCAGGATCCCCAATTTGAGAAATGTTGGTTTCCCCTGTGAAATCAGTATAGTATAAGGTAAACGCACACAAAAGACCGGTTTTCACAGGGGGAGACCAGATTTCATGGTCCACGATGCATTTTTCATGGCCGTGAATTTGGTAGGGCCCTAGATATGTGGCAATGCCTACTCTGCATCCTCCTGCTCCAAATGTGGAGGAAGTGGGCAGGCCCGGAATCTTGGAGACCCTGTCTCCATCTGGATGAAAATTTAGGGGCCTTATTCCTCTTTAGCCCTGGCAGCGAAAGGGCATTGTTCTTCTGAGGTAGAAATAATTCATTCCGACACAGGTATTGAGGATAAAGCCTTGAAAAAAGGAGGTTCTGTCTCCAGTCAGCAGTTCTCAAGCACTGCAACCCCCTTATAACAAAAAAAATTACTACGTGACCCTGGGCAGGGAGGCTGGAGCCCAAGCCCTGCCACCCTGGGCTGAAGCCCTTGGGCTTTAGCTTCAGCCCGAGAGGCGGGGCTCAGGCTTTGGTTTCAGCCCCAGGCCCGAGCAAGTCGAACATTCGCCTGGGCGACCCCATTAAAATTGAATTATGACCCACTTTGGGGTCCTGACCCACAGTTTGAGAACTGTTTTTCTCTAGATCAACATTTCTGGGTATATTTCCAGCTATGCAGAGTCCTAGCCACCCTGTTTGTAGGGGCAGAGTTCAACTACTGCTTTGTACCCACATCATGAATTGTGGGTGCAAATCTGAATGGCAGGTGAAGAGCCTGCAGACTCTTTCAGAGGAACTCTTACCTCTGAATTACAAATGTCTCCTTTCTGACAAGCCATTCTTCTGAAGCTTTACCCCCAAATATTGTTGCTGACCTTGCCGGGATTTGAATTTGTGGTTGCTGGAATTTGAAGCATGGGGCATGGCTTCTACACCAGCCATGCTGCTGTTGTATTTGGAACCAGGAAATAGTCTGAAAGTTGCAACGTGGAAAAAAAACAAAAAACAAAATCCCGTAGGGAAGAAAGATTTGGACATGACTGCACAGACCTCAAAGAACAAGTCCTTCAGATGCATCCACATTATGTGCAAGGCACAGGAGACAATGCATCTAACATGCCTCCTGGTGTGCAGGCTGGCAGTTGAAGACCCTGCAGAACTCCCAGAGGAACACATGGATCTCCTGTCCAGCATGGTGTTGAATTCCCTAGTGACTTACATCCACATAGATAATGCCAAAGAAAGCCTAGCTTTCCAGATCTTGTTTTGAATGAGTTTCTCATAGTCTATATCCTGGCACCTACATATCATCTTCAGGCTAGGAATGGGCAATGGAGACATGACCAGTGTACTGCTTTTCTGGGCCAGCCTTTGTAACATCACAACCATCCTTGATCCCAGGAAGGGAATGAATCTACAAAGCTGGCTGGACTTCAAAAGTTCATGAATGCATAAAGCTTTCAGCACTCCCTAGAATAGCAAACTATCCAGCTACAAGGCCAATGCGCTGCTGGATTAGCAGAACATTATAGTTACCTGATGACCATGACTATTGACAACCTGAACCCAAGTCATTCTATTTCCCCACATCAGCCACCTGTCCCTTAAGGAAAAATCTTCCAAGACATTCTACAAATTGATACCTTTCCTATAGGGTCTTTTTGTAGGAGGCTTATTCTATACAATTTAATAGAAAATTATAACCCTGCTATATAATTCAATTAAAAAAAACATATAGCAGAGTTGTCAATCGAATAAATTCTTCCACTTTGAGCTTGTCAGAAGGCTGCTCTCTTTCCTCCTGGATGAAGATTTGGCCACCATGATCCATGTGCTTGTCATCTCTAGAATGGGCTATATTCATGAACTACACAGCTGCCTGAATCCTCATTGGGCACCTTTCAGGGGCTCTCACTCAAGGCCTTGCTCTAGATCTTCAAAACCCACCAATGCCAATGGATCAGGATTCTGCTACATGAGAAATCGCTTCTCTGGTCATGGCCACTGTCAAGGTTCCTTCCCCACTCTGAACTCTAGGTTACAGATGTGGGGACCTGCATGAAAGACCCCCTAAAATTATTCTTACCAGCTTAGGTTAAAAACTTCCCCAAGGTACAAACTTTGCCTTGTCCTTGAATAGTATGCTGCCACTACCAAGCGTTTTAAACAAAGAACAGGGAAAGAGACCACTTGGAGACGTCTTTCCCCAAAATATCCCCGCAAGCCCTACATCCCCTTTCCTGGGGAAGGCTTGATGATAATCCTCACCAATTGGTACAGGTGAACACAGACCCAAACCCTTGGATCTTAAGAACAATGAAAACAATCAATCAGGTTCTTAAAAGAAGAATTTTAATTAAAGAAAGGGTAAAAGAATCACCTCTGTAAAATCATGATGGTAAACACTTTACAGGGTAATCAGATTCAAAACATAGAGAGTCCCTCTAGGCAAAACCTTAAGTTACAAAAAGACACAAAAACAGGAATATACATTCCCTCCAGCACAGCTTATTTTATCAGCCATTAAACAAAAGAAAATCTAACACATTTTCTAGCTCGGTTATTTACTAACTTAACAGGAGTTGGAAGGCTTGCATTTCTGATCTCTTCCCGGCAAAAGCATTACACAGACAGACAGAACCCTTTGTTTCCCCCCGCCCTCCAGATTTGAAAGTATCTTGTCCCCTCATTGGTCATTTTGGGTCAGGTGCCAGCAAGGTTATCTTAGCTTCTTGACCCTTTACAGGTGAAAGGGTTTTGTCTCTGGCCAGGAGGGATTTTATAGCACTGTATACAGAAAGGTGGTTACCCTTCCCTTTATATTTATCACAGCCACCAAGACAAGTTGCATTCCTCTGGGATAAAACAGCCAATGAAACCCAGGACAAAGCCTGTGAAAGGTGGAGATTCTCAGCGGATGGATTTCATTCACAGAATGAGCAACCATGGGAAATTACACTGAGCCAAAACCTGACTGCCATGAGGACGTGCTGCGAGACCCATCTCTATGATAATGCTCTCCCACCATAACCAAAAGGTTAAAAAAGTCAACTACAAAACCAAACAAGTATTGTTTATTTAAAAAAGGAGTTTTTCCTCTAGTGAAGGCAAAGAGAAGATTCCTCTACTAAGTATTCATACCATGGCGATCTGGGTATGAATTCTCATTTACACTAAGGTCCCTTTCCACTGCTCTGACAATAATTTATACCCACTTTAAGTTCCCTGAATGCTGCCAGAGAGGTGTAAAGGGGCTTTCGTGCAAATTATAGTTAGGTCCTAGATCCAGTTTGTAGGTTCATCACTTAGATACTGCTGGATCTCACCTACATCTTTCCACTGGCTAGAGCAGGGAAAAACACCAATCATTATAGTGATGACGTACAGTGAAGGCCTCTTGATAGAAGCTTCATATGCATTGCCCAGCTTCACAGTAGGCCAGATTCTCTCCCGAATCAGGGCTAATCTCAGTGCAGGAGCATCAGGGAGCTGGCTCTGGTTCCCTGGTTCTGCTACCAGACAGCTCTAAGTTGCACCACTGATGTAAGGTCCTTTATGCCTCCTAGGCCAGTGATGTGTTGCCATGGCTTGGCTCCACTTCATCATGACCTGCCACCTCCTCTTCTTCCCTGACAAGCCCACTGTCCCAGGTTGCTGGGAGAGGCATAAGTGTAGACCTAGATGCTGCAGAATAAAGCCCAGCAGAGAGCTATGTTATACTAGGAATTCTCGGATGGACATCTGAGGCCAGACTGTGGTCCCTTTATGCTACCTGAGGGGTGTCAAAGACCTTAATGCATAAATGCAGTAATACTCAGACCTCAGTGGTTCAGGAGCCAAATTAGCGATCAACATTACCCAAAAGAGCCACAGCCGTGTGAGTTCACTGTTTCATTTACTATAGCACTATTCATATTTAAACAGTGTGACGGGAAATATTTAGTTTATATATACACATTATATATAATACTCACAGCAAATAAGTTAATAACTTAGTGCAAGTAGACAACTTAATCAGTTAACAACACAGTAAAAGCATCCTGACTGGTTAATAATTAAATCACACAGCGTTTTAATATCACGTGCTGCAAAGTTGCAGTCTGCGTATCACTGCCTTAATGCAAACTAAATTGGCTCTTTTCTCTTAAAAGCCAATAGTAGAGAATTTTCCCCCTTGACTGTTAACACTTTTAAAAGATTCCTTATGCACATCAGAGGTACTCTGTGCGCATTGGCCCCGATGCTAATGCTACAAAAATCACAGTGCTGGCCTAGTCTGTGATCCTTAAGTACAAGCAAAGTAGTGTAGAAGTCTCTGGATTCTATTTGCTCCTCATTTATGTGCCAAAGGAATTTGTTGGGCACTTCGGGGACAGACTTATAAATACTTTCTGTACTGTGTTTCTACAGTACCTAGCACAATGTGGTTCAGATCCAGAGCTGGGATGCCCAGGCATCATAGATAAATAATAATGATGCATAGAAAAGTCTATATGGAGGCACTATGAGCCATGCCTGAAACTGTCCTTTGCAGCTCCTATAACCAGACACTGG
The DNA here is from genome assembly GCF_965152235.1 of Eretmochelys imbricata. Lineage (NCBI taxonomy): Eukaryota > Metazoa > Chordata > Testudines > Cheloniidae > Eretmochelys > Eretmochelys imbricata. The sequence continues at coordinate 207,439,715 of NC_135574.1, read as the reverse complement.
CATGGAGACCAAACCTGAATTCCCTGTCTTAAGTTCCTGACATTCAAAACGTTGCACTTGTCCAAAAATTCTCTCCTCGTAAGTAGCTAACAAGCCGAAACTACAACAAAAATCAAAGATCTGATACATTGCATGCTACGAAATAGGCAGCAGACATGGTTTACAGAAGAGACACAGGAATCCTTTACTCTGAATTCCAGCCACATTAGGAAGGCCCATGCTTTTGTTTCTGTGATTAATTATTATTTTCTCAGGGTTTCACATTTTTACAGCTTTTTCTCCCTTTCCACGTTACTCAACTTGAAACCGATAAGACCACCCCACGATAAAGACGTCATGCAAAACATATATGTCATTAATCACTTCAGTTACCTTTCAATCCAATGCATTCTCTTTGTTGGACTCCTCTCTTATGTTATTGGAAAAATAAACAGACACATATTTATAACAGCCCTTTAGGGTAAAGTCAATAGTTGCATTTACTTTCTTATTCATCGTCTTCAGCTCCAGCTAGATAGTCTTTAAACACTACAAAGAAATAACTGTATTTTCCAAAACAAATGATTTGGATTACATATGGCATGATGATAGATGTAACTCAAAAAGTTATCTTAACATTGTCCCTTGGTTTCTAGGCACTGTGAGTTGAAAGCTATAGCCTAGGTTGAAACTAGTCTTCAGATTTCTGATAGTCATGTTGAGACATGCTAAAGCCTGTTCTATAGAACAACTAATACATGCCTTGGGTGCATAGTGAGGCTAAGGGCATGGAGCCCTGGGCTTTCAACCACTCAAACCATGTATTAATGGATCAGTAAAACAGGCAAACATACCTTAATTCTATTTAACACATCTTAATAGACTGTTGCAACCTAAATAGAGCAGAGAGCTCAACGAGTGAGGAAATACCCGAATGAAGGTTGTTAGCTAATGCCGTAGGTCCCCCTTGTGTAGGTGTGCATTCTGATACAGTCTTTAATTACATGTTCTCATACTATTTTTTTCCTCAGGACCCCTGCCTCATTCAGGGCACAGGACGCACCTGCTCTGGGAATGAATTACGGCGGTGTAGCTATGGACGCTGCTGCTGCACAGGTTGGAAAGGGTGAAGTGAAAGAGGACGGGGACTGCAGCAGGAGAAAGGAGGGTCTCGTGGCCGTGGAATGCAGCCCCGGAGAACTGGGTTCTATCCCTCTGCCACAGGCAGAACGGCCACACTGCAATTGCTGCATGTAGAGACATGACTGAGCTAGCTTCGATCTAGTTAACGGCGCCCAGGACAGTGCATGGGTGAGGCTAGCCAGTGCAACCACCCAGGCTGCTGTGGCTTCACCACTGTTGTTACTCACACTAGCTAGATCAGTGCTAGCTCAGGCCTGTCTACACGTGCTCCACCTCGTGACTGCAGGCACACCCAGAGTTCCTAGGTGATGCTGGATAAGTCACTTAAACCGAACTTCTAAACAGTGGGTCGTTAACTGTTTGTTCCTCATTTTCGAGTTGCCTGATTTGCACAAGTGCTGAGCACTCACAGGGGAGCTGTGCTTTGCATCTATGAAGTGCTGTAGAATCTTAAGCACACTGCGAAATCAGATGCGAGGCATCATAAAAGAGAACTGAATAAATTCATGGTGGCTAAGTCCATTAATGGCAAAAGCTGGTCTTGTAGGGAAGACCTAGACTGGGACACTGGAGATCTGTGTTCCCAGCTCTGTCACATGCTCCCTGCTATACCTTGGGTGAACCACTTAAGGTTGGAGCCTCAGTTTCCCATATAGGACATAGGAAACATCACACTCATGCCCTTGCCTATTCTATTTTAAGATCTTCAGGGTAGGAAATGTCTCTTACTGTATATATGAGCAGGATCTAACTCACTGGTGTCCTGGTCACAGTTAAGTCATGGGAAGCTTGTATTTAACAACTACGTTATGAAGTAAACATTATCTAGGACAATAATGGGAGCCAGCTACGAGCAGCAGCAGCCAGCCAGAGTCTGTCCCATCCCTTGCAGCCTGCACTCCTACTTTTCAAAATGGAGGAAGATCTGTGGTCTGTGCAGCCATATCCTTACATGGCATGGGAAGCTACTCTGCATAGAGCCATAAGCTGTCTGATACAAACAATCCAGGCAGCTCCATTTCTCCTCACTTGAGATGGGGAGAAAAGGGTTCAGACAACATGACAATGGTTTATTTATTAAAGGGTCCTTGGCACGGGTCCTTATAATGTATTATGCATGATTAGAAGTTGCTACCCCCATCAGGCTATTGAGAGATGCCAGGATTCCACATTGCATTGTTGGGTTCTCCCCACTGCCACCTTTGTTTGCTCTCAAGTATATATCTGTCATCTGTCTTGCTTAGCAGAGTTAAATAAAGATCACCTGTGACTGTAAAGCTAGGTCTCTTCTTCTTCCAGGGCTCCCTACAAACCCACAGGGACAATCAACTGACTACTAAGTTATTCCAAATATTTTTGAATGAAAGTGTCAGCTGAAGATCCTCAGCATAAAACATACCTACAAAGACTGTTTGCAAAGCAAATTTACCCTGGATTTCTGATACCTAGGAAAGTTTTTTTTCTATTATATTTATTTAAAATTACAACAGTTTACATTAGAAACAAGCTCAAACAATTAAGGTAAAAGATAAATAACTGCATACAGTTTAATTTTTCAAAACGCAAACATACATCTTTCATTGTTCCATTATCAGAGTATTAACCACAATATAATTGCACAATGCATTTTCGCTGACTTAGAAGCTCTGAAGTTAAAGATTATTTCATAAAAGTCAGGCCTGTTTATTTCTCTCCATTATGCAAATCATTGTCTGCGTGGACTCGGAATTACCCGGGGATCCCTTTAAAGTTAATTTCGACTGTGGTGTTTCCAACATGAACACAGCGACGCTCAACAATCAGTCCATCAGCCTCCTGCACTCCAGCCCATCAAGTTGTAATAGTTCAAAGCACAAATCTGTAAGCTGATGGAAGCTTTGCTTGCATCCCTCCATGAACTGCTCAAGACCTCTTCTCTCCCATGGGACTCACTGCATGATCGGGAACCACATCCTGTCCTGGGGCCCAATCCAATGCCCACTTAGGTTACTAGGAGTCTTTCAGTGCTCTGAAAATGAAGCCCAGATGGCAGAGAAGCTACCTATAGGACATTCTCTCCCAGGATACATGGAGTATGAGCTTCTGTAATAATAGTGAAACATTAGGACCAGATGCTTAGCTAGAATAATAGCTCTTTGGACTTCAGTGGAGCTATGCTAATTTACACCAGCTGACAATCCATCCCTTAAAGTTTTTCAGTTATAGAGTAAAACCCTGGCCCTATTGAAGTCAATGACAAAATTCCCATTGACTGCAATGGGGCCAGAATTTCACCTATATCCTGCAGTTCAGCTGAGGATCTCAAAGCATTTTACAAGTGCAAGTACCACCAAGGCTCAGGAACCAGACGATGACATTTAGTCAGCACTGGGGACAATATAGAGCCATAGGAGGCATAACAATTCCTTCCCAGTGCCCCAGGCTGCAAGGGGAATGTCATGTTGCCATGGGCGGCAGGTGAACCCCTCCACTTCGGGGAGTGTAGCCTGCTGGCCCCACCCCTTCTGCCTGAGCAGTCCCTCTCCCTCGTGACCAGAGGACCCCTGGGCCGCCAGCTGGCCTCAGTGCCAGCCTGATGCCAACCCCTGGGCTGCCAGTGGGCCCAAGCACCGGCTCCAGCACTGGGCAGCTGGCCTGACCCCCAGGCCATCCTGAGGCACCACAGTCCCTGGCGACCTGCTGGAGTTGAGCTTCCACCAGCTTTAGGGGAGAAGGGGAGCAAGGGCGGGGCCTTCTGGGGGAGCATGAGTGAGGCCATGGCCTGGGTTAGGGGATGCTTAGCCTCCCTTGGCCTATGGTACCTGCCGCCCATGCATGTTGCACCATCCCTTCAGATGGAGTCATTGGCACATCTGGTGGCCCAACACTGGGGGAGGGGCTGGGTCCTGGCTGCTTTAATGAATTGATTTCAGCTATCAAAAGAAAGTCTAAAGCAAAGGAATTGGCGGCTGTGATTGCAGAGCCATTGGCCATTATCTTTGAAAACTCGTGGCGAACCGGGGAAGTCCCGGATGACTGGAAAAAGGCTAATGTAGTGCCAATCTTTAAAAAAGGGAAGAAGGAGGATCCTGGGAACTACAGGCCAGTCAGCCTCACCTCAGTCCCTGGAAAAATCATGGAGCAGGTCCTCAAAGAATCAATCTTGAAGTACTTGCATGAAAGGAAAGTGATCAGGAACAGCCAGCATGGATTCACCAAGGGAAGGTCATGCCTGACTAATCTAATCGCCTTTTATCATGAGATTACTGGTTCTGTGGATGAAGGGAAAGCAGTGGATGTATTGTTTCTTGACTTTAGCAAAGCTTTTGACACGGTCTCCCACAGTATTCTTGTCAGCAAGTTAAGGAAGTATGGGCTGGATGAATGCACTATAGGGTGGGTAGAAAGCTGGCTAGATTGTCGGGCTCAACGGGTAGTGATCAATGGCTCCATGTCTAGTTGGCAGCCGGTGTCAAGTGGAGTGCCCCAGGGGTCGGTCCTGGGGCCGGTTTTGTTCAATATCTTCATAAATGATCTGGAGGATGGTGTGGATTGCACTCTCAGCAAATTTGCGGACGATACTAAACTGGGAGGAGTGGTAGATACGCTGGAGGGGAGGGATAGGATACAGAAGGACCTAGACAAATTGGAGGATTGGGCCAAAAGAAATCTGATGAGGTTCAATAAGGATAAGTGCAGGGTCCTGCACTTAGGACGGAAGAATCCAATGCACCGCTACAGACTAGGGACCGAATGGCTAGGCAGCAGTTCTGCGGAAAAGGACCTAGGGGTGACAGTGGACGAGAAGCTGGATATGAGTCAGCAGTGTGCCCTTGTTGCCAAGAAGGCCAATGGCATTTTGGGATGTATACGTAGGGGCATAGCGAGCAGATCGAGGGACGTGATCGTCCCCCTCTATTCGACATTGGTGAGGCCTCATCTGGAGTACTGTGTCCAGTTTTGGGCCCCACACTACAAGAAGGATGTGGATAAATTGGAGAGAGTCCAGCGAAGGGCAACAAAAATGATTAGGGGTCTAGAACACATGACTTATGAGGAGAGGCTGAGGGAGCTGGGATTGTTTAGCCTGCAGAAGAGAAGAATGAGGGGGGATTTGATAGCTGCTTTCAACTACCTGAAAGGGGGTTCCAAAGAGGATGGCTCTAGACTGTTCTCAATGGTAGCAGATGATAGAACGAGGAGTAATGGCTTCAAGTTGCAGTGGGGGAGGTTTAGATTGGATATTAGGAAAAACTTTTTCACTAAGAGGGTGGTGAAACACTGGAATGCGTTGCCTAGGGAGGTGGTGGAATCTCCTTCCTTGGAAGTTTTTAAGGTCAGGCTTGACAAAGCCCTGGCTGGGATGATTTAACTGGGAATTGGTCCTGCTTCGAGCAGGGGGTTGGACTAGATGACCTTCAGGGGTCCCTTCCAACCCTGATATTCTATGATTCTATGATTCTATGATTCTATGTGCAAGGATTACTTCAAGAGGTACGTTTTAAAAGTCACCTTTAAAATAGCTACTGTGATGTCTATTCAACTGGCATTGAAGTTGTGTAGTGTTCTGATTTATGACTATGAATACCTATCAGATAATACTAGCCATCCTTTGATAGTCTCACAAAACGCCCTAGGGAATTCTCCGATTGCTATTGAAGAAGCTGGCTTTAAAACAATCCATTTAAAAGGAGGAAATAATAGGAAGCTCAGATGCACTGATCTTGTAATTCTTGTACTAGAATTACAGTCCAAAAGGACCTATTGCATCAACTGCAGATATGGCAAAGCCTTTGGAGTTAGTGAATTTGCCTATGGAGAATATATCAGGTCTGTAGTAAGAAGCTGAGTACCATCGCAGGAAGAACAAAACTCCAGATCTTCCTAATAGGAGCACGAAAAAACTCATATGAAGAGGGAGAGAAAAAATTGGGACTGTTTACCTTAGAAAGGAGATGAACAAGAGAGGATATAGTAAAGTATATGTAATAATGAATGGTCTAGAAAAGGAAATCAGGAAGCTTCTGTACTCCCTGTTTCATAACACCAGAACAAGGGGACATTCAATGAAGTTAAAAGGTGGAATTCAGAATCTAGAAAAGGAAATGCTTTTTCATTCAATGTGTAGGCTGTGGAACTCACTGCAACAAGAAGTCATTGAGGCCACAACTTAGCAAGATGCTGAAAGGGACATTATATGACTAAGAATATCCAGAGTTGTAATGATCAATACTAAAAAGTTTTGAGCGGGATATAAAACCTCATGCTTGGCAGTTTAAGCCAATCTCTAATTATTAAAGATCTGGATGAGAGCTAGTGTGGAATCCAAGCTCTGCGTAAGCTTGAAAGCTTGTCTCCCTCACCAACAGAAGTAGGTCCAGTGAGAGACATTACCTCACGCATCTTGTCTACCTAATTGGGAGACAGATTATCCCTGTATTCCAGGGCAGAAAGTTTAAAACAAACATAAGGAACAACACTGTCAACCTGTGGAACCCATTGCTAGGGGAGTTGTGAAGCACAGAAGTATAACTGTGTTCAAAAAAGAACTAGATAAGTTCATGGAGGATAGATCCATCAATGGCTATTACCCAAGATGGTCAGGGACGCAACCCCATGCTCCGGGTGTCCCTAAACCTGTGACTGCCAGAAGCTGGGACTGGATCATTCATATCCTGCTCATTCCCTCTGAAGCGTCTGGCACTGGCCACTGTCAGAAGACAGGCTATTGGGTGAGATGGACCACTGGTCTGACCTAGCACGGCCATCCTTGTGATTGAACGCTTTAGGTTGAAACTGTTCTTTGACAAAAAATTGGGGTTTTGTTTAAAACACATTTGTTTTTTTAAAAAGTGTCTGTTTCTTGAGGAAAAAATGAATGTCTGAAAACCCAAGTATTTTGCCCCAAAACGGAAAGTGTTTGGCTGAAAGCCAAGATATTTCTATTTGGAAATGCTGCTACAGTGCCTCAGAGCCACGATTCAGTTTCCTCAGGTCCCCTTTCTGCTCTATGAGGCTCTCTGACTGGATTCCATGTCTCAAGCAGCACCACAGCCAGGGGCCCCCACTGTGGGAGATGTCGTCTGACCAGGGAGCCTGGCCTATAGAGGAGAATGGGAGCATAAGGCAGCTGAAATACATATCCCATGAGGCACTGCAGTAGCAGGGCTGAATGGAGATATTTACGTTTTTTTCTGTCCAGCACTATTGTATTCCAAGTTGTCCAAAGTAGCCCTGTAGATAAAATTGCTTATGAACATAAGGAGAAGTTGAAGGTGGGAAGACTGTAATAAACTGGATATGTTTACGTTAAAAGACGTGTGATATAGGGCCCTTCAAGGCTCCGGCTAGAGTCACTCAGGTGGGCATAACATGAAGCTGAACCCTTCTAGACATGGAAGGAAATGTTTGTAGTTCAAGTCACCAACATGTGTTTTGATCGATTAATGTTACTGGAGTGAGGTTGCCACCCCCGTTGGGATGTTATCTGGGGAGATTGAACAGCGGCTCAGGTGAGCTGGAGGTAGCAAGCTTCACTACCATGGCTCCCACTGCCCCTCATAGTCTGATGGAACCTACCAGGACACTATGGGCCTTTGTCATTCTGATCCTAGGGGTGGGGAGGGAAATACTGCCCAGAATGAGTGAGAGACAGGGAACCAAATGACGCCACCACTTCCATCAGCATCGGCTGAATCCTAAACAACATCTAAAATAGGAACCCGGGTTTCCTGCTGTCATCTCCTCTCTAGTGTCATTTCCCCCTCCCTGAAACTTATTTTCTTTTTCCTGCCTCCCTGTCTAAGAGTCTGGCTTAACCATTTACAACCCTGCTGAGAAAGGCAAGCTAAAGCAACTGTGACAGGAGCCACCTGGGCCAAACCCAGGGACTGACCTTGGGATCTCCAGAGACAGAGGAATGAGTCACTATAGCTTGAATTAAACAGCAAAACTCTCTAGTCTGGGGCTGTAACAGACTCGTATCTCTTCTGTTGACAGGGCAGAGAGAGGGACACATTAATACACAGTGATCAGTGGGTGAACACAATGTTTTAAACAGCACAATACTGGCACAAATTGGCCAGGTCTCACAGTGTCTGATAAGGTTGTGTTTTGTGTTGCCCAACAGCGAGTTCGTAGAAAAATAGTAAGAATCAGAGACAAGAGCTGCATCTTTTGAGATTCTTTTCTCTGCCCTTCTTCGTGTGTTGGTCTTGTTGAAATCTGACCCTGTTTCCTTAAAGACAAAACAGCAACAACAACTCCCGACTGCCTAAACTAACCTTTTCCTTTCCTCCTCACCCAAAAAAGACAATTAATACCATCTTTAGTAGCAACTAAAAAGACTGTCAAACAGGGATTTCTCTCCGTTAAAGACTTTAACGCCAAAGAGAGAGAAATATCGGAATATTGAAATGAAAGCCTCAATTTATTAAGTTTCAAATGCTTTAGCATAGCTGTTCTTTCCCTCGTGTTTAATTAAGGGTTAAGAAAGGCTTTTAATGGTGGTTGTTACAAGGAGAGTCACCAGTGATAACACAAGACCCTACCCTACACTGACTTGTTTAATGTTATTATACTGAATATAATAACATAAGGATAGTAGGGTTTGAGCATTGGCCTGTTAAACCCAGGGTTGTGATTTCAATCCTTGAGGGGGCCACTGAGGGATCTGGGGGAAAAAACTGGGGATTGCTCCTGCTTTGAGCAGGGGGTTGGACTAGATGACCTCCTGAGGTCCCTTCCAACCCTGATATTCTATGATTCTAAACGAGGCATCTCACCCATTGCTGGACCTGAAAGAGCCCCCCCCATCATCACAACAGTAGTTGTGGAGATGTCCATCCAAGCATGCTCGCTGGGAGGACAGAGGCGAGCTCAGTTCCACCAATCAAGAAGAATACATGGGATGTATATTTCTCCTCTCTGATGCCTACCCAAGTGTCACAACTAGAATATGAAGGAATAATGGACTTTCTAAACGGTGATCTAATTTCTCCCCTTAATTCCACACTTTCCAGGTGTGAGAGTTCTCAGGATCTCTTGCAAAAACTCAACTCATGCTGCTTTAGTTTTAGAGAGGCAATCCAGTACTGGTGGCTCCCCTGGGTACTTGGGAAGGTCAAGCAATTCTATACCCCTTAATGCCCATCTCTAGTTAACCACAGCATCCCAAACAAACAGTCATACAAAATCTTCAGGTCAGTTCTTGGCTAACATGAATGAATCCCATGGTGGGGATGGAAGCATTTGCATGAACTCTTCAGTCTCAAATGGCTCTCCTTGGGGGCACCTGTGAAAATACTTGTCTAACCCAGCTAAGCTTTCTGCATGACAACTCACCTGGGTGCAGAGCCAAGATCTTTTGTGGTGAACAGAGCCCTAAGTGAGTTACACCTGTTTTTTCTGCCGCTCTCTTTTGAAAAGTGCCATGAGTGTTCAGGTCTCGGTCAATAATATTGACTTAGGAACCTTTTGCATGTATTTTGTACCCACACAAATTGTATCCCATGCCTTGAAAGATGACTTCCCGGTACTGACTGATTTTCTGGGTCAAGTGTTATGATAAAGATTTTGGATATGAAATATTTGAAACATTGACAAATATATTTTGCTTCTATTATTGACTGCAAAATGGGGAAAGTAAAATCAATTCTCTAACATGCAATCCCTACTTGAAGCTTTCATGAATGCAGGCATTTGAATTCTATATCACAGGGAATTTATTTCCTTGACAGAGAACACACTTAGCTCAGGGATACCAAAGATACTGTATGATGTCCATTTCATTTCTGTGCTATCCCTCTCTCTTTTTTTTAATTGTTGGCACCTCTATTGTGGAAAAAATAAACATTGGTGAGTAGAACTGGTCAAAAAAAAGGGATAATGTTCATAAAAATTTTCAACAAGAATTGTCTCATTTATCGACATTCAAAATCTAGATGAAAAACTGTGGAAATTTAAACATTTGATATTTTTCCAATGAGTTCTGTAGCTGACTGAAAAAGAAAAGGAATTTTTTTGCAGATTTTCATAAAAAAATTCTATATGGTCTTTCACTGAAATTGTAATGAAAATTTGTATCAAAACTGTGAATTTTGAAGCCTTTTGACCAGCTCTTTCGGATCACTATGAAAATCCCGCGGTAGATAGAAAGAAATGTGGAGCTCACCATTGCAATGTTGTCAGTCATAGGCTGACAGTAATGAGCTCTGTTGTGGTATATCAGACACAGAGTATCATGGTGAGGCTCATTGCTTTGGAATGATAAATGTCAAGGATTTGATGGTGACCACCGTATATTGATATACGTATGCAGTGTACTAAGCATTATACTCCCAAACAATATTTGTTATGCTGGCAGCATTGTTTCTTCCCTTATATAAAAAGTCACACACAGTAAAATGACATTTCCTATCAACTTCTTCCTGTCCATTACCTCTGAGTGATGTTGCTCCCCATTCCACTCATTGGCATGCTGTAATGCTGTTGCCAGGGGAAGATACATCTAGCAGAATGCAGAAAACATAGTGTAAGAGGGAATGGGAGCATCGTATCTGGGCCAGTATGGAGCTCTCTCAGTTGCCCCTACCAGATAGAATAGTGGATCTAAGACCATGTCTACACAAAAGACCTGGGCCACTCTAAGGTCTCCCGTGTAGCTGCTCATTGCCGATGGGAGAGATGTTCACATGGATGATGAGATTGTTTTTGGAAGAGAGAGAAACCCTCCTGGCTTCATGGCAAAAGCCAACCACTATCGGAAATGGTTAGGGAGAAATTTCTTCTCTGGTGAGGTCATTCCATTACTGTCCTTTAGAGAGTTTATCACACCTTCCTTTGAAGCATCCGATGCTGGCTGCTGTTGGAGTCAGGCTATGGAACGAGAGAGACCAATGGCCTGCACTTCATGGGAACTGCCAGACTGGAGTGCTACTGAGCAGGGGGGATCTAAAGAACACCACAGCTTCCCTGTGACTTTCCCAGCTCAGGTCAGGATAGGCATAGTGAAGCTACACAGACTGTGCCCCAGGTGAAGTACCTGATTTACTGCCTAACCTATTCTAAGGGTAGTCTACAATTAAAAAAGTTCCCCTCTTGGCTGGGGAAAGAGAGCTGGGAGAATCTAGGCCTCCTGCTGACAGAGAAAATGGTGGGGAAAGCAATCTTCCAGCCACCTCCCTACAAGAATTAGTCTGGCCAGTGGTCAATAAACCTTCCCTTAGAGCGAACATTCCCACCAACTACTGCCCTTTCTCCACTCTGCCTTGCCAAAGTGAAGTTACTGAACAGACCATGGCCTGCTGGCTCCCAGAACTCCTGAGCTTTATCAGCATCTGAGATCTTTCCCAGTCAGTCTTCCCACCTAGGTCCAGAAGAAAGATTTCTGGTCATGCTGACAGAGGGGCCAAATATCAGTGTTGCTGATACACTATTAGATTGGTCACTGGTCCTCACAGTGCTTCTCATCTGCTTATGGAAAAGTGTGGAGGTAATTAGAGACCTTTGAACTGGTTTCATTCACCCCACTAATCACATTGTGATATCTACTTCTTGTCATCAAGAGTGTCCTGTCCTATCCTATCCTATCCTATCCTATCCTATCCTATCCTATCCATGTCCTTAGTTACATGAGTGTAAAGGCCAGATTCTGATCTCAGTTACTGCAGGTTGAAGCCAGAGTAGTTATCAATGAAGTCAACTCAGTTACTTTGTATTTACAAAAAGAAAAGGAGTACTTGTGGCACCTTAGAGACTAACTAATTTATTTGAGCATAAGCTTTCGTGAGCTACAGCTCACTTCATCGGATGCATACTGTGGAAACTGCAGAAGACATTATATACACAGAGACCATGAAACAATACCTCCTCCCACCCCACTCTCCTGCTGGTAATAGTTCATCCAAAGTGACCACTCTCCCTACAATGTGCATGATAATCAAGGTGGGCCATTTCCAGCACAAATCCAGGTTTTCTCACCTGCCCCCCCAAACTCACTCTCTTGCTGGTAATAGCTCATCCAAACTGACCACTCTCCTTACAATGTGTATGATAATCAAGGTGGGCCATTTCCAGCATAAATCCAAGTTTAACCAGAACTTCTGCGGGGGGGAGGGTAGGAAAAAACAAGGGGAAATAGGCTACCTTGCATAATGACTTAGCCACTCCCAGTCTCTATTTAAGCCTAAATTAATAGTATCCAATTTGCAAATGAATTCCAATTCAGCAGTTTCTCGCTGGAGTCTGGATTTGAAGTTTTTTTGTTTTAAGATAGCGACCTTCATGTCTGTAATTGCGTGACCAGAGAGACTGAAGTGTTCTCCGACTGGTTTATGAATGTTATAATTCTTGACATCTGATTTGTGTCCATTTATTCTTTTACGTAGAGACTGTCCAGTTTGACCAATGTACATGGCAGAGGGGCATTGCTGGCACATGATGGCATATATCACATTGGTGGATGTGCAGGTGAACGAGCCTCTGATAGTGTGGCTGATGTGATTAGGCCCTGTGATGGTGTCTCCTAAATAGATATGTGGGCACAGCTGGCAACGGGCTTTGTTGCAAGGATAGGTTCCTGGGTTAGTGGTTCTGTTGTGTGGTATGTGGTTGATAATGGTATGTGGTTGACGTTCTGGTTAAACTTGGATTTATGCTGGAAATGGCCCACCTTGATTATCATACACATTGTAAAGAGAGTGGTCACTTTGGATGGGCTATTACCAGCAGGAGAGTGAGTTTGTGTGTGGGGGGACGGAGGGTGAGAAAACCTGGATTTGTGCTGGAAATGGCCCAACTTGATTATCATACACATTGTAAGGAGAGTGATCACTTTAGATAAGCTATTACCAGCAGGAGAGTGGGGTGGGAGGAGGTATTGTTTCATGGTCTCTGTGTATATAATGTCTTCTGCAGTTTCCACAGTATGCATCCGATGAAGTGAGCTGTAGCTCACGAAAGCTCATGCTCAGATAAATTGGTTAGTCTCTAAGGTGCCACAAGTACTCCTTTTCTTTTTGTGAATACAGACTAACACGGCTGTTACTCTGAAACCTGTCTTTGTATTTACACCAATTTTAGTGCAATCTGTATTTAGCCCTAAGTGTGATAAAACCAACCAGAAGTAAATAGTGTATGTTGATGAAAACAGAATACTCTACTGTTTAATTGGGATGTTGTTTTAAAAATCAGATGAATCATATTTTTGGCCACAAAATATAATCTCAAAGATTTGCAGGTGTTTAGTTGTAATCCTACCAAACCTAGAGTTCTTTGCTGTTCTTGTCTTTCAATAGCTAAGAAAACGGGAAGCATCTCTTCTGCTACTTCTGAACAGCTGTTACCATATGTTACTTCCCCCCACCACATTTGTATTGTCAAAATATTCTTCCAATTGAAAAGAAACAACAGTAGGAGTTCTAAAGGGAACCTTTGTTTCTTTCTTTTTAAACTTCACAAACAGCTGTGTTCTTCATAGCTGAAACCACCCCATCAGTAATGCATTGGGACAGAAAGCAACATCTGAATTATCCTGCAGCTGGCCAGGTGGTGTCTTATTACAGCAGTTTTTAAAAATCATATCACTCTTATGAGAAGTTAGACACCTTCCTCTTGTACAAAGCATTTAGGGGGTCGGTTCTTCAGATGGCATAAATTGCATAGCTCCACGGATGTCAATGAAGCTTCAGCGACAAAGCCAGCTGAGGTCTGTCCTGTAATTCTTGTTTTAAGAAGCGTTGCAATGGCTGGTTTATACAAACAGTAGGAGGGCTCATGAACTCTGAACCTTTTACAACCTAAAATCAAATGGTTTGTTAAAAGAGCTTCATCCACAGAACATTAAATTTGAATGACCTCACTTTGCTATGACATTATGAGGCAAGGCCCTCAGCTGGTACAAATTGAAGACACTGGGCCGGATCCTAAACTGGTGCAAGTCAGCTTAGCCCTGTTACCTTAAACAGAACTACACTAGTTTAGCCCAGCTGATTATGTGGTGCACAGAATGGGATAATTTACTTTGCCTTTGGACAGCTACAGGGATAAGTCAGACTTTCAGGGAAGAGAATTTTAAAGTGTTACTGGAACTAAAATTATATTTAAAAAAACCCCTTTTTTATTACAGCCACATTATTCGTGTTCACAAAAAGGAGCTACTAAGGAAGATACAACAATGATAACAACTCAGTATGTAGACAGTCCCAATGCCTCAACCGTAACACACACACACACACACACAAAAGCAATGTGTCAGAGCCTGAAGACAAATGCTTCTGGAACAATACTGAGACACAAGCAAAAAGGGCAAAAGGTCGAAAGTTATTTGGGTAAGTCAGTATGCTTTCAGTAGTAATACACAGTGGTCAAAACAAAACTCTAAAGGTCAGTTTTGTCTCTTATTCTGTCCTGCCTACACCTGCCTTTATGGCTTAGCCTGTACAAAAGAACAGGCAAGTGGTCTCCGCAAAACCAATACCAAACAGGCTGTTTCCTGTTGTAAAAAGAAGTCTGAACGACATGGAATTTGTACCAAAGACATGGGCATTTTCTCTCTGTGGCAGCCCTGAAATAGCCACAATTTTATGGGTGTTTCCCGTTCACATGTGTATGTAAGAGCAGAATCCTGCAACTGGGGCTCCACTAAATGAGTGAAGTTCGACAAAGCAGCCATCCCACATTCATAGAATCATAGAATATCAGGGCTGGAAGGGACCTCAGGAGGTCATCTAGTCCAACCCCCTGCTGAAAGCAGAACCAATCCCCAATTTTTGCCCCAGATCCCTAAATGGCCCCCTCAAGGATTGAACTCACAACCCAAGCAGTTTTCCCATTACCTGGGTGTTTGGCAGAGTGCTGCCAATGCTCATCACAGAGCCACGCAGGCAGGTCCCACGCGGAAGAAGTCATTTGAAATGGATATCAAAGAGCAGCGGTCAGATTTGGGGCTTTCGGTTTTTGTATGAGCTACAATATTTTCATCCTTTTCATATCAATGGGGCCAGTTGTGTTTTGTTTTTAAAGGCGCATGGCACGTGGACAATGAGTGTGCAACTGCACGGGTACCACATGCAATCAGGATTGCAAAATGGATGATTTGTTTGCAAACGCACTGGCCTGAGGAGAATATTGAGCAGGGCACTGGCAGACAATGGTGCGTCTGTGGAGACATGGGGCTTTGACATAACATCTGTATGTGTAGGCTGAGGCATTGGGACTATCTAGATATCGATGTATGAACTCCGCATCTTTCTTTGCGGCCCCTGTGGTGACTGTTTGCACTTCTCAGGCAGCGCAGAAGGGCAGAGAGCAGCTGAATTTGGGTAATTAAAGATTCCTCTAGTGTGGGGTAGCTCTCAGCAGGCCTGGCTCTTACATCAGCTGTCCCCCATTCTGGATCAGCAGCGTTGGGGTACGGGCTGAGTGCTGTTGTGCTTGGGAATTCTCAGATGGAACAGAGTCCCCTGGAGGCCACTGCCAGATGATTTAAATTAGAGCAACCCTTAGGCTACTCAAAACTACGCCAGAGCCAGGGCAGATGAACTATGAGAATTTGGGAGCCATGGCAAACTCCTTGAAGGATGTCCTCTCTTCTGCATTAAGTGGGTCTCAGTGTACAAGGGGCTGTAATGCAATACTCAGACCAATGATGCACTAAGTGGAACTGTTTTGGGGTGGTGGTGGGGAATATGAAAAAATCTTAGACAGATATTGCAAGTTATTGCCATTCTGCAGGCTTAAAAAAAGTAATGTTTTTGGTGTATTCAAATTGGTATTAATTTTTTTATCAAAATATGTTGCTATTTTTGAATATCAGATTTCAAAAAATTTGAAATCTTTTGGTTTTCCATTCCTTCCTCCCCAGTTTTCCTTTGATTCCCCCTGCCGCTCTTGCCAGTGAAAAAGTAGGAAATGGAGTGGCACTTGTGGGGGTTCGGGGGGTGGGGTGAGCAGGGTGCTGAGCACTTGTGAAAATGTGGCCACTACATTTCAATGCCTACATGAGAAGCTGAGCTCTTTTGAAAATCTGTCTGAAATTCCAAATGCACCATATTCACACATCCCAAAAAATAAAAGAAAGAGAAACCAATGTTGCTCATTTCAGATTTTCTTCCCTCCAGATCTAAACACTCAGTGTCTTTCTCTCCCTAAATCAAGACGACCACAGACGTGGTGGCAATCTGCTCTTTGCACGAAAGTTGTATCGGGAGAGGGAAGGTGGTCCATCACATGGGAATACAGCTATTCCAAGAAGCCACTTGAAAAGTTACAGCGCGATAGCATAGTTGAAACATCTGTGCATCATTCCGCAGACTACCCGGAGTTCAGTATTGAAAAGTCCAAAGGAGCCGGAGAAAGAGAGATACCAATGAGATTATACCATTGTCTTGTCCAAACCTCCGAGACCCATCTTCTGGGTCCATTGGCTACTGTAGCCAAGACTAGCAATACCAAGAGAAGTAATATAATTGGGAAATAAGCCGAATGGCAGACAGTAGGAATCAGCATCAAAGAAATGTAGGATGGAATGGACCTTAGAGGTCATCTAGTCCAGCCCCCTCCATTGAGGTAGGACCAAGTAAACCTAGACCATCCCTGACAGGTGTTTGCTTCACCTGCTCTTAAAAAGCTCCAGTGATGAGGATTCCACAGCCTCCCTTTGAAGCCTGTTCCAGAGCTTAACTCCCCTGAGAGTTGGAATTTTTTCCCTAACATCTAACCTAAATCTTCCTTGCTGCAGTTTAAGCCTTTTACATCTTGTCCTACCTTCAGTGGACGTGGAGAACAATTGATCACCATTCTCTTTATAACAGCCCTTATCATATCTGAAGACTTATCAGCTCTTCCCCCCCCCCGGGGCTTCTTTTCTCAAGAATAACATGCCCAGTTTGTTTAACCTTTTCTGAGGTCAGGTTTTTCTAAACCTTTTATCATTTTTGTTGCTCTCCTCTGGATTCTCTCCAATTTGTTCACATCTTTCCTAAAGTGCGGTGCCCAGAACTGGACACAGTATTCCAGCTGAGGCCTGACCAGTGCTGAGTACAGTGGGACAGTTACCTCCTGTGTTTGACACACGACACTCCTGTTAACATGCCCAGAATGATATGACCTTTTTGTAACTGCATCACATTGTTGACTCATATTCAATTTGTGATCCACTAATACACCCAGATGCTTTTCAGCAGTAGCAACACCTAGCCAGTTATTCCCCATTGGGTAGCTGTGCATCTGATTTTTCCTTCCCAAGTGTAGTACTTTGCACTCATCTTTATTGAATTGCATCTTGTTGAAATCAGACCAATTCTCCAATTTAAGGTCATTTTGAATTCTTATCCTGTCCTCCAAAGTGCCAGCAACTCCTCCCAACTTGGTGTCATCTGCAAATTTTATAAGTATACACTCTACTCCATTATCCTAGTATCAGGACAGACTCCTGCAGGACCCCACTAGTTACGTAGCCGCAGTTTGACAGCGAATTATTGATAACTACTCTTTGAGTCCTGTCTTTCAACCACTTGTGCACCCACCTTATAGCAGTTTCTGCTAGATTACATTTCCCTGTGCATGTATCTAAGAAAAAGAGATTCTATTGTTGAAGAACATGGCCTGGTCATTCTTAGCGTCTCTGTGCTAAATGAGCGATTGTTCAAAAAATGCTTACATTAGCTATGTATGGGTTAGATCCCCATCTGGTGTAAATCCATTGCCTATGCCAGTCTACACCAGCGGAAGATCTGGCCTGTTTTTCTCTCAGGAACCTAAGGTTATATGTACACTATGAGTTAGTGGGGTGATTCCCCTGCCTGCATACACACGTTCATGCTAGCTCTCATTGAGCTAGTGTGAGCAGCCAGGGTAGCACAGGTAGCCGCTTCGGAGGCCTGGCTTAGCTATGCTGAGTACACAGCCACTGGCTTCTGGCCGGTTTGTACACAGCACCGGTAAGCTGTGCCCACTGCAGTTGCCCATGCTATCCCCGCCTCACTACTATTTAACTAGCGTGAGTATCTGTCTGTGAGCAGGGGAATCACCTCATCAGCGCATAGTGTAGATGTAGCCCAAGAGTCAATGGGTACATTGACTTCAAAGGGTTTAGAGTTGGGTCAATGGTGAGGGCTCTTGAAAATCTCACCGTACAGGCTTTCAAAGATACAAATGCACTGACAATAGATTTTTCCACGTAAAGGGTCCTATAACTGTCCAAAAATAGGGATCAGCAGGTGGAGGAAATGCAGGAGCCTCTTGTTGTTTAAACTCTAACTCAATTGGGGGGAGGTTTGGGTTGATTTCCCTGGTGGAATTCACTCCTTCTTTGGATATTGCCAACACATTCTGGAGGCTCAGAGAAATATGGCTGAAGAACAACTTTGGAATGCACCAAACAAATTCACATGGATGCCTCTACCGTAACTCCAAATAAGGCTCTTACTTTCTTCTCTCCTTCCAAAGTTTCAGGGACAGAACATGAATACCTCAAGCTAAGCGCACACAGTATAAATTAGTTTGCCAAACCATTATCCCCTCCCACGGTTAAGAGAAAGCATTTGTATGCTAATGCGAATCTAATGGATAGATTCCACAGTCCTTCATCCTTTAATGGAAATTAGGAGCCAAAATGCCTTTGTGGATCTGGGCCATAGAGTTTATTCCAGGGAAAGGGTGAAAACATTAGTGGGAACCTCTTGGTAGAACACTGGAAGCATGTCTCCGATACAAAATTTCCAGTTAGAGTTGGTTGAATTTTTTTCTGCTGAAAACTTTTCCTCTTGTAAAAGGTGCTTTCATCAACATTTGATGAGAAAAATGTAGATTTTAATTAAGCTTTTTGATGTTCCAATGTAAACTAACTGGAAATGAAAGTTTTCTTCCAAAGTGTTGAGGTGAAATGAGTTAATTTGGACATGATGCCTATGTTTTAATCAGAAACGCTGACATTTCCAATTTCAGAATTTTTCATTTTGCAAAAATTTTCATTATGTTGACTTGTCCTGCTTCAGAATGGCAAGTAATTTAGAAAAGTTGAAATTTCCTGCAAAAGAACAGTTCAGTTTTTCAAACTCCTCTACATCCATGCAGCAGTGTTCAAAGTGTCCAAGGGGAATAAGAGTATATTCAGCAACTGATATATAGCTTAATAGACAGATCACAGGTTGAACATGGGTATCCGTTCATCTGTCCTCTTTACTTCCTTCTGACAGAAAGCAAAAGATTCTTCGTTCACCACCCAGAGTATAAAATTTTCTCTCTCATTTTTACAGTGAGCCTGTTCCAAACCCTAGTGAAGTCATATGAAAAGTGACTTCGGGTCAGACCCAGCATTAGTATTAAATGAAAACCCTGATTCAAGGGTAAAAAAAAAAAAAAAAGTGAGTATACTTGTGAACATTTTGGAAAGAAGTGAAACTTTTTCATTTTGTTTGATGTTTTCCCATGAAACTTTTCAATAAAAATAGCCCATCAAACCCATTCATTTCAGTGGGGGACATGCTCCCCTCCCCACCCCATCCCCAAGTTAAACATGATTCCACTTGGAGGAGGAGGGGCAGAAAGCAGGAGGAAGAGAAGAAGCAAAAAGTGAAAAGAAAGTGAGCTTTCAGGTGAACATGAAAAAATAAAAGAACAAACTATTTGCAGTTTTAAAGCCTCCAAAGAGGTTTTGTCGAAATCCCAAATGTCTTTACTCTGCCCTTGTAACTTTAACGGAAGCTTTGCTTGGCTAGAAAAAGGAGGAAGAAATGACCAAAGATTTGGCACTTGGAGTTTTGATTCTTATTTTATCCATTTTTTGCTGAAGAGCCATTTTTGCTGAAGAGCCTGGGTTCAGTATTGTCCTGATTTACACCTTGTTTAACTCCAAGGCAAACAGACACAATCTGATTCCTATCAAAGAGCTTCTGAAATAGAAAAAGAATTAGATAGCTCTGAATGGTCGGGAGTTATTATAAACGAAATTAAGACTAATTTAATCACGATTGGCAAGAGAACTGAAGCACAGAGAGACCAAAGGTACATCTACTTCTACAATACACACACTACACAACACAGGCATAAACAACAGTGTAGACAGTGACACACCAGCACCCTGGTGGTTATGTGCTCTACATGGCACAAGCACCATCTACACTTAGCAGTGTAGTGTTCCGGTGCCAGAGTCTTTCCCTGCTGCAGGGACAAGCTCTGTCAGTGGGGAGAAGCTCCGGCAGCTTCCTGTAGTTGAGCTTTCCTCCATTGCCTTCCCCACACTGCCACCGCCTTTCACTGATATGTGAACCTCCACACTGCACCGTGGACACAGCACACTTTTCACTGCAGTGTGCAGCTACCTGGACCTGATACACTGCTGCAAGAGTTTGTACAAAGTCTAAGGTGTAGACTTAGCCTAAGTGACTTTCTCTGCATCTTAGGTCACAGAGGGAGTTTGGCTTGAATGGTGCAGAATCAAGCCCATTACTCTAGTATAATAGTGCCACCCATAAATAAGTAATTGAGTTCTTATGATCACAATAGCCATGTTCTCTCAGTGGATGACCATGTATTTTTTCTGCTCTTCGTTCTCATCACTGTAAGTATTTGAAATAAAATTTCTGTATGTTAAAAAATATGAATAAGGTCAACAAAACCAGTGGCCTCTATTTCAATGCCATTTCCCTATATTCAGAGCCAGGGTGATCCATGTGAAGCTCTTTTTCAAACTGCCAAGAGAAATTTACATTTTCTTCATTGTTGCATTTTCCAACAGCCTAGAGAAGAATTCATACGTTAGCCGATTTTCCAATTGCCATTGGTTATTTGACTGCTAATTTGATTGTGGATGTGTGCTTATGGCTTCACTGTTATTTAGATGAAAATCATGACTGTCGTTTTGAGAAGATTACCCAGGTCGGTTTTAGAATGTTATTTTTACTTTAACTCACAGTCACAGTGGGTCCAATTCTACTCCCATTAGGTCATTGGCAAAACTCCCATTGGCTTAACTGGCAGCAAGACTGGGCCCTACAGCAAAAGACATCAATACAGCCCCTGAGCAGGTGGAATGGTATTTGGAAAAAAAAAATCCATTGGCTTTAGAAAATTGCATGCTAGTATTCTTTTACTTCGCTTTATAGTTTCCCGAAAACACGAGAGAAATTAGAGCATGTTTAATTGGCAATGTGCAAGGGTTCTATCCCATATCAGGGCCTCCTCTTCCATATCTGGACCCCGCCCTGATTTAGGGTGGATCCAGCTAGGAAACCCCTGCAATTTAGCAATGAGGGTATGGCAGGATGGTCATGATCCACTGATACCTGGTAGCACCCCTGGAGGACTCCTGACCCCAGGTTAATAACACCAAGCGTAACATAATGAAATCAATCACAAAAAAGTGTGTGTGTGTGTTGGGGGGGCGGGGGGAGCAAGCCTTTTTAGAACCTGAGTTTCAGTCAGCAGAGCTTTGCAAGTCAATATGAATTACAGCTAGTGTTGAGTATGTCATGGGATCAGGCACTTAAAGAGCATCATTTAAAAAATACTGTAAATACACATTTTAGCATTGTATGGAAACAATGTTCATAGCACTCGAATGTATGTTCAGGGACATCACTGTTAAAAGCAGAGATAAAGGTGCATAATTAGGGTTATCTTCCCAAGGAGTCAGGGATAAGGAATTTGAATGCCAACAATTTGAACTGTGTTTTAAATAAAATATTTTAAAGCAGATCCTCAGCTGGCATAACCACCACAGCTCCACCGAAGTCAAGAGAACTATGCTATATTATGCCAGCTGACGTCTGATGTCCCATCATTCCTTTAGATTCTCTGGATTCACTTGGTGCTTCGGAAATCCCAGGCATAAATGAAGGACGGTGATGGAGAGAACTTCTGACAAAAATAATCAGAGTGGAGTTGAAAGGTATTGGCCATGCTATGAAAAACTATCCATCAAAAGCCAATATTACACAGCTGAGTCTTTAGCATAAGCAAGGGAAATTAGTAGCTGAGATCATCAATGGGAAGACTTCTATACTCCTGACAGACAACTGGCACAGGCTCAAGTACCTAACAAAGAATGTCTCTCAATTGGAACATCCTGTAGATTTTGAGCAACATGCTATGAAGGTTGAGAGGGACATAACCAGTTCAGAAAGGGATTTTAGTCATTTTCCCCTGAGACATTAAAACAGAAATAACAGACTCTAAATTCACTTGCACTCCTAAGACATTGGCAGCTTGTTCACTATAAGAGAACATGGTCACTTCTTTGGCACGAGGACAACCTGCTCGTGTTTCTTGAAAGCACCGAACTGTGCAGTAGTTTGTATGCTTTAAGGCCAGCAGCTGTATTCTTCCTCTTGAGCATGAATGCACTTGTCAAGGTCATCGTGAAGAGCCATGTAAAAACTAAAATACACTGCTCAAATGTATCTGAATTGACTTTGCAAGTGGAGGAGCCTAAAGAGCTGCTACCATAGAAGGTGATGTTCAGAAGATGTCTGTGTTGAGTTCTCAATGTGACTGGATAGGAGGGTCGATGCTTGTCTGAGATGGAACTGCATGGGTGACAGCGTCAGAGGAACTGAATGATGGAGAAAAGCCAGGGTGGTGAATGCCAGCTGTCTGAACTCACAAAGCAGAACCTTTTTGTTTCCTGATCCAGCTTCTTACTGTGAAGGAACCTGTCTGTATTTGAAGGGTTCAGTCTGATTCACTGAGTGTAAATGCCAAATCGCACCCCTTGTGCCAGGAACAGTGTGGATCTCCAACCAATATCAACTGGAGCTCTGCATTTGTGGACCTCATGGTCTCTCAATCATTCCCTTCATTCCCATGCCAATTTTACCTCTACGGAGCTCCTGATGCGAGGCTAGCTTTCCTGGTTTCTTGTTTCAAGGTTTCTCGTCTGGGCTTCCAGACAGTGTGCTACTCAGTTATACTCAGCTTGAATTTACAATGAAAATCATCCTATCTGGCATGAGCAAGGCTGCTCCTGCTTCTATTGATGTCCATGGCAAAATGTCCATTGACTTCAATGTAAACTCTAGAGAGTCCAACACAGGAAGCACAAGTGTGTTGGTACAGGGAAACCAAGGCATGACAGAGAATCCATACAGATTTCCCACTAAGGATTAATTTAGATATTAGTTTTCAAAAATTGCATCTATCAAAAAATGATTCTGTAACTTCATGTGCTGGATGTGTTCTCACGTTAACTGTGACCACAGGGTGAGAACCCGCAGGACAGCAATACGGATTTTTGTATTATGAAAAAGGTTGCAGGTGTATCAGTATAATGAAGGACACTTTCCTCCTGGTTGCTGCGTGAGATGAGCTAAACATGGAATGGCTAATGTAGATGGGTACCTTTGAACCTGTTATGCCCTAAGTCATGTAGAAGCATAAGCACCTTTTCCAAAATGCATAGGCCCAGATTTTTAAAGTATTTAAGCACCTTGAAATCAATGGGAGTTAGGTGCCTAAATACCTTGGAGATCTGGGCCTTAGGAGCCTAAGACCCATTGAAAGTCAATGTTTTGATTGATGCAACCTATTTCTTTGTCTTTATTCTGCTTGATTTTTACTGTAGTTTTTAATTTAAAGTATATTAAGAACGAACAACACACACACTCACTTTCAGGCAATATAGAACATTGAAGTGGGAGTCAAAAAGATAGGGATTCTATTCCAACCCCTGCCACTGACCTGCTATGGGACCTTGGGCAAATCACTTACCTCTCTGTGCCTGTTTCCCAACTTTTGTCTATCTTCTGTGGTTAGGTTGTAAGCTCTTTGGGGCAGGGATTGCGTCTTTTTATGTGCATGTATCTTGGGTGGCAAAATAGTGAGCCATGCTTGAGCAAAAACCTTGAGTCACTGGTCTAATACGCAGATTGGAAGCCCTTTGGGCAGAGACTGTCTGTGTTTGTACAGTGCCGAGCAAAATGGCAATCCATGACAGGGCCCCAGAGGTGCTACTGTCACTAAGAAATACTAAATGCACTTATTTCAATATTTTAAGC
Organism: Eretmochelys imbricata; assembly: GCF_965152235.1. Taxonomy (NCBI): domain Eukaryota; kingdom Metazoa; phylum Chordata; order Testudines; family Cheloniidae; genus Eretmochelys; species Eretmochelys imbricata. The sequence continues at coordinate 207,415,620 of NC_135574.1, read as the reverse complement.
TTTCAGACAATTAAATATTTTTGATGACTCATGTTAAATAAGAATCATAGGTAGCAACATCACCAATCACAGCCTGAGCCAGGATTAATTTTCTTTCTTGGAACATGTCCACCATTTAGCTTGCCACTGAAAATAACGAGGATACCATAAAGCAAGCAAGGTCCTTGACAAGTACCAGAGCATGTAGTAAATGAGGGACAAATAACCAGTTACCATAACGCACGTAATATAGACAATAGTTTTGTCAGAAAAAGTGTATGTGTGATTGCTATTGTGGTGATCCTGTACCACTGAATTTAGTGATACCTTTTTCATTTACTTCAATGAATGCAGGAATAGCTCCCTAATGGTCTGTTACAAACTGGCCCTGATATGATATCATCGTATTCTGATTGTTTAAATACACTGAAATCCAGTATAATGCGGTTGCTTTTGTACCTGTGGCCCAGATCCACAAAATTGTCTCGCACCCAAGTCCCATTTATTTCAATAGAAGTTAGGAGCCTAAATAGCTCTGGGGATCTGTGTCTTTGTTCCTAGAAAAAAGTCTAGTAGAGACAGTTGCACCTCTGTCCTCCATATTTAATCAACCACCCATTAAGGATCCTGCAGCTTCAATCACAAGCGCAGATCTGGAACAATGTACAGCCCCTGATTTTCAAAGGCACCGAGCCCACAAAGATCAACAGAAGCCAACGGGATCTGCGTTTGCTCATCCCCACTGGGGCAATATTAGCCCTGATCCAAACTCTGTTGAACTCATTGGAAAGACTCCCATTGACTTTGATGGATTTTTAGATCAGGCCTTTCATAACTGTGGACGGCTGAAGGGAAATGCAATCTGAAATAAAAAAGAATACTGTTTAGACTGTAAAACAACGGTTTGGGACTTAACGTGTGTTCATGAGTCACATAGTGATGTGTAGGCTAACAACTAAACTATGTTGGTAAACCACAAAGCCTCTGAATCAATATTGTTAAGTTGGCTGTACTAATAATGGCAAGTCATGCAGTAAGTGTTATTACTCAGAGGAAAGTAGAGGGTTTTTTTAAACAAAGGTGAAATCAAGCATACAAGCAACATACTTTGAAAGCAAGAAAACACTCAGCAAAGCAGCTTACAGAACTATAATATGTAAGACAATCTTTGTGCCCCTCTAGAAAGACCGTAAATAAAACTTCTGTGGGACAATCCAAAAGATAAGGGCACCTCTGTACGTATCAGCATAGTGTTTCCTAAAGATAACACTGATAGCCAGGTAAGGCCTGGTTTTCCAAAGGGCCTTGGCCGTTTTTCAAGGGTCAGCATTCAAAACTGGAGCCAGATTCTCAGTACGGATCTGTAGCCCATTAGGTACAAAATAAGGGGCTGATTTTCAGGGTGATGAGCAATTCACAGTTTCTATGGAAGTCTTTGGGGGCGGACACTTAAGGTCTGATTCTGCAAGTTGCTGATCACCCTCAATGCCCATTGACAGCACTCACCAACTTGGTGGGACACATTGAGCGCTTTGCGGGATCAGGATCTGGCTGTTCCAGTGCCATGTCACACCAGCAATAATGACCCCAAAGTCCCCATTCATTTAAGTGGGGAGTTCTGTTGAAAAAGGGTTTGTTTTGTGATGGCACCTAAGAGGCATAGTCATGGACCAGGGGCCCATTGTGCTAGGCGCTGTACAAACACAGAGCAAACGATGGTCACTGTTCCAGAATGGGGACCCAGGGATTCTGGAGCAGGATCTCAATTGGGAGAGAGGAGTAGGGAAAGAGAAGTGTGGGAAGTGAGTGAAGAGGGAGCAGGAATAGAAAGACACAAGAGGTGGGGTGGAGCTAGAAGCAAAATACAATGAGGGGTAGGAAACCAAACCTAAAATCTCCCCTGAACCTCAGCTCGGAATTTGAGCTGAACCCAACAGGGTACAGATTCTGGTTAATTAAACACCCCCTTTGCACACCTCCAGCCTTAGAATCATAGAAGATTAGGGTTGGAAGAGACCTGAAGAGGTCATCTAGTCCAACCCCCCAGTCAAAGTAGGACCAACTAAATCATCCCAGCCAGGGCTTTCTCAAGCCAGGTCTTAAAAACCGCTAAGGATGGAGATTTCACCACCTCCCTAGGGAACCCATTCCAATGCTTCATCACACTCCTAGTGAAATAGTTTTTCCTAATATCCAAATTAGACCTCCCCCACTGCAACTTGAGACCATTACTCCTTGTTCTGTCATCTGCCACCACTTAGAACTGTCGAGCTCCATCCTCTTTGGAACCCCACTTCAGGTAGTTGAAGGCTGCTATCAAATCCCCCCTCACTCTTCTCTTCTGCAAACTAAATAAGCGCACTTCCCTCAGCCTCTCCTCGTAAGTCATGAGCCCCAACTCCCTAATCATTTTCGTTGCCCTCCGCTGGACTCTCTCCAATTTGTCCACATCCTTCCTATAGTGGGGGGGGGGGGGCCCAAAACTGGACACAGTACTTCAGATGTAGCCTCACCAGTGCCGAATAGAGGGGAAAATCACTTCCCTCCATCTGCTGGCAATGCTCCTACTAATACAGCCCAATATGGTGTTAGGCTTCTTGGCAACAAGGGCGCACTGGTGACTCATATCCAGCTTCTCGTCCACTGTATTCCCCAGGTCCTTTTCTGCAAAACTGCCGCTTAGCCAGTCGGTCCCCAGGCAGTAGCGGTGCATGGGATTCTTCCCTCCTAAGTGCAGGACTCTGCACTTGTCCTTGTTCAACCTCATCAGATTTCTTTTGGATCACTCCTCCAATTTGTCTAGGTCACTCTGGACCCTATCCCTACCCTCCAGTGTATCTACCTCTCCCCCCACCTCCCATGGGCCAGGAACGGCAAACAGCAGCCCCTGGGAGCTGTGGGAAGCCATGCAAATGTAAACAAACTGTCTGGTGGATGCAGGTTGCCCATCGCTGACTTAAGCACTCTGAAAATCCACTAGGCACCAAACACCTTTGTCAATAAAGCCCTAAATCCCTTATCAGGAAGCCAAAGGACAGTGGTTCTCAAGCAGGAGTCTGGGGCCCCCTGGTGGGCCCAGGACAGCTTTCAGGGGGTTCGCCAAGCAGGGCCAGCATGAGACTTGCTGAGGCCCAGGGCAGAAAACCAAAGCACCACTGCATGAGGATGAAGCCCAGGGCCCTGGGCTTCACCCAGGGCTGAAGCTCAAGCCTGAGCAACTTAGCTTCACATAGGGCCCCCTGTGCTGTGGTGCCCGGGGCAGTTGTCCTGCTTGTTACTACTGCAGCACTCAGCTCTTCTTGCGACTCATCCTGGGTGCACTGGGGCAGGGCCCCTCTGAACCTGTGCAGACACACATGGCCCTGTGACTTTGGCAGATCACCAGGGTTGATGTGGATCTCAGAGGATTGGTGGGTTCTGGACCAGGAACTCCAGTTGGTTCCATGGTGGGGCAAATCCTACCCCTCCATAAATGAAGTTGGGGGAAACTCCAAGAGATGAGCCCCTTGGAGTTTTCCTCTTCAGTCCTCTCCGTAGCATCTTCTGGGGGAGAAGGGAAGTCAGAACCCTCTAACACTGCCTTCTGTTTACCTACCACAGAGCTGAAATCTAAACAAGCTTGCCCCGCCCTAACTTAAATACAAATTTATTTCAAAGTCATTACCAATCCCTCATTAAACAATGCTCCTGAACACTGCTGCCGAAAACCCCTCTTCTCATAGATCGCATTCTCAGTCGCTCAGCTCCCCCAGTACATTGTTAATTGCCTGTCAAATGCTCCCTCCAGTGGACAAAGCAATTAAAAGCTAAGGCCAATTTTGCAAAAGTGGATGCTTAAAGTTAGGATCTTATTCATGGATCTAGATGCCTACACAGGCATCTCAAGCCTGAGGGACTTAGGTGCTCAAATTCCAATTAGATTTCAGTGGGAGCTGAGCAACTACGGCCAGATATTCCAAGATATTTAGGCACTCAAGTACGTTTGAAAATCTGGCCTCTAACTGCTCATGTGTCTTCGACTATCCCAGTCCTAAATTATAAATGGCTTGATTTTCAGAAGTGTGGAATGCCTATAGATGCCACTGAAGTCAATAGGAGTTGTGGAGACTCAGCACTTCTGAAAGCCAAACTATTCCTATTTAAGCACCTAAATATGGCTTTAGTGTTGGGATTTTCAAAGAAGACACCCAAGTCCCATTGAATTCCAGTGGGATGTGGTTGACTAACGTTGACTGCATTTGTCTCGACTAGGAAAAATGGTTGAGGTTAGCTTGGGTTAAAGGTAACATGATAGCTAAGTCAGACCTAAACTCGTCTTTTTCCCGATGTAACTGTACAGCAATGCCTTTAGCTGGATTTTAGACGGTAGATTTGTAGCCTACTAGCCTAGAATATAGGCCTAGTTAAAAAAAATCAAGCCAAAACCATTATCCTACGTCTAGGGAAAAGGTCATGTTTAGGTTGGGTTTAGCTAGCATGGATTAGCTATGCCTGATCTAAACTAGACCACTTTTCCTAGTCAAGACAAACCCTTAGACTTCTTTGAAAATGTCCTCCAAGGTATGAAATCCTGGTTCTATTCAAGTCTGTGGCAAAATGCCCATCAATTTCAATGTGGCTCAGATTTCAACCTAGTTGCCCAATTTTAAAATCCTGAATTTGAAAATAGCAGTCCATTTTTTTAAATTCATACAGTAAATATTTTCAAAGCTGTCTGTATTTCCTGCAAAACAAAGTTTTCCTGAGTAACACTATTAAAAAAGAGGAACTGGAGTAGGCTCTCTCTCAACACCTATTTTAGGAACAGAACTGGCCAAGATTTTCAAAAGTGACTCATAATTAGGGGTGTCTCTCCTTTCAAAGACCCAATAGGAGACAGTTATAAGGGGCCTGATTTTCAGAAAGGGCCCAGCACCTGTCATTTGCAAATGAGGTTCTTTCAAGGTGTGTCAATTTGGGTGCCCAAAAATTGATCAAGATCAGTGATCACTTTTGAAAATCTGGTTTCAGAGTAGCAGCCGTGTTAGTCTGTATCCACAAAAAGAAAAGGAGGATTTGTGGCACCTTAGAGACTAACCAATTTATTTGAACATAAGCTTTCGTGGGCTACAGCTCACTTCATCGGATGCATTCTTTTTTTTTGGAAAGCTTATGCTCAAATAAATTTGTTAGTCTCTAAGGTGCCACAAGTCCTCCTTTACTTTCGAAAATCGTAGCCTGACGTTTACACCATCGAAGAGATCTATCACAAATTGACGTTCTTTTCAGAGAGACATTATTATAAATATTTCTTTTCCTACCAAAAAAGAGCACTTGATCTGAACATCACTGTAACATCACTTGAACGTTCTGCTCTCGAACAGGGGGTAGATGTGGATAAGCATGTCTCCTACCCCTAACATAACCAACTTTTCAACACCCTCAAATTCATTTAAATGCCACATCAACTTAATCCTTTGGTTAATGAACAATGGACAAACTATTGTTTAGGAGTTTTAGAGACTAGTCAGAAAGAATGCACACTGTCAACTTGTTTCTTGGTGTTAGGAGTAAGGCAGTAAGAGCACAGTGACCTACAAGCTGCCATCCAAAACCAGCTTTTCTGTAAAACCAACAGCCAGGCTCCAGCTGACTCTTTTTACACCCCGTACTTACAGTTCACTTTAAAATAGAAATTAGGTCTATTGCTAACAGGCTGCATCGTGGCCCAGCTTGCACGGGGCCAGAGGGTGACCAGTAATAAGTGTGAAAAATTGGGACCCCTTTTTCGAGGGTGGGGTGGAATAGTTGGGTATATAAAACAAAGCCCCTACTATTGGAACATCTGGTCACTCTGCAGTGGCACAAGGGAATCAGAGGGCTGTAAAGCATCTTCGCTCTCATTTGTGCCAGTTACATGCATCCTGGCAGGGGGAGCAACCTCTGATCAAGTTGCTATGCATCCCCCACTCCTGCAGGAGGTGGTGAATGAGCGAAGAGTTAGCTCCGCCTCCAACATGCCCCTCTGCAACATGTCAGGCAGCATACACTGTGCTGGGTCTATCTCTGGGTTTATTCCCTCCCCAGAGCAGTGGGGAAGCTGGGCTGCATCGGGGCAGTGCAATGTGCTACCCCATAGTCTTCTATAGGCAGATCATACAGGGCTCAATCCTGCAAGGAGCTGAGCACGAAAGCTCACGGGATTTGAGGGTGCTCAGCACCTTGCAGAACAGAGCCCATAGTCATGATCTAGCCACATAACCCTATAAATATCATCATCTTTCCTTCCTATAAGACTTAGGAAGGACTGCCATCTGGTTAAGCCACTGGACTGAGATTCAGGAGTGGGGTGGTGCTCAGCCTCTAAAACTTACCGGGCTGAGCGAGGGCCTTTTGAAGCTTATCGAGGGACTTGCCAAGTCTCCATACAGAGCTAATGAGTGGGGGGTGGGGGGGAGGGAAGAAGGAGAAAAATACACTATTTTTTTAAAATCCCTTTTATATTTTTTTGAAATTTCATTGAAATTACAGTTATTTCTCCTCTCCCTGCCAGCGCTAGTCCTAAAGCTTGCTGGGGATTCCCAGAGAAGGGGCCCTGAAAATGGGGAACTATCTTTGTTGATTAGCCATGGGAGCCTCAGCAGGTGGAGAAGGCAGGGAAGAGACCAGAGAAGCATTTCTGGGGCAGGCAGATTTATAAAGAAAATAGTTTGAACCTGTTCAGAGGCTTGGAATGTTCCAACAAGTCCAGGGAGGTGGATTGACGGGAAGGGTCAGGGGAAGTGCTCAGAGATGCACAATAAATTCATTTTTCACATGGCGCTGCAAGTTATCACATTATTCCTCAATTCATCACATGTGTCACCTCCAGATGTGTGTGCTATTAGATAGGTAGAGTATGAAATGCCATTAACGATACACACAATTTCTTGTAGACTGCTCAAAAATACTGCCCATAGGGTTTAATCCAGTCTGGCCTGGGTTTATAGACATGTGAAGTTCATATCTAGATACAAGGTTTTCCAAATTTCTGTAAAGATCAGGGGAAAAAAAGCAAAGTTTCCAGTTAGGAGATCTTCTCTCCAGCCAATATTTTATCGTGGTAAGTACACGTTCAGCATTCAGCTCTACTGAACATTCCCACGAACTGCCCCCTGTTTAGGGCTATTCTGAATGAACGATAGGGAAAATTGGCATCTATTTTTCAGCAGCGTGACCTATGCTCATTTCTGGAGACACAAAAATCCTTTCTGGATTATACATGCAAATTGATTCTACCCCACTGGTAGATGAAGGAAATAAAATGTTGCTTTCAGGAACTTTCACCGAGCTGCTCCAACATAAGATCCCAGTCTGTGTGTAGGTCAGGTTGAAACTTTTCCATCAAACCTTTTTTCAATGAAAACTTGGGTTTCTGAATAAATGAACATTTTTGTGTCAAGTGTCTACGACTTTCCATGACCATTTAAATTTTTGTACCAGAAAAATCAAAATCCTCAAAACTGAAAACATTTTTTTCTAGTTTATGGCTTATAAAAAAATAAATCTTTCATTTTTCCGAGGGTTTTTGGTCATTGTTCAGTTTCTGAAAACAGATTTATTTTTTAAAAATGAGAAATAGAAATTCCCCCCTTCTCTGACCTGCTCTGTCTGCATAGTTGGACCACTGCACTCACATGCATTTAATTGCAGGATCAGGGCCTATATTATTATTCTTGGCATCTTGGATTCACAGAAACAATGGAACTCATTCTGTTAAAACAAACAGCTACCGTATTAGTTAAATCAAACCCCTTTCAAACAGGCCGATCCTGACATCAGAAAACGCAGTTTTCCTATTAAGTCGGAAAGCAATTATCTTGGATTAGCATCAGATCAAAAGGGATTACTTCAAGTATTGTTTTCAAAACCGGTAGGGTTGGTGGAATTATTATACCATAATAATGCTGCAAGCACTGAAAACTAGTTACATTTATACAGGGTCATGAGAGGACAGCGGCATGACAGAAAACCTACGGATTTCCTCCCATTACTGCTACTACACCGTGACCTCATGTTTTTTGACCAATGATGTAACTGCATGTAAGAGATTAAAATGCTACCTGTTATTAATTAATACATGAAGCACTTCTAGAGGTTTAGCCTGGATCTGCACAGCCAGGCAAACACGAGCGGGGTTATCTGTGGTACTGAATAGTTTATGAGTGATGGGTTATAACCATTCAGGTATTCTCACTTGGTACCCTACGTTCTTATCAGTAGCTCTTGCAGAAATTGTTAAAAAAAAATAAAGACCGTGTTGTGGAAAGAAATGCATGAATTCACACACACACGTTAGGAAAATATTGTTTGCACGCACCTGGACAGAGGTCTGATGCTGGAGCCGCTTCTCCCACTTTGTGCAGTTTACTCAAGGGCTGGTAATGACAACAGGGAAAGCAAATGTGGTAGGCTGAGTGGAACTGGAGAAAGGGGATTACGTTCCAGGAGGCACCTAGACTGGTGAGGGACCAGAGGCTCAGGAATATAAACATCGGGCTTCCTGCTGATACTGATAGTCCAGGGCCTCAACTCGTAACACTGACCTGTCAGTGAGGGAGAGACTCAGCTGTTGTTGCTCTTGCTTGAATTCAATGGAGCTACAAGACTGGACTGCAATGGAGTATGATCATTTATGCCATAGGAGGGGGATCAGCCCCATCAGTAAAGCTGAGCTTCCCTCCCGCTGTGTTTGCTGGATCACTTCTTGCTAATCTCCTCAGCAGGTGCCCTTTGTTCCAAAGAACATGGGGCCATGGTCCACCCCCCACCCAACTCCATAGTACCTGAGTGCCTCTCTAGCATTAATACAACAGGGTGACTGAACCTGTGTGCTCTCTGCTCCCATGGCTGTTTGGGGGGGAAAGGGAAGCTGGTGTCCATCTGAAGCACAGTCCCTCCCTGAGTTGCCATGGCTTTCCCCCATCACGGTCCTGCACCTTGAAGGTGCAACATGTGTTGGGAAACACTTCCCAGCCTCCCTCCATTACGTGTGTGGCCACTGATCTGCAAGTCTGCTGATTAAGATGACGTCTCCCCTGTAAAAGGCAGTAACCCCAGGAAGGGCATCATGCCCCAAAGTACTGTCTCACTGGGGCGAGGTCATCACCACTGAAACCGAGGGATGCTCACACCATCATATGAGACCCACATTCCACTGTTCTGCCTGTCACTACCTGCACAGGACCCCGATCCAACGAGCATGGACATCAGTGGAAGACCGCTCATTGATTTCAGTGGGCTTTGGATCAGGCCCTGAAATTCTCACCCTTTAAATTTCCTTTCAGTGTTCATAGCAATCTAGTAAACAGTACAAAACTATCCTACAAGCAAGAAGCATGGTAGAACTCTACAATTCTCCCTACCTTGGAGTCCTTGTGGATAGTTCTCAGAAATCATCCACTCAATGTGCAGTCAAAAAAGCGAACAGAATGTTGGAAATCACTAAGAAAGGGATAGATAATAAGACAGAAAATACCATATTTCCTCTCTATAAATCCATGGTACACCCACATCTTGAATACTGCGTGCAGGTGTGGTCGTCCCATCTCAAAAAAGATATATTGGAATTGGAAAAGGTTCAGAAAAGGACAACAAAAATTATTAGGGGTATGGAAGGGCTGTCATATGAGGAGAGATTAATAAGACTGGGACTTTTCAGCTTGGAAAAGAGACGGCTAAGGGGGGAATATCATAGAGGTCTATAAAATCATGACTGGTGTGGAGAAAGTAAATAAGGAAGTGTTGTTTACTCCTTCTCATAACACAAGAATTAGGAGTCAACAAATGAAATTAATAGGCAGGTTTAAAACAAACAAAAGGAAGTGTTTTTTCACACAACGCACAGTCTTCCTGTGGAACTCTTTATAAGAGGATGTTGTGAAGGCCAAGTCTATAACAGGGTTCAAAAAAGAATTAGATAAGTTAGAGGATAGGTCCATCAATGGCTATTAGCCAGGATGGGCAGGGATGGTGTCCCTAGCCTCTGTTTGCCAGAAGCTGGGAAGGGGTGACAGGGGATGGATCACTTGATGATCACCTGCTCTGTTCATTCCCTATGAGGCACCTGACATTGGCCACTGTCAGAAGACACGATACTGGGCTAGATGGACCTTTGTCTGACCCAATATGGCCGGTCTTATGTGCTCCCTGCAGCCCTCACTTTGCAATATGTTTTTGGTCATACTGTTTTGATGGACTTTATTCTTTCTTTGAGACAGAGCATGGTTTAGTGGATCAGTCTTTAAAAGAATAGGAGTAGGACTCAGGAGAGCTGGATTCCAGGCCAAGCTCTGCCTCAGACTTGCTGTGTAACTTTATGGAAGTTATTTTACATAACATTTCAGATCCCTCCTCCATCAAATGGGAGGTAATAATAGTTAATTACAACACAGGAGTATTAGTGTATTAAATATATTAAAGTTTGCAAAGAACTCTGAGATTTACAAAGTGAATGTGCTATAGGACTGAAGTGCAAATTATTATTTTTATGTCACAGGTGTTATATTTTAGACTACATGATAACCATAAATAAAAATGCCCAATCATACCATATTTCCCATGACAACATATAAAATATATGAATAATCTCAAAATATAGCATAGGCCTCTCTATTCCAGGGATCCCAGCTTGCTAGGTTCTACAGAGCACAAGTTGTTTTAGAGAGCCACCAAGTGGACAAACCGAGCATAGCCGCACAAAACTAGAGTTTTCTGTAGCACATTTCCATAAATCAAACATTAAAGGGCTATAAGAAACGGTGATGACAAAAATCGTCATCATCTCCTTAAAATTTGTTCTTGAAGTTCAATCTTTTATTGGGGAAAAATAAAATGTATCTACATTATAAGTCAGACTGTGACCTCCCTTAGTCATATGGGTGAGCAGACCCTCACGTGAATAGAGCAGGTGTCAGGATACTGTTAGCAGCTACGGATAGCCCTTTGGAAGCCTTTAGAGTAACAGCCGTGTTAGTCTGTATTCGCAAAAAGAAAAGGAGTACTTGTGGCACCTTAGAGACTAACCAATTTATCTGAGCATAAGCTTTCGTGAGCTACAGCTCACTTCATCGGATGCATACTCTGGAAAGTATAGAAGATCTTTTTATATACACAAAGCATGAAAAAATGGGTGTTTACCACTACAGAAGGTTTTCTCTCCCCCCACCCCACTCTCCTGATGGTAATAGCTTATCTAAAGTGATCACTCTCCTTACAATGTGTATGATAATCAAGGTGGGCCATTTCCAGCACAAATCCAGGGTTTAACAAGAACGTCGGGGGGAGGGGGGGTTAGAAAAAAACAAGGGGAAATAGGTTACCTTGCATAATGACTTAGCCACTCCCAGGCTCTATTCAAGCCTAAGTTAATTGTATCCAATTTGCAAATGAATTCCAATTCAACAGTCTCTCGCTGGAGTCTGGTTTTGAAGTTTTTTTGTTGTAATATCGCAACTTCCATGTCTGTAATTGCATGACCAGAGAGATTGAAGTGTTCTCCGACTGGTTTATGAATGTTATAATTCTTGACATCTGATTTGTGTCCATTTATTCTTTTACGTAGAGACTGTCCAGTTTGACCAATGAACATGGCAGAGGGGCATTGCTGGCACATGATGGCATATATCACATTGGTGGATGTGCAGGTGAACGAGCCTCTGATAGTGTGGCTGATGTGATTAGGTCCTGTGATGGTGTCTCCTAAATAGATATGTGGGCACAGTTGGCAACGGGCTTTGTTGCAAGGATAAGTTCCTGGGGTAGCGGTTCTGTTGTGTGGTATGTGGTTGCTGGTGAGTATTTGCTTCAGGTTGGGGGGCTGTCTGTAGGCAAGGACTGGCCTGTCTCCCAAGATTTGTGAGAGTGTTGGGTCATCCTTCAAGATACGTTGTAGATCCTTAATAATGTGTTGGAGGGGTTTTAGTTGGGGGCTGAAGGTGACGGCTAGTGGCGTTCTGTTATTTTCTTTGTTAGACCTGTCCTGTAGTAGGTGACTTCTGGGACTCTTCTGGCTCTATCAATCTGTTTCTTCACTTCCGCAGGTGGGTATTGTAGTTGTAAGAATGCTTGATAGAGATCTTGTAGGTGTTTGTCTCTGTCTGAGGGGGAAGCCAGCACCCTAGTTACTTAACCACACCTCGTGTCCTGGGTGATCTAGGATAGGAGAGTTAGGTAGCTTGATTGGGTTTGGAAGACTAGAAGGGATCACTTACACTGTGGGGAGCCTGCGGAGATAATGAGGTAATCTGGGAAAGCCAAGGAAGAAAGCAAGTGGTATAAAAGGCTGGCCCAGGGAGCAGGAAGGGGGTCTCAATCCACCTACTGCTGTACTGTGTTGTACCTGGAGTTTAAGGAAGAAATAATAATAATAAAGACCCTGGGTTAGCAGGAGCTGAAGTTTGCAGTGTGGTTTTTTTTCCCCCCTGCAAATTTTCCAACTGTTACCAACATTTTCAGATTTTCTCCATGACCTTTTGCAAAATTTTCCATCTTCATTAACGAATGTCTTTCTAGACACCACCAGCAGCTAGCCTGGAGTCCAAAGCTTCACTTTCATGGAGAGACTTTGCACACACACAGTTCTTGTTTAAACCAGTTTTGTATTATGCGTAACATCCAAAAAGCCAATGAAGCACCGGATTAGTCCAACAGTGCCTTGTTCCAGAAGCTGTCCCACTGAGTTCAATGGAACTACTTGTGGAGGAATGTACTACTCAATGTGAGTAAGTAGTCACAGTCTGGCCCAAAGAAGATAAGGATATACCTTTCTGTGTTTGGTAACAGCTCATTATAATGGTTCCGTACAAATCTTACACACCTGTGCATTTTTGAGGCTGTGATAAACAGGAAAAGTGTAGTCTGATCTTCTTGAGCATTTGCAGACCAATAATATTGTTAACTTTGAATTAAGGTTCCTTCTCTATATGTATTACACAATGACCACTGTAATTTGAAAAACCAAAGCATTTAAAATAATATCATCACCTTGCTCTCACATGGTGCTTTTCATCAGTAGAACTCAAGCTGCTTTACAAAGGAGGTCAATATCATTAAGGTGCCACAAGTACTCCTTTTCTTTTTGCAAATACAGACTAACACGGCCGTTACTCTGAAACCTGATGTTATAAACATTTGCAGTATAGGTCCCAACCTCTCACAAGCCACCACTTACATGTCCCATGAAAGGGTGGCGGTTTTGTGTTTAAAGAATTGCATTGCACTGGGACTTTGGAGACCTGGACTAATCCAAAACTCTCACTGACTTCAGTGTAGACAGGATTTCACCCCTGGATTCAGTTCCCAGTTCTGCCACAGTCTTGTTGTGTGATCTTGGGCAAAACACTTAATATTTCTTTGACTCAGTTTCCCATCTTTAAAAGGGGTTAATATTTCCCTACATCACTGCGAGGGATAGATTGCTGAGAGGACATCTTCATTAAGGTTTACGAGGTGCTCAGATATTACAGTAATGGTGGGGGTGGATCATATAAATAATCTAGATCGATATGGCCCACAGATGATTTTCCAGTTTGGATGTCTATTGTTTGCCAGAGATACTAACTTTTTGCCTCTTCTCTTCCTTTTAGCTAGATGGTGGTTGGGTGTATGGGCCAGAGTTAAGGTTATTTTTGTTAAATGTCATATGTTGCTCTATGGTGTACCTTTGTTTCAGAGATTGTATGAACTGAGTCTACTTGTAAATTTGCCTACTTTCTTCTGTTTCACTCCCATACTTTTAAAATGCTTAGATGTTTTCACTGCAATATTCCTTGGAATGCACACACAGTGGCAGGCTTAGCATGGAGTCACTAAAATTTGGTTAATTTTTTTTTTATTTAAATACAATGAAGACCTTAGAGTAGGACCCCAGATAAGCTTGCCTCTGCTCCCAAATAGAGAAGACCAACACAAGGTCAATGGCTCCCGCAAGACTCCTGAAGTCTGTAAGGGGCTTGCACTTACCAGATCTTGAGAGACGGTGGTCATAGCCCTAGCCTAAGATTTACAAGACTAAGGTTCAACTCCCTGGTCTGCCACAGTTCCCTGGTGAGACCTTGGACAAATCACTTAAGGGAATGGAGACACAGAGACTGTCTATAAAGTGGGGATTGTAACACTTCCCTACCTCACAGGGGTGCTATGGGGATAGATACATTAAAGGTTGTGAGGCACTCAGATACCATGGTGACAGGTGCCATTACAAGTACCTTGGTTAAATGGTGTTGCCCTGAGGTGCTCATAAACTTCTCAGATTCCAACTTATCCTTCTCCTACAGGGTTTGTTTTGGGTTTTTTTGTATGACATATTCCACAACAATTTAAAAAATGGCAAGTTAAGTTTTGGGGGTCTGTTTACAATTAAAATTTTTGAAGAAGCTTTTTGTGATGCGTTTCAAATTCTGAGCTAGGACAGAGAGAAGTCACCTTGCTCCTTGATTAGCTGAGTTTAGCCCATGTGCTCCAGAGGGTGGCAGCAGCCATTTTGACTCATTTTCTCAGCCCTGTGCAACATAAAAAAATGCACCCATGATGGGATTCGCTAGCCCTGCTATCTTACAAAGGTGCTAGATGGCGTAGCAGGCCATCAATCCTTCCTCAAATGAACGGATGGGGAGTAGAGATCCATGGCGGAGTGTTTGAAAGAGGGCCTGTGGTAGTGGGGATGGAGGGTCTGGTGGGGGCCTCCATAGATATGACTACGCAGAAACCCCCCCCAAACCAAAATACCCCACTTGGAGATGAGTCTCAGATCCTGGTCTACAGACTTAGGTTGTGTTACAGCACTAAAAAGAGCTGTGCAGACATTCCAGCTCAGGCTCTTGTAGGCCTGGCTTGACATTAGTAGTTGGACATGGATGAGACCTCATTTCTTGGGAGACAGGATGAGGGAGGTAAATGGAGCAGCAGGCTGGAAACAGAATGTCTGTGCTAGCTAGGATAAGGGGGAGCACCCAGGGAACCATTAACAATGGACAAGATAACAATGGATGAGATAAGGCTGGAATGTAAGTTGATGTAAAGAGTAAGCTGTGCGTGGACAGAGCATGCTGAACAAGGATTGGTTCCTACAAGGTGACCAAGCCAATCCAAAAAGAGTGTCATGCAATGTAATGCGTAAATGTACATGAAGGAAGAGATTTACTGTGTAGCTTTGGATGTGTAGTATGCCCTATACCCACCCCCAATGCTTCAGTCTGATCTACTCAGTGTACGCCAGACACGACTGAGTTCTTGGGGAACCGAGTGGAAGAGGTCTCGGGGGAACCCTAGCAGCTCTGGTGCCTGGGGACAGGGCTGGATGTCAGAGCTTGAGTGGGAATGTCTAGATGGCTATTTTTAGTACTGTAGTGCAAGTCTGAGTCTGTAGATCCAGGCTCCGAGACATGCTGCTGTGGGTTCTCACCCCCAGCGTGTAGACAGGTGTCATGATTAGTTGGATAAATTCCACCCTTTTGGGTTCTTTTTTGAACTGAACTCAGAAGCTTTTCAAACTTGGCCATATTGGGATGGGTTTCTATGGATTCTGAAGTGTAGCTTTGCAATGCAAGGGCTGGTTTGCAGTGCACTTGTATTTGTATTGCCGAGGAGGGGATTTTGTTATGTCCCCTCTGGCTTCTCTTTGCCAGACTAAACAAACCCAATTTTTTCTGTCTTCCGTCAGATCATGTTTTCTAGACCTTAAATCATTTTGTTGATCTTCTCTGGACTTTCTCCACATCTTTCCTAGTTGAGGCCTAATCAGTGCGGAGTAGACCAAAATTATTTCTCATGTCTTGCTCACAACACTCCTGTTAATACATCCCAGAATGATGTTTGCTTTTTTTTTTGTGTGTGTGCATCAGTGTTAATGTTACACTGTTGACCCATATTTAGCTTGTGATCCACTATGACCCCCAGCTTCCTTTCTGCAGCACTCCTTCCTAGGCAGTTATTTCCCATTCTGTATGTGTGCAACTGGTTGTTCCTTCCTAAGTGGAGTACTTTGCAGTTGTCCTTATTGAATTTCATCCTATTTACTTCAGACCATTTCTCCAGTTTGTCCAGTTCAGTTTGAATTTTAATCCTATCATCCAAAGTGCTTGCAACCCCTCCCATCTTGTTGTTGTCTGCAAACTTTATAAGTTTATACTTTAAGTGTACTCTCTATGCCATTATCTAAGTCATTGATGAAGATATTGAACAGAACCAGACCCAGAACTTATCCCTGTGGGACCCTACTCGTTATGCCCTTCCAGCTTGACTGTAAGCCACATACTCTCTGGGAATGGTTTTCCAACCAGTTTTGCACCCAACTTAGAGTAGCTCTATCTAGGTTGCACTTCCCTAGTTCGTTTATGAGAAGGTCATGTGCAATAGTATCAAAAGCCTTATTAAAGTCAAGATATACCACATCTACCACTTCCCACCTCCATCCACAAGGCTTGTTACCATGTCAAAGAAAGCTATCAGGTTCATTTACTATGATTTGTCATTGACAAGTCCATACGGACTGTTACTTATCACCTTATTTTCTTCTAGGTAATTAAGCAGTCAATTTGCAAACATTGGCTTCATCATCTTTCCAGATACTGAAGTTAAGTTGACTGCTCTGTAATTCCCTGGATTGTCCTTATTTCTCTTTCTACAGATGGACACTATATTTGCCCTTTTCCAGTCCTCTGGAATCTCTCTCCTCTTCCGTGACTTTTTGAAGATAATTGCTAATGGCTCAGATAAATCCTAGAATATTCAAGGAGCTGACTGAAGAGGTATTTCATCAGGCCCTGGTGACTAGAAGATATTTAACTTGTCCAAGCAATTTTTAACTTGTTCTTTCCCTAGTTTAGCCTCTGATCCTACCTCATTTTCACGGGCATTCATTATGTTAGATGTCCAGGCATGACTAATCTTTTTGGTGAAAGCTGAAACAAGACAGTCATTAGCACTTCTGCCATTTCCACATTTTCTGTTACTCCGTCGTCCCCTCCGCATTGAGTAATGGGCCTACTCTGTCCTAGGTCTTCCTCTTGCTTCTGATGTATATATAGAATGGTACCTTTTATGTCTCTAGCTAGTTTAGTCTTGTTTTGTGCCTTGGCCTTTCGAATTTTGACACTTATGAACAGACTATTTTAGTAGAGGTGATGGGAAGAGGATTTGGTTCCCTGCAAACATACATTGAAAAACAAACCAAACACTGAAAAAATTAAAGTTTGTTGGTTTTGTCAAAAAAAAAAAAAAAAGGTCAAACTTTTAGGTATTTAGCAAGAAACCCACACACCTGAATACCTGCCCCCGAAAGTGTTTAACACCCCACCAAGGAATGTTTCAAAACACAAACAGAACATTTTTAGTTTTTGTTTGAAACTGATTTTTCAACAACTCCCACCCAAAAGTTTGGTGAAAATGGAAAGGCTTTTTTCCCCCAATCAGAAAAAAAATTGGCTCGAATTATTTAGCCAGTTCTATATTTTTGGTTACTTTGAGTTTGTGTCTCCCTCTTAGCCCTGTACATTTGGAAGCACAATAAACAAGCCATCTGGTTTTACTTCCAGAGTAATATAAAAATGTTTGCAATCAATTTTAAAACCTCTCAAACATGTTTAAAGTAGTTTCTTTAACTTATCTGGCAGCGACAGAACAGACGATGGCATGTTGTATAAGTTTTATCAGTACTCATTTGAGATGACCTCACCAGTAGGGCTGGTGGGAAAATAAGAATTTCATATAATGAAAAACTGAGGTTTCAGAATTTGCCTTCATTCTCATCAGGATGAAACTGAGCCCTTTCGCATTGTTTTTTTTGTGAACACTGTTGAGACGTGCCAGAATAGACCAGTTCTAGTTCCTGATCTGTCTGCTTCAGAGCAGGGTCTTAAACTTGGGTCTTCTACATTCCAGGCAAGTGCCCTAACCATTGAGCTACTGGCTATTCTAGCAGTGCTCACAGACTCCTAGACTTTAAGACTGGAAGGGACCATTGTGATTATCTAGTCTAACCTCCTGCACAACGCCGGCCTCAGAACCTCACCCACCCACTCCTGAAATAGACCCCTAACCTCTGGCTGAGTTACTGAAGTCCTCAAATCATGGTTTAAAGACTTCAAGTTATAAAGAATTCACCATTTATTCTAGTTTTGACCTACAAATGACCGTGTGCCATACTGCAGAGGAAGGTGAACCCCCGCTGTTAGGGTTTCTGTCAATCTGACCCAGAGGAAAATTCCTTCCCAACCCCAAATACGGTTATCAGTTGAACCCTGAGCATGTGGGCAAGACCCACCAGGCAGCCACCTGGAAAAAAATTCTCTGTAGTAACCCAGAATCCTCCCCATTTAGTGTCCCATTATTGGCCATTGAAGATATTTGCTGCTGGCAGTTACAGAGCAGCTATGTGCCATTGTAGGCAGTCTCCTCCGACCATCCCCTCCATAAACGTAGCAAGCTCAGTCTTGAAGCCAGTTAGTTTTTTTGTCCCCACTGCTGCCATTGGAAAGTTGTCCTAGAATTTCACTCCTGGCTAGCAATACCAGAGCCATGCAGCAGGGATGGGTTTTGTTCTTTGCAGCAAAGTGATGAGAATTTATATTCAACAATTCAGTTACTTTTATTTAAAACTTGGCACAGCACAGCAACCCCACCTGCTGGGAGCTGCAGCCAGCCACTGCTGGATCTTTCCTGCAGCCCAGAACCCTGCGTTCCAAAACAGTCTGACCTTTGGTCTCTCCAGCCACACCTGCTCCGCAGAGGTGGGGCCATGCCTCCCTACCCCAGCAGCAGCCCTGGCCTTACAGAGTCCTTTCCCTCATTACCATTGTGCCTGGCCCGGGGGGCTGGGGGAGGGGAAGAGAAGAGACTCCTTCCTTGTAGATCCCTTGGGTACAATCTAGTCATGAGGCTGCAGATGAGGGGCACTGGCCCTTGGCAAAGCAACACGATCCATTTGCTGTGTGATCATGGATGTTAACAGATGTACTGGGCCACATTTCACTGTACTATGGCACTTATTGGTGTATCTTGCCGTGATAATATCATCACACTACCAATGGTACTCGGAGGCTGGTAACTTGCATTCAGCCCAGCAATGGAGAAAACAAAAAGTTACCCGGAGACAAAGCTGATAGAATTACAAAAGGCCCAATCCTGCTCACAATGGAGACAATGGCAGTTTTGTCATTAATTTCAATGGGACCAAGATGAGGCTCATCATGGGCCTGATCCAAGACTCACTGAAATCCCTGGGAGTTTCTCCAAGTGCCTCCAATGGGCTTCAGATCAAGTCAACAGGGTATGATGCAGCTTCCACTGAAATCCATGGAAGTCTCTCCTTTGGCTACAATGGAAGCTGGATTGGTCTTTCAGGAAATTGGGGGTTCATAGACTGAGGGGCTAGAGACAAAGAGGATTTAGATGAGGGTCCTCTAATATGGTATTTGTGGAATAGTCTATTAACTGGAAATCTGTCATTAGCCAAACTGATGAGCTAAAGTATTGAATGGGAAATTTTAGATTTGAAATTGTGTGCTTTAAGTTTTGGGGAGGTGCTTGGAACTCTGGGTAAGTGCCAGAGGAATGGAAATAAATAAAATGGCTAATTAGCAATCATCTCTCAATTAACCTTCCCAAATAAACTTCACAGCAGTATTTTCCTATTTCACTGTAACATTTAGCTGTTCACAGACTTCTGCAAGGGCAATCCAAGCAGTGTAAAGTCATCTCTATTTTGTTTCCTTACTAAAAAAGATTCATTTGGCCCAAGCGTGGTAATGAATGTCAGTCTAATTTTTATTTCAGAAAAAGCAATTTTCATAAATGGTGTTCCACTAATGGATCATGATCACATATAAGCCCCATAGCAAATTACTCTTAATCCAGTTTGTCTGTATTGTGTTACCTGAGGGAAATAACATCAAACCTTCCTCTCTGCTTGCAAACTGTTCGCCAGGACTTCTTCAATATATATTAATCCCATCATTTATCTTTGTCAACCGAGAACAAAAATAATTTGTGGAAGAGTAAACAGAAGTGCATACAAGCCAGGAGCTGAGCATTATTAAACAGTGGAAAGCAGGTGTTCTCGAAACCAAGCTTAATTTTATTGCAGAAACTTGGGTAATTCTCCTTCTGCATCTGTGCATAGTAAACAAGAGTTAGAGTCTAATATGTTAGAGAAAACTGAAATTTCTTCACCCAAGGTCTAATGTTGGGGTAATAAAATATTCTATATCCCTCCCCCTGGTTTTTACTACAAAATATATTAATTAGTTAATTAAGTGTCAGCTTCTGATTTCCTTACCCACGAGGAGTACTTTTCTCCACAAATAGAGCTTGGGTGTCTCTCTGTTGAAATCAGTCAACTTTGGATCAGATTGCTATTGATTGCTTTGCGGTTTTTTAGTACTCAGCAATTCCACTCTTCCCCTATCCTACTCCTGACCTGAAGGTAAACATGGCTAAAAGACTAGCAATAAGAAGGGGTGTGTGCTCATGTTATGTCAATGTAGGATGGGTTTGTTGAGCACAAAGCTGAATTTTCCCCACCTGGTCCTACCTAAGGGACTCATGAGTTACATACCTTAATTCGGAAGCTTTATGCATCTTAAAGGCTCAGCTGTTGCTTTGTCACAAGCCCTAGGAATCAGATGTGACTTGGAGTTACGTTCTTGTCCCCTGTTCTACTCCTCAGGCAGCACAACTGTGATGGCTGCCATCTTGGCAAACACACGGGCAGTTGAAGCTGGGACTTCCAAAGCTAAAAGCGTGAGCGGCTACAGCTTTTAAGATGGGGCTGTTACAAACTGTTATCCTCTGTGGGCACTGCCCCTTCCTTACTCAGAGCTGCTTGCTTTCTTGTTCCCAGATTGCCCCTTCAGGGAGTGTCTGCACCAGTCCATACACTGGGCACAGATTCAGAGATTATAAAGCCAGAAGGGACCACTGGGATAATCTGATCGGCTGCATAAGGGTTTATGGTTTGTTATTTCTCCTTCTCCTGATTTCCATTGACCTCCATGGGAGGTGAATCTGGCCCATTGTTAATGTTGTTTAACAACTGGCAGTTTACATTTTTTAAAAGCTTTGTCTGCTTTCAGTTGGTTTGTTTCCCCCTGACTGTCCCAGATTTTTTTCCCCTTTGCTCCCAGAAGGTGAGCAAACAGCCTAGGTGCAGAAAAGTAAAGTACACACATGCACATTAATATATATTTTTACAAGTCTTCTAGTTTGACTAATTTAAGATGCCACACTCAGGAAAACATTTAAAATATTATTTTCATTTTTATGGCACCCTTTTTATTATTTTTACTGAGATCAAAGGTACATTTTTTAAAATAAAGAGAGCTAAGAAACACTGACTACCAGCTCTGCTCTAATTAGGGCATCTGACCTGCTCCATGCTGCAGAAAGAGCTATTTTTTGTTGGGTTTAAATGGTGCTTTCAATGGTACTTCATCATGAGGTTCATTACATCAGGTACTAAAATGTAATAGGGATCAAATTACCGACAGTAGCCACTGATCTAAAGGCAATGTATTATCCCCACTGCCCGCAAACTCCAGGTAGCTTGACACATGCTCATAACTTTATCTATTCACCTGACAACTAGCACATCAAAATACCTCTCCGAGAAACAAAAGCCACAGGATTCATAAAGTGAGCTATAAAGAGATTGTGTGGAATACACTTTTCCACACTGTTGTCACGGGCATTATAAGTCACCTGCTAAGGAGTCCCAGCTTGTCAGAATATCACATTAGCTGAAAAGTTATGGGGTGCCAAACTGCAGAACCTACCAAGAGCAACAGCAGGTCACGAATTGATCATTCATGTCTTTGGACAGTCGTTCATTCTGCAGTTCAATTTAAAACCCCCGCAACAACCCCCGAAGACCCTGAAGTTAAGTAAGTGAGCAGTTAACACGGCCTATGGTACACACTTTGCGTTTTCTTGGGTATAAAGACCACTTTTATTTAATAAAGTCCAGCAGTAGATTATCCAGATGTGCAAGCCATGTACTCAGCTGGTGTCAGTCTAGGCAGCTCCATTGACTTTGGCACAGCTACAGGTCTTTATGCCAGCTGAGAATCTGCCAAAGCCTCAATCAGAAAGTATTGTAACGCGCAGCCCTTTTGTAGCATTTCATTGGATTACTACATTAGCCACTTCTTAGGGGCAGTAGAGCTGGGTGAAATTGTTCCACCAAGTAGGAAATCCACAGAAAAATGCAGTTGGGGGGGGGACTGAAAGTATTCATACAGTCAGGGCAAATTCAGCAAATAGTTTCAGAGGAATACAAATGAGCAAAATACATCAAAATGGTTCACGTCAACATTTTCAAAACAAAGCGTTTTGACTTTTCATTTCAAACCATTTACTTTTGAAATGGGGCAAAGTACACTGGAAAATGTAACACAATGAGAAACCTCCCCAAAATTTGTTTTTTCCCTTCAGGTTTTCGTTTCAGCAAGAACAAATAAGCCGAACAGGTTTTGATTTGGCCACAGAACTTCAACAACCAAGCAATGATTTGTTCAGCTCTTATGGGCAGTGTTACCATCTGCAGGTGTTCAAAAATCATGAGTCAAGCCCCCAAAATCACAAGACTTATTTATTTTTTTTAAATGAGGTGTTGGCTGCTTTTCCTTTGCCTCCTGGTGCTGAAAGCTTTAGGGTTCACATTTTCGAGCTGCACTTCACAACTCTGAGGGACAGAAACTTACTTTTTTAAAATGTAAACTGAGATTCTAACGTAACCACAGGACTTCTGAAATCCCTAACTCTTGAAAAGCCTCGCACGTTGATTTCAAGAGGCGGCAGCTCCGTAGGTGAACCAAAACTGTCACGTAAAAATCCACGTCAGTCATCCATTCGGACACAGCGCTATTTTTAGGTGCTAGCTTGAGCAGAGCTACCACAGGTATGTCTACATGAGCTGGGAATCGCACTTCCCAGTCCAAATGAAGATGTACCTGCAGAATGTGCGAAGCATGGCAGTGTTGGGGAAAATAAGCTGTTCAAGCCCTGCTACATTCAGTGTATCAACAAACATTGGTGGGCATCCGTCTTGCCCTGTGCATGTAAGTCTGACCCATGGGACAGATTGTTCCATGGAGTTTGGAATGATTGTTTGCCTGAAAGGGGTGACACCTTGCTGAACGAGAAGCTGTTTTGGGCCCTGAAATCTCTTGCTCTCCCTAGATCTCAGAGGTCAAGGCCACCTGTGTGGAGACTTTTTGCTTTGCAGCCACTTCTGAGCGCCCCTGGAAGCATGGCTCCTGTGTTCCTATGGGCTCACGATAGCTGGCTTCCACCAAACCCCTCTCGATGAGGAATGGCGGGCAGGTCAAATTACAGGGGCAGAACCAAGCTACCCAGGAGAAGATGGTTCTATTCCAAGCTTTCCCATCGGTTTGCTGGGTGGCCTTGGGTGAGTCCTTCACCTGCTTTGTAAAGCGGCTTGAGGACGATTTAAAAACAAAAAAGTGTCATTTCACACTGAAAAACTGAAACTTGTTTCAAAAAGTGTCAAAACAAAACGTTTGTGTGGCTGGGTGGAGGAAAAGCGTCTTCCTCCAGGGCCTTGTGCACATATTCTGGTTCCATCAGCCTTTGAAGACACTGTCACAACCGGACCTGCCCACCCTCACCCAAACATGATAGATGCGTTCCAACTTTGAAACAAAGGAGATAATCTTAGATTCATGGCAGTGTCTTAATTTCCAGTTATGTAATCCCCAATCCCAGCCCAAACACTAGATCCAACCAATTCTGGACACCTCAGTCTGCAACACACTAGCCTGGACAATGGCAGAGAAGTAAGAGGCAATAATTAACTCCAGATTTTCCATCTACCAATTAGATCTTGAATTTCTTTCCAGTTCAAACTGAACCCCTGGACAGTCTTTTAGTACCCTCCTTTATAACAGGCTGGTTTGAATATCCAGACATAAATAATTATCCTGGGTAATGCAGGGAGATAAGCCACTAAAGAACCTAGAAATTATAGTAATAACTGACTTCACACCACTTTGCCCCTGAGAAACTTCCCCCATGTAACAGATTTGGGCATTTTAATGTATTTCTCAAGTTGACTGAAAACTAGTACAGTCCTATCCCCAGGGGTAACTGATTTCACTACTACACAGGGCAGGCATAAGGATTATAGGCAGTATTAGTAAAATGACTCGTTGGGACGCATGCAAAACTTATTGACTTGTTGGTTGTAAAATGGGGCATCATTGCCACAAGGGGTCACAAGGCTGAGAGATAAGAGCAGAGCTGGTCGAAAGTTTTCCTCGACTGAACGTTTTCTGATCAGACGGTGCCATTTTGTCAAAGTTGAAACTTTCCACAAGCCCATGTTGATTTTGACTAAGTTTTGTTGAAGTGTTATCAGACCAGAACACTTCAATTTTTATTTTGCAACTGCTTTTCATTTCAGATTTTCTATTTTCATTTAAAAATTACTTTAAAAAAAGGTAGGATTTGGGACAATACATTTTGATTTTATCAAGGTATTTTGATTGACCTGAAACAATCCCCTCCTCCCCCCTCAAAAAATTCCATTTTGTGAAAAATTTCAAAGTTTTGGAACAAAACCCCCAAATTTTGAAATGTGAAAAGTTCTCTCAGACTGGAAACTCCAGTTCCTGAACAGAATTAAAACAAGGCCAGGACATTTATATGGGAGAACGAGAACATTCAGATTTACCATGGTTGTTAACCAAAAGTTTTGGAAGGGATATAAACCTTCACGCTTCAGTGCGTAAGGCAGTCTCTTGCTGTCAGGAGTTAGGAGAAAGCTTACTATGGGGGACTGTGTGCGTTCCTCTGCACTGCAGTATGGGCCACTGCAGGAGACAGGATCCTGGACCAGCTCTAATCTGGCAATTTCTGTTTCAGTTTCTATCTGTGTCACGGGGGGATCCCTACTTTCCTCTTATATCCCATCCTCCTATTGCAGGACTCTATATAGCTGCTAAAGGACCATAGAGGACTTGTGCCTCCTGATACTGAGGGGGGGACTATCTAAAGGGAAGGACACGAGACCGCCCGACGTATCTCCTCTGCACAGCGACTCCCCTGCCCAGTGTTGCCACGCTCTCCCCACCCCACCAGAGTTATCTGCGGGAGTGGGGGGAGGGGGGCAGGGCTCTGCCCTTCTCCTACTGTGTCCCCCTGCAACATGTTCAACTCCGGGCCCGGATGGGGAGCAGGAGGGAGGCACTTCTCATGCCGGCTGAAGCTGGTCACACTGGGTCACTGCTCTGTGCGAAGCAGAAGCTGCCTGAGAGAGCCAGGCTGGGGAGGCGGCTCCTGCCCGAGCCTGGCTGCCAGGGACAGGGGCCATGCATGCTGGGGGCAGGCACAGCAGGAAAAGGACAGAGCCCCTTTCCCTCCCGCCCTCTGGCAGGCCAAGCAGAAATCTGGGGGGGGGGGCCCGATCCCCCGTCCCCATGCAAAGGACAGTTGTTCAGAGAAGCTGTGAATCGGGGATCACTCAGACTCCTACCCGTGAAGAGATGCATGCCTATGTGCTGCAGTTCCCCTGGAGATACTTCACAGACATTAACTACTTAGGCGCTGCTGTTCAGAGACACTGAGCACCAACCGCACCCCTCGAAGTCAATAGGAGCCGTGGCACCTCAGCATTGCTTGCCCAGCATTGAAGGCCCAAATATGGACATAGGGGGCCTCACTTTAAGCCCCTGCATTTGAAAAATGTTGGCCTACATTCTGGGTGCCCAACTGAAGACCTTTGCACCTGCAAGATGGGCACCCAAAATCAGATCGGTAATAGCTCAGTAACTTGTCCAAGAGAGGGGGTGTCAGATTGCAGATGAAGAATCCTTTGCTGTCAGCCCTGTGCTTTGTACCCACCAGCCCATACAGCCTGTCCTGCTATTAAGCTGCCACTCCTGGTAGCTAGTGGATGCCATAGCTGCTTAGCAAAGGGAAGGCACATTGGACTTTCATCAGCCACAGGCTGGGCAGCACTGTGATAAGACAACCTTGTACCCTGATAAAAAGGAGTGTCCCGTGGCTAACGATATTTTTACAGTCATTTGGAATAGCCCTATTAAGCACGTAAAGAACCTTCGAAAAAACTATCCTTCTGAGGGCCAGGCTCCAGTAACTAAGAGAGTAACTCAGACAATTTTCCATTGTGGACTGGCTGCATCAGCTCTGCCTGGATTACCTCAGAAGTGACAATATATTGGCCAGAATGCTGAAAGCCATCAAAGGGCCATTAAACACCACCACAATGCTGTGCGTGCAAAGGCGTTCGGAGAGGGAAGGTGTTTGGGGGATCCCCTGCCATCATCTCAAATTCTCGAGTTGATTTTTCGATCTGCAGTAATCTAAAAACTGTATTTAAGGTGGGAAAAGGGTAGCGGCTAACCAGTTGGTGAAACTGCTACCTACCTACCTACGGCCCACTTGTAACCTTCTCCCTCATTATTAGCAATCTTTGTCTCATTTTGAGACCACAGCAAGTCTTTGACCTAATTTTCCAAACTCGCCTCTTGACCATGGTTGCCTCAGTTTCTGAGTGACACAAACACATGATCTTCAGAGGTGCGGAGCACCTACAGCTCCAAATGAAGTCACTGCGCTCAGTGGCTTTGAAAAATTAAGCCAGACTCATGCCTCAAGCTGGATACAAAGAGATATGAGAGTGGCTGCTTTAGACCAGAGTTTCTCAACAACCTGTCCGTGGACCAGCGCCAGTCCCTGAGATCTCCCTGACACAGTTTAGGAAGGCAGCTTTAGACAGTATAGACCATTCATGTTTCAGGTCACTAGATGGCAGTGTAATGCATACTTTGCATTTTCAGAATGTGATGGCCCCTACAAATGCCTTTGAGCGTAACCGACCCAAACCTGCATCCCCTTTTATTTCAAAATACCAACATACACTGGAAAAAGGGGCTCGCTGCCCTTCCTGCCCACATTTTAAGTAGTGAACAGTTAGAGTATGCTATCCCTGTAGTTGGGTTGTACCACGAGGGTGCTTTGGAAGAGAGTGCTGCAGGGTATGTAAAATAAAGGAATTAACGAGAAAGTGTCTTTTTGGTAGAAAAAGTAAGGTCAATGGGCAAGAGGGAAAATGAGGAGCCTCTACAGATCTGAGAGAGAGAAACCGATCAAGATAAAGCCCCTCAGAAGCTATCATGTTTCGTCTGCTCAAGTGGCATATGCCAGTGGGTGGCTTCATATGAATTTGCTGGGGGGGGGAGTTTTCAGCATAGTAAAAAAAAAGAATACACAAGACTATGCAAAGAATACAGGAAACCTGTTTCGCTGGCTTATTGATTGTCCTTTTCTAAAAGATGATCAATATTCAGGTATGTGAGATGCAAACCTAGAGCTATACACTGACTCATCGAAACAACAATGCTGTACAAAGCAAACGGGATCAAAAAGTATTTTATCCAGTGCAATGTTTTACTGTAGCCCGTAACAATTACGTGTGCTTCAGTAGCACAAGGAGACCGCGACCAGTACTTATTGTGCTAGGCCCTGTACGGCTACACAGCAAGAACAGTCCCTGCCCTGAAGAGTGTACAGTCCAACTAGAAAAAACAGCCAAAGGCAGGTTTAACAGCCCTCTTTGCAGATGGGGAAACAGAAGCAGAGAGAGATCAACGTGACTTGCACCAGGTTACAGGGAATCCTTGGCAGGATTGGGCCTGGAATCCACACCGGCTGAGTCCCATACTAGCACCTTAATTAGACGGGTAAAATGTTTCAGCCAAGGCAATTTTTCTCCAACACACCCACACATTTGGTCGACTGAAATGTATCGCAAATTTGTGATGAATTTACCCAACTGGCTCAATCAACATTTTTTTAAAAAGAAATCCGTTCAATTTAAAAACAACTTTCCTTTCAATTTTATTTTTAAAAAGAGGGTGAAAAGAATGAAGCGAAACGTTTCATTTGACCTGAGTCAAAAGGTTCCTTGGTTTGCCGGGTTTTTTGTTTTGTCCCCGCCTCCCTTCTCCGGTTTTCAGTTTGGCCAAACAGAACAAAACTCGCTTATTCACACAACTCTAGTCTTAGTCACAAGACCAGTCTTCCTTTGGCAGGGGCAAGGGCGGACATCAGGAAGGAAGATGGAGAAAAGGAGTTGGAGATAGGAACAGGCTAGCAGGGGAGGGGTGGTATAAAATGAGCAGAAGAGGAGGAGGGGAGCCAGCCTGGGCAGCTAATAGACTAGAGATTCATACCCATATTACATCAAATGAAAAAAGAATGCACTGAATTACGGGACTATAATTCCAGCTCTGGGTTCCAGTGACTGAATAAACAACTCATGGTGGTTACATAATGACACCATAATGTGACTGCATAATCATATGCTTTGCTCTTGTAGTTTATGAGGTTCCCAGGAAGGTTGGAATTATGGCCCCACAACTCAGTTCTCTATTGTTTATTCTATGTGCCCATAGCTTCCTAATTGATCTGGGCTTATGATTTTTAGGGCTGTCTTAGCATTTGTCCTGCTGTAATCCAATGCTGTGCTTAGTGCATGTGGCACAAACCCAAGTAAGATTAGCATTAAATAGGTCAGTTAATTACTTTTCAAAGGCTCATTTTCCTAGAACTCTGGTCAAACGCTCCAGCCTCCTGCTTGCTTTTGTTGCCCTTGCAGGACCTTCCTCTGATTTGTCAACCTTTTGCTGGTAATATCAAATGCAATATTCTGAGTGCGGTCACACAGAGCCTTATAGAGAGGGACTATTGTATCCCTGCTCTGAGAGATAATGGCTGTGTATATCCCGCCCCAAATTGCCACACCTTTTGTTGCTGCTTTTGTGGTACTGCAAACTTTGGTCTTGTTTCCCCTCAACAATCACTCCCGTCTCTGAGCAACGCTGAGAGACATTTGGATTCGACTAAAGTGTATGATTGTATTACACTGACCGCTTTCCCTTCATCCACCAATTTTGTAATTCTGTCAAAATTCGGTCACAGGAAATTATTAGCATGCTGACATGCTGATCCTCTAGCATGAGTTTATTGGCTGGAATGTTCATTGCAACAGAGAATTCAAAGTCACTCCTGAAGGATATTAGCTGAGAGTGGATTTAAAAGGGTTTTCCATAAGAATTCCCACCAGAAACCTTATTCATGAATTGCATTCATCCAATCAGGGAGCCAAACCATACCATGTGACTTAGTAAAAATTCCGACTGTGCCACTGAATGCCTATTAAGTACTCCCAACAAACTCTGCAGGTGAAACCCTGGCTCCATTACAATCAATGGCAAAAAGAAAAGGAGTACTTGTGGCACCTTAGAGACTAATCAATTTATTTGCATCCGATGAAGTGAGCTGTAGCTCACGAAAGCTCATGCTCAAATAAATTGGTTAGTAGTTTCCACGGTATGCATCCGATGAAGTGAGCTGTAGCTCACGAAAGCTCATGCTCAAATAAATTGGTTAGTCTCTAAGGTGCCACAAGTCCTCCTTTTCTTTTTGCGAATACAGACTAACACGGCTGTTACTCTGAAACCAATCAATGGCAAAACTCCCCACTGACTTCAACAGGATCCATCAGGATTTCACCTCTTGTGAACAGGCTAGAGAACAAGGATCATTCCCAGATATTATCTGGCAAACAATTCTGAATGACAAATCTGAGAAAAATCATGACCTGCTCATGGACAGTGAGTGAATAAGAAAATGACAAACTATCAAATGATTTGTAACATATCATTTGCCCACTGCTAATTGTTTTGCTACAGTGGGCCAGATTGTGCTTCCAGTTACACTAGTGAACATTACTAATTATTATTATTATTATTATTATTAGTTATGATTACCACAGTGTCTAGGAACCTTGGTTATGGAACAAGACCCCATTATGTTATATATTACTTAAAGGGGACTTGCAAAGGAGGACAAATGTGCTTAGGCACTTTTTTTCATTATGAAGGATAAGAAAGGTCTGAATGATTATATATTCATTTTTCTTATTTTTCATATTAGAAATGTAGTCCCTGTTTCAAGCTGGAAGATTCTCTGATGACTGGATAACTGCTGCTGGTTGGAAAAAAGATTCTCTGTTTGGGAAAAGTTTTGATTTTTCCCCTCAGAAATCTGAAAAATGATTGTTTGGGGGTTTTGGCAAACCAAAACCAAAACATTTAAGCTGAAAACTATTGAAAACCAAAAAATTTTCAGTTTTGAAATTAAAAGTCTTAGAGTTTTTGGTTTTTTAATGAAACCTCAATTTTTTGAGGCAAGTATACATTTTCTGTAAAAAATTTCATCTTATCAAAACCCCATTTTGGGGGGTGGGGGGCGGGCATGAAGACAGACACGTTTATAAAAACAAAAAGTGCTGACTGAAAATCAACTGGCCCTATGGAGAACGAGCAAAATGGTGACATCACAGCAGCTTAAGTTGAGCTGTGACGAGAGGAAGGGATGTTTAGACAGACACTGTTTTTATGACATTAAATGACTAACGGTTCAAGAGAAGGGAAGTCAGGAGAGCTGTTCCAATGGCTGGGGACACTCTAACAGAGACTGATGGGAGAATGCCTGTGGGAAGCAGTTTTCCACACGCAGGTTACATCTACACAGCAGCTGGGAGGTGTAATTCCCAGTTGGGGTAGGTGTAATGCACTAGCTCTGCTCCGGCTAGCACCTAAAAACAGCAGTGGGTTTGTGGTGGCCCAGGCAGTGTGGACATACCCTTAAGACCTCAGCTTGGTGATCTTTTTGGTTATGTTAATGGTAATTGGTTTTGATAAAGACCTGCTCCTGCTGATTTCCCTCAGCTTTATTTCTGGTGAGTCACCCCACCAGCTGACCTGTGGGGAACAAGGCCTCCCTAGGTTTATCATTGTGTCTTTGGAGGGAAAGGGAACGTGACAAGACAAGGTGTGAGACAGGTGAGAAGAGGGATAGAGCACAAAAAAAGGCAGAGAAGAGACATGTATGGATACAGGATTGCTTAGGAATCGCTCCAGAACACACTGAAGTCACTGGAAAGACTCACATTGATGCTGATGGGTGTTTGAGCAGGCCTTTTCCTTGGCCTCAAAAATTCTCTTCATGGCCACTGCTAGGTGGGGGACAGAAAAATCAACCGTACGTCTCCGTAACCCAGCGCTTTTACATATGAAAATACAATACAGTTGGAGTATAAAATTGAGTGGTTTTAAGGGATGAGTGCACAGGATATTAGCCACACAATGCCTCGCAATATTAATGGGAATTGAGCAGCTAATTCTCCACCCCCTTGATTGGAAATGTAGCCTTGTCTTACCCATTCCACTCACAAACAAAGGAATTTAATTTGGTTCCCAGCAGATTTTATAGCTCTGCCTACTCTGAGAAGGGTGGGTTTGCAGCATTTATTCTCTCCAGATGTTTGCCTCATAGTTGGTAACCTCATACTTGCATGGGACTTCTACTGTATCTTCCATTGCAACAGCCTGATTTACCACTAGAACTGGTAGCACAAGAAACAGCTTCCCCATTGGTCATGAGGTTCACTCACCACTAGGGACGCCTCCTCCTGGCCACTCTGGGGATCAGTTATCTTTCCAGGTCCAACGCCCCCTTCTGCTGCTCACCCTACTGTCACTCTCTTGCTCTCTGTGACTCAGGATGCTCTATCTTCATGGCTTAGCCCTCCAGCCAGGTCACTATTGTCCTCTCCTTCTAGGGTAGCAAAGTCTCTCCTTACGAACGGTCTCAGGCAGTCTTCTTATTTACTACCCTGCTGGTGCAGGGCAACCCAGGACCAGCCTACTCCAGTTTCCAACACAGGGACCCTCTAATCAGCAGCCAAGGTCTGCACCATCCTAAACCTTGCTGCCTTTTCCCTGAGTCTTCCCTGCACCTTCTGACTCCCCTGGGTTTGCCAGCCCAAACTCCCTCCTTCTAGGGAGAAACTACAGACTAAATTCTGTAGCCCCAACCACACCTCCTTTCCTCTAGGGAGTGACTACCAGCTCCCCAACTTTATAGAGAGACCACCTGTTGTCCCCAGCTGGGCTTCATTATTAAGGTTTTCCCTTCAGGCTAAATATCCCCCAGCTTGCAGCCTAATAGGTTAATTGGCCACTCTGGCCATCAGGGCAAGTGCAGGGAATACACTTACACACACAGTTTTTGAAATTTGGAATTTTTTCCTGTCCCTAACTGCAATGCCAAATCAAAGTCTTTTCATGAAGTGAAAAAAGGTTTGGATCAGATCAACCAAAACATTTCATTGCCATAACTCTGAAGTGTTTCATTTTGATTTCAACCCTTTAAAAAATATTTTACTTTATTTTACTAAACAAATTTTGAAACAAAAAGTCATTTTGACCTGAAACATGAAACTTTTCCTTTAGAAAATGTCACAATGGCAAGTTTTGACAATTTAAAAACGTTGGGGTAGTTTTATTTTCAATTTTTGTTTTTCTGTGGTATTTTTTTTTTTGAAACAGGAAGTTTGGCAAAAACTGAATAGTTTTGGTTTTGCTGAATTTCTGATGAAAAAAACATTTTGTGAGAAAATTCCCAGCTCCATTTCTCATGGTATTACTTCAATTTTATGCTAGTGTAACTCCACTGATTTCAAGAGTGCTGCTCAGAGAGTAATGTTCTGCTGTTCACCATGAGTAGAGGGGCCAAAAACTGGACTTTGATGTCTCTTCTCTTCGTTTTCCAGTCGTTTGTGTAGTAGGAAGAGGCCCCGAAATGTAAGCCCTTGTATCAGAGGCCTGGGCTAAAGTAGTCAAAACTTTGCTGATATAAAGCAAAGTTAAGTTGTGAGCAAGAGGCAGGCCCTGCTCACAGAATCTGGCAAGAACAGGGCTGATATTGCAGAAACACACATTCCTAGGTAGTGCTAGGCATACGAATATATATGCAAACACATTCCAGAAAGGTGGTACCAGAACACCTTGATACCAAACACATTCCCCAAAGATAGCAGGAAAACACTGACCCAGTCTAAAGATGTGGTCAGGATGACAGCATGATGGATAGAGATGTTTTGATTGAACCAACATGTACAAGGTAATGGGTGGCACCCAAATACGTCAGGGGCAGGGGTGAAAGGAAGTTAGAGGACTTACCGGTGCGCCGGAGTCCTGAGCAGGGGGCGTGGTCTCAACAGGAAGAGGCAGGGCCTTAAATCCCTGGGCACTTTAAATCTTGATTTAAAGGGCCAGGGCTCCAGCTGCGGTAGCGGCGGCTGGGAACCCCGGGGCCCTTTAAATCACCCCTGAGCTACCAGCTGCAGAGGCGGCTGGGAGCCCCGGGGCTCAGGGGCGATTTAAAGGGCCCAGGGCTCCAGCTGCCGCAGCGGAGCCCCGGGCCCTTTAAATCACTGAGGAGCCCTGGGGGCTCCAGACTGCCACTGCTGCCCCAGGGCTTTGGGCTCTGGCAGAGCTTTAAAGGGCCTGGGGCTCTGCTGTGATAGCAGCTGCCGGAGCCCCGAGCCCTTTAAATCCCCTCCTGAGCCCTGCCGCCACTACCCCAGGGCTTCAGCAGCAGGGCTCAGGCGGGGATTTAAAGGGCCCCGGGAGGGTAGCGGGGGCTGGAGCTCCGGGGCCCTTTAAATCCCCTCCAGAGCCCCGTCACCGCTGGGATTCCACTATATACACCCTCCCAGTTTGACAGAGAACCACCGATAACTACTCTTCAAGTACAGTCTTTCAACCAGTTGTGTACACACCTTGTAGCAGTTTTATCTAGACCACATTTCTTTAGTTTGTTTATGAGAACTTCATGTGGGATTGTGTCAAAAGCCTTATTAAAATCAAGATATTTCACATCTACTGCTTCTCCCCTATCCACTAGGCCAGCAACCCTGTCAAAGCAGGAAATTAGGTTGGTTTGGCATGACTTGTTCTTGACTAATCCATGCTGGCTATTCCTTATAACCCTATTATCCTCCAGGTTCTTACACACTGATTGTTTAATCATTTGTACCAGTATCTTTTCAGGTATCAAAGCTAGGCTGAATGGTCTATAATTCCCCAGGTCCTCTTTGTTCTCCTTTTTAAAAAAGAGATACTATGTTTGCCCTTCTCCAATCAGCTCAGACCCACCTTACCCATCCTCCATGAGTTCTCAAAGATAATTACTAATGGTTCTGAGATTGCTTCCGCTAGTTCCTTAAGTACCTTAGGATGAATTTCATCAGGTCCTGCTGACTTGAATACAACTAACTTATCTAAATAGTCTTTAACCTGTTCTTCACCTATTTTGGCTTGTGTTCCTTCTTCCTTGTTGTTAATATTAATTGCGTTGAGTATTTGGTCACTGTTATCTTTTTTAGTGGACACTGAAGCAAAATAGGCATGAAACGCCTTAGTCTTCTTGATGTCATCAGTTATTAGCTCTTCTTCCCTGCTAAGTAGAGGACCTGCACTTTCCTTCATCTTTCTCTTGCTCCTAACGTATTTAAATAACTTTTTATTGCCTTTTATGTCTCTTGCCAGGTGTAACTCATTTTGTGCCTTAGTTTTTCTGATTTTGTCCCTACATTCTTGTGCTATTCTTTTGTACTCCTCCTTAGCAATTCGTCCATGTTTCCACTTTTTGCATTTGTAATACCACGAAATATAATGTCCTTCTTGTTTGCCAAACACAGGCTATTGGGCAGCACGTCAAATCTTCAGCTTTCTAATAGATGCCTTATATATAGAATATCATCATTACCACTTCGTGCTGGGGATTGTATCATTTTACTCCATGCAGCACATATGCAGCTGATCAAGTTTCCCTCTTTAAAACTATCCACTTAGTATTTGCTAACTTGCTTCGCTTCACCTCAATGCAAGAAAAATTAAGAATGTGCTTGTTTTGTTTTGTTTTTTAAAGTGCCTTCTACCACTGTATTTAAACTTTTCCAGTGCATCTTCTACATAATTATGCAGCTCTCTGAGCTAACAGAAAAAAACATAAGAAGATCCAAAGGCTGGAAGTTAGAAAAAATAAAATTGGAAATAAGACATCTTTTGAAAAGTGAGGGTAATTAACCACCAGAACAGCTTCTCCAGGGATGTGGGAAATTCACTGTCACGTGACCTCTTTAAATCAAATCGGAATGTTTTTCTACAAGCTACCTCTAGCTCAACCACAAGTTAATAGGCTCAGTAATGTCCACTTATGTATAAAGAGGAATAATTCCCATCATTGCAGGAACCACTAGGTGAAATTATCTGGCCTGAGTTATACAGGAGGTCAGACTAGATAATCATAACTGTCCTTTCTGGTCCCGATTCAGCAAAGCACATAAGCTTGTGCATGTCTTTCAGCTTGACTTCAACAGGTCCATATACTTCAATTGGACTACTCATGTGCTTAAAGTTAAGCACGTGCTTAAGTGTTATGCTGAAGTGGGGCCACTGTTAATTTCTTACATCTATATTCCTGAGTTCCTGCTTTATTTCTTTAGTAAATGTTCATGCTGCTAAACATTCATCATTGTTATGAAAAAACACAAAAACGGAACATTAAAGTGCTGATAAATTGCTTTTCATCATGTCATGTGCCTTTAAGTAAGCTTCATTCTGCCTGCATCCTTCTTTTCGTCTCTGTAGTTGTTTTCTATAATCTCTGCCTGGCCAAAAGAAAGAAATTTTCTGGGTCACAGGCCTGAAGTTTGGTCCGTTTCCAGTTGCTTTCTTGTATTCGGACAATTTATAAATACTGAAAGCCAAAATAATAATAATAATAATAATTAATAATAAATTAACTTTCATAGCCTTAAGGCTGGGAATAAGTTTTGCCTATAGAATAAAGCACAAAGGGAAAATAACAAATTTTTTTTAGCAGAAGTAAACATTCAACAGGAAATTAAGATTCCTTCACCAACCTTAACTCTGCTCCCATGCAGTATCTCTCTTGACCCTCCATATATCGACTAAAGACTCCCACCAGATGTTGCATGAAGGGATTTGATTGTTCAGTCTTTTAAAAGCAAGGCCCCCTTGCAACTGGTTGCATGTGGGTGCCAGAGTGCCCCTGTGCATGGCCATTGACAGGATAGGGGCCCAAAACTCCTGGTAAAGTTCATGCAAGGCTTGGATGCCTCAGGATCAGACCTGAAATGTGTCTCTGCCCTGTTGAGTCTATGGGCCTATGTGCCCGCTGAAGTCAATGTGAGTCTTTCCTATCTTCCAGGAGCACTGGATCAAGCTCTAAATGACTTACACCAGCAGAGTGCTTTCTTGCACTTTGCAATATGTCTTTCCTAAACCCTTTCAGTGTCAGCTTGTGAGATGTCTGATGCTGGGTTTGTATAGCGAACAAGATACAAATGGATCTGTGGCTTGTGTTTGAAGAATATGGTACAATACGATATCTTGTCTATAGCAGGAGGATGCTCACGGTACAATAATAATCAGGGCTTCAATGTGCTAGTTGTACTGGACACACACAGCGAGAGAGCCCCTGCCCCAAAAATCTTACAATCTAAATAGACAAGGAAAAGATTATCATTCTCCCTATTCCAGATGGGGAACTGAGGCAAAGAGATTCACTGACTTGCTCAAGGTCACACAGAGAGAGGAACTTAACCTAGATCTCCTGAGTCCCAGTCCAATGCCTTAATCGCAAGACCCACCAGCTATGAAATTTCCCAGCTGAGGTAACATCTGTTACTCTGTCTAGCCTTATATTACTGGTATTCTTATAGGGTTAATCAACTGTATCATATACCGGAATGTTTCGTGATTGAAGGGATTGGTTTGCTGCATGGGTGACTTTTGTGAGATCCCACCTGGAGGTTACAGTCTCCTT
This sequence comes from Eretmochelys imbricata, assembly GCF_965152235.1. Classification (NCBI taxonomy): domain Eukaryota; kingdom Metazoa; phylum Chordata; order Testudines; family Cheloniidae; genus Eretmochelys; species Eretmochelys imbricata. The sequence goes on along the minus strand of NC_135574.1, from coordinate 207,378,879 downwards.
CAGGCATCCACAGGAGACGGGAACCTCATGCAAGTTACAGCAGATAAAAATGTAAGTGTGTGAACGGGGTTATTTGCCCCGTGTGCGTTGCCAGCTCTGACTGCCCCAGCAGGACCTGAAACTGATGTGAAACAGTTATTTCTTTCAAGGAATTTACAAGCTCTGCCAGTAGAGTTTGAAGTTTCAGTGAGCTATTTCTCCCATGGGACTTCCAAGGGCCCCCCCACCTCAGACATATTGTGGATTACTTATAACTTCTGTAATAACTCTGGTGGAAGTTATAATATACATGGAAAAATTACTAACTGGCTAAACTTATAAGGCAGTACAAAAGGGTAAGACTAGACCAACTGCTCGTTCTCACCGAGGACCAGTGGTTAAACCAGTTGGAACACTGACAGAAACAGAGTAGTTTGCAAATGCCTTCATCTTTACTACAGACAGCTGTTCGTGGAGATTTCAGCTCCCAGGATGCAGGTAGCATTGCATGTTAGGAGCTAATGTCGCTGCAGCTTGCATCTCCATATTAAAGATGAAGGCACTTGCAGTCTGCTTGATTTTATGCCTTGTGGATGCAACCCTGAGGTTCTGTAAAGCTGCCAACTTGGCCTTCTCTATCGGGAACTCCCATCAGTTCAGTGTGTGAAGACTAGAGCTAGACCCTTTGTCCTATAAGATGCCAAAAAAGCAGTGAAGTATCTAGCAAACTCTTGAAAAACTCAGTGGTTGTATACTCCTGCATTGCTTATACCTTCATCTGGCTGCACTGCAGGAACTAGGAAATCCAAAAGATAATGCAAGATAAGTTGGACACCAGATGCTTCAATGAGATTACTCATCCTTAAAACCTGTTGAAAATACCAAGGGCCTGTGGGGAATGCTGTGCAATGGAAAATGTCCCTCCGGATAAGAATGCTAACCTCTGAAGACAGCATGGATGCACTGGTAGCACTAGCAAAGGGAAAGCAGACTCATCTGTTTTTGCCATCAGCATTCCTTGATCTGTGTTCTCCAGCAAAAGGGTGATGTTGTAATGGAGCATATAGAAACCTAAATTCCCTGGATGTTTTATTAGGCACCAGAACTTTTTTGTGTTTGCTCATTATTATTTGTATTACAGCAGTAGCTAAAGGTACCAACCAGGGCCCCATTGTGGCAGGCAGTGTACAGACACAGAATAAGGCATGGGCTCTGTCCTGATAAGATTACAATCTAAATAGACAAGAAAACAAGGAAGAAGTGACTTGGCCAACGTCACACAACAAGTCAATGACAGAGCCAGGAATCACACCCAGATTCCCAAAGTTGCACTCCATCATCCTAACCCCTGGACCATGCTAATTTAAGAAATAAGGCATTGCTTTGTCCTTTAACCAGACCATGCCCAATTGCTGTTTTATTTGGCTTTGTCTGCGCTCAGGATTCATCCTTCAGTGGACAGCAATTTATGTAGCTGCAGCAGTGCAAAGCTTCCGTGTAGACCAGGTGAGCCACAGTTTTGCATTGCACAACTTGCTGCTAGACTGAAAAAATGGCCACTGCTGGGGTACATGAAGCAAGCAGTCACTTCTTATTCCCAAACCAAGGGAAAGATGGTCCTCTGGCAGATTTCCACTGGGGTCATGCCCCGAAAAGACTGGCTCTCTCATCATCTCGGGCAGGTGATATAAGGACTCGTCAGCAGGCACATGGCTTTCAGACAAAGAGCCCAAACACACTCTGTTTCGGCTTTCATTGAGTGTCCCCAACACAACGATTTTTGGCTTGTCTCATGTTCCCACGCAACCTGAGAAGTCTGTCTGGATTTCTCAGATTCCTTTCACAAATAAGTCTTGCAAAAACGAAGACGACTTCAGTCTAATTATCAGCTCTCACCTGTACATCCCTTACACTTTTCCTAAGTCTCCTTCCCACACAAGGTGAGAGGTGTGTAACAGAGGAAAATATACAGTAGCATGCCACGACATTTTTAGCCAGGCATGCGATTCTACACTCACATGCAAAATGGTGTCCTCCATGTGGCGTGACATCAGACATAGTCCTTCCTGAACATTCGGGGGACGGACGAAATCATCCCATGAGCACAGCGGGTCCTGCGGCACGCAGCGCACGTATTGCATACACGGATGGCACGCCACTGAAAATTGATCTCCATGTCCTCTTTACCTATTATCATTTTGGTTTCCTGGCACATATGCATCCCCAGAAGCTGCTTCACATTAACACATGGTACACAGCTGCTCTGGCTAGGGCCATCTAATTTGTTCTCCATTTCTCTAATCAAATTTCTCTGATTATTATTATTAGTTATTATTTATTATCTGTATTATCATAGCACCTAGGAACTCCAGGTGTGGACCAGGACCACATTGTGCTCGGCATTGCACCAACCCAGAAAATAATACCTTCTCTTTTCTTTGTGTCTTCCTTACTGGTCACACCTACAGAGAGGTGTGAGTCTGAAAGTGTGATCCAGCGGGCAGGTAACCTGACTAAGGGCTGTCTACATGACAGGGCAAAGTGCTCTAAAGGGGTGTGATTTGTAAAGAAGTGCTAACTGCCCCGTGTACACTTGTTGGCCTGCTCCAGAAGGCAGCTTGGCATGCTCTAAAAGATACCTAAATGCAAAATAGATACCTTCTCGAGCTCACCAGCAGGGTCTAAACAGGAGCTTTTGGAGCGTTCCAGCAGAGTCTACACAGGGCAGTTAGGACGCAACATGTTAGAGTGCTCTAAAATCCCCCCCCCCGCGCCCCGAGTCCTTTACCACACTGCATAGACAAGCCCTAAAACCTAAGAAACCTGGCTTCTATCCCAGCTCTGCCTCTGAACTTCTGTGTGATCTTGAGCAAATCACTTCACCTCTCTGAGCCTGTTTCTCCTCCCACCCTTTGTCTTGTCTATTTAGACTGTAAACTCTTTGGGGCAGGAAGGGTCTCTCATGTTATATTTGTACAGCACTCACGCAATGGGGTCCCGATCTTGGGTGAGTCCCCAGGGACTGCAGTACAAATAACAATAAAGATAGTGTCACATGCCGGGCTGTCCTGTTCTGACAGCTAGGCAACCTAGCTGTCAGAACAGGAGTCAGGCCTAGTGGTTGGAGCAATCCAGAAGGCAGAACCAGAGTGGTGGTCAGGAGAGAAGCCAGTGGTCAGAGCCAGTGGGTTTGGAGGAAGGTAGAGATTAGGGCTGGAGTAGGACAGGCATGGGTTGGAGCAAGGACTGGTACAGGAAGCAGGTCTGGTGCTTAAATGATGATGTGCTGGCTCTTCTGTCCAATCAGGGAACACAGTCACTTAGTGAAAGCTTATTGGGCCCAGCCCAGCTCACTGGTTTGCCAGGTGGCCGCGCTCAAGAGCCAGCTGACTTCCTGGCAGTTGATAGAAAAACAAGGTATTTTTGTGTGAAAACTGAGTCTTTTTCCCCCCCTCATTGAAATATGAAACTTCATCAACATTTCAAACCCCATAATTTTTGACCAGCGCTCTTCCAAACAAATCTGGGCTTTTTTTGCTCATTCTCTATGCTTGCCTTGTTCATTGTCAGTAACTTTTGTCCTGGTCTTGTGCCGTAATCACTTCAATTTTTCTTCCAAACATGGAATCCTTGTCTGGGAACCAGAACTCCCTATACTAACCCTACATTTATTTTGGATAGGGCTGGATCTCCATCCACTCTTCACTTTCTGTGCAACCTCCAGGTTCCTCCCTTTTCTCCTGCACCTCCACAACAAAGAACACACTTGAAAAACGTCAAAATCAGACCAAAAATGTTCCAAGTATATTGCAACAAGAAGTTTAGATTGACCCAACATTATTTAAAAAAAAAAAATATTTCACTTGATTTTTTTCTTTTTATAGTTTTGTTCCATTTTGGAATGGAAAAATTTGGAAATGGTGGAATTTCCCATGAAACGGAAAGTCCAGTTCCCACCCCGCTCTCCTGATAATCTCTTGTGTAAAGCTGATCTTCAGTTTGATTTCTTCCAAGCTGATTATTGAGAAATATTTTCCTGTTATGGCACCACTTTCTGATATTCTCAGGTTTTTTGTTTTGGACTCCATCTGTTGAGTTTCAGGAGGTGATTGTATGGTGAGAAGTCACATCTGTATGACCATACAGAAGCGAATCATGTTCCAAAGAGAGGCCTCAATACGTCACCAGGATATTATTACAAACACTTCACGCTGCATGTTTATTACATAAAGACTATCCTCAGTCATCTGGTGCTTTAGAAAGAGTTAAAGAAAAATGACGGGAGCCTTGGTGATAAAGAGTCTGCCAAAGTTATTAAAACAATACAGGTTTTGTTTTATGCACTCATATTTATACAACCACAGGATACTGGCACAACATACATCTATGCTGATATTTGTCAGACAAGTCTATTTAAGGAATACTTTGGGGCCCCCCTCTTTCCTTTACAGCTGATGTTCTGCTTCCACTATAATGTTTTAAAGATGACTGGCTGCAAACAAAAGAAATTTACAAATTAGTCTGGTTTTCTTTGCAAACAACAAAATATATTTTTACATTCTATTCACAGCTCGCCAGCCAAGCTCAATACAGACAAAAACCTTCATTGAGTCTTTCTAGCATTCTGCAGCTAGAACACAAGTCAGAATTTTAAGCCAAGAAATGTATTTACGCATACATTGCAAGTCGAGTTTTTAAAACTCGACGACATCTTCCATAGCAAGTGGGAAACAAAAACATTCCAAATGGAAAGCATCAGTAAATATATTCCCTTGAGTAGTTTGTTTGCGATTCTTTAAGCATATTCAAAATCCTACTGAACATCTCGCCATTTAGGATGTTTGGTTACTTACCAGACTTGGACAGTGGGTGAGTCTAGACTAGTCTGTTTCTAGGGGGTTTCACTTTGCGGTTCTCATAAGCTGTCCCAGTGCCGCAGTGGTTGAGCTGCAGATGCAGAAGGGGAATTACACAATTTTAAAAATTTACTGAATTAAAAAAAAACCCAGTTGATTGGAAACATGAATCCATGAAAATCTATAAATAGCAGATTTTTGTTGCCTTGTTATTCTTTGGGCCCTTCCCTGGCATAACCATTCCACTTTAAGAGCTATAGTTTGACTGGGCCGAAACAGGGGTGTAAGAACATCCATTACGGCCCTGAACAGGCTATACAGCCCTTGGGTCCACAGAAGTAAAGGGCTCTGGCTATGGGCTGTGTCTTTGTGGCACAGTCTAGCTCATGGGCGGGCAGTAGGTGACCTGAGTAGTCTTTGTGGAAACACAACAGTCAGGGAGGACAGCGGGACCACCCTGCAAGCTGATACTAGCTTTTATTTCTGACCACCTCTCCGTAAGTTCCAAACATTACAGTTTCGCAAGACATGGTTGACTGGTCACAAGCCCTATGATGAGTGGTAATATAAAACTCTAAGAATGAAACCCCTGTCGAGCTGCTTATACCAACAACAAATTATATAATCAGTGCCAACCAATGCCTGCTCACTTCTGGTGGCCATTGCATTGTGGGACCAGAGCCAAGGTTCCATCCACTTCCTGTCCATGTTCTCTGGAGTCAGGAAGTAGCAGGTGTCCAAGGTCTAGCAAACCTGTATAGGGGTGCAACAGGTCTGTGTGTGGGGGGAGATGTGTGCGTGTGTGGGCGGGGGGGAAGGATAGGAAGGGGAGGACTCTTACTCCTGTTTCCACCTCTGTGTTCTATGATTCTATGTAGTCCAAGTCAATCTAGCCAGCTGAGTCAGATTTCTTTCCTGGGGTGGACCAGTTACACATCACATCTTACTCATGGTTCACCCTAAAAGCTCAGTCTACATCTAGACAATGTATGTAACACTACTTACCTGACTGACAGGGACGTTAGGCAGAAATTAATGTTTGTAAAGGATTTTGAGATCCTTGGATGAAAGACATTATGGGAAGAGCTGGTCAGAAAGAATTTTCATTCCATGGGAAATTCCAATATTTTTTTAAAAAATCATTTCAAATCAGAACAAACAGTTGAAATTTCAAAATCTCCAGCCCGCCAAAAATAAAAAAAATAAAAATTCCAAAAACTGGATTCAGTTGAAATAGTTTCAAAAACCATTGAAAAATTTTGTTTAAACATTGTGGAATTAATTTGTATAGTGTTGAAACAATTCCTGTCAATAAGATTAAAATGTGTCTTTCGATAAGGTAAAAATGGTCCATTCTGATGTTATCATTTGGAATAATTTTGTGTTGACTTTGGTGTTACATTAAATAAAATAGATACACATAATATTAAATGTAATATTTTCATATACAAGTTGAAAACAAAATATTATTACTGTATCAAAATGAAATGTTTCAACACTATTGAAATGAAAGAAGAAAGTCAAAATGATTCATTTCAACATTTTCCCATCAAAAACTTTGTCAAAATCAACATGTTCCCATGAAATGATTTAATTCCAACAAAACTGAATTTTTGATGGAAAGCTGCTCCATCAACACTTTTTTCAGCCAGCTCTAATAATAAGCAAGGTTATCACTTGTCCATATGTGACTGCACAGGGGAGTAAAGGGGCATAACCCAACCCTTGCCTAGATCCATGAGCCTGGTCTCAAGGGTGAGAGCAAGCTAGCAGCTGTGGCTGGATGACAGGTGATGGAGCACTCGATAAATTGCCCTGTTCTGTTCACTCTCTCTGAAGCATCTAGCAGAAGACAGATTACTGGGCTAGGCTGACCATAGGTCTGACCCAGTATGGCCATTCTTAGGGTCTCAAGCTCTGCAAGCAAGTGAGAGGAGAGTGTGGGGAGTAGATGGACCTAACATTGTTTGAGCTGATGCCAAAGCTACATCTTGTAAAAGGAGTGAGGCAAGAACTATTACTCCCTAAATCACATCTCCTTCCCATTCATGGCTCCTCCTGGGACAGTGCAACTATATATTGTCCCATCTGCAAGCTAGAAGCTGTAGTGCAATCAAGCCCTAATAAATGCCATTTATCTCTTTCTTCTTCTTCTTCTTCTTTTTTTTTCAATGAATACTTGTTTTCTTTGCCATAATCTGCCCCTCTGGACATTTCAGTGCAGTTTCTTGAGATTTAATAGGCATTTTATTAGCTTCATCGGAGTTTTATGTCTAAATTCAGAGAAGAAATGCAATCAGCAGAATACAGGAAATGAGTGGGGAAAAAAATCTCAGAGAAAGAGTTAATGAAACAGCACTAGTACAAAACCAAAAACATCCCCTTTTATTGGCTCATATACATGCCTAATATTATGATAGTGGCTTTGGGCTAGATTACTCCCACCTGCAGAAAAATTCTCAGGAGGGGGCCATAGGGAGAGGAAAAATTCTTGGTGGAGTTTATATGAAACTCTCCTCTTAGTGGAATAGATTTTTTGGGGGGGACAATGTATTTTGGCAGCACCAACGCCTCCCATCACTGTGGGGCCTAAGAATCCACAGGGCTGAGATGTCCCCTTCATATGGCGGTAAGAGCCATCCTGGAGGAATCAGCATTGCTGTTGGTAGGGTCCCCTGCAGTAGCAGCATTGATGAGACCTCTCTCACGTAACACACCTCCAAACTGTTGTACATACAACCTGGAATTCTGTATGGAAACCATTGGACTCTGCAGGGCATAGTGCCAGGAAAACGGCAACTCCACTCCAGTACCCCTTTCTATATGCCTCCGTCTCCTCCGTGCCCCGAACTCTGCAGTGATCCATCTGCAGAGTCCTAGACAGAGATGTGAGAAATCTCTGTTCAATTCCTGACTCTGCTACAGGACCTCAAGCAAGTCAGTCTCTCTGTGCCTCAATTCCCCATCCATAAAATTGGGATAATAATCCATCTGTCTTGTCTATTTAAATTGTAAATTCTTTGGGGCAAGGAGGAAGTGTGTACAGTGCCTTGCACAAGGGGCTCTGATTCCTACTGGACCCTCTGTGTCGTATCACTGTACTAATCAGGGAAAGGAGACATTGCACCCCTCCTTTCTGTATGTGCGAGAGGTGATCTATTCATGAAAGATCTCTGCACACAAACCCCAGGGCTTTTCTTTGTACTTCCAAGCAGCATATGCTTTTTGCATCTGTATCGTAGACACACATACAAAAGTGGGGGGGGGGGGAAGAAAAGAAAAAAGATGGACCAGATCTTTGGCCAAAGGAAGAATGAAAATGAAAAGAGAATCGGGGATGTGCCAGAACTTTTACTTTTTATTAAAAACGTAAGTGCAGAGGATGAGGAGCCACCTGGTTTTGATTTTTTTTAATAAAAAGTCAAATAATCCCCATGAACAATTCCTCTGCAATGGTTTCAATAGTAGAACCCTACAGCTGAACTTTAAAGGTGCCTGTGAAAGAAAGAATCATTTTAGTACAAAACTCAATATCGTATTTTATTTTATTTGAGAGAAAGAATGTAATTTGTGACGTTTTTCCCCCAAGATGCAGCAATTTTAGAGGATCCATTTATTTACTAAAAGCAAAAGAGGGGAGTGGGATGGGAGCAATTGAAAATATCTTACGACTTAAATAGAATATGTAATGGAAAGGCAATGGTATATTTCATTCACACACCAAGGGATAACCTTCATTTTCCCGGAGTTATAAATTGAAACCTTAGTTTTGCTGCCATGAAGCATCAAATACAACCTAATTCCAGGCCAGGATGAAAAATTAGCTAGCAGCAACACAGCTGCTGTGTTGAGATGTTTCTTTTCCTCTTCCTTTCTTTTAGAAATGGTGGCAGATGATCTCTTGTCTTTCTGTTGTTGTTTTATAGAGCCTTGCCAGTAGCCAAGAAAAGAAAAAGAATAAAAAAGGGGGTCATGTAGCCGTGTGGATCCTCTTATTGGAGATCGATAAGGTATTGTTCACAACTCAATAATTACTTTAGCAGCGTGTGTAGTAGTAAAGGGAGGCTTGTCCAGTGGCTAGCATGGTGTGAGAGAGACCAGAGGCCAATGCTATACTCTCGCAGATTTGCCACTTGACTTTGACAATCTTAGGTGCTTGGGCACTTTTGAAAATCCCTATCTGCATCTTTAGGCATCTAAATACCTTTAAAAATCTCACCCTTAGTCTCACTGGGCCTCAGTACACTGTCAGTGAAATGGGGATAATAGCACTTCCCAGCTCACAGGAGTGTTGTGAGGGGCTCTGGTAGCATAGTAATGGGGCCCATCTGAGTACCATAGATAGGGAGGTGCCACAGAAGATGTGTCAATTAGAGTTGGTTGAAAAAATGGGAAACAAAAACCAACTGGTTTAAAACATTTCGTCCAAATTTCAAAAGATTTCAGCCAGTTGGAATGTCACAGGGCCTGATCCTATGTGAAACCAATGGGAGTCTTTCTACTGTCAGGTTTCAGAGTAACAGCCGTGTTAGTCTGTATTCGCAGAAAGAAAAGGAGGACTTGTGGCACCTTAGAGACTAACCAATTTATTTGAGCATGAACTTTCGTGAGCTACAGCTCACTTCATCGGATGCATACTGTGGAAACTCAGTTTGCATCTGATGCAGTGAGCTGTAGCTCACGAAAGCTCATGCTCAAATAAATTGGTTAGTCTCTAAGGTGCCACAAGTCCTCCTTTTCTTTCTACTGTCAGTGAGCTTCGGATGTCAGTGAGCTTTGGATCAGGCCAGAGATCAAGAAGGTACAAAGAAGGACATGGATGACGCAAAGGGACTAAAAAAATACAGGGGGAAGGCCAAGAAATGTATTTTTGTTTAGTTTTAAAAATGGAGACCTGGGTGAAAAAGACCATGGCTTTAGCCTCCTCCCCTTGAAGCCAACAGAAAGATTCCCAATGGGGGCTGGGTCAGGCATGTTAGCTGAAAGGCCCAATTTGACCTTTTTGGCTCTGCTTGTTCTGATCCCAGAGGCCTGGCTTGACTGGGAAGTTTGGCATGAGGAAGGGTAGCAGGTATGTTACACTGTTTCTCTTTGGGATACTTGTTTATTTCTCCTTGTATCTGGACCACAGGGACTTTTTATGTTAAGTTTGAGACAACACAGAATCAATTAATCACCAGCACTCTGACAAGCTCTTGAATAATGGGCATTGGTACTATCACTAGTGTGCAAAGTCTAATTCTGGGCACTTTTGAGAGGAAAGGGACAGTGACTAAAAACTTTCTTTTCTGGAGTTTTTCTTTCCCCAGGATTTATTTTCAATTGTTTTGTATTTGAAGGGAATTTTAAACTCACTACAGTGCCATGTTTTTAACACTAGCCAGCCAGCACAGGGCTCAATTCGTGGCTTTGTCCAAACAAGGGACAGAGGGCTGTCTGCCTAGGAGACAGTTTGTGACTCTCCAATCTGACCCCTCCTTGCTCTGGGGTGGAAGTTCCCCCTGCCAAGTTTATACCTGGTGCAGTGTACATCCTTGGAGCACCAGCCAGTGTAACCAAGGCTCTGTCCATTCCTGCCCTTTCCCACACATATGCTTGGGACAGGACTATGATGGCCATGCGATGGCCGCTCTTCCCCATCCACAGCTACTCAGATGATGGGTGCCCTGTACAGGAGAACAAAGGGCATCCTTTACCATTTGTTCCTGACGCAGCACAATTACACTCCATTTGCCCCTTAATCAGAGATTATGGGGTCTCCATGATCTAGCCCTTGGAATCCTCCTCCACTCTTTGTCCTCTCCCCCTCGTGTGGCAGAATAAACAGGAGGCAGACTGTCACATGGCAGAGGTGGAAGGAGAATGGGCAGATAATAAGAACAATACTCACAAGCAGAGCTGGTCCTAGGCGTCGACAAACAGGGCAGTTGTGTTGGATGCCAAGTTATAGAGGGAGCTGTACTGCTGTGTTTTGTTTTACTCTGCTCTGATTGGCTGTCCATTTTTGCTCTGTCCTGACTGGCAGCTGTTTTTGCCCCACAATGATTGGCTGGATATTTTTTTTTTTGTCAGCTGCTGGTGGGCGGACCCCGAAAATGTTTTCAGCCCCGGCTACCAAAACTTCTAGGGCTGCTCCTCCTCACAACAATGGTGCCCCATGTCTACCCAGAAAAAAACCCAACCACAAAACAAAAAAGCCCATCAAATCAACCTAAAACAACCCCCCAAGTAAAAGTAAGTTAATAACATTACAAATAAACAAACAATCTGAAACAAAACTTTTACCCCCCAAAAGTTAGAAGGGCCAGAGACTCCATTAAGTCTACTAGGGACTTCACTCTTTCACGTGAAAGGTGCTCAGATACTTTGGTGATGGGTGGCAGTATAAAAATCTAAGATGTAGATGGTCGGTCAGTTGGTAGATAGATAGATATTGACAAAGAACCAAGGTTTTCAGTCCTCACCAACAATAAGATGAACTATTGAAAGTAACAGCAAAATAGTAAAAAGCAAGCAGTTTGCTTGCCGTTCCCTTTTCTGTTCTTTGCACAGGTCCGTTTGGAATCTGCCCGATTCATGAGGAAAATTATTGGATAGTTGTCAGTGATATTGCCTCTATGAATTTAATGGGCAAGAGGCAAGGTGCAGATTTTACATGATCTTGGAAAAGAAACTTTCCAGATTTCCTCAGGTGCAGACCAGATGTGTCTTAGCTTTGACTGAGCACAGAATTACTTCTGAAAATCCACTACAGGTCTTGGGAGTCCCCTTTTGCAGTTATCACTTTTGGAGACAGCTTGAAAATATAGCTAGATGGAAGCCTATCCTCCCAGCCATTCATTTGGCTAGCAGTGTGCGAACAGCCAGCATTGGATTCCATGGTTTGAGGTACTGTGTAAAAAAAAAAAAAAAGCCATGAATGATGCAATGATTTTAATTGAAGAGGAGCTCATGATAGTGTTAGGCATTGAGTGCTAAGTCAAATTGTTATGGGATCCCACAGAAAAATGGAGTTTATCATTGAAATCAGTTTCTTTGTGCCCATAATTAGAGCTGGCTGGGAATTTTCTGGTCAAATGTTTTTCCACAGGAAAATGTCGATGTCAAACCAAAATTGCTCACAAGAAAGGGTCAGCTTCAATGAATCTTCCAATTTGAAAACTTAAAACTCCCACAGTTTCAGCAGTGTCAAAACATCGTATTTGGACATTTTCTGTTTTTCAATTCAAAAGGACTTTTCATTTCGAAGTTTTTAGTTCATTTGCACTCAGAAAGTAAAAAAATATATAAACAAAGGTTGAAACGGAAACAAAATGTTTGGAAATGATTGAAACGAAATGTTTTGATGGACCTGATTTTTATTTTTTTTGGCAGATTATTGGATTGCACAAATGTTCGAGATTTTGACTTTTCATCCCATTTTGGGATGGGAAAATTTTTCTAAATCCTGTAGACTTTAGCAGGATGAGAAAACCATTTCCTGCCCAGCTCTACCTGTAATCTCATTCTGTCTGCTTTAAATCGGGGGGGAGGTGGAGGGGGTGTAAGGAGCATGGTGGGGGGGGTCACAATTTATTATTGGTATAGGCCAGCACTAAGCTACTACCCCTCAGATGCATGGGAGGAAGTGTCACTCAGAAAGGTATCTGAGGCCCGCATCCTGGGCCTACTTCTGGGACAGGGCTGGGTCTAAAGTCACAATGCAAGGATAACCCATACTGTCCTGTACAAGAACTGTGTAGTATCCCTTTAAATAGTTTGCAAGCCTTCTAGTTACCCCCACTGTCTTCTATGTTTCAGACACCTCCAGAAACATGCTAAAGCAGCAACGTGTGTACAGAGATAGGCCTTGTGGATTGTATATAGTTAGCAAACATGGTTATTTGGGCCCCACTATACCTGTATGGTTCCTTCATATTACATATGCAGTGTAAAGAACAAAGGACATGCACCCACACTTCTATCCAAGCTATGGCAACGCTACTATATTATGGCCAGATTCTGACACCCTTATGCCATGTAACACCTCACTGAAGTCAACGGGGCAGTTGGTAATCAATGTGAGTGAGGGTTTTGGAATCCAGTCCTTAAAAAGGGCATTTAAATCAGTGAGTTAAACATCATACCAAAGTACTGTCACAGAATTCAAGCAACACATTGCTAAGTAATGCTGAGCAATATAACATATGGGCTTCATGAGCTGACATAAACCTTAAAGAGGAAAGAATCCACACCTGTACAAACATGGACATCAGTCTGCATGAGGAGAAAGGAGGGAAAGTAGAAACAGCAGCAACAGTTACCCACTTTCTGCTTGTCTCCAGCTCCTATGACTTTGCAGAAGTGGTGTCCATTTCAAAAGGCAAAAAAAAGAAGAATGAAGAAGATAGGGTGATATCTCACTCTACTTCATATCTGCCAACATCTGGACTATCCTGCATGCTGTTAACCATTGCATTCCACCACAGAGGAGGCTTGTGTGTGTGTGTGTGTGGTAGGGTAGTCAGGGATACATTTTACATAATATAATCCCAAATTTAAAAATTTAGTTAAAATTGAATTAAGAAGGTACATGAATACCCACTGATTTAAAACTGATTAGAATGAGGGCTGGTTGGGTTGTTGTTGTTCTTTAATGAAAAATGTTTGCATCAAAAAATGGAAAATTTCAAACAAAAAAAATTCATTTGTAAAATTTTCCAATTTTTCAATAAAACCCAAAAACGAAAAAAAAAAATAGGTTATCACTTTTCAGGTTTTCAGTCTTTCCTTTCTCCCCTTTGTCTCGTCTTACCGTTCCCCCCTCTCTTGTGGCATTAAGGGGAAACAAAAGGTGGGGCGGGGAGGAGAAAAACCAAAATCCAAACATTTTCAAAACTGAAAAAAATTCAGAAGCAAAAATTTTCTATACATAAAATTTCACAACCATTTGTAAATAAATGGAATTTCACTTGTTCCGGAAATCTGGGGAATTAAAATTATTTCAAAATTTCCAATTATTTTTTGGTGAAAAATCTTTACTTTCTTTTTTAACCAACTCTAGTTAGAACCCTGTAGCTATTAAAGATTTAAAAAAAAAGAAAAGAAAAACAAGGTATAGAGGGCTTGTCAAAACCCAAGGGCTGAGGTTTTTCAAAGCTACCAAAGGGATCTGGGCCTTCTCTTCCTAAAAAAAAAAAAAAAATGTGTATAAAGTATATACTCCTGTATATAACATGATTTACTTGCATAGCACTTAACGGCCAGAAGATGATGTCTGTGCCCTGAGAGAAGTGGGTCAAGTCCCTATGAAGGAGGTGTCACCCTAATTCATTAATTAATGAAGCTAAAACAATTTGAACTAATCCTTGTAGCCAATTGTATTCACACAGGGTCTTCCAAACTGGGCCTTGTTTCACCAGAACCCCATCATTTACAGCATGTTCTGACAAAATAAATGACGAGCACCATGTAGACCTCAATAAGCCCCACAGGCTACATGTTCCCAGTGCCTGTAGAGGTATGACCCAAGCAAAGGGAGCTGTAGAGCATGGAGGGGCTGGGAGAATCATTTATACAAAACTCTTGACCTCCAGAGGAGGGAGTTCTCAAACAGTTTTGTCTTCTGGGGCTAGGGTGGAATTTAGTGGGGAGGAGTGTCTTTCAGTCTGACTGACCTTTCTGTACTGGATTGGGCCCTCAGAGTCCAATTGTGTCTGATGCCCAATGGTCTCATATTCCCGTTCAGTCTGTTAGTATACTATTTGACAGCCTGGACAGCTCCATGTGCGCTCCTGCTGCAGAGCTTCCCGTTTCAAGACACAGCTCAGAACTTCTCTTCCAAATTGCAATTCACCCCTATGCTGGAGCCAGTCATCACCTACGTTGGTTGTCAGTCATCCTAACAGGAGGCAGCCAAAGGACTTCCCATAAAAGCCCTAATGATGCAGATTAGATTTGTTATGAGTACAAAACACATGAAAAAGGTGGTGGAGGGGAAAACCCCATGTAGTCACCATTTAAACTTTCCTAAATAGCTAACAGAGATCTAAGAGACATAAATTCAATTGGTGATATATACATTTCCTTAGCTTCAAATTATATTGCAATAAATCAGAAATATGTCAGTTATTAAAAGAAATTTGATCTAAGGGGAAAAAATCCACTTGTATCTCAAATTCAGTAAATAAGGGAGAGAAAAAGGATGAGAGGAAGGATGGTTAGGTTGCTAATACGGGAGACCAGGGTTCAATTCCTTGCCCTGTCACAGGTCTCTTGTGGGACCTTGGGCAAGTCACTTACTCTCTCTGTCCCTCAGCTCCCCATAAGTAAGATGTGAATATTATCATTTTTCTTCCTCACAGGGGTGTTTTAAGGATAAATCCATTAAAATGGTTAGGTGGTCAGATTCTATGGGAATGGGGTCCATATAAGCAGCACAGACAGAAAGGGAGGACTTGTGGCTAAGGTCCTGGCCTGGGAGTTGGGAGAACCAACTGCAATTTATGGTTCAGGCTCCCTCCTCAGACTACATCTCCCATGATGCATAACGGTATCACACCTCTTGGTGAGGGGAGGCAGGGGCATCATAGAAGTTGCATGGCCAATGTGCATCATGGGAGATGAAGTCCAGCGGGGGAGCCCAGCCCATAGGGAACAGACCCATGAGGTACCTAAACTACAACTCCCATTGGGCACTATGGCAGCATTTTAGAACTATAATATTTTGATTCCTGGCTGAAACAGTTTGGTTTCAGGCATTCAGTTTAAAAAAAAAAACCCTACCCCACTTTCCACGGAAAACAGACTGGTTTTGTGAGGAAAAAAAAAATTTAGTCAAAACCCCAATTTTCTGTCAAACAAAACACAACATAGTTTAGATGGTAAATTTTCAACCAGACCTATACTGAAGTCAGAATTTAACACCAAATAAACATATAAAATACAATACACTAACTGTGATCAAATACATTTTAATTTCCTTAAAAATGTGCATCAAGATGGGGAATTGGGGTTATATAAAAGAGTTTCTCTAGAGTGCCCCCTTCTATCCTTCCTCGGGTGGCTGGGGTCCTTTGTTACATCCAGCTACGAACTCTGGGTCCATGCAGTCAGGTACCTGCCTCTTAGTCTTTGTGGTCAGCCCTGCCACCTGCGGGCCTCCCCCATGTTGTTTGCAAATGGGGAAAAAAAACAGTAAATGTTTTGACACCCCCAAGAATAAGCCCCTTCCGGGCCTCCAGACCAGGGCAAAAGTTATTCACTTGCATGACACTGAAAGGCCAGAAGACAATGTCTATGCCCTAGGGGATTGGCTTGAATCCCTATGAGGGAGGTGTTACACTATCAAATTCACTAATTGGGGAAGGTAAAACTGTTTGAACGAATACCTGTAGCCAGTCACACTGGCACAGCGTGCTTCAGATTGGGCCTTGTTCCACCAGAACGCCATTAATTTACAGCAAGGTCAGAGAACATAAATTGCAACCACCAGGTGGGTACCTCCTTACTTCAGGAGTGCGTACATGGCATAGCTTGCCAATTTTGGTTGGACATATCCCTGGAGGTTTTATTACATGATATAATCTGTAATTCCTGGAGCCTCCAGGACAATCCTGGAGGGTTGGCAACCCTACGCCATGGCAGTTTCTCTTGGGGCCACCCTGGTAGAGTAGCTCAGGCAGCCCCTCCAGTCTGGCTTCCTTCACAAGATGCTGGCTGGCTTCAGAGTTTGCCGGAGTCTTCATAAGGCTGGGGAGTAGGGGGGTTTGTGTGTGTGCACACAGTGGGGAGGGGCAGTCTCTCGCACTGCTTTGGGAGCTACTTTAGCTCTGCGTTAGCACCAGACTTCTCCCTTTTAGATCACAGCTCCTTCCTTTTAAAGCCCTCCTTCCCATCATGCATGACTGGCTATCTCAGCCCCAGACCCTCCCGAACCCCCCTCCGGGGCGGGTTTAAGCACTCTGTCACAGGCTACTTAGGAACAGGAGAACATGATGGCATGCATTCCAGAACCACTGCAAATCTGGAGATGTAAAATGTACAGAAGCCAACCTTTGGAAAGGCTCCGCATTCCCCAAACACAGCTTCTGTACATTCGTTATGGCATATGGTACTCTGAAACAACACGCCTCACCATTATCCCAGTAGATCACCAGGCAGCGTAGGCGGTCTCCCCCTAAGGAGCACAGCCAGAGTGTGGGTGTAACATACAATTGGCAAACAGTAATCCCTGATCAGAACAGTAGTCTTTCACACTGACCGTGCCCAAGGGCAGAGGAAGACAGAATCCAGTCCTCAGAACCTTTGCAGACTGGAGAAAGGCTCTTGAAATAGAGATAAATGAGAGTACAGTTTGGGGCAGAAAGTCAGGTAGATCCCTGGGAAAAAAGAGAGAGGCAAATTGGAAGCAGACACAGTAAACAGACAGCTGGGTGGCTGGAAGGCAAAAAACAAAGGCCAATGATGATCGGTGAACACATTTCTACTGATGGAGATGATTAGATAGATTAGATTAAATTCTCCATTTCATTCTCTCTATCTGTTTTAATAATGGCCCCCATCACCATGGTATCTGTCAGAACTGATTCAGCAACCCAGAATTTGGCTGCTTATTTGCATTATACGAACCATTTCTGCCTGTATTCTGCAAAGTTGGTCAGGGAATCTTGCAAAAACATATTTGTGTAAGATTTCTGGGACTGCCTTTTTCTAATTGAATTGGAAATCCTGCAAAAACAGCCTCACAACCTATTTGGTTCTTCTGTTTCCAAGTGTATTTGGAAGTAGAAAACAAAAGTGAGTGAAGATGAAACATCACAGGAGTAAGAAGTTGTGCAAAGATTTCTTTTTATTTTTTATTTGTCTTAGAGTTTTATACTACTGCCCATCACCACAGTATCTGAGCCCCTTCCATGTAAAATCAACAATGGCAAAGTCCCTAATGGATTTCATGGTGTCTCTGGCAGATATCCCTTTTTTCAGGGTAAAAACTCAGTGTGGGTTAGAAGTTTCTTGTGGTTTTTATTTTTAAATCTTTTTGTTTTTAGTTGGGGTTTTTTTAGGTTGATTCAGAAGTTTTTATTTATTTACTTATTGAGTGGTTGGTTGAGGATTATTGGGTAGGAGGTGTCTGGTCTCATTTTCACAGCCTTTTCAAAGAGGAAGGTTTTACAACATTTCCTAAAGATGGTTAGTCTCTAGACTGGCCTGATCTCCTTTGGAAGACTGTTCCATAGCTGGATCCCCTGGACCATGAATGCTTTGTCCTCAACTCTGTAATCTGAATTGTCCCAAAGGGGCGCAACTGTCAGTGTGGTTCACCGACTGAAATGAACCTTTGATGTAGCTGGGGCTTGATCAATTAATCAATTGCTTTGAGGATTAGGACCGAAGCCTTCAATGAGTATTGGAAGTTGCTTGGGAGCCAACGGAGAGGCTTGACGCACTCCCCTAAGCCATGGAGAAGTCTATTTCAAATTTAGAAACACTAAATCCTTTGGGTTTAGTGAAGGTTTGTTCCAGCTGTTGTGTTTTCCCAAACATTTTGCCCTAATTCCACCCAAGCAGAGGTTGGGTGTGACTTTGTAATATTAGTATCGTTTTCCCACCACAAGATTTAAGATAATGTTATACAGACCTAAGAATCCTTCTCAATAATGTGTGGAAGGGAGAAAAATGACATTGACAACTACGGAGACGTTCTTATGGAGAATGCATTGCATCACCCCGTTGTGGTTAAAAAAAAACAAACAAACCAAAAAACCCACCAAAATAGTGATGTTCAGGGATCTGCCTGTCTTATCCAGTAGTCACTCACTGTTTGAGGTACTAGCTAGAGATCTGGTTTACCTGTATCTGGTTGAAACTGGCTGCATACAGAACAAAGATGTAAAATTTCTGGAAATTTTGAAGGAATGGAAAAAAGCCAGTTTTTTTCTGCGGGGCTGGTTTAGAGAAAAACAATCTGCAGTAGTTACTTGCTATCAAAACTAAACTTAATTGACTTCTTTAAGACTGAGATATTTAGTATGCATTATTTAGTTAGCATATAGAAAGTACTGGTAGATATATTTATGTAATAAATAAGTATAATTTTACTTTTGAATGACAAATATACTTAGTATTAAAGATGGTACTGCACACTCAAGTATGTAAAGGTATGTTTTTGACATAGGAATAGGAAAAAAAATTAAAATATTGAAACTAGAAAGCCTTAATATTGCTGACTTGCAAACCAAAAGGAAGGTTTATATCTGTAGGGCTCAGAAATAGTATGTAAATAGAGACTGGATGTTATAATGTATTAATATAGATACAGAAGAAACTTGTGTCTGGAGAAAAAGCTTGGAAAATGAACATCCCTATACTTATTCATTATAATGTAGTTAACACAGCACAATATTAAGGACGAACAATAAATCTGGATATATATCCAAACTCTAAAGTCAACACCAAACTCTTTAATAATGCATAGATGGAGTGTCATAATTGTAGGCAAAACCAACCACCCTATCAGCAAACAAATATAATGTAACTTAAACAGGTTAGTTATTACTATAATCTTGCAAATGCTAGCATGGCTCAAGTTTTTCCTTGTGACATCGCTAGTGAGAATCTGTGTCTGAAAGATCCACAACTTCTGATTATGAACTTTCACTATGATCTTCATGTACTTCATTAAACTGAAGAGTTGCACAAATTCAAAAAGAAGTTTCTCAGCTCACCTCTTTCTCACTGTTTCCTAATTTTGTGTTAATTTCCAAACATATTCAGTCCTGAAGGACCAGTCAGTCACTTACCCCTGGTCAGCTGAACCCCAGATCTGTCACCGAAGAAAATGCTTGTAGCCGATCATGTAATAAACTAAGAAATGAAATAAGAGATTTATTTACAAGGTTAAGACAGGTAGCATACACATACAAATGAGTTACAGTCTTAGTTTCTAAAAGATAGTAGAAACTTCTAAAATTAGCAAACTCATTTAGGCCTAACCCAGGCAAAAGAGTTGGGGATCTTTTGCTTATGAGTAGGCCTGGTATACACTACAGAGTTAGGTCGATGTAAAGCAGCTTACATAGACCTAACTCTGTAAATGTCCACACTAAAATTTGCTAACTGGCCCACTACATCGACTTAATAACTCCACTTCCAAGAGAGGTGTGGCGCATAAGTTGATGTAGTTAGGCTGACGCAGTGTCAGTGTAAACACTGCATTGCTTACATCGACTGATGCTGCCTTTTAGAAACTGTCCCACAATGCTCCATACTGGCAGTTAAACTGGTGCAAGTGCTCCTGGTGAGGATGTGCACCGCTGACATAAGGAGTGTAGTGTGGACGTGTAAAACTGATTCAATTACTGTGATGGTGGCTGTTCTTCAGCGTAACTTAAGTCGACTTAATTTTGTAGTGTAGATTTGCCCATAGCGAGTCTTGTCCCTTTAGACTCCAAGCAGCAAAAAGAACACAGTTTCTTCTTGTCAGGAAGCTTTATTCCCTTCTGCCCAGAGCCCAAGCTTCTGGAATGAACTCATGCATGGGTCTCCTCTTCTTGAAGGGTGTGAGGAATGCAATTAACAAAGTTTTTGTTCTTTGATGGCTCATTTGATTTCAAAGACCTTCTTGTTGGGCGGGATCTAACATCTTCTGAAGGAAGCCAGCATTTCCATTAGAGAAGGCTTCTCTCCTGTTCAATGAATTACAAATTACAGAGGTCTGCAATGCAAACACTCAATACAACTGTCATAAATATAAAGGGAAGGGTAAACCCCTTTGAAATCCCTCCTGGCCAGGGGAAAGCTCCTCTCACCTGTAAAGGGTTAAGAAGCTAAAGGTAACCTCGCTGGCACCTGACCAAAATGACCAATGAGGAGACAAGATACTTTCAAAAGCTGGGAGGAGGGAGAGAAACAAAGGGTCTGTGTCTGTCTGTATGCTGGTCTTTGCCAGGGATAGACCAGGAATGGAGTCTTAGAACTTTTAGTAAGTATTCTAGCTAGGTATGTGTTAGATTATGATTTCTTTAAATGGCTGAGAAAAGAATTGTGCTGAATAGAATAACTATTTCTGTCTGTGTATCTTTTTTGTAACGTAAGGTTTTGCCTAGAGGGGTTCTCTATGTTTTTGAATCTAATTACCCTGTAAGATATCTACCATCCTGATTTTACAGGGGGGATTTCTTTATTTCTATTTACTTCTATTTTTATTAAAAGTCTTCTTGTAAGAAACTGAATGCTTTTTCATTGTTCTCAGAACCAAGGGTTTGGGTCTGTGGTCACCTATGCAAATTGGTGAGGCTTTTTATCCAACATTTCCCAGGAAAGGGGGGGTGCAAGTGTTGGGAGGATTGTTCATTGTTCTTAAGATCCAAGGGTCTGGGTCTGTAGTCACCTAGGCAAATTGGTGAGGCTTTTTACCAAACCTTGTCCAGGAAGTGGGGTGCAAGGTTTTGGGAAGTATTTTGGGGGGAAGGACGCGTCCAAACAGCTCTTCCCCAGTAACCAGTATTAGTTTGGTGGTGGTAGCGGCCAGTCCAAGGACAACGGGGGAAATATTTTGTACCTTGGGGAAGTTTTTGACCTAAGCTGGTAAAGATAAGCTTAGGAGGTTTTTCATGCAGGTCCCCACATCTGTACCCTAGAGTTCAGAGTGGGGGAGGAACCTTGACAACAACCGTATACCATAGGCTACAGAGGTTGTAAATCAGATCAATACATGCAGCATCCTACAAGCATTTGGTCAAGTCTAAACACTCTTATCAATTTAACATCTATTCTAACAAGGCTAACACACAGGTGAACCAGACCGCTTTCCAGCTATGGATTCATCAGTGTTCAGTGAGGCCCTGGGGCGTTGGCATGAGCTCGCACTGGATCTGCTAACATCACCACTTCCAATCTTCTCTGGCATTTCACTTATTTCACTACTAATATATTTAGCAGTATGCCTGTTCTCTCCTCTTTCAATGCTCTTGTAAAAAACTGATTGAGCTGCTATCACAGAGTTTGTGATTCCTTCCCTCTGTACATTTGTCCACCCATCTGTAAGGTCAGCCAGCCAAAGTGCTTCATTGATTTTTTCCCCTTGCCCTGGGGCATTACAGGTTCATATTCTGACTGTAGAAGAGGCTTGTTCAAAGAATGCCTACTGGGTAACTGATAGGATGGTCTTCATAGTTTAAATGCTGCCTGCCGATAACTATGTTCAATGACTGATAACAGAGTACCAGAAGCAGGTATCACTCTTATCAGAGCTTGGTCATTTTTTTATTGCTATTTAGGTGTCTATAAATGAAGTCATTGTTGGGAGTCTTTTGGATATAGTAGTTCCCCATCCTGGAACTCCAGTGTCTCAATCTACTGTGGTTGTTCCAGCCCGACACCCTCCAGGGAAAAACAACAGACTCCCTTTATCTGCTTCTCTTCTGGGATTTGGAGAAGGTTCCTCCTCGGTAAGTGTCTATTGGGTGACAACGTCATCTGAGCACAGAGCAACCTCATGGGAGGCCACTGCGGTTTGCAACTGAAAACCATTAAACGTGCCAAGTGTTTCAGAGCCAGCCAGTGCCAAAAATGAGGCTCCCTTCGGAATGCCTTCCTTTTTTACGGTCACCCACTGCTTGCAGATGCCGAGAGCAGAGTGCTGTTTGAAGTGTCTGTAGGGGATATCCACTTCCCCGGAGAGTTTCAGCACTACTGGAATTTTCAGCTGCTCCAATCTTCCCCTCGGGGTACTTCCTTGTTCTCTTTTTGTTCCTGGTGCCACGCTGAGTTTGGCGATCGCTTGCAGCTCAAGGTGCTTGCAAGAGCTTTGCTTTGTTCTGCGTCTGGCTCCAAGTGGCTGGGCATGACAGCAAGAGCTTCACTGCAGTCTGGGAAGCTCAGCCCTTAAAGGCACAGGCCCTGGTACCACATTGCCAAGGATAGGACGGGTCAAAGAAACATGGGCAATTATGGGGAAACCCCACAGCGCTCATCCTGACAGATGAAATCCTAACATTCTTCCCCTCCGGAAACCCGCCTCCCACACAGGATGGTCTTCATGCTGCCACTGATAGTCCGTGCTTCTTCCGCCAGTGAAAGGTAGCAGAGAAAAGGGAGCCAGGGCCTGATCCAAAACAAAACCTATAGAAGACTCCCATAGACTTCAGTGAGTTTTGGGTCAGGCACGTAACGTAAAAATATTCAGCGTTCACTTAACATATGTGGCAAATTGCTCTTTTATGGTGACTCCCCACCCGGTATGGCATTGATCTCCATCTCCGACTCCACTCATTGTGCCTTTCTACCACACCAAGGTGGTGCCTATCTCAAGAACATCTGCTTTGGTGTGGATGAGCTTCCAGCAGCTACACCATAGGGAGACTGCGCTCTGTAGCCTATTCTCCACTCTGCATAGCACAGCCCCTTTACAAGCAATCAATCCCTTTTGCTCCTTTCTGCACCATGGAAAGGAGAGGAGCATGGGGGTCTTAGCTAGGGGCAGTGACTGTTTTCTTGGTCTGTGTGTGTACAGCGCCTAGCACAATGGGGTGCTGGTCCAGGAATGGGGCTAAGGTTCCATGATGATACAAATAAATAAATAAAATAATAATAAAAAATAATAATAGGGAAATACAATCATATTGCTTCTAGAACTGAGGGAAACCAGATTTTTCAGGGTCTTTGGCAATTTTGAAAAGTCAAAGAAAATTTATTGAGTGGGATCGAAAAGGAAAAATTTCAAACCTTTTGGTGAATCAAGAAAGTTTAAAAAATGTATCCTGGATTGAACAAATCCTTTCGTTTTGACAAAGCTGAAATGTTTGATTTTTGATTTCCAGGACTTTTATTTTTTTTGAAAAATATATGTTAAAAAAATAAAATGAATGGATATTTTGAATCAAAACCTCAAGTCAAACTGAAAAATCAGAACAGTTCATTTTGATGCTGTCAGCTCTGGCCATTTTGATTTTTTCAGTGTTTTTTTTTTTTTTTTAAATTCCCCTACAAATGCTCAGTTTGGTGAAATGGAAACTTTTTTAAAATACGTGACAGTGTTGCTGAATCTGCAGGTTTTCACCAAAACAAATGTTCTGTGCAAAACCTTTCACCCATTTGTAACTGCCTCTCTTCCAAAAATGGCACAAACCTTTGCAAAGTTGGCAACCATTCATTTTTTGTTAACCCTTCCAGAGTGCCTCTGTCTCAGCATTGCAAACTCTCACCATTGTATTTTGAACCTTGCGATTTTGGGTTTTTTTCTAACGACCCAGCTCCTGGATTCAGGAAATGACATGGGGGAGGGGGGAAGTTTCTAGCCTTCACGATGGTGGAGAAGTGTGAGAAAACATAACCCTTAGAGGCTCAAAAACCAGAAGACAAATAAAAATAACCCCACATTTATTATTTTTTTAAAAAAACTCATGATTTTGGGGGGACCTGACTCATGATTTTTGCATGCCTGGGGCTGGCAATCCTGCAATCTAATCATTTGTATTGCACTGTGATAAGAGAAATGAAGCCCTTTTATGATTCTCATCGCAGTAATATGATAATTACAATTACATAGTGCCGTCTTTTCCAAAGACTTCTAGAGAACTCCACAATCTATGGGCCAAATCCTCAACTGGGATACATCAGCATAGCTCCATTGCCAACATGGAGCACTGACCAGCTGAGCGTCTGAACTTCCTCCAATCTACCCCCATCCCACCTGAAGAACCCTGAGCAAACACAGCCACCTGGAAACCCATTCTCTTGCCCCTAGCCGTTACAGCACATACAGGAGCAGAGACTGAAAGATCCTATTAGGAGATAGCAAGCTGCTGCTAAGGGGTTATTGGCAGTTGTTGCATTTCAAGTTAACAGCTCATTAAAGAAATCACAAAAGTGTAGCTGATGTTTTGTCTACAAGCAGCTGAAGACTCCTTGAAAAGCAGGAACCAAAGGGGCCCCCTAAGAAGGAAAAAAAAAAAATAAAAGAGAGAGAGAAAAGGAGGAAACTTTAATTGAAACTACATTTCAGAAACCTCCCTGGTTCAGCTTCAACCTACAGGCTGGTTGCTGACGTCTTGGACGGCCTCCAAGAAATATCGTAAGAAAACATTTCCCATTTCTGCGGGCTCCAGCATGGAGTTATTACCAGGCCCCCAGAGGAAAGGACAGTGTGTAGCTACCCTGCCCCAGGAACAAGCCAGACACTGAACTGTGAGGTCAGAGAGTTGCAACCCATTCCTTGCTACTCCTTTGCTCCGAGAAGAAGTAACCTGCTTCGCAGTCCTGGCACAAATTACTTACCTCTCTGTGCTGGCTCAGCTGTGCTGGCTGGTACGTTGGTGTGGACAGAGCCCACTTCTCGCCCACCTGTGCAGGTTGCTCTCTCCCCTGGGAACAGACTGGCAATGCAGGTGGCCTACGCAGAGGAGTAAAGCAGGCTGTCTATGCCTGGTAGTCCCCAGCACGGGTACACGTGGCAGCTCAGAACTGAACCCTGTCTTATGAAAATTGTTCTTATCCATAGGGTGACAGCCCCCAGAGGTGCCCCCAGCAGCCTTCAGGGGGTCCTGGAGCTTATTCATCTGAGCTGACTCAAAGGCGATAATAAATAGCTCAGGACGGGTTCTACTTATTTTCAAAGCCAACCTGTCAAGACACCTGCAATGCTCTATGTGATCACACGGACGGAAAATACAGCTGTTGCCCTGAAAATGTTAGTCAAGGGGCCACTACAGAACAGATCGGTAGCCCCTGACTTTTGCATGGTGGAAAAAAAGGGGAGTTTGTCTCCCGGATTTCTGCCTAGCCCCCTTTGACAGGTATGGAATGCAGGATTTCCATATAGTAACTCTCTGTTCGCCACTTGTCTAAATAGTAATAAATCATCAGTAAATTCCTGGTTCTGTTTGGGAGGTTTGGACTTCAAAGCCAACGGGTCACAAACAGGAAGCTTTCATTAACTGGGGAAAAAGTTTCACTGTATTTCAAATTGTGTGTTTTGGTTACTTAGTTGAAGCATATATCACTAACCAACATAACACAACACACTCTTTGGAATCACATGCCATATATTATACAACTATCAGGACTGAAATTGTTTGTTTGTATGACTAGCCAGTTTTCTTCTATACCAAATGTTTGAACTTGCTTACCCAAAGATGAGGCAAGTTGGGGGTTTCTTTGTCTGTGGGTTTTTTGGTTTTTTTTAAGCTTTAAAAAGTCCCTACAGATATTTGAAGACAGCAGAGGGGGAAAAAAATCCAACAACATTTTAATCTGTTTGTTCACCTTGTTGTTGCTCACCAAATAATTTGAAGCATGTTGTTTTAAAGGAGTCGAGAAAGGAACAGCCTGGAATGAACTCGGATTTCTTGCAGTGGCTTCGATGAAGGATATTTTTCTCCCTGGCCCGATCTAAAATCAGAATTTTGTGTTCACTGCCGCTACGATTTCTTTCATTCAATTAGATACCAATGGTTTAAAGCCACTGAGCTGCCATTCGTTGCATTCGCCGTCTTGCTTGTTTAATGATCAGTTCTTCTGCTTGTGTTTGAATGTGAGGGCCTTTAACCCAGAAAAGGAAACATTCGAGCTTTATAACAAGGCTATTAAATGACGAAGTGCTATGCTCTGTCTTCAGCTGGGATTGCCATTTCCTTCAAGCTTGACCTGCGCATCAGAAGTTTGACTTTTTCAGGAATTGAGGTGAAGGAGGATAAATAGGCATATGTACATGCACGCGTGCACCCACAAAAGTAGCAACTGACATAGTTGGGACCTGGAGACAGATCGTTCTAGCTGCCAACCCACTGATGGGGGTTTGGAAAACTCATCAGTGGGAAGGACGCCAAAGCTCAGATTTAAGCCTGGGTGGTCACCAACAAAAAGAAAAAAGAAAAGAAAAGGTCTACAAACAAATGATTTTACATGATGTGATTGGTCTCTGTTTTACTACATGGCTAAAGCAGCATAACCATCACTCGCCTGCTGAAAGAGAAAATTATGGTGATGTAATGAGTCACCGGTTCATGCAAGCCACATAAAATACAAATGAACACAAATGTTCATTCTGTCAGGGTTTATGTTGGCTTGACTTTGGTACGCTTGCTGGTTTTGGAAATAAAACGTTTCACACTACATTGTGTGTTATGTTTTATTTTAAAAAAACAACAGCAAAAAACAACAACCAAAAAGCAATTTTGTGGTTCAATTAAAAATGGCTTATTTGGGGGATTTTTGAACTATTTAAATGATATGATTGTAGGCCCCGATTCAGCATTCCTTCCCTAGCATGCCGATTGGGGATGGACTTAAGCACATGTTTAATTGAGGCCATGTAGGGTTGTGTTTTGCAACTGTTTTTCACACTAGTGAGTCGGAGTAATTCAACAGATTACTCAGCCATGCTTACTCAATGTACGAGCACTTTATCTACAGTGCTTATATTGTCCTCATTAGTGCAGCATCTGAGCACTTCACAATCTTTAGTGCTTGTGAGGCAGGGCAGTGCTATTATTCCCATTTTACAGATGGAACTGAGGCACTGAGAGACTTAGGGCTTGTCTACGTTACCCGCTGGATCAGCGGGCAGTGATCGATCCAGCGGGGGTTGATTTATTGTTCTAGTCTAGGTGTGATAAATTGACCACCGAGTGCTCTCCCGTCGACTCTGGTACTCCACCAGGCCAAGAGGCGCAGGCAGAGTCAACGGGAGAGCATCAGCCATTGACTTACTGCAGTGAAGACATCGCGGTAAGTAGATCTAAGTACATGTAACTTAGATCGATCCCCGCCTCCCCCAGTGTAGACCAGGCCTAAGTGACTTGCCAACCATCACACAGGAAAGCTGTGACAGAGGAAGGAATTGAACCCAGGTCTCTCAAGCCTTACAGTAAACCACATGGGGAATTGTAGGCTATGCCTGTTAGAGCTGATCTGTTACACGCATAACAAATTCATATTAACACAAGATTAGGTAATTATGGATTTGGTTAAAAAATTGACAGTTTGGAGAAGGGGGAAGCTATATAGTGAGCTTGCCATCAAACCTGGTATTTTCAAAGGATCGAAGGAAGGTAGGTGACCAGTTCCTTGGTGTTCAGTGAAATCCCTTAAATTCATTTGAAAATCCCAGCCTGAAAACATGGGACCTAATTCAGCTCTTTTATACCGGTGCTGCCTCAATCCAGCAACGACCTAACTTTTTGGCATGCGAGTACTCCCATTGAAGGCAATGATCAACGAAGGCCATGAGACTCCTGACATGCTTACATCATGTACGCCTGTGTCTAAGTGTTGTAGGATCAAAGCCTAACTCCGGAGCCTGGATTTATCTGATGCCATTTAGCTGCATACGTTGGTGAAATGAAATGCAAAGGAAAGAAAGTAAAAAGCCAGCAAGAGGGGAAATGAACCTCTGTTAAATTTCACATAACTGGGTCTGAACTGAAATTCAGGCCCCTTGCCCACTTTGGATACGCACCTATGGAGACATGAATTTTTATCTCCGTTTTATATACACTTCAAACGAGCACTTAGAAAGGAGATAACCCAGAATTATCATTGTGCTCATGACCCTAGTATGCATACGTGGAACGGAGCTGAGCACGGCAGTGGACATTTCTTGCCTTGGGGGTTGAAAAGTAAGGAGATGGGACTGAACGCAGTACTCAAAGCTACAGGGTCTGAACACATTTGCTCACTAGAGATCACTTTTTCAGCACTGGGGCCCATTGCATTCATCTAAAAATTCATACACTCTATATTTTATTTTAGGGTTGAAAAAGAGAGAGAGAGATCATTAACCCTTCCATCCCCATGTCCTTAGCTTTTCTTCCTCCAGTCTGTTTGTCACCTGGGTGTCACAGCTAACTTCCTCTCCATCCAGCTACTTCTCCAAAGCAGCTGTTAGCTTTCTCCATTATTTGCATAGATTCAGTAGGCCAGATCCTAAGCTGGTGTAAATTGGCATAGCGTCATTGAATTCAGGTACAGTCTGAGCTCTTCTTTAAAGCTCCAAACAGTGCTTGATTTCTGCCAGGTCAGAGCCCCGGCACCTCTGGGCCTGGCAGTTCACAGCCCCGGCACCTATGGGCTTGGTAGTTCACAGCCCTGGCCCTGGCACCTCTGGGCCTGGTAGTTCAGAGCCCTGGCACCTCTGGGCCTGCCAGATCAGTGATGAAAGTAAAAAAATTGCTTGAGCCCCGGCACCAGTTTCATTACAAATCAAGCACTGGCTCTGAAGCAATGAGTGGAAAGGAACTTGGGGTGCAGTTGAACCCCAAAGGCACTGGAAACATCTGGCTCAGCAGCAGGAAACCCTGATGTTGCTCCAGAGCAGAAAATGACAGTCTGGAAGCCAGGAAGAGGTAAGGAAGAGGCAGGAATTGGCAGTGGTTAGAGCTTGCAATTTCATAGTGCTAAATTAAAGGAATGCGACCCGCTCCTAGGCCACTGGATGGTGTTTGGTAACCCTAATGCAACGGCTGCCACCTTGGTCAGCACTGCAGCTTGATTTGCACTAAAGTGCGACGTCCCGTAGACGGGAGCAAACTTGTGACCGCTATAGATCAGGGAATGTATCACCCGCACTGAACTGTGCTTTAAGAAACACACACTCACACAACACACCTCTCTCCCTGATCCGAGCAACTCCAGGGAACTGACTGAGGTTAACCTGGTCCTGTTTGACCACTGCAGGACTCCCGCATTACATAGCTGTAACTACTGATCTCACCCAGTTGCATTAACACTGTGGTGAATTGGGCCCCTTTCCTGGTTCCCCCACTCATTAACTACCTTGTATGTGATAAATGGCAGAACAACACTGAAATACTTTCATGCCCCCCCCTTACCACACTGTTGGAGCATCCCCACCATTTTAGCGTATTTTTCCTGACCACACCCCCGTGAGGTTGGAAAGTGCTATTATCCAGGGCACAGAGGCACAGAGACTTGCGTAAAGTCACCCAAGAATTCTGTGGTAGAGCAGGAATTTGAGCTCTGGTTTCCTGAGTCCCAGGCTAGCAGTCTAACCACTAGGTAAGCTTTCCTCGTTCATCTTTCTGTACCTGTCAGTTGCTTAGACACTTTATTTATTGTGGAATTTTAAACTGCTTTGTTGCCATATTCTCCTCCGTTCCACACCTACAGTTAAACCAAGCTCTGCACCAATTCAGCTCCTACCGGTAAATTGGAAGGCCCTTGGGGCAGGGACCCTTTCTTGTTCTGTGTCTGTATGACACCTAGCACAATGGGGCCTTGAGCCATGACTGGAGCCCTTAGAAGGTACCTTACCCCCCAAAATGGTGATCAGCTCCGCGACCCCTGCCACAGTTGCTCTGAGCCTGCCCGAGGCTTGCAGTTTGGGGGGACAATGCGACCCCCTGTCTCCTAAACCATGCTCATGTTAAAAAAAAGGGGGGGGGGCATGGCCCTCTGACCCTTCCCCCCGGTTCTGGCACTGGTGGCCCCCCCTACTTCTACAAAGGTTCCAGCGCCCTTGGGCCCTTTAATAATTACCATGCATATCCCTGGATTGTGTTTAGTATTTCCATAGCATCAGACTGATGCTTTTTACACCACAGAATCAATCTACTTGTAGTTTTCAACATGTAACTCCAGCTGTACAAAACTCTGCAGTTTTGGTGTGCAGGGCCTCATGCAAATCTTCTGCTCAATTCCATTGTTAACTCCTGAGCTCTGCTTTGAGCCATCTGGGGACTGAACAAACCCCAAAACCTCAAAGTGAAATTGATCCAAAACTGCAACGTTTCTTGGCTCCACCCAAAACCATCAGTAGGGACCCTCTGCCCCAGGGGTCCTCTCTCTCCTTTCACAGGCCCTTACTTTTTGCAGGTTTCTCATTTCCCTAACAGGGTACTGCATGCTAGGACTTATGCAGCCCCAGAATGAAGTACTAGTAAATAGTACAGCAAACAGGGATTTGTAAATATCCCCCAGATAAGAGTGCTTTTCATCCGTTTATTTTAAAGCGCTCTACAAAGGAGGTCAGCATCGATTATTGCCATTTTACCAGTGGAAAAACTGAGGCACAGAGTGGTGAAGTGACTTGCCCAACATCAACTAGTAAGTCAGTACAGAACCCAGTCCAGTGCTCTGTCCTCTAGGATGCACCGCCCTTCCCAAAGAGAGACAGGTGGCGGCCAATTGGGTGGTAGTGAGGGGAATGGTCCTTTGAATATGGGAGGTGAAGGAAGCAGGCTTGATGGCCATCTCTAGAAAGGCCTTGGTGCTGGGAGTGGAATTGCCAGCCCTGGCATTCAAAAAAGCAGGATTCAGGTCTCAAAAAAGCATAAGAATGGCTTAAAAATCCTGAGCTTTAAAAAATAAATATTCTGTTTTCATTTGCCTTCTGGCCATTGAGCCTTTGGGATCATGTTTCAAGTTTTGCTTGGCTAGGCTAGCATGATGGCTAGCTAGGTTTTTTAAAAGGGGGGGGGGGTTGAGATTCTATTCACATGACTCCAGGAGCTGGGGCATTAAGAACATCACCAAATATTGCAAGAGTTGGCAGCACTATGAGACGGGCCCAGCCACCTCCCAGGGATATCAAAGGAGGAGATAGGATGACTGGAGATAGCAAAATACATAGGCAAGCTTGAGGCCTGCTAGGGCTAGAAAGCACCAGGGTGAGGGGAAGCTGGGTCCTATTTCAAATGTTCCCTGTATTTTTGTTTCATTACGAAACGCTTGCACGGCTCAGTCTGGTGAGAAAATGTCATACGTCCAGGGCATGCGTGTGCCTCCTCACTGTATCCAACGTTCAGCAATTCAGCTGTCATTTCAGCCAAGAAACTGTGGTCTAGTTCAGTGGAGTATGACTCACAGTGTCTATCCCATCCCACTTATTGAAGCACCCTCTAATCATGAGAAAAATCAATGCTGTCTTTTTCAAAGAAAGCTGCACTTCATAACAGCAGCAGAACTAACCACAAGCCTAAACAGTTCCTGATGCAACCCTCTTTGAAAGGCAGCATTCCTGCAGCAGCTCCCATCTGCCATGAGACGGCCGCAGCAGGCAAGTGGTCTGGAGGCTGCGCCTGACAGCTCCTAGATCTCTGGGCCATCCTTAAGCCTGAACCATTCCCACAGGGCTATTTACATCTGGCCCTCATCTTTTCACCCACCAAAGCGAATAGTAACCTGAGATTCCAGGGCTTTGCATGCTGGGTTTTCTACCAGGATGCTTCGTTAAGCATTACGAGGAGTGTGCATGTGACTAAGGTCTTAGATTTCCAGGGAAAATGATGACACAGATGAGATGAATGCAAATCGAGGCTTGCACCAATTGTGCCAGGCCTTCCCAAATCACAGAAAGGGAGAGAGCAGGTGTGACCGACTGCAGCTCAGAGGGGAAAAGACTGGCAAAAAGCAGCTGCGCTGAAAAATGGATTCCATTTCCCTCCTCTTATTTTTAATACCAAACAGAAGGAAATAAGCGATTAGGGATGGGAAACCTGAATTAAAAAAAATACAAAGCAGTCTAAATCTTGGCCTATTTGAGGCGCACAAATATAGTCAAAAATCTGTGACCCGATGGTTTAGGCCCCCCATCCTCTCCCCCTTTCACAAGCCTCCGGATTCTTTTGAGAGGGCCAAAATCCAAAGCTTTTTGAAGTCAGCGAAAAGACTTGGATTGACTTCCGTGAGCTTTGGATTGACAGATGTTGAACGTGTAGCATCAGGAATGGGACTGGAGGAAAGAGGGTCAGGTTTCAGGGACGGGCATGGTAGCAGGCACTTAGGACCGTGAGCTGGGATACGGGCTGCTTGTCCCCAAATTTGGGAGCCTCAGTTTATAACATGGGCCACTAAGCGTGCTTAATAAAGATCTCTTTCCTACAACTCTGGTGCCTGCTGTGTGTCCTATTGCTATTGAAACTGAATCACACTGTACCCTGGATCGCCCGAGGGAGATGGTAGGCCCTGTGGGGGGAAGAGGTAGTTAGGTTCCAGGGGAGGGGTTAGGAGATTGAGGGGAGAGGGGATAGTATAATATTTGAGGGGGGATGGGGCAGATCTTCAGCAGATGTTAATTGGCATTCTGCCCCGACAGTGACGCAGGTTTATACAGCTATGCTAATTTACAGCCGCTGGGGATCTGCCCCTGGATGTCCGGATCTTTCCTAAATAGCAAACCTGCAGAGTCCAAAGATCTTCCAGTCGTTGTATTGTCCAAACTCCCCATCTCTGCTGAGCAGTTCAGCCAGAAATGAAGGACTGGCAAAAGTAAACAATTAATGCACTGCTCCGGAGTAAACAGACCAGGAAAGCAGATTAAAGGCTGGAGCCAAATAAACCAGTTTAAATTGAAACTGAAGGAAGTAGCGTTACAAGCCAGAGAGACGGCTGTGGAGACGTATATCGAATTCCAGAACAGCTCTGCAATCTGCACATGCAAATGAAGTGTCTGTGGTCCCAGGTGAGTCTAGCTTATCACAATTGATCATTCTGTAATGGCATTAAATCTGGTTTAGATACTTGGCTAAGTTAAGTAATGATGCCTAAGGTGGTAACTTAGACTCAGACTTCCTTGCACTCGCTCACACCTGCTATGCTCAGGGCTGAGCGCCAGGTCATCTAAATTAGTCTACCGACCATATGAATTGCTTCTGAATTTGCCCTGTTTTCCCTAGCAAAAGATATACATCATCGTCGGAATAAGAAAAGGAGTACTTGTGGCACCTTAGAGACTAACCAATTTATTTGAGCATAAGCTTTCGTGAGCTACAGCTCACTTCATTCAATCATCACAGTTCCGACGGAAATAAGTTACACTGATTTACATCGGCTGCAGATCTGGCCCAGGATTTTCTGATACATGAGTGACAAAACATGAAGGATACATTTTTGTGGGGTTTCTTCTTTGTTTGTTTACTTAATAGGGTTGATTCTCAGAAAAGGTAGAAGACTGGAGTTCTATGAAATCACACACCTGTGTGCAATGATCAAGACTACACTTGCAGAAACCTTATTTTCACATGTAGTCGGGAATATTGTGTAAATTACCACAATTTATGTATACAATTGCATCTAGAACTGGATAGGAATTTTTGATTAAACGTTTTTCGTCTAAAACTGCTAATTTGTCAAAACTTAAATGGTTCATGAAACAGAGCCAGTTTTGACAAACTTCAACTCAAAAAAAATTTTTTTAATAGTTGAAAATAGGGCTGTCAACCAATTTAAAAATTAAGCGTGATTAATCCCACTGTTAAACAATAATAGAATACCATTTATTTAAATATTTTGGATGTTTTCTACATTTTCAAATATACTGATTTTAATTATAGCATAGAATACAAAGGGCACAGTGCTCACTTTATATTTATTTTTATTACAAATATTTGCACTGTAAAAACAAAATAAATAGTATTTTTCAGTTCACCAAATACAAGTAGTGTAGTGCAATCTCTTTATCATGAAAGTTGAACTTACAAATGTAGAATTATGTACGAAAAATAACTGTATTCAAAATAAAACAATGCAAAACTTTAGAGCCTACAAGTCCACTCAGTCCTATTTCTCGTTCAGCCAATTGCTCAGACAAACAAGTTTGTTTACATTTGCAGGAGATAATGCTGCCTGCTTCTTGTTCACAATGTCACCTGAAAGTGAGAGCAGGTATTTTCATGGGACTGTTGCAGCCGGCTTTGCAAGATATTTACAAGCCAGATGCACTAAAGATTCATATGTCCCTTCATGCACCATTCCAGGGGATATGCGTCCATGCTGATGACAGGCTCTGCTCAATAACAATCCAAAGCAGTGCAGACTGACACATGTTCATCTTCATAATCTGAGTCAGATGCCACCAGCAGAAGGTTGATTTTCTTTTTTGATGGTTCGGTTTCTGTGGTTTCCACATCGGAGTGTTGCTCTTTTAAGACTTCTGAAAGCAAGCTCCACAGCTCATCCCTCTCAGATTTTAGAAGGCACTTTAGATTCTTAAACCTTGGGTCAAGTGCTGTTGCTATCTTTCGAAATCTCACATTGGTACCTTCTTTGCATTTTGTCAAATCTGCAGCGAAAGTGTTCTTAAAATGAACAACATGTGCTGGGTCATCATCTGAGACTGCTATGACATGAAATCTATGGCAGAATGCACGTAAAACAGAGCAGGAAACATACAGTTCTCCCCCAAGGAGTTCAGTCACAAATTTAATTAACGCATTTTTTTTAACAAGCGTCATCAGCATGGAAGCATGTCCTCTGGAATGGTGGCTGAAGCATGAAGGGGCATACGAATGTTTAGCATATCTGGCACGTAAATACCTTGCAATGCCAGCTACAAAAGTGCCATGCAAACGCCTGTTCTCATTTTCTGGTGACATTGTAAATAAGAAGCAGGTAGCATTATCTTCCATAAATGTAAACAAATTTGTTTGTCTTAGCGATTGGCTGAACAAGAAGTAGGACTGAGTAGACTTGTAGGCTCTAAAGTTTTGCATTGTTTTGTTTTTTAGTACAGTTATGTAACAAAAAAAATCTACATTTGTAAGTTGCATTTTCATGATGAAGAGATTGCACTACAGTACTTGCATGAGGTGAACTGGAAAATACTACAGTATTTCTTTTGTTTATAATTTTTACAGTGATAATATTTGAAACAAAAATAATATAAAGTGAGCACTGTACACTTTGTATTCTGTGTTGTAACTGAAATCAATATATTTGAAAATGTAGATAAACATCCACAAATATTTAATAAATTTCAATTGGTATTCTATTGTTTAACAGTGTGATTAAAACTGTGATTAATCACGATATATTTTTAAAAACAATTAATTTTTTTGAGTTAATCGCGTGAGTTGACTGTGATTAATCGACAGCCCTAGTTGAAACATTCTTTTTGATATTTTCAAAACAAAAAATTCTGGTTCTCCACTTTGAAACAACTTTTTGTTTTGAATGTCAAGCTAATGTGACTGAAAAAAAGGTTGAAATTGAAACAAAATATTTTGTAATTATCAAAATGAGATGTTTTCATGGATCTGAACTAAATTTTTTTGTTTCAAGAACATTTTTTAAGATTTCAATTTTTCATCCTGATTCCTGGAATGGTAAAAATTATCCAAACTCTCAAAAGTATTTGCTGAATGGGAAAACTGTTTCCTGCCCAGCTGTAATTGCATCAGTTTTGCTCATGGCTCTGGAGTTTTTCCGTTGTGAAAAGCCAGATCAAAAAATATAACCTTTCTGCATCAGCTTCCTAGACCCCCAATTTCCAATTTGTGTAGTTTGCTGGGACAGATTTGATGGCTCTGCCAGCAGACAGAAACGCAAATCCTTCCCTCTCCCCAATACTTCATTTTGCAAGATGCAACCAGGATAAGTCAGGAAAACTCCTTCACTACTTTAGCTGTCCTTATTTAGGAAGGGCAATCCTGACTGATTTTTAGCAAAACAACTATAATTTCCCCTACTCTGTCCTTCAAAAGAAGCTCTTCCATCTTTCATGTGTTGACTTCAAATAGTCTGTAAATTGTTTTCACATAACAAATATTTCTGCATGTGTAATGCAATAATGAAATTTGTTTGGTCATTGTTGTTATTATTATAAAGTGCCCCTGTGTTTTAAGAAAAGCTCTAGCAGTTCAATGGAATTAAGAGATATCTCTCTATTTCCCCCCAGATGTGTCTGTGGATAACTTTGAAACATTGCTTGATAGGTTATTGTTGTGGGCACCTAAAAGCCCTCAAATGCTAAGTGTGTGTGTGTGTGTATATATATATATACTTAGCATTTGGGGGCTTTTAGGTGCCTATATATATATAAACACACACACGCCTAGCATTTTGCCTATATAATATACATATATACAGAAACATACAGAATAAGAGACAATCTGCCCTGAAGAACTTACAGTCTAAATAGACAAAGGGTGGGAGGGGGAACAGAGAGGTGAAGTGACTTGCCCAAGGTCATATAGCAGGTCAGTAGCAGAGCTGGGAAGTCTCCTAACTTCTGGTATGCTGCCCTATTCAGTAAACTATACTGCCACCTAGTGGATGCTTTGGTCAGCTACCTTTAGGCCATCTTGGGTATATCTACACTGCATTGTAAACCTGGGGCTTTGGGACCCCACCCAGGCCCGTGGACTCAGTGTTTCCAAGCCCACACTTGAGTGTCCACACTGCATCATAAACCTGCCTTTACCATTACTGGACCTATCCCAGTATTGAAAGGGGCCCCTGGACTGGAAAGATAGAGAATCATCCTATTCCAGTGAATTTTATCCTATTCCATTGTTTTCTTGAGATGTGAATTTTCCAGGTTGCTGGGGTGAGTTTGAAGGGGGAAATTTGCTTAAAGTAAAAACGATCACCGGAAAAAGCTGTTTTCATTTGTCTTTTGAAATCAAACATTTACACCTTAGTTTTGTGTCCAAACTTGTCACAAAGCTCTCGTTTTTAGAAAGCTTGAAGGATTCCTTGTCAAAATTCAGCTAAGATGATCATCATGTGCTCCTGCTAACTAAGTGGACTAGATTCTCCAGTCTACTCTTGCTCAGACATAGTGGAGGACCGGCATCCTGGAGAGGGCAGCCTGATCCCACGCTGTCTGCTCTTTGGGTACTGTAGAGCTGCTGAGGGATATCCCTAATTCACACTGGCCAAAAGTCCCTCTGTGACTTTATGCTAGTGGAGGACAGGGCGTATTGTAGCTCTGCTCTAATCCTGCCCCATCATGCCCTTAACTTTGCTCTCCGTCTTTAAGCCAGGTTCTGCTAGCTTTCCACCAGCAACAAACACCCCTGTGCATCAAGAATTCCCCACTGGTCATTTGAATGGCGCAGAGTAGACTTACTGCACCAGAGATGCACCTTAATGCAACCTAGTACACGTCTCCCTTACTCTGAGCCGCAGCTTCAGATATTAGTGAAATAACATGGCAATGCTTGTGTGGAGGGAATTGTCCTGCTCTCTGGGTTTGATTCTGCTCCTAGTGAAATTAGTGGCAAAGCTCTGATTTAATTCTTCATGAGCAGGAAGGGGTCCAATGCTGGAACTTTATTTCCCAGTTCTACAACTCCCCGAGTGCCAAAACAGCATAAATAATCACTGTGAAACTACAAAAAAAAAAAAAAAAAAAACCAAACCAAAAAAGCAAAACGCCAAGGAAAATGAAATAAAGAAGAATGTTCCCTCTGGGTTCCCATAGCATGATAATTGCTTGGCCACGAGACAGATTAATAAATAAAATAATAATAATAATATAATGAAAAAAAGCCCCACCGAGGCGCTCCGGCCATACTATATTGGTGGTTAGCTTTCTTCACTGAGAGACTAGAATGCTCGTTATGTTATACTGTGTTCCCAAGAATTACTTTTTTACTTATTACCAAACTCAGATGTCCCCATAGCATTCCCTGAGTTCCCATGAAGTATTAGTTGAGATAATCATTAGGACATTCATGCTAGCATAAACCCTTCATCAAATGCCCACAGAAATGTGGGTTATGTCAATGTCAGTTGAGACTGAGACAGGGGAAACATTGGCCTTTCTGTTCTCTTACGGAAACCAAACATGTTGGACAACATATTTTTATAGTCATATATCAATAAAATGTTGTTCCGACTTAGTACAAGAGTGGAACAGTAGGCAGGTTTAGTACGACCTGTGGGGACTTTCTCATTCTCTGTGCAAAGGGTACAGTCTGCTCTTGGATGCGTGTACTGATTAGAGCTGGCTGAAAAAAATCAAAATTTACATCATCTAGGAATTTCCAATATTTCAAACTTTGTTTTCATCCCAAATCTGGACAAAAAGTTGAAATATCAAGATTTTTCACAGACCAGGAAGTTGCAAAAAACCCTGTTTTGACATTTTAGATTGGAACAAAAGGTTTTGACATTCCCAAGTCAAAGTGTTACATTTTGTATTTGTTGAACTGAATCAGAACATTTTGTTTTGTCTTGGATTGACCTTAAATCGGTGTACCCCTGAGTTACTCTGGTGCCTCATGACCCCATTCTCCTCTATGGGTTGGGCTCCCCCACCAGACCACATCTCCTATTATACACAGTGTCCATGTGACTTCCATGATGAACCACATCAATTCACCAGAGGGAGACTGGTGCATTATGGAAGATGTAGTCCAGCTGGGAAGCCAACTCCATAATGGAGAATTGCGTCATGAGGCACTTTGAATTACAACCAGACAAACACAGATTAATGTCAAACTAATTTGAAATGAAACATTCAGTTCAGCAAGTCAAAATGTTTCAATTTGGTCAACTCAACCTGAAATTAAATCTTTTGTTTTGATTTGTCAAATGGAAAAATCACATTTTTGTGGCAAAAATCAAAATTTTCCCATAGAAAATTTCAATTTTGCAGAAACTTCATTTTCTGCCAAACAGATGGAAAATATGATGAAAAATTCCCAACCAGCTGTAGAACTGAGCATGATCCAGCACCCAAGAAGTGAATGAAAAGACTCTAATTGACTTCAAAGTGCATGGGGCAGATCCATTGAGAATGGCAGAAGCCACATGCCTACAGCTAAATGCTAAGGGCAGATTTTCTTTAGGTGAAGATATTTGTTAAATGAAACAAGGAAGCTTGAGATGTGAATCTGAATAACTTCTGTGTAATCCCTACTGACAATCAGTGACAAGCATACCCCACTGGGCTCAGTCCAGATTCACATCGAGGCCTGGACTTTCAAAATACAGTGACCAGGTCTTCAGCTGGTATAAGAACATAAGAATGGCCATACTGGGTCAGACCAAAGGTCCATCCAGCCCAGTATCCTGTCTACCGACAGTGGCCAATGCCAGGTGCCCCAGAGGGAGTGAACCTAACAGGTAATGATCAAGTGATCTCTCTCCAGCCATCTATTTCCACCCTCTGACAAACAGAGGCTAGGGACGCCATTCCTTACCCATCCTGGCTAATAGCCATTAATGGACTTAACCTCCATGAATTTAGCCAGTTCTCTTGTAAACCCTGTTATAGTCCTAGCCTTCACAACTTCCTCAGGCAAGAAATTCCACAGGTTGACTATGCGCTGTGTGAAGAAGAACTTCCTTTTATTTGTTTTAAACCTGCTGCCCATTAATTTCATTTGGTGGCCCCTAGTTATATTACGGGAACAAGTAAATAACTTTTCCTTTTTCACTTTCTCCACAACACTCATGATTTTATATACCTCTATAATATCCCCCCTTAGCCTCCTCTTTTCCAAGATGAAAAGTCCTAGCCTCTTTAATCTCCCCTCATATGGGACCCAACCCAAACTCCTAATCATTTTAGTTGCCCTTTTCTGAACCTTTTCTAATGCCAGTATATCTTTTTTGAGATGAGGGGACCACATCTGTACGCAGTATTCAAGATGTGGGCCTACCATGGATTTATATAAGGGCAATAAGATATTCTCCGTTTTATTCTCTATCCCTTTTTTAATGATTCCTAACATCCTGTTTGCTTTTTTGACTGCCGCTGCACACTGCATGGACGTCTTCAGAGAACTATCCACGATGACTCCAAGATCTTTCTCCTGATTAATTGTAGCTAAATTAGCCCCCATCATATTGCATGTATAGTTGGGGTTATTTTTTCCAATGTGCATTACTTTACATTTATCCACTTTAAATTTCATTTGCCATTTTGTTGCCCAATCACTTAGTTTTATGAGATCTTTTTGAAGTTCTTCACAGTCCGCTTTGGTCTTAACTGTCTTGAGTAGTTTAGTATTGTCTGCAAACTTTGCCACCTCACTGTTTACCCCTTTCACCCAATCATTTATGACTAAGTTGAATAGGATTGGTCCTAGGACTGACCCTTGGGGAACACCACTAGTTACCCCGCTCCATTCTGAAAATGTACCATTTATTCCTATCCTTTGTTCCCTGTCTTTTCACCAATTCTCAATCCATGAAAGGATCTTCCCTCTTATCTCATGACAACTTAATTTACCTAAGAGTCTTTGGTGAGGGACCTTGTCCAAGGCTTTCTGGAAATCTAAGTACACTATGTCCAATGGATCCCCCTTGTCCACATGTTTGTTGAACCCTTCAAAGAACTCTAATAGATCAGTAAGACATGATCTCCCTTTACAGAAACCATATTGACTTTTGCACAACCATCTGAATAACTCCATTGACTTCAGTAGAGCTACACTGGTTTATACCTGCTGAAGATCTGGCTCCAGGTATGTACATTTAGGCTCCCAAATCCATCTTTAGGTTTCTGAGTCAATGCACTGATTTTCCCAACTGCTGAGCACCCAGCAGCCTCCACTGAAAATCTTGACCTCAAACTTTTTGGGTGTTTTGCTGAACCTTATCCAAACTTTCCAGACTTCTCAGGTCTGCTGAATGGTGCTGGGAATCATATTGGAACAAGCTTTCTTGTGCAATTTCTGAGGCTTCCTGCTTTCAGCTGGGTGGAAATACTATCAGGACAGCTTTCTTTGCAGTATTCTGGCACTTTTACTTCTGACCCTGGTTAGAGCCCAGAAATGAGGATGAGAATAAATATGTAAATTAAAAAGAAAGAAGAAGGAAGCTAAAGTCAACCAGAGTCCCCCGAATCCACTTTAGTTTTGGTTTCAATTTTGGACTAATTTTCACAAGAGTTCTAAATTTTATTTGAACCAGACTGCCATTCCCAAATGGTAACCTAAGCACTGTCTGATTGAGACAAATGGGCCAGATCTAGGTGTATATAGGTGGAACTCTACTGACTTCAAAAGAGCTATGAAGATTTACATCATCTGACGATCTTGTCCAACAATTGTGTAACCCACTGGTCAAAGTGACACTTTCTGTGCCCAGCCCACAGATGTGAATTGAGCTGAGTGAATAATTGATTTTTCGGTTCAGTGGCCAAGTGAAAAACCCAGTAAAATTTAATTTCAGGGTGACCTGAACTGGAATATTTTCAGTTTTTCTCACCAAAACAAAAAGACCCCAAATTTTTTGTTTTGGGGTCAAAGGAAACATTTAATTTGACCTGAAAGTAAGGGGGTTTTTTTGTGTGTGTTTTTGTCTAATTTTTTGGGTGGGCTTTTTTTTAACCTTTTTGTTTTTTGTTTTTTTAAACAAGTCCAGTTAAATTTCTAAATGAAACATTTGACTTTTAAAAAAATGTTCAGCCAAAATTATTCACTAAACTTAACCCAAATTCACAAAGGTTTCGGTCAAAGCAAAACTGCATTACTCAGCAAATAATATTCAGCAAATATCTGAAAAATGTCACCCAGTTCTAGTTGTGAATCTGTCACAGCTTTTAGTTTGAGGTCCTTACGGTAAAGATCATACTACAGCGGCTGCTGCTTTTAATTCCGGTGGTTGCAGGTACAATCCCCAGGGCCTGTCAAGATGGCAGCCATCACAACTGCAGCAGGTATTGTTATATTATAAAGCAAGCCTGTGATTTTTCAGCCTATCGCTGTGCATTTTTTTGGTTATTGAATTAAACAACAGTAACGACTAGCTAGTATTAGTACAACTCTTTGAGGGTTCATTGAGGTAATAGGGGGCCCTGCCTAGCCAGTGGTGTGGGCCCAGGCTACTGCAAGGTTTGCTGACAGTATGTGCGTCTTTGTTGGGAGGAGAAGAGGGTCTCAGGAACACATGATCTGAGTGTGAATGCGGCCCTGATACCATCCCAGTATTGGCCAGACATCACATCTCTTCCCCTGTTCCTTTCATCCACAGGCCTCTGACGGTGCTGTGATGTGACATATTCATCATAGGTACATGCGTCTGAGCAAAACATCCATCAAGCATGGACTTGAACTCTCTAAGAATATCATGGAAAGATTTCTAAGAGCTGATTACTCTTAAAGGCCAGGATTTTCAAAATTAGGAACCTAAAGTCAGACTCCTAAATTCTTATCAAGAACCTGATTTGCAAAAGTGCTGAGCACCCAGTAGCTCCTATTGACCGCAAACCAGACAACATATTATATTTAAAAGAATTAAAACTGAAGATAAAAAGAAGAAAGTGAACTTTCATGGTCCCCCATGAGTCCCTATTAACATGACATGTAATTAACCATAGTTTACTAAACTGTGATTACCATGGTATCAGAGCTCTTATATTCCGAGCTGGCCTTTATATCAACTCCTATCTCAGCTGTGTCAAAATATGATACAGTTTATGATCGTTTTTATCTCAGTCACCATCATTTTACAGTGACTAACAACATGTGGTGTACCTCATGAAGTGCACTAAAAGCTCCCAAAATGCTTATATGGGTGAAACCAGACAATCACTATGCTCTCGAATGAACTCACGCAGAAAAATGATAAAAGATAAAACTCCGTATCACTCGTGGGTGAACACTTTTCATAAAGTGATCACTCCATATCTGACCTCTCAGTCCTCATCCCCAAAAGACACCTGCACAACACCTTCCAAAGATGACTCTGGGAGCTTAAATTCATTACTCTGCTAGACACTACAAAGCAGGGCCTTAATAAAGGAACTGGATTTATGGCTTATTCCAACCATCTTAACCCCCTAACCCCTTTCTTTTTTGTCCTATGACTGCAGAGGTGTTAACAGTCTACTTCACCTTGAGTGGTCTCTTACAATATATCTTAACTCCTTACGCTAAACGATCTGTTCCACCTTATATTGAGCTGTGACACTGAGTACCTTTCCCAGTCCTGAAGAGGAGCTCTGTGTAGCTTGAAAGCTTGTCTCTTTCACCAACAGAAGTTGGTCCAATAAAAGATATTACCTAACCCATCTTGTCATAACAATAGAGATAAACAGTTAAAAAATTAAAAATTAGTATTATAAACTGTCTATATCCAAGCAAATTTCCCTGGTCTTCAATGGATTTTTTCTTGAATAAGGATGGTGGTATTTGGCCTTGTATAGCAATCTTTATCTTCAAAGTACTTAAAAAACATTGAAGTGGGACTGCCTTGCCTGATAGCATTCCATTTACAACATCTATTATCTCTCACAGTGCTTTAATCCAAAGAGTCATCTACTAAATATGACTTCTAATCTTAACTCTAACAATGTAAAATAGACCGTTTAAATGCCGTTAAAAATGATTCATTCCTTTATGCCATACGGTCGAGAGTTAAAAACATAAT
Source organism: Eretmochelys imbricata (assembly GCF_965152235.1). Taxonomy (NCBI): domain Eukaryota; kingdom Metazoa; phylum Chordata; order Testudines; family Cheloniidae; genus Eretmochelys; species Eretmochelys imbricata. The sequence continues at coordinate 207,334,999 of NC_135574.1, read as the reverse complement.
AATTCCTGGATTATTAAAACAAGAAGGGACCATCTCATCTGACTTCCTGCATAACACAGACCACAAAACCCTACCCAGTAATTTTGGCTTCCAACCCATGTTATTAGAATAATAGCCTCTTGCAGATGGCACTCTGGATGATGAGTAAAACACCACACAGTGTTGCTTGGATTAATGGCCAATGCTGCAACTTTTGCTTAGCTCTGCAATTACTATCATCCAATCACCTCTGCTAGATCAACATAAATACAGAGGTAGACCTGGTCAGGAATTTTCCCATGAAACATCTTTTCATTGGAAAATGCAGATTAATCAAAACTGAAAATTTTCACCGAAGAGGGTCCATTTTGATGAGTTTTTTGACTCAAAAAATTTTTGGAGGAAAAAGTTTTAAAATGGTTTAAACATTTTGTTTTAACATTTTTCTCAACAAAAAAAATCTGCTTTGCTGGTTTGAAACTATTTTGATTTTTGAAATTTAAGGTAATTATCATAAAAACATTTTTGTTTGAAAAATGTTCGAAATCAAAACAAAAACCACTTTCGAATTATCCAACTGAAAAGTTTTGATTGACCCAGACAATTTAAAAAAAATTTTGGGGGTGGGGCAGATTTTCAATTTGCAAAAATCTTGGAGATTTTAAGGTTTTGTCCCATTTTGGGGTAGGATTTTTTTTTCTTGGGATGGGAAATGTGTATTCCACCCCCTATACTTTGAAGGCTCCTGCTATGCTCTCTGGACATAAATCTCCAAGCTGCATCTCCCAAACTGTAACACTATTGAGGGGGATATTGGTTTCCAATGGGTGGCCCTATACCTGTGTGTGGTGGTAAAACTTTCCTCCTCACGCAGTGTTCTCCCGCCATCTATATAGCACATCTGTTCCCACACCTATGCAAAGGTTGTGGAAAAGGGGGATCTGACAGTCAGCTTCTGCTGAAAGGGTGTGCAATCGATCAGCTGAGTTAATAATCAGTGCTTTGGCTTTGTGGCTCAAGTGAGCCTTGAAAGGGAACTCATTTTGAAAAGGACAATAGTCCACATTAGAGCTGGTTGAAAAATGCTAATTAATTTTCATGGGAAATTTCCAAAGAGTGTTGGATTAAGAAAAGAAAGAAATCCCATGAAAATAGGTTTGTTTAACACATGAAACACAACCCCCAAAGTTTTCAGCTTTTGAAAAATGGGTTGATAGAATATGTTTGTTTCTTGGTAACATTTTTCGTTTTTGAATTGAGAAAAAGACCAAAAACCAAAGTGAAAAATGAAAAATTTCACCAAAGACTCTGACTGAACCCTGACTTTTGTTTTGGTTTTGATTTCAGAATTTTTTGTCAAACAACCAGAAATTTTCATCCAATATTTTCATATTGGCCAAAAAGCTTTTTTTCATTGGGGAAAAAAAAAAAGTTTCAACAATGTTTTTTAAACCAACTCTAGTCCTCATTCTGTTTTTTTATTAGACCATCAGCGACCAAGAACCAGATCCAAATGTTGCAGCTTGGACCTGTCTCTAGCAGACGTTGGTTCCAGTTTTGGTTCAACATGGCTTAGCACTTCCTGAGTTCCAGGTTCAAATGTAGCCAAAAACTCCAAAGCAAAACTAGACCAAAACCACCACTTTTTGGGTTGGTTCCATATGAAGTGACAAATGGACTTGAGTTTGCTCAAAAAAACTCAAACTAACATCGTCAATAGGTCTGTAAACCATGGCAACAGAGCTGTGTGCATAATCGATGTGTTGCTCATTGGTCATTATCAAAAGGTTATACAAAACCAACCCCAAACAATGTCTTAGGTGAAACAAAAGATTCCGTTTCTGTGCTTTTTAAAAACTTTTAAAAATATTTTAAAATGGAATTTGAAGTACATTTCAAAATAACAAGCCAACGGTGATGACTATGGAGTCACACTTGGGAAAGATCAGGTGCTTTCCCGATAAAGGTCAGCAGGAAACTGCAGGAGTGAGAAAGGACTTTCCCATGTAGGAGCCTGACACCAGGGGATCTTGAGGACAGATCACAGGGAACAGGAGGCTCCTGTGGGGAAACCTGGAGGATGTTTGGACCTAGAAATTTGGGGGCCTAAGAGGCCAGGGTCAGAAGGCTGAGCTCTAGCTAGGAAGAGCTGCAAGGACTAGGTGTGAGAACAGACTGGGACAGAAGAGAAGCGCCAGCCATGAGAGAAGAACAGCTAAGTAGGGACTTTTTTGTGAGGGACTATGTTTTGGGACCCTGCGGATTGTATTAAACGGTCCTCAGGCAGGCGTGGTGTTAACCCAGAGAGAAGTCTGTGTGAAGTTCTTAAGGGGCCCTTCTGAGGGGAAAACAGAAGCAGGGTGCTACAGAATAACCTTTGGCCACAAGGGGTTGCTCAGGAGGTGGCCAACCCTTTGACAGAAACATTGCAATTCTTCTGGATATATGTATATATATATATTTGTATTTGCAAAATATTTCAGTTCCCTCCGCCTGCCCAAAAGTTTTGGTTGAATTTTTCCCCCCCAGCGCTACGTGGCAATTCTACCCAGAAATGTGGGTTGTAACGAAATCTCAAACCAGTCAAAAGTCTTGTTTTCTGCTTTCCATACAAAACTTGAATTGCCTTAATTAATACCAAACAAGGGCATTAGTTTCACCAAGCCATTAGCAATGTGGTATAGTGACAAATTCAGGAATCCTGAAGCAACTGCCTTCCATCCACACGTTCTTTGTGTTTATATGCTCATAATGTTCTAGGTTGTTTTCTGGTCCCGGATGAATTCACTCCTTGTATTTTGTGTTTTATAACTTGCAGGCAAATAATGTTATTGGCAAAAAGAAAGAAAGAGAAAGAATGGAGCCTGCATCTTTTTAAAAAAAGTGTAAATCAGTCTGTTCAAAAACGTAGATTTCCCACAAAATTCAAATTCCCTAAATTCTAACTTCCCCTGCTTTAAGTATGAACCCAGATCACATCACATTTCTGAGCTGTATTTTATACCTATTTTCATTTACCCAATCTACCTGCAGGTTCATTAGCCAAAGGGCAGCTTGTTAATAGCTGGGTGAAATGAGACTCTTCCTATTGTCAAAAATGGCATGTGTCTAACTCTGGGAGGTGGGATTACAGTTCTGCTGTCTGGTAGGAAACCTACTTTCTGGCAACCTGAACAGTAACATTCAGCTGTTTCATAAACGTTACTTCTATTATTTAAACCATTGAAATGGAGGGAGCTGATTTAAGAGACACAGGAGGCAGTGCTATAAAAAAAAAAAGAGAGAGAGAGAACTCTGTGGAAGTGCAAGGCTGGCAAGAGATATGAAAAGAAGTCAAATAAAAATGAATGTTACTCTTGCTAAAGCCGAGAGAGACAAAATGGAGGAGGTAATATATTTTATTGGACCAACTTCTGTTGGTGAGAGAGAGAGAAGCTTTTGAACTAAACAGAGCTCTTCTCCAGGCCTAGGAAAGGTGCTCCAAGTATCACAGCTACATGCAAGGTGGGACAGACTATTTAGCATAAGCAGTTAGCACATATTCTAAGGGGCAGAGGCTCAATCTTGCAAACGCACATGCAGAAGCCAACTTTTGTGATTATATCTCATGCTGTCTGGAGTTTCTAGGCCTCATGGTTGCAGAGAAAAGCTTGAAAATGAGACACTGAAAGAGTCTCCAAAATCCAGAGTAAAAGCACCCAAACTTTTTTATATTTTAAATCTCACATTTTTTAAGCCAATCTCATGGTTTTTTGAGGGCCTGACTCCTGGTGTTTTAAGGCTTGGGGTTATCAATAGCACTTTCAAAGCACACGGCTTCCAAAGAGCCACTCACCTTTACCGCTGAACACATGCTTACCTGCTTCGATGGTTCGGGGACAAGGTATCCTTTTCCTATCTTCAGATGTCCAACACATGAGACAAAGATCCAGGGGAGGCTTTACCATCATGTCTTTTCAATGAAGAGGGCCCTTGGTGATATAAGTTATAGATCGATTGGTTTATATGTACACGACTGCAAGCATGGAGCTGTAAGCGCCGTACTTTATAAGTCCCCCTTCATGAAAAAGAACATGGTATACTCCAGGCCCGATTTTTGTCCAATACTCCCTGTAGAGTAGGAGGCAAGTACTTAGCCTGTCATTAATTAACTCTCCAGCTGTAAAAAAGCATATCTATGCCCGATGTTTGCAAGGCACCCAAGGGGTTGGAGGGTGTGGAGGGTGAAGGGGGGGGGCGGGGAATGCTGCAATTACAAGATACATGAAGGTCAGAATGTTACTAGATGTTGAACAGTGCCTTGGCAAATCCCCTCAGCAGCAGGAGGATGGAGAAGCAGTGAAGGCTCGGATGCATCCAGATGTGCAAAGGGACAAGGCAACGTTTGCAAAACAAGCTATCCGTGACAGCGTAAGGGACAGCTCCTGCATGGCCTCTATGCACAGGACTCCCCCGCAGCGGGGAAGACTTGCAACGCCAGCTCCTAAGAGTAATTCCATTGTCTTATGATCCAGATCTGGTGTTGATGCCACAGCAAGCCTTGATTTATACATCCGGGATGAGATTCTCACCCCAGCTCTGGCTATGTGACACTGAGTGCAAAGGCTGGATTGGCAGAAAGGGACTCTGAAAGCTTCAGCTGCTGGCAGGAGAGAATTCCCCCTGGTGCAGGGCACTTAGGCAGGCAGCTGCAGGCTGTCCTTGGAGGGACCCCTTGGAATAGACCACGTCAGGGGCAAGACAGCTGTGTCCAGATGGAGGCCACACCAGAGATGCTACAGCGATTACTGGCAGTGGTGCTGTGTCCATGACAGGCTGCCCTCACCTAGGCTATGTCTACACTTGCAATTGAATGACGGAACGTTTGTCGTTCACAGGTACTTAACCCCTCCCACCCGAAAGAAAAAAGTTTTGCCGCAGCAAGCGCCCGTGCAAACCCCACTCGTTGCAGGTGGAAGTATTTTGTCGGCCATGTCACTCAAAGCTGTGTAGTGTAGACATTACAAAGGGGTCACCCCAGCTTGAGAACAGCCTAGACTCAAAGGGCACAAAGGTGGCCGAGAGGCAATTTGCCCCGCCAATCAACGAGAGGCACAGCTCAGTGGGTGGACATAAGAAGTTTGCATTGTCCCTTCTGTTGCTTTACCTTGCTGAGTGGCCTAATGACTAGGGCTCTGGGCTAAGATCTGGCTTCTATTCCTGACTTAATCACTGTCCTGCTGGATAACCCTGGGCAAGTCCTTTCCCTCTGTGCTTCTGTTTTCCCTCTCGTCCTTTGCCTCTTCTATTCAGACTATCCGCTCTCGGGGGGGGAGGAGAGCTCTCTGCCTAAGCGCTTGTAGAGTGTTTAGCTTAACGGAGCCCTGAACTGAGGCAGCATTTCCAGGGACATAGATGTAAACAAATAATACTGGGTCCATGAATACACAGGTGATTCAAGATTCAAGACTCCACACCCACTACATCCACTTAAAAAGTGGTGTTCTAATCACGAAAGTACACCCCATTCTTTGACGCTGTCTCCCTTTTAAATACTCTCTGAGCCTCTCTGGAGGTCACAGTGTTGCGTGTTGGCAAAGTTAGCTTCTGCTCCCAGATGCCAGCAAGGGACTAATGCGGCCGAAGTCAACAAGAGCCAGGTGTGTGTGACTGAAGGCAGAATTTGATGCACGGAGTTTAATATTTAACAAGAGCAGATAGCAGAGAAAAAAAGCTTCTTCACTGCTTCTGAGTTTAATGAATGAGACTCTTAGTGTTGGTTAAGATGGTATTAAGATATTTACGCTACTGTATGTACATTGCATACGTCGTATGGTTGAGGTTGAATTCCCGTGCATCATTTCCCAGGATAGTAAAAGAGATTGTAATAAAGATTTATAAAGGAACTCTCCATTTTTCAGTGGGATGATCTTGTTTCTGCTACATGCTCCAGATGGATTCTTTTTCAGCCCAATAGATAATGCTCATCTGTCACATTTTAAATTCCACTTTATAGAAACCCAGAATCATGGAAATGTCAAGCTGGAAGCAGCCTCGAAGTAATCAAGTCCAGTCCCCAGCACTGAGGCAGAACCAAGTAAACCTAGACCATCCCTGAGAGAGATTTGTCCAACCTGTTCTTAAAAATCCTCCAACGATGGGGATTGGCCAACCTCCCTTGGAAACCCTGTTCCAGAGCTTAACTACCCTTCTATTAGAAAGTTTTTTCTAATGTCTAACCTAAATCTCCTTTGCTGCAGATTACTTCTTACTCCTTGCTCCTTACTTCTTGTCCTGCCTTCAGTGGACACAGAGATCAATTGATCAGTGTCCTCTTTATAACAGCCCATAACGTAATTGAAGACTATTATCAGGTCCCGCCCCCCCCTCACTTTTCTTTTCTCAAGACTAATCAGAACCAGTTTTTTAACCTTTCCCCATAGTTCAGGTTTTCTAACCTTTGATCACTTTTGCTGCTCTCCTCTGGTCTCTCTCCCATTTATCCAAACCTTTCCTAAACTGTGGTGCGCAGAGCTGGACACAGCACTCCAGCTGAGGCCTCACCAGTACCACGGCAGTTATTTTATCTGACTCTATAAAGACAATAATAAAACCAAACTGCTGAGAAATATATAACTTCAGTTGTACCTACAGGCTAGATGGTAACATTTTGTTCTGAGCTGCATAAGGGACACCACCCAAGGAGCAGACACAGACCACAACGGTGTAAAACTAGTGTGAGATCAGGGACAGGCCCACTGGCTTTTGTTTGCTTGGCAGTTTTAAATCCAGCCACAATCCCTCATTTGCTCCAGAAGTAAATTTTGTCATTGGTCTTCATGGAGCAGTTTACTCCCCCTCCCCCCACCACACATCTGGCCAGTTACTCTGGGTGCACAGGTGGATGGGTGAATGGCTAAAGGTCCTCCCACTCTTGCCCCCTCTACATTCTTTCCACACATGCACTAGCAGGGCAAGTAGACTCTTCTCTCCACCTAAGAAGTGGAGTCACACTCAGATAGGGTGACCAGATAGCAAGTGTGAAAAATCAGGACTGGGATGGAGGGGTAATAGGTGCCTGTATAAGACAAAGCCCTGAAGATTGGGACTGTCCCTATAAAATTGGGACATCTGGTCACCCTACACTCTGAGTAGGAGTGTGTATAGGCATTTTATTGTCCCTCATCCACCTGCATCTATTTTAAGTACTGGTATGAGTCCCATTATCATAGTGTCTGAGTGTCTCTTGGTCTTTACTGTATTTACTAGAGCCAGTTGAAATTTTTCGAGTGGAATAATGATTTCCAGCTGAAATGCTGGTTCATGCAATTGAATGCATTCAGTAGGAACGTGTTGATTTAGTCACAGTTAGCCAGAAACATTATCAAAAATGTTTCATTTAGATAAAGTTCAAAATGGGGTTTCGACTTTGTTACAAAATTTGAAACGATATTGTACTGTAACATAAAGAGTCAAAACGTTTTGATGAAGTCAGAACAAAATCCCACTTCAATTTTTCCTAAAAACACAAATAATTTTTTGGAATTTTCATTCCACAGGAAATTTCCAAGTTTTGTTCTGAAATGAACAAATGAAAAAAAAAAAAACCCTCTCAGAATTACCAATAGAACAGCAATTCCAAGCTCCGTCAGCTCTAGTATTTACCCTCCCAATGCCCCAGGAGGTAGGGAAATGCTATTAGCCCCATTTTACATATGGGAACTGAAGCACAGAGAGGGTAAGTGATTCATCCAGGGTCACACAGGAAGGCTATGGCACAGTAGGGACAAGAGGCCAGATCTCCAAAGTCGCAGGCTAGTGTCTTATTCATCCCTAGAAAAGAATGGTCCAATGGTTAAGAGCTGTGATGGACTAGTCTAGTGTTGTTAGGTCATGGTAAATATCTGGACAGAATTGTCTGGAAATTGCAACAGCCATGTAGTACATGATGGGATTTACCACTGAAATACGGTGGAGTAATTACATCATCAGGAACAGTAACATTAAGGGGAAATGTAAATACATTGACAATGAATGATATAGAATTCAGTTCACACACACTGGAGGGTGATACAGGTACTGCATATACTGTGGGATGTGGCTGAAAAACTTCCACCAAAACTGTTTTCAGTTGGGGTTTCAACGAAATGATTCTTTTAAGTGCCTGCTTCCTTCAAAACATTTCAATGGGTTCATTTTTGAAAGGAAAAATGAAACAAATATTGGTGTTTAGTTGCTAAAAATGGATATGTTTTTGGTTTTCAAGTTTTTGGATGAAAAGTTGAAATTTTTCACCGTAAAAAGCCCCATTTTCCACCAAGCTCTCGGGCATAACTATTAATACAACGTGCATTGAACAAAACCTCTGTATGGGGCATTGTTAATACCCAACAGCACAGGAGAATCCACACCACATTTGGGACTGTACTTTGCCTGTGAGGTACAGCCCTGGATTGGGGTGGGTGACAAAGTGCTCTATGCTACTGGAACCTCCTGGAGGCATTGTGCCTGGCTCTTTATACAGAGGCAGTGCCCACTGACTTCAACCCCCAGACAGGTCTGCTGGCTGATGCATGGAGCAGTGGGGCCAACATTAAGATAGAGAGGAGGTTAGCACCGACATTAAGGTAACCTTGTATCCCTGTGTAGGGCAGCCACTGTTCTTGACCCCTTCTCCATGCAAATGACTCTTTTCCTTTGCATCCTCTGTCCCCCCTTCTGACTGCACAGGAGTATGAGGGTATTTGGTCTTTATGGCTGGATGAGTTTTAAGGCTGATCTGCTGGGTTTGCGTTTTACTTTTGTTTGCAAAAAGTTATTCATCTGATGATAAAATAGCTCGGTTCTCTTATACAGGTTTCATTAAAGCTTCAAGGCCAAGCACTCCAGAGTCCAGTATATCTTCATAATTGCTAAGTGTCTAACTGTCATACTGAAATACCCTCCAGCCTTAAATGTTCCAATATGCATCCGTGTCCAGCATGTATTTCTCTGTTAAAGGTAAAATGGCATGTTACGTGAACACAGGAATGTGCCAGCTATTGCTCTTGCAACATTTTCTAGCTTTTGTCACAGACCCGATGCAGCATTGCAACTTACTACAGGGAGAATATGCAACATCCAGGCCAATAATCTGTCCCTAATGCATACAATGACAGGGGATATTGTTAGTGGGAGTTAAAGACAATGGGCCAGATCCCCTGCAGGGATAAATTGGCATAACTCCATTGAAGTCCCTGGAGACATTCCTGAGGATCTGGTCCAATAAGTGAAGACAAAGATAGACACTGAGCTTCATTCTGATCTCACTTTCATTGGTGCCAACAGGAGTAACTCCACTCAGATCAGTGTCATTGTATCAGTGCAGAACTAATGTGAGATCAGAAACAGACTGACTGGCTTTTGTTGGTTTGGGTCACAACCTTCACATTATTCAATATAATCAATGACAGCATTGTCACAAGAACATGATCGCATTTCAGCAACATGTGTTATGGTCATTTGCTTTGCAGTGACTCTGCACTAAGCCTGGAGGACAGATCTCGCCCAATAAGGCCTGGAACCGTAGCCCAGGATTGTGACAGTCTAAGTCGGGATTGTCTGATATAAATTGCAATAACTATAATTTATAGTCACTGTAGCGCCTAGGGGCCTCAGTCATGGACCAGGACCCCGCTTTTCTAGACATTGTACAGACACAGAACCAAACCACAGTCCCTTCCCCCAAAGAGCTTATAATACAAGCATAGGACACCAGATGGATATGGATAGACGGGGAGTCCAAGACAAGACTAAATTGGTCAGCATGGCAGGCAGTGATCTCAGCGCACCGGTGACCTAGCCACTGTCCAGTGTTTTGTAGGCATCTTGGCAAAGGAGAGTTTTAAGGAGGATAATGAGGTAGCTTTTTGGATGTTTATGGGGAACTCCTCCCAGGCATGAGGGACAGCATGGGAGAAAGCAGGAAGGGGATTGTCTGAAAAGTTCAGTGGGCATTGGAGGCTAGCACTGTGGGCCGATTAGAGGCAGGAGTGAACACCGCAGTAGTGAATAAGAAATTATAGGTCGGGCTGGGATAGGCATTTATCAGATACAGGGATATGCGGTAACTTATTTAATTCATGAAATTATTAAAAGTGCTGCATGCTGCTCAACTTGTGTAGCTGGGAAATATGCTAACTCACCCAGGATGGTGTCTCAAGACAGGAGGAGATGTGTGTGCGGGGGCTAGAAAGTCCTGACATGTCACAACAGATGTCTATGGGAGATAAGATCCATGGGACCACATGTTCAGACTCCTGCACAAACCAGGTATGCAGTGCCATAGCGCCCGGAGACCCCAGTTGAAATTAGGACCCTGTTGGGCTATGCTCTGTACATACACAGAGTGAGACACCTTCCCTGGTCCAAAAACCAACCCAATAGAAAAGGCAGATCAAAGGATGCACCTTGCTCTCCTGTCTTTGCAGATGGGGAAACTTGAGCACAGATATTAAGTGACTTGCCCAAGTTCACACAGGAAATCTGTGGCAGAGCCAGGACCTGATCTCCCTGCCCCCTCCCCCGCCCAATCTTCTGAGGTCTAATTGAGTTCTTTAGTCACATAACCACCCTTCCTTTCTAACATACAACATGGTGTCTGTTTCCAAAACACTGAGCAGCTAGCACACCTGCAAGCTTGCCCTTGTGCAATGGGTAAGTCAGGCAGAGCTTATGGCCATGAACACAGCACTGGGATTTTCTAAAGAGGCCCGCATGACGAGTGTCCATTCTCTGGACAGAGGCCTAACGATTAGTCTCTGCAGCTGCCCGTTCAATTCCAGCTCTTTGCGTGAGTTTTACTGCTCCTTTGCTATTGATCTGGTTCCACAACATCCTTTCCACTCACAGGCCAAGGGGTCCAGGAAGTTCACGGACGTCCGCTAGAGGAGAGATCATCAAGAAGATGGTGGTGATATTTTGTATCTACAGCTCTCTGCTCTAGCTGTGGGAGCCTTTGCACAGGAGCAGCATACGCGATAGGCAGTGAAGAGCTGAGGAGAAATCACCTCTGAGAAATCAAACGTGGCTGCTTGAAGAACCCCTACCTGAAAACACACACTACACATCTATCTCACAGGCCATGTCTACTGCGCCCCGTCAACGGATGTCCTTCCTTTGGCCCACCCGCTCTGCGCTGCTTTCCTTGAAGAGGGGAGCTCCCATTCAAGTCAAAGGGAATTCTGTAGGCCAGTCTGACCTCCTGGCCTGTATTTTTTCCCTACGAGATGGAGCATACATTTCATGTTCAGCGGATTCGCTAAAAGCATATTGCCAAGGGAAGTATATTACAGGGGGGAGAACTGTAGACATAATAATAATAAAAAGACATTTTCCTGCCTATAAATTTGTTTTCTCCAAGCATGCACTGATCAAGGCTATTACTTTGTGGGTTTTCCTACCCAGCCTGCAGAGTTTGAAAGCAGTCAAGTGAGACTTTTCTGGCAGCAGGCCCAATCGCTTTACATTTCAGCGGTTACACTTCCCTAACAGAGAATGTAATCTGCGTCTAAAGGTAGATCGGTAAACAAGTTAGAGAAGAGAGGAAAGGAGGTTAATGCATATGGGTAGATATAGATGTGGTCAAAAAAACAACAACAAAACACAACCCAACCCAAGTGTATGTATGTATTTTAGCCTTTTCCTGTTGATCAAACAACCTCAGTGCAATTGGCCTGTATAATAAGCCAAAAAGATATGGGCAGATCAGAAATGGAGGGTGGCTTTCAGAGATGGAAATATAGAAAAAGTCAAGGGATGTTTATGGTCAGAAGAATTGTTCTTGTTAAGGCCCCTTCTGCTAATAGGGCAAGTACACTTGAGATAGAGACACGATGGTTTCCGGTTTCCTGCAGGCCTTGAAGCATTTTGCAGATTCTTTAGCGCACAGCCAGTCCACACGCTGGAGCTTGCTGCAGGCAGGATCCTGCGCAATGGGCAGTTTCTGCACAAAGAAAGGCCACATTTTAACCGTCTTCATTTATTGCCTGCAGTGGATGGATTTGTATGGAAGATGCAGATTTAATTAAGAGTATGATGAAGTTTTCCTTTCTGTCTGCAAGACAGAGGGCACATCTACCCTGGGAAATTTGGTACAGGCTGCAGGGCATCTCTGCAGAAGGATCCCACACCCCAAACTGCAGGCCATGTTGGAAAGCTCATCTTTCACCACTTCCACCCACAACTGCTCCACCGCTCTTTGCTGAGAACATGGCAACATTCTAGCATTTTTCATGGAGAAAAGCTTACGCTGGAAAGTGATTCGTGGCTCATGCAGGTTGCAGAGAACCGATGTAATGAGCTCCGCACGAAAGTGGGAATCTGCATTTGGCACAAACATCAATTTCCTAAGGGTCTGGAGGTGTAGGACATTTGCGTATCAAATTGTAGTAAGCCAGACTCAAAGTGACAAGGCCCCGATAACTTTGTTGATGGCCACTGCTGGCTAAAAAAAAAAAAAGAAAGATTGCAACCATCGTGCCAAGCATAAATGATAAAAATCATGACTCCCTGGGCACCCAGAAGCATAAAGAGATACAGTCACAACAAGCAGTAGCTGTGAGTCTCAGTGACAAACAGTAGCCATCCCTCCTCAGTCAAGGGCGCTGGGGGTATCTCTATTTCTTTTGGTAGCTTTCCCCCAGCTTGTAAGCATTGTCCCAGTCGCACCTGGCTTGGGTCTCGGCTAGCTAGCCATCATCCGAGGCCCAATTTCCATTTAGCACTGGATAAATGGCTCAGCTTCATTGGGCAGGTAGGATGAGATGCAGATCTAAGACTGTCATCAGCACACACTAGACACAATAATCTATATTGCTTCACTAACCCTTGTAACATACTTATAGACATCCAATGTATACATGCTGGGTAAGAGCGGCTATAGAGTAGAGCCTTGTATAACCCAACATGAGCAACTGCTCAGTGCTAACTTCCTGGATTATCTCAGACAGAAAGAAGCAAGGGTACATAATTTACATTATCTGATCGGCTCTATAAACGAGCTGAATAGACTTAATTAAATCATGTATTCAACTAATTTGGGAGTTATTTATTGCATATCAGCATTTCCTAAAATGTACGGTGAACCTCCTGTGGGAACACGAAGCACTAGACAAAGTGTGGTGTGGACAGACGTCTCAATTGCTAGCTAGAGTCTTAGCTTTCATTTAAAAAAGAAGTGTTAAGGCCTGGTTCGCAAGTAAGATTTGCACTGCACTTCTTTTGCAAGGCTCCTTTACACTGCCAAAGTGGTGTAAATGGGCCTTAACATCCATGAGAATCAGGACCATAGTCTGTACCTGTTGTGCTTATGAAGAAAACATTCAAACCTGAACTGTGTATAACCAATGTAGAGAGTTCAGCGTGAGTTTGCAGAGAGCCTGAAACAATAGCTCTGAGGTGTGAGCTGCCTCAACCATTTCAGTGGGTGCTAGATCAGTTGCCAATGAGGATACTGTACTTTGTTAACTCCTTTCTCACCTGTTGTGATGAACTGTGAAATACAGGAAGTAACATGGTATTATGCTCTAAAGAAAAAAAGTGTGGCCACTTAGTAATAACTATATCTAAAAAAAATCACTTGAGAGAAGGTTGGAAAATACAAAACACAAGCCACAGCAGAGAACTTTGAAAATCCAGCAATACAGCCTAAAGTTCTGCTTTTTGGTTTACCATTGGCCACCAAGGATATGTCTACACTACACAGCTAACCCAGCTGATTGGCACCTGGGTCTGAGCTTTCCTCCTGCAAAATCTTACCCCATTACTGTGTCCTCATTGTTTCTACTCTTCCCAGTGTGTGTTTGGGGGCACATCCCATAGTTCCATGTGCTGAGATTCTCTAAGATTCCTTCCCAGTCAATTCTGTCAGTTGCAGGAGAACTTGCCTGTCCCCCAGGGGAAATTGTGGGAAGGACATTGGAGGGCTGTCAGCAGCTTGAGTGATCTTGCCAGTGTCTTCACTGCAAAATGGGCAGGTTCCAGCCTGAACTAAACCACCGCTCTGGCTTTAACCCATACTGCCAGCTGTGCAAGTGAGTATGGGTTCAAAGAACGAATAGGCCTGTGCTTGAGGGTTGCGTGTGTGGACGGTGGGGTCGGGGACAATATGTAGAAGCACAGGTGAACCTTAAAGTGCAGAGATCTCCTCAGGTATTCAACCCCAGGTAGGTTTTCTTTACTCGTTGTTAAAATGGTACAATCAAGGATGGTTGCCCTCTTTGAAGGAGCTTCAAAAAGTTACCAATAAAAAAACAAATCAACCCCATCCTGAATCCCCATTTTTACAAACTTTCAATGCAGATGTCATTGAAAATGAAGTGGTCGGGATCCACAAAACCAAACCACCTATCTTTGTAGGGAACTACTTCAGGAAAGCTAACATAGTGGTTCATAATACAAGTTTCACTAGTGCCTCTCAGGCAAAACCAGTTGTTATTTAACTTGAAAAACATGCCAATAACAGACAGCATAATTCATTTCATGAAAGTGATGCTTGGCTGTAAAATAGAATACAGAAATTTTTCCTACTAAAGCTGAAATGCTTTTCTTTTAGTTCTTTGGTATTCTTGCTTCAGCATTTTAAACTCTAATTCCTATCTTGGCCTGGGCTTTGAGATCTCACTGTGCTGAAAAGAATGTGGTCCATTTTTGTAGTTTTCAAGTATTTAAATCACACACCTCCTTTGCCATTAAAAAACACCACATATGAGCCCGGGTTTTGCATTTATTGGACCCGTGACTGGGAAAATAGGGAAGGTAAATAGCTAGCGAATGGATGGGTTGTGTATTGTTTTAATCATCCTTTTAAAACCCAATATGGTAAGCTGAGATAGGATCCAAGTTTAGGGGATTCCATATATCATTTTTTTTCAAGTTAGTTCATTTAGCCAAATCACAGTCTGAACTGTATTAACCATGTGAGGACAAAAGGAAAGGTACGCAATTAGATGTTGGGGAAAGGTAGAGAAATAGTTGCGTGTGGGGTTAAACTGTGCTTGTGATACTAAGTCCTTTAAGTGTAGGGCTTTTGCATAGACAAAACCCAGGGGACCAATTCTTCCACCCCTTCCCTGGTCTTCAGAGGGGGTTACTTATAACCTGCAGGAGAAGAACTGGGGCCCAAAGGTGTTACTGCAGATTGTCATGGGAGCAGGATGTGTGCACCAGGCAGTCATTCCTTCAAGCCCCTACAGCTGGCGGAGGTAACCTATTACCACCTCACAGTAAGGCAGGGCACTGCTATTGTCCCCAGATGGGGAACTGCGGCACAGAGAGACCAAGTGACTTGCCGAAGGTCACACAAGAAGTCCCCAGTGGAGCAAAAGTATTGAATTCTGTTCTTTCAGGTCCCAGGTAGTGCCCTCACCACTGAGCCGGCCTTCCTCCCACAGGGAACCAGTGCAGGAATGTCAGCTTGGCGAGTTTTGTCACTAGGAAGTCACTAGTGCCGGTACCACTATGATGGGCTCCTTAGAAATAGACTGGGGAGGACGACAGAGACAGGGGCACATGGCCAGCTGTGGCAGGAAATGTGGTATAGTTAGAGCTGGTAATACGGGGGGGCCCAGAGGAGAGAGAAGGGAGTAGACAAGAGAGAGGGAGGGAAAAAGAGAAAGCCAATCACTGGAAGACACAGAGCCCTGTGATCATTGGCTTGGGCTGAGCTAGTCTATGCAGGACAGAAAGGGAGAGAATAATGGCTCAAAACCACCAATCTTCTTCCTGATCTGGAGGCAGCCAGGGGCCTCTTTTGGCATAAAGGTGCAACTCAGAGCAGCCACAGAGTTACCATAAGTTATATCAGCCATAGTCCTCTAGGGATTTTCCATTGGCCAAGGCTCACTGGGCTGCCAGGTTCTCTGGCTACACTGGGAGGCTGGCAGATGGTGGCATAGAGCCAGCTGTGCCAGTTTGACACCACCTGGAGATTCCTCCACACCAAAGGAAACTCTACCTGCCCTAGAAGGCAGGATTTCCAGCTGTTGTGGCCTGAGCCGTGCAAAGCAGCGAGAAAAAGAGGCCAAAGATTGGGCTGACTTTCCTCTCAATATGGTTTTTACACCAGTGTAGCTTGATTGATGTAAAGTGGGGTTAATCCTGATTTACACCAGCGTAAGGGAGAAGGAGCTATCGGGGACATAAGAACCTACCTAGGGTCTGATTCGGTCAGTCTGACTGCTTAATTCAGAATGACATCTCTGGATCTTGGTGCAATGAAGTGGGTTGAAGATGGAGCAGGGAGACAGGCTTGGGGACAGAGGGAGAGGTGGGGATGGCGGGAGGACACGGTCCTAAAAAGAAGTCAGGCACCGAAAGAAGATCAAATTCTTCTCTCATACATCAGGATTAATTCCACCGAAGCCAGCAGAGCAACACCAAGGAAGAGGCCAGTTCGTGAGAGGCCAGTTCGTCTTGGCGTCGTGGCAGGACTGAGCTGATCTACCACCAAACCCACAGAGCAACCTAAACTACAGGGGTTAGACTAGATGACCCTAGCAGTCCCGTCTCACCCTATGATCCTACATGTGTTTACATGCCACAAGCCAGCTTCTCAGCTAGTATATGTTGATGTAGCTCCATTGACTTGGACAAGGTTCTCTCTTTTTGGGGCAGTGGGGGTGGGGTTCTTGAGCAAAATGGTCACTTTCCATCTTCTCAGTTGTGCTGTTGGAGACATGGTTTTATTCCGTGTAGTGTAATTTCACCTTAAAAAAAAACAGGGTAGAATTTCTTTTGCACATGAAGTTTGAGAACTCGTCCAACAGTTTTAAACTCTCTCGAGTCTGGGAGCCTCACAAAAGCTTTCCCAGTTGCACGCACACACACAACTGCTGCAACGTTTTGGCCACTGTTTCACCTCTGGGTGAATGGGCTTGGCTGGGCAGCACTGTGCTAAGATTGTAGACCCTCAGGCCAGTCAATATTTGCCCACTGTTAAATTTGCATTTTTACCTTTCAATCATTATGTTTCATAACTGCTCAGAGTGGCTCAGATGGGGAAGAAGGGGGGAAAAAAAGCTGGTTTGCCTTCCAAAGTTTTCAACAAAACCACATACACTGTGTCTATAGACTTAAACACATAGCTAACTCCTTTGTCAATACAAGGCACTGTTCCAACTGTACACTGCTTGGCTTTCTATCAAAATGGCTTCAATATTATTAGAAATCTCCAAGGCTTACAAAGTCAAAAACTTGGACGTTTACTGTACACATTAACAGGACTCATTCCCCCGACTCATCATAAATCTTTATAACCACATATGGCTGAGTTATAAATATCATCTGCAAAGAGCAATAAAAAAAAATTCAGCCCACAGAAAGGTGTCTTCGTAGTTTTAAGTGTCTGATACTTTAAAAAAAAAAGTGTTCTATCTTTTTTTGGGGGGTGGGCGCGAGGGCGACTGGTAATCAAAATGCTGCATTTCAGGTAGTAAAACGGAGTTCACAATATACGGCGCTTGCAACGTTGAAAAGCTGCCTGAAGAAACAGCAGAATCCTCAAGACCTCAATAAACATGAGTTCACTTAATTATAGTTTTGTGGAAGAACCTTCCCAAGCCTTACAGTTCTGAAAACCCATAAACCCCAGACATTAGAAACTTGGTGAAGAGTGGGTTTAAAAACCACTGAACCCTTGTCTCTTTCCTCGCACAATTTGCTTCCTTCGTGCCTCGTACAGTATGAAGCTTCCATCGGCTTGTCACTATTTCACCAGGGCAAGCTAAATCTAGTGTGCCTTGCTTTAAATATTCTAAATATAAACAAAGATTTGAAATGATACACTGAGAGCAGGTGTACAGTGAGGTCCAGGCACTTAGAAAGAAAGGAAAGGCTCCTTTATAAATCAGGATTTCTTTATGATTTAAAAGGGGACAATAGTTTACTTATGCAATTTCTTTTTTCAATTAGGTGACATCAAGCATATTTCTAAAAAAAAGACTGAATCTTTCAAACTCAGTTCAGACGATGGCATTATGAAGGAACACATTTGCCATTTAATGATTTAAAGAAAAGTGGAGGTAAGTGATCACAAGAGAACAAAAATAAGATTTGCTTTGAGTGTGCGGGAGTCTCTCTCTCTCACTTCAGGCAGATATTACTAGATATGGATTCTTAATTTCCAGCCTAATAATTAGCAGGGTGGGCAGAATATATCAATATCCCATGTTCACAATCTCATCTGGACCAGATCCTCATCTAGTGTAAAACTGGCATACCTCTAATTTAGAGCAGTGAAAGACCTAGCCCCGTAGCTTACAGGGTTTACTCTGTGTACGTAGTTTTAACATATACATTGCTGTTCTACACCTGAATTGTGTGCCACTTCTCAGCCATATACCTCAATAGCTAATATGAAGAACTCTAAATGTGAATAGAAATATTTAAGCAGAAGCAGGACCTGTTTTTAGCTAATCAGTTGGAGTTTATATTTCACAGAATATATAAACTGTATGTGAAGTGTATTGTTTGACATAAAAATAGAGAATCCTTAGAGGTTCATTTTAAGAAACATGGAGAAGCATTGCATTTATTTGCTTTTGCAGCATGGGTAGTTGGAAAATAGTAAGTATTTACCATGGAAAAATAAAAATAAATGAAAATGACATTTTTTCCCGCTTGTTTTAAGCAAAAAATCCCTAAAAATGAACATTTTACAGTTTTTCCCCCCACAAAAAGACTGGAAGATTAGAAACGAAATAAAAATCTCTCATTTAGGAGGAAAAGAAAGAGGCAATTCTGCATCAAAAAATATGGACAATTTTTTTTGACTAGCTGTTAGTTCATAGAAAAAGAAAAATACTGTCCTCTGACATTTTTCGGTGGTCCTCTGATGTTTTTGTTCTGTATAACCAGATACAGGATTTTAAAAGAGCTGTGTTAGTATAAAATAGCTGCATAATGGTTTAGTATTAGTACCGTCTGCTAGAATAATAAATTAATGACTCCCATGTTTCTCTTTATGGTATGGGCAGTTAGGTGGTCCATAGGGTTGTGCTGTTAGGAATGTTCTAGAATTCTAAACATTCAATAAAAAAATACAATACAACAAGCATGTGATTTTTTTAATATAATAAGGAAAAAACTTTATAGGTAAAAAATTCTCTCAGTCCTGGTGAGCCAAATATTCATTTACTATATCTCCTGGTCAGTAAAAATCTTATTTTAATGATGATTTTTTTTTTAGTCAAAAGCCACAGTTATTTAAATACTTAGACAATAGCAAAAATGCAAGCGGAATGATATTTAACTTTGATAAACAGCTCCGGTATTAATTCACTAACCACATTTTCCATAGAGTTTTCCCAGACACTTTCTACACACACAATATTGTGTATTAAATCAGTAGACCATAGAGATCTTTATGGTGTACCAAATAAACATCACACATTATTAAACATTTGTCTTAATATGTTATTGATACTAGCCCCAAGGTTCATTCAGATGAATCCTCTACTTTAATAAGCATCTAAGTACGTACTTACACATCTCAAAATGGCATCTTTGCTTTCTTTTTTAGGTTTGTTTAGAAAATTGTTCAAATACCAGCTCAGGATATAGAATGCAATGGCTGTGAAGGGTTTGTTGTGCTTACTTGCGTCTTCTTTCATAAAGGCAGATGGCTGGGTTTTTCCACCTTTTTCCCCCCTCCGACCTCAGGTAAAAAGGAAATATTTAACCTTAACACTGTGGCTTAAAAAAAAAAAAAAACTTTAAAAATAAGGCTGCAAACCTCACTTATTGGAGTATATAGGAGTGAGACCGTAAAGAGCTATCCACAACTTAGAGACTTGTTGTATTACCTAGATATGCAGAAGGCTGGTTTAAAGTGAAATTTCTTCTAGAACTCAAAAAACAGCAAAAGCCAGGAAATTCTAAGCCATTCCCTTCAATATTGAAATAATATAGTATTTATGTAGTACGAAACAGATTTCCCCCCATAGTCACAGAAAATGAAAACCAAGGACCTGATCCAAAGTCCATTGAAGTCAAGGGGAATCTGTGTTAACTTCAGTGGATCAAGCCAGAAAATGTACATTTCCATACAAGGGTTTTTATGTATTTATCGCTAACTGGGTTTCTGACCTATTCATTAACTGATTGGTTCCAAGGGCATACATTGTTTTTGGTTTATCTTTTTCAGCCTTCTACTAACCACAGCTCTTGGCTGAAAACCCTCGATGGGAAAGAATGTTTTTAAAAGATCTTTCCCAGCAGATCAGTTTTTTCAAAATTCAGGGCCAGATTTTTCAAGAGCTCAGCACCTATTTAGGGACCTACATGAAGGCCAGCTATCCCTGTTGCCAACTGTCATGATTTTATCACAAGGCTTGTGGTAGCTGGTATTTTCCTTAAAGCCCCAGCTCCTGAAGTCTGTGATGACTGGTGCATGTGATGCCTTCCTACTCCCTGTGCCTCGTTTCCTGATTCCTGTGCCCTGAACTCAGCATTCCAGTTCCTGTGTGTACGCGTGGGTACACAGCATTGCGCGTGTTGCCACATACCGGCCATTCGGACTGTTCTGTTTGTTCAGACTATTGCTCATTTAACTGGTTCATGGTTAGAACATGTTTGATCGATCACCTATCCATCTCTTGCTTCAATTTTCTTGTGTTTTGCGAGTGCTGTTCCAGGATGAATCAGAGCACTGTGGTGATGAGGACTTCGATTCTGCAACCCATGCAACGTACATGCAACCCTGCACATCCTTTGGCTATTGACTGGCGATACTTTATTTGGAGCTTTTGGAACGATGTGCAGATCCTGCAACACTCCAAAGCTGCTAGATTACCCTTGCTGCAGAATGCTTAGGCTGTGTTGACATTGATATTTATGATGGACTCCTTTGGTGGAGCTGTGCAGCACGTCAACGCGTATTTTGGGACTGGCGATTCCATCCGACTAAAGAGGAAAATGTTGGGGTATTTTCTGAAGCTCACCAGCAACCCAAGGAAACCATATGTGAGTGTGCATGTTGTTTATGGTGGTTGGCACAGGACTCTGAATGCGGGGGTGTTAGGATCAGCATGATCAGGGATACTTTTGTGACTGGCATAGCCAATGACTGCCTGAGTGAACAGGGACTGCTAGAATTCTATCTTTTGATGCTGTGGTTGCTAAGAGTGAAGCATTTGAGAGGGCTGGGGTTGAAAGGGGCTCTGTGTCTCAGACTGCTGCTACCTTTGTCATCAGTTACTCCTCCTGCTTCCACTGCCCTGAGTCATATGACTCTACCGTCTGCTGCTCCACAGCTAAAGCTTCTCCCTGTGTCCGGTGTGGTACTATGGATCACATGGCCAATTTCAGTGCCTGCCCAGCTAGAACTGCTGATTCCAGGCTTGTGAGAAGGAAAGACACTAACATGCCACGGTACACTGGTTCACAGGGATAGGCAGCCTGAAGTCCATACCGTAAACATGGAGCCCTGAGACCACCTTTACCAGGGACCCTGTTTCCTGTAGGACGATCTCCAGCGGTCTCCATTGTGGGGAAAATCTGAAACTGTTACCAAAAGTTTTGGTTTTGCAGTGACAATTAGCATTTTTCTCCCACAGTTATTGTTATCAGCAACTAGAAGAAAATTGCTTTGGCCCTTCAAAATGCACTCCTAATTTATCTTTATTGTAAGACACCTGACACCAGTGGATATGGATTTCACATCAGCTAAGTGAGATGATGCCAGAGCCCATGTGCGAAAGAACCGCCAGCAGTTTGAGACACACACACACACACACACACACACACACACAGCACCTTGGAAATTACTAAGCCCTGAGTATGGTTACCAGTGTATTGGCTCTGGGGGATTTTGTGTCATTAGTAGCACCATGACTTGTAAGTCCAGTCACATTGCTCTCAATCATCTTCCTTAGGGCAGAGCCTGGAGAGGAAATTCCATGAGCAGATCTCCTACACAGAAGGCAGCTCAGCCACCTCCATTCTCCTCCTTCTTCACAGTCTCTGGAGGACACACTGGGGGGCACAGGACCTATGGTGGAGAGGGGGTGGAGACTGGAGTAGGACAGTGGTAATGGCATTTCACAGAGCCACTAAACCTGGGGGTGGGTTTTCCCTAAAACAGCAAACCCTTCCTGCTTTGTCAGAACAATGGGTAGGAGAGGAGGGTCATTTCGGATTTCCTCCCTGGGAAAATTTACATGAGGATTGTCTGGTCCTTTATGCAAACTGCTACAATTTTAACCTTGGTTATAGAAACTCCTCTAAGACCTTGTATGACAAGGGTTTGTGCACAAGACCTCATTGTCAATCAGATCTGAACAGCCTCCCAAGGCCACAGGCAAAAAGGGGGTGGCAAGTGGTAACCATCAGAAGAGAACCCAGGGACCCTCAATTGCATGGCGTACACATGTGTGGAGTAGGAGTTGCTGCAGCTCCTAGGAGAGAACGGTGCTGGATGTAGCAAGACATTGGGGTGGGGGAAAGACATCCGGAGAGCATTGCTGAAGAGGCAGAGTTACAGGTCTACAGCAGATGATAGTCTCTAAATCTATGAGGGACTGATTTGCGGTGTGATGCAACTAGAATCTGGTCTGTATTTCATAGAAAGAGCTAACCGTACTCAATGGTGCAGGCTTAAAAACAGGCCTGGATGTAAATGATTGTGTTCAGAGAGAGCTAGCAAAAGAAGAAGAGCAAATACTTAAGTGGCACAAATTTATTTCAGGTCAATACAGCAGACGGTAGAGTCATATGACTAAGGGCAGTGGAAGCAGGAGGAGTAGCTGATGACAAAGGTAGCAGCAGTCTGAGACACAGAGCCCCTTTCAACCCCAGCCCTCTCAAATGCTTCACTCTTAGCAACCACAGCATCAAAAGATAGAATTCTAGCAGTCCCTGTTCACTCAGGGAACCGAGGGGTCAAGCAATGAGTGTCAAAAGCAGAAAAACAACTTTCACAAACTTGAAGTTTTACAAGAGCGGCATGATTAGCACGGACACAGAAATATCCATTTAACACCGACATCACGCCTTAGCCTCCTTTGTGGAGCAGAGTGATGGCAATTTACAACAGAAACAGATAGGAACAACTCATTCCAAAATAAGTGCCTCTGAAAGATCTTTAGAGTTCACTGGAAAGAGTCTTTTGTGCAGCATCAAAAATTCTAAAGAGGAAGCCGCCTAAAGCCTGGTAATAAGAAGATAGACACATTTAGGACACACTTGAAGGCTGCCACCAACAGGACTTCCACATCAAGTGATAACATGAACACCAGCTGGAAACAAGGACAGAAAGAAGCCAGATCCATCAACGTGACACTCAGAAGTCCGAACTGACCAGCACAAGACAGAAACAAATGGTGGAAATTGGTGTTTGCCCTATACACCTGATGGCCATGCTGCTCCTGTAGCCAGTTGCACTGAGTGGTAAGGACACAGAAGTGGGGCTCGGGACAGCTGCGTTCTATTCCTATCTCTGCTGTGTGAATGTGGTGAAGCTGCTCCCCGGCTGTTCAGGGGAGGGACTGTGTTACAATTGGAATTAGCAAAAGTTTTTGGCAGAAAATGCAGTTTTGTCAAAAATGAAAACATTTGGGAAAGGTGTCTATTTAGACTAAATTGTCAAAACAATTCATTTCAGTGCCATAACATTCATTTTAGCATTATACTAAATATACTTTGAAATCAAAATATTGCTTTTACCATAGCAAAGTGAACCGGTGTGACACTATCAAAATGAAGTGATTTGACACTATTGAAACAAAAACATTTCAGTGTTTCCAAATCAGTTTTTTTTTAGCATTTCCATTCCCTGTTTTTGTTTTGTTTTGTTTTTTAATTTTGTCCTATTTGGGATGATTTTTTTCTAATTTAGTGGAAATTCCTGTAGGATGAAAATTCTGGTTTTGAACCAATTCTACTTAGGTGTCTGTATGGCACCCAGCAAAATGGGACCTGATCTTATTTGGAGATGCAATGGCAATATAAATAGCAACAAGTAAAGGTAACTTGTGGGGGTACAACATTTTGGAGGCGTTATAGAAAAAGGGTAACAATTTGTGAAAACTTGGAACTGCAGCATGCTGAATACATGGACGGAGTTATCCTTAGGAACACAAAGATTAAATTGATAGTTTCAGGCTCTTAAATAGAATCCCAGAACCACAGGGTTAGGAGGGACCGCAAGGGTCATCTAGGCTCACCCCCTGCCAAGATGCAGGATTTGTTGTGTCTAAGCTATCCAAGACAGATGGCTACCCAGTTTCCTTTTGAATACTTTTCTGTGTTTCTTACTTGGGGCCAGATTCTCAACTGGCTGAAACTGGTGTAGTTCCATTTTAGTTAATGAATTAAGTGGAGTGGTTGGTACCAGTTTCACACCAGCTAAGGATCAGATCTTGAATCTTTACTTTGGCTAACCAGTCATGGAAGAAAATGGAGTTCTCCCTAAAGACAGACTTCTGGTTTAGGCTCAGAATAGATAACTGCAATTCAAGGAGGAGCATCATGAAAGGGACTCTCAGGAGCGTGCATGATGCCAGCAATGAGGATTTAAGTAGAATTGGCTTCTCAAGTGTTTCCTAAGAATCTGATTCTGCTGCTATTGCTCACATTAAGCAGTGCCTTGTCTTGTGAGTGTCTCCACTTCAATCAATGGGTCTGCTCCTCATGGCATCCGGTACTATGCGGGCTGAGCAAAGGTAGCAAGATCTGACCCTAAATAAAGATACAAGTTTCACGGTGGGTCAAAAACTAGACATCGGCTTATCTGTCTCATGCATGAGTTATTGACAGAGAACACTTTATTATTGTAAAATGATTTTTAAAAAACCTCCATCAACTACACTACCAATCTCTACCTTAATTCAGGGTGATTTTGTTCAACTGCAAATTACACAGATGCCATGAGATGTGTAAATAGGTCTGAAGCAGAGTCAGCTGCTCTTTAGTTATTGCTGAATTGTTTAGGCAGCTTAAATTGTTTAGGCAGCTTAAAAATTCTTCATTGTGAGATTCATTTTACCAGGTTATAGAAAACAAGTTAACATTTACAAGCCACTTTAGTGTATTTTCTCTGTGTCTCTTCGATATGCCACTACTAAGATTTTTGCTAAAACTAAACAATCGTGTTTAAGGTCTGGGACTATGAAAACTAAGTCTGTTATTTGTACATTTCTTTTCCATAAGCAAATTACAATATATTGTCACAGTTTCCTAATATGAGAAGGTGCAATCATGCACTAAGCCATAGAAGTTTTCCACGAAAGTATTGTCTACCAGAGGTTTTACTGGCAGAGATCAATTAGATATACATTGTATCCACTTTGTATCATTTAGGCTATTATTCCCTAAATATATATATTGAAAGTTCTAAGTGTTAGGCTGTCAATAGTAATACAAAACACAGAACATCTTCCTTCTTTTCTTACCAGCCTGCATAAATAGCTGTCAAATCTGGAAGATCTTAAATAAATGCACACATTTTTGTAGTCCATCATTCTTATTTTACTTGTCAGAGAAATGCGTAAAATAGTTTTTAATAACCCAAGCAATCTCTAAAAAAACTGTCGTGCTTTAATTTTTTTAAAAATTAAAGCACAAGAGATGATATGGGTATCTGAGCAAATTCAGATGTTTAAAAAGTCAGCTGAGATGAAAAAAAATGAAACAGCAAAAAATCTTCTTTAATTCATTTGGATAAAACTAAATGGAAGTCACCATTATGAAAGCAGATTAAAAACGAAAAGGTGGTTATTTTTAATGTTATTGCCACTTGAATGCTAAACTTAATCACATTTGATATTCAGAAGGTGCTGTATTAACACTTTACTATTATTTTAAGGCTTCAGAAATTTGACTTTCAGCAACTTACTCGTGAAACAAAAACTGAGCCGTGCTTTATGAAATCTGGAAGTCTGCGCTAATGAAGATCTCACGGAAAGCAACTTGTAGGCATATGGATCCCATTTGTAACTAGTGGTGAGAATATACAGGTCAGCCTACACTTTGGTGTCTGTCTATCCATCTGTTTTCACATTACTTGCAAATTATAGAATCCTCCAGACCCAAATGATCATAAATCTCTACTAGGAGCATGTACACTTTTCCCATCTGTCATAAAACAATGAATTAAATTCATGCCTGTCAAAATACGCTGCTGCGAATTCCCCTTATTCTGCCGCAGGAGGAATACAAAGCTCCATCTCATCGCTGTAATTTATGACCTCCTTGGGAGATTTGGGTGATTAGGGGTTGGCCCACCAACACACAGAAAAACAGTAGGAACTCCAATAACTCCAAATGGAAATCTTGGGTCAAATTTATCAAACAAATCAGAGAGAAATCTATTTCTGTTTGGAGAAGGAGGAGATATATTACATGTTTAGTATACGAGTATAGCTTTGGAACATTTGGCTATTCGGTATTTGTGAGTTTTGGAATTTCTAGCTTAAATAGTATCACCAAAGGACATGTGATGTATTAGACATGAGCACATTTTTAGCCAAATAAAATATACAACTGCAAGCAAAGAGGGTTTTCAGCGTTAACAACAACATATTTGTGCAAATGATGTAACTGAAAAATTTCTAGGTAGGATTAAAAAAAGGCAGAGTTCTGAGTACTGGAAAAATACACTGGGACAAAAATAAAGTGTGTTAGACATGGACAACAAAAACAGAACAGAAAAGAAAGTGTAGAGGCGATTAGGAACAGTTATTCCACTCACCTTTATACTGCTGCTTCCAATTTTGTATTTATACAGCTTCTTTTTACATCAAAATAATAAAAAACCAAAACCCACTAGTAATAGGAAACACCAATAGTCATGCTGTTTTGTACCAAAGATATCAGTGGCTGTCAGAGAGGTGCTGCAAATAAATTCGGGGCGGGGAGGGGAGGTGTAAACAAAAGTGCACATACTGCGAAGTCATACGGGTGAATTGCCATTTGCCCCAAGGCAGCAAGCCAGACCATACTGGAAGGGCTGGTCTTCACAATGGCCCAAAGCACTCGCTCCATTGAAAACGCGACCCCACACTGGATTAAATAGTGGATTTGGCTATGGGAAGCCAAGTGAGAAGATCCCAGGGTATCTGGCATACAGCGAGTCTCTTTCGTATCAGACAGGCTATTATTATATACTTTTTAATAACTGGATGTTGCTGCAAAGGTAAAATCCACTGGCCTCTGAAGGAACAGAGTGTAGTGCAGTGGCCATTGCTCCACTCCAGAGGAATCAGGAAAGTGGCCCAGGAGTGCTCTGTAGCTGCTGTATACTATGCAGCCATGTTCCATGGAGTAGGGCACCTTTCGTGGGTGCAATGGGGGGGGTTGCAGGTGGATCGAGGGAACGGCAAAGGTATAACCAGCCCGTACAATCATGCTTGGATCCACAGGGCAGGTGGGTGTGCAGCCAGCATAGGTCATGGTGTATATGAATAGGCTTTGTTTAGCTACTCTGGAGCCCTGTCCATCCCTGCCACACACACCCCTCCTCCCCCGCTTTGCACTGGATCCTTGTGCAAAGCCGTTTCACATTTACTGAATTCAAATTCTTCTTTCCAGAAGAAGTAAAAGGACTAAGAGCAACCCTTGCTCGAATGAGCAGCTCGAACCCTTGTGAATAGTGTGTGGACTATTTCTGTGAGTAAGGGTCTGCACATCAAGCCCTGTATTCTGATCAGACGATCCACAGACAATGTCAGTGCAATATGAGGAGACACCATACATCTCAAATCATTGGGAACATCATGCAAGTTACCGCTCCGCTATTCTTTACCATCTGCCATCTCAAGGAAGATACAGCCGCTGCAGAAGGGGTTCTGAGAGGTACAACAAAAATGATTAGCTGGATGGAAAGATGGCCACAGGAGAAGAGATTGAAACCCTGACAAAGTTTAGTGTAGAGAGGAGATGAATAATAATTCCTTGTCCTCTTACATAGGAGTTTTCATTTTACAGATGGGTAAACTGAGGCACAGAGAGGGGGAAGTGATTTGTCCAAGGGCACCCAAAAGGCCAATAGCACCGCTAGAAATAGAACGCAGGCTCTAGAGTCAGAAACCAGTGCTCTATCCAACAGGCCATCCTGCTTCTCTGTAGTGGCACACAAAATAATGCATTACATATGCACTAGGGTCTCCTTCTTACGAAACAAGAACAAGGGGAAATTCAATCAAATTGAAAGGCAGCAAATTTAAAACTGTTAAAAAGAAATACTTTTCTATACAATTCACATTTAGCCTGCGGAACTCATTGCCACAGGATAACAAAGAGCAAGAGCCTTGTAGGATTTTAGAAAGGATTTGATACTTTTATGGATGAGACCATCCACATTATTGCAAATAAAACTTTTTACGGAAGAAATTTATATAAAATTTATTAATTTTCATGCTACATAAGCCAACCAGTGATTGAGGGGGACATAGGAAGCAATTTCCCATATGGGCAAATTTTTCTAAAATTGTCCACTCTGGATTTCTTGCATGTTTCTAATTACTGCCCACGCTTGGAGACTGGATGCCAACCTAGCTGGACCACAGTTGTGATCTAGGATGGTCGTTCCTATAATCCTCCACCACTAGCATAAGCAATGGTCTCTTTTGGCTTTAAAAACCTATGGATCTAGTGTTGTACACTGCCTTTCTTTTCAGCTTTAGTGAACGAAGGAGATTATACATGAGATAGTACTGCGTTCAGATTGGGCCAAGTTCTGCTCTCTGAGGACCTGATCCAAAGTTCTTTGAAGTCAAGCCCATTGACCAGAATGGGCTTTGGATAGGCTCCGCTATCTTCATGCAACCTGTGACCATGTTAATTAATTTCATTGGAATGCCACAGCAGTAAAGGGCAAAGTTTTGTCTGACATCCGTCTAGATCAAATGCATGAAAAGTAACACCTCAGGATTGAAAAAAAAGTTATCCGAATTTCACTCCATTAAGTTCGATAGGAGAAGTAACTTCCATAATTTAACAACACTGGCTTATTGGTTCGCACTCCATAAAATAAGCTGCTGTTATTTATACTGGGGCTTGGGCTTTTTTTAATAGGAAAAATCATAGTTCTTTACATGAAGCATCCGTTACCTGTGCACAGAATGTGCACTGCAACCTGATTAGCGTCTGTGAAGATTTATTAAAACAAGAACATATGTTTGGAAGGGAGAAGACGATGTTTTTGCCATCTGCAAGACTTTTCCGTCCTTTCCAATTGCAGGGTTATATAAGCTACTGTTCCTGCACCTCAGTAAACGTTACAACATACAGGCCTGCCACGGCTGCGTGAGTTAAGAAAAAAAACACCTTAAGGGAAGCTATCCATTTCAATTCATTCTGAATAGACAGGTGGAAAGGCAGCTAAGGCTTCCAAAGCGGGCTGAGCACCCAGCAGTGCCCACTGAAGTAGGAAGGCTCGGCACTTCTGAAAATCAGGCAACAAGTATTCGAGCTGGGCATGAAATGCTTCTCGTCCCCTGAACGTTTCTGAGATTGAAAAAAAAATGTTCTTGTCCCAAATTGGAAGGAAAAAATTGAAATCTCAAGTTTTCAGCAACCAAAAATCCAGAAACAGGTCAACTGAGATCAAAATGTTTCACTGAGGTAATTTCGTCCCAACTTTTATTTTTAATATTTTTTTACTATAATTTTAGCATCAGTTTCAAAACAAAAAGTTGTTTCGGTCAAGAAAACCGACGTTTTTCATTAAAAAAACCCCAAACGTCTAAACATCATTTTGAAGCTTGTGTTTCCAAAATTTTTTGAAGATGAGAAATTCACTGAAACTGCCAAAAAATAAAATAAAATAAAATAAAACAAAATAAAATAAAAAATGCAAATTGCCGTTTTCCCAGGAAAACAATGTTTCATCAAAAAATTCCCAACCAGCTCTCATAAATACGGCTTTCGGGATCCAACTTCAAATATCCATTCTATTACATAGCCAATATTACCAGTCAAACCAGCTACCAAACCAACTGGTCCTAGGACATCCCTGGGTGGATTGTCAGCCTTGAAGATTGAACTCAGGTCTCAAATGTTTTAGCGTATAAGCCTCCGTCAAGCCCATCAATGGCTATATGTGCACTAGCCACCCCTAGAGGGTGACAGAGTGCTCCATTGAGTGAATATAGGTTCCACAGAGAAAAAATATTACTTTGTTATGTTTTCCTATTGTCTATAGGCCCCTCCACCAAGCCACACACAATCCTGCCTAAAATTAGTCAGTTTACACATTGGGAAAATATAAAGTTATTTTAAAAGAAACCCTAGTAATCTTTATAATGTAAGAGGAACGTATACCACGTTCCCGTCTGAGTCCCCCTCTCACATGCCATCTTTTCTGCAGCCACGTACCTGCCTCATTGCCTCTTCTTGTACCTTAAAGGTTATCCACTAACTACAATGTGGTTGCAGTCCAGTTGAGAGTGGATATCAATTATTTTATTCCAACTTAAGTATATAGCTGCCCCGTTGTCACCTCTGCATCAACTAAATGGTGTTAGGGGAACAAAGCCACATGTATCCATTAGTAATAACACTGGGGAGGTGGGGTGGCACATGCAAAGTAAAAGCCTCTCTGTGAGACGGGTTCACCCCCAAGGTGGGGCTGCACTAGTGGGCATGGGACGGACTTTTAGTTTTGCCGGTTGGTGCCCCACACTGGCTCCACTCCCCTCCCCTAAGACCCCTACCCCGTCCTGCCTCCCACCTGTTGCTACTCGACTCTTTCTGCCCCCTTCTGCCTTAAGGGCAGTGAGGGGGGAGGGGGCAGAGAGTTACGTAGATGGGGTGACAGAACAGACTAAATGGGCCCAATTCACCCATGGTGTGAATGCCGGGCTTTTGTTTTCATTGGGCCACCAACAAATTTCGTCTCAGACTTGACAGCTAATTGTGGCAATAAGCCACAGCCCTTAGAAGAAGCAAACATTGAAGTGTGTGAGTTTTATCAGTAGCCATTTGTGTGGAGAAGACAAGCCCTTCAAGCTACTAGTGCAAATAAATATTTGCAAGAGCGTCTGTAGGGGAAGTGTGTCTGCTGCCATTGTGAAAGGTCTTTCAGTGAGGAGAAGTGCATGGGGAGGAAGGAGTGAGGCTGGTTGAGGAGCAGGATAAATCAACTTAAATAGACGAAGAATTAGCAGCCAGGATATGGCAGGGGTGGGGTGCGTCATGAAACATGGAATCAAAGTCCCTTTCAAAGAGGAGGTGTTCATTGAAGAACAAAGCTAAAACCAGACAGACAGACAAGCATCCCTCCATGTAATTTGAGTTCCAGTCTTGTCTTTTGCTCCAGAAAGGGCAGAGTCCCTCATAAACTGTAGACAGTACACAAACACATCTAGTAGCTAAATGATGTTCTAGCAGTATACAGTACATACCATTGTATGTTGGATATACCTGCCATCATCAGCAACGCAGCGAAGTTGTCCCTAGCCTGACAGTAATTCAGATCTTTGGGATACAGCCTATGTGTAGGACAACTGTGTGAAACAGGACCAGTTACAAATTCCTCTCAGCCAGTGATATAATAAAGGGTCTTTATTGTCAGAAACAACAAGGGTATCCTGCAGATTACCAACCATCATCTGGGCAGTCCTAGCTTCAGCTAGATATCCCAGGACCTCATGAGCTGGCTGAAACTTTTCAAGTGTCCAAGTTGGATTAAATTAATTTTGATCAAGTTTAAAATAAAATTAGGGAAAAGCGTCAGACATTTTTACAATCATCCTGCCTGTTTTCTGACCAGCCCTAGAACTGACTGAAATGTGGAAATATGGAGGTTTTGGCTTATATGCATCCGATGAAGTGAGCTGTAGCTCACGAAAGCTCATGCTCAAATAAATTTGTCAGTCTCTAAGGTGCCACTAGTCCTCCTTTTCTTTTTGCAAATACAGGCTAACACGGCTGCTACTCTAAAAACTACAGTGTACTCCTCTTTCCAAATGTTTTATGCAAATTTGTAAGGAATACCTCACGCTCTCCATACCAGCTCTTATAAAGAGGATTCTTTGGTCACTTAAATATGAAACACAGAAACAAAATGACTGACCATCGTCCCTTACAAAGGCAGATCTTGGTGAGGAGACAAATAAGGGAAAAATTGTTTGTTAACAGTTACTAACCACCCTGAGCCAGATCCTGAGCTGGTGTAAATCAGCATAGATACACTGAAGTCAATGTCAGTGAAGTTACCCTGATTTACACCCGTGCAGGCTGTGGCTCTCTAGAGAATGTGAGGAAAGGAATTTTTGATTGACTAATCAGAAAAATTGAGTTTCCATTCTGTGAAAAAATTTGAGTTTTGAAAGAATTGAATCCCAACCCAGGACAAAATTTCAATTTTTTTGAAAAAAAAAAAAAAATCTGAAAAACCAAAGCATTTGTTTTGGGTAAAAATATTTCATTTCAAGAAAACTTTTCCTTTTTGATTTTAATCCTGAAGGATTTTTACTACAAAATAAATTTCTACATGAAGATTCAAAACTTTTCATTCTGAAAAAGTGTCAAAAGTCCTGTTTTAACATTTTCAAAAAGCAGTTTTCTTTCACCCTTTTGGGCAGCTTCTTGGGGTGCAGGGGGGATGCAGGTTTGAATCTCCATTCAGGCAGGGACTTGATTGCAGCTCTTCTGCAGCCTCGGGGAGGGAGTTGGGGGGGGAACATCCTAACCACCCTGCTATAGGCTATCCTGGGGTGAGGGGCTCTCGAAGTCTCTCCTGTTGAAGTGGTTCAACTTAGTATCAACACATAAACATTCATTAGGCCAGAGCAAGAGTCTGACTCTATAACCCTGGGATTAAGCAACCTGGGAGGAAGGATGCAGATTCAAATCCCTCCTCTGAATCCACCAGAGCAAGGGGGTTGATGAAGGGGGAGGAAGAAGTAGTGGTTCGTAAGGAGTGGAGTGTAATTGCCTGTCAGGGAGAAGCTGACACTCAGTTATTTATTGCACTCCTCACCCTATGATCTGAGCCCTGTCTAGTCATGCATTAAGCAACGTGACTCACATCTTCCTCGTGTCTGTTCTCTCATCCTCTTCCCTGGAGAAGCATGTGCAGTTGAGAGTCTGGTTTCGGTAGGGTTTTAGGGGAGGAGTTAGCAACATGTGTATCTTTTCTTAAAAAAAAGAAACAAAACTATGTAACGAAGGCAAGGTCGAAGAAACGTGCCTTGCAATTGGAGAGAAAGGTGGGTACAGGATGGGAGGGTCATTGCCAGGAGGGATCAACTTTGCTCAGTCAGGGCAGAGTGTTTTAGAAAGTGCCTCTATCCACCATTGTATAAACACAAATAAGTAGATTACATTTCTCCGACAACAACTGAAGCAAGATGCATCAATACGTTTCTGGGCTGCTCCAGCCTCCATTTCATAGGCAGATTCTGCTCATTGTGAAGAGTGCCTTGTTCCCATGAACAAATCCTACTGAAATCAACAGGCTCAGCTCCTGGAGTAAGGTGCTACTCAGCATAAGCATCAGAATCTGGCCCTCAGTTATTTTTCAAGGTACCTTTTATATTTATCCTGCTTAAATTTAGACACGAGGGGGAAAAAAAGCCACTTGTAACCAAAATGGAAGACACTTAAAAGTTTTCTGCTTCAGTCATGCAACTCAGGCGTACAAACGAGCTCCAGGTTTTCTATTCAGTTCATTCTTCATCCTCTCTTTCTTGGCTTGCTTATGCAAGCTTAGCTTCCATCAAAACGATGTCTTAATTAAATCTGAAAAATGGACATTTGACTTTACTTTACGTGATGATTTCATCCTGCCACGGATATACATTCAAGTTATACAGAACAGACATGCCCATTATACACAGCCCACTGCTGAATTTTTTTTTAATAGATATTATTTTTTCAGATCTTCAAAGTGTTTGTTTTCATCATGGTTTTAAAAATCTTTCAGTTTGAATTGAAGTGATAACCCACACAAGAGTTCCATCCCTCTGCCTTTAACTCTACTGTGCTCTTGGAATTTACTTTTAAGAAGAAAAACACCCCAACTTATTGGCTGTAATTGGGAGTACCCTTGAAAATTTTAAGCTCCTGCAGAATGTCACTGCCTGTGAACGCCGTAGCGTTTCGTGCCCTGGAGCATATTTCACTAGTGCTTCAGAGACATGTCTAAATAGTTAGGGGCCAATCCAAAGTCACTGGAAAGACTCCCATTGAGTGGATCTGGCCCTAAGGTCTTACCTGGATACTGGCATAATTGCTGTTTTACAGATGGGGAATTGAAGTGCCAGGACCCTGATCCAAAGCCCAGGAAGAGACTCATTGACTTCTGTGGGCTTTGGATCAGACCCAGAAAGACTGAGATCCAGATCTTCAGAGGGATGCAAGTGCCTAACTCCCATTGAGCTAGGCACCTAAATCTCTGAGGATCTGGACCTGAGCAGCTTGCCCAAGATCACACAGCAAGTCAGTGGCAAAGCTAGCTGGTGGCTCCAGATGTCCTGAGTCCCAGTTCAGTACCTTACTCATGAAATCATCATTCGGTGTCATGGGTTTTTTTTACATCATGGTATCTCAAATAAGCAAATCTGCATGCGTTTTTAAAAATGCTGCAGTGTGACTGATGTCTACACAGTACACACACTAAAAAAAATAAATGAGTAAATCCAACTAAAAAGTTCTCCTTCCTGCACACACACAACTGTAGCTTGCTGCATATTTTGGATCTTTACGTTTCTAGCAAATCTGTCTGCTGCGCCTCTCCAAGATCCCTTCGTCTCCTCCAAATAGGGAACAGAGGCCGTTAAAATGTGGAAAATTAAGAAAATGCAGAACACATCATTAAATCAAATACTCAGGAAGCTGTGGCAATCTTTCCTTCCATTCACATAAGGTCCACTCTAAATGAAATCTATATTTTAATTATTTCCAGTTTGGATACTCCCAACATGCGTGAGGGAACCTCAACTGTGCACTGGAGAGTAAGAGGAAAATTGGGTGGTAAAAAAAAAAAAGAACGTTGCAGCTAATATGGAACAGTTGCACGTTCTATTCCACATTGCCCTGAGCAAAAAACACTCCTTCTTTTATTTTGGAGAAAAAGCAATTGATTTCTCCTTGCAGTCCAGCGTCTGGACTCACATTCTGTTTACTCATGAGCTCTGACAGGTTTACCCGGAGCAGCTTTGGGAACCAGCTGCTCTCCTAGTAACCACAGTGGTTGTAATTCTTTGTAGTCGCAAGGCTAACGTATAATGATCCGCTGGCCTTTCATGATGCTAGGCAGGCAGAAGGAACTGTTGACATATTTTATTTTTGGCATAGCATTTCCAATTACAGAGAGTGGAAGAAGTATGAACTTTTATTCTGCACCCAGGCCCCCCTTCACCAGACATTCATCAGGTTGCATGTAGCAGGCAAAGTCACTTAAATTCTGCCTCTCCGAAGACTTGGACGCCTGCCGACCATTTCTTTTCTTGTCATTTCTGACCCAATGAGAATCTAGCTGTAGTCTTTTAAAGGGCAGTGGAAGCTATAGGCTTGCCAGTTGAACTACCGTGATGGCTCACACGCGGGATGGAAAGAGTGAAAACCACAGAGCAGTATGCAGTATCACGTTCCAAACCTTGTCGAGCGAGTGCTGATTTGTTGAGGGGTAGAGAGGCTTTTTATAGGACTGTTTAATTTGCAGAGGATTCCCCCCCTCCCTCCGCCCCCCGGCATAATACTGCACTGCTCTGACTTCCTGACAAATCCAGGAACATTAAATGCACCGTAGGGCCACTAAGCCATTTGTTCAGAGTGTACCACAGAACCCAGAATTTTATGTAGGTTTATACCTGCTAGTCTCTCTAGCCACAGAAAAATACATTCAATCCAGAACATATCTGCAGCTGCCTGGGGCCGTGTCTACATGACAGAGCCTATCTCAGCACACCTATACTCGCCGATCCAGTGTAGATCCAGCTTAGCTTGAACAACAGTAGCTAAGTTGACTGAAACACTCTGACACCATAGTGCCAGCTGCAGGAAGGGTTTTGCCAGGATACTGTGTCAGCTAGGGGGGTGTCTTTCCCCCCTCCCCAATTCTAGCCAACATAGCCATGCCAGCATAACTTTGTAGCATAGACCAGGCCTAGGACTGTTACTGGACTTGACGTGATAGTCTTATGGAACTTCATGGCAGCACTGGGGAATGGAACTCATCCTCCAGTTCCCTTTCCCCCATGTTCAAAAGAAAAACACCCAGGACCCTATCAATGAAGCTAAAGGACAGTCTTGGGTTCTTAACCTGGGGAGGGTGAGTCACTCAGAGGTTTCAGGGCGTCCTGACCACTCTCACTTTCTTTATGAATAGAGGGGAGGAGAGCTACTGAAACTCATGGGAGGAGGAGCGCAGAGATCTCGAGGTCGTAAGAAGGAACCACAGTGGGGACAGTTGAGCACAGCTGAGGTAATTGAACGCAACAGAGGGTGCATGACTGTTCAGCAGCATGGATTCGAGAGAGAGTGGTCAGAAGTATTTTCTGTTAAAATTTTGAATCCCCCCTCTCCCCCTCCCCCAGAATTGATGGAAATGTCTCTTTTTTCATTAAAAACCAAGACACTACTTTTTTAATTTTAGGTTTGGGGATTTTCGATCCCCTCTATCTTTTCTCCACCCTGCCCCCAATTTACCACTGGAAGAGAGGGAAATAAAGGGAGAGCGAAGTAGGGAAAATGGGAACAAATTGGTGGAAGTGAAAGTTTTCCCTTAAATTTTCATTTAGTTAATAAAAAGCTATTTTCATCAAAAAGCACGTTGGCAAGCTCTGTATAATATGCTCAAAGAGACAGGTCACTGCAATGTTGACCCTCTGGAGTGTTTAGATGGACTATATACACAACACTTGTATCCTCCCGGAGTAGTTCTAGTGAAACATTTGTCAAACTTTTTTTAAAGTGGAAAATCTGGTTTTTGATTAAATGAAAAGCTTTGCTGAAAATATGTGCTTTCCTCAAAAGTTTGATTTAAAAAAGACAGAACCCTGAAAACCCCCAAATTTTAGTTTTCAACCAAAACCTTTTTTTGGTTTTCAGCTAAAAGTTTTCCATTTGACAAAAAGTAAAGAAGAAAAAAGAAAAAAAAAGTTTCCACAGAAGAAAAAACCACACACACTTTCCCCCAAATAAGTCTACTCTTAAGCAATTGTTTTACTGACAATCTGGAAAACATCAGAAGTCCAAAAGCTATGCCCTAACACAAGAAATAGGTGTGTCACTGACAAGACCATCTGCCTGAAAAAGGCAGACAGGAAAGTTAAACTCAAAAAGTTATGGATTCAAAAGCAGAAGCATTGTTACTAAGTCCAAATACTGAGGATATTTTAACATCCAAAAAGAGAAAAATGTGATAAGAGAAACAGTTTACTGTGTTTAAGTTTGCAATATTGCCATACAAATGGACATAGATTTAGTAAAGTTGAATTTCTGTGAGTTATGGTTCAACTTCTCCTACTGATGGATTCCAAAGAAGTTTGCAAAATTAACACACACAATTCCATGGTTTTTGTTCTTACATTAACAGATGCTATGCAAAATAAACTTGCTTTCTAAAAAGATTTCATGTTCTTCTGGGAATCTCCCCTTGAATAAGCTAACTTTTCCTATTCTGGAAGGCACATCTAGCATTACTTATGGTTTTGCAATGTTTTCTTCTGCTTTTTTGGACACACATATATAAAAGTGTATGTGAACGGCACTGATGCTGCTCTTAGACCTCAGTGGTTTAAGGGACAGTCTTTCTATTCACTTCAATGGGAGGCGGACAGGACTCTGATTCAGCAAAATATATATGAATGTGGTCCGCTTTAAGGATGCCTAAATCTATCCTGATTCAGTAAAGCAGTTAAGCATGCACTTACCTTTGAAGTTAAGCACATGCCTAAGTGCTTTGCTGAATTGGGGCCATAGGGCTCAATCTCTCTCCTATTATAGGCTCCCATTGGCTTCAAGAGGAATTGAAGCTGGCTTGTAACCACTGCAGAAAGATTGACTCACCCCTGGCATGCTCCCTCATGGCTCGGTTTCGCATGGCAACTCCTTCTCTAGTGCTCCCTGGCTGTGGTCACTCCGGTCCAGTGCTGATCCGCCTCCTCTCATGACTCAGGTCATGTTTTAGTTCCACCCCTTTTGGGGTAACAATAAGTCCAACACGAAACCCATGGTCCATACAGCTGCTCCACATCCCCAACAGCCTTACACACGTCTCTCAGGGTTTTAAATCAGACTGATCCCCTTGTGTTGAGGGGAGGGGATCCCAGGGGCTGGCAGGAGAACCCTGGCCTACCCTCTACACTGGGTTCCAGTCAAAGGACCCCAGGATGAGCAATTAATATATGCTCCTACAGATACCTTGCTCCTCCCTCCCTGAACTCCTTCCTGCCATAGGCCTTTTCCCCCAGCCCCTTCCTAGGCAATTTGTAAGCACCTCCTTGAGCCCCTCTTTAGAGGGGCTGTTTCTGCCCTTGCATCAGGGTCAGCTCCAGGAGCCTGCTCCAATCCTGTGCCTTCTAGGTATCCTCCCCCAAGGCTTCTCCCTTGGCATGCAGACACCTTCCTGTTTCCCACAGGGCTCTCCACTCTATGCTACCCAAAGAGTGACCACAAGGTTCTTCCCCTCTACAGCCCTTTTGCTCCAGGCTTCCTCATTATTCCTCCCTCAATTGGGCTTCATCTTTAATTATGCCTGGTCCATCCTCTAGGTGCAACCAGGTGCATTAATTGGCCTCTCAGGCCTACCTTAACCCTTTCACCATGTGTGAAGGGTAGACACCTCATCACAATTCGAATCTTGCAAACATTTTGATACATACCAACATGGTACACATCTAACTAAACTCACTGGACCACTCCCCATGAGCAATGTTTCACAGGTGTAACATATTTGCAGGACTGGCTCTCACGCTGGTTCTGTGCCAGGCTTTTAACAAATTACTTGAACAAGAGAGGTAAATTCTCCAATTAAAGTTAATGGTAATTGGATGGCTAACTACCTAAATGTCACTCTGAAAGTGTCCCCACATTATGTACCTTTGCTGTTGGTATTTATATCATTCTTTATTATTCCTGGCATTAATCACCAGACAAAATGATTTTTCAGTAACCAGAAAATAATAACTATCCTCTTTCCCAAGAAATGGAGGCATGGGGTATATTCTCCCACTGATGCATCAGTGTGACAGGGGAGTAACCCGAGGCCCATGTCCCCTCAGCTGATGGAGTCTAGTAGATTCAGCATAATTGGCTACACATCAGCTTTTTGGGGGTGGGGTTGGCTTTAATGTTGGTATTAGTGTTACCATCTGAGAGAGACATGTAGGGCCAGGTCCTCGGCTGGTGTCAATTGGAGTCATTCAAGTCAATGGAGCTATGCTGACTTATGCCCACTAAAGAAGCGGCCCATTGACTTCAATGGTGCAATACTAGGTGACACCAGCTGGAAAGACAAAGGTTTCTAACCATCAGAGGAGTGAAGTTCTGGAACAGCCTCCAAGGGAAGCAGTGGGAGCAAAAGACCTATCTGGTTTCAAGATTAAACTCGATAAATTTATGGAGGAGATGGTATGATGGGATAACTTGATTTTGGCAATCAATTGATCTTTAACTATTCATGGTAAATAGGCCCAATGGCCTGTGATGGGATGTTAGATGGGGTGGGATCTGAATTACTACAGAGAATTCTTTCCTGGGTATCTGTCTGGTGAATCTTGCCCACATGTTCAGGGTTCAGCTGATCGCCGTATTTGGGGTCGGGAAGGAATTTTCCTCCAGGGCAGATTGGAAGAGGCCCTGGGGGTTTTTCGCCTTCCACTGCAGCATGGGGCATGGTTCACTTGCTGGAGGATTCTCTGCTTTAGACCACGATTTGAGGACTTCAATAGCTCAGACATAGGTGAGAGGTTTATCGCAGGAGTGGGTGGGTGAGATTCTGTGGCCTGCATGGTGCAGGAGGTCGGACTAGATGATCATAATGGTCCCTTCTGACCTTAATATCTATGAATCTATGAAAGATATTGGTAGCTTGCAATCAAAAAAATTCCCTTTGTGTTTCTACTGGAAAGGGAGTAAGAGAAAAAGATGAATGAGGTTACTTAGCCTGGGTCCTGAGTTTGCTAGTGCTGGCACATTTCAATAGCTTTACCCAGTTCAGCTGTTCCATCAAACTCAAGGGAGATATTTGTACATAAACTTGTTCCACAAACTTAAGTGTTTGTAGGATTGGGGCCTCTGGAGCTGACCCAAGACCTACTGAAGTCAATGCGAATCTTTCCATTGATTTAATTGAACACCGGATCTGACCTTTAAACTGGGATTTTCAAGGGAGTGTATGCGAGTAAGCTGCCAAATCCCACTGAACATCAAAGGGAGTTAGGCACGTACCTCGCCAGGCACCTTGGAAAATCTCAACCTTAGTTACTAACTTTTTAGTGACTGTACAAACTATTTTCTTTAAAAAGTATCAAAAGATAGGGTGACTAATCCAGAGCAGACTTGAAAACACCCAGGAAGTATATAGATACAGATATTGCAACATTTATATTCATGATTTTTAAAAGCCATTTTATCCTGTGTGGCCCATAATTACTAAACGATTTCAGTTGTTAATCTGATCCAAGCAGTAAATTACTCCGTTACTCTTATTTCTGTTATTTTTGTCAGCTACCTTTCGGGGAGAAGTATCATGCTCATGTGATTACGGCATAACCCTATCACCCAGAAGATCTACGTTTGATTCTTGGCCTTTCCAAAGCTTTTTGTGACCTTTGGCATGTTAATTGCTTAGTTTCTCTATATTTTAATGCCCCATCTGTATGATGAAGAGGCTGATACATTGCAAAGTGCAAGCTCATTGGCGCAGGGATGCTCTCTTATTAATGTGTGCACAGCCCAGTCGGCCCCAGTCTCAGCTGGAGTCT
Organism: Eretmochelys imbricata; assembly: GCF_965152235.1. NCBI lineage: Eukaryota > Metazoa > Chordata > Testudines > Cheloniidae > Eretmochelys > Eretmochelys imbricata. Next base: position 207,294,131 of record NC_135574.1, on the reverse strand, counting down.
TTAGGTGCTATGGTAATAAAAATAGTAAATCAATTCTATAGATTCGATTTATTTTTGCAGACAGTGGTGAAATACATGTACTGGAGGCAGCCATAAATAGTCATCTGCCTTGCTTTAATTTGAGCAAGTCAGTGTACTTTCCGAATACCATAATAGGAGGAATCGATCAGCTATATCCCTGCAAGGAGTCTTGCATGAGCTTTTTAACCCATTTAAATAGACAAAGAAAAAAAAAGGGGAAATTCTCAGTGCATAATGTTTGTCATAAATATAAAGGGAAGGGTAAACCCCTTTGAAATCCCTCCTGGCCAGGGGAAAGCTCCTCTCACCTGTAAAGGGTTAAGAAGCTAAAGGTAACCTCGCTGGCACCTGACCAAAATGACCAATGAGGAGACAAGATACTTTCAAAAGTTGGGAGGAGGGAGAGAAACAAAGGGTCTGTGTGTCTGTCTATATTCTGTTTTCTGCCGGAGATAGACCAGGAATGGAGTCTTAGAACTTTTAGTAAGTAATCTAGCTAGGTACGTGTTAGATTATGATTTCTTTAAATGGCTTAGAAAAGAACTGTGCTGAATAGAATAACTATTTCTGTCTGTGTATCTTTTTTGTAACTTAAGGTTTTGCCTAGAGGGGTTCTCTATGTTTTTGAATCTAATTACCCTGTAAGGTATCTACCATCCTGATTTTACAGGGGGGATTTCTTTATTTCTATTTACTTCTATTTTTATTAAAAGTCTTCTTGTAAGAAAGCTGAATGCTTTTTCATTGTTCTCAGATCCAAGGGTTTGGGTCTGTGGTCACCTATGCAAATTGGTGAGGCTTTTTATCCAACATTTCCCAGGAAAGGGGGGGTGCAAGTGTTGGGAGGATTGTTCATTGTCTTAAGATCCAAGGGTCTGGGTCTGTAGTCACCTAGGCAAATCGGTGAGGCTTTTTACCAAACCTTGTCCAGGAAGTGGGGTGCAAGGTTTTGGGAAGTATTTTGGGGGGAAAGACATGTCCAAACAGCTCTTCCCCAGTAACCAGTATTAGTTTGGTGGTGGTAGCGGCCAATCCATGGACAAAGGGTGGAATATTTTGTACCTTGGGGAAGTTTTGACCTAAGCTGGTAAAGATAAGCTTAGGAGGTTTTTCATGCAGGTCCCCACATCTGTACCCTAGAGTTCAGAGTTGGGGAGGAACCTTGACAATGTTGTTCTCAACTGTTTACTTTAAAACTGAGTTATAATAATTATAGGAGACTAAATTATTAAACATTGTCTGGCAAGAGGAAGGGTAACTTCATCAGTCCTGGTGGAAGTCCCCAGCTGCAGAAAGCCCTACAGGATCTAACATACTGGATTTGTGTGTGTGAATTCAATTGAGTGACTAGTCCATAGATAGGATAAGGAACCTAGTACTGCTGCCAGCCGAGGGAGCTCTCTCTTAGTTCTGCAGTAAAGGCATGTTCTTTAGAGGTGAAGGACCAGCCATCTAGCTTTGGCGGAACATCACAATGCAGAGTTTCTGAACATTGCCCAATCAGTTCATATGGTTCCTGTACTTCCAAGCTCATTCCCACCAGAAGGACTGATGGCTTAGCCACCAGACTCTGTGGGAACCAGAAGCCCAGGTCTCGATTCTTTCAGAGGGGCTAAATTGCTGTAGTCTGAAGGTTTGAAATATCAGCCAAGCTGGCCACTGACCTCCAAAATTTCATGCATCCATCCTACAAATTTCCCTGAGCTGAGGAGCCAGAGTTTGAAAGACTCCTGACAGAAACACATCCTGGGCTGCAGGATGCTACTGGATTATGGCAACTGCTGCTGAGCTGGGAAGGCTGGTGACTTCTTGAGTCACTGCAGGGAGAGTTACAGACCCATCAAGTGGACAAGATTAACTTTCATTTTAGAACTGGGGTTCTTCTGCTTCGCAACCCTCACTTCCTCCCCGTCCTGTAGCCCAGAGCCAGTTGCAGATCTAGCCATGAGGTACGATGGCCCCAGGCCGCATACAGCTCCTTATTCTTGTTTTGCTTGCTGGCTGAGGGAGGAGAGAAAGTGAGCCAGCAGGCGGTGCTGCTGCTGGCTGTGGACCTTGGGTTCTAGTGTAAGGAGGGAGCGAAAAGATGGTGTGGCTGCATCCGTAGCTAGTGGCTGTTTTAGGAACGCCTGCCTGTAATTTGTCTTGCCATTTAAACCCAAATCCAGAGAGGTGCTAATCATCTGCTAAACACCACAAATCCCATTGACTTCTATGGGGGCGGCACATGCTTTGAAGGTGCTCAGCACATTTCAGAATTTGGCTCCGAGTAGGTGTGCATTAAGAGACAATTAGCCCTTAAGTTTGTCCATGGGACCAGCCCTCTGGGCAAGTGCCCAGTTACCTGGCAGCCTAGGCTGGCTCAGAGTAGTTGCTTTCAGGACAACAATCATGTCTTCAGGTGATGAGGCCAGGTTAGTTCTAAAATGAAAGTTAATCTTGTCCAATTGATGGGTCTGTAACTCTCCCTGCAGTGACTCAAGAACATGAGTACCACCCTCAGGGCAGACTGCTAAGAACCAGGGCACAAACCCCAAATTAGTGGGGAGTTCCAGACTTAGCTTTCACCAAGGATCAAGCATAAAATCCTCCGGCACTATGACAGCCTTAACATGCGGTCACAGACATCCCCCTTGGATATGCCGATCTATCTTGCCACCCAGCAGAGCGTACCTTTGCAATAGATGATCCCTTACACCAAGAATCACGGCAATATTCAGGTTACTCCCACTCCCAAAGGACTAGTCACTTACTCAGGTCAATTGCACATTAGATCTCACACCAAAGACAACGCTTGTAGCCAGTCCTATAATAAATTATATGAAAAGATTTATTAAATAGGAATCATAGAATCATAGAATATCAGGGTTGGAAGGGACCTCAGGAGGTCATCTAGTCCAACCCCCACTCAAAGCAGGACCGATCCCCGACTAAATCATCCCAGCCAGGGCTTTGTCAAGCCTGACCTTAAAAACTTCTAGGGAAGGAGATTCCACCACCTCCCTAGGTAACGTATTCCAGTGTTTCACCACCCTCCTAGTGAAAAAGTTTTTCCTAATATCCAACCTAAATCTCCCCCACTGCAACGTGAGACCATTACTCCTTGTCCTGTCATCAGCTACCACTGAGAACAGTCTAGATCCATCCTCTTTGGAACCCCCTTTCAGGTAGTTGAAAGCAGCTATCAAATCCCTCCTCATTCTCTTCTGAAGACTAAACATCCCCAGTTCCCTCTCCTCATAAGTCATGTGTTCCAGTCCCCTAATCATTTTTGTTGCCCTCCGCTGGACTCTTTCCAATTTTTCCACATCCTTCTTGTAGTGTGGGGCCCAAAACTGGACACAGTACTCCAGATGAGGCCTCACCAATGTCGAATAGAGGGGAACGATCACGTCCCTCGATCTGCTGGCAATGCCCATACTTATACATCCCAAAATGCCATTGGCCTTCTTGACAACAAGGACACAGTGTTGACTCATATCCAACTTCTCATCCACTGTAACCCCTAGGTCCTTTTCTGCAGAACTGCTGCCGAGCCATTCGGTCCCTAGTCTGTAGCGGTGCATTGGATTCTTCCGTCCTAAGTGCAGGACTCTGCACTTGTCCTTGTTGAACCTCATCAGATTTCTTTTGGCCCAATCCTCTAATTTGTCTAGGTCCCTCTGTATTCTATCCCTACCCTGCAGCGTATCTGCCACCCCTCCCAGTTTAGTGTCATCTGCAAACTTGCTGAGGGTGCAATCCACACCATCCTCCAGATCATTTATGAAGATATTGAACAAAACCGGCCCCAGGACCGACCCCTGGGGCACTCCACTTGATAGCGGCTGCCAACTAGACATGGAGCCATTGATCACTACCCGTTGAGCCCGATAATCTAGCCAGCTTTCTGTCCACCTTATAGTCCATTCATCCAGCCCATACTTCTTTAACTTGCTGGCAAGAATACTGTGGGAGACCATGTCAAAAGCTTTGCTAAAGTCAAGGAACAACACGTCCACTGCTTTCCCTTCATCCACCGAGCCAGTTATCTCGTCATAGAAGGCAATTCGATTAGTCAGGCATGACTTGCCCTTGGTGAATCCATGCTGACTGTTCCTGATCACTTTCCTCTCCTCTAAGTGCTTCAGAATTGATTCCTTGAGGACCTGCTCCAGGATTTTTCCAGGGACTGAGGTGAGGCTGACTGGCCTGTAGTTCCCAGGATCCTCCTTCTTCCCTTTTTTAAAGATGGGCACTACATTAGCCTTTTTCCAGTCTTCTGGGACCTCCCCCGATCGCCATGAGTTTTCAAAGATAATGGCCAATGACTCTGCAATCACATCTGCCAACTCCTTTAGCACTCTCGGATGCAATGCCTCTGGCCCCCACAGAGGGCTGGTCACCTTCTCCCCATGCTGTGCTGCCCAGTGCAATAGTCTGGGAGCTGACCATGTTCGTGAAGACAGAGGCAAAAAAAGTATTGAGTACATTAGCTTTTTCCACATCCTCTGTCACTAGGTTGCCTCCCTCATTCAGTAAGGGGCCCACACTTTCCTTGACTTTCTTCTTGTTGCTAACATACCTGAAGAAACTCTTCTTGTTACTCTTAACATCTCTTGCTAGCTGCAACTCCAGGTGTGATTTGGTCTTCCTGATTTCACTCCTGCAAGCCCGAGCAATATTTTTATACTCATCCCTGGTCATTTGTCCAATCTTCCACTTCTTGTAAGCTTCTTTTTTGGAAAAGGAAACTAGAGTTATTTACAACATTAAAGCAGGTAAACAGATACATATATGAGTTACAGTCTTAAGTTTCAAAAACTAATAGAAGCTTCTATAATCAGTAAACTCTACATGTCCTAAACTAACCCAGTCTAAGCAGCTGAGGATCTCTCTCTTATGCCTAAATACACATTGCCTTCCCCCCCAGGTCCAAGCAGCATAGAGATTCCAAGTTTGTCTGGGGTTTTATTCCCTTCCTGCCATGTCCTCTGAGCTGCAAGCTCAGCTGATGGGAGGTGTCCACTTACATGACTCATCTTCATGGAGAGGAGGGCAGAACAACAACATCTTTTGTCCTCTTGTTGATAGCACATAGGGAAATTCCAGTTGCAAAGTCCCACAATAGTCCATCTGGAATCAATGGACCTTTTCTTTTGGGAAGGGTGTAACACATTCTGTTGAAGATCAGCCCCTCACACTAATTAATGTATCTCCCTTGTCTGGTGGTTTACACCATCACATAGGCTCACAATACAACGGCTCAAATATTACCTTACAATGTGGGATTCAGGTTTTTTAAGGGAGAATGATGCAAGCAGCAACCCCCAAGCACTGAATAAAGTAAACACTAAACACATTCTTTAATGCCTATTTTAACAATACTAACACACAGGTGAGCCAGATTGATTCCAGCTGTGTGTTTATTAGTGTTCAACTGAGACTGGGTGTGTGTGTGTGGGGGGAACGACACCTTGGCATGAGTTGGCACCTCCTCAGCCATCGTCCCAAGCTGTAGTCAAACTTAAACTTCTGCTAGTGCCGGGGGGTGCTCGACCCCCTCTGCCCCCAGCCCCATCCTAACTCCATCCCTTCCCCGCCCCCTCCTGTGCATTCCCCATTCCAACCCCTTCCCCAAAGTCCCCACCCCAATTCCACCCCCTCTCTGTCCAACCCCTTCCCCAAATCCGCACCATGGCCCCGTCTCTTTCCCGCCTCCTCCCCTGAGTGTGCCGTGTTTCCGCTCCTCCCCCTCCCTCCCACAGCTTGTTATACCGCGAAACAGCTGTTTTGCGGCAGCAAGCACTGGGAGGAGAAGAGGGGATGCGGTGCGCTCAGGGGAGGAGGCGGAGGTGAGGTGAGCTGGGACAGGGAGGGGAGCCTGGCTGCTGCGGAGCACCCACGCAGTCGGCGCCTATGCTATGTGGACATTCTTAAATCAGTTTAACTTTGGCTTATATCAATTTAGTTTTCATTGATTTGTTGTATCAAAGGGGTAGCTGTGTTAGTTTGTATCCACAAAAACAACGAGGAGTCCAGTGGCACCTTAAAGATTAACAGATTTATTTGGGCATAAGCTTTCGTGGGTAAAAAACCCGCTTCTTCAGATGCAACCTGAAGAAGATGCATCTGAAGAAGTGGGTTTTTTACCCACGAAAGCTTATGCTCAAATAAATCTGTTAGTCTTTAAGGTGCCACCAGACTCCTCGTTGTTTTTATTGATTTGTTGGTGACTTCAGCTAAACAGATATAAGTAAGGTGAAAATTTAATTAAGAGCATCCACGCAGGGTTTTGGACTGGTTTAACTAAATCAGTTTAAAATCAACTGGTGAAGAGTGACAAGGCCTAAGTCTGCTGACTTCAGGGGAGTTACTCCTGATTTACACCAGTGTGAGATCAGAATCAGGATCTACCCCTATTCAGCAAAGCACTTAAGCACATGATTAACATTATGCTCATGTTTACTTCTCATTGATCATTCGGATTTTAAGGCCACTCAAAAATCATTTTGTACTGGGGTTTAACAAAAAAAATAATTTTTTTTTGCCCAGCGATAAGCAGAGTATTTTACTGAAAAATAACTTTGTTGAGAAACAAACAAAACCCAAAATAAAAAACCAACAAAAAAACCCAACCAAACAAACAAAAAAGTTGAAAGCAAAACAGGAGTTTTTTGGTTTAAAATTTCTGGGTTTTGGTATTAGAAAATGGAAAATATTTACCAAAACCTGAGGCTACCAAAAATTGTTTTTGAATAACAAAGTTTTTTCATTAAACTAAAATATGTTCATGAAGAGTTTCAGAGATAATTTCCCCCAATTTCCCATGAGAAAAGTGATATTTTTCAATCAGCTCTAGTAATGAACAGACAGGGGCCAGAGCAACTGAGAGCCTCAATATTCAAGAATCTGAATTCAATTGATCAATAATATATTTAGAGGGATATTTTACAAAAGCACCCAAGGGATTTAGGAGTACAAACCCCTCTGGAAAAAGAAATCAGTGGTATTTGGGCTCCTAAACCTATTAGGCACTTTTGAAAAATCTCCCCCTTAATCCCTTTTTATAGATTATAACAAAAATGTTTAGATCAGCTTTTACTATGCCTATAATTGAAATAAAAATATTTGAAGAGTATTTTTTCCCTTGTGAAATCTCTCTAAAAGTTAGCAGATGGTAGTATAGTACCTTACACTTAAAGGAAAAGAGTCTAACAGGAAAAACTCAAGCCAAATCTCAAACAACATATGTTATGTGTTTCCTCTGAAATGTGAGATATTTACAGAAACTAGGCTTGCAATATGACTTTGTCATGTCCCTTATGTGACATGACCTTGTCCAGAATGGTGTGCACATCAGAGTCCTTCCCACTTCAGTGAAAGGGCTGTACCTCTTTACAAGTTCTGGGCTTGCCACTCAAAGTGCTATAGATGCCAATTTACATAAGCACGGCCCTACCAAATTCATGACCCATTTTTGTAACTTTCACGGCCATAGCATTTTAAAAATCTTGTATTTCATGGTTTCAGATATTTAAATCATACATTTCATGGTGTTGTAAGAAAGCATGGATATGTATTTTAAAACAGCAAAATATAAACATGTAAAGCCCTTAAGTCAGCATTTCTCAATTTGGGGTTCCTGTTGTAGGAGGGGTTGCGGTATTTCCACCCTTACTTCTGCATTGCCTTCAGTGCTGGGTGGCCAGAGAGCAGCTGTCCAGACACCCACCTTTGAAGGCAGCACTGTCACCAGCAACAGCGCAGAAGAAAGGGTGGCAAGACCATACCAGGCCACCCTCACTTCTGTACTGCTGCTGGCAGAGAGCTTGGCGCCCAGCCAGCAGCCACCATTCTCCAGCTGCCCAGCTCTGAAAGCAGTGCAGAAGTAAGTTTGGCAATACTGCGATCCATCTACAATAGCCTTGCAGTCCCTTTTGGGTTAGGACCCCCAGTTTGATGAACACGGTGTACTTTTGTATACTTTTATCCTATAGTACAATAGTATAATAGGGTAAAAGTACACCTTATAAAAGTCTAGAGTTCATGGGAGAGACCAGATTTCACAGTCCATGAAACATTTTTCATGGCCATGAATTTAGTAGGGCCCTACAATGTGATATATGCCATCATGTGCCAGCAATGCCCCTCTGCCATGTACATTGGCCAAATTGGACAGCCTCTATGCAAAAGAATAAATGGACACAAATCAGACGTCAAGAATTATAACAGTCAAAAACCAGTCGGAAAACACTTCGGTCTCCCTGGACACTCAATAACAGACTTAAAAGTGGCAATTCTTCAACAAAAAAACTTCAGAAAGAGACTCCAACGAGAAACTGAAGAACTGGAATTAATTTATAAACTGGACACCATCAAATTAGGCCCAAATAAAGACTGGGAGTGCATGGGTCACTACAAAAACTAAAAACTAATTTCCCCATGCTAATTTCCCCCTACTGTTACTCACACCTTCTTGTCAACTGTTTGAAATGGGCCACCCTGATTACCACTACAAAAGTGATTTTTCCTCCTGTTGAGAATAGCACACTTCTACTTTAATTGAATTGTCTCGTTAGCACTGACCCCCCCACTTGGTAAGGCAACTCCCATCTTTTCATGTACCGTGTATATATATATATATATATATATATATATATATATATATATATATCTGCCTACTGTATTTTCCACTCCATGCATCTGATGAAGTGGGTTTTAGCCCACGAAAGCTTATGCCCAAATAAATTTGTTAGTCTCTAAGGTGCCACAAGGGCTCCTCGCTGTTTTTCCTGGAAGCAGTAAACTGAAGAAACTCTGAGCATGCCTATACAGCAAAAGCTGTGCACAGGCTAGCAGACCTGAGCTAGCTTGAATCCAGCTAGCACAGGGAACAATGGCAGGAAAGTCAATGCAGTGTGGGCTTCAGTGCAGATTGTACAAGCGTGGCACAGATTCTGGGTATATACCCCGCATGCTACCCTATGTACCCAGGCTCTGTGCCACACTTCTATTGGAGAGTACGTCTACACACCTGTTGTCCATTTGAGATGGATTCAAATTGGCTTGGGCAGACGCACCCAATCAGGACCCCCAAGTTGAGAAATGCCCAGCTTTGGCTGTGTAGACATACCCTCCATCACATACATTTACAATGATGGGTAACAGACAGGTCAAGAGAAGATCTAAACAGAACACACATGATCCCAGCTGCGTAGGGCAGCCTGGATCTAAATCCTCCCCCTATTGGCTTTGTTGCGTTATGTTTTTCCCTACACTGAGAGCAGAAAGATGCTTTCCGTTAGAATGGCCTTTACAGTCCATCTCTAGCACATAGACTACAGATGTTAGGGCTGTGGGACACTCCCAGCTGCCCTGCTTGTCTCAAAAAAATACCCATTCCGTGTTCACCTGTTTTTAGATCGTGGAACCAAGGCCTTAAGCCTTGGCAAAAAGATGTTGGGTTAGCTAGCCTCTGTTCAGGTAAGGCATGGCAACTCAGCAACTTGAGTTAAAGCTTACAGGGGAGCCTGGAGTTCAACTTGGGGTGCTTACCCAGGTTAAAACCGGCATTGCCATGTCTCCACCACAATTTCAACTCAGGGCGGCTAACGAGTTAAGAACACACTTTTTCTTTGCTGTGTAGACATACCCTACGGGGGATGCCTACTCTAACTTGACCTGCCAACCCTGTGTAAAAAACTACAAGCTGCCTTCTCTGCACTAAGATTTTGCTTTGTATTAATTACCACCCGTCGACTGACTTAAGAGCACATTTTTTCCCCTAGTGATGCCACAGCCGAAGCGTGGGATACGTACATGAACGGTCAGGATGGGAAAGCACACAGCACTGTCTGAAGTCTGCTCATGTTGGAGTCAAGGGTTGGAGTCCAGTTGACTTATAATAGGAGCAAAGTTAGGCCAACACCGAGTGCTTTGGAACATCCTATCCTCAGACCTGAGTTTTAAATACCTGCATTTTGTTTAAATTTGTGTCTGCTCAGATTGCATTTTTGGGGGGGTTGGTATTTCAGAGTGGAAGTCTCAGCAGAATGAAGCACTGGGGCTTGTTATATTAGTCCCCATGAAATAACAGCTCTTGAGTGTCAAAGAAACCTGTCATTTGCTAAAATGAAACATGGTTTGCAAGCTGTGTAAAAACAAGGAAAAACATTACAACTAGTTGTCAGAGTGGGTAGAGCTCCCAGGAGCTGAAAGTCAGCAATCAGTCAGTCACTCCTCTCCTCCAGAGCCCCCTCTGCGTGTGCAGAATTTCTAAGTGAAGGCTGGGATGTTCAAACGAGTACGGGACCCAGCCGTAGAGAAAGAAACTTCTGATTAAGACATATAATGAGCCAAATAGTGAAGAAATGACAAGCTGCATAGAAAACAAATGAGGGCAAAAAGGGGAAAGCAAACGGTTTGGGACTACAGCTGGTGGAAAATCCATGCCATTTAGAATTGACAAAAAAATGCACTCGTTTTTTGTGAAAATTGTAACATGAGTGATTAACCCTCCCCCCCCTCACCCAATTAGCTCTACTTAAGACCTATCCACCTGAGAGATCACCTCGCCCACTGGTTAATCCATCATGTTTATTATGATAGTGCTCTGGAACCAGCTAGTATCAGGACCCCTGTGAGGCTAGACACTACAAACACAGCAGTAGACAGTCCCTGCCCTGAAGAGTTTTCAAGCTGAGGAGAGGAGGCACACACAGGGCAGGGGAAAGGAAGAGAACACGCACGCAGGGCTATCAGTGGGATGATAGCAAACCGCTTGTTAGTTCCATTACGCCAAACCCGGACTCTCTCCCTGCTATACGACGACAGCAGAAGGGTGGGAAGTGGAGTCCCTGTTAGTATAAACAGGAAGGGCTGCTGCGGTGGGGAAGGATTCTCTGTGAGGGCCCTGCAGCTTTGGAATTTACTCCCCACAGTGAAAAGAAAAGGAGTACTTGTGGCACCTTAGAGACTAACCTGGATTTGTGCTGGAAATGGCCCACCTTGATTATCATGCACATTGTAGGGAGAGTGGTCACTTTGGATGAGCTATTACCAGCAGGAGAGTGAGTTTGTGTGTGTGGTTTTTGGAGGGGGGTGGGCGGGTGAGAAAACGTGGATTTGTGCTGGAAATGGCCCACCTTGATTATCATACACATTTTAAAGAGAGTGGTCACTTTGGATGGACTATTACCAGCAGGAGAGTGAGTTTGTGTGTGTGTGGGGGGGGGCGGAGGGTGAGAAAACCTGGATTTGTGCTGGAAATGGCCCAACTTGATGATCACTTTAGATAAGCTATTACCAGCAGGAGAGTGGGGTGGGAGGAGGTATTGTTTCATGGTCTCTGTGTATATAATGTCTTCTGCAGTTTCCACAGTATGCATCCGATGAAGTGAGCTGTAGCTCACAAAAGCTCATGCTCAGATAAATTGGTTAGTCTCTAAGGTGCCACAAGTACTCCTTTTCTTTTTGCGAATACAGACTAACACGGCTGTTACTCTGAAACTCCCCACAGTGGGCTGGGATGTTCCAAGGTAGCTTCAGAGCACGCTGCGTGGAACGCGGGCCTCGCACTCCCAAGAATCTGAAAATGGAAGAGAATAGGGATGATGGTGACTAGTTGGAGAGAAAGATAGTTAGCTCTTTCTCTGCCTCATTTGCTGGTTTGGGTCACATTAGACAATATAGTGGCTGTTAATTAAGTTGGCAGAGTTTTTTCCCCCTCTATCTACTTGTAAATAATTTTGAAGGCATGTAGAGTATGGATACAGGTGACTGGAGCTGGAGAAAGTTTTTTGGACAAATAGTTTATTCAACAAAAATGTTGTTGTTTTGTTTGGCCTGAAACCACATGCAAATTTGACAAATAATTCTGGCCATTCACTAAAGCGCTAGGAAGACAGTGGTGTTGATGTTTCCCTTTTGCCCAAAGGTTAGGGCGCTCGCCCACAGCGTGGGGGAGAGAGGTTCAAATCCCTTATCTGCAACATACCACAAGGGAGTTTTTGGGGGGGAATCAAAATTTTTAAAAAATTGAAAATTAAAAAGAAAACAGCGTTTTGGGATAGTCACAGAACCAAAACCGCAGTTACTCACCCAACTCTGCAGGTGACTGAGATGCTTCCCAGAGGTACCTCACTACCACCAGCCCTTAGCATGAAGGACCCTTGTCCATGCCATGGGCAACACAAGCCCTCCCTACTAGGCCTCACAGACCCTGCCGTCACTCTCCGGGATACCAATAGGCACATGCCAGCCCACCGACTATCTCCAGCCCGTTCCACTGGACAGTCACGGTATTCACCAATCCGCAGCTTTTGGAGCAGCCGGACACCCCAGCTTACCAGTTCCACCTCAGACCACCGCTCCACTGAACTCTTTGCTTTGTACTTCATTTCACCATAAACAAATGTAAGAGATTCGAGCAGCAGGATTGGTTCCATATGGAACAAAATCATTACACCCATTCTAGAGCCTCAACAAATTAACTAGATGCTCTCATGTCTCAAAGTATTGCTCCCGCCAAATCCGCCCACCACTTCACGGCCAGGCAGGCTGTGAACCTTCTCTCATGCATGCTGTTAGCTTGCCTCCCAGGTGAAGGATTCACCGTGTCTCTCTGAGCTCCAGGATATGCCAGATCAGTCCTTTGTCCTTATTCATAAACAGGATCTGCCCCCATCCCCCCACGCTGTTTGTTTCTTCCTGCAGATTTCCTCTCGGGTAGATTTTGCCAAACGGTAGATCAAGCCACACCTGGCTCAATATGCAAGTAGGTATCCAATACACAGTACACAAAAGGCCAGACAAGGAGATGGGTGTCAGTTACCTCAGAGATATTCCTTTCAGGCAGGAGGTATGTCACTTCCTGGTGTCCTGTCTTCACCTCAAGACCTGAAGAACAAAATTCAGTACAGATCCATAACTCCTTTAAATATTATCCATTCATACATATGGCAGATCTTATGACAACCCATGGGCTACTGACGCTAGGTAATGACCTCATAGGCCACCCTATTGTGCATATAGCCAACCCACAGGATCCCTGTAAAACTCTGTGCACTCCCTGTGCCCTCTACCTGTTGGCCCGAAGGGGTACCTGGGTCAGTGACCTTTTTAAAAGTGAGGTCTTAGAGCTGAGTGGAAATCATGAGTTTCAAAATTCAGCGAGCTCAGGAATTGGCTGATGGGCAGCTAATGAGGTGGGGGAGCACACTGAATAAGAGTGAGGAACAGCTATCTCATTCATTCTGCACCATCCAGCCTGCACGTTCAACCAGGGGGCCTCTGGCGAATATAGCAGCTGCTAACAATTGAAGACTCTATCATAGTGGGGTCAGAGTTAAGATTGTGTTAATCCAGGCTTCAGAGTATTTCACTTTGTGCGGAGCAGATCGCATCACTCTTATTCACACTGAGCGGTACCTTTCTCTGCAGGCGTTTGCTTGTGGAGGAAGGTACTATTCAGTGCAAGCAGGCACAACATAACCGGGCTTTTGCTTAACACTTTGCAATAGTAACAGCCGAAAAAAAGGAGAAATTTTGGGCCTGAGCTTGCAGTCAGTTAGGGTTTTTGCCTGAGTGAGGACGGGACGTTCAGAATCATGTTGAACCTGCCTCCAATGGTAAAATAAGATCCCACCTGGCTTTGACTTGCACAATAAAACACTTTCTGGCTCCTTAGCTTGTAAGTTACTCCAACTTCAACTCCCTTCACATTGGTAGAATGATGAGAAGTAGACTGAAGTGAATGGTTGGCCTTACATAGACTCAAGCATCACCTTGGATTTGGCGCTATGCGTACAGTCGGTTATGAGCTAACATGAGGTCAGTGAGCGTAAAATATTGCTTGGCTCACGGGCTGCAGCAATTCAGCTCTCCCTGGTTGATTTAGTGCCGTATATTACAGCATGTCGAATTAGAAGTGTCACAGTAGGTCTTATTCCAGTCCCCGGGGGACAGGAGTGCTTGCCACAAAAACCACCACCATGGCCTGGCCCCCTTCTTGTAGGATTCAGCAGCGAGGCCTAAGGAAAGGCCTGGAGGCTGAACTGCCATGCCCCTAGACGTGGTCCCTCGAGCTCAGGGATATGGCATATTGTCAAGCACTGTCGGTGTGTGTGTGTGTGTTTGGGGGAGGGAACTCAGCTGCTGCTGTCCCGCTTAACCGGCCCACCCTCTCATGGCTTATCAGCCATCTTCATTCTCCAGCACTGTCCAACTGGCATTGGCCATAAGATTCAAGACCAAGATTTTCAGCAGTCACGATCTACTGTAAAAGACAGATGTTCTGAGCACTCTCTCTCTTAAACTCAGGCCCCTTTAAAGGCATTGCCAGTCTGAGAGGCTCACAGTCCCGAGTCACATCTGAAAAATTATTTCTTTTCTTTACATGTTGTGTTACTTATTCCCTACAGCTCCCTTGAATCATTTGAAGGATTTTATATTTTTACAGTAGGTGGCAGCGTTGCCGTGGAACTACATTTCAAAGGCAAAACAAACTATGTGCCCCCTACATTCCCAGGCCAAAGAACGCAAGGTAGAGTGGTAGCATGTTTACCTACTATTAATCAAGGTCAAAACCAGGTTGAAATTGGCATTGATTGACCAGTAGAGTAATTCGTCGGTGTATAGTGATCTATTCTAAAATTAGAGACGCGAACAAAATTAATAGTGGATTTTTTCTCTTCTTTCAGCAACTACAAAAATTAAGCTAGCTTTATTTGCACGCTCGGATAATTAACTATGTGAGTCTGATCCTTTACATGAATGCCGCTTGATACCTCTCTGGCAGCACAGAAGGGCCTTAAAGTGAGCATGAATGGGATGTGTTCCCACTTTAGTGCCCCTTTACATTGCCAGATCAGTGTAACGTTTGCCGTAGTGCAAGTGAGAATTGGGCCGGTTTGGATTTAAGTGGAGAACTCTGTTCCAATCTTGCAGTTTTTGGAGGGGCCGTCATTGGTCAGCTATATTATGTTAAAAGTCAGTCAAAATTCAGCCACAGCTTGATACATTTGTAGCTTTCCAAGTCTCCTATTTGTTGCCTGGCTGGCAGCCCCCCAGTACACGGTTTTCTATCAGTGACAGACAGGAAGGCTGTTCCCAGCTTCGTGAACCATAGGTAGCAAGCAGGACATCAGATGCAAATCTGTGTCTCTGCAGAATATGTATTTCCCACCACTTCCAGATTTGCCATGTGCTTGACAGTCCTGGCGTAACTAACAATCCAGAGGTTTTGTTAACACTTCTTTGAGGGGAGACTCAGGTTAAAAGACTTTAGAAGTACATAGGTAGTTTGTCAATGCGTCTTGCCAATCCTATCAGAGTGATTAAAAAACAACAACTACTCCACACAATTCTAGAGAAAGAACCCAAATATACTTTTCCCAGTGATTTAAATCCACAAAATGGCAAGGAGAAAAGAGCCACTTTGTTTTTAGCCTAGGTGGTCTTATAAGAGACTAAATACATGTCCCGGGTTTTCAAATGGATCCACACAGGTTCCTTTGCTCCATTTTTGCTCCCTTAGCTAGGATTGGGAGTCCTTGGTACTCTAAAAACAATCGTTTCCAACAAGATCAATAGAAACAAAATTTAAAAGCAGGTTTTTTTAACTGTTGGGTCATAAATTCAGATATATTTTTATGGTAAAGGCTGCTACACAAAAGGCACCTATGTTTAAACAATTGTGCTATTTTACCTATTGGTAACCATCAACCCCCGACCCTGGGCTTAATTGCTTTCGATCTTATAATTTGGGAATGGATTTTACTATTGAAATTAAAGGGCCACTACAGCATTTGAAATGTTTCTGCTGTTGGGAGGCTGGGTTTTCTTGTGCAAAAATACCATTGAATTTATGGGAGTACCACATATTGAATGAAGATGGAATAAGACCACAGGGTGAAATCATCAAACTGATGGCAGTGCATGTAGCCAATGAAGGCATGAATATTGACACAAACCCATGCTGATGTACCATAAACCTACCAAAGAAATCGATATGAATTGTTTCAATCTCTCCATTCCAAACACTGCTGGTTATTGAGTGTGTGTGCGTGTGTGTGTCTGGGCAGATTGTATAATCCATTAAATCTGTCAGGTAAAGCAACCAGTGACCGGTTTACAGTGGAAGAGAAGTCACATTTTAAAGGGAAAAAAGGTCAAATTTACCCACTGCCAGATTCTGAGGAGCAGATCTTCATCTGGTAGGAAATGAAGTCAGTGGAGCTATGGCCGTTTACACCACTGACCAATTTCCTTCTCCAGTTAGTTATACCCTACCAAGTAGCCTCTTTGATTTCTGCGGAACTAGCCAAGTTGCAAAAAACAATTCAGTGTGAGTAAGGGTATCAGAATCTGGCCCAATAGTCAATGAGTAGAAAAAGGAACACTCGCCATTTGACTGAGAAATACAAGTCTAAATGCTGTGGCATTTTTAAGACACCCGAGGTAACAAAGCAAATTTGATCTGAAGTGCATCCTACCTCATATCTGAGCTAGAGATAGGCATGAGCAGTAAGAGTTCAGGTCTGGATCCAAACTCTGGGAGATGCTTAGATCCAAGAGTTTTGACTGGTCATTACAGAATGGAGCATTCCTAAAGTTTGGCAAATGTTTAGATGCATATCATAGCTAGTCTCTCTCCTCTAACACCTCCTGCTAATGGTCATTCCGGTCCTATGGTGATCTACCTCTTTCTGCAACTCAGCCCTCTGGCCAGCTCACACTTTAATTCCACCCTCCCCAGATGGACAGAAAAGTCAACACAACAAGAGTCCATAGCCTTACATCAGGATGTTGGCTCCTCTCAGGGCTTTCAAGAGGGCGTATCCTTTTCTGTCTGGGGAGATGTTACACCACCTTTCACAGTGGCAGGTAGAGGAACCCAGGTTCTTCTACTACCCAGTCCAGAGACCCTGTTACTAGCAGCCAAGGTCGGTTCCATCTTACTCCTTCCTGCTGCCTCCCTAGATTTCTTTCTAATAAGCCTGTCAGCAGGCCTCTCAAAGTTCACTTTTCTTTCAGGATAGGGACTCCCTGGGCTCCCCCCCAAAAGAGGACAAGCTGAACCCTTCTTCCATCCATGGGCTTGACTTTTCATCCCTCTTAAGTATCCCTGACTCTGATCTTCTAGTGAACACCTCCCAGGGTTCTCTCCCTGGCAGTCCAGACCAGGGCTTCCCCCCAGAGATTGGCCCCACGGCTCTCCGAGCCTCTTACTAGACTTCTGTACTCAGGAGAGGCCTCACAGCTAATTCTTCCCCAAGCCTTCTCTTTGATCATAACAGTCTTGCTAATCTCTAATACCAAGAGAAGAAGAACACCATTTTCCGCTCTCTCTGTGATAAACAGCTCAGAAGCATCAACTGTCCGGACAATGTATTCACAGGGAATAGGGAGCCCAGGGAGAAAGCAAGGGTTCTGCTTATCTCAGAGTGGGAGTCTAAGTGGAAAAAGTTTGGAAGGCTCTGTGGTTTAGCCATTCCCCAGCAGTCTCAAATCCTGCTTCAGCTGCAATCAATGGCAGTTTTGCTATTGGTTTCATTGGGAAGGCAAGAAGCCCATAATACACCCTCATAAATGCATGTGCTTATGCTAGTCTCCCCATTCGTCCTGTTTGTTACACCCACGAGCTGAGTCTAGTATTACTGAGACTAAAGTTTTTCCTGGCAGAGACTGTCTTTTACTCTGTGTATATACAGTGCCTAGCACAATAGGACCCAGCTCTAGGTTGGTGCCTGTGGGCACAATAATATATAATAAAATAACTAGCTTTCATATAGTGCTTTTCATCAGCAGATCTCAGAGTGCTTTGCAAGCTTTAATGTACTTATCCTCAAAATGCCCCTGTGAGGTAGGGCAGTGCTGCTAGCCCCATTCTGCAGGTGGGAAACTGAGGCACAGAGAGACTAAGGCCCAGATCTTCAATAGTATTCAGGCTTAGGATTTCAATGGAATTTGGGCATCTATATTTCTTTGAAGATCTGACTTGCCCATAGTCACTCTGTGGTGGAGCAGTGAATTGAACCCAGATATCCCATAGTGTAGGCTAATGCCCTAATCACTAGGCCATCCTCCCTCTTAATAAGAATAATCACACTCTGCAAGTTGGCATACGTAGAAGCTGCTCAGATGCTTGTTCTGGGGATTGGGCCTGCTTTGAGCAGGGGGTTGGACTAGATGACCTCCTGCGGTCCCTTCCACCCCTGAGATTCTATGATTCTAACACAGGTCCGCCCCAGAGGAGTTAGGACTGTTCACACCACGAAGGCATAAAGCTAGCACATTGCAGGTGCCGTTATCCGACGCATGTGCACTCAGTGAGTTAGTGTGTAGGCAGATTCCTGGGATACTTTTCCGGGCCCAAGCTAAAGTGGTTTCTTGAAAATCCTCCTGTTTTCTTTTGGTAACGGCTCTTCTGTACGGACGCGAGCCTGCATTGCTGCCATCCAATGGGAGGGAGAGAAGAGGTCCCACCCCATCATTATTAATTATTATTATTATTTATTATTTGTATTGTGGTAGCACTTAGGAGCCCCTGTCATGGCCCAGTGGATTTTGCTGTTCATTTCAGGCTATTTGGCTGCAGCAGTGCTCTCCAGGGAAGAAACATGACAAATGATTTAGTGGCCAGGACCTCAGCTGGTGTAGATCATTAGCATGAGCTGAAGACTTAGCCCTGTGTTTCTTGCAATCAAGCCATTCCTCTGTAGAAGTTCCAGGTATTAGAACTGAGTAAACACGCCACGTTTTGTCTTACACTAAACTGCTGATTAAACATACATTCTTGCATTCACTCTGTTTCCCAACTGGTTGCTGGCTTTCCACAGCAGAGCAGGGAAAATGGGCAGAAACCTTTTTTTTTTTTTTTTTGGTTGTGGTCAGATGTATTGCTCCAGATGCGCCGCTGATGTAAATCAATATAGCTCCGTTGAAGCCAACAGAACTACGTTGATTTACACCAGCTGAGGATCTAGCCTATTATATTTACATATGTTCCCCCCAAAGGCATGGCAGGCTCTGGTCTGAGATTTTGTTCTACACCATGCAATCTCAGATCTCTGTCAGATCATCTATATTCTTCCTTGCATGCACTTCTGCCAGTCCAGTCACACAGAAAATCACACAAGAGGTCCGTAAGAATAGTCAGATTCTCATTTAGAAAAAGCAGCAACAGAGAGGAGGACTTCAGAAAAGTCTAACAAGTGGAGGATGTTTAACTCCTTCAGTACACAAAGCAAAAGGGTCAGATTTTGAGAGAAAACTGTATTCAACAGAACAATTTTTTGGTGAGGAGGAATGTCTTGCTGATTTAATATTTTTTAACACGTTTCTGATATAAGCTAACCAAGGAATCCAAGTTTTGTCTCACTGTCTAAAACTTGGGTTTTATGTTTTCAGATTGATTGAATTCTCTCTCACTGTATCACTAGCCCTTCTCTCAGGGCCAGATTGAACAAAAGCTCTGTCTTCTGTACTGTGGAAAATGACACAAATCCCAGAAAATTGATTTTTCCAGGGCTTGTGCGGTTTGTGTAAAAGCCAGACAGAGTTTTCATTTAGTCTGGCCCTTGGCAATTGGAGTTTTGTCCTCAACAATGTTACTTAATGATGGATCACCTATTTGACCAGATCCTCAGATGGCGTAAAATGTGGCTCTGTTGAAGTCAATGGAGCTATGCCAATTTACACCAGCTAAGATTCTGGCCCCTTCTGTGTTTTCATTAGTCTCTGCAATCTGTATAATGGAGAGGCAAACACCTGTGGATTACCGTAGAAGGATTTGGGGTGTCTGATCCTTCTCCAGTTGAAATCAATGACAAAACTCCCAGGGACTTCAATTGCTCTACCCTTGGTGCATCGTACACTGCTCAGAATGTGTGTCCTCTGGCTGCTATTGGCTGTCGAGGTTTGCCAGAAGTTCTAATTGGAAGAGTGTATTGTTTTACTGTTATAAGAACAGTAATAGAAAGGAAATTAGGGAAAACATGAGCACAACAAGAGATCGAGATCACTGATATTTTGTAATTTTAGACAAATACAATACAGATTTTCACAGTTTGGAAAACATACACACAAAAACTACTACTTTATGGGAGTTACATGCAACAACAGGGAAACAAGCCCATTAAAAAGGAATAGAGATTAATTTTGGGGAAGTTTGCCATTTACCTCTGAATTTCCTGCATATTTTCTCTGCTTTACTTTCTCTCAAAGCCTCATGGGATAGCAACTTTCCTTGCTGGTGATTGGGGCTGGAGATAGCTACCTTAGGAGCTTATCACCTTACATCATCTGCAGTATTTATTGTAGGTGAGCAGCAGACACTTCCTTCCCCTTTTCTCAGGTCCCAGTTCCTGCCATATTTGTGGCACCGGATGATTAGCAAGGATTAGTGACCCAAAACTCAAGAACTGGCGCAACCTCTTCCCATCCCTCATCTGAACCAGAATTTTAAAGGTTCCAGAAAACTACTATGGAGATTTGACCATGGTAGCTGCTATGTCCCCAGACAACCTGGATGTTACCTCTTTTGGAATGAAATTCTGTGGCTTTTTTATGATGCAGTCAATATGAGCTCTCTATAGGCCAAGATTATCAAAAGTGACTACTGATTTTTTGGGTTCCTTAACCTTTGGTTTTCAGTTTTTGGGGCCTGACTTTCAGAGAATACTGACCACTTGCCCTCTGGAAAATCATGCCTCTTAAAAGAGTCTCCAGTTGGGACTCCAAAATCACTACTTAATTTTGAGAATCGTGACCATATAATTTAGTAATGAGTGGATCCAGCAATGTTCAGAGAGGTCAGGCTGACTTTGAATAACCACCCAAACTAGTTATATTTAGCTTGGCATTCCCAACCTCTGGAGTCTGCAAAGTGTCTATCTCATGTGACTTCTGCTTCCAGTCCTGGCCAGAAATGCCCCAAGAAAGGTCTTTCAGCTGACGGATTAATGAAGTAGATGTTATCATTTTGTTTGATGGATGTTGATATAGCAGTGACAGGCACCACTACTCATGCTACCATTATTGAAAAAATTGCACTCTGATTGTTTAGAGAAGACTTTTTCTGTGCTTCAGCGAATCTGAAGCCTGTTTGTTCAAAGCTATTTTGAATTGTATATTCTACCCTATATAGATTCTTATCCCATCTGTGTAGTATCTGAGTGCTTTCTAGAAGGGTATTAAGCAACAGGGCTAACATCTCCCCATGGTGACACCTGTGATTCATTCTCTCTAGCATCCTCCCACCATGGGCAGAATTGTGGGTACAGTGGGGTGGTTGTTTTCGTTTTAAATGTCCACACTGCTCTGTGTTTATGTTAGAGAAGGGACATTGAAGACAGGTGCCTAGTACTTGGAGTAGAAGATTTATGATGGCCTATCGTCCTGTAGGAGTTCATTCCACACTCTCGGACCAGTCCCCTGCTCAGATGAACTTGGTTATGGCAATGTCTGTTTTTTTTTGTTTTGTTTTTTTTTACATTGGCATGTTTCTGATAGGCCGACTAGTGAGCCAAGTTGGACGTAATAGGCTGGAGTAGAACAACTGCCTACAGCGTCAACCCCAGTTCAGTTGAAGACACTGTTGCTGTTAAAACTTAAACCAGTGCAGATTGCTGTTCCTTGGGTGATGCTGCTACACGCTGATAATCCAGTGCACAATCTGATTATTATTTTGTGCATCTATGGAGATGTCTACACTGGTGTCGGCGGTTAGAGTACAGACGCTGCGTGCCCAGCTAGCAGGGGGATACATAGTAATGTTGGCACTGCAGGAGAGAAGAGTAGCGTAGGGTGCCCTACCCACCCAAACCCTCAGGGAGATACCCTACATGGCTCTCAATACACACCTAAGCAATGCGTCCCATGTCTACACAGCTACTTGCAGCCCTATAGTGTCCTATTACCTCCCTACCACAGCGAAAGGCTCTGGCAGAGGGGAGACAGCGGACAAAGGCTCTGGCAGTTCCACACTGGAAAAACTGGAGCCTTTCACCGAGATATGCGGCTACACACGTCGTGCCTGTAGGCTACACGCCACCCAAAGTGTAGATGTCGCTGACGTAATTCACATTCTTTACACTGCAGCTTTGTGACTTGGTTTCTCCAGAGGAGGGGGAGAAAAAGCAGTGGGGAGGAGACACAGACCTTAACTGAATCATTTGTCTCTCTGCAGAGAGCGGGTCAGGGCAGCTCAGAAGGACTCCGAAACATCTAGATCCAGGTAGGGGAGTTGATAGGCATGCTCGGGAGCTGGTTCTAGGTTGTGCAGGAAGCTTTCCATTGTTGGCTACCCACCTACCAGGCCACACGCTAATCACCTTCAAAAAGCTGATCCAATCAGAGTGCAGGGGTGGGGAAGGGAAGGGCAGGTGTTCCAGACACATGTGGACTTGGTGACTGATGGATGCAGGACCAGGAGATACGTCAGCTGTGAGGGCTGGTCCCAGTCCTTGTGCCCCTTTGGAGACAGGTAGGTGCTATTCCAGCTTTATTACCTAATGCGTGGTCCCATGGCAGTGGGTTTTATCAGTGTTCAATTTGTAATGAAAGAGGTGCCCGGGCTCAAGCAATTTTTTTTACATTTGTAACTGGGGCAGCAAGCCCAGAGGTGCCAGGGCTATGACCTGCCAAGCACAGAGGTGCCAGGGCTCAGCCCTGGCAAGCCTTGGCACAAATTAAGCACTGGGTTTTATGGACCTAGTGGGGGAGCTGGGGTGGGGAGTATTTGTCATCCCTACAGGCTGCAGAGCCCGTGGAACCTACATTTCACCACCAGCGACCTGCTCAAAACTGGGTTTCTGTCTCAACTAAAGAGAGTAACTGGGGCAGCGCTTTGTGAGGGGTAGGTTTGCGGATTCTTGCCTAACTTAGCTGGGCCTATAGGGAGAGGATTGTGCTCTATGGAGTGAGAGCCATCTAGAGATTTAGGGAATGGATATTTTCTATGCTGGTCCCAATCTCTGCCCCACCTTGAATACAGGCTGCAGGCATCTCACCAGCAACCCGAGAGGACCAGTTAGCGATTAACCCAAAGGCTGGAATGCTGGCACTCCTCAGACTGTTTGTTCCCGGAGGGGGTTTTGAAGTGTTTGAAAGGAGCCAGACGCTGTCGTTTCTCAAGCTCTGAAGCATCTAGGTGACACACACGACATCCATAATACTCTCTGAGGGAAGATCAGAGGGGAATGGGTTCTGATGTGTGTGCTAAAGTATAGACAAAGTTGTGCTGAAACCTTATATTTGAATGTTTGTAACAGAAACAAAAGCAGGGAAAGTCTATGCAAGAAACACCAGTAGATTTACTTTTAATAGCTTGTTTAGAAGTGATGACTAGTATTCCAAATGCCTACTTCAGTGTTCTACTAGTTACAATGCGTTTTGTGTGCATGGCATGTTTGTCTTACTAAGAAAGCGTTTAGCTCTCTCTCTTTGAAATTGACTGGAAACTATCAACCTTTATTTCCCAGGGTTTCACAGCCAATGGCCCTGAGGTTTAGTTGTGTAAGGCTTCCTGAAAAGGCAGAACTCTGACCTGTGTGTCAGCAAAGAGTTAATCTGAGGTGCGGGAAGAAGGGGAGTGGAATAATTACACAGAACATGACATGAGCATCCCCGTCCTCCTGCTACATCTCCTTAGGGCTAGAGCCAAATCCCAGTGAAGTCACTGGTTAGATGTTCACTGATTTCAGTGGGCTTTGAATCACCTCCTTATAGTGCAAGCTTCGGGTGGGCAGGACCTGGTTTAACGCACGGTCAGTGCTCTGTAAAGAGTAGCACTGTATTATTTTTGGGTGGGATTTTCAGAAACTACAGAATGACTGGTGTAGAGAAAGTAGATAAGGACGTGTTGTTTACTACTTCTCATAACACAAGAACTGGGAGTCACTAAATGACATTAATAGGCAGCAGGTTTAAAACAAACAAAAGGAAGTATTTCTTCACACAATGCACAGTCAACCTGTGGAACTCCTTGCCAGTGAATGTTGTGAAGGCCAAGACCATAACAGCTTTCAAAAAAAGAGCTAGATAAGTTCACGGAGGATAGGTCCATCAATGGCTGTTAGCCAGGATGGGCAGGGATGGTGTCCCTAGCCTCAGTTTGCCAGAAGCTGGGAATGGGCGACAGCGGATGGATCACTTGATGATTACCTGTTCTGTTCATTCCCTCTGAAGCACCTGGCATTGGCCACTGTCAGAAGACAGGACACTGGGCTAGATGGACCATTGGTCTGACCCAGTAGGGCCATTCTTATGTTCTTATGTTATGTTCCTAATGGCTCTACGCTGGCCTAATTCCACTCCCATTGACTTCAGTGAGAGCAGAGTTCTCTCACTTTTGGAACATGGAACACTTTTGAGGCCCACCTCTCACTGGGTGGGACAGCCCTTTGAAAGAGATGGAGCCAGATCCTCAAAGGTATTTAGGCACCTAACTGCCATTGAAAGCCGCAATACACTATGAGGACTAGGGACAATCCAAAATGGGAATTCAGATAGCAGAAATGAGATCATCAATGAAATATTGTTACTAGAACAGAATTGGCCCAGATGGGAATAGCCAGGGAAATGGCATGAACCCCAGTGCATGTTGGGATAGCAGGAAATGAGATGGAAGACAAAGTAGCAAAAAATGCTAGAAAAAATTGACACAGAGAGTTTAAACATGATTAAACATTAAACTTTAAACATGAACTGAGAGAGGAGTGGCAGGACAAAAGAAACAAGGGGGAAAAGATTTCATGAAGTATGCTCTAGAATCCAAAATGCTGATGTACGGCAAGAACCTGGGAGAAAGAGTGAGGCAACGCTAGGCCGAATACTTACTGGACACTGTGGTTTAAATAGTAACTTGGGCCTTCATTAATAAACGTAAAGATGGGCTGTGTGAGACATGCAAGGTCAAAGAAACATTTGATCACATCCTCTGGGAGTGTAAAGAGGGTAATACTGACAAGGGGGATTTTGTATGATAAACTCAGGAACAAGTGTGTGTGTGTGTGAAAGAGAGAGAGAAATTTTATTAGATACATTTGGATTTCATCTTTTTTTCTCCTTTCTCCGTTTTGTCACTACAAAAGAAGTGGGCATAGAGAGGGGGAAAAAGGAGAATGGTGAGGATGGAAACACCAAATGTTTTGCTTTCACGTGTCGGGAAAGAAATTTTTTTGGAAAAAATTCTCTTAGGGCCATTTTAATTTGGAAAAAATGTTGTCTTCAAAACGTCAACCTGCTCTATGTAGTACTGAGCAGCAATCTGAATAGTGCACAATTGTGCCCTTTCTGCGGTTCTTTTTAGGCAAAGCTCCTCTAAGTAAAAACAACAGCAATCAGACAGTAATAGAGAACAGAACCCAAAATTACCAAATGACAAAATATTTAGTAACAGATTTAAAAAAAAAAAAAGCAGCTCAAAGAACATCATCTTAAACTTATTTTGGCCCAAATGTCAGCTGCTCTATGAAGCCTTTTATGTTGTAATTGTTCTTTTCATGTCATTGCTAATGATACATGTAAGATTTTCTCCATTCATATTAGAACATGTTATCTAGCCAACTAGCATTGTCTGTGTAATATGACTTGTCTACCTGTTGTCTGGCTGCTACAGAGATTTCATTATTAGAATGGATTGATGAATAATCTATTTGTCAAATTTTGTCGTTCATCTAATAAATGATTGGATATCTCTTTTTTTCATTAATCAGCCAGGTCTGTGTCCACTGAATGACTATTGAAGGGATCTTTGCCCAGTGACATGTGTATGGGGTGCTGAGTGGCTCCTTCATATGAAAGAGAGTTTTCTTCTTCTGCAAAATACTGTTCTTCATGTTGCTGAAAGATTAAATAGAGAACACATAGAAGCACACACTAGGAAAAAGTATATCTGAATATTTATGTATCTGGGAAGAAAAAAGCCACATGAAGACAGGAAAAACCAAACATCTTACAAGTTCCTAGATATCTACCTGGACTTTGAGACCAATTTATGGATTACTCATAGTTTCACTGCAGAAAAGGTCACTGTCTCATGAGCTGCCCTTCTGATGGTAAATTTAGGATCTGTAATTCATCCATGATGCAGCTCATGACAGGGTTAGAAAACATGTTGGTAAAAATGCCTGAGTCCCACCTACACAACAGACTCAACCACTGCTCCCAGCAGAGGACCTGCAATAGGGGTGAATTATAACAGGCAGTGTGTTCCAGTGGATAGAGTGTTGGCCTGAGACTCAGGGAAAGCTGGGTTCTCTTCACAGCTCTACTGCTCACATGCATGTGACCTTTAACAAGCTATTTCATCTCTTTAAGGCTATGTCTACACTACAGCCTATGTTAGCTTAACTTGCGTCGCTCAGGGGTGTGAATAAACCACCCTCCTGAGCAACATAAGTTCCACCGACATAAGTGCTTGTGTGAACAGCGCTATATTGGGGGGGAGAACTTCCCCTGTCCACATAACTTCTGCAGTTCACGGTGGTGGTTTGATTATCCTGGTGGGAGGGCAATCTCCCATTGGCATAGAACGTCTTCACGAGATGCACTGCAGCGGCACAGCTGGGTCCCGGCAGCACTGTATGTGTAGACGTGGCCTAGGCCTTTGTTTCCTTTCTCAATGTTTGTGTTGTAGAACTGTTCAGAAAGGGGAATTTCTGTCCTGGAGGAAAGGCTGACCTCTTGACATTTGTTTTGTTGTTGTTGTTGTTCCAAATCAGAACAAAAGTCAAAATTTGTCACAGAACACAAATTCTGGAAACTTATTTGGAAACACTGAATGATTTTGTTTTGATACCATCAATGTTTAGTTTCAAAAAGGTTCATACCCACTTTGTTAATGTTGAAACCATTTATATAAACTATTGAAGAGAGGTCAAAAGGAAACCCTTCAAGTGATGTTTTTACCCTATCAAAATGATTCATATCAACACCTTTTCTGTCAAATTTTGTTTGACACATTCTCCACAATGTTTTCCTTTCAACACAACTGCACTTTCTGATGGAACACTGTTCTATCAAATTGTCAACGAGTTCTGCTGTGTTTATATAGGCTAGACTGTAAACTCTTCAGGGCAGAGAGTCTCCGGCTATGTGTTTGCACATCACCTAGCACCGTGGTTTTTTCTTGACTGGGAAAAGTGGTCAGGTTTTGGCCAGGGACTGCTTAGCAGGTGTTGGCTAAACCTCACCAAAAGCTGACCACTCTTTCTTAGAAAAGACAATTTGGCTGGCTCCCTGATTTTAACTGAAGCCTCTAGGTACTTGCATCATGCAAATAAACTAGTTCACAATAATAAAAGGATATTTTTCTAACTACAGAGTTCAAAATAAACCTCTTGTGTGCCCAAAAGCTGATATCAGGCAATGCTACTGACATACAGCCCTCTTTTCATCCTTAGCTACAGGTATATCCCATGGACATGGATGCCCCTTAAAACGCTCTGTAAAACTTGGCAAGGATTTGGCTGCTGGTGTGCTGAGGAGCCTGCCTTCCATACTGATCAGTATTGTCTCACCATTGCCTTGCGCTCCCCTGTTTGTATCAATCAGTTGCCTTTTGTCTTGTATGTAGATTGCTGGCTGTCTGGGGACTATGTTTGTGTTCCGTGTTTATATTGCACAGTGAGGCTGAGGCTACAAGGTGCTGCCGCAATTCTAATAATGCCAAAAAGGAGCTAACCGGGGCTTGATCCTGTAGGCCTCCTGGGCACTTCTGTTGATAGCAACTAGAGTTTTATGTGTGCAGAAAGGAGAACCCCTCGTAGATTCCTACAGGGGGTTTTTGGAGCTTGGGTCTGGGTGCATCAGAGTAAGTGTAACCCACACACCTCCTGGGTGTGGTGTTCTGTCCCATCTAGTGGCACCGAGACCACTTAGAGAGAGGGAGATACAATGAGTCTGCTCTACAGCCTTAACTAACAGCCCGTTGGGTTTTAGCTCATGCGGTAGAGGCTCATGCACTGAGGTCCCCCGTTCGATCCTGCCTGCCGATGACTGGGGTCTGTCAGTGTTACATAAGCAGGGCTGCTCGCCTGTCCACTACCTCCCTGGAGCAGGTGAGTGGGCACTGGAAGTGAAAGTGGAAGGGGAGGGAATGGGAGGACCCACTCTCTAGTGTGAGTAGCTGAGGCAGTGTGGAGTGGGTAATTGACAGCGGGCACAGGCTGACTATAAATTACTACCCACTCCCTAGAACGTGGGTGAAGTAGGGGGAAGGGAATGTGATTCAGGTCTATCAAGTGCAGCACCTCCTGGGGAGGTGGAGTTTATGCCCCATCCCTTACTCAGGGGTGTGCTCAAAGTCACCATGTAGGCCCTATGACTCCATACTTGGGCAAAGCCCGCACTGACTTCTGTGAGACCTTTGCCCAAGTAAAACAGGTGAGCGCAGGTCCCTCGCCACACACATCTAAATATAACAACTCTAATTACTAGCACCCAGAGTCACAAGTAGTGAAACAATAATCAGCATCTCTGGTGCAACAATGGCAGGAAGTCATCAGCAACCATTTGGCCTCCCTGTGTCATTCAGATTACCTTCAGGTCACCGGGCATACTGCTGAAATGTTTGAGTGATCAGATGAAATCCAGGAGGAAAATTGTCACATTCCAAACACAATGAAATATGCTTGCTGCCTAATATAGAATATTGCACTAACTACAACACTGCTAGGTTGTGTGGAAAATGAATATGTGCATTAGCTAACACCTGCTATGAAACACCACACAAGGAGTGCAAGAACCAAGATATTTGCATATGGTTGGAAAGCATGTGCAGTAAAGAGGCTACTTGTAGTCAAATGGAGAGCCAAGAACAATGGTAACAACAGCTGGGTCTATCCTTGGTCTATCCGTGGCTTTTGACAGATGTATATGCATCAATATGAATGGGAGTTCCAGGTTTGTATCAAGACTCCAATCCAACCCAAGGAGTAAGCACATGCTTAACATTAAATATATTTAAGTGCTTTGCTGGCTTGGGATCCAAAGGTGGGAGCGACCCCAATAGCTTTATAGAGAGTCATGTAATCAGGAATAACAACTAGTCTGTAAAGGAAATCAAATGGAAGGAACTTGTACTTGATTGACTAAGAAACAAGCACAATAATACACATCTCTTACAGTGCTTTACAATAGAGGTTGGTATCATTATCCCCAGTTTACAGATAGGGAAACTGAGGCACAGGGCATGCCCAAGACAGGCCCGAGACCACCCAACAAACCAGTGGCAGTGCAGGGAATTGAACCCAGGTCTTCTGAGTCTCCCTATGCACTAGGCCACACCCTCTCCCACAAAACTGTCTAGAGAGAGACAAAACATAATAATGCACAATGAGGCTCTTTACTGTAATGAGAAAGTGGTGCAGATCTTTGATTTAAAGAGAAACACCATGTCAAAAATGACATTATCTCTCCTAAAAACCAAAATAAACCCTCTGGAAAATAACAAATGTATTTAGAGTGCATGGGCTGGGCCAGAGAAGCGAGAGTGGAGAATTTACTGGTGTTTTCAGGAGTTATGGTTTAATCAAAATGACGCAGATGTAATCTTTGACCCTGAAAATGCACATGTGCTTACCTTTATGCCTGTGAACAGCCCATATCCATAAGTGTGTGCAGGACTTGTGATGTCATCACATGGCTTGTGACATTTAGTGTCTCTAATGCCCCAGCTCTTGGAATCCTGGGAATTTCAGCTTTCATGTTTAAAAAAAAAAGTCCTAGCTGAGGAGAAAAGCTTGAAAATGTGAAATCTAGACACTAAAAAACCAGAAGGCAAATAAAAAGAACCAAAATCTATTTGGAAAATCATGTGATTCCTTTTCTGAAGCCAATCTCACAACTTTTGGGAGCTGACGCCTGTTATTTATTTATTTTGACCCAAGGGCTGGCAATACTGGGATTCCGATGAAAGTGTCTGACGGCTGCATCGCTTTTCGTGCAGCGTTACAGCCTGCAAACCCTGGAAAGCAATTCTACAGACCACACAGAGGGACTCTTATGTTTCCCCAGAGTTCCTTGACGTGGTTTCAGCACACAGAGCTCTCTCAGGCCTCTGGGAGAGTAACCTAGTCCTAGCACCTAAACAGTGTCAGCTACCAGATGGAAGTGTCTCCCGAATTGTCTCAACCTTTGCTGGGAGTTAATCCACACAGACTCAGGCTGCTGTCCAGGTCACTGAGATCCCCTGGGCACCTCTGGAAAAGAGCGAGACAGTGCCAGGGGATCATCTCAAGGGGGCACCAAAATGCCTATCTACTCAAACACGGACAGCTTAAATACTGGTGGGCTAGATCCTCAGCTGGTGTAATCAGTGCAGTCTTGTTGAAGCAAACGGAGTGACGCCGATTCACAACAGCCACGGATCTCGCCATGCTATGTATAAAGTTTTACCCAGTCGGCAGTGGAAAAAATACATACGGAGATTGTTCTTGAGATTGGTCTACCTTCTGCACACTTTAGCTTTGGGAATCTGGATGTAAGCCCAAAAGTACACCATGTTACAAAATCTGCCAGCAACATGGGGTGGAAGAAGAAGCTAATTTATTTTTCAAACATTTTGCCGATTTGACCCAGATTCCCTTCCTATCAAACCTGTAACTGGCTGGTATGCTGCAGTTACCATGAGGACATGGCCCTTTTCCTACCTGCCCTTAACTGCATTCCTCCCAGTACTTCTAAGCTGCTTTGTTCTCCCCTCTACATCCCTCCATTCTTTCCCTGGGCTAGATCCTGCCCCGTTAAAGTTAATGGGAGTTTTGCAATCAGTTTCAGTGAATAACACCTATATAGCACTTGCCAGAAGCTGGGAATGGGTGACAGGGGATGGATCACGTCATGATTCCCTGTTCTGTTCATTCCCTCTGGGGCACCTGGCATTGGCCCCTGTCGGAAGACAGGACACTGGGCTAGATGGACCTTTGGTCTGACCCCGTATGGCTGTTTCTTACATTCTTTTCATCAGTAGATCTCAAAGTGCTTTACAAAGATGGTCAGTAACATTATCCTCATTTTACAGATGGGGAAACTGAGGCACGGATAGATGCAGGCCCAAAATTTGCTAGCAGGAAATGCTGCGTTGCCAACCCCAAGTGTTAAAAAAACGTAAGTCAGGATCCCACCTTCCCCCCAAAAGAATGAGATTAGTTTAAAAATCATGAGATTAAAATCATGGCTTTGTGGGAGCGTCTACAAAATTTGGTCCAGCCACTGCGGTTCACTTTATAATATTTCTGTGTGACTCCAGTGTATTACAGCAGCCTGGGGCACTGAAACAGAGGCAAAGGGCCCAATGGAGACCACAACTAAGGAAGAAACGCCACAGACTTTAGCAGCTGGGGGGAGTATTCTGACTAGGTTATGCCACAATTCCTCACTTGTTTCCATTGCCCCATGGCACTAGAAAGTTAGTATGCCCAGAACAATTCACATTCCAGATAAAGGAGGATCCCCAGGCACTGGAGCATGAGGATGAGAAAAGTGTTGGCCTGGAGCAGGTGTACTGGGAAAGGGATCACTCTGGAAGTGGATGACCTGTTCTTTAGGATCATGTGCTTAAATCCTCATGAAGTCAAATGGGAGTTAAGCATGTGCTTTACGTTAAGCATATGCTTATGTGCTGCCCTGAGTAGGGTGGAACTAAGTATGTTCTTAAAGTACTTTCCTGGATCAGAGTCTCTCAGAAGAGGGAGCTAGAGTTGCTTCCGTGTTATTTTTATGTATCTATTAAGGACTAAGGTCAAGACATTCAAAGGTATCTAGGTTCCTAATTCCCATTGAAATCAATGTGAGTTAGATGCCTAAATACTCAAGGATCTGGGCCTAAAGAACTAGAGGGCCCGATGTGTGTGCTGCATTTAAACAAATCCATGAAAAGAAGCGATTAAAAAGGGATGTGGCTCATTTAAACCTAATAGGCTTAAGAGAGACGGAGCAATGAATACAGCAATAAAACCGGAGACCAGCAGGTTGGGTTCCGATAGGTGAACCTCCAAGAAGCTGTACCCAGTTGTAAACATCACGCAGTGCTCATTTCACTGGCCAGTTATTGAACATATCAAACTAATTATGAGGCATCGCAGTGACAACTGCACATATGGAATCATTTACTACCCACATTAAAATCAATTAGTGCATATTTTCCCTATTCTGAACATTGTTCTGGGCTTGGAACCTTTCTGCACTAATCATTTTGTCTGTCATAGTGGAAAAAATAACAATTCCTTTAAGACCAGAGGTGGGGATTTCTTAATAGATTAAACTAATGGGAAATGCCTGTTTCTAAACAATGCAGCACTAAAACTGAAGGCCTTAAATTCAGTGGTATCAAGGGGTTAATGTTTCACAAGGGGTATGTTTCCCAAAGCCTCCCATTGATTTCAGAGGGCCTTGGCCCATACTCTGCGTTAAAATGACTTCCAGCAATATTGCTATAATGAAGAGACGGTTCTGTTCTCATGATAATTAATAATGTACCAATGGTAATAATGCTAGAGCACTCCTTTAATTATAAAGTAATTAAATGAAGCAAAAAGAGATAATCGTTTCATTTATATAGCATCCAAAGTGTGTGAGGCGCTTTGCAAACGAAGTCCCTCTCCCATGGAGTTTACGATCCAGAGCAGCAGTTCTCAAACTTTAGCAACCCGAGGACCCCCATTTTGATTTAAATTTTTTCACTGACCCCCAAGCCACCTGCTCAGCCCCAGGCCCTGACCCCACTTCACCCCTTCCCCCAAGGACCCACCCCCACCCCACCTCTTCCCACCCCTGCCTCACCCCTGCCCCTCCTCTTCCCTGCCTCTTTCCTCCTCCACCCCTGAATGCACCCCATCCCCGCTCCTCCCCCTCCTTCCCAGGGCCTCCTGCACACAGGGGGAACAGCTGACAAGCACATGGTGTCACCTTGACTTCCACCAGCCTAGTTACTCCTTACAGAGTGATCCCAACAGTCCTGCCAGTCCTGATCTCCCCAAATCCACCCACCCTTAAGTACCAGATGCTTGTACTGCTCTCCTCTGGTTCGTCACCCCGGAAGGCATGAAACCAGCCCCTCAAAAACCAGCTTACCGCATCGCACACGCTCCACACAGTTTGCATACCAGATACCCGTTCAGGGTAAAAATAAATTACAGGGATTATTTCATAGAAAAAAATCACAGATTCAAAGATGAACTAGCAAGGAATAGCAACCATAGACACGTTACACAGAAAATAAACCATCTCAGGCTTCACATTTTCAAATAAGACAAAAATCAAATTAACCTATTGCCTCTGAACAGTTTCCCAGAGCACCCGCTAACGGTAGAGGGGACTCCAGCATTTTATGGACAACACCCGCCATGAGACTGTCCCTCAGTTTCTGGCTGAAGACCTCAACTTTGTCTCCTTTTTAAAAAGG
The DNA here is from genome assembly GCF_965152235.1 of Eretmochelys imbricata. Taxonomy (NCBI): domain Eukaryota; kingdom Metazoa; phylum Chordata; order Testudines; family Cheloniidae; genus Eretmochelys; species Eretmochelys imbricata. Next base: position 207,260,719 of record NC_135574.1, on the reverse strand, counting down.
CCTTCTCCGTTTATCCCCCCCAACCCCCCGCCACCTCGATATGGTGACTCATGGTTATTCAGGGTGGGGAAATTCTAGCTGTGATGACTGTGTCTTCCCCTTTAACTCGAATGGCCCATCATTTGTCTTTCCCCTGGGTTGTACAATGCTAGGCACTTGGAGCTGGCCTCATCTGGCTGGGGACACAGACCCTCCAGGCCTGACTGCCCATCACCGTGCTGTGAGGTGGAGCTGCGCCACAGATTATGAGCATCATTTTCTATATACGCAAATTCATACCCCACAGTCATGATTATTAAGCTCAGAACATTACAAGCTTTCATAAAAAGCCTTACTCAACATATTTTTAAAATACAATAGCATTGTATATAATCAGCTGATTCAATTGCTTATTCTCCGGGTGTTCAAAACCCCCTCTTCTCCCGTTTGAGTGTCTGGACCTTGATTGCCACAGAGAGTTAGGCACTGGGAATTTTTAGCTATGAGAGAGGTCTATAAAATCATGGCTGGTGTGGAGAAAGTAAATAAGGAAGTGTTATTTACTCCTTCTCATAATACAAGAACCAGGGGTCACCCAATGAAATTAATAAGCAGCAGGATTAAAACAAACAAAAGGAAGTATTTTTTCACACAACGCCCAGTCAAACCTGTGGAACTCATTGCCAGGGGATGATGTGAAGGCCAAAACTATAATAGGGTTCAAAAAAAGAACCTGGAGGATAGGTCCATCAATGGCTATTAGGTAAAATGGTCACGGCTGCAGCCCCATGTTCTGGTGTCCCTAAATGTCTGACTGCCAGAAGCTGGGAGTGGACAACAGGGGATAGATCACTCCATCATAGAATCATAGAAGATTAGGGTTGGAAGAGACCTCAGGAGGTCATCTAGTCCAAACCCCTGCTAAAAGCAGGACCAACCCCAACTAAATCATCTCAATGATTGCCTTGTTCTGTTCATTCCCTCTGAGGCACCTGGCATTGGCCACTGTCAGAAGACAGGACGCTGGGCTAGGTGGACCATTGGTCTGACCCAGTATAGCCGTTCTTATGTTTTTTTACCTAAATACCTCTGAGGATCTGAGCCTAAGTTATATGGGAAGTTTGTAGAGAAGCAGAGAATTGAATATAGGGCTCCCAAGGGCTAAGTGAGTGCCATAATCACTGGACCAACCTTCCATCAGGCTACAAGGAACAAGCAGCCTAAATAGATCACAAGGAAATGAAGGCTGTCAAATGAAATGCAGCAAAAGAAGTGAATATGTCCCCAATTTAGCAGTGCCCATACTTAAAACTGCAGCAAAGTACCTATGTGTGTACTTGACTTTAAGCATGTGCGGGGCCCAAGCGGTTATCTTTGCACACGTCTTATTTCCATTATAACCCTGGTTCTCAGTCAGTTTAATTCACATTAGGCTGAAACCTGGCAAAGTGGTTTTCAGTCCAGATGTAACTTTTATTTATTTATTTTTATTTGGCAGAAAGTTGCCTTTAAAATTTTAAACTCCATTGCCTTTTAAACCCTTACAAAAAAAATATCTCTTTTCTGATTTCCAGTATTTCATGTTTCTTTTAAGGATTTTTTTTTAAAATTACTCCAGCTGGTAACTGGTTTATTTAATACATGTAATCTTCCCTTGGGGGAGGGGCTGTAATTTTGTATTAATTTTAAACAGCCATTCTGCTTGTGCCATTGGTACTTTTAAAAGCACCAGATCATTATGCAAAATACATTATTGCTGTCAGTTCTGATGATCCCTAGTTACTTGTCATTTACACAGCGCTGAGTTCTGATTTCTCGGTGAGGTCTGGGTTTTCCCCTCAATCCATGGGTGATTTACACGTCACTTGCTAATAGGAGTTATATAAATAAATCGTCCTGCTCCTGGATGGGAGAACAGCCCCCCCCCACCAAGGAGAGAGGTATTGTTCCAAAAAATGTCATGCACTTCTAAGAGCTTGGAAATTCTGTTCAGCTAGCCACGCAGCATCCCAAGAAGTGACGAGGCTAAAGCAAAATAGGGCAGAATTGGTCAAAGGACAAAACTGAAATATGATTCCAGTGAGACACTATTAAATGCTAGAAAAATCAAGCATTTTAGTTAGTTCCTTTTCCATTCCTCAGCCTAGGCTATGATCCAAAGTCCTGCAACACTTACGCCTGAGAGTAACTTCCACACTGGATTATACTCAATATGTTCAGCCCTATATGCTCAGTAGGGCTACTCCTATGTGTAAATTGCTCATGTGCTAAGAGTTTACAGGATCAGGGCCATAAACTGTAGATCAGTTTGAAGGGTTAGAGTGAGTCATTAGGATCAGCCTGACATAAGGGTCAGCATAAAGATGGCAGAGCTGATCAAAAAATGGAATTTCTGTCCTGCAAGACATACCAATATTTCAACACATTCTAATTCAAGATGAAAAGTTGAAATCACACAACATTTTGGCAACTGAAAATTCTGAAACATTTCATGTCGAAAACACTGAAAAGTCTTGTTTTGACACCTTCAATAGCGATGAAACTCTTTGACATTCCTGAAATGCAGTGTTTCATTTTGATTTGCCCTGTGGAAGATTCCACCCAAACCAGTTTTTGGTCCAACATAAAATTTTGACTTGGGCTAAACCCTATTTTCCAATGGGAAAACATTTCATTCTGAATTTTTTAAATTAGCCATAAGAGCTGCCTCAGTTGTGGCTCAAACTCTTTACTGCTTCTCCTAAACTCTGGGATGGGGACATGGGAAGAAAATAAGTTACTTTGACTCTATATAGGATGCAGAATACTGCCCCCACTTGGATAGTCTGGGCAGAGAGGAGAATCAACGTTTCTCATCCCTCCACTCCTTCCAATCCCTTCCTGTCCAATTGCCTAGGAGTGGAAAGTATAGGTAGTCAGATCCTGCTTCACCACCACCAGTGGACCTTCCTGCATTCTAAGCAACTCCTACCCAACCCAACAGTGAAGTGAAGAAGGCCCTTACTCTCCTTAATCCCTGGTATGGCCAGGTGAGGGCTAGAGATAATTTAGCCGACAAGTAAAGCAGGTTGAAAACCCCCCACCCAAAATGTCATGAAAACCAAGGAAACTTTTCAGTGCATTAGTTTTGAAGATTTTTTGTAATCTTGAAATTTGATATGCCTTTTTTCCTGAAAAACTGAAATTCGAAAAACCTTGATAAGCTTTAGCTATAAGCATCAACTCTGTGGCCTCCAAACAGGAATGTCCAGTCAACCTTTTCAGTACTGGGGTATCTGCTGAGGCCTGCAAGAATCTACGATGTTCTGTGATGAGGCAGGGTTAAAAAAAATCACTTGCTGGACAATGATGATAATAATACTTCACTCTGATCTAGTGCTTTTCATCAGTAGATCTCAAAGCACTTCATAAAGGAGCTCAGTATCATTATCTCCATTTATAAATGGAGAACCTGAGGCATGGAGAGGGACCGTGACCTTGCCCGGCAGCCCAGGGGCAGAACCAGAAATAAAACCCGGGTCTCATGAGCCTCAGTCGAGGTGCTCTCCACTAGGCAACACTGCCTCCCTGCAGAATAGAAAAGCAGAATTGTAGCCATACATTTTAGATGATGGAAGATTAGCTCGCGTGATTATCACAACCCTCAAGCTATCTAATCTAAGTATCAGGTGCACAAGGATATCAACTTGCTAGCAAACGCCTCCCTTAATGCATGGCATTCATATGATGCAAAGCCACGCTGATTAGAGTAGAATTAAAGGACTTGTTATGACTCGATTACTGTCTAGGTGGCATGTCAACATATAAAATCCTTACAGTGCAAAATTCTACCAAATCAATCAGCCCATCCATTCACCCTGAGGAACTTAGTTGAGGTGCAGTTATGGTTGCTGCTGCCTGCCCTCCAGGGTACGGGACTTTAAAACCCAGGAGTCAAACCTTGGAAAGCTAGGAAAAGCCTTGTTAAGGTCTGAGGACACATCCCTTGAGACAGACACACTAAGCAACCAATGTGAGAATGCTGGGAAATACAGAGTTAAGGAGACATTTCCGCCGCAAAACGTCAGCTAGTGCCACCAGCTGGAACTGGAAATGAGAAAGAGCTTGCACGGTTCCTTAGCAATCCCGTGAAGGCCTTGGGCATTTATAGTTAGAGTGAGCAGCGCTGGTGGTGGGGAAAGACTGTGTTGCCTTCCGCTGCTTCATACGTGTTGAGTGTCAGGTTGGTTACCACACCTCTATTGGGCTTGGGGCCAGGCCTGAGGAGACACAGGAGGGTCTAACCAGCTGGTTCTCCCTACCAGAAGACCTTATCATACAGAAGGATTCCCATGAGCCTCTGATCCCTTTACACCTGTGAAACTGCAAACCAGCCATAAATCCCCCTGATGAATACCATACCCCCAGCAGGTGCAGTGCCTGCTTTGGGGAGGTGTTTGAGATGTCCCCGGAAGTGGCAGGGCAAAGCAGAGGTGGAATTGCCAAAGTGAACCTCTTGTGCAGTGCTGCATAAATATATTTTTAAAACCAGGTCCTCAGCATAAATCAATGTAGAATGTCAACGCTGTCAACTTAAGTCTGACATCTGTCTGAATTATTTTCCCTTCCAAACTCACTTGAGAGTGCTGTAACTGAACGCTAGAAAAAAACAACAACGTGGGTTTCCTAAACAAACATAATTAAAATGCATTCTAAAAACGTGTGTGGAACAACCTCTGAAAAAGGTCTAGTCCCGTAAATACTGGAGGTGTAGCTGTCTTTTTGCTAGTCTTTTTTTCTTTTTTGCAGGGCCTATTATAGTACCAGTCCTACAAACACTTAGGCACACGCTTCATTTTACTCATATGGGTAGTACCATTGACTTCAATGGGACTGTTGACCTGTGTAAAATTAAGCACCTTTGCAGGATTGGGGCTGTGATTTGTTATGGTCAAAAGCGCCCGTTAAAGAAGAAATCCTGTCTCTTTCCTACAGCTTTATGAACTGGGGACGAAACAGGAAGCGCTGAGAGACAGGAGAGAGTTTAGAGATTGCCCTCCATTTGCATGGACCGCTGCACGTGCCACTTCTGTAGAAAGCCAGAGCCCAACATAAACTCTGTGACCGACCCGGTAAGTCTGTGACGGACAAGAGCCGCCTAAGAAAGTGATCGGACCTTGATACCTTGTGTGTGAACTTAAAAGGACTGATCCTCAGCTGGGGTGACTCCAGTGGGGCTACACTGATTTATACCAACTGTAGCGGGGTGGTCACCCGCTCCGGCCTTAAAGGGCTTAAAACAGCCCAGGAGAGGGCTGGGGCTGGGAGCCAGCGGTTCCCAGGCTGAGTGGGGAAGCAGGCTCAGCTGTGACCACGCCCCAATCAGGGCCCAGCTGGCCCTTACAAGAGGGCAGTGGGCCTAGAGCAGACAGAGTCTCCTCTAGCTGTGGAGGGAGATGGGCCTGGCTGCTGGGGAGCTTGAGACGGTAACTGGAGTGGAGCAGGGCTGGGGAAGGCCAGAGGAGCTGGGAGGCTCCGGACTGGAAAAGCTCCAGGCTGCAGGCCTGGCAGACGGCCTAAAAAAGGGTACTGGGGTCGCAGGGGGCAGCCCATGGGTAGGCAGAGGTAGCAGGTCCAAACCCCCCTTGCCTGTGATGATTGGCTTATACACTGCAGTCCGCCCCAGTGTGTGGGGGCTTAATGTTGACTGGCAGTAGCCAAAGACTGAGGCGACGTGGGGATAGTGGGTGGGGGCTCCCTGGGGAGGGGAGACCCAAATCTGTGTGGGGTACTGCAGGTGGCAGCATCCTGCTGTGAAAGGGGGCGCTGGGGTCCAGGAGGGACTCGGGGCCCAGCGGCAAGCAGGACACCGGCTTGCAGAGGGCGCTCAGGAGGCTGGAATGCTAATTCCCTGGACGACCAGCAGGAGGCGCCGCAGGAGTGAGTCCCACACCGCTACGCCAACCAATGATCTACATGTCTAATCCTTCATTTAAATTGAATCCGAAGAACGAAATCAACTATATACAGTATTTGCAAAACAACCCTCTCTTATTGGTGGCATTCCCCAGGGACTTCTCCTTTCATCACAGCTTCCATGTTCCTAAGGCTGGGGAGACCTTTGGTGGCTAACGGTAGCAGATCTTTTCGCAGCACATGTTATCGAGGGAGGCGTAAGTTATAAACAAACAGAAGTTAACATAAATCGCCCTAATTATGGACTTACTCAACACTGTCGGCTCAAAGTGATATTTCATCGCCGGTTTTCATTAAAAATGTCAGTGTTTGTTCATTGGCATACCGGTTGCTTGGTACCATAGGAGGCAGATTGGCTTGATGACAGAATTGGTCGCAAAGCCTTCCTGTACAACAGTGCAAAAACCCCTCCAATGCATTGATGGAAATGGCAGCTGTAGTCCTTGACTAAGAGGCACACCAGCCCTAGCAACAACAAGACGTCCTTTGTGTGGGGCAAGCGGTGATCCATGCTGCCCTCCTCAGTTTGTACCCAGCTATGTGCTGCATGCGGGACCCTGGCATTTCCAGGACAACCAGGCAGGGCTCCGTCCCCGGCTGTGACGAGTTTCCCTCCAGCACAGCTGAGAAGAGTGTTGTGCAGATCCTGAGGCTGAAATGGCCCCCAGGTTAAGATACGCTATGTTACTCTGGCAATGGTAGCGGCAGAGCCTAACACAGAGCACCATGCGTTCCTCCACCCACCTCCGGCATGTCTCCCTCTGTCGAGGGCAGAGGAATGGGTGGAGAGGAGACAATTATGCAGGGCCACTCTCTGGATGCTTTGTGCCACTTGAGCAGCACAAAGCATCCAGAGCTGGAGCCAAAGTCTCTAGCCACCGTCATCTGTGTCTCTTTGCTGAGGAGCCCCTTGCTCTGCACTGATTTCAGTGCACCTGCCTGTGGAATAAAAGGCTACTCGCCAGGAAAAGAGTGGTAGAATCTGGCCCTTGCTGCTTTTCCGAACTTCAAAAACCTGATGCTCTACACCATGGGGCATTTTACATTTCAGCTGACTGCATTTTATACATATCGGCCCAGTTTGTATGCAGATACACGTTGCATCCAGACATCATGGTACTCAGGGACTTTATAAATGCCTGCAATAATAACTGGAGATTGCTAACACTCTTTACAGTACCTCCTTTAAATGTTAAGGCGACCTTGTGCTTAACTCCTTCAGGACCCTTTGAAAATACAAGTCTTAATGAATGAAAATGCTACTTATTTCACATTAGGCATATGAAAGAAACACATCTACTAGAGCTGGTTGGGAAAGTTTCACTTTAACGTCTGCGCCCCCCTCCCTCCCCCACACGAAAATGCTGATTCATTGAAACTGAAACTTGTGTTGGGAATGGATTCATTTCAGCACAATTCCTGACTCAAAAAAAAAGGAAGGGGGGGGGGGGGGAAGGCTTTTTGAAATGGTTGAAGTGCGCCCATTTCAACATCTTTGAAACAAAGTTTCAGGGGAGGATTTATTTGGTTTTTGGTTTAGAAACTTCTCTTAATTTATACTAAAATATTTAAAAAGAAAACCGGTCCCGGTCAACATTAATCATTTTGATTGCCCCAAGCTAAAAATATCTTTCAATTTGTTGGTTCACGAAAGGTGACAAGATTTCAACTTTTCAGCTCAATTCAAGATGGGGGGAAAAAATCAATCTCAAACATTCTCATGGGATGGGAAAATCATTTGCCACCCAACCCTAATGCCTACTAAGAACAGCCATATCGGGTCAGACCAAAGGTCCATCCAGCTCAGTATCCTGTCTTTTGGCAGTGGCCAATGTCAGGTGCCTCAGAGGGAATGAACCTAACAGGTAATGATCAAGTGATCTCTCTCCTGCCATCCATCTCCACCCTCTGACAAACAGAGGCTAGGGACACCATTCCTTACCCATCCTGGCTAATAGCCATTAATGGACTTAACCTCCATGAATTTAGACAGTTCTCTTTTAAACCCTGTTATAGTCCTAGCCTTCACAACCTCCTCAGGTAAGGAGTTCCACAGGTTGACTGTGCGCTGTGTGAAGAAGAACTTCCTTTTATTTGTTTTCAACCTGCTGCCCATTAATTTCATTTGGTGGCCCCTAGTTCTTATATTATGGGAACAAGTAAATAACTTTTCCTTATTCACTTTCTCCACAACACTCATGATTTTATATACCTCTATCATATCCCCCCTTAGCCTCCTCTTTTCCAAGCTGAAAAGTCTTAGCGTCTTTAATCTTTCCACATATGGGACCCGTTACAAACCCCTAATCATTTTAGTTGCCCTTTTCTGAACCTTTTATAATGCCAGTATATCTTTTTTTGAGATGAGGGGATCACATCTGTATGCACTATTCAAGATGTGGGCCTACCATGGATTTATATAAGGGCAATAAGATATTCTCCGTTTTATTCTCTATCCCTTTTTTAATGATTTCCTAACATCCCGTTTGTTTTTTTGACTGCCGCTGCACACTGCATGGATGTCTTCAGAGAACTATCCACGATGACTCCAAGATCTTTCTCCTGATTAGTTGTAGCTAAATTAGCCCCCATCATATTGTATGTATAGTTGGAGTTATTTTTTCCAATGTGCATTACTTTACATTTATCCACATTAAATTTCATTTGCCATTTTGTTGCCCAATCACTTAGTTTTATGAAATATTTTTGAGGTTCTTCACAGTCTGCTTTGGTCTTAACTATCTTGAGCAGTTTAGTATCATCTGCAAACTTTGCTGCCTCACTTTTTACCCCTTTCGCCCGATCATTTATGAATAGGTTGAATAGGATTGGTCCTAGGACTGACCCTTGGGGAACACTCCTAGTTACCCCTCTCCATACTGAAAATTTACCATTTATTCCTACCCTTTGTTCCCTGTCTTTTCACCAGTTCTCAATCTATGAAAGGATCTTCCCTCTTATCCCATGACAACTTAATTTACGTAAGAGCCTTTGTTGAGGGACCTTGTCCAAGGCTTTCTTGAAATCTAAGTACACTATGTCCACTGGATTCCCCCTTGTCCACGTATTTGTTGACCCCTTCAAAGAACTCTAATAGATCAGTAAGACATGATCTCCGGTTACAGAAACCATGTTGACTTTTGCACAACAATTTGTTCTTCTATGTCTGACAATTTTATTCTTTACTATTGTTTCAACTAATTCCTTTACCATTCTGAATCCAGTAGCATGTCACCCTCACCACGCACTGGTGTAAATGTTTGCACAAGCAGCAGGGCGATTGTGAATTAGCCCTGTAGTACTGGTCTCTGTTAAGTTTTTAGAACCAGATTCACAGCTGGTGTAAACAGGCATAGTTCCATCTGGCCTTTACAGTTTCTGCTAGTGAATCTTTTTTGTGTCATTTCATAAAAGGAGTATATATAGCTACCAAACGACTTTGTAAAATATTTGCTGGTGCAGCTAATCTACTTTCAGCATATGTGCCTTGTTATCAAAGCAAAATCACAGACTGATTCTATTCTTATCAAAATGAAAATCACTTGGATTAAGACTGGTTGTTAAAAAAAAAAAATCCAGCAAAGATAATAAGGTTGTTGACAGTGAGATTAGTTCCTTTTGTTTCATGATCAAACTGTTTTGATGTCTTAATCAAACAGTTTCATATGCTTCTTTCGTATCATTTCCTTTAGCTGTCCTGCATGTTAATGATAGGTTTCAAATCAATTGCTTGAGCCGTGCTTGAGTCTGTGTACGTTTGATTTAAATTGGTGACATTATTGCTTTGTTTCTTTGGCTCCCAGTGGAAGAAATGTCACATTCTCAGCCTTTAGGATCAGATTGTATCCCATTTGTAACACATAAATGCAGTTTAAAGTTTTTTCAGTGTTCCAAGGAAATTTGGAACGCCGCTTTGTGTTATATTTTGGGGGGATCTGCAAAATAACAATAACCGTAAAAACGTGTTTGCTAACAACCTGCTAGCAAGGCGTAGGTTTGCAAATGGGGCAGTGCTTGAGTCTTATCAAAGTAGCATTATTCTGCTCTGCTAAAAACAATTGAGGACCATATTGTGTTTAAACTTCTATGCAAGATTTCAGTGTGGTTGCACTGATGTGAGAGATTCTGGCCCCCCTACAGAAGTTCTCAAGCTGGAAGTAAGCTACTCCTGAATAAGGACTGATATACAAAGTCTTTCATGCCAAAATGAGAGCTGAGAGAAGTTCTTTGTAGCAACTTCATATCAGTCAAATTGTTTGGGAATCAAGTTCCATTGCAAACAGGGTCCCTAAGAACAGTTCAGGCAGGGGGATTTGACTGACAGTTCCCACCCTCTCAGCGAAGCAATCACGTAAAAGGGGGTAGAGGAGAAGCGGGTGGGGGAGTACAGTAGCATTAGGCAGCAGTGCAGTCAAGCAGAGGTGGTGCTTGGCGTGTTGAGAGATGCGACTGGCTGGAAAGTGAAGTGCAGTGACGTGCTTCGTTGGCTGGATTGGTGGAGTTAAGAAGCACCTGGAGGTTTCAATCCTCCACTTCCCGGAGAGGGCACATGGTGTCACTGTCTGTTCTCCCTCCACAGATTCCACCTAAGGAGCCCTAGCGGCAGCCAGTACAAGCACGCCTTGCCCCGCTGGGCACCTGACGTAAGCCAGTGCAGTTCACACCGGGGGCAGGCCCAGCCAGAATGGGAGCCTGCAAGATGAACATCTCCTTAGCCATGTACAGTTGCACTAATTCCTGCATGATTCTGCTTGGGAACTTTCTATCCCTTTTAGGCTGTGATTGCAACTAAATTCCATCCCCCGCATTTCCCTTCTCCCTTTACTGCATCTTCGGTAGGACCAGGCAAAGGGTTCGCAGCGAACAATGTGTTACAAATGTTGCCCTGTTAACGATTTGGGAGCTAGGCATGGTTAGATCAAGCTTTGTTATTCCAAATTGCTCGACATGTGATTTCTGCAAATATGTTTGTTGTGTGTCCCCCCCGCCCCCCAGTATCCAGTGATTGTTGCTTTCCAGACAGGCAAGAAAGAAGCGTCTCCACGCTCTGGTCCAGGGGTGTATGTAACCTCCTGATTCAAGGGATGTGCTCTACTAACCTGCTGGAGGGGACAATGACTTTCCGCCTCAGCACCACAACCCTAATCCCGGCCTGTTGTGGAGGGGAGCTCCCAGCTAGGAGTGGGGGGATTGGGATGTGGGGAGCTGGAGAGCAAGCCGCAGCAGCAGCTTCTGGCCCTGGGGTCTGGGCCTGCCTCCCCGTCTCAGACTTTGTGGCCAGGTGCATGGGGTCACAGGGCAACTCGGGTAATAATGGAGGGGCAGGTGGGCCAAACCTAAGCGGTGCTGTGATCCCTTGCACCAGTTTGCAAGGACACTCACTCAGATCTGGCCTGGCTGCCCCTCCAGGGAATTTTAGCTCTCTTTTTCTCCTCTATTCCTAGAATACATCATTCCCGCCGCCCCCTCCTGTTCTGAATATATGCTGTGATTGGACCTTGTACTGTCTCTGTGTTCTACTTCTCTTTTTAAGGCAGTGTTACATCTTTCATGGCAGATCTAACCCAGAAGAGGAAGATTTAACTAGTGGCCCTGGAAACCCTGAGTTTATTCCCAGTGTTATTCATATATACTATGATGATGCTGTTCCCTTTCTCAGCTCAATCCCTTTCCCCTTATCATTCAAATCCTAGAAAATCTTATCAATAGTTTTCTTGTCTAATTATACAGTACACAAGCAAACCTGTTGCTTGGCAAATAGGACAGCAGGATCATGCTCCATGGATTAATGTCACCGCTCCCTGCTGACAAAACCATGGTTTGATATTTAGTGGAAATCACGCCATTTCCAGATAAAGAAATCAGCTTTGGATGTTGGTCTTTATTTTACAGACCAAGGGCCTGCAGGGTCCTCTGCTGGTGTGAATCCAAATAGCTCCATTAGAGTTGGATTTAAACCAGCTGAGAATTTCACCTAGCCCAAAGAACCGTACATTACTCTTCTTGTCTTCCTCATTGAAAGTTCCAGTTAGACTGGGGGTTTGTGATGCAAATCTAATCCACTAACCTCAGGGACTGATGTTATCCCACATGTGCATTACTGCTCAGTGACACCTAGCAACACACACCTACTTCCCATTGATTCCTTTTTGGCACATCAAATATTTACTTTCATTTCCCTTTCACCTGTACTTGGGATGCTAGAGTGGAAGAATCCATATTTGCAGGATGTGTATTCAAATGGATACCAAAGGGTGTGTATTTACAGTACAGGCAGCCGTTAGCCTTGCATTTCCTTGTCAGGGGTTTAACATTTCTAAATTGTTTTCCAAATTAGTCAAGCGTTGTGTACATTTTGCAGGAGCTCCACCAATATCGTAACGGAAAGAATGGTGTGAAATAGTCTGTGCTTGAGAATTTAAAATATACATTGAGAAACAAAGCACAATTTCCCTGATCTTGTTAAAATGTTGTCTTCTAATTTGCATCACTGCAGTCAAGCTTCATATGTGAAGTTACAAGCAAAGGATAATGTGTTTGGGTTTTTCCTGTCAGTCTCACCTAGACCACACCTTGACTTTTTCATGTAAAAAGTGTAAATCTGGAGTAAGTCTTTTGAATTTCAGTGCAGAATTTGGCTCTGCCCATATCTTGTACTGGACACGCTTTACCTCTAAATAATTCAACAAGAACTTAAGAATGGCCCTACTGGGTCAGACCAAAGGTCCATCTAACTCAGTATCCTGTCTTCCGACAGTGGCCAGTGCCAGGTGCCCCAGAGGGAATGAACAGAACAGGGAATCATCAAGTGATCCAGCTCCTGTCGCTCATTCCCAGCTTCTGGCAAACAGAGGCTAGGGACACCATCCCTGCCCATCCTGTCTAATAGCCATTGATGGACCTATCCTCCATGAATTTATCTACTTCTTTTTTGAACCCTGTTATGGTCTTGGCCTTCAAAACATCCCCTGGAAAGGAGTTCCACGGGTTGACTGTGTGAAAAAATACTTCCTTTTGTTTGTTTTTAAACCTGCTGCCTATTAATTTCATTTGGTGACCTCTACCTCTTGTGTTATGAGAAGCAGTAAATAACACTTCCTTATCTACTTTCTCTACACCAGTCATGATTTTATAGACCTCATAGATCTTGATCCAAAGCCCGTTGAAGTGTATGGAAAGACTCCAATTGCAATTTTGGGGGCTGATCTGTCAAAATCAGAACTCTTGTTTGCATTTTACTTTCTATTTTAAAATAATCTATATAGTTCCCAACTCAATGTGGAAATGGGGAGAGGGAAATCAACTTAGACTAACCCCCCAGTGTTGAAATTCCTGATAGGAATGTTTGGTGTTATTTTCCTAGCCTTTCTTATCCTGCTTTACCCCTCATGGGAGCTGTTTGCATGAGTGTTTGGTATAAGTCTATTTTGTTAGCCTTTCCTCACCCACCCATCTCCATGGGGTGTCTGAACATTTAACATAGTTTTATGTCATTTTTATGTTTATCTTACACACTGGAATTTTATTTTAATAAATTACATGTATATTTTATTCCTGAAAACAGACTAAATCACAGCAACACAACAAAGAAGCAGAAAGATTAGTTTTTTAAAACCACTATGTAGGAGGAATGGACACATCTAAATTAGACACCATAGAAGGTTTACAAATACATAATTATTCTTAATTATTATGTGTTTACAGTAGCATGTAGAGACATCAACTCAGATTGGGGCAGCATTGTGCTAGGTGCTGTATGTACACATAGTAAGAGACACCCCCAGCCCGGAGTTTACACTATACGCAGAGAAGACAGACGGTGGGAGGGAGAATATCGTTTCTGATCCAAAGCTTATTGAAATCAATGGGAGTCTTTAGACGGGCTGCAGTGGGCTATGGATCAGGTCCACAGAGCCAGCTCCTGACTCCTTTCTCAGCTGTCCTCCCCTGAAATCAATGGGCATATGCAACTCTGTGGAGCTTACTCAACATGCAGCCAGGAGTAGGATGCATTGTCTAAGGGCTGTAACAGCAGACAGCAGGTCTTGTTATACCATGGAGCCCAGGGAGGCATTGTGTCCCCTGGTGCTCCCATTATGGAACTGCAGCACCTCTTGGGCTAATCACCTCTATCACTGCTCTGCCAGGGCTGTTCCTTTATTTTGATGGGGTGGAATCCCATTGGCAATGGCTCTGTGATGGCATTTTCAGCATTAGGCATCTTTCCAAGCCTACCCCCTTCTTAGCGATGGTTTTCTATTACCCTCTGCCTTATTTTGTCTTAAACCACAGTGCAAAGCCAGCATAAATCTCTACCATTCCAGTTCATTGCCATTTGATGTCCACTTTCCACAGGTGGACTATACAAGGGAAGGCCGAGAGAATCAAGCCCCGTTGCTCCATTGGCAGTCTTCCTGATGGAGCTATGTCAAGGGATGCCTTCTAAAAGCTTTCCCCAGCTGGCTGATCAGCCAGAGAATGGTCAGCACCATCCGAAACGAATCTGCCAGGACACAGTGGTGAATGTGGCCTAAAAAGTTAAAATAAGGTGGATAGCACCTTATTTCCAAATCATGAGCGAGGTCACCTGGTGACTGTCTCTTTGGGTTTCTTGTTCATCCAGGAAATTTTTAATTTAAAAAAAAAAAAGAGCGTACATTTTCAGATCTAGATTAAACTGGAGTTACAGTTGAATGTATGTCACGAAAGGGCAGAGTTACAGTTGTTTGGGTGCCTTAACTGTGCATTTCCGTACCTTAACATATTGGAATTTATTTTAAGTTTGACCTGACCTCTGTACTTGCCAGATTTTTTCACAGCTGGCTTTTAAGATAATTACAATATCCTTGTAAAATTTTCACCAGTAAATTATACTCATCCCTTAACTCCACTTCGTCATCGCTTTTATGTGGGGATCTCCAATGCGAAGTGCCTCTCTCCTCCAGGAGTCTCCAGGCAGCGGTGTCTATCCCCAGTACGCCCAGAGGCTTCAGATGAGGCATGGAGAAGAGGTCATCAGAGAGAAGGGGTTAGTGGGAAAGGATAGGCTGTCTCATATGAGTGAGTAGGTGCAACCAGTGGAGGAGGATGACATAACCCCCCACACACCTTTTTATTTCTCTCTTGATATCTCTGTACACAAGGCTCGCCATGCCCTGAACACCCCCTCTTCTCAAGACTCAGTGGTGCAGTACTCTGCCTCAGTTTCCCTGCAACGACCTTCAGCCTACTCCCGCTGTAGGGGACTTGCTGCAGTGATTGGGACCTCTGGCTAAGTCGTTAACAAAGGGCCACCCCTTCTGGGGCATCTAAGTCCAAAGCCAAACAAAACACAGAGTCTTTGTCCCAGTCTCAAACTGGGCCCAGCCCCTCCTTCCCTAGGGGTCTATCTTCTCTCCTCTCATTTCAAGCAACTCGCCTGCCCATGCGCTGGGCTCAGTTTCACCCTGCTCAGGCTCTTCTCTCTCTCCCTTCAGCTTCTCCTGGGCTCCTTTGGGGTGTTTTCTCCTCTTTCCTGAGCAGCCACTCCCAGACTTGAGTCTTCCTCAGGCCTCTGCCTGCCGTTTACTTTTCCTCTGGCCCTTCATACTCATCTGCTCCCCTCTCCAGCCAGCTCTCCACTGCTGGGCTGTTCTTTTCAGGCTCCAAGTGTAGAGAAAGAAAGATGGCTGAGAAGTGCCAGAGGGGTGAGAGAAGCAGAGACTCAGGTCCCGTCTGTCAGCATTAAGGACCAGATTGTAACAGGCCCTTTTGATGGCGCATGGTTAGGGAGAAGTGTGCAATGGCCAGGAAGGAAGGAGAGGTGATGAAATAAAGGCAGTTCCCCATCACACCTAGCTGCACAATTCTTCTCTGTCTCTGGCAGGGTGGGGTGGCTCTGCCCTGCCATTAGGACAGTTGTTGTGGCTAACTAAGTCATGTTGTTAAAGGGGAGTTTTTTCAAAGGCATAGGGCACTTAATTGACATGGATGCCTTTGGAAAATCTCCCCCTACGTTTTTGGAGGTTTTGTGGATGGGAGGTAGTGATCTGATATCTTAGGTAGGTACTTCTCTGGTCCCCATTATCACCGGGCACCTCACAATCCTTTAAAGTATTTACCCTCACGACACCTGTGATATAGGGAAGTGCTATTATCTAGAGCAGTTTTCCCATCCCATCCAGAGAATGGAACGCTGGTCTCCTGAATGCCAGGGTAGTGCTGTAACCACTGGGCCACCCTTCCTTCTCTTGGTCTGATGCAGTGAACTGGAAGCATCAGATATTCTGCATCCCTATTCCTGTCTTGCCACGGTTTCAGAGAGTCTTACTTTAAAACAGGAAGGCCTGGAGATTGTATACTGAGGCTAGTTCTAAAAGGTGGCATAGTTCTGACTGATCCAAAGTATGCAAGTGTAGATGCCAGCATGGAGAGAAGTGAGGAAGAATCTTTAATACCCGCTCGATAGGTTGCTTGTTCAGTGGGCGGATTGCATTTCAGTCTCTATAACTGAGTAAATTGTCTGCCCCTCATAAGAACTGTCTGGCAGAACATTCCAGTAATTTCTAGGTAGTATTGAAGATATTAAAGTTTACTCCTTTGCCTTCTTTCCTGCCAATAATCCTGTATTTCTACAGATTGATACCGGGATAAATCCTGAATCAAATCTTCCGACAGGTTAAAAAAACAAAACACAAAACCTGGCCCTGCAGCAGCCGCCCGGTGATCGGAGGGTGCATTTTTCTGAGTCATCTTGGCAAACCACGATGGGCAAGATGCACACACTACGCAAACACTACCTTGTTTTCATACGGTAGAAAACCAAACTGTGGTGTTTAAGGAATGACTCCAATGTGCTGAGTGATTGACCGTCGCTCTCCCAAAGGCCGGCATTTTTTCCTTTGTACTCACTGCTGGACAACGTGAAGTGTTCAGTTCACACACACGCCGGTTCAGACTTCGCGGTTGTCCTTCGATTTGGTGCACTAATGTTTGCCTTCTTTCTGTTAGTGCCGACCGTAGGGATTGATTTCTCATGTGGTTGCCGCTGCTCCGCTGGATGAGACAGTGGGTCAGATTTGGTGTGGCTCCTTTGAAGTTAGCTCCCTTTTAGCTGAATGGAGGATCTGGCTGTGCCTTTAAGAAGCAGATAATTGCAATTACGTACAAAACATGATATTCAAAGAAGATGAAGTTTGCAAAGTCAGGCAAAAATGTAGAATGGAGGTTGCCCGGGAAACCTTAATTCAGCTCCCTTGTGCCCATGCATTATGTTAGTCTGTGGGGAGAGGGCATGCGGAATGCAGTTGTCGAGATATAGGGACTGATGTGGGTCTGTGATGCATGCTCAGTGCAGTGGCTATGTAGCGGAGCTCTGGGGAGCTGGAACGTGCTCCATGCCAATGGAATACTCAGAGGTTTTGCCAGCCAGGCTGTTAAAAGCTTTACTTGTTATATACAAATAGGGATTCTCAGAGGCTTAGAAGGCAGCCGAATGCAGGTGAACTTTCATGGGGACAGCAAAAAGCACCCTCATGACCCCAAGACCATCCTCAGGCTCCACTTCAAATTTTGGTGCCAAACCGCGGAGGTGCCGGAGATCTTCAGAACAAAAGTTGAATATTTTAAAAAATAAATTTGACAAAGTTACTTGTAATCCCTTCAACTTGTTCTGGGAAATGACTAAACCATTTTTGGATGCAATTTTAAATTAAAAAATTAATTAAATAATTAAAAATTCAGCCTGATAGACCCAGAGCTTAGAACATTTCAACACAAATGCATTGGGCAAAGGTATAAGGAACTGTAAACAGTGGTTTATAATGCAAAGCCTTAGCCAATCTTAACTATACATGGCAGTGTGGGCTAGTGGCTATCTCCTTGTGCTTCTGTTTACTCATCTGCAAGATGGGGTTAATGATACTGACTGCCTTTGTAAAGTGCTTTGAGATCTAAGGCTGAAGAGCATGAAATAAGAGCTAAGTATTATTACTAAAAGCTCCATTTATCATTTTCTCTTTTTCTTGTATGCCTTCCCTAGCAGGCATATAAATTAATACATTCACTGAAATCTGTGGGGAGCATTGCATATCACATTATTTGTATTTCAATTCTTTGTAGTTGGATCCATGTCATCTTTAAATTGCTGTGACATTTTAAAAAAGCCTTTAAGAATACATAAGTAAATACAAACACATCATGCTGTGCATTTTAATATAATTCAGATCCTATACGATACTTCCTTTTAAATCTTCTTAGTTATTTATATCAGTCTGTCTCATTATCAGTTCACACCAGCTGAGAATATGATCCAGTGAGTTTATGGCTGGTTTTATAAATATGGACTAATACCATCTGTGATCTATATCTCATTTTCAAATCCATTGTATCCCTCGTATTTAAAAGATGCCATGACGCATTGGTTTGGGTCCAGACTGCTGCTTAACTAAGAATTGAATAAGTCAAAGTATATTAAATACACTTGATAATTTTCCCACTGAACAGTTAACACAAACAATGTTATAATAGCTGGGAAGAGCATAGTCTAACCCGTTCATATGCAACTCCTGTGTTTGCTGTTTCCCATTTTACAGGCTGGATGAAGACATTTGGTACCTGTTGGTGTAATTTACTGTCATTGTATTTGTTTTGGGTTCAGGCACTCGCTGACCCATGAAGAGCAGTGGCTCTCTCGGGACAGTGAAATAATAAAGTACAGCCCTTTCTAAACCCTTTCCTTCCCCCCGCCCCTTTATTCCAGAGTCTCTCTCGTTCTGTCTCATCATCTGGTATAATGAGTTGTTAAGGAAGAGAACTAGATTTCTGTACTCAGTGTATTCTCTTCACCTTTTCCTTTCATTTTCCAGATAAACTCCTACTGCGGTGGGTTGATGGTTTCATAGATTTTGTTTCCCACTTATTTCCTCTCTTCAAAAAGTTTCTTTCATTTTCTTTTAACATGCTAAATGACCTGCCCTCAAAGCCCCAGCCTGTGCCCTTAAAAATGAGTGTGGAGGAGCAGAAATTACAAGAAATGGCTGAAATGAGCCAAAGCTGGGAGGAAACAAAGTGGGGTCCAACTTTAGGAAACCCACCGTTCTAACCCAAAACCATGGAAGCCTGCGCTTAGCGGTCAAAGCTGGGGCTGAAGTTCCTATAACACTGTTAGTGTGTACGCTGTGTCCCTGCGTATGGCACATCCACTTCCCGCCCCTGAAAGCCGTAGCTCCTTCCAGCCGGGACAGACCCCTGACCAGGAAAGCTCAGGGTGGGAGTGCACTTCCTCTTGGGGGGAGATGGTGTCACAGGCCCAAACACCGGGCCTCAGGTTCCCCTTTCGGCTCACGCCTCCATGGTCTGGATCCAGGATTTGAAATTTGGCATGCCAAACTGGGCCAAGTTAGAAGCCTCTGGAAACCACAGTTTGCACATGCTCCGTGCAGTTGTAGTCTCCAAGAAGTCCATCTGCACTGATCATGCTACAGCCCCTCGTGACTCTTACGTGCCAATCAGGGTAAGATGCACCTACCACCTACACACAGGACGCGCTAGCCCAGGGCCGCAGGGGCTCAGCAGAATTTTTCCTTGCACTTCTCTTCCTGGTTGCGAGGGGACGCAGTGGTGCCAAGCACCAGAACTGAGTGCTGAGAGACCATCCATCCTGTGTTCTCAGTGCCCCCAGGCTGAAACCTACACAGAGAGAGGGGAGGAGGTTATACAGGTCTGGAACCCTAAGCTCCTCCTTGCTTCAGTGCAGAGCAGTAGGGGCAGGTAGTGGAGAGATGCAAGCTGGGGACCAGCTGCAGGGCACAGAAAGAGAAGGGAGGTGCAGAATGGCTGTGGGGGACATGCTCGGGAATAGGGGCAGACAGGGGCAAGCTGGGAGAGATGGTGCGGCAAGGTATGTAACGACTGGATGATACTCACCTCCAGAACTTGGAATGGAACACAGGATTGCTGAGTCCCGACATTCCTCAACAAAGAGCGGTAAAACCTACAGGCAAAATATGTGTCTCATTCCCTCTATTGCTGGTCCACGTAGCAGATAAAAGCCTATTGCTAACAACAGTTATCCTGTTAACTCCAGATCTGTGAATGTTGTAATCCAGCTGATGAACCATGGGTGGATCAATATGGTCCCATGTAACAGAATTTCTTTTTCTTCCTTTGGCTTTTTTTAGAAAAGGTTAGGAAATTGCATACAAAAATATGTTAAAAAGAACATTGAGGTTGCAAAGACAAGCACGCAAAAGTTAGGAAATGCCAGAATTAAGGTTGCCTGTTCAACCTTAATTTAGCCTCCTCACATATAGGCTTTAGGATACAGTTGTTAATTACATGATCACATCCAATTTTTTTTCCACTGAAACCCTGCCTCACTCAGGCTATGTCTACACTATTGCAGTAAGTCGACCTGAGTTACGCAACTCCAGCTAAATGAATAATGTAGCTGGAGCCGACGTAGCTTAGATCGACTTCCTGCGGTGTCTACACTAGGCTGGGTCGACGGGAGACGCTCTCCCATTGACTTACCTTACTCTTCTCATTCCGGGTGGAGTACCGGGGTCGACCGGAGAGCGCTCTGCCATTGATTTTTCACTAGACCTAGATTCTTCACTAGACCCGCTAAATCGACCCCCGGTGCATCAATCACTGGAGCATTTATCTGGCAGTAGTGTAGACATAGCCTCAGTGGACAGGATGGACAGTGCTCAAGGAATGGGTAGCTGTTCAATATTTTTATTTTCATCATTCCTTCTCTCACCCCAGGCATATTTATTGCTCACTGTGTAACCCCTGAATTAAAAATAGATCATTCATAAATACCTTTTAGGAATGATCTGCATGAAGAGGAGAATAGAACTGTAGATAAGGCTGTTGTGGGTTAGAATAGGGCTACACACTAATGCTGCTTTCAGAATGCATGTGCGCACTCATTCTGAAGTCCATTTAACATATGTGGAGAATGTGCTCCCTTTTGTACAAATAGGAACCCATTCACTTGCCACAGAAATGCAGCCACCTCTGGGCTGAAATGTTGTCATTATTTAAAAGTCAACAGCAACACTACACAACAATTTCGGACAGGAAATTAAGAATACTAGGCTTAATTCTCCTTTATACCCACTTGAAGGCCCCTTTACCTTGCCAGAACAGTATAAAAAGGACTTAACTGTAAATGAGAACCCCTGGCTTTAATTTTGCACCCACTGTTTTGCAAACAATGATGACAGAATTTAGATCATTAAATACCTGATTGTGTCCAAAAACCGGGTAATTCAATTGCTAAATGCTATAATTTATGTCTGTACCTTTGCACCCACAATTGATTACATGTGCTAAATGAAAGGCCAAGCGGAGGCCCCTTTATAGATTTGGCTCTGTTTCTATTTATTTTGTACATAAATCTGTGTTCAGTGGAACCCATCTATTAACTGGCGTATGGATATATATAATTAGCACTTTGCCTTTTCAAGAAACTAACCATATTATGGCTCCAACAATCTGTGAAATATGCTTGACCAAAAGTAAAAGATGCCTAACACAGACCCTGTCGTACTTGAGAAATGCAATAGTCAAATATGGAATATGGAAAATATGGTTTTCTCTTTCAATTTGAGTAAATTCAAGGCATATATTTTCCAATTCAGAACCATGGGTTTCTACAAAAGAGTTCTGTGCTCTTTGAAACAATTTAGTTTAGGGGAAATATTTCAGTTGCAATTCAAATATATTTTGAAAGTGTCAGTGACAAGGCACAAGGACATAGTTGGCTTCACTATCCTCTATTTGTATAGTATTTATGTTTTCTTTTTGGATGACAAGCATAGAAGCTCTATGCCAAACAGTGGGGGATATTTTTCCCCAGCTGCAGCATCTAGCTGTTTGGCAGATTCAATCCAGAGTTAGTTACATTGGCACCTTTGGGAACAATATTTGGATGTGTTACATGCACAGGCTACTGAGCAGTTTTTGGAGGGCTGCTTTGTGGTTCTGGATTCTGATTTCTGAGATTTATTTGCATAATTCAACCTTTTGCTCAGAGTGATGTCGACTTACTTTATTATTGTTTGTATTTGGGTAGTGCCTCGAGTCGGCAAGCAGAGACCAAGGTGCCATTGTGCTACATACTCTATAAACACACGGCAAGAGACAGTCCCTGCTCAGAGGATCTTACAATCTAAGGGCTGGTCTACACTAACGTTGTAAGTCCATCTAAGTGACACTAGTTCAGGTACATAAGTTACATGACTGACGTTGACGTAACTTAGGCTGACTTACAGCAGTGTCTACACCGCATTCTGTTGACAGGAGACGCTCTCCCATCAACTTAGCTTCCGCCTCTCGGGGAGGTGGAGTACAGACGTCGACAGGAGAGCGGTGCTGATTTAGCCAGTAGTGTAGACATGGGCTTAGTCTCCTCTGTGTAAACACTTACACCTGCACTTAACTTTAAGCACATTAGTAATTCCATTGACTTCAATGGGTCTACTCACACGCTGAAAGTTAAGCACGTATATGTATGTGCAGGATCAAGGACTAAAGAGACCAGACAGACAAAAAGATGCACCGGCAATGTTAATTCAGGCACTTCCAGACTTTTGAGTGCTTGACACTGCAACCTTAATATCCTTTTATCATAGCGATTTGTATGCAGTTTCCTAGGCTTTTTAAAAAGGAAACTGAATCAACCCTCCCCATCATATGGAATATTTCTCCCCCCACGACACAATACAAGTCATCAGCAAGATTGGCACCCTGGCCCTTTAGATCCACCGTAAAGACCACTATCACTGGAGAAAAAGGAGTAACTAGAAGCAGTAGTAGGCTGTTATTCTTTGTGGACTAGCCACTAGAGGACACCAAAACATATACTTTGCCAGTGGCTTACACAGCTATGTGCTAGACAGCAGAGCAATCTTGCAAATTTGAATTCCTGGTTCTGAAGTCCAATGCCATCTAATGGTAAGAGAGAACCTAGCTAGGCACATAGCGACACTGCCTTGCAAATCATGCAGATATGCCAAATCTATGTAGCTGGATTTGCCAGATTAGAGACCCGAGCTCTATTCCCATGTCTGCCAGACCTGCCCTTGAACTGGTCCACCATCTGTAAAGTGGAGGAAATTATTAGTCTGACTTCTAAATTAGGGCCATGAGGCCTTGCTTAATAATAAGGGCTAGGGGATGCACAGAATTCCACCAATCTGTGGAAGGGGTGAGAGAGTTCTCCCAGCTCAGTACACCATTCCCTAGGTCAAAGGGTAGTTGTTACTATTATGAGTTGAACTGGAGCATGCCAGTGAATTTGGTATGCAGATGGATGGTGAGGCCCTGGAGCATGCTCAGTACAGATGGAATGTTCTGAGATTTTAACTGCTAGCCTCTAACAAGCTTACTGAGCATGTGCAAATGGTAATTACATGAGTCTTTTAGCCCAGTCAAATGTGAGTGGATTTTTGTGGGAAGAGCAAAAGGCACCTCTTTGACCTTAGGGTTCGCCCCTGCCAAATTTGAAGTTCCTATTCCAGCCCCCTGGGACATTTAAAAAAAAGAAGCAGTAGGAAAATCTTTAAATATTGGCAAAACTATCTATTTCCCCCTAACCTTTCCCTGAACCATTTTTGCTGAAATTTAAAATCAGCCTGAGACAAACCCAAGCATGGAAAATTTCATCCCAACTGGTTACACGATAAGCAACTGAAAACAAGGAGCTATAATGAAAAGTGTTATGTAGCTTTAAGTGACTGGGTTGCTATGACCTCCACCTATAAATGCTCACCGTGGGAAATGTTCTGCTGAAAGGAAAAGACTGACACTGTGTTTTGATCTATTGTATGATTCCCTCTACTTCTATTCTTCAGGAAGAATTCCTGATAATGATCAGGCATTAATGTTACCCCAGCTATGAAGAGGAAGACTGGGACTAACGAGGCAATATTTTGGGTAATCTTGTCAAAAGGCCCAAGTGATTTAGGAACCTAAGTCCCATTTTTAAAAGTGACGTAGGGCCAGGTTTTAAAATGTGTTTAGGTGCCTAAAGATGCAGATAGGCACCTAATGATATTTTCAGAATAACATGCCTAATTCCCATTGAAATCAATGGGAGACTGATAGCTGATGCCCTTAGGTGAGCAGATATTAGATAACTCGGGTTTTTCAGTTAGAAGGAAAATATTTTAGTTCTATTCTTTTTAATTGAAAAATACTTTAATAATAATAAAAATTGGTATCAGATTAACAAAATAATGGAACATGTTTTTAGGTCTTCACATAATGCTAAACTTTGCAACAGGAACCAAACTATAACATTTTTCCAAATGTTGTCACAGGGTCCATATGTGTAGACTGGTAAAGCTGTTAACTTCCCCAATTAGGTTTTAATTTATCTTAGTTTCCTCAGCGTTGTCATTAAAAGTCACACCGTACAGCCATTAAACCTTAACATTACAATCTCCTAGTTTTGTCAGCTGTTGACCAGTGAATCTAATTATATACAAGCTGCAGAAACTGGACCTTAATTCCAGCTTAAAAGAAATGTTTAAATGGGTCAGGAGAATTTACCCTGGACATCTGTTTGACGTAAAATGTGAGGATATTTAAAAGTCTCTTAACAAAAACAAATAAAGGCTTCCACATTCCCAAGGATAGAAACCATTTAATCCGCTCATACAGTCCTTTCAAGAATTTAACATTTTGGCAGGAGATGTATGTCAGTAAAGAAACAACCAATGAGATTTATAATGGCTAATTTATGTCTACAGCAGTGAAGACATGCTTGTGGGTAGTCATGCTCACCATAGGCAGTATTTTCCTTCCTGCACATTCTTATTGTTTCAGTTTATTATAGCGGCACGTCTTGTGAGATCATTTATTGCTTAGCATGATGGTACGGCTAACCCATTTATTAGAGGAAGACATCAACACCTTGGGTGAGATCACTTATTTCCCTTTGGATGCGCATACTGTAGGTGATGAAATCATGTATTTATCTACAACTTATTAGATGCATTTGATTGACTAGGGATCCATTTTTGTTTAGCCAACTGTGCAGGTTGCTGGTTAGGAAGTTTCTCGGTATACCACTGTGAGGTTTCAAACCAGCAGTTAAAATAATTATCCTACGATAGGACCAGTGGGCAGTTCTGTAACACATGTTTGAAGCAATAATAAGACAGTGCAAGGAATCAAAAATATAAACCATATGGAAAGCTCATCCAGCTCAAAAAACCTGCTGTACTTTCTTTATAAATTGGGAATGGTACAGTCATATTTGGGACAATCCAAGTCACCAGTAGGTCTTTCCTGCCATTGGTGAACTTGTGACCTTATTTCCTCAGAGGGCTGTTAAAATGAAGTCAGAGGGCAGCAGAGTTATTCGCTAGCACCATTTTAACTTGTGTGGTCTAGAAAGTTAACAGATTTTTTTTTCTAAAAGACAGACACGGTGATGAGGGTTAACCTTTAGAGATATTCGTTTGAATCTGAAGCTAGCAACAGAGAGCCGTCTTGCAAAACCTTATGCCAAATGATACCATTCTCTTTACACTAAGAATGAGCATACAGGGCTGGCTGTTGACCTAGGTCAGCTGGAGTTAAATGTGTTTCTGTACAAGACGACCTCTGGCTGGAAAGCTGGGAACAGAGACAGTGTTTTCTGCCCGGGGAGGGAGGGGACGGTTGCTCTGTTGAACTTGCTGTGGCCACTTTGGGAGGGTAATGGATGGGTTTTGTAAGAATGCATGTGCAGACCTCCCAAACTAAAGGGGAGATGGTTGCTGGGGCATAACACATATCAAGGATAGGGAAGAATGAATTAATATGGAGAGGGATCCAGCTTTTTATGATAATTAGCTGTCTCTCTCAATTCTATCCATCCATCACCTTGATCACTTTGCTTGTGCCCTACACACCTTTTCTCACACCTTTCCTCTGTTGTTTGTCTTTTTACATGGTAAGCTCCAAGGGGCAGGGGACTGTGTGTTAGTTACTGTGTGTTTGCAGAGCATCTACCAGGGTGGGGTGGGTGTGGGTCTGGTGCTGATTTTGGCTTTTGAGTGCTACCCCCCAAATTACCTAGACAATAATAACATTGAACTTATACCCTATGCAACTTGGTTAAAGCTGAAGCTAACACAAAATGTGCCCCTGTGTTTCCATTCATTGCATTGCAACATCAGAGAACCACCATAACACAACTCAGAGTCCCATTTCTACTCATCACTGTGGGGTCCATCTGAGACATGTTGCCATTGATTTCGCCCCAGTCCAGGAAAGCACTTAAGCAGATGCCTGACTTTAAGCAGGTGCTAAAGTCTCATTGACGTCAAGGGGACTTAAGCACATGCGGTAGGTCCTGTCTCGAACAGGGAGACTCTCCACTGTTGGGAAGTTAGTTACAGGGTGAGCAAAGGCTCTTGCCTTGTACTTGAGGTCATTTATCTGGGCTTCTCTGAGTTGGTCTCGCCTGCTGATTTTACGACCCAGTAACTTGCTCCTCATATTATTTCACTAGCAAAAATAAACGCGCCCTGGCCCCCTCGGTTGAATGTGCTGCATGCCGTTGTTTTGCCCTTTTATATTTAAACGCTTTTAGAGAAGGTGCCTGCACTACAGTATGACTGTAACTAAAGAATTCATAGGTGGTGTGGTGGGAAGCCTGGGCATGCCATTCCATTTGCTGACTGCTTGCTGATTCCCACAACCCCCTGAGCAGATAGCAGCGAAAGGATGGCAACCTACCGCTGCCATCTGCTTGTTCTCCAGGGCACACATTCTGGAAGATAGCATGTCTAGGAATAAATTTACCATGCTGACAATACTAGTGACTTGATGCTGTAAAGACACTCACAGATACTCTACTGCCGTCTGAAGGCTTTACCTTGCGGAAGTGTGAGGACAGGTAGGGTTGAGACTACAAATACTACCAGGATCGGATCGGATCTGTTCAGATACTGTTAATATAATACCTGTCTATCTCGAATCACATGCGATGATGAATTAGTATGGAAAGCACCGGCGATCTGCAGCACTCTGAAACTGAGCTGAAAAGTAAATAGGAGGCAGAATGTTTCATTTTACCACTGCATTCCCAGGAACACCAGGCATGTGTTCCCCTGCCTGATCCGAGCCTGAGAGCTAAGGTAGAGCGTACAAAACACCAACGACTTTCAGCTGTTCCCGTGTGATGAAATGTTTCAGACATGTGGTCACACAGATTAATCTTTGCACAGACTATTTCTGGAAATGCAAAGAAATAGTTTGAGAACATGTGGCCTCTGGAACTGGATTCCCAAAGAATGAGACACAAGAGCAGTACAATTCCAGGGAAGCCTCTCTTGACAATGGGATAATGGAGGGAAAAATGCATAATTTTTTCTGTTGGTGTTCTCTCCCTAGCAAGGTATAGAAATTGTGCTCCTGGCACTTCGTCATTATGATCACAATTGGCTAAGGATCTCTGGGAAATCACCATTTTGCAAAATGGAAGGTTTGCATTTCACTTCAAGTGGTTTGCAGCTGTTTCATACACATTTTCCTCTCCCCATAACTACCACCAATTTGTAGCAACTCACATTCAAGTGGCTCAATGTTTCAGAGGAACCTGAACACAAGTTATTGGACTGATTACAGGGGTAAGTGGCCAGAAACTCTATGGCCTGTGTTATACAAGAACTCAGGCTATCTATCTAATGGCTCCTTCTGGTCTTAAAAATCTATGAATCTATAAATTTTTTGTGCACAGATTCACCTATCAGTCCATAGAGCTTTTTGGCAGTTTATGTTCTACTGCTACCTTTGCAAATATAAGACTTTCTTGACTCAGTAAAGGCCTCAAGTATATCTTGATGAGTTTAAGTTCTTGTCTACGTATAAACTTTCAATGGTTTAACAAAAGGTGTGTGTTTTAAACCAATTTAGTTAAGCTGCTGCAGACTCCCATGTGAATATGCCTAAATCAATTTAAAATGGCTTATATTTAGGCTTGGCAGATTTTATTTTATCATTTCAAAGGATAATATTTGTCCATTTTTAAGCACTTTTCTATTTTAATGTATTTAAATTTTCATGGTTGCAAGAAATGATGGGG
The DNA here is from genome assembly GCF_965152235.1 of Eretmochelys imbricata. Classification (NCBI taxonomy): domain Eukaryota; kingdom Metazoa; phylum Chordata; order Testudines; family Cheloniidae; genus Eretmochelys; species Eretmochelys imbricata. The sequence continues at coordinate 207,232,716 of NC_135574.1, read as the reverse complement.
GTAAACAATATGCGGGCACTAGACAATTATTATTTAATGACAGTAGACGCACATTCAAAAAAGCCAAAGCTTTATAATCATTAATCCATAAAAACTGTCAACGTCATGTCAAAATATACAAAGTAAATATCCTTAAGTCACACACTGTGTTCTCAAGCAGCATTTTTCTTGCTTTGCCTGTCTGTACGTATCAATTATTATCGATGGAAATATTTCTTCAGCAGTTTATGCGTCTATGGTGAAATTGACATTTACCAACATTTATTGATAAAAAATCTAATCCTTCCAAGCCTACCTGTGTTGAGTCAGCTCAGGCTGATTCCTTACTGGCATAAATGACTCATTTTATGTAAACTGTGTGTGTTGAGCAGTCTTTCAATCCTGTTTCTTTTAGCTAGGGCTGGCTGGAAAACAAGATTTCTGATTCATGGAAAATGTTGAGTTTTTGGCATTTATTTTCACTCCAACACGGAATGAAACCAAGACCTTTTGAATTTTTTTTGCAGAGCAACAAACCCGACTTTGACTAACCAGTAGCCCAATGATGAGGGCACTGACCTGGAATACCCAGGTTCAAGTCTGATTTAGAGCAGGAACTTGAACCCAAGTCTCCCTTGAATGACCTAGCTTCTGGGCTATTGGCTATTCTGGAGGTTCACACTCTCTCTCTCTCATTCTCTGATCAGAAATTCCATCTTGGACCTGAAAACCTTCCTGTCAAAAGTTTCATCAAATCCAACACATTTCCCCCAAAAGTTTTGGTTCCAACAAATGGGCATTTTTCCGACAAAAAAACATTAATGTCAAAAAGTTCCCAACCAGCTCTTTTAGCCTTCAGTGGCCGGTGGAATGGCACCCAGCTGTTTATATTTGGGTCTATGTATTATTGGCAACATTAGAAAAGATTTTCCAAGTACAGTTCTCCAAATAAGTCAGGGGAATGGGAGCCACTAGGTCTGTAGACACTGAAGCAGTATCTGTGCATTCTGATGAGCATAAGGACTTATCCTTCAGAAAACTTAACTACGTAATTGTCACAACTCCCTTGTGAAGACTGAGAGGCACAGGGAGGTAAAGGCCAAAATATTCAAACTAGGGTGTATAAAATTATGCACCTAAATCCCTATTTAGGCATCTACATAAAAGTGGCCTGATTTCCAGCGGTGAGGTGTGCCTTCGGTTCCCAGTGAAGTCAATGGGATCTAGAAGCGCTCAGTTTTCTCAAGTCAGGTGCCTCACTTTAGGCACCCAGGTTTGAAAATTTTGGCCCGTGTGACTTGACCGAGACCAGAGAAGGAGTCCACACTAGTGTTAGAACCACTGCTTAATCCACTAGGCCCTACTGTCTCTCATGCTACTGAGCGGCCCCTACTTGTGGTCAGAGGTCATGTTGGATGCTCAGGAGAAGATGACTCAGTGGTGGGGAGCTGACAGGTAGGTAACTTGCAGTGACCCAAATGCCATTAGTGATAGCCTGGATGGACTATCCGTACGCAGCAGTGAACTGATCTCGGGTCTTTCCAAAAATCCAGGAACCCATGGCTTTTTTTCCCCTCTAGAAACCAAAGACCAGATCTGTGAGGGGATTGTGAATAACCCTAGCCTTCAAGAAATCACGTTGACTAGCCCTCAGTTCACCTTTATAAGGAACGGGGCTAGAAACTTACTTCATTAGGTACTGATTCAGCAAAGCACTTAAGCACATGCTTATCTTTAAGCACATGAATAATCCCATTGAGGTATATGGGTCTACTGAAGAGAACAGAAATCCTTACATGGATGTTCCTGAACCGAGGCCTTCATGAAATCTGAGATTTGCTTTTACATTTCCAGCACCCTCAAGTCAGGGTGATGTCACAGATCGCAAAGCCAGCTGGGAATCCTGCTTAAGGATGGTTTCAACTGTGGTTACAAAAAGAAGTGTGTTTCTTGAGTTACAGCAGTGTACCAGCCAGACTATAGATAGGCTTGGGATGGCACTTCCATTATAAATCTCAAACTTCAGTCATGCTTCTCTTGGGATACAAAAATTCCTTCTCAGATGAATATTGGCACATGTGGTCTTGGCCTGGGAGAACTTTTTTTCCACCAAATTTGAAAAAAAAAATGGGTTCAGCTGTTTTGAATTTGGAAGACTTTGGGTGTGGGGGGCAGAGAATGGCAGTTTTTTGTTCTCTCTTCTTTTCCTCCCACTCTCTCTCTCTCTCACATGCACACCCACTATATTTTGCACTCTTATAACTCAAAGCGGCCTCCTCTGCAGACGAAACAAGGACGAGTAACAGAATGACTCAATGTTATCAAGCATTTCCTGACTTTGAGACCTTTGTATGATGCATCAGTGTCGCTTCGTGCACTGATTGTGCTATATCTGAAGCATGGCAACCTGTGGGTTTTTCTTTTTCAGTCAAGAATCTACAGTAGCCTGGATGACCCAAGGACACTTGTTTATCACTGCAGTCCTGTTTGGCCCCAGTAGGCTCCCAGAAAGGCCCTTCCCTTCAGCCCAGACCGATTCAGTGGTTAATCTAATACAAGCAGTAAATCACTCCATTTCCCTCAATTCTTCTATTCTGGCCAGGAAGGGTGGTGGTGTGGTGATGGCATCAGACTAGGTCTCTGGGCTCATTTCCCAGCTCTGTCTCACACTCCCTGTGTGACCTGGGGCAAGTCACTTAATCTCTCTTTACCTCTAATCATAGAGCCTCTAATCATAGAATATCAGGGTTAGAAGGGACCTCAGGAGACTTCCATAGCCACAAAATGGAGGGAATAGCACTTCATTTGTCTTCCATAGATTGAAGGTTGTTCAGGACAGAGACTGTCTCACCCAATATGTAGAGGTCCTAGTGGAATGAAGCTTCTAGGTTCCACAATAATACTCTGGCTTATGGTTCGACATGTATTGATCCTATAAGAAACAGGGGGTCTGCGTCTCCATTGGGCTGCATTCTGTGCAATCATTTACACGCTGAAAAAGTGGACTGTAGCCTTTTACACTCATTGTGCACAGGTGTAAATGAATCCAGAAAGGTGCAAGGCAGGGAGAACCAGGCCTGTGGCCTCCATCTGGTGGTTCTGATCTGGTTATTAGACTTGGTTGAAAAATGGAAAGAAAATTTGGCAGACATTTTTCTGATTTCCCCTGTTCACCCTCAATTAATTCATGTTGAAATTTCAGATCTCTGGAGGTGGAGGAGGAGAAGGACAAGGGAGCCAAGCAAGGCTGTTCGCCACCTGGAGCAGTTCTGCTCGTCTTTACCTTCATCGCAGAATTGTTAGACATTTTTGAAAGCTTACACTGGGATCAGGTGAGCTCAGGGTGAGATTTCTGACACTGGTGCTCTAATTTCCCTCCTTCACAGGTTGTTTCAAGAAGCAATAGTTAGAAGCCACTCGATCTATAGCCAAGGACAAAAGTTAACTATACCACAACACCGTCGGTGGAGTGGGTCATTGGCAGACCAGCATTCTGACCACCATTCTGTCTCTGAGGATCGCCCACTAAAATCACTCTTTGGCCCTGGCTGGGAGGAAAAGATGAGCCAGGCCCTCAAACTGAAGTCAAACTGTGTGGCAAAGGAGTGTGGCCACCTTCCAGCTTCTTATTCTAGTTCTAAAAACAAAAGCTGGCATGTGGATGGCTCCAAGCATTGAGACAGAAATCAGCTCGATTAGTTCCATGTTCACTAGGGTGGCCATGAGATCTTGACCTAACCTGGCTCAGGCTGGTCAGTACTGGTTTATCCAGCACCAGCATGGACAAGAACTCAGCCAGTCGAAGCAAGACCTCCAAGGGGCGGTAGGGTGACCTGTCCACTAAGGCTGGTCTAAAGTTTTTTCACAGAAACATTTTATTTATTTTGACCAAGCTGAATTTTTTTGCTATAACGTCAGATAAGCCAAATTTTGGCAAGGACCAACAGGCCTATTCTCCACTAATTTTTTTTAAATGCTTGTCACAATTTTGCTTCCAATATTTATCACGGTTTCACCTTTTGTTCAAAAGGGAACATGAAACACTTTGACTAATGGCATGGAAAGTTGTTTAATATTTTATCTCTTTAAAAGTACCTCTGTGGTAAGTATATACTATCTGATCATGTAACGAAAGACTGTAGCATAAGGCATTTGCACAAGGAGGCTGAATTAAAGTTGCACAGATGACCTTAATTCTGGCATTTCCTAACTTTTCAGAGCTTGACTTGGAAACCTTAAGGTTCTTTTAACATTGTGTGTGTGTGTGTGTGTGTAATTTACTATTTAAAGAAAAGAAAAGCAAACTGAAAAAAAACAAAACTCCAATGTGGCATCATATTGATACCCACGTGGTTCCTCACCCTTTAAATCCCCCGAACAGGCTTCTGCCGCTTGAGCTGAGGTACACAACTGATAGCAGGAGTAGGCTGTCATGCTCTTTGTGGACTAGCCCTAGAGTAGGATGAGACCCACGCTTGGCCATTGGGCTTCACAGATAGTTGCTGGCAGCAGAGGAATGGTGAGATTCCTGGGTCTTGGGTTCCAGTCCACGGGAGTGAGCTTACCACAGAGGTACTTTTAAAGAGATAAAGTGCCCGAGGCTTTCTACCATGTCGCTTCAAACTGTCACTGTCCTCAGACGTTCTTGTCAACTGCTGGAAATGGCCCACCTTGATTATCACTACAAAAGCCCCTCATACCCGCCCCCACTCTCTTGCTTAATAGCTCACCTTAAGTGATCACTCTCATTACAGTGTGTATGGTAACACCCATTGTTTCATGTTCTCTATGTGTATAAATCTCCCCACTGTATTTTCCACTGAATGCATCCGATGGAGTGGGCTGTAGCCCATGAAAGCTTATGCTCAAATAAATTGGTTAGTCTCTAAGGTGCCACAAGTACTCCTTTTCTTTTTGCGAATACAGACTAACACGGCTGCTACTCTGAAACCTGTCCCAGTTCTGTCTCTTTCCCCACCCTGGTTCTTTGTGCCAGTCCCAGTCTGCACTCCTCAGGCTTTTATTCTCAGTCCTTGTCCAACCAGTCTACTTCCACTCCCAGTCTCCTTACCCAGCCAGTCCCTTCTGGCCTCCCATCATCTCCTCACCTCCCCACACTAGCTCCCGGTCCCAGACTCCCTCCCCGGGTTCCTCACCTCTCCTTGCCCCAGTTCTTGTGCTCAGCCAGCCCCAGTTCCCTTTTGGCACCCGGGCTGTTCGTCTGATCTCAGCCTTCCCCTTTCTTTTGCTCCCTGACTGGCTTCAAGTTCCCGCCACTTTCCTTCCCACCTCTCCTTGACAAACCAGCCCCAGGCTTCTTGTCCCAAGACACACCAGGCACCTTCCTTCTCCATGTTGCCTGGGCACCAGCAAGGGCGGTGGGGAGGGGGTAAAAGATAGCACAAGAGACAGTCTCCCTGCTCACAGAGGCTGACACAGGTACAGTCTGGTCAGCACTAGGACCGGTAAGGGGTTCAAGCATGCTCAGTAAGGACAAAATCTTCGGAGATTTAGCTGAGCAGTTCTAAGAAGCCTTTACTGAGTACGTGTGAACCAAATTATTTTTTCAGAGGCTCATAACTTGGTAAAGTTTGGATGGGTTTTCATTGGAACAACAAAAGGCACATCCTTGGCACACAGGCTGCTCCCTTGCCAAAGGTCAAGTCCCTGCTCCAAAGGATAAATATGCTAGAGCTTCTCAATTACATGCTTGTTAAAAAAAAAAAAAAAAAAGAAATTTAACGTGGCAAGACAGTGTATTTTTCCCTAGCATCCTTCTCGGAAGCTGCTGAACCATTTTGGCTGAGGCTTTCCAAAGAATCCGCCTCAGGCAGACACAACATGGAAAATTTCAGCCCACACAGTTAACATACGATAACATCATGAGCCACCAAAAACAGATTCTTTAATGGGAAGTGTCGGGAAACCTTAACAATAGGCATGGCTACCAGCCCCACCCATGATACATATGTATATACATACTTACAGACTAATATAAATATTCAATATCTATACACAGGCTGCGTACAAAAAAAAGCTATGTTAAAAGACAATAATTAAGGTTGCAAATTCAAACACTCAATAGACAGGAAGTGCCGGAATTAAGGTTGCCTGTGCACTGCAACCTTAACTCAGCCCCTTTATGAATGTGCGTTATAATACAGTCTCTAGTTACATGATCACATGCAATCTTTTTCACAGGACTCCTGCCTCATTCAGTACAAAGAACAGATGCTGCTCGGGGAATGAAGCAGCCGTTCCGTATTTTTTTCCGCACATGGTTCAATGTGTGGACCCATGCCTTATTTATTGCATGTCATTCAAATCCTGCAATGAGTAGAGAACTCCCGCAAGGGTTTTTCTGTGGCACTGAGCCACAGTGCTGCAGCACACACCAACCCTATCACTTGAGCTAATGGACTCCCTACAAGAGCTGGCCGCAGGAATAAGCTGTTATCTTTTGTGGGCCAGCCATTAAAGGAGGATGTGTAACATTCTGAAAGGTGGGCAACGCTTGCACGAGTAGCTCCGTGTTATAGACCACGTAGCTAAGCATATAGATGTGGCAAATTCTTTTGGAAAGGGAGCATCGATAAATCTAGGAGAGACTAAGGGCTGTCAGGGTAGAGAGCTAGATTTAGTTTCCAGTTTGCGGAGCCTCACAGTGAGGCCTTGCTCAATAATAAGGGTTATGAAGGTCACAGAATTGTTAGCACCAGACAATAGAAGCCTGGAACTTCTGAGCTACCAGTGCAGTACATCAGCCCTTAGGCCACAGGATAAGTTGGCAGGCGAGCAGGAGGAAGATACATTTTGCATATGCCTCGTCCTTGCACCCACCTGTTGTCTCTTGTCTTATATTGAGCTTCTGAGCTCTTTGGGCTCATCACCTTTTTGTTGTGTGGCTGTAGAGTGCACAATGGAGTGCAGGTGCCTAGGTATTATTGCGATAAAAATAAATAACAATAACATGAGACAAAGGAAAGTAATAGATGGAAACATCAGTAGCATATAGCCTTTTCCCAGCATATCTCATGGCTTTGCCATGCTTCTCTTTTGAGTCAATTATAGCCTTTCCAAGGCGATCTGTTTTCACACAGTATAGGTATCGATTTTAGTATTTATCTGCACAATATTTTAGCTGCAAACTATATAATATTATAGAATCTGATGGTCTGACACTGTGTGAAAATAAGACGAATGTATTTTAACCATTTTATACATTTGAAAGGTTCCTCCGGCTTATTATTGTTGTATGAGCCTTACAGTTTGAATAAGCAACATCCAATTGCAAATTATGAATGCACAATGCATAAAGTTATAATGTTACATCTAGATCTGCATATTAGCATTATTATTGAATTTAGAGCTGGCCAACACTTGGATTTTCTGTTCTATTCTGTGGGAAATTCCGACATATCACTGGTTTTCATCAGAATGAACTTTTCCATTTTTCAGGGCATCAGAATAGAAACAAAAATGTCAAATTTCCCACAAAACTACATTTTTGAAAAAAAATTATTTTGAGTCAATGAAAATGTTCCATTTCAATCAACTCAAAGCATTTCAATTTTCTCTTGCAGAGGAAAGGAAGGTCTGGTCTTCCCTACTCCTCATGCTGCCATCGTGACCCTCACCAGGAAAAGTAGCATAAAGGAAAAAGAAAAGATTATAATTGATAATAGAATATAAAATATTGAAAGGAAAAGTCATTTTGAAATGACAAATTGAAATATTCCATTCTAAAATGTTCCAAATGTTCTGTTTTGACCTTATGAAAACCCTTTTTCAATTTTTTTTCTAAACGCAATTTTTGTCAAAAATCAACATGTACTTACAGAACGTTTTGATGTTGATGAAATGACATTTTCTAATGGTAAAAACATTCTGTTGGAAAATTTTTGACCGTCTCTAACTACTCTTCCACTGCTGATATTTTTGGAGTTTCAACTCAACATGAGTACTATCATTTGTGTTTGTTTGATACAAAGCTGTGTGTTCTGGTGTTTCTAATAGGCGGGGAACAGGCGGGGGGAATAAAGGGTTAATAGACCATGTTAAAATAAGGAGAATCGTTTTCATTAAAAGGGGAAATGATTTAAAATATCAACATGTGAACATTTCACTTGGAGAATCCTTCTTGTTTCCCCTCTCCCCTCCCCCACGCGCACACCCCTTCTTGAAAAGGAGGAAGTTCCCAAGCTATTTAAAAACTTCCCAACAGACCTCCCACAAATGATGGCTTTAAAGAAGCTAAAATGTCCCTAAAGATGTACATCTCTTCAAAAGGGAATCCCCCTGTAATGATAAGAACCTTAGAAAATCCCATCTGGATCTGAGTTCCCGTAATAAGGGTCAGGACCTTGTCCATACATAGTTTTTTTTTTTTTTAAATAACTGTAAGAAAGCACTTTTTTAGTATTTCCAGATGTAGAGAGAACATTTCTCATTTTGAAATACAATGAGAAAGCTCTTTGTCAAGCTATTTGGGAAACAAATATATAGCTCAGCAAAGCTAAGGAAAGCATTTTTGCCAAACAGTAAGGCTACATTAGGGCACATAAGTTGAGGAGCTGGCAGTGTCAAGAGTCACAAAAGGCCAGAAGAATTTTTTTCTCTAAGTGTACCATAAATTGGATTTATTTAAATAAAATGGGAAAATTAAATTTTAAATGGATCCATAGGTTTTTAGCTCAGAAGGGACCATTAGATCATCTTGTCTGACACAGGCCACAGAATTTCAGGCAGTTACTCCTGTAATGAGCTCACTAACTTGTGTTTGGCTACAGCAGATCTTCCAGAAAGGCATCTAGTCTTAATTTCACAACACCAGGAGATGGAGACTGCGCCGCTTCCCTGGGGAGTGAGTTCTGGTGGTTCATCACCCTCACTGAAAAGCGTACACTTGTGCCTTATTTCTAATTTGAATTTGTCTGGCTTTAACATCCAGTCATTGGCTGTTGCCCTTAATTATGCAGTATTTTCTTCATAACCAAGTCACTTCATGCTCTATTTTTAATAAGCTAAACACACTGAGCTTTGAGGTCTTTCACCATAAAGCTTTTTTTCCAGCCCTCAAATAATTTTGACTTTTCTATAAAATAGATCAGGCGGGCAGGATTTGAAAGTCAAACTGCTGCCTCTTGAAATACGCCCTAAAATTAAAGTATAAAAATACTTAATTGTAAAAGAGGACAAGAAAATATAATTTGCAAAATGGATAAGTTGGTAATTAGGGTTGATTGAAAATGGATACGTTTTCACTATCTGTTCTCCATGAACATTTTTGAATAAAGCAAACATTTTCACCGTGGTAGAAGTTTTTCAGTGAAAGAAAGAAACATAATTTGTTTGGGTTTCATTTCATTTTAAATTCAATTTTTTATTTAAATTTCAAATAGAAAATTTTCATTTTGATTAGTTTTGGGTGGTATTTTCCCCCCTCCTACCCACCCCTCCTCCTTCAGTGGAAAAGGGGGAAAGTAAAAGACATCTTTTTAGTTTCTCTTTTCAAAAAAAGTGTTCATTTTCTTCCAAAAGCCTTTTGTTGTTCTTGTTGAAAGGGGTCTTAGATGAAGACATTTCAGTGAGGAAGAGCTGGGTTTTTATGTTCTGTGCCTAGCACAATGGAGTCCTGCGCCATAATAGTTCTGCTGGTAAAGTTGTCTAAGCTAGTAATGTGGTGAGACAATGTACTGAAGTTCATTCATCTTACACTGGTGGAGACTAAAAGGTTGGATCCATATGGATCTGGGCATGCACTCCCAGAATGTCCTATGTGTTTGCTCATGTACCTAGAGCATCACACCCTACTTTCTGAACTGTTGGTGATGAAGAGAGAGAGAGGTTCCCTCTGTACCTGACTGGTTGTGGCATGTACTTGGAAAATGGCTTTTCTACGGACCTCATTTTGTCACCCTTCCACGCGCTGAGTGGCTTTTTTAAATTCACGAGTAATTGTATTGGGTTAAACTGTGTTCACAAAACCCAACCCATATAAGGGACAGTGCCTAGCTGCCTCATGCCAGGAGCACCCCCAGGAAGGAATCATGCACCTGAGAGTCAGAACTCCTTCCCTGTTTCCCCCCTTGCTTCATGGCTCATACAAGCAGATTGGTATCCCAGCTGGCTTAGCAGCCTGTGGGGTACATTTTGGGGATGTCAAGGTTCAGTCCATTCTCCACGCCTCTCCAATCACACCCTGCCCTTCTGCATGGTGGAGAGATTCCAGGCACACAGCATCTACATATCCCCACCCTGATGTGTTGGGCCACGATCTGGCCAATGAAATAACTGACTACTCATTGAGAAAGGTACTAGTCAATGACCTAAATGTTCATTTACATTATGGCCCCTTTACTCCACTCTGGTTGTATAAAGGGGACATTAAGAGGGTGTAATTACACTTACATTCATGCAACACTGAATATAGAAATAGGCTTGGCAGAATTCAATTATTTTTTAAATAATTTTGACAGATAATATCGGTTTATTTAAGCATTTTTTCCTGATTTTTAATTAATTTTGAATTTTTCAGTTGGAGTAAATTATGGGTTTTAAGCATTTTTTTAAAAAAATTATCAGTTTAATTTTTCACATTTGTGGGAAGTTATTGGGGGTCAGACAATTATCTAATAACAGTAGATGCTGAGATTCAAAAAGTTAAAGCTTTATAACTGTTAAAACGAATTGTCAACATCACAAATTAAATATGCTTTTATCAACTGAATACATTCTCAAGCAGCATTTCTCTTATGTTGCCTATCGGTAAATTTCAATTGTAGACGGAAATATTTTTTCCATCGATTTGCATGTGTATGGTGAAATCAATGTGTACTGACATTTACCGATAAAAATCCAGTTATGCAACCACTTGATACAGTGGCAGAAGTAAAAATGAGCATTTTCAGAGCTTCCTAGATGTTGTTTGTCACAATCCTAATGCTTTCAGTATAATTTTAAAGTTTGATTATTTATTTGCACAACACTTATTCCTATTTATTTGTAACTGAGGAACAACTGGATTTAACTCAGCACTGACCTGTTCTATGAGAAAATAATGAGGGCTCACATAGCTATTTTTGCATATAAATATTGCAGCTCTTTTACCTTTTCTACCAAACAGAGGAAAAGAAACGACCCCATCTTGAGACCGAAAATCTTGCGAAATTTTATCTTTTAAAATCAACGAGCAATTTAAGATTTCTGGGGGAAAGCACCATGTAAGACCCTGCAGACTCCCTGTTTTATGTCATTTGATTTCAACGTTAAGAGTTAAATTGTACCCCAAGGACACTGACCACAGAAAGAAGCTGCCCACAGTGCACCACTCCAGGGAAAGAATGTGGTGCTACTTTCTTCTTAACTTGCTACTGTCACCCAATTCGGTACATCAGTAGGAACCTTCTGAGCTAAGAAAACAGATCCATTGTTCCTAGAAGACAGACTTAGAAGAGAGACAAGTCCTCCAGGCCTCAAGCTACAGGATATAATGATCAGTGACAGGAATAAAATGCATTCCTCCGATCAAAAATTCTCCCCCAAAACATCCTATCTAGGGTGTAGCAAATACAGCTGTGCAGATAGTGGATTTTTCAGTTCGCTGACAATTACAAAAGATCTGAGGAGACTAATTCATCTTGGGTCCAACTGAAAAGGAAATTTTTTGAAATGTTCAACTAATTGAAAAGTTGGGTGAATAATTTTTGGTCAAACAAAATGTTTTGTTTTGAGAACTGAAATGTTCCATTTTAATTTTGACCATTTTAAAGCTTTTTTTCTTTTTTCTTTAATAAAGTGAAAGGAAAATTTGAAACCAAAAGTTGTTTCCAAATGAAAACGTCCAAAGTGTTTTGTTTGGAAAATGTAAAAAAAAAAAAAAAAAAAAAGGTGTGATGATTTTTTAAATGTTTGGTTAGCAGTTGTTTTTTTTTCCCTCCCCAAACTGAAACCATTTCCCAAGACAGCCATGAATTTGTGAAATGTTTTGCTGGTGCTGAATCTGCATTTTTTTGCTGAAAAAGAATTCCAGCCCCCAAATCTCACCCAGCTCCAGTGACCAGCCATATACATTGAATCTGCAGCCACCTGGGATGACGTCTAGGTGATCTGGCCATAAGATTCAAAACTGACGCGGGCGACTTCTCTCTGTGGAGGTTCAAATCACTCTCTGCTTCATCTCCTCTAATACCTCAGATCTAGGCTCTGGCCAACCATAAAAGGTGAGCCTACAACTACCTGCGATAATTCCATAGTCCTTATGGTGGCCATAAGATCTTGAGCTATTACTGTTGTATCATTTGTATTACTGTGACACCTAGGGGTCATACTAATGGACCAGCTCCCATTTGTGCAAGGTGCTACTCAGCTGATACATCCATGGTCAGATCAGTGTCTGCTTTGGTTTCCCTAACACCACAGCAATGAGGAACATCAGCAGTTCACTGGGAGATTTGGGAATGCAAGGAATGGAAGATCAGGCCCTAGTGGACTATGGTACCCATAAGTAACAGTTTTAGAAAGATGGACACAATCGTGATAGAAAAGCAATTATTTCTGCTATTATCATATTGTGTGTTTAATATAAGACTCCAAAAAAACCAACAACAATTAGTTTTCTTCACATTCTTTAGCCATGTAGTTAGCTGCCAGGTTTCCATAATTTCTCTGGGTCATCAATTCTTTAGAGTTTAATTAAGTTCCATTTTAAACCCCAGTTTAGAAGTTTTATATCTTGGCCCTTTCAAATCATGGCAGGTGGAAAACCTAATGCAGAAAATGTCAGCCATGATACAGATTTTCTCTACAAACATTTTCTTTTCTTTTTTAAATAGTTTATATATACACAGATGTTTTCTGTTGTACAGCTTTACAACTGCAATTTGGCTTTGGCTTCAAATGTTCTTTCATCAATTTTTCTGTTATTTAAAAAGGAGACTGATTTTAAAAAGTCATCAGGTGACCAGATTCTGATCTCATTTACACAGGTGTAATTAGGCTCCGAATATGGCCCAATGAGTACAAAATGTTAAATAAGCCCTTTTATTATTGAACAAAAATTGTTTATGTGTGTGTGTGTGTGTGTGTGTGTGTGTGTGTGTGTATAAGTACACAAAAAGCTTCCACTGCAAAGCAATTCAGGCTGTTAAACACACACACAACATACCTGACACAAAATAACAAAGTAAAGAAATGGAAAGTTGAGACATTTCTGTTGTCTTCTCCTCTACCCTCAGCACATACCTTAACATTACTGTTACTACCATACGCCACAACCTTAACTCTGCCCCAGAGGGATACCAACCTTCTGATACACCCTTTCTCCAAAGCCAGCTCCAGACATACCATATGAGCCCCTGTCCCTCCTTTATACACACAAGCCTTTACCTGATTCTTGCCTCCTCCCTGTACTATTGGTTGGGGTGGTTGATGTAGCAGAATCTGCTTAACTTGACCAATCAACCAGAGACGTGTCATGTACACAGAGGGAGTCCAGCAAGGAAGTACAAATTCACTAGAGCTTGAGGAATGATGTGAAAAAATTCATTCCAAGGTTTAAGGGAATTCATTTCATCAGGAACCACCCACCTATCGAGTGAATTTTCCTTGACATTTCTGTGACCCAGTTAACTGTCACAAAATGTTTATAGAAAGCAAATTGCAAAGCAAATTTCAGCATTCTCACTAGAAGGAGCCAAACTCATTACACAGTCATAGCCTTCCTACCACTGCATCATCTCATTTGCATATGAACACCCAGGCAAGTAACTTGATTGTTCTCCTTACAATAAAGAGAGTAAAGAATTCAAAACCGGGGCATTTTCTTTCAAGTGCATTGTGCAGTACATAGCTATTTTGCACATGTGAAGCTGAATTTTAAAATACCGACCAGTGACATCATTGTTGCATTTGCAATAAATAGCCCGATCCTGCTATCGTTGAAAAAGCAATGAAGAAATGACCAGTTTTTCTGCATTCCACTCCCTAAACTTAATTTCACTCTGTACGATTGCCTACTTGTAGATGAATTTCAAACTTTTGACTGCAACATGGGTAGTACCTGATTTAATAAGCTCTGGTTTTATCTGTAATGCTCTGTTTGACGTCTTTGTAGCATACCGTGTCTTGGCATGTTAAAACATACTTCTAATTTGCCCTCTGGTTTTGGAACTGAGTACCTGTTTCCTTAACAGTTGCACTCCAAATGCTCTGGGGCTTTGTTTATTTGTTTTACAATTTTCAATTTAGGATCCTACTAAGGACAGAGAGCTCCTGTGTGGCTCAAGGACAGAGCAGCACAAGGACACCAAAGAAAGGTACACAAACTAGTAACGCAAAAGACCTCAAGCCCTTCTGAGGTTTGGTTCGGCTCATCATCCAAAAGTTGGGATGCTTCTCTGAAAACTTCTCCAGACATATCTGAGCTGCTTTGGTCTCGGCTGCAAATCTCAGGAGAATAGTTGCTTTCTCTCCGTGTCTCCTGCAAGAGTCTTGGTACTTCCTGGCTCTGGCTTAGTCAGCAATTCTTTGGAAATAGCGCCACTTTATTATTCCATTTCTGCTCTTGGAAATATTTATTACACCCCTCTGGATTTCCTAGTGTGGGGTAGCCTGGGGTTAGCTGAACCTTTCCCAGCCCAGTCCAAGGTTCCATCTGGGCTAGAATGGGACTTCAGGCACAGCGCTGATCAAGGGGCAGTGTCGCCTAGAGACACCCCTCTGAGTCACGACTCCCTCCTGCTCTGGGAGTGGTTGTGTTTTGCTCTAACCAACAGCCAATTGCAACCTGCCCCACTCCAGCTCAGCTCTGATGGCCAGCACATCTGAGGGGAGGAGCCAAAGTCCCACCCATATCCCACCCACTCTGCACCCACCGACTCCAGGGACAGAGTAAGCAGGTACACGGCACCCAGTCGGATTTGGGTGATGGGCATCCAGGGGTGCTGGAACAATTTGTTCAGTGAGGGTGCTGAGAATCATTGAACCAAACTGTAAACGCTGTGTATAATGGAAACCACTTCAACCACAGCAGCACCCATAATTCCAGCTCCTTTGTGGGCATCAGCGGGGATTGAACTGGGGAAAGCATGAGCCACAGCTCTCTAGCTGGAGCTGGAACAAACTCAGAACCTAGGCAGCAGGGACACAGGGAGGCATGTAACTACACTGACCAGGGGTATACACTTGCACTGTCAGACCCAAGACCTGGGTAATCCAGGCAGGGATGTAATGGGAGAAAATTGCGTGGGGAGAGGGGCATTGCGTCGCCTACGCTGGATGTCTAAGTTTGTTTCTCTGCAGGATCAATCGTTTTTAATTTGCAGCTGTATTGCATGTGGAGAAGTTGAAAATGAGACGGGGTAAAGACAGCGAGTTGTTTACTGTTGCGTTTCCAAAGACACCCAACCAACGGCGCTGCTAAAGCATTGCTGGGAATGATGTTCCACCACGACGGGCACCATGTTAACTTTGAAATACGAGCCCTGATCCACATGGTGTAGACCAAAATTGCTCCTCGGAAGTCAGAGCTGTGCCAGTTTTACACCAGCTGATGATTTGTCCCGTTATTCCTCAGCAGTGACCTGCCTGCGGGTTTTAATCAGGTCTGAAATGACTGAGGTGTATAGCCCATAAATCAGTACGCACTCTGATACAACTGCAAGTTTTTTGGCTGGAGAAGTAGAATAGCTGAGTTCAAAACCTCGAACTAAGGCCTTGGCCTCCTTGCTAGTATTTTACCCCTTCAGCCCCAGTTCATCAAGAAGCCTATAAAAGCCTCTATGAAAATGGCCTGGCTGCTACTTATTCTTCCTTCTAATGAATGCAGAAACGTCTATGGCAAGTGTAATTTATGGATGAAAGGAATTCCAGTAACCATCATTTCATCTTTGCTGTAATAAGGCAGTCTATGGCTGACAACTTTATAAAATACTATTGGAACACAGGCAAGCGAAACGGCTTCTGAAGGATGGACTTCGAACGCTTGTTCACTCTGTGAGCTGAACTTTATATCTGGGGGGAAAACAGCCTTTAAAAACCCAGAAGAGGATTGTAACACAGTACAGCTCCTGTTCTTTACAGACCACTTCTTTAAACCAAATGAAGGCAAACCAAATATTTTACTGAGTGGGCTCTGATGACCTCTGCTTTCCTTCCCCCCTCCCTAAATGAGCAGATCTGTAAAAAAAATGGCATATGAAAAACACAAACTAACTTCAGATGGTGAGTTTAACCTCCAGTGGTCTCACAGACTAAAAAACATTAAATCTTTTTATCTAAATTCTAATAAAAATAATGCCTCCCATGGTTTTAGTGACTGCTCCTAACTATACTTTAAAGCATATTATTTTAAGATCAGACTGTGTGGTGCTGTAAAACTTGCTAGGTTCTTTTTTTAAATGGTAAGCTCTTATGTTAATTAACCTTACCCTGAATACATACTTTATTAAGCATTCTTGTCCTCTTAATTTCACCCCTGCAAAGTTTCAAAATGAAACTCCATGGCAAAATTAACTAAGGAGCACAGAATCTTAGGCAAGAGTTCCCAAAAAGCATCAGCTTGTTTTAAAGTATTGGGCTCATTTTTCAGTTGCTCAAAATTTGAGCAGTTTTGCCTTTCATTGCAAAACTCTGCTGCAGGTACCATAGCTTAGGCATCATTAAAGATATTCAACATTGACCATAGAGAGGCATCTGACATGTTTTCTCTATTGGTGTCAGCCTCACATGGTGCTTGATTGTGCTCCGTTCTTGCACAGGGATGCCAAAAAGGGCTTTGCCCAGAGCTGGGCTTTGCTATCCTTAAATGTAATGAAAGAAGGTCCAAGATAGTTGGGAGGGAACAAATTCGGGCTTTGCTATCTTTTTAGCAATTTACTCTTCCATGTAGCCAGGTGCAAGGATTAGCATATCTGGTATATGAGCTTGGAATCATTGATAAAGGAAGCTGTTGAGAACAAATGTATCACACCTCCTGTTTGGTATCAGATACTGCTGCTTGGTAACTGATGGCATTTTTTATAGTGTCTGCTGACCAAAAATGATACTGAACTTCCTAACTAGAGCACTGGTGCAAGTTTATGCTTTGCAAGCTTCACACAGCTTTTCTTGGCCATCTCGTTTATTGCTTTCAAGAGCCCTCTTAGTCCAGTATTGGGCTTCTCTGGAGCAGTAACCTCCAATGCTTCCAGATGATGTGATGGTTTTGTCTAGGGGGTACTTTGGTAAGACTGCCAAATTAATTTGTACTGGTGACATAACGTGGATCTAAATTTCCAGTGGTGAAGACCGCACCAAACCATAGTATCACCCAAATCTCCCTCACATCATCCTTCTCGGTTGTTACAGGAACACTGGGAGAACTTCAAGTTCTGAGCTAGGTTCTAATTCAGAATAAAAGGCGTGTGGTGGTTAAAATCGGAATTTAATGACAGAAGGTACAAAATAGTCGGGAGAGAATGAATTATGCAACAGACTATGCTATACTTGGCTTCCGCCATAACGAGTATAGGTAACCAAATATCCCAGCTCATTTTGGAGCTAAAAAATATGGGTTGTGTTTTTTGCAGCTGAACTTTGAGGCCTACCATAAATTCTACTGAAAGAGATGGAGACATGCTAACCTTCCCAAAATATTTCCAGTATCTTTCTAGGGCATTCGACCACTCCTTGTGGTTAGTTTGCTCCACAGCATATTACGACATCTCATAATTCTTTGTTGATTTAGAGAAAGGTAAGCAGGAGACCATCTGTACTTAAAAGCCTATGAAAAGGTAAAAGTTAAACAATTAAAATAAATACCTCCATATATAACACATGCTGAAATATATCCTGGAATGAATTTATTACGTATGAAGAACCATCATCACTTCTCTCTCACTCCTATTTTCTCCTGCTCATGTGGTCTGTGCTATACCGCTGGATTGTTGATAACGTCATACATCATTGCTGATAACGGAACAGTGACACAGTATTGGGGGGAGGATGGTCCAGTGTTTAGTGTAGTAGCCTGGGCAGTGGGAGAGCCAGATTCGATTCCCACTTTGCAACAAATGTTCTGGGTGATGCTGGGCAAGTCATTTACCCTCTCTATGCCTCAGTTTCCCTTCTGTGAAATGGGGATAATAGCACTGCTGGCCCTCAGAGGAGGATGGTGAGATGCTCAGATAATACAATGATGGGGCCATATAAAGTGCCTTAGACAGACAGTTTGGTTATGATATATGACATACTATTCATACTTACTCAAGGAGCTTTCATTTGCGGATGACTGTGCACTAGTTGCACACTCAATTGATACATTCACTTTATCAATGATCACTTCGCTCGTACAGTCATTCTGGGTTTCACAATCAGCCTAAAGAAAACCAAAGTACTGTACCAACCTGTGCTGGGGACACATGTGTCTATCTGGTTTTTAAGGTCAAAGCTCTCCTCTCAAGGCCGTGGAGAAGTTTTGCTACCTTGGGTGTATGGCGTCATACAACACCACAACTGATGACAAGATTACCCACCGCATAGTCACGGCTAGCTCTGCACTGGGGATGCTGTCTCAGCAGCTATGGAATGATAGAGGCACCCAAATAAGCACTAAGCTAAGTGTCTATAGGGCTGTCATGCTTTAACATTTTGATATGGTTGTGAGACATGGACAACATATCCCCGCCACTTTAGGAAATTTAATCAGTTCCATATGTGCTCTCTTTGGTCTGTTTGCAGGGTCAAACGGTGGGCTAAGATTCCCCAATATCAAAATCTTTAATCATTGTCGGATGTCTGGCTTTGAAAGCATGCTCATAAACACTTGGCTGCTTTGGTCCTCTCGTTCGTCTGGCTGACTTGAGCCTACCCAAGCCCATATTTGAACCTTGGTCAGCTAAAGCAAGGCACCCATTCACATGGAGGCCAGCACAAACGACAAAGACACACTGAAGTCAAACTTGAAAACATGTCAGGTTGGCCCCAACAACCAGTAAGCAACAGCCTATGACCGAGCAAGTTGGCAGCAGATTTGTCATGTCACCATTAACTGCTTTGAAGGAAGGTGCATTAACGCCTTATATGAAAAACATGAACAGCGCAAAGAAAGAATATAGCAACATGCCATGATAATGAACAACCTTGTCTGTCCTACATGTACCCATGTTTGTGGTTCTGGCATTGGTCTGACCTCACATATCACATCCATCTATAGTGTTTGCTGAAACAGTGTACATTGACATGAGATTCCAACATCATCATCATGATGACACACCATAATACCATGAGCTATAAGTACTCTAGTCATGAATAAGAGGGGTGAGTATTGCAGAAGCTACATATGTTCATTAGAAATCTTTTTCACAATTAACAAAGCCCTGAATGTCATCCTAAATTTAAATTAATTAGACATTTGTAAGAAATAAGGTCCTGATCCAATGTACACTGAACTCAGTGGATGGCCCTAAGAAATTTAAAAGTGATCAGCAGTGCGGGCTTGATTCAAAAGCCTATTGGAGTCATTGGAAAGATTCCCGTTGACTTCAATGAGCTTTGGATCATGCTCAACCGGACCTTTTTGGATGCTCTAGTAAAAAGACCAGTGAATGTCCCTTTGGTCAGAATTCCAGTTCTTCAAGACCTTCCACCTTGTGCTTCCACCACCAGATGCAGAGTTGGAAATGCTAGTGTAGACAGGACTCCTGGAAGACTATGGCATTTTAAATCAACTTCATGGTATTGGGAGAGCTCCTGAAATATTTGGCTTCAGCATTTTGTGCCAGATCCTCAGGTGGGTGGATATGCTGATTCAACCATCTGAGGATCTAGTCCTTTTTCTCATAAGGACATGATATGATCCAGAACGTTAGACAAAATACGCAAAGCTAACAAAAAAAACAAAACAAAAAACAAAAACAAAAACAAAAAAACAAACAAAAAAAAAGAGAACAAAGCAAAGCCTAAACAATCTTCACACTGACTCTCTTTCAAGTGACGCTTCTGATCATTTGAGTTTGATCATCACTATGGAAACATTACTATGTGAACAATGAAGCAACTTTTGCACTTCGTTGGTGCATTCTGCTGTCGAAATGAAGCGTGTGCCATAACAGGAAAGAGTCTGAACCTTAGATTCATAATATAATTTAAAAAGTTGTTTTAAATGAAAATCCCTTCATTTCCCAACAGCAGGAGTTATAAACGGACATTATTAAAGGGTTTATGAAATCAATATTGTTATTACTTCAGTATGGCGTGTTAGAAGTACCTTACCGTTTCAAATGCCAGTACATTAATATCAACCATCCTGTAAGTTTACACACACATCACATTAATAATAAATTGATTGATTGCTCTTCTATGTAGAAACTAATATATTAAAACAAAATCACCAAGTGACAAAACTTTCTTGACAGAGAATGAAATATATTGGACTGGTTTTTCATAAATGTATTTATTTTAAAAAGTCAAATTCTTCCCAGACTGTGATTCTTTTAGAAATAAAGACTTGAGGCCTGATTCTCATTTATACTAAGGCCCCTTTACACTATTCTGATAGTGTAAAGGGGTCTTAATGTAAATTTAAATCAGGCCCATTAAAACTAAAGATTAAATTCGAGCCTGAAACTTCCTTGAATAGAAAAAAGTAACTTTAGGGATGAATTTACCAATACTAAGATTTTCAAGACTCCAATACTAAAATTCTAAAAGGTCTTTAGCATAATCCTTTAATCTATTTACCTTTAGGTGCAGCAGAAAATGCTTATTTACAAGAGTAAACATCTACTTCCATTTCAAATAGGAGTTTAATCTGTTTATTGAATGGCTTGGAGGCAAATAATTCAAACTACTTTAGAGATTAGGGTTATCTTTTTTCTTCAAAGGAGATAATACAAAACCTTTAAAGGAAACTACTCATTAAAAATTATCTTAAATATACTTACTTATATGGATATTTAATCAGGAATTGTATTTGCAGAGATCCATGCTAGCAAATTTTGATGCGGGATTCAGGCCTACTTTGTATATTTCAGAGTGTTTTCAATATAGGAAATACAGTACAATGCCTACAGTTTCAGTCTATTTCCCACTCTGCATGTGTATATATAATTCCCGCTGTTAAATTACATTTTGTTTGTGGCTCTAAAGGGAAAATAGACCCTTAGCCAATTACATGATTATTTTTTCTCCTTTGTACAAGACATAAGTATATTCTGCTGCTAACATTAGTGAGACTTTGGAATTGTTTTGCTTCCAAATGTTTGGTTTTCTTTTAAGTCTTTCTTTAAATGTACTTTTGATTAAGACCATCCTTCCCAGCAGACAGCCCTCCACTAGCCATGGTTCCATTTAACACCTCCTCATGTTGACAGAATAGACTGACTCATTTGCTGGATATCTGCTGTAGGCCAACATTTATTTTGTAGACCAGTAAACAACTATATTTAGAAACAAACATGAATGCCGACAAGTTGCATCTATTCACTGGGTGCTCAAAAGTCTGCAAAAATTATTACATAGTTGTAACTCTCAAGCAAGGCAGAAAATTCTAAAACAATACATTCTGGTGTTATATAAAACTTTCCTATCGAATGGGTTTCAAATGTGCATTACACAACAATTAGCTGGTGTTCACAGAGATTTGGGCAATAGTGCGTGTTTTCAGGCTTGATCATGCTAGATACAAAGCACTTTGGTCCTGATCCACCAACACACTTGAGCACTTGCTTAAGATTTGACTTCAGTGGGTCCACTCACCGATTTAAAGTTTTTAGCACCTCACAAAATTGAACCCTTATTGAATAAACCTCAGGACCCAGGCTGTCCCCTACCCTTTCTGGTCAATGCCAAAGTGAACTTTAATTTCCACCTGGACATTAGAACAAGAGCGTATAAAGATGAAATGCTATTCAACATCTGAGAGTTGTTTGATGAGGAACTAAAAATGTAACCATCTGATGGCATGTGGGTAGCGCTGGGTGGAAATTTTTCAACAAAAACATTTTTCCTTCAAAATACAAAAATGCAGATTCATTTAATAGATTTTAAGGCCAGAAGGGACCATCATGATCATAGTCCAGGGGTTCTCAAACTTCATTGCACCATGACCCCCTTCTGACAATAAAAATTACTACACGACCCCCAGAGGAGGGACTGAAGCTTGAGCCCTCCCAAGCTCCACCACCCTGGGTGGGGGGTCAAAGCCAAAGCCCAAAGGCTTCAGTCCCAAGCAGGGGGCCCGTAACCTGAGCCCCAGCACCCAGGGCTGAGGTCCTTGGGTTTTGGCTTCAGCCCCGAGCAGTGGGGCTCAGGCTTCGGCTTTAGCCCAGGGCCCCAGAATATCTAAGCCAGTCCTGGTGACCCCATTAAAACAGGGTCCTGACCCACTTTGAGGTCCTGACCCACAGTTTGAGAACCACTGATCTAGTCTGACCTCTGCACATTGCAGGCCACAGAACCTTACCCACCCACTCCTGTGATAGACCGATAACCTCTGGCTGAGTTACTGAAGTCCCCAAATCATGATTTAAACACTTCAAGTTACAGAGAATCCTCCATTTACTCTAGTTTAAACCTGCAAGTGACTCATGCCCCATGCTGCAGAGGAAGGCGAAAAAAAACCCAGGGTCTCTGCCCATCTGATCCAGGGGAAAATTCCTTCCCGACCCCAAATATAGTGATCAGTTGGACCCTGAGCATTTCAGCAAGACCCAACAACAAGATACTTGGGAGAGATTCTCTGTAATAACTCAAAGTCCCCCCCATCTAGAGTCCCATCGCTGGCCATTGGGGATATTTGCTACTAGCAGTCGCAGATCAGCTACATGCCATTGTAGGCAGTCTTATCATACCATCCCTGCCATAAACTTGTCAAGCTCAGTCTTGAAGCCAGTTAGGTTTTTTGCCCCCATTGGTCCTCTTGGAAGGCTGTTCCACAACTTCACTCCTCTGATGGTTAGAAACTTTCATTTAATTTCAAGCCTAAACTCGTTGATGGCCAGTTTGTATCCATTTGTTCTTGTGTCCACACTGGTGCTTAAGTTAAATAACTCCTCTCCTTCCCGGGGTCGGCCTTCGTTTGGTTACAGTAAACAAGCCAAGCTCTTTGAGTCTCCTCTCATAAGGTAGGTTCTCTGTTCCTTGGATCATCCTAGTAGCGTTTCTCTGTACCTGTTCCAGTTTGAATTCATCTTTCTTAAACATGGGAGACCAGAATTGCACACAGCATTCCAGATGAGGTCTCACCAGTGTCTTGTATAGTGGTACGAACACTTCCCTGTCTTGACTGGAAATGCCTTGCCTGTTGCATCCTAGGATTGCATTAGCCTTTTCCACCGCTGCATCATATTGGAGGCTCATGGTCATCCTGTGATCTACCAATACACCCCAGGTCTTTCTCCTTCTCCGTCACTTCTGACTGATACATCCCCAGTTTAGGGACTAAGAACAAGAATTATTGCTCTAAGTGCCTAACCTTGCTCTCTGCACTATTACAGATCATCCCATTTCAATTACTCCAATTTTCAAGTTCATCCAGATCTTCTTGTACAATATTCCAGTCTTCCTCCATATTGGCAATACCTCCCAACTTTGTGTCATCTGCACATTTTATTAGCGCACTCCCACTTTTTATACCAATATTAATAAGAATGTTAAATAGCATTGGTCCCAAGACCGATCCCTGAGGAACTGCACTCGTCACCTCTGTTCAGCTTGGCAGTTCACCTCTCATTGCGACTTGTCGTAATCTCCCCGTAAGCAGTTCTTTGTCCACCCTTCAATTCTCCTATTAACCCCCATCTTCTCCAAATTAATTAATAGTCTCCCATATGGAAATGTATCAAATGCCTTACTGAAAGCCAGGTAGATTAAATTTTTTGCGTTTCCTTTGTCTAAAAAAATCAGTTATTTTCTCAAAGAAAGATCAGATTGGTCTGGCACAATCTATCTTTTGTAAAACCATGTTGTATTTTATCCCAGCTACCATTTACCTCTATGTCCTCATTGAAACCAGTGCGGCCAGCCCCAAGTGTTCAGAAATGTTGGGAGTCAGCCAGGCCGCCCAGAAATCAGAAGATTGGCTTACAAATCAGGAGATTTGAGGAAAAAAAAAGTTGGGCTCTTTTTATTTGTCTCCTGGGTTTTGAATCTTTGGAGGTCACATTTTCAAGTTCTTCTCTACAACCACAAGGGCTAGAAATTGACTTTATTTTTTCAAATGAGAGCTGAGTTTCTCACATAACCACCTGACTACAGGATCCAGGACCAAGTATTGAGGGTCTCACAATAAAATCGCAAGAGTTGGCAACACACCATTATGCCTTCCTTCTCCAACTTGTTTCCATCTGCCCAAACTTCCAGTACAAAGTCATACACCTGCTTGATTGGTGGGCACAGGACCTGGAGAAAGTCACTTTGCTACCTCCGAAGTATGCACTAAAGTCCGTATGTAATGACCATCATCAACTGGGGTGAGAATCATAGACTATCCGGGTTGGAAGGGACCTCAAGAGATCATCTAGTCCAACGCCCTGCTCAAAGCAGGGCCAATCCCCAATTTTTGCTCCAGATCTCCTAAATGGCCCCCTCAAGGATTGAACTCACAACCGTGGGTTTAGCAGGCCAGTGCTCAAACCACTGAGCTATCCCTTCCCCGGGAAATCTGGGACCATTAGTGCTAAAAGCATGAACCATTACTATTTGACCTAAAGGAGCAACTCAGATAGCTACAGTCGACTCTTCAGGACCAACCACGAGTAGAGAGAGATGTGTGAGTTACGCTTAGGTCTGTGACCAGTTGGATCCTGGACTCATTTTTTCTGGGTCTGCGTCTATATTATTAACGTATGTATGACTTGCTGTGGGTGAGCCTTCCATCTCAGCAAGCCAAAACTGGCAGAGCAGCATGGCACCGAATGCATGAAATAACAAAATGACAAAAAATGACTTCTCCTGGTCACTTGCCATCTCAAAAGCTGATCTGTGCAAATATTGGTTGCAATTTTTAGGCCCACAAAAAAAAATGGTAAGGATTCAAAAGTAACACGAAATGAATTTGTGAAATGTGGGGGGCAAAATTTTGTAAAAAAAAAAATTACACAGTTTCAATTAGCTCGACATGTAACAATATGAAATATCAGTTGAAATGCAACCCTTATTTTAAAACATCTTGAAATTCCCTTTGCCTGAAATGAGAATTAACTGGTCTCAAAGATGAGCAGTACATTAAAGTGCTAGCCAGGGGAAGATTAATTACCTTGTAACCACAGTTTACTTTATTGATCGGTTAATGAAGCAATGTCCTCTATCACTTATTTACAGCATGATATTGAAATGTTTACCTGGATCTCACCCTTATTAAACCACTCTGTGGTGTCACCGTATTATTTAGTAAGTTGTATAGTTCCACACTCAGATTTTCTCCTTACGGAGAGTGAAATGATCTAACTTACATTTTTTAAATGCAGACACTAAAAGTCAAATTGACGTCAGTAATACATTTCTTACAATCCAGCTATGAGGCCATTACTCACTCTTTTATCTGTACTTAAAATCAGAACAGAGCAACAATAGGCAGCTAAAATGTACAGCTATGGAATAGTCACATGTAAGTAAGTAAAATCACGAGCCAAAGCCAAGTTTAATTTTGTTTTTGGATTCACAGAAGAGCAATCACAGAGTGTGTGGTATTGTGGAAACCTTCCAAATTTTTAAGATGGAATTTAGATATGTTTTAAAGATATGATCCTGGCCTCTAAAATGATTGATATTACTCAACACTTCTCTGGTAAACAAAGGGCTTAATAAACAGAGCGTACTGGCAACGAAATAGGTACACAGAATGTTTAAAAGCCCTGTAGGATAATATCTGAACACACATTGTCTCCTCCTAACAGCTTCAAAAGAAGAAATAAAACAAGATTAATTTAGTTGTTTCGAATGGTAAGTTAATGATCAGCTATATTAATTCAGGGGGCTAATTCTGAAGCTGCCCTGAGGATGGATTTCCTAGGGCATGAAGGAGAGTTCTACAAGCAGAATGATTGTAGACTCAGACTCTTAGCAGTATTTCCCTTATCTACTGATACCTGGAGTTCTAGCACAAATACCCTGTTTTTTGGTAGATTAACTGAAGGCCAAGCCCCAGGCTCTCTTCTTTAGCAGCGGCTTCATAATGGGTGTAAGTCAGTGGTAGGGGACAAAGGAGAAGGACAGGAATTCTGTTAGGTAATGAAATGGTGCACAGGTAAGGAAGAGACAGTGGAATACTGCAAGCCGGACAGGCCTAACATGGTCAGAAGCATCTTTGATTGCCCTTAGTTCTTCCATCTGTGCTTAGAATCCATTCCAGGATCCGTTTCTCTAGCTCCAAAAATAGGCGTTAAGGTGTCACTCTAAGCTGCAGCTGCCCTGATAGATGAGGAGGAGTAGGCAAGAGAGCTGAATGATACACAAAAGCCCCAATTCAAAATCCCAGTGCTGTGCGCGCAGCCAAAATCTACATATTCCCAGATGCCGGTTGTGCAGTTCTGGCCTGATTTTCAGCCCTGCTGAATGCACTTGCAAGTCTTTGAAAATAGACCTGCGCACGTGTGCAAGAGTCCTTGAAAACTGGGCCCATAGTGAGCACGCTCAGCACGTGGCGGCACTGAAAATTGCCACGGCCTTAGCAGATCACCATTGTGCCAGGAGGACATCAAAGGCCAACCAGCCAGAAGGGAACACACACAAAGGAAAGCTAACCCAGAGAAATCAGCCTAACACACTGCAAGAGAAAGGAGCTCTGCAGCGTGTCATGAAGTCATGCCAAGAGGGTACAATTCCAAAGGTTCCAAGAAAGTTCTGCTCCTCCCGCCCCCGCCATCCCCATCCCCAAGAGCTTTTCCCTAGGAACTGCCAGCTCTGTGGAACTTATTCTTGTGGTTAGCCCATAAGGGACATTAGACTGCTGGCATTCAAGGCACAGCTCAAAGCCAGTATTTTTTATCAAGCATTGGCTCAACCTTCTACCAAATGGGAAGTGGCTGTTGATATGCTTTTCTGCTTTCTGTTATTTCACCACTAGATGTCTCTGTGTGCTTGCAGAGAGTTCCAGGCAGGGTGTCCTCCCTCCCCTGGTACTAGAAAGGAGACAAAACTGGAACTCAAGCCGTGTGGATGCCTGTTTGTTTGTCCATAGTGGTTTTTTAAAATAGTTGCCTCCTGTTTAAGACAGGCCACCATTCCATGTATCAATGAAAATGGATATATAATAAAACAATATCCATGAAATGAATTTCACTCCTGTTCCGCAACCTTAAGGCTGTGAGAGCCATTCATTCTCCATGCCCTTTGAATCTATGACCACTCTGCTGAAGCCAAAAAAAACATTTCCAGGTACACTCTGGGAAGACCCTCTTAGATCAGGAATTAAGGCAGAATTTCAAACTTCCATATGTGAAAAGGGTTTATTTAGGTAGTGGCTTGTGCTTTGACTACCTGTATTTTCCCAAAACTCGACAAAGAGCATTCGTGGACCAACGTTAGCAACAGAATTAATCAATTGTGACAGGCCAAATGCAGCCCCAGGGCATGCGAGGGTAGCTCCATTGAAGTCAATGGAGTTCCATCCGGGCTGCATTTAGCCAATGAATCTGAAGCAGGTCATTTTAAATATATAGATCAGCTGTTCAGTGGCGGGCGGGAGGTGTGGGGGGAAGGAAGGAGCAGGGGCGGGAAGAGGCGGAGCAAGGGCAGGGCATGTTCAGGGATGGGTGGAGCAGGGCTGGGAGGAGCCAGAGGGAGGATGGGGCTTTGGGGGGAGCACCCACCCAGAAAAATGAAAGTCGGCACCTGTGGTGCAGGGCACCCTAAGGGACAGGCAAAAAATAGAGGAATCCTTTGTCTACATCCATTCACCGTTGCTGTAGGATTTCTACTGACATCACCAATAAGGTGCTAACTGTGGGAAGAATTTATTATGGTCACCTATCCAGTTCCACTTGGCCACCCACATTTCTTTTCAATACCTTGTCCACCCATGTTCTGAAAGCTCTATCCTAGCAGCAGCATGAATTGTTGTGGTGATTATTATTTTGCTGCACATGAACAGCATGCTTTGTGGTGTACGCATCTTACGTCTATCTGGCTTGTTCCGTGTCCAAAGGAGCTTACAAGCTGACTCAGACACGTCTTTAGAGTTCAACCGTGATACTGCACTGGCCGGTAATGCACGCTCCCCAGCCAACCCTAGGAGATACTGACCACCTGCTGCGAGCTGCAGAGCTTCTGCAGTTCCCACTGTCGCTGAGGGAATGCAGCAGCACCCCTCAGCATTGGGCACTCAGAAGAGGAAAAGGGTCTGTCCCGGCGGAAAGACTTGGCAGAAGCGTGCAGTCATTTTCTTGTGCACTTGCTTGTGCAGGCTCTCCAGCTTCTCCTCCTCCCTCGGGCCCTGGTCTGCGTGGTTCAGGAGGAATAATCACAAAGGCAACCTGTTATATCCAGGAATTAAATCACATAGCCTGAAAAAGCTGCAACCACTACCAAAATCAGAATCCCGCCTGCTTTGCCACACTGGTCACCGTGAGCACAGTCCCCCCATCAGGAGTTCCCCCTTCCAAACTGATTCACCACAGTCTAGTTCAAGGCCTCTGTTTTGAAATTCAAAGGCCTCCATAATACCTGTCCAAGCTCCAGGAACTACTTATCTTTCCATGACTGGGACCTTCCACGACAGCTGCATTTGACTGGAACTATGAAACTAATCACCGGTGGATGGAGGTTCACGAACAAACCACTGGACCTGGACTATGGAACTTGCTTCCCAAGGAGATAAGAATAAGCAAAGGCTGCACATTATTCAGAACTACATGGCCCACTTCAGCAAAGCGCGTGTTTAACTTGAAGTCAGTGGGACTTAAACGCACAGCAAAAGTAAAGCGTACCCTTGGCTGAAGAGGGTTGGATTGGTTGAATCAGGGCCTCCATGCAAAATTCACTTCTATAGCATAGCTTTCGCTCAGTAGGTCTTCTCCTAGACAAAACACCAGCCCCTCTTGAGAAGCACTCATCATGTTACATGCTACCTGCTAGGAAAGATAAAGTGAGAGAAACTGTTATTTAGACTGCACATTAGGACAGAGTCAACACAAATATGGAATCTTAGCAATAAGGGGTAAAAAAGGCATCAAGCCCGACAAAGCTTCCCTTTTAAAGTTTGTCTTAATCCCACCTTCCCGTTTTCTCAATCACACTCTCAATTGTCTCCTTCTTCAGAAATAAGTCTGGGTGTCTCTTGTACTCGGTTTTATCCTTTGGTGGCACTCATTTCACATGGTTATTACCCTTTGTGCAGAGTAGCCGCCCCTGCACTCCCTTATTGACTCTGCACTTTCTAATTCTGGGACAATTTCCTAACACTAAGCCCAGTGAGAACGTGGAAGAGTCCTCCAAGGGCAGTGGCAGGATCCCAGTCACTGGTATAATTCCAATTTGGGCCAGGCAAAGCCAGTTGGAATGTTCTCTCAGGAAGCATCCTGTGCTGGTGGAGCTGGTAGATTGGATGATCTAATCATGCAGATATTTTCCATCTCTAAACTCCATGGGCCTACTCCTGCTCACATGAGTGGCAAAATTCTCATTGGATCAGGATTGGGTGCCGGAGTCCGTAATCACTGATTTGTCTTCTGCGCACAACACAAAACCGTCTGATTCTTTTTCTAGTACAATGGCCATATGATGTTAAATTACATGGGGTTACTTACATCTGTTTTAACAATTACAGGGTTTTTTTATTATGGTTATTCTCAGTAATGCCTGACACATGCTTATTTCATGCTTCATACCAATATCCTTCAGCAAAGGGCAAACAAAGAATGAAATACAGTTTTAATGGCTCAAGTACCATCTTACAAAAAGCCAAAATTTTCCGAACAACATTTTTACTGAAACAGACTTTCATCCAGGACAAAGTATCCTATCAGAACCCAGTGGTTTTCAAATTCATGTCTAACAATCTCCTATTTTGTCTCTCTCAAACAGGTAATTTTCCAATCAGGTCTACAATAGCAAACCACTTTACATTTACCAAAGCTATATAATTATAAGAATTAACTCAAACCAACGCATTTTTCAATCCTTTGCCTGTTAACGCAAACCACACAGAGCTGCAACTAGATATTCTTTTGGAGACCAATGCAAATGTATTCCAAACAATGCATTCTTATTCAAATTCTTATGCATTTTAAATCAAAAAAGTTTGTACTATCTGCAACCAATATGTTGTAACTGAGTCTGTTATCTTTTGTTGAAGTCAGTCCCCTTTCACAAACCAGCCCATTTATATGGAACCAATATGGTACATATATTGAAGGCAGGGCCTAATGACTTTATTATAGTTATACAAGCAAATTATTTTCAGTGTATAGATTGCTGATATTTACCCAAACCAAAATATTTTGATTGGAAACAGGACAAATACCATATAAGGGCTAGACTTTGTCCAGGCTGTACACAGCTGTACAGGGGTGTAGGTGGAAGTAAGGTTTCTCCAAACTCCTTGCAGCCCCCAGCACATGGAGAAGTAAAGGGACTGTATCCACCATGCTGGGTAGCCATCTGTCTTGGATGATTTAGGCACAACAAATCCTTCATCTTAGCAGGGGGTTAGATTAGATGACCCCTGTGGTCCCTTCTAACTCTAGGGTTCTATGATTCTATACTCCACCACTAGGACCAACTCAACAGAAGGGGCAGGAAGTTTGTGGCGGCCTGAGTTCCCTGCCATGTATCGTCCATCAGGGGGGAGCATGAATGATCTGCCAACAGATGGCAATTTTCTCAACCTTGTTTGCTATTTGCTGTTATTCCACTCTGCAAAAAATTCTGGAGCTGAGGGTTGTTTGCCATCAGGTCAGGGGGAGAATTCAATAGTCAAATTCAGGGTATTCATTTTCATTGATCAATTAGGTCACATGGTTCCATTTTCTCTCTCTGATTGGATGAGCACCATTCCTGGAGTTAGAATTCATAGATACTAAGGTCAGAAGGGACCATTATGATCATCTAGTCTGACCTCCTGCACAACGCAGACCACAGAATCTCACCCACCCACTCCTGCGAAAAATCTCTCACCTATGTCTGAGCTATTGAAGTCTTCAAGTCGTGGTTTAAAGACTTCAAGGAGCAGAGAATCCTCCAGCAAGTGACCCGTGCCCCATGCTACAGAGGAAGGCGAAAAACCTCCAGGGCCTCCTCCAATCTGCCCTGGAGGAAAATTCCTTCCCGACCCCAAATATGGCAATCAGCTAAACCCTGAGCATATGGGCAAGATTCACCAGCCAGATACCCAGGAAAGAATTTTCTGTAGTAACTGAGATCCCACCCTTCTAACATCCCATCACAGGCCATTTGGCCTATTTACCATGAATAGTTAAAGATCAATTAATTACCAAAATCATGTTATCCCATCATACCATCTCCTCCATAAACTTATCGAGTTTAATCTTAAAGCCAGATAGGTCTTTTGCCCCCACTACTTCCCTTGGAAGGCTGTTCCAGAACTTTACTCTTCTGATGGTTAGAAAACTTCGTCTAATTTCAAGTCTAAACTTCCCAATGACCATTTCTTTTCCAAACATTCGCTGATATTAATTTAAAATTAGATGCTGCTTCAAAAATTCCTGCCCCTAAATTGGTCCACAAGCATCTTCACAGAAAGCGAACACAAGAGGGACACAAACCTGGGCAGAGCAAATCCAATTTTTTATTCAAGTGAATATATGTAGAAAGAATGTTGAGGAATTTGTCCGGTTCTAACAAACAATTAGATCATCTAGGTTAAGCTGTCTACATATATTATAGGCCACATCTGTGACAGAGATAAAGAAAGGCTTCTTTGTCCTCACCATGCCATCTGCAAAATCTACACTGGTAGAACTCTTCCAGGTGATCAACCACCTGCTTAATTCCAGCTGTGCATCCAGTGACAGCCTGTCACCATGTAGCCTTTCCATATTAATTTTGCAGATCAGATTGCTGGTGTTCAGACTGAACTGTCCTTCACCAGGAGCTGCCCTCTTTCTGTTTTGTAGTTTTGAGATCACTGCTTTTACGATGGCATGGCAGAGATGTGCAGCCAGAGACTTTTTCCAAGCCCAGGTCAACTTGTATTAATCCAGAACCCTTGTAGTAAATTAAACATGGGGAAGGTGATTTGTCTTCAAGCCTGAGCATCCAGGGAATTTTCTTTCCTCATTCTGTCCTGGCCATGTTACTACGTGGTGCTCGAGTGGAATATTCGAGACAACAGTCGGAGGACCTCATGGAACGGCTGGCATAGCAGCAGCAGGCCCAGCTAGTAACCTTGCAGCAGCGGCTCCAGGAGCCACTGCTTTAGAGGCTCAGCACCTCGCCCAGCTCACTCACGGCTCCTGTGGTGAGTCCCAGCTTCACTTTGTCTAAATTAAGGCCTGATGACAAGGCATATCTAGTTGTGTTTGAATGAGTAGCTTTGATAGGCCAGGGAGACATGGGCTACTTGTGTCTCACCGTTTTTGAATGACAAGGCCCAAGATGCATAAAAGAATGCCTGGTGTAGGCAGATATACTACATACACTAGAGACAGCTGGGAATGGCTCCAGTAAAAATAGTATTAGTAAGTATTTATTATTGGTATTGCAGCTCAGGTCATAGGCACGAGCATCCAGAGTCCAACTAGAGCTGGGCAACCTTTTTCAACAGAAACTTTTTGAGCAAAAAACCGCAGATTTGGATCACCCAAAACATTTTGCACATTTGTGTCAAATCTGCCAGGTTTTTTAAACCAAAAACAAACAGAAAAAGTCCCAAATGCTTCCCTCGCACATTTTCTAAATGAAACTTTTCTACTTTCTGCTGAAAGGCTCTTCAAAAAAAATTTAAATGTTAAAAAACAAAAAAAAACCCAAACAAAACTCTACACAAAAAGCAAAATGTATCATTCAATTTGAAATATTTTTTCCTTTTGAATCAACTGAGTTTTTATTATTCATAATTGCCAGCGAACTGGGAGGGAAAAGCTGTTATCCACACAGCTCCACCTCCAAATAAGATCGGGGCTTCATTGTGCTAGGCACTGTAGGTCCTCATTGTAAGAGAGAGCTCCTGCCCCAGAGAGCTCTGACTCTAAATAAATGAGACAGACAAAGGGTGGAAGAAAGGAAGAATGGTTATCTCCAATTCACAGGGTAAGGTATTAATTCATAAAATCTTTATTCACTTTAGATCTAATGAAAAAATTACTGATATATCATCTTCCTGAGTAGTAAATTAGTATCTCTAATTCCAGCACAGATGGATTGAATTGTTTCTGGCTATAAAACAAGCATGACGTTGGTGATCAAATCCAGCATTCCAGCTGGTCCATTTGCACCCCTTAGTTCATTAAGGCTCCTACCAGTTCTCACTGGATAGATCGCGCGGCATGCAGATCCTGATCACTGACGTGAAATACCACATTGTCAAAATCTGCTGCTTGGCTGCTCATATGACCGCCATCTTGATGATGAAAGCAAGAGCCAGGCACAAATAATATACATAACTGGTAAGATGGTTTCCATACCTTTTCCACTTGGCCAAAAACTGGGCAAACCACAGTCACTTGTGATGGTGATTCCTATTTCTTACTCTGCTGAGTAAGATCACCATGATCATCAGACACAGCAGGTGTGTAGCAGTGACAGACATGTAATAAATTGCTGAACTGTGTGCTGAATGACATGTAATGCTACTTGCTCATCTGCACCCTGCCCCACTAATTTACCTTTGCTGTGGATACTTGTAACACTCAAACTTAATCACAGAGTCTTATTACTGGAAGGAACCTCAAGAGGCCATCCAGTCCAGTCCCCTGCACTCACGGCCGGACTAAGTATTATCTACCAGAGCTCCCCAAACTGTTGGGTTAATGTTTGAGGGGATATGGCTGGGGCCCAGGGCCAGCCCTCACAGGGAGCAGGGACGGAGCACCACCCATCTTCAATTCTGGCCCCAGCCATGGCCTCCGGCCCTGTGCCCAGGGCCCCAGCTGCTGGCCCCGGCCCCTGGTTGAGGCTCTGCTCCCATCCCGCCCCCAGCTGTGTCCCCAGCCTCGTCCCCCTTACCCCTATCCATCTGGGGGGGGGGGGTAGGAAAAAACAAGGGGAAATAGGCTACCTTGCATAATGACTTAGCCACTCCCAGTCTCTATTTAAGCCTAAATTAATAGTTTAGGCTTAAATAGAGACTGGGAGTGGCTAAGTCATTATGCAAGGTAGCCTATTTCCCCTTGTTTTTTCCTACCCCCCCCCCCAGATGTTCTGGTTTAACTTGGATTTAAACTTGGAGAGTGGTCAGTTTGGATGAGCTATTACCAGCAGGAGAGTGAGTTTGTGTGTGTATGGGGGTGGGGGGGTGAGAAAACCTGGATTTGTGCTGGAAATGGCCCACCTTGATTATCATGCACATTGTAGGGAGAGTGGTCACTTTGGATGAGCTATTACCAGCAGGATAGTGAGTTTGTGTGTGTGGTTTTTGGGAGGGGGGTGAGAGAACCTGGATTTGTGCAGGAAATGGCCCAACTTGATTATCATGCACATTGTGCAGAGAGTTGTCACTTTGGATGGGCTATCACCAGCAGGAGAGTAAATTTGTGTGGGGGGGTGGAGGGTGAGAAAACCTGGATTTGTGCTGGAAATGGCCCAACTTGATGATCACTTTAGATAAGCTATTACCAGCAGGACAGTGGGGTGGGAGGTGGTATTGTTTCATATTCTCTGTGTGTATATAAAGTCTGCTGCAGTTTCCACGGTATGCATCTGATGAAGTGAGCTGTAGCTCACGAAAGCTCATGCTCAAATAAATTGGTTAGTCTCTAAGGTGCCACAAGTACTCCTTTTCTTTTTGCGAATACAGACTAACACGGCTGTTACTCTGAAAGCTTCCCATAGTTTATTTATATAATCCTATAGAACTGGATAAAGAATTGTATCCTGCTATAGCGTTCTATGTGGCTTAAAAAAATGTAAACAAAGGCTATCCTTCTGTATTAAATTGCATTGGTTCTTAGTATAACTTCCATAGGACCCCACTGGTTTCATCTTTGTTAAATTCTCTAGAGATGAAATCCTAAGTGCAGTGAAGCCAACAGCAAAATTCCCATAAAGGAGTTCCATACCACTCCCTCCTCTTTGAATTACACTGACCCAAGGTCCAGAATAGGCAGTATTCAGTCCTGGAACAGTGACAGATTTAATGTTTGATTACAGCTGGTCGAAGCTCAGAATTTCCATTTTTTTAAATTAATACAATTTTGCAAAACATGTCAGTTTAGTGGAAACTACTTTTTCTGAAAGTTTGGAAGAAAATTTTCCTGCCAGCTTCAGGTTTGACGTTTCACAAATAATCAGGGCTAGAAATGGCGGATTTATATCACGGGGGGGTGGAGGGGGGAAGGTTGATTTTTTTTTGTTTGTTTACAATATTTGCAAAACCAGAGACAGAATTGTCTCTCCTAGACTAAATGTTCAATTTTTGATAATGTTGTTTTTAAAAAAAAACCCTCTGACAATGTTTCTTAACTAACTCTTTGACCCTTTTATGATTTATACCATGACAAAACCTCAGGTGTATATGTTTTATGTTATTACAGATATGTAAATTGATATTAATTGTATACATTTATCCCAGAAGTATAAGAACTGATTTTTCTCCTTGGCTATATAACTAGACATATAATAATTTCTCTGGAAGGTAGAACTAGAACATCTAGTTTCAAAAAAAAAAGGATGAAAAATCCTTGGGCAGCTCTGCCTTTCATTTTAAATGAATATAAATGTTCAGATGTGTCATAAATTTAAGCTGCAAGTAAATTACTGCCAAAGATTTGGGCACATCTTATGCTAGAATCCTGCAGCAAAATAGAAAACATTTGTTGAATCAGTCTGCTGAAAGAAGCAAGGAAATGATGTAATGTTTATGAAATATGTCGTTCTGATAAAATCCAATTAGCACTCTAGGTTGCTCCGAATAATGTTTTCAGAAGGTTTGCTGGAATGATTTACTAGAAAAAAATCGACTATCCCTCCTCACCAATCAGTAACACAGCAGTTATTCCGGGGGGGCGTGGGGGTTACTTTTCTTAATGGTACACCAAGCCATGAAGCTATCTTGATTGTACAATTCATTGCCTAAAATTACCCATAGAACCCCCCATTGGCTAATGATGCTAAAAGGTGGTGAAATCACTATCAGTATCGTGATCTATGAAGAGGAAAAACTTAAAAGTCCATGTGTGTTCACTTCTAAATAAAAGAATCAGTTTAAAGCATATATTTGTCCAGTTCTGTTTTCTAACGTACTAGGTAACATTTTATTAGAAACAAAACCTAGCTAGATAGGCATTGCCTTAGAGTCCCTGGGGCCAGCAGAGGTGTGTCAGGACAGGGCTACATAGGGTGACCAGACAGCAAATGTGAACAATTGGGACCGGGGCGGGGGGGAGGGGGTAATAGGAGCCTATATAAGAAAAAGACCCCAAAATCAGGACTGTCCCTATAAAATCAGGACACCTGGTCACCCTAGGGCTACAGTACATTGTGCTGGGGAGATTCCAGATCATAGGGCAGCTAAGGGAAGCCCCCCAGACCAGCCTAGGACCAGGAGGCCACATAGGTAGCTCAAAGCCACCTTAGCCCCCCTCCCCCTTCATCTGGCCTGTGAGTTCTTTGCTGCACCTCGTGGAGACATAGCACAGAACCTCACCCTGCTTGAGACAAAGACCCAGGTTCCTTACCTCAGAGACAGTAGCAGACTCATAGATGGATGGTCTAGCCACTAGAGGGCAACAATTAGCCATGCTTCGTTAGCATGCAGTTGCACACTCCTCCCACTAGGAAAGGTCTCCACAAGAGAGTCCACAGCAGTTCAAAATCCCATAGGGGTCACTCCTTGTAAGGATATCCCTGGTCAGGAGCCCCACCTGCAGGGACTGCATCCTGAACATCTAAATCCAAAGGTTCCAGATCCCATCACTTCAGAGGATGACCCCAGCCAGGGCAGTCAATGCCTTCTAAAGAAAAAACAAGGCACCTTTCTCTTTGAAAATGTAATTTACAAAACATTTCAGACTCTCAGTATCATCATCTGGAACGAGGCACTTAAGTTTTGATTATTTCCTTATGATATTCATTCAGTTTTTTGTACTTCAAACTATTATTGTTTTCTCTTATCCTTCCCCCACCCCCACCCCCACCCCCATTCTCTTCTTTCAACCCTGTATTTGTGTTCTTTTGTCAAGCATGGTTAAAAAAAAAAACCCAGCGAGGGGAACAAGAAATTGATGAAATATTTCCAACGTGGCCTATTTTAATGTGACATAAAAATGAATCCGCTTCATCAGGAAAAGATCATTCATCTTTAAGGAATAATACTTGATGTTCCAGATGGTAATGGCCAAAATGAAAGTGAGCCAGTAATCAAATTCTTGCATCCCATCCAGTCAGCCCAAATCCTTGCTAGTTACCATAGATTATTATTGATTACACACTAGTTTGTCTGTAGTGCCATTCATTGTAACAAAAATTCCTACATAAACCAACTTGAAAGTAACCAGGATATTCAATAATATCAGGGGACCAGCCCAGCTTAATGCTCATTATCTCTGGCTTTACAAGCCATTCAGAACTCCAGAAAGCAGCCTGCAGATGCTGGCTACGTGCCAGATTGACATTTGCAGCAACTGGGTCTACCTGCTGCAAATTTGCTCATTCTTCTCCCTCCAAGAAGAGATTTAGCTGTGAGGCCTGATCCAAAACCCACTGAAATCGATCGGAGGCCTCCACGGGGCCTTGGGTCAAGCTTGAATGAGTGGTCTGCCCCTTGGGCTTCACAGCTCCAGTTTCTTATCCCTCCCCACTAAGCCACATTGCCTGGGAGTTACTATGGCTGTAGGTCTAACCCCCATGAACCCCCATGCATAGGTCTTGCTTATGAGCCAGGAAAAACTAAAGCTGACCACATAAAGAAAAGGGGGGGGGGATTTGTCAATTTTTAATACAACTGAACAAAAAGTTCAAATTTTGATGAAAAATAACTAGCAGTGAGGTGCTCCTGTAATTCATAGGGAGCGTGTTAAAAGTTACCGTGCCCAGTCTGTGAAGGAGAGGAGTGTGTTCAGGTTGGCTCAGCTCGTTAGCCCAAGCTGTACTAGTGCATCCTTTTTAACCGGGGAGATTCCCAGTTCAATCTCTGATGCATCAACCAAGATGGCACCTACTCAAACATGCCCATAGTCAAGAAATACAGCAGAAGCTTCCCATCCCTGCCATGTTCTGGGCAGGCTTCTGCAGGCCCACATGCAGCTGGACTGATTAATTCTCCCCCAGCATTAGAGAAGCCTGCCAAATTGCCCTCTCCTGCCGGCTTATAGACTTAATCTTCGGGCTGCTCATTCACTTTCTTCCTCTCCCTGCTTGTCCTCCAAGAGAGAGCTCATCCAGGAAGATTCCCGTATCTTTAGGCCACAGTCACTTTACAGTTCTGCCCCAGCTGACTAGCATTCACTCAGCCATGGAAGATCCTACACCTGTTTATAGCCTCAAGGATGTCTGAGCACAGCTGCTGTAGAAGGTGCTCTTCCCTTTGCAGTTGGGATGCTCCATATGCTTGATGGAGCTCAAGGAATTTTGGGTCCAGGCATTAATGGGAACTTCAGAGGGCACTGGACTGGGACTCAGGAAGCCTGGGTTAAATTCCCAGCTCTACCACTGACTTGCTTGGTCAAGTCACTGTACATCTCCGTGGGTTTGTTAAACCCTGGTCTGTTTGTACAGCAGGCACCTCAGGGTAGGGACTGTGTCTTGTGTATTTGCATTGTACAGCGCCTATGTGTGTTCTGAGCTGGGACCTTGAGGCACTACTGCAATATAAATAATAATGATGGTCCTTAAATTATGGGGTTTACCTGAATTGACATACAAGTGCAAATAGGAATTGCAGCATCTCTGACAACAGGCAAAGTAGGTATGTGGACAATGGAGTGGATTGGAAATGGACAATTGCAGAGGTGAATGGGAGTGAAAATAGAGCTCAAGATATGAGAACAGAAGATAAACCGCATCTCCCATCTAGATCGGACCTGCGATGGGATTTTCAAAAGCACTTAGCATTGCCTAACTCTGCTCCCATTGAAATCGACACCACCACGCTGAGCACTTCTGAACATCCTGTGCCTTATTTCCGTATACTATTGCAGCGGCAAGGCCAGGCACCTCTAGCCACAGGAGCCCAGGGGGAAATCCTGGTCCCACTGGGAATCCAGGGGAGTTTTGCCATTGATTTCAATGGGTCCAGGATTTCACCCTTTGGCAAAGTGCAAGGAGGTTTGAGTAGATGACCCTGGATGGTTTGGAACCTCAGCCCAGAAGGAAGTAAATTTCTCTCTTTAAATAATTATGAAACATTTACAAATAACTCTTGTACTTTTTCAAACAATAACATTTGGGGCTCGATTCTAACACCCCTCCCTTTAATCCACATTTGCGGTTTAAGGAACTGGTAGGTAAATAACTCACAATAAGAGCCATCTATTAAGTGTGCAGTAGCCCTTTCATCTGTTTGCTAAAGAGACAAGTAAGGCTGGATGTGCTTTATATTGATGTGGAAGTGCAATTCCTAAGCTACCAATCTGTCTGCTTGTTTGTAGAGTTTACCATGGAAACTGATACCCAGCTAAAAAGTTCTCCTTCATTCCAATGTCACTTCAGATAGGGCCGGGGAAAAGGATTACTGTGTCGGTGCTGACCTGTGCTCATTGTCTTCAAAAGCATGAATGAATGGAGTAATTTAAACCGTGAGAGATAACAAAATGCAGTGGGTGTACTAACAGTTGTTATTAGCATTTCCCATGAAGCCACCAGGTTGTTTAAATGGGGCTTTTAACAAATTGATATCAGGATATCTAGCACGCTGGAGACCTGCTTCTACCAGGTGCTTACAAGAATCCAAATGCCTGTATCACACAGGTTCTAACTGGTCACGGACTGAGAACTGGCATAACAACATTATTCACCTCCAGTATTGCTCTGCTACCAGAAAAGGACTGGGCTAGCACATTCATTAAAGTCGTCAATTACAAAGGCGACGGTCATTTACACCGAGCCAGATTCTCATACTCTTACATTGCAGAGCACCTTATTCCACCAAGAGCCCCACTGACATCAGTGAGGATTACTTGCAGAGAAAAATGTTCCTCATTGTGAGTATGGGTATCAGGATCTGCCCCGCCGTATGAAGCCCCTTCTGCTCCATTAGACAATATATCATTGGAAGGGCACCATTCTAATCTGAGTGTTACACAGCAGATGTCCTTTCTTTCATCCTTCTCTTCCCGGCTCTGTGGAAATCCCCATGATGGATCGCCAAGTAGAATTCCACTGGAGATGATTATCAAATACAATCCACGTTATAGCTCAATATAGCAAAAATACTACATTTAAAACCTAATTTCAATCCTGCTGATTCTTAATTATTGAGCAGTGCTTAGTCATGCCATCACGCAGTTTGGAGAGGCTCATGAAGAGGGGTGCAGACGGCTACAAACCAGGGCACAAACCCCAAAGTGGTAGTGTGTTCTATATTTAGATTTCACCAACCTCAAGCCCTATGACAGCCTTATAAGGGAGTCACAGAGTCCCCTTGGGCACTCTGATCTCTCTTGCCAACCAGGCAAGC
Source organism: Eretmochelys imbricata (assembly GCF_965152235.1). Classification (NCBI taxonomy): domain Eukaryota; kingdom Metazoa; phylum Chordata; order Testudines; family Cheloniidae; genus Eretmochelys; species Eretmochelys imbricata. The sequence goes on along the minus strand of NC_135574.1, from coordinate 207,192,029 downwards.
CTGCCTTTGTGATAGATGGTCCCTTACACCAAAAATCACAAGAATATTCAGGTTACTCCTAGTCCCAAAGGACCAGTCACTTACCTCCGGTCAATTTTCACCTTAGATCTCTCAAAGACAACAACTGTAACCAATCCTCCAATAAACTAACTAAACGTTTATTAACTAGGAAAAAGAAATTAGAGAGCTATTTACAAGGTGAAAGCAGGTTAAACATACACCCACAAATGAGAAACAGTCTTAGGTTTCAAAAAGTAATAGAAACTGCTGTAATGTGCAAGCTCTATATGACCTTTATGGCTAACCCAAGCTCAGCATCTTGGGGATCCCTTGTTTATGCTTAGAAATATTGCCCTCTCCAAATTCCAAGCAGCACAGAGTCACAGTTCCTCCTGGTCAGGCATTTTTAGTCCCTTCCCCCAGAGTTCCAACTGATGGAACAAGTGCCGGCACCTGTCTCCTTTTCATGGGTGGGTGGGGGGCAATCAACCAAGTCTTTGTCCTTTGATATTTCACAGTGAGTCATTTGGTTTCAGTGGGCCTTCTTGTGTGTAGGACCAGCACTTTGCATTAAATAATGCTACTTTCCTGCTTGGTGAGTTACACAATTGTGGAGGTTTACAATGCAAACACTCAGGATAAACTTTATACCATGGGCTAGAGATGAGGCCTAGGGGACTTGGCATGAGGTGGCACCTAGTCCGCCAGTGTCACACATGCATGTAGACTTATCCTGAGCCCACTTCTGCCATTCCTGCTGAGTAATACCCTTGGACTCTGAAATTACAGACACTTACACAGAGGCTTAATTTAGTGACTTCAGTGGTTCTACTCCTGGGCCTATATTTAAGCATTTGTATAAGTGTTTGCATGATAGGGGCCTACTGTGCAAATAATCTCACTGCAGCAATTTCACACTTCAGAAAGTACCTAAAGCTTCAATTATTCAAGCAGTTTTACTAGGAACCTCAACATCCTAGTTTTACTAACGTGCATTTTATAATTCTATAAAAAGTAAGACAAGAAGAGCTCCATGTAGTGGACAGACTCTTTTGTCTACAAATCTTTTAAACTCCAGCTGTGGCATTTGAATCAGCAAAGATAAAAACACTGAGTTAGGATCTACAGTACCCCGCTGCATTCAGTTGTCAGATTTAATAAAAATCATTTCTGATTTTAAAGAAGCAGTTAAAATAAATGACTGCTTTTCCAGTGTTCTCATGGCCCCTTTTTATAGAATATTTTCAAAAAACCATAAAAGTGGTTGCTGTATTTCACCTTGACTTACAGTTGATTCTGCTTTTGTCTTCACCTTTAAGCCCCTTTATGATTCACTGCCGCCCTGCTTATCTTTAGGATTGGAAGAAATAGATTTTTATCAGTAAATGTCAGTAAACATAGTTCACCAGATACGCCCAAAATGACAAAACCATTTCTCTCGATAATCCACATTTACAGCTAAGGAAAGGAAGCAAAGTGAATGTGGTGAGTGTCCTGAAATAATTATTGTCTGACTCTGCCATAATTGCCAGCAACTGTGAAAATTTAAATCAATAGGAAAAAATGCTTGAAAATAAACACTGATGTTATCCATTGAAATTACAAAACAAAAAAGAAAACCCTCACGCCAAATTCTGCCAAGCCTAATTATCTTATTTCTCTGTCATGCTTTGCCTTTGTTTTGTCAATAATACCAGCATTGATCATCCACTGTTTCCATGAACAGCTTGGGGCTTTCTGCCATGCTGGCCCTTATATAAGTGATAAGCTCTCCATAATGCTTACTGAACTTTGCCAGTTGATAATGGTTTGGCAACTGACATTTGCTTATTATGCAAAACTTGATCCTGTTACTGTTCCTTGTCTTCCCTCCCCAATTGTCTGTTTCATCTACCTATTGCATCTTGTCATAAACCTAGATTGTGAGTGCTCTGAGGCAAAGGAGATCTTATTACATATAGCTAGGTTAGTGCCTTGCACAGTGGGAGCCTGATCTAGGTAGGGCACTCTGGGCTGTAATATAGAAGAAGAAGATGAAGAAAAATAAGGGTTTTAATGGCTCACATTTAATATCACATAATAACTGATCATTATAGTATATGATGAACAGGTAATCGACAAGTTTAAAGGGCTTGATATTCTGTTGCTTTGCGCCACCGACAGTAATTTACCTTGGTGGAAAGCAAATGCAAAAGTGCTACCCGATCAATCCCCTGGTCATCATCCGAAACACCACCCTCTGGAGACAGAAGTCCAGTACAGAGGTCGGAATCCTTTTTCTCCCCTTCAGCAGCAATCCCATTGCAGGTGTCCACATAAAGATCAATATTCTGCTGAGCCTCGCCAGATGGGCAACATCCACTGGCCCCCTAGAGAACAGAAACGGATTTATTGGAGCGCAACCATTTGTACCAACTGGCAATTTTGGGGGGCTGCGATATGACTCCAAGCCCCTCTTTTGTTCAGTCTTTGCAAATGAAGCAGGTCATTCATCACTCCTACCTTTGATAGGAGTCCAAAACGGTTATTAAAGCTACTGACGATGATGCATCAATCTAATGGTTGCATTAGGGATCGCTAGAGTGGATCAGAGCCAAGGTTCATCTAGCTCAGTATCCTGTTCCTGATGCACTGGCAGAAAAATAACTTGCATGTTTACAAGCCTAATTCCACCTCCATACATTCACTGCACAACCATCACTCACCATTAGAGTTTCCCTCTATTATTTTACTTCTTGTTTAACTTTTTTAGCCTTGTTTCTGACCTCGATAAAGGCAATCTTGCCCCACTCCTATCCATCCAGAAGGGAATGTGAATCTCTAGTTCACAACAACCACGCTGTCTGAAATTCATCATTAGCAAGTACTGTGAGCACCTCATCTCTCTCTGCGAAGCTCCAAATGGTTTTCCCCACTGCACTGAAGTTTTTCTCTTCTGTAGTGAGAGCACATGCGTTCCAACTGAAATCTATGGACGTTAGGGGCCTTTGTGGATCTGGGCCTAAATTCTTAAGCTGAATGTATTGGCAGTGGTTGAAATTACAAATTTAAGGGATAAATCCTGCTTTGAGCTATACACCGCGAAACATGCAAAATGGGCAAGGGCAGCAATAAATCCCTATGCAGGGAGCATCGTAGATGTTAAAATTAAGTCAAGGAGAGGGGGGCATCCTGCCATGCACACAGGAATAAGGGGTATGTGCTGGTGCAGCAGCTGCCGTGGTATGGTGGGCACCATGACCCAAAAGGGTGTGGTTAGCAGAAGGCTTTGATTCTTTTACTTTCAGTATCTAGCTGGAAAGGGGCCAAAATACCATGAGACACTCTGCTCCCACAGGCCTTCCTGCAAGGACAGTCCTGGAAATATCATGAGATGGCCGGGTTTTGTAAGACTGTGAACCTAGCCGCATCCCAGCGCAAGAGGGCAAGGGGCTCACTGGTATCTGGTAGTGAGTCTAAGTTGGCCTGACCAATTCAGTGTACCCCACTGTCACTGTCGTAATGTGTATCCAAAAGGCATCATGTAAGATATCAATAAAAAGCTAATGACATATTGATCGTTAATTTATTGCATGGCGTATCTACAGAGAACAAATGCAAATTTCCAATACATTTGTAATTTATGTTCTTAAAGCACGTCTGCCAGGCAAGGCTAAAGTTACTCCACTGTAGGCAAAGGTATGTTTTTCCCTCCACCGCAAAGGTACTTCCAAGATACACTAGGAGACAATGGCAATGCAATTTACATAAAAGGTAAACAAATCCACCAAGCTAACAAGGAGAGGAGATAACCACTCAGCATCATGGCAGGGGGAGGAGATTCCAGGAACAGATCAATTTGCGTTGAACTTCCTTTCCCACAAGACTCCATGTCTCCTTCCTCACAACTTGAATATACTTTACTGTGGGGGCTAACCTTCAGAAGAATCCATTTCAAAGGTTCACGGGACGGGGCAAAGAACCTCAAGTTGTCTTTCACCTAAGAGGACCAAGGAACTGAGCACTTTGGACTTTGTGAAGATCCTAATCAAAGAGGTGGTCAGCCATAATGCTGGAAGATAAAGTGTAAAAATCTTACCTTGAACCAAGACTATGGTTTTGTTGCATCTTAGTCTCTAGCAAGGGTTCTTCACTTTTATTTGCTTGTAACCATTTCTAACTCTATCCTTTCTACTTAGGATTTTAAGTGCGTTTAATTTCCTTTTGTTAATAAACTTGTTTTACTTTTAATCTAAGCCAGCCCAGGGCTGTGCTTAAATTGAAGTGAGGTAACTCCAGTTCCAGTGATAAGCGGTTCAGTTTGTCTTTTTAGAGAAGCACATGAACCTAACCATTCCTCAAAATGGCCCAGGAAAGGACTGGACATTGCAGAGGACACAGTTTGGGGAATATCCGGAAAGGGGTAACGGGTGTTGGGGTCATCTTGCCAAGTGTAACCACAGTGCGGTGGGGGTGTAACAAACAGACTGCTGGAATCAGAGTTGTGAGTCCAGGGCTGCTTCTGACACAGATGCTCCGCGCATGCTTGTATGCGGGCTGGTAGTGGCCAGACAAGGCAGCAACAGCAGCCGAGCAATTTAAGCCACCTAAGATTTCAAAGCAGGCAGTGACCACCCCTTTCTGGGCTGGACTTCACCCCAGAACGTGACCGAGTTCTAGCCCAGTTCTGCTGGTGGAAACCGTTCTGAGAAGCTTCACAGAAGTAGCCAAACTTCTGGGTGCTGATCATGAGAGCACCTCATCTCCAGATCTGTAGAGGTCCACCCATCCCTACCTACATCAGGCCAGGTTATCACAGCCTTTACTCAGCCACATTGGAAATGCCCCAGCTTTGATTGCAGCACCAGCTGCAAAGAACAGGGGCTGCTTACTCAAAATTCCCTCTGCAAGCAAATGAGCAAGGAGGTGATGGTCTGGGTGGGGCAGCGGAGAGGGGGAAAGAAGAACAAGCCCTGGCTCCACCTGCCCTCCCTACTCACCAGCCAGAAGGGCTCAAGGAGAGGAGCGCATAGGGCCACAAAAAGGGATGAAATAACTTATTCCCTCCCTAGGGCAGAGAGAGTAGGGGAGCCGGGGAAGAATCTAGACTGAGTCACAATTCATCCTCTGCTCTGTGCCACCCCTGAGGAGGGATAGTGCTGCCTAATGGCTAATGCACCACACTGGGACTCAGGAGGCCTGGGTTCTATTCCCAACTCTGCCATTGGCCAGCAGTAGTCAGAGAAAAGCGTAAGGTTGCAATCTAGCCCATTGTGAATATAGCTTTGTTTTGGTTGCTCTGCTACTGTTAAGAGAATTTGAAAAGCACAGGAAGGTAAGTTGCGGTGGTGGAGGGGAGGGGCAGGATGTGGGCACTGCCTCTGGGAAAGGTTTTGTGGTGATTCAAGACAACAGTTGAAAGAAGCCAAGTCCCCTAGATTACTAGCTGAAGGAGGGTCTGGAATTATACAATAAAAGGCAGCCAGATGGCCAAATTAGTCACGTATGTCTTTTTTAGGTATGTGGCATTTTTTCCCATTGTGCTCACATCCCGTGTTTTCACACAGTTCACCAGCATGTGGCCAAATTGGCATGTGCCTGGCTGCAGCGACGGTGAGTCCAGTTGCAACCATAGACCTGGGAAGTAAGGGTGCGGGGGGTTCTGCAGCACCCCCAGGTTTCACGCAGGGCTGTGTTCCAGGCCCCGCATGAAGGGTCCTAGCCCTGCACCCAGGGCTTCACTTCTGGCCCCCCATGCAGGATCCCAGCTGCCAGCCCCATGCCTGGGATCTTGGCTGCCGGCCCCATGCCTGCCTCCAGCTGTGGACCCAGCCTAGGCCTCCTTACTCCTGTCCGGGTCCCTACCACCCGGAGACACGGCCCTGCTCCCACCCCAGCTCAGGAGTGGGGGTGGACAGGGGTAAGAGGGCTGGCTTTCAGCACCCCCCACTATTACAAGTGTTCCAGAGCCCCTGGTTGCAACTAGCGAGAGCTGATCTTTTTTAAAGTCAGATTTTAGACAAACGCTCAGTAAGTGCATTGGCAAAGCACTTTCTCTTAGGGGCTACCTGGTAGGATTTTTTCCCATTCCCTTCTGATAAGCTTAATCTCCGAAAGAGCTGCAGCCTCTCCACCATAATCCTGGCTCATGACTACTGATTTCCTGTAATCAGTGCATACAAGAAATAGGTTTTTACAGGCTCTGGGTGGGAGGGGAGCCATGGAAAGGACATACTGTATTAAGATTGGTGTGGATGGCTTTTTAGACCACCGGCCAAAACTTGTCGGTGTCTTTGACCAGATCATTGTCCTACAGTCCATGTCCCCACCTAAAACAGATTTCCATCTTCTAGTAATGCGATAACCCAACGATTTTGCTGCTCCATGGTGAAAGTGACGTCTGCTAGGCTTTTTAATATGACTATAGATTCGGAGGCTTTGAGACCAGAAGGGACCAATATGATCATCTAGTCTGACCTCCTGCACAATGCAGACCAGGAAACCTCAACTAGTGATTCCAGCATCAAGCCCATAGGTTGGGGTTGAGCTAGAGGTATCTTTCAGAAAGACATCTAGTCCCGACTTAAAAACCATCAGTGATGGAGAATGCACCACATCCCTTGGTAGATTGTTCCAATAGTTAGTTAGCCACATGTTAAAGACACAGTCCTTATTTCCAACCTGAATTTACCTAGCTTTTTCTTCCAGCCATTGAATCAGTTTATGGCTTTGTCAGATTCACTGTCTATCAAATCATTTTAGATGACAAACTTTAGTTTGCAACAGTGTATTGCTTTTCCTATATGGTGCACTTAGCAAAAGAATATGACCATATAGTTCAGCGTGTTCATGTGTTCAGTTTCAGTATTTTTCATCCCATTGTCAAACCATTTTATCTATCGATTAATTGTTTCACACACCATGAATTTGACCTTTCCCACTCTGTCATATTTCTAACTTCCGAAACGTGAAGCTTTTTGCAGTAAGTCACCATCCTCTCTACCACAGGTACGGGTAATTTCTCCAGCTATTTAAGACAAATGATTTACAACAGATGTGGTTAAACAATGAGTCAGAAGATTTGCTAAGTGTACAAGTGGCTACACTGACCTTATTAAAATGCACCCCATTAAGCTGTAACCTTTTCTACTAATTAGTTTTTCCTTCCCCAATTGTCCCTTTTCAAAAACAAAATATACGAACACAGATGGAGAAGACTCTAGTCCAAGCCCAAATATTTCTGTTTTGATTGCAAAAAAATCAATTCCACCTCCTCTGAGGAAAACGCATGCCTGTAAAATAGACTTGTTCAGAGTATTTGATGTTGCTTGAAGAAGTGCCTTTTCCGTTCAAAATTGGAATGGTTTGTTTCCAAATCAATCTTCATCGACTTTGATAGTCTCATGAAAGTCTCTTGGTGCATTATCTTTCAGCATGCACTGTGACACTGACTACAGAAACAAAGATGAGTATCAAAGGCCAGAGTCTAGGCCCAGTGGAGTATTTCCATTGGCTTCAAGGGGCAGTGGATCAGGCTCTAGCTCCATGAAGTAGTACAAAATAATTGGAATACGCCGTTCAAACGTAGAGCGAAATTAACAAGTGGTTTTATCTCCTTTATTTTAGGCCTTGTCTACATTACAATCCTGTGCAGTAGAGGGGGATCTGCTGGTATAGCTAGTCTAGATCCAGATTGTGCTGACAGAAGCACTCATCGGTTGGCAAAGCTGCATCTACACTGTGGGTTTTGCCAGCACGGATATGTAAACTAGCAGGGTTTTTTTAAACACCCCTGACCAATGTACGTCTGTCAACAATACTTTGTAGTGTAAGCCTGGCCTATGTTTGACTACAATCCTGGCCAGCTCATTAAGGCTTAGAAAAATCAAGTCAGTGGGTGAAATCCTGGTTTCACTGATCATAGAATAATAGACTATCAGGGTTGGAAGGGATTTCAGGAGGTCATCTAATCCAACCCCCTGCTCAAAACAGGACTAAATCATCCCAGCCAGGGCTTTGTCAAGCCTGACCTTAAAAATGTCTAAGGAAGGAGATTCCACCACCTCCCTAGGTTCGCATTCCAGTGTTTCACCACCCTCCTAGTGAAAAAGTTTTTCCTAATATCCAACCTAAACCTCCCCACTGCAACTTGAGACCATTACTCCGCGTTCTGTCATCTGCTACCACTGAGAACAGTCTAGATCCATCCTCTTTGGAACCCCCTTTCAGGTACTTGAAAGCAGCTATCGAATCCCCCCTCATTCTTCTCTTCCGCAGACTAAACAATCCCAGTTCCCTCAGGCTATCCTCATAAATCATGTGTTCCAGTCCCCTAATCATTTTTGTTGCCCTCTGCTGGATGCTTTCCAATTTTTTTCACATCCTTCTTGTAGTGTGGGGCCCAAAACTGGACACAGTACTCCAGATGAGGCCTCACCTATGTCAAATAGAGGGGAATTATCACATCCCTCGATCTGCTGGCAATGCCCCTACTTATACATCCCAAAATGCCATTGGCCTTCTTGGCAACAAGGGCACACTGTTGACTCATATCCAGCTTCTCGTCCACTGTAACCCCTAGGTCCTTTTCTGAAGATCTGCTGCCTCGCCATTCGGTCCCTAGTCTGTAGCAGTACATGGGATTCTTCCGTCCTAAGTGCAGGACTCTGCACTTGTCCTTGTTGAACCTCATCAGATTTCTTTTGGCCCAATCCTCTAATTTGTCTAGGTCCCTCTGTATCCTATCCCTATCCTCCAGCATATCTACCTTTCCTCGTAGTTTAGTGTCATCTGCAAACTTGCTGAGGGTACAATCCACACCATCCTCCAGATCATTTATGAAGATATTTATCAAAATCGGCCCCAGGACCGACCCTTGGGGCACTCCACTTGATACTGGCTGCCAACTAGATATGGAGCCATTGATCACTACCCATTGAGCCCGACAATCTAGCCAGTTTTCTATCCACCTTATCGTCCATTCATTCAGCCCATACTTGTTTAACTTGCTGGCAAGAATACTGTGGGAGACCGTGTCAAAAGCTTTGCTAAAGTCAAGGAACAACACGTCCACTGCTTTTCCCTCATCCACAGAGCCAGTTATCTCATCATAGAAGGCAATTAGATTACTCAGGCATGACTTGCCCTTGGTGAATCCATGCTGACTGTTCCTGATCACTTTCCTCTCCTCTAAGTGCTTCAGAATTGATTCCTTGAGGACCTGCTCCATGACGTCAATGACAAGACTCCAATGGACTTTAGAGGGTCCAGGATTTTCCCCACTGTTTGTATTATGATAGCACTCAGAGTCCCTACCTCAGATCAAGGGCCCTTTGGCCTAGGCATTATACAGAGATATTGTATTAGAAGTCTGCAGTCTAGGTGCTTGTCTACACAGGAAAGTTATAACAAAACCAACTGAGGCGTGAATATAAACTACTGTAGTCATACTGGCAGAAGTCTCAGTGTGGGCACGCTTATTTTCGTATAAGGGTACCTGTATTTGGTTTCTTTTGTGTCACTTTGGAAGAGTTTTAAGCTAAAATCAAAAAGGTGCTCTCATACCAAAATAAAAGAGTGCCCACACAGGGAATTACACACAGATATAACTATAGTGGTTTAACTAGACTTGTGTAACTGATGACACTTTCCCTGTAGACAAACCCTAAGACTACCCTTGAAAGTTTTACTAGCATAGCTATGTTGGCTAGGGTGTGATTTTTTTGCTAACAGACTAGAGTTATGCAAGTAAAAATTTTGGTGCAGACAGTTATACCTAGGGCCCGACCAAATTCACGGCCATGAAAAAACACATCATGGACTGTGAAATCAGATCTCCCCCCGTGAAATCTGGTCTTTTGTGTGCTTTTACCCTATATGACACAGATTTCACAGAGGAGGCCAACGTTTCTCAAATTGGGGGTCCTGACCCAAAAGGGAGTTGAAGGGTGGGGTCACAAGGTTATTTTAAGGGGGGGTGCGGTATTGCGACAATCTGCACTGCCTTCAGAGCTGGGTGGCCGGAGACCGGCGGCTGCTGACCAAGGGCCCAGCTCTGCAGACAGCAGCACAGAAGTAAAGGTGGCAAGACCAAACCCTGCCATCCTGACTTCTGCACCACTGCTCGGGGCAGCTTTGCCTTCAGAGCTGGGCTCCCGGCCAGCAGCCACCGCTCTCCAGTTGCCCAGCTCTGAAGGCAGCGCCGCCCTTAGCAGCTGCAGAGAAGTCAGAATAGCAATACCACAGCCCCCCTACAATAGCTTTGTGACACCCCCCCCCAACTCCTTTTTAGATCAGGACCCCGACAATTAAAACACCATGAAATTTCAGATTTAAATAGCTGAAATCATGACATTTACCATTTTTAAAATCCTATGACCATGAAATTGACCAAAATGGACTGTGAATTTGGTAGGGTCCTAGTTATTCCAGTAGAAAGCATAGTTTATTTCTCTTTCCTGAACCAAAATGAACTATATCAGCATATGAGATTTCATACCAATAAAACTGCATTTACACTAGGGTTTGGGGTTTTTTTGCCACTTTAAAGATGCTAGCATTAAAGTAGCATAACTTTTAAATGTAGACAAATAGCCTAAATAGACCAAAAAAGTTATTCTTATTATGCAGATGGGGAACTGAGGCCCAAAGATATTAAATTACTTGCCCCCGGTCATACAGGAAGTCTGTGGCAGAACTGGGGGGACGGAGAAGGGTCCTCAAATCTTATAAGTCTCAGTCCTGTGTTTTAAATCACAAAACCACTTTGTTCATTTCAATTTTTTTTCATGATCAATAACACTTCCAAGGAAAACTGAAACTGTATATTGATTGATTGATTTCCTTCAGATTATTATTATTAGCGCTGGTCCAAGCTTTTGCTTTAAAATGAAAAAAATAATTGAAAATGGCCTTTTTTTAAATGAAATTAAGAATTGATGACTGTTGAAAATTTCCATTTTACCTTTATTTTATTTAAATAGAAAACAGCATAAACAATTACTGGATTTTTTTTCTTTGCCTTAGATCACTGAGTTTTAAACACATAAAAATGAACAAAACTTGGGGTAATTTCAAAAAAATTTTACAAAGAGATTTTCAATTTTCAACCAACTCATTGATTTTGCAATACAAAATAAAGAATACTTGTTGAATAGAAATTGATAGGGGTATTATATGAAACTGGCCACAAAAGATAACAGATTTTGTTTTAAAGTCAGATAAAGGTTACATTCCTGTGTTATTGGGCATAGGAGTTTCCTATGAGACCAATAAAAAAATTGGTTATATGGCATTTTGCAAGAAATTGTTTTAATCCCTAATGTTCGTGGCCATTTGTAGAGGGAAATAGGGTTTTTTCTGAACAATAAGCCTATGTATATTTATGAACCTGGGAAACACACAGCCATCCATACACCAATCCATTTCAAGCTGATGGAATTAATAACACTGATATAATGAAAAAATCTTTTCCACTCAAAAGACCATTGCCTGTATAATGTCACCACCTAAGAGTGTTTACTTTACAGCCCTTTAGTGCTCATTTCCCATTACTAGCAGAAGTCTTCATCCACAATGGATTGGTTCTATTTAAATCATGATATTTGCTGTGTATCACGTTACTCCAGCATGATTCCCTGTAGACAAATGAAAGCTGAGCGTGAACTGACAAGAAAAATGACTTAGAAGATGAATATTTTTGAAACAGCCTAAAATACCTATCATGCTTTACCAGTGATCTAAAGAGAAGCCAACAACAGTGTTTCTAAACCCTTTGCAAATCGTTCCATTTTAAATCAACTCACCTTTTCTGCAAGCTTCCTGCTGAAACCAACTTGAATTCAATCACATAAAATAAATTGAAAGAATATTCAATGAATAGTTAGACAAGGGCCTGATCCAAAGCCTACTGGAGTGAATTGGGAATCTTTCCATCGGTGCCATTGGCCTTTGGATCAGGCCCATAAAGACTACTGCATACAATATTAAGACTAAACCTTGCATATACTGTGTCAGAAGATAGTGTAGTCTCCTTATAAGGTTTTTATAGAATTATAGGACTGAAAGGCACTGAGAGGGGTTGAGTCCAGTCCCCTGCACTCATGGCAGGACCAAGTATTATCTAGAGCATCCCTGACAGGTGTTTGTCTAACCTGCTCTTAAAAATCTCCATGATGGAAATTCCACAGCCTCTCTGAGCAGTTTATTCCAGTGCTTCACCACTCTGACAGTTAGGACGTTTTTCATAATGTCCAACCTAAACCTCCTTTGCGGCAATTTAAGGCCATTGCTTCTTGTCCTATCCTCAGAGGTTAAGAAGAACAATTTTTCTCCCTCCTCCTTGTAACAACCTTTTATGTACTTGAAAACTGTTATCATGTCCCCTTCTCAGTCTTCCCTTCTCCAGACTAAACAAACCCAATTTTTTTTCAATCTTCCCTCATCGGTCAGGTTTTCTAGACCTTTAATCATTTTGTTGCTCTTCTCTGGACTTTCTCCAATTTGTTCACATCTTTCCTGAAATGTGACGTCCAGAAGTGGACACAATACTCCAGCTGAGGCCTAATCAGTGCGGAGTAGAGAGGAAGAATTACTTCTTGTGTCTTGCTTACAAACACTCCTGCTAATACATCCCAGAATGATGTTTGCTTTTTTTTTTTGCAACAGAGTTACACTGTTGACTCATATCTAGCTTCTTATCCACTATGACCCCCAGATCCCTTTCTGCAGTACTCCTACTTTGGTAGTCATGTCCCATTTTGTATGCTCTTCTGGTTTGTTGTATGCTCTTCTGTATGTTATCTGTTAGGGATCTATTTTTCCTTCCCATTGTGTTTTAAACTCCCCTTCAGGATCACAGTCTTAAAGCATAACTCCACTAACAAATCAACCCTAAAGAATGCACAATCACAAAAACTTTGGTGTTCAGCTTCATCTCTTCTGTTCAGTTCATGGCAGAATTTTACAGCTCCTTTTCTCCAGTGGCTTTTGGTTACTGCCTTTCAGAAATGGTCCAACTCCGCATCATGCCCAGTGAGACAGACCATAATCCTATAGGGCCCTATTCTGAACCATTTGAAGTCAATGGGAATTTTGCCATTGACTTCAATGGAGCTGTTTGGATCTGATCCTATGATGAGGGGCCTTTGGAGATGCTCAGCACCCCAAATGCCTACTCAAACCCACAGGAATAGGAAAATTGCATTGGCTTACAGACCCCTTAGGTCATTTTCCAGGCATTTATTTTTGTCACAAACATGACAAACTATTTGCTGAGTGATTCCAAATTGGAGACCTAATATTGGGGTGAAAGTCACCTCTTCCCCACCCAGCCAATGGGCTTTGCACAGAGAAGATGACAGAATTTAAGGAGACACAATTCTCCACCTGATCCGCTGCCTGAGCGTGGAAAGATATTGGTTAGAACTGCTGAGGCCTCTGTGCCCCTGTTCAGAGCTCCCCACCTCTGAGATCCACATAGTTGCTTGTCCAGTGACCTCTTGCCAATCTGCTCCAAACCCTTCTCCATAATTGGAGGTGGTTCAGAATCCACTTCCACAACACACAGGGAACGTGGAATCCACCTGCATGGTTGTGTCATCTGATACCCTGATCATCAAAGCTGTAGACACTCACTTAAGCTGCATAGAAGGCTTTGCACCACAATTTCACCGGAGTGAAATTCAGCCCGAAACATGTACATGAATTACGCATACTTTGCACTTTAATGACAAGGCATCGTTCAAGAACATACCTGCGGGAACTGCAAAATATCCCTGAAGCACTTCCCCCCACAGCCCCAGCCAGCTCAAAGATACATACCTCCCTTGGTCCACATGTAGAAACCCCGCGAACAACAGTGGGAGTTCAGAATGTAGACCAAGGACGGCCGGGGCTCTGATTCCGGGATGACGGACATTCTGTGCAACTTCACTGCAGTGAATGGAATCACAGTGAGCGTACTTAGTGCAGTTCTTGCCCAAGGCCCTGATCAGGGTGTAATGATAAGTAGAAGAGATAGGCTGGAACAAGCAGCCTCCCAAAAACCTGGAGTCAGCTTCTGCTAGAGTTGTAAGAGCATCAGGGAGGTCACCAGTTGCTTTGGGGTTCATGTTCCCCGCCGCCCCCAGTTGAGCATACAATACAGATTAACTCCGTCCAAACTCACCTCGGGGCACAATGCGGCCCAGAGTAAATAGGACTAGGCTCTTTGAAAGAGAGTCACATGGGTACTTCCAGGTGAGTGTGTGTGTGTGAGTGAGAGAGGGGAGGAGGCATGAACTGTCCAGAGTGAAGGAAACTGAAGCAAGTTTCCTTTACTCGGAGTAGTTCATCTTTTGGGTTTGGAAGAAGGGCTAAACTCTTTTCACTTCTTCTTATCCTGCCCTTCCTCTGCCTTTGGTCTCTCCTTTACTGAGAGAAAGGGAGCTTTAATATATTCCTGCCACCTTTCCCAGCATGCATTGATGCCCAGCCACAATTAGTCCAGGGAATTACAGTGCCCAGAATACCTCCTTCCTGGGCTGAAATCAGGAAAAGGGCATAGCTGGACCTTGAACCTCCCTTAAAGGGACAGTTCACGCCTCCTCCCCTCTCTCACTCATACACACACACTCACATGGAAATACGCATGCGACTCTTTTTCAAGGAGCCTTCTTCTACCATGCTGACACTTCCAAGGTCAAGGTCAATAATGCTGATTGCAGCTTAATTGTAGCTGTGTTGGTCCCAGATATTAGAGAGACAAGGTGGAGAAGTTGCTCCAAGAAGAGGTAATACCTCACCAACCTTGTCTCTCAAACAATGCTGATGTCATTAAGGAAGTAAATATGACAAAGATCCACGTTGTTCTATGCTCCAAAGGAGGCAACACATTGTGGGGTAGAATGAAGTTCAAGAGTGCAATGGTTTGTGGACTTGAATAGCATGGAATGAATTAAACAGACCCAGATCCTGAAAGGTATTTGGGCACCTGCATCCTGTTTATTTCAATAGCAATTAAGTGCCTAAATAAACCTTTGACTTTCTGCCCACAACCACAAGAGGAATCATAAGAAAAGTATAGGCCTATTACAGTACAGGGTACCATAGTGTGGGGCTCTTCCCAGCAGAAATTTTCAGGGCAATATAAAAAAATATGGCAATTACTAGCTATTAAGAAGAATACCTAATTGTCTCAAATAAAATCAAATAAAGAATGATTAAACAAGCAGCATAAGACCTTGCACTCCTCCAGCGCCATCCGTTCAAAACAAATCTGAGCGCTATACAAATAGGGTGGCTGAGGACAAATCAAGTAACCTCTATGCCTCAGTTTCCCCATACACAAAATAGGGATGATACTTCCCTATCCCACATGGATGTTGTGAAGCCTAAGTAATTATGGCCTTGTGGTAAAGTCCTTGTTCGCATTGGTGACCACACATGCCAGGTCTGAAGTCCAGGAAGTCTGAATCATGCCCACAATTTGCCTTTTCATTTGAGTACTCAGTATTGGCCTAACTCCGCTCCCACTGAAGTCAACGGGAGTCTTTCCAGTCACTTCGATGCATGCCAAAGATCAATCAAGAGCTCTGCATACGGAACCAACATAGAACACTGGAAAGAATAGAGGCTACTCCAAAGGGTATCTCAGTGCAGAAACAACTCCCCAAACCAACATCCAGATTCGCGGCAAACGCTGCACTGGCCCCAATCCCGCAATGGGGCTATTCACAGTGTATAAAGTTATGCACGTGCATATGTCTTTGCAGGCTCAAGGCCTTGATAGGAGGCCATATTCTACCTTTCCACGGCTCCACTTCCTGAAAATGAGCATGAGTGCTTTGCCGAACTGAGGCCAGAAATACCCATGCTGCCAAACCTTGCGCTCCACAGCCGTAGGCCCTGCTCTGGAAGCAGCTTTTGAAGGTCCTGCTCTAGAAGCATTGTTTAATTACGTCTCCACACCGCCTGATGCTGACCTTCTTTGTCAAGCGCTTCTGAGAGCTATGGATGAAATGTGCCCTGTATGGGCAAGGGATTGTTATAATGATCAGTCTAGTCAACCAGGGCTGGGGCAGAGGACTCCAAACCTCATCTTCTCTTTCTAGGTAGAGGTTGTCCAGTGGGTGCCTAACGTCATGCAGGTTAGCAGAATTTGTCCCCATTATCCCAGCTGCCTGTTACTAAACCAGTGTACTAAAGGGGGTGTTTGAGTTATCAGCACCAGCCCCGTGGGGGGAAAGTTACCTGTCCCTTCTTTCAGCCATAAATGCTGAAATGGAGAGTCGGGTTAGGATCCTGAATGGGTGGCAGGGGTGAATCAATGGCCTGAGGGAGAGAAGACGCATGTTTGAAAGACAGGGTACAGCACGTATGCACATGCCAGCCCCTCTGGGTACTGATGGATTACCAAGCCCTGCAAGAGATCTTGGAGCTCCCTCACATGAAGACTGGGCTCAGGCAGCATTTGCAGACCACAGACACCCAGCTGGAGGTGTTTCTTGCCATCAGCCCAGGCAGCTAGCAGCAAAAGCCTACCTGGGATGGGTCACAGCAGTACAGGACGGCCTAGCGCAAGACCACTTCACTGCTAATGCAGGCCAAGAGGGTATCCGGATACAGCTGCAGAGTGCAACATTGCAAACAGTCGATGAAGCCCTCCCATTAACAGATGAGCTGCAGCAGACTGTCGTGGCAGGGGTCTCTGATCAAGAGATGGGCTGGGGCTAATTTTCTGATGTGGCATGGAGTTAACCTTAGTATGGGGGATAAAACACGCACTATAATCGGAAGAGGCATCCCTATAACTTGCTGAAATAGTGACAGTGGTTTATGTAGTACCTACAGTATCCGCCAGTGAAGGATGTAACAACCTCCTCAGGGGAGGAAGGGGTAAGTCCAGCCCAGTTAACAAGTATTGCAAATAATCCCAAACTAGAGAGCATTGCAGAGCCAGCTGGAGGGAGGTAGGGAAGGGTTGAGTTGCGGATGGCACGTTCTCTTGGAACCACAAAACCAAAGGGTGCTAACCCTGTTCAGGTAGCTAAATCAGCAAGAGAACCTCTGATTGTTAAGCAGCATAGTAAATTAAGGGAGTTTTGTTTCCTTGTTCTGGAAAGTAAATGAAGTAAGTGACAAAGCAAGTAATGGCCAACCTTTCAAAAGAGTCCAAGACAGGTGCCCATACACACCCCATCAAGTTGTGCCGAGAAGGCTTTGTTACCTGTTGGCTCTGTTTTCTTGGGGAACCAGCGCGCAGTACCCAGCCTGTCTCGCAAAAGACACCCCGCCTCCCAGCCTCTGCTTGAACCAAAACCAATCAGAAGAAAGACTTACAAAAAGCAATGAAAAGGCAGTGGAAGACGCCCCTCCGGATAAGGGTGACAGGATTAAGGCAACTCCCCTCACCTTATTTGCATCGAAGATGGGACAGGGAGGCATCCCCATTAGCATACAGAATGGAGAACAGAGATTCCAAGGCAAGAACCGCACGGAACTCTGGGACCAGAAAAGCAGGGAAGCACGGCATGATGGGGGATCTCTGCTCCAGATGTTAACGAACCCACCCCTGCACACACCCAGATCAGTAGTTGTCAGACCAATTCTAGTAATAAATCCTTTATTGGTATCCAAAATACTGAAGCAATCTAACTGCAGTGTCGGCTCCCTAGAAGAAACACCCCCCTCAGCCAGGAATGAGCATTCCTATTGTCTAGCCTGAACAAAACAACTTTGGTATACTCCCTTGAGCCATACCATAAACAAACCGAGTGTTCTCCCTTGAACCACTGTTCTTTCCCCACAAAAATCCTGACCCACGCTCAAGTAAGTGCTCTGATGCCTGGATCCAAACTCTGTGACAGTTCCATTGGGACTTCATCTTCTCCTGACTGATCCTGCTGGGGGCTCGGCCTGGCTCCAGCACTCCAGACCCTCAGCTACCACCATCACCTGGGACCCCCGATCGATTCCAGCTTCACAGAGTGGTGAGAACCCGGCACACTCTCTCTCTCTCTCTCTCTCTCTCTCTCTCTCTCTCTCGGTGTAGCCTTCTGACCCTGACTGGTGGGATCAGTTAGAGTTTTCTAAACCTGACTTTTGTAATCAAATTTAAGTTAGATTTATTATTATCCCTGTTTTGTTTGTTTGGCTCCCCTCTGGTTATTACCTGGAAATAAATAACTTTCATGGTTAAGCTGGTTGCTTCTCTCTCTGTCTCCCCCTTTTGGGTGTTTTTTGGCTTCCTCATTCGCTCTGCAGCAACGCTCCTTGTACCTAAGCTAAAGATCCCTGCAGTGCCCAAAAATCCTGGGGGGTTTGCTCATCAAGTGGGTTACGACCTGAAAGTAGAGATAGGGATGTGCTGAACCTGGGTGGCAACTTGGACGTGCTGCTCCACCCAGTCTGCTGAGCCCAAAGACATATAAGGGGTCAGCTTGGGAGTGCTGATTAACCTGGTCCTCTCAGACGCGCTCTGTTAATGTATGTGTGTGTGTTCATCTGATTCTGGGGCTGGAGGAACCTAGCCCTGGGGAACCCTAATAAATGAGCGAACCCCAAAGTAACAGGCAAATCTAGTAACAGTTTATGGGAATGCAGAATTGCCACATCTGCTGCATCCATCTTGAGTCTATCCAGATGTGAGGAGATGCCACTGCATGCTGCCACGTTGCCTCGGTTATCCTTGACGGGGAAAAGGGACAGGTGATGGTGATGAAAGCTAAGAGAGCCTGTCAAAGGGGATCTCTTAGCTATTTGGCCAAATACACCAGGTAAGCCCCTCACTGGGCTTTTGATAGTGCTCCAGCTGTTGCCAATACTCCAAGGTGGGAGACATCTTAGGGAAGAGAAGCTCACGGCCAGGTAACAGCCAGGCTCTATTGGCCAGGATGGAGAACCGCCGTAGAGCAATGGCACCCTACTTGGACTGTGGGGGCTGCCAGGAAATGGACAGGTTCCACCCCAGAGCACCCATGGTTAGGAGAAGTTGACATTTCCTTTGGTAGGGTAGCAGCCAATATACAGGGATGCCAGTTTGGCATGAAGATTGTGTCTGCTCGGTTGGTTCTTCTGAGTGCCGCTTATCCCATAGCCATGAGGATGTGCCATCTTCTAAAGGGGGAGCCACGGCACAGAGTTCCTGGGATGGGTCTGTGTGGGGCACAGCCACAAGTGGCAGATCTGCCCAGGAAAAGTGGAAGTGTTCTGGTTTTAGCAGCTGCCAGAGGTAATACACGTCCTGTTCTTTACTAAGCCTGCGCTTGTGTCATAATTCCAGCAACTCTGCCAGGGCTTGTGCTAACCCAACACGGGACGCTGTACGGTCACGCAGCAATAAGAGACCGCCTATAGTTAAGAAACTTCAGCAATTTAACATTAGGAACGAGAAGGCACATTCGGGCAGTTTGGAAACACACTTCTATTTTCATAAATCATTGGAAACTCTAACAATTCCCATTATATTTTGGCAAGCGGGCTTCTTGTGAAGTAACTGTCTAACACGTCACTTGCTATGTTCGGCTGATATCTCGCAACTTCAATATGGTTCATGGGTTTAATATCGGATATAATCATGTAAAGGACCTTCATACACTTGGCCAAAGCAGAAGTTAGGATTAGCTTTCATTGAAACATGCTTTTTATCTCCCAAAATTTCAAAGTATAACTTTGGGCATTACACACTCACTTGATAAAGGACATTTACGAATGGGAGAAAGGTTAATGCAATCAGCATGTCCTTCAGTCTTTACTAAAGTGGGCAAAGACTGGCTAAATTTTGCATTTTTACTAATCAAAACCTAAATCCACAGGCCACATATTAAGCCAAAAGGCATATTTTCGGGGAATTAGTGTTCATAATCAGTTTGTAAAGCTAAAATGATCCCAATATGCTGGAGGGAAAGACAAAAAAAAGATTTTTTTTTTGCATGTGCATGCAAATGCCAAATTAACATCTGTATACAATATATGCTCTGGTCAGATCCAGAATATTGTTGTGGTTATGGGCAATTCACTTAAAAGCCTATATGTTTAAACCTCACATTAGTACGGATAAAATGTTTTCTGCTCCTTTAAGTTTAAGGGTTTTTCCCCCCCTTGTTAAAGTTTCACATTAATGGTACTTATAAACCACAGCTGTTTCAGTGTACCATGTAACAATAGTGTTTTGTATCTGAGCAAGTTTGGAAGCCTTCATGCTTACTCAGTTCTTCCAAAACCAAAAGCAACACCACTTGTTACTCAAAACCAAAGAGGTATCTCTAATATTTGCAAAACTATTAGATTTTTGAAAATTTGGTGTAAAATCAATTGTTTTCAGAGCTGAGATGAAATTCAGATTCAGTGTCAGACAAGATTGGACAGTTTTGGATTTGGGTACTTTTTGATGGAGAAAGGAAAAGGGTCATCTAGCTACTTAATTTGTGTAACCCACACACCTCCTGGGTGCGGTGTTTTGTCCCCTCTAGTGGCATTGAGACCACTTAGAGCAGGGGTGGCTGACCTGAGCCTGAGAAGGAGCCAGAATTTACCAATGTACATTGCAAAAGAGCCACAGTAATACACCAGCAGCTCCCATCAGCTCCACCTCACCCCGCTCCCAGCACCTCCCACCCACTGGCAGCCCTGCCAATCAGTGCCTCCCCCTCCTTCCCCGCACCTCCCAATCTGCTATTTCCTGGTGTGCAGGAGGCTCGGGTGGGGGGGAGGGAGGAGTGAAGGCACGGCAGGCTCAGGGGAAGGGATGGGCAGGGGTGGAGTGAGGGAAGGGCCTGTGACAGAGCCAGGGGTTGAGCAGTGAGCACCCCCCGGCACATTGGAAAGTTGGTGTCCGCAGCTCCAGCCCCAGATTCGGTGCCTAGACACGGAGCCGCATATTAACTTGTGAAGAGCCACAGGCAGCTCCAGAGACACAGGTTGGCCCCCCCTGACTTAGAGATTAGTGAGTCTGCTTTACCACCCAGGAGGTATGTGGGTTACATTTGTATTAATGAGTCCACTAAAGATATAGGTCCCAATCCTTGACTGGTATAGATGAGTGAAGCTCTATTGATTTAGATGGAACAAAGTCCACTTGTATCGGCTTTGGATCTAGCCAGTTCAATTATATTCAAAATGGGATGAAATCCAGCTAAGAAAAGATTGCAAAACCAAAACCTACAATACTCTGGGTGAAACTGAATTCTGCACAATCGCTCACACATTGATTTTAATGGGAAAGAACACCGAGCTCTAACAAGCGTCTTTGCGAAGTGGAGGTGTCTGAATTGAGACACCCGCAACAGCGTGAATGAAAAAGTCAAAGCCATCAAAAACAAGGGGCGGAGCACGGGAAAAATGACAGGCCAAAACAAAGCACAGAGTGCCGCGTGTAAATATAAATATCCCATTGCATAGCACAGAGCTGTAGATTGCAGCATGCTCATGTGATTTCAAAGGAAAAAATGAAAAAAGGAGTTCAGGCTGGTTGGGAGCAGTCTCTATGTGAAGTCATCCAGTAAATTGTCTAAGTAGACATGTCTGTGGAAGGAATCTTAAGAGTAGGAACCAGAGATCTGTAAAAGCATTTGCCTTTTAATCATTTTACAATGCAAAAAATTTTTTCTATGCAACTGTTCTCCATAAAATAATTGTCAAATACGAGCCCACCCAATGCATTGTCTTGCTCTTGCTAGCGCGGTCTGGATTCACTTATGGCGTGTTCTTTCTGTGTCTCTTTTTCGGTGGCTATATCTGACTTTCTGCAGCAGTGTAGTCTAGGATAGAGACTCGAAGTAGTATCTCAACAGGATTCCTTATATTACTGCTTTCCTGTACTTCAGCTACAACGCTGGACCTGATTTTGCAGTCCTTGTTCAGTCAAAACTGTCATGTACGTAAAGGCCCCATGGCAGTGTTAAAATGGGTATAAATGTAGTGAACAGCCACCTTGAGAGCTCTTTCATATTGCCAAAGTAGTGTAAAGAGGCCTTAGTACAAGTGAAAATGAGGCCCCAATTTATGTCAGTAGGAGTTTTCCCGTTATAAGGACAGCAGGGTTGGGCTCATTCAGACAAGCTAAGGTAAGCATAATTATGATGCAGATTTAGAAACATGCTCCTTAAATTCAGTTTCCTTTTGAAACATCACTCACTTCATGAAATATTTCCCATCTTTCCTAGACCCACAATTCCAAGCTCCTTCCCAACCATGTTCTTCCCACCCACATTAATATTTCACTTCCCTATCAGGTATATTGTTTGCCTCTGCTAAGCTTTCCATGTTTTGGCCTTCATTCAAATCAATGTTGAATCTGTGTCTCTTTATATTAGTCAATTCTATTTATAATGACATAGGAAAACTTCAAAGCTGCCATCTTCTTGCTAATCTTAATTACCAAGATACTTTCCACCAAGCAATAGCAGATATCAAGACCTGGCAGGTGAGCTTCCCATTGGAGAAGAAACCCAGAATCCACATCACTGGTATCTTTTTAGCTTCACTTGTGTAAGTACACAGTATGCACCAGTCCCTGAAGAGAGGTGCTCACAGACAGCATGCAGGTGATCCCTTCTTCCAGAAATCTCAGCCCAAACACCTGCCCCTGATTCCCAAGAAGCAACTCTGCCCAAATAATTGACTGTAGTTAAAAGGTAAGGCAGAGAGCAAACTCTTGCTGTTTGCAACAGCTTGCTCAAAAAAACTCACCCTGCAATTGGCATAATAAAATTAACAACACTGCTCACACACTAAGAAAAAGAATGTGTGAGGTAAAGTGTTGGGGGAGAGGGGGAAGAAAACCTGGATTTGTGCTGGAAATGGCCCAACTTGATTATCATACACATTGTAAGGAGAGTGATCACTTTAGATAAGCTATTACCAGCAGGAGAGTGGGGTGGGGGGAGAGAAAACCTTTTGTAGTGGTAAACACCCATTTTTTCATGGTTTGTGTGTATAAGAACATCTTCTGTATTTTCCACAGTATGCATCCGATGAAGTGAGCTGTAGCTCACGAAAGCTTATGCTCAAATAAATTGGTTAGTCTCTAAGATGCCAAAAATAGTCCTTTTCTTTTTGCGAATACAGACTAACACGGCCGTTACTCTGAAACGTGTCACCTGGTAACTCCTGCCATAACACACATATGTAATTAAGGACCGTTTCTTTGTGATTTAATTTGCAGGACGTATCCATTATAGGTCTTCTGGTTAGGGGTGAGATTAGTCTGTCCACATCCTTGATTCTTCCAGATATCCAACAATCCAGTCTCATTCTTATGGACTCCACTTTGCTTCTAGGCTTTCTAGGATCACCTTTTATCTTCTAAGGATTTGGGTCACAGTGATGTACCATCTTGTTTTCTGAATATTTATATCAACAGTGCTCAGAGATCTCAATCAAGATCAGGGCCCCATTGTGTCAGATGCCATACAAATATACCAAAACACAGTTCATGCCCTGAAGAGCTTACATAGTCACAAAAATGGCTATGGTTAGAAACAGATATTCTGGGCCTTTATTTCAGGGGTGCCAGCATATTTATTATGCCAGCTTTATTTAAGGGCTAATAAACAGAGGACGGTGATCAACTGTTTCTTCTTGTCCACTGAAGGTAGGACAAGAAGTAACAGGTTTAGTCAGCAAGCAGGGGAGATTTAGGTTAGATATTAGGAAAAAACTTTCTAAATATAAGGTTGGTTTAGCTCCAAAATAGGCTCCCAAGAGTGGTTGTGGAATCCCATCACTGGAGGTTTTTAAGGACAGGTTGGACACACACCTGCCAGGGATGGTCTAGGTTTATTTGGTCCTGACTCACTGCAGAGGGCTGGATGTGATGACTTTGAGGACGCTTCTAGCTCTAAATCTCTATGAGTCCTGCTCATCCTGTAGGGCCCCCAATTCAGCAAAGCACATGCTTAATTTCAAGCACACCTGCAGTCTTATTGAAGCCACTGGGACTACTCTTGTACTTATTTACACATACACATGGCCCCCCAGTGCGTGTTTTATACAGATCTCGGTCAGTGCCAATCCACATTGGATGTGACTGACAGATACCAGCAAAGGAAAACTGGCTTTTTATCTCAAGATGTAGCAATTCATGCTTTTAGTTCTCTCTGAAGGTCCCCCAGTTCAATCCCTGATGTGTTGGCCAACCTGGCAGCCATCACATTTAAAGTTATGCAAATGCTTAAGCGCATTGCTGAATTGGGCACGGAGCACTAAATTAAGGATATTTCCATCTATCTTGCCAAGAATTAGCAAAGGATCAAGTTCCATTAAAAGAGGGTTTTATTTTCACTTTCAAGCAGTGTGTGTGTGTGTGTGTGTGTGTGTGTGTGTGTGTGAAAGGAAAATCTGCTTCTTCGTCTAAGTTCCAGTTTTTCAGGCTACATTTTGAAGTAGCCGCATATGTAATCTGATCTCTCCTCTTGTCATTTGTGCCATCAGCTCTGAGGGCCATCGTAGGATGTTGACAGGTATTTCTTGCTTTAAAACATCACCCTTCGGCTGCCTAATGGAACCTCCCCATCCCTTCCGGGAACCCCCAACAAATTAACAATGATTATCAATGCAATGTTTGGGGGGCATCAGTGGAGAATATCAGAGTGCTTGCAAGAAGGATGTCTTGAAGCAGGGCCCTAGTGCCTTTCCCAGGAAAATGAAACGAGCTTCTTGATCTTTATTCACTGGCCCAAGATTTGAGAGTCCTGGGGTCTTGTAACACAAACAGTTCCCTTAGCCACTGTTCACATGTTAAATCTACACTTAATCAACTGATCAGCTAAAGCTCGATTTCTCTTCTTTATTTACTTTCTGAGATGATCAGCATTAAACTATCTTTTCCTGGCTATACAGCAGACAGGGAAAGTCTTACCAAGGTAGCTTGCCACGCTAGCTTGTCCCACCTTTCCGAGGCAAAAACATGCCACATGAGTTAGCGGAGGTATATCAGGAGTTATTCATATGGTGCTCTGACGTAACAGGAGTTCATTGAGTGGCATTAGCATCTGATTCCTTTTAAGGGAATCTTCCCACACATATTGGGCCTGATTCTGTATTGGCCCACTCCTAATGCAGTCATTTACACCAGGACAAAGTGGGACTAAAAGGCTACCATTCTGATCCAGTAGTGTGTTACACTCGCTTGGGTGTTGGAGAATCAGGCCCATTGAATATAGCCACAATCTCCAGATGTTTGAAAATCCCACTTCTGGAGCACAGTCAGTGTGATGTGTCAACATTTCTAGCCAGTGTGATGTGTAAAAATGTTCGTTAGTCTTAACGTACTCAGACAAAAACAAATCTGTGGTTTGCCGTGGGAATCCAATAACAAAGTGCAATTCTTTGAACAAGTTCCGTAACCTTCTCCACTCTGCAGTAGACTCTCAAAATAAACAGTGCTAGAGATCCTCATTATAGGTAGAGATGGTCAGAAATTTTTTAGACGGACCAGTTTTCCACTGGGAAATGCAATTGCATCAAAATCAAAACATTCTGTGGGAATTTCAGTGAAATTTTAGATGGCCAAACATTTTGCTTTTCTCATTTCATTGTGATGTCAGAAACTTTTGTTTCAATAAAGTCAGAACATTTCATTTCAACGTTAGCCTTTTAATTTAGTTTTGACTTTTAGCTTATTGTATTATATGCATTGTTTTATACACGTTTGGAAGACATTATATTTCATATTTTTGATTGCATTTGAATGTTTTGACACTATCAGAATAAAACAGTTGAACATTACAAAAAAGAAATGTTTGATGTTTCCAAATGGTAATTTGGGGGAATTTCTGTTCTTGGGGGGGGGCGGGAAATTAAATTTTGACTTTTTGTTCCAGTTGGGAGTGTTGGAATTTCCTAAGGGACAGAAATTCTGTGACCAGCTCTAGTAACAGGTAATCATCAGACAAATGGGAGAGACCAGTGATGGCACTCCCCAGGGATGAGGAGGGAGAATTCTGCAACAGCATTTCATTCACACTTTCTTCTGTCTTCACACCCTATGTTCACCTATCTGCTGTTTCACAGTACTCTACTTCATCATAAGGATCTGGCTTGTGAAGGCTGCTTGCTGTGGTTATATGTCATGGATTATTTGTGACACAGTAAAGCTTAGAGGCCCCAATTTGGATTTGGGTTCCAGTGCTCTAGGTCCAGTACAAACACATCGTGAAAGACATCCCCCTGCCCTGAAGATCTTATTATCTAACTAGACAAGGCCCATGAAGGAAAGGCTGCGTTCCCTCATTTTACAGGTGGCACAGAGAGACACAAAGAGATTAAATGACTTGCCGAAGATCACTCATTGAGTCTGTGGTAAACCAAGGATTGAATCCAGATTTCTTGAGTCTCAGACCAGTGCCTTAACCACAAAGCTACCTTTCCTTATCCACTATTGTGGGAAATGGACTATGTGTTGGCTTGCTGGAAGCCATCAGTGCTTTTCACACTGCCCTGTCTGAGAGTAATTTGTCGGGGGGGGGCACTTTTTTTAACCTTATTCATTTGTACGTGATAGGAGAGGAATTGGCCCAAATGTGTGCATGATACAATGGAGTTACACCAAGGATAACTTTGACCCACTGGCTCCAACCCAGCATCAAACCGAAGGCAGACTAACTTCCTATTGTTTGCATTCCTTTGCACCGGTCGACAGAAGTTCATGTGCACTAGAGTTGCCCCACTCTACCCAAAAGCAGGACTTGTGTTGACGTGCGGCAGCTTTCCCAGCTGAAGGATGGGTGGATGTCCTTTCAGATTGCTAGTGCAGGGTTGGTGCTCTGTCCGCTCATTTTTTGTGTTAAGCAATTCGAGCACTTTTCAGACTCCTGCCCGGAACGTTTCAAGTCCTGCTGAACGGACCCACACTGAAAACCCTAGCTTTTTAATGAAGCTGATTAAAGAAACGGTCACTGAAGATACTACAGGGGTCTCAAATGACTTCAAGTACATCATCCAAAGTCAGCCCTGACCAACTAGAATTACTCCAAGGCAAAAAGCTGTGAAACTGACCCACACAAAGCAGTTACTATGGCTCTGATCCCCATCTGCAGCTGAAGCCGAACTGGTGCAGCTGAGCTGGACAAAATTGGGAGGGAGGAGTTTTAAGACACGTTAACATGTCAGTCAACTGGGGGACTGACCAGTCTAAGGGCTGGTCTACACTGGAAACTCACATCAGCCTAGCTGCATCTCTCAGGGATGTGAAAAACGTGAGAGACGGAGCTAAGCCAACCTGCCTCCCGGTGTAGAAAGTGCTACAGACGGAGGAATTCTTCCATCAACCTGGCTATCACCTCTTGGGGAGGTGAATTTACTACCCCTCCCGTGGCTGTAGTCAGTGTCTGCACCAAAGTACTACAGGACTGCAGCTGTAGTATTTTACGGGTAGATAGCCCCTAACTTAGAGCAGCATCAGAGCTGCTCCACATTATTCCCGACTGGCCACAACCCAAAAGGCAACTGAATCAGCCGGAGCTCAGCAGAGTGCAGGCGTGATTGCTTCACACCCCCTTTTCCCGGGCCATTCCCTTTGTAACTATGCATGAAGAATCCTTCCCTAGCCAGGAACTACAGTTTTACAGCTGCTTTTCACTGCCAGAGCAGCAAGAACCAGCCTTAACAGGACCAAACCCTGTGTTCGTAATCTTGTATCCAGTTATACTCTGATTACTTTTGAAAAGATGATGGCTTCTAAGCATTTAAATGCGTCTTATTATAGCTGTCACAGATGCAAACTGCCAAGCAGACTTTCTGAAGTTCCAAGCACCCACAACTCCACTGGCAGCAGGTGCTTGGAATTCCTGAAAATCGGGTGTGATCTAGGCAGGCAGGTAAAACATTTTCTTCGGTGGATTGACCTAAACTCTCCGAGGGAGTGTAATCCCCCCACAAGATGCCCCAAAGTGTTCGCTTTAACATCTCCAGTTCCGCTTTGAGATGTGTAAGGACTCATTTAAACCCGGAGGCAGCTCTACTGATCTCCATTTCTTAAAGCTTTTCAATAAATCGTTCCAATAACAAGGCATTTAAGATATAAAAAAACTCTTCTTTTTTTTAAACAGACAAGGCATTCAGCCAAAGTCGCAGCCTCAGTAGGCCTTCATCAGGGCATGGGGCCAGACAGCTTCTTCTTGACTATAACACTGAAAAGGCTCGAAAGCATAAATTATTCCAGCTAAAGTCAGCAAGTAACTTCCACTCAATAAATCGTCTCCAGAGCTGTCATTTCAGAGGATAGCAGAAAAAAGAATGCATGCGTTTTGCTAAATCCACGGCCTATTGTCTAAATTATGCCTCCTCCCCGACACACACACGCGCGTTGGCCAGCCGCCATCGCAAATTCAGATCTGTACATTTCAGAGGATGCTGCACGAGCAGCGAAGGCCAGAGGCTGCCCCCAGCCTCCCCAGCAGGCAGTTCAGTGCCGGCTGCAGCTCAGGACCTGCAAGTGACAGAATGTGGCCCAGATCGCACCAATGATTTTACGTATTCCTTAGCTTCACATGGGAGAGAGGGAAGAAAAACGAAAGAGAAACCCCCGTCATTGAGCGAGGCTGCGGAAAATAGCACGGAGCCGCAGCCACATCAGCGCTGTGGTGGGAGGGGAGAGTTGTCCCCGGTGCGTGCGTGCCCGTCGGAGACGCTAGCTATGCACTTGGAGCGGCTGGCCCCTCCTGCTGCTTGTGCTGCCATGGCTACGTCTCTGGTTTTAGGCACTAGGCCTACGTGGGAAGCACGCACCCCAGCTCGAACGTACATCTCCACTGCAGCTGGGGGGCGTGCAGACAGACCCATGCTAGCTCAGGGTGAGCTAGCAGGCTGAGAATTGCAGGCCCAGGGGTAGCACATTAGAACATAAGAACGGCCAGACTGGGTCAGCCCAAAGGTCCATCTAGCCCAGTATCCTGTCTGCCGACAGTGGCCAGTGCCAGGTGCCCCAGAGGGAATGAGCAAAACAGGTCATCATCAAGTGATCCTTTCCCCATCATTCATTCCCAGCTTCTGGCAAACAGAGGCTAGGGACACCATCCCTGCCCATCCTGGCTAATAGCCATTGATGGACCTACCCTCCATCTAGTTCTTTTTTGAGCCCTGTTATAGTCTTGGCCTTCACAACATCCTCTGGCAAGGAGTTCCACAGGATGACTGTGTGTTGGGTGAAGAAAGACTCCCTTTTGTTTGTTTTAAACCTCCTGTCTTTTAATTTCAATTGGTGACCCCCTAGTTCCTGTGTTATGAGAAGTAGTAAACAACACGTCCTTATCTACTTTCTCCACACCAGTCCTGATTGTATAGCCCTCAGTCATATCCCCCCTTAGTCTTCTCTTTTCCAAGCTGAAACGTCCCAGTCTTATTAATCTCTCCTCATACGGAAGCCGTTCCAGACCCATAATCATTTTTGTTGCCTTTTTCTGAACCTTTTCCAGTTCCAATATGTCTTTTTTGAGATGGGGCAACCACATCTGCACTCAGCATTCAAGATGTGGGCATACCATGGATTTATATAGAGGCAGTATGATATTTTCTGTCTTATTATCTATCCCTTTCTTAATGATGCTCATCATTCTGTTCCCATTTTTGACGGCCACTGCACATTGAGTGGATGTTTTCAGAAAACTATTCACAGTGACTCCAAGATCTCTTTCTTGAGTGGTAACAGCTAATTTAGACCCCATCATTTTATACATATAGTTGGGATTATGTTTTCCTATGTGTATTTCTTTGCATTTATCAACATTGAATTTCATCTGCCATTTTGTTGCCCAGTCACCCAGTTTCGAGAGATCCTTTTCTAGCTCTTTGCAGTCTGCCTGGGACTTAACTTAGCAGGGGTGGTGGCTCGAGTGAACCGCCTGAGGACATACCCAGGGCCTGGGTGGGGTTGCGCTCAGGTGGCTAAGCTGAGCTGTCGCCCATGCTAGCCCCCTGGCTATGCTGCTCTTTTAGGCCTGTTAGCTGGAGCAGAGCCAGTGTGTCTGTCTACCCCAGCTGGGAAGCAGCAGCCCACTCCCAGATGCTATATGGACGTATCCCAGCGCTGCTGTCCCCAGCCCAGCCCAGCACCCTTCCCTTGGCAGATGCGCCCAGCCAGGCTCGGGAAGGCTCTGGAGTGTGGCTGGCGGGAAGATGTGGAGTCAGGGCCAGAAGAAGAGTCTGGCCCCGTCCAGGGACCTGGCTGGAGCCTATGAACAGCTCACCAGGAGTCCTGCCTGCGGGGGCAGGAGAAAACATGCAGCACCCACTTAGCAGCAAAGTGCAAGGCACAGCCAGGCCAGGGCTTCAGTTTCCAACCCCCTGACTTGTCCTGGGGTCAAGGATTCACCGTGGGGCAGATGCTTCCCAGCCACCTCTAGACACAGGAATGCAGCCCAGGTCACTTTCCTTCCCTATCCCCTCTCTGTCCCCAATGCCCTCTCCTGCGCTGCCTTCCCAGGTCCACCAGTGGCTACCCCCCTAGGACAAACAGGAAGATTCCCACACACCCACCCCTCATGCCATGCAGGAGTAGGGAAGGTCTCCAGGCCCCCCAGGTTTGCCCCAGGGACAGGTCATTGCCTGTCCCCCATAAGTTCCCCTTCTGGCTAAGCCCGTGGAGCACAGGCTGCTGAAGGGAAGAGCCTGGAGGAGGCACCAGGATGTCAGTCTGTATGCCCATGGCTGTAATGTGCAGCTGCAGATGGGGCAGCTCTGTGACTAGTTGCTTTCATGAGGCAGTTCCTTTAATAAGAGCCCTCTCATGTTGTTACCCAGCTCCTCATCTGATCTATCTCACTCCCTCACCTTTCACCCTCTATTCCCTCCCCCCTCACACACACACACACATTCCCCAGCCCCACCGTCTCTCTGTCCCAGTTTCCCTCCCCCGGCTCCTTGTCCAGTCTCAATCTCCCCCCAGGTCCTTGTCTCTTTGCCCAGCCAATCCCAGTTCACCCCACACTCTGGCTCCACATCAGGCCAGTGTCGCCACCTATCTCACCTCCTTCCCTCTTCCCCACACTGGGGGTCTTAGCCCCAATCTCCTTGATTAGCCAGTCCCAGTCTCCTGCTGCACCTCAAATCCCTCTCCCAGCATTCTCCCCCACACACATCTACGAGCCTCCAGGGCCTTCCTGCTCTGCTAGAGCTTTTCAGCACAGCTAAAACAATGTATTTTGCCCTAGTTGCCTTCTCATAAAGGACTGAAACAGTTTGTCTGAAAAGTTCCGAAAATATTTCAGCCTGAGCCAAACACCCAGCATAGAAAATTTCAGCCAGAGCAGTTAAATATTGGCCAAGTTATAAACAACTGAAAACAGGGTCTCAGAATGGGAAGTGTCAGGCAACCTCATAGGCTGTGCTACTAGCCCTGTCTGTAATATACCCCTGCAGTTCTGCATAGTGGTGTATTCCAGGGGGTGTGGCGCGGAAAATGGTATTTATGTTTGCCTACTGGTGGTTTGCCAGCCATTATTGGAGTCCATTAGCCAATGGCTGGACTTGTAGTCAGCCTGGGTCTTGCACTGGTAACTGTTGCCGAGAGTTGAACCAGGATCCTTGTTTCTGTCTAATAAACAAGTCAACAGGGAGCGTCCCCTGGTGGAGCTGTGCTAAGTGTGTCTGTGCGTTAAGTCTCTGTTTAAACAACCGACAAGACAAACCTTGAGCACCGAGGGCCGCATTCTCATGCTAGCACCCAGCCTCAGAATAGCCAGGGTGAGCGCTGGGCAGCTTCATGGGGGCACAGGAATTATCTCCTGAGCTGTCGAGGCTATTCCAGCCCCATGACTAACATAGCCCCTCGTGCCCCTCATACAATCCCACTGCAGGACAGAAGGATGGAAACCCACATGGGGCAGATCTGGTTTCACAACTCAGCCGCCCAACCTGCTCCCTGAACATTGTCATGCAGGGAGCCCTACAGGATAGGCCTCCGTGCAATTAATTGCTCTCAGAAGAGGATGACCTTCTTTTTAACGTGTGTGTGAGAGTGAGTGAAAATGTTGGGGCCAATTCAACGAGTGCAGCTTAATAATGACCAGTCATACTGCTAATTATCTAATAACACAAGCATTGTTTTGTAAATTTCACGTAGGTGGTTTTTAATTATTAATATTAATAATTTTATCTTGATATTAAGAAAGAGACTATAAAATCAGACTGCCATTTCAGAAAGCAGAGCAAACAAAGCCATTCTTTCAGTGAAAGAATTTAAGGCAGCTATAACCCTTCAACCTAAGCTAAGATTCAATTGATTGAAACAATACACATGCAAACACACAATGCCGTAAGTAACAAAACGAAAATCATACTTTTTCTTAATTCCATCTGAGCTCGGACAGTCAAGAGAAATTCCTATAATGATCACAATTGCTCCCCAACTTCCACTTTCTGCTTTATTCCCACTTATGCTGCTTCTTGATACCTGTTTGGGTTGTAATGGCACCAGCTCCCACAGATTTTCAAGCTACTCGATACTTGGACGGGACACACGCAAAGAAAAACCAAGTTCCTCTGTCAGGTAGATTTTGGTGTGAAGCGGAGGTGGGGCGGTACTTTGTGCGTGAGGTCTATAGCCCTCTCAGGGAATATTCAGATTTAAGATTCCTTGCAATTCGCACTAAGCTGCTGTTACCTATCTGGAACAACAGGGGCTCCGTCTGGTGGCAAAAATAGCCTTTACAAGTCCATGGATGTCAACTGCTGATGGGCTGGAAGATGTTCTTGGGAACCTTCTACCACCAGACTGAAAAGGGAAATTGGATTGCAATCCATTTTACCCTTCTCTGAATACTGTTAAGTCATTCCTGCCTTAGGGACGTTTTCTCTGGGGTTCATGGAAAACACAGTTGAAGAGAAAAGAAAAGGAGTACTTGTGGCACCTTAGAGACTAACCAATTTATTTGAGCATGAGCTTTCGTGAGCTACAGCTCACTTCATCAGTGATGTATCTGATGAAGTGAGCTGTAGCTCACGAAAGCTCATGCTCAAATAAATTGGTTAGTCTCTAAGGTGCCACAAGTACTCCTTTTCTTTTTGCGAATACAGACTAACACGGCTGTTACTCTGAAACAGTTGAAGAGCAAATATTTGCCTTTGGAAAGGACCAGATTTCACCAAGTGTCAGGTAAAATATTTGTAAAAAAAATATCTTGGAGGAAGATACCCTGGGCCCTCCTAAAAAGGCTTCACCAGAACACACAGAAATGACACACCCCTGTGTGCTCTATCTACTTATCTTAGGTATTCATCTAGTCCCCATTAGTTCAGTTCCCCAGCTAGAAAATGGGGAAAGTACCACTTCCCCACCTCAGAGGGGTGTTGTGAGGATAAGCGCATTAGACGCTGTGATGATCCGGGGCCAGATATGTGCTTCAGTTAGACAGTACTTGAAACCCACTTCATTCATTTTTTGAAACTAGAGTTCAAGTAGATGGTGTCCTTTTAAAACCTACATTTCATTCATTTTGTAACCATCGTTTTTTGACAGGTTTCTTCTTTGGCTTAAACATTTGAGTTCCATTTAGAATGTAAGATGTAAAGGTTTATGTAAAAGTTTTTCTATCCATTTGCTAATAATTAGTTCAACAATTAGAGTTGTCAAAAGTCTTTGAACCAGCTGCCACTGCCTTATCTCAGAAAATTTGCCTTTCGTGTGCATTGAAAATGCTCTCTGGTTGACGGTATCATGATCTAAGACGAGCAAATTTCTTAGGATGTGGTAAAGTAATTCAGGGTTTTTTAAAATAAATGTAATTTTGATTAGCCTCATTCATAGGCTAAATTCTCACATGCTAAGCATGCCCGGTGCTCTTTGGATTCAATGGGAATTGCATGCACATATCTGAGGGCAAAACTTTGCCCTGTATATTTATTTTTTCAGTGTTTTAGGTAAACTGACTTAGGGCTGAATCCTGAATGCCTTTTGCCCTCAAGTCCCAGTTCAGCAAGGTACTTAACTTTAAATGCACCTGCTTAGGTACCTTGCCAAAATGGGGCTTCAGCCAATCAATTCACTGGGGTTTGGGATGTACTAGGATTACAGGATCAAGCCAAGAATGTCTTATTTATTTACTTACATATTTGCTCACTGGAACAGACTCATGAGGCATATCTTGACCTGTATGAATGCCAAAGGGACATACCGTGTTCACAACTCTCGTGATTTTATCACGGGTCTCATGATATTTGGGTTTTCCTTAACACCCCAGCCCCAGAAGTCATGTGATCACATGCAAATCTCAGCTTTCATTGATCAGAAAAAAAATGTCTAGCCTTCATGGCTTTGGAGAATGGCTCAAAAACGTGAGCCCTGAAGGCTCAGAAAGCAGAAGCCAATAGATCATGAATTGTTATTTTTTAAATCTGATTGTTAAGCCAGTCTCCTGGTTTGGGGAGCCCTGACTCATGATTTTGAATGCTTGGGGCTTGCAGTGCTGGGACAGTGATCCTCCCACCTTCCTCTGTCACATTGGGTCTCCGGTACCACAGAGTGCAGGTGACACCTTCATGGGAATAATTGCTCAGGCCAGGAAGTACTTCACCCCTTCCCGCCAGCCGGGGGCCTGGCCAATTTGCCACTTCCAGGCTGGATCGCCGTAACTCACCGTTTCTGAAGCTGAATGGCAAGATGGTGCTCAGGATCCAGCCAGCCGCCCACCTTCTCCATGGCTCAGGCTGCTGTGAGCACATCAGGCACATCCTCAAGTCCTTCCGAGGGCACCCTGTTGGCTTCTGATGCCAGCATAAGCCTTTGGGCTTAATTTGCAAAACCATTAATGGATCGGGCCCCAGCTCCAACAAGACCAAAGATTGATCTATTCATCCCTGCCACAGCAGTGCTCCTCTGGGGCCATGTAGATCTCAAAGCCCACAGTGAAGCACGTGAA
This sequence comes from Eretmochelys imbricata, assembly GCF_965152235.1. NCBI lineage: Eukaryota > Metazoa > Chordata > Testudines > Cheloniidae > Eretmochelys > Eretmochelys imbricata. The sequence goes on along the minus strand of NC_135574.1, from coordinate 207,157,218 downwards.
AACTGGGGTGGCTCATAAGGGGGTAAAACCCACAGCGAGAGGCAGATGAAAGAAGGAAGACTCCACAATGATCCTTGGTAAGGGCAGGATTTACCCCTGCTCAGTAAGCCAAGGGGACCATGGAGAGGTCCACATAGGTCCAAGGGGGTGAGGAAGGGTGCCGGCTTCCTGCCAGCACAAGTCCTGCAGAGCTGAGCTGCCAGCAATTCCTCTGGCTACCACCCACACACTCCCACGCCCTCCAAGGAGCGGGCTTCATGGAAAAGTTAATACAGCCCCAGGCCAATGGAGAAGCAATACGGATTCCCCGCAGCCTCACCTCTATCCAATATGGGGCTGGTCATTCGCCACCCCAAGTCCTCATGGACCCCATGGAGAGCCCTGTGTGGGTCCCTGAGAAGGAGGAATGCTGCTGCAAAAGGCAGAGCCTCACCTTCCATGTGGGATGGAGGGCATTCCTTTTGCAGAGAGCCAAAGTTTTTAGGCACCTGAAGATACAGATAGGTGCCTAACTCCCATGGAAGTATGGTGTCTAGCCTGCTTAGGTGCTTTTCAAAATCTCACGAGGCACCTAGCTGCATCTTCTGTCAGCTGAATACCTTTGAAAATCTGGGCCCAGGTATTCATGCCACTAAAAGCACCATCGGAATTGGCTGTACCCATTATCCAGCACACCTTGTGGGCAGCCTCATTGAAGCCACCAGAGCTGAACGGACATAGAGCATGAGCTATCCTTTCCCTTGTGGGGGCTTTCCCTTTAATTCAGGCAGGAGGCATATCACTGGGGCAGCGTGAGGAAACTTTATTATTATTTATATGACAGCAGAGCTTGGGGTCCCATTGCGCTAGGCACTGTACAAATGTATCATTCAAGAAGGTCCCAGCCCCTAAAAGCATACAACCTGAATAGACAAGACAGAGAGTGTAGGAGTGACTTGTTCAATGCCACACAGAAGGTCAGTGACAGAGCCAGGAATAGCCTCCCGGGGTCCATGTATACTTCCCAGTAAGCCCAGCGATCTGATTCAGGTTTGAGCCCAAGCCCCCATTCTGGCCACACACAAATCAGTCTGACTCGGGACAGCAAGCGCTCAGGACCTGGGTTCTCAGACCCTGCTGGGGGCGTCACTGCCTAAGTCCCACTGTGACCCAGGTCCAAGCTCTGTCATTCTGCAATGTGGACACCACTCATGCTGCAGACATGAGTCAGAAGGTCTGCGGAATGCTGTGTGGACATATTCGCATGGCTGAGACCTGCGAATATGTCCACACAGCAGTTGTGAACCCAGATTTACCATGCAGTGTGGACGCTCAAGCACAGGCTTGGAAGCACCAAGTCCACAAGCCCAGGTCCCACAGACCCAGGTTTAAAATGCAGCGTAGACATATGCTAGTTCTCCTGACACCCACTCCTTTTCCCTACATGCTCTGTACTGCTTGTCTTTGCTTTGATTCTGCCTGCCCTGTACTTCGGTGCATAAAGGCCCTTGGTTTTCAGTGTTGGCAATCCCCTTTCACTGAGCACTACATGTGTTTCTTTTGAAACCAATGCTTTAGAGGATCAGGGCTATTTTCTTATACATCTTATGTAATGAGTTTTGAATTATGTGGACGAGAAGTGCCTGTCTGACATCACAGACCACCGAAATGCAATACATGTGCCTGCAGGAGAGACCCACTAGAAAGAGGGTATGCATCTTTCACATTTCCCTTTCTAGGAAGAATCTCATTAGCTATATTTGGTGTGATGTTTTGTTTGGACTCATCTATCTGAGAAAGGTTACACTCATTTTATTCATGCTTTGAGGGTGTGGCTATCATTCTTCTGTTCTGAAGCAGTTCCCATTCTGAATTCTAGATCAGTCCTAAATCTATAGACATTCCATGGAACTAAATATGGCCAATAGTGATCAATTTCAGAAGGTCTGATGGCCATTAAGATATATTTAACTGAATTCACGAGTCCAGATCCTTCTCTGATGTAATTTCATTGCCTTCCACTTGGCCTCCTCTCTTTTAACTATGGTCTGTTTAGTGCAATGAGTATGTGAGCCTGGCAGAGCTCTCCCCTATTTAAAATACTCTTTCTTGTCTCTCCCTAAGCTTTATACTCAAGTGCAAGGTCAGCAAAGGTCTCCCAGGTTTTGCAACCTTCTGTAATCTCCATTTGGAACTCAGTTCTTCCTTAGGGTTATTATATGTATTAGGGCAGCACCTAGTGACTCCAGCCACACTTATGGCCCCTTTGAGGTAGGCCCTGTACAAACACACTGTAAGAAACAGCCTTTTCCTCAAAGAGCATGCAATCTAAATAGACAACTCAACGGAAATATTATTATCCCAGGTTTACAGATGGTGAATTGAGGCCCAGGGAGATTGAGTGACCTGCCCATAGCCACTCACAGAGCGCTTAGAAATGAATGTAGGTCTCCTGAGTCCCAGTCCAGTCCTTTTAACCACACAATCATCCTTACAATGAATGCAAAGAGACTCATTTTAGAGAGACAGTCTAGAACTGGCCCCAGGAAGAGTCTAACAGCTAGCTGCTTCCAGCAGCACATTGGACAAAGGGCATGGGAAGATGTCATTTTTGGTGAAGCTTCTTCAGGAGAAGCAGAAATAGGGTACTTGAGGCTCCGGTGGATTGGAGGAGAACTGCATGACTAGAGGCCATGGTCTGCTGCTATGCAAAGAGAAGACACGGGCCCCAGGGAAGGAATCCAAACATGCACATCGGTTGTAGTCACTTTTTATTAAGGTTTGTTATTATAAAAATATATCATAAAATGTTGCTGCATATTTGTCCATTTACAGTCTGGGAGAGAGACATTATCCACTGGCAGAAACCAGTTCAGAGCACAGATCCTTGGGCTAAGGTCTTGGAGACACTGAATGAACCCTCTTCTCTAGAGACATCAGAATAAAGTCTATGGCATTGTAAGCAATGAACAGTGGTAGTAGGTCGTGAAAAATCTGTGACTGCTTTATATCCAGAGGTCTCTTGTGTGAAAGAAAGAAAGAAAGAAAGAAAGAAAGAAAGAAAGAAAGAAAGAAAGAAAGAAAGAAAGAAAGAAAGAAAGAAAGAAAGAAAGAAAGAAAGAAAGAAAAGAAAGAATAATTCTCTCCCATCATCACTTTCCAACTTGACTGAGGAAATCACTCATTCAAGGCACAGGGTCAATGAATGTCCAGATCTCATTCACTTGTGCATTAAAAAGTAATTGTCTCTTTTTATTGCCTGGGCTTCTTTCAAATACAGCCTCTTCCTCTCCAAAGGCACCTCTTTGAATGCAGTTGTGCTTCTAGATTCTGTTTCATTTTCGAAGTTGCAGGTGTTTGATCCAAAACTCTCTCTCTCTCTCAGATGATTCACTGCAAGCTCTAGGAAGATGAGGCTGGGATAGAAAGTCCATGTATATTATTTAGGGTTTCTTGAGGTTTGCCTACAGGACTGGAAGGTTTTCTGTCCACAACTGTAGCAAGGGAAAGAAAGAGAAGCAAGTAGGTTGGCATACTCCTAATACATAGACAGTAATACCTCTGTTTGTTTCATTCCATGGCATCAGACTGAGACTTCTTATGGAACCTGATGGGGGGAGGGATAGCTCAGTGGTTTGAGCATTGGCCTGCTAAACCCGGGGTTGTGAGTTCAATCCTTGAGGGGGCCATTTGGGGCAAAAATTGGGGATTGGCCCTGCTTTGAGCAACCCTGATATTCTATGATTAGCTTTGCTTGACACTCGCAGTATGTTTACTCACCTACGGCCCAAAGAATCTGCCATGTTAATTTCCCATTCACACTTGTTGAGCAATAGTCGCTACTCATTAAAAAAAAAAAAAAAAATCCTCTAAGAACCTTTCCCTTTCACTGCAAGCGAGACATTTTCTGCCCTGAAGCAGTGACTAGTCTCCTCCCAAGATCTTTCGTCGAATAATTTCACTAGCAATAGCTGAAGCCTCCGGGCTTGAAATAACCGACCCTTGGAAGCACAGCCCATCTGAAAGAAGAGAGCAATTTCCCCCCAAGGCGAATCGGGCTGCCATCCTGTTTCTTGGGAAACACAAGCTCGTGTGCACCGAATGAAGCCCGTTCCTGGTTTAATCCGTGTTTCTGACTAGCCTTCTTCCCGGTTGATAGTTGCAAACATCCGCCTCGGAGATTTTGCTCAACCCCAGGGACACACGCTCTTTAACCCTTCCTGGCTATTGGGGGCGGCCGCGGCGGCGGGGGGCTTCGGGAAGGGACCCCAGCTTTATCAGGGACTATGTCAGTGACCGACCTTAAGCCGATTGCTGCCTATTTGCCTAGGGAGGCACAATCATTTTAGAAGCAAGTGAGCTCCTTCCCCACCTCCGATGGAGGAATCGCCTGCAAGGATTGAGGGGGGGCGCGGTTCTTCTTGTCTTAAAGCTCTACCTCCGTGGTCCTTTTGGGGTGAGTGCGGGGGGGGGTCCCTTCCCGGGTGAGTGCGGGGGGGGGGGGTCCCTTCCCGGTTGCGCGCTGTACTTGTGCATTTTAAATCCACTTCACTTCCCCTCTCGCCGCACACATCTGTATTAGATATCGCACCCAACGCGCCGGCAGCGCCTGGCTTCTCGCAGCCCGAGGAACCAGCTGCAGGGCTGGGCGGGGGGGACGCCAGAGCCCTTCCCGTCTGGAGGGACGAGAGGGGATTTGCTTTTTCCCCCCCCTTTCCCGACTGCGCCATGTTCCCCCTCCCGGCTCAAGGCAGCGAGGGCTTGTTTTAATTCGCTTCGATTTCGCGCACGCCAGAGGCTTGGAGCCCGAGCCAGGGTCCCCCCGGCTGTGCTGGGCGTGCGAATGAACGCTAGTCACAAGACACATTCCCTTCCTAAAGGGCCCAGTGGCTAGATATGAAATGCTCCCTTCAGGGCAGGGAAGTAGAGGCAGATCGGCCGCGGGGCTACTGCAGTCTGGTGCCGCTTTGTGGGTGTGTAAGTGTGTGTGTGTGTGGGGGGTCTTTATTTTATTTTATTTTATTTTATTTTATTTTATTTTATTTTGCAAAACGTATCCATTTTCCGGACTCAATCTGGCTGAAACAAGCAAGATCGGGCCCCAAGCATTACAGGTGACCCCCAGAGACAGGTATGTATTGAAAGAGAGAGAAAGAGAAAGACCCGAATCTAGGCAATCTACCACAGGTCTAAACCAGGGGATATCGCTGTCAGCCCCTCGGCTTCCCTGGCTTTAAGCGCCCCTTGCGATGTACGTGCTCGCTAAAGCTAGTTTACACTCAGAAGGCGAGCGGGATCGGGCCCTAAATCCACCCAGCGGTTCGGTTTTGCGAGGGCGTTGCATGCATCCGTTTAGACGCTCGAGGTAAAGGCGCTGCGATGTCTTTGGTTTAAGGCAACGTTTGGGTTATTTTGACCGGTAGGTATTCCCCCAGTCGCTGCGCAGCCCAAAGACGGACCGACCTCTGCAAGAAAATGACACCACCCTCGCTGATTTGGGGGTGGGCGTCGCTTCAGACGGCAGTTTCGAAGCACGCTTTGCCCATGACACCCTGTGATCTTTTATGTGGAGTTTACGCGTGGGGAGAATTGGCCGGCTTAACAAATTGCTACACACACACACCCCCATGTGCAAAAGCTGTCCTGAGTGCGAAGGGTAAATTATCGTTGCAAAATCATTATGCAGACCCAGTCCTGTCCCGTGAGGAGCCATCTCGTTCACAAACGTAGCCGAAGGCGGCTTTTGCAGTCAGATTTCAATGGCAATGAATGATCTCTACCGGGGTATGCAATTAGAGTGGTCGGAAAACGGGGCCGCAGAGCTGTAACCGGGGGAGGAAATGTCGAAGTGGGTAAAACTGATTGTAATGATGCGGATTTAACTTCACAGTAGCTCTGGGACGCACCTAAGAGGCTTAGATCAGGGTGGAGTGGGCTTTGACAATGGATAGTTCCTATTTCTGGAACGGGAACAAAATAAATACACTTGTAATAAGAACTTGAGCAAATGCAAATGGGTCTTTTAAAAGAAGAAAATTATAAACTATGAGTAAGATTTATGAATCCTTGCATGGGAAATTCCTGCAAGTTAATTGTGATCAAATCATACTTGTCTCCTCCTTCGCCTGTTTATACAAGGTCGGAGGTGCCCAGATCTTTCACTATTCCTTCCGGTCCCTGGTAGGCTTCCTAGGCCATCGAGTTCCTGGGGTTTCATTAGGATCAAATAAAAGGTTTAACCGAATTCTTTAATGGTGATTTTTTCCAAGGTGCTGAGCACTCGTTGATTATTATTATTATGTTAGAAAATCTGTCCATAAATGAATCTACTTCCTTGTCAATTATTACTTGGGATTTGTTTTATGTACCGGGTTTAGTACGATTACACCGGCTGTATAAGGTAAAATGAAACTTTCTTTGTCGCAGCTAGCTTGAGACTATACGAAATCGACTAGGTGCCCGCGCGCCGTTTAGATGAGTGAATGTTGTTTGATGGATAGCAGTTAAAGGGGGTGGCGGGGGCCTTGAGTGTCAGAGCCCGCGTGTGTCTACACAGACACATCTCACACCGCTGAGTTATCGGAGACAATCATTACTTATCCAGTCAAATAACGTACATGAGCTAGAGGAAGCTATGCTTTCCCAAGGTAATGGTGCAGGGATGGTTTTTATACTCTCAGTTCTGAGGTGTTCAAAGAGTTCCTCGTACTTTTTTATTAAAATTGAAGGGTTATCTCTCTCTCTCTCTCTCACACACACACACTGTATTTTGGTAAACAATACATTTGATTGTAAAAGGGATAGATAGATAGATAGATAGATAGATAGATAGATAGATAGATAGATAGATAGATAGATAGGGTTTACGGGGATAGATAGATAGATGATAATGGACCAAAAAATTAGTCAAACTAGAATGTGCATAGATATTTAACAAAATTCTTTTTCTTTCTTTCTTTCTTTCTTTCTTTCTTTCTTTCTTTCTTTCTTTCTTTCTTTCTTTCTTTCTTTCTTTCTTTCTTTCTTTCTTTCTTTCTAAAATCCTTTTATGGCTATTAATTGTTATCCCTTATTGTACACAACCACTCGTTATTAGCGGTAATAATGAAGCTGCAACTCTCAGAAGGCTACATGAGTTAGGCTAAAACGGTGAAGGGTCGTATATTAAAACAGTCACACATAAATTAGCTGATAAGTGGAAAATGAATTGCAAATGTGAAAAAGACTAGAGGCATGCTAGTGAACAACGCAGAAGGGGGGCAAAGAATGGAAGCAGAAGAGATGAGTTAGCATTTGAAAAGGAGGACTTGTGGCTCCTTAGAGATTAACACATTTATTTGAGCATAAGCTTTCGTGGGCTGGAGCTGTAGGTCACGAAAGCTTATGCTCCAATACATGGGTTAGTCTCTAAGGTGCCACAAGTCCTCCTGTTCTTTTTGCGGATACAGACTAACACGGCTGTTACTCTGAAACCTGACATTTTTTAAATGAAACCGCATATCAAAGAAATAAAACGTCCCCAAATGGACCAATGTGATTAACAGAAGAACAAATGTTCACCGTTAAAAAATATACTACAGTATAGAGACGTGTTCACATCAGAAACATGTGATCGCTTATTATACTCCTAGGGTGTATTACTTTAAATACTCCCCGAGGGGGGGAAATAACTAGTATAAGCGATTTATAATGTTAGTCATTTTCCTCGAATGAGTGTGTCTTTCTTAGATCTGGATTATCCACCAGCACTTCTGCAAGATTTATGGTCGGAGGTATCCAGGAAAAATACTTATTTAATATGGCTAAAATTATTATTACTAAAAACGAAGGTCTCTAATGCTCAACCTCTGTCACTTCGCTGTATTTATTATATGATACCGAACATCACTGGGTAATTTCTTTTCTGTTTCATTACACAAAATGCACACTCCAGGCACAGATAATTACCTCTAAGAAAGAGATCCTTGTTTTAAAGAATTAAAAGCTGGATGTTTGCCCCAGATCTTTCTGCTTCCTCTGAGATTTCCATCTCCCACGATTGAACATTAAGAGGGGGGAAATGGTTTCCACGTTGAATCTTTATGTTTTTACTGGTCACAGATATGAAACATGTTGAACGCAAGGGTTGTACAATTCTGGACTAGCAGATATGTTCGCAAGGACATAACCGGCAATTATTTTAGGTGCTTCTTGGGGGCTGGGGGGGGGGACCTTCTTCATGTATTTTCAGATTTCCATAAAAGTTTAGAAGTGCTAGGACTTAAACCACCTTTTCGGTTTAGTAACCAGCAGAACGTAGCTGGTTTGAGGCAGGACACTGCAGTGACTATCCAGCAGCATTCTGCAAGGGGTTTATTTGATGGGAAAGGATCATAACCCACAGCTTACAAATTACCCCAGCGCTAGCGCCTGCTACGTATAATTTGTTTCCTATCAAATACTGGCTCCCGCTCAGTGCTGCCCAGCTCGAGATAAGCGCATGAAAAGGGGCATTATCTCTATTTGCACTTTTTTTAACGTGAATACAAACGAAAGATTAAGTAATTCCTCCACATCGTCTTTGAGCTTCCCACCCTCCAGAATACTAAAGTCCAAGGGCCGATCCAGCTCCGGCTGAAGTCAGTGGAAAGACACTAGACCTGCGGGGCCGGGCCTCCATGGGCACAACCGAGAAATGACAAATCGGATAGTTTAGGGCCCGATCCTGCATTTATGAAATCGTGTAGAACTCTGCTTCCCAGGCAGAGAGAGAGAGAGAGAGAGAGAGAGAGACTAATTCTCCTCCACAGGCTAATTGTATCTATTCATGTTAAAAGTTCTATATTACATGTAATTTTACAAATTCTATATAAACGTGTGTGCGTGAAATACAATTATATATGTGTGTGTGCAGCTGTAAAACAGAGAGAGAGAGAGAGAGAGAGAGATGGTCTTTTTATATATTCTCTTCCACAGAATAATTTTATATCTAAATTTTAAAAGTTCTATATTTCATTTGATTTTACAAATTCTATGTACACACATGTATGTGAAATACAATTATATATGTGTGTTCATATTATATATATACACACACAAGTATGTTCTTTTATAGCTGTAAAGTGTCATACACAATTATATATGTGTGTGTGTAATATATATATATATATATATATATATATATATATATATATATATAACAGGCATTTCTATTATAGCTATATATATATTACACACACATATATAATTGTGTATGACACTTTATAGCTATAATAGAAATGCCTGTTTTATATATATATATATATATAAACATAGACATATTCCATTATAGCTATATAGTGTAATAGACTATAAATATATATATTAAACGGAGGCATGTTCTATTATAGCTATATAGTGAATATATCTAATCTATCTCTCTCTCTATAATATAAATTCTGAGGATGTTATATAACTATGCAAACAGAGCATTTTTAATAAACATGGGAATGTCCATATAGCTCTATATATTTCACGTATATATATGGAACAAAATATTATTTTGATATTATTATATTATAAATAAGAGAACCATGTGTCTGTCCAAGGATTGATTGAGGGATATCATTGCTATACCCCGCAATTCATTCGGAGGATGTTATATAACTACTAAAGCACAGGGCAGTGTTTAGAAACGTGGGAATGTTCCCTGCAGCTCTCTCTTTATTACAGGCATACATATGTACACTTCCTCCAGGTATCTCTACACACATCATGCGTGCCATGGAGCAGCCCGTTCCCACGGTTTCTGAAGTGGTCTGTGGTTGGTGGTGACCGAGCCCCCTCCCAAGCAGCGCAGAGCCCAGGTCTCCGTAAATCACTGCAGGGACAGACACACCAGCGTGTGTCTCCTGCGGTGTGTAAGTGGCTGGGGAGACTCGGCCACCTGTGTGGCTGCGGAGAGGAAAGTGGCTGGTGCCAAAGGACCCCAGCCGGCGTGGGCGCGGGCGAGGGAACGCCTCCTGCCTCCACAGGCCCCCCGGCGAGGGTAGGGAGACTTTCCCAGCCGCCGGGCCGGCCAGAAGCGAAGGATACATTGCTCAGGTCACTAGGCAGGTCACTAAGATTTACCTCCCTCCCCACCCACCCAGCCTGGGTGCGATCCGCATCCCCCCCGGCTCCCCGCGCTCCTGGGCTTTACCTTCTCGGGCGGGATGCTTGAAGGCCATGGCGGTGCCCAGCTCTCCTCCGGGGACCGTCACTCCGGGCCCGTGGTGCGCCAGGGGGCTGCTTTGCGCCTGCCAGTGGTGGCCGGGGGTGATGTAGCCCGCCCCGGGGCCAGCGTAAACCCCGTGCTGGTTGGAAGAGGGGTAGGCGCAGGCTGGGAGGAAGCTGGAAAGGCCAGGGGCAGGCTGCGAAGGGAAGCGGGAGACAGGCTGTTACAGGCATTACAGACTCCCGGCTTCTGCTAGGGGCCTGAGGCCGGAACGGGATCGTAAGGTGCGGCCCGCCCTCGTCCCCGGGAAGGTTACACATCTGCCTCTTCATGGACACAGCCCCAGTGTCTGCAACCCCCGGGCCTCGCCGAGCACATCCCCTGCTCCGGTTCGTCTTTTTACGTGGAGACTGAAATCAGCCCCCGTCCCCCCTTCGATTCCGGGAACCGGGTGGATTCGATTTCTTCGACTAACCGAGAGAACGGGGAAGCGGGGACAGAAAAGCGAGGGGAAAGTTGAATTACAACGACAACAAAACCTGAGGAAATCCCCAGCTGGGGCTGTGAAAATATTGATGCACTTACAATGCACACATTCAATGCATCAGACAGCGGGGGGATACACACGCCTAGGTCTGCCCGTGTAAATACACACCGATTCTGAGCTGAGGTGATACAAAACAAATTGTTCAACCCAAACGGATTCCTTTAAGGCATCCACGGTTGTGTTTATGCTCTGGTGTATGCCTGCGTACACACACAATCTGGTGTGTTAAATGTAAAGTTATGAACTGCACCCGCATTTTCACAGCCTCGGCTCGCGAGTTTCCCAACTGGAACTCTTAATCTTCCTTCAAGGGGTGATCCCCAAATCCCCCCCCACACACACACACAAGCCAAGCATTTTCTTCACGGCTATCTCTTCCCCCCCCCTCCGTCCCCCAGTTGCAAACGCCTGGCTGGAAGATGTTACCTGGGGGTACTTAATGTCCGCTTCCATTGCAGCTTTATCAATCCCATTGGCTGCCTGGGCGGGAGGGAAGGCCGTTCTGTTCACACTAGGCCAGTCTTCCATTTTGGGTGGGTAGGCAGACCCCTCTGTCCCAGCCAGAGGCCCTGGGATGGGAACAGATTGCAGGAGATGTACTGATCCGCCTTCAGACTCTCCCTAGAACCATGCCACCTAGCCACCCCCCTTGCTGTCCTATCCCATGACCCGGGATCTCTAAGCGCTGTGAAAAGCCACGCAGAGCCCCGGTCTTGCTCCGGGACGAAGGCAGCAAGGGGTTTTGCCCTTGGTTTCAATGAGCTCAGCATCGAGTCAGGCTTTATTTCGTTTTCGCTCAAGTCAGCTAGGTCACTGGGCACCTTCGAGCCGGCTAAAAATCGCACTGTCTGGGTGGCATTTTAGACACGGGCCAATTGGGGGTGGAACTTTGTATGAGAATCATTCAAAATTGCGATCGAGAATGATCTGATAGAGATCCTGGCCTTTAACAGAAAACTCTGATGTCCCTATTCAAACAGCATCGTCCAGAGGCTACAAAACAGAATCCAGATTTGGGAAACGTTTTCAGACTGAAAATTATTTCTGGCTCCAGAATGTGCCTGAATCCGAAGCGAATACGCATTCGGGAGCCCGCTTTATAAACAGAAAAGGAGGACTTGTGGCACCTTAGAGACTAACCAATTTATTTGAGCATAAGCTTTCGTGAGCTACAGCTCACTTCATCGTGACAATCGCTCACGCAAACGTTAGCAGGAACCTGGGGCAATAGGTTAGCTTCTCAAATTGGCCTGCCTGCTTATGAAAACTGTGTACGAAGTCAAAAGAGTCTGGGGGAGCATAAAACACGAACTCTGACGGTCTAAATTATGACCAGCCTTGCTTACAATTCAGCTGAAACACATTCTCCTCCCCCAAAAGGTCTGTCTGTTGCACTAGGAAACTTTTAGGCTTTCTTATAATTTAAAAGGTATAATTCATAGACAGAAACGCATGCGGTTGATTTATTTACCTCTAGCATTTGAAAGGATCAAAGTAGGGCATTTCCCCCAAACGACTTGCTCAGAACAAAAGTGGAACCGGGTATTAATTTATTCAATTCGGCTTTGTATAAATAAAGCGTGACAGAGAAATTTTAAAAACCCTGACCACGATCCAACTTGCCAGCCAAAGATCTGCCTGGTATATATAGTGTTGATAGTAATCAGCTGTTTTGATCACTACTGAAGGATGCATTCTAGCTAGTGTGCCAGTTACACTATATTTTGTATTTTCTAGCAAAGAAGGATTGTAGAAGAAAGTTCTTTTAAAAGTGCTAAGAGGGCAGGCAAATTTCTGGCAACGAATCTGAGACATTTGCTTAGATCTGGCAAAAGGGAATCGAGATCTGAATGTGCTGGGCTTGGTTTTTTGGAGAGGGGGTGAGTGGAACTCAGAGCTCTGCATGTGTGACGGGCAATCTCTCATCCCCACGAAAATATTTTCCACATTTTTCATAAAAAGTTCAAGATGTCGGTTGTTTTGCTCCAGCTGGCCCATCAGATCCGCCCTAAATGCACCGGGTTATTTACGCAGCTCTTTCAGCCATTGTTCCGCCCTTGTTTATATATGGTTAAAAGTGATTTTGCAAAAGCCACGCGTGATTTTAGGTGCCTACGTTTCTGGGTGCCCAACAAGGGGGGCTGGTGTTCGAAAAGCGCTGAGCACCCACCTGCTAAAAAAAACCAAGCACCCCAATATGCAGGCACCCCAAACCATGGGTCACTTTGGGCCCCTGGGAGGTAGAAAAACCCCAACCAACCAAACCCAGCGCCCACTGCAGTGCGAGTGGGCGAAGCTGCACTCGCTGACCTGTTTGCTCCATGAAGGTCCGGATACCGAGGATGTTGCTGACCGAATGCGCCGAGGGCCAGGATCTGGGGATACTGACATGTCCAGCTGTGACCGGCACGCCCGGATGATGGCCCATTTTGGTCCCAGAGGAGGCCATGGGGTTGGGGTAGGGGTACTGGTAAATGTGGTTATAGGGCAGCGTTGGCTGGGGGGGAGGCTGCTTGGTGCTGTCGTAGGGGTTGGGCTGGGAGAGGTTCCCGATTTTGTTCCGTAAAATCCTGCTGATGGAGCTGACGGAGGGCACGTTGTACTTGTCACACACCCCGTCCGCCAGCAGCCGGTCTCGGATCTCCCACGCGAAGATCCCCGGGTCGCCTTGCTTGTAGTCTCGGATGTGCTTCACCACGTTGGGGGTGGTGACCCGCGGCTTGCTCCCGCCGATGGCTCCGGGTAAGATCGAGCCCGTCTCGTTGTAGCGGGCCAGGATTTTACTCACGCAGCCGTGAGAGACCCGCAGCTGGCGGCTGATGTCGCAGGGTCGGATCCCGAGCTGGGCCAGCTCCACGATCCTCAAGCGGATGGCGTTGGGCAGGGGTCTCCCGTTGACAAAGACGCCTCCCAGCTGGTTCACTTCGCCGTACGTTTGCTCTAGCGAGGGGGGGAAGGACGGGTTAGCACCGCAAGATTTCAAAAATAAAAGGGGACAAGGGGAAGAGAGAGACTCCGGCAGCCTCCGCCCTGCACGGTACATGGAGCGCCCCAGTTCCCCAGCTCCTCCCAAACAGCCCCGCGCCCCACACCAGAGGCGCACTGGGTCCGGCGAAGGAAGGCCGGGGCCGCGTCGGGGGAAGGACGGGGTCTGTGACGCGACGCGGAGTATTGCGATTATTATCCTTCATGCCCGTGCCGGAGCGGGGTGTGGGGAGCGAGTGGAGGCTTCGCCCCAGGCCTCGCTGCGTGGGGATGGGGGTGCGCTTCCCCCGGCTGGGGCTTTGGCTTCCCCCGCTGCAGCGCTGGCTCGGGGTAGCAAAGCGAAACTGCGTGCCCGACGCCCAGCCCGGCCGCTTTCTCCTTCCCAAGGATCCCCCCACCCCGCAGAAATCAGACCCCCCCCCCGCAGCGCCTTACCCATCGCCCGCAGAGACCCGCGCCGTGCGCGATCAGCTGCTCGCTAGCCGAGCCGCGGGCTCCCTCTTCCCCGAGGCAGGCGCGGATGCATAGAGGGGGGCTGCCTGCGAGCACCAGCCAGGCTCCTCCGGAGACAAACCCAGCCGCGGCGGGCTGCCCTTGCTCCGGGCCCGTCTCTCCGCGGCTGCGGCCGGAACACTTTCAAAGGCGGCCGGAGACTCACGCCCAAAGTGATCTTCATCCGATCGGGGGGGGATCAGCCCGTCCAGGAGCCTGCCGTTTGCTCAGATCAATTTGACGTGTCTTCCACGTCAATCTCGGTGGTCACGCCGGAGTTGGCATTTCATTGGTTCCCGGCCTTGCGAACTGGCAGAGGGCTGCTTCTTCTGCGGGACTTTCCCCCCCTTTCCGCCCTCCTCTCCCTCAACTACTCCTGTAACAACAGGGCGAGGGACACAGCTGTCTGGAGCGGGGCTTTGCTGCCCAAGGCTGGATTCGCTCCCCTCCCCAGCCCCATTCTTCTGCCAGAGCCCCTGTCCCCCGGGACGGGAATCTTTTTGCTAAGGGTCATGGGGGGAGGAGGGAAGAAGGTGTTTGCAGTCGATTTCTTTAAAAACCAGGTGACACCGAGGAATTACACCCGGTTCATTTTTAGCCTTACCGAGGGGCCGATCCTTTAAAGCCAGTCGGCGCCTCTCCATCGATAGCGTTTGGGGATCAAGCCGCCGCCCCCCCCCCGTCACGTTCAGTGTCTGTCCCCAGATCACACAGTCCTCACTCAGGCAAAACTCCCAGGGCTTGAACTGGCTTTGCCTGGGTGCGCGGTACCGGCAGGGGACCTTTACAACATAAAGAGGCACAAGCCATTTACAGTCTCAACCCGATTATCACCTGCTGCGAGGAAGGTCGTTTTGAGATATCAGTTCAGTAGGATGGAGACAGTTCTGGGTGTGAAATAACCTGCCGAAGTAGGGAGGTCTCATGGTGCCTGGCCAAAGCTGCTGTTAAATCCAGCCGATGAAGTTGGAACTCTCAGGGAGGAGTCAGAAACCCTGGTTGCCTTCAGGCTCCTTTGAGCCCCTTCGGGAACATGGTTTTACCTTTTCAGAATGCACACTGAACCCCGTCTTTTATTTTATTGTATTTAAAAATATTAATCACACCATCTTATTGCGGTTGGGAGATGGGTAAATAATGGAGAGAGTTTCCAAAAAGATACAGCCAAATATTGCCGTTTTCCATCTGTCCTTGAAAATGGCAGAGGCTACTTAGGCTGGGAGATTGCTCTTCAAAACCAAAGTCAAATCTCCAAAAGCAGATTAATTACTACGCTGGTTTTCAGAGTCCATTTCCCGGCTGTTTCCTTAGCACTGGAAAGGGCTTGCAAACAGAATCCTGATCTATGAATCATTTCCAGTGTGGTTCTTACGAGCACTTATGACTTTTAAGCCAATAAATCCTGTTTGACTCCTGATACGGAGCCTAACCAGGATAACCAACTGTTCTGTAATGTAAGAGTTCTGAAACGATCTAAATCCACAATTCCACGGGAACCAAACACACTTTTAGCGTCCTGCTTACTCCTCCGGTACTCTTTTAATAGGGCCACTAACGAAACAGCAAGTGCCATTTCTCAGGTACTGTGTACAACAGATGCAGTTATTTTGCCTGCAGAGGCTCACAGCTGGAAAAGATCAGGACGGAGCAAGATAACAGACTTTCTCTGACCCTTTTACCTTGACTTGCTTCACCAAAAAGAATCGTTAGCTAGTAAGCAGCATATATTAATATGTCAATTAATAAGAAGGGGAGTAATAAATTACGAATGCACGATCGGAGCTTTCAGATCAATGGGGGAGGAACCCCTCCCCCCCCCCACACACACACAGAGCGCAACTGAAGAAAATATAATCTTTGTATCGATCTAGATACCTCGAGTCTAGGGCAATGAACCGCGGGGAGAAAGAACGAATCGTTAGCAGGGACGCGATGGAGTAGGGGTATATTTCCACCCTAGATAAATAAAAAGTTGTGTGAACACAGATTGTTAGAGTAAATATTGGCCGGTGAACCCCATGCCGGGGTGAGATTAAAAGTGGGGGAAATTAATCAGAACAGGACGAAATAAACTAAAGCCACCAATCGTGGTTTGGTTAAAAGGAATTTTAATTCAATTGACTTCAATGTAAACATTTAATTCAAGGGGTTGAAAGTCAGAATCTCATTCGCAAAGTGTTTAGCTTCCCGGTGTAGTTTGAGGCAGGGACATTGGCTGCTCCAGAGGCTGTGAAAAACAAACGAAATAGTAAGGTTCGGCAAATCTAATCAGAGGATTTGAGAAAGAACCTTTCCCTAGGATTTATTTTAATGACTACGCTATTAATCTCTCGGGTCATGTCTGAGGGCAGCTCACAGTAGAACGGACCGTTTTATTCAGACTTGGTGCAGTTCTCTGGTCAACGTTTTCTTCTTCGCTTGGGGTGCAGACCCTTTTCGTTGGTATTTGGCGTCTGAGTTTATAATGTCCCTCTCTCTCCTAAAAGGGTAGATTATAATCAGGTTTCAGAGTAGCAGCCGTGTTCCTCTGTATCCACAAAAAGAACAGGAGTACTTGTGGCACCTTAGAGACTAACAAATTTATTTCAGCATAAACTTTCCTGCGCTAAAGCCCACTTCATCGGATGCATAGAATGGAACATATAGTAAGAAGATGAGAGAACATGAAAAGGTTGAAATTGCCATCTGGCATACTCTCTCTCTCTCTGTATATATATCTAATCTATCTATCTCTCTATATATATCTTCTTACTTTTATGTTCCATTCTATGCATCTGATGAAGTGGGTTTTAGCCCAGGAAAGCTTATGCTCAAATAAATCTGTTAGTCTCTAAAGTGCCACAAATCCTCCTGTTCTTTTTGCAGATTATAATCAGGGATGGGTAAATCAGGTTTTCACGACAGAAGAACAAATATTTGCTGGTGAAAATGATAAGGGCCTTTATCGCCAACGAATCGATTATTGAATTGCCCAAAGGAAGGACGATTAACTGTCCGATTGGCAATATGTCTCGTTTTTTAGTACAGTTTCCACTAGAAAGGCAGACTCTAAGCCGTGAGCATTTTGAAAGGAGCAAATGGTAAGTTAGCACAAGGTGAAACAATCAGACTTGCATTTTTTCTGTGCGGGGGGGGGAAAAACCGAGTTTTGCTTATAGCAGGGAGCAGCGTCTGAGACCACACAAAACACCGAGGAGGAAAAGCTAACCCTTTGTCTCCCTCTGTTGGACATTTGGGATAGTTCAGCCCACCGAAGTGAGCGATTTGACAGGGGTCTGGGGCAGCGCTCTTGTCCGGAGATTTACCTGACGGGAAGGTAAAGAAGCAAAAGGAACCGCTGAGGTGAAACGCGCCATTGAGTTTGTCATGTAGGCAAAGACTGGGGAAGAAGGCAGGGGATGGCTCGTGTGAGGAAGAATACATTATAAAATAAAAATCAAATAATAAACTAATAATAGTGAGATGCCGCCTTGGAACCTACCCAGCCGAGCTAGGATCGGGGTCTCTGCTGGGCGGAAATGGACACGAATTTACTGCTCCTTGGGCAACTCAAGAGGGCGTTGAAACGGTTTCACGCAGAAATGTGTGTAAGTCTCTGAGGTGCCGCAGGGACTCCTGGCTGGTTTTGCTGATACCGACCAACAGGGCTGCCCCCCCGAAACCAGCTAGGGAGCGTTGTTCTCACAGGGCGGAACCGAGCGAAGGCCGGTCCGTTTCACGCCGGTTTGGACACGGTACGGTATTCTGGGTATATCCTTTCGACGGAGAGAGGCATTGACTGCTGCCGTTATTGTTGCTTTGATACGGGTGGGGGCAAGAAAACCAGGGACCTTACAAGCCACAATAGGCCAAACTCTGAAGTGACTTGCTAGGAAGATCATAGTTTAGAGAACACCTCTCCGTTGGCCTTTTTTCTTTTGTCCCAAACAGGAAGGATAACAGTGAAGGTGAAAGGCAGGAGATATACATATATCGGGAAAATAAAGAGCCGCGGAAGCGTTATATGTATAAGGCCAGGAGCTAGTCCTGCTCTCCTTCCCCTTGCAGTGGCAGTTTGTTATTGCGTAGTAAAGGGTTCCCAGGATCGGGCCCTCTGATGCTCGGGCCAGATGCGGACGGCTGCTCTAGCCTCTCCTTGTTTCCAAGAGCAAAAGTGAGTTTGTCTGATTTATAAACTCCTGCCTACGGGGACTTTCCTCCCGGTTTACCCCCGTTTGCAGCCATATAGCCTCCCCCACAGACTTTTCTTTTCTTTTGCCAGAAGCTGGGAATGGGGGACAGGGGATGGATCACTTGATGATTCCCTGCTCTGTTCATTCCCTCTGGGGCACCTGGCATCGGCCACTGTCGGAAGACAGGACACTGGGCTAGATGGACCTTTGGTCTGACCCAGTGTGGCCGCTCTTATGTTCTTTTTACTCGTTTCTTTCTGGCCAGCGCAGGTGTATTACTAAGAGAAATCTCAATGTCCCCGAAGCTCCCAGTTGTTTTTATAAGGCTGTTTTTTTTAAGGCATGGGGGGCAGGGGGAATCAGAAGGCAAAGCTAAGGGGCAGGGGGGTGACAACGGCTGAGTGGCTGGGAAAACCTTCTGATCACTTCTTTCTCCCCACCCCCACAAATAGAGGTCGAGGTGAGTACTTAAACCCCGGCGGCTTTAAACCTCCCCTTTCCTAGTTAACCTCTGGGATCGCCTCCCTTCCCATGCGAAAACGAAGCCCGTATCAATCAAAGCTTCCGGAGCCAGGAGCTGCAAAACCCTCGCCAATCGCTAGCTGCATAGCTGGTTTCAACTAAAGAGTTTTAAATTGGTCAAAGGCTACCTAGAGAAACCTTTCTCCAGGCAGGGCTGTAGATCAAGAATGAGACAGATGAAATAGAGAGTAACATAGATATAAATAACCGGGAGCCCCCTCGTTGTGTTTGTGGATACAGACTAACAGGGCTACCCCCCTGCTAGATATACATATAGATATGTATATATGGAGAGAGAGAGAAATATATTACAAGCTACTCCCTCTCTCTATAGTCTGTCTTTATAGGGCATGAAATTAAATCGATTCTCTGCATATCGAGATATGCATCAATCTTTCTCCCTCATCCTGAGGGAGAAGTATAGTTGATATATTACTTATCTATCTATACATTAAATGGGATCTATCTCATCTCATGATATATGAGACAAACTCTAGAGTAAAATACAATATATCACTCGATCTCATAGCGATTCAGATTCCATTTCTCCCTCCCTCCTCACAATGCGCACACCTACCAATGGACATAACCGCTTCCCCATCTCCACCCCTGTATATAGACAGCCGTCTCTGAATCAAACTCCTCGGCAACTCTTATAGAAGGGGAGTAAAGCCCCTAACCGGGGCTGAGCTATTTGGATGTGTATCGATTAGGGCGATTGGGTTGCTGGAGGGACGCTCAGCGGCTAACCGGGCTGCATACCCAGCGAAACAGGCCGGGATTTAAAGGCGAGGGAGCAAACTGGCCGCTCGGTGTTGAAATAAAACCAGGAGGCACATTGCCAAAGAGAACGCAGAGGGGGTGAGCTGGTCCCCTGCAACGCAATCCCTGAAAAACCAGGACGATGCGGGGCAAAGAAAAGCGGAAAGAGAAAGTGAACTCAAAGCTACTCTTATTGGAAAACCCCTTCCACTAAACAGGAGTAAGGACAGCTCCATCAATTACCCGCGCCGCAGAGCATGTGTGGTATCCCCTTGGCCTGGAAGCAGGGCTGCTTGGCCTGGCCCTCCTGCAGTCTCTTGTAGACAGGGCTCTGGTGTTTACACTCTGCCTGGGGCTATTCCGCAGGGCACCTGCAGATGAAAAGCTGAACATACAAACACAGCGGATTGTAAGTGGAAGGCGCTGAGGAGCCTGCCAATTAGTATTAAATAATATTCCTACCTTCAATAAACAGCCCTGTCGGGCTAACTCCAGATCCACCGACGCAGCTTATTTTGATTCGGCCTTAATAGTCCACACGCAACATTCGCTTTGCTCTTTGTATCTCGTTTTCTTTGCTAGGCTGGGAAGGTTTATTATCAAAACCGCATAAAGTCAGCAAACGGGGCGGCGGGGGGGGGGGAAGACGTGGTGTGTTGTAATTTCCTTCGATATTAGCTGCTGACACTCAGGGAATGAATGCCCTGTGGAAATGGTTACTAGGGTAAGGAAGTTAGAAAGATACAAAATGGAACCACTCGGTATTAATTCAGAAGCAACCGTGTTTTGAGTGTTTTGGAAACGTAGATTGAACATGATTTGCTGTTACCTCGGGTTGATCCAGGAAGGTCAGACAAGGTGATCTCACTCCTCTCTTGTGATCTTAAGAGCTATGAATCTACACAGCTCTGCGAACACCGATTATTTAAAATCCGTGTAGCACCGAACAGACTTACTTGTTTTCACGAAGCTCTAGGACATGAGGATTTGTCTGCTCCAGGGAAATGTGTCTTATTACTTTAGGATAATACCTTTAACTCTGAAACCCCTTTTTTTACCCAGCAAAGGGCGGGGGGAGGTGGGGAAATACAGGATCCAGTCTAAGAAACAGGTGACATGAAATTGAGGTGACAAAATATATTTATATATGTATCTCAACACGTATATTGAAATGCACGTATACATACGCATCTGAACAACCCTCTCCCTAACTAGCTGGCTAAGCAATTGTGCACATGGTGTGGGCGGAGCTGACAGCAACCTCTGTTATTAAGATTTACGTCCAATTGGTGTCAATGTAATATACACAGACGAGCAAGCAGTAGGTAACCGCTCGTGTGCGCGTAGGATGCGCTTCCCTCTGATTACAATGATGTTTCCATCCAGGAGATGCACTTTGTACATTGCAAGTGCATCAGGGGCTTCTTTTTCGATCGGTATATTTGTGCTGTATTTTCAAAGATGTGGATTTAAAAATACATCTACCGCACTCTCACCTCTAAAATCCAAGACAGCCGTCAAGTGTCTTAGGATAAAACTGTTTCATGTGAAACAAAGCCCCCGGATTGCCACGAACCGGTTTTAAGAAAATAATCCGAAGCTCAAACAGGCACTTCATTTACAGCCAGGTCTGACGAGCAAGGGCTGCATAGCTGGCGATTTTACTCTTTTCAAGGCACGCGGGTGGATTACAACGTTTATTTTATTCCAAATATTTATAGCTGGGATAAAGTCTTCAAACCAAGCATGTGACCAGAACGATCTTAAAATACACTCCGTGCAGACCCTAAAGCCTGTGTGTGTGGCATTTGGGGGTGGGGGGGTTGGGGACACAAAAGCAAGCAAACAAGCCAGCAAGATATGAATTTGCACTGAAGAACGCTGCCCCCTTTAATCATATCCCTTTGATTTCTCCCCATTCATTTGCTCCTCGTTTTCTCCAGAACACAAACCATAATTCGAAGGTTACAAGCCCTGCCAAGGTAGGGGGGCACTTTTTAACAAAACGACAGCCTAAAGGAGGCGCAAGAGAGGTTTCTTGCTTCCCCGGGTTACTTGCAATGGACAGAGAAGCTTTGGCAATTATTTTAACTCAGCCTAATCAATCCCCCACTGCATTATTGAGAAGCTCACCCCAGCACCCTGTGCTTGGCTGATTGACTTGGGGAATAAGCAGCTTCCTCTTTCTTCAGGTTACCAAGGGTCAAAATGTCAAAAGAGCCTAAGTCCCATTTTCAAAAGTGACTTAGTCGCTTAGATTGGGTGTCAAAGTCTGGTTAGAAGTCCACAGTGCCCAGGCCCCCAAATCACTTCGGATCCGATCCTCATAGGTATTTAGGTTCCTAACTTCCACTGAAATCAATTGAGTTTAGGAGCCTAGATCCCTCCAAAGGAGCTGGGCCTTGAGCACTTTCGAAAATTGTTCCCAAAGCCCTGGGGGGAATTGGAACTGTTTCTGAAGCTAGAAGGATTATTTCCGCCTCTGTATTTGTATTTACAAACCTTCTTCCTGATCATCGCTTTAGAGCAAACCCCCTTACACGATTTGTCACAGGGAACTCCTCTTTTCACCCTCCCCTGCCACTTGCACTGGGTCCCAGCTGATCACTGCCGAGTCCCTCTGCGCGCTGAGTTCTAATTGTCCCCGCGCCCAGCGGACGCTGTCATTTCTCTTCTGGCTTGGGACGGGTTTAATCGGGCTTTTCTTCCTCCCCACCCTCCTCAATTACGGGGCAGGGCGTTTTACTGGAGACCCGTCGTGCCTCCGGTTTGGATGCAGCCTTAGCCAGTTTGTGATCTCCTTGCCCCCGCCTGGAAACTGTTAGCCAGGGTCTAGCATGGTCGCGCGCCCCCTACAGCCAAATCTACGGGGCCCGATCCTGAGGCCAACGGGGTTTTTCTCTGAGCAAAAGACTTCACGGCTGGGGTTGACTTCATTGCTCCGAATGGAGGAAAGCCCCCTGTCTCCCCCCTTTTTCAAAGGGCAGGCCAGGAGCGCATTGCCACGAAACCGGCCAGCTGCCCCCCGCGAAGAGCTGGGGGATCGCACGCAGTGCACCGAATCTGCTGTGTGATTTTATTTCTGACTAGAGGGGAGCAGGGACTGTCTGCAAGAGACACTTCGCCTGCTTCTTCCCCTCTCATCCTGCCTGTTCCACGCCCGCGGCTTCTGCCTCCTGACCGTCCCACGGGCGATCAGAGCGGAGCAGCTAAGTGCCCGCAGCGGCGGGACTGGAAGAAGTCTGGGCAGAAGGAAACGCAAGAGCCCGGATCCAGCTAAACAGGAGAAAGCAAGGTGCGGGCTTAGAGCCGATCGAGCGACGGACCATTTGCTACGAACGAGAGACACCCGCCGAGCCGTGGTGTAGCTTCACTACGCTGCCTAACGGTGGGTAAATCTGTCGGCTTGAAGGCGACCCTGAAACCCCCAGGGGCATGGAGGCTGCACGCATTTCCCTGGGGGCTCGCTCAGCAGCCAGAGGGTAGATCCCTAGCGATTTGCTTTCCCAAAGCAACTGCTAATTCATCTGTCTTCTGGCATTTCCCTGCGCTGTCAGGGTGTCAGAAAAGTCTTTCCTTACGGCTGAAATTACAGCTCCTATGAATGGTGCCTTACAGGGCGGCGAATCCTATTCATCTCCTGCCGATTCATATTTACCATGTGGATCAACAGATCCAGTAAAAAGTCCTTATTTCCCTTACAATCCTTACAATCAAATCTCTGATGGTAATCGTTGTCAGAGGGTTAGGGGTTTTCATATGGTGCATTCCGAGAAAGAGTTAAACATCAGAAGTTCGGTGGGCAATTTTTGCATTTATCTATTAAAACGTATTTTGGCAAAACTTACATCAGAAAAGTAGCATCTTTGAATATTCTAGATCTTTATACAAAAGATCTGTCAGAACAGCGGTCAGTTACCCCCTTGAGAGTTTTCATGTGTTTCAATGGAACTTACTGGTTGTTGCATCCGATGAAGTGGGCTGTAACTCACGGAAGCTTATGCTCAAATAAATTGGTTAGTCTCTAAGGTGCCACAAGTCCTCCTCTTCTGGTTGCTCATTAATCATATAGAAATGATATGGCTCATATAACTGGTATTTATTCCGAGTTTAGTCCCGGTTAAGGGGGCTCACATTCCTTTATGAGAAATCAGTTTTAAAATCCTATTGGAACACACTAAGATAAGCGTGTGCTCATAGAAAGTTTAAAGTTTGGTACAGTGCAGTGCGGTATAGTATCTGAACAGGCTATGGACTGTCTTGGCATACTGAAAAGAATTCAAAATTAGTTTGGACGCATTTTCTAAGCAATTAACTATTGGCCAAATTTAGAGAGCTGAATTAATTTGCTGTCATGAAAGAAAATATTCTCTTTTCTTAAGACTAGCCCCTGACAGATCAAAAAAAGTAAAATCGTTCTGCAAAATTTAATATATTGTCTGATTCATTTTGCTTAATCAGAGATCTCATTTTGGTAAAAGCACGGGTTAAGTAATTAATCGTGGCTTAGCTTCGTTTGTCAAAGGCAATTGTAGCTACATCAAATATACTGAGTTCAAGCCAGGAGACAGTTAAATTCCACCGTTTGAAACAATGGATCGATTTTTTGGGTTTAACAAATATTGATTACAATGCCAGTCATATTCCTAAAGAGAATATTCTGTCACTAACATGACCGGCACAGTTCTAATATTTAACAGTTTGTTTATTTCAAATTAGGGTTTTTTGATTTTGCACCAAAATCTGTTTTGCTTTATTATGTTGATTTATTAATTAAAAAATTATAATCTCAGGCCATTGGTGGTAGTTTTTGAGCATTAACACTGTAGAAATCAATGGTGATCTCATATCGGTTTTTTTACTGATAATAAAGTAATATTTTCAGCTCTATTTGAAAGCTTAAAGGTACACAGATCTAGATACCCCACGTAATGAAATTAGAACTTTTTTAGACAGCTGGGGTTTTGAGACAACTGCAGTTGTAGGCTATGATCCTGAGAAGACCTATGCACCTGCTTCACTTTAGAAAAGGTGAGTAGTTCCATTGATTTCAGTGACTTCTCCTACCTAGGGTGTTCTGCCCAGCATGTGCACAAGACTTTGTAGGGGCTGGGTAATCGCTCTTTTCCAAGCTGTCCATCACTACACCCAGTGCATGACCTGGAATGACCACTCTGTGTTGAAGCCTCTGTAAGGAAGAGATGGATTTAAGCTTCTCTTCTGTAAATGTTTGGTTTTGAGGCACATCTGTCAAGTGGACGTGATGGGGCTTGTTTACAGAAATATTTTCACTAAAAGGCATCATTAATATGGAGATGCAGTTGGGTTGACTTGTGAAGAGCTGACCTGCACTGTCTCCTACAGGAAAAATCATTGGCAAAAAGTATTTTCAAGAGAGCAGTTTTCTTTCACTGCACTTCCAGGATTCCAGGTGGGAAAGCTACATGTGCAGGCCATCAATGGGCACCTACCAGAGATGAGCAGGCAGGTGTGAAGCTGTTTTCATCATGAAGGGAAAGAGTTGCATGCCCATTATTTCCCCAGGCCTTCTCCCAGCAGGCAAATGGGAGTTTCTCCATTAAGGACAAAGGGAGCAGGCTCAGGCCTTGTGAAAGCACCACCGTTCCCCCAACCTCAGAGCAACATTCAGAGTAGGGGCATGTGTGTGCAAGCAAAGGTGTCAAGTGACATCTCAGAACTTTCCGGTGGAAGCCAGGCAAGGAAACAGAAAATACAGGATGCCACAAGCCCACGTTTAAAACCAACTAGGACACCTTGATTCTGTACAAACTGTGGGGCAAGATTTCCTCTCCAAACACTCACATGCTACCCCAGAGTGGTACCGAGAGCCACGGGCACACAGGGAGGAGAATAAAGGAGATGAACCATAACAGCCGCTATGTTGCACTCCTTCTTCGTCTATTCTCAAGCAAAACTCTCGCTGTTTGCAGCAAGACTGAAGTCTATTGCAACCAGTCTTTTCACTGACTTCAGTGGGCTTTGGGTCAGGCCCTAGGTGAGGCCTGCACAATTTGGCGTAAGAAATGATCACTAGTATAGTATAAGGCCCCGATCCAGCAAAACCCTTAAAGCTCGTGCCAGACTTTGAGCACATGATCAAAGTTTATGCAAGTGCTTAAATGCTTTGCTGAATCAGGGCCTAATATCCCAGTTAGTGTGTTCTGTATTTCTCCATGTAGTGACAGGGTGGATTTGTGCTCCACCTAGGAGAAGTGTGTTTTGCGTCCTTTGTGTTATACATGTTCTTCAATGCGGTTTCAGGGGTGTGAATGAGAGCAGAATTTGGCTCTCTGGATTTAGAGCATCTTCATTTGCTAGCTCCATTTTTCGCTTCCCTGTTCACTTTCATTTATTTTCCTGATTCTTTTCTTTTCTTTTCTTTTCTTTTCTTTTCTTTTCTTTCTCTCCATGTTGAGGCATTTGAAATCATCTGGAAAGATCCCTTCCCTTCTTCACTTCCCCCAAAACAATCCACCCCAAATGTTACATGAGAACCTTTGAATGCTGGGACGAGGACGCTGGCAACATAGATGCAAGATGCTGAGCAGCTTCATCTCCCGTTGACATCAGTGGGCGTTGGAGGTGCTCAGCACCTCACAGGAGCTGCAACACCCCTTACAGGATCAGGTCCTTAGTTACAATTAGATAACTGGCCCAATCCAGGGTCCACTGACATTCCATTGACTTCGGTGGGCATTCTATCGGTCCCTGAACTCACAGAAAAGGAAAGAAAAGAACAGAAATTATTTCCCCTTAGGCTCCAATCCGGCAAAGACTCACACATGTGCTTAACTTCAAGCACAGCTCGAAGTCTTCGCAAGATCAGGGCCTGCGTCTGCAAGAAACCCTGTGCTTGCGGACAGAAGGCGGGAGGAACTCTTTCATTTGTTTTCTTATTTAAACAGTTTTCTCATAACTCTAAGCAAGGAGGAAGGCAGCACCAGTTGGCAAACAAGTCTTACCTCCCTGGAAATTTGCACATGAAAAATATATTGAGTAGAGTATGCTGCAATGGCAGATGTTCAGCTCGTCATTTGGAATGGCGAGGATGTGGATGTACGTGTGGCTTTGTAGACTTGAGAGGGAATATTCTACCTCGGGGGGACATATTTTGGGCCAGATTCGGATCACCCTTACTCATGTGAAAGTCAGTTGCACTGCCTGTGGAATCCGGGACTACTCAATGTGAGCAAGAGCATTAGAAATGGGTCCTTTAAAACTATCTGACATTGCAATCCGCCAGCATTTGCTCTGTGGAGGTATTTTTGAGTTCTGGAGATAAGCCATCTCCGGCACATATAATTTAGCAGTATCCAGCAATATGGGTGACTCTGTCAGAGGCAGAGAAATCATCCCAAACTGTCCCTAAAGTCTGAAGCATGGACTCTGATACAGCAGACTGGGAATTATTCTGCAGCTTAATCTGAGCGAAAAGCTTGGGAGTTTTGTTAAGCAAATACAAAAATGAGCAATAAGATCAGGGCAGTAGCCCCTGTTATCTATTTACAGACAGACTGGTCAAAAGTGTCGCTGAGTGTGTGCGTGCGTGACCTGAGAGACCGAAGGCCTGATTTTCAGTGGTGCTGCAGGGCAAAAATAGGGAATTGGGTGAAAACCACTTCTCGCATGCAGCCCAGTCAGGGTGGGGATGGAATAGCATAGTGAGGAACTGGCCACCCTATCAATGGAAGGGTGCCTAGCCATCCACTAACATAGTGGTTTGTGAACCTGAGGTCTTTGAGTGCAGGGGTGCACCTAACCAGATAACAGTAGACCTTTCTCCACCCTCAGCTGGCCAACTGGCTGCACCTCTCTGATAGGAACTTCTCTGTAATTTCTTCGGGAGCCACCAGAGCTGCTGTTAGAGGCACGATGTTGTCAGTTATGGTGTATTTCTTTGGGAAGTTGTTGCTTTTATACCAGTAAGGTTTTCACGGTCTGAATTTCTCAGACTGGAATAATCTTCTAGGTGCAGGGCTTTTCTCTACACGTGCGAGAGAAAAACAAAAGCTTTGCAAGATGCCCAGACGTTACACTCACCTCAGGTATCTCGGCCTTTGTGTTATCCACAGAATTGTGCTTTACCTGCAGTCAACCACAGGCACCCCCCAGCAGCTTAAGGGTAGTGCCGAACATGGCCCCTTGCTTCTGGCGTGGAGC
Source organism: Eretmochelys imbricata (assembly GCF_965152235.1). Taxonomy (NCBI): domain Eukaryota; kingdom Metazoa; phylum Chordata; order Testudines; family Cheloniidae; genus Eretmochelys; species Eretmochelys imbricata. The sequence continues at coordinate 207,129,404 of NC_135574.1, read as the reverse complement.
TGGATGAAGGAAGCCATTATACCTTCATGCCACAGTTGGCAGTGGTGGCCAGCAAACCGTTGGATGAAATTGAAGATGCGGGTCCCTATACACAAAGCCCAAAGGGCTCAATCCTGCCAGGTGCTGAGCATTCTGGCCCAGCTCCACGAAAGGCCTTTCAACACATGACCAGCCCTGTTGATTTTGAGGGGACCGCTCAAGTTAAGCACCTTGCAGGATCTGGCCTTAGGCTCAGCTGTCTCCTGGGCTGTCTCTTTCCCTGTGACCCAACACACACCCTGCACACCCATGGCAATAGCCATTCCAAGGAGAAAGCTTTAGGCAGCTGAGTCTGGGGCATTTGCAACAGCAGGCTTCTGGTGGAAATGTGCTCTAAGGCAGAGCCCAGCTTCCCTCATAAAGCGGTATCAGACTCCTCTAACTGACCAGGCTTTTGTCTAAATGCTGACTCAGTTTCCTCTACCTCTGTCATTGCTGGGCTATAGCAGTGCACTATACCTGGGTACGAAGCCTTCCAAGACACTGCAGCACCTCTCATGCACATGGTCAACCAAGAGCACATCGAACCTGTCCTCCACTCTCTACACTGGTTTGCTATAGACTATTAAGTCAAGGTCAAGGTCTCGGTCCTTCCACTCCTGGGGTGAAATTCTGGCCTCATTCAACTCAGTGGGAGTTTTGCCATTCACTTCAGTGGGGCCAGAATTTCAACTCTGGTGCTCGGTTTCAGAGTAACAGCCGTGTTAGTCTGTATTCGCAAAAAGAAAAGGAGTCCTTGTGGCACCTTAGAGACTAACCAATTTATTTGAGCATGAGCTTTCGTGAGCTACAGCTCACTTCATCAGATGCATACCGTGGAAACTGCAGCAGACTTTATATATACACAGAGAATATGAAACAATACCTCCTCCCACCCCACTGTCCTGCTGGTAATAGCTTATCTAAAGTGATCATCAGGTTAGGCCATTTCCAGCACAAATCCAGGTTTTCTCACCCTCCACCCCCCCACACAAATTCACTCTGGTGCTGACTGGAGTGGCAGGATATTAGATTCGTATGCACAAGTCTTGTTTCCTGCCTTAATAAAAGTCCTGGAAAGCGCAACCAGCTACTACAGTGATGGCTGCCCCACAAAGGCCAGTCACACATGCAATAATAAGAACGAGTTAATTCTGTTGCTGATGTCTGACACTTGGCATTTCTCAAGTCCTCCTCTCTGCCTCCCAGCTGCAGGGCTAACCCAAGTGTAAAGCTGTAAACACGAGAGCTAGTCATTCTTTTCATGGAAACCGTTTGCCTGAAGAAAAATAGGAATTTTTTTTGCAAAAAAATCGTTTTGGTTTAAATTTTCAGAGAAAATGTCCACTTTGGTTGAAAAGCCACTTTTCATCAAACAAAAGTGTCAATGAAAATGTCAAGCTCTAGTTTTTTACAGTTGTTTTAGTCCAACTCCCCGCCCTTGAAATCAAAAAATGTTCGTGGTTTTGTTTTGTTTTGTTCTATAAAGGAACTCTGGAGGAACTGGGGGAACAGCCATTTTGCACCAGATTAAGATGAAAGAGGCTGTTGCAGGAGCAGCGTAGGCAAGGGGGTGGAGGACCCTGATGGATGGAACACAGGTGATCTCCCAAGGGAAGGACGAGCTAGCGAGAGACATGGCATGTAAGGTGTTTTATTGTGCGGTATGACCTGTGCTTCACACGATTAAATATAAAGATGGTACAGTCTAAGTATGTGTGTGAGCTGATGGTTTCACAACTGCTGAGTGGCCCTCTGAGAGTTAAACTGTGAGCCAGAACCTTCACACTTGTTGGCTGGAAGGGTGTGTTTAAGTACCAGGGAGTCTGAAGAGTCCATGCCGTGCTCAGAGGGGCTAGGCAGCTGGAGAGCTGGAGTTCCAACACCTGGGGGAGGAGGGTGTCAATAGGTCTGTGCTCTGCAAGCATGTCAAGCGACCCTGGAGACCGGGACAGTGGCTGGACTCTGTTCAGACTCCAGGAGCCTGCAACATCCTGGGGATCCAAAGCAGAGAGTGGCACTTGCTAGGATCGGTGACAATGTGTATTGCCCACAAGGTCATATCCCCATTCTTAGATCTTATGGATTAGTCCTAAATTCCTACCTCCTGGCGTTTCTTCCTACCTCCTTGTCCCCTGGCATCTCTTTCTGGAATTGTGTAGGTTTAATACTCAGTCTTTCCAGGACATGTCTTATTGAACTCCGGATTGTACAATGAACTCGCCTGTCGAGTCACTGTTCCTGCATAAAGCTTAGCAATGTTTATGCAGATGAATGAGATTGGGGAGAGCTGGAAAATCAGTACCTAGGCTCTGGGCAGGGGCTGACGCAATGTGGAACCATGCATAGGCATGCTACTAAAGGTCTGTCTGATCTTTCTCTGCGTGCCTGATGACCCTCTGGAACCAACTCTGACACACACACCACCTCAAAGCATTAGATTACTCATTTAGGCACAGTCCTGAATACGGGTTAGTGCTGAACACCCCACCCAGGAGTAGCTCTGCGGGGGGGAATGTGCTTCAGAGACACCCTTCTGTGTCCCAGTTTCTCCTCTTCCTTTCTCCAAGAGGCAGTAATGTGCTGCTGGCTTATACTAGGAGCAAATTGGGACACCCCTCTTCTACATTCAGCTAAGCTGGCCAGTGAGAAGGGGGAATGGGGCTATAGCCCTGCTCACTCCTTGTTCACCTGCTCTGAGGAAGAAGTAAGGTGACCCAGGATGCCAGCGTGTCTCTTTGCACCCGTAAACAGACAGCAAGTCTGCTTCATGGAAAAGGGAACTCAGCCAGGATTGGCTGAAAATGCTGGAGAGCAGATTGTGGGGGTCTTTAGACAAGAGGATATGTTGTTAGTTAAGTTTGGGTTTAGAATGTGTGTTATATGGTTTTGGATGTAACCGCTTGTTCCCATCTCTTGCACCGGCTTTCATGTGAATCTCTGTTCTTTCTCAAATACATTTCCTTTTGTTTTCATAACTGAATGAAGTGCTGTGTGTAATACATAGGGCCCTACTAAATTCAAGGTCAATTTTGGTCAATTTCACAGCCATTGGAGTGGAAAATTGGTAAATTTCACTTTTTCAAATTTCAGAGTAACAGCCCTGTTAGTCTGTATTCGCAAAAAGAAAAGGAGGACTTGTGGCACCTTAGAGACTAACCAATTTATTTGAGCATGAGCTTTCGTGAGCTACAGCTCACTTCATCGGATGCATACTGTGGAAACTGCAGCAGACTTTATATATACACAGAGAATATGAAACAATACCTCCTCCCACCCCACTGTCCTGCTGGTAATAGCTTATCTAAAGTGATCATCAGGTTAGGCCATTTCCAGCACAAATCCAGGTTTTCTCACCCTCCACCCCACCACACAAATTCACTCTCCAGCTGGTGATAGCCCATCCAAAGTGACAACTCTTTACACAATGTGCATGATAATCAAGTTAGGCCATTTCCTGCACAAATCCAGGTTCTCTCACTCCCTCACCCCCCTCCAGAAACCCACCCCCATACACACACAAACTCACTCTCCTGCTGGTAATAGCTCATCCAAACTGACCACTCTCCAAGTTTAAATCCAAGTTAAACCAGAACATCTGGGGGGGGGGGGGTAGGAAAAAACAAGAGGAAATAGGCTACCTTGCATAATGACTTAGCCACTCCCAGTCTCTATTTAAGCCTAAATTAATAGTATCCAATTTGCAAATGAATTCCAATTCAGCAGTTTCTCGCTGGAGTCTGGATTTGAAGTTTTTTTGTTTTAAGATAGCGACCTTCATGTCTGTGATTGCGTGACCAGAGAGATTGAAGTGTTCTCCGACTGGTTTATGAATGTTATAATTCTTGACATCTGATTTGTGTCCATTTATTCTTTTACGTAGAGACTGTCCAGTTTGACCAATGTACATGGCAGAGGGGCATTGCTGGCACATGATGGCATATATCACATTGGTGGATGTGCAGGTGAACGAGCCCCTGATAGTGTGGCTGATGTTATTAGGCCCTGTGATGGTGTCCCCTGAATAGATATGTGGGCTTTTTCAAATGTTTAAATCTGAAGTTTCAGGTGTTGTGACCATGGGGATCCCGACCCAAAAGGGGATTGGGAGGTGTAGGAGAGTCATGGGATTGCCACCCTCACTTCTGTGCTGCCTTCAGAGCTGGACAGAGTGGGGAGGAGGGGGTATGGAGCTGTCTGCAGCCGGGAGAGATACCCAAGAGCAGCCCTGCAGGGAAAGAGCAAGTCCTGTCCTGCCCCAGTCCTGCCTGGACTAGCACCTAGGAGCCCCCTTTGCTGGGGTGCTCCCAGCAGCACAGAGAAGATTGGATCCAATTCCACAAGCCTCCTCCAGCTGCAGGAACCTCTGGGGCTGCTGCCCAGTCCCAGAGCGTCCTGCTGCAGGGGGAGGCACCGAGGGTGGGTCTGATCTCCACCCTGCCCCTGCAACTCCCAGAGCAGCTGTGCAGGGGATGGACAAGTCCTGTCCCTCCCCAGCCCAGCCTCAGATAGGAGTCCCCTTTGCTGGGCACTCATAGGAATGAGGGGACATTGGATTTCATGGGGAAGGGCTTCTTTCATGGTGCATGTCATGTTTTTCACGGCTGTGAAATTGGTAGGGCCCTAGTCGTACAGGAATGGTTGCCTAAGGTAAAACAGGCAATCTGGGGTACACTGTGCCTTTGGGAACAGAGGAACTGGGATTTCCGTGTGTGTCCAGGGATCAAGGGGCTGCTTTGAAGGGACTCAGGGGCTGGGCTGCATCTGGTGGCAACCTGCAGGGCTGGTGCAGCCCAGAGGAGAGTGTTTGAGTGGCTGGCTGTGTTAGGGAGCGAACACCCAGCTGGTGCAGAAGGCAGGTAGTAACAAGGTGATTCACAGCCCTTGGTGCCCAAAAAAGCATCACCTTGGCTGCTGACTCCTATAGTCCTGGTCCCCAGGATCCTGGTCTTACTGTTGCCTTGCCTGTAGTCGTAGCCAGAATGGAGCCAAACATTGGTCTCCATGTCAATAAGTATTTTTATACATGGAACATCTTCTGTGACCATCTTATTTCCCTCGGTTATCTTTGGCCTTCCTTTCCTTGTACCCCTTCCAATGGAGTGGCTTAGTAATGTCCTGTGACAGGCGGATAACGATAAAACACTATCCTGTCCTGTGCTTTGTGAGAGATGCTGATGAGATTCTATATGCTATTAACCTGGGGGGTCCTCTGTGTTTGGAAATACTGGAGGAAGACTTTCATGGACAGCTGGGCCAATCAGCTACTTTGGTCTCCATTTAAAATATAGTGAAATTATATGGCATAGAAGAAAATATAAGCACAGTTTAGAAAGGCTGCACCCAGACCATGTTTTCATTTATTCATCTAAAGTAGTTGCTAGCTCAGGATTTACAGTACCTTCAAAGCTCAGCATTCATTCTGCTTCCCATGTAGATGCTGGAATTGTGGTAGATGTAAGGGGACTTTAATCCACATGATGTGGGCATTTGAATAGGTCGGATTCTCACCAAAGGTTCTTAAGCAAACTAAGCACTCATGGGATAAGAGGGAAGGTTCTTATGTGGATCAGTGACGGGTTAAAAGATAGGACACCAAGGGTAGGAATAAATGGTCAGCTCTCAGAATGGAGAGAGGTAAATAATGGGGTCCCCCAGGGGTCTGTAGTGGGACCGGTGCTGTTCAACATATTCATAAATGATCTGGAAAAAGAGGTAAACAGTGAGGTGGCAAAATTTGCAGATGATGCAAAACTACTCAAGATAGTTAAGTCCAAAGCTGACTGCGAAGAGCTACAAAGGGATCTAGCAAAAATGGGTGACAGGACAACAAAATGGCAGATGAAATTCAATGCTGATAAATGCAAAGTAATGCACATTGGAAAACATAATCCCAACTCTACATATAAAATGATGGGGTCTAAATTAGCTGCTACTACTCGAGAGAGATCTTGGAGTCATTGTGGATAGTTCTCTGAAAACATCCATGCAAAGTGCAGTGGCAGTCAAAAATCTAACGACGTTGGGAATCCGTAAGAAAGGGATAGATAATAAGACAGAAAACATCATATTGCTTCTATATAACTCATGGTATGCCCACATCTTGAATACTGTGTGCAGATGTGGTCGCCCCATCTCAAAAAAGATGTATTAGAGGTTCAGAAAAGAGCAACAAAGAAGATTAGGGATATGGAACAGCTTCCATATGAGGAGAGATTAATAAGACTGGGATTTTTCAGCTTGGAAAAGAGATGACTAAGGAGGGATATGACTGAAGTCTATAAAATCATGACTGGTGTGGAGAAAGTAAATAAGGAAGTGTTATTTACTCCTTCTCTTAACACAAAAACTAGGGGTCACCAAATGAAATTAATAGGCAGCAAGTTTAAAACAAACAAAAGGAAGTATTTCTTCACACAATGCACCTGTGGAACTCCTTGCCAGAGGATATTGAAGGCCAAGACTATAACAGGGTTCAAAAAAGAACTAGATAAATTCATGGGGGATAGGTCCATCAATGGTTATTAACCAGGATAGGCAGGGATGGTGTCCCTAACCTCTGTTTGCCAGAAGCTGGGAATGGGTGACAGGGAATGGATCACTTGATGATTCCCTGTTCTGTTCATTCCCTCTGGGGCACCTGGCATTGGCCACTGTCGGAAGACAGAATACTGGGCTATATGGACCTTTGGTCTGACCCAGTATGGCCGTTCTTATCCCGTCGGAGAACAAGTAATCTTTGCTGAGTAGGGATGGATTTAAGCATATGCTTAAAGTTAAACTCGTGGTTATGTGCTTACCTGACTCAGGGCCTGGATCAAGCCTAAGTTTTAAAAAAGAAATGCTACCAAAATAGAAAAGTATTTGTGGTTTTATGATTCCAGACTGTTGGTCTGAGAGAGCCTGCCAGCTGGGGTGGGGGGTGGGAGGGGATATCTTTGCCGAAGAATAACAGATTACATGTTTAATTGCATTTGATCTGATTTCCTAGAATCATATGAGTAAATATAATTTGCATAACCAACACTTAGCCTTTCAGTAATATTCTTGCATATTAAAGTGCAGTTAAGTTTGTGGCTCTAATTGTATTTCCCTCTCCTCTTCTGTCATCTTTCTGTTTTGAAAGACAATAATCTTTCAGACTTTTTCTCTGCATGAGCGAAGCTTTATAGATTATTTACAATGTAAACATAACAAAGGCTCTGAGACTGTCTTGTTCTTTAATGTATGGAGAAAATTGGGCCATGTGCCATATTGTATAAGTTGTGGCTAGCCTATAACAGACTAGGCAGCTAGAACTGGTTGGGATTTTTTTTTTTTTTTGACACTGGAAAACACCACTTTGTTGAAATCAACACTTTTCACAGAAACACATTGGTTTGGACAAAATTTTTATTGCAGAGGTTTCTCGGGTCCAGGATGGAATTTTTAGCAAAAACCACAGAGAAAAAGCGAGACTGACTCTGTAGCCCGGTGGTTAGGGCACTCAACCGTCATGTGAGAGACCCAGCATCAAGTTCCTTCTCTGAATCCCACAAAACAACGACTTGAACCTCGGTCTTCCGCATTCTAGATGGGTGTGCAAACCATTGGGCTACTAGCTATTCTGGACTCGCTCAATCGCTCTCTCTCTTTCTGGAAAAAAAAATAAATCCAAAAGGTCTAGTTTCATTCTTCATTAGAATGAAAACAAATATCGAGCCCTCTACATTTTTTATGAAACAGAATTCTTGTTTTCCGGACAGCCCTCCATACAACTACAGGTAAACATAGGCCTACATTTTCAAAAGTGATTAATGATTTGGGGTGTCTCGGTTTTTGGGTGCCCGTATCAAGACCTCTTGAAGGGTCCTGATTCTCAGCAGGCTGGTGCTGTGACGAGAGCGCTCTAGAAAAGAGAGACATCTGTATATATGCAAATCGTTAACAGGCAGTGCAAGAGGAGATGGCGTTCAAAAATAAGCATTGTTCCTGGGATTTGTAGGGCCACTAAAAGTTACTGCTGTTAGGAGCTGCAAATGGCTTCCAACGTGCAGCTGTCACCATCTAGCTCAGTGCAGGTGCTGAGTGCTTCCTGAAAACCATGCTCCTTTCCAGGAGCTCATGGTAGACGCCCCAGAACTGAGAGACATAGAATTGCCAGTGACACGTCTGGCTCCTGAGATTTTTTTTTTTTCAAAGGCACAAAGGACAGGCCCCCAGCTCCTAGATTTGGACTAGAGTTGGGTGAATTTTTTTTTTTTGACCCGAACTATTGTTCTGGTGGGAAATGCAGATACAGCAACACAGAAACATTCTGCGAATTTGTGTCAAGTTTGCCAAGTTGTTTCAGGGAGGAAAAAAAAACTTCGGAGAAATCCGGAATGTTTTGATTCAAAACAGCTTTGTTGAGAAATTTCCTCTTCATTTTCTTTGAATGTTAAAAATGCTCACAATGAAACCTCTTCGTTCAACCCAGAATCACATTTTTTTCATCTTTTCAATTTACTGAACAGTGAATGACAATAAGGGCTTTTTTTCTTTTCTTCTGTTCAACAAAAAACATTTTTTTTAATTCCAATGAACCTCCCCACCCCCAAAAATCCATTATTTGTCCAGCTCTAATTTGTGTGCCTAATGCCCCTTTATGCTTTTAAAATCTTATCCTTCAGCTGTAAAACTCTATTTTTTAAGTGACTCTAAAGGGAAAAAATAACTATATTCACCTTTTGGAAACAGCATTTTAAACTTAATGAAAGGCCCCACCGCACTTCTCCCCAGTCTCTTTACTTGGTTTATATGTTTCCCTAGGATTACTGAGGTCTTGTCTACACTAACGCTGTAAGTTGATCTATGTGATTCTAGTTAAGTTGCAGAACTTAAGTCAATGTAATTTACATCAATTTAGCAGAGCGTAGTCACTGCTTTATGTTGACATCATTTCTGCATCTCATTGCGATGAATTAAGTCAATGAGAGAGCGCTCTCCCATTGACTTATCATGGCTTCACTAGACCCGCTAAATCAAACCCATTGCAGCCATATAGTGAAGACAAGCCCTCCATATCAGCCAATGATTTATAGGGAGTACACAGGGTTAGGGTGTAACTGGGGTAAATGGGCAGCCTATAATCTTGACCTTGTTTTGCAATAAACCATTACTGTTGCCATTAGGAAACTGGGGTCGAACAGGTGACCTGCTCAGACCTCTAAAATTAAACATCCCTGGTGACTAACTTTGCTGGGACTTAGTTCCTATGATTTAAAAGAACAGATAATCGCTAATAAGGGAAATGTTTCTGTCATAAACACAGCTTTGGTATTTGCCATGTGCAATAATTTATATTCTCTGGTCTAGTGGGTTTGTATCAGCAGGCCTAATGACTGTTTCTGTTTAATTTTCAGATGCTTAATTGCAGTGGAACACTTCAACACCATTAAATTGAAACAAGCTACCAGCTTTTTCTTGCTTGTGTTTCTGGCCTGGCTCCAAATGATGTTTAAAGCAATCTCAGATGTTTAATTCCTGCCACACAGGCTGCTTGCTTGGGTGGGGGAGAAATACAGCAACCGACATAACTGTATTAAAGTTAAAAAGATTTCCGTACAAAAGAAAGTTTGGGCTAAACTTATTGGGCCCCATTCTGCTTGCACTCAACTGGTGTAAATCTGGAGTAAACTGTTTTAAGTCAGGGAAGTTACTCTGGATTCACGTCATTGTAACCAAGGGCTGAATCAGACCCTTCAGGTAAGAGCCTCATCTCTGCTTCAGTCCCTTTACACCAAGATCCCATCACAAGCCCCATTGTAGGAGAACTGCGGGGAAGGGGTGTCAAGAGTTGGGCCACAGCCGGCAGCACTGCAGAAATTCTGCAGGCCCCTGACAGACAGCCCTGGGGTGGCGGGGTCTAAATTACTCTGCTCCTCCTCTCCAGCCCCCAGAGCAACCCTGGAGTGGGAGGACTCAAACGTAGCTTAAGTCACTTCAGGCGTCTTGCCCCTCCCGCTTGGGCTGTGAGTTCTTTCTGCAATGGGTCATTAAGAGTAATCTCAGCCTCTGTCAACTAACACAACTTTAATGTTCTGTGCCTAGCTCCACCTTGCTTAACTAGGTGAGAATATATCAAATAATTCTTACTAGGAAAGCTTTAGATTCACTTCTTTGAAAATGAATGTAATCATATGATTCTTTTGAGCATCTCACCCGATCGTGTGCATTACCGTACTGTGGCATTTTGCTTAAGAATATTCTGGTAGGGTACTCTGTCTGGGTCACTTTAAATCTTAAAGCAAATTTTTAAACATGGACGTACCCCTGACTTGAGGTGTGTGTATATATATTGAAACAGAGTAAGAGGAAATATAATCGCTCTGTAAGTTTAATATTGTTTGGGAATGGATGTTTAGAGTTAGTGTGTGCATCTTTACAACATCATTCTTAGGAGCATTGTTTGCATCTGACAGTTTTTCTTTTAAGATTAATGTGTTTATGAAAACCTTTTGCATTGCTCTATGAGGCAAGCTCGAAATCCATCAGCATTACCATCATAATGACACAATGCTGGGAGAGCAAACTAAATGACAAACAGAATCTGGTTTTCCGAGGCCTGTGTGTGTTGAAGAGAAATGATCTGAAGCAAAATTTGGCCTCCATCCAGGCACTTTTCCTGCTTCACTGTTGGCACCACCAAAGCGGGGGGAGGGGGGGGGAGGGAAAAAATAAGGGAGTGGAAGAAAACTAATTGCAGGGGAGGGGGTAGAACACCAAACCCCTAATGTTTGGTCTCGTCTTAGCAAACAAGGGTACAGAAAATGCACAAAAACTTTAAGGACGATTATTGGACAAACTTGCTTCTTACATGTCTAAATCATCTCATCACAGAGCAGCTGAAACAGAGCAGTTCAAGCAAGAAATATTTAATGTGGTGGGGTTCCATCCTGTTGACATGCATCCCTGTGAAAGTTGAAACATCCTGAGCCAGATCGACAGCCAGTGTAAAGTGAGATTGTGCTGCTGTCTTCAATAGAGTGATGCTGCCTTATGGCAGCTGGGGATCTGACCCCCCCACATTTGTAAGAAACAAATCAATGTACCCTGGAAGCATATTAAATATTAATGCAGGCTGCATGCAGATGCAATTTAGCTGACTAGGGAGGTCCCAGGATCCATTTCACTCCTTTCACAATGGAATGAAATACAATTAATAGATTCCACCGAAAACTCTGATCAGCCTGTGTAAACTATGGACAAAGTTAAAACAGGACTATTGTTTGGATTGCAGTCACACCATAGAGGCCCCACAGTGCTAGGCACTGTATATACACATAAGAGACAGTCTATGCTTCAAACAGCTTACAGTCTAACTAGACAACACAGATGTAAGGAAACGTTCTTATGGCCAATTCGCAGAGAAATGAATTGACTTGCCCGGGGCACATAAGAAGACGAGCCTAGTCCCAAGAATTGAGCCTGTATCTCCAAACACTCCCTTAGCCACAAAGCCATCCTTCTCTAGTTATAATATCTAACGTTAAGTCATGCAGTATGGCTCCCAAGCTTTGTGTGTTATCAAGAGCTGGGAAATGGGCATACAGAGCGCCACACCGGCATGAAGCCAAAACTGGCAGCATGAAAAACTCCCAGACTGACCTCTCCTTAGTTGGTTGCCAACTTACCTCTTTTCTCCCACCCAAACATTTTCACTTGAGCAAAAACTCCAGCGGAAAGAAGTGGCTGGGCGTAGAACAGGGGTGGCCATGAATGTGAAACGCCTTTCTGAGTTTCCTGCATTTACAGCCTCTTTGAGTTTAAATCAGTTCCAAATGCGATGGCTCGGGGAGGATGCCACTTGCCAAAAAACCTGCATTGCCATTACAAACGGGCCATTAGGAATGGTTGGAGCCGGAGGTACCCGAAGCAGTACCAATGGTACCAATGGTAGGACCAGCCTGAACGGAAGCTATGCCTCCCGCCCGTGTGCACACACACACACACAATATGGGGAAGTGCTTTGAGGGAGCTGGTTCACCCTCTCACTCCCACGACACCGTCTGTGCACCACCGAGGTGATGGAGAGCCCTCCTCCCAGGTGGCCAACTCCCCTCTCTGGACTGGAGGTGGAGGTCTCGTGCAACTATCCCAGAAGAAAGCTGAGGGTGCGACGTGAGGGAGAGCGAATTCTGCCGTGGTCCACCGGCAGTGGGTTCGGACAGGACTGGGTACAGGAGACTGGAGGCACTGTGGGTTGTGTATGGGTAGGGTAGGGGCCATGTAGGATTACTGCTGCACAGGCTTAGGGATGGGTGGATCTCAGACAGTGCTATGAGCGGAGACAAACAGGAAGTTCTCAGTTGCAGGACCTCTGGGTACCAGGTCTTCCTTTCCCATGTTCTGCTCTCCCCTAGGACACTATGTTCTCACGCACTGTCCTGAAAGCTCCGTCACGTAGGGCAACCGCTGCAGAGAGAGGGAGAGAGATGGGCCAAGCAGCTTTTAACCAGGCCGTGCACATGCCTCCTGTCTCTGGGGTGATAGCGGAAGAGGGGCTGAATTTAGGTCACACGGGCAAGCTTAATTCTATTCATTCCTACCTTTTGAGTAGTTGACTTCACAACCTCAGTGTTTTGTAAACGGTTTGTTGGGTTTTTGGTGGGGGGAGGGGGGTAGCACAGATCTAGCTCTTGCATAATGCATTCCTTCCCTGCTGCAGCACACCCCTTCCCTGTCCGCAGCGCAGGGCCTGTGCCTACAAGCCACACTTGAGCCCTGGGATATTTCCTTTCCCCCATCTTTCTATCAGCACTCCTAGCCTATTTTCATGTACATGGCAACAAAGAAGTCCACAAGTATACGTAGACCCCGTGGGATTTGCCTTTTAGCTCTCTATTCCCATCCAATGGCGGCTCTCAAACTGCAGTGATCAGAAGAGCCAATGAAATTCTAACATCTATTTTCTCGCGTTAGATTTAAGTCTAACGCTCAGAGGGGATATTTCCAGTGAGTTAGAAGCTGAAGATCCTCAAAGAGCATTCATGAAGGGCCGTGTAAGCACTTTAGGATAAATCCAAGACTAGAATGAATTCAGGCTCTTTCACTCCCGTTTCGATCCTCCTCTCAAGAGGAGACACAATCTGCCCTTTCTCTTCCTATTATGACTATCTTTAGATGACCACATAAGATTAATTTGAATTTGCTTGAATTCTTTAACAGATGAATGAGCTAAGATAGACTCTGAAGGCTTGATCCTGTGTGCGTTGGTCTGCAACGTAGCTTCTTTTTTGTGATAACGGCCCGAAAGAAAGAGGCATGTTTGGATAAAGCTGCTAATCAAACTGGGACTTAGTCACTTCCCAGGAACGTTGTGCCAGGAACACAAAGCATGAGTCCATTCTTGCAACAAACCCTAAGGTTAAAAATCACGTGGGTTCCCTCTTTTGTGTTTCTCTGTATTTGAATGGTTATGTTTATTATTTATTATTTGTAGTATGGCTAGCGTGTAGAGGCCCCAACTTAGATACGGGTCTTATTGTACTAGATGCTACACAGACACATAGTGAAAGGGTTCTTGCCCCCAAAGGATGGGAGGGGAAACAGAGGCACAGGTTGGGCAAGTTGTCAACCACTTGGCAGAGCTAGGAGCAGAATCCAGGTCTCCTGACTCCCAGCCCAATACCCTACCCACTGGGTCACATTGCCTCCCCTGATATTAATGGTTCGCATTTCCAGGGCCTCAGTTTCCCCATGTCATCTGAGACGCAGCATTGTTTGGCAGTGCTAAAAGGTCAGGTTTTCTTGATCACCTTCCAGACTGGAGGAGGTCTGTGATGGCGTCACTGAGCCTCAGTGGGTCACAACTGAGAACACCAAATTCAGGACAAACTGCTGAGAAACAGGGCAGACACACCCCAAAACTGATGATTATTCTTCCACAAGATATACCAAAACAGCAACAAAAGTAAACTTCTGTCTCACTACACTGGCTAACAAGAAGTCAGAAATGCAGCCTCCTTAGGTACTCCAGTCCTGGATTCAACACCCAGACACTAGACTTAATGGCGAGTGGTTCTTTAAAGCCAATTTTATCAAACAAAGCGTTCTTCTGATCCCAAAGGACCAGCCACATTCCCAGGTCAATATATAACTCCGATCTTACCCAATCATCACACTGTTATCAATCCTTTAGAATCTAATATCTAAAAGTTTATTTACAAAAAGAAAGAAAGAGATGAGAGTTAAAATTGGTTAAAGGAATCAAATACATAGAATAATTGCAAAGTTCTTGGATCAGGCTCAAGGCAGCGATGAAATAAACTGCTGGTTTGTTAGGTCTCTGATTCCTTCCAAATGATTTGGAAGGTCCTCCATCCCTTGGTTAGAGCATTAGTATAAGTATGGACTTAGATAAGTCCAGAGATAAGAGCAGGAAAGAGGCAAAATGGAGATGTTTTCAGGGCCTTTTACAGCTTTTGCCATGTGGAGGGAAACTTCATTGTCCCAAACAAAACCCTCAGCATAATTTGTGGAAAATTACAGGCATATAAAATGAAGGTTAGTACCACGTGGTCTAGTCACATGCCCTTGCATGTTTTGAGGAGTCACAGCAGAAGCCATTACCCATATTCTAGCTAGAATGTTCACAATAAGGTCCCTCAGGTAGGGATAAGCCTCTTTTATGGTCCATTGTGAGTTAAGTGTTCTTTGATGGGGCATTCAACTTGAATAGTCTCTTCACAATGTGTTGGCCAGACTAGAAGTAAACTGCCTTCTGGGTTTGACTACTGGAGTGAACACATTTGAAATACACATATACAGTCATTATTCATAACTTTAGATATAAAAATGATGCATGCATACAAATAGGATAATCATATTCAGCAACCCATAACTTTTTAATAGACACCTTACATGACATACTTTGCATAAGTTTTGTTGCAGTTGTATAACTGTGGTCGCAGCAATGATCTACATGGTCATATTTTAATCATATAACGTCACCGATGCATCCACCATGCCTTCTTCCCCTGTGTGTGGAGCAACTACGGTCCAATGGCACATCAGCAGCGTTACTTTCAGCTCATGATCACTGTCGACTCCTGGAGTGGTTTTAAATCAAATTAATCTCTTTTGCCTGCTTTCCTCCCTACAATGGAGGAAAGGTAGGATCCTCTTCTGCAGAGTCACTCTCCTGGTGTTCCCCCTTTTCTTCATCAAATGTCTCCTCATATAACACCCCTCAAAATAACAACTCCAAATAACAACTCTCATCACCGTGTCACCATGCAAGCAGCAGGAATTGCCCAGATTATGGGGCTTGGACAATGCTCTGGACAGAGCCAGTGCGAGCTGCTCCAGAGCCCTTGACACAAGAGACCCTAGGATACCAGAGTCAAGGCCAGAGCTTCCTGTGCTGGGAGTTCTAGAGCTCAGAGCTCAGATGTTACCCAAGATACAAAAAGTGATCTGGCTGCGATGCCTCAAAGCTGCTATTGTAGGCTTCATGCAGCTTTGCAAAGGACCAGGAGTGATCAAGTTAGGCTCCAAGCATAGACTGATACCCATAATCATCACCTCTCTCTGCTTTGAGCACGTCAATGCAAAAAGGGACGATCTGGAGGCCTTGGGGCAGAGGTGCTTTGACAGACATGTGTTGGGAAGATACTGGTGCTTTCTCAGCTTCTCCTTTGGCTGAGCCAGAGCTTGGCACCACCAGCTTCATGTGTTGAATCCACCAGTCTGTTGAGGAGCCAGTGCTTGATGAAGCCCTCAGCTTTGCTGGTGATGATGCAGGGCAGGTAGGAGACAACATCATCTTGTTGGGCTTATTGGGGAAGGGGAAGTGCAGGTCTCTATTCACTTAGGTGTCCCCGGCAGTGAGTCCTGATGCTCAGCCATCTCTATTTGTTTTGAGGGTTTGCATTCCAGGCTGACCTCACTGTTGTTCCACTAGAGAAATCGTAGAGTCATAGAGTTTAAGGCCAGAAGGGACCACCAGGTCTTCTAGCTTGGCTTCCTGCATATCACAGGCCACCAGCACCACCCAGCATCCGTACACTGAACCCAACAACCAGAATTAGTGCAAAGTATTACAGCCCACAGGAAACAAACCTAATCAATGCATTATCACCCCTTTCCCTTTCCCTAATGATTGAATCGTTATAAATGCTGCAGTTCTACCCAACGCTGAACCATAGCAAGAGGGGAAGCTACCTGCTCATGGCTGTACTCTTTAAATTTTGGAAATCAAATAAAGGTAGGGAAATGTTTATTCCGTAAAAACAATACCCCTGGCAGGGATCTCTTTCACCTCCTACTGACTTCTTCCACAAATATGTCATCCCTCAACACCTTTTTGTCAGCAAAATCTTTGTCAATAGAGTTTGAACTTTGAACTTGAGATGCTCCGTAGTCGAAGGGAAACCTGTTCAACCAGAAATACCATGGACAAAGTTGTTCTTTTTGAGCCAGGATTTTCCCTCCCTTCCCACCTC
Organism: Eretmochelys imbricata; assembly: GCF_965152235.1. Classification (NCBI taxonomy): domain Eukaryota; kingdom Metazoa; phylum Chordata; order Testudines; family Cheloniidae; genus Eretmochelys; species Eretmochelys imbricata. Next base: position 207,112,920 of record NC_135574.1, on the reverse strand, counting down.
TGTGTTCTAGATTTTTTTAATGGTATTGATACTTTTGCATTGTATAGATGGCCAAACACAAGTGATTTTTGAGCGCCTCCATTTTTGGGTACTTAGCCTGAGATGCCTTAAAGGGCCTGATTTGCAAAAAATGCGGCACACCCACTCCCTGAGAATCAGGCTCCAGTAAGAGGTCCCAGTCCCTGTTGAAAATCCAGACAACTGTTCTGCTGGAGACTGTATCTAATGCCAGTAAAAGGACCTGTAATATGTATCTAAACAACCAAAAAGCTGAAGCAAATTAAGGTGCTCTCAGGATATATGGCCGAGTTCAAGTCAATAAAGAGGGTCTCTCTGTTAAATTCTTTTCTATGGATCTTTTACTGCAGAGCTTCTGTTCACTGACTGCATGAAACTTAGAAGCGATGACCCTTTAAAATGCATAGCCATGCCCCATCATATCAGCAGGGTTTTGTTGATGTCACACTTAACCACAGATTAAAAAAATCAATAGGAATTGCACAGTTATGATGGGCAGGTCCCATCTAGAGCCGCTGAAAAACTCCTAGTGTTTTCAGTGGACTTTGGCTCAGGCCCTGTATTCTCAGGGATGGTTCTGTCCATGGGGAACCTGAGACACTGTTCAATTCAGAACAAAATGAAATGAGAATGAAAGACATTTCTCAGTGGCCCAGTTATATGCACAATTGAACGGCATGGGCCCAGATTCTCAACTTGTCTATGTTGTCAGAGCTCCTACTGAAGTCAACTATATAGAACCATGGGACTGTAAAGTACATCAAGAGGTCATCTACTCCAGTCCCTGCACTCAAGGCACCTGACAGGTGTTTGTCCAACCTGCTCTCAAAAATCTCCAATGATGGAGATTCCACAACCTCCCGAGGCAATTTATATATACAAGTTGTTCACAATCAGGGCTGTCCAGAAAACAACAGTTGGGTTTTGCAAAAAAAACCAAAACACACATGGAGGTTTTGATATTTGTTTTCGTTCAGCAGTAAAATGAAAATCAAGACCTTTCAAATATTTAGTGAGAAAATGAGTGAGAGAGACTAGCCAGGGGGCTAGGGTTAAGATGGGGCGTACCTCGGTTCAAGTCCCTACTTTGCCTGATTCAGAGAGAACCTGTGTTTCTCACCTTCCCCATGAGTGCTCTGGCTCATTCTGAGGTGGCTCTCTCTTGCTCATGTTTTTCCATGAAAAATTTCAGAAGGTCTCATTTCCATTTTGCATTGGAACATGAACAAATTTTGAAACGTTGAAATTCTTCATGAAATGGAACTTGGTTTCTAGCCTGCTCTACCAATTATACATGTAGCTGGCTATGGCTGACCCTGGCCTTTTTGAACCCTCCTAGACCATCTGAGCCTTAGGCCAGGTCTACCCTACTGATCTGTGTTGGGATATCTACGTCTCTCAGGGGTGTGAAAACTCCCCACCCCTGAGTGATGTAGTTATACCCACCTAGCCCTGGTGTAGACAGCGCTACGTCAACAGGAGAGAAGCTTCTTCTGTCAACACAGCTACTATCTCTCGCGGAGGTGGAGCTGAGGGAGAGCTCTCTCCTGTCGGCATCAGAGCGTCTTCACTTACGCACTACGGCGGTGCAGCTGAATTGGTGTAACGGGGCCAGTGCAGGGTTGTAAGTGTACACTGCCCTTAGCCTGCCTCATTTAGCTCTTTCTTGGCTCCTCAGATACTTTTCCTACATTTCCCCCTTCTGAGGTTGCTGAGGCTTTTCCTTTGCCCCAGGATGGATTTCTGGCCTCTGCTTTTTTTCTCTTCTGGACCCCTGTGAAGTCTGCCTTTTCTCTCTTTCCTCCTGCTGTTCCAAAATGCCGCCCTGGATTGTCCCACCACGGAAGCACTCCAACAAGGTAGCTGAGGAAAGGACCCAGTTGTCCATCAAAGCATCCCTCGTCCTTAAATCTGTCAGTCAGTCTTGTTCCAGATATATGAAGCAAATGTAGTGGCTGTGGTATCTGGCAAGAAGCGAGGGGGAGTGATTGCAATGAGAGACTGTTACTGGAATGAGAAAAGGAGCAGTTTCCGCCCTACCTACCAAAGATGAATGTTGCCAACTGCCCAAGTTCGCGTTGTCCATAGGCTTCCACGAAGATCTGTCTTGGATATGGACTCCTCCATTCACTTAAGGCACAGGGAGAGATTTTCCAATCATAATGTTTGCTTTGATCAAAGGTGAAAGCCTCATAACAAGATCCAAAGGCTGGAAGTTAATGCCAGGCAAAAACAAATTGGAAATAAGGCACATTTTTAACAGTGAGGGTGATTAACCATGGGAACAAACTGCCAAGGGACATGGTAGATTCTCTATCTCTTGAAGTCTCAAAATCAAGACTGGATGCTTTTCTGGAAGATTTACTTTAGCCAAATACAAGTTATGGGGTTCAACACGGGTATTTGGGTAAAATTCCATGGCCTGGTATATCGATTCAGACTAGATGATCTAATGCTCCTTTCTGTCTTTATAATCTATGAATCAATGAATTTTTCTGGAAGTGTATTTCTTCCCCCGGTGACCCAATTCTGCAGCCTTTACATATGGATCCTAGGTCCTCATTCCTGCAGCTGGTCAAAAAATGCAGTCTTTTTGTTGAAATTTGACCGCTGGTTGGAAAAGAGCAAATTTTTTTTGCCAAACCCTCCCCACCCACACCCCAAAAAATCATCAGAAGTCCAAAAACTTTCAACCAGTTCTACTCCCTACTTGTGCCAGATCCTTTGTAATCTGTCTCTGAGGCTGGGGAATGTATCGCTGAAAAGGAGGGCAGAAAATAATGTACCATACGATGCTTCGTTAATGTAAATGTAGCAACTGAGATCAACACCTCGGGGTGTGTTCTGCTGTACAAACATTGTCTCTGCCCTGAAGGGGCTAACCTAAACTGACAAGCCAGAATGACAGTGGAAACAAAGGCACTGAATGGAAATTGAAATACCCTCTTCATCCCAGCTGCTTTCCCTTCAGTTCAGCCACAAGCAACATGGGTGGTGCAGTGATTGGAGACTTTATCATTATTTTTATTATAGTAACACCTAGAGGCCTCAGCCAAGGACATTGGGGGCAGGGAGTTTCCTACTCACTAAGAATTTACTAACTAAACACGTAAGGCAGATGAGGAAACAGAGGGGAAGTAACTTGCCCAAGGTCACACAGCAGATCAGTGGCAGAGCCAGGACTCAGATCAGGTCAAGTTTTCTGACTCCAAACTCAGTGCCTTATCCACTAGATCATACTGCCACTTTCCTGTGCCAGATTTGCAACTGATGGGGCAACTGGCCAAGTAAAGTACTCGCTGTGAGTAGGAGTGACAGAACTGGTCTGTCAATGAACAGGAATCCCAGATAATGTTTAGCTTCACTCTATTCACTTTCCATGGTGTGTTCTAGCCACTGTGGTGTAATTTTGCCAACAGAGCCAAGCATCACACGCACCACCTAAGAGGCAGTCATCCTCTTCAGCCCCTGAGCTTCAGAGATGCTGTAGAGGTACAAGGCGCCCTGACAACAGTTTCCTCCATGTCAGTCAGGTAACTGGAAGTAGGAGAGCAACACGGTCTCAGCCACCAAACGGAGATGGCGAAACAGATGAGCAAGATAAGGGAGGAAGGAGAGATGGGCAGGAAATGACTTTTCCCCCCCACTAAAAATGTCTCCAAAACTGAGTTTCTGTTTTTGTCCAAAGTTTTTCTTCAAAATGTTATGGGTTTTCACTGGAAAGCTTAAAAATTGGGGGGGGGGGGAGAGGGGGGTTGGCAACTGAAACCTGCAATTTTTCAGCTTAAAATTTGAAAATTTATGAACTTTAAAAAAAAATGTTGTTTGCCAAAAATACTGTTTAGTGAAAACTCAAACACTTTTGACAAAAATGGACATTTTTAAGAAAAAAATTCCGTTTAATTGAAAAAGCCATTTTTTATTTAAAAAAAAAAACCCACTCTCTTCGGTGGCAATCTTTTGACCCCCCTCTATGAACAAGCTGTTTTCCTCACACACATTTTAGGAGCAGGTAGTGGCATGTCAAGCAGTTTATCAGAAATCAACCAAAACCTTGCCTGAACTTTGAAAAGGTTTTTTTTCTGATATGTTTACAGTTCTGCGCTCCTTGGGTTTGGTTAGAAGTTCAAGGATTGAAATGCCATAAGAAGTTGCTTGCTGCATTTTAACTGAAGTAACTAAGCAATAAGACAGGTTTCAGAGTAGCAGCCGTGTTAGTCTGTATCCGCAAAAAGAACAGGAGGACTTGTGGCACCATAGAGACTAACAAATTTATTAGAGCGTAAGCTTTCATGAGCTACAGCCCACTTCATCGGATGCATGCAGTGGAAAATATAGTAGGGGGATTTTATGTACACAGAGAACATGAAACAATGGGCGTTACCATACACACTGTAACAAGAATGATCAGGTAAGGTGAGCTATTACCAGCAGGAGAGGAAAAAAACCCTTTTGTAGTGATAATCAAGGTGGGCCATTTCCAGCAGTTGACAAGAACGTGTGAGGAACAGTAGGGGGAAAAAATAAACATGGGGAAATAGTTTTACTTTGTGTAATGACACATCCACTCCCAGTCTCTATTCAAGCCTAATTTAATGGTGTCCAGTTTGCAAATTAATTCCAATTCAGCAGTCTCTCGTTAGAGTCTGTTTTTGAAGTTTTTTTGTTGTAATGGACACAAATCAGATGTCAAGAATTATAACATTCAAAAACCAGTCAGAGAACACTTCATTCTCTCTGGTCACTCGCTTACAGACCTAAAAGTCGCAATATCTTTATCAAGAGAATTCACATAGCATTACCCATTTGTCTAATTCTTTTTTTTTTCCGGTACTACCTACAGCTCCCTCTAGTGTCACAAAGAATATGTACTCTGTCAGGATCTATTGAACGAGAATTATCTATGGCTTACTTTAAGCTCTCATGTTTCCAGCCCCGCCAGAATTAAGAAGAGTTGGAAATCACACAAGCCTGGCTAATCATGTAGGATTTTCAGCTTGATTTCTGGAATGCAGAGGTTTGGATAAGGATTCAAAAGGAGAAGAGGAGTCGTGCCCTCCAAATTCAGAGGGTCCACTCTCAGGACTTTTCAGTAGAGTAATACTCATGTCTTCCACACATAGGACAGCAGATCAGCTAACCCTTGGCATAGGCTTTATAAAGTAGTCAACCCCATTTACCTTATTCTGTATATACTCATTGCAATGATCTTTCAGTGATAACTAAAAGATAGTATTAGAGACTAAGAAACTATAAGTATTCTTATTTGAATTGGGGTAGCATGCAGGAGTCCTAACTATGGACTTGGACTCTTATTGTGCCAGATGCTGTACAAACACATCATAAAAAGATGGTCCTGATCTGAGTATAAGACAAGAGACCACAAAATTCTCAGTTTGCATACCTTACATTACATCCAGACACACACCTGTATCATGCATTAAATATTTGTTCCAGATCAGTTGATTAGTACTTTTCAGACGATATTAAAGAAAATGAGACCGATCCTCATTTGGTGTCTGTCAGAGTAACTCTACGGAAATCAGTGGAGTTATGCTGAGTCACAGCCTAGCTTTGTATTACCACAGTGTCATGAGGACGCCTGTTCTCACTTTCAGGTGACATTGTAAATAAGAAGCGGGCAGCAGTATCTCCCGTCAGTGTAAACAAACTTGTTTGTCTGAGCAACTGGCTGAACTAGGAGTAGGACTGAGTGGACTTGTAGACTCTAAAGTTTTACATTGTTTTATTTTTGCGTGCAGGTATGTAAAAAAAAATCCTACATTTGTAAGTGGTACTGTCACAATAAAGTGATTGCACGACAGTACTTGTATGAGGTGAACTCAAAATACTATTTCTTTTATCTTTCTTTACAGTGTAACTATCTGCAATAGGGTTAGCGCCCTAGGCTGGAACTTCAGAGATGTGGGTTCAAGTCCCTGCTCGGTCACAGACTGCTTGGGTGAGTCACTTAGGACTGACTGCGCAAAAGTGGTTAGGGGTTGTGAGACTGACCATCCTGCATTTTGGGTGTCTAGAAAATCACTGTGGTTCTCAAGCCTGAGTTCAGCACCTGAGCTCCCATACAATCAATGAGGAGACAGTGGAGCCTTATGGGGAGTGGCAGGGAGCTGCCAAAGACAGGGGGATGCGCCAGCCCCCGCCCCGTCTCAGAGATAGGTGGCTAAATCTGGGCTACAAGGGAGTTGCCGATCTCTGCTAGCAATTCTCAGCTTCAAATCCTCTCTTGGCCTGAGGGTCCTACTCTGAATGACTAATTAAAGAGGGTCTGGAGCAGGGGGACTGGATCCTGGGTCTCCCACATGAGTGCTGTAACCACCAGGCTGTAGAGTCATCCCCACACTCATATTCTTGACCTTGCTTGCTCTCTCTTACAGAGTCCTTTGGGCCAGAGAGCGAGAGCACACAAGCATGCGAATGGCTCTGTAGTCTGGTGGCTCGGTATGAGAATGGCTCAGTAGCCCCCATGTGGGAGAGCCAGCATCCAGTTCCCCATTTCTGCTGATTCTAATTAGTTACCCAGAGTGCAGCAGGAGAGCCTGAGGAAGCTCCACATTAGCATAGCCCAGTGGCTAGGGAACTCACCTAAAAGGTAGCAAATTCCTTCTCCCCCTCACGTGGAGTGGGGACTTGAACCAGGATGTCCCACAGCCCAGGGGAGTATGCTAACCACTGGGCTAAAAGTTATAAGGGACGTCATCCTCTGCTGTTTTGTGTGAATTCACCTGAGGAGTCTGATCCCACCTCATGGGGTCCTGGAGCCCAGGCTCCAGCCTGACCCTGAACATCTACTCGGCAACTAAGTAGCTCCTTAGCCTGAACCCCATCATCCGGAGTCAGCTGGCACAGGCCAGCCCTGGGTTTTTCACTGCAGTGTAGATGTCGCCTATGGGGACGTCTATGGTGGAAAAAACAAACTGCGGTCGTGAGTCTCAGAGCGCAGGTCAGCTCCACTCGGGCTTGTTGGGTTCATGCTGCAGGGCTAATCATTGCCGTGTAGACGTTTCCGCTCGTGCTCTGCAGCCCAGCTGGGGCGTGGATCTCAGATCCCTCACTCCAGCCAGAGGGGGAACATTTACACTGCCATTTTTAGCCCCGTAGCACAAGCCTGGGTCAGTTGACCCGGGCTCAGAGACTTGCTGCCATGTTTTTCTTTGGTTAGTTTTTGCAGTGCAGATGCACCCTGATTACTGTTCTGACCCAGATCTCCAACGCCTGCTCCAACCACTAGACCTGATGGTCAATGTCCCACACAAAAGCTCAGGGTGTACCCATTATAGCGGGGATTTTAAAACAGTTGAAAATAAAGCGTATATGATGGGATTTTTTTTTTTAAAGCACTCAGTGTTTCCCTAACTCTGCTCCCACTGGAGTCAAGGAGAGTTTTACCGTTAACTTCACTGAGCGCAAGCTTAGGCTAGGGCTGAGTGCATTTGAAGATATTATCCATAGAACATGTTGTACGTGTAAATAGTGTTTAATTTGTAATGAAAGATATGCCAGGGCTCAAGCAATTATTTTACTTTCATGACTGACCCAGGAAGCCCAGAGTTGCCAGGACTATGAACTGCCAAGCCCAGAGGCCGGGGCTATGAACTGCCATGCCTAGCCCTGGCAAGCTCTGGCACAAATTAGGCACCATCCTAAGGAGAAAGTAATACCTTCTTCCCCTTTATCAACAGACCAGCTACATTCCCCATGTGAAAGCCCCAATCCTGCAACTGGATCTGAGTGGAAGAAGACTGGAGGTATCCTAGTGATTTCAATTTGCCTCTAGATGGGTGCCTGGGTCAGCCCACTCAGATCCAATGACAGGGTAAGGCCCTGGTGATCTGTAAGTAATGCTCTGCATCAATGCTACACAGAAGCTGTTTTGAAAAGGAAGCCCCAGCTTCTCTAAGTGGCTTGTTGCTGCGTGTTTGGTAGAGACAGAAGATTGTTTGTTTTGGCAGACACAAAAATGCTGATGAGAGCAGAAAGTGAACACGCCAGGCATCAAGTTTAATGCCAAATGTTTTGAGATCGGCATAGTGCTGAGCTGGAAAAAGCTCTAAACCCACTAATGAGAACTATTAAAACTTCACAAGAGCTAGAATTTGTTATGAAAAAACTTAATCTTTCGGAAAATCATCAAGCATGAAAGTGACCTGCAAAGATGCTAACTCACGTCTGAGATTGTGAAGTCTGGTTAGGGGACTTAGCCAAAGGGGGTTTTGAAAATTTTAGCCTATGTCTACACTTCAAATGCTACAGCTGCAGCGTTTCAGTGCGGGCACTGCGATGGGAAGAGTTCTCCCTTCACTATAGTTAATCCACATCCCCTAGAGAACATAAGAACGGCCAGACTGGGTCAGACCAAAGGTCCATCTAGCCCAGGATCCTGTCTTCCGAAAGTGGCCAATGCCAGGTGCCCCAGAGGGAATGAACAGAACAGGGAATCATCAAGTGATCCATCCCCTGTCACCCATTCCCAGCTTCTGGCAAACAGAGGCTGGGGACATCATTCCTGCCCATCCTGGCTAATAGCTATTGATGGACTTATCCTCCATGAACTTATCTCGTTCTTTTTTGAACCCTGTTATAGTCTTGGCCTTCACAACATCCTCTGGCAAGGAGTTCCACAGGTAGACTGTGCATTGTGTGAAGAAATACTTCCTTTTATTTGTTTTAAACCTGCTCCTTATTCATTTCATTTGGTGCCCCCTAGCTCTTGTGTTATGAGAAGGAGTCAATAACATTTCCTTATTTACTTTCTCCACACCAGTCATGATTTTATAGACCTCTATCATATCCGCCCTTAGTCGTCTCTTTTCCAAGTTGAACAGTCCCAGTCTTATTAATCTCTCCTCCTACGGCAGCCGTCCATCCCCCTAACCATTTTTGTTGCCCTTTTCTGTACCTTTTCCAACTCCAGTTCTTTTTTTTGAGATGGGACGCCCGCATCTGTGCGCAGTATTCAAGATGTGGGTGAACCGTGGATTTATAGAGAGGCAATATGCTATTTTCTCTCTTATCAATAACAAACAAAGGATCAGATTGTGACCTGGTGTAAGAGGATGCAACTTTTCAAAGACAATGGAGTGGCATCTTTTTGCATTTGGCTGGAATCTGACCCAGTGTTTCTGAGGCTTGATCTGCACTTAAGTTATTGCTACGTCAGCCAAGGATGTGGGGGAAAAAACCACATTCTTTAGTGACATAGCTCTGCCCACAAAAGCCAGTGTGGACACAGGAATGATTACAGAAGAGAGCATCTGTCAGTGTAGCTCAGGGTGTTCCTGCATCAGCAGCTGAACCTCTTCTGTCTGCCTACGCTGCGTCTACACTCGGAGCCTATGCCGGCATAGACGTGCTAGCATAGGCTTTGCAGTGTAGATGTAGCCTAAGTAATTCCCCAGTCTGTGGGCAAAGAAAGGCTGGTGGAATACTGGAGTAGTTATGAAATCGATCTTCTAAACGCTCGCTTCACCGAGTCAAAGTCAACAAAAGAGGGGTTTGGCTCTTTACTCCACATTTTTCAGCACTCCACAACCACGAGTGCACGCTACGGTCTAGAAGCAAGAGAATTCAGAAAGGTATTTCGCCAGTTACGTGAAGGTGGGAGCTCAACAAGTTGGACAAGTCAGATCCTGTTGCTGTGAAGCTTGGCTCTTGATAGATAATTGTGCAGTAAACATAATGTGATACTTATGGCCAGCTTCCAACATGGCAAATACCTAAGATGACCTAGTATTTGTGCTAAGTGAATTTATTCAGGCTTAAATAGAAGGCCAGCTCCCCATGATAGGAAGAGCACATAGCCTCTCCTGGATGGGGAAACCAGGGTAGGCTTGCAGAGTTGCAGCCATGGAAGGAAGCACTGGGATGTGCAAAGCCTGGGTGTAGCCGGGAGAGTGTAGGGAGAGGTACATGCAGCCCTGTGGGCCCCCAGTATCCCCGTTCCCTATGGGTAGCCCTGGCATCTGGGCTGCAGTCCCCCGACCCGGTGCTCCACAACCCAGGGCAGAGGGCTTGAGGAAGTGTTGGGGCCCCCAGCTCAGCCCCTGGTGCTGGGACTCTGGGAGGGGGGAGGTTCTTCTACAGGGTGGGTATGTGGGCACCATAGGTGCTGCCTCCAATGCGGATGGGGGCCTTGGAGGGGGTGTCCCAACTGCAGTGCTGCCCCATACTGCTGTCCTGGGCATGGGCTGGATAGAAGGTTGCAGCTGCTGAGTCTGCGCTCAGCCAGCCAATAATAATAATTAATAAATGCACAGCCCAGTGCACGTCCTAGCCTTTCTGCGAAGCAACAGAATCCCAGAAAACCCACCTTGCATGCTGTGAACGTGAACAGGCTTTTCCAAAGTGCTCAGCATTGGTCTAACTCTGCTTCCATTGACTTTTCCCCCTGACTCCTTCATTGGGAGCAGAGCTAGGCCAGTGCTATAGACTTCTGAAAATCTCACCCTAATGGTACAGTACGTAGACAAGGTGCTGGCTAGCCTAATTCCAGCACTGCTCCACAGAGGTGCACTTCATCTGAGTTTTTATTTGCAATACCACTGAAAAAAGGTATTTGCCATGCTTTGCTTTGCCAAGGTGTCAGTCAAAGTTTAGTTATCATCTTTGCAAAATCAAAACAAAATCTAAGTTTCTTCTGAACATGTCCAGTCTCTGCAGTTCTCGTTCGATAAACACATCATAGTCACTGCAGTCAGACATGCTCTCACATGGAATGCAAGCAGGAACCCAGTTACACACAAAAATATTAAATACCAAGAAAAAATGCATTCGTCTGTTTAAGGGTGTGGCTAAAGATAGACAAAAGCAGGTGAGTTTTCCTTTCTGGAGATCTCGATCTCTGCTTAGGTTACTCTGGCGCCGGCAAACCAGGTGCCAGCTAATGCCAAGATACCTATGCCCCACTTGACAAACGCAAAGTTTGAATCAGTCTGGTTCCCCGGTGTGTTGGAATTTGTAAAGTAGGTATAAAACTGGGCTTAGCAGTGCTTAATTTGTGCCAGGGCTTGCCAGGTTCTCAGCCCTGGCAACTCTAGGCTTGGCAGTTCATAGCCCCGGACCTCTGGGGTTGCCACATCAGTTATGAAAGTAAAAAAATTGCTTGAGCCCCGGCACCTCTTTCATTACAAATTAAGCCCTGCTGCTTAGTGTTTACTGAATGCTTGTGAGTTGCTGCATGCATTCATCTCATTTCTAGTATCCATATTAGATCTAATATCCCATATTGTAAGGTAATCTTTGAGCATTTGCACTGTAAGCCTCTATGATGGTGTAAATCACCAGACTGAGTGTAAAGGGGACTTGGTGTAAATGAGAATCAGGCCCTTTGTGTACATTTTTAAGGGTAATTAACTATTAGAACAATTTACCAACAGTCATGCTGGACTTTCCATCACTGATAATTTTTAAATCAAGATAAGATGTTTTTCTAACAGATCTGCTCTTGGAATTATTCTGAGGCAGTTCTCTGGCCTATGCTATCTAGGGGTTGCACTAGATGATCCCAGAGATCCCTTCCTTCTGGCCTTGGAATCTATGAATTTGGCAGGCCCAGAAAGAGGGCCTCAAAAGCAAGAAGCCCCGTTCAGTCAGGGGCAACTCTGGGTGGAGGACAGTCCTTGAAGCCCCAGCTCTTGTGGCAGAGCCTGGCTGAGGACAGAGCCTGCAACTACAGGTTGTCTGAGCCCCCTGAGATGGAGGCGGGCCGGATGGGAAATGATCACCCCAAGATGCCTTCCAGTAGTTTGCCTGAGGCCAGTGAGCCACACTGTGGCTTGCCAGAGGCTCTCCAAAAGAAGGGAGGCCCTTCAGATGTTTGTTGTTTCTTCTCTGGAACCCCAGAAGGGGTAAGGTCCAGTGGAACCCAACTTCCATCTCCGGGCCGGTACTGCTGACCACCTGGACCTGGCAGATGAGAGACGGAGTGAGCATAGGACCCTATCAGACCCCAAAGGGGTGCTCGGGAGGGACTAAGCGCACGACACACAGCAGAGGGCTACTCCCTCAAGCAGTCCCCTTGGAGCTCCTTTTTTCACATCTCTCCTTGCGCTTGCTCCACCCTACAGCCCTGACCTCATGTCCACACTCTCCTCTGTGCCCTCATTCCTCTCTGGAGTCCTGAGTGCAACCTGAGCCCTGTCCGCCTACGCAAAACCCAACTCATGTGTCGGCCAGGCTTGTTTTGCACAGTGTGAATGGAGACTGTGAGTGCAGAGTCTGTTGATGGGCAGGCCTCCAAAGATTTGCCAGTGTGGCTTAGCACCCAAGAGCCAGTCAGCTTTATCTTGCCCCATCTCACACCATTTCATTAACCCTCCTGTTGCTTGCTTTTCTTGCTACCCCTTTGCCTCCATGCACTCAGTGTCCAAGTTCCTCCCGCTCAGAGTGGCTTACGGTGACTGACCCAGGTATAATGGACACCACCATATCATTTCTGAGGATGGCCCATTACGTGACATCAATTCCCTGATGCACCTGAATTTCACGAGGAGATCAAGAAATTGCCGTGGGATTTGCGTACCAGGACTGAGAATAAAGTAGCTGAACACAAGCAGAAAACTGGTGGGAGCCCTGCCCTAAAACCTACCCCTATCCACACTCAGGGAAAAGATATTCCTGATTTCTTGAGGGCCAGAGATATTTCTGGGGTGTTGCTTCTTGATATTGCCGTTTACCAATTAGTCTGTGCAGTGCCGAGCACAGCGGGGCCCTGGCCCATGACTAGCGTCCCTAGGTGCGATGACAGTACTCTTCTACTAATAGTTCTAACATACACATGTTCCTTAGCCAACATTTTTGCTTGTTCAGAGAAACTTCAGGGAAGAGCAATGCAATTGTTGGTGTTCCTTTGTAACAATCAGGGCTCGGGTTCACTAGCTTAGTCGGTCTTTTTCTTCATCTTGTCTGAAGAGTCTGGTGCAGCAATTTTCCCAGATGCAGACGACAGGGTGAGGCCTCAGACAACAGCTGTGTTGTGTGCTTGGCTAGTTCAGAGCCAGGAGGAAGATACAACATGATGCCCAAATGGATGGACTTTGACTCATCAGTGGACTAGCTGTCCTACAGAGCAGGACCACGAGCTCAAGGCAGCTGCAGTCACTCTCCAGAGAGAATCAGGAGGGTAACAGGAAATAACTAGGATAGAAGCAGAGAAGACTGTTATCTTTTGTTGTTTTTTGCTGGGCAAAGAATGTGAAGAACCCACCTGGGCCCAGTTGGGTCCCATATAACCATGTTCACTAACTCCCACAAACAGGCAATGCCTAGCTACACACATTGATTTCTGGTGGCTACTAAAACAACAAACACATTAGAAGGTTCATAAGCTATTTTAATGGATACCAGCTGATTCCTACACACTATAGAGAGCATCACAAGGCCTGATCCAGTGCCCATTAAAGTCAATGGAAAGGCTCTCATTGGCTTTGGGCACTGGATGGGATGTGCAGTCAGGCCAAGCAGGGGGCGCTTCATGTGGAGGATATTAGCTAGCGAAGGGAGAGTCTGGGGAAGCAATGAAAACCAGCTGGGGGGCGGGGGTAGAAGCAGGCCATGTGTAACCCAATAGGAAATGTCAGAGAGAACTGGGAGGTTATATAGCTGGTGAAAAGAAAAGCTGGGGTTTCAAGATGATAAATGTGAATGAGACTCCCAGTGATTTGAATAAGAATTTGTCTTCCTTACTGCTAATCTTCTTGGCTCAGCCGAGATTATTTAATGGCTTGCTACCCAGACATGCAGACAGCCATACGCAAAAGTACGTAATGAATGAGGGGCTGAGTGAAGAAGAATCAATTACCTTGGCCGTGAAGGCTCATAGCATAGCAATTTACCTGGTGTGGTGAATGTGTCCGTCCATTGCCGCAGGGTCAGAGAAAGCAGACCTTCCCTCTCATGCAAACTGCAATAGAAATGGAAATGGAATCCACAGTACTGAGAGATATCTGATGTCCTCTGCTGGGTGATGCAGCTGAATGGACACGCAGACCGTGCAGGGCTGTATTTAGTGACATTGTGTATGTTGGCTTTCCTGACTGGAGCATGGCAATCCATTTCAAATTTTGAAACTTCATCCCCATTTCAATTTTTTTAAAGGAAAACATTTTGTCAACACTCTCCCTCCTTTTTTGGACCAACTATAGAGCTGGCCAACAATTTTTAAATTTAAAAATTTCAGTTGAATTTCAAATTGGGGGAGGGAAAGGGAAACAAATTTGGGAGGGATCCATAAAGGTTAGAGACTCAATTTAAACGTATACCCCAAATTAAAAAACATAGTTAGAGAAGCAAAAAAGTGCCACTGTGGCTAAACAACAAAGTCAAAGAAGCAGTGAGAGTCAAAAAGGCATCCTTTAAAAAGTGGAAGTTAAATCCTAGTGAGGAAAATAGAAAGGAGCATAAACTCTGGCAAATGAGGTGTAAAAATATAATTAGGAAGGCCAAAAAAGAATGTGAAGAACAGCTAACCAAAGACTCAAAAAGTAATAGCAAAAAAAAAGTTTAAGTACATCAGAAGCAGGAAGCCTGCTCAACGATCAGTGGGGCCACTGGATGATCAAGATGCTAAAGGAGCACTCAAGGACGAAAAGGCCATTGTGGAGAAACTAAATGAATTCTTTGCTTTGGTCTTCACGATTGAGAATGTGAGGGAGATTCCCAAACTTGAGTCATTCTTTTTAGGTGACAAATCTGAGGAACTGTCCCAGATTGAGGTGTCATTAGAGGAGGTTTTGGACCAAATTGGTAAACTAAACAATAAAAAGTCACCTGGACCAGAGGACATTCAGCCAAGAATTCTGAAGGAACTCAAATGTGAAACTGCAGAACAACTAACTGTGATATGGACCTATTATTTAAATCAGCTTCTGTACCAGATTACTGGGGGATAGCTATTATGATGCCAATTTTTAAAAAAGACTCCAGAGGTGATCCTGACAATTACAGGCCGGTAAGCCTGACTTCAGTACCGTGCAAACTGGTTGAAACTATCATAAAAAACAGAATTATCAGACACATTGATGAACATGATTTGTTGGGGAAGAGTCAACATGGTTTTTGTAAAGGGAAATCATGCCTCACCAATCTACTAGAATTCTTTGAGGGGGTCAACAAGTATGTGGACAGGGATCCAGTGGATATAGAGTACCTAGATTTTCAGAAAGTCTTTGACAAGGTCCCTCACCAAAGGCTCTTAAGCAAAATAAGCTGCCATGGGATAAGAGGGACGGTCCTCTCATGGATTGGTAAATGGTTAAAAGATAGGAAACAAAGGGTAGGAATAAATGCTCAGTTTTCAGAATGGAGAGAGGTAAATAGTGGTGTCCCCCAGGGGTCTGTACTGGGACCAGTCCTATTCAACATATTCATAAATGATCTGGAAAAACAGTTTTTAAGTACATAAAAGGTTGTTACAAGGGGGAGTGAGAAGAATTGTTCTTCTTAACCTCTAAGGATAGGACAAGAAGCAATGGTTTTAAATTGCAGCAAGGGAGGTTTAGGCTGGACATTAGGAAAACCTTCCTAACTGTCAGGGTGGTTAAGACCTGGAATAAATTGCCTAGGGAGGTTGTGGAATCTCCATCATTGGAGATTTTTAATAGCAGGTTAGACAAACACCTGCCACGAATGGTCTAGAGAATATTTAGTCCTCTCATGAGTGCAGGAGACTGGACCAGATGACCTCTCGAGGTTCCTTCCAGTCCAGTCTATGATGATAGTTAAATTCAAAGCAGAATGCAAAGAGTTACAAAGGAATCTCACAAAACTGGGTGAATGGGCAACAAAATGGCAGATGAAATTCAATGCTGATAAATGTGAAGTAATGCACGTTGGAAAAGATAATCCCAACTATACGTATAAAATGATGGAGTCTAAATTAGTTGTTACCACTCAAGAAAGAGATTTTGGAGTCATTGTGGATAGTTCTCTGAAAACATGAACTCAATGTGCAGCAGCAGTCAAAAAAGAGAACAGAATGTTGGAAATCACTTAGAAAGTGATAGATAATAAGACAGAAAATATCATATTGCCTCTATATAAATCCATGGTTCACCCACATCTTGAATACTGCATGCAGATGTGGTCGCCCCATCTCAAAAAAGATATATTGGAATTGGAAAAGGTTCAGAAAAGGGCAACAAAAATTATTAGGGGTATGGAACAGCTTCCATATGAGGAAAGATTAATAAGACTGGAATGCTTCAGCTTGGAAAAGAGATGACTAAGGGGGGATATGATAGAGGTCTATAAAATCATGACTAGTGTGGAGAAAGTAAATGAGGAAGTGTTATTTACTCCTTCTCATAACACAAGAACTAGGAGTTACCAAATGAAATTAATAGGCAGCAAGTTTAAAACAAACAAAAGGAAGTATTTCTTCACACAACGCACAGTCAACCTGTGGAACCCTTTGCCAGAGGATATTGTGAAGGCCAAGACTATAACAGGGTTCAAAAAAGAACTAGATAAATTCATGGAGGATAGGTCCATCAATAGCTATTAGCCAGGATGGGCAGGAATGGTGTCCCCAGCCTCTGTTTGCCAGAAGCTGGGAATGGACAATAGAGGATGGATCACTTGATGATTACTTGTTCTGTTCATTCCCTCTGGGGCACCTGGCATTGGCCACTGTCGGAAGACAGGCTATTGGGCTAGATGGACCATTGGTCTGACTCAGCATGACTGTTCTTATGGCAGGGGTGTGGCCTTATCTCGAGTACTGTGTCCAGTTTTGGGTACCATGCTTTAGGAAAGATATGGTCAAACTGGAGAGAGTCCAGAGGACAGCAACAAAAATGATAAAAGGTTTAGCAGACCTGACCTATGGGGAAAGTTTTTTAAAAAGTGGACATGTACAATCTTGAGAAGAGAAGACTGGGGGGAGGGGGGCTGATAACCGTCTTCAAATATGTCACAGGTTGCTATAAAGAGGACTGTGATCAATTGTTCTCCATGCCCACTGAAGGTAGGACAAGAAGCAATGGGCTTAATTTACAGCAAGGTGTATTTAAGTTAGATATGAGGAAAAACATCTAATAGCAAGGGTGGTTAAGCACTGGAATAGGCTTCCAAGGGAGGTTGTGGAATTCCCCTCCATGGAGGTGTTTAAGAACAGGTTGGACAAACACCTGTCAGGGATGGTCTAAGTTTATTTGGTCCTGCCTCAGCGCAGGGGGCTGGACTTTGATCGCTTCTCAAGGTCCTTTCCAGCCCAACATTTCTATGGTTCTAGCTCAGTGTCTTGACAATAACACAGCTGGAGTTTGTGTATCTCTTCTCCTTTCTCTAACCTTTTTAATATGTCAGGTAGGGCTTGCTTTTTTAATTCAAGTAACACAACATCTATAGGGCCAAGTTGTCAGCTAGGTCTTCAGTGGGCCTCTGTATTTATGCCTGCAGTTTATTGTAAATGCAATGAAGGTTACCTAGAAGTCTAGGTATCTGATTTGTGGGTAAAGTTATATATTTAGATATCCAAGTGATGTTAATTTTGCCTGTATTTAATTGCAGCTTCAATTTTATACTTGCAATTATCCCCACCTATTGTCTGTGGGAGTTAAAGCAGAGGCCAGCAAAATCAGGCCAATAATGCAGGGTACAAGAACATGCAGTCATCTTGAATCAGGCTACATATTGGTGTCTGTACATTACCGTGGGCTACCTATAGCTGGTTGGTTGCTTCAAGTGAGCAATGTAACTATCCAAACACTCTGCATTCAACAGTGTCTCACAGTGCCAAGGATTTTCTGGGTGGCACTGCTGACCACAGGACTCAGGGATGCTGCCTGAAGTTTGGGTCCTTCTCCTAATGAAGTCAATGGCACAAATTTGGGGGGTTTAATGCCTATTTTTCATTGTTTTTACCATGTTGGCCCCATTTTCCATGGCAAAGGCACTAACCCTAAGCTGCCCATCTCCTAGCAATGTCCCTGCGCACAGATCCAATATGTTTACAGTGGTGTGATCTCTGCTGAGGGCACCACGTCAAGCCAGCCAGATGGGTTCCCTTATGGACCATGAATGAAGGACTAGCAGAGCTGCAGGGGGTAGGGGAGGTCAGCAGCAGCACTGGTATAAGGACAAGTCAAGTGAGCTATAAAAGGCAGTCACACATGGAATTCCTGTTGACCCAAGCCATCAGCAATGTAGGGAAAGAGACCAACATCAGCCTCTTTGGAAGGTTGGGAACTCCAGTGCAGACCCTCAGATAGAAATCTGCTGGAAGAAAACATTTCTCTCAGGAGGGATTTCCTACATCCATCCATCATCTAAACCCTGTGCCTTCCACCATGAAAAGGTAGCTGTCCAGAGCTATGCTTGGTCTGGCCTGAACAGCCTGTCTACTGTGACCACTCATGCTAATATTTCAGATACCATAATCTTTGGCTTGTTCTTCCCTTTCTGCTGCTGACCCTGGAGGAGAGGACAGGAGAGGATTTGGATGGCAGAACTGACAATAGGGAAGTACAGGAAACAGAGGAAATGTATCCTTGACGTAAGAGGAAGAGTCCAGGACGTGAGATGATAGAGAGGGCAGGAGCTGCTGAGGAAGGACAGATGTTGGAAGGGGATAGCAAGGAGGCCACGTGAGATGAGCTGAGAGACCATTTGCGAGGGTGGCTGAAAGGTCCCGGCAAGTTCTAAAAACAAGGGCGGCCATTTTGAAATGGGTTCTAAAATGCATGCGGAGCCAGTAGAGGTGTGTGAGGATGGGCTGATAATAGACACGCTTCTCTGTAAGGGAGAGAAGGAGACCAGCAGTGTTCTGCATAGGTTGGAGTCTGAAGAGCTGGGACTTGGGAAGATCATAGACAAGGCAATAGAAGATGGAGGAGTGAGTGAGGATTTTAACAGAGCCTGGGTCAAGACAATGGCACACAATGTTTTGGAGGAAGTTGTAGGTATTTTTTCATACAAGAAGGAGTTACCTGCACAGAGGAGGATGACCCCAAGGTTATGGATAGGAGAGAAATGGGAGATCTGAGTCGGGGATGGAATTAAAAGCGATCCAGTTCTGCTCAAGGCTGTTCAAGAGAAGCCTTTCTGTCCTTATGGTGAGGAGTTAGCTGAAGGGATGTGAAACGAAGCCACAAGTGGATGGACTAACCACAGGCAGCAAGGGATGGACAGGAAAGAGAAATGAAGGGTCAGATTTTCCAGAGTCCATGAGGGGGAGTGTGTGCACCTAGCGATTGGCATATACCTGAGCAAATCAGGCTGCTAAGACATGCCCTTGAGTCTGTGCATGCAAACCAGGCATGTACGCTTTTGAAAATCTGGCTGTAAAGGTGCTGATAAATATGTGTAGGTGTGTATCCTTAGAGGCAGCTGAAGTTAAAGATAGAGGTAAGATGAGTGCCAGCAAGAAGACAGATAGGAAAGAGTGGGGGGCCAAGAACTGTTTGGGACTCCAAGAGGTGTGTTCTTGGCACAGTGGAAGAACGGCACTAAGACACTTCAGAACCAGACGTTAGACAGGTAGAAGCGGAATAAGGACATGGGGAGTCACAGTGAGGAACACGGCCCATTGCAGCCAGATGTCAATCCCAGTCCCTCCAAGGGCTGTGGCGACTGGCTATGAGTGGCAGGGCCCCATCCATCAAAGGGGATGCTGACCTCTTCCTCCGGGACTACAGCAAAAACATCCAGCTTCCCTTAGTCAAATAGCTGTCAAATAGGATTTTTCCAAAGTCATCTGCTACCTTGTTTCTTTACGAATGTGGTTGGATTGTTGGGCCGTGGGTGATTCCCGGGATGTTGTAGCTGGTACAAGTTTATGGACCTTGATTGCAGCTGCTTGGGTACGGATTCCATGGAACAGCAAAGGGGTGTGTGTGTGTGTCTGTGTGTACTGAAAGTTAACAGAGCTGGGCAGGAATTTTTTGACACCTTTTTTTTCAGAAATTGCCCACTCATTCAAAAGCAAAACTTCCTGCAGGGATGTGTCCATTAGGACAAATTGTTTTGTTATGTAAAAAAATTTAAAGGTTTAGAAAATCCTGGAATGCTTTGACATTTTCAGAACACTGTTTAGATTTGTATTTTTCCAGTTTGAATTTTTTTTTTTCATTTAAAATGTATGCTTTGTAGGGTTTTAAAAGATTTGAAATCAAAATGAAACCCTTTCAAATGTATAAAAATGAAATATTTTGATTGACCTGACACAAAAACATGTTTGGATTTTCAGTTTGCAAAAAATTCTGAGATTTTTGCCTTTTTATCCTGATTTGGGATGGGAAAAATTTTCAAAATCTTGAAATATTTTTGCAGGAAGGGAAATCCACGATCCAATCAGCTCTAATTAGGTTGCTTTCACAGGATGGCAACATTGTATACTTTGTTCTGCTTTCTAGATTTTCCTTGCAGTGATAAGAATTATTAAGACGTAGTTGGATCTGCCAACCCTGTAGATGCTGAGGGACAGCGTCAATGCCCTTCCCTGTAGATACATCAACTTGGTCTCCATGCTGATGGGGCTTGGATCCACTTGAATGTTTGAGCTCCTGTGAGATCTGGTGTTTTCCCCAAGCGGGAGATACATGCTAGGGCTAGGCCTTAGAATTGGACAGGTTCATCCAGATTTTGGCAAGTGAATCTGCTAGGCCTTGGACAGGATGATCAGGATTTGGGTATCAGACGAAGACCAGGTGAGTGGCAGCTCTGACTGTCTGATAACGCCCCCATTTTGCTGCTACCAGGGCAGGTTGCCTTTAGGTGTTAGTTTGCTTTTACGGTGATATAGCTTATTAATACAGTTGGCCAGAACTGATAAATGTGTGTCTGTCCACTTAGGTATCATCCCTTCTAATGAGAATCTGAACAGGCTGCTTGTCAGGGCTGGAAAAATCTGCAGTCTCTTCAACCTGTCTTACAATGTGGGTGATGAGTGTGCCAGGTGTTTGCTGCCTGCTGTCAGAGGCTTCCCTGCCTTGGCACACTCAGTAGTAGGAAGGTGTCCTTCTGGGAGGGAAGAGCAATGAGTTTGGATTTCCAGGGGTTGCCTAGAGAGGCCTCCTCTGATCAGCTGCATGCAAAACCAACAAGAGCTGGTCCTCCAGCGCCTAGAATGGCCAGGAGCAGTTGGAAGCCAATCAGAGTCCAGCAGGCTGGATAAACGAAGTAGCTGCTTCTGGCAGGGGCTGGTTCTGGGGGAAGCCAGGACGGGGTGCAGCCAATTGTTTGACTACACTTGTGGTTCGTTCTTAAAATGTTCAAGACAAGAGACCAAATAACTGAACTTAGCCAAATGTATTGTCTGCTGACAAAGCAGTGCAATATGAAAAGGAGAAATACAGGAAGCAATTCTTATCTCACGGCATGTTCACCTGACACAGCAGATGTGCTTCAAAGCCTGCACTCCCCAAACCACTTGTACTTATATTCACAAGTTAGAAAGCACTTTCTCTGTCACTTAAGATCCAACCCACCAGTTGGTACCAGTTCCTTAATTTGTTGTTTTGTACTTTTCTTATCTTCGTTTTGGATACTAGCATTCTAGATACTGCTCCGTGAGGGTATCTCCAGAGCAGAATATTAATTTTCCTATCCAGTTATGCCCACTGTTCCAGCAAACTATGGGGTATACCAGTGAATAGCACTGTGGGAAAAACAATGCAATTCAGTTAGCATAACTGCCCAACATTAATACATACAATATTCACGCCGCACGCTTAATACTTACTAATGCGGTGTATGGCATATGTGTAACATAGACATTGGCTCATAGGGGAAAGAAGACTCTCTCCCTGCCCTTACCCAAGAACTTGACAGTATTTGCCTCGGATCTCTGTCAAGGATTGTTTGTTAGGAGCTTTAATGCCCAGCTATTTTGAGTTCAGTATTAATTTATTTTCTGTAAAACCTGAGGCAAGCCCATTCCACGGGCACTGGGCTCAGGTGAGTCCTTGACACATGCTACACGCCAACTTTTCCAGGAGTTTATGGCAGAAAAATCCAATTCCCTTCCCCAAGGAGAAACAAGAGGTGGTGACACAGGAGAACTCCATGCTGGCCATCAAAGCAGCACAAGCACCATCGAGCTCTCCTTGCCCTGCTCCACTCAGACCCAGGGAGACGGTGGCTTGAACTTGAAGGAGGCAGAGAGTCCGCGCTTTGTGCGACATTCTGAGGCCATGCCACAAAGTCGGCTGGAGATGGTAACAGGGTTATTAGGACAGGTGAGACAATTGATCTCCGTTCTGGAAAAGAAATCACCTGCATGATTCAGGTGTGCAAGCAGGAAGCCGCTCAGACAGGCCTCTCACTGGCACAAAGCATGTTGCATGTGGGAGGGTCCAAGTGGCAAAATACCAAAACACATGAAGAAGAAGATGGTGCTGGTGACATGTGTGGGTCCTAGATTCAGAAATACCATGGCTGCTTTCCTGCCTTAGTGAGGGAGACCTACAGGGCCAGGTCCTCAGCTGGTGTAAATTGGCCTAGGTCCTTTTGCCGTAGCCTACAATCACTGGTGATGCCCTAAAAATTAATGATACTTTGGATTGATCATGAACTTGGGCCAAATTCTTTGCTGGTGTAACTCTGGTACAGTTTCATTGACTTCAATAGCGTGGGGTTAGTTTACCCAACTGAGAATCTGGCCTATAAAGGAAAATTTTCAAAGGGACCTGCTTAAAATGCCCTTACCCTGTGCATCAGAGCCAGGAAAACTCATTTGCTTGTATTGTCCCAAAGAACAAACACAAAAGGGGCATGAGCTAGGTGATAATTTTCTGGTCATTATTCATCTCTAGAATGATGAGCTTCCCTCTTATCCCTAGAAGTGCTCCCTCTGGAATAGATTTAGGTCCCGTTTGTTGAGCAATAAGGATTAAGGTATGCCCCTACTGTCTTGTTCTCTCTGTTCTGTGGATAAATAGTCCCTTGGCTGTTAGAACTTTGAGTCTGGCTCCTTAGATGAGAATGAAATTCACCTTTTTAACCCAACTTTTAAAGAGCTGTAAACACAAAGGGCCATATTGGGACCAAGAAGATGATCTGCTTTCAGGAGTTCATGATCAATCCAAAGTACCATTCAACTTCCCAGAATCACCAGAAAGGCTGTGCAATTTCACGGTTTACCAGCAGATGGCACTCTTTCCTTTCCTCTGCAGATCTAAATTCTCTCTGGATTGCAAATTGGACTCTGGTTTGTCATTGAAACAAGTGTAGAACAAATCCATTAGATTTAAGGGATTCTTAGATAAATTGTACACAGGGAAGCAGCTCTTAAACATTTTTAAAGGACTGTTTTTTTTATTTAAAGCAATAACGTGGATTCGCCCTACCGCACACTCCTTCCTCTCTGTTCTCAAATAAACTGGAGAAAATTAGAGGGCCTGTTTTATCTGTTTGCTATCTGGGGTAGGATTAGAGTCGTCCTGAGCTCCTCTAAGCTTTGAATCAACAGTGTTTTATTGGTTCATGTCAC
This sequence comes from Eretmochelys imbricata, assembly GCF_965152235.1. NCBI lineage: Eukaryota > Metazoa > Chordata > Testudines > Cheloniidae > Eretmochelys > Eretmochelys imbricata. Next base: position 207,089,453 of record NC_135574.1, on the reverse strand, counting down.
TGAAGGCTGGCTACAAACGAGCTAAGTAAGACATCAACCCGTCCTCTTCTGGAAATGCTCTGTGCGTCCGCTCCGTTGGAAAGCACGGACACTGGAATACTCAGTTATACCTTAGAGCAGGGGAGGCCACCCTGACCCTGAGAAGGAGCCAGAATTTACCGGTGTGCATTGCCAAAGGAACATGTCAGCCGCCCCCCATCAGCCCCCACCTCCGCCCCCAGTGTCTCCCACCCGCCAGCAGCACCGCCGATCAGCGCCTAACCCTCCATCCCTGCGCTTCCCGCCCGCCACGATCAGCTGTTTTGTGGTGTGCAGGAGGCTCGGGGGGTGGGGAGGAGGAGCAAGGGCGTGGCAGACTCAGGGGAAGGGGGTGGGGGCCTTAGGGGAAGGGGTGGAGTGGGGGCAGGGCCTGGGGCAGAGCCCGGGGTTGAGCAGTGAGCACTCCCTGGCACATTGGAAAGTCGGCACCTGTACCTCCAGCCCCGGAGTCGGTGCCGGTACAAGGAGTCACCTATTAACTTCTGAAGAGCCGCATGGGGCTACGGAGCCACAGGTTGGCCACCCCTGCCTTAAAGCCAGCTCACTTCTTTCACGCTGGGGGGCAGGAGGGAATAAAACTCAGCTGCATTTTAAATGATCCAATCCACTCTGCCAGGCCAAACTTAACTCAGTAAGGAGCTGCAATTGTTCATTTGCTCACCTACTAACACAGGGGAAACTTTCATGACTTTCTGCAAATACAGGAGCCTCACGGCTTGTCTATATAGGAAAGCGTTACCCGTTATACTGGTCTAGCTTACACCGGTATAATTAAACCACGCTAGTTATACTAGTCTAAAGCCCCACGTGGGCCTCTTATTGCAGCCTGCTGCTGTTCAAAAGCCACTTCTTTTCTAGGCTGAGATTACATCTACCTTTCCTATAGTGGCACCGCTGTTGCTGAGGTAGCCCTTGAGCACCATAGAGACATTTACCACAGTGACAGGAGAGGGACTCCCCTCGCTGCAGTTAATCCCCCTCCCCAAGAGGCGGTAGCTAAGTTGAAGAGTTCTTCTGTAGACCTGGCGCTGTCTACATGGGCCTTAGGTTGGCTTAACTCTGTCGCTCAGCAGGGTGGATTTTTCACACCCCTGAGTGACGTAACGGGGTCCACCTAATTTTCGAGTGTAGACCAGCCCTAAGCATGTCCACATAGCCAGCTGGTGCTTTCAAGTCACACCTTATCTTTCACCAGTATAACTTCCCCATCGGTACCTTGATCTGTGAAATCTGTTGGGGGCCCTAGCATACCATTAAATAGATCAGGCTAGATGCTGTCTGAATGACCCTGGGTGTCCATGTGTAAGATCTCTTTTCTTAGCACGGGATGCTTCCAGGTCCCAAGCACCTTCATCTCCCCCCACTGAAGGCAAAAGGAGTGCAGGGTACCAGTACCTCACAGGATCAGGATCTTCGGTTCTAACACAGGCGGAGCTCTTGTTGAGTTCAGTGGGTATTTTGCTTGTGTCAGGACTGTTATTATTTAGTATTCGTGTTGCCTTAGGCCCAGATCCTCAAAGGTCTTTAGGCTCCTAACTTCCTTGAATTTCAGTGGAGGTTAGGAACCCAAATACCTAGGAGGATATGGGCCTTAGTGCCTAGACCGGAGGCCCGGGGCCCTATTGTGCTAGGCCCTGTACATACACAGGGTGAGAGATGGTTCCTGCCCCCAAAGAATTTAGGCCCAGATCCTCAAAGGTATTTCAGCTTTCAACTCCCACCTTTGAAGATCTGGGTCTTAGTGTCTCAATAGAAGCACAGAGAGGGGAAGACCCAGGTCCATAAAGGTATTTATGCCTTTGAAGATCTGGGCTGAAGTGATTCAGTCAAGGTCACTGAACCACTAATAGAACCCAGGTGTCCTAAGTTCCAATGCAGTGCTCTAGCCACTAAATCATCCTGCCTCCCTGCCTCGGGATGCTGAAGTTAGAACGAACCGTGTCCTCCACTGGAAGAACACAAAGCACTGATTTGTTACCGACAGTATCTTACGGTTTTCAGATCGTGTGGATTGTCTCAAACTCGACCCTGCAAGTCGCTTCTTTGTGGCAGATCTCTGTGTCCTTGGGGAATTCCATTCCCTTGGCTGGATCACAGGGTCTGGTCCTTGGCTTGGCGTTTGGTTCTGAATGACATAAAAGGAGCAAATGACTTGTCCATTTTCCTTCTCCAAATAACAGATGAAAGGCCTGGTCCAAGGGTAAGAAAGTCAGGGAGCGAAGATTCTGAAAGTGAAAAGGAAAGCATCAACTCTCTGGTGTTCAGGCAGTCGTTCCATAGCATACTGTAGTCCTATCACTTAACAGGGAGAAGATTTGAGGAAATGGGATGCAAGAAGAAAGAATGGAGGTGTAGGGAGGCTTGCACTGATATCAATGGGAGCAAGATTCGGCACTCAAAGTGTGCCATGGGGCACCACAAGGTGGGGGAAAGAGGAATGCAGAAGAAAATGATGTTTTATGGTAGATCTTCACCACCTGAGTTGAGCTAGGACGTAAGCATAAGGGGTTAGGTTCTGAGGTTTTGATGTCTTAAAGCCACCTTAACCAGCTCCCTGGGGATTGCACTTGCATGGGACTATCCTCCTCTGACATGTAGCTGGTGGAGCTGGCTTCCTGTTGGCTTTCTCACTGGGTTCGGTAAAGCAGAGAGGCATGTATCATGTCTATCTTTTTGGACTGCAAGCTCTCTGGGGAAGTGACTTTCCTTTCCTTTGGGCCACATCCTTAGCTGGTGTAAACAGGCATAGCTCCATTGGTTTACATGAGCTGAGGAGTTGACCTATTGATTGTACTCTGTAGGGACTGGGCACATTTCAGGTGCTAAGCAATTACTATGCCTGACCTATCCATGAAATGTAGATTGACCTAGCTACGGTGAATGCCACAGTTAAGCTGACCTAGCCCTCGGCGTAGATGCAGCAAGGTCAAAGGAACTTGGCCATCAACTTGGCCCCTCTCCTCAAGGCAGTGGAGTTCTGACATTGATGGAAAAATCCCTTCTGTCGATGTAGGAATCATGTACCCTGTGGGCATTAGAGCCGCAGGGGTGCGTCCCCAAAGCCGTGCCATGGTAGTGCGTGTAGTGTAGACTTACCCTAATAACGGTAATGTCTGGTCTGCACAGAGAGAGGGAATTCTCTGGCCTGGAACATACCCTAGTGTCAGGCTCAGCAGAGGTAACTGTGGTGGATTCAGTGGGTCCCATTCCAACCTCATTTACACATGGTCATGCCCCAGTGAAGGCAATGGAAACTGTGTGGAATTAGGTCCTGAGTCTTTTTCCTGCCTCCTCCCACAGCATTTCTTTCTGGAGAAGGCATCAACTATTCACTTGTCACATAGTCATGAAGCATCTCTGTAGTTAGACCCTATGTGCCTCACTTAACCAGTGCTCCTCCAGTGGAAGAGCGCGGTGATCACATTTAATCAAAGCCTGTCCCCTTGATTTGGCTTAAAATAACTGGCAGGCAGGTTTCTTTTGCTCCAGAAACACCAGACTCCTTAGCAGGCATGTCTGCAGGTGACCCAGATGTGGGCGGTCTAGCCTAGTGGTCAGAGCTGGCATCAGGAACCGAGGACTAGGGTCAGAGCTGTTGTCAGTAGCTAGAAGCTGGAGCCAAAGGTCAAGCCAGGGGTCAGGAGCTAGATACCAGAACTGAGGTCAAGCTGCAGCTGGGAGGTGAGAAGTCAGAGCCAAGGGTCAATCCAGAGGACAGGAACTGGAGCGAGCGGGGCGCAGTTCAAGGCAAGGGCAGCAGGAACAAGATAATGCAGGAGCAGCCAGAGCGGTGAGCATGAGCACTGAGCAGCCGGCGAGCTGCTGCTGATGGCTTACGAGCTGGCCTGCTGGCCCCTCCAGCCAATCGGGCAACCTGCTGTCGGCCAGCTGTGCTGATGAGGCTGCCCTGGAGACTGGCTTTGCTGCAGGCCCCGATTCCTGACGGTTCTCAGGTTAGGTCACAGCTGTAAAGAGTCAGAATGGCTAATGTGACGCTGACCGCGACTTCGCAACTCCGCACTGACCAGGACAAGTCACGTTCAGCAGGGTGTCCGCTAACCATGGTTCACATCTGACCTTGGCAGGCTTTCACCATGGTCCTGCTATCATCCTGTTACACGCCACCCAGTGCTCTCTTGCTTTGCTTCTGCAAAAAGCCTGCCAAACATGTCTTTTTATACCACTGGGCAAGAACAGCATATGCCCAAAGTCCAAGCTGCCCCTGAGTTATTTTCCTCAGCCTGAGCTTGCTTTCAGTCCCCTGCACTGAGAGCTCTCTCTCGTGGATGGAACAGGGTCATGGACTCTCTTGGCGAAGGTCTCCTGCAGGTAGATCACTTTTTAGATGGAGAAGAGACAGTGGTTTTTAAAAATACTAGCTCAGTGACTGGGAAGAGGGAATGGCCCAAATTCGCAGCTCTGATCTAATGCCTGGCCAATCTCCAGTGTCACTAGCCTCTCTCTGTGAAGGGATCAGATTCTGGATCTGAAGCACCCATGTCCCTGGCTGGCCTGGTGAAGCAGCAGCATGTTGTAAGAAGGGGTGTTTACACATGGATCTGGAGCATATGTATCTTTGAAGATGACTCCTCTCGTTCCAGGCCTTCTCCCAGCTTGCCTAGCTGTGCGTCCCCACCTAGTGTTCCCTCACTGATAATATTACAGCCAGATGGAGACTATGTCTGAAGCAAACGCCACAGAAGTCTGACCCATCCCTCACCTGTGTGAGTGCCAGACCATCCCCACAATCTGCCAGCGAGGAAGTGATAAACCAGCATGTTTGCTTTTCTCTCTCTTTGTTTGAACAGCAGGGAGGTTTGGCCACGGGTCCCCCTCTCTTACTGCATGTCCTCCAAAGTTTCCAAGCAAAGAAACAGGGAGGTTTATTTTAACTATTTTTGTGCTTGGCTCTTTTGGATCTCCTTTTATTCCCAAAATGTTGGTGAACAAAAGACTCTTAAATAATTTTTTAAAAAATCATATTGCAAACAAGATGTTTACTGAAGATTATCTGTAATTATACAGTAAAACCAAAGGCACAAGCAAGAAAAAAAAACCACCACTCCAAATCAATAAATAAAATCAGACCAGGAGCTGTGCATTTCATGCTGGATAGGGCCAGATCTTCAACGGGTGTAAATTAGCATAGCGCGATAGACGACAACGGAGCTATGCTGCTTTACACAGGCTGGGGATTTGGCCCATCTTCAATGCAGGAGAAGAAATCCGATATTCTTAAGAAAACCCCACCTGCTTCACACTGCAAATAGTGTTATGGAGCAATTTGGGAAAGGAGACAGGGAAAAATAGAGGAATAGAAAGGGGAAAAAGAGGCAAGGAACAGAAGGAAAGAATTGATGCCTGAGACACTCACTCAACCATGGGCAAAAGTTGAACAAATAGCCTCAGTTTTGTATGTGTGACTGCTAGGAGGTCATGCCTAATCTCCTCCTACCTATGCTTTCCCCACCTCTAGGTCGCACGGCTGCAACTCACCCCCGGGGAGGTAGGCAACGGACACTTGGAAAATCCCCTTTGTGCAACACACTATATCCACCTAGCAAGCAAGAAACACAAGGAGAAAACAGCTTGCCCGTGCTCTGCTCCTACTACCCATCACTGGATCCAAAGTAAAGTCACAGTCTTAGCCCATGGTCCAGGGACTGACTCCACCACGGCAGCCCCACGTGTCCACATGGAGCTCACTGTGGGATCTGGACCCTAGACCAGGGCAACTAAAAATACTGCAGTGAAAACGCGAGGCAAAGAGCTCCCTAGTTCATAAAGGGCCAAGCTCTCATTTGCACGAAGGCCCAGATCCCAAAGGCATTGAGCAAAGCAGTGGCAGTGAGATGGCTAAATACCTTTGAAGATCCAGGCCTCGGATTAAATTCCATTGCTCTGGGAATGAACTACCGGCCTCATTGGAAGTTTTGTAATTGACTCCCAGGGAGCCAGAATTTCACTCTACCAATGAAAAGAGGCCTCAAAGTGAGGGTGGGAGTGTATATACTGAACTTGTACATTAAGGCCCTTTTACACTGCCAGAGAGGTGGAAAGAACCCTTACTGTAGATGAAAATCAGGTCCAAAACGTACATAAAATCCGGTCTAGTTTTTTTTTTTCCCTCCTGTTACTTTTTTTTAATTGTACAAACACACTCCTGTGACACAATAAACCCATCTGGAGTATAACGTCAATTGAACCTTGACAGCCGCTCATACGGAGCACAGTATAAACGTTCAGATGCTGGTGCTGAATGTGTCTCATTAAATAGAATAGTGAGTTTAACTTCACATTAAATAACCTCTTCTGGTCTGTGCATATAAGAAATCCAGTGCAGTTGTTTCCTCAATAAGATGTTCTTACTTAGTTTTTCTATTACTGTTATCAGAGAGGATCAAAACAGACAGATGCATTTACTGTTTTCCATCAAAAGATAATAAAAGGAAACAGTTTATAAAATCAGATTATATGAAAAATTGCCTAATGATTATAATTTCTAAACCCATTGCTGAATAATGATGCATTCAAGAGTTGTCATCGTATGATGAAAGAAACCTAATATGAAAGATTTTCCCTATGAAGAATGACTACAGATGAATTGCACAGAGATACAATCCTCCGATAAAGAACAATAAGAGCCTCTAGAACACTTAATAATAGACTACTCAGGATGAATTGAGTATTGCAATAAAAGCCCATAAATTAAAAAGTTTCAAAATGATTTCTGATAAAAGAAATGCCAAGGTGAAATAAAAAAAAAATCCTTGAAATCAACAGATATGCTTGCAAAAGTATGCTAAGTGATAGAAAATACACGTTATAAATCCAAATAATTGATTTAAAAAAGCATACTATCACATCATAGACACTGAAAGCTTTTGCCTGGCAAATCTTTTATATAATTCAAATGACAGTATCTTCAGGCATGTGTTGAATACTTATGAAAATACCTTTCGTGTGGCTATCGGCTATCTGTGTACATTTATTCGGCTCTTGAGCAAACAGGGCCAACTCCTGATCCTGTGGCTCTCTGGAGGTGGAGCCTGGTCACGGCTCAGCAGGTTAGCCAGGCTCCAAGAGATAAGAAAATCCTGGAGTGACACGCCCCCTGGGCAATCCTCCCCAGAGGCAGAGTCTAAAGTTTCTTCAAGACTAGTCCAAATTCTTCACGGCCTTATGTGGAGATAGTCCCTCTCCTGATGTCCCTGAGTGAGGGTGGAGCAGCCTGGGCTACTGGACAGTTGGGGACAGCAAGTGAAGACCAACAAGCCAATAGCAGCACAGCTGGTAGCTCCAAAGGTGCCCGTTGTCCTGAAGACCCGTACCCCTCACCAGAAAAGGGAATGTAGGGGGACAACAGCAGTGTCTTCCAGGACCTCTCACCCCTGGCACGTTTACTTTGAGGGCTTGCACTGAGCCCTGGACTTCACCTCTCCCCTCTGAATGGATGTGCCTTCAGGGGGCCCCAAAAGATTCATTTACAAATGGGTTCTATTGCCTTCTGCAGAATTGCTCTCCAACTGAGTAACCTTTTAATATGCTGCCAGGTCGGGGCTCAGAGTCCCTTGTGCAATGGATTTGGATTGAGTTTGAATGGCAAGTGGCAACATCATGCCAAAACACTCCAGGTCTGGCTCCGGAGGTATCCGTCATGGGGCGACATCACCGTGTGCATGACATGCGGGTAAATCAGGCTGACCTTCTCATTCTAAGTGATACTGATGGCCACGTTCTTATTTATTACTTTCTGTTACTTTTCCCAGCTGGGGATATTAAAGATGTTGGGTGAAATCCAGTAAGCCTCCACAGTAGCTTGAATCGCCAGCCTGGGAGGAGGCTGGATGGCACCTATGCTGCCCTGAAAGGATGAATACAATGTCCATCCCAGCCAGACCCGCCCATTTTGTCAGCTGTGCTGGCTTCAGGCATCTCACGGGCTGGTAGCTTGTGATACTGTGCCCCTGCCCCAGGTAGGCTTTCCAGTGCTGGAGGTCAACGGTTGGGTCCTAGGAGGAGTCAATCAGGCCTGTAGATCTTGTTAAATTTGGCTCATAACAATAATGTCCGTGAACTCACTGATTCTCCACCATGGAAAGCCCCTGGGCAACAGCATCTCACCATTCATTCAAAAGCCATGTGTGACAAGCCTCATCAGGTATGTCTACACTGCAGCTGGGAGAGTCTCCCCCAGCCCAGATAGACAGACTCACACTAGCTTTGCTCCAGCTACCGTACTAAAAATAGCAGTGTGGACATTGCGGCATGGGCAGTGGCTTTGGCTAGCCACTCGAGCTTGGACCTGGGGCAGGGCCTTGGACTCGGACTGCTAGCCTCAGCCACCACCCATGTCACCATGTCCACACTGCTATTTTTAGCGTGCTAGCTCGAATGAAGCTAGCACAAGTCTGTCTACCTTAGCTGGGAGGTTTGCTCCCAGCTGCAGTGTAGACAAACCCATAGTAAAAAGAAAAGGAGGACTAGTGGCACCTTAGAGACTAACCAATTTATTTGAGCATAAGCTTCCGTGAGCTACAGCTCACTTCATCGGATGCATTCACGAAAGCTTACGCTCAAATAAATTGGTCAGTCTCCAAGGTGCCACTAGTACTCCTGTTCTTTTTGCGAATACAGACTAACACGGCTGCTACTCTGAAACCCATAGTAGTCACACCAGAGGTAACCCTTTGAGATCAGCTGAGGAGTTCATGCTCCAGAATCTGGTTCCTCGCCCAGTGCAGAAAACACTGCTAGCAACAGAAGAGGAAAAAACCATACCGATTATTTATATAACAGTAGTAGTTGGAGGCCCCAACGGTTCTAGACCCTGAGCAAACACAAGCTAAGGCCATGTCTGTGTTACAAAATTAAGCCAACCTAATTTATGCTGGCATGCAGCCATGAAGTAATTACATTGCTCATCCTTGTGTTTGGCTGCTCACCAGCAGTGCGCTTGTATCAATGGTGCTGTCAGTGTGGGGCATTGTGGGATGGCTCCTGAAAGCCAGCAACAGTCGACGTAAGCCGCACAGTGTCTACACTGACAGCGCCTCGGCCTAATTACATCGCCCTTGACTCTACTCACTCATGCTAGTGGAGGTGGAGTTATTAAGTAGGTGGAGTGAGGCAGTTATTTTGGCAGGAGCGAAATTTAAGTGTAGACATTGCCGTAGCTAGGTCGACATAAGCTGCCTTACGTCGGCCAAACACTGCAGTGTAGATCAGATCTAAGAAACAGTCCCAGCTCCAAAGAGTTTACAATCTAAGTAGATGTAAGGTGGAGGAAGGGAATGTTCTTATCCCCGTTTCACAGATGGGGAAATAAGGCACAGGGAAAGATTAAGTGACTTGTGCAAGGTCATACAGGGAGTTAGTAGCAGAGCTTAGGCTTGTACCCACCTCTCCTGAGTGCCAGGTTTTAACCACAAGACTACCCGCCTTCTGCTGCTTCAGCTTTGGCTATTATGTTTTCCAGAAGGTAGGTAAAAGAAGTTTTTAAGTAGTCAAACTGGGATGAAATGCAGATCACTGCACTTAAAGAAGCTGGTTTTGCTCAGCGCTGAGCAGGGAACTGAAATGATTTATTATAAGCTGTAACAATATATTATTCATATTAGAGGCATGGGAAAGGCCTTTGATATGTATCTGAAAACGCTTCGAACCCATAAAAGAGATAAATTTTGTATGAATAGTGGCGCAGAGAGTACAGATGAAACTCTCCAACACATCCTCGTATCACCTAATAAAATGTAGGGCTACTGTGCTTACATCATCCATGCATTAATTTCACTAAAAAGAGAAATTCATTAACATATCTGCATATGATGATAGTCCATCCAACCCAGGCTTTTGAGGCATAGTATTACTCTTTAATTTTCTCTTGATGCATACTGCAGCCTGGATTTATTTGAATCTGGATCCCCTAACTCCTTCACGGGATTGCCCACAGACTTAAAGACCACCCTTTTTTGACCTAAAATACTCTTGCTCCTCAATGAAAAGCTTGCAATGCTGCAATTTTCGGTTTGCTTCATTCCCATTCTTTCAGATGGCATTTAGCACCAGTCTTTCTTCCACAACCAGCCAGGGCTCCAGGAAGTCGGAGGTTCTTCTGTTTGCTCAAACAAACACACTTAGATTTTCACATTAGAGGCCTGCAGACATTTCTTCCTCCTTTGCTTCTGAATTTTTGCTAGCCCTTAACAGGAAGCTCAATAGACGAAAAGAAGCCGGGCTATAAAACAATAGCACATACAGCGGGGAGGTCTTCAGTTGTTATAAATCTGTGATATTCCACTGACTTCAGTGAGGCTACACTGATTTACTCCATGCCAGGATCTGGCCACGTGAGGTTCAAGTCATTCTGAAATTAGGCAAAACAAGTTCACCAATTCCTGATTAACAACAAAGCCCCAAATTCTATGGCGTATAATGGGTTATTGAGTGAACAACAGGATTTGCCAAGCACTCCTCTTGTTCTGCACCACACTGAATTGTTACTTCCTGGATAGGTCTCCTGCTAATGGTTTTGTTTGCTGTAATAGAGAGACATCCGAGTGCTCAGTACAACTGCATACAAAACAATAACGATAAAGTCTCCCACTGAAGGGCGGCAATTATTATTAATTGCACTAATTAACCTCAGACACAAACCAGCTGGTAAAGCAGCCACAGCACAACTGGTGAAAACCAGTCCCCTTTCATATTGAACTAGACTGCCACAGGCAGAGCTCACAAATGGTGACACTGGGCGCCTTGCCTGACAAGGGACTGCCCCATGTACAGGCTCGGCTCCTGGGGCGTACGACGGCTGCTTCGCCTGGTACCACTGGCAGATTGTGGCCTCTGAAGCCAGCCTGGAGAGGATTGCCTTAGTGTAAGGGAATCCTCCTAGGGACAGAGATATGGCATAGTTCCTACATCACCCCCTTCCCTGCTGCCACCATAGGAGCACGGGCAGGTCTTCCCTATACCCAATCAAACCCCAGCTGCTTATCAACCTCTTTGGGCCATTGGTAGAAGGTGTAATCTAGAGCAGCCTCCAGGCTGGTAAACAGTGTAATTTATAGCCTTCAAGCTGCTCTAAATTATCCTGGAGATCAGTCCATCACATATCCATCCTGGGTTCAGGGGAGCACACAGCTGACCTTGACACCCCCATCCCAAACTCTGCTGCACATTCTTTGGCTATTGCCGAGATCTGGGCCATGATCTACCCACCAGGAGACTGTTTCCATGAACTGTCTTCCGTAACAATGTTGGCGCTGCCTAGTTATTAGGTCACCTCTGGAAAGCACTGTAAACCAAGCTGGTAAACCAAGTGCCAGCTCTGGCTAAGGCCGTAGGCGCTAGGTAAGAACTGATAGACTCATAGCTGGAAACCAAACCAGCTCATCTGTATGGCAGTTTTGTTCAAAATAGGTATTAGTCTGATAAAAATGTAATTAGTGTTTAGATTCTGTGAATTGCTTGTAAGTTGTTGCCGTGCATTGACCTTACTTGTAACGGCTGCATTCTGTGCTATAAGGCAATATGCACGTTTTGCTGTATAACTTTGAAAAAGTTTGCTCTGAAATTGTGAACCCAGGCATGGGAATCGTCCCTTCCCCCGCTGGCCATCTGGCAGAACTATCAAAAATTAAGTGGGCCATCCTAAAACAAAAGCTTTGTTATTTGCCGCATCCACCCTTGGAGAAGCATGTGCAGAAGGCCTCATCCCATTAGTATTTGGATGTTGGAAGAGGGAAATAAAAATAGTTGACATGAAGATTTTTCATCTCTTTGCTGTTTGAACTCTCACAGGGCAAGAAATTCTAAACCGATGCAGAGATCCTCAGGGATTACCCCTGGGTCTTCCCTGAAAGACATTTTGAATTGACAGATTACTACATCTCTGTCATCTTTATGAATCATACATGGTAACTCATTTGTGTGTATATGTTTGCTTGCTTTAACTGGTAAATAACACTTTTATTTCTTTTTCCTAGTTAATAAACCTTTAAATAGTTTATTACAGGATTAGCTACAGACGCTGTGTTTGGTGGAAGATCTAGGGTACCAATTGATCTGGGGTAAGTGACTGGTCCCTTGGGACTGGAAGCAACCTGAATAGTGTATGATTTTTGGTGTAAGTAGCCATTTATCACGAAGTCCAGCTTGCCTGCATGGCAAGATAGACAGGAGAGTCCAAGGGCTCTGTGATATGACTAGTACAGTGATTCAGGAGTTCATACTTGTTACTGGCTAGGTGAAATCTAATGATAGAACACATCATCAGTGTTGGGTGTCTGCCCTGTTTTTGACAGTCTTCCCTGAGGGAGGCACTCACGGTTGTGGGTGTGACAGGGTCGGGCCAGATGGCTATAGGAGAGTAATAGAAGGCAGATATATTAGCCCCAGGCTAAATAGGTCTCTTTTCCCTGGGTAAGGTAACAGGGAATGTTCCAGAACAATCAGGAACCTTCTGGAGACAATTAAGACGACAGGCTGATTAGAACACCTGCAGCCAATCAAGAAGCTGCTAGAATCAATTAAGGCAGGCTAATCAAGGCACCTGGGTTTAAAAAGGAGCTCACTTCAGTTTGTGGTGCACGTGTAAGGAGCTGGGAGGAAGAGGCGCTAGGAGCTGAGAGTGAGAACGCAGACTGTTGGAGGACTGAGGTGTACAAGCATTATCAGACACCAGGAGGAAGGTCCTATGGTGAGGCTAAAGAAGGTGTTGGGAGGAGGCCATGGGGAAGTAGCCCAGGGAGTTGTAGCTGTCACACAGCTATTCCAGGAGGAACTCTAGACAGCTGCATTCCACAGGGCCCTGGGCTGGAACCCCGAGTAGAGGGCAGGCCCGGGTTCCCCCCAAATCCTCCCAACTCCTGGTCAGACACAGGAGGAGTCGACCTCGACTGTGGGTTCAGAAAAACGGCCAAGCTGAGGGCTGCCGTGAAGCTCCAAGGCGAGCAAATCCGTCAATAAGCGCAAGACCCACCAAGGTAGAACAGGTTTCAGAGTAACAGCCGTGTTAGTCTGTATTCGCAAAAAGAAAAGGAGGACTTGTGGCACCTTAGAGACTAACCAATTTATTTGAGCATAAGCTTTCGTGAGCTACGCTTATGCTCAAATAAATTGGTTAGTCTCTAAGGTGCCACAAGTACTCCTTTTCTTTTTGCAAAGTAGACCAGGAACTTTGTCACATGGGCCACTCCAGACAGCGTGACAAGCACTTTGAAAATGAGCAGTGCTGTATCCTTATTGTAATTGATGATAATGGTGATGAGGAAGGAATTGTCCATGGACCAAGACATCAGATAAGATAACAGGCCACTACCATTCCTCCCAATGCAAGAAGACACGACCTGGTTAAGGGAAGGACAATTTTAGGAAGATGAGCAGGGCTTAGCGATAGGGATCCATAAATCTGGATCGTTCTCATAAGTATCCACTCTCCTGGATGCTTATCTGTAGGGACCAATGGGGGCTGCGGGAAGTGGCTTGGGCCGAGGGATCTGCTGTCTGCCACTTCCCGCAGCCCCCATTGGCCTGGAGCGGCAAACCGTAGCCAGTTGGAGCTGTGATCGGCCAAACCTGGAGACCCAGCAGGTAAACAAACCAGCCTGGCCTGCCAGGGGGCTTACCCTGGTGGGCCGTGGGCCAAAGGTTGCTGATCCCTGTTTTAGAGACTGCCTCTTTTTATGTGTTTGTACAGAGCCTAGCACAGTCTTGTTAGGGGTCTCTAGCCCCTACAGTAATAATAATAATACTAATAATAACAATCAATTAATAAATCAACTGTTATCAAAATATCAGGACTGTGGCAGATTTTGTTTTTGTGGGATCTAAACCCCATTTTAAAAAATGCCCATTTAAAATTTGAAAAGAAAAAAAAATAACCAAAACTTGTGTAGGTCTTCAAAATCCGGAGTATAATATGTAAAAGATCCAGTCGATCAAATTTTAGATCTAAAGCCCTGAGTGTCTCTTTTCATGACGTGACCACGGCTTTGCATGTGAGGGTAAAACTCTGTTTTATTTGTCAATAAGATTCTGAATTAAATGAGAGGGGAAGTGTTTTCTTTTTCTTTCTCCCCTCCCCCAGAAGAATTTATTACCTCAAAGACACCTCTTTACTTAAGTGCTTCTGCAATATGCTGCTACCTTTGTTGGTTTCTGAGCAACCAGCAGAGCCTAGCTAGGGAGCAATGAAGCATGGAGCAAATGGAAAGTCAACAAGAAGACTAGAGCTTCTATAACATTTTTGCTCTGAATTTTCTGCATTTTTACCTGCGCCACGGGCTATAATTCGGCTGATAAAGTACATCCGTAAAATCTGTGTCCACCAAATGCTCCTCCTTTCCCCCCCTTTGAATCCGAGTGTCCTTCCAAAAAAAATCACTTGTTCATCCATAGGAGAAAGAACTTTCTAAACACGATGGTGGCCACAGAGTGTTGTTTTCTGGCCGGTAAACAGCTCTGCCATCTCCCGTGTCTCTCAGTGCACATGATCTGCTAAGAGGTTGGCATTGGGTTTATACTGCTGATGAGTCTCATTGGAGTAATTCAGAAGAGGGGAATGTTTGAAGCTTTGTGTTAGGTGGAATTTTTGTGTTTTCTTAATTGTGGATTGTTTTAAGCATGTGTGTGGGTTAGGAGGAGGGGTTTTTGGTGGGATTTAGAAGTTATTTGTCGTGGTTTTTTCCTTCTTTGTTGGGCCCTGTTCCGGAAAAAATATAGGCACATGCTTAATGTTATGCAGTGGGTGAAAATCCTGGTTCCTTTGAAAATGATGGCAAAACACTCATTGATTGCAACAGAGCCAAGATTTCACCCAGTGATGTTCATGGTGTGAACTCAACGTGCATAAAGTTAAGCATGTTTGTGAGCCTTTGCAGGATCAGAGTCTGGGATTGTACAGGGGAAAAATATTTCCCCCTCTTTGAATATATTTTATGGTATGTTTAAGGACAGGGGCTTTAGGGCTTTTTCTCCCACGTTTTTAGTTGCTTTGTCACGTTTACATTACAGTAATAATGAATTATATTGTTCCTGAGTTATTTACATACTTTTCCTAGCCACAGCAAGCAGAGAGAGAGATGGGAGTATTGCAGATGGCTCAGGTCATGTCTACACAGGGACTCTAAGAAAACTATTCCCAATTAACAAAGGTGTGAAACTAAACTAAATTAGTTAAAGCAGATTAAACCCCTATATGGACATTCTCATTTAAAATAAAAGTGGCCTTAATTCAGTTTAGCTTAATGCACTTCAGCCAGGTCTACACTAAAACATTAGGTCAATTTAACTACATCGCTCAGGGATGTGAAATATCCACCACCCTAAGCGACGAAGTAAGCCAACCAAACCCACGGCGTAGACAGCACTAGGTTGATGGATGAATTCTTCCATCAATCTAGCTACCACCTCTCAGGGAGACGGATTAACTACTGCAATGGGAGAACCCCTCCCATCGCTGTAGTGAGTGTCTACACAGAAGTGCTACAGCAACGCAGCTGCTCTGTCTTCAGTGTAAACACAGCCTTCCAAAGTGAATTATATCAGATTAGTAATGCCTGTACATTTCCCTGTGTAGACAAGTCCTCGGTGATATTTTACATGCTTCCTTTCCCAACACTCCTTAAAAATCCCAACTGTAATGCCACCAGTGCTTACCTCTTAAATCTTAGCAGATAATGTGCTGGACACAATGTGTCTGTGAGAGGCATCTTTAGGAGTGAAGGTGATGCTAATTTGCAGTTAAACTCCAGGTAGAATTCTCTCTAGGGACTCCTTGTACAGGTACATGATGTCTGGAAAAATAATACTAGTTTTTGCCAGTTTTTAAGGTCTCAAATGCATTTATTTGTTTCTTTTGTTTTATGGAAGATGATCAGAGGCTAACATTCTACTCACTGCCACATGGTTGTGAATCTGAAGTAACTTCAATGAGATTACTCCACATTTGCTCCATTAACCAGGAGCAGACTTGAATCCTGGAGTTTTGTTTTGCACAGCTGACCAAAACAGATCCTGGCCTGAGTCCTTGTAAGTGAAGGATAGAAAAAGACGTGGAAGAAGAGTGCTTTCCAAACATATGCTTCGTTCAGTCCAGCTTTGGTCAGTTTCCTTCTCCAAATCAAAAGTTATTTGAAACTGCCAGCCACAAAAGGTTCTTGTCCTGCAAAAATCTGTGTGTTTCCAAGTAACCTTTTGTAGAAAAGGAAAAAAACCAAGGTCAGATTAGATTGTTATAATTGTAGTTTCCAGCTTCAAAATCCGTGAATCTATGTCTTCGTCTTTCAACAGATTTGGGGACTTGGCAGTCATTTTTGGTGCAGCTGCAGAAAAAACTCTGTTATCTGGAGTCGATTTCTCATACCATCCCAGCCAGATGAATGAAGTTTGTCTGCCTAGAGAATCTCTTAGTAAAGAATAAAAGAGAGCCCCCTTCTCACCTCTTGAGGAAAGCTGTGTTTGCTAGCCCTTTAGAGCTGGAACTGCAACCATCTGCCACAAGGTGTCGCTAGAGATTGTTGTATTTTCCCCAGGCTGCAGTATGTTGTTCAGTGGCTCTTTCTTGAGCATTAAATCTGCTCTTAGCCTCCCTCTCACCTTGCCATCAAGACACAAATGTCCCTGGGGAGGGCCCAAAGTGAGGGACACCGTTTAAACAGCCAGTCGCTTCAAGTTCAGGGGCCTGGGGCCAGCGCTTTCAGCTGCCACACATCTCTGAAGTTTCCTCACTTCCCTGCTCTCCACTGTGGCCCCCACTCGCCCCGCCTTGGCAGAAGATTTGAAGGGCCTGGTGGAGTCTTCACGAGCATCATCACTCTGTGTGAGCGCGGACGGATTCAGAAAAGGGACGCGCCCTGGGCTAGCACAGGCTGGGCCCATAGCTCTCCTGTAAAAGCAGCGAAGGCATCTTGGTCTGAAGTGCAGAAGCAGGAACTTGCTTCCATCGTCTCCTCTTGCCTTGCCATTTCACCTTCCGCACATCTCTTTCCTCCTTCTTATGCCAGCTCCTTTTTCCTTCTCCTCTCCTTCTCTCTTCCCTCACTCCCCTCCTCGCTTCTCTTTCTTCACCCTTCCTGTCTCCACTCCCCTTCTCCTCTGTTGGCCTCTTGACATTCTCTCTCTCCGTTCCCGCTGTCATCCCATCTCTTCTTTCCCACCACCATTGCAATCTATGGCTGTCCTTTTCTCAGAAGGGATGAGTGGACTGAGAGCTTGGGGCTATTCCTGCTTCTGCCACTGACAAGCTGCATGGCCTTGGGCAAGTCACTTCATCCCACTCCCACTCTTGTCTATCTCAAGTCTCCTTAGACCCTTGTCAAAGCAATTTGTTGCACGATACAACACCCTGGGGCCCCGGCTCAACTGAGGCCAGGAGATGCAGTTCTGATACTACTCATAAAATAAATGATAATATTACAATTTGATTTTAGAGGCAACCGGCCTTACTGATTTAGCAAACTGATCTGAACCTTCAATTCATAAAGTGGGTCATGTTTTCCAAGCTATTAACCCTGCCTCAGTTTTCCAGAGAAAAACCCTGACCTTCTAATATGAGGATATCCTGGGCTGGCCTGGCGTTTTTATTTCCGTGTCCAACAGTCTTTCAGAAGTGCCGATTTTCTGATTTCCCCAGAGGTGCTCGACCCCCACTCTGCCCCAGGCCCTGCCCCCACTCCACCCCTTCCCCTAGGCCCCACCCCTACCCCACCTCTTCCTGCCCCACTCCACCCCCACCCCGCCTCTTCCCGTTCCATTCCACCCCTCCCCAAAACGTGCCCTGCCCTCCCTCTGACTCTTCCTGTCCCCCACTCCTCCCTTTCCCCCCGGTGCTGCCTGCCTGCTGCTGAACAGCTGATCAGTGGGACCCGCCACCAGTGGGAGGTGCTGGGGGGGAGGAGGAGAATTGGATCGGTCAGGGCCACTGGTGGGTGCTGAGCACCCACTACTGTTTCCCATGGGTGCTCCAGCCCCGAAGCACCCACGGAGTCGGTGCCTATGCCGTCGGTCATCAGGGTTTGTATTACAAGAAGAAGATCCTAGCTCTAGGCCAGAGGTATAGGCAGTGAAATGCCAGGGCTCTGCTAGATTTCTTCAATGGAGCTACAGCAGTTTCTAAGAGCGGAGGATCTGGCCCGGTATTTTTATAACAGCGTTTAATGGACTCCAGCATGGCTCAAGGGGAAAGAACTCCTTTAGCCAGTAACAGGAAACCAAAACGATACAAGTCTATGAACAGGAGCCGAGATTGTAACAGGAGGAAGTACTGAAATCGTCCCTGTGCTGGAAAGGTCCACTGGCTTAGGAGGCTCTTGACAGGTTTATGTCTGTTTCTGAGAGGCTGGTTCCTGTCCATTCCTTCAACAGCCAAAGCTGTTGCCTGTCAAGGGATCTCCGCCGCTCACTCACTGATCAGCTTTACTTTCCAAACCTCGGTGCTGTCACGTCTCCATTGCTCCTGTAGGGCCTGATTCTGCATCCACCGATGTCCAGGGCAAAGCTGCCGCTGACGTCAATAGGGCAGCAGCAAAGCCTGATGATATAACAGACGGCTCGCCAGAAATGCCCTTTGCCTTCCCCGCCTTTGCTCTCCAAAATGGAGATGCTGTGTCAAACTCCAAGCCCTCAGCATGGGCCTGATCCAAACCCCACTCAAATCAATGGGTCCATCAACTGCAGGGGAGGCAGGCTCAGGCCCCACGGGCCTTCTCTCTCCGCCAACGTATTTCACAAGGTGCTACAAGGAAATAAGGCCAACGCCAAATGAGGGCCTCCTGGTATATAATTCCTTGGGAGTATGTCTCTTTCTTTACATGAGGAGGCTCCCTTAGTTGCTAGATGGATTTGGTTTGTGACGTCAGCCAGAGGTGGACTTAACACCCTGGACCGGATCGTCCCCCTTTCCGTGGCTTTTGGAGAGACAATCTCTGTGAGGAATCTCTTCCCATCAGCCCTTTGAGGGTTAAAGACTTGCCTCTCCCCTCCCCACCAAGCCTGGTTGGTCCTCACTCATCCCGATGAGGCCAGGGTCATCTACACAGATTCCCTGTGCCTCCGTAAGCTGTTGCTCTCCCTGAGATCTGTTATGTTAATTTAGATGGCATATATGGGGCAAAGGTGTTAATATAACCCAGTCACTGTCCAACATTAAACAAGGGGCAGGGTGTGGTATACAGAGACCTCCGCCTGTTTAATACCATGGTTAAACATACGATTGAAAAAAACTTTTTATTAAAGATAAAGAAAAGAAGGAAGAACAGTGAAAGCATTCCAAATGTAAAGTATTAAGTATTGCTTTCATTTTAACAAGGTCCCTTGTTCCTTTTCTCTTTGGCTGGAGAGAGTTTTTAGAAGGTAAACCGCACTTGTTGGACAGTCTCTTAGATGATAATAACTCTCCTTTTGGGGAAAAGAGAAGACGTTAGTTGAGATGGACTGGAGCCATTCTTGATGCTGCGGTTGCTAACGTCCAATCACATTTCATTTTAGGTGGTGTGTGGGATTCGGCTGGAGCCGGTAGGGGTGGCAAACTCATCTGGATCCTTTCTTTGGCCTGAGCTGAGCAAGACACCTTTCAGGATTAGGCCAAAGAAGAAGCGGGGTTCCTGGACATGGTGGGGGCAGCAGCCACGATGGGGAAACTCACTCCAGTAGCCTCCATTTCTTCTTCCCTCTGTTCTTTCATTTCCCTACAAACTCTCTTTCTTTAAGGTCCCCCCCGAAAATGGAGTGATATATGGAATGACCCATCCCTTCATTATTTTGTCCACCAGTTAATATCTAGCACTTCAATTCTGTTTCATTAATTTCTGGCTCCACATTATCTGTGTTTAACAAGCATAATTTCAATGTCCTTGGATTACATCAATGTGACCTTTCTGGTTTAGACTAGTCCAGTTTCTTTGGTTTTCTTGCCCCTGTTCCCATCAGCATTTTGTGATTATAGGTTAGCATGACATCTTATGAACTTCCACTCGAGTTTGATGGTTGACCTCACAATTGGGGTAAATCTGCAGGCCCAATGCTCACCACGAAGGGGTTGAGGCTGGGGTACCAAGGCCTGGTGCTGCATGACCTTTTCCAGAGCAGTAGGGTGTGTGGTGTTGCTGTCCTTAGCGTGTTAGGATATGCGGGGTGACGGCAGAGACCAAGGTCCTCCTCCGTTTTGGAAGCTGGGACTGTGGGCCGCAGGGGATGGATCAGACTGTGACTCATGTTGCTGTGCTAAGTGACGATGGAATTGTTCAATACAAGCTCCCTGTGTGTCATTAGGGAGGAGCCAAGGTGAGTCCCTCCTACTCCTCCCGCCCAGTGTCCAAGCCTTACGCCAACCTGGAACCTGGACTGTGCAGAGGGGGCTTTGCTGGGCCTGGGTATGTGGGAATGGTGGGAGAACCTCCCAGTAGCATGGAAATAACTGAGCTCACCTTCCAGGTGAAAGAGAAAAGATCCATGCAGACTTCCGTACCCGAGTCAAGTGAGGGAAAATCTTGACTGAGTTTTGACTTGAGTTTTGGCTGTGGCTCTGATCCCCAAATGAATTTAAGGGCCTACCTTCCCTTGAAATCAACAGGAGTTGGGCACCTGAATATCTTGGAGAATGTGGGCCTGTGTTACCTTCCACTGTATTGGAAATGGTAGTTCAACACAGTGCTAGCAAGATCTGCTTATCAGCTGTTTTTGAGCTCGGTTGTTGCTAGCAGGAACTGGTTGAATAACTGATCTGGTGAAATTTGTAATATTTTTCCCATAAAGTGTTTTTCTGGAATTTTCTGACATTAGTCACTCAAGGAATTCACAAATACATGGGCCAAATAACAGATGCACTGAAATTGACAAAACTTTTCTGATGAAATTTTGGACAAATTATTTTTGCCAACCGTGGCCTTAGCTCCGTTTCTAGCCCAATTCTAGCTGTGAGGTGGACAGAGCTATTTATCCTAAGAAAAATAAGATGCCAAATCATGAAGAAACAGATCATAAGCATGAACCAGTTGGTCAAACTAAAGTGGCCACATGGTTGGCAAACCAAGTATTTGTTTAAACTGTAGTTATCTGTAAGTGGGATTTTCCAAGGCAACAAGTGTTGGACAAACTGCTCCCGTTGAAGGCAGAAGTAAAACAACTATTGGCATCAACAGGAGCAGAGATCAGGCAAAGTGAGTGCCTTTGAGAAATTCACATGGTGAACCTGGTTAGAATTCTCCGCTCCTAAGCTGGAACAAATCAGCATCGCTCTCATTGACTTCAGTGGAATGATGCTGATTTCCACCAGATGAGGATCTGTCCCCCCGAGACTGCACTGGGATGTCAATCTAGCCCAAGGGTATGCTCGGCTCCCACCGAAGCCAGTAAGAGACTTGCCGCTTATTTTAATGACCCCAAGAAGTGGGCTCCCTAATCTGCCGGCTGCTTTGCAACCATGTGCAACCATTTAAACCACCTGATGAATCAAGCCTGAATGTTTCCGTGGAGTAACCCTGACCTGCATAAATGAATATAATGGTTGCCATAGACGGCTGCCCTCTCTACTGCATATATAAGGCTGTTGCAGAGCTCAGACGCCCAGGAGCTGAGCCACTGGAGTTACTACCCTTTCAAACCATTCTACTTCACATCCATTCTCTGTGATCTACACCATGCTGTTCTTGCATATAATGAACAGGCCGACGGTGTCACGACCTTTCATACTTTCCATCTGATGGTGAATACATGTTTGAAGGAAGCCCAAAGCCAATCAATAAACTTCTGTGTTTGCAAATGTATCATTTGTTCAGCTTCATGGAAGAGAAAACAAGACCATGTGATGACTCAAGCATGGCTCGTTTTTATTTGCCAGTAACCTATGCTGACTGACTAAGTGTTCAAAAATCACCAGCCAGCCACTCCACCCCCTACCGCCCCCACCCACAAATCATGAAATTGGCCTAAAAATGATGGGATTTTTAAAAGGTAATAGTTTTGAGGTCTCTTTATTTGCTTTCTGGCTTTTGAGGTTCACATTTTCAAGCTTTTCTGTACAAACAGAAGGGCTAGAAATTTACTCTTTTTTTTAAATGAAAGCTGAGATTCTCGCCTAGTCACATGACTCTAGGAGCTGGAGCTTGAAGAATGCCAATTATCATGAGACTGACACTAAAACTGCAAGCGTTGGCTGCACCGAGTAAGATTTTTATGACTCTGTTGTACATGAAACTGGTTTAGATAACGAATAACTGGGATAGTGTGACTGACTCGACGTTTGCGTGAGTTTAGTTACAATGTAAATAATATAACCAGAAGTGTGCTAGAAGCAAAAATGAGAACAGCTTAGGAGCTAACTTAGAACGTGAGCTCTTTGGGGCAGGGACGAGCTTTTGGTTCTCTCTTTGTACAGCCCCTATCACCATGGTCCATGACTGGGCCCATACGTGCTACCCACAGTACAATACAAATAACACAGAAGGGGGGTGGGGTCATTGTGACCACACAGCTGGAGTGATGCTCCTACAGCAGCTGTCCTGATTTAGTATGGGACCACTGCTCCACAGCCCATGGATCTCTGAAGCGAGTGCAAAATCCTTGGGGAAGGAGGGAGGGCTGGCGTTTGCCCCTCCTAGCCCCCTCTAATTAGTGCCACTGTTGAGAATACTCCACAGTTCACATCCCTGAAGTCCATACAGTGGCACTGTTAGGATCAGAAGGTAAGAAAAATGATAAAATAACTTAAAAATATACATATTGTTGCAGGGGGGTTGTTTCGTTTTTTTAATAGTTCTCTGAAACATTTTAGTAACGATTAGCCCTAGTCAGCACTGGGACCCTTGGTGTTAGTGAGGGCTAGGCTGTTCAGTGGCCAGTGGCTGGTTTTGCTTGTCAGGGGTGGCCAGTGGCTGGTTTTTCTCCATCTCAGAGGCAGCAACCCTCCCTACAGTCCATGTGCCCAAACTTGGGTCACGTTTTTCAGAATCGACTAGTGATTTGGGGCACCCAGTTTTCCCAAGCTGGCGAGCATCCACCCTCTGAAAATCAGGCCCTCTGAAGGCATCCCAATTTGGTCACCCAAAAATTGAGGACCCCACCCCTCAAAAAAATGACAAGTCTCGTTTGAAAATCCTGGCTTAGGAGCATGGAGACAGTTGGCTGGTGTTGGGTATAAGTCGCTAGCACCAGTCCACATGGTGACAGAAGAAGAACTAGATTCAAACAGCCTTTTAGACAGGGCCGCGAGAAGGAATCGCAGCCAAGGTGCAAACATGAACATTTCTTCAGGTTCCATGACCTCCTGAGAAGTTTTATATAAATCAACCTGCCGTACCAACAAAGATGATGTAACAACTTAGAGGACAAAAAACATGTTTCGAACTCAGCTAATTCCATTTACCATCTTTCTTTCTACCTTTTATTTCAACTGCAGTTAATATGCTCCAGAGCTTGGGTCTGAGACATCTTTCTCCAGCTTTCTGGCTGCCATTCCAAGCAGCCCCATTTTCCACAGTCAACCGGTGCTCCCGTGAAGTTAAGTAAAAAAGGTTTTCAAGTGTGTGTGTGTAGTTAATAACGTATATAATGCTATGTATACCAGTTGGAAGCTGATGTGATATGATGTCAGAGGATGTACAGCATGGATTCTAGCACTAAGTCTTGGTCTACACTGGGAGTTAGGTTGACCTAGCTAACTAAGTCAGAAGTGTGAAAATAACATCGCCCACGCCATCGCCTAGACCAGTGGTTCTCAAACTTTTTTTTTCCACAGACCACTTGAAAATTGCTGAGGGCCTCGGTGGACCACTTAATGATCTTTCCAAATGTTGTTTGTACCGTTAGCACACAACTCACATTTTAATATCAGTCGTCTTACCTTTCTAATGCGATGGATGTGCCCTCTCTCCCCTGCCACGGCAGCCCCCGAGCTGGGGCTGGGAAGGAGGGGGGTTTCTCCCCAGCCACAGCAGCCACAGAACTGAGGCATGGGAGGACGGCCATTTCTCCCTGGCAGCCGCAGCCCTGGAGCTGGGGAAAGTCACCTCTTTCTCTGGCCACTGCAGCCCTGCACATCCCAAATTCCCCCCACCCCCTCTTCTCACCCCACTGCCTCCTCCCACCTACCCCCTATACTCCCCGAGACTACCACCCCACCTCACATGTGCATCTTCTCCAGGGTCCAGGCACCTAATTAGTGGAGGCATGCCTGCGTGGCTCCACTAATTAGGTGGGTGGCCCTTCATTCTCTCGTGTGCAGCCGCCCAGGCACGCACCTTGGAGGGAGCTATCACAGTTTGAGAATCTCTGATCGAGAAAATAACACATCCCATGGTGTAGATATGCCAACCTAACCCCCAGTGTAGACATAGCTATGTCGATGGAACAATGCTTCTGTCTATGTAGCTAAAGTCGCTAAGGGAGATGGTGTCCCTACACCAACAGAAAAACGTCCATTGGTGTAGACTGCATCTACACTACAGGCTTATGCCGGCATAGCTATGCCGATATAGTCTCCATAGCGTAGACACAGCCTAGAGTTCTTGAAATGGAAGCCAATGAAATCAAGTTGGAACAGAGATGTTTGGAGAAGGGAATTTTCATCTGACAGGCAATCCTGACATTTTTACTGAAAGTCCAAACAGAAAATGTAACTACTGAAAAGTTTCATGGAACCAAATATTTCCAAAAAAGTTTGGAATCAGAAATCTTGCAGTAGAAAGGTTTCAACATTTTCTATCAAACTGAAGTGAAAATTGTCATTTTGCATTGACATTTTGAAATCAAATGTCATTTTGGATCATGGTTTTGGTGATGGGGTGTCTACCCCATGCAGGTCCTGAAGAGGTTAATGGGGCCTGAGAGGCCAGTTAACATACCTGATAGCAGCTGGGAGAGAGAGATCCAGCCAGGGGCTGGGTGGTGATGATAAAGCCAGGAAGTTTGCTGCAGAAAGAGGCTGTAGGGTGCGTCTGCAGTCGTTCTCTTGGGGATAGAAGAGATCGGAAGCAGTCCAGGGAAGCAGACTTTGGCGGCCAGCTCCAGGGCCCTTGGGCTGGAATGCAGAGTAGAGGGTGGGCCTGGCTTCCCCTACCAGCCACCAGGGAAGGTGAGGTGAAACCCCTTGAGGTACGGGGTGTACAGTCCATGGAGCCCAGAGACAGAGAGGAGACTTGCTATAAGGACACTGAACTATACCTGGGTTGGACTCTCGGTTACCCCCGAAGGGGTGAACTAAAGTATAACCCGGCCAGAGGGCCAAGTTGCAGGAAGAGAGACCACTGCAGAGACCACTGGAGCAATCACCAGCAGGGGGCACCGTACAGGGAGACAGACGCTACACCACACTGGGGGGCACGGCTGCTGTGAGGGAACCCCTTTACCGTTTTAAACTCTAAAATGAAATCTAATGACATTTTATGTCAAAATAAAAATGCTCCTGTTGTTTCAGGATGTCAATCTGAAATGAACATTGTGGTTTTGACATTTCTTGCCACAAGATGGAAATTTTTCATCAGAATTGACGTTTACTCAGGAAAAACTGCCGTTTTTCGATGAAACCGGTGGAAAACTTTCTGCACAAAAAATTTCAGCCATCTCCAAATTGGAATTCAAGTTGGGGACTGCGCAGTGGTAATCAGAATGATGTAACTTTAAGGGGTGAACCATTGCAAACCACCAAGGCTGAAAATACCTGTTGGATGTACGTGGAAAACTGGGATAATCCATTGTGGAAACACCAATGGGTTTATCCATTGGGACTGTATTGGTTCCTCACAAACATAAATTTGCTTCAGATAATGCAGTTCCCAAGATGACCTGTGAACTTCCAGACATGGGCATGAAGAGGGAGTTTATTCTTTGTTTTGAAACCAGGACGAGACCCCTTGGACAAATGCAGCATGCAATTCTAGCCCCAGATAGGCACCATGTGTGGGATATTCCTGGAATGCAGGTCTACAGGTCACTCCTCCAGTCAGCTGCCTATGGCCTGGTCTACATACAAAAGTTGTACCACTTGAACCCTAACTCCCCTGAGAAGGAGCCAGCTACCCCCTCAGCCCCAGGCTGGTAAAGAGGCAGGAAGGAAGTGCCAAGGGGGGAGAGAGAGGGGAGTAGGGCTAGGTAAGCCCAGTTACACGGAGGCCTCTCAAAGGAGGGAGACCTCTGTCCCCCTCTGGTCCTGAGGAGAGGGCCAAAAAGCACGGTGGTGCTGTAAGGAGATGTTTGCTCAGAGACTGTTATGGAAACAGTCAGGGAACGGAAAATAAAAGGGTTCTGTGATGGCACAACAATGGGAGTCTGTGCAGTACCTGTGGGATGAAAGGCAGGAGAGAAGCCAGGCTCCATTACACCCCCTCATATCAATGCAGTTAGACCAGTATAAAAGTGCTTATACCCATATAACTTATTCCCATGCAGAAGGGGAATAAGCGGTCCTGGGATAAGGCACCTTGACACAATATAACGGTGTCCGCAGGAGGAGTTGTATCAGTCCATACAAAACTCACTCCCCGAACTGAAATTGTTATATACTGGGACAAAAACGGTGCACAGACCAGACCGATGTTCATGAAAGGGCAAGAATTTGCTGAAACTTGTGCTGCCTTTGTCGTGCAGAGAACTACTGGTGTCAAATGCAAAGAATCTCCCAGGGTAGAAAAATGTCGCTTCTAATTTGATGGAGGGATTGTAGCTTTCTGAAGCACATTTTGCATCATACAGGGGAAATCAGACACTTACTACTGCAAGGTCACGTTCTGTTCTTGGAGCAGGGGTTGCTCCTGTGGACTTCAATGGTAGTTGCAGGTGTATAGCCCACATACGATTCTAGGCAGAGTGGCCTAGTGGCTGGAGCACTGGACTGGGACTCTGCAGACCTGGATTCTGTTCCTGGCTCTGTTGATGACTTTGGGCAAGTCGCTGCCCCTTGCTCTGCCTCAGTTTGCCCATCTGTAAAAAAGGAGATAGGATTAGAGACTCACTTTGTAAAGGTTTTTGAGATCTGCTGATGAAAAGTGCTACATTGGAGGTAGGTATTATTATCAGACAGCAGAATCTGACCCATAGTAATTAATGGATGATATTTTCACTGTCGATTTCCTTACCTCTAATTAAGTACGGAAGGCAGCTTCTCACTAACATTTCATTATTCCTCCTTCTCTCCCTTCTTGGACTATGTTTATTTCAGATTCAACTTTTTTTCTCCCATCCTTTCAACAGCACATTGCTTTAGCTGGAGTAATGAGTTTCAGGAATTTGTCCGAACACCTTGGTGAGTAACATGCCTGGAGAGTGACACTCGTGCATGGGTGTTGTCATATGCCTAACAACATTATATTCTGATCCAGCCCTGCGCGTAACCTCCAATTTATTTCTAAGCCCCTGTGTTTATTTAGCCGAATCTGTCTTCCATCGTTTGATGGAAGTGGCACTCAACCTCGAAGAGCCCAAGAGCCACTTCATCATCTCAGAGACGCAGAGAGCCGCACACGCGCAAGGAGTCACGAAAGAATTCAGCACACTGCACTCCGAATACCAAGACGTGTAACTCAGGGGTAGCCAACCTCTGGCACGGGTGCCAAAGGCGGCAGGCGGGCTGATTTTCAATGGCACTCACACTGCCCGGGTCCTGGCCACCGCTCCGGGGGGCTCTGCGCTTTAATTTAATTTTAAATGAAGCTTCTTCAACAGTTTAAAAACCTTATTTACTTTACATACAACAATCGTTTAGTTATATATTCTAGAATTATAGAAAGAGACCTTCTAAAAAGGTTAAAATGTATTACTGGCAGGCGAAACCTTAAATTAGAGTGAATAAATGAAGACTCAGCACGCCGCTTCTGAAAGGCTGCCGACCCCTGGGGTAACTCATACAGTCATCAAAACAGCTAAAGAGAGATTACGGAGTTACTCAGAGCGGAGTTACTCAGAGCTCCGGGAGAGAACTGGCATTCCAAGACTGGTGCCCACTCCAGTTGGTCAATATCTCTGCCACCCACTTGGGGTCGCACCCTTGTGGGTGTATTTCCGTGCCTGGATTCAATCGGAGAGAAGAGTCACACGCGAAGAACGTGCAAGGCTCAGGAGCTGTGCGTTGACCGCTATAATTGTCACAGTAGTGCTCAGACGCTCCAGGCGGGATCAGGGCTCCAGTATGCCAGGCACTGCATTTTTGGGGAATATCTGTGTGTGTGTGTATATGAGAGCAGATAGGGACAGAGAGAGAGAGGCAGAGGCAGAAAACATGAAAGCCAAGCAGTACCCTATGAGCCTTGAAGAAGCTAGAGAGAGCTTTTGGGGTCTGTTGGATAAATAGACTTGCAGGTGTGAGCTACGCCATTGCTTCTTTTGGTTTTGGTTCCTGCCGTGTTTAGATTAGCAGGACTTTATACATTCCTGGTAAATAAACAAGACTGAACCAAAGAAAATACCTGACTCCATCAATTTCTGCTTCCAACGGGAACATTCCCCAGGGCCCAGAAATTTCACTAGCCACTGGGGTCAAAAAGGAGCAACTTCATACTCACTGGCTTCCATAATTAACCCATCCCATTGGCAAAGGCAGATTGGCAACCCGTGCAAGGTTTGAAAATACCTGTATCTGTCTTGCTGAGCAGAATAGGAGCAGAAGGATAAAGCATTGACAATTCTGCCCTTTATGTTGGTTGAATTATCTGCAGTTTTGTGGGTTCGTCACATGTTTTGTAGACATCTAGCACAATTAATTGGAAAAAAAAAAACCCACCCTTGGCTTGCTTTCTGTTTACTGTTCCAGAATATAATGAAAATGTGAAATTGCTTAGACACTTGACCTCCACAACCTCAGTTATGCACTTGTTTCACTTTTTGTAGCGTGAAGCGTTGGTGACTATATTTAAAGTGCCTCAGTTCTCTTAAGTCTAGCAAAGGGATTGTGCATGTTAAATACAATGCGCCGGTGGCCACACATTGCATCTCCTCCAATATAACTCTCTTATTTATTCTTTTGCAGCCATTCACAGAGTGATTCTCTGTTATGAATAAAGTTATCTCTGATGTCCTTCAAAAAATAATGTCAGGCTTTTGACTAACTGAAGGAAGTTCAAGGAAAATATTCCAGGTATCCAGGACATGAAGAAAAAGCTATTGAACCTGCCGTCTGTTCCTCCTGCTTGTATACCACCCTCACTATTTGAAAGATGTTTCCTTTGCTTAATGAATAATGATTAACATCACACAAGCATTTAGATTGGTAAGAACCAGGCAAACAAATGATTGGAGCTACATGTATCTATTGTATAGAAATACTCTTGAGCCAGATTCTCTACTGATGTAAACCGAATACCTGAAGTTAATTGAACAATTAATTCAATGGAACTATGCCAGGAGAGGATTGGGCCCTATGTTTGTATTGATTTTCACTTGTGTACACACAATTGTTGAGTTTTATGGTCAACTTTACATTGTCACCATTTTCTTTTCTAAACGGGTCCTGGTGGAATGCAACCAAAGGCTAATTGAAATGCTGTATTTCTAAAAGAAGCCAAAGAAAATCATACTGGAGATTTTGTGAGCTTATTTCTCTCCTTGGGTATTGCAGAAAGTCAAATAAAACACACACACACACACACACAAAATAAGGACATGGAAGCAATACTGAGGTGGGGAAACAAACCAACAAATGTGTGAAAATTCCTTCGCCAGAGTGCATGAAGTAGAAGAAGTTAAGAAGGGGAAGATTCTGAGATCAGTGCATGATGTTCATTACCATAAAGCATACAATATCAAGTTGTATCAGGAGAGCAAATTAAGGTGGAACAACAAGGAATTAAAGGTAAAAAATACAGGGCCAGATCCTCGGCAGGCGCATATCAGCCTAGTTCCACTGAACTCAATAGAACTAAGCCCATTTACGCCTGCCAGGGATCTCTAGATAAGATTTCAACCACCTAACTTGAGGGAATCTTTCACATCTTAGGAAAACCTTGCTGCCAGCATCCAGTCCAAGCATCCAGGCTGAATGGGCAGAGATGGAAGACAAGTAATTCTCCTTCTCGGTCTGCAGAACAGCAGATTGGTTGCTGCTTATCTTACACTGCAGAATTATGGCGCAGAAGACTCCAAGCTAGTTGCATCTAACCACAATGGCTGTAGTGCAGATCTGTAGGTACAGAACTGCCCGTCTCACTGTAGTATGAAAGGACCTCCCTTTGAGCTGGACTCTGCAGTGCGAAGTGGTTACGAATCCTGGCCTAACTTCTACAGTGGACCCGACCACTTACACCGTGTGGCCTTCGAGCGTTGCTAGAACAGTAAGGAAAGATGGTATTTCAAATGCAGTTCCTGCTTCACCTAACTTGCTATGAAACCAGTTTCCAGCTCTCCAGTGGTAAAACGGATGACCACAAATAACAGCCAAATCATTTAGTCTTTGTACTATGGTTATACCTCCAGGCTCCCATTGTGGTGGGTACCATGAGAGTATACAGGATGCTGTTTCTATCCTAAAAAGCTTACAGTGTAAATAGATAATGGAAGGATGATTATGCCCACTTTACAGACAGGGATCTGAGGCACAGAGAAATGAAATGGCTTTCTCCAGGCCACACAGGAAGTCTGCAGTTAAAGTTCAGCTAATTCCCACCAAACAAAATGGGAATGAGCTATCAGGCCATGCTCTGAATCAAGGCCCTTAGGCTCAGCAACAGCAATACCTAGGGCCCTACCAAATTCATGGCCATGAAAAATGCATCATGGACCGTGAAAACCAGTCTCCTCCCATGAAATCTGATCTTTTGTGTTCTTTTACCTTATATTATACAGATTTCACGGAGGAGACCAGCGTTTCTCAGACTCAGGAGATCTGGGTCTAATTTGCCACTCCGCCATTTGTATAATTGTCATTGTTAGGGCCCTACCAAATTCACAGTCCATTTTGGTCAATTTCACGGTCACAGGATTTTTAAAATTGTAAATCTCATGATTTCTGATATTTAAATCTGAAATGTCACAGTGGTTTAATTGTAGGGGTCCTGACCCAAAAGGGGATTGCGGGGGTGGTCGTAAGGTTATTTTAGGGGGTTGCAGCATTGTCACTCTTGCCTCTGCTCTGACTTCAGAGCTGGGCAGTCGGAGAGCAGCAGCTGATGGCCGGACGCCCAGCTCTGCAGACAGCAGCACAGAAGTAAGGGTGGCCATACCACACCCTGCCATCCTGACTTCCGCGCTGCTGCTGGCCGCGGCTCTGCCTTCGGAGATGGACTACTGGCCAGCGGGGGCTGCTCTCTGGCCACCCAGCTCTGAAGGCAGTGCTGCCAACAGCAGCAGCGCAGAAGTAAGGGTAGCAATTCTGCAACCCCCCTACGATAACCTTGCGACTCCCCCCCACCACACACACACACACACACGCACACAACTCTTTTGGGGGTCAGGATCCCTACAATTGCAACAGCATGAAATTTCAGATTTAAATATCAGAAATCATAACATTTACATTTTTTTAAAATCCTGTGACCGTTAAATTGACCAGAAGGAGCATGAATTTGGTAGGGCCCTAACAATAACAATAATACAAATGGCAGAGTGGCAAATTAGACCCAGATCTCCTGAGTCCCAGTCCAGTACTAGCCGTGATATTTACACTAGAGTCAGAGCCATCTTTTTGTTCTGGGTTTGTACAGTGCCTAGCGCGATGGGGTCCTGATCCATGACTGGTGCCCTTAGGTGCAACAGTGCAAATTAACAATAACAATACTAATATCCTGACCTGCCACCAGGCAACTGTGACACATCCGTGCTCAGAACTCAGAGCTTGGAAAAAAATGAAAGAAGCTGATTTTGAAATATTTAGGTTTCAAATCACAGGCCTCCAATCCTAAGAACACTTCTGGAGCTGAGTAACACAGTGCACGTGGATAATCGATCCCACTGAATCCTGCTTTCAGGACTGGGGCCCTTTTCTGCTACAGTATTTTTAGTCCTTGGCCCAGACTTCTAAAGGTGCTTAGGTACCTAAAGATGCAGATGGGTGTTATACCTACCTGTGATTTTCAAAAGAGCCAAGCTTTGGGAAATCTAGGGTAGCTAGATGCCTTGGCACTTCTGAAAATTCCATTATGTGTCCATCTCCATCTTGAGGGGCCTAAATATCTTTCAAATTCTGGCCTAAATTTTCAAAACTGGGGGGCCTAAAATTAGGCTCTTAAACACGTTTGGCCTAATTTGTAAAAGTCCTCAGCCCTCTCCACTCTCCTTGTAGTCTATGGCAGCTCAGGACATTTGAAAATCTGGCCAAAAGTACGTGGAGGTGAAATATGGATTTAGGAGCCTAACTGTCGGCCCCCAGTTTTGGAAATATTGGCCTTTACTTGTTAAAGTGTCAGAGCACGCACCTTTAAGGAGAGAACCTCAGTCTTGGCTTTGAAATCACGTTTCCCCATTTCATGTTACCACATTAATATTACTTACATTTATTTTTGCACTTAAAATAGCCATACATTTCTCTCTCCTTTGGTACGTCTGGGAACCGAATAACCCACTTCAAAGTTTATCATCGTATTCATTTGGAATATATATAGTCTTTCTCTGAATGCCAGCATAAAGATGGGGCTATGGATACATTCCTCTTTGTTTTTCACAATGTAATTTTTTTCTCCATTGTCAGCATCATTGTTGATCCTGAAATTATAGTGTCTGGGGAGGTATTCAACAGGAGATGTTAGAAATAAAAAATGGGTTTTGGAAAATAACTGCAACAAGAATATTTAAAATAAACCTGGAGATTACAGAGGGAAAATACAAAAATATTGCCAAGGAGCTCATTTGGTTTCATTCTGCTTCATCTGAGAGTTATCTGAAGGGGGTGGGGGGGGGGGGAGAATAGCCCAAATTTGACAGTCGCTGTAAGAAAAAAATCAAGCATTTTTCTATGCACAGCTGGAACTATTAACTATCGTGTAGTAATATGAGTCAAGCTTTCAGTATTCAGATGAATCCCTGTATGCAAAAGCTTTGTCAGTGTAACTGCTTGCAGTACGGCTATTCTGCCCGAGAGTTTGGCTTGGAGAACCCCCTTTTTTAAAAAAAAATCTCATGATTTTGAAGCCAATCTCCCGATTTTTCTGAGGCCCGAATTATGAGCTTTGAACACCTGGGGATGGCAATACTGCAACTGAGTATAAACCCTGAGGTCTGCATGAATGGATTGGGCCCCCAGTCCCGCAAGCACCTACGGCTGCAAGGCCTATTTGTTCTGCCTAGCTTTAAGAGAGTGGGGAGATTGTGCAGATCTGAAATATGTCGATTTCAGCTGCTGGGTTATCATATGGGCCAGAATGGACTTCAATGGAGCTAGCCGATTGATCCCTGCTGAGGATGTAGCTTACATGTTTCTTACTGGGGGGGCGGGGGTGGCACTGGAATAGTGGTTTACCTTTGTATCTTCAACATGAATGGTAGAAGGCCTGCAGTAAAGACTAGGAGCTGTTCTTTTACGGAAATGAGTCTGTGAATCAAAATGAATAAACAAAGCATGCACCTGACTTTACTCACTGGAAGTGCTACTTGAAGAAGCAGTCAGTGGAACTACTCCTCAGAGAGCAGAGTTACGGGTGTGTTTCAAGATGTGTCTGAATTGCGGTCGTGGGGTATGTTTGCAGCTCCTGCCACCATACCTGAGCTAGCTTTAATCTAGCTAGCTCTCAGGTAGCCTGTTGGGACCGAGAGCAAACTTTGGCTTTGCATCTGCATTCTAATATTACCATGATATCCTCAAGGTAGATGCCGATAAGGGATAGTACATAGCAAATCCAGGAGCACCAGACCGGAGAATTGTTGTATCTGTTTGTAGACCCCCACCCCCCATCAAGTAGGTTTTCTGCTGACAGCTTATTTGATGTCTGCAGTTAATTAACCCACAGAGAGAAAGGAGGTTCCAATGATTTCCACTGCAGGTGACATTAATTAAAGACCATGTGATAAGTGTTACAGTGAAATTACTAATTTATCAAACCATGGAGGGTTTGGCCCAGTTGAGCGTTGCAAATTCTTCCAAAGCAGGGTTATGTAACAGTTTGCTGCTGCAAAGTTCAGACTGCAGAATTTCATATCAGCACACTCCTCCAACGTGCCAGATATTTTAGAGAGGCAACGGGCAAAATAATACATCCCACTGGCTGTGTCAGGGCTGCATGCTCTGGAATCGTGCCAAGATTTTCAAAAGCCTCCATTTTTCCTTCACCCACTTGAAACACTTGACAGGGCCCAATTTTCAGAGGAACCCAAAATCAAAATTCTCGACCTTGGTCATTTCCAGCAAACATGGAATTTTTGCTGCTACCCACTCTGACGCCCGCTCGGATTCTGCCTGTCAAGTGTCTTGACTCCGTTCTCTTTGAGATTCAAGAATACAATCCAGTCTGCAATGGGGCAAGGGGGAATCAGTCCTGCACCGTTCGTGTGAATAATATTTTGCAATAAGGGCCTTAAAACGTTTAGGTTTACTTCAAGGTTTTTTTTTTCACAACATGCTTTTATCTTAAATAATGACAGGTTTCAGAGTAGCAGCCGTGTTAGTCTGTATTCGCAAAAAGAAAAGGAGTACTTGTGGCACCTTAGAGACTAACCAATTTATTTGAGCATAAGCTTTCATGAATGCATCCGATGAAGTGAGCTATAGCTCAGGAAAGCTTATGCTCAAATAAATTGGTTAGTCTCTAAGGTGCCACAAGTACTCCTTTTCTTTTTATCTTAAAGAGAATCAAAGGTTTCCTGCCTTTGAAAAGCAGAGCCTCCCTGATACTCATTACTTGACTCTGCTGTTCACTCAGGCCTTTCACTTTGATGAGAAACGTTGGTTTACAGAGAGTATTTAGCATCTTGATTAGTCTGTAATGCAATCTGCTTTTGAATGGTGTTTTTGAGGATTTGCTGCAGCTTCTGTGGAAATAAATCTGGCATAGGGAATGCTAAGACTATCCCTTACAGGAAAATGTCTTGGTTGAGTTATATGTAGGCACTCAGCTTTTTCCAGACTGTGACCTCTTGTTACAACTTCAGTAATTTTTAACACCCATCCCTTCCTGTCTTGCCCTAAAGAAGGGTGGTCATTAAAACTTGTCCAGAAGGTGTTGACCTTCCACCCACCCACCCCAATTTGAGAACCCATGTCCTAAAGTGAATGTGTAAAAAAAAACAAATAAAATGAAATCCTAAGAAATAGGGGTTTCTCTAGTGCAAGAGGGTATAACTCCACTGAAGTCTATGGAGTTACCCCAAGGATGAATTCCCTCCATTTTTATTTTAATGTTGGCATTATTGTCTTATAGGTCATGTTACGGGGTTAGGCTGCTCTTTATGGATAGTAAGGCACAGGGCTCAGCTCACCTCTTTCCCATAGTCATGGTGCTTTAAGAGTTTGGGAGGGCTGATGTAGGCCAGGATCTGAGAAATAGGACGCATGGGTAAAGAGGAAGCAGTCTTGTGGGTGAGTAGTACTTGGAGAGAGAAACCCTTTAGTACTCCTGTAAGGGCCTGGGACCAGGAGCCATATGGAGTGGGCAGGGCAAAGATCCCTCTCCTCCAATCAACTGGGGATGAGCTGGGGAATGGAACAAGCATATAGGCTGCCTTCTCCCTCATAGTGGAGAGACATCAGCAGGAGAAAGTCTGCCTGCTGAATTCACTCCAAGCCTAAGGGGGAAAGGACAGCTGCAGGAGAGACTGGCTGAGGGCAGGCAGCTGGCCTGAATGAGAACCCACTTCCAGAGGAGGAGGAGGAGGTTTTATTTCTGTATTGAAGCAGGATCTCTCGGGGTATTTGGGTGCCTGTTTCATGGTACTTCTCTGGTGGAGTGTCCTGGTTTGGTGACGGTGGTTCTAAGTGTGTGAATATGTATATCCCAGACTTTCTCCCTGGGAGCATATTCTGTGGTATCTGAGATACCAGATTTCTTGGTATGTTTGCAGTGGATCTGTGAAGGCAGGTGTGGGGACTGGAGGAGTGCTAATGGGCTACTTGACCTCAAATGGTCCCTTGAAATATGCGTTCTACTTCTGCTAACCAATCTGTCCAACCTTGTATTTAGCTGTGACATTCTGAGTACCTTTCCCAGACCTGAAGAAGAGCTCCTGTGAGCTCAAAAGCTTGTCTCTTTCACCCACAGAAGTAGGTCCAATAAAAGATATTACCTCACCCACCTTGTCTCTCTAGTATCCTGGGACCAACCTGGTTACAACAACACTGCATACAAAGATTTCATCCAATGCCTAGTGAAGTTAATAGAAAGACTCCCACTGATTTCAACCGGTTTTTCATTAGATCTTGTCATGTAACAGGGCAATATAACAGTCTAATACCTGAACAATATAAACACAAAGGGCTATTCCAGAAGGGTACAATCTGGAATAGTGAGACATGTGGTGTATGTTATTCAAAGAAGATGCTGCCATGTGGTTTATCTGCAGGCTAAACTTTAAAATGGAGAGGACCCCTGTCCCTGCTGCAGAGACAGTTGCCCTTTTTATGTCTCAAGTCAGAAACAGACTGTTGCAGAGTGATTCGCTGTATTCTTTCTCTCCTAGAGACTTTATATTTGTTTTTTCTTTTCTCCCTGCTCCTTCAGTATTTTATTTCTGTTTCCCATAATTCCCACATCAGTAACATCATTATTGGAGCTGGTCAGGAATTTCTTGATTAATCTTTTTTTGTTGAAAAATACCTATTTGTTGAAACCAAAGCTGTACATGAAACAGGTTCGGGGTTGATGAATTCCCCAACTTGAAAACCTCAGAATTGTTGAAGTGTTTCATTTTTGCATTTTAGAAACCAACCTCCCTCCCTCCCCCCAAAATCCTGTTTTTCCTTTTGAGATAACTTTTTGTTTCAAAGTTTAAGCTAATCAGACTGAAAAGAGATAAAAATGCATGAAGAAAAAAAGAGAAAAATGCATGAAGAGAAAAAGATCAATATCAAATGAAACATTTCTTTTTGATAATTTTGAAATGTTCCAGTCGAGCCAAAAGAAAAACATTTTGGGGGCTTTTTGGTTTGCAAATATTTTTGAGATTTCACCTTTTTGTCCCAATTCAAGATGGGAGAATGTTTTCAGACTCTCAGAAATATTCAGGGAATGAAAAACCATTTTGCACCCAGCTCTCACCATGATTGATAAACATAAGAAATGTAAAAAAGAGAAAATAAATGTCAGCGAAAACTACATATTGTCAAATTACATTTTTGTCAAAATCTGCAAGACGTTTTGGGCAATATATTTCTAGTGAATGAACATTAGAATTAAGCTAGTTATTTTTAAAAAATGAACCCTACAAGCAGTGACTAGCTGCTACACTTTAGTGAGTATACAGAAGAAAAAGCTGAAGCCCTCGTCTAGACAAACGTTCTTATCTAATGCACAGGCTCACTGTGTCATCCGATGAAGTGAGCTGTAGCTCACGAAAGCTTATGCTCAAATAAATTGGTTAGTCTCTAAGGTGCCACAAGTCCTCCTTTTCTTTTTGTGTCATGGACTATCTAGCCCTAAGAGAGCACGGCATAGGGCTGAATTCAATACACCAATCAATGGAGAGAATCTAGAAGGTATGTAAGAGGCTTGAACGACGAGTGACGGCTCAAATATTTATTCTTTCTCCTCAAATTTTCATACCTGTTGCTGCCAATGGTGCTAAGCCGTTATACCTGACAAAGGCACAACGCTTTAAAGCATGGGCCTTGATGAGTAAATTCAATTGGGTTCATAACCCAACATCTAGACAATAAAACCTTATTCAAATTAACTGAACTTTTTGGATCTGCAAATTAGGGGCAAATAAGTTTCCCCTATCATTTTCAACACTTCAAGCTCACAGGCGAATACTGTGAGAACAATGGGACAAATCTTCAGATGGAATAAATAGCAGACATACCACTGAAGCTGGGTCAATATAGACTAGCTGAGGATCTCCTCCCCCAGTATTTCTTGTGTGTTGCTTCGGTTCACACTTTTGTCCTGGTCGGAACCAAGGAATGCGTAAAGGTGAACACTAATGGGACAGGGGGGGAAACTAAACTTTTGCAGACCTCTGGGTTCAGGTTTGGCATCAATTTCAGAAGGGCACAATTTTCTTGACACCTTTGTCAGACACACTGAATTTGAAACAGAAAGACCCAGTGGTTCCAAGCACTCAGAAATGCTCACCAGTATCTCGTCATGAAGTTTTGACAGCAGCATGATACTTGCCAAATAAACTGACGTGTGCAGCAGCCATTTCTCTTATCCCTTGCTGCAGCTCTCACTGGCTGCGCTGGTGGCGTCTGAAGATGATTGAGTGATGGATCTGACATACAATGTACCATGACACACGTTATCTGCAGTTTACCACCTGGCCCACCTGTCACTTATGAAGTGTACAGTATCAATGTCACTCATTTAAAATCATTTTTCCTTTTTGGCACAAATTCACAAATTCTGAAGAATTTGATGCACCCTTGGTTATAGCAAAATTGGATAAAGTATTTTGAAAGGGACCCCTAGTCCTGACTCTCCACAAAAAATACTGTAGCTGACAGCCACTGTGAAACAATATATGAGCCAATACTGCACGTTGTCATCATTTCAAGCATGGTTATAGGTGCTCTTATGCTATGGGGATGAGTGTCATATAAGAACCTGAATGCACAGTTAGACAGATAATGGTCTATTGTTTGGGTTCCTTTTCATAGGAAAAGAACATTGATGGGAATTTGAAACAATTGTCTTCACTGTTCCTATCTTCTTACGGACTTTCCCTTCCTGTTAACTACACTGGTGCAACATCCGTTTGTCCTTTCCAAAGAAATGCTGACATGGTCCCACTAGATATAGAAAGATGTATTTGTCTGAATCCTTCACGCACCATTGGACGTCCCTTAGGGCACAAAGAAGGCTCCGCCTTCCCTGTCTATCCTGGGCCACTCTTCACACGTCCTGTGCTATGTATCATGAGCTTTCCCTCTCTAAGTATCCTTTGATTAAGGGATTTTCTCCCATAGTATATTTGCCATGAGAGAAGCTCTGGCTTCATTCTTAACACATGTTCCAGGTATTTCCATCTTCTTTTCTGGATAACATTGGAGACAAGGGGTTGTTGGACTCTCTGACTAATTTTAGCATTTGTTATAAATTCATTCCAGTTAATAGCTAGTCTTTTCCTGCGATGTTTGCTTTCAAAGGCACTCAAAGTCTGCCTGTGCCTTTGGTGGATTTCCAGCTTTCATACCTAGAGTGTTCTGGCAGAAATAACAGTTGAGTTGCAGATGTGTAGTTTGGTTAGGTGCTGACATACTTTTGAGGATCTGGGCCATGATCCCCATTTTACAGATGGGGAACTGAGGCTCAGAGAGATTAAGGACTAGCTGAGGATCACACCCAGGGAGTCTGTGAGAGAGGCAACAGCTGAGCACGTGTTTTGGAAGTCTCAGTCTATGCTTTCATCGCAGGACCAGTCTTCTTCTGTGATAGGACTAGCATATATTTCCTTTGGCTTTGTGTACTATACATTATGTGTTAACAATACCCAGAACAATCCGCACAATTTATGCTTTATTATGCTAACGCACTGTACCAATAGCTGCTCCCACCAGAATAACAGCAAACAGCTCCTCTGAATCTCTTTTGCTTTGTGTAAGCAAACTAAACAACGGATTGACCGACTCTCAGTCTTGGACCTCATGGTATCTATGTAGAATAGTCCCACCATACTGGCTTGGGTTTTGCTAGTTTTCTGCTTTTGATGGGGGTGCCTGCTTCCATGTCTTCCTGGATTATTACCTAATGCTGTCTTGGTCCTTGGTAACCTCCCCAGTGGTGTGGTCTAAATCTATCTGTGACCATTCTCCTGGTCACATTCACATTTACCCTGCAGCCTGTTGAGTCAATGACACCACTGCGCAGTGGGTGTAAAATGTTTCCATGCTGGTTTTTAAGCAGTACAGCCACCGACTTGGCCACTCAGCACCAGGGATTGAACTGGGCTCGTCCTGAGTGAACAGTGTGAGATACCACAGCTTTAGCATCAAAGCGCTCCAACTGGGCCTGTCGCAGACTCGAATGCTCAGTGGATGGTGCACCGAAGGGGACCTGTGGCACCCACTCAGTAGCATTCTGCACCCACTCAGCACTGGCCTAAAAGACTAGCTGAAATGCAGGTTCACGGGGAATCAGGCCCTCTGGCTACAAAACAATAAATAGGAGTTCTGAAATTCTAACAGCGAAGCAATGAAGAGTCCTTCTTTCCTCCTCAGCCAGAGCGGTGAGCCAGTACTCACCCCAGATTGCTTTGAGAGGATTGCAAAATTCTCTTTTCACCAGCTTTTCTTCAGTTCATTAAACGCAGGCTCTCCAGGCCAGATTCCTATTGACGCTGGGTCCTCTTTACTCCTCTCTGGCAGAGGAAAAGGGCCTTGAAATTGGCCATTACCTTTTAAGGCTCCGTTGCACCGCCAGAAAGATGTAAAGGAACTTAGCGTAAATGAGAATTAGGCCACAGTGAACTATTTACCTGACTGAGGAAAATTCCTTGTGCCCTGCTTTTCCTAGGGCTGTCCTCTCTGTTTCAAGACGCCCCCTCAATCGGCATCCCAGTTAAAACAGAAATCATTTCCCTTAAGACTCTTCCAACCCAAATTCCCCTCTTGGATTGACTCACAAACCTCCCCACTCTTCTCCTGCACACCTGTTCCTCTCACGGCTCTCCTCAGCAAGGCTGAGTCTGCGCAGAGTTGCCTGGCTCAGCCTCGAGGAGGGAACACACCCCTCCCCTGCAACAAGGGTATGACACGCGCCGGGCCAGGCAATCAACGGAAACTTTTATTGCCTCGTCCTCGTCACGTGACCTTAGTAGGGTTCCAAAGGTTAATACTCCTGTCATATGGCAGGGGTCGGTCTTCAGTGACTCAAGTGACAACTGCCATGGAATACGGTGCGTACTGCCTATTTGGTTACCTTTTCTAGTGCAATCTGAAATTCAGCCAATTAGCAAACGCCGTCGGCCCAGGCCTCGCTGACCCCCAGCACCTTGTGTCCTGATCGTGTGGCCGGTCTGACAGACATTTTGAAATCCATTTGGCAGGGAGTGAGTCACGTGAGCAAAAATAGACTTCTGATTCTCATCACCCAAATTGGTGTTTCTCAACAACCGGACCCTGGGCCAGCACCAGTCCCTGAGATCTCTCTGACATGGTTTAGAAAGACCGCAAGCGGGTCCCTGGTGTCAAAAAAGCGTTGAGGAACAATGGCCTAGATGCATTATAATAAAACCAGAGCACTTTGTGCCACCAGCAGGAGGTGCACCCTTGTACCATCAAGCAAGGTGCAGAGGAAAAGTCTGACGAGAGAGAGGGAGCAGGCAGACTTGTGGGGAAGAGAGGGTAGAAAGAGTCAGGGGGGTGAGAGAAAGGAAGTTGGGGGAGTACAAAGGGGGCTAGAGAGAGAGGTTGGGGGTCCACAGGTGGGAGAGAGAGAGAGAGGGTGGTGAGTAGAGACGGTGGCCATTTTGCTAATTATGACACCTCAATGTTCTGAGTGTTAAATTTAACCCAAAGGCGGAGGGGGGGATTTTCAGTTACATTGCTTTGATTGCCTCCCCCTCCCCACACACTTCCGGCTTTTCACCCCACTGTGGAGCCGGTCAAAATGTTTCTAAACATTTCCAGTTCTGTAACAAACAGACCGTTTCATAACCTTTTGGGTCTTTCCTCCCCCTGTTCCCTGCTCCCTCTGCAGTGAAATAGGGTGAGCCAGGCAAGGCGCTCTGAACAATGCCATAAAAGCGTCTTTGGACCCTAGAGGTTGTATCCCTTTCCCCTCCCCCCCCCCCCCGCCACTCCCTTCGCAGGCATTGGTGAACTGTACGCAACATGGCAAAACCATCCTGAATGGTCTTCTGTGCAACCTGAAAACAGAATCAACCCCGCTAATCCGTTCTAACCTCCCATGGCACTAAGCTAATATAAACCCCAAACACTAATATATTACTCAGCTCTTAATTGCCTTTTGTGTTAGTGCTTTCAGTGGTTTATTTGACTTCGCCATGGACTGCTTCCTCCAGGCCCATATGCTGCTTTCATTTTCCCATATGTCCTAAGCACATCCACAGTCAGCGCTCCTCTCCAGTGCATGAAGGGTGCCCTTGGAAATGAAGTCAAGAGGGAGATTTCCGTAAGCGCCTGATGGATTTAGGAGCACTGGGCCTATTGAATGCCTCTGGTGCTTTTGAAACGCCTTCCCCCACCATCCTCTGCGGCGAGCAGAATGATACGCGTGTGACCCGCTGGCCGGTGTCTGTTACAGAGCAGGCACAAGTCCATCGAGGATGTAAATCTACTACAGCACCAGCCGCACAGCTCTTTAGCCCTAGCCGGAGAGAGGCGCATATGAAGCTCTGGAGGGACCTGGCTCACTCCTTAGAATCAGCCATGATGGGTTTTCTCTCTGGGTGCCTAGATCTTGTTCCTGAACAGCTTTGATTAATCCAGAGATCTCTCAGTATGGAAGAGTATTTCAAATGTACATTACCTGACCCATAGCCACATTGGACAACACGCTGGCAGAGTAATTTAATCACCTAC
Source organism: Eretmochelys imbricata (assembly GCF_965152235.1). Classification (NCBI taxonomy): domain Eukaryota; kingdom Metazoa; phylum Chordata; order Testudines; family Cheloniidae; genus Eretmochelys; species Eretmochelys imbricata. Next base: position 207,046,867 of record NC_135574.1, on the reverse strand, counting down.
CTCTATGAGACCCCCTGCTTTCTAGTCTTGCCAGGCCAGGTGCTGTGGGCGGACAGGCTGAAGGAGTTGTTTGCCACTCCCCCTGTTTCTGTAACGTCATCATTTGGCAGAGAAGCTTCATCCGTAAGTGTAAGGGTCTGGTGATTTTTCCAGCCCCCTTGCTCTTTGGTTCCCCTTTCTCATGCTTTTCCAGCTCTTCCCATCCTGCTCCTGGAGTCACCTTTCTCAGGCAGGCCAAGCAAAAAGCCTCATTTTCTTGGTATTAGATTATTGCTATTAATTTTAACACAGCAGAGCCTAGGATGCCCGGTCCTGGACCAGGGCCCCATTGTGCTAGGCACTGTACAAACGCAGAACAGTAAGATGGTCAGAAGAACTTACAGTCTAGGGTAGCTCTGTTTTCTCCCAGTAGTGGGTGAAGCAGAGACCCCACACTCACCCCTGTGGTTGTAGGGACATACCTTAGGGGAGGCCTTGTGGTCTGCAGGACAGCATATTGGACTGGGGCTCGGAAGACCTGTGTTTTTTTCTGGCTCTGCTGCTGGCTCACCATGGGCAAGTCACCTCCTCCCTGGCCTCAGTTTCCCCATCTTTAAGAGGCTGATAATAAGGCTGACTTCTTTGAAAAGCACTTGGAGATCATCTAATAAAAAGTGCTATATTAGAGCTAGGTATTATCACCATATAAGCAATGCCAATTTATTATTAGGTATGGTCAGTGCTGACTGCGGCTCATAGACATTGTAGGCTGGAAAAGGAAATGGAGAATAATTATTAAAAATTACTGTTTCAGGAAATCTAACTTGAGGTGTATTTCATACCTAAAATGGGGAAAGGCCTGTAACAAGAACTGCACCCGTGTTTTCCTTGTTTCAGAGACATACTGGATTACTTTTCAAGAGGTAATCTGAAAATCCGGTCTTTAAGAGTCAGGTTTTTACTGACAGATTGTTATATGTGTTTAAATCAGCAGTGACAGCCAGTGGCCATCTGTTAATCACAGGTGTGTATACTCAATGGATATGACAGATGAGATAATCTTTGCCCTGATTCCTCAAATATGTTGGTAGCCTGAATCAAGTGCGGGGGTTGTTTTTTGTGTGTGACATGAATGTGCACTGAAATCAGTAGGCGGTTTGCCATTGACTTAAGTGGCAGCAAGACTGGGTCTTTTGTAAGTGTTGATTTATGGTACTTAACCATACTTGGCCCAGTTCAGAAATGAGTAAAGTGGTGTCAGTTTAAACGCGGATACACTCAGACCTAGTCTTTCAGACACACATACACCCATTGTGCTGACATGCATGGGAGTCTAAGTTTGTGTAAGTTACACACCCGGGAGGCTTGACTCGCGCCCCTGTGACTTTAATTTACACAGTCTTTGTGCTCCTCCATCTATAAATTAGATCATCTTAGCCTCTCATATGCATTGCAAGTGAGAACAGAGCTAAGCGAGTGTAAAGGGTCTAAAGTGAGTTTAGGGGAAACTAACTTGCCCCACCTTACAATGAAGCAGGTCCCGGAGTGTGATGTATCTAATGTTGCAGTTCTCACAGACCCAGAGCTCCAGCTGACGTCTGTGAGAATGTAGAAAGCAGGAGAAATACAGCCTCAAGCCCAGTGTGGTCCAATGAGCCCAGAGCCTCAACTCCTCTGGGAGTTAGGCACCTTGGAAGGATTTGAGTCATGCTCTTTGTATTTCCGAGCAATATATGCCATCATGTGCCAGCAATGCCCCTCTGTCATGTTCATTGGCCAAACCGGACAGTCTCTACATAAAAGAATAAATGGACACAAATCAGGGGTCAAGAATTATAACATTCATAAACCAGTTGGAGAACACTTCAATCTCCCTGGTCACCCGATTACAGACCTAAAAGTTGCAATATTACAACAAAAAAACTTCAGAAACATACTCCAACAAGAGACTGCTGAATTGGAATTAATTTGCAAACTGGACACCGTTAAATTAGGCTTGAATAAAGAGTGGGAGCAGATGGGTCATTACACAAAGTAAAACTATTTCCCCATGCTTATTTCCCCGTCCCCTCCCCCATCACCCCTGTTACTCTCACCTTCTTGTCAGCTGTTGGAAATGGGCGATTCTGATTATCACTACAAAAGTTTTTTTTCCTCCTGCGGATAATAGCTCACCTTAATTGATCACTCTCATTATAGTGTGTATAGCAACACCCATTGTTTCATGTTCTCTGTGTGTATATATATCTCTCTCTTCCTACTGTATTTTCCACTGCGTGCAGCCGATGAATTAGATTCTAGCCCATGAAAGCTTATACTCAAATAAATGTGTTAGTCTCTAAGGTGCCACAAGTACTCCTCACTCTTTTTGCTGATACAGACTAACACGGCTACCACTCTGAAACCTGAATATTGTTACTGTTGTTTTTCATATTAACACCTGTTTATATTTTTATGAGTGACTGTCGATTGGAACCAGATTAGATTTGCCAAATGGTCACTATATATTTTGCAAGAAGTTGTCTAGTTCAGCAACACATTTTAGCTAGACGGACCACAGCAGCCTTGTCGAAAATGGCACCTTTCTGAAAACCTCCCACCATTGCATGATCACTGGAGCTGTTCCACCAGCAATAATGTAGCAGGGCTGGAAGCTCTAGTGTAGACAGGCAACCTGCAGCTGTCTGTGTTTTAAGTACCCACAGCTCTCCTTGTACTCATTCTAGGTGTCTTGTGGTCAGTGGGAGCTGTTGGGTGCTCAGCATCTCTGAAAATCAGCTCACTTAGTTAGGCACCCAGCTTTAAAAATAATGGCCAAGACTGATCACCTTATGAACCGGAAAGAAGAAAGATGAATTAATTCTGATGATAATAGGCAAAGAATGCACTGCTGTGGCAGGAATCCCCAGGCTGCGCTGTTACACACAGTCTTACAACTTCTTTTCTTGGCTCAAACACTTTTAAAAAAATGTTTCTTTGTCAGCTTTGTGATATGCTTTTTTTGAAGGGGAGCTGTGGCAAGCAGCAAAGATGCTTGCTTTCTGCCTTAATCTCTCCAACTAAAGCTAGCTCTTGAGTCTGAGTTGCTCCCTGGGACCTGGGCAATAGTGGTTGAGCTGAGGTTGCGGAAGCCAGTGTGCAGTTTGTGACCACCTCTGTTCCAGGACTGATGCGTTCAGTGTAAATAAACAAGTTACATTAAGGACATATGTGGACTTTACGGCTGCTGCAAGGCCCTACCATCTGCTACAGCTCAGCAGAGGGGCAAAAGTCCATGATTTTTGCACACTGTTGTATGTTTATTGAAATAAATAGGACAACTATTTTTCATATTGTTCTTGTTTCCCTATTTTCATATTTGACCACAGTAGAATGAATGAATGAAAGTCTGTATGTCAGAGATTTGTGGGAAAGGGATTTGCAAGAGTTTTTATTACAATTGATTCCCTAAATCAGATATGGGAGAGGGGTGGTTTAACTATGTCAGATGGAGTCACCCACTGCAGACTGTCACAATTATCCCTGAAATACTTCTTTAGGACATTTTTGCCCCACCTCCGGAATGGAACAGCTTGCACCAAGTGTCTGTTGGTTGGGTTTTATTTCCTAGGGAGACAGAACTTCAACCCGTAGGAGGTCTTCACGCACACAGACTCCCACCCCAGGTCACATCTCACGCACACAGAGCTGAACGCAGTGGCTACTGCTGTCACCAGACACCGTGTGTTTCCCAGGGGCAGATTATAATCACTGCTAATGAAGTACCCTTATCAGCAGCTTGTTTGCCAAGTGGGGTTGCCTCCCCTCTTGATTATGGGCATGAGCAAGAGTTTTTGTTTCAATGATGACTAGGTCGAACCCACCTGCTCTCCATTTCCTCCATCCCTGAGCTATTTGCCTTCCACCCAAACCTTGCTCTTGCCTTACCCTGCCCCTGAGTAACTGCACATCAGCTGGCCAGCCATGAAGACCACATTCCTCTTGACATCCCCTGCGTGGGCACTGTTCTTTCTTTCCCCCCGTCTATCTGGGCCTATCTGCTGCAGCTGGCTTGGGAGGGAGACAGCATCCCTTCTCCTGTTCTACCTTATGGAACACAAAGAAAGGACCACATCTGGATGCATCGCTTTTCAGCTCCTAGGAAAGACTGGATCTTCATTTCGCATGTCCCCCAGGTCACTGACGGCAGCAGCCCAGAGCCTGTGTTTGAAGGGGAATTAGCACTGAGTTATTCTCCAGGCTCTGTACTCCATTAGGCTATTGATTCAGCACTGGTTTCCCATCCTCTGAGTGTTGCTGCTATCAGTATTCTCAGCCCCCTGGGGCTAAGGTTATGAGCCAGCCAGGTGATAAAGAGTCACCTGTCCCAACCATCACGGCCGGGGAGCTTGAGGCCAGTGTGATAGAGGCCACAGATGCATGAGGAGCCAGTGGGGAAGAACGGGTGGGACAATGCACCTCAACTCCCCCAGCTATGGGCCTGGATCCCCCATAACTGGGCCTGGTGACAGCACATTTTGTTCATTCAGTGTGCCTTGGTTTGGCTCCAGTATTTACGTAAAACATCTGAGTCCAAAGTATGTAGTACAAAGGGGTAAGATGAGTGTTGCACGAGTTTTATACACTCATTGCTCAGAGAGCACTATAATCCCCCATCAATGATTTTAACATCAGACCGTCAAGGTGCTTCTGATCACTGAACTAACATGCACCATTCCTGACCAGTATCTGACTGCATGGTAGAAACATTGGCTCGGAGTCTCTGCTGTACCCAGCAGATGGAAGAGGCCATCAGGGACCTGGCTCTGGCTCTCTAGTTTTCTTCCTAGCCCCAATCATAGGGTTGAGCAGCTTAGGGTTGCTCTTACATGCACCAGCTGGTAGACGGGCCCTGAGGAGCTGTCTGAGGATTGCAGGAGCACATCAGGTTCCTGCAGCTTCCTGTTTCACCCCGAAACCTCCCCCTGCCCCAAGCATAGACGCTGGCTCTGCTGACTGGACACCTGCTGCTTTCTCCCCTGAACTGTGGGAATCCCAGCAAGGGACTTGCAGGCAGTGGCCTCTCCTTTGTGCCACCTGAGCATTGTAAAGGAAGTGGACCAAGACAGAAAATCTGCTCCCACATGTAGAAGGGGCCGCAGCATGTGGCATGCATGTTAGTGAACTGAAAGTAGTTTATTTGTATTAGGGTAGTGCTGAAGGGCCCTGATCAGGGATCAGGACCCCATTGTGGTAGGCACTTTGCAAACTCCTATGAAGAAGACAGTAAAGTGAAGCACGTGTTTCACTTTAGGCGCGTGAGTAGTCGCGCTGAAGGATTACTCACGTGCTTAAGTGCCTTCCTGGATTAGGCCTTTAGCTGATGCAAACATAAATTTCACTTCCCCTAGTTGCTAGTTTATGTTGTTGAACTGCCAAGGTAGCACATCAATGTCCAAAAGCAAGCGTGTGACAGAGCGCTCACTTCCTGGAAGTGCAGGAAAGCCATATGCCATGGGATTCTGTAACCCACGTCAGATCTCAGCTAGGCAATTGTCAATGCTGTTATTTGCTCACACCTGGTGCTCCAGGGAGCTAACAAGAACTGTGCCCACTTTATTCTTCACGGAAATGTGAAGTGTCAGAACATAATGCCAAGTACATTGTTCTATAGACTTTCCAATTTATTCACATTATATGTGATTTTTATCACCTTAAATTCCTTAGTGTTGTTGTGTTTCTCCCATGGAAATGAGCTGAGTGTTTTTTGTTTTACTGGGGCACAAGCTGTCACACAAGAAAATCCTCTATTTATATCACATCCTAGTGGGTTAATGGGCCTGGGATCTTTCAGCTCAAGGAGTCTCACAAAGTCAGGGATACCCCTGCAAGCTTGAATGAGAGTTGAGTAGAAAGGTGGCCCTATGGTTGGGATTCTCCTCTGGGACTTTGGAAAGCTGGCTTCAAATCTCTCCTCTCTGCAGATTTCCCATGTAATATTAGGCATATTACTAAGGCCAGATTTTCAAAGTATTTTTTAGGCAGCTAAAGATACAGGTAGGTGCCTAGAGGGATTTTCAGATGTGCTTAGGTGCCTTTGAAAATCTGGCCCTTAGCCTCCATATTTCAGTTCCCCATCTGTAAAATGGGCATCAGGGCATAGCCCCACCTCACACGGGTAACACTGAGAGGTAGTGAGGTGCCCACATATTGTGGTGAGAGGGACCATATCTGACAGAGGTGAGACAGCACAGATCATAACCAGACAACTCCCTCTGGGCTTCACCTCTAGTAAAACGCAGAAGTGTGAGTTATTTCATGTCTTCTGTAAAGCCACCAAGGACCAACTGAGCAGCTCTAGGACAGACAGCAATTAAGAGGCAGTCAGAGCTGAAATGGGAGAAGAACCTACGGGGAGTCTGAGCCTTTTCATGGAAAGTTGGGATCTTCATCTTTATCCCTTCTTACTCTACTGGTCTTCCAAGCCATCGGGCAGATTTGGACACCCCCCACCACATACCTGCCGGAGTAACACCTCCCTCTACTAATAGTCCCATAGCCTTATTCATGGTACTAGTATTTTAGGGCCAGATTTTGCCAACCTTGTTTGCTCGGCATAGGACTTGCTTATTCCCACGGGGTGCTCCCTGGCGTCGATTTGCCATCCCAGTGCTTCCGGAGCCCAAGGGGGAAGCAGGCTCCACCGAGTTGCTACATTCCCCCACTCATGCAGGTTGTCAGGAGGGGACAGGGAGTGGGAGGAGCGTTGACTCCGCCCCCTCCCAGAGGTCTAACGGCATCAGGCCTAGCTGGAAGGGGCCTTGAGAGGTCCTCAAGTCCAGCCCCCTGTGCTGAGGCAGGACCGAGTAAACCTAGACCATCCCTGGCAGCTCTTTGTCCAACCTGTTCTTAAAAACCTCCACCGAGCGGGTCTCCACAACCTCCCTTGGTAACCTATTCAAGTGCTTAGCTATCCTTACAGTCCGAAAGTTTTTCCTCGTGTCTAACCTAAATCCCCCTCACTGCAGATTACGCTCATTGCTTCTTGTCCTACCGTCAGTGGACATGGAGAACAATTGATCACAGTCCTCTGTATAATAGGCCTTACAATATTCAGGGTTGTTATAAGGCCTCTCCACAGTCTTCTGCTCCCCAGATCAGAAATGCCCAGTTTGTTTAACCTTTCCTTATAGGTTGGGTTTTCTAAACCCTTTATCATTGTGGATGCTCTCCTCTGGATTCTCTCCCATTTGTCCACATCTTCTCTTAAATTTTGTGCTGCAACAAACTGGTGTGGTTGGTTCCCTTCCTACAGCGGCAAGGAGACCAGACGAGAGGAGACTGCAATGCTCCCAACAACGTTTTAATCCTTGGTATGGGCTAGATTACAAACTGATTATCCAGCCTCTGCTGAGTACGCCCATTGATGTGAATGGAGCTACTTATGGAGTAAGCTGCTACTCAGCTGGAGTAACAATATCCGAATCTGGCCCTTTCTGACATGAAGCAACGTCTCAATGTGGAACACACAAACAAACAACAAAAAGTCTCGCCCCACCTGTGAAATAAACCCTTCAATAAAGCCCCCTTGTAACCTGTTTTAACAACAGATAAAGACTTAATTTCCCAGAGGAAGTGTGAAGTACAGTAGTAACCATTTCAAGAGCAACAACCACTGCTGGGCTCACTATTGCATGAGATTTTATGGCAGTAATTAAAGGTTTCTTAGTGCACTGTGAAGAGCCAGGAGGTAAGTAGTAGTTGGAGAGGCATTGTTTGTATTCAGAACCTAAAGTTAAAAGGTGGTTTTATAGCTTTTTTTTTTTTTGCACCTGTTGAATTGTCTACTTTTCCAGCTCCAAACACATCTTCTTCCCACTTTTAGATGTTACCTAGTGCATTTATTAAATGAATATGGGGATTGTTTTCTTTCTGGGTCTTTCAAAAATCTCTTTTGCTATCGTTTCAAATGGGAAATAGAATCCCTTTATCATTCTGGTTTGTCAAATATTGATTGCATCCAGAACGATGTTACAAGAACAGTTAGGGTGCAAAGTCAGCTGTAGGAAATGCCAGAATTCAGATTGCCTGTGTAACCTTCATTTGCCCGCCCCCCCTTGTGCATATAAGTGATACAGTCTGAAAAACCAGGAAGTCTATTATGCGGAATCACATTGGCACCCAGGCGGCTCAGCAGCCATGTTGGAACCGTTCAATCCACAGGACCAACTTCTGCCACTCCAGCTAACACAGGTAGCAGCAGTAGGTTGTCATCTTATATGTGGACAAGCAGCAGAGGAGGATGAGACACACCCGTTAGTGGTGGCAAGTATCAGGGGGGAGCCGTGTTAGTCTGTATCCACAAAAGCAATGAGGAGTCCGGGAGCACCTTAAAGACCAACAGATTTATTTGGGCATAAGCTTTCGTGGGTAAAAAACCCACTGCTTCAGACGCATGGAGTGGGTGGGTTTCACAGATATTTGCTGACAGCAAGGGAATGGTGAGTCTTAGAAATCTCTGTTCCAGGTTTTCAACAGGGAAGTGGGCTCTTGGGATCACAGACCCTTCTGCCTCTGTTTCCCACCAGCCTGTCCCTGTCCAGTTCCTGCCTCCACCCCAGCTCCTTGTGCTAGTCTCCCTGACCAAACAGCCCCAGTCTTCATCCCCACTCACAGCTTGCAGGCCCAGGCTCCCCCCAGGATCCTTGTCCAACTCAACTCTCTCTGATGCCCTCTCACGCCCCTCCAGTCTGGCTCTGGTCCCTTCTGTATCCCTGCTGCCTCCTCCTGCATGCTGCCTGGCCACCAGCAGGGAGAGTACTAAAACATAGGCTAGGCAGTCTCCCTGCTCTCAGTTCCTGTGCTCATCACCACAGTGGCCTGGAGCAGCAATTGGAGAGAAAATGCTGCTCCGCTCCTGCAACTCTGGGCTGGAGCATGCTCAGTGCAGACAGAATCTTCAGAGAATTTAGCTCCCAAACTCTAACGGAGCATATGCAAACTGAGATTTTTCCAAAGGCTTATAACTTGTCCAGATCTGGGCAGTTCTTCACGGGGAGGTCACAAGACACATCCCTGACATGGCGGCACCCCTCCTCCCAAATGCCAAATCCCTGCTCCAAAGCATGGAGGTACAAGAGCTTCTCAACTAAACAGTGGTAAGAATTCTTTGAGCAGGGGCAAAACAATGGATTCTTTGCTCCTCTCGTTCTCGGAAAGGGCTGGACCATTTTTGCTGAAACTTTCCCTCTTAACGAATTCAGCCGGAGGCAGACACCCAGCATGGAAAACTGCCGTCCAAATAGTTGAACTTTGACAAAGTTATAAGTAACTGAAAACAGGGTCTTATACTGAGAAGTGTTAGGTAACCTTAAAGGAAGCATGTTTAGCTAAGGAACATGTATCCTAGAACAGTGGTTCTCAACCAGGGGTCTGGGGCCCCTTGGGGGGCTGCGAGCAGGTTTCAGGGGGACCGCTAAGCAGGGCCAGCATTAGACTCGCTGGGGCCCAGGTTAGAAAGCTGAAGCTCCACCACATGGGACAGAAGGCCAGGGCCCTGAGCTACATCACCTTGGGCTGCAACCAAAGCCTGGGCAATGTAGCTTCATGGGCATGGGGCACCAGGCATGGGGCCCTGGTTGCTGTCCCCTAATGCCCTGGATTTTATACGCAGAAAACCAGCTATTGTGGTACACATGGGCCATGGAGTTTTTAGAGTATGCTGGAGGGGATTTCAGAAAGAAAAAGGTTGAAAACCCCTGCCCTAGAGGTTGGAACTTTTCAAAGAGAAGGCAAGGGTCTGGCTGGAGTTTTAAAAAATGAAGGGAAGGGAGGGAATTTGGTTTCAATAAAGTCACAGCAAAATCTGATGTGGGACAGAGGAAGGCCATAGTCCCATGAGTGAGTGGTCTCAGGTGAGTAACTGCTCACTCATGGGGATCACAATCTGGCTCTTCAAGTTTACAGAGTGTGGTGGGAGGGAAGGGTTAACTGCAGTTTTAGACCCTTGGATTTTAAAAAAAAACACTCATGGGCCTGATTCTGCCACACTTGCTCTTGTTGACGACACCTTAAGTGGGTTTTAGCCCATGAAAGCTTATGCCCACATAAATTTGTTAGTCTCTAAGGTGCCACAAGTCCTCCTTGTTGTTTTTACTCCTTGAGTAGTCCCACTGATTTCAGTGGGAGGGGGCTCCTCCCAGCGTAAGATGCTACTCAGGGTGAGGAAGGGTGGCAGGATCTGGCCCGATAAATGTGTGGGGGGCGGTTGTTTTTTGGATCTAGCCCGTTGGTGTGCAAAAAGAAAGAGCAAAATTATTTAAGGGGGTGGGATAGGAGAGGTCCCAGGCTAGGAAAGCCCTTTCTTGCCAGCAGTGGCAGACACACACAATCATCTTCTACCTTTTGCACGAGGCTATTGCAAACGATGGTCACTTTTCATTCCTGGGCTCCAGGGAAACTCAGCCACGACCCCTCACCCACCTCCCCCCCCCCCCAAGAAAGCGAGCTGCAGCTGGGGCCCCCGGTGGACAAGCCAGCTCTAATCTCTCGCAAGCCCGGTGCTATCACAGCTTGGATCAGCCTATCTAATGTAAACGGGCTTTCACACATAAATAACGTGCCACATCTGGCTCTTTGGTTTTTACGGCGTCTTAGCTACAGAGCGATTTATGGAGGGCGGCCCGGGCTGGAGGGAGGCCGGGGTGGTGGCGTGGGGGGGGAGAGTTGGACATTGCACCGGCTGCAACATGCAAGGTGGGCAAGTGGGGCCGGGGGGAAAGGAGCCAAACTCCTGGCCGGGGCCGGGGAGCCGGGTGGGAAGGGGCCTGCCTGGCAGGGCGGGCACGGTTCCGCCGGCTGGAGCGCAGCCGGGCCTTCCAGGAACCGGCGTGTTTGCGCTTCTCCCCAATTTATGACCGCCGACCATATGGCCAATATTTCGCCTCGCGCGTCACGCGCCGCGGAGGAAAGCAAACAGCGCGGGGCACGGCGCGGAGGGGGAGCGCCGGGCGAGCGGCCACGGGGCCGGCTCTGCAAAGCGCCGCCGGAGACAATGTGAGGGGCCGCCGAGCCGGGGCGTCGCGCGTGGCTATATAAAGCGGCCCCCGCAGGCCCCGGCGCTGCAGACCGGCGCCTTCGGAGCTCGCCAGCGCCTCGCCCACCGCAGAGCCGCTCCAGGTGAGCCGCTGCGCTTCCTCCTGGCGAGGGAGCCAGGTACCTGCAGGGGGGCTGGCTGCTGGATGTAACTTTGCGGGGGGTCTAGGCAGCGCCCCGAAGTACAGCAAACGGGGGGGTGGGGGGTAGATTCGCCTTGGGGGTGAGGTTGTTCAATGCAAGGCAGAGCGATTGGGGAGGGAAAGATGCGTCTACACGGCACCGCCGGGTGGAGAGCGGAGGTGGCTGTCTGGGGGGAGCGGTGGCTACGTGGCTGGCTGGCGATATGGGTGGCGAGCTAGCTGGAGGGGAGGACGGACAGGTGGCTGGGGAGCTGGTCGGACAGACATCGCTGTTCCAGGGGCACTGGGTCCTCCAAACGAGGTGTGTGGGGGGGGGGACTCGAGCAGGGTCCCCCAAGCTGGATCACCTGGGTGCAAGGTGCTAGCTGGCTTCCCAAGGGCTTTTGGGGGGGGGGGTTCGTCCCTTCCCGCCCCCCCCCCCCCAATCTTGTTGAAACGGACGCTGATCTCTCCTGGCCCGGAAGCAGCAGGTGGGGAAGGGGGGTTCTTCTGCTGGGGGGAGAGGATGGAGCCATAGCGGTTTGCACCCGAGCCCCGCCGCTTTCACACCGCCCCCTTCCCGCGCACGGAGCCGGTTAAAGTTTTACCTGGGTTTGCGCAGTGCAAAGGTGAGCAGCTGCTTGTGAATTCGGCGGAAGAGGGGGGCGGAGGTGGCGTGGCCGGGGCTGGGGGAGGCTACCCAGCCACAGGGGGGTGCAATGTGGGGGTGTCAGTCTCACCCCCTGCGAGAAGGAGACGTCGGGCTGCGCTCAGGTCTTGCTTCAGCGGCCAGCAAGACGCGTTTGTCCTGGGGTACCAGCCGGGGCTGCAAGAGGGAAGGTGGCCATCCAAAGCGCTCCGGCTAGCGATTGCTTTCGCCCCAACCCTGAACTTCCTCAGGTCATTTACCTGCCTGCTCTAGACACTCGAGAGATCAGAACCCCCCTTCCCCAAAGACACCCCCCCACACTCAGTTACCCAACGTGGGTGGGTAATTTCACAGCCCTAGCTGCTTGGGGGTGGGGGCTTATTCTTTTTCCCTTTGCTGCCCCGAGAGCGCAGCAAAGCCCGTGACACACGGCGGCTGGGTGGGTTTGTCATCCTGAAAGCTCTGGGGCTGGGGGTTTCCTGGGGAGGAAAGGTAAGCTGGTAGCTTACAACTCCCTTCCTTGTGGGGAAGCGGCTGCTGGGACATTTCTCGCTAGAGTCGGTAGAGTCCGCCAGAGGATCAGGAATGGTTCAAAAGTAACAATTTGCACTCGGTTGGCTCTGCCTCTTGCATGGGGGGTTTATTGATTTCATCTCCACCTTGCTAACTTCACCAGGCGCTTTGGCCCATGTTTAACCCTTGCGTTTGCACCCCAGAGCAGCAGCGTCGTTGTGGTTGGATGCAGTGGTCTGCAACTCAGCTCTTCCTCGGAGTTGGGTTTTCCAATCAATCGTATGTGCAATCGATTTTAAAATCGCAAATCCATCTCCTCCTTTCCTTTCAAGACTCAACGGGACCGAGGAGCTCCGTTTAATGTGCCTCAAATTAATTTCAGTTTCAAAATCAGTCCATCCTTTTAAGCTTGAAATATATATATATTTAAATCATTATCAATGGCTGGCTTTAAAAAAAAAAAAAGTCCTACCTACGGGGTAGAGATACACGAAGTAAATTCAGATAAGCAAGTGCTTTCAGCACCGTATTTCATAAAGAAATTATAAATCTCCTGCATTCAAATTGCCCTTATCAGACAGAGTTGGGGTGGTGGGTTTTTTTCCCCCTTTGGAAGAAAGAACACTTCTGAGACAGGCTGACAATGCTTAATCTCATTGGGACACGTTTAATCATTAGAAAGATGCGAACGAATAAAGCTGAAGGGTTTGCTTGGGGGGAGCAAACATTTGATTTACAAATAAAACAGTTATAATAGACTGGAACGGAAAGGATACGCCCGGGGCTAGACTTAAAGCTTTTACAGAAAAAATCGGTAACTAGCTGGTTCCCAATGTCGCAAGCCCCGCGAAGCACAAATCTCCCGGCTTCTTGCTTCCGTAAGTTGCGGGAACACACTGCCAAGGCGTCTGTATGTCCTATGATTTGTATTGGCAATATATTTCAAAGATCTCATTAAAGTGCATTTATCAAAGTCCTAACATGTGCCCTCGGGTCTGACATAACCCACAATGTGACCGATTAGCCCACGGGGGACGGGGGGGAGACCTAATTTCTATTCCACTTTTACCACTCCGGGGGGGTTGATGGTGAATTGAGAATGTGTTATCATAGTTGGGGCTTGGGGGAGGAAAAAAACCCCAAAGAATAATCATAATCATGAAAAGCTCATTTAGATTCCTATGTCCTGAACACGGTTTAATTGTTTCTCTGTGAGAAAGGCAAGGGAAGATTGCATTTTCACTGCCTGGCTAGCAGATTGCTCTGACTCCTTGACAGAGGAAGGTAATACGAGATGTGGCAGATCAGAGCGTATTTTTCTATGTTTAAAACACGGGGAAAGTCTTTGCTTCTGCAATTTCTCCAGCCATGAAAAGAGAAGGAAATTTCAGAAACATTAACCCTTCCCCATTATTGTCAATGAAGCCTTTTAAAATCAATTTAAGGGGTTGCGATGCTCTGTTATTCTACAATCTCCGAGGCAAAGGGAAACGCTGATCTTTGTTAAACCTCCAAGCCAGGATTGCACATGGGCAGGTCTTTATTTCAATCGCCTTTCTTGTTGCTTAGACCTGAGTTTTAGTGGCTGCTATTTATTGTTCGCTCTCTTGATTGCCCTAGACCTTGCAAGGTGCTTTGCAAAACATAACCAGAATACTGGTGTCAAGCGAAGTAGCTCGCCCACTTAAATGTGTTTTTTCTACATAGGTGCATATATGCTCACATATATAATAAGGCTATAAAATTCTGGGCTCCGAAGCCCTGCGTTTTTAAGTTGTCTATTCAGGGAAAGAGCTCTTGTCTGTTACATTTTTTTTAATCAACAACAAAAGATGACACCTCTTACGGATGCATCTCTCCTTTTCCCCCCTGCAACATTATAAAACAAAGCCTGCATTGTTTCCTGGCATCTTTCGAAGGTGAATCTCTTCATAAGAATTATCAGAAGTAGACGGGGCTATATTTTCCTTTCCCATTGATTTCAAGTGTCTTCTATCTAAGAGTATCAAACCAAAGATAAAATAAACCTTCTCCTCGAACAAAGGCTTTGTGTCAGCTTCACTAATCCTCACCAGAGCGTTAAGGTGCAATATGGTTTGTTTGTCTGGAGTGAATGAAAACAATTTCTTGCACCTTTGCTCTAATCAAACAATAAACTAATCCACTTGAAGGCTGTTATCTGAGATGGGATGTTGTGATGGGTTAGAGGTCAGCCCCATATACTGTACCGGGAGAAAAAGGGGACTTCTGTTAAACACCTTTTCATTCAGGAGGAGAAAATTAAGTCAAACAAATTAGTGGCTTAAAATAAATGGAGAGACCTTGTACTTTTTAATGACTGGAAACCTTTCTGACCACTAGCAAAACGAATGCATGTCGCTTCATTCGGCTCTGAACTATCAAGGCCAAGTAGTTGTTTTGACTGGCTAGTTCCTTGTCTCTATACGACACTTTAAGCCAAGCCACCGCTTTTGCTCGCTCTAGATAATAGACCCAGGATTTGCTGTCTGGTTCTGGGAGACTGGGGGAGCTGAGCGGGCTGACAGACGGGGAAACACGTTTTAACACGCCGCCCTTGCTATGTTCCTGGCTTGCCATTCGCATGTGTGGCGTGTCCTGCCATGGTAGAGAAATTCACCCTTTAATTCGCAAGTGCGAACGCACCTTTCTTCCCACGGCGCAGCGGCCGGGAGCGGAGCCTAACCCTAGCCGAGGCTGCCTGTGGTTTCGGAGTGCAGCCGCATTCATTCGGGGCAAGGGGCTCTTTGCCTCTCTTCCCCGCCCCGGCTGAAGCTGCTGCTGTGGAAAAGTCTTGCCGGGGCTGCGAGGCAGCATTAGGGGAGGGGGTTCAAGGAGGCCGCCTTCCAGAAACGAGTGGAAAAGGCAAAAAGCCTCCTGGTTGAGCGCTACCTGTAAAAGTAAACAGGTAAACACTTCCCCACTCCTAGAGGGCACTTGTGCTGAAGTGTCGCCACTTATCCTGTGTACACGCACCTCTCCTTTTCAGCCTCTTGCTCGGCTGTTCAAATAACCCCTCCATCCTATAATTCCGGGGCTTAAATTCAGCAGGATCTGTCTGGAGGAGCATTCCAGCATTTCTAAGCAGCAGGGTCAGCGCTCGCTCGGTTTTTCAGGGTCGGCCGAAGGCTTTGCGGCAAGGCAATTTGACTGACGCTTTGCGAGGTTTTGTGGCGAGTCTCTGTGTATCTATCCATACCGGCAGTTATTTATTTATTTGTGTTTGTGTTTGTGAGGATTTGCTGATCGATTGACTCTTAATCAGTAGAGATCATATTGCAAGGGACCTCCCCAAGTTACCCGCGCTACTCATGCCAGCAGGACACGGACAGGGAGGTCTTGAAGAGTCTAGATATTGATGCGATCTTCCCGAAATGCCTCTCTGGCGCCAGTGTCGGTCCTAAATCTGACGATTAAAAATCCCAGAAATGAGCCGTCCGATGTTTAGAAACACAATTCCCGTTTAGGCGAACCACTCCACTGGGGGAAGGTGGGGGACTTATCTCACCCATGCCCAGGTCTCCCTGCTTCTTTCCCACCTCCCGACGCACCCTGGCCATTCACACTGTCTGGCCCTCTCACCTAGAACCGGAGTAAGAACTGGAGGGTCAGCCCAAAATATAATGGGGAAGAGGGCAAAGGAAGGATCCAGTTAAAAGAGAACAAAGTGTAAGAAATTCAGGGAGGATATTTACAAAAATCGGACAAGGGAAGCGAAAAAGTTTAGAAGAAGATGCAATGCGGATCAAGCGTCCACACACAATTATTAAACCAGAGCTGGGAAAGGCTGTCTTGAAATAAGCCTTCTGTGGAGCAGCTAGATTGATCTAGGCGATCGTTATCTTTACACAGAATCCACCACAGTGCGGTGTGTCTATTTCATCACCTAGTCACGTCATCATCCGCAGCAGGCCAGTCTGTAAACCTTACTCCTATGGACCACACACCTGTTGTGTGGGCCAGGGGCTCTTCTGGCGAGGAGGAACAATCGATTCCCCTTTGTACCCTCACTAAAGCCAGTTTTATTCTCTGAAATAAGGGGCTCCTCTCTCGCTATTTGGGGCTCTCTGTCTCAAAAAGGGGGTTCTCTGAAGTTGGGCTGCGCAGTCGTTTGCCACAACCCACACACAGTTCGGTTTGGACGCGGTTACACGTGCGCTTCGAAGCAGCCCCGATGCGAAAGCAAAATGTAGACCCAGAAGAGAGAGCGAGGGGGAGACTGGAAGAGAGAAGGCAGATTAACACACGCTCATTCCAGCCCCCTTAGATCATGAAACTGACCTTGTTAAACAATCGGGAAACTGGGTTTGATTTTTACTCACGTGATTCCACCATAGTTGTGGGAACTTGTCCGGAGCTGTGTTTCTAAGTTGGACCAAGCGTTCAATACGGAGGCGGGGGTGAGGGACAAAATTATGACTTTTATGGCAGGTCTTTGTGTACAAAGGAGACTAGCTGGTCACAGTCCAACTGTGCTGATCAGCCGGTGTGTGCTTCTCAATGGACCATTGGCTAACTGCAGCGTGATTAATGGTCCAGGAGCCCTGGTTTTCCCTTAGGAAAATATTTACCTATCAGGTGGTCTGCGGGAACGGAGACAACAGGTTCATCACAGAGTGAGTGAGTGAGTGAGCTTGTGTGTGGTGTTTAGCTGGTTTCATATTGATCAAATCTCACAGGTCCTAATTACTCTGGATTTTCTTATTAGAAATCTTTAGTTAGCATGCCCACTGTCAATTGTTTAGTCTTCCCCAGAGGAAATTCTCTACAATTCATTTATCTTCCTCCCCCACCCCCACCAAGGAAACTTTGCAACACTGCTACACGACAAATATTGTGCTGTGAATTCGTCTTCCACCTTCGATTTTGGCTTTTCTTTGCCACGCAAACCCTGCGCTGCCGTGATGGCTTGAATTCTTGCGCTGTGGGCTTATCGTTATCGGAGGTGGTTTCTTTTATTGAGTCCTAGCTGTTGGGTCCACAGTGCCGTTGCTGTTTGTGTTATGAACGACATAATTTTCACACACACACACGTAATCCTCTCACTTTGTTTAGTTTGCTGCGTTTCCCAGATGGCTAAGGAAAAGTGATCAAGAAATAAATACAGGGTTAGTCCTGGATTGAATTTTTTTTTTCAAAATTAAAAAAGAGAGAGAGAGAGAACGCCTCGAATGCAGAGGAAAGAAGAGCCAGTGAGCGTCAACATGAAGGAGTTTCCTTAATATTGTGGAAGGATTCCGAAATGAATGAAGAGATAGTCCATTGAAAGCAGTTGAATGCCATGACAACTACCAACAACCTCCGATTTATTCCAAACAGTTAGAACACATTGAAAGAGGGCTTCAATCATGTATTATTTCGCCCCTGAAATAAATGCAAAAACTGAGCTCGGACAAAAGCTTCCAACAGAAGCCGGACATTTGTCTACATTTCGCCCATTGTCCGCAGCTTAGCAATCGGTTTGTATTTGTGTTTGCCCGGGTCCGACCACCCATGATGCGCTCAGGGCCTTGCTAAAACCCTAAGGCATTGTCACCCACATCACATACTCGATGGGAGGCAGGGTGAGGGACAGCAAAATAAACTGATCAACAATAATAAATTGCGGTGCCCCTTCTGCCCCAGCACCTCCTTGAAACATGCCCAGTTCTTGGGAGGGAAAGTCAAGGCAACTTCTATCCTCTGGTCATCCCCAAAAGGGTGGGGTAGAGGGAGGAACGGGGAGGGCTGCAAATCTCACCTTTAACTCTCCATCTTTAATTCCCCCCAACCCCTCCCCCCGCAGAGATCCCGTTAAAGGACAGAACTCCTCGAGGATCGTGGCATCAAGTTGGCTTGTCCAAAATGTAGCACACGCGAAAACCCCACCCCAATATCACAAGAGAGAAACAATAGAGAGCGGTGTCTGTCCCAGGGAGCTGCAGGGAGGGGGAGGCGCACTGGGATGGTTCATTTAGTAGGTCAAAAAGAGAATAGGACCCTCCGCACAGACCCAAGGCAGGGCTCCGGACCATGAACCCCTCCCAGCTGAACAAAGTCCTGCGCTAGCGCGAAGCGAAGCGAGGGAAGAAGCGGAGCACAGCCGTGTGGACTGGAGACGTGGGGAATGAGCCCATGGAGAATTTGCTAAAAAGGCTTCGATTAGCTCCGTTTCCTATGTCCCCAGTGGAATCGGGGTGCGCACGGGCTTTTAAGGCAGGGGGGAGGGAAGGGTTGGGGGTGAAATGTGAAATAAAGCCGCAATAAGAAAGTGTTATGGACGCACGGATAGCTGGGTGTTATTTAGCGTTGCTATTTTGAAAGGAGGATTTTCAAAACGCGGACGCTGCTATTCATACGCCTCTATAATATATGTGTCTGCAAATGGCTGTGAGAGAGACCCACTTATTAAATGTCTTATTAAAAACAACCCTCCAAATTCAACGCCTAAATTAAACATCTGGCTGCATTCCCTTTCTAAGTCCTACCTCTAAACGCTGCACATCCATCCAAATTAGCAAGCGATCTTGCTGGGGAGAAGAGCGAGAGAAACAAATTAGTTCTCTGCAAACAACACACCGAAATCGTCAGAGCCTGCCTGGGTACCGATTGATTACATGTATTTCCAGTTTGGTTGATTTCGGAGCACACTAGAATCAATTACTTGCTGTTTAATTTATAGTACTCAGCCTTAAGCCTCAACCAAAATATTGACCTAGGAGGTTTGCTCAAGTTGGTCTCTTGCCATCTTGTTTAGGGGACCACCAATAATTGGAATAGATTTCCTTTTCAAGTTGCTCGCTGTAAATAGTCAATTTTCCAGCCTGCTACAAAGCAGTTTACATCAGTGCAGGGTGACAATGAATGCAAAGATGTTGTTTTTTTCCCGAAGCAATTTGTTTAAAACGTACTTTCAAGTGTGTGGAATATCGGGCTCCTTGGAGCTCCTTTGTATGTAAATACCGTGCAGAAAGGCCCTCCCTATCTTTGTAATTAATTGACACGTTATACCACTCATCATGTGCTACAGAACCAATGGTGGAGACTCCAATCTCCCCCAAACCCCGCAATTTCACATCTGCAAACACTGTCTTCATCCACTTGACTCCTAGCACCCGCCCACACGTGGCCAACCTTTGGCGTTTTTAATGTATTTTTTTTTTCCCCTCCTCTCTGCAGGTTCATATGTGGAGACCAACCTTATATGGACTGCTCTCTCCAGCAATGGCTGTTTTTTTTCAAGCAGCAGGCACCAGATCCGTGTGTTTAAACGAGACCCTGAAGTAAACGCACTTTGGCATTTTTCCTGGAGTTACAAACTATTTCAGAAGCCGGTTGCCACTTGTGCTCCGTGATTTTTCCCCCCCTCTGCAGCAGAGCAAGGCTGTAAAATATCTATCTATATCGCAGCCGCTTTTTCCTCGCCCCCCCCCGCGTCTCCCCCCACACCAGCCTTCGTTATTTTTTATTCTTAACGTCCCCCCCCCCAGCAACATACACACACACACACCCTCCCCTCTTCCTGGGGTGTTTGTGGGGTGTGTGTGGCTTGTGCAACAGCGAATTGACAAACTGGTGCTCCAACTTTCCTGCATAAATTTGGCCAGAATATGTCTCTGACCAACACAAAGACGGGGTTTTCTGTAAAGGACATCCTAGATCTCCCTGACACCAACGATGAAGAGGGATCCCTCGTTGAAGGAGCGGATGAAGAGAACGAGGGGTCGGAGCCACCCAAGAAATCCGGAGTTCTGGGGCAAAACCCACTGGAGGGGGTTCAGACTCTGCCTTTGAAAAACCCTTTCTATGATACCAGTGATAATCCCTATACGCGTTGGCTGGCCAGCACGGAAAGCATCCAGTATTCCTGTGAGTAGTGAAACTTACATTGATTCCATGTACCGTCTGCATTGTCTTGTGATTGATCCGTTCAGCGCCGCAGCCTCTAACGTGTATTCTTCAATAATAATAATAATAATTAATAATAAACCTATCTGTTATCTCTTCCTAATAGCTATTACGGGAAGCATTAGCGCTCCGATTTACCCTGTGAGTGGTTGTTGTTTCACCAGGCTGTCCGGAGTCAAACTAACCGCAGGGATTTCTTTGGGTTTGATTCGATTGGTATAAAAACCAAGGTTTTGGAAGCCTCATCTTTCCCCAAGGGGGGGTTTTATTTTTATGTATTTATTTTTTAGAACGAGAGAGAAAGAAATCAACCCAGCCTAGGGAAAGAAAAGCAAAAGTCACCTCCAGCGATCTAAAAATAGCACGAACAGAGTTTGCTAAATCAAACAGAGCGAGCCTTGTGTGGCCGTTTTGGATCGCTTCGGTGTAGACAGTTCAGAAATGACTCAATGGCCGGGCGGCTGTGGGGATCAATGAAGGGACTGTTAAATTATCCTTTAAAAATCAATCCACGTACCCCTCCCCCTCCCCCAGCAAATCGCTTGAGGTCCAAAGTCCAATAGATGTAAAAGAGATGCAACGTTAGGTGAGGAATAGAGGAATTTGTGATCCGGATCGATGTGGCTGTCTTGTAATGTGCACACAGACCGACGGGTGAATAGATCTGTAGACATGCACATGAATGTCTACATGCATCTAAAAGTGTGTGTAATTATGAACGTGAGTGTATATATAAATATATTCATATTCACAAGCTATCTAATATAAAACTCCCATCTCCAGGTATTTATATATGTTGATAGCTGTACAGATACACACGTGTGTTGCAGATGGCCATATCATTGGGAACATACATGGGCATAGTGTGTTGTGTGTCGTCGTTTACTTTTCCTCCGGTGTTTGCTGCTCTGGTGGAGTGTAGGAGGCAACTGCCTATTCCTCGCGGGGTTCATTTGTTTTCGGGGAAAGCCGCGCTCCCTCAGCCCAAGCGGGATTTGGGGGGTAGCTGGTGCCCACCTGGGGAGATTGCCTCCCCACGGTAGAGAAAGCGAGGGCGATTTCGCTGCATTTCCCGGCTGGCTCAGGGGAGGGTAGAGAGCAGAGCCGCAGGTGCCCCCGGGCGGGGAACCCCGCCCCACGGCAGCACCCCTCTGACTTATGCTCTCGGTGGCCTTTCTGCAGTGCACGGGCTGGCCTCCAGCAACTCCCAGCACGACTCCTCCACCAAATCCCCCGACCCCTCGGCCGACGAATCCCCGGACAACGACAAGGACACGGCCAGCGCCGGCGACTCCGGCAAGAAGAGGAAGAGGCGGGTGCTCTTCTCCAAGGCACAGACCTACGAGCTGGAGAGACGGTTCCGACAGCAGAGGTACCTGTCCGCCCCCGAGCGGGAGCACCTGGCCAGCCTCATCCGCCTCACGCCCACCCAGGTGAAGATCTGGTTTCAGAACCACCGGTACAAGATGAAGAGGGCCCGGGCTGAGAAAGGTATGGAAGTGACTCCTCTCCCCTCCCCACGCCGGGTAGCAGTGCCCGTCTTAGTCAGGGACGGCAAACCCTGCCACACGCTCAAAGCTCAGGACTTAGCCGCGGCCACTTTCCAGGCTGGGATCCCCTTCTCCGCCTATAGCGCCCAATCGCTCCAGCATATGCAATATAACGCCCAGTACAGCTCCGCCAGCAACCCCCAGTACCCGACAGCGCATCATTTGGTGCAAGCCCAACAATGGACTTGGTGAACATTGCCGAGACAAGAAACTGAGGCTCCAAAATCAAACCTCGGGGGGGGGAGACAATATGAATATTAATTATTATTATTAATGATGGTGCATTTTTCCCCCTCTCCTATTTTTCCTCCTTGGGGGGGGGTTCGATTTGTTTCTTTTGGGGGGTGGTTTTTGTGCGCCATGTTTACAGAGATTTTTGCGCCATGCAAAGTGGTCCTGTCTACCTACAACTAAAAATAAAAATCTTACTAGTAATAAGAATGAATCCGTATGCGCTTGTGATTTCGTAAAGTACGTTTTGTGTGCTGTACAGCTGTTGTCAGTCGTATATAAAACAAGTGGAGGACACTTTAAAACTAGAGAATTTGATCTCCCTTTTTATATGAACCGTTACCTATTTATGGCCGTGTATAAATTCTGACAACTATGAGCAAAAAAAATAATTTTTTTTGTAACTATGTGTGGTTATTGTTGCCATAAGTGACAGTCAGGGCGGTTTATTTTATTTTATTCTTTTGGTTGGGTGCAAAGATTTCCCAAATATTAAGCAAGCAAAGAAACTGGAGACGGAGAAGAAATGTTTGGATCAGCTCCATAGAAATCTCCAGCTCCTCGTTGTGTATAAACCGGGGGGGGGGCGCTACAGGGAGGGTTTCCATTTTTTATAGGAATTTTAATAAAAATGCTGTTTAAAAAAAACCAACCCAACAACAAAAGAATGTTTTTGTTTGACTTTGTGGCTACCACGGGATACCTGCAAAACCCTCACTTTGAAGCGACACGGACTGGAGGGATCCTGTGGGGGGAGGGGGGAGCCTGCCTCGCCTGATTGTCCGATCAATGAGATCTTCTCCTGGTGCTAGTTGTTTTATGGGGAATGATGAACCCTTCTGTCGGAAATCCGTGCTTGGCCTGCGGCAGATTCCCAGGCAACAGCTCGGCGGAGTTTCGTCCCCTCTTAGAACTTTTAGGGAAACTTTAATCACTCTCCCCAAACTTTCTGCAAACGATCAGATACCTGTCTTCCTCTTCCTCTTCTTCTTCTGCGTCCTGCCTCGTTGTGTCTACTGGAGAGACAAAGGCGCTGGAGTAGTGACTTTGTGGAAATGAAAAAATAAGCCCCACCACTCACTTAAATGTAAGAGTGACCCTTCAGCGGAGGGGCTTTTGATTCCAGTCTAGTCTCAATGGCCTGCCTTTGCTCGGGGGTTGATCTAAGCGGGGTGAGCCCGAAGAGTTGTAAGTCCTCCTTTAGCCGGCAGTGGTAGATAGGCGGCTGAATGGGGGCGGGAGGGGGGTATCGGCTGGCGGATGAGTTTATACCCCCTTTCTGCTCCTGCGGGCAGATAACGCTTTGGGGCAAGTCGTGGGGCACACGGGGCTCTCCCTAAACGCGGTCGGATTTGCAATGTAAAGTTTGCTCTAAAACCTGTTTTAACCAAACGGAATTTTGTCATCTCCGTCCGGGCGACTGGCTCTCTGGAGATCCCCTTCTGCCTGTGATAACACATATTGGGAATTTGTGGGGTGCCGCGATATAGGGGGAGTTCTCCAAATGCGGTGGGCTTGTGTAGGAAAGTTTGTCTAAGGCGTGTTTTAAAGCAAAACTTCTTCCGGCTATTTACATGATCATTTTAGAATATGCGTTTAAAGGACACACAGATCCAGCTGGAAAGCGAGTGTGTGAGTTAGGCGTGTGTGTCTACATCTAGGATCATAGGTACACACTCTGTGCCTCTCTGTTCTCTCTCTCTCTCCCTTGTATATAATATCTACACGCACACACGATTTTTAGGCTTACACATACTCCAATATGCTTGGGGTTGACCCGAAATGAATTGGCCCCTCTGTCTGGGGTAGAGAGGCTTCTTTCCAACCATGCTGTTTAAATTCTTCTCTGTTTCTGAAACTGTCTCCCTTGCTGTAGGCTGGACAAACAGCAGGGACTGCAGGGGCAGGGCTGGGGGGCGGGGGGGGCTCGGAACAGGAAAAGCAAACTGAACCGTCCCCACTGAATTACCAGCCGCGCTCTTGTTGATGATCAGATTTAATTCAATATCTCGCGCAAACATGATTATCTGTAACAAAATCGGCGGGACCCACAGCTCTGCGTGGACAGTGCTGGCGAGGGGGGGTCTTCTAGCCATGCGCGGATCTGCTTCAGGACTGGAGTCCCAGCTGGGATGGCCATTTCTTGCAATGGTGTCTTACCAAACTCAGGCGCAAAGTTGACACCAGTTTAAATTCTTCCCCTGGTTTAGTCGCTCCCCACTGAATGTTGAATTGTCATGACAAGCGGGAGGCAGTCACAGAGCGGGGGCCGGGGGGGGGGTTGTTTTTGGTTTTGCTTCAGATGAAACCTTATTCTACACGACCCCCCCCCCCCCCCACACACACACACACACAAAACCCAAGAAATGAGTCCGGGTTTCCCCAAAGCCGAGGGCACCCATCAACAGCGTGGCTGGCAAACGGCAAGTCGCGGCTCTGCCGTGGCAGGATCTATCCTGGAAGCTGATCATTAGTAGCAAAGCGAGAGAGATCTAAATACATAAGGATGGCAGCGTTTCGTTGCAAACAGGGGGTCTGAGGATTTATTTTTTTTGCCATCTCGGTAGCCAGGCGGGGCCGAGCTCCCCGTGAAGTGAAAACAGGTTTCGGCGGCGCCTGAAGAAAGGAGCCCACTTTACAGGGAAGGACACTTTCCCCTCTTCCAATTCCGCCCGCCGCGCAGAGCGAGTGGGAGGGAAACAGTCACTTTCTGCTTGGCCCCTATTAAGTCTATCAAGCCAGTTGTGTGGCCCTCCCCCGTGGCCTTATATTTCACACGCCGCTGGGGCAGTTTGGCGCAGTCTATCTTTGCACAATATACAGTAGCCACCACAAAACAGCACAATGCGGGAGGCTGGTCGTTAAGGATGTTAGAGGCGTACATATTAAGGAGGGCAGAGAGAAAGAGAGAACCCAGAGGGGACAGGGGTAGGGGGAAAGAGAGAGAGAGAGAGACGGTGCTGGCCTCCCCCATCCTCCCCCTGTTCTTTCTAGTGCCATTCAATTCGTTTATCAGGAGCGGTGCATCCCCGAGTCAGGGAGAAGTATCCTTGGGTTTTGTTCTGGCTGTCACTTGGAGCCATTGTCCCCCATGTTGTACATGCTGTATTCCATATGGCCAGCTGGGCTGACCCTCACAAAACCCAAATTGTGTCCTGCTTTCAAACCCTGTATTGTTGTCTGTGAAAGGAAGACGAATTAAAAATTCGTGCTATATCTATTCTGGGGGAGGGGGGGGAGGGGGAAAAAAAACCCCTCTCTCTTCTTGGAAGGATAACAGGGCCTCCTTTTCTCCAGCCCTACTGACAAGTTTGTCTCTCATTTCACAGGAAATTAAATTCCTGCATCTGCACGGGGCCTAAACAAATCTCGCCCATAAAAATGAAAGCAAATGGCAGTCGATGCACCCCGATCAGCATTGTAGTTCCGCTGACTTCGGGTCGCTGAGCTGGTTTTTTCCCCTCTGCCGGGAGAACAAGGTTTCATTCACAGGGGGGTGTAATGTTATGCAGGCTTCTCCCTCCGTGCGCAACTGGAGAGCGCTGCGGACTGACCACTTTTTGTTCTCTTCCAGAGAACTGTCCCTTTCTTGTGATAGTGTTTCCTTGTTCCAGGCCGGCGAGTTTGAGAAGTCGCCATCCCGCTCCTTTCTCTGGAAGGCTTTCTCTGGTTGGGGCGAGGGGTGCTGGCGGTTAACCATCTCCACCGGGGCCACCAGACCTGGCCTCCTGCCTTTACCTGGAGTTCTTGGCGGCTGACCGCGCACTAGCGACGCGCTATGCCCCCCGCGCTCCGGAGAGTAGCTTGGGCGAGTAGAAAATGAATGAAGCAGCCAAGGAGCTAAATGCAAACAGGGTGGGCGCGAACAACTGAAGGGGCTAACTTTGATTATTTTTTTTTTAAAGAACACAACAAAAAATCAAATCAAATAAAGGATTTTCGGCTAAAATGCTAACTCGGTTCCTACACCGACCAGACAATTTCTCTTTATTTGAGTGGTAACACGCCTACACAAACTCTGCAATCCCTAGTGTGGTTTGGGTGATATTGTGACGGGGAAACGGACGGATTTCCTACGCGGTGTCAGATGTGTTGGGAAGGGGTTTTTTTTTTTTTTGGCTTTGTGTTGAGGAAGGCATAAACTGCAGCGGTCTGGAAATAGATCAACAGGAAGAAATGTTAATTGGCCTCGTTCAGAGTCGCCTGTGGCGGGCCAGACAGATATGTCACCCTTCCACTGGTAGGAGACACGGGGAACACATTACACCTCCAGTGGGTGATCTGGAAAACCAGAGTCACGTCTGACAGGAAAGAAAAGGCGATGAATGAATGCGGGATGAATCCCCCAACTCCAACCCAATCAAGGGACATTATAGTTAAACTTGCGCTTTAGGGTTAATTTCCCTCCTTTCGCTCGACTCTGAGTCACCCCCCTTCGCGTCTACAGAGCCACTATTGAGGAGAATCAGATAACCTGGTAATGAGGTGGAAACCCCTCTAAGCCAGGGAAAGAACTTACTTTCATTACCTATTGACTGTTGGGCTTAGCTGAGACCTGGCGTGGGTCGTTCGGGCCTTTTCAAGAGGGCTGGGCAATGAAAAGCTAATCCAATGTTTACCGAGTCTAAGAACAATTCTCAGCTGTCGCTATTAAGGGGCCGAATCAGCCAGGGATGGCTTGGGCGGGGAGTACGAAAGCAAACGCTGTGTGTGTTTGTGTTTGTGTGTGTGTTTGTGTTTGTGTGTGTGTGTGGGGGGGGGAGTGCAGCCCAGAGTACACGGCCCCCGTTCTACACCAGCTCGCCAGGCGGCGGATACGCCTGAAGTGGCGGTGTGTATTAGATAGTGTAGTGTGCATGGTTTCCGGAAATATGCACTTGTGGCTTCCTAAGAGTGACACTCTCTCTCCCCGTGTCCACGGATCATCTCCTTTTATCCCGGCATCTGCCAATAAACCCCGCGATCTCCCCACCGCGCAGGCTGCCCGGTGCTATCTGGGGGAGGAAACAATCTAGTTTGTATTGCTTCCCCCGCCCCCGCCCGCCCCGTGAAGACTGTTATTACTAAAGCATCGTCGCAAACGACCGGGAGCAGGGGGTCCCCCAAGGAAGGAGGGGAACCAACAACCCAGGCCGGAATATCATTGTAATGGCACCTTTTAACCACAAGGGGTCATCAAAGTTCTTCCTTGCTGTCCCTGGGGTTTTCCCCTCCTCCTGCTCTGAACTGTCCTTATGATAAATGGTTTTATTACCCATTGAACATCATCGCCAGTTCCGAGAGGTGGTTCTGGGGTTTTTTTAACAACCTTTAAAAAAATCTCACAGCCAAAAAAAGAGAGAGAGAGAGAGAGAGAGAGAGAAGTTAACAAGGCAGCAGCCTGATCGTCTGAAGCCACTTCCTCTCTCAATTGTGTTCAAAAAATGGTCAAGCATAAATGGTCATGCTTGAATGGTCAAGCATAAATCAGCACACACACACACACAGCAAATGAAGACTTCAGTTTTATTCCATTTGCTGTATCCCCCCTTCCCCCGATTTTTTTTAAAAAACCCTCAGATTGTTAATGGAAGAATCTGACCAACTGTGTGAGTTTGTAAACAAAATCTGATCTCTTCCTGTTTTTAAAGTGTGACTCTAGTTTCAGATTCTGTTGGCTGAATAAAACCAGACACACAGCCACTGTGTATATGGGAGATTTGACTGTATTCCTCCATGTGCAAGGTGTGTGTGCCAACCGTCTGTTTATTTTACATAAAAATATTAGAGGTGTAAATAAAAAACACACAATCCTCGATAGATTTCTTTATCTTGTATTTTTTTCATTCTCATTCTCTCTCTCTCTCTGTATATATATATATATATATACCCACACACAAACACACATATTTGTGGTTGTGTGTGTGTATATACATACCTCTAGTATGCATAGATGGCTGGCTGGCTTCCACACACACATAGCACAGAAGAATATCAGAGGCCTATAACCATATGCTTGTTTCTGATCAATACTAAATGCCACCAGAAGGAAGTGACTGGTCGAAAAGTGCATCATGCAATAGACTTATGGACCTCTGGCAATGTAAACACTATCGCTTTAAAATTGCAACTGGCCTGATGGGGGCGGGGGGGTGGGCAGGCGGGCTAGGAGGAGCTCCAGCCCACAAACAGGTAGGGGTGTGGTGTAGGGAAAGAAGACACAGGGCAAAACTGAGGCAAGCAAAGATTGCTGGGGTCAGCAAAGAACAGAGTGGAGGTCCAGGAGAAGACTTTTTAACTTGAAATCACATTCTGGGCCCGGAAAGCCAAGAGGTACAAGAATGAAAGCTGGTCGGTGATCCCACCGGCTTGGTTTTGGGTTGACACCATAAACCCCTCTCGCTTTGAGACCAGAGCTCATGCCGCCACTCGAAAATGGCCAGACTCTTTTTTACTTGCAGATTGCCCCTTGTGCCCAACTCAAAACACAACACAAAATGCGTGGAAGACAACCGGTTCCGTGATCTACTATTATGAAGTCATCTTTAGCCAGCAGCCTACAAAAGGGAAGGTAAACGACTGGTAATATTGCACCTGGAAAGCAAGAGGCGAATTCTTCCTGCTAGGGAAACCAGGGCTAGGACAACTCATTTTTGTGTTTGAAAAAAAGTTCAAGTTCCCATTAATTATGTGACGCATCACCTGGATGTCAACTTCTAGCACAAAGCAAACTGTGAGGCCATTTTATTAAACATCGATTAAAACACACACACCACGCTGGGTGGCCTGATGATTTTGCTCATAGATGAAATGCTCTCTCCCAGAGCCTGTCCGACCGACACAGCCTGGTCATTGCCACGAGCTCTGAGCGGGGGGCGGGGGTCGCTGGTTGTCGCTTTCCCCCACCCCTGGGTATGGAGAACGGCGAGTTTGACTCCAAACTCTGACGCCGACCCGATTAGCGCTAAGTGTGAACGTCAACAATCGGCGGGTGGGGCGGCGATGCCGCGACCGTCCGCGGGGTGGCGCAATTGGATAAGGAATGAGCCGCCAGCCTCAGCCGCTCGTGTGGCTTTCCCCAGGGAGGGTGCAGAGCCCCCCTTGCGGGGGCTCAGCACATGGCTGTTCCCCCCTGTCCTCTAACTCCGGGCCCTAGCAAAACTGCCCCTGAGTCTGGTATTTTCTCTCCCCCCGCTTCGCAAACGCCTCCCCCACTGGTCTAGCATGACTCTGGTCTGCATAGGCTCTCCAGTCTCAGCGGAGAACCACAGTAGCAAAGAGCCTTCGCAGCTGCTGGCCTGGCCATGGGAGCTGCTCCTGTCCCCAGTTAATCTAGGGGGCAGGGCAGCCGGAGCAGGGAGGAAACGCAGGCCCTTTGCAAGTAGGTGGTGAAGCAGAGGGGCTTAAAGCTGGGCTCATGCAGCGTCCCCTTCCTCCTGCTCTGCTGCCAAATGGAGCAGGATGAATTAGCTCATTAAGTGCTTTGCTCTTGTGCAGTGTTTTGCCTCATGCTGGGCTTTTGCGAGTGTCATGAGCCGCGTTTCATGTGGCGACAAAGAGAGGTGAAAGGCCTTGCCCAAGGTGCCCAGGCTGGCAGTGCCAGAGCTGGAAAGCAACCTAGGGTCCCCAGCTACCATAGCCTTTAATGGAGAGAGGCATGCCCGTAAACCTCAGTGGGAATACAGTCCTACACACAAGCCAAACTACCAAGTCCCACCAATGAGTAAATCTATGAGAGCTGGCATTATACAGGGCCCAGGCCTGCACCCACTGTCCTCAGTATAGGCACTCTTAGCTGCCCTACACTTTGCACAGCCGTACACACCAGTGCAAAGCAAGTGCAAGAAGTTACTGCCTCAAGCTTTCACAACCCCTTGTGCACTGGTGAAATTGATCACACAGGGCGCAGCACGGCAGGGAATTAAGCCCTAGCTTTACAGAGCAACCAGGATGCGGCTGGACTGAGAACCAAGTGGCCCATTGCCAAATCTTTTTGTGCCTACTCGCATATAGCTACATTGGGCATTTCTTCGGGGACCAGCTACTCCAGTATGGCTGCAGCAAAAGTGAGGAAGGATGGTCAAGCCTTTGGCTTGGGCTGCCTTTTGGCTCTGCTACAGACTTCCTGGGTGATCGTGGGTCATCACATAATTGCTCCCTGCCTCAGTTTCCCTTCTGTAAAATGAGGATAAGAGCACTTGCTTCCCCCCACCCTTCCGCTCTCCTCTTTTGAGCTTGGGAGCTCTTCAGGGCAGGAACTGTCACTCACTAGGTGTTTCAAAAGCACTTAGCACAATGGGGCCACATAGCAACTGGCCAGCTGTACAGTGCACATCCCTGCACTCGCTTCCTAATGAGCACAGGTGATCATCTCACACCCTGAAGGCCATCAGAGTCACTGTCATTGATTTCAGTGTGCACGGGCCCAGACTTTAATTGCAGAGAACTTCTTAGCTTGCCAGGCTAATAGAGCTCAACTGCAAAGGTTATGAATCGTTGTAACATTTAATCACCCAGGTTCCCATTTTAATTCAATGCTTGGGCAGTGTCATGGGGGGCTGTAAGATCTGGGCCCCATCACAGTAGCAGCGGGAGTGGCTCACAGCCAATGGCGGCCAGCTCGCCACTTACGTCTGGAACAGGATTCAGGAAGAATGAAGACCCTCCTCAGTCCAGGATGCCACCTCTCAACTGTTCCTGCCTTGTGCCTGTTTCTGATGCAGACTATGATTACTCAGGAGATCCTGGTTCAAGTCCTGGTTCTGCCACAGATTCCCTGTGTGACTTTGGACAAGTAGGACCCTCAGATCCTCAAAGGTATTTAGCTGCTTCACTCTTAGGATCTGGGCCTTTATCGCTCTGTGCCTCAGTATCCCTTCTGTAACTTGGGGATAATAATCCAGCCCTTCTTCCTCCTGCCCATTATCTATCTTACCTAGTGGACTTTTGCCTAAAAAATGGGATCAAGGGGAGTTAGGCACCTAACCTGCTTTGGCGCTTTTAAAAATACCTCAGAGTGCCTATCTGCATCTTTAGGTACCTGAATGCCTTTGAAAATCTGGCCTACGCCCCTCAGAGCGGGGACAGTTGCTCACTGTGTGTGTGTATATATATATATACAGCAACTGGCAGAATGGGGCCCTGATCTCAGCTGGGGCTTCTGTATGCTACTGTAATGCAAATAATGATGATACATTTCTTTGCACCCTCAGGAAGAACCAGGCTGCATGACTCTCTGTCTGCTCTCTTTTACCAGTTGGGAAATCATGACACAAGTTTTTTCCTTGGCTGCTGATTATTTGGTCTCCTTAATAGCCTTTTATGAGGAGTCCAATCCAAAGATTATTTTTGCAAAGCCAAGCTTATTTTACCAATTGGCTCACCTTTACATGTTGTGCACCAAATCCTCCTTGCCTTACTCAAGTGAGTTGCCCTACTGATTTCAGTCAGCAGGATTTGGGCCAGGTCTACAAACACTTTTAATTATATTTGGCCCTATTTTATTAACTATTATTTTATCTTGGGCCTTAGTTTGTATGGAGAGTGGATCAAAACTATGGAAAACATTTCACAACCCCATATTTATGTATTTT
The DNA here is from genome assembly GCF_965152235.1 of Eretmochelys imbricata. NCBI lineage: Eukaryota > Metazoa > Chordata > Testudines > Cheloniidae > Eretmochelys > Eretmochelys imbricata. Next base: position 207,015,273 of record NC_135574.1, on the reverse strand, counting down.
ATTTTGTCAAAATTAAACCAGCTGCTACAAATTTTCATTAACCTTTGTGACATTCAAAAAAACAACAACAAGCAAACAGCTGATCAAACACCCAGAAATATAATTTGTGAACACGTAGTTAATTTTTTTTTCAGGTGGAAATTTGCGATTTTGATGAAAAATTAAATTCTGGGGAAATGTCAGCTCAGTTCTCTGTCTTCATTTGTGTTGCAACCATGTTGGTCTATGGGTACTACATAGATAACGGGGCTAAGGTAATATCTGTTACTGCGCTGAGGAAAAAGACAAGCTTTCCAGCTACACAGAGCTCTGCTTCACGAAGAAGACCCTGAAGAAGAGCTCTGTGGTGCCTGAAAGCATGGCTCTTTCCCCAGTAGAAGTTGGTCCAATAAAAGATATTTCCTCACTCACCTTGTCTCTCCAATTGGCTCGTTATGTAAGAGGATATAGATGTTCATTGTTTCTTCCTCAAAATAGCCTTGTTGGACTGACCCTACCTGATTACACTTGTCAGACATATTAGTCTAGTCTTGATTAGACGCTCAAGGTGAAATCTGGACCCTATCGCAGTCAATGGCAAAACTCCGATTAACCTCACTGGGACCAGGATTTCAACCAGCAGTTCTCTCTGGACTTGCATGAGGTTCATAAGTCTTCAGTCCAAGGGTTTCCCTTTCTCCTCTGGAAGCGAGGCACCGTACTAGTATCTCTCTAAACTTCAGAAAGAGCAGTTTGCCCTAAAAATACATACGCCATGTCACATTCTTCTTTCCTTCTGAATAATGAGATGAACGTAGCCCATCCTGGTGATCAGCTGCCAGACCATGGCTTTATTAAATCAACTGCAAAGCTTCCAGGACAAGATCACGCCCTAGAGCTGGCAAACCAGTTTCAAATGAAGTTTATTTCATTAAAAAATGGCCCTTATTTGAAAACAATTTTTTTTTCACAAAAACTTGTCAACCTTTTTTTGTTGCTGATGAAAACTTTTGTGGCTTTTAAATTTTTTTTTTTTTTGATAGATTGGTTTCCAGGAAACACTAAAAGTCAGTCAGTATGTTGATGAGGTCGTCAATAATATTTCTAATATAAAAAATCCCCTAAAATTGGGGGGAGGGAGGTGCCACTTTGAAGCAAAAGCTATTTTGAAATTTCAAGCTGTTGTGCAAAGATAGAGTTTTTTCTGCCCAACTCTTTAGGTGACTTAATTCACTTGAATGACTCAAGCTATGGCTTTGTTCTGTGCTTATAAATGGCAGTCACTATTTAAGACCATACTCTGGCTTCCCAGAAAGTCAGGCCTGTCAAGTGTCACCCATCTGGAGTGATCCTCACCTGTTTTCCTCTTCCATCACAAATGTCACTGTAGCTTAGGGGAAAGTTCCTTGAGCTGACAAAGCAGCAACCAGGAGTTCACATCTCACGCTTTCACACTCACACTCTTTCACATGCCACGCTCAGTGGAGATTCCCCTGGTAGCAGGTTATTTCAGAATTGCTGACTACAGGGTTTCATGCACCGTGCTCTGAAGACTCTGTGGCGGACCATTGTGGTAGACAGGGCTCAGAATGGGATGGACCATAGGTGGTCTGCTCCAGGATGGTGCTTCCTGTGTTAGCTTCTCCTCACCTACAGACAACCCCTGGGCGTCCCTCCCCTCCTGACTGTACCCTGTGTAGGACCCTCACTCCCACTGCACCTCCTACGCCAGACCAGGAGAGGGCGACAATGTTCTGGGTAAACTGGATCTTCAGCAGGCAGAGATTCCCCTACCCAAGGGGGAGTCTGCCTTTGAAACTTGGGGTGTGGAGCCCTTGTGAGTGGTACCCAAGGAGGAGGTTTGTATGAATCCATGCAAACAGCCTGCAGAGCTTTCCAGGCTGGTGGGGTCTACAGTTGGCCTTGACGGTCATGGTGTTAAATACCAGCTGGCATATGGTAACATGGGACTTTGCTGCTGTATAATCCCTGGGGTGGGCAGGCGGGGGAATGGGACAAGTCCACTCTTGGCCTGGAAGCCTCCCAAGGAAGGACAGCTAAGGGTCAATAAGGCAGCAAGAACTGTAGAGTCCATGAGGCACCTAGCTTCTTTCTGTGAGGCCTTTAAGCCACTGGCAGGAGAACTGTGAATCTTTCACCATTGTGAATTCTTATTCCATTTCACTACATCCCTGAGATGGCAGGGTTGCTTCAAGGGCTGTGTTCAAATATCTAGAGGAGCCTCTTCAAATTAACACACACAATGGCTCCAACCCCAAGAATTCCGGGCAAAATTGACAACCTTCCCTGGACACCTTTAACTGACAATACTCCCTGCTCACAAGCACCAAAGCTGTGTATAATGCAAGGAAAAACTTTATCAGGGGACAAGGGGACACAGCAGTGACTTGGGAAAGCACAGCAACGGTAAAGTAACACCATATGGATAGGAAAAATACATTAAACACCCACCCCCATATTACCCTTGGCCTTAGTTCTTAACCTCAGTTCCCCATCCCCTGGGGTGAACGTCTGATAAACAAATGCCCCTTTGACATGTCATTAATGCCTATTATTAATTATTATTATTTATTTGTACTATTGCAGCACCTAGGAGCCGCAGTCCTAGACCAGGACCACAGTGCTAGGCGCTGTACAAACGCAGCTTCATATCCCAAAGAGTTTATAATCGGTATACACGTGACTTTCCCCCTCCCCATGCTGTGTTTGGTATCGGTGGGTAGAGTAGTCCAGGAGTTGGGAAGTGCAGGAGAGCTGGCCTGTCTCCAGCGCCCCCCATTGTCCCCCCCCCCCCCGCCCAGATAAGTCCTGTCTGTTCTTGATGCCCCATCACCTACAGTGATGTCAGCTGGACTGGTGCTGGGTAGCAGGGTCTTCTCCTGCCTCAGCCCTGCATCCCCCCTCCAGCCATGGCGTTAGCTCTGCATCATCTTGCATCGTGGAGTCTCCAGGGGCACATGGCTCAGTGGCATAAAGGACCTTTGATTAGAGCCCACGCCACCGGCGCCCACCGCGGGGCTGGAGCTGGAGCTGCGGGGGGTGCTGAAGCCCCGATCCCCGGCGCCCACCGTGGGGCTGGAGCTGGAGCTGCGGCGGGGGGAGGGGGAGGAATGAAGCCCTGATTGGGGGGGGGGGTTACCCCTCGCCATGTGAAACCTTAAGCAGAGGTTCTCAGTTGGGGTCTGCAAGCGCTTTGGGGGGGGGGGGGGTCACTGGGCGACGATGCTGATACCTAGAGCCTGAGCCCCAGCGCCCCTCCTGGGGCTGCAACCCCGATCCCCGGCACCCTCCGCGGGGCTGGAGCTGGAGTCGCAGGGGGGCTGAAGCCCCAATTCCCAGCGCCCGCCACGGGGCTGAAGCCGGAGCTATGGGGGGGGGGGGGTTAAAACCCCGATTCCCAGCGCCCGCCGTAGGGCTGAAACCGGAGCCGCGGAGCTAAATCTTGCCTTCCCAGTGCTCTCCATGGGGCAGAAGCCCCCTGAGCCCATGGGCGGAGTTGGGGGGCACCAGGAATGCTGCCAACCCAAATTGCAGTGCACATGAAGGGGTATCCCGGGGGCAGCCCCCCCCACGCTGCTCTCTCTGCCTTCTCGCCAGTTCAGAGGGGGAAGCTGGAGCCGGGCAGTGCGGGGCAGCCATGGTGACCCCTCCTCTCCCCCTGGCTGCTCCTCAGCCCCCAGCTACCCCCTCCCTGCACCCTGAGCTACCCCCCTGCCCCCACTCGGCCCCAGCTACCCCCTCCCTGCACCCTGAGCTACCCCCCGCCCCCACTCGGCCCCCAGCCACCCCCATCCCTGCACCCTGAGCTACGCCCCGCCCCCACTCGGCCCCCAGCTACGCCCCTCCCTGCACCCTGAGCTACGCCCCGCCCCCACTCGGCCCCCAGCTACGCCCCTCCCTGCACCCTGAGCTACCCCCCTGCCCCCACTCGGCCCCCAGCTACGCCCCTCCCTGCACCCTGAGCTACCCCCCGCCCCCACTCGGCCCCCAGCCACCCCCATCCCTGCACCCTGAGCTACACCCCGCCCCCACTCGGGCCCCAGCTACGCCCCTCCCTGCACCCTGAGCTACCCCCCGCCCCCACACGGCCCCAGCTACCCCCTCCCTGCACCCTGAGCTACGCCCCGCCCCCACTCGGCCCCCAGCTACGCCCCTCCCTGCACCCTGAGCTACCCCCCTGCCCCCACTCGGCCCCCAGCTACGCCCCTCCCTGCACCCTGAGCTACCCCCCGCCCCCACTCGGCCCCCAGCCACCCCCATCCCTGCACCCTGAGCTACACCCCGCCCCCACTCGGGCCCCAGCTACGCCCCTCCCTGCACCCTGAGCTACCCCCCGCCCCCACACGGCCCCAGCTACCCCCTCCCTGCACCCTGAGCTACGCCCCGCCCCCACTCGGCCCCAGCTACCCCCTCCCTGCACCCTGAGCTACCCCCCTGCCCCCACTCGGCCCCCAGCCACGCCCATCCCTGCACCCTGAGCTACGCCCCGCCCCCACTCGGCCCCCAGCCACCCCCATCCCTGCACCCTGAGCTACACCCCGCCCCCACTCGGCCCCCAGCTACGCCCCTCCCTGCACCCTGAGCTACCCCCCGCCCCCACTCGGCCCCAGCTACCCCCTCCCTGCACCCTGAGCTACGCCCCGCCCCCACTCGGCCCCAGCTACCCCCTCCCTGCACCCTGAGCTACCCCCCTGCCCCCACTCGGCCCCCAGCCACGACCATCCCTGCACCCTGAGCTACCCCCCGCCCCCACTCGGCCCCCAGCCACCCCCATCCCTGCACCCTGAGCTACGCCCCGCCCCCACTCGGCCCCCAGCCACCCCCATCCCTGCACCCTGAGCTACGCCCCGCCCCCACTCGGCCCCAGCTACCCCCTCCCTGCACTCTGAGCTACGCCCCGCCCCCACTCGGCCTCCAGCCACCCCCCTCCCTGCACCCTGAGCTACGCCCCGCCCCCACTCGGCCCCAGCTACCCCCTCCCTGCACCCTGAGCTACCCCCCTGCCCCCACTCGGCCCCCAGCCACGCCCATCCCTGCACCCTGAGCTACCCCCCGCCCCCACTCGGCCCCCAGCCACCCCCATCCCTGCACCCTGAGCTACGCCCCGCCCCCACTCGGCCCCAGCTACCCCCTCCCTGCACCCTGAGCTACCCCCCTGCCCCCACTCGGCCCCAGCTACCCCCATCCCTGCACCCTGAGCTACCCCCCTGCCCCCACTCGGCCCCAGCTACCCCCCTCCCTGCACCCTGAGCTACCCCCCTGCCCCCACTCGGCCCCAGCTACCCCCATCCCTGCACCCTGAGCTACCCCCCTGCCCCCACTCGGCCCCAGCTACCCCCATCCCTGCACCCTGAGCTACCCCCCTGCCCCCACTCGGCCCCAGCTACCCCCTCCCTGCACCCTGAGCTACCCCCCCCCAAACGCGGCCCCCAACTACCCCCCTCCCTGCACCCTGAGCTACCCCCCGACCGCACTCGGCCCCCCAGCTACCCCCTCCCTGCACCCTGAGCTACCCCCCTCCCCCACTCGGCCCCAGCTACCCCCATCCCTGCACCCTGAGCTACCCCCCGCCCCCACTCGGCCCCCAGCAACCCCCTCCCTGCACCCTGAGCTACCCCCCGCCCCCACTCGGCCCCAGCTACCCCCTCCCTACACCCTGAGCTACCCCCCGCCCGCACGCAGCCCCAGCTACCCCCTCCCTGCACCCTGAGCTACCCCCCCCGCCTGCACGCGGCCCCCAGCTACCCGTCCCTGCACCCTGAGCTACCCCCCTCCCCCACTCGGCCCCAGCTACCCCCATCCCTGCACCCTGAGCTACCCCCCGCCCCCACTCGGCCCCCAGCAACCCCCTCCCTGCACCCTGAGCTACCCCCCGCCCCCACTCGGCCCCAGCTACCCCCTCCCTACACCCTGAGCTACCCCCCGCCCGCACGCAGCCCCAGCTACCCCCTCCCTGCACCCTGAGCTACCCCCCCCCGCCTGCACGCGGCCCCCAGCTACCCGTCCCTGCACCCTGAGCTACCCCCCGCCCGCACGCGGCCCCAGCTACCCCCTCCCTGCACCCTGAGCTACCCCCCCCGCCTGCACGCGGCCCCCAGCTACCCGTCCCTGCACCCTGAGCTACCCCCCGCCCCCACTCGGCCCCCAGCTACCCCTCCCTGCACCCTGAGCTACCCCCCTGCCCCCACTCGGCCCCCAGCTACCCCCTCCCTGCACCCTGAGCTACCCCCCTGCCCCCACTCGGCCCCCAGCTACCCCCTCCCTGCACCCTGAGCTACCCCCCTGCCCTCACTCGGCCCCCAGCTACCCCCATCCCTGCACCCTGAGCTACACCCCGCCCGCACTCGGCCCCCAGCCACCCCCATCCCTGCACCCTGAGCTACTCCCCGCCCCCACTCGGCCCCAGCTACCCCCTCCCTGCACCCTGAGCTACCCCCCTGCCCCCACTCGGCCCCCAGCTACTCCTCTCCACACCCTGAGCTACCCCCCGCCCGCACTCAGCCCCCAGCTACCCCTCTCCACACCCTGAGCTACCCCCCGCCCCCACTCGGCCCCCAGCTACTCCTCTCCACACCCTGAGCTACCCCCCGCCCGCACTCAGCCCCCAGCTACCCCTCTCCACACCCTGAGCTACCCCCCGCCCCCACTCGGCCCTCAGCCACCCCCATCCCTGCACCCTGAGCTACCCCCCGCCCCCACTCGGCCCCAGCTACCCCCTCCCTGCACCCTGAGCTACTCCCCGCTCCCACTCAGCCCCCAGCCACCCCCATCCCTGCACCCTGAGCTACCCCCCGCCCCCACTCGGCCCCAGCTACCCCCTCCCTGCACCCTGAGCTACCCCCCGCCCCCACTCGGCCCCCAGCTATCTCTCCCTGCACCCTGAGCTACCCCCCGCCCGCACGCGGCCCCAGCTACCCCCTCCCTGCACCCTGAGCTACCCCCCGCCCCCACTCGGCCCCAGCTACCCCCTCCCTACACCCTGAGCTACCCCCCGCCCGCACGCGGCCCCAGCTACCCCCTCCCTGCACCCTGAGCTACCCCCCGCCCCCACTCGGCCCCCAGCTACCCCCTCCCTGCACCCTGAGCTACCCCGCGCCCGCACGCGGCCCCAGCTACCCCCTCCCTGCACCCTGAGCTACCCCCCGCCCCCACTCGGCCCCAGCTACCCCCTCCCTACACCCTGAGCTACCCCCCGCCCGCACGCAGCCCCAGCTACCCCCTCCCTGCACCCTGAGCTACCCCCCCCGCCTGCACGCGGCCCCCAGCTACCCGTCCCTGCACCCTGAGCTACCCCCCTGCCCCCACTCGGCCCCCAGCTACCCCCTCCCTGCACCCTGAGCTACCCCCCTGCCCCCACTCGGCCCCCAGCTACCCCCTCCCTGCACCCTGAGCTACCCCCCTGCCCTCACTCGGCCCCCAGCTACCCCCATCCCTGCACCCTGAGCTACACCCCGCCCGCACTCGGCCCCCAGCCACCCCCATCCCTGCACCCTGAGCTACTCCCCGCCCCCACTCGGCCCCAGCTACCCCCTCCCTGCACCCTGAGCTACCCCCCGCCCCCACTCGGCCCCCAGCTACTCCTCTCCACACCCTGAGCTACCCCCCGCCCGCACTCAGCCCCCAGCTACCCCTCTCCACACCCTGAGCTACCCCCCGCCCCCACTCGGCCCTCAGCCACCCCCATCCCTGCACCCTGAGCTACCCCCCGCCCCCACTCGGCCCCAGCTACCCCCTCCCTGCACCCTGAGCTACTCCCCGCTCCCACTCAGCCCCCAGCCACCCCCATCCCTGCACCCTGAGCTACCCCCCGCCCCCACTCGGCCCCAGCTACCCCCTCCCTGCACCCTGAGCTACCCCCCGCCCCCACTCGGCCCCCAGCTATCTCTCCCTGCACCCTGAGCTACCCCCCGCCCGCACGCGGCCCCAGCTACCCCCTCCCTGCACCCTGAGCTACCCCCCGCCCCCACTCGGCCCCAGCTACCCCCTCCCTACACCCTGAGCTACCCCCCGCCCGCACGCGGCCCCAGCTACCCCCTCCCTGCACCCTGAGCTACCCCCCGCCCCCACTCGGCCCCCAGCTACCCCCTCCCTGCACCCTGAGCTACCCCGCGCCCGCACGCGGCCCCAGCTACCCCCTCCCTGCACCCTGAGCTACCCCCCGCCCCCACTCGGCCCCAGCTACCCCCTCCCTACACCCTGAGCTACCCCCCGCCCGCACGCAGCCCCAGCTACCCCCTCCCTGCACCCTGAGCTACCCCCCCCGCCTGCACGCGGCCCCCAGCTACCCGTCCCTGCACCCTGAGCTACCCCCCGCCCGCGCGCGGCCCCAGCTACCCCCTCCCTGCACCCTGAGCTACCCCCCCGCCTGCACGCGGCCCCCAGCTACCCGTCCCTGCACCCTGAGCTACCCCCCTGCCCCCACTCGGCCCCCAGCTACCCCCCTCCCTGCACCCTGAGCTACCCCCCGCCCCCACTCGGCCCCCAGCAACCTCCTCCCTGCACCCTGACCTACCCCCCCCGCCTGCACGCAGCCCCAGCTACCCCCTCCCTGCACCCTGACCTACCCCCCGCCACCACTCGGCTCCCAGCTACCCCCTTCCCTGCACCCTGAGCTGTTTTCAAATTTTTTGAGCTGAACCCTCCCCCACACCTTTGAGTTATAGTTTTTGGTTGTGCCTCCCTCCTGTCACAACCAAGATGGGCTGGGTGGCCTCCTGAGGTGAGTCGGGGTGTGAAGGTGGCACTCCTTCCCTGGACCCACCATGTGGAGCTGACTTGAGCCCTGCTGGCTCCTGCCCCCCAAAATAGAAGTCATACTAGGCCTCTGCCCCAGGTTGCCTCCCCCCAAGACCCGTGAGGCCCCCCCCTTTCCCTGCTGGGCTCTGGAGCTTTTATAGCATGTGGGGGTGGGGGCTGCTGCATAGTTCTGATTGATTGCTGTTGAATATGAGCAATTTTACAAGGTATCCCATATTCAGCATAGGGAAATATGGTCACCTTAATTCCACCTCAGTGCCTCATGAGAGTTGTAGTTTGCGTGCATCCTGCTCTAATTTTTTTCCATCAGTCAGGCTTCCTGTTCAGACTACATGTCCCATGATGCACCCTGGTCTTCCCTCTTGAAGAGAGCAGGCAATGCATTATGGGAGTCCCTAGCCATGATGCATCATGGGACATGAAGTCCAGGTGAGGCGCCTGGCCCATAGTGGAGAATGGAAGCATGAGCCAGTGAACTACAATTCAGATGAGGCGCTGTGGCAGCACATTCTAACTGAAATATTTCCTTTTTCAGGTGTTCGATTTTTTGGATGAAAAATCAAACATTTCAGTGGAAAGAAAATTTAATCAAAATCACACTTTTCTGTCAAAAATAATATTAATGGACAATTCTCCACTGGTCCCAGTTTTAAATATAAATGAGGCTAAAACATCAAGCAGCTTTGCACTAGGTTGGGTTGAGTTAAGATGCCCTGATCCTGCAAACAATTATGCACATGTGTACCTTTATTTATAGGAATCATCCCATTGAAGTACATGTGACGAACTCAAAATTAAATTTGAAAAGCTCAAATCGGTGTTCATTAGAAAATGGCCTGACACTGCCTAGACACCTGCCGTAGTTCATGGGGGTTTGAGCGGAAGCAGAGAGACAGATATCTTTAAAATAAAAATTGCAAGTAAACTAGCCAAAATAAACGGTGTAAAATTAAACTTCAAACACAGTAGCTCAGGGTGTTCTAATCAATACGGTTTTGAGGCTGATAATAATTGAAAGAAAGACCAATCTGTATTCTCTGCCTTTTTACCCAATACTTTATTCTTTTAGCTACGTGGAATACAATACAAACACACGAACGAGTAACGATTCATCTGTAACTTTCAGCCAAAAAACCAAAACAAAAACCCAACAACAAAGAATTCATACATCATAAACATGCCAAATAAATCAATGTGGCCATATAAAGAATGTGGAATAAGGAGGAAATCAGTGATGTAGGCAATTCAAAGGACACTTTGACACAGGTTTCAGAGTGGCAGCCGTGTTAGTCTGTATTCGCAAAAAGAAAAGGAGTACTTGTGGCACCTTAGAGACTAACCAATTTGTTTGAGCATAAGCTTTCGTGAGCTACAGCTTCACTTCTGAATGCATCCGATGAAGTGGGCTGTAGCTCAGGAAAGCTTATGCTCAAACAAATTGGTTAGTCTCTAAGGTGCCACAAGTCCTCCTTTTCTTTTTGACTCCAATGTCTTTTTCATTTCTAGTTTAATGTGAATCTAACATATACCAAGAATTCACCAGTAATTGTAATGGGAATATTCACATATTTTCTGGGAAGGTCAAAAAATAACTCCAGTCATCCCCATCTTAACTTCAACACACATTTTCAACACCGATTGTGCCTTGGTTTTGATGGCCAAGCAGGGGCACAAGTAGGGAATAAAGTACATCCCACATGCACTGCCTTGCTGAATCTCCAAGGGAGGTGATAGGGGTAAGGTCAGGGCTGTACACTCCATACTTCCTACAGTGTAGGTTGGTGAGGAGGGGTGGAGACCAGGCTTGGCTCCGCCTCCACACTGCACCAACCATCACAGCTGAGCCAGAGAAGGTTAGGGGGTAGTAATCTGCAGTAGGTAGGGCCTTAGTACATTAGTGCTCCCCTCATCCCGCACCAGAAGCGAGAAGGGGACAGAAAAGGATCTTTGCCTCTCAGAGGTGTAATTCTTTTCTTAGGCAAGTCCTGGGGCAACCCAGCTGTGTGCCATGCCTCACTCTGGACTAGAGGTCCCAGGCTGTCAAGCCCTTAGTGAAAAATAAATCGCCTCCCAAAGATGTCAGATGCAATTGACTCTTTGCCCCCATGAAATCCCCATAAGTGGAAAAAAGGTCCATGGGAAAAGTCCTGTGGGCATCCTTGCTGGGAAGTCCTGACTGACCTTTAAGTTGCCTTATTCCCTATTTGGAGTAGTTCATGAAGCTTCACATCGTGGCAGTAAGGGCTGAACTCGGCCCTCACACGCACAGCTGGAACAGCCATTGACTGTAGTGGGAGCAGCCCACATCCGAGAGTACAATTTGGCACTTAAACCATCTCTAAAGAATGCCCTACAAAAGCAGCCGTAGTTGCCCTCTTTCCCCGAACTCTACAAAGAGCACGGAATGGACAGAGCCCTATGCCCAGGTAGACTTCTGTGGAGCTCCGTGCAGTGCAAGGGTCTGTTTGCATCATTCTCGTTTCACTTAATTCTCAACATTACAATTCACCAGGCACCATTTTATGCTGTAAACAAGGCCTAATTTAAAGCATTATGACTATAGCAAACCTTATTTTCATATCTCTCATCTATTTTGAACAGATTTTCCAGCCAATTGACCAGTTTCTATTTATTACTCCGGTGTAAGATACCAAAGTTAATAATATTCACTATCCAAACCTACTGAAGCCCATCACCACCCTCTTAACCTCCAGTCCTAGGGGGATTTCAAAACTTGGCCTGCATAGAAGTCTCTCATTGCTGAGTTGAGAAGCTGGTGATTGTGATGGTGGTCCATACACGTAGGGTCTGATCCAAAGCCTGGTAAAGTCAATGAAGAACATCCCCCACTGACTTCAGTGGACTTAGATCAGGCCCTAACTTTGCAAATAATAACATGAAGCCATTTCCTCAACTGGTGATTAGAGATAATTGCACTGCAAGAACAATAAATAATTTGTCCATTTCTAGATAAGTGCCAGGATCCAAAGCACTCTACAAATTTTAATTAAGCCTCAGAAAACCATGGTCAAATAGATAAGTGCCAAATGTTCCATAGATGAGAAAAGTACTGGTTCATGATTGGCTAAAAACAGTCATGTGACCAATCAGCAGGCATCTATTTCTGTCTTTTGAGAACTCAATTTTACTGAGGTCTGGAATAATGTTACCCAATTAGTTCCCACATGCAGAAGAATCCACCCCATTGGTGTTTCTCTTTGTGAAAACTCGTATTTGCTTCTGATGAATCTACTCAGCTACTATAATCAAATCCCTGCTTCCTGACTAGCTCATCAGAGGTTAGTTTTTATCAGAGCTTAGTTAATAGTCTAGAGCTACAGTCTGGTCTTCCGGTCAGACGGCTAGTTTGAAAAAAATGCCATTACAGGTACAATAACGAAATTAATAGGCATCCTCGAGAGAGTTCCAGATAGCCCCCCAATCATGCCATTCAGCGTGTAGGTAGCAATACATATAACAATGCCTTGTTTTAATAAACCTCCAGAGTTATTGTCCCATGAGAGGAAAAATTCATGGTCATGCATTCATAGATTCCAAGGCCAGAAAGGATCTTTGTTCTAATCTAGTCTGACCTCCTATATAACATAGGCCATAGAACTTCCCCCCAGAATTCCTAGAGCAGGTCTCTTAGAAGAACATCTAATCTTGATTTCAAAGTTGTGGAGAATCCACCACGACCCTGGGTAAAATGTTCCAATGGTTCATTACTCGCGCTGTTTAAAATGTACTCCTACTTTCTAGTCTGAATTTGTCTAGTTTTAACTTTCAGCTACTGAATCATGTTATATCTTTCCCTGCTAGACTGAAGAGCCCATGAGCAAATATTTATTCTCCATCCAGGTACTTCTAGACTGTAATCCAGCCACCCCTTAACGTTCTCGTTGTAAAGCTCAATAGAGTTAGGTTTCAGATTAGCAGCCGTGTTAGTCTGTATTCGCAAAAAGAAAAGGAGGACTTGTGGCACCTTAGAGACTAACCAATTTATTTGAGCATAAGCTTTCGTGAGCTACAGCTCACTTCATCAGATGGATTCAGAATGCATCCGATGAAGTGAGCTGTAGCTCACGAAAGCTTATGCTCAGATAAATTGGTTAGTCTCTAAGGTGCCACTAGTACTCCTTTTCTTTTTTCAATAGAGTTAGTTACTTGAGTCTCTCACTATAAATCATGTTTTCTAATCCTTTAATCTTTCTCATGGCTCTTCCCCAAACCCGCTCCAGTTTATCAACATCCTTCTTGAATTATCAACACCAGAAATGGACACAGGATTCCAGCAGCGGACGCACCCAGTGCTAAATAAAAAAGTGAAATAACTTCTCTTCTTCTACTCGAGATCTCCCTGTTTATGCAGCCCAGGATCGCATTAGCCGTATAGGCCACAGTGTCACACTGAGAGTACAGGTTCAGCTGATTATTCACCGCAACCCCCAAATCTTTTTTAGAGTCCCTCCTTCCCAGGACAGAATCCCCCATCCTGTAAGTGTGGCCTATATTCTTTGTCCCTAGATGTATAAATTTACATTTAGCCATGTTAAAACGCATATTGTTTGCATGTGCCCAGTTTACCAAGCAGTCCAGATTGCTCTGCATCAATGACTTGTCCTCTACATTATTTACTACTCCTCAATTATTGTGTCAACTGCAAACTGCAGACAGTATCAGTGAGGAACCAAGTCCTGCCAGACCCCCCTAGAAACACACTCGCTCAAGGTAGGTTTGGCTTGAGTCACTATTAGCCACTCAGATCATTTATGCCATCCCAGGCCACTTGGCACACATAGCAGCAGATCTTCTGATCCCGCCTGCCCCACTCCTAAGCATCAATACAGCGGGTACCCTTGCAGCACTGGGTTCCCCACCATGCAGAGGGGGTAAACTATCTTTGCAGCCTACCCAAAATTTGCTCACTCCATCCCTTTGAATGGCAGAACTACTGGCCCCACTGCAATAGGGCATTACTTGTGGTGGGGATTTACCCCTATGAAGATACTGCCTAATTTTTTTCCCATTCACTCTCTCCCGAAATCTAGGTCAAAGTAGATGCGGGAGGACCCAGATCCTCAGTCAATATAAAGCGGTGTCCCTTCATTGACTTCAGTGGAGGTGTACCAATTTATACCAGCTCAGGATCTGGCCCAATGTCTGTAAAGTACTAGAAATAACTCTTTGGCTCAAGGATTGAGTGGATGTGAACTGAAATTCAGAGTCTCTAAGAAGGCCATGAAAATTTTTTTGTAACTTGCAGAATTCATGGCTAGACACATACCTTATTTTTTTCCAGCTGTTTAATTCTTATTTTGACCTGTGCAAATACTTGACAAGTTTTTATGTTTCTCTCGTGATAAAATAAAAGCAGCGACAAATAAATCTGACTTTCTAATACTAAGAAAATGAGAAATGCATTTGCATGTTTCGCTTTTTTCCTTCACACGGATTTCTTTTCTAGTTGAGGTTAAGGACACTCCATCATAATGGAAGAGGTTTTTATTTGAAATGTCGTGTAACCTGTTTTACACTGGGGCTCCATTAAATGAATCCTCACATGGCAATGCAACTCATCTACCAGATGACAGCCAATAAGCCAAAGGACAAACTATTGTCAACCAACTGCCTGCATTCTGCTCTCAGTAACATGGCTATAAATCTGTGGTGCCATGGAGTTACTCCGTTGTGTTATACAGCACCTGGCATCTAGTAGTCAGGGATGCTGGTTCATAAGTCCGAGATGCTTCAGTAATAATACTAATTAATTAATTCCCATGTGGCAGCAATGAGGACACAGGTAGACTGGGATTTCTGGACAGGCAGAAAGTAGGAGATCACATGTGTTTATAATGCCTAGCACCAATGGAACGCTGATGATCTCTGATGGGAGCATTTAGATATAATAATGAATCACCATCATAAATAATAATACAATTTATTTCCCTAGATTTACACAATAGTAAAAACACACACACAAAAAACTTGCAGTAATTGTTATGTAACAATTAATTAGCCTTACAGCCATAAATGACAGAGAGACAAGGTGGGAAAGGTAATACCGGTTACTGGACCAACTTCCATTGGTGAATGGTAACCACCCAGCAGCAAAAAAAAAAAAAAAAAAAGCACACACAAATAACGAATGAGCCTAGCCAGCCAATGAATCAAAGCAGCAAAACAACCCCTGTAATCTCCCCAAGAATGCATCATCAGCTTCCCCCTTTCCCCCTCCTGACTCTAGCAAACAAATGTTTTTTTTGCAGAATTTCCAGGATGCCAGGTTTTGACTGTTTCAAACCAAGGTCAGGGGAGTTCTGACAATTACATCAGTAAGAGAAAAACAGGGACAGCTACCAGAACTTCCAAAGGCACTAACTATGACTTAGATGAGGTGTTAGGTGGTGTGACATATATTGTCCTTGATCCATACACACCAATGTCAGCGTTGACTTGAGTTTGTTTCCTGGTCCTGATGGTATTTAAACATATTTTTTAAATTAATTTACTTTGGTGTTTTACAGAGAAAATATTTCTGGATGATTTTAGCCATTTCCAGTCTTTTTTTTTTTTAATCTGTGCCGATTACGTGGTGTTTTTTGCAGTCATAAAAGTCGGGCGTACAAAAAGCATTTTCAAAAATATGGACACTTGTCAAGTGACATTTGTGCTCCTGTGCAGGGCCAGACTGACAGCCCTGAAGACGAAAGCCCTCCAGTTGACAACAGAACAGCTGCAACGCTAGCAGTCAGAACTGTAGGATGGTCTTTTGGGTATGCTGGTGACCTAGGACCCAGGATGTCTGTGTTCAGATCCTGGCTCTGCCACAGACTCCACTTAACCTGTGTCTTAGTTCTCCTTTGTCTATTGTGATTGGAAACGCTTTTGGGTTTACACTACGGTGCAGCGAGAATGCTGCAGTGTAAACGCTTCCTGCGTTACCAGAAGTGGTTTTTCCAATGGTGCGGTTAATCCACCTCTCCACAAGGCAGGGGCAAGGTCAACAGAGGAATCCTTCCGCCAACCTCGCCCAGGTCTATCCCGGGGGGTTACGTCAACCTCACTACATCACACAGGCCATTTTTCACATCCCTGAATGACATAGCCGGATCAATGTACGGTTGAGGTGCAGATCAGGCCTAACACAATGGGGCCCCAATCTCAGCTGAGCTATTCGGCATGACTGTGATACAAAGCACAATAATGCCACCTACCCACATCAACAGGTGGAAAACTTGATGGGCCCAGCAGCAATTGGGACAACTCCAGTAGAAAGGCAGAAGAGAGCACTTGCTGGGGGATTGAGAGTTGGCTCCTCCCCCTCCAGAGGCTCTATCCACCCATTGGCTAGCCTGGGGAGCAGGAAAGTTGATTTGTTCCTCACACCCACCCACCCCCCTTCATTAATTTGAGCCTTAGCTTGAGCCATGCAAAGCCTCCTTTTACTCTGTTTCAGCCCCTCATCCCTGGAATGATAGTTTGGAGCCACGTCATTTTGACATTTTTCAAAATAAAACATTTCTACTTTTCCATTCAAAATGACTCTTCATTTCTGAAATTACCTTTCGTTTAATTTTGTTTCATTTTAAAAAGGAAAGGGGAAAAAATCTCACAACCTAAACAAAATGTTTCATTTGACCTGAAACTATCTTTTTTTTGACTTTTCAATTTGCCAAAAAAATTGAAGATATTTCATTTTGAAGTCAACCCAAAAAGTTTCTTTTTAATTATTTATTGGCATTGACAGCAAACCAAAAATATCCATTATTCACACAGCGCTACCAATAAGTGCTATTAACAGCTACCTTTGTTCTTTATTTAGCTTTTTTGCTATACTTCAATAAAAGAGTGTCCATCCAACGTTCTGCTGTTATTGATTATATTTCAAAAGCTAGACCATATGTTACCCCCAAGATCAAATAAAATAACCCAGTAACCCACAAAGACATCGCTGGGTGAGGACACAACGGTGTGGGTTCAGAGAGACCCTTGGTTGGGACATACACAAAAGGAGATCCAAGGAAATTTTGGATGTAGACACAGAAATAAAAAAGACATTGGGGAGACAGAGACAGGGAGGACAGAAGGGAACATACAGGGTGAGAAGATCTTGGAAGCAAAAGAGAGAGATGGGGGATCTCAGAGGGGTGTAATTCAGGAGGGGAAAAGAGAGAGAAGGTTGAGATACCCCATGAAGATGTCAGCGGGCAGAGAAGACACCATTGGCAATGGAGCAGGGCTCCCCTCTCATGGAGCTCAGTGCAGGATCAAGCCAAGAGCTGGTTGAACATTTTCAACTCAATTTAAGTTACTCGTAGCTTGCAATTTCCCCACATGTACTGTGTATAGATAACACAAGTATAACTAGACCAAGTGAAGATCAGATACTGCATGAAAAAATGGAGCTAAATTCTCAGATTCACCATGAAGTCTCTGAAAATAAGAATAAAGTAGACAGGGCATGGATGTGCCTTCAGCTAGGCATGCCAAAGAAGATCAGCATGTGTTCCTCTACACTATGTGAAATTTGCAGTTCCTGGCAGCTGTATGCGAGGATACACACTCCAGCAACAAAGGGCAGTTGAGTCAAAGTAGGTATTATACTTCCAATAATTCAATATCATTGCATGCAACTATTCAAAACAAGTGTGACTCTACTGAATCCAGAGAGACAAGGTGGGTGAGGTGATATCTTTTATTGGACCAGCTTGATGAGAGAGACAAGCTTTCAAGCTTACACAGAGCTCTTCCTCGGGTCTAGGAAACTTTACACCACATGTACTGAATCCACTGAGTTATGATCAGGTATTGCATGCAAAATGAGAACTATTAGGGCTCAGCCTTATTCCTACATGCCAAACGTATCTCAAAGGTTATACAGACTCACACAGTGTGAATCTAGAGCCTGATCCAAAGCTCACTGAAATCAATGGAAAGACTCCCATTGACTTGAATGGACGTTGGGGCAGGGTCATGGATGGGGATTAATTCAGGAAGTTAGAACTTTGATTACCAAACTGATGAACATCTACAAAGTGACAGGTTTCAGAGTGCTAGCCGTGTTAGTCTGTATCAGCAAAAACAACGAGGAGTCCTTGTGGCACCTTAAAGACTAACACATTTATTTGGGCATAAGCTTTCATGGGCTAGAACCCACTTCATCAGATGCATGGAGTGGAAAATACCGGAGCAGGTATAAATACATGAAAAGATGTGAATTGCCTTACCAAGTGTGAGGTCAGTCTAATGAGACAATTCAATTGACAGCAGGATACCAAGGGAAGAAAAATAACTTTTGAAGTGGTAATGAGAGCGACCTATTTCAGACTGTTGACAAGAAGGTGTGAGTAACAGTAGGGGGAAGTTAGTATTGGGGAAATTAGGTTTGGTTGGCTCTCAGACATTAACTGATACATGTGCTACTTGGTGCAGATAGGTAGTGTGGCTGGAGCTGAGGGGCAATTTTTGAAATGGTAGCCAGACATATCCTGTTTTCATTGGAATATGTGGGGGTGGAGGCAAGATGGGAATTGAAATGATGTGATTTAAAGATCTGATATCTCTTGATTCCTCATGGCCGGGACAAACAACTACACAGGGTAGTCGATGTGTTCACTCTTTTATTTCACTTGCTAGAATGTTGGCTCATATAGTGGCTTTGCTTGTACTCTGAACATAGTTTGTTTTGATGAGAAGGCCTCTGCTCTTTTACCCAATAAGGGAGACTGAATACCCAAGCATGTAATCCTTCCCCAATTCAATTAGAGTAAGCCCTTCTTCACTCAAGCCATCTATCACAATTAATTCTGGGACATGGCAAGCAAGCAGGCAAACAGAGAAGGAGGAAAACAAAGAGAAAAAGTACAACCAGAAACAATTAGATGAGCTCCTATCTCCTCCTGGTTCCTTCATTTATCCCCCTTCCTCTCCTCTGGGGTACCCATTTTGGTAACAACTCTCCCAGAGCTTGAGAAGTCCAATTTTCTCTCCAATGTCCATCTTTCTTTAGCAACAATCCCAAACAACGATGTATAAACAATTGTAAGAGAGGTCAGTTCATAAAAAGTTCCAGGGATTAGCTGTAAATACAAGCTTTCAATTAAAGCACAAGGCAAGCACTTGCGAGAGTACTGTAAGTCCTTAGCTACAAGCCAGTGTTGTGAAAATCACTCTGCTACAAACCTGGCTGTTTTTTCCAAGATGAAAATTAGGGGGAAAAAAGAGTCCCAGAGATTGGGAAGAAAGTTGACAGAAAGATGAAACTTTAGGTAATGATCGCTGATAATTGTTCCATGTAGTGGTTTTTCATTGGAAAATGCCAGTTTGTCAAAATCATACTTTGCATGGGAAAGGGTCAGTTTTGACAAATTTTTCATCAGGAAAATTTTTTGAAATTTAAAGTTCTGAAATTGTCAAAATATGTCATTTTCAAAACAAGTGCCTGGTGAGTGGTAACTGACAGCCACATTGACAAACACCAGGTGGAACATCTTGCATTCAGTTCAGTAAGTTCACTCATGGTGGTTACTTACATTCACATTGTTTTACCTCTGATTAATATCTAATAAACTCTACAATATCACCATCTGAATCACCATCCCAGTATTTCTAGAATCAGTTTGATCTTGTCTTTGCTAATAGAAACACAGAGTACAGTGTACATATAATATATTTAATATTTTTTCCAGTTCACATTCAACTTCTCCCTGGGGAGAGGTAGGAAGAAATTAATAATTACATATTACAGATGTTAGTCAAGTCACTTAATGCACTTCTTGAAGGCTCTCAAATACTATTTTGATGAGGGTGGAATAAAATAGAAAATTGGCCTTTTTTCACCTCATGTTTTGTGTAGTGACAAATTATCGGAATATTTCACTAATCCTCCCCTAGCTAAGGACTTTTCTATTATACAAGTTTCTCATTCACTAGGGCTTTCAGCTGACATACCTGTTGTTTCAGAGTCTTCCACTATGCAAACCTAAACTGAGCTAGCATTTTAAACAAATTTACTTTTAACTCTCTGCTGAGGCTGCAAAAGACAAATAATCTTCCTGAAACTGGTAGAGCTGAAGATTAAATTGCTCTGAGCAATTAAGCATATCCCAAGGTTCAGCTGGCAAGACATATTGTCCATTAATTACAGTAGTTCAGTGAGATTCTATGGCAACTAGCATTCGTACGTTTACATCCCTCCTCTGAATGAGTATTTGCATACTTCACTAGTATGCTAGTATCAGGCTATAACATTATTACATACCACAATCAAACCATGCTAACACATGAAGAGATTAGGGTTGCATATTTCACTCTTCCTCCACTAGTGGAACCCTTAACTGTGCTTTCCATTAGCTGTACCTCCATGCAAGCTGTTGGCAATTTTTGAAGTGCAAGGTGGGAAGAAGACCAAAAAAAAAAAAAAGTGTAAATCCTCCCAGTTGACAGGATTTCCGCTTTAACAATAGATTTACATCATCAGTCTCGAGAAAGAGATTTCAGTTCCTCCAGCCTGGAATGCCAGAGATAAATATTAGAACTTGCTGGTGCACTATGTTTAAAGAAATATGGCTCTTGTGAAGCAGCAAAAAAAAACTGAGTTTTTACACTGTGATAGCTTTATTTGAGGGGGGTAGGGGAGGAGAGATGGGGGAGCTATTAAGTCAGGAACCTTGGTACTAGTCTGAATGCACCAAGACATGTGTATCCAAACATAATGTAACTGAAGCAAGGGTCATTAATGTAAAGTAAAGATTAGAAAGATGCCATCCTACTAGTTAAACTAGATGTTTGACAGACTGGTTGAAAGTTTCTTTTATTGAGATGCAGAGTATTCAACCATTCCAACGTAAATATTACGTCAGTACTGACCTGTTAAACTAAAATATTTCCAGGTTCATTGAATATGATTATTTTTAAATGCATATTTCATGAAAAGTAGTATTCAGTGCATGTATTGTACCTATAGGATTCAAATTATACCAGGGTGGAACTGAGCAATACTCTATTATTCTGACAGCCAGCTGATTACGGATCTTTTCACCCAAAAAGTGATCTGAGAAAAGACCTAATGTTCAGGGGTTTAATGTCTGAACCATTTATTAATCATTATTATTAATCAATAATAATGTAGTGCTTAGAGTCCCTAACAAGCTATGGGGTTCCCACTATGCTAGGCACCGTATAGACATAGTAAGGATGGTCTCTGCTCTGAAAAGTTTACAATCTAAAAAGATAAAACAGAGGTAGGATTACTACTCTATATTTTACAGATAGAGACAATAAGGGCCAGATCCTCAAAGGCATTTAGGTACCTAACTACTATTGAAATCAAGGAGAATTAGGTGCTTAGCTACCTCTAAGGCTCTTGATAAAACTGGAGTACTATTAGCTCTCGAGTGATTTACCCTGTGTTCACACTGCAAAGTGGGCAGGTTCCAGTTCAAGTTAAAATGTTACCTATGCTCTAAAACACATGCCCAGCCGCAGAAGTCAACCTGAGCTTAGAGCACATCCATACCCAAGTCAGAGGGTTTTCTGCATAGCTAGTGGGGAAAGGGGTTGGGCTGTAAATTGGGTAGGAGCTTGGGGGGTATCTGTGCAGTCAAGACATATCCTCAGTCTGACGCATCCTATCCAAACTGATTTGGGTGCTCCCCATGAGCGATATTGGGTATGTCTACACTGCAGCTGGGAGGTATGATTATTGATTACCAGCATGGGTAAACTGACTTGCCCTGGCTCTGCTTGAGCTAGCATGCTAAAAAGAGCAGTGTGGATGTTGCAGCATAGGTGGTAGCTAAGGCCCACCCAAGCTTGGACCCCCTGGGCTGGGTGGGCATGGCCTTGGGTGACATGTCACACTACTACTTTTTAACACACCAGCTCAAGCAGAAGCTCATAGGAGCTGGGTCTGGGGACAGACTCTGTCTTGATGATGCTAGTATCCAATTGCAATGAAAATGTATTCAATACAATAGAATATCCAAGGTAACACTTTATAATGTTTGCAATTAATTCTGCAAAATGCTAAACCAAAATAAGGCTCGTCACATCAAACCACTAAGAGCAGTCCAAACAACTACAATTATAGCTTTTTGCACATTAATACTTGGAAGTTAACAAAGAGCTGCCCAATCCAAGGTTTATTAAATCAGTGGAAAGACCTTTGACCTCAGTGGGCTTTGAATCAGGCCCTTAAAAAGAAAATTTGTGAGAACAATATTAATCCATATCGTAAGAATATATTGTAAATCCTTTTCAGTATGTATGAGTTTTCTATCTTTGTACCGATTGATACATTTCTCTCTCCAGATGAATATGTCACGATTTATATCTTACCTGGTCCACATACATTATATATATGTTCTCAAGGAGTGTTGTACCTAATAGGTTTAGATCATCCTTCTAATTTATCTCAGGTATAGCACATCTGTTTTAAGTTAGCCAAAGGGCTAATTTTACACAATTCTTACCAATGATTTGCAGAGTTTATGATTTTGAAGGTCAAAAGAAAAATTCCCTTGTGCTCTAGGGATGCTTTTTGAAATGATTCTGAATGGACAGGAAAATGTGCAGGCCTCCTTTGATGGTCCCTTTCATAGTTAGGTGCAACTGGATGAAAATCTATCACAAAAGAGACTTCAATGTTATCATTAACGGTGACTTTGTACAGCAGAGGGTTTCTGCATATTACAGAAGACCATTTAATTTATGAATCTCTAAAGTGAAACCACTTAAAATTCCACATTATCTACCAAACAGTGTCTGAAAAATTCCAAGCTTTTTATATTTTGGTCCTCTTTTAGGGAGGAAGCGTTTTAGAATAGAGAGAAAAGAAAACTAAGGTGACAGAATCCACACATAACAATGAACCTAATTATGATTATGGTATTGGAAAAAAATTCCAAGAAAGGTGTTCTGAGCCCATTCTTTCTTGACTTCAGTAAGTGGTTTTGTGTACTGCATTACCAAAGTAAAATAACTACATTAGAAACCAGAATAAAATCATAAGAACCTGGGGAAGTAATGACCTAATGAGAAAAGAATATGAAATGGTTTATAAATCTAATCTAAAATAACAGAGAAATTAATATTATTAGCATTGCCTTTTATAGCCCAGTAAGTTTCATTTGTATTTTTTCATCCCCTATAAATCAAGTGGCTTTGTATTACCCCATGATCCAAAGTTCACTGAAGTCATGGGAAAATGTCTATTGATTTCATTGGGCTTTGGATTAGCCTCTAAGAACAATGAAATGATGCTTTTTTCTTTGGAACCATTGAAAATGAAGCTGAAGTATGTACAGTGTACACATGGTGAACTGCTGCCTTTCTAGATTGTCCACAGTACATGAAAATATAGAAAGCTCAGCAACGTACTCTGGGCTACCAGCTTTAACAGTATATAGTCAAATGTTACCATTAGAAAACAGAATTTATCTTGACTTTTCATTTATGGTCTAGGTTTATTATTTAAAAACCTGTTATAATACTGTAATACCTTCTCTCCCTCCTCTGTAAACGTAAATCATAGGCATGGCTTTGAATAGGTTGTAAAAGTATTTTCCTGTAATCAGTCAGTTCTCTTTGATTGAGAATAAAGTTCTAATGCTTCCTTTTCACATGATACTCATGCTTTGTATCTAAGTTAAGGGATTTAAAGACTAGTGGATAAAGGGTTTTATTCTCTTTCTTCTTGCTTCTACTTTTAAATATTACTAGGGTTAGATCTCTAATTGCGAAAATCAGCATCATTCCACTAAAGCCCATTGGGCTATAGATGTACTACTCCAGCTGAGGATAAGATGTTAGAATGTGCTCCTGTTCTTACCAACTCTTCACAGATCACCAGATGTAGAGGGGCTCCTGTATAATTCATGACTGTTTCCTCAGGTAAATAATGTACGCTGCATTTATTGTGTGTCTTCAAATGTTGTGCTTCTTCAAAAGTCCAGTAAAAAGAGAAAAAAATAAAAAACCCAAATGTATGTTAGCCTGTCTTTCTCCCCCAACCATCCTTATTTTGTTTGCCATATTTTACAATAGCAAGAAGTCACGTCATGGTAACATCATGCATTTTAGAAGTGCATCTTTTGAGCAGGCAAAGGCATTCAGACTTTGTTCTCCATCCTCTTGATGCACTTGAGTGATGACATTTTACCATTATAAAAGCATAGCATGCTTTCTTCTGTTCCTCAAGTAAAATGATGAGCTTGCTTTTCACATACCTACAAATTGCACTGAATCTGTGATGCCCTCTTATCCCTAAATCTCCTTCACGCTAAGAGATAGATTGTGACTCAGATTACATGCCCACACACCGGAGTAAGAACCCCTTCACACGCCTGCCGCACTGAAGTGAGGAAAGATGTCCATTCGCTAAAATGGGTGCAAGAGAGAATAATATAATATTGCACTCCTTTTCAGGAAAGATGAGCTCAAACCATATTTTCTAAGTACTGTTATTAGATAAAGCCACACAACACTATCAAATGCCTTTTCTGCATCTAACAATAAGGCAATTGTATATGTGTTTGATAACTGAGTTCAGTGGACCATATGAAAGCATTTCTTTGTATTATTGGGAGGGTGCATGCCCTGTATAAATTCCACTCCATCTTGTATTGTTGTCAGTAGGGTTAATATGATGTGATTTAAACCTGTTGCTGGAATTTAGGCTATTTAGTTTATATTCAATATTTAAAAGAGATATAGCAGCAGATCCTAGGCTGGTATAAACTAACAAAGTTCCATTGACTCCAGTAGGGATACACCAATTTACACTTGCTGAGCATATGGCCCATATAGTGTAAAAATCTCATTTTTGCCTTTTTTTGCAAACTTGAAGTAATGAGACCTCTCTTCACGTAACAAGATGTCGCTCCTTTTTTGGGACACTGCCGTAATGAATTTGCAAGAATAAATTATCCATAAAAAAGATTGCTGGGTAACCATCCATCTTGCATGGGCTTAAGTTATATATAGCCTATTCTGTTTTTGCTTTGCTTAGAAATTGCTTCTTTCTTATGTGATCCTTGCTGTATCGTACAGCTGGTCAGAAAGCATCCTTTCTGTTCCTTGGGACATTCTGACTTTGAAAAAAAATGTTCTAAATTGGAGCAAAAAATTCAAAATTTCCCACAAAACAAAAATTCCAAAAAGTTTACATGCAGGGCCATCAAATGTTTCATTGCAATAATGTCAACACATTTCATTTTACTAAAGTAAAACCATTTCATTTCAGTAAGTTAAAAGTTTCATTTTGACTTTATGATTATGATTAATTTACCTTATCAAATCAAAACATTGCATCATCAACTTGATATGCTTCATTGTTGAAATTAAATGAGAAAGTCAAAACAATTCAATCTGGTTTTTTACTCATTGAAAATTTTGTCAAGGTTGACATGTTCCCATGAAGCGTTTAGATTTCAATGAAACTGGTTGCTGTTGTTGTTTTTTCCAAATAAAAGTATGCTACAGAATTTTTTTTTACCAGCTCTAATTTGGAGGTAGGCTATTGAAGGGGAGCTGCTTCAATAAAGCCTTCAAATCTTACCTTGGCCCAAGACATTTTCAGCTATAATGTGTGCAGAGACGGAAAGCATTGTTTAAATAGATCAATTCCATCTTGCTGAGCTATTGAAGAAAGAAAGAGTGTTAGCTTGCTCTGTTACTTCTACTTAGTAGTCTAGCACCTGTCCCCAATCCGGCAAGATATTGATCACGTATGGAACTCTGTATCCCAAGCAGAATCCCATTGGTGCAGGGGTCTGGACAGATGAATAAGCTTACATAATCAGGTCTTTAGCTTTCCTCTCTCACATTAATAATATTTTTGCTTTACCCGGTAAAACATGAATTCACTTGGCCTGGATATGCATAAATTTTACTTATGTTTGCTGTGAATTGGGGATTGTAGATTAGCTTCATTATTTTGGTTACATAGCATAGATTGTGTCTAGCCTAAGGCAGAGACAGTGCAGAGCTCCACTTCCCCAGTGGTTTATTAGTATCAGTACCAGGAGCCAAAGTGAGTGTCCTAGCCCAATTTCAGAGCATCCCTGGGTTCTTGGAGATGATTTGGTGCTTCCTCATTTGCATTCAGGGGGTATGATGTCATCAGACCTAGCTCCCACTTCCCTAGTTAGAATCATAGAATATCAGAGTTGGAAGGGACCTCAGGAGGTCATCTAGTCCAACCCCCTGCTCAAAGCAGGACCAGTCCCCAATTTTTGCCCCAGATCCCTAAATGGCCCCCTCAAGGATTGAACTCACAACCCTGGGTTTAGCAGGCCAATGCTCAAACCACTAAGCTATCCCTCCCCCCAAAAGACACCGAATTTGCTGACTTCTTAAAATCACAGAGGAAGTTGTAGGGTTGTGTTGCGACTTCTTACTGTGGCTCCTGAATAGACTGTGATGGCTGAAAGCGAACAGGAATCTCTCTTCCTTCACTTTGTTAGTCCACACTGGAACTTCCCCCAAATTAGTGGTAGGAAGTTCTACTGCGTTTCATTTTTTATCCATCTGAGAAGCTAAAATTGTATCTCCCAGATGCTGTCTTCTTCAGAGTTCTAATTTTATGCTCAAATTGTCAGTTACTGGTATAGAAAATCATACCAGAAGCATGTATGTTTGTTGACCACAGAGAATTAATTTTGGGGGACGTGCAAAATAATTTTTCGGTAATTTGATCATTTCAAAGATTGAGGTGCAGTAAGATTTTTATTTTATTTTTGCACAAATGTTATCCAAAACACGTGATTGGACTGAAATAGAATAAATGTTCCCACATTTTTAATTTGCGTTGTTGCTGGAGCAATACGTTAGCTAAATGTTCAATTTCTACTTATTGAGTTTCATTTCAAAAGCCAAGAGATAGTCCTCTTACTTTAAAGTGACAGGTTTCAGAGTAGCAGCCGTGCTAGTCTGTATTCGCAAAAAGAAAAGGAGGACTTGTGGCACCTTAGAGACTAACCAATTTGAGCATAAGCTTTCGTGAGCATCCGATGAAGCAAATAAATTTGTTAGTCTCTAAGGTGCCACAAGTACTCCTTTTCTTTTAAACTGGTTATTCTAATTCATTGTCTTATAAAATCATTGAATACAAAATGGCATTCAGTTTATTTTGTGTATTCTTTTTCAATGTAGGTTTCCTTTTTTTAGTTGCAGAGTTCCGTATAATCTTTTTGATGCCGTTTGAATCATTATGTATATATTTGTTTTGGCATGGTTTTGTGTACTGCATTACCAAAGTAAAATAACTACATTAGAAAGCAGAATAAAATCATAAGAACCACGGTTTTGTATAGGCTGAGATGTATCCCATTCCATCTGCTGCCTGTTGTTTGAGGCGTCAGAGAATAAAAGTTCCCCATAGCACCAGAGTTCATGTGAAAGAATAATTGTACATTACCAAGTGGCATTCTGAAGACATGAAAATAAACACCACGTGTGTATAAATGGCACAGCCACATGATAAACTTAGTGATCATACCCCCTTGAAGGCCTTATCTCCCTTTGCTCACTAATACTTTTCCCTGGGATTTAATCTAACAGCCTTCAAACCGCACCTCCTCATCCCCCTAAATGTGGAATTTTTTTTATCTCAAACTCACACTCACAAATTAGACTTGTCTGATACCAAGGAGAGGTAAAATTCATTCCTGGAGCAATCATAGCTAAGGCTGCATGTCTGTCAGGGATTCCGTGACCTCCGTGACTTCTGCAATGGCTGGTGCCAGCTCAGGGGCTGCCCGATCCAGGCAGCCCCTGGGCCAGCAGCAGCAGTTTGGGTGTGGGAGGGGGCTCGGGGCTAGGGCTAGGGCAAGGGTTGGGGTGCAGAAAGGCGCTTAGCTGGGGGGGTCTCCGGCTCCCTCTGGCATGTCCCCGCAGCTCTTAGGGGCGCTTACCAGGGGCTCTGCGCACTGCCCGTGCCCGCAGGCACTGCCTCCACAGCTCCCATTGGCTGCAGTTCCTGGCCAATGGGAGCTGCGCCTGTGGAGCCAGGGCTCGTGGCGGGAGCAGCACGTGGAGATCCCCTGGCTGCCCCTTCCCCTAGGAGCTGCGGGGACATGCCAGTCACAGCTGGGTAGGGAGCCTGCCAGCGCCACCAATCACCCCCCCCCCCCGCACCAGTGGGGGTCCCAGGTCATGTGCTGCTGTCTGTTCCCTCCCCCCCGCACCAGCAAGAGTCCGAGGCTGCACGCTGCCACCCACCACCCCAGCACCAGCGGTGTTCCTGGGCCACACCCCAGCACTTGCAGAGCCCCCCGGACTGCCCCC
Source organism: Eretmochelys imbricata (assembly GCF_965152235.1). Classification (NCBI taxonomy): domain Eukaryota; kingdom Metazoa; phylum Chordata; order Testudines; family Cheloniidae; genus Eretmochelys; species Eretmochelys imbricata. Next base: position 206,987,226 of record NC_135574.1, on the reverse strand, counting down.
CCCCCAGAGTACCCCCGGCCCTCTGGCCCAAGTTTTAGTTACAGGTATACAGTAAAAGTCATGGACAGGTCACAGGCCATAAATTTTTGTTTGCTGCCCATGACCTGTCCATGACTTTTACTAAAAATACCTGGCTAAAATGTAGCCTTAGTCATAGCTTTTCTAGACATAAAAATGTTACAGCTTTAAAGTCTAATATTTTGTGTTCACACAGAGCTAGAAATGGGAATTTTGACCCTGATTCTGCTAAGTACTTAAGCATGTGTGTAAATTAAAGAATGTGAATAATCTCACTGAAGTCAAGGGGACTATTAACATACTTTAAGGTACACACATACTTGAACGCCTAGCTGAATCAGGGCTAAGGCACCAGGTTTCACAATGAGATGAATATAAATATAATTCAAATTAAAAACATTAAACAAACGTCTCTAAAATATGCCTAACATAGACTGTGTTACACACATGGCAAATACAAAATACATGTTGGTGTGGTGTGGCATAAAGGTTTCACCACCATTAATTTAGGATGACTTATTATTTATTGTTATTACAGTAAAGCCTGGGGGTCCCAACCCGGATAAAGGACCTACTCTGCTAGATTTTGTATGCAGCCCTGAAGAGTTCACTAGCTAAGATCCTAATCCAGTATTCACCGAAATCAGCAGAAAGATTCCCAAGGACTTCAACGGACATTGAAACAGGTCCTAATTAAACAACGTGATACAACCAGTGAACGATAAGTATGTAGATATAGATTAGTTCTATAGACAGCACTGTATTTTTAGAGTCATTGGCACCTAGCGATGTAACAAGTTATTCTCCCAAGTCAGAAGGGTAAACTCAACAATAGAACACAACAACAGGATATAAAATCAAGTGGCGCAAACAACAGCTGCAGCACAGGGTACTTCCAGTGACACTTACTATATAACCACATCGATGAGTTAGGGTTGAAAGGGACAAGAACAGAGTTACACTGGACTCTATGGTTAGATCTGTGATGATTCCACCTTTGGGACAGCTGGGGGCACTGCCCCACACAGGAAAAAGGGAAAATAAAATCAGAGTAAAATAGATGTACCTTCAGCCCAATCTCATTTGCCATTCAGTGTTCATTTCTTACAGCCAGATAGCTCTTCCATTGGGAGGATCCATCTACCCTAAATGGGCACATCCCAGTACAGGATTCTAAAACCTGGCATTCACGGTCCAGAACGGGAGGCAGGAGGGAGGGGGTTCAAAATGAAGCTACTTGAAGCCAATGTGAGTGAGGGTGGGTAGCACCTCACAGGAGCAGCCTCCCAAATATGCATAGATACAGCTAAGTTGTGCCCCATCCCAAATTCTGACCGAGAGTGACCGAGAGTGAATTTAACAGCACAGTCAGGTGGACTGAAATAGATCCTCGATTGATCATGTCCAAGAAGTTATTCATGATACACATGACTCTTTTGAGGCTGGGGGAGAAGTCTTAGCAGTGGGGAACTCAATATCCATAGAGTCATCTTCTTTGTCCAATCTTTTTCATGCCATTTTCCACATATTGCTATTTTTAGCATTGGGTCAGTCCCAGTTTCCACAGTAGGTGAATGGGGCTGGCCTGGCCGATTTTAGCACAGTGCCCTTTTGAACTGATCCTTTCTGCATATTGATAATGTTTGGGGATGGTAAATAATGAATAGCTAAGAGTTATATAGCACCTTTCCAACCTGGCCACCGAACCCCACTCCACTATTATCATTCCACTGTTTCCTACTTGCTGTGACAGGTCTTCTGTAAAACTCAGAAGACCTGTTGGATGTAGTCATCTTCCAGTATCTTTAGCATTATCTGGTTCTCTGTTCTATCATCATTAGCAACAGTCTGGTCATCTCTTCCCTCAAGCATCTTCTAAGGTGGACTTATAGGTCAACTCCCCCAGACAGCAAATATGAGGTAGCCTGGTGAATTTGTTTCTTCCTCAAACAGTGTCCTCAGTGAGCAGCCCAGTGAATTCATTTTCCTAATCCATTTTATCATTATCATTGCGCAATGATTTACTCCCCTATCCTGCACCAGCAGGACCCGCTACCACAGCTGTTTGGAAACAGAGATTTCCGTTCTGCAGGAAATGCCTACTTTCAAATTCGGGTGTGTGTTCTGAATCAGAACGAAAAGCTGAAATTTCAAAACTTCTTGTGAAATGAACATTCCAAATCACCGCCACGATCCTCATTTTTTTTCGTTTTGCTAAGGTAAAATGTGTCATTTTGATTTTATCATTTCAATTCCTTTCAGTTTTACTTTTACATCATATGAATATAGAGAATATTTAATATGCTATAAATGACTAAATTCATCAAAACGATAAAGTCAAAACAATGGTTTTACCTCACTGGAATGAAACAGTGACATCATCAAACCAAAATGAGAGACAGTTTGCGTCAACTTTTTCCCATAAAAAGTTTCAGCAAAATCGGTACGGTCCTGTGAAATGTTTTGATTTCAACAAAATTGCAGGTTTTGACAGAAAGCTGTTCCAGTGAACAAGAAATTGGCCCAGCGTTAGCTGCTAATAATGCCTTTTACACGTTCTGGTGCTTCAAAAGAAAAATGACATTCTGGATCTTGGTTTGTGAGTTTCTTACAAGCTCTGTCCCTCCAGTATACTGACAGCAGAGCACTGGAAATACAAATATAAGTTTTAGCTCCTTCAACACTTCATACAGAATGTTTAACTATAGATTACAGTGCACATGTCAGAAACCAGCCTCTAACTGAAGGGGGTTAAGCAGAGGGCTGGGGCAGGTAACCCCATAACTGCCTACTCCTGTTTCTGAAACCTTTCTCCAAGGCACCTGGCACAAGCCACTTTTGGAGACAGAATACTGAACTAGATGAGCCCACTGATCTGATCCAGCCTGACAGTTCCTATGTTCCTGTGAATATCATTCATTCTTTGCTGTGTTGTGTAAATACTTCTGCCTTATTTCCATACGCTGGGGGCAGGGAACAATATTTTAAAACTGTAGTGATTAAAATAGATAATATCAGAAACTGACTCCCAGAGATGGCTAATAACAGTGCTTCTATATCCTGGGAAATTTCCCCAAATCTTGGAATTTTTAACAGCATGTGGCCTGCAGTTTCCCAATTTGCCCTGCAATTTCCCAAGGTGAAACATTTTACTCAAAAATTCCCAGATTTTGGGAAATTTCCCAGGATATAGAAGCACTGGCTAGTGCCAAAAATTTCTCAAACTGGTAAAAAATTCCCAGAGTCTGGAAATTTTTCACCAGATTTGGGAAATTTTTAGCACTAGGTTGGGAAAAGTTGGCATCACAATATAGAAGCACGGGCTAATAGGTGAATGGGAGAAGCTGTTTCATTTATTGAGCGGCATTTCAGGCACAATGGTTTACATATTGGATAATCCAGCATATCACCTGTGCAACAAAAGGAGTTCAACAATGCCATTGATAATCTTTGAGCAGAATGGATCTTAATTGCCACAGAGGCATTTTGCCTTCGTATCTCTGGATCTGCACTTCTTGATTTCATTCTTTGAGCCTCTGAAAATTGCAGCTGCTTCCTGATTAAGTGCTTAATTGTGGTCAGTGCTTTTCAAAGTCTTTCAGCACTTAGTTTAAGTTCCACTTCAGACACACCGCTATCAATGTCTTTTATCAACTCGCACAATTTCCCTGCATCAAATGTTTTCTGAAGGATACTTGGTGGGCCTTGATCACATCACTGTTTCATAGAGACTTGAGTGGAGAGGCACATGACCAAAGTGCTGGACAGTGCTTGATGGGCAGGTTTCCAGTGATACATTTTTCTATTAGACGACACAGAAATTCCTTTAAGGCCTTCCTCACCCTCCTTCTTAAGTGGCAGAGTTACACTTCACCTTGTAAATAATTGATAGGCAGCTCCCTAACGAGGCTGAAATTCCAGCGTGCCAATCCATACAATTTAAATGTCCATTAACTGGTTTTCTGCACTCTTGGGAAACACAATACAATAGAAATTATCTCCTCACTGGCCTTTCCCATCCATTTAACATGGGGAAGCCCCTGTTTTCCACTTAACACCTGCTGTAATTTATGATGCTTTTCATCATGAGACTTGTCCTAATGCACTGTTTTCTCTGAAGCCGAGAGGAAGACAGGTCTTATGGTTAAAGCACTGGAGTGGGACTCAGTAGCCCTGAGAACTTCTTGGGTCTGCCTAGACTTCCTGTGTGATCTTGGTCAAGTTACTTAACCCTGTCTTTGTCCCTAAACTCCCAATCTGTTAAATTGAGCTATTAACACTCCATTTCTGTTCTCCCCACCACTTCGTTCAGATTAGATAGTCTTTGGGGAGTGGGGACTGTCTTTTCCTATGAGTATGTACAGAACCTAGCACAATGGCACACTGATCTTCACTGGGAGCATGTATCTGCTACTGTAATATAACTAATCATAAGGGCCTGTTACTATAAGGGTTTCTGAGAGGGGATAAGCTAACTTCAGTGGGCATTGAGGACACTCTTATTAGATCAGGCCTGTAGTGGAACACAGAGCCTTTCCCTTTTCCCGACCTTCTAAATGCTCCCAGATCTTTAGTAGGATATTGAAATAGCAAAGATCTTTAGATATTGTACCTGCTAGAGGCCTCTCTCCAACAAAGAGCACACGTGCATGTTGTTAAGAGCTGATGTAAAGCCATACACAAAGGAAGCCAGTTGCTATGCTCAATGAGTTTTATTGGTCCTACAAAACCCCAGAAACTATGCTATGTGCTTTTGAGCACCATCTGCTGGCACCTTCTCTATTCTCTATTTACGTAGACGTAGACATCTGTCATAACAAGGAGATCCTTCAAAGCTCCTAAAGTTTCTTCCGCTAAGTAGGGGGGGAAGGGAAGGGGGGGAATTATGAAATGCAAGCCTCTGAGCTGCCCCGCAATTAATGTTTCTACACTGAGTGGATTCAAAAGAGTTCCTAAAATAAAAATCAAGTATGTGTGTTTTAGTGGGGAGTGAAGCATGGCTTACGGTAACAATTTCAAAAGAGCCTAAGGCTGACATTTTTCAAGGTCTTTTAAGAGTTGCTTCCTGCAGCGTTACAAGGCCCAACTGACTAAGGAGCCACAGTCTCAATGTCAAGAGTGACTTGGGCACTTGGGTTGAGTTTCACAGGGGGGAGGAGGGGGGGCTTAGGCTCAGTACCCTGCACCCAATGGAATTCACACCCCTGAATTAGGCACTCAGGCTCCCTGCCCAATACATGGGAAGACTAAGAATTGGATTCACAAAAGACAGCAACCTGAAGGGGGAGCCACCTAAACTAGCTACTAGGAAATGCCAAGGAGATGGGTGTTGGCTTAAACTCCACCCTTCAGGGGGACTATGGTGCCTAATTCCAGGCTGGAGGGAGGTGCCTAACTCTGCTCAGGATTCCCAGCCAGGGTTCCTCTCCTGGAGTTGGCTGCTTAAGCCAGGTCAGCCATTTTTCAAGAAATATTGAGGAGATTCTTCCCACCCCCGTTATAACTTTCTGTGGCTAGAGAATTCACCCAGGAGGTGGAAACACAGGTTTGCATCTCGCCCCACTCACCTGATGTGGAGCAGGGATTCAAACCCAGGTCTCCCATTATTATGACCACTGGACTACAGGGTACTCTGGAGAAAGGAGGTGGGTCTCTCTCAGTCTTTCCTGTTGCAGGTGTTCCACTCTGTAGAAAATAAATAGTCATCGGAGCAAGAACTTGCGTCTTCTGCACCCCAGACGAGTGCTCCAAGCACTGGTTATAGAGTTAATCTCTCTTGTTCCTCCTGCCTAACCCAAGCAGACATAGGTCCCATTCTGGAAGGCACTTCAGCATGGGGCTAAATGTAAGCACACAAATAGTCCTTTTGATTTCAATAGGATTACTCGTATACTTAAAGTTAGGCCCATGCTTAAGTACCTTGCTGAGTCAGTGCCTTAGTCAAGGAGACCTTTAGCAGGGGTCTATTGTCACTGGTGGATTAAATGTACATGCTGTTGATCCAGAGCAACACGGTTGCCTGTCCTACTTATAATTCCAGTTACCAGGGCCACCAGAGAAATCCCTGTTGACCCCATTTCATCCCAAAGACCTTCACGATTATTTTTTTCTGGGTTTATTGTCAAATGCCTGATTGTGCTTGTAACTATAAAGCTGAACATAAAGCACATAGCCTAGAAGCGGGGATGAGGAGGAACAATGCTACCAGGTTCTTAAGAATTTGCTAAATTCAATGCTAAAAGATAAAGTTTTATAGCTAAGACTTCTTAAGATTTTCTACCTATATAGAAGTACATATAGATGCTTTCTAAAGAAGAATCAAGTTTGTTATTTGCAGATGCTGTGGCTGGCTCTGACCTATGTTCCAAACAGAAATATCTTTGTCAACAAGTACAAAACGGCCTGCATAGACGAAGCCTAACGGAAAGGGACTCTTCTGATTGGTAGAAGCTGCAGCATGCTAACATGTTTTTTTCCCCCCTGCAGATATATTGAACAAGAAAACTGGGCATGGATTAACCCCCTGGCCACTGGCTTCTCTATGCCTGCAGCTGGGCTGCCAGTCATGTTCTGTTGATGTTCCATTGAATTCCATCGAATTCCATCATGGCAGGCCTCGTGCAAAGGCGGCCCTGAGGGTGAACTTTGCCTGATATGCCTGGAACAATGGCTAATGCAACCTTTGGGCATTGTGGGCTAGATTGCGATTTGAGCTGCACATCCTCACAGGGGAAGAAGAACCTCCTTCTCACCCCTACACAGGGCATAGGTTCACAGTAAATAGATTCGGTGTAGCCACTTCCTCCGTCCATGGAGCCGGTGGGTGAGGAGAAGGCAGGAAGTGGGTGGAGTCTTGGCTGCAGACACCCCTATCAGCTGTCCTGTGCAGCTGCACTAGGGCTGGAACTGTTGTAATCTACCGTTGCCCAAAAATGACCACCTTCCCCTCACTTCTCCACTGCCCTGGAAACAAAGGGGAAGCCAGGCGGGAGCCGATCCTCAGTGGTCTGCCCGAGTCACCTTGCCTCCTGGGGTGTGACAGAGCAACTTCTGCAGCCCTGTGCCCAATCGAGCCCATAACATGTTACCAGGAATTTCAGCCACAGACGGATGGCTTTAAAAAGGAAAAATAATAATAATGAGGGCAGTCATTTGCCTCTGTCTAGATAAAAACCCGTGTATTCCTGAGAATGACATGTTACCTACCAAGAATTTGCACTTAGCACCATGCAAATACCATTTTTCTCCTACAATAGACTGAAGCTGTCCTTTATCTAATTTATTTCATGCAGTAACTGTAAAAGAGGACAACATACAACCAGCTCCACAAGTATAGCTGTCCAGATAGCAAAGAATGATTAATATCAGCCTTTTCCAGAAATGAGAGCTAGACATTAATGACTGGCTGATCACTCATTTGACATAGACCCCCATTATTCCAGTCTTTTGACCCTGACCTTATGGCAGTCTTTTTACATGGCAAATACATATCACGGCTGCATAATGAATGACACCTGGATTCAGAATAGCACCATTCAATCAAATACTGAGTCTTGATTCACTAGCCAAGAGGTATGCGTGATTATTTGTTAGCACAGCAGACACTGAAGAAGGATTCATAATTGTATTCAGGTCTCTTAAAAGATAATAGGAACATTTTGCTGAAGGGCAAGAATGTCTGATGTTTGAATCTCCACAAGTTGACAAAAAATAGGACACATGAAAATGTTATGGTTTGAAATATTTTCCTGTAGCTTTCAGTTAATACCTTTGTTTCATTAAAGCTTTCATTGATCCCTGTGCTACATTTTGAAAACAGTATTTCATGTTATGACATTGTCTAGTTGTTGAGGGTGGACTTGTGTGCATAATATCAATAGAGAGGTCGTTGGGCAGGGTCTGTCAAGATTTCTGCTACAAAACACTGATTTTCTGGGAATTACAACTATATGACAATTCCCATTGGTTGAAAAAACAACATCTATGATCTTAAAAGAGAGAGAACTGTTTGGCAAAGTTTAAAAATAATTAGGTTTGGGCAAGCAGTGTTGTAAGAACACCAAAATAATGTTTTAGGTCCCCCTCCCACAAACACACATAAATAATCCTGTTGGATTCAAAGTGACAAATGGCTCTCTTTGTTACACTAATGTAAGTGAAAAATGGCTTTTTTACCAATCAAATTGTGCACGCTATATAAAGACCTCTGGTCTGTTTTAATATCAAGTAGCTTTATTTAAAAAAATATTGTACCATTTTTGATCAGTTCATAACAATTTTGAATAGTCAGTAACACGAATCGTGCATAATGCTGGCTGAACTTACAGATCACATTTTTTTTAAATACACACTTGAATGCATAGAATTGTGCCCATAACTGGATGCCTCCATATGTGTGCATAATGTTACGACTGTTGGTGCAAGCTGGTTATAAATACATGCAAATGGTCATTTTGGGGCCAATGGGAGTCTTTCCATAGACTTCAGTGGGCTTTGGATCAGGTCCTGAACTCTCTAAAACACCATTAATAGGTGCAAATATAATAGCCACTATCTTACCTGAGAGAACCAGGTTGAAAGTGGGCCCTCCAGAGCTCAAAGTATGAGCTCGCTCTGAAGAGTCATGGCTCTCCAACTGCGGTGGGACAGACATATCTTCTGTGGATCCAGCACAGTGGAGACCTGTAACACATGCTCACCAGTGGGATACACAAATACCTGTTTTGTGCATAAAATGCTGCATTCTGTTTTGTGCATGAAAACTGGCAAAAAAAGTTGGAAATGGGACTCTTAATGTCACAAACTTGATGAACCGAAACTCTTCTCTTTGCTCCCTAATTACATGGTAGTACGGTTTAAGACCCTGATCTAGACTGGTACTGGTTATCCGCACACCCCATTGGCTTCACACAACATTCTGGGAACTTACCGCTTCCCTAAGTTATGTGCAAAACTATCTTGTTAGTGTTCATGGTACTGAAAGCAAGATCACATGTACCTGATTTAGTTCAGTTACACAGTTCTGAAAAGTTTTTCATAAATTAGATGTCTGGGATCAGTTAAATAGACCTCAGTTACACATTTGACCATGGAGTCTTGAAGAGGATCAACAGGAATGAATGCTACTTGAGTGAAATCATCACTTTCTGGTAGGAGTTCAGTGTCTTGCATGAATGGCTTTGCGGATACAAAGGCACTTTGCTACATATGTGAAACAAGCGCCGGTCCACATTCTCTCTTTGTAAAGGCTAGGATCTTTCTAGCTACAAGAGAGCTCGGTTCAGAAAAAGTACATTTGGCTTCTGACAGCACCTCAGCAAACTCTGCAGAGTGAAAATACTTTTGCGGGTTCCACTGTTTCCTTGAGTTTCACTATAAAAATAGCAGACCTGGCTTTGCTGAGTGCCTACAAATCATGCAACATAACTCAGATGGAAAGATCCGATGGCTTAGTCTGTGTGTAAACAGACATGAACACCTCATTATTGAATAGCTAAATGTTGCAAAAATCCTTTGTGGTCTAATGAAACATCCACTCATCATAGAGTTTAAGGCCAGACGGGACCACTAGATCATCTACTCTGACCTCCTGTAACCACCACCCACCATCCACACACTAAACCCAACCATTGAAATTAGACCAAAGTATTATAGCCTACAGGAGACTAGACTATTATGTGCCACAGGCAAAGAATAGGAGGGATCGAGATACACCAAAGCTCAAGGCCTCTGCACTGGCAGGGAACTGATTAATGGAGATATTCCTAGGTGATCTCACCACGCAACCTGTTCCTCATACCACAGAAAAAGGCAAAAACAAAACACACACAAAATGCAGGGTCACTGCCAATCTGCGCAGGGGAAAAGTTCCTTACTAATACCAGATATGACAATCAGTTAGACTGTGAACATGTGAGCAAGGCCTCCGCCATGCACATGAGAGAGAAAATTCTCAGTACCAGCTCAGAGCACCTGCCCAGTGTCCAGCCTCCAGCTGTGGCCATCTCTGCAAAGGAAGGAGGAAAAAACAAAAGAGAACACTTGGAGGGAGGAAATCCTTTCCTGACGCACTGCAGGAAGGGATTGTACTGTCTACCAGATCTGGAATTCTTTTCCCTCCGTTGCAAGACAAATGGTTAGATTTTCAAAAAAGCACCTAACTGAAAGAGCTGGATACTCAAAAGTACTCAGCAACCAGCAGCTTCTTCTGATCCCATTTGCCCATGCCACAAAACCGAAAAACAAAAACCAACCCCCTCACCACCTCTATTGAAACGTGTTCAGCATTGCATTACAATCCACAAGCTTCAGTCTAGGTTTCCAAAAGAGCTCAGCTCCCACATAGGCAATGAAATTAAGTGGCCCAGGGCAACAGCTGCACGCAGAGCACTTTTGACCATCTGGCCCTAAAGCATGTTGACTGCAATGCTGACCCTGAGTTTCAACGGAGCTTTTTCCTTTTAGTTGCAACCTCTCCTTTTGCTGGGCATATGCCCATTCCATCTGAAGCAAAGCAGCCATACCCAACAGTTGTCTGATGTGAAATCTCAATGTTGTCGGTCATTTTCGCTTGCTGTGTAGTGCCATCTGAAAGAAGGCTATCTACACCATTTCCTGAAAGATGTACTAGTCCCTCCAATATGACACATATGCAATTTCCCCTCCATGGGGTGGGGCACGCAGCCCCAAAAGTGGGTATCACTGGGTAGAGATTGGCCCTAGCCAGGACACATGGAGGGATACATTGATTCAGCATATCTCAGCAGGACTCGTACTTCAATCTGCTCTCCCTCTGGTGGAAGTCAGGAGGGACAAACACCCCCTTGCCCTCTGCCAATGGTGCATCCCCAATGCACATTAGATTCTGCAGGGAGAAAGCACTCCAACATGCTACTGCAATTTACAAGTTATGTAAAAGGTTTTGCAATTCTGGTATGGCCTGATCTTACTGGGAAACTGCACTTTGAGACTGGCAGGAGTCTCATGTCACACCTCATTTGTGTAGAATCCATGTCACCGCTCATTACTCCTGTTAAACAAACCTTACTGGGTCAAATGCACCTGCGGTTGCAAGTGTGTAGCTGAGGGTAGAATCTAGTCCTTTGCTTTTAGCAATATCCTTGTAAATCAAACAGCTGAAACAAATGAAAATCATGAGTGCTAAGAGGAGGGTCATGTGAGATTTCCCTAGAAGTTTCTGGCTACAGGGAATTTTTAGAGTCATGATCTAAGTTCCTGAAAACAGCAGATAAGGTTAGAAGTGATGACACAGCCTAGTATTCACACGATAGATTTGCTAACTGTTAATATGATAATATTTTCATTTCATTGTGCAGCAAAGATAATTACTTTCAGGGTTTAAGAACTGAATGTGTTGATCCAAAATGTAATCTCTATATTTTAGCATTTGAGCATTACGTTAGAAATATAAATGTCAATGGACTAAGTTATCATAAGAAGAAAGAAGATGTGCTATTTAAATTAAAGGAGATAAGAAGAAGGAAAGAAACCAATAAGGGGCTTGTAACTTTTTTTATCATGGTTAGGTTTGAGAAGCGTTTCAGATGCTGAGATCCTCATTTATTTCCTCGAACAATTCTTTTGTTATCTAAAGGCTTGTCTACACAGTTGGGTAATGCGCTGTACATCATGTGCATCAGTAAGGTCCAATTAATGCACAACACATTAGTTAGCGCATTTTAGACATCACACCCCTATAGAGCACGTTACCCTACCGTGTAGACAAGCCCTTAGACTTAGAGAAACCAGTCAAGAAAGGAGGACATAGCTGTAGTCTTCTTAAAAATGTATTCAGTTTAAAAAGCACTGTGTTATTCATTATTATATTTATTACTGCTGCTGTTATTGTGGTAATGCCGAGGAACCCCAGTCATGGACCACGACCCCACTGCGTCACGCGCTGTACAAAGAACAAAGACAATCACCATAGTAACTACAGCTCTGATTCTGCAATAAGCCATGTGCGAGCAGACCCCTGCATCCATTCTGAGCCCTACTGATGTCAACAGGGTTCTACACGAGCACCCAGTCCACCACCACAGATGTGATTGCAGGGTCAAGGCACAAGCCTTTTCGGTAAGTCTGTTCTTCTGCAATGACAGGCAGCCAGGTTAGTTATTACCAAAAGAAATATAAAACATCTCGATTCTAAATCCAAACCCCCACACACTATGCACAGAAAAGAGAGGGGGGCACACGACTCTATCAGCTCTACCTACTGTGCACTCAAGGAAAGCCACAGAAGAGAGGTCAAAAAACACAGCGAGAAAGCAATCAGATAAAGGATATTGATGGTAGAGAAAATCCTTGCCTCTCATTGGTGATGTAAATTGCAGTACTGTCAACCCAGAGCAAAAGAGAGAGCAGAAATTAAAAAGCAATAAAAGTACAATGTAATGAGGGTATGCAGAGTGCCACACGAAGGGTCAGCTGGTACCTTTATGCGTGCCGTGGACGTGAATTTCAGTGCTGATGATGGGAGCATCAAACGACGAAGCAGTGACAAGACAAAGCAGGGACACAGTTGCTCTTGCTCAAAGACCTTTTTCCTCCTACTGCTAAACACAAAGTTTTTTTCTACCTTGATACAGAAATTGTCTTCAAGGCATCAAGTGATTCCTTAACTAGGAGACAAGTTGATCAGTTCCCCTGAGGCACACTTTGGTCCTTGCTCTGTTCCTGGAGCATCTCAGCTACACGCATCTCAGGACGGCTCGAAAGGTTCCAACTCAGTCCTCAGCTTGACACTGATGAAATTGTCTGATCCAGCGTCTCTGCTGATAGAAACGGGTGAAACGCCACAGCAGCAGAGAATTTGGTCCTATCTATTTGAATCCTAGACTGGTGCATTTATAAAGTATTACTGCAAAAGGCTTCCCATGAAACATGCTGTCCAGCATTATTAAAATGACATTTTTGGACGATATTTCAGATGAAAACATTTACTCACCTGCACTTAATTGTTTTGAATTCATAGAGGGTAAATTTAATTTTCTTAATATGAAATAGCTTTCAATTTGTCAGCTCAGTTAAATACATTTATATTGAGCTTTGCATTTGTCCGTGATTCCTTTTTCAGCTGAGTTACCTCTCTACAGTCAAAACAGTGCTTCACACTGGACCTATAACTTTCAAGTTTATGAACAGGCCATAAACTTCTGACACATGAGGAGGTCAGAACACCATCTGAGAAGACAGATGGGACTTTGGACTAGACTACATCACAGGAAACAGCCCCCAGTAAGGGGACGTATGTAGCAGCACCCCAATGAAGACCGTGGGACTCTGGGAGCCCCAGCTCCTTCCCTACTGCTCCCTGGCTCCCAAGGAGACAGTAATTTACGGCCGACTTATACTGACACTAAATTGCTACATTCTGTTCCCGCCCCCACACTAGCCAATGAGCGTAGGAGTGAAGCCCCCTCTCTGCCCATCTGTTCTGGCATGCACAAGCACCCTACTTACTGCAGTATGACTGAACCCAGGACCCAGAGCAATAGGATGGGACATTAGCTTGGAAAAGAGGGCTTCATTTCCCAGCTCTGCCTCTGGGTTTCTTGTATGATTTTGGACCAGATTTTTGAAGGAATTTAGGCACTTACGGATGCAGATAGGTGCCTAGTGGAATTTTCAGAAGTGCCTAGGGCTCAGGTCCTCAAAAGATATTGAAGCACCTCACTCCCATTGATTCCAATGGGAACTAGAACCTGAAGACCTCTGAGGATCTAGGTCTTCATTCCTAATGGGAGTTAGGCACCTAGGAACTTTTGAAAATGACTGGGTGCCTAGATGTATCTTTAGGCACTTACATACCTTTAAAAATATGACCCTTAGTCTTTCTGGGCTAGATCCACAAAGGCATTTAAGCACCTTGCTGCCACTTTTGGCACCTACATCTAAAATGTAGATCCTTAAAACCAGTGCTTAATTTGTAATGAAAGAGGTGCCGGGGCTCAAACAATTAGTTACTGTGGCTCAAGTAATTTTTTTTACATTCATAACTGATGCAGCAAGCTCAGAGGTGCTGGGTAAAGTCCTCTTGATGCCTAAATTTCTGTTTATAGGCATATGCAAAGCCACCCAAGTCCCCATAACCAGCACCTAGCTCATGCCTAACCCCTGTCAGGTTCCTCCAACTAGACATTCCCTAACTTATCATGCCTTAAGGACCCATGGTAGGTTTTCCTAGAACAAGGGTTCTCAAACTTCATTGCTCCGCAACCCCCCTCTGACAACAAAAATTACTACATGACCCCAAGAGGGAGGACCAAAACCTGAGCCTGCCCAAGCCCCACTGCTCTGGGGGCCACAGCTGAAGCCCAAGGGCTTCAGGCCCAGGCAAGGGGCCTGTAACCTGAGCCCCACCACCCAGGGCTGAAGCCCTCTGGCTTTGGCCCCGGGCCCCAACAAGTCTAATGCCCTGACAATCCCATTAAAAAGGAGTCATGACCCACTTTGGGGTCCCGACCCACAGGTTGAGAACCACTGTCCTAGAACATTCCCATAGTATCAAGCCCCACACAGAACACAGCCAGAGGTGAAGATCATGCCACTGAATACCCAATATCCGAGTGATGGGAACCCTCTTGTAGGATATGAGAGACCCATGTGCAAATCCTCAATCTACTTGCTGTGGAGCAGGGACTGGAACATCTGTAAAATGCGGATAATCGCACTTCCCTGCCTCACAGGATGTTGTGAAGTTACAGTGGGAGATGGTTGGGCATTATGGTAACGGGGCCCTATATGTTCCTTAGATAACTAAATAGGTAGCTTGTAGAAGGAACAGTTTTTATTCCTCTGCATAGAGGCAGAGTCCAGCTTGTATTCTAGCCCTTGGAGATTAGGTTTACTACATGTTTGTTCTGTTCAAAACTTAGTAATAACTGTTGAAAATAATATATTCTAATTTTGTATTTACATATCATTAAAACTAATTCTGGGCCTCTCCCAAATCAAAGACAGCCACACCAGATTCTGCAGTGATATTGTAATTATGGCTGATACCAAACTCCATTTCACCTTTTACATCAATCAGTCAGAGATGAAGTGAGGTCACTGCCGCTGAAGGTGTAACGAATACAGCTAGGCTCCAAAGCAAGATCCCCAGTTTGTCTCAGGCATTTACATCTCACCTTATAGCATATGCTCACTGGTATGTCTATGAATAACTCCAAAGATGAAATGATCATTTCATATCCATTGCTTGCTTTAATCTAATTCTGCTTTTGCCTCACAGGATGGGTACCAACCCATCTGGGGAAGAGTCTCCCTTTACTCTTAGGTCCAGTTCTTCTGTTTGTTTGTCTGCTTGTGCACTTCTACCGTCTTCCCAGTTAATGACCATCACATTAGTTTTACTATTATTTATTTATATTACCTTAGCACCTGGGAGCCCTATCATGGCCCAGAATCCCATTGTGCTTGGCCCTGTATAAACACAGAACGAGAAGATGCTCCTTGCCCCAAGATACTATATCACATTGTCTATCCTTTGAGGAGGCTAGCAGGAGACTGCAGTAATGCCAACCCCAAATGTTCCAAAATCAGAGAATCCTAGAACTGGAAGGGACCTCGAGAGGTCGTCTAGTCCAGTCCCCTGCATCCGTGGCAGGACTAATTATCTAGCTCATTCCTGACAGGTGTTTGTCCAACCTGCTCTTAAAAATCCCCAATGATGGAGATTCAGCAACCTCCCTAGGCAATTTATTCCAGTGCTTAACCACCCTGACAGTTAGGAAGTTTTTCCTAATGTCCAACCTAAACCTCCCTTGCTTCAATTTAAGCCCATTGCTTCTTGTCCTATCCCCAGAGGTTAAGAAGAACAATTTTTCTCCCTCCTCCTTGTAACAACCTTTTATGTACTTGAAAACTGTCATCATGTCCCCTCTCAGTCTTCTCTTCTCCAGACTAAACAAACCCTTTCTTTTTTCCCAATCTTCCCTCATAGGTCATGTTTTCTAAACCTTTAATCATTTTTGTTGCTCTTCTCTAGACTTTCTCCAATTTGTCCACATCCTTCCTGAAATGTGGTGCCCAGAACTGGACAATACACTCCAGCTGAGGTCTAATCAGCACGGAGTAGAGTGGAAGAATTACTTCTCGTGTCTTGCTTACAATACTCCTGCTAATACACCCCAGATTCTTTTCTCTGTCTGTTGTGATCGGGTGGTTATTTCGTTCAAGGGAATATTGACATTTTAATTTCCTTTTCCCTATGATCATATTGGTGTGCTTTTCCCCTCTGTGCTAAAATTCTCTTCCTTATTAGTGAATTGTGTGTCAAAAGAGTTCTTTTCTTCTGCCTGAGCCTATTCAAAGCAAGATATGCAATTTCACATGTATAACTGGAGGGCAAAAGTTGGTGAAGAGCATCTATAAATGGATTAGTAAATGGTGTATTGTCCTGTATGAAAGCACTCCCTATCCTGGATTTATTGCTAAAAGCATCCAATCTGAACTAGAATCCAAGACTCTGCATATAATAGTCAAAAATGTGCCATGGCCAAGGATTGATTAAATGTTATGTTTTACCATGGAACAAGCTATTACCTTAAATTTCTCAACAAAGTTCACATCTATAGCTGACTGATTTTTTTCCCCCAGAGAGAACAACATAATATCCTTTATTGGACCAACTTCCGTTGGTGAGAGAGGTATATTTTCGAGCTACACAAAGCTTTTCTTCACTCCCACTAACTTTCCTTGAGCTTCTGTAGTTGTATGAAATTTTATTATGTTGATGACCTCAACAGCTATTCAAAGCTTTTGTGCCTTAGTATCACTGATGAAAGGGAAACCAAAAAACCTCCCCCTTTCTGTTAGTTTTTTTCAATAAAATGTCAACTCTATTATATGGCTGTCACCTCTATTACTGTAATGCCGGCTCTGGAATAGGTTTCATTTGTAACCATTTTTTAACACGTTTGAAAAACCTTGCTTATGACAAATTAACCCATGGGAGCGAGTGGTCTGTCTGCTGAAGAAAGTGTCTGCTTAGCCTCTTTTGTGTTATTATTTTATTTGACTGGTGACCCAAAATGTCCTAGCATCTCACACATACAGAAGGAAGACACTACTACTAAGAGCTCTCTGAGGCAAGAGATGTATTTATCATTTCTATTATGTTAGTGCTTCGAGCCCCCTCTTGAAGAGATCAGGGCCCCATGATGCTAAATTCAGTACACATCTAGATGGAAAAGATGGTCCTTGCCCCAAAGACTTTACAATCTAAGGCCTTGAACCTGCAAATACTTCTGAACATCAGTAACTTGAAGCACATGGCTATTCCTACTGAAGCCAAGGGAACTACTGATGTGTTTAAAGTTAATCATGATCTAAGTTTATGAAAAGAGGCAATAGGTGTATTTAAAAAAAAAAGGGCAATATGAAGACCAGTTAACAAGTCCCCTCTCAGAAATCTTCTATCTTTAAATCGAAATATACACTAACAAAGCTCTTTCCCATCTGATTGGGATACCAAGTATGGAAGATGACTAATTGCATCCTCTAATCCACAATTTGGTGGTATATGTCAGTGCTGGAGAAAGATTTATAAAGACAAAGGGGAGTGCATATTTAAAAACAGAAGGAAAAATCCTTCCAGGATGGGAGTTGTTTAGATACTTGATTTCCCTTGGATTCACAAGCTCTAAACACCACCCATTCAACAATGTCACTAAAAAACCTTTTCCCTCAAACCTCTCTTCCAAGGTGTTGCCCTTTGACAAAAGCATCTTTCAAAGTACAAATCTAGCAAGACAAACCAGCTCACAGGTAAGACCTTTCTGAATGAACAGAATGAGAATTCCTCAAGAAAATATTTTCCTTACTATCCTTTGCATAGTGACAGCTAATTAACTGCTTGCCAGGTTTTACAGCTTCACAGTCAAAAATGACAATTATAAAATGTCATAATTAATTAGAAGTTTAATGCTAGAACAAGCACAGTAAAGGTCCTATAAATATTCAAGCAACAGAAGCATGTCTACCCACCAATAGACCTCATTCTGCAGGGCAAAAAACCCCAAAATACTCATAGATGTCAGTAGGGATTTAGGCCCAGATCCTCAAAGGTATTTATACCTCTAAATACCATTGAGGTTACGGGTCTACGTGTGTCTAGGCTGCAGAGAGAGGCCCCAAAACATTGAATATCATCCATATGTTAGGTAAGATAAGGGCTCAGAAGCCCTTATTTCTCATGTTAATTTTAAAGCTGAACGTTATGGCCAACAGGTCAGCTCCCCAGCTGGTAGAAATTGGTGCAGCTCCACTGAATGGCGAAATGTCGAGTTACATGCACTGGGGATCTGGCCCACTCAGTTCAATGAAGCTTCACTGATTTATTCCTGCTGGGAATACGACCCTCAATTTCCCTCTGAACAGCGGCTTGGCCTCTCTTCAATTTGTACCCATAAAATACTAAACTGTGTGGGTGCCAATCAGCATTCTTGTTCCTCTAACTAGGTGATTCGTAGTCTATGAAGCAGCTGCAAATATTCAGCTCTGCACCCATAATTCAAACATAGGGCCAGGGTCTCAGCTGGTGGAAAATTGCAGAGCTTCACTGAGGTGAATGGACCTATGCCAATTTATACCACATGAGGATTTACCCCATAGCATGCAAGTTAACAGGAGCAAATTTCATGATGGCAAATTGCCCCACGGGACTGTGGAAGACAGGAATTTTTAGACCCTGATCCAGCAAAAACACTTAACTCTGAAAATACAGATTTTCCCCCTGAAGTCAATGCTTAAAGTTTAGCCCTTGCTTAAGTTCTTTGCTGGATAAGGGCCTAGAGAAGCCCTTTTTTTGGCTCCCAGCAGCCTTAGAATCAAGGAAACGGCAAAATCATTTAGAGCAACCTTCCCCTTCCCAGCTCCCCTTCTTCAGCTGTGTCAAGAATGTGTTCAGCATAGCTGAGAACCCAGCCCTGTGTATCTGATCTACAACAGGCTCCTAGAGGTAAAAGACGCTATCTCATTGATCCCTGAATTGTTTGGCCCCATTGTGTCTTTGTTGAGGTTTTTTCTGTTTTCTTCTCCTAGCTCAAGGTAGCGATTTTTTTCCCCCAA
The DNA here is from genome assembly GCF_965152235.1 of Eretmochelys imbricata. Taxonomy (NCBI): domain Eukaryota; kingdom Metazoa; phylum Chordata; order Testudines; family Cheloniidae; genus Eretmochelys; species Eretmochelys imbricata. The sequence goes on along the minus strand of NC_135574.1, from coordinate 206,968,110 downwards.
CGCTGAGATAACTTTGCAGAAAGCACTTCCATGGTGATGACCGAGCTGAGAAACCTTGTGACACTTCTGTGTCAGATTCATCCTCACATGCACATTGGAGCAGAAAGAACTCCGTTCATTAGCATGATGATCAAATCCAGGAGAGAGAGAAAAAAAAGCCTTGAATATGGGGAAAAATAAATACCAGAGAAGTAAAGGTGCTCAATTTTTTTTAAAGAATGAAACTTATCTTATGAAGTCTTAACACCAGCCAGAAGAGGCCTGGACCTCTTAGCCATCTGATTGTTGTTTTGATGAAACTTCAGAAATCCCCACATATTTTAACCTGCATAAGTGTCACTGGAACAAATAATTGCATTTTTTTAAAATGACCTTCATGTTTGTTTCAAGGCTTTGCATCCTGTGAATTGTTGCATGCTATTGACTCACATTCTGAACAGCTTCCTCAGTGAAAACAAAAACAAAAAACCCACAACAAATAAACTTCTTGGCTTGGCTTGTTAGAACTACCCTTTGGCACTCAATAGCATTCCTCAGTGCTCTTGGGGCTTTTCACGGGTTTCAGTTACATTTTAGGGTGACATTTCTAATAACTATTTCACGTTTCAGAGTAGCAGCCATGTTAGTCTGTATTCACAAAAAGAAAAGGAGTACTTGTGGCACCTTAGAAACTAACAAATTTATTTGAGCATAAGCTTTCGTGAGCTACAGCTCAGTTCATTGGATGCATTCAGTTTTTTTCCACAGTATGCATCCGATGAAGTGAGCTGTACCTCACAAAAGCTTATGCTCAAATACATTTGTTAGTCTCTAAGGTGCCACAAGTCCTCCTTTTCTTTTTTTAATAAATATTTGTCGACCTTGGCAAAATGTGAAGCTCTCTGGTCCAGATCTTAAAAGATAGATACTTAGGAACCTAACTAGCATGACCATATGTCCCATTTTGGCCAGGCCAGTCCCCTTTTTAAGCTCTGTCCTGGACATCCCGACTTTTTGTCAAAAAAAAAAACCCAGGCATTTGTCCTGATCAGTTGGCAAGACCAAACGAACAAATGGCCAATTTACCAAAAGAAAGGGGAGGAATTGGGGTGGGGGGCGGCAATGCAAAGTGCTGCACACTGAGGCTCGGGGAGGGGGTCAGCCCCAGCCAACATGGGACTTGGGCACTCAGCCCCAGTCCCAGCCTTGGGCAGCATGGAGCTCAGGGGGGGTCAGCGCCATCACTGGGCAGTGTGGGAGGGCAGTTCTGGTGAGCCCCAGGCCATCCTGTCTTTACTTTATGAAATATGGTCACCTTACACCAGGGGTTCCCAAACTTGGTTCATGGCTTGTTCAGGGTAAGCCCCTGGTGGGTCGCAAGATGCTTTGTTTACCTGAACGTCCACAGGTATGGCCACTCGCAGCCCCTAGTGGCCTCGGTTCACCTTTCCTGGCCAACGGGAGCTGCGGGAAGTGGTGCAGACTGGGTCAAGCCACAAACCAAGTTTGGGAACCCCTGCTCTACACCTACCTCCAAGTTCAACTGGAGTTAGACACTGCCCCACACTGGCCTGTTAGGAGTTAAGAGAACTCTAGGGAGGCTGCACAAAAAGCAGCCAATAGGAAAGCAGCTGTGAGGAGCAGCCAATCAGGGCCAGGCAAGCCCATATAAGAAGAGCAGCAGGGAGAGGAAGCCCAGTACTGACTGGAGCTTGAGGAGGGAAGGTCAGGCTCCTGGCCAGGAAGAAGGGAACTAGCACCCTGGACAGAGAAGTGCTGCTCGCAGTGACTGAGGGTGCAGCAGAAAGCTAAAGATGGCTCCTGGTTGGCTGCAGGGATTTGCAGGCTGAGGTACTGAGGCAAGGGCAAAGAGGTTGCTGGGGGCCATGGGGCCCAGGGAAATGAACTGAGGAGTCAGAGGGGATGTAGCAAGTGGCAGCCATCTACAGGGTCCCTGGGCTGGGACCCGGAGTAGTGGGTGTGCCTGGGTCCCACCCCCCTCACCACTGAGGAAGTGGCCAGACAGTTGGCTGCAGTTGCCACTGAGGGAAGTGGGTGGATAGCGGACTGCAGTTCTCCCAGAAGAAGGGAGAACAGAACCAGATACGGCCAGAGGGCTGTGTCATGAAGAGGAAGCCGTGGTCATGGGAGTGATGGGGGTCCTGGAGCAGTAGTGATGACGGTGAGACACCACCAGAGCTAATCCCTGGGACAGCCAGAAGGAGGCACTGCAGTGATGAGTGAATCCTGTCACAGACACCTAAAATACCTCAGAGGATCTGGGCCACTGCGTCTAGAGTTGAGTGTAATTTGTCTGCAAGCCTCTCTGGTTGATATACTACTATGCAAGGTGCCATGCAAGCGTGTCTCTCATCCCTGCGTTACTTCTGAGCCTGAACCTGCTTAGCCTAATGAGTCATCCTAGAGCCAGAGAGAGTGATGAGTCAGAGGCAATTACCTGCTAGTCTTGTTATAGGCCCTACACCATTCAACCAGGGTTCAGCCAATCCACAGGTCAGGACCCACCCAGGGGATCCCAAGGCAGGTAAATAGGCTCCTAAGGACAGCAGTCTCTTCAGGCTGCTTAATGTCACAACCTGGCTGGGAGCATGGACGTGGGCTTGATGTTCTGATCACATTGGTGCTTCTGCCCCAGCTGGCCCCATGCTCCTGCTCCAGCCTCAGCCAGGCACCTGGTGCTCTTGCCACAGATTAAGCCTAGTATTGATTTATTTTATACCAGTTTCCCACCCAGTGTAACTCACTGAAATCAATGAAATTACTTCTGACCAGTGCGAATGTAACTGAGGTTGGAACCTGGTCCCTATTATTCCTTATTTGCATTGCTCATGCAATGCCAGTCTTTTCTCTTGAGCAGAGATTTCCCAGATGTCAGATTATATGATACATTCATTATCTAGTTTAAAATCCATGAGAATCTAGATTAACAGTGGGATACCACCTTTTATTTTACTTGAGACCTAAACCACATTTGATCCCAGGTCTAGAATCTGAGATTAATGGTTTATGCATGAAGTAATTGCACCATCCAGACTTCAAAGCACTTATGCTATTAATGAGAATGAGACGGTAGGATTTTTCAAAAGGGCCTAGGTGCCTCAATGGGGGAGTTAAGACCCAGGGGGCTTTTGACAGTGACTAGGCACCTATCTGCATCATTAGGCACCTAAATGTTTTTTGTAAATCTGGCCTTACGTGACTTGGGAACAACTCCCATTGATTTTCCATGGGATTAATGGTCCTAAATTACTTATCGGCTTTTGAAAATCCCATTTGTATTTCTTAGAGATGTTCTGAAAGATTGTTTAAATACATATGTCTAGAAATTGTCAAACTATTGAATTAACTTATAGATTTTTGCTAACAGTTATTGATTACTGTGTCACACTCCTTTTCCTCAACTGAGCAGGCACCTAGACATGAGAGAGAATTCATAAGTGTGAATATGTATCTAAGGGGCCAGATTCTGAGTTAGTGCAAATCAGCGTCGCGCCATTGACTTGGCTGAGTTAGGCCAACACTGAACTCCTTTGAAAATACCACCCTACCTACACAAAACCCACATAGGCAAATGAGTCAGTCTTCCTAATGCAGGGGAAATCCAACAAGTTCCAGGCACTGATATCTGAGTTGTCATGGAACCAAGCTACCACCATCCATTTTTACCTGCAGCTCTTAAGTCTACTGGTCTCATACACAGTGATTACTCCACGGGAAAGACTACACATGAGAGCATCAGAGATTCATCTCAGGGACTTTGACCCCTCCTTAACAAAAGATGCAGAAAAATGAAGCGATACCATTCAGCATGAGCCAGCCTCTCTGCTGGTGCAAACAGGAGGTCCATGCAATGAAAGGCTCTTTCTACAGTTAGGATCCCAAAGTCCTGTATGCAGGTGCTAGCTTTAGGATGGGGAGCTCACCTGTTACTCCATTGTCACGCTGTCCTGCAGTGGCTCCAGAGCATGTGTACCAACTTCAGGGCAGACTGTTAAGAAACAGGACACAACCCCCAAATTGTCTGTGAGTTCTGTACTTAGATCCTGGTGTCCTGCAGCAACATCAGATGTTCTTCCATCTCAGTCTTGCCAAGAACGCATTGCATGCAAGTAGCCTTCCCAGCCTTCTTACCGAAAAAGGGGACATCACATGTCTTCCACATTGGGCTGCTTTAACTTTAATGGTGCTCATTTCACCTCCTCACTGATGATGCTTCTTCTGGTGATGGTCTCTTCCCTCACTGGAGCCTGTCCAGGTCAATGGCATATCTCCTAAGCCATAAGGTCTCCTTACTGATGTAAATAGGTACTTTTGCTGCATAAAGAAACTGCATCACATTTGCATCCTATGAAAAATGTTGGCAAGGGGGCCTTATGTTAGTGCTGTACATGTGTATTTCTCCTTACTGCATTATTTAGAAACAAAATAACTACTAGCTACATGGTGAGCACATCCCATAGACTTGCGGGGGCTGACTGAGATGTCAAAGGGCATGTTTGGAGTGGAGCTTGAAGGTGTAATTTCCTGCTGTCGGAGACAGACCCGTGCTAGCTCTGATCAAGCTAGTGCACTAAAAATAGAAGGGTAGTGGCTGCAGTGGGAGGGCTGGGAGGGACCAGCCGCCCCATGTACAATCTCATCCAAACCCCTAGATACCGTCTCAGGGTGGTTAGCCCCTCCCACAGCTGGCGACCCTTCTATTTTTAGCAGACAGGCTCAGTTATAGCTAGCCAGGGTATGTCTACTTGGTCTGGAATTTACACCTTGCAGCTCCACTGAGCACACACCCATAAACTCTTTTGACATGTCCAAGGCCATCAGCGGGTCAGCCAGAACAATACGTGGGTCTACATTCCAGTGCCATAATCACAACCCATCCTTCTGTCTCAGTGTCTATCCAGCCCTCGGCAAATCACTCATACCTTGCCAGCATCTGATTGTATTAGTCAAAACAAGCAATGTCACCTCTCGTGAAAACATTCCACTAACGCCACTCAGGCCCTGGTCTGTATTTCCATTCCAAAGCCCCTACTACTCAATTCTCCCACTCGCTTCCAATTCCCTTTTCAGCATCTCTTCCTTCCTCCCTCTGTTGGCACCTCATTCCTTTTGGCCTCTGAGCTCAAGATCCAAGTAACGATGGTTACTTTTAATTTTATATAGAATATTATACTCAGTTTAAAGCCAAAGGCAAGGATTCTTCAATGAATCTACTTTATGACATCCTCTTAGATATTGTATCTAAACCTGAACCAAAGCATCCCCTTGACCATACATGGACATTGGTACAATAAAGGAAATCGGTAGCGATCATTAACTCGGAATTCTTTTCTGCGGTTTTTGTTTTTCCCAAAGAACGAACACATGATTGTTTCAGTCCTATCGGAGTTGTACATGTGAACAGGTCTAGATTTCCCTGTGTCTCTGATAGACCTCAGAGGGAAAATTTTCATCCACAACACTTTCCAAGAAAAAACAGATACCAAAACGTCTGTTTCACCAAATTGTTTGCATTGTGGGGAGGGAGAAATCAGAAAAAGTTGAACCATTTCATTTTGACCTTTCCTAAATGAAACGTTTTGATTTTTCATTTCAAAATTGTCTTACATTTTTTAAAAAGCCCCAAACTGAAATAAAATATTTAGTTTTCGGTTGAACAAGAACATTAGTTCAACAAGACATTAATTTTTTGTAACCTTTCTATTTGCCAAAACTTTCAGAAAATTTCATTCAACCCCAGATCAGTTTTTGTCAGACTTGACAGTGAACTGAAAGATTGGTTATTCACACAACTCTGCTCTCCGGTGACTGGGTGAGTAGTTTCCTAGCCTATGACAGCAAGGTCTGGAGCTTTGTGGGTATATACCTTATGGGAGCTTTCTGTCGTCTGTACAACTCATTGTGTGGTATGATTGAGTGAATCTGATATGACTGGAGTATGAAAGTATCTTTCCCCACTCCCTTTCTTCCCTCTGCTTTATGGCCATCTATGCTACAATGCATTTTTGTCTGCATTCCTTTCCCTGGGCCGGCAGGAGTGTCCCATGACCTCTGGAAGGAGGGTCCCAATTAATGGGGTCTTTTCCCTCCACTCCAGCCTGATGTTCTCCTTCCCTGAGACTTTTATGCTCCTCAACAGCACAGAGTCTGCCAGACTGGGAGTGAGACCTCTCTACTGTGTCCCTGAAAGTCTCATCTATGTACCTCTCCTCTCACGAGCACCCACCTCTCCGTCTCCACCTTAGCTCCTCCCGTTCAGCCCCTCTGGTGTCCAGAGCCCGTGCTGGGTCTCTGGAGGACATGAGTTGCTTGCACCAAATGTACACATACGCCACCTGCCCCCAAGGCAGATAATCCTACATGCTGCATTCAGTGCAATAAACTGGACAGTCCCCACGCTGCTGCTGGACTTCTGCCTGCATTCTTGCAAGGTTTTTTGTGAGGAGGGTTGTTGGCTTAAGTTTAGAGGATGTTTGTTAGGTGTATCTGCCTCTCATGTGCCCTCTCTAAACTCCCCCGCAAAACTCCCCCCGGTCGCTAGCTCCTCCGGTCGCTTAGAAGCTGCCTTTTTAATCCCCTGTTCTCCCTGAGTTAGCTCTGCCCCCTTGTCAAGGGCTTTTAAAGGGGTCAGGGACCGAAGCATGGCAGGCTAGAGCCTCGTTAGGAAGCTCTCAGCCTGGCCTAGTGAACTGCTAGGCTCAGCACACAGCCCCCTGAAACAGACCACAGGATCATCTTTAATCCAGCAAGCACAGGGCAAGCAAGCAATGAACAACCTAGCAGACTCACCCCAAGGGTCATGTAATCGCTCCTCCGCTACCTGGAGAACTCCCTCACAAAACTCCTCCGGTGGCTGCTCCTTTTCACTGGCTTGTGGGTGGAATGTTTAAACTTCTGGCTACAGCCCTGTTTGTTAAAGACAGAGTGGGTAGAAGGGTCGGAGTTGGCTGTCTGCATCAGGCATGCCATCACCTGCTTTGGAGTTTGACAATTCAGAAGCACAGGACCTGGAATGATTATGGATCAGTGCTGTGACAGTTAAATCACAAGTTGGGTTACAGGTGGCATATGATATACTGACTCAGACAAGAGCAGGAAGAACTGCTCCTTAAGCGTCTACCTAGAATGTGTAGAAAGAAAAATTGTGTTATCATGGGAGATTTCAATCTGGGGGGCATGTTTGAGGATCCTCATGTTGCCACTAGTAAAACATCCTTGGAAGATTATAGATAATTTTCTAACACAAAAAAGTATTACACCTACAAAAGGTCCCCCCCGCTGGTATTAGCTCATCTTAAGTGATCACTCTCCTTACAGTGTGTATGGCAACACCCATTGTTTCATGTTCTCTGTGTATATAAATCTCCCCACTGTATTTTTCACTGAATGCATCCAATGCGTGAGCTGTAGCTGACGAAAGCTTATGCTCAAATAAATCTGTTAGTCTCTAAGGTGCCACAAGTCCTCCTGTTCTTTTTGCGAATACAGACTAACGCGGCTGCTACTCTGAAACCCAACTCAGAGTAATTCTACATTTAGACCTCTTTCTGAAAAGATGAATTGATCACTGAACTCAGTTTTAGTGGCTGCCATGGTACAAGTGATTGGGATCTAATTACTTTCATTATGTGCAAACAGAATGCAGTTCAGATCAGAATGTGTGTTTGTGCACACACAGAGACCAATTTTCAATAATTGTTTTCAGCTATGAACAAAATTACTTGGTTGGGTAGAAAATTTTAAACAAAAAACATCAATGATAATTGGAAGTTCTTTAAGAAAACTTTTAGCTGCCCAGAAAAACCCCTCACAATTCCATAATCATGAAAGAAGACTTCTTCATTTAAAAATACCATCCTGACCAAGAATGGAAATGAAAGCTGCAATTAAAAAAAAGTAAAAGAACTATATAGAACAAATGGAAGAAGGGTAACTTAATAGCAATGACCATAAATTAGGAGTGAAGAGCTATAGACAATTGATAAGATTAGCTGAAGGTCTCAATGAAAAATCTCCAGCCAGTAAGGTTAAGAACAGCGTAATGGAGTCGGCACCCATCTCTTGCGAGTGCCCCCTTTTGTTGGCCGATGTACATGCAATCACAGTTCTTTTCAGGGGCTGCACCCACCTCTCACAGGCGGCCCCCTTTGGTTGCTTCGGTGTGAGCTTGCTTTTCATTTTAGTTCTTATCTCAGGGTGGCACCCACCTCTCACGAGCACCCGATGGTTCTCTTGGTGGGTCTTCAGTGACTCAGCCCTCCGGCCAAGCTACATAAGCAGTCTCCCCTTCCAGGGTATACAGTCCTGAATTCTTATCACTGCCCTGATATGGGGCTGTAGCTTTTAGGCTTCCTAGAGGCACTGTCTTCTTCAACCACCCAGCCAGGGCCCATCTCAGTACCCACAACTAGTGTCCTTTTCAGCAGCCCTCCCTGGGCTCAGTCTACAACCAGACCAGCAGGACCCATCTTGGTACCCTCATCTGGTCTGGCCAGGTTCTGTGCTTGGTCCCCCCCAGCCTCAGCCTTCCCATGCTGACCTTTTCATGGTCCTGCTGCTATTCTATCCAGCCAGCCAGGCACCTGGTCTTTGGTAGCCTTCATTGGGCTCTGTTCAGCCTGATGAGTTCTGTGCAGTGAGCTGTCCATGGTCCTGCTGTTCATCTAGCCAGCCAAGCACCCAGTCCTCCCTCATCAAGCTCCACACAGCAACTGAAGGCCCTGCTCTGCTGCCTGCCTTTTATCTAGCCCTTTATTGGCCACTCCAGCAGTCCCTCTGATTGGCTGCTCCTCTGCAGCCACTCTAGGTTGCCTGGAGGACTCCTCACTGCTCTACTCTGGGGCAGAGTGATGCAGGGGCACAAGGGCTCCAGCAGGGCACCTCCGGACCTAGTCCACCCTGTCATAGACAGTAAAAAGGAATCCTTACAATGGGATAGGTCAGTTAGGTCAACTAGATATGGATGGTATAATCTTCAATAAAGATGCAGAAAACAAGTAAAAGGCAGAAGTGCTTAACAGATATTTCTGTTGTGTATTTACAAAGACACTGAATGAGGTAGTCTACCTTGGGATGTACTTTTTATTCCATCAGTAACCAGAGAGGATGTTAAAACAGCAACTATTAAACATTTTTAAATCATCAGGCCCAGGTAACTTTCACCCAGAGGTGGCTAAGTTGCTCTCTAAATCATTGGTGCGGCCTTTTTAGCAAACCTTGAAACAGTGGGGAAGTTCCATATTACTGAGAAACAATCCAAAGTTCTGCCAATATTTGAAAACTGCGAACAGAATGGCCTCAGTCTGACATCAGTTCCAGGCAAACCCATAGAAAGGCTGATGGGGATGCAATTAATAAAGAAATAAAAGATGATAGCATAATTAATGCCAATTAACATGGCTTTATGGGAAATAAGTCTTATCAAACAAACTTGATGTCATACGATGAGATTATAATTTGTTTAATAAAGGTAACAGTGTTGATATAATGTACTCAGACTTCTGTAAAGCATGGCATTCTGACTACAAAACTAGTACTATCTAAAATCCATGTAACCTATAGTACATGGATTAAAAATTGATCTCACCAAGTAATTGTAAATGGGGAGTCATCAGCCCATGGCTTGTTTCTAGAGGGGTTCCAGAGAGAGTTGTTCTTGGCCCAGTACTAAATGTCTTTATTGATGATGTGGAAGGAAACAAAGTCATTGCTGGTAATGCTTTGAGATTGGTCAAAAATTGATCAAATGGTAAATAATTACAAGGACAGGTCAATTATACAGAGCTTGGTAAGGTGGGCTCATTTGAACATGTATTTTCATGAAGCCATATGCTAGATCTCTACTTCTAGAGATAAAGAGTATAGGTTATGCTTGTAAGATGGGGGACTGCATCCTGGAAAGTGCTCTGAAAAGGACTTAGGTGAAATAGTGGATAACCAAGTGACCACGCGCTCCCAGGGCCTTGAAGTGGTTAAGAGGGCTAATGTGAGCCTGGGATGTATAACCAAGAGCAAGCAGGAATAAGGCAGTAATATTGCCTCTGTATACAGCAGTTGCTGGAATACTGGCTCTGGTGTTCACGCCTCCCAGAAGATGTAAAAATTTACTTTAGTGGGTTTTGTACCAGGCCTTAAAAAAGCAGCAGATAGACCCCCCCCAGAGAAACTACCAGAAGAAAGCTAATGCCACTTTATTAAGGCAAGAAAAGGGTAATTCTATTTGTGAATTTAAGAATGCTTTCCTGTTGGTCCAGAAAGGCCTTTCTTTGGGTGGTATATGGTTTCCTAGAGCAAATGTGCAATCAATAAATACCTGCCTGCTGCTAAGTACTTGATTTCTCCTTTTGATATGGGCTTGCAGTACACACTGACTCAGACATTAAATATCTGTGACCCAAAAGAGGAATGTCTTTATGACAACATTTTGTCTTTCATGAACAGGGTCATTAAGTAACACTTGTAACTACTAAATCTGGGTTGTGTGTGAAAATGATTTCAGTGAACACAGAAAACCCCAGGTTTCTTTTCAATCTACTGATGTCTTTTGAAAGCAGTTCCTAAGCCTCCATTTCAAAGCCTCTTTCAATCTCTGCAAATTGTTGGTAACAGCTAAATCGAGGCAAACAGCTCATAACACTGTAACTCAACAATAAGCACTATCACTTTTCAGATCACTGCCACAGGAAGAAATCATCATATATACTGGAATATTTAAAAAAGAATTCAGCTTTTATCCATATGTCAATTGCATCTTGCAAGGTCAGTAGCTTTACTGTAATAGACAAAGGCAAAAATAGCAAGAACAACCATAATCCACCACTGTGATCAGAAGGCCAAGCTGATGGGTGAAATAAATGTCCTCCCAAACATATCTTTAATTCAAAGTGATCTTTCACATGACATGTGCAATACTTAAAGATGCAATGATAATTCAGAGAATTCAAATCTAGTAGTTGACTTGCTGTTTGGTTGTTTAGTGTTCCTATTCTTTGGAATCACATTTCACAATTCAGTCTTTATGAACTTCAAAAGAAACAATCTATTTGTGTGCATTTAATGTCATAAAACCTTATGAATTCTGATTACGAGAATGATTCAGATTTTGTGAAACTTCTGCCACACTAGTCAAATGATTTTTATTAGAGGAGGTCAAAATTTTCAGACAAAACATTTTTCCCTCAGAAAATGTTGATTTGACTAAAAATTCAGCTATTTCATGGGAATGTATTGATTTTGTCTAAATGGTTGATGAAAAATCAAAAATACTCATTCTGATAAAATGAAGCCTTTCAATCTTAATATATAATACAAATGACAGTCAAAATGAAGCCTTTCAATCTTATCCTAACACATTGTGTTGACCTTATCAAAACTCAAAAAAGGCCAAAATGGAATATTTTTACAATATTTCCTTGATTTTTCATCTCAATTCTGGATTAAACAAAATTTCAAGATCTTGGATTTCCCCCCTGGACAGAATTTCCATTTTTTGGCCAGCTCTAATTTTTATTCAGTTGTTTGGATTTATATTAATACCTACAAAAAGGTGTGTAGTAGGATCCTCGGTGGGTTGGGTGGCCTAATGGTTAGCGTCCACTCAGTCATGGGGTAGTGGTAAAGGAACCCAGGCTGCCCACTCCACCAGGCTCTGACCCAGGGCCCCTAGGAGGGTCAGCAATGTTGACCCCTGGAGGGAGAAGGGGTCGGACCCCGTGAGTTACCCTCCGTGGGTCACTCCCTCCACTTCTGGTCCCAGAAAAAGGAAACCAAACCATCAGCCACAGCTGGGCTCAGCATACAGTCATAGAATCATAGAATATCAGGGTTGGAAGGGACCCCTGGAGGTCATCTAGTCCAACCCCCTGCTCGAAGCAGGACCAATCCCCAACTAAATCATCCCAGCCAGGGCTTCGTCAAGCCTGACCTTAAAAACTTCTAAGGAAGGAGATTCTACCATCTCCCTAGGCAACGCATTCCAGTGTTTCACCACCCTCCTAGTGAAAAAGTTTTTTCCTAATATCCAACCTAAACCTCCCCCACTGCAACTTGAGACCATTACTCCCTGTCCTGTCCTCTTCTACCACTGAGAACAGTCTAGAGCCATCCTCTTTGGAACCCCCTTTCAGGCAGTTGAAAGCAGCTATCAAATCCCCCCTCATTCTTCTCTTCTGCAGGCTAAACAATCCCAGCTCCCTCAGCCTCTCCTCATAAGTCATGTGTTCCAGACCCCTAATCATTTTTGTTGCCCTTCGCTGGACTCTCTCCAATTTATCCACATCCTTCTTGTAGTGTGGGGCCCAAAACTGGACACAGTACTCCAGATGAGGCCTCCCAATGTCGAATAGAGGGGGACGATCACGTCCCTCGATCTGCTCGCTATGCCCCTACTTATACATCCCAAAATGCCATTGGCCTTCTTGGCAACAAGGGCACACTGCTGACTCATATCCAGCTTCTCGTCCACTGTCACCCCTAGGTCCTTTTCCGCAGAACTGCTGCCTAGCCATTCGGTCCCTAGTCTGTAGCGGTGCATTGGATTCTTTCGTCCTAAGTGCAGGACCCTGCACTTATCCTTATTGAACCTCATCAGATTTCTTTTGGCCCAATCCTCCAATTTGTCTAGGTCCTTCTGTATCCTATCCCTCCCCTCCAGCGTATCTACCACTCCTCCCAGTTTAGTATCATCCGCAAATTTGCTGAGAGTGCAATCCACACCATCCTCCAGATCATTTATGAAGATATTGAACAAAACCGGCCCCAGGACCGACCCTTGGGGCACTCCACTTGATACCGGCTGCCAACTAGACATGGAGCCATTGATCACTACCCGTTGAGCCCGACAATCTAGCCAGCTTTCTACCCACCTTATAGAGCATTCATCCAGCCCGTACTTCCTTAACTTGCTGACAAGAATACTGTGGGAGACTGTGTCAAAAGCTTTGCTAAAGTCAAGAAACAATACATCCACTGCTTTCCCTTCATCCACAAAACCAGTAATCTCATCATAAAAGGCAATTAGATTAGTCAGGCATGACCTTCCCTTGGTGAATCCATGCTGGCTGTTCCTGATCACTTTCCTCTCATTCAAGTGCATCAGGATTGATTCTTTGAGGACCTGCTCCAGTCCTGGTACTTCTGGGAGGCACCCTTCACCTCTTTTGGCAGGAGCCTGCAGGGGAGGTCTGTCCTCTCCAGCCTTCTCCCTTCTGAGCTGGGTTGCTCCCTTTTCAACCTTGTCTCCAGCTGGAGCATGCTCCGCAGGGATGGAGGGGCAGGGCTAGCTGGACCCAGTACTGCCCTTTAACCCCTTCCATCCCAGTGTGGGGTTTGTATCACACAGTGCCTATCTAAAACTCCAATTAACTTGAACACAAATGAAAAAAGAAAAGGAGTACTTGTGGCAGCTTAGAGACTACCAATTTATTTGAGCATGAGCTTTCGTGAGCTACAGCTCACTTCATCGGATGCATACCGTGGAAAATACAGAAGATGTTCTTATACATACAAACCATGAAAAAATGGGTGTTTACCACTGCAAAAGGTTTTCTCTCCCCCCACCCCACTCTCCTGCTGGTAATAGTTTATCTAAAGTGATCACTCTCCTTACAATGTGTATGATACATACAAACCATGAAAAAATGGGTGTTTATCATGCACATTGTAAGGAGAGTGATCACTTTAGATAAGCTATTACCAGCAGGAGAGTGGGGTGGGGGGAGAGAAAACCTTTTGCAGTGGTAAACACCCATTTTTTCATGGTTTGTATGTATAAGAACATCTTCTGTATTTTCCACGGTATGCATCCGATAAAGTTAGCTGTAGCTCACGAAAGCTTATGCTCAAATAAATTGGTTAGTCTCTAAGCTGCCACAAGTCCTCCTTTTCTTTTTGTGAATACAGACTAACACGGCTGTTACTCTGAAACAAATGAAAAATGCACTTAGTCAAGCAAAAAACAGCAGCTAACCCACTTCTATAAAACTAAGGGCTTGTCTCCACGGTAAGTTTGTGTGAATCTACAGTGCACCCGCTTGCCACACAGTAACGTCCCGTGTGGCCGCCTGTAACAGGGTCCCCGCAGGGGCCACCTGGCTCCTGCCCCCGCTGGGCTGAGAAAGTCACACCAAGAGAGACCTTGGTGCAGTGCTCATCTGGTGCTTTTATTTACCGGTTGTGTTCCCACCACCTTTCCACCATACATAGTCCCCTTCTTACAGTCCACCAGCAGGGGAGATGGGGCAAGCTCGCTCTCTTCACTTCCCCTCACTGCCTTTCCTCTAGTGCAGCTTTCCTCTTTTCAGCTTCTTCCCCCTGGCTTCCTTCCCTTGGGGCTCTTATCCAGCCCCAGCTTGTTCCAGCTTCCCCAATCAGGGCCAGATGACCCACGCAGCTCCAATTCACCTCCCTTAATTAGAGCTGGAGTGACAGAGGGTTGGCTAAGCAGTTTTTTGCTTAGCACCCTGTCACACCACCGCTATGGCACAGTGACAGTCCCAGAATGCAGCTTGGTGCCACGCACTTGGAAGCAGTAATATGCTAAGCTGTGCCCTGTGTTGTCCCCGTGGGACATTCGTGCATGGCAAACTGGTGCACTGTAGTTTCAGCCTCCAGCTTGCAGTACTGTAAGTTGCCATGTAGACGAGTCACACACTTAGCAGAGCACCTCTCCCCCACAAACCTCTTCCCTCCCTGGCACCCAGGATCAACATTATCAAAGCTGCATCCATCTTTAGGCATCTAAATTCAAGCAGCCTGCTTTATAAAGATGCTTAGCACATGCCAGTCCTGTTAACTGTTATGGCCTTTTTATTTAGATGCCTAAACATGGTTGCAGGAGCCTAATGTTATGCCCCCAAGATCAAAAATGTGAGCCTAAGCACTTAGGCTTTGCAGCATGCCTGGAAGATTCAGCAAATGGCCAAGCAAGGAAAGGAATTCCAAAGCTCAGAGTCTTTCCCAGGTCTACTCTACTGCCAGCCACCCCTTTTTTTAAATTGGGGAGGACACCAGCTCTAGGATCCCGGCTGGGATGTCACCCAAGGAGTTAGGCACCCATCTCCCATTGAAAGTGAAAGCATTTGGGCAGCTACCTCTGGCAGGATCCTTTTCCAAGTAAGCAAAAAGACACCTTAACTACCACCCAGATAAGCAGCCAGTGCAGATCCCAGAGCACTGGGGTTATGTGCCCCGGCCTAGATATACTACTTTATAAGGGGGTTGCTGAATTCTGGAGCAACTTAAGTTTTCCATGCTGCCTTGAGTGACCCTGCAACCCCATGTGCAAGGTGCCAATGCCACTCACTCCAATTTGGCCCAGCGGCCCTTCTGTCATGATGGAAGGGTAGCTGGGCCAAATTTGAGCAGCATTCTGACCCCATGAGACTGCTTGGCACCCCACCACCACCTTGGCAGTCCTTCCAGTGCCCATGGGCACCGGCCACCCTCAGAACCCTGGGAGAAGTGAAGCTGGAACCCCCAGTACCCAGGCAGTGGGCAGACTGGCTCTGCTTCCTGGGGATGCAGAGGGAGGATGGGGTCTGAGGCTCCCAGCACTGCCTGGCCCCTGCTGGGGATACTGCCCTTCAGCCTGACACCTCTCCAGGTAAGAGCTTGGGGCTGGGTAGGGGGCAGCAGGCAGACAGTGTATGTGGAGCTGGGGCCAAGGGGAAAAAGAGTGCAGGGCTGGGTGCAGAGTCAGCAGAGTGGGAGCACAAAAGGGAAAATGTGTGGGACTGGGGGCAGTGCAGGGGAGGCCTGTGTCTGGGCTCCCTCAGGAAAATTCAGGTTGCCCCCCTGCTTCAGAGCAGGGCGTGTCTCTGTGTTTGCACCATGCTGAGCATAACAGAGCTCTGATCTTGGGCGAGGGCTCTGGGCAGTACTGTAATCCAAACAAATATTTAATGCTGCCACGTGGCAGCAACGGGATCCCTGATTCCAGCAGTGTTCTTCCACAGATGAGCTTGACCCAGGTTGTTCAGAACTCGGTGGTCGGGGAGTGAACGTGCATGGGCCCTCTGAAGACATCAGACAGTTCTTAGGCCTTGATGCTTCCCAGCACAATACGCTGCCAAAATAAACGATCTGCCCTGGCCTGCTTCCCAGCATGTGGCAAGGCCGTGTGAAGGGCTTGTTACCCTGTAAGTAGGAGCAGCTTTCCTAAGAGGACAGACGGCACTGGGCCATTGCCTCGTCTCCTCTGGTGTAAAGCAGCACAACCCCACAGCCAGCCATGCAGTCGTGCTGATCGACACCAGTCCCATTGTGGTTTTATATAGTCGTTACCTCAAGTAGTTTTCAATGCCACACTCGTTCAAAGGCTTTGCAAATGCTTCTTTTCAATCAACCATTGAGGGCTTTTGCCTACGGAATATGCAACTCTCTCCTTTCCATTCAAATGCTATCACCTGGCTATATTGACCATATCATGTAGGCCCAGCCCAGCAGTCTATGGACGCAATTCTCATTGAAAGCTGCCATACCAAAGCACTTGCCATCCATGGCCTAAGGTCTTGCCTTCTTCTGAGGATGTCACTACTGGGGGCTATTATTGTTTTTAAATTATTATGTGTAGGGTTTGCAGCATGCCTAAATGCCATTCACTTTGACTCCCTCAGGGAACTGATGGACAGGATCCCTTGGGAGAATAACATGAGGGGGAAAGGAGTCCAGGAGAGCTGGCTGTATTTTAAAGAATCCTTATTGAGGTTAAAGGGACAAACCATCCCGATGTGTAGAAAGAATAGTAAATATGGCAGGCAACCAGTTTGGCTTAACAGTGAAATCCTTGCTGATCTTAAAACACAAAAAAGAAGCTTACAGGAAGTCGAAGATTGGACAAATGACCAGGGAAGAGTATAAAAATATTGCTCGGGCATGCAGGAGTGAAATCAGGAAGGCCAAGCAATGGTAAGAGTAACAAGAAGGGTTTCTTCAGGTATGTTAGCAACAAGAAGGAAGTCAAGGAAAGTGTGGGCCCCTTACTGAATGGGGGAGACAACCTAGTGACTGATGATGTGGAAAAAGCTAATGTACTCAATGCTTTTTTTGCCTCTGTCTTCACAAACAAGGTCAGCTCCCAGACTGCTGCACTGGGCAGCACAGCATGGGGAGGAGGTGACCAGCCCTCTGTGGAGAAAGAAGTGGTTCCGGACTATTTAGAAAAGCTGGATGAGCACAAGTCCATGGGGCCGGATGCGCTGCATCTGAGAGTGCTAAAGGAGTTGGCGGCTGTGATTGCAGAGCCATTGGCCATTATCTTTGAAAACTCATGGCGAGCCGGGGAAGTCCCGGACGACTGGAAAAAGGTTAATGTAGTGCCCATCTTTACAAAGGGAAGGAGGAGGATCCTGGGAACTACAGGCCAGTCAGCCTCACCTCAGTCCCTGGAAAAATCATGGAGCAGGTCCTCAAGGAATCAATTCTGAAGCACTTAAAGGAGAGGAAAGTGATCAGGAACAGTCAGCATGGATTCACCAAGGGCAAGTCATGCCTGACTAATCTAATTGCCTTCTATAAAGAGATAACTGGCTCTGTGGATGAGGGGAAAGCGGTGGACGTGTTGTTCCTTGACTTTAGCAAAGCTTTTGACACGGTCTCCCACAGCATTCTTGCCAGCAAGTTCAAGTAGAATGGGCTGGATGAATGGACGATAAGGTGGATAGAAAGCTGGCTAGATTGTCGGGCTCAACAGGTAGTGACTGATGGCTCCATGTCTAGCTGGCAGCCGGTATCCAGTGGAGTGCCCCAAGGGTCGGTCCTGGGGCTGGTTTTGTTCAATATCTTCATTAATGATCTGGAGGATGGTGTGGATTGCACCCTCAGCAAGTTTGCAGATGACACTAAACTGGGAGGAGAGGTAGATATGTTGGAGGGCCCTAGACAAATTAGAGGATTAGGCCAAAAGAAATCTGATGAGGTTCAACAAGGACAAGTGCAGAGTCCTGCACTTAGGACGGAAGAATCCCATGTACTGCTACAGACTAGGGATCGAATGGCTAGGCAGCAGTTCTGCAGAAAAGGACCTAGGGGTGACAGTGGACGAGAAGCTGGATATGAGTCAACAGTGTGCCCTTGTTGCCAAGAAGGCCAATGGCATTTTGGGATGTATAAGTGGGGGCATTGCCAGCAGATTGAGGGACGTGATCATTCCCCTCTATTTGACATTGGTGAGGCCTCATCTGGAGTACTGTGTCCAGTCATGGGCCCCACACTACAAGAAGGATGTGAAAAAAATTGGAAGGCATCCAGTGGAGGGCAACAAAAATGATTAGGGGACTGGAACACATGACTTATGAGGAGAGGCTGAGGGACCTGGGATTGTTTAATCTGCGGAAAAGAAGAATGAGGGGGATTTGATAGCTGCTTTCAAGTACCTGAAAGGGGGTTCCAAAGAGGATGGATCTAGACTGTTCTCAGTGGTAGAAGAGAACAGGACAGGGAGTAATGGTCTCAAGTTGCAGTGGGGGAGGTTTAGGTTGGATATTAGGAAAAAACTTTTTCACTAGGAGGGTGGTGAAACACTGGAATGCGTTGCCTAGGGAGATGGTAGAATCTCCTTCCTTAGAAGTTTTTAAGGTCAGGCTTGACGAAGCCCTGGCTGGGATGATTTAGTTGGGGATTGGTCCTGCTTTGAGAAGGGGGTTGGACTAGATGACCTTCAGGGGTCCCTTCCAACCCTGATATTCTATGATAGTACCATAGTACTTAGGAACTGCAGTCATGGGCCGGGACTTCACTGTGCTAGGTGCTGTACATAAACAGAACAAAAAACAGTCCCTGCCCTCAGGGGATTACAGTCAAAATTTAAGAGACAATGGATAGACAGAAGAGGGAGTACGAGCACAGCCTTCAGAGACGACATCACAGCTGGTGGGGCTACAGAGACCACTGAGGCAATGGCCTGATTTTCATCTAGGTGATGAGCACCGATGTCAGTGGGAACCATGAGCACTCAGATGAGGCCATGCACTTTTAATGACTTGAAAAAGGGGGTGGGGGAGGGATAGCTCAGTGGTTTGAGCATTGGCCTGCTAAACCCAGGGTTGTGAGTTCAATCCTTGAGGGGGCCATTTAGGGATGGGGCAAAAATTGGGGATTGGTCCTGCTTCGAGCAGGGGGTTGGACTAGATGACCTCCTGAGGTCCCTTCCAGCCCTGAGATTCTATGAATCTAATGAAACCAAAGCTGGATTGTGATTCCTGGGGATACAGCATCCCAAGATCACTGAAGTAAAAGAGTCTTTCCATTGACTTTGATGGGCTTTGGATCAGGCCCATAGTCTGACTAGCTTAGATTTTCATTGCATATGTTAACATCTGAGGGCGTGTTTCTGTTTTGTGGTTTCCATGTTGCTAAATAGCTTTACTTCTCCTGTGCAATTGATGGTGCCTAAAAAGCACAAATTGCCAGCAAAGCATCACCCGTGAAAAGCCGACTGGCTAGGGTGGGGTGGAGATAAGAAAGTGGCCTAAAATATCTGTGTGCCCTCTGAAGGCTCTGTCGCCAGCTAGTGACAAGTACAACACTGGTTTAAATCCAGAGCACGGAGAAAATACCTTAGCAACTTTATACAGTTTAATCCCCCCCATCATAAATATAAAGGGAAGGGTAAACATCTTTAAATCCCTCCTGGCCAGAGGAAAAACCCTTGCACCTGTAAAGGGTTAAGAAGCTAGGATAACCTCGCTGGCACCTGAACAAAATGACCAATGAGGAGACAAGATACTTTCAAAGCTGGGCGGGGGGGACAAAGGTTCTCTGTGTGTTGCTTTTGCCGGGACCAGAGCAGGAATGCAGGTCAGAACTCCTGTAAAGGGTTAATAAGCAATCTAGTTAGATATGCATTAGATTCTGTTTTGTTTAAATGGCTGATAAAAATAAGCTGTGCTGCATGGAATATATATTCCTGTTTTTGTGTCTCTTTGTAACTTAAGGTTTTGCCTAGAGGGATTCTTTATGTTTGGAATCTAATTACCCTTCAAAGTATTTTCCATCCTGATTTTACAGAGGTGATTCTTTTACCTTTTCTTTAATTAAATTTCTTCTTTTAAGAACCTGATTGCTTTTTCATTGTTCTTAAGATCAAAGGGTTTGGGTCTGTGTTCACCTATGCAAATTGGTGAGGATTTTTATCAAGCCTTCCCCAGGAAAGGGAGTGTAAGGCCTGGAGGGAAAGACATTTCCAAGTGGGCTCTTTCCCTGTTATTTTTGTTAGACGCTTGATGGTGGCAGCAATAAGGTCCAGGGACAAAAGGTAAAATAGTTTGTACCTTGGGGAAGTTTTAACCTAAGCTGGTAAAAATAAGCTTAGGGGGTTTTTCATGCAGGTCCCCACATCTGTACCTTAGAGTTCAGAGTGGAGAAGGAACCTTGGCACCCCGTAAAAATGTGATGAAATGAGACACCCTCCGACTGCAATGAGAGTTTCCTCAGGCCTCTTATGTATCCTACAAGCAACGTGAGAGACTAAATCTAGAACCGTCAGTCTGCAAGGCTGATAGCTTTAGAGGGTATGAACATGGGTAGTTCTTTACCAAGAGCTCAGCCATGTGACCCTTACTCACAACCGGTACCTGACTACACGTGCAGTTCTATTAGATACCATTCACGTTACAGCTGGCAGAACTGGACACCAAGTCTTTTGGGAGAATATTGGACCATATCTTTGCTCTGCCAGTCCCTGCTGTGCATCCATATCACCTTCCAGGTGCCTGAGCTCTGGCAGATGTTTATAGCCAATGGGAAAGGAATTGTATCGTGCCCTTTCCACGTGCTTTGCCACCTGTTGGTGATGGCGGTTTTAAAAATAGACTATCAGAAGGGGAAAAGGGATCTTTCAGGGGAAGTTAACATTCAGGATTCTTTAGGGGGCAAGATGGATGCAAGCACAGGTTCTTAAATTTAAGTTTTTGAAACATTACAGTCAAATTAAGTGCTCCAGTTGCAATTTGTTTCTGCTAAAGTTCAACGCTCACTAGTACCCCAATCCTGCTAAAATTTAAGCCCACCGTTAACTTGAAGCATGTGAGCCTTCCCATTGAAGCCAGCAGGATCATTTGGGGTATTTAAAGTTATATATTTGCTTAACTGCTTTGCTGCATTGGGGCTTAGACGAGCAGAAATACTTATTTTTAGATTTTAAAAATACAAAAATAATTGTGTCATCATGGTCAAGATGACACAATCGCTGAGACTGAGGAGGATTCTGAGTTGACAGAATTGTTAATTTGACACTTCCCCTTTCATCCTAAAGGACTAACTGGTCTTTAAAGTGAACTGGAAACTTTTATATTCTGAAATATCTTTGGTAATAACATACTGTAGAAATCATACTGTAGAAGCCGATCAAGCCCTCACCTCTGCAGCACCTCCTGCTTGTCATCCAGGAATTAGCACTTTCCAGCCTCAGAGCACCTCCTGCTGGCTGGTGTCTCATCTGCCTCAGGCCCCCGTGTCCCTCCTGGACCGTGGTGCCCCTTTCCTTGGGGTGCCTGCCCACAGCAGTACCCCCACACTCTGGGTCTCCCCCTCCCAGGAGAACCTCCAACTCTCTAAGCCCACCTCGCCTCAGTGGCTACTGCCAGTCATCTAGCCCCCTTTCTCTGGGGCAGACTGCAGTCTGTAATGGCCACTCATCATTGGCAAGGGGGTTGGACTTGCTGCCTTTGCCTATCCCAGGGCTGCGCCTCTGCAGCCCCAATACCTCCTTAGGCCTTTACCGAGGCCTCAGCCTGTGAAGTTGCCAGGCTGGAGCTCCCTATCTCCTTTTGCCCTTTCCCAGCTCTGCTCAGCTTCAAGTACCCTTGCTCCTTCAGACAGCTAGGTCCTTCCCACTCCCAGGCTGGAGTGAGACTCCATTTGCCTCCTGGCCCGGCAGCTCTTTTATAGGGCCCAGCCTGGCCCTGATTGGCTGCCTCCCAGCCTCTGCTTATTGGCTCTGCCCCAGCCCTCTCCAAGGGCTGGCCTTTTAACCCTTTCAGAGCCGGAGCTGGGTGACTGCCCTGCTACACACTGGTTTAAATTTTATTTTATGGTAGGTTTCAGAGTAACAGCCGTGTTAGTCTGTATTCGCAAAAAGAAAAGGAGTACTTGTGGCACCTTAGAGACTAACCAATTTATTTGAGCATGAGCTTTCGTGAGCTACAGCTCACTTCATCGGATGCCACGAGCTCACGAAAGCTCATGCTCAAATAAATTGGTTAGTCTCTAAGATGCCACAAGTACTCCTTTTCTTTTTATTTTATGGTAGTTATCTTTGTAGTTCTATTATTAAAATGACCTGCTCTTCAAGACTGTATGTAGCATGTCACTCATGTAAATACATCAATACAATTTTGGTCTGTTTTGTTTTTTAAAAAAGGAACCTGCAACTTAAATCCACTCTGGTTTTGCTTTAGTAAAGCTTGAAAGCTCAGGCCCTCTGGAATTAATGTTCCAAGATGTATTTTCATACATAATATCTAGTTCCTCAAACTTTTGCAGAGTCTGTTGCAAACAATGAGCATCTTTCTGTCGACTTCAAAGGGTTTTGGATCAAGCCCTTACAGTCTGCACTGGTACAAGCTTAGTATTAAATATTGTCAAAGATTTTCTTTGGTTGGTTTTGATTTTGATTTTTTTGTTTTTAGCGGATAATAAAAGGTTCCAAAGACGCTCCCATATCATATTGTTAACCTAGCCCTTCAGCTCTGATTCAGCAATTCAGGGCAATCCAAACTCTTCATCCAAACATGGTTGATGGCTTTTCCCTGTCTTCATGAAAACAGCTGCACCCCAAGTCAGTGTGGGCTAGCAGCTAGGGCACTAGCCTGGCTGTCGGAAAGCTAGGTTCTAATCCCAGCTTTGCCGCCGACCTCTGCGTGGTCCCCGAGGTAAGTCTCCCTTTCCGCTTTTGTGTCTTTAGATTGTAGGCTCTTGGAGGCAGGGCATCCACTCATGCTGTGTGTTTATGCAGTGCCTAGTACAAAGGGGCCCTGAGCTTAGCAGAATGCTGTGGATGCTAATATAATACGTACAATAAAGAAATGCTACATGAACCCTATTACGGACATCCCGATATTATCTGAGAGTAGATTATTATCATTGTAAGCTCTTTGGGGCAGGGGTTGTCTTTTTTGTACAACACTTAGCACAATAGTTCCAGGTCTGTGACTCAGGCTACTAGGTGCGATGGTGACGATGATTAACAATATATTGTTCATGCTGTTACTCTAAATAAACGCAAAATCACCAGTCAGAATCTATCACTGAGATCTACAGGTGAACTATTGTATCCATCGATAAGATATAGCTTGATCCTGAAATCCTTACTCTCAATCCAGTGGGCCTTTGGCCTGAGTAAGAACTGCAACTCTGGTCCAAGGCATAAGAACATGAGAACAGCCATATTGGATCAGACCAAAGGTCCATCTAGCCCAGTGTCCTGTCTGCTGACAGTGGACAGTAGCAGGTGCCCCAGAGGGAATGAACAGAACAGGTCATCATCACGTGATCCATCCCCTGTCGCCCATTCCCAGCTTCTGGCAAACAGAGGCTAGGGACACCATCCCAGCTAATAGCCATTGAAGGATCTATCCTCCATGAACATATCTAGTTCTTTTTAGCACTACAATGCTAATACAACTTGCAATGAACAAGATCTTATTTATTTATTTATTTGGTGCATGCAATCTGACCAAGCCAACCCACAGCATTCTTATCAACTATGTTCAAGGCACGAAGACCTCTAGGGTAATTTTGCAGTCCTCCACAATTTGTGTCATGGTTTATGGCTGCCCACATTGACATAAATGGACTGTCTTTAAAACACCACTGAAATTCCACTGCAGCACAAATTCCATGTGTAACTGTGCCTCAGTGGGTCACAACTGAGGATGCCAAATTCAGGACAAACTGCTGAGAAATATGGCAGATACACCCCAAGACTGGTGGCTAATCCCCCATAGGATATATGAAACCAGCAACAAAAGTAAACTTCTGTTTCACCACACTGGCTAACAAAAAGTCATAAAAGCAGTTTCCTCTGGCATTCCGGTCCTTGTATTACCACCGAAAACACCGGATTTAAAGGTGAGTGGTTCTTTACAACCAGTCTCATCAACTGAAAGGTTCTTCTGATCCCAAAGGACCAGCCACACACCCAGGTCAATATATAACTTAGATCTTACCCAAAAATCACGCTGATGCCAGTCCTTTAGTATCTAAAATCTAAAAGTTTATTGAAAGAAAGAAAGAAAGAAAGAAAGAAAGAAAGAAAGAAAGAAAGAAAGAAAGAAAGAAAGATGAGAGTTAAAATTGGTTAAAGGACTCAAATACACACAGTAATTGTGAAGTTCTTGGTCCAGGCTTATAGCAGTGATGGACTAAACTTCTGGCTTAAGTCAAGTCTCTGGCTGTTTCCAAATCATTGGAAGGCCCTCAGTCCATTGGTTAGAATGCTCCCATTAGTATAAATTCATAGTCCAGAGGCTTCGGCAGGATAGAGGCAAAATGGACGGGTTTCCAGGGCCATTATGTCCTCTGCCATGTGGCGGGAACCCATTGTTCCAAACAAAAACCTCAGCCCAGCTAGTGAAGAATCACAGGTGAGGAGATGGTATTTGGAGTTACATGGGCAAGTCACATGTTCATGCCCAATTTCACTCAGTCATTGCAGGAAGCCATTACCTGCACCCCAAACAGCACGTTTACAGGACAGTCCACTCAGTGCAGAGGGGCTTCTCAATTTGAATAGTCCCTCCAAGGTGTGCTGGCTAACTACTTTGTGGGTGTACCCCGGGAGCAAACATTTGAAATCCAGGTATAGAGCCAATATTCATAACTTCAAATACAAAAGTGATACATGCATACAGTTGGCATAATCACACTCAGTGAATCATAAACTTTTCAGAGACATCTTACATGCCACATTGTGTACAAGATTTGTTGCAACAAGGAGCCACATGGTCATATTTTAATCAGATACGGTCACACCATGTCCTGTAGGAAACCAGTTCAGAAGGCTCCATTGCCTTAAGGGTACATCAAACCCGCGTTGACATTGAGTGGGGTCCAAGACAAGTTAATTATTTGTCACTTTCTCTGCAGACCATAAAGCTCATCATGTGGCCTCTACCATCAATCCCTCACCCGGTAAACTCATCCACAAGGGGCATGAGGGCAGACGACCATGCGTGTCCCCCGGACATACCCATAGGGTCTGGAGAAACGGACTATCCAACTAGCTCCCCAGCTGGCTAGGAGAGGGTTCACCGACCCCTGAACCTTTGATTCTACCCACGTTCACACGGGGATGGGCTGCCCCTGGGGCACATGGCAGGGGCAGGATATTAAGGACAAAATTCAAGGGTTACCACGAATCTTGGTCAACCTGTCAAACCGGTTCCGGGCGATGATCTTCTAGTCATAGGTCCGGCACTTAAGGTCCTCCAGCTGACCAAGGCCTTCTGCCTGCATAGCACAGCTGGGCATGAGTCCAAAAGCCCAATAATGTAGCTGTGGTGAATTGTTTTTAAATCATTTTATAAGCTAACAGCATTCGAGAATGACTCTGTTTTACCCCACAGAGGTTCAAAGAAGCCCGGCCCCTCCTGCGGGGAGTGTGACCGGTTAGGCAGGGGGTGTGTGGGAGTAAGAAGGGAGGAGGGTGGTTGTGGAAATACGGGCACACGCTGCCCTAGGGCCCTGATCCTGCAACGCGTCTGACTCGCTTCATCGGCCAGCGCCGGCGCTGTCGGCTGCCTGCTGCACACGCGGGTGTGCGTGGCTCTGAGCAGGGCAGACAAGGGGACTCCCCAGGAGAGCATCTGCCCGGATCCTGCACAAGGAACTTTACTCAAGGGAGTAGCCCCGTTCAGATCAATGAGAGGATCCACCTAAGGCGGGGCGTGCGTTTGCAGCTCAGCCCTGCCGCGTGCTCGCTGGCTTCTCCTGGCTGTGCTGGGGGGGGGCAGAGGGGGGGCAGAGGGGTGTGACCATACGGGGCGGGGGGTTTCTTAGTAGGTTTAAGGGACAACCTGCTGAGGCGGGTTTGGGGGAGGGCCGCTGAAGACGGGTAAGGCGCTGGCAGCTCTCCCCAGCTCTAGTCATGCCCTTGATGTGAAACGCCCCCCACAACCGCCTCCCGGGCTGGGAATCCAGGGCAGGTGCCCTGCGCAGGGACCGAGCCCTGCTGCCTTCGGGTGACATTTTTCTCTTTTTTTCAGGAACTTGGAAGCACCCTTGAACCTGGCCCCGGCTCCATTGAACTCCTTGGGGCCCGATCCCTCTGCTTCCCCTCCGCAGGACTGACCCCAGAGCTCACCCTGCTGCTTCTGCCCTAAAATGGGGCATTTTAAGGCCTTTGGTGCCATCAGGTCCCATTGGACTATGACAGTCTGTCTCCGACCACCGGCCATCACCTGACCCGCCCAGAGGGCTAGGAGAGGGAATGTTCCCCCCCCCCCGAACCTTTGATTCTACCCGCGTCCACACGGGTGATGGGCTGCCATTGGGACACGTGGCACCAGCAGGTTATTAAGGGAAACATCCCCGAGCTCTGCTTCAAACTTGAAACTGGTTTTATCTCCAGATTTCAGTGGCACTCATCTCTTCACTCCCTGCCCCCCCACCCCCCTTCCCCAGTTGTTCAGGCTATTAGTATCACTCAGCCCAAGGGAAATTGTGTTGCCAGATTGCTTGGGTGTGTCCTGGCTGGGAAGCCCACCGTGTGGACTTCAGGTTCCTCTGTTGCAAAGTCAAACTGGCTGTCAGATCGGTTCCCTTTCCTGCTTTCGAGCAGCAGTTAGGAGGCCCCGGTTTCCTAGTTAGCTGGAATCCCTCCTGGGATGGTGCAGCTCATTAGAAAAGGAGGAAACCGGGGAGCGTTTTTGAGTGGGAAAGTAAACACCGATCTGTAGAGGGGAAAGACATTTAGAACAGCAGGGGACTGGGAACGCACTGGAGGCAAGACATCAGGTGTGGGGAACAACCAGCTCCAGCTGGTGGGCCCGATCCTGCAGATGTTGCTCAATGGGAATTGTACCTGGAGGATCCAGCCCATTCCCAGTGTCTCTGTCCCTTGCATTTTTTTATGCCGTTGCTGATTTGTACCTAAGTGGCATTAAATGCCAAATTGGGCCCGACTGGATGTCCCACATCCACAGCCCACACGCACCGATTTCTCTGCGGCTTCTCTCTGCGGCTCCCCTCAAAGAAAGGTTTCCTCGGCTTTCTGTGAACCCAGCTCCTGCTTCCCTTTCGCACACGAAGTCCCCACTTGGAGACGGTGGGAGTTTGGGGTGGGGGCAGGACTGCAGGATCGGGCCCTGCGAGCTTTGCCAAGGCAGTGATTTGTTTGCAAGAGGAGAGCCGACCAGGATCCGCCCAGGGGAAAGGAGCGGCGGGCTCACCAAATGGGACAGGAGAGGAACCCGGACGAACCCTGCTCTAGCCGGGGGATAAGGGCTCCCATAGGTAGGACGTAGGTCTGGGGAAGGCGGCCTGCCTGCAGCCAGCAACCCTACTGCAGATTGCTCCTGCAAAATACGGCACGTGCATGGACACCCTGGGAAACGTCTTGTGCCCCCTTAATGACCAGAGGAGGCAGGCGAAAAGCTCCTGGGGGGATGAATGCATTACACCTGGGGCTCCTTGCTCTCTCGCGCCTGAACACCGCCGCCTGCAACCACGCTGAGCACAGCCTGGCGGGGCGATCCGGACGAAATGTGACCTTGTGTCGCCCGCAACCGCTTCTGCACTGAGCCGGTGCAGTGTGTGAGCTCGGTGCCCGCTCCTCGCAGAGCAGAGCGGGCCGCAAACTGGGCCTGAAGGGGGCGTGAAGGGGGGGGGGGGAAACGGTGTCAAATAATCGATCTGCTTCAAAAACCCCGGTGCAGGTCGGTAGCGCTGATATGTGCCTTATAGAAAGCGTATACATGGAATAGAGACCACACACCCCCCCAGAGTCTCTGTTAAATGCATACTTGTTCTATAAATTATACACTACACAGACCTGTGCGCAATAAACAGAGTCTTGCATCCACTTTCTAGACATCACATAGCAATATTCTCTGTGCATATACAGGTAAATACCATTTGATCATTCTCATGTAAACACCATTTGATAGTTACCATATACACAGAAACCAGACCCTTCGTCGAGACAGACCCAGCACAGAGCCTTGCTGTGGGATGCATGTCCTGGGCGGGATTTGTCTAGTCCGCACCGAAATGACAGAAAGTCTCTGCTGGCCTGAGAGGGTTGTAAAAGCTGCCCGAGCTAGGGCTGCAATTTAGGCAATTCGTTAAGAGCCGTTTGGGGATTGCTTTAGCCGCAGTCCGCCCTGATCCCTAGCGTTTTTGGAGGCTTGCCTGGCTCTCCTAGGTGCATCGAGCAGCCTTCCCACCGGGAGAATTATGTAATTAACCAAGTTTCCGAGAGTCTGGAGCCGCAAAAAAGACCAGGAGGACTTGTGGCACCTTAGAGACTAGCCCATTTGTTTGGGCATAAGCTTCCGTGGGCTACAGCCCGGTGAAGTGAATTCCAGGGCCTTGGGTGACAGGGCTTTTCCGGCACAGTCCTTGACAAGCTTCATTGAGAGGGTGACTCTCTGCAGCGCTGAGCGGACCCCAAGCAAGAACCGCTTGTTGCTGAGTCGGTGGGATCCTGATCCAGGGGCGAACAGTCTGGGCTAGGGGGTTGTTTTATTTCCTAGCCGTGGGTTAGACTTCCTGCAGGTGGCGTTAGGACGAGGGGCAACCCCACGCCCGTCAAGCCAGGCAAGTGGGCTGAGCCGACAGCTCCCGTCCGAAAGTTCATTTCGTCCGCAACGCAAAACTTTTCCGGCGACCTGTCCCTGTTCGCGTTAAATGGGGGGGGAGGAGGGAAGGGCATTGCTTCGCCTGCAGAAAGCCAACCCCCGACCCACCCCCCGGAGTTTTCAACTCCCAGAGATGAAAGTCACTCGCTCCTCAAAGAATCAGCCCGGGGTGGCACCGAATTAGCCCGCACCGCACGTTTGTCCCGCAGCAGCTGCGGACTGAAAGCGGGGGCGTCCTTGTCCGTTTCCACAGGGGCTAATCAGTGTTCGGGTTCTGGAAAGTGACCCCGGGTCACTGTTTCCACCACCCGCCAGGCAGATTTCGTTATAACACACGCTGGGAGGGTTACGGCCTGGGGATCTCAAGTTGGGACCCGAGGAAGTATCAGAGGCCGGGGGATATGAGGGAAAGCCCTATCTTCAGACGGGATACTGCGGGTAGGAGGCTACCCTTGTTGGCCTCTCTTTTCTTGAGTAAAACCAAAGCGTACGTGAAGGTAACACAGACGCGGAAGAAACACTAAAAAATAGCTGAGCCCGGAGAGAAACGAACAATGTTGGTCTTTATACAGCGCCTGGCGATCTATCCCCCTGGGACCTGCGGGCACCCTGGGTAAAGCGTTGTAATCTTTCAAGTGTTTACGGTCAAGTCGGTTCGAGGGATTTTCTCTTTTGAAGACCAATACGCACCCAGACAGACATCTGGTTCAAGCCAGAGGGAAATCCCGCTGGGTGAACCTTTGGAGAGCTGCTGGTTTAATATCACTCCTGAGAGCTTGGATTTGGATGGGCAGAGGAGTATCTGATACCTTCTTGTTCCTACACTTACATCGCGGCTTGTCCCTTGGAGTGAGGGCTCTGGTCTCTATTTTCCTCCGCAGTCTTGTTCCGACGCGGCATTGTTACTCATCTCTCAGAGCACTCCTCCCAGAAAAACAATCTTGGCTTCAAATCTAATCTCTGCGGTTTTTCTGAGAGTTATTTCTAAGCCAGGAGCGTTTGGGGCTTGTTGTGGTGGTGGCTGGCCATATTCTTGCTCTTAAGTCCTAACTCTGTAGATTTGGCTTGAGTTCCCAAATCCGATGCTTATTATCCATCGCTTGGAGGCTTCTCAGTGACTTTTGGGGTGTTTCTTTTCTTACGGCTTCAACAAAACTAAAATGCTTTAGTCACCTTGGTGAGAGACGCTGGTCGGGAAAGCCGGGGGAGATCTGGTTTAGTCAGAGAGAGGAGGGGGTGGGGTTTACACGCCTCGGAGAAGGCCGGCTCTCCGTTATAACGCCTAGCGGCGTAGAAGTGAAACTGAGCCTTTCCCACAACGCGCCCTGGCACCCGCAGATCGTGGGCTCCGAGAAAGGAGGAAACCGGGGGGCCCTAGGCAGAAATGCGCCTCCCCCTCCCCAGTAAAAGCAGAATACTTACAGGAGAGGGTCTCGGGGTAGGGTTTAGTCTCGCTGGCCTCTGGATTTTGATACTTTGAGCTAATTGGGAAGTGCCCCGCCGCTGCCACCAAACGATGCGTAAGAGCCCCAAGGACGCATAAATTAGGTGTCTCTACAGTGGCAGAGGACGGTCCTTGTAACCTCGTCTCCTAAGCTCCTTTTGGTGCTTGTGGAAGGGAGACCGGGGGGGTGGGACCAACCAACGGGCTCTTTCCCGGGGCGGGGGAAGGCAGCGGGCTGGGGGTTCCCCCTCGCCCTCGGCCCGCCCCGCCGCAGCCCAGCGCTGCGCGGGGACCTGTCCGGGCGCGCAGGGGCTGGAGCGGGGCGCAAGGTGAGGGGCGCAGTGGGGAGCGAACTGGATTTCCGCCCCTGGGCACTGCCGGTTGTTGGCTCCTTGGGGCTGTCGCTCCGCCCCCCAGTGTCTGTCGTAAACCTGGCGCCGGACTAAAATAAACCCAAGATAAGAGAGCTCAGGGCTCGCCTCCCTCCTCCTGCCTCCTGCGCGGCGAGCGCTCGGCTCCCCGGCGCGCTCCGGAGCCCCCCTCTCTTGGCGCAGCCAGCCGGCCGGAGGGGAGCCGGCAGCCGCCCGGGGCTGAGCCCCCGCCAGCTCCCCCGCTGCCCGGCGGCCGAGCCATGTCGCTGAGCCCCAAGCACACGACGCCCTTCTCCGTCACCGACATCCTGAGCCCCATGGAGGAGAGCTACAAGAAGTTCGGGGCGCTGGAGGGCGCCGGGCACCTGGGCTCCCCGCTGGGGGCTTATCGCCAGGCGCAGGGCGCGCAGGCGGCCCCGGCCATGCAGCAACACGCCATGGGCGGCCACAACGGGGCGGCGGCCGGCGCCTACCACATGCCGCACGGCGTCTCCCAGTTCCCCCACAGCGCCGTGGGGGGCTACTGCAACGGGGGGCTCAGCAACATGGGCGAGCTGCCCGCCTACCCCGACAGCATGCGGAACAGCGCGGCGGCAGCCGCCAGCGGCTGGTACGGGGCCAACCCGGACCCCAGGTACTCCACAAGTAAGTGGGGCGCAGGCGGGGAGCCGGGGACACTGGGCTGGGGGGGGGGCTCTGCCGGGAGGCAGGAAAGGCAGAAGGTTGGAGGCTCTGGGTACTCCACAGCCCCCGGGCTGAGACTTTCTTGTCTTGGGGAAGCCACAGGTCCTTACCCCAGATCACGCGAGGTAGGCATTGACCAGAGAAGCGGGACATAAATAGATAGATGGAGTGTGTGGAGATAGATAGATATGGAGATGGATGGGTGGAGTGTGTGTGGGGATAGATAGATAGATAGATAGATAGATAGATAGATAGATAGATAGATAGATAGATGTGTCTAGGGGTGGATAGATGGACGGATGGAGTGTGTGGAGACAGATGTTTTATGGGGATGGATAGATGGATGGATGAAGTGAGTGTGGGGATAGACAGATAGATAGATGTGTATGGGGATGGATAGATGGGGTGTAAGAGGCTAGCATTTAGATCATTAGAGGGGTCTGGGGCTAGACAGACAGGGGTCTGTGGGACAGACAGACAGCGCCCTATGGGGATTAGATACAGCTGTTTCCCTTGCCCTGATGCACCCCACGCCCTTGCGATCCAGCCGAGGTTTCAGACCCGGTGGCTGGGGGGCAGGTCCTCCCGCCAGCCCTGCCCCAGGCCCAGCTGGCCCTGCGCCCGCATGTGGTTGCCCTGTCCGTCCTGCTCCCTGCCAAGCGCAGAGCCAGGGCTCGCGGCTCCCGTCGGGCCGGCCTAGCTCTCAGCCTCCCCTCTGCTCAGTCTCTAGGTTCATGGGCCCCTCGGCCGGGATGAACATGGCCGGCATGGGCACCCTGAGCGGGATCGCCGAGGCGGCCAAGACCATGGCCCCTCTCCACGCGGCGCCCCGGCGGAAGAGGAGGGTGCTGTTCTCCCAGGCTCAGGTCTACGAGCTGGAGAGGCGGTTTAAGCAGCAGAAGTACCTGTCGGCGCCGGAGCGGGAGCACCTGGCCAGCCTGATCCACCTCACCCCGACGCAGGTCAAGATCTGGTTCCAGAACCACCGCTACAAGATGAAGCGGCAGGCGAAGGATAAGGCCACGCCGCAGCTCCAGCAGGAGACCAGCCTGTGCCAGCAGCCGCCCTCCCCGCGGCGGGTACCCGTGCCGGTGCTGGTGAAGGACGGGAAACCCTGCCAGGGCAACCCCAGCAGCACCCCGGCGGCGCCCAACCAGCCGGCGCCCCAGGGCGCCTCCAGCGGGGGGCTCCCGGCGTCCAGCAGCGCCGCGCACCAGCAGGTCAGCTCGCTGAGCCAGGCCCCGGAGCTGGAGGAGATGTCGCCCAGCCCCCCCTCCCTCCACAGCCAGGTCGGCGGCATGGCCCAGATGGACACAGCCAACCTCGATTACAGCAGCAGCCTGGTCAACCCCAACCTGCTCTACAGCAGGACGTGGTAACGCGCGGGGGGGGCTGCCTGGGACTGCCTGGGGAGCGGGCTGCAAACACCCCCCCCCCAGCCACCCACCCCAACAGTGATCGCGCCTGCGGCTTTCTTCCCCGTGAGTCCGTCCCTGGAGGGAAATATCTGCGCGCCTTCCTCCTCTCTCGTTGTCGTGGTTGATTTTATTTTATATGATTCGTGAATTAGGATGATGATGATTGTCTGGGATTGCAACGAAGTGCATCGCTCAGAGTGGCCAAAGCTGCCGCGGACGGGGCGCGCCGGTGTGGACTTCTGCGGGGGTAGCTGAAAAGGCGGATGGAAAGTCTTGCACATTTGGGGGGGTGGGAGGAGGGGGAGCGGGAGGGGGAGGGGAAGGGGAGAAAGAACAAATCAAAGGGGCAAGGAAGCAAACAAGCAAAAAACTCTCCTTGCTTCAGGATATCTGAGGCCACTGCCGGGTACAGGTGAGGGCTTCCCTGATGACCGCCTGACTTCGGAGTCTGGGCTGTCGCTCTTGTTTAATGTGCGATTAGCCAAATTAAAAGGCGACGCAGCAGAGTGACAAGACTTCGTGTTTACCGCCATCAAGTCTCGAATTTTTATTTATTTATTTTTCTTTTTTTAGGCTAGTTAAAAACACAAAACCCCCAGTTGGTTGGTGTCTCTATCTTATAAACCAATTGAACGCGAACAATAAAGCTTTTGAAGTGCAACTTATCTGGCAGAATTAATTTTATCAGGGTGCCCCTTAAGTGCAATTTCATTATTATTTGATTGCAAGTAAATTGAATTGTAACTCAAGGTCGATGAGGCACATAGCAGTGCTAGCTGAGAACAGTTACTGCCATTTATGTGACAGGGAAAGTAACAATCAGATGGAGGAAAAAAGACTTGTATCATACCAGCTGAGGATATTTTTACAGAAGAGCTTTTGAACTTAGATGCTCAGATTTAAAAAAAAAACAAACAAAAAAAGCATTGTTGTTGTTATTATTAATTATGATTATTTAGTAAGTACGTGGATGTATGTTGACAAACCAACCACCCCTCTCACTGCCTGTAAAATGTGACCCGTCCCACCCATGAAAGATTGCCGGTTAAGTTAAACCAGACCGGATCAAATAAAGAAACCCAGAAAAAGTCCCCCAAAGTGTATTCCCTGCTCTTGGTATCCCAGTATAATGTCACCCGAAGCTAAATATTGTTGGTAGAAAGCCTTTAATCATTGCCAGCCGCGCCCCTACAGCTACGACCGAGGGGGAAATGAAGGAAGGTCCAGAACCTGCCACGGACAGCGGCCGACCCCCGAAAGGGACACCCGAGAGGCAGAAAGCCACGTACTAGGCTGAGTCTTTAAAAAATTAAAAATCAAGGAAATTAACAAGGAAAATAAATTACAGCAACGTGTTTTCTTCCTCCCGCCTCTTCCCGAATACAAAAAAAAAAATACAGAGAAACTCAATAAACCGTTGACTTTTTCAGCAATTTTTCATAATATAAGAAATCGCGGTCGCTCACAAAAAAATTCTGCTTCCGTTTTCATTGTACAAAAGAGGGTTTTTGCCTCTTCATAAAGCAATTTTTGTTCCAAGCTGATCTTTACCTGTCACTTCAGAGAACCATAAATATTTTCTTCTCTCGAAGAAGTGAGGGTGATTCGGTTCCATTATATGACGTAGGTCTATTTAGGGGGTTTTATTTGATCTTTTATTTATTTAGACACTAGTATGTTTTGGGTGTTCGATACGGAAACTCAAGGTACAGAATGATTTAATTAAATAAATCGCGACTGGAGTTAAATGCACTCAAAGCAATTTGTGTTATTTAATTAATGCAAATAAATGGAATATCAGTAACCAGGTGTGCTTCATAAATTATCAGAACAAATAAGTGGAATCTATGCTCCACTAAAGACATATAACCTCAACATGAGAGATTTTGGAGTTTATGATGTTTTTACTGAATGTTTTGGGTCTATTTTTAATCGAACTATTTCTATACCTCCTTGGATGTTTGGGGGGGGGGGGCGGAGGGGAGTGGGTGGTTTGGCTTACATATTTTTGATCTAATA
The DNA here is from genome assembly GCF_965152235.1 of Eretmochelys imbricata. NCBI lineage: Eukaryota > Metazoa > Chordata > Testudines > Cheloniidae > Eretmochelys > Eretmochelys imbricata. Next base: position 206,933,378 of record NC_135574.1, on the reverse strand, counting down.
TTTTAACTGAATTTTTTATCATCTGCTTTTTTTCCTTCAATATTTTTGGTCTACATTTATAGCCAAGAGATTTTATAATCTGCTTCGCGCTCCCTTCCCTTTTAAATAATTTGGGTATAACATCCTCCATGAGTGTTCGGCCAAAGGGATACTTTTAAATATTTAGGAAAAGTTATTTTGTGATTTGATCGCGAGTATTTCAAAAAGAAGTAATTTTCGGATTCCTCCGGAGGTACGCAAACAATCAAACTGTCTGAGGAATAAATGGCCGGTACTATCGACCCGTAGAATGGTCTCTGGGGGGGAAATATACATATAACTGGAAGGATTTGCAAATAACATAAAGGTGTCTGCTTGTGAACGCAGTGAAAGGATATGGAAAATTCTTGTTATTTTGGTCAATGTACGAATTCGTTTCCGAGACTGAAAATTGGTTTAAGAGTTTATCGTTTAATATAGGAGGGTACTATTTCAATTTAAGATACTCATGATTTATTTGAGAAGGAAGATACATGTTTAAACAACATCTGGGGAAACAGATTCGATAGATACAGATCTATATAATCAGTAACATTTTGCAAGCCTGAGTTTTTCCTCTTGGAACAAAAAAGCTTTGTTGACATCAAGCAATGCTGTAGAGAAAGGGAGCAGATTGAAACCTTTAGGAGAATGTGACCTTCTTCAACATTTCCCGGTTAAAATAGAGATGTCAGGACTTTATTATAATGGAGAAAAGAGACGACAGAAAGAAACAATCCGTTGTCACCGTGCTATAGGGCTGACTACGCATAATGTTTCGCTTGCAGCTTCCAGTGAAATGAGAAGGAAATATAAAGCGATTACCTTTTCTCGACATGTAACAGAGGGGAAATAGGTTTATGTAAAAAAAAAAATCAATTCTGGGTCGGGGTGTGTGTGTGTTCATACATCCAAACACACACCGAGCATATTCGGATTCGGTGATGAGACAGATGGAGCAGACTACTTGTCCATCATCCCTGAAATGTAGATGATTGAATCCGATTCCTGAGTGTGTGTGTGTTTCGGGGGGCGGGGGGGGGGCTTTCTAGCAGAGACAAAGGTGGGCGAGGTAATATGTTTATTGGCCCAACTTCTGCTGGCGAAAGGGAGAAGCTTTCGAGCTCCCACCCAGGGCTCTTCTGCAGAGCCCGGAGAAGTTGGCCCGGCGATTGACCTCCCCCACCTTGTACCATACGGGGAACGCGTGAGCCGGACTCAAAGTTAGCAGCCTCCACGCTGCAGCCTTCCCCCGCCCTTGAGCTGCATTTTCTGGTCAGTCGCCATCGGGGTTCCTTTGGCAACTGGGGCTTCCCAGGCCTGTAGTCCGAATGCCAAGGCGCGGACGAGGTGCAGCTCATTAACTGGAGAGGAGGAGAAGGCTCTTCACCGAGAGCCAAGCGGGAAAGGGTCTCAGAGGAACAAAGCCCCCTCCCTCCCCCGCCCCGGAAGTTTAGGGTGGCCCAGTGGCGACTGAAAGGCTTCCTTGGGCTACCCCCGCCGGTCCGGCCGGCTCCGAGCTCTGGGAAGAGCCTTGAAGTCGACGCGGCTAAGGCGGCCAGCGGGCAGGTAGGAGTGAAACAAACCAAAAAAACCATCCCACCCCCCTTCTTCGTCCCAGAGCGTGCCCTGCGCGTTTGGGGCCAGGGCAGAGCTACAGACCTGGCTCTTTGCTTTGAGTCTCTCCTCGCGCCGGATTAGGGTGTTTTAACCTTTTTTTTTTTTTTTTTTTTTGGGCGAGGCAATCCCCAGCCACGCCGGGCAGAAATTCAGCTTGCTTTGGTAGCACGCGAAGCCCCAGGTGGAGCGGACTAGAGGGGAGTTGGGAGTGAAAAGCCAAGCGCTGGATTTGGAGATCTGGACGTTCCGCTCCATTGCTAATTACTGCCCCCGTCTCTGTTTTCCTTTCAGAAAGAGAGACGCAGCCGGCTCTTACGCCCCGTGCTTGCTACCGCTCCTGTAAGGAAGTCACGGGGAGATTTGGGTCCATCCTGGCTCTGGCCTTACCCCCCACGCGGTATAGCCTAGCGCGCGTGGGTGCCCCGAGGCAACACGTAGGTTAGTTGGTACGTGCTGTGCCCAGCCAGGCGAGGGGGACCCGGGCTGCTGCCAGGCCTGGCCAAGGGGTTACAAACGATCGCGAGCAGCCGGCTGCAGAGAAAAGGAAAGTCCCCCCTCCCCCCACTCTCGGCCTCCAGGGACTGGTCCTGCCTAGTGTCCCCACTTTAAAGGACTTTTTTTTTAGCCACAGACGCGCCAGACCCTGGCATCAGGTGGAATCCAGAGGCCTGTGAGCTCAGTGGCAGGGCTCCCACTGGCTGCCATGGGGGCCTGCATGCGGGCTGGGCGAGGAGAGGATGCGATTTCGAGCCCGCCGCAGGCACCGGGAGTTTTCATCCGGCAAGGGCGATCGGCGCTGGCTCACCGAGGGGGGGTTCCCAGCGAGAATTTCCTCCAGGCTGCGCTCGCAGAGAGGTTCCCCCAGAACAGGTCGTTTGCGGAAATAATTAAATGGCAGCAAACGCTGTTTTTAGAGGAGCGAGGCAGGAACTGGGCGCCCTGCAGTGGAGTCTTTCCCCGCCCGGTGTGAACGGTCAAGCTCCGTCTAAATCACAACGCCGGTTTACACCAGCCCGATCCTGCCCCGCTGGCAGTGCCGTTGCGCTTTCCCGGTTGATTTCAGGGGCTCTGGGGTCATTGTGTTTTATGAAGGCGGCTTTGCACAGGGCTGCTCCCCCCGCGCGTTTCTTGTGAGGACCCGACAGAGAAATCGGTAGATAAGGGTCACCTGCCTGTCAACCCACCAGTGCCCCAAGCCCCTGCAGCCGCTGGCCCCCTTGGCCGACCGACAGCCCGGTTGAGAACCATTCCCTCCAGCAAGGCAAAGATGGGCTGGGAAAGGCCAAGCCCTGGGGCACGGACCTGCTCCCTTTGTTTCAGTGAATCCATGGAAGGGGGGTGAGAAAGGGGCCTGAGGAGCATTGAGGGAGGGAAGTTGACCGGCAGCCCTCGGCCACACTGGACCCTGCACCAGCGTCCCCACTACAGATCCAGGGGCTGTTCGAAGGAGGGAGCAAGAGCAGCCCTTTGTTCCTCCAAAGCCCAGCTCCCCTCCCTCCTGAGTCCCCTCCGCCTCTCATTTCCCCTCCCTGCTGCTGGCTCCCTCAAGATCCACCCCAGGGGCTCCATCAATGTCTTTCTCCCCACCCCCGAGGCTGGGAGCAGAAAGTTTAGAAACTAGACCAACTCAACGAAATGCAGGGAGAAAGGTGCGGTTTTAATGATGCCAGGACTGGCCCAGGGTTATGAGCGATTATAAGCAACCGCTTGCAGAGAAAAGGAAAGTCTTTCCCACCGCCTCCCAAGGACTTTTTTGTTTTTTAAGCCACAGACACACCAGACCCTGGTTGGAGTCTGTGTAAACATGTTCCTATCTGTTCTCAACATCCCCTCAGGAGCAAGTAATCCTGAAAGATTCCAGCCCTGAAATGGTGCTAAAACCAGTTCTCCAAACCCCTCTTCCTCCACCAAAGTTGGTACGGCTAACACGTTAGCCTATTTCTTTAAGCATCACGAGGATGCCAGAGCAGAATGGGCGATGTGGATTCTAGGACCTCGTGCACTATACAGCTAGTATATGGAATCTCACCCAGTAATTCCTGCAATGGAGGGAATTATTCTTCCCTAAGTCAAGCTGATTTTGGCAGGAATAAATCTGAGTTACATCCCTCCCCTGAAATCCTTATTAAAGAATGCACTCTTCCTTTGCCAAACCCAGACATGCAATTGCACACAGGCTAACTGCCCGCACAATAACTGCACTCACAATTTTGATGCTTGCAGACAACTGGCCATTTGCACTCACCCCACACACTAACCCTATGTGTTCATGCAATTGTAAGGACATGCCAAATAAATGACTTTCTGAAAGTCACACCAATACTCCAACTGCACTATCAAATTATATATTTGAATAATTATGCTTGGCAGGAAATAAAGACACTTTTCTGAAGGGGTTAGAGAGAAGCTGCAATGCACAGAACAAACAACAGAAAGTAAGTATACACACAACTGCAATAATTTGCTACAAACACCAGAAATTCCTGACCTACACTAGGTGTGAAAAATGCAAAGCCCAGGTAGAAAGGTGCATTCAGTTTCCATTTGCAGGATGTTTATTCTAGGGCATTTGATTTTAGCTGTCAGTCACATTTGAAAAGGATAAACAAAGGACACATTTTGTTTAGATTTGATGTTAAAAACACCCATACACAGGGGGAGTGCTTTGAGAATGCCTGTATGTATGAAAATTCAGTTTCACTGCTGCTCCTGTTCCGTTCAACACACCATTTTAACGTAATGCACTATAGGCCACTGCAATCTGATGGCATACATCCGTTTCTAACAGTAGGACTACTTTTCGAATCACAATGAAGTATTCTGCTCCATCCCCAATCACTTGCAAATGAATCGAGGTTCATGATTTCTTCCTCTCAAGGTTACGTGGGTCTGGTCTTTTTTCCTGATATTTGAGTATTAACATTTGTGCCCTTGAAGGAGGACGCCGCTTAACTGTCTATATCAGATGGTCCAGGAGAGACAATTTCTTATAACCTTGTGTAAGAGTTAAAAAATACTTACATAGCAAAAGGCTACAGTTACGCACACATACATGTGCATATTAAAGAAAAATATAAAATGAGATACTTAGAGATATTGCATCCATTTTTCAATAGTTTACTTAACCTGATGCATGGTGTATATTAGGAGCAGAGAACTGTTTACTTTTTTAAGGGCAAACTAAAAGGTTTAGAGTCTTTTAAAAATACAGATGTTTATAAAGGAGGATTTTCCAAGCTATTAATTAATACCAAACAAAGAAAGATGTGCATATGCATTTAGATAAAAACTACACAAATATTCCAGAAGAGAGAGTCATAAGCCACTTAATACTAGTGCACATTTTCAAAAGCCACTTCATAGGGCAGTCAAGTAAAAACAGAATATTTCAATATTCAATACACTGAATACAAACCCCTTTGAAAATTACTAAGAAATACACCCATATACTAGCCAGCTAATGGTTGGTTAACCTTTGTATGAAAACGTGATTTTCTGTAAAATATCTGTTAATTTCATATTCTACCAGGTAAAAGGCATAAAAGAGCAAGAACACACCAGACAAAAGTTGAAACATTTTTACTTACAAGTCCAGAAATCAAACTCAAGAGACAAATACATCAATGAAGTGTTATTAAAAAGAATACGGACAAAAGCGTGTCTTTAAACATTGTGTTTTTTAGATTACCTGCTGTGCCTAATTTCAGAGCTAATAAAACCCTATTTCTAGGCATTCTTTAAAAATCAGTATCTATTTTTGGGCTCTTATGTTGTGAACTAAAGGATGTTTTGATTTGCAATTGACAGGCATATGCAATTTATGCTTAGCTAGTAAGAAAGGCAGAACAGTACTCCTACTTCATGAAATGTCTCTCTCAAGCACATAAGTGCTTTACGTCTTCTCCAGTATAGTTTCAAAGCAACATAAAAACCCTCCCCCCCTCCCAAAAAAATCTTATCAGTAAGAAATATACACAGTTAAAACACATATTGCAGTTTAAAAACTACTAGTACATTTCTTAAAGATGCCTTATTTCCACAGCTATTGTAAAAACAGGTTTTGATGACAGAAGACTTCAAGAGTCTAATTCCAGTTGTATCTTCCAGAGGGAGGTGGCAAAGGGTAGGGCCTCCCGGGGCCATATCCCTGCAAACAAACAAAAGCAAGGGTTTATTTTCTGGATTACTGTCACAATAAACAAGTTAGCCTAGCTTCAGACTCCATGCAAAACTGAAACAATACAGCCTTTACACAGAAAGATACCAAAGAAAGAGCTAAACATCTCTTAATAGTGTTTACAAATGCTCTCCTGGATACACACACTTCAGCTTCTACACAAGGAGTGAGTTCTGTTCAACACCAACCTCACACTTCCATGTGTGTTGGAAAAGATTTAATAATCCTAAACGAGAAAGCAAAAAGTCAAAAGGCAGCACTGAGGGTGATTTGAGCTGCAGAAGTAACTGCTAACCTTTTGCTTTCAGTAATAGTGGAATTTAAAAGGTGCAAAATGAAAACAAGGACAGGATTTGAAAAGCAAACTTTGTAAATCCATGAAGTAAACGAGGCTCTGCCATTATGTATATATAGACACTCACGTGTGCGCACACATTTTACACTAATAGTGGAAAGTAGAATACCTTCAGTATGCACAGTAAGGGTATGCTTTGACACCTAGGATACTTCTATCCTAGTTAGGCTTCATCTTAACCTATCCATTATGATTAACTTATACAGTGTTTTGTCTTTATTTCGATTTCATTTACATAAAAGTACAAGTCTGTATATTTTAGCTGTAGACAACTGATCTTCTGCCAAAGCAAAAACCAGATACATGAGACTTTTCTTGTTAGATGCATTTCTGTTGTGCTGGCTTCTTGCAGGCATCAGTTCTGTTTTAAAGAGCATTTTAAATACTAGGTGACATGATAGCAATGCATGTCAACTGACTGAGTACTGAGAGTACAAAAGACTTCAAGTAAAGTGGTTACCGCTTTAGATATAAATTTGTATTTAATTTAGTTGCCACACCCAATATATCAGATTCATGGTGATAAGCTTATCTGAGGGGAATTTAGAGAAGTCAACTTGAATCTCCCTCCAAACTGAAAATGTGGTGCCTACCATTGTTACCAATAATCCCAAACTTTACCATAGGAGGTCAAAGGAAAGTTGCAGAGGGAGGATGAGTATCCAATTTTCCAGCCTGATTTCAATGCTCTCCCCTCCCCCAAGCCCTGAGAATACCTCATTCCTTTTTTATTTATCATCACAACTGCTCATATTGTGGACTGGTGCAATTATGCATATATTCTTTGCTTTCAAGCTTCTTGGAGAAGATGCATTTTAAGTAATTCTATTAGAGATTTCCAGAACTGACCCTGTCAATACACATCTTTTCGCAAAGTTCAGCCATTATACTTAAAAAGTGTGGTGTAGATGAAGAAGGTTCTGGTATGGTTTAACAAACCAGTGTAGACAGAATCACACTATGTTAAAAGATGTGACAGCCCAGTCAGTGCCCCAGGCTAGAACCCACACAATCTGATCTCCTCTACACAGGCCAAATAGTGTTAAAACATGGCTTGTCTACAGCAGAGTTTCACAGCCATTCCTGAGCATTTTAAACTTTGCTAACAGGCCTATACCTGATAAGCCCACTTCTTTCCTACCATACTCCAAACCAGAGAAGCAGCTTGAGCTAAAGACATTACCAGACTGATCTTTAAAGCTTTGTGACAAGGTCCTTAGTTCAAGGAAAGATCCCACTGTTGCTAATACAGGTTCAGCTGAACTAGTGTAGAGTTAGATCACCTGCTGGCTGCAGGTGTTTCAGCATCATGTAATCCTGCAAAACTAAGAGACATGAGGATGGAAACGGTGTTGGCCTCCCTGGGGCTCCTATCACTGATTCAGCTGAATCAGCCTTGGCTAGAGTGGGAATTTTATCAAGAATTTCCCTAGGGCAGAGATGGCCAAAGCAGCTTCGTTGTTGTCACACACTTTGGTTGATGCCACATTTGAAATGTTCATTACAAAAATTACATCTTCTTGAAATGGGGCTATTTAAACATGCTTACCAGAGGCTCCCACAAATGTATATTATGCTGGTATGTGTCTGTGTGTGTGTATATATGTTATGAGTTGCTTTAAAGAATAGCCACAGTACAAGTCATCAACTCATTTATAGATCATTCAAGTAAAAATGACCCACTGTAATAGAGAAGGGAAACATGATGCGGCGAAAAAGCCATAGCAGGAAATTCACACTAGCAAGCACTAAATGACAACTGTCCAATGATCTTAATAGGTTTATTAGAGAGACAAGGTGGGTAAGATAATATCTTTTATTGGACCAACTTCTGTTGGTGAGAGAGACAAACTTCTGAGCCTCAGAGCTCTTCTTCAGGTCTGGGGAAGCTACTTAGAGAGTCATGGCTAAATACAGGATCAAACAGATGTTTAGCATAAGTGGTTAGCACATACTAGTTGATCCAATAAAAGATATTACCTCACCCACCTTGTCTCTCTAATAACCTGGGATTGACACCACTCCAACAATATTGCATATTGAATAGACTTGTAGGTTAACAAAATGGAATTTTCAGAATTAAGTGCATAATTTTATCATTAGACACTGAAATGTAAGTTTGTATCCAAGCAATTATCCCAGCAAAGCAGATATGGATATTGACTCATCGTTGTATTACTCGTTTTACACTGGCATAACACTGAATCCAATGAAGTTACTTCAATTTTACTGTGGTGTAAGGCAGATTTAATGCAACTGATTCATCAGTATCAGGTTCCCAATTAAATGGGTTTTATTTTATATTTATAAAATGGGAAGAACAAGAAGATTGGGTAGTTATCCAGCATGTGGGGTACAGGCCAGAACTTATCCTTCTGATAATAACCATATCCTACAGCTGGGAGCAGGGGAGTATGAGAAACTACTTTAAAAATTAACAAAAATAAGGAGAAAAGTATCTTCAAGTTTCATAGCTTTCAGCCACATTGCGGGGGGGGACGGGGACGGACACAACTGTGCATCCTGGTGCGTTACCCATTTATTGGGAAAATGGAGAACGTGTGCATGTGTGGGGAGAAGGGGTTCAATATGCTGTCGTTTTTGGTTGTTTATTAAATTTATGTTGTACTTTTTAAATGATGGCAAGACCACCTCAGGTTTGAATATGAACTCTCTAATGTTTGCTAACTTAAATCTAAATAAGTAACTTTAGTGTGTGTGCATGACTGTGCGTGTGTAGGGGAGAGAGGCTTGGCAGAATTCAATTTGCTTTTTTATAATTTCAACAGATAACACTGACGATATTTAAGCTTTTTTCCCCCTCTTTATCAATTTAAATGTTCACAGTTGAATGAAATTATGGGGCACTCATACAACTTAATGACAGAGTTTATATTCAAAAAATTAAAGTTTTATAACTTAATATAAATCAGGGGTTCTCAAACTGGGGGTCGGGACCCCTCAGAGGGTCGCAAGGTTATTACATGGGGGATCACGAGCTGTCAGCCTCCACCCCAAACCCCACTTTGCCCCCAGCATTTATAATGGGGTTAAATATATAAAAATGTGTTTTTAATTTATAAGGGGGGGGGGGTCGCACTCAGAGGCTTGCTATGTGAAAGGGGTCACCAGTACAAAAGTTTGAGAACCAGTGATATAAATTGTCGTCACTACGTGTCAAAAATATACAAAGTAAATATCCTTTAAATCCAACTCCAGAAAGCTCTCCAGCAGCATTTTTTATTTTGCCTCGCTGTAAGTTTTGATCATCACTGATGGAAATATTTTATTCATCTGTTTGTGTGTCTACAGTGAAATGAACCGTTACCGACAGTTACCAATGAAAACTGAATCCTTCCAAGACTAGCTAGCTACACACATGCGTACACGTGTGCACTTTTGGCTATTAGGGTCTAGTAGCCCAATAGTTTCCAGTCTAAGTCAAATCAGTATCTTTCAGCAAAAAGAAAAAAATTCTAACTATAGATATTCTAAATTTAGGGGTTTGATATGTCCTTCAATTCACCTATGAGGATGTGTTAAAGACAAACCCCTAAAACAGAACCACGTTAAGATTCAAAACAAAACAGAAGATTCTACTTGGCAGAAACATTTGCTGTGAGTATTTTCCCTTTTCCCATAACACAGATACTGCACAAGTGACCCAGAAGAAAACAACGTACAATCACACAGTGCTTTATTACCTGTCTTCCTCTATCCATTCGATCATCAGGTCTGTGGGGGTAATTCATTGGTCCACCTAGTCCTTGGTACTGATTTTGCTGGAATGCTGCACCCTGGGATTGTAGCATGCGGTTCCAAGATAGAAGAGGGGCAGCCCCAGAATTTCTGTGTAAAGAACATGTGTATTATAGCATGTTATTAATGTATATATAACGCCATATTACAAAACCCAACTTCTTATAGACGTATAATAAATGGTTCGATTTGCTTAAGCACAGATCTATTGTGTTAATTGCATAGCCATATTACAATCTACGGGAGCTACAAGTGCCTCTAAATGATTTGGCCCACACTCTGTAAGGAAGAAGCCCTGCACAATTTTAACTATCAGACCATGTTTACACACTGCTTCACTCTCAAACATACTAAGGTGAAGAAACAGATGCTTTTGAAAGAATGAAAATTTAATTTTGCAGAGTCAGGGATTTTTTGAACTCCCTAGAAGGATTTTGCTCATCCTGTATTTTAGAGACAGGTTTGCCAGTCTGTTTGAAGTGACTGCCAATGTAGATTTGAAACAAAACGTCACTGCGTTAGCTAAATGTAACACACTATCCAAAGAGTAAACATGTGCAACACAGGAGAATGAAGCTTTATTTTCTAAATGTCCAGACTTTGTGGGAGTCCATTCTTTCTAGTTAATTGCAGGTTGTAAATGAATTCTTACTGCCGAGTATTTTGAATCTAGGGTAGGGGCCTTGGCTGTTTTTTCCCATCCATTATTCTGCTCAATATGTCAGAAGGTCTGATCGGGAAGAAACCTTTTCAAGTTCTATTGATGCAGTTTTCAATTGACCATGGTGACCTAGCAACATAAGCACTAATTGGCATGGACTGACTGACATTTGCTGTACAGTTTATATGGGAACACAAATTCAACATCTATTTTAACCTAGTTTCTCATCCTAGATTACTAGCAGCAAGAAATATTTTATTGCCTTTAAGTAGCTAGTCTAAAATTACAAATATAAAACAGGCAGATCCAATCCTTGTTTTATTACAAATATTAATAAAAATAATATAGCCATGTACTGCTTAGGACATGATCTCTCCAATGCTAGAGAATTAAAAATCATATTTTCTGCAGAGAACACACCACAGTGTGTTGAGGGGAAAGAGAATTAATTAGAAAATTAGATATTATTCACCACAATTCATACACAAATCCTGTAAATTTAAATCTGTTTTGGTTACTGTTCAACATGTGTACATTGATATTCTATTATGATCTCTGAGCAAAGGAGGAAAGTAATTAGCCTAAAATATCAAAATATTGGACAACTGATGTATGGGGTAACCGTTTAATTTTAAAATTGATTGTAATGACACTAACTTCAGTATTACTTCCCTTGTCTTTGAAAAACCCGGGGCTGGATCCATTTGATTAAAGATACTAAAAGTCATCCCTGCCAGAACTCTACCAAAGTCAATGAAGTGACACCGAGGCTGAATTTGGCCTACTCTATTCAAGCAAGCACTCAGGGTTTTAAATAAGGTGATCACATTCTCCTTCTTGAAGTTTATACAAGCATATTACACATAGCCACCTGTAAGACAGCTGAAAGATCAGTGTAGGGCTTACTGAGGGAAGGACTGGTGGGGGTAGGGAACGTTTTAATGTGGTTTAATGTGAACTTCACTGATAGGAATGGGGACATAAGTCTATATTAAGCCAATGCACTGATCATGGCAAGCTGTTTCTGAGAACCCAAAACACAAAAAGGTAAATATAACAAGATGGGGGAAAGTACATATTTAAAGAGGGGCTTTCATGTTTAAATTCCTATTCCCATTCATTTTAGGTTTACATTGTAAAAACTGCATTATGTTTACTTTGTCTGGCCAGATTTTAAGAACAGTTATGATGTCCAAAGCCTAGGCAATGAGAACTCTTACTGTCCACAGAGAAAAAAGGACAAGATTCCTAGTATGAAGTATGACTCTTTCATGCTGAATGCATAGTTGGCACTTACAAGCAATATGCAAAACGATATTTACTGAAACAGAACTAAATGTTGTACAGAAGCAAAACCTTAATTACTGCTGAATTATACACCCCTTTTACCTATTTTTTGTCTCAAACAACAGACAATGCATTCATAAAACGTTATCTGAAACATTTACTAGTCAGGCCAATACTGTAATTATTTAAAATCAATGGCAGGATGAATTAAGCACTCCAGATTACCTAACACTCGTGCGGAAATATTCCTTTTGCTTAAATACATGTTCAGCAATATTTTTATTTCAAGGAAATAATATCCTCCTCTTAAGGCAAAACACTGGATTCAAAATATGTCTTGATATTTTGTCAGATAAATTATAGTGGCGACAGCAGAAAATTCCATCAAAGCACTATGAACATTAAGTAGCATGAGCTTTGGTTTTCATTAACTAACAATCCCTTGATTTCAGTAAGTTTGTCAACATTTCCATTATAAAGTCACTACGCCACAAAAGTCTATGTAAGCATAGGCTTCTGTAAGGTCTCTCCTAATAAAATTGTCAAAACAGATTCCATTTAAATGAATTTTTAAATTCTATACAAATGCCAAGGGACTGTGGTTAAAATGCATTTGTGCTTTTGTAACTCAAGGTGATCTTAAATAAGGAGTTAAAATTATTCAGGCAGTCAGTGCATAACATGAATTTGGAGTATTTAACTCCCCCCAAAACCATCCCAAGCAGTGATTAAATAGTCAATATGTTGATTTTTAATAAGACAATATGCATGTGCAGCAACAATTATTCATAAAGGATTTTGGCAATTCACAGTTATTGCACACAGGGCAAAATTTACACAATATATTTTTGTATTAGGCAAAACATACATTAACTTCAGCAGTGTAATTTTGTAAGTCTGCAGATTAGGAGTGTTTACTAAGATGGATCGACAATGTACTATGAGTGTTCCTTAGATTTAAAAGCTTGTTAGACACTTCTGTTGTTTTCAAGCCACTGTAAAAATGAAACAGCTATGTAGTATGATTGGAAGATTTTAGCTAAACCTGTTAAGTTACTGAATATTTATATAGCATCTAACATGTTCAAAATGCTGTGCAAGTACTATGTAGTATTAGAAGTAACCAAACCAGCATCCAGACTTCTATTCTGTTCTTCACTCACTAGGTTATGTACCTTATTTATATGCCAAAACCGTATTAATGCAAGATTACAGTTGACATTTTAATCTGACAAATCAGGAAATTAAAAGTTACAGTTCCCACAGGAATAAATTCTGTGCTATTGTGCATATGTATTACTATAGGATCTAGGCTCTGTCTTAATATACAGCTTGACCCCTTAATATACATGCAGTTATACAAAGTCACAGACAGAAGGGCAGTGCCCTTTGTGCTGTATTTGAATTAGGACAAAACATGATATATTACCCAGTATTGTATGATTGTGTAATGAAACCGTAACATGCATGGTAAGTGACAGTTATGGTTGCTTTAGGAAGGTGTTTCATAGTAAGAAAATGTTAATATGTTTCAGACCTGATTTTCATTGGAGATTTCATCCAAGCACAGACTAAAACGATCCTAGCTTAGTTTAGATTTTCCAGTTATGCCATTAATACCCATAGTGAAATGATGGTGTTCTCTTCCCTGAAATGCGAGGGTCCAACCCAGATCTCTCAAGGTTTCTAGTGTTATGATCAACATCGCTCACAAACAATATTAAAAATATATAAGGCTTCTAAATTAAGTCCAGCCACTGCCATTGGAAAAAACAAGCCTAGAACACAAAGCATTCTCACACAGCAGTACTGGAACAATTTTTATAGTGGGGGCACTGAGACCCATTGAACCAAAACTGTCATCTCTGTATATAATGGAAACCACTTCAAGCCAGTGGGTGCAGCAGCACGCCCAGCATCTCTAGTTCCAGCACCTATGTTTTCACATGCTTATTCAGTATTAATTAGGCCTTAAATGCTTTAGATTTTAGATGGACTGTATCAGAACTTCTCAGATCAGTAAGACTCTTTGCAAGTACGCAGCAGCTGCTCTGTTCAACAGTAACTTCCTGCGGTTTTAATAATTTATTTCCCCTACATATACTTTGAGACTCTCACACCACTGGTTCTAAAAACGTAAACACTCCTGTACAGACAACATGCTCATTTTGATTCTGAGAGAAGCATTTCATAAGCACCAAGTTTCCCTCCAGCAAGCCAAAAATCTGACCACCTTCAATCCAGCCTTCCAGACATCTTTGAACCGGCTTCACTGAGCCCTCAAGATTCATTGTCAGGGATGGGACCACATCCACATTCCCTGCTGGCTGTTGTAAGTGGAGGAGGTTCCATTCTCCCAGTCCTGCCTCCTTTAGGTGAAGAGTTTCTTCCTGATTGTGTTGCTCCCGCCCTCTGTTATGATTTCAATGCCCACTTGCTTCCCAGTTTGCCCCAACCCAGGCAGAACAAGAGGAGGAACCATCAGCAGCAGCGGACAGTGGCAAAACAGCACATGGACAGCAGCCTCACAATGCCACAAAAACTTGGTGGCCACTTCCCTCCTGCTGGGTAATTATCAACAAGTTGAAAACCACTACTCTATAGGGCATTAGAACCAATAAAATAGTCCCAGGTCTAAAGTAGTATCATGTCTATTACAACCAACTCTCCCCCAATCTCAAGTCCTTTAGAGGCACTGGCAGAGAGTCTGTTCAACTATGCAAATATTCACGCCCATCACCTTTTAGATGCATGCTTAAATCAGTAAGGCAAGTAATTTAATGTCCGTGCTCAGTGCATTTAAACATTTTAAACTTTTTTTTGTCTTCCTAATCAAGTATCTTCATGAACATAGTGAGTGTATTTGTCCCCACTGGGGAGCTAAGTCAAGCAAGCTAGTGGTTTTATAAACCAAAGAGGTATGAACACAAAAAGTACCAGAAAAAAAAAAATCTTGAATTGTGAAAAGCCACCTTATTTTCATTTCAAAGCTGGAAGGATTTTCTGCAAACTTTCCAAAGAGATTCCCTTCTTGGCTAAGCCATGACATGAACAACTTCAGTCCCATAAAGTAATTGGAGGAATACTGAAAATGGAAGTTTAAGAAATGAATGGTGATCTCCACATTGTAACATTACTAACACACTGCACAACGTCCACATATCCCACCTCCTACAATACTGAAAGCACATTGGGTAAGGTTAAGGACCCAGTGATGCCACCATATACTAGACTAGACAATATATAGCTGTACAGCCAGATGTCTGGACCCTAAGTACAAGCATCTTTCCAATGTTAAAAAGGAAACTAAGTCCTGTGCCCCCATGCCAAGACCTCCCCCACTATTAAAACTATACTACACACGCCCGCACGTCAGGATTGGTTGAAGAGGTGGAAGTATGAAGTTGGAAATCCAGAAGCCCAAACAGAAATTTTAGTTCAATTATACTGAATCAGTGAAATTAGCCGACCAATAGAATGAAATTCCTAGCACTGTAAAAAACCATTACAAGTTACCAAAACACACAGTACTGTTTCATTAAAAAAAGAAAACAATAGCTACTTGTGAAGCTACTTTTAGTTAAGATCAGGTATTTCAGTTTATTACATTGTTGAATATAACCCTGAAAATAAAGTTTATAAGGCAAGATTCCACATTAAAGATGGCAAATTAAAGTGAAACTGAACTGATTTTGAGAGAGATAAAAATGTTGCCATGGAAAGTATGCGTATTTGTTAACAGCCAAACAACTTTTCCCCAGTCTGATTCTTTTCAGCATTAACAGCTGTAAGTAAACGTAGCATATGTAAAAGTTAGTGTCCATTTTAAATCTGTATTCTAAAATTGCACTATATATATATTAATATAATTATTCATAGCATTCAGATATCCTGGAGTTTGTAAAGTCCTTCCGACTTAAGGGCATACAACTTATCAATGAAGGAACACATGTAAAACATCCCTTATTATCAAACCATGTCACATTCTTTCTATTCCATGGTACTTATTGGACTGCAGATTCTATAATCCTCCTCTGAGTCCCTTCTGCATTTAATTCAGTTCAGTCTTAAGTAGTTAAAGAAACTGTTTTCAGTGGCAACTAATAACTACTGACCTACAGTGACACTACCCTACAATAGGCTTGTCAGGCCTGAAAAAGTTGTACCAAAGAAGCTGATTAGGACTTCAAGAGGTTTGTAGCAAGAATCAATGGCTAGTCTGTACTAATGCTGTGGTTCCAGCACAGAAATGATAAAAGTGGAACACAATTAGTTATGCCTCATTAAGCTCCACAACCCTCCTAAAAAGAAATTTGTTTAGCCTGTACAAAAATCTAATGCAGTTTTAAGCTCTCTGTGTTGAATTTCATGGTATCTCAAAAGCTTCAATAAGATAAAGGCCAAAGATCCAAGAATGGTAACCAAAGCATCAACAGTAAAGTTAATTTTGAAGTTTCTGGTTTTTAATAGAACGTGGTTTTCTCTTTCTTTCTTAGCCAGAAACTCAATCTTTTAAAAAGAGAAATACTGAATTTCACACCCCAGAATAAAAATACATCATGGATTTAAGATCTTGTAACAATTTGTTTTTAAGAGTTAATAAATTTAAATAGAAAATTAAAAGCCTAGTTTTTAAGACTAACAAATAACATTTTGTAGACTATGAGGGAGCTAAATATTTAAAAGCTTTTTACAAAATTTACCTTTCATATCTCTGTGGCGGCTGTTGAAACAGAGGTGTGGGACCACGCCATGATTCTTGGGGCCGTAGATCTGTATAATGAAACAAAAAAGTCAAATATGCAAAAACCAGTCCCATACATCACTTATTGTCAAGTAGGTGTTAAAAACAAATTTTAAAAGTTTCAGAGTACTAACAAACCCCCCAAATTGGACTTGCTGCCAAATACTTTTGAGCCAAATTTTTACTCTACACTGGTGTAATTGTAAAATAATTCCACTGACTTCAGTGGAATAACTGTGACTTGAAACCGGTGAAAGAGCAAAATGTCTCCATTCGTATCTTATTGATATACACAATGGAAAGCTAAATTTCAGGTAATCAAGAGGAAAAAAATTACAATTACTGGGACCAATACACTGGTTAATGTTTTAAACCTCTGAAGGAATACATTTTGTGGAATTTTTACAACGAAAGAAATTACGACTCCTACCACAACTTTTGAAAAGCCTCTTTCAGACAACGTTTAGCATTACCACCAAATACATCCACCAATAAGCCAGTATGTGTGAACTTTGTAATTGGGGGGGGGGGGAGAGAAACACATTGATAATGAATTGCCATATTTTTATAAGCATCAACCAATAATTCTGTCCTCTTTATTAGGCTGAATTATTCACCATACAATCGGAAAGCTGATAGGGTGTAGACATGATTTAAGAATACTATATTTTCAACTTTGCTGGCCACCAGAATATAATGATTTACTCTGGGTCCTTTTGAACAGTTATTATACAGACGGGAAAAAATTGGCAAAATCTGGCTCAGGACACATGGCATTGTAGCAGTAAGAAACGGTAATGAAAGGGACCACCCACTTTTCAATTGTTTTCTTGTAGTCAAGCGCTAGCTCTGTATAAAGATGTACCAGCAACAACTTTGCTTTAATAAGACATGCAATTAAATGGCTGCTGTTCTTCTAAATAAATTGACCAGTAAACAGGATGAAAGAAACATTTAATCAATAGCTCCCTGGTCAGTTCAAAACACTTAAATTGTGTCTCAGTCAAAAGCTTCAGTTTCAGTGACATCTTTGATTATCTTCAATGGTGTTTAAGTGTGACCTAATTATAACAGCTGGTTCCAGAAGTTGTCTAATGGATATACTGTGATAGGATAGTAATAGCCTGTTAAATTGTCAATATTCAAGGACACCAAAGCTTAGCAATAATTTGATAGAACTCTACATTTACTTTTTCAATTGAGCTTTTAAGAAAAGCATGGAGAGAAGGAAATCTGAGCCTCTCTTCTAGGAACTCAGACTGGATTGCTTGTGCATTTTAATGGTCTGATCTGAACAGAAACCTTTTATGGTAGCACTTGAGAGAACTCTGTATAGTGCAGGCAGGTCCTACTGAAGATAACAGCTTTGCTGGTGGAAATAAATTCTGATCTCCAACATTTCTGCTCTTCCTGCCTTGGGCCTCCTTTGATCAGAATGGGTCATGCTCACATCGGCCAGATTACAAAGTTACTTATAGTGTGGACAATATATCCGTTAGAGACTAGACTGGGATTCCCCAAACTCATTTCACTTGTAACTAATTGCTAATTTGAAGATAATGCATTATATATAAAAATAATGTTTTAGGGTTGCCAGAGAGTGGCTGGGGAATTTATGGGATCAAATTAGGATAAGGAAAAATTAGACGAATCAGAAGATTTAAACAGTGAGGTCTATTAGAGAGGATAGGATACTTTACGAGAAGTAGATTCATCATTCAGATTAGGACAGTACCAAAGCACTTGACTATGTACTGTAGACAGGGAATAGTACTGACTATACTGGCCATTTTTCAATCTTCCATGACCCATAGTTTCAAACCGCTCATTTTAAACAAACTCCATTTGAAAAGAGACGCAAAATGAAAGATCTGCATTTCAGGATTAAACATTTAACCCAAAAGGTATGCCCATAATTCTTTTAATTAGGCTGTCCACCTGGTGTCTCATACACAGTCCTGGTAAATGGCCCCACTTTTATATTTATAGAGGTCAAAAAAACTGTCCCCATTCCTGGGCTTGGACTCTACCATGGTGATCCAGCCATATAAAACCTCTAGGCTAGATTCCTTAATTCTCAGTACCTAAGCAATACGGTCATCGGGTTCCTAAACTGACAGCTGTTCCACATGCTCAGAAACATCACCCCAACACTCTGGTCTCTTTCTCTGGCTTCCTCTTGAATGCCTGGTCAAATTCATGGTTTTGGGTCTTGATTTAAGGGCTCCCCATGAAATCCTCCCCCAAGTTACTTCAGAGACCACCTCACAGTGTGCTAACAGATACATGCCACTGAAACAGAACTAAGAGTTTCACAAGTCAGATTTGTGTTCAGGAGACAGAGCTTTCAGCAACTGACCCACAAACCTGGAACTCACTGCTGGAGGAGGTTGGGATGATCATGAACTTTAGCACTTCCAGAGTGAAGTGCAAAACTCCCTTTGATGTAGCTGTCCCACAGACACCCCGCAAAAAGAACCATGTAGTGAACAAAAATTAAGTCCAATCCCTGCTGACTATAGGGAAGAGGGTTTTTTTTTTATGTGTATGCTTTATAATATTGGAAGCCACTCAGATACAGCTGTAATGGGTCCTGTAAAAGAACTGACAGACAGGCTGACCAGATTCTTGTGTCACTGCTGATGGACAGCCGCAGCAGTATGGGAGACCTGGGGGTGGGGAAAAAGGAGGAGGCGAGTCAAACTGCCCTTTCCTGTCTAGTACACAGAAGATGGAGTGGGGTAGAGGGGAAGGCGAAGGGAGGGAAACTTCACACTTCCAGCAGCATGGAGATGCGGTGCTCCCTCTTTTCTTTGCAGCCAGAAAGTAGGGGAGCACTCCAAGCAGCCAGGAGGCCAAGCAGATGAAAGAAGCTGTCCTTGTTCCTGGCAGTTCAGGGCTACACATTTAATCCAACACTCACTTATAAAAACCCCATGTCTTCTGCTCCTCAATAAAGTCCAAGGAAAGCCCTCCAGTGAGAGGAGGTTAGTCCCCACGAGGTGTAGGATGTATCTTTCATTTTGACCCCCAAATCACGAGCGCCTGGTGTATGTGTGTTTCAAGCTCTTTAACCTTCCCCTCCAACTGAAAAGTTAGGACATAGCCCCCTTCAGGAAGTAACTCTGATCAAATCTCCTTGTATAGCACCGAGGAACACACAGATTAAGTATTCAGAAGCAGGAATATCTTAATAATGAAGTAGAGTTTAAAACAAACTTATTACCATTCGTTTGCATGGTTCTGACAGAAGATCACTTTAAGAAGGAAAAAAAGCCTGAAAGTGAATTGCACTTCAAAAAGGTACAAGCAGGAGAGGAAAAAATGACAGTTAATATTTTCTTTGGTCTTTACAAATTAGGCATTTCCTAGAGCTATAAGGCCATATAAACTGCCTTCCCCAGCAACTCCTCAAGTAACAATTTATCTAATCAGTGTAGCAATCAAAGACAAGATTTCATGTTTACTGATTGCATTAATCAAAATCACTTTTCAAATGCAGCTAATTGACAAGTTTACTGACTGAGATGAAAGTCATAAATCACATACTCTGGATTGTAGAAACCAAATATGCCATTTGCACAGTACCACCAGACTGCACTTGACTCCCCCAAGTTATCAGCACACAGACAATTATTCATCAACTGAAAATTGGTACATCAAAGTCAAATCAGAGAACAACGGTAAGAAACACCCACAGCAGGCTCTTGAAAAAGAGGTGGTGGTTTGATTGACCACATTGCCCTTCTAGAGTCCCATTTTACCTCATCATATATAAAATACAAATCTCCTAAAATAAAATTCTGCTTCTTCAATCCACAGTTTTAACTGCATTCTCTCTACTTTTTCCAATACATTTTAAACACAAAAATTGTGAGAGTTTTCCAGGAGCTCTTTAGTCAGATTACTATCTTGACATACAACTATTCCCACCCATCAAGGCCTATCTTCTGATCTCATCTGTGGTTGTTTTATAGTTATACAGAAAGAAGCTGCTCAGATCGGATTTTGATATAATTTACGTGTGTCTCATTTAGAAAATCTTTTCCATTTGGCAGTGTAGGACTTCCTAGCTGAAGACTTCTGACTTTCCAACATCATCTCCAAGAACTCCTGACAGAAGACGAGTTTGTCCTCAGGCTTATTTGAGGCTCCACTGGTAGAGCCTTTGGATTTCGGTGAGGCATGTGTCCTTGAGTTGAAAGAGAAGGTACAAGAAAGCTGCCACAGCTAGATCCAGAAGCCCATAGTACCCAAAAACCCTGTTTAGCCAGAATTAGGGCTATCAGTAGGATTATAGCTCAATCCTTTCTTTATTGCCTTGGGAACCATTTGTATTGGAGGAAACACATATAGAATTTTTGCTCCAGTTCAGTAAGATAGCTACTGTCTACTGAAGGAAGACTCAAATGCGAGCTAAATTGCTCTCAGCTTGAATATGTGTGTGTGACCAGAGCTCCACAGAAAACCATCAACTGTGGGTTGTCAGCAGGCACAGATGTGGGCTGCACTCTTAGAGGCATCCTCCATCAGTAGGACCATAGGAAAAAAGTGATCTGAAGAGAGATTTCTTCTGAAATCAGGTTAGTCTGTATGGTATCTTGAGGTACCATCACTGGATTGCAGAGGTCTTCATTCTCTACCTGGCAAATGGGAGCTGAGTTAAGATACATGATGCCATTAATTCCAGCAGCCTCAGGAACACAAACTAGGTATTGACTGGACACCACCAAGCATTTCCTGAGATCCTTCTTGAGGAAGGTCAACTTTTGCTAATGTTGACACTACCATACTCCAACTAGGGGTCATCTTTTTGAGCAGAACTGAAAACGGATTTCTCTTGGTTTATCCTTACTCCCTGTAAGTCTTTGGCAAACCAGATTGTATACTCTACAGCATCTGCTCCCTCACTAACCAATCACTGAAGTATTGGAAGAGATGGATACTAAGCCTCAAGTGAACTGCCACAAAATTTAGGGTAGTTAGTAAATAACTTGAGTGCAGCAGAAAGGCCAAACTAGATTTTCATGGCCTGAGCTAAAGCTTCCTCCTGGAAGGCCTCAGTATCATCAACAGAAGAGAAGGGAATAGGCAACACAGAAACTGGTGAAGAGTAAGGAAGCTTCTCAATCTTCTGTCCCTCCTCTTCCTCCAATTCAGATTTTATCTTCTTAAATGGAGATAGTATCAAGAGCAGGCCATCTCTCAAGTCTGTGTAGGATGCTTAGGAAATGGCGAACACAACGGCAACATTTTTACCCTCTTGCTTTTTGAAAGATGCCTTTAAGATGACTGAAGATGGCAACTCATGCCACATGCTAAAGGAAAGCTGAACTGCCCATAAGATTGTTAACTTGACATCCCTTTTCCCTACATGGGTGGGAAAGTCCAGGGGCATAAGAACCAATCCTCATGTAACAAAAGAGTAGGGAAAACAGCACTAGAGAAATAATAATGACAGAAATGGAAAATCTAACATTAGGAACAGACTGGATTTTAGATTTGCAGGACCCCACCAAAAGAAGGGGAGACTTCAACAGCACCAAAAAAAAGCTGAACTATTATCCCTGGAGATAGATGCTCAAATGAGAATACGAAATGAAATGCTCCTGTCTTGGCAAGTGTTGGATATGAGAACCAATCAAATCCAAGGACCCATTCAAGGAACAATCTGCTCTTTTACTGAATCTTCCAATTGGTAGAATGGGGCTCCTTTGGAAAAACGTAGGAGAAACCCCAAGATCGCGCCTGAGGCAAACTGATGGACTGGAATTCCACGCTGGTCAGTGGATTCAAGCCTACTCAATTTGAAGGAATGATGGCATTGGGACATATTTGTATCTGGAGTGTCTTCTATACAATGAGATGCACTCAGATGCTATGGTGATGCAAGCCACATAAGTACCTAAATGAAAAGGTCAGCTCCATGTGTCTAAGGCTCAGAGGATTGCTTTGAAAGTTCTCCTTCAAAGTGCCAAGACATTATCTTTAAAAATGCAGAAATCAGTACCAGACACTCATGGTACTCCAAATGGGTTATTCAATCCCAACATTTGTTTCCTTTTCTCCCTTCAGATGAACACAAAGATTTGAAGTCTAAGTATTTCCTAAGACCAAGGCAAAAGACAGTTATGCCTTCCATTCTGATTATCACACTCTTCTCTCCACACCATTACATGTTCTCTTCTATTTTTGATTACTATAAACACTTTTTAAAAAAATCAAAGTTAGTAGTTAGGGCTGGTGTCCCTAGTCTCTATTTGCCAGAGGCTGGGAATGGACAACAGGGGATGAATCGTTTGATGATTACCTGTTCTGTTCATTCCCTCTGAAGCACCTGGCATTGGCCACTGTTGGAAGACAAGACTCTGGGCTAGATGGACCTTTGGTCTGACCCAGTATGGCTGTTCTTATTCTTAGTAGCCACAGCCACTCCACATTGGTTAGAGCAGCTGGGAAAGCTGCATGTGCAATCTGATACCTCATAAATTTAAAGTTTTGATCCTGCACTCCTTAAGTAAACCTAATTTACTTTGGGACTGGACAATAAGTTTAATTTAAAATGGCTACCATTATTTTATCTCTACTGTTCACTTCCACTGCCTGTGGCTTGTTATTACTGAAATATAATGAAATTTGACACTCCCATTCTGTAATTAATTTTCTCTTTCTCTCATGCATACGTGCAAGCTGGCTAAAAGTACCGCAAATTTATAACATTTTCCCATTAGCTTTTTGCTCTCTCTAGTCTGCTTGTCCCAACTCTTCAAAACTAGCTTGGTCACTCATCTTTTTTCCAAAATCGGTTTTCCCCAGAATTCAATAGAGAAATGAAAGTCATCATTTTAGTACCTTTTCAGGCAGTTCACCTAATTTTCCTCCTGCCTCTCTGTGGCTCAGTTCTCTCCATATATCTGCCACCATCATTCCTCACTGTATACAGATTGAGCATGTAGCAGTGTCTGATCATGGGAGAAAGGAAGGTGGAAAGCTTAAGAATTTCAATGTATGAATGATTAATCATTTTAGGGTAAAAAAAGCCTACTTTAAAGAGCCTCTTGCCATCTGAAGCATGGTAACTGGGCCTGAACACAGGAAAAAGTCTTACTCCCCGTGCTCAGTCTCTTCTCTTGCTGTTCTGCTCTGTTGTTCAGGATACAAAATCCTCATCTGACATGTTTTCTGCTGGTGCTTCAGAGATCAGGATTCTGGCAAAGCCTGTACTTTCATGGTTGTTCATGAGAGGTTATCCAGTCAAGTCTAAACACACTACATGTTCTCAGAACCCACCAAGTTTTTCCCCCCACTCCTGTTTCTAACATTGGGATGTGTGCTCACGGTCAAAAAAGCAATCCTGCTTGATGAAGTACAAATGCAGTTTTACAGAAAAGATCTTAGAACATTTTACTACACTATCACCATACAGAATAGCATCAAAGCTGTGCAACAAAGAGAGCAACCACACAAGAACAATCATCTGGAAGTGAAACCCCTAAGTGACTTAGGCCTTTAAAACAGATGAATATTGAGCAATTGTGGGCACACCAAACATATTGGCATGTCAGGTTAATGAAGAGTTTGTAGGAGGAGACTAAACTCATTTCAAATCATGACTATTAATATTAACCAGGTGTAAGGTGACAGTCAGTGAAATTTATCTATTATGCCACGTAGCTCAGGCATTTTTCCAATCATACAGTGAATACCCAATGATTAAAGTACAGAGGACTTTTAAAGATTACCTTTTAGAAGTTTTTCAATATTTTCTAGGATTGTAAGTATCCATATTCCCTTTAATATGATTTTGACTACAGCAGAACCCCATTTACCTGAGCCTCCATTTTCCGTCTCTCCATATTAACTGAACCCCCAGTGTGCACACACAGGAATACGGAAAATTGACGCTTTAGTCCCGGCCCCCACCACCCATGGCTGAAGCAGATAACTTAGCTTTGCAGGGGCCACTGTGGTGTGGGGCCCCAGGAAATTGCAATTAAAAGATTAAGAAACACTGTTGTAGACAGTCCCTATAATGTTCAGGGTTAGAGTGTAAAAATTATCAGTACCTGTACAACTTGTTAAAAATTCATATTGGTTTTCTTGTTAATAAATGAACAAAACTTTATTTGCAAGAACTAAGGGTTCGTATATTGTGTTTAGTAGGTAAGTAGATGAGAAAGGAGGTATGTTTTAATGCTTTTCCAAGATGGGTCAGCTACTTTAAAAGCAACTCCGCATCTTAAAATAATGGAGAGAAAACTCTTTGCCCATTCTCCTGATTAGCTGAATTTTTTATTATCCAGTCTGGCCCCGGTCCCAATTAGATCGGATAAACAGGGTTCCACTCTATTTAGTGCTACTTTGAGTAGAGTTTTCCAATCTAGACAGTTCAATCAACGTCAGTGTAACTCTTATGTTAAACATCTTTGATGCAAAATGTCAGTGTTGACATTCAAACGGCTACCTCAAAAAGTGCTGATGTTCATGTAGTGCTAAAGAGAGGCACAAAGGAAAAACAGGTTTTTTACTTCCCCTTTGAGTACAAGGAAATGGTCAAGTTTCCTGTGCAGGACAGAACAGTTTAAATATTGAGATTTGCAACATCTCAACTTAGTTTACATCAACACAAGCAGTTCAAGCCATTTCTTTCACACTTATTTTAAAAGTGAAATGGGCTCAAAATTCAGAACCCCTTGAATAATGAGGGACTTAAATAACTGACAAATCTTTGAACAAAGGAATAAAGTTTCAAATTCCCACAATACAACAGTTTAAACCCTTTCTTTCTGCCTCCTACAGAAAAAAGTTCTCAAAGCACTAACACACAATACAAAGGTAACAATTTAAGTAGATTAAAAAAGTGAAGTCTGTTCAATATTCTAGCTCTTGGCAAAAAAAGCAAGCAACTAATTTTGTAAAGGCTGTATATGATGGTAGTTGCCTTGAGACATGTCTTATGGTTTTTTGGATTGAAGCCATGCTTTACAGTGATAAGCTAAATTGAGTGCTTTGAGTTCAACAAAGAAAGGGTTAAGGAGTGACTGAATCAGAGTCTGTAAGTGCCTACATGGGGAACAAATATTTGATAATGGTCTCTTCAATCTATCAGACAAAGGTACAATGAGATACAATGGTTGGAAATTGAAGCTAGACAAATTCAGACTGGAAATAAGGCATGAATTTTTTACCAGTTAATGTAAATAACCATTGGAACAATTTACAAAGCGTTGTGGTGGATTCTCTATCACTGGCAATAAAATCAATTTTGAACATTCTTCTAAAATATATGCTCTAGTTCAAAGAGAAATTGTTTTGGGGAAGTTCTGTGTCCTGTGTTATGTAGGAAGTCCGACTACATGATCACAGTGGTCCCTTTTGGCCTTGGAATCTATGGTAACTCTACATGCACAAATGCACTTATTTCAATACTAGAGTACCGTATTAATATTGCAGAGGCTGGCCAGCGGACCCCCACAGTGACACAGGCATCTGTGCTGCTGCCTCCAGTCCCTCCCAGCTGAATCTCTTGGAGACTCAATTTTAGGTAATGCTGCTGCTAGATTTTAGTAGTTGCACTTCTATATTCCGACAAAGCATGTTCATTCATAGATTGAGAAAAGACTTCTTTTAAATTAAATTGATCACTTTTCTGTTTTATATTGGCAGGCAACTAGTTTGCTATTTTGTTGTTTTCTGCCAACATAATAGAAACACCATGACGTGAATTTTTAAAAATGCTTTCCTCAGCAGTGATTTAACAGGCTGGCTCCTAATGTAAGAATACAACCGAGCTAACATCTAACGTCAGCACCTGTAACACTGGGGGTTGGGGAGGGAAGAGGGGCGGGGAGAGAATGACAAGGAACTGCAAAAAAGCATCCGTCGTCACCCTAGTCACAGACTGGGCACTGGTCCATGCTGTAATGCAGTTACAGCAGTAGTCACTTCTTGTTTTATATAATGGTTCCCTTCTCCAAAGCAGGACAGTGGGGAATCTATATCAGAACCCATGAAGAAGCAGAAACATAATTCATTTTACTCAAGTCTTGTAACTCCTAACCATTCGAAGTGCCTTTCCTATAGTCAGCAACCTATCAAGAAAAAGAACCCACGAACATGCTCTTAAACCAAATATCCCTTTAACTTTATTGTGAAGAATACTATGTAGTTGTAGCAAAATAAAAGTCAGACAGTTCAATTTTAAAATTCATTAAATTTGATAATGCAGGGGAAAAACAAAAACAAAAAAACTTACTTGACAACAATTTAGGAATCTGTGGTTGGCCACCTAGAAGCGGTCTGTAGGGGTTTCCCTGATAAGCCCCAAGTGGTGCTGCATTACTGTAGACTCCACTTCCTGACTGTCCTCTTTCCCTTGACATTGCATGGCTGTAACGTAAAAGAAATGGAAAGTTATTTTCTCAATGTCATCTTACTAGAACAGCTGCTACCAAGCCAATGAAATACCACAGCTTCTCCAGTGTAGTGATGGAGATGCTCATGAACAGTGCAGCAATTCACCACCTGTAAGGGTCCCATGCACATCATGAACGAAGCTCACATTTTATGAGCTGGTTGGTTAAAGTGAAAATTCTCTTATACCACAGCTTACCAAAGAAAAGTAGGGTGGGTTTGGTTTTTTTTTTTGTTTTTTTTTGGGGGGTGGGGGGGGACAGGACCTGTGTGTGTGCGCACAGTGTAAAGTTTAGGTAACTATCATACATATTCTGTAGAAAAATGAAAATGCGGATACATTTAAGAGCGGTTTCATTGTTTTGTGTAGAAGTAACTTCACATGAAGGTTCTGAAGTTGGTTTGTTCTGGAATTTTCTTGTATTTTTAATTAACGTTTTAATAAGACATGTTCTCAACATAGCGACCATTTTGTGACGGCAAAGCATGGCAAGAGAGAAGTTGATTCATGTGCACTTGCAGTGAAACAATTCTATTTACCAGGGTGTGAATGGAAGGAAGAGTGTGGCTTGCAACTTGTCATTCCTCATCTTTCTTCCAGGCCATAGTTCAATGGACAGAGGCTCTCACTTTCCTAGCTTTCTACAAGCGCAGTCTCTCTCCCTTCCCCGAGCCTCTTATCTATCTCTAGTGCCTTTGTCTTCCTCCTTGAGAAAGAGGTTGAAGCCAGCTGTCCAAATGATTGGGACAGTCTGAGCTGGCTGTTTGGTAATGTTAATCACCTTTAAAACATTTTCTGTACTTCTAAACTGATAATACTCCACAGTGGCTTGTTAGATCGACTTATTCTCCCCAACGAGCAGATTCAAAATTACGCATGCCTGCCTGTGCACCTCAGCTTAGAAAAATACAAACCTAACCATTAGTTTCCGACGTATAATTTCAGATCATTCCCTTTGCTTGCAGCATTACTATACGGGAGTCCTAAATCTCAGAAAAATCATTTGGAATTTTGGAGCTGCATTACCAGTTAAACTTGGTGAACTGACTTCCATCTTTGTTCAAAGTACTACCAAAAATCAAATGGATTATGGCAGACCACATGAACTTTGAACAAATGTAATTTAAGAAAACAAAAACATGGAAGACATCCCAGTTCTAGTTACACAATCTTAACTATTACTTCCGTGTAATATTCTCCTTGTAATCTCCAGTACTTCAAAGGGGTACTGAAGAAACACAGCAGGAAAGCCAATTAGAAATACTTTACAGAAAAATATCAAACAGAAGAATGTAAGCTTACTATAAAATTCAAGTATTTGAGAACATTTTGAAAATGTAACTCATCAGTACCGATTTTCAACATATAATTGTTTAAGTGTCCTACATATAAATACCAACTTTAACCATAGATCATTGTATATTCCTTTATTATTAAAAAGGGAAGATAAAAGGCATCTCAGCAAAGCAGTTAAGGACTGCTACTTTAACTGCTACTTTCACTCTCACAGCTACTCACCCTAACGTTCTGAATGCCGACTGGTCCAAATGAACTGGCCTTCTGTCTCGATTAAAACCAAGCTGGGGCCTCCAAGGCCTGCCATTATTGTTGGTTTTTTCCCAGTCACCCGGCTTCAGAACTGGTGCAGGTTTTCTGAATATTAAAATTAGAGAACAATAGTTTACTTCTCTACACATCATTATAAAAATGAAGGAAAAAGATGACGATTACTTACTTTGCTCCAGGTAACACTACAGCTTTGAATACAAAGTCTTCTTGAAATTGTGGATCTTTGAAATTGATACTAAGAGAAAAAAATATTTGAGATAGTTATGCTGGATATACATTTGGCCTGATAAGTAAGATCAAACTATCCTAATGAAATAGTAGTTTGTTGCATTATTTACAGAACACTTAGCTGAATTATTTTTTTCTAATAGCCAAGTTATTAGTTTGCTGTTTATCCATCTATCCCAAAACTTCCGGCAAAAAGTGCAGGCAAGGGCATACGGGATATACTGGCTCAGACAGCCCCCAATATACTCCAGAGGGATCACAGAACCATAGAATATCAGGGTTGGAAGGGACTTCAGGAGGTCATCTAGTCCAACCCCCTTCTCAAAGCAGGACCAATCCACAACTAAATCATCCCAGCCAAGGCTTTGTCAAGCCTGACCTTAAAAATATCTAAGGAAGGAGATCCCACCACCTTCCTAGGTAACGCATTCCAGTGTTTCACCACCCTCCTAGTGAAAAAGTTTTTCCTAATATCCAACCTAAACCTCCTCCACTGCAACTTGAGACCATTACTCCTCGTTCTGTCATCTGCTACCACAGAGAACAGTCTAGATCCATCCTCTTTGGAACCCCCTTTCAGGTACTTGAAAGCAGCTATCAAATCCCCGTCATTCTTCTTTTCCGCAGACTAAACAATCCCAGTTCCCTCAGCCTCTCCTCATAAGTCATGTGTTCCAGTCCCCTAATCATTTTTGTTGCCCTCTGCTGGACGTTTTCCAACTTTTCCACATCCTTCTTGTAGCGTGGGGACCAAAACTGGACACAGTACTCCAGATGAGGCCTCACCAATGTCGAATAGAGGGGAACGATCACGTCCCTCAATCTGCTGGCAATGCCCCCACTTACATATCCCAAAATGCCACTGGCCTTCTTGGCAACAAGGGCACACTGTTGACTAATATCCAGCTTCTCGTCCACTGTAACCCCTAGGTCCCTTTCTGCAGAACTGCCTAGCCATTCGGTCCCTAGAATGTAGCGGTGCATGGGATTCTTCCGTCCTAAGTGCAGGACTCTGCGCTTGTCCTTGTTGAACCTCATCAGATTTCTTTTGGCCCAATCCTCTAATTTGTCTAGGGCCCTCTGTATCCTATCCTTATCCTCCAGCGTATCTACCTCTCCTCCCAGTTTAGGGTCATCTGCAAACTTGTTGAGGGTGCAATCCACGACATCCTCCAGATCATTAATGAAGATATTGAACAAAACCGGCCCCAGGACCGACCCTTGGGGCACTCCACTGGATACTGGCTGCCAACTAGACATGGAACCATTGATCACTACCCGTTGAGCCCGACAATCTAGCCAGCTTTCTATCCATCTTATCGTTCATTCATCCAGCCCATTCTACTTTAACTTGCTGGAAGAATACTGTGGGAGACAGTGTCAAAAGCTTTGCTAAAGGAACAACACGTCCACCGCTGTCCCCTCATCCACAGAGCCAGTTATCTCGTCATAGAAGGCAATTAGATTAGTCAGGCATGACTTGCCCTTGGTGAATCCATGCTGACTGTTCCTGATCACTTTCCTCTCCTTTAAGTGCTTCAGAATTGATTTCTTGAGGACCTGCTCCAGGATTTTTCCAGGGACTGAGGTGAGGCTGACTGGCCTGTAGTTCCCAGGATCCTCCTCCTTCCCTTTTTTAAAGATGGGCACTACATTAGCCTTTTTCCAGTCATCTGGGACATCCCCCGATCGCCATGGGTTTTCAAAGATAATGGCCAATGGCTCTGCAATAACATCCGCCAACTCCTTTAGCACTCTCGGATGCAGCGCAGCCGGCCCCATGGACTTGTGCTCATCCAGCTTTTCTAAATAGTCCCGAACCACTTCTTTCTCCACAGAGGGCTGGTCACCTCCTCCCCATGCTGTGCTGCCCAGTGCAGTAGTCTGGGAGCTGACCTTGTTCGTTAAGACAGAGGCAAAAAAAGCATTGAGTACATTAGCTTTTTCCACATCAGTCACTAGGTTGCCTCCCTCATTCAGTAAAGGGCCCACACTTTCCTTGACTTTCTTCTTGTTCCTAACATACCTGAAGAAACCCTTCTTGTTACTCTTATCGCTTGCAAGCTGCACCTCCAGGTGTGATTTGGCCTTCCTGATTTCACTCCTGCATGCCCGAGCAATATTTTTATACTTTTCCCTGGTCATTTGTCCAATTTTCCACTTCTTGTAAGCTTCTTTTTTGTGTTTAAGATCAGCAAGGATTTCACTGTTAAGCCAAGCTGGTTGCTTGCCATATTTACTATTCTTTCTACACATCAGGATGATTTGTCCCTGTAACCTCAATAAGGATTCTTTAAAATAGAGTCAGCTCTCCTGGACTCCTTTCCCCCTCATGTTATTCTCCCAGGGGATCCTGCCCATCAGTTCCCTGAGGTTGTCAAAGTCTGCTTTACTGAAGTCCAGGGTCCGTATTCCGCTGCTCTCCTTTCTTCCCTGTGTCAGGATCCTGAACTCGACCATCTCATGGTCACTGCCTCCCAGGTTCCCATCCACTTTTGCTTCCCCTATTAATTCTTCCCAGTTTGTGAGCAGCAGGTCAAGAAGAGCTCTGCCCCTAGTTGGTTCCTCCAGCACTTGCACCAGGAAATTGTCCCCTACACTTTCCAAAAACTTCCTGGATTGTCTGTGCACCGCTGTATTGCTCTCCCAGCAGATATCAGGGTGATTGAAGTCTCCCATAAGAACCAGAGCCTGCAATCTAGTAACTTCCGTTAGTTGCCGGAAGAAAGCCTTGTCCACCTCATCCCCCTGATCCGGTGGTCTATAGCAGACTCCCACCACGACATCACCCTTGTTGCTCACGCTTCTAAACTTAATCCAGAGACACTCAGGTTTTTCTGCAGTTTCATACCGGAGCTCTGAGCAGTCATACTGCTCTCTTACATACAATGCAACTCCCCCACCTTTTCTGCCCTGCCTGTCCTTCCTGAACAGTTTATATCCATCCATGACAGTACTCCAGTCATGTGAGTTATCCCACCAAGTCTCTGTTCTTCCAATCACATCATAATTCCTTGACTGTGTCAGGACTTCCAGTTCTCCCTGCTTGTTTCCCAGGCTTCTTGCATTTGTGTATAGGCATCTGAGATAACTTGCTGTTTGTCCTGCTTTCTTAGTATTAGGCAGGAGCCCTCCCCTTTCGCGTTCTCCTGCTGGTGCTTCCTCCTGGTATCCCATGTCCCCACTTACCTCAGGGCTTTGGTCTCCTTCCCCCGGTGAACCTAGTTTAAAGCCCTCCTCACTAGGTTAGCCAGCCTGCTTCCGAAGATGCTCTTCCCTCTCTTCGTTAGGTGGAGCTCATCTCTGCCTAGCACTCCTCCTCCTTCTTGGAACACCATTACATGGTCAAAGAATCCAAAGCCTTCTCTCCGACACACACCTGCGTAGCCATTCGTTGATTTCCACGATTCGACGGTCTCTACCCAGGCCTTTTCCTTCTACAGGGAGGATGGACGAGAACACCACTTGCTCCTCAAACTCCTTTATCCTTCTTCCCAGAGTCACGTAGTCCGCAGTGACCTGCCAAGAATGATCTTGAGCAGTATCATTGGGGCCCACATGGAGAAGCAGGAAGGGGTAGCGATCCGAGGGCTTGATGAGTCTCGGCAGTCTCTCCGTCACATTGTGAATCCTAGCTCCTGGCAAGCAGCAGACTTCTCGGTTTTCCTGGTCGTGGTGGCAGATAGATGACTCAGTCCCCCTGAGGAGAGAGTCCATCTCTCCCTGCACTAGAAGCCAGCCCAGGAACGGATGTGGAGTTGTTACTCCCATATGCAATAGGGGAAGGCCATCTGGCAAGCCCTTAAACATGGTAGGCCCAAATGAAGGCTCTATCTAAGAAGATCATTCATTTTAGAGTGAAAGCAATCCTGTGGCGCAGCATCGTATTCGCAGGTGCCCGAGGAAAAGAAGGGGACTGAAGATCCCACACACGGTATTTCACATTCTAGCAGAAGTTGGCAATGCACAGGAGAAGGTGGTAATGCTTGCTTGGTGGGCAGACAGAGGTAAAGAGACTTAGATTATAAGCTCCGTGGATCAGGGACAGTCTTTGTTCTGTGCTAATACAGCACCTAACAAAGGGGTGTTAGTCCCTTACTAGGGCTCCTAGGTGTTATGTGAATACAAATAATAAACAAGGAAAGCAAGAAAAAAAAAGTAAAAGAGTAAATAAAGGAAAGTCTTTTTATTAATCAGTATTTAATGTTCTTGTATCTGCATATTTTCCCTCTGGAAAGGGGAGGGGGAGGGCAAGGGCCAACTGTGCACTCGAGGAAGAATCTTCTGGCCAGTTAGCGAAAGGGTTGGTGGGACTCTCTTCCATGGAAGAGTACCGTTTTCCCTTGCATTTGATGAAGGAAGCCCCATTTCCCAACTGAGCTGCCTGTCGTTCCAATACATGGATATGTAAGTTGGCTTCAGTGGCATTCTGTAGACGTAGTACTCAAGGTGACAGGAGCACACTATTCTGGCTACCCTGGGCCAGTGGAACAGCCCCTGGAACTGGGGAGAGTGGGGTGGAAAGGTATACCCCTTCCCTCAAAGTGCGCTGGGCACAGGTGTGCTAGAGCTGAGGATAAGGCACTCTGGCTTGGCCTTAACCAAGAAAGGTCTGGTGCCAACTGATGCAAGTCATTCTGAATCACTCTGAAGAGCTGTTGCATGAGAAGTGACCAGAGCCTAGATTCCCATCTCTTCTAGCCCTTGGTGACACACAAAATACCTGCTGAGAAGCTTAGACTCACCCAGGCATCAGAGGCAATGTATGTGTGGGTCCAGCATAGACATTGTTGAATCACATTGAGAGCATCATTTGAAACCTGTTATCTCACTAGCTACCCTATGACAATGCAGAGTACCCACTGCACTGAGAGGAATAATGAAAAAGGAGAACTAAGAGGGAAACCATGCAATAAAGCTACTCTAACAATAACAAATGTTTGTTTTCAACAAGGAAAACATGTCAGAAGGAAAAACAGCTGGAGGCTAGAGGGAGTCTGACTACATGCTCCAGTGGCTGGAAAGAATTGCAGGGTGCTGCCATGGGTCTTGATACAAACCAGGGTCAAAGCCTTTGGTATCTCATAGGAGCACCGCAACAAGGCTTTACAGCAGAAAAAATGTGATTATTACAATCTGGCAGGGGGGCCCACAGGCAGGTGTAGTACCTGAAACTACTTTTAACTTGTCACTAGAAAGTAACCAAACTCCCATTTGACCATGTTGTCCTTTTAATAATATCCTGAACAGGCGCATCCTGAATATTTCAGTCTTGAACAGCCTGCAAGCAGATAGACCTATCTAGCTGAGCCATGCTATACCCCATTAGAGACTAGGGAGTACACAGACCATGACTGATTTTCACTGTCTCAAGTATTTGATAGATCTCCAGAAGTGAAAGGTTACAGGCGCAGCATTAGACACCCACTATTGCAATGTACCAACTTAAAGTAAATCAGAATGACCTACAACATACTGGCTCTAATTCAATTTACTGCCAAGTGCATGAGTAATTCAATCTTTTGTAACTAAAGATTTACCTTTGGAAGATTTGTATGGTTCTGGGAGGACAACAGTATACTTCATGATGAATAAAGAACATCATGGTTAAGGCAAAGTCAACATTTATTCCTAAACATGCTGCAACAAAAAATAGGCCAAATCAAAAGAAATGTGGCTACAGGTGAAGATTTCACAATGAGCGGGATACTTGTTTTTTCTGTCACTTGGTCTTCTCTGAGAAGACATTTGTCAATCTGTGCCAACATTACTGGTCGGGCCCCGCCCACATAGATGCAGCCCTATGCATTCAAAGTAGGCCCATAAACACTACCAGATGCCACCAGCCTCAAAGAGAAAGCGGGAATGACAGAACACATTCAACAGAATACAGGAGGACTGCCATGCATTAGAAGGTGGATTCTCTGTGAAGACTCCAATTTACAGATGAAAAGTGGTCCCATTCTCATAGGAGAATCCATCGGTCAGTCTATGGCTCTATTACATGGACAGAGAAAGCAACAGCACAAAAGGCACAAAAGACTAAGAAAAGGAGACAGACTCCCTTTAATCAAATGAAGGCATTAAGTCAGAACAGCAGAAAAGATACAGGAAAGAGAATGAGCTTCCAGACATGATTGTATTTATTTTTATTTTTAAAGGGGAAATGGCCTTCAGGATCCTGTGACCAAAGGAGTTTTCAGAAGATGCCTGTACTGTGGTATAACAGCCCTTCAAAGGCTTGTCAGGGCAGCAAGTGGGTCTGGGAGTGCCTTATTCCAGCATTTTCTGCCAAGAATACAGTTATAGGACTGGGAATGTGTGTGTTTAGGGAGAGGAAGTGCTCTAGGGAGGGCAGTAATCCAAGACTGCTGCCTCTATTTAGGACCTGAGACCAGTGTACCCAGGACAGGGTGGGTGGTAAATCCCCTCAGCACTTTGGAATTGCTAGGATATGATTGCTGGGAAGGGAGCAGAATATCATGTAGTCAAGGAGGCAGGATGGCTGGAGCCCTTTCCTCAGGACAGGGAAATGAATTTTGCCTTCTTGGAGGGTCTTCTCTTCTTATAAAAAAGCAATAAAACTTTGCCACCAGACCCCATGGGGAGAATAAAGATGTGGACAAAGAAACCCAAGTGGAGAAAGTCTGTTATACCATAACTCCATAGATGTAATCCTTTTGTTTGCTTAAGCCCTCAACAATATCTAAAGTGAATGAGTGGAAGGAAATCAATCCCAGACAGAGGACATCATTTTAGACCACATCAGACTGACACTGGGTTTGACTCACTGAGAAATGTTAACTTCATATGACCTTTGCATACACATGGTGCTAAAGAAAGGGTCAAGCAGCAGGTAGCTTTCTAAAAAGCTACCTTATTAAGGTAAAACTTAAGAGCCCTTATTAAGGTAAAATTTAAAACGGAGGAAGAAAAATTCCCTGGTAAGGTAAAGAGGAGAACAAACCCTTAGAACTGCGCCTCAGTTTAACCCTAAGGACAACCTTATTGGGGAAAGCTGTAGGAAGGGTTTCTTACAGATAAGGGACAGACCAAAGAACGGAGACTCCAACCTATTACACTGCAGTTTAACTTTAAAAAGGGATACTGTCAATTTGACTTTATTGATCTTTACCCTTACAAAAATAAATTCCGTTTGATAGAGCACCAAATAAGCAGTATGTCATGAGTATTTCCCGCAATATTTTTAAAATGCAAATGAAGATTTTAACTTGACACGTTAGATTTTTACTTGTCTATACTGTCTGAAGGACAACTCAGGTTCAGAAACCTACCACGACAAAGTTCATGCTTCATGTCAGAACACAAGATAAAGTTAACAATATTGTGTAGCTTTGGTTAACCTTCATTTTTTTTTCACTTGCATAAGAGATTAGATTCTGAAGCAATCTATGACAAGGAGCTGATTCTGTAGCAAGTTCAACAGCTACAGAACCCCAGATTACACTGGACCCCGGATTGATACATTTCAATAAGCAGAAAAACAAAACACCTCACAACCACCAGTACATTCACACAACATTAACTCACCTGATGGAAGAATTCGGTGTCAGATCACGCAACAATGGAACAGGAGACTCTACTGTCCTAATGAAAGGGAAAAAATTACCAACTTCATTTTCCTTAATTTGAGACTGTTACCATAATTCACATGTTCCTGTCTGAACAAAGCAGTCTGTAACCCACACAAACTGAAGTTTTGAAGAATTGTCTTGCTTTACAATTAAAACAATGGCTAGCTGTTCTTACATCTTTTTAACAGCAGTTTCCAAAAGATGCAAGAGTTTCCTTTCTAATTAAAGTATAATTCACTGGGTGCACAGTTCTATCATACTTCTCCCCGATTAGATAGCTAAACTGTGCCCCTTTAATCCAAGCAGTCAACAACTTGAAACAGAAGGTAACTGCCTTTGTTATTAATCAGAAGTATTCTCCTTCTCTGAAGATAACAGAAATAAAAGCCCCACTCCCTGGTTCATGCTGCTACCAGTAACCGATTTAAGAATACTACATAGCTTACTGGATCAACCTTTAGGTCATCAGCAAGTGCTATGTACTCTCTGGTTGGGCATGGTGATCACCATCTACTTGTTAGTTCCTTTTGACCAAAAACTGCAACTTCAGTAAACCAAGGCATAGGCAAGTGTGTATTACCACCCTCAGAAAACATGAATTCAACAATAGTATGAAGACAAATGATATAAATGATATTTATGGGCATGATATAGATGGCCATGATCCAATAAAGCACACAGTGCTGAAACCTCAACATCAGACTGGAACAAGATTCCCCTGATCTGCTGAAAGATGATCAGAGACCCAGACATGAGATTATTGAAGACAGTAGGCCCACTTATGAATTCCCCCCACCCTCATTAGCTCTTCACCTGTTAAAGTTTATCACATAGTACGTGGTGCACAGTATTCTCTTAATATCAAATACATAAGAACAGTCTCTCTCGGAAGGCAAATACTGAAACTAGGATGACCACTGTTGATTTCATAAGTAATGAAGACACTTTCTCAAGCATGTTAAGCCCACTACCTTCCAGTGCTCTTAAGCCAAACCCTTCCGAAACAGAGCAATGCAATGGGACCGGAAAACCATAAACACTAGCTGAAGTTTTATGTGGATAATAGCAAGCAACCTTCTTTGAACTCTAATGGAAACAGTACTTAATTCCAAAGCCAAGTATTTACAGACATCAGATTTTTCTGGGTTTTTGTTGGGGAGTGGGGGAGTTTTGTTTTAGTTTAGACAAGCTAAAGAAAGTATCCTTCAGTGGCAAACAACTCAGACCGAAAGCTATACTCACTGATCTGGAAGAACTGCATTTTCATTCAGAGTAAGTTTTCCCTGGATTCCATGGCACAATTCAGGAGGTATATCCACTGGCTACAGAAAAAATGTTTTTTCAGCTGAAGCAGGCAACCAGACTGCTCCCTCCCATAAATACAATAATCTTAGAACAAATGTAACATACCTCTGTGCTACTGGATTTGTACAGTTCTAATACAAAGTCACAAAGCAAGTGATGTTTCCCAACAAACATAACATCACCACCAAGACTATTTCTTCGGTCTAGAATAGGAGAAAGGAGAAATTGTGTGATAATTCAGTATGAAGGAGATTTAAAGCAGCAAAATATGCCAAGATAGCACCATTGTGTTGACAGGTGTCTGCTGTAGTTCACTAATTTTCTACTGAAAGTTTCGTTTCTGTTAAGGAGAGACTGTAATGCACACTCCATTGATATAAGTCCAAATTCTTCTCTATGGCTTGCACTTTTGAGGGGGATATGGGTCTCTTTTCAAGGAAATATTTCTCATCTGCTAATTATTTGCAATGGTGACCACACTTGTACAAACAATCCTCTGTCCATCAGGAAGGAGATATCCAGTCACAATTCGGAGCTCATGATTAGCTCTGACTATCTGCTTTGTGTAGGCAGTCTCCTTGGTTAATGGCTTCCAAAGCTGCAAAATATAGATAGGTCCCTACAGGATAAGGGCAGACTAGTGTGTAGTATGCCCTAACTATCCACCCAATAGGCCGAAATGCAGACCAATATGAAAGCAGGGAGGGGTCCTAAAAAGGGATCTTTACCCTGACTAGCCCATAAAAGTAATTTCTTCACCATGACTAGGATCTGAACGCAGGTTTCTAGGTTCTTCTCCCCTGGCATCCAGAAGGCTCCCAGGAGGAAATGCTGGAAGGTCTGAAAATGGAATTGTGTCTATGTAGGATCAAACAGATGTGTTGAGGCTTCCCTGGGCCTCTGATGACTGACCCAAGTTTCAGGATTTTTTCCAAGGACGGAAACACCTTTTCCCCTCTGTGGTATTGTTTGCACCCAGGTGCTTTTATCTCTGTTCAAAAAGAGTGCCAGAGAGGGAAGAGGCTTGGAGTGAGATGCACTACCAAATCCATCTTCAGGTGCAGAACCAGGCGGGCATGAAAAGTTTACTTATGACTAATTCTTTTGAAAATGTAAGAATGGCAGCTGCTGTGTTCAGGACAGAGCAGTCTTTCACTACTATCTGGATGATAGTGAGATGCATGGAAAGGATTCTGAATTAGTTTTCTTCATGGACCCTTTGCTTAATAGGAGAGATTTTGAGTCAATGCCATGAGACACTGGATAGGTTCGTGCATCTAGTGAGACCACCTGTAAATTCTAAAATGGGGGTAAGGACTGGGAAAGGGACGAGGAAGAACCTTCCCATTCTTTGGCCGATTCATCCATCCCCTGGAGGGAAGGGGGGAGATAAACACAGGTTATAACAGCCACCTATGGCAGAGGAGTCCCATGATAGGATGGAAGAGGGACAGAAGAGAAAGCAAGCTGAGAGGAGGCTGTATGGAGGAGATTTTTAGACTGGGGAAGATAAAGCTCCCACTTACCCCCCTTTGGAGCATCGGGAGGGAAACTGCATAAGCTTGGCTGAGTCAGAATAAGGCCCTTGGATTTAGTCTCTCTAGGAGGTTAGGGCGCGAAAAGGTAATCTTGACATCCTCCTCCAAACTACTTTCCCCCTCCTCCTGTACTCGGGCATGGTGGCCAACAGAGATGTCCCACCTTATGGAGGGTATGCTTCCTGAACTGCTGTGAGAGCACCTGCATCAGCCCCATTCCCAGTCATATTGAAGCCACGAGGGAAGCTTGTAGCAATGTGGACCTAATGAACTCTGTTCATAAATAGGACCACAACAAGAAGCTGAAGGGTGGCACTGACACCGGGGCAGAGTCTATAGTTGCTGACTGGCTTTTTTCCTCCTCCCAGCTTCTTATCCTGGCTTTCCACCCTGAAGACAGAGACAGGCTGAAAAAGCCACCTTGAGCTGGCACTTCACCTGGAAGAATCCACCTTCAGGGAGCTTAGAAGCTGGTCATGAAAATTCCTGTATCCTGATTGGACACAAACTGCCCAGTGGACAGAGGACAGATGTATTCCCATTTGGTTTTACCAGTCTCACCACAGAGAATAATTGAGTCCATTCTTTTGATTAAAATGTGTTCATCTAGCAATTACTCATTCATGCAGGGCGTACCAGCTGAATCATTTCATACAATAACTTGAAAATTAGATTGTGTTAAAATTCTGCTATGGATCCGCTTAATTTAAATAAGTGCAAGTGAAGTCTGATAATTCTGTTTTTACAGCAAAGATCACTCCATTTACAAGCCACTGAATTATTTGTGGAGCAAAGGTTGCAGTTTGACATACGGAAATCAATAGCAGCCATCTATTATACCCTGTTCATTTGAGTTTTAATACTGCATGAACGATAAGTACACTAACAATGAAAGCCTTAACGATCACAGTCATCATAATGAAATATCATAATTCTTACTTTCATCGGGAGTGAGGTCAGGGTAAACCTCTTCCAGAGCAGCTCTCAGACGGCGCTCATCAACGAATGGCAGCAGAGCAACACCTAATTAAAACAAGCTATTAGTTAAAGATGCAAAACTTTCACAGTCATTGAGCTAAGCAACCAAGTTACCCTGCTTATCTAACAGCGAAAGATTAAATGGGTTTTTTTCTCCCTTTCAGTGTAAAAATTCAAAGCAATAGTCAAAAGGATTCAGTCAACATTGTAAAAAAATCTAATTCATTTGTTCCAGAATTTTCCAAATACTTTAGAAAAAAAGGGTTTAAAAAAAAACCCCACCACCACAAAAGCAGCTTTGACAAATACGGCAATTTTCTACAGTACCTTACTGAATTAAGTTTGTATCATTGTAGGCCAAGGACTGCACGTGATTCAATGGGGGAGCCCCTCCACAAATTAAGAATAGTAGCGGGGGTGGGGTGATTAGGCAAATTCACTCAGGTTGTAACACCTCCAGACAGGTACCACCCTCCTAGGGAGACTTGCCGATACAAGTTTAAAATGGATTCTCCAAAGGACAAAGACAACAGACAAAGATAAATAGCCTGAATTTAAAATGACTCAGGGACTTCCTTCTGATCCAGCAAATGGACAGGACCTTCTATCCAAAGGGAAGGTCCCAATCCTCAGGGAAGGGTTGGAAAGACTGACACTGATCAGAGCACTTGTGGAAATGGGGGTGGGAGGGGTGATCTCTGATAAGCTTATTAACATGAGTGCAGGTTCTTTTATTGTTTTAATGTTTTCTCTGTAATGCTTTCACCTTCAGAGTAAATGTGCTTGCTTAGGAAAAGCTGTGTGGTAACTTAAAACGATGGCTAATCACACTGATTAAAGCCTCTGAGGAGAAGGCAAAGCAGGACTGCTTTGGCAGTCTGATTTTCTATAGAAATCCCTGTAGGAAGGAGACTGGAAGCCTGGAAAAACCCCAATGAGAAGGCAGAGATGCAAGTCTCTGCCCAAGAGAGGTGATGGCTCAGTAGCCTAAAAGCAGATGCCCATGGTGGACTGCAGAGGGGCAATACAGGTGCAGTGTCCCTGAATTGTGAGAGCGGCAATCCTAGGGTCATTTTTATATTGCATCTATTTTTACTTGTTATCATTATATGCAATATACAAGAATAGCTTGATTTTTCAGATTTCATGCTGTGTTTGCAATGTTGACATTTAATTTTATTTTAATAAAGTAGTATACAGAAGTCAGAAAATATATATGGAATCCCAATTTTAGTCACTTCTGATTATAACCATGCTCCGCGAAAGACAGAAATGAAATGCTATATACTTAATACAGGAATCTTAACTTTTTAAAGTAATTATTTCATTTAAAAACTTTAATCTTTAGTATTTACTTTGCTAAACTGAATTAATTTTTTTAAATCTGGACAATTTTGGAAATAAAGACTTAAAACTCTGATTCATAGTAACACATGGCATTGCACGGTTACAGGTACCCATTACCACAGAAGCATCCTTTACACAGTTCAGTTCAAGGTTAACACATCATGCCCCTCCAAAGCAAGCAAGTCCACTTCTCTGAATGGATCAGAACCAGGGGGAGGGTGCATGTGTGCAAAGAGTAACAACTAGGAGAACAAACTGCAAGAGACTAATTGTTAAGGGGATTTATACACCTATAGTTAGTAGAATGACTGAACGAAGATCCACTGTTTTGCACCGCACTGTGAAAAGCGGCTAGAATGAGCCGAGCAGGAGCAAACTCCAAGCTGCTTGACTCATACCCTGAAAGCAAATTCTCAGCCAGACCAGGATTGGTAGCACAATATACATATGCTCCAAGTCAGTGAGGATTATTTAAAAGACAAGCAACCTGCCCTTCTGTACTAACTGAAGTTTCCAAGAACTGCCTAGTGTACACCATGTTGCAGTGGTCTAGCCCTGAGGCTATGGTAGTACAGCCTTGAAGCAAGAAAAGCATGGAAATAAAGGATAAATCCAGTGAGGTCTGAAACCAGGAGGAAAAGCAGCAACCTTGTGACCAGGCACA
Source organism: Eretmochelys imbricata (assembly GCF_965152235.1). Lineage (NCBI taxonomy): Eukaryota > Metazoa > Chordata > Testudines > Cheloniidae > Eretmochelys > Eretmochelys imbricata. Next base: position 206,891,119 of record NC_135574.1, on the reverse strand, counting down.
GCAGAAGAGGCTTAAATAAAATCACCAACACATATGAATCCAGGAATAAAGAGCAAATTGGTAAGACTCGGATTGCATTACATAAACCTCCACTGCAGACAGCCACCGCTTCTGGTATATACTCAAAATGATTTCTCTCTGCCAGAAAGTATCAATTCTACCTTATCTAAATTGATCTAGCCACTGGAAGACAGCGTAAAGGAGATCATTCAGGTTCAGTGAAACAGGTGATACAGCGAAGTATCATTAGAAACATTAAAGACCATCCATATTATCCATTATATGTATTCCAAGAGAAAATGGAGGCCCAAGTCAAGATTAAGATCCCATTTTGCTGAGCAATGTACTTAGTGGCTCCTATGGTTATTTCCTGTACCACCCCTTTGCACTCCATCGAACTAAGTTGAGAGCAGCCTTTTATGTGATCTAGAATTGGCTTTTCTGAGAAGCAATTAGAGGTGGCAAGAAATTTCTTTTCGAAATTTTGCCTCAATGTGACATTTGATCAATTTATATTTGAGTAGCTGAAGTCACTCTATTAGTTTTGTTAGACTTGGTTGCCTTTGATCTCCGCCAACACTGTACACTCAAGTGCTTCCCAACCAGAAGGCTGTGGTCGCCTAAAAGTACATCGATTTTCTCATGACTTGGTATTTTTATCGTTACCAATTCTACTGTATGGTTCTCCACAGATATTCCTACTTCATTAGATTCTAAAGACCTACAAGTTATAGAAACTTTAGGTTGTAGATGTGAGGGAATCAGTCTGGAGCAATCTAATCTGACATTGATTATCATGCACATTGTAGGGAGAGTGGTCACTTTGGATAAGCTATTACCAGCAGGAGAGTGAGTTTGTGTGTGTGGTTTTTGGAGGGGGGTGAGGGAGTGAGAGAACCTGGATTTGTGCAGGAAATGGCCCACCTTGATCATCATACACATTGTGAAGAGAGTGGTCACTTTGGATGGGCTATTACCAGCAGGAGAGTGAGTTTGTGGGGGGGCGGGGGGGGGGGGGCGGCAGAGGGTGAGAAAACCTGGATTTGTGCTGGAAATGGCCCAACTTGATGATCACTTTAGATAAGCTATTACCAGCAGGACAGTGGGGTGGGAGGAGGTATTGTTTCATGGTCTCTGTGTGTATATAATGTCTTCTGCAGTTTCCACGGTATGCATCCGATGAAGTGAGCTGTAGCTCACGAAAGCTCATGCTCAAATAAATTGGTTAGTCTCCAAGGTGCCACAAGTACTCCTTTTCTTTTTGCGAATACAGACTAACACGGCTGTTACTCTGAAACTAATCTGACACTGTTTTCCTTCCTGAATGACATCTTTAGTTTGCTTTATTATTTAAATATATATTTCTCATACGCCTCGTACAACCATTATGTTCAAGTCTAATCAAACAAAAAATTACTCAAATCTCATAACAAAACACATCCAAAAAGACAGGAGCAGGCCATGAAACAAATAAAAGCAGGTATTTCCAAGTTAAAAACCCACTGAAATGCAGCCACTTCTGAGGCGAAACAATGGTAATCCCTTATTGCAAGACAAATTTAAAATATTTCAATTAATCTTTGAAGATAAAAGCAATCCAGCAAAACTGAAGGATGAATATTCACTTTTTAAAATATAGGTACCTCTTTAAGAGGAATATCGAAAAGCATAAGTTAAAAATACAGGATTTCTAGATGCTTTTTTGATCAAGAAGATCAATCTATTCCTAGTCTTAAAAATACTTCCTGCATACAATTCCCTCTTAAATATGAGAATGCCAGATGCTAATCCAGAACAAGCAATTTATAATACAACTCTGCTTTTTAAAAAGTTACAAAGCAAGGATTACAGAACATTGAAAACTCTGGCAAGCTACATGAAATATCATCTTCCATTGTTTTAGGTTGTCAACTTAACCCAGAATCAATAGCTTCAAGTAAAAAGATGGAGGAGCTAAGGGAGACAGAGAGGTACAACTATGAGACTTTCCAGGACACCGTAGAATGGTCCCACCACCCGGGTTTAACAGCCTTTGGGCTGTTGAAGAGGATGAAAACCTCAGGGAAGGAGAACATCCAACTGGAGCAGAGGGAAACAATCCCAAAGTTGGGATCCTCCTTCTAGATGATGTTGTGGTATCCTCTTGCACTGAGGATACCTATCCACGGGAGGGAACTCCAGTTATTAGGAAGAGACAGGTATTAGTAATGGGCGATTTGATCATTAGAAACATAGATAGCTGGGTATGCGATGACCAGGAGAACTGAATTGTGACTTTCCTGCCTGGTGCAAAGGTTGCAGATCTCTCGAGACATCTAGATAGGCTTATGTGTAGCGCTGGGGAGGAGCCAGTGGTCATGGTACATGTAGGTACCCATGACATAGGGAAGGATAGGAGAGAGGTCCTGCAGGCCAAATTTAGGTGCTAGGTAAGAGACTGAAGGTCAGGACCTCCATGGTAGCATTCTCTGAAATGCTTCCAGTTCCATGCGCAGGGCCAGTTAGAGAGGCAGAACTGCAGGGTCTCAATGCATGGATGAGACAATGGTGTAGGGGAGGAGGGGTTTAGATTTATTAGGAACTGGGGATGCTTTTGGGAAAGGGGGAGCCTATACAGGAAGGATGGGCTCCACCTAAACCAAAATGGAACCAGATTGCTGGTGCTTAACATTAAAAAGGTCGTAGAGCAGTTTTTAAACTAAGGGCTGGGGGAAAAGCCCACAGCTGCGGAGGTGCAGGTGGTCTGGACATCCCTTAGGAAAGGATCTATAAATGGAGATTCCCTATGTTCTAATAAGGAGTAGAGGATGGATGATAATAAAATACAGGTAGGATCTGATGAGAAACAGTCAAAAGAAAAAAGGTCCCATTCAATTACATCATGTAATTGCAGACAGCTAAAAAGTGACAAGTTTTTAAAGTGCTTATATACCAACGCTAGAAGTCTAAATAATAAGATGGGTGAACTAGAGTGCTTCATATTAAATGAGGATATTGACATAACTGGTATCACTGAAATTTGGTGGAATGAGGATAATCCATGGGACACAGTAATACCAGGGTACAAATATATATTGGAAGGACAGAACAGGTTGTGATCGTGGGGGAGTGGCACTATATGTGAAAGAAAACAGAATCAAATGAAGAAAAAAAAATCTTAAATGAACCGAACTGTACCACAGAATCTCTATGAATAGTAATTCCATGCTTGAATAATAATATAGCAGTAGGGATACATTACAGACCACCTGACCAGGATGGTGATATTGACTGTGAAATGCTCAGGGAGATTAGAGGCTATTAAAATAAAAAACTCAACAACAATGGGGGATTTCAACTACCCCCATACTGACTGGATACATATCACCTCAGGAAGGGATGCAGAGATAAAGTTTCTTGACACCTTAAATGACTGCTTCTTGGAGCAGCTAGTCCTGGAACCCACAAGAGGAGAGGCAATTCTTGATTTAGTCCTAAGTGGAGCACAGGATCAGGACCAAGAGGTGAATACAGCTGGACCGCTTGGCAATAGTGATGATAATATCATTAAATTTAGCATCCCTGTGGCAAGGAAAACACCCCAGCAACCCAACATTGTAGCATTTAATTTCAGAAAGGGGAACTACACAAAAATGAGGTTACTTAAACAGAAATTAAAAGGTTCAGCACCAAAAGTAAAATCCCTGCAAGCTGCATGGAAACTTCTTAAAGACACCATAATAGAGGCTCAACTTAGATGTATACCCCAAATTAAAAAACATAGTAAGAGAACTAAAAAAGAGCCAACGTGGCTAAACAACAAAGTAAAAGAAGCAGTGAGAGGCAAAAAGGCATCCTTTAAAAAGTGGAAGTTAAATTCTAATTAGGGAAATAGAAAGGAGCATAAACTCTGGCAAATGAAGTGTACAAATATAATTAGGACGGCCAAAAAAGAATTTGAAGAACAGCTAGCCAAAGACTCAAAAAGTAATAGCAACAAAAATTAAGTACACTAGAAGCAGGAACCCTGCTAAACAACCAGTGGGGCCACTGGACGATCGAGATGCTAAAGGAGCACTCAAGGATGATAAGGCCATTATGGAGGAACTAAATGAATTACTTGCATTGGTCTTCACAGTTGAGGAGGTGAGGGAGACTCCCAAACCTGAGCCATTCTTTCTAGGTGACAAATCTAAGGAACTGTCCCAGATTGAACTGTCATTAGAGGTGGTTTTGGAACAAATTGATAAACTAAACAGTAATAAGTCACCAGGACCAGAACCCAAGAGTTCTGAAGGAACTCAAATGTGAAATTGCAGGACTACTGTCGTCTGTAACTTATCATTTAAATCAGCTTCTGTACCAAATAACTGGAGGATAGCTAATGTGATGCCAATTTTTAAAAAGGGCTCCAGAGGTAAGCCTGACTTCAGTACCAGGCAAACTGGTTGAAATTACAGTAAAGAACAAAACTGTCAGACACATAGGTGAACATAATTTGTTGGGGAATAGTCAACATGGTTTTTGTAAAGCCTCACCAATCTTCTAGAATTCTTTGAGGGGATCAACAAGCATGTGGATAAGGGGGACACAGTAGGTATAGCGTATTTAGATTTTCAGAAAGCCTTTGACAAGGTCCCTCACCAAAGGCTCTTAAGTCATGGGATAAGAGGGAAGGTTCTCTCACAGATTGGTAACTGTTTAAAAGATAGGAAACAAAGGGTAGGAATAAATGCTCAGTTTTCAGAATGGAGAGAGGTAAATAGTGGTGTCCCTCAGGGGTCTGTACTGGGACCAGTCCTATTTAACATATTCATAAATGATCTGGAAAAAGGGGTAAACAGTGAGGTGGCAAAATTTGCAGATGATGCAAAACTACTCAAGATAGTTAAGTCCAAAACTGACTGCAAAGAGCTACAAAAGGATCTCTCAAAACTGGGTGACTGGGCAACAAAGTGGCAGATGAAATTCAGTGTTGACAAATGCAAAGTAATGCACAATGGAAAACATAATCCCAACTATACAAATAAAATGATGGGGTCTAAATTAGCTGTGACCACTCAAGAAAAATCTTGGAGTCATTGTGGAGAGTTCTCTGAAAACATCCGCTCAATGTGCAGCGGCAGTCAAAAAAGCGAACAGGATGTTGGGAATCATTAAGAAAGGGATAGATAATAAGACAGAAAATATCATACTGCCTCTATATAAATCCATGTGTACGCCCACATCTTGAATACTGCATACAGATGTGGTCGCCCCATCTCAAAAAAAGATATAATGGACTTGGAAAAGGTTCAGAAAAGGGCAACAAAAATGATTGGAGTATGGAATGGCTGCCGTATGAGGAGAGATTAATAAGACTGGGACTTTTCAGCTTGGAAAAGAGACGACTAAGGGGGGATCTGATAGTGGTCTATAAAATCATGACTGGTGTGGAGAAAGTAAATAAGGAAGTGTTGTTTACTCCTTCACATAACATAAGAACTAGGGGCCACCAAATGAAAACAGGCAGCAGGTTTAAAACAAACAAAAGGAAGTATTTTTTCCACACGACGCACAGTCAACCTGTGGAACTCTTTGCTAGAGGATGCTGTGAAAGCCAAGACTATAACAGGATTCAAAAAAGAATTAGGTAAGTTCATGGAGGACAGGTCCATCAATGGCTATTAGCCAGGATGGGCAGAGATGATGTCCCTAGCTTCTGTTTGCCAGAAGCTGGGAGTGGGTGACAGGGAATGCATCACTTGATGATTACCTGCTCTGTTCATTCCCTCTGAGGCACCTGGCATTGGCCACTGTAGGAAGACAGGATACTGGGGTAGATGGACCTTTGGTCTTAAGAAGTAACTAGAGCTACAGCACACGGAAGGGGAGACATTGGGAGAAAAGGGTTCCTTCTTAATACTGCTGCACGTTACCTCCTAAGAAAAGCAGTTAACAGGGATCCCTATAATTTATCAACATTATGTCATATACTTTGATTTAATATTACCAAAATATTTGACATCTCATTCTTCTAGCTATGGATATTTTACAGTGTCAGTCAATCTACATAATAAAGTTAAAGTTACTTTTCCAAAACAGAATCAAAGTTACCAGAAAGAGTTCAAGCCTATCTAAACACCACCAAAAATCACAAGAAGTGATGTATGAAACTAGTGATTTCAAAGATATTTGAAACTCTCTGCTTAGATCCAACTTCTCCAAAAATCAAATCCTCAACTGCAACAGCACTGCCAATCCTACACGATGAATTAACAAGATCATGTTCAATCAGGAGAAGTCAATTTAAACAGAGGATTTAACACTCTTCAAGATTGACACTAACTTGCCAATAGTCCTTGAAAATCCCTTTGATTGACAAGCCTCTAAAATACTTGTCTTGTAGTAAATTTCCATCCTTAGATTTTTTTTTATTTTAATTTTTTTTTTTTTTTTTTGTGGTGAAGATTTGCAGGACCATGCCTAAAAAATGTGTAGTCAAAGATGCAATAAATAGAGTCAACCAAAAAACAAAACATGGCCTGAAGATATTTTTGGCACAATTCCATAGTAAGAAATAACTAGATGCTTACATGTAGCATTTAACTTAGCTGCCCTATTAAGATGTTTCTAATATTAATAAGGATCAATTTTCTTACTTTATTTTTGCATTATCTGTTGGTATTAGTATTATCTCTTCTCTCTTTTCATAGACTCTTCTGAGCCTCCCACTTTCATCAGGTTCCTTCCCCTCCAATAAGCAGCTTGTTTTGGCCTCTGTTATAAGAGAATGCACACTTGACTCCCACAACTCATCTTCGAGCTGTTGTCCAAACAGCCTCTGTCTTCACCCCTTCGTCTGCAAACTCCTTGAAATCATCTACAACCACTCTCTCACTTTTCTTTCTAGAGGCTCACAAATAGAGCTTCAATTCCTATCCACTCCTGTGAAACTCACTAAAATCAGTAAGAGCCTCTTTCTGAGCAAATCCTAGACCCTGTATATCATCCTCATCCTACTTGATCTATCAGGTGCCTACAAGGATATCCCCCTTCTTGAAATCGTGTCTGCATTTGGCTTTCATGACTGTCCTCTCCTTGTTCTCCGCTCACCTCTCTAACAACGCTTTCAGTGTTTCATTGGGAAGGTTCTTTTTATCTCCCTTCAATTTTTGGTAACTATCCAACAGACTATCTTCCATGCCTTCTCTTCTTTTTCTCTCTGTGCTCCCTCAGTGGCAATCTTATTCATTTGCATGACTTTGACTATCAACTTTGTGCAGATAACTCTCAAACCTACCTCTCCACTCTCCATTCAAACGCATGTCCCTGCCTGTCTTTTTGACCTCCCCTCATGGTTGCCCAAGTCTTCACCCAAAACTGTGCTCTTGGTGTCCTGCCCCATCCCTTGATGATCTCTGTCACCATGGACAACGTGATCTTCCCAGTCGCTCAGACCTGTAATCTGGGCATCGTCTTTGAATAAGTCCAGTCTAGCTCTAGATCCACCACATTCAAGCAGGATTTAGAACATTGCTACTACCTGACCAAGTCACCCTGAATTTCCATCACAAACACCATTCCAATCTCTGTTGCAAATCTGAGCACCTCTCTCCATTAGACAGCAACCAGATCTCACCTCCTGCAGCCCTTATCATGCCCACATAAGCTTGGAGGGGGCTACAGATGGGAAGGTGGTGAGTCAGAGAAAGTGCATGAACCCGCTGGAGGTGAAACGGGAGAGGACAGTGGACATCTAGATCTGGGAGTACACACTCCAGAGCTTGGGGAAAAGTCTCTGCACACCTATTTGCACCACGGGGACTTGTATTTTTTCCTCACTATTGTCTAACGTCAGCAATATGCATAGGAATCATTTCTAGCCATACTAGGGATCACCATTTCTTATAGAACAAAATTATTAGCAGCATCCAGAATTAGTAGACCAACTAAACCAACTGAGTTATTCTATACGAATTAGATTAACTAGGAAAGAAAAGGATGTTTTGTTATTTCTGTTTTTGGACACTTGGGAGGACACTACAATGACAGAGAGCACGCAATTGACTAGAGGTATCATGGGAGGGCAATGTTGTATTAAACTGGCAAAACACCTAAATTTAAATATTGACAGAATAATACAACTAATACTTTAAAGAAAAAAAGAGTACATTAAGTACTAAATATTATTTCTTCATTCTTAGTTGGTATGTACCTGAAACGTTTCTCTATTGCCTACAGCATTGTTCACAAGGAACTAATGAACTACTGATTGAACAGAATACGATCCATTAATTAAATGCAAAGGAGACAAAAGACATAATTATATAGTAAGGCTGATAAAGAATAGAAAAATGATTAATCTATTTCTGGCCAAAATTAACTGGTTCAGAATGACTGCTAAAATTACTATTAATCATTGCTAATCCTGGATCAGTTACTGAATCATAATTTGCTCTTCACATGAATTTATTTTTTTAAAAATCTGCTGTAAAATGCTCTTTCCTTCCTTAAATAATGCATTCAAATATGACAGTAAACCTCATTAATCATTATCTAATTAAAATCCTTTCCTATTTTGTTCACCTTTTTCAGACATCCCCCAAAATGAAGATTAAGGTTTCAAGTTCAAATAGAGAAAGATCTTAAATTTCACCTTGCCAAGCAAATTTCTTCCCATTCAAATCAATAGCAAAATCTTCAGGGTAGAAGTCAATTATACTTGATTCCTGCATTTGAGAAAAATCAAAAGACCATTAGAAACAAGTCTGCATATAGCTGGATGAACCTTCTCTGTTTCTTATCCTGCTTAACACAAAACTGTTTAATATGGCTAATGAAAAGGAATACACTGTAATATAAAATACCATCCAAGCAAGAAGGCTGCAGGAGAACCCCACAAACCCAAAAGAGATTCAAGGATTGGCAAAAGACGACAAGCAGGATAGGATTTTGGGGGAATTCAGGAGAATGGAGCTAGGCCTCCACTTCTGGAATAATTCGCAGGGTTTCTTGGAAGTAGAGGAGATTTTGGATTTGCTCTAAGGAAATGAGGTCAGGAAAAGTCATTTAATACATTCAAACATTTGAAACAAAAAGATTCACGTTTCACAAAGCTGTATGACCAGACAAGTAAAATTGTTACTTTCCCCGGTCAGTATTATTCCTTTAAAACAAACCAGTAGCAGAAAGAGAGGATTCTTACTGGATCCGTCATGAGCTTCCGCCATGTTGGTGGTAGAAAGTTACCACTAGCAGCAGGAAATACTCCCATGAGTTGTTCAAGTGGTCTGAACTGCCAAAACAAAGACAGGAAAAATGTGAGTGACTTCCAATAACCTATTAAAAGACAGAATAATAAATTAATGTCTCTTACCGGTTTTGTACCCTTTTCAAAGTCTGAGGGCAGGTCTGCAATACCTTCAAAGTCAGAGGCAAATGGCGCATAATGGAAAGGATAGTACCACTTCCAGGAAGCACAACCCTAGTTTTGCAAGATAAGAGACTAATAAATGATACAGCTCAGAAGAGCTAAATAGTCACATATACTATTAGTGGCTATCGAAAGATGACTAAACTTAACCCAGTGTGAGCACCAGTGTTATAGCCATGTCATGGATAAAGTTAAGACCTGTCAAGGGTATTTTTCGTAAAAGTCAGGGACAGGTTGCGGCAATAAACAAAAATTCACGGAAGCCCGTGACCTGTCCCTGACTTTTACTAAAAATACCGGGGTGGGGAAAACAGACAAAACAGAGCATTGCCAGAAGCTTGCAGCTGCCCCAACCCTGCTGCTGCTCCTGTGGGAGGGGCTGACCGCTGCTGCTCCAGCCCCAGGGTTGCTGATCCAACCTCAGCCACTGTTCCAACCTTGAGGCTGCTACTCCTGCCCCAGAAGTCACAGAGGTTCTGGAAAGTCACTGAATCCGTGACCTGCATGACAAATTCACATCCTTAGCCACAGAACTGGGAAAGTTACCTCCCAGGTTCACTGAGGAAAGAGTTGCTAGTTCTAAATCTCTTTTGAAATTGGGCTACTCCACCAGAGTTCAGGTCAAGGCTGAACAGATGTGTCCCAAGAATTCAGCAGAAGGCTATGTGGTTAAACTCAATGGGCAGTGAAGGAGACTGCAGGGACTTCCTGAAGAACTTTTGAGACAAAGTCTTAAGTCAACACATCCTTTTGTGCCTGTTACCAGAGATAGAACTGCTTCATCCAAACACACAACCAGAAGAGGTTCTCTGAACAGTATTTCAACAGCCACTCTTGCCAAAGTAGCGACCTTACTCATGAAAGTATGACTTCTCCTACATTACTGGCATACTCCCCCTCTCCTCAAAATGCATAGAAGCACATATGTAGTTCTAGTCCTAGTTCTTAATCCTTGGCTGTGTGTACTTTGTCTGAAGTTTGTGTGTTAGAATGAGCAGAGGTCACTTAACCAGAAGTAGTTACTATTGCATGTAGTTTCTGCATATTCCCTAGAGCGATGTGCGTCTGGAACAACAGAGTTTCAGAACCTTCTAAATAGCCATGTCACAAGCCTTCCTTGCAACACTGAATGTTTGGTAGCCACAGCTGTAGGAGGGGCATGCAGCCCCAACTGCCACAGTATCTAAGAGGATAAGGCAGGAGGGAAGTATGAATGTGTGTAGGCAACTATCTTAGAACTAGTTACAAGTAACCTCTTCTCAATCACATGTGAGGTGGCTTCTACATGTCCAATACCTTCCCCAAGATGGCAGGCTGAGGTGTTCTAGATAAATAGTGATTGCTAAGCTGCCCTCTTATGGTATCCGCTTGAGAGGTCATAAAACAAAATAGTGTTTGTAAAGGTGTGAACGGAACTCCATGTTGCATCCTGCAAATATCAAGTATGGAAACATTACTTAGGCAGACAGATGCTGTCTTGGTATTAGTTAAATGAGCCATAAGAGAGACAGGTATTCAGACATTATGTAATAAGTAGCAGATTTCACTACATAATGTCTTTAAGTGGATAAAATTACGTGGAAACGGTATTACCTCAACACTGATCTTCTGTATATCTGGGTATCTGAGTGACTTCAAAGTCTTGGTCCCATTTAAGCAAAAAGTTTAAAATTCCATATAACCTTTCAGTATGAAGTCATGTCTCCCCAGGATGCACGTGATATTTTGGGAAGGAGCAAAAAGCATAATTGACAACTTTGGAGAGGAAATTAGTAGGTGGTCATTGGACAACTTTTGTCAATCAAAGCTCACAACTCACTCTCCTCTCAAGTGTAAATGTGATGAAGAATGTTCTCTTAAGGCAAAAGATGGAACAAAGAACCATCAAGTAAGTTTCCTACTTAAAACTTTGATCAGAGCATTCTACAGCATTCTACTTTGCTTGTACGTATGCCTGTGCTTCTTTAGGTATAAAACTCAGAATAAGATTGCAGTCAACCTGAACGATAGTCACAACGAACGGTTTGGAACAGTCAAATTTTGACATTTCTTGATCGTTTCAGCACACAGAATCCTACTTTTGAACAGGTCTTAGCAAGTTGGATATAGAAGAGATTAATTCAGTGAAGCTGTCCATTAAAAAGCTTGAAGATGCAAGCAAAAAAAGTCTTTGCTCCCTTTTTAAATCTAATCTTTGTAAGTTTCTGAAAAAGATACTTTTGTCAGCTGTTGATAATCAAAGGAAGACTCACAGAGTGAAATCTGCAGACTCGCAGAGTGAAATCCTATGGAAAGTGATAAATCTTAAAGAACGGAAGTGGTCTCTCAAATTCCTGAAGAAGGTGGTAAGCATTACAGAGTTAGCTGCAGAAAAAAGCCATTCTGACCGCTTGGCTAGCTGCTGAATCTTAAAACTGTTCCGTCTTTCTAGCAAGCACAGGTTCTCTTTCCTACTGCTTCTTCAGACACAGGACACATGCAGAGGTACTAGGTCGCATGCCACCATCCTAATGGGTTTAAACGCAACTAACTTCAGCTTCATGGTCTTCCATAGGTCGAGTGAGACCATATCTGATTTGATGGAATTTTAACAGGAAAGAAGGACAAGAGCACGTTAAGTGAATGAGACTTGATCTGCTGGGTTGGTTACTCTGTTCACTTTTCAGAATGGCTTGCCTTCATGAATTTGCAAATTATGTTGTGGAAACAGTGGTACTACTTTTGACTTCCTTTACAGTGGAGGCGAATGGACACAGGAAGTTTTTGTATTGCTGTCAGTTAGATTGTTTTACACCTCCATTTTTTCTAGTCTTCTGCTTTTTTTCTTCCTCTGATGCAGTTTATGGGTAAGCCAGTGAATTTCATGACATTTAAACTATTGTCTCCCTGAGCATCATTTCTTCAAGTGTAAAGTGATCCTTTTCAAATCCCAAAGGAGGGCTCTTTGCCTGAGACTATTCTCATAACACAAGAACTAGGGGTCACCAAATGACATTAATAGGCAGCAGGTTTGAAACAAACAAACGGAAGTATTTTTTCACACAATGCACAGTCAATCTGTGGAACTCCTTGCCAGAGGATTTTGTGAAGGCCAAGACTATAACAGAGTTAAAAAAAACACTAGATAAGTTAATGGAGGATAGGTCCATCAGTGGCTATTAGCTAGGATGGGCAGGGATGGTGCCCCTAGCCTGTTTGCTAGAAGCTGGGAATAGGGGACATCACTTGATAATTACCTGTTCTGTTCATTTCCTCATGGGCACTTGGTATTGGCCACTGTCGGAAGACAGGATACTGAGCTAGATGGATCTTTGGTCTGAGCCAGTACGGCTGTTCTTATGAAAGACAAATTCATCTACACAGTTTAAGTTTCTAGAAGCTACGCTTTAAAACTAAACCAGATAGAGTTAACAATTAGCCTACTCTAGTCCACTTCAGATTTAAAAAAAAAAGACCGTAGTTATTAAAATGAGCAATGTGTGTTTGCACAAGAAATAGCATCTTTATGGGAATAGGAATTTCTGGCCAACAACTTGCAAACACGTTTTCTACCGTTCATATTTAGCTGTCATGCAATCTCAAAATTTAAAGAATGGCAAACACCCTGCCTTGTTACCTAAATGAAAGTGAAAATGGCACACCAGATGCCAGGCTTTTTCATGATTCACTGAAACCTAAAACACTGTTCAATCTATCCTCCATCTCTAAATGTAGTATTTCATTTCAAAATACAAATTAAAATCAGTGACCTAGCAGACTGATCTAAATCGCAAGAAAAACTAGTAATAAATTTTGTATTTAGTTAATATAACCCCACTTACATATCATATTTTCATACTGAAATAGCACCAACAAAAACTAAACAGACAACACACCCTACAAACAAAAACACACCGCTGCATACTATCTTTGCTACTTGATATTATTTAAACTATCTATTCCCACTTCATACAAACTTCAGCTTATTCTGTTCTCAGAGCACGAAACTAGTTATTAACCATCATTGCTACAATCCCCAATATGTCTAACTAATCTCTTGCCAATCTGACATCTCAATTATCAAAAGATTTAAATCAGATATAGATTACTTCAATTATAATGCACTTCATGAAACATCACTACAGTCCACAGAGAAGACTGACAATTCTGTACCTCTCAAATTCTTACAAGCATTTTGCATTCTTTCCCCTTTGTTCACTCATTTGCAATTAGTTTTACCAGCCCCTACATTGCTATATTCCTCAATTCAAAGAAAAAGCTTGGTAGCTTCAAATATTTACAGTGCCGGACATTTCATAGAATATCAGGTTTGGAAGGGACCTCAGACAGCTTTTATTCCCTTAGAAACAATCCTCTGCTGTTCAGCTACCGTTAGTAAGAAAATATTAAAATGACTTATTGATGTGATTAAGCATGAATTTTCTATAATATTTTATGAATCCTACATGTGCCTCAGTTCCCTATGTATTTGCATGGCTTGCCAGTGGGGAAAAAGGATTAAGTTTGCCCTTAGCACAGGCTAAATAGACATAGGCATGTGTGTTATCTGGCTGCGAGAGCCTGAATGGGTCATTAAAAAGGACTGGCCAAGGCAAACCCCTTATCACCAGAAAACTGGAGAAGACAGTGGAAAACCCAATCATCAGGACACTGACATACCAAAGGACCCAAGGGGAGATGGATTTCCCTGCCTCTCAATAGGGAAGCTGAGCAAAGACCCCAGCTCAAGAATAAAAGGACTGGAAGGTGTGATGGACAAGAGCAGGCTTCTGGAGGAAGCTGGGGGGCCCTTGCATCTGGGAACTGACTAAGAACATCCGATAGAGCCTGAAAATGGACTTTCATTACAGGTTGGCTCAGGCTCTGGGTTAACCAGAATGGACTATGCTTTAACCATCATTTCTCTGTGCTAACCTAAGGACTTCCTATGCTGTGTCCAGTTGCCTAATAAAGCCTGCTATTTTGAAAAGCTGTTAAGAGTGTCACTGTAAATAACAGGTAGAGGCGCATTAATCCCTGAAGAGAATACACGTCTCTACCCGAGTTTCCCTCAGCAGGACTCACTGAACAGAGCTCAGCGTGAAGAAGGGCTGCAGCCCAGAGATTCAGTCTCAAGAGGCGGTGAGGCCTACCCCGAAGGAAGAGCGAGACCCCTTGAGAGTCTGGCTCACTGAAGCGGTTCCTCCAAGGTTCTTTCCAAAGCTGGGGGCGTAGCACCAATCCTATGGATCCGTGAGAGCTTACAACCATGATCTACTGAAAGACAGATGGGCTGCAGACAGGGAAGAAAATTAAATTTAATAGAATAAAAATTTAAGTACCTGATAATAGTATCTGAGAACCCAGCAAAGCCCTTCAACATAAGACTGTACAACTTTACGACGGAATTTCTCATCAGACACATCAACATCAAATTTGTTCTTATAGTAGCGCTGTTTCCAACCAGATTCCCATAACCTACACAAGAAGCACAATGAGATTTTAGTTTATAATCGTTTTCATATTACATATTTAAATGTCTCAGATTTTGCAACGAAAGCTAAGGCAAATGCTGTATTAGCATGAGGGTAATGGTATGACGAGCATCTCATCTCAAGAGATGCACCAATTTAAAGTCACTTACAACCCAAATTACCATTTGATTTCTGACAATATCTTCTACTAATTTAAACCTGGGCTTGGAGAGGGTGGGCAGGGACGGACGGAGACCCAAGAGCCAGAGGAGTAAACACACTGGCCAGGGACTGAGATGAAAGTTATGATTGGGGAAGCCAAACTTGAAAGTTCACGAGTAACACCCCGAGGAGCAGTTTAGTCCTTATTCTGTGCTGCCTGGACAGCATTGTGATTTCTACAAAAGATGCTGTCCCTGAACCCTGCTTGAGTGGATAAGGATAGTTTTCAAAAAATAAAAAAATTGAAATCATTTTTATTTTTAAAAACAAACAAACCTATTTAAAATGTGAAGCTATGACAACCTATGTTAAGACCTAAACTTACTATAATCTATTAAAAGCACTTAAACAAAGATATGCTGCATCAGAGAGCTCTCCTCAAGTTTTAAGGACTTGAGAAAGGAGTTCCCTTTTTCAATTAGATACAGAGTCAAGGGACAACCATCTAACTCAGGGGTGGGCAAACTTTTTGGCTAGAGGGCCACACTGGGGTTGCAAAACTGTATGGAGGGCCATGTAGGGAAGGTTATGCCTTCCCAAACAGACTGCCTCCACCCCCTCCCACTTCCTGCCCTCATCAGAACCTCTGACCCCCCCAACCCCCCTCCACTCCTTGTCCCTAACTGCCCCATCCTGAAAGCCCCCACCCCTAACCACCCCCTGGTACTGCAGCCCCTATCCAACGCCCCCCGTTCCCAGTCCCCTGACTGCCCCAACCCCTATCCACACCCCCATCACCTGACAGGTCCCCTGGAAGCTCAAGTGTATCCAAACCCCCGTTCCCCATCCCCTGACCGCTATCTACACCCCCGCCCCCTGACAGGGGCCCAAGGACGCCATGCTTATCCAACCCGCCCCTGTTCCCCATCCCCTGACCGCCCCCACCCAGAAGCTCCACCCCATCCAACCGCACCCGTTCCCTGACTGCCCCCCAGAACCGCCCGCCCCTTATCCAACCCCCTTAGCATGCTGCTCAGAACAGCATGTCTGGCAACCGCGCCATCTGGCCAGAGCCAGACATGCTGCCGTGCTGCTCGGCAGGAGCTTGCAGCCCCTCCACCCAGAGCGCTGCCCACGCAGCGGCATAGCTGCAGGGGAGGAGGGAAAGCAGGGGAGGAGCCGGGGGCAGGACTCCCCGGCCAGGAGCTCAGGGCCAGGCAGGACGGTCCCACGGGCCGGATGTGGCCCCGGGCCATAGTATGCCCACCTCTGATCTAACTTCTGAGGTCAACTGAAGCTCATGTACTGCATTATCTATCTATACCAGTGGTCCCCTTGCAACCCACTCAACAGACAGCAGCAGCCTATGGGACATTCTCAGGACCATACAGGTAGTATACATATTGTGTGGATGCAGCCCACATAACTCAGAGCTGCATATGCAGCCGACAATGGTAAACAGGTTCAGAACCATTGATCTAGACTATTTTCAGTTTTTACAATGGAAGAAGTGCTGATATTTTTCCAAATGTAAGTGCTTCCAGTTTGTTGTGCAGCAAAGCTTTTGCCTTAATTACTTTTGGTTTTGTATTTTCATTTGGACAAGTTCAAAGTTGAAAAAACAACTGGTAGCTGATAAAAAGCAGGCAAGCTTGTTTCCCTCTTCCAAGCTATGAATAAAAATTAGGTGAGAAGACAAGATCTGCTAATTCTAAAAACCTGAAGGACGTGGGGGCAATTTTCAAAGGTATTTAGGCATCTAAATATGTAGACAGGTACTATTGAAAAAACAGCTAGGAGCCTACTTTGCACTGGATTTCAATGAGAATTAAGCATATAAGCTTCTTAGGAACTTTTGAAAAACCTAATAGGCACCTATCTGCATCTTTAGACACCTAAGTATCTTTGAAAGTCTGGCCCACAGTCTGTTCACTAACTATCGTTAATACTTCATTTACTAAATCAGTTTTAAATGCAAAACATGTTTTGATAAACCATCTTTGTTTCTTTATGTATCCAGTGTATTTAAAGATATTGTTTTAGTTAATCAAAACAATCCTAAAATGTTAAGATTTTTGCATTTTTAACTGAATTCTGATTTCCATCCAAATGTGGCTTGCACAAATCACAAGTAAAATGACAGCCTAGTACATAAGAAACGGATCACTCAACATTTTCTAAAATAATAAAAATGTAAAAATTAAGAATGTGAATAAATGTATGTTGAGCTTTGTAATTGCTTAAATAAATATGTATAGACAGTGCATCCTAGTTAGCAAAAAGTAACCACCAATTTAGTGTGATGGCTATATTTGGTGGATATATTAAAACATGTTTATTTGCAACAAATGACAATAAACCTGTCTTTAGGAAAAATTAATAAGTATAAATGCAAAAATATCAAATATTTAAATCAAGGTTTCCTGCTTGCCAATTTATACTTCAGTGTGAATGCACAGGAAAAGAAAAGAAAGAACAGTTTGGCATAAGATCAAAGGACATTGATCAAATATGGAATGCAGGATGCAGTGATGAATTTGTTACTCAAACTTTGCACCCTACTAAGATTTTAATGTGCTACACTTAAATAAACTTTTCTTCCTCTCTGTACCTAGGTCCCCGCCCCCTTCCCACCACCACCAATTGGTACATTTCTCATGAAGCTATTCCAAATAGGGAATGAAGTGACAGTGGATTTCTCTAGTCTTTCACCTTTTGAGATCTTGGTTCAAACCTTATTTGAGTTATGAGTGAGTTGGCTAAACTTGTTTTCACCTTATTCCTACCCCTTCATTTATTTAATCAGAGGGCATCTTGCTCATAGCTAACATACATACCCAGTATAAAATCAATATTAAAAGATGTATTTCAGTAATCAATATAAATAAAGCTGCACACCTAGTATAACTGAACTTTATGGGTTAAATAGCTCAAAAATTCACTTGCAAAACAGTGGCATTCAGCTCACATAATCAAAGCTAAACACTGAATGTCTAGCCAATTTAGCGCTTGGTCTCAAAGGGAGTAGTGGCTTGGAGGACAAAAACCTGTATGCATACTAATCTAGATACTTAGATTTAACAGCTATAGTTTACACATCTCACTGGAATTTACTGAATATTCTAACCCTCCACATTAATTACTCATGGATAAAAAGATCATAGGAAACCATCTGAAGGCACTGCTGCTCTAAGCTAAATGGCATTAATTAGGCTGCATCTACTTCAACAATTTGCTAACAAAGTGCTACAAAAAATGGCTTCACCTGATATTATCCTCTGGCTCAGGTTCACTGTCACTGTCTTCTGCTTTTCGCTTAATTCCTCCTGCTGGGGAAGGGGTGCCATCAGAAGTGAAACTAGTATTAGGAGATGTTGAAGGAGTCTAGGGATATAATCATATATAAACACAGGAAAGAAGGGTTTTATTACGCATTTCATATTCAAATTAATGGTTTTGTGTGAAGAATTAAGAACGTTTGTTATTTTTACTTAAAAAAACAAACTACATGCTACACAATCCTAAAATATTAGGAAGTCCACTAGCATAAAATAGAGCTTTATAATAGGAATCAAACACTGGAATGTAAAAACAAAAACCAACAACAAAACATGAATTTTTTGTGACAAAGCATAAAACGTTTGGTATAGCCCAGTCTAACAGTAGGAATAAAAAACAATTGGATACAAGGCTTATTTTATTACTTCTCAAAAAGAAAAGGAGTACTTGTGGCACCTTAGAGACTAACCAATTTATTTGAGCATAAGCTTTCGTGAGCTACAGCTCACTTGAGCTGTAGCTCACAAAAGCTTATGCTCAAATAAATTGGTTAATCTCTTGCATCTGATGAAGTGAGCTATAGCTCATGAAAGCTTATGCTCAAATAAATTGGTTAGTCTCTAAGGTGCCACAAGTACTCCTTTTCTTTTTGCGAATACAGACTAACATGGCTGCTACTCTGAAACCGTTTATTACTTCTGTTTATCATGGCAGAAAAACAGGTCACAATGTGCAGACTAGAATATAAAGATGACTTAGAATTCAGAACTGGCAGCCAAATTTAGAATATTTCTGAAAATTGCAAGTGACCCTCTATTCAAATGTAAGTATTTTAACATAGAAGAAAATTTTAGGAAGTAGAGTTTTAGGAAGTCTCTCTTATTTTTGCAGATCACAGTTAGAAGATATTTACGGTAAATAAAACTTAAACACTGAAGGTTGTGGCAAACCGACAAGAGCTAGGAAGTTAAAATTCTGATGAAAGCCTCAAACTATTTGCTTTAATACACAAAATTTCAGGATTAAAGCAAGTAGTAAATTAAAAAGGCAAACTTATTTACCCAGGCTTACTGGACAAAATATTTATTAGGAATGGAGAAATTTTTATTGAAATGTACATTTACTGTTTGGATGGACAAACAGAGCAAAAGGGGAATCCTTACTATACATTGCATACTAGTGACTGTTCTATAGTCAACTCTGGTTAAATGCTTCCACAACAACCACATCTAGTTTTCAATCACTCAACTTTCCTAAAGTTTGCCTGTAAGCAGGTATAGGAAATTTTTAAAGAAAGTATAAACAAATTAGCAGTTCAGTCTTTATTTTTATATATTAGGGGCAGCAGGGAAGATATTCCCCTGCATTATAGAAAATTGATTTTTGAACAGCACTATAGCTGAAACAGAATCTAGAAAGTTAAAACCCAGCCACTGTGAAACTAGCCATTGCAAAAACTGGTTGGAACTTGGCTAAGTTACAAGGCCCTAGGCAGGGGAGAACAATTTGCACATACACAATAGATATTTCTTTCCACCAGTGCTCAAAAGGGAAATACCTGTACATAACATAGAGCTGCCTGACTTAGCTGCATATTAAGCGTGGACACCTTCTACGGTCCACTGAACGAACCAGAGCTAAATAGCTTATGTATGTGCAAAGAGTCATTCCGTATGTAACACTGACAACCAACACTAAAAAATACAATTGGATGATTTCAGAGTAACAGCCGTGTTAGTCTGTATTCGCAAAAAGAAAAGGAGTACTTGTGGCACCTTAGAGACTAACGAATTTATTTGAGCATGAGCTTTCGTGAGCTACAGCTCACTTCATCAGATGCATACCGTGGAAACTGCAGCAGACTTTATATATACACAGAGAATATGAAACAATACCTCCTCCCACCCCACTGTCCTGCTGGTAATAGCTTATCTAAAGTAATCTTCAGGTTAGGCCATTTCCAGCACAAATCCAGGTTTTCTCACCCTCCACCCCCCCACACAAATTCACTCTCCTGCTGGTGATAGCCCATCCAAAGTGACAACTCTTTACACAATGTGCATGATAATGAAGTTAGGCCATTTCCTGCACAAATCCAGGTTCTCTCACTCCCTCACCCCCCTCCAAAAATTGGATGAGTATTTTTTGAATACTGTTTCAGAGTAGCAGTCGTGTTCGTCTGTATCCGCAAAAAGAACAGGAGGACTTGTGGCAGAGACTAATAAATTTATTAGAGCATAAGCTTTCGTGGGCTACAGCCCACTTCATCGGATGCATAGAATGGAACATATAGTAAGAAGATAGATAGATATATTACACACATACCGAGAACATGAAAAGGTGGAGTAAGAGGCTAATTAATTGAGTTATCACTGCAGTGGTCCTCAAACTTCTGTACTAGTGACCCCTTTCAGATAGCAAGCCTCTGAGTGCAACCCCCCTTATAAATTAAAAACACTTTTAAATATATTTAACACGATTATAAATGCTGGAGGCAAAGTGGGGTTTGGAGTGGAGGCTGACAGTTCACGACCCCCCATGCAATAACCTCGCGACCCCCTGAGGGGTCCTGACCCCCACTTTGAGCACCCCTGCTCTATTGCACTAAGATTAGATATCAAATGATGCACCTTTCAATTTATTTTCAAACTGCAATTTTTCCGACAACTTCACGGGTGTATTCACTCAGAGCACAAGGGAAAATAAACTAAAATACTCTCCACTGGAGAGCATCCCCCTCTAAACCAAATAATCCTACAAAAAGGACAGTCTACAGAATTGTTCCCAGAGACAGTAACTACCTATTTTTCAGCCAGCCTGAATGTTATCTCCATCTGTTGGAGACAAGAAAAGAACTAAGCACATTCAGCTGTGACAGACATTTCACAGGGGTGGGACTGTAAGAGGTTTTTTGTTTCCTGCCTGCACTGTAGTGGAAGTTGGATGTTATACCCATTCCTGGGTTAGAATAGAGACTGCATGGACCAGCACAGTGTGGGTTTTTTTTTTTTTTGGCAATCACAAAAGCATACAGAAAATGAAAGCTAACGTAAACAGCTCTGGCATCAGCCAGCATCATACGAAATATGAGCGTAGTATAAGAACCTACACAGAATAGATTATACATTGACCCAAATGCAATGTACTCCAATGAACAATATTTTCATTTAAAATTAGAAAAAAAACTACTATTATGTAAAACTGGGCTTTCACTGGTCTTGGAAGATAGCTTTTTTTTTTTTTTTTTTTTTTTTAAAAAAATCTCAAAATTTCTAACCTGGAGTGGATTTTAACTCCGTACCGGCGTGCTCCTCAGGTTCAGTGGCCAGAACATCTCCTTGGAGTTACAGAGATCCTGTTTGAGCTCAGGTGCCTTGCAACATTCTTGAACTCCCTCAATGCACATGCGTAGCATAATCCATGAGGCACATGAACCTTCCAATGCTTGGGAAATACCTAGCTGGAGAAGCACACTCTTTCTAATAGCATTGTAATTTGATTTCCCCAGAACGCAAATGAGTGGCATGTATTCAGTTGGGACTAACCCTCGAGCACTGGAGACCAGGGTGCAATGATCTGAGCCCTGGTTTGATCGCTATCTGTCCTCTAAATATGCAGCCAGAATAGGTCCGCTTTAAGACACAGATATCAAAACAGGGCTCAGATCATTGCACCAGAGTCTCAAATACTTGAGGGTTACCCCAAAAGAGTGCAGGGAACCCACCAGCCCTTTGGGGGGTGGGAAATCAAGTTTAAATGTTATTTGAAAAAGAATCTGCTTCTCCAGGTAGGTAAGGCTGAGGCTCATCTACCTACTTCACAAGCGTAATGGATCACAGGGCTGTCTCTCATGAATCCCTTGTTCAAATAGCCCCAAATCTGGATCACAAACCATTCCTGCCCTACAACCCATTCCATTTATCCCCCTGCCCTAGATGCAATCCCAAGCTCCTCTCACTCAGATTCACCCCCACCTCCTCTATTGCTAGAAAGCATTCATCTGTTCAACACACACAACCCTGACAGATTTTAGCAATATGCCTTTCAACCTTTTTCAAATTCCTGCCCAAGGTAGGACTCAGAATGACACTAAGTGGGATGAGTCAGGTTCAAAAGGACTACTGCTTACCACCTTCAGCTATCCAGCTGGGGTGAAACGTTGAAAACTAAAAATCCTGTTAACCCCTGTCTGCACATGCTCACAGTAATCCATCAGGCTCCTGAATACGCATGTGAGGCTTAGCATGGAACTGTATTAGAGATCACCCTCAAGCATTTGAGACCCTAGTGCAATGACCTGAGCTCTGGCTTGATCGCTATCTATGGGGGGCAGTGGGGAGTTGCCAGAAAGTGTCAACTTTAAGAAGAGCTGTTTTCCAGGGGCTCAGGAATCTCTTGGCCTAAGGGCCAAAATTTGGACCACTGACATACCCTGTGTCTCTATGAGATGCAACAAATCTCCTGGCAATCTGATTAACTATACAGATTTTAAAGCACTTAAAGTGCCTGTTCTAGAACCTCAAAAACAACCGAAAAACCCCTTTTGTGAACATATTCCACCAACCCCATATTGCTAATTAGAGATTGTAACACCCTGCGGAGCGGGTATTCATCCGGTCACACAGCGTGACAGAAGTAAAAATGAAAAGTTTAGAAAAATGAATAATCTTTTTAAAAAATATTAACCCCAATTCAGTTGCTTAGTTTGATTTTATTTTTCCTACATTTCTTCAGAGGGCAAGTTCTTAAATCCCATGCTCACAACAGCCTCAACTCCATAATCTTGTGTAAGGATTCAAGTTTGCTTAAAAGTGCTTATTTTTGATTGGAAGGGCATTCTTTGCCTTATATTTACCTTTTCAAAAATATTTAATCAAGGATATTTGAAATATTAAAATGAACAAAACCTGTCTTAAGTAGCCTTGGAAAACAGATTAAAAACTTGACTAGTTAAGTTGTTCTTCAAGAAAGAAAGTGAAAATGGAGTGATTAAGAGCTTAGAAGTAAATTGTAACACTAGTATATTCATTACTTTTTTCCTTCTTACATTTGTAACAAAAATCTAAACATCAACTCACCAAGTGCTGTTTGTCTTGCATTCTCATTTCATAGGCTGTCTGCCTGGGGTTACTGATTGCCTGAGGACTAGATCTATTTCCTCTCCCCAAAGCTTGAGGGGAAAACTGGCCACCAGGAATAAAAGAAGGCTGATCCCTCTACAAAAGCAAGCAAATATACACATGGTGATATAAATCTAATATTGGAGATTACAAGAATAAAAATTAGCACGTATAGCTGATATTCCTTTAGAGTTCTTAGATTATCAGTTGATAGAATATAAAATGAGCACAGTTGGATCACAATTATTTATTCAGTTCATCTTAGAACAAGTATGTTTAAGCAAGATCTTGTATATGTAAAATATACCCTTGGATAAGATGGCACTTACAATTTCAGGCCTTCCTATTTTCAAGGGTTTTATTAAATGCGCTCTCAGAAAGTTACATTTTTGTACTGAAGTTCCAGAAACAGAAGAAAATATGATTTTTTCTTTTTAACTGAAGAAACTCCATCTAGCTATTAGAGTGTGAAAAATAGCATTTACATTTCCAGGAAGATAAATCATTTTCTTGCACTCTGATAGCAATACTTAGACTTGATATGCACATAACACTCAATGAAAAGGGGCTCTATAAAGTTTGAAAAACTTTGGTTAAATGAAGTGACGATGATCCTCTGACACTCCTCCACTGTATATCTAGAGTCCTTGTGCCTCAAGGAAATACAAAGAGACATCAAGCTCTGGGAAACGGCTGGGGGCATCTGACATATTAAAAGCACTGGACAGAGATACTGTCTTGAAGCCAAGGTCCCAGTGTACTAAGGCCCTTCTGGGTTTCTTGGATCATTAGGTCACATTGTAAAGAAGCTACACCTATTTGAATGAGCTAGCAAGTAACATGTTTATTATACAAACCCTAGATTCAAATGAACATGCCAGAATCTATTCTAAAAAGTTAGGAAGGACATTTAGTACAAAAAACACAAATTAAATGCAATTTTAAGGGTTTAACATACACAAGTACATGTTAAGGCTGTCTCAACAATCAACATTTTGCCATTGTGAATAAGTGGTATTTTGTATTACTGTGAATAAATCTGCACATATATTTTAGTCACAATATGAGCAAGTTACACTTGCAGAAGAGACCTTGTTGTGGAATTCTGACTTGCCTGTTTAAAGGTTCAAGCTTGATTTAGCATTAAGTGTTTAATTTTCTGTAGTCAGTTTACTAAACTCTTAATCAGGCTCTCAATTAAGAGGCACATCTTCTGTTCTCTCTGCTGATTGCTGACAGTGTAACCCAATGGCACAATCCCTCTGAGCAACTGGTACTGTAAAGTATGAGATACTGTAGTCACATTGTGCAGATATTGTTATCCTTGAGCACCTTAATCTTTTCCCCCATTTTAAATAGGTTTAGATTTAATTATGTGATTTTTCCATTCAATACTGCAAGTTTTTTATAACACACTTTGCATAGTTTTTGCCTTACTCTGAACTGTCTTAATCATTACTGCAATTTTATCTAATTTACTGAAATGAGACTAAACTTGTTTGTCACAATATAAAAATGCCTGTAAAAATGATCTCTTTAAATTTACCTTCATTCTTTTTCTTTTTTCTTTTTGTCGTCTTCTGAAGTTCTCCTAAAACACGAGTAAAGACAATTGAAGTAACCCAGTCTTAAAGGTCTTTCCTGAGACCCTCCATTAATCACCACACAAAGAAAGATTAAGTAGTAAGTCTGAGTGGGCGTCATGGCTACAGACCTCTGAGGCTTGCAGAACTGAACTCTTCCGTGGCCCCATCTAGGATTACTGGTCTATGGCTTTTCTAAGCCACACTAGCATCCTAAGGAAAACACCCTGCAAAACTGAAGGGCTTTCAATATGGCTCACAATACCCAGAAAATTACATTGGGACAACAAGACCTTTAAAGCACACATGTGAAGATGCTGAAACAGAGTTTTGCCCATCTGTCCACCTGGGTGAAGATACTACAGAAGTCCAGATGCTACAGGTAACTCAGCATAGATACACGTTTCTTGTCACAGTTGCTAGTGGCTCAAAAAATTCCTGACCTTTTTTATTTTAAGATCCTGGATCTTGCTCCAAAGCCTGTTCTTCTACAAGTGTCAGGTTTGCTACTGTAGTTTAGCATATCATATTGAGAGAATTGTAGATTATGGTTATGACATACAGTACATCCTGCCAACATTGAAACAATGTTTTTCTGACGGGATACTCAGCGCAGTTCTGTTACCTTGATTGAGGGGTTTTATTACTCTCCTTTTTTTGAATAAACTAGTTAGGATTGTTTGCTTAGTACTTTCTAGCAATACAGGTATAACCCAGGTGCTAGGAAAATGCTGCAGTGTAGTGAGTTGTTGACCATTTTAAGTCGAATTTCTTTGAAACAGCTGAAGGATCTCTTCTGAAAAAAAGCAGCACTGTAATATTTACTGATTACAACACAAACATAATATATTTCTCTAGAACTTAACTAAATTTAATACAACGCACAAAGCTGCCACCAACACATTTAGCAGGGAATTTGTCAAAAATCTACTTGCTGGAAGAAAATATAACTGAAAATCCATAAAAGTAAAGAAGCTTTAAACAAGTCAGACAGCCAAAAGGACTGAACAAGTGCAATTATTTTGGTATTCTAAAAGCATTAATAGTTAATGCTTTTAGAATATGAAAATAGTCATTGGTACATTAAATTCTGAAGAACCTTCCGTGTAGCTAACAGGTTTGACACAAAGCACAAAAATGAATACATGGTTACTTTTAGCCAGCTTTTACACAGAAGTAAGTGCTCCGAGTCAAGGACTGTCTTTACAGTAGTGTTATGTACTGTGCCAGCCTCATTCCCTGCACTAAAATAATTAATTATGGAGGGCTTGAAAAATCCACTCACCTACTGGCCATTGGCAAGAAAAAAGCTTGTTTTTTAAAACAAGACTTTTCAAATCATTATGGTTGAAAAGAACTAAATATGAACTGAAAAATACACAAAATCTTATCTTTTAGATCATTCCAGTGCCTGTTAGAGTTCAGAACTTTCCCATGTTGCTGCAAAGTGAAAACTACGCAGGGTTGTCTATTTTCAAAGGTGCTATTCACTACAGCAGTGAAACTAACAAAAAATCAGGTAAGTTTCACTACAGTGTTGCTTGAAACAAAGAAAGGCCATGGAGTTATTCACTCTAAAGGATGACCCAAAGGGGAGACTGGCGAGGCAGGAAAGGGAATTGTGTGTGTGAAGAGACTAGCCTTATTTCATTATCAGCGTTTCCTATATCATTGTACAATACAATGAACATCTTCAAAGTAGTAACTGTGACACTGGCAAACCAGATGCCAGCTCATGCCAAGTGCTCCTGGGCCACACTCAACGCTGACAGATGCACAGCTAGTAACCAGTCTGGTTTGCCTGTGTTAGTGTTATTAAAACTGATCGAGTTATAAGAAAGTGTTTAATGTTTAGACTTTATGAAATGCTTGGCTAATACTGCATCCTTATGTAGGATGCTTATAATATGTCCCATATTTTAAGGTAATATTTAAGTGTTTTCTCTGCAACTATAAAAATGTTTACTAAAACTATAAAACCCTAGTCAGGAGAGAAGCATTACCAAGTGTGAAATATTAAATTTACCACAAGAGGTGTCATCACCTCCCCCACAAAAGGTGGCTTATAGACACCAGACAAGCAATTGTGGAACATCAGCGGACAAAATACTTGGCTGACTGCTTCCCCAACACTCATGAAGAGGGTACATGCCCAGGCTCTTGTGACACCACAATTTGAACGTGGGGGGACGGGCATAAACATTCTAGCCAAGAAGGAATTGTCATCACTATACTGCTTGGAATTCAGACAGGGCAAAAATTTCTAACCATAAGCTAGGGATCCCCAAGCTGGTTGGCTTGGGTCAGCCTAAAGGACATATAAAGCTAGCATATTATAGCAGCTATTACCTTTTGGAACCTAAGACTCTCATTTATGTATGTTGATCTGCTTTATTCTTGTCAATAACTCGTTTCTTTTTCTTAGTAAATAAATCTTTAGTTAGTATTATAGGATTGGCTACAAGCATCGTCTTTGGTTTGAGATCTGAGGTACAACTGACCTGGGGTAATTGACTGGTCCTTTGGGACCTGGAGTAACCTGAATATGGTCGTGACGCTTGGTGTAAGGGACCGTCTATCACAAAGGTAAGCTTACCCGGCTGGTAAGACAGATTGGAGTACCAAGGAGGTTATCTGTGACTTCATATTACTGTGCTTTAGGAGTTCACACTTGTTACTTGGCTAGTGAAATCTAGTTCTACAACATATAACCAACCAGTTTGGGGACACTCACGCTCACGAGCCTCTCCAGACAGCTTGACAGCAACGTTTCAAGGAAAACTGTTTCTAAATTCTACTAAACACTGCAAAAAAACAGAGGTTCCCAAACTGGGGGCACCACAAGGCTACTGGGGGGCGCACACACCTGACAGGGCTGCACTCCAGGGCCAAAAATGGGCTCTGTCCAGCAGAGGAAGCATATGGGGTTCTGCAAGGACAGTCTCAGCTACCAGGACCAAGTACCATGCCCATCTCGCTCCCCTACTGCCACAGCTACCAACTGACAGTTTCACTCCTCTGCTGAGGAGGTTGGTGGGGACTTTGAGCAGGGAGCCATAGACTGCACCCAGGGAGGTACTAATCCCCTCCCCAGGGCCAGACAGATTGGCCCCAGCCCTTCACTATGGCCCCAGGGGCACGAAGCCTGCACC
This sequence comes from Eretmochelys imbricata, assembly GCF_965152235.1. Classification (NCBI taxonomy): domain Eukaryota; kingdom Metazoa; phylum Chordata; order Testudines; family Cheloniidae; genus Eretmochelys; species Eretmochelys imbricata. The sequence goes on along the minus strand of NC_135574.1, from coordinate 206,862,976 downwards.
AGGGAAGTGGATGGAATTGTACTAAACAGACAGAGTCAGGAAGGCCAGTATACATGGGGTACAGCCTCCTGCTCCCCTCCTGACCCCAGGGCCAGCCCTTCAGTGCACCCCTCTTGCACTCCACTTATACAGGAGGACAAGATCAGGAGCTGGCTCCCAGCAACTGAGACAGGTGCGACTACAGCAAGACGCAGGCGGCTTCCTTGACGGCTACATGGTGAATACCCCTGCGCCTCCCATGGGGTACTAGGCACCCTGCTTCCTCCCTCCCCTGTGAGAACTGGGTACAGGGCACTCTTGGGAGCTGGGCACCTTGTTCTCCAACCCCCTTGGGTGCTGAGTACTCCCCCCACACCCCCAATATCGTGAGTACTCGTTACCCCTTTTCCAGCCCCAAAGATATGGCAGGCACACATGGGACATGAATCTGAAGGAGGGCGCAGCAAGAAGTTGAGGAACCTGTGATATAAGCCATCTAAGATGATCGTGGAGTTCAGAAATGCTTTACCTCATCATCTTTCCTCTTTTTAAAAATGCTATCTTCAACTTCTCCAACAGCCAACATGATCATCTGTACCCTTTGTAGGTTGACATAACCACTCTCTGTGAGGTACCCCTGCAAAAGAAGAAAGTTAATGCATGTGGTGTAGGGGGTTCCTCCCAAAATTTTGGATTTTTGTTTTCTAATAGCTACACAAAAAGTTTAAATGTACCCCAGTTTTGTGCACCACATTTTTATATATGCCAACCAGACGATCAATTGCTCCCTCCCTGTGAACAAAGCATAAAAAGAGTTAAGTTCTAGTCTCTCTGCCACTCTCGTTTACAGCGATGCTAGATATATCCACAGAAACAAATGTCAATAAATCTATTCTTGTATATCCAGTGGCTTTACATACCTGATCTCCAAAGATGGCAAATGAGGAAGAAAGTCATTTCCCACGAAGAAACACATGAAGACCCAGTCATCTACACTTCTCTCAATATCAAAAGTGAAAGGCAAACTGGCCATCGTTAGCTCTTTTTCCAAATACTGCAACAAAAAAAAAAAACAGACATTGGGAAGCTGGTCGGATGCTACTACAAATAGACTTTACATAAAGCAGCTTTACAAAACAATTTTGCATACCTCTCGCAGCACACTTAATCGGATAAAAATAAACTCTTGTTCAGAACCAGGAGGACAATCTGCAAACTGATCATGCTGCAGTACAAAAGAATATGGGAAAGCATTACTCACATGCTGGTCCACCTTAAAACTTTTTGGCTGAATATTAAAGGTTTAATCCAAAAGGAATTAAGTATAGAGATACAAGTCCAATTCCTGAAGCCTTTATACTATTTTTTCTTTGACAAATTGCCTACCAACTTTAATAGTAGTTTTACCAAACTAATTAGTAATGAAAGAGTGAGTAGTTTTCAAATTAGCACTGTATTGTAAAAAAGAGAGTCAGGTCATTCCATTCATATTACTGCTGTTGTACTTCAACCCCCCCCCCCCAAACAAAAAAAACAAAACACAAAAACACAACACAACAAAACAAAAAATCACCCACCATCTGTGGACACTAAACCTTACTACAATTGAACTAACAATCAAAGAACTACCACAAACTGTTAAAACTCTTACCTCTCCTTGTTTCTCTCTTGGCAAGCCTTGACAATCCTTAACCTCATGGCCAAACTGACTACAAAGACCACAAGGTTTGGGTTTATTTGGTTTAAACTCTTCTCTGATTATAGTGAAGTTTGGTTCATGTGTAGCTAGTCCAAGCATGATCAGATCAGCTATCAACCACAGCAAGAAAGAAAAGTAATGAAAAATAGACATTAAGGCTTGCATATGAGTTAAAGAATCAAGTGTATTCCATTTTAAACAACTGCGAGCAGGGCATGTGGGGGTGCATTCAGTACAATCTGAAATACTGTCCTGTAAAAATCAGTGTTGTTTGATACTACAGGTATAAATTAATTCTTCAGCTACGGATAATACTGGATCTTGCTCCCAAAAGTAAAGTAGAGCTTCCAAAAATACATTAACCAATCCATGGGATACTTCAAATGCATGCATCACCCTAAGCATCTAGCTTATTCACCATCTGGAAACTGCCAGTGTTAAAAGCTTAATCAACAAACTTATTGCTACAAAGGAGGAGGACTTACCATCAGCCCCACACAAACAATGATGAGTGTTTGGGTCATGGTTTGGTTGAGCTAAACAAAAGAAAAACAAGTGTGTTCAAATCAAGCTATTACATGCAATTTCATCGATTCTTCTGAACACGTCTTACAAGTATACAACAGAAGTGTGCACATTTTAGTTGACTTACCTCTCTGTCTTCTAATGTAATCCATGATTTTGTGTTCCCCTTCACCAGGAGCACTTGCATCAGATAAAATAACCTGTAAAACGTTTAGAGCTATGTAAACATTTTTTTTTTAAACTGTGCTGTTGACATTAAGAAGCGAGTAAACATTTAAGATTTGTGTCTTGACCATATGAATGCCAAACACTTGAAATGTTTAGTAATTGCATCTAAATTACCTTTACTTCAATATGAATTATACACTCATTGCACCCAATTTAAGAGTCACTTGTTATTTACACTCTCTGAATTACTTTATTCAAACAGATTTTCTACCAATTCTCTTAAAATAATACGTTAACTTCATCATAGAGTACTGACTAAAGTTAGTAGGACTGACAGTTAGCTAATATATCCAAAGTTTTCGAAGCAAGTTTAAAAGTCAGTTAAAACATGCATGAGACCCCCACAGACCTCCTTTAGAACTCTGGAATCCCAGACTCTCAGATACCACTGTGATGTGGATCATACAAGTACCCAGACAAACCAACAGTGAAGTTCACAAACTCAGTTGCTTATGAAGGGAACTGCCCCCCAAATTAGAACACATTTTAACAGCCCATCTAGGGTAAAAGAAATGGTGAGCAGTCTCTGAAGAGGCTGAATATTCTCCCTCCCAACACAGGGTAAATGCAATGTTATCAGTCAGCAGGAAGACTTGATGGGAAAAACAGGAAAGCCAAAAAGACAAGATGATAGAAGTGATAGGAATCATTTTGGTTGCCTAGTATTGTGTTGTCCTCCAATCACTTGTAATAAATGAGATCAAGAACTCAGGCCTGAGACCTACAAGAGGTAGAACGCAAGTTAAAAATCCAATACAGAAAAAGAAAAAAAAAAATTTTGTAAGAATGTGGGGGAAAACATAAGAGTAGAGTCTTAACTCACACAGTCTTTAGAGACAATGTACCTTGGCTTCCAATACCAAATCCTATTATTGTGCTCCTTAAACCCCATTTTTATATAAAATCATAACAAATGGCTCTACTGGACGGTGTTATTAGGATGAAATGTATCTTTTAGATGAAAAACCTTGATGTGCAAGTTACCCCCATCTCCAAGAACACCATAGTGCCAGAAGACACGGCTAATCTACTGTTTAAATGTACACTGTTCAATCATACTATAGTTCAGACTAAAACAAACCACTAAACTAAAACAATTTTTTTTTGAAGTAGGAAAGTGTGAAACTTACTGTCAAATTTTTCCACCCTGGGTCATTGTTTAAACGATCAGCAATGTAATAGCGAAGGCATTTAGCAAGATTGTCCATAAACTCGGTTCCCTAAAAGGCGACAGAAGAAAATAAATTAACCCATCATTTAGGTGTTAGCAGTAGCTGGTTGAAGTACAAGGCTACTTACTGGTGTAATACAATTGCTGTCAAATCTCTCTTTCACTTCTTCTGGAGGAAGAAAGCCACCTACAGAAAGAAGTTTAACAAAAACACGTCAAAATAAATAAGAAATGAACGCCACTTTTGCAGGATTATCTGGAAACAAATTGCTTATCTGAAACAGTGAACAAAAAACACGAGCCCTTCTAATAAAAACTATTTTTTGATCCCTCCAACCCAAGAGCAAGCTGTTGTTACCACTGCATTATCTTCAATCAAAATAAGCAGAGAATTAACAAGGAACAAGACTTCATGATAGTCATGAAGTACTTCAGACAAGGTCGTTGAGAAGAAAAAAATGAGTAAGCTCAAAAGCTTGTCTCTTTTGAGAACAAAAGGTGGGCAAATAAAAGAAATCACCTCACTCATCTCTCTCTCTACTACTCTGGGACCAACACTGCTATACTGTCACTGCAAACATGAAATAGTTCATGCAGGAGGCTGCAAAGATAACTTCTTCTCCCTGCTACAAGATGCTGGACAGAATTTGCCAGGAAGAGACTTCCTCTAACTAAAGCTGTTCTTGGCTTCCAAGAACTTTCCTCCTATACCTTCTCCACTTAGGGTGGCCAGATGTCCCGATTTTAGAGGGACAGTCCCAATATTTGGGAATTTTTCTTATATAGGCACCAATTACCCCGCACCCCCATCCCGATTTTCCTCACTTTCTATCTGGTCACCCTATCTGCCCATGTCTCCTTTCCCTACCTGCACCGTTGTGCCTTATACCACTGCCTCTCATTTAATGCCACAAGCATCTTCGTTCTTCCTCCACAGCACTTTTGATTAGCTCTCCATTACAACAACCACCCCTCCTCTCCCAACCTAACCTTAAAAAAATTAAAACGAATCAAGAGGTGCATGGGAGAAAGGAGGAGCATTTTTCTTTTGCACAATTTACTTTAGACTGTAAGCTCATTGGAGTAAGGATGTATTTTCATAAGTTACTATACTATGCATGCTTGTGGCAGTCACCGAGCCCTATATTTTTCTGTAGTATCTAGCCTCTGCCATAGTAAAAAAAGGTCTATTTCAAAACAAGATGCCACTCTCACACTTAAAGCCATCAGCTACTGAGTAGCATCAGATATGATGCAAACATCCGTACCTTTTGCCAAAATTTCTTGTCTTATTCTTTGCTTCTCTTCTGCACCTTCCATTCCTTCCTTTGATGCTCTGAATCGCCTGGATCTCTGCTGATTCATTTTTGCACGGGGAGCCTAAAACATGTGTTATAGTATTTTACTCAACATTGTATTTGATGTTTTTTTCCTTATCTGCTCAGTTGTTTTCTGTGACTTGTTAACACCCAACACAGCCTTATGGGGTTATTTAGACAATACATCAGGGTGGAGACAATCAGTTAAAAAGTTTTGCATCTTCCAACTGGCTCCTCCCTTCTTTTACATGTTCCCTCCTCCCCCAAATGAGTTCCCATAGCTGTAAGACCACAGGAAGCTAGTACTAGTATCACTGTGTGTTCTTTTGCTGAGCCAATTTCTGGGCAAGTGGTCTGTGATTTTCAAAAGGGAATGGGGGAAAGAATGTTGATACTTGGTCTTCGACATCACTGGCTGATAAAAGTCAGGTGAAAAATAAATATGCTCTCCAGGAAGTTTCTGAAGTGTCACAATGGTCTGCCAGGTCCACCGCAATTGCAGTGACCCCAAACTAGTAGTAGTGACTCAGGATTTCCTGGCTCTCTCATGTGGTCTAAGATAAAGTTATGGACTTTATTTTCAAAGTCCTAGTATCTCCAGTCTTAGAATATTAAAGCAGACTAAGGGCTTGTCTTCACTACCCCGCTACATCGGCGTAGCATGTCTGGTGAAGACACACTTTCGATGGGAGAGCACTTTGCCATTGCATCAACGTAATTACTCCACCTCAAAACAAGGCAGAAGTGGTGCAGACTTACATGGTAGTGTAGACAAGCCCTTAGGCTTCTGACCACTCAGACTTCAACCATCCTTTTAGTCACCCATCTATATCAATAGCCTCGTTTAGGTATCAGCCCTAGAAACCTTAAAAACATCCATCTCAGAACATGAAGCATCCGGGAAACCAGTAAAGCCAACATCCTCCCATAACTCTTAAGTAGTCACCAGCTCCTAAACAGTACTTAATCAGGGAACTCTGCTCCCAATTTTCTCTTGACATCCAGAGTTCCACTCCCATTCTTTTGGGGACTGCCCTTCCTTTTCTCCTTTTGGACTAGGAGGCTGTATTAGCAGAATGTCGCAGATCCACCCAAAATACCCCTCTCTCCTGTTCTGAAGCCATATTTTGTATCTTTCAACTTCCTCATCCCTTTCCAGGGATTCTTCTCATAAGTTACCAAAAAGAAAGTCTATCTTTTGTTACAGACAGGAGCAGTAGGCTAGATGATACGGGCTTATATTGCTATCAAATTTTTATAGCCATTACTTTCTCAATCCCAAGAAAAGTAGTATTGGGAGGTGCATAGCTCAAATTTCTAAAGATGATTTTGCATAATATCCACTGAAGAATTACATTCCTACAATCTAGATGTTTCATTTTTCAAGGTATTTGTGGAATGACTAAGCACAATCGAGGATGGATAGTTATGTACTGATTGTTCTATTACTAGCAAAAATAAGTTTTTGCATGTTAACTTTACGATAAATTTCCTCCCTTCTCCTTCAAGATTGGTTTGAGTTCTTGATCGGATGCCTTACGGAGACATGGAAAATGTGCGCAAGCATAAGGGAAATTCCTGAAGTTCAGGCTCTGAACTCCCAGTATAAGGTTCTCTCTTGTTATAGTTACAATTTCAGACCTAGAGATGATCCCAAAACAATGGATTCCCTTGACTCAAGAAGCAGACACCCATTTCCTCCATCCTTGCCTCAGCTTCCGTGCAACTTCCAGCTGCTTGGCAGGGTGCCTGCCCATCAGTTTCCTCTTTAGCTTTAGCCTATTCATGCCTATATTTCTAGTTTTATCAGGACTCAGTCTCCACATTCTCTCATGTCTTACCCTCTACTGTTGGATATTCCTCATTAGATCTTTGCCATCTCCCTGTGTCTTTAGGGGATGGGAACGAGAAGGGAGAATGAGCGCCGGCGCAGATCTGAATCTACACTAGAGTTACCCAAGAACTGCCTGTGGGTCTGCTAAAGCTTCTGATGATTATTCACAGTAATGGGAAAAGTTGCAGCTCACACTGATCACAGGAGTCCTGCCCAGAAAGGAACAGCAGTCTGCTACAATGCATCCCTTTATTTTCCTTATCTATCCCCAATTACTAGCTCAATAATGCACAGTAGTTAGCCACTACATCATTGCCAAAGTTGATTTTATAAACAGCATTTGCTAGTGAGGTAGGATGCAACTTGAGACATGACTGAAGGTAGAAAGGCCTTTTATAATGCTGCCAGGTGCCTGTCTCAGTGAGAAAACTCAGCAGTGGGTGCTAGTAGCATCCAAGTCTCAGCCACTCACCATGTGTAAGCTTTAAAATTTCCCTGGCAACATAAATGAAACTTACAAGTGCTGTATAACTGAGAAACATTATTTAGTATGAACTCTCTCTTACCACAATGTAACACCACAGGTAATAGGTTTACTGATGACATTTTTTTGCATCATAATACCATAAACTGTAACACAGGACACAGTATCCTAAAATCTCTAGCAGAGAACATTTTATTTAAGTTTGTTTTTGTTTGTTTTTAAGGACACAGCAACGTAATTGAGTGCATATATAAAGATCTACAAATGGGGCGGGAGGGGGAAATCTTTCAAATAGATACACACAGGCAGAATCTTGAGAAAAACTGATCTGGAGCCTTTGAAACAAATTTTAGTATAACTGATAGGGTTACATAATCAGAAATAGAATACTTAGAATAATGCTTTTTTGTTGGGTTGTTCCTTCAACCAAAACACCTGTATTAACTTGTTTCCCAAGGTACTGTATACAAGTCAGCCAAGGCAAGCTGGGGAAGAAGTCAAGCAACAAACGTAGCTGAGTTCTTGAAATCTTTCAAAATACAATTAAATTAGTTGCTAAATGTTGTGTGTCCATTTGTATGCTTTTCTGATCTTTCACAGCCTGCTTGCTGCACAAACTACCACTGATTTGCCACAAGTACTCCTTTTCTTTTTACTGATTTCATAGATTCATAGGATTTAAGGCCAGAAGGGACCATTAGACTGGCCCTTATTTACAATGGACTTGTGTTCTGAGGAAGCAAAGCAAAAGCTATCCCACATAACCCTTCACCCCAATATAATACACTAGACAAGAAAGCTTACTTTGCTAACAGTTCTTCGACATATGCCAAGGTGAAGTGTTAGTCAAATATTGGGTGTAGTAATTAAAACAATACACATTAAATGAAAAGCTAAACTAGTGCCTAATGAAGTTTATGAAAGCAGACAGCATCAACTTTAGCATTATATGGAAACAAGACAAACATTTCAGTACTTACTACTCCATCTATTGCCATGTAGAGAAGTCGTCTTGGCCTGACAATGTTGAAAAGTCTGTCAATGTACTCAAAAATGGCAACCATCATTTCATCTTCATTTTTGGGAGCTGGTCTATAATTTACAAGACATCCTGTTAATGTTTCAGATAATATATAATACAAACTATTTATGAAGTGACAAAAGTGTCACTTACTTGTCCTCAGGATGTGTACATGGATGGATAATACCATTCATATCCAAATACAGGTTATCAAACTCCACCTCATTAGGATTAGGCTTGCTGGTATCAACTGGAATTTTGATGCCATTGCATTCTTTAGGCTGTGAACACAGTAATAACAAGCCTTTCAGTATTTGCCATATTTGCAACAATTTTGTTATCAGAGAGGCATTAAATACGTCAGACCCAAATGAGATTTAAAAAGAAAAAAGGTGAAGGAGCAAAGAGTTGAATATCAGCCCACAAAATGATTACACATAGACCATGTCTACACTACAAAACAGGCTTTGTTTAAAACTGGGCAAACATTATACGTTGTTATATGGCCACACAGACAAGAAATAAAACACTCCCACTACAATTAGGTAACATAACCAAGTTTAAGCCAGGGTTAAAACATTGTCCTTTAACATGTTTATATTTTTCCCCTCTGTTCACAAAAGCAAGAATAATGGTGCAAAAGAGAATGTTGTAGGGCCAGCAGGACCTTACATGGCTTCTGTAAATTTGATTGACAAAGGGACCTGTCTATAGTTATAATCAGTAGGAGGTTTTACAATAGCAGTCCTACTTCAGTCTTTGAACTTTATGCAAGAGATGGACTGGCACGTTTAGATAAACCAGGGCCATTATTTATTTCTCCAATATTAAATACTTAGCTTTACAGCACAGATAAAACAAAAAGACACCACTACTTTTTGGTTCTCCCTCTCTTTTTAGAGGAGTCAAAATCATGGTGAACAGATGACCAATCTTTAACTTATTAGATTTTGGGGCACAGCAGAAGCACTCATACCCATTATGCTAAGCATCACTAGTAACAGTGATAGGGATAGGAAAGAAGCACCTGCTTTCCCTTTACCTTTGGGAAACATTAGTTAAGAACGGCCATACGGGGTCAGACCAAAGGTCCATCTAGCCCAGTATCCTGTCTTCTGACCGTGGCCAATTGCAGGTGCTTCAGAGGGAATGAACAGAACAGGCAATCATCAAGTGATCCATCCTCTGTCATCCACTACCAGCTTCTGGCAAACAGAGGCTAGGGACACTCAGAGCAGGTGTTGCATCCTTGCCCATCCTGGCTAATAACCATTGAGGGATCTATCCTCTATGAACTTATCTAGCTCTTTTTTTTTTAAACACTGTTATAGTCTTGGCCTTCACAAGATCCCCTGGCAAAGAGTTCCACATGTTGACTGTGCACTGTATGAAGTACTTCCTTTTGTTTGTTTTAACCTGCTGCCTAATAATATCACTGGATAACCCCTAGGTCTGGTGTTATGTGAAGGGATAAATAACACTTCTTTATTTACTGTCTCCACACTAGTCAAGATTTTATAGACCTGTATTGTATCCCACACTTATTCGTGTCTTGTCCAAGCTGAGAAGTCCCGGTCTTCTTAATTATTCCTCATATGGAAGCTGTTCCATACCCCTACCCATCTGTGTTGCCCTTCTCTGTATCTTTTCCAATTCTAATAGTTTTTTTTTTAAGATGGGATGACCAAGCTGCATGCAGTACTTAAGATGTGGATGTACCATGCATTTATATACAAGCATGATATTTTCTGTCTTATCTTTCTCTTTCCTAACGCTCCTAACATTGTTAGCTTTTTATGACTGCTGCTGCACATTGCATGGATCTTTTCAGAGAACTATCCACGATGACTCCAAGATCTCTTTCTTGAGCGGTAACAGCTAATTTAGACCCCATCATTTTGTATGTATAGCTGGGATTATATTTTTCAATGTGCATTACTTTGCATTTATCAACACTGATTTTCACCTGCCGTCCAGGTTTGAGAGATCCCTTTGTAACTCTTTGCAGATTGCTTTGGAGTTAACTATCTTCACTACTTTTGTTTATAGTTCAAGGTGTGAAAAGAGTTTAAGATTGGCCTCGAAAGACTAGCTTCCTCCTGCTCCCTGTACACAGACAGATAAGATCCTGCCAACGCTCTTGCCCACCAGTAGTCAGCTTTCCCTTTTGTGGGGAGGGAGGGAGGGAATACATCTCATTCTGCCCACTGACTACCAGATGTTTTGGGATGCTCAGACACCACCCATTACCTTCCAGTTTGAGGAATTTGTCTCCAAAGCAGATTGATGACCATAATTTCATGACCAATAACCAGACAAAAATCTATTACTCAATTTTCCCTTAGCCAAATCAGTAGTTTCCAACTTTCATGCCCCACGCTCTTCTTTCCACTCTGGCACATTGTAAAATGTCATTACCTAATGAACAGACCCAAAACAAACAGTTGAACAGATTGCATTAAACACCAAATAGATTACAGGCTGCAAACCCTGAATTTTCAAACTTCTGGAGACGGTCATTCCGCTGTCTCACAATCACACATGCTTTGGTCCTGCCTCTTTAATAAAAGGACTGCTACTGCTCTCCTTATAAATAGTAAAGACACCTAATGCTCTTCATTATTAAAATTCGCAAATCATTTTTGAAGAGCTCTAGCATCTCCGTGGTATACTACAGTGTCTTGAAACTTAGCAGGAAGATACTCCTGAGGGCCTGATCTCTGAAGCACCCAAAATTAGTGGAGACTGTTGCAAGTTCTAACCTTCATTTTCCCGTGCAACTATCCCTGCACCTCACAAAGGTGTTCCAAAGACAAACTGATTGCTCTTTGTGAGACTCCGGTATTATGGCAGCAAGCACCACAGAAAATCCCTTGAGGAAATTAATAATTCTGTATTCAGTGTAGAGAGAACTAAATAATGCAGTAAGGCAGGCATGGGGCCACACACTGAATGATAAATACTGAAAAGCTGCCTTAATCCCTCAGCACCATCCATCCTGTGCACGGAATGAGACAGAGATTCTATTGAGAGAAAAAAAGATGTATGGGATCACGTAATTAGAGACTCAATGCACAGGCACAAGGGGGCCAAATAACAGTTCCATAATCAAGTACAATTTGTCATTAGTTATTTAGATTGTGGTAGCGTCCGACAGATTAAGTGCTTGCCACCCAGAAGACGACAGTCTGTACACCAAGAGCGCACAGCCCCACAAACACCTGTATGCTATGCTCAGCCTAGAAGTACTAGACCACCCAATCAACTTTTCTATTAAGATCTGCCTCCTCAGCCTTGATAAGGACAATGCAATGTCATCCTACTTTAAAAAAAACAAACAAACAAACCACAAACCCATACACGTATCCGAGCAGCTCTTATACAAAAGAGGCATTCAATCACAGAGTCCAAGCTGGAATCAGCCTCTATCCTACTCAATCAAACAACTCATTCGCTCCTGGGCAGCTGACATGGACCATTTCTCTCAGTCCTGGTAAATGATGTAAGCCATTTCCACTCTGCAAAAGCTGTTAATAATCACATTTTAAGTGATCACTGCACAGCTGTGTCTTAAGGCTTGATCCAAAGCCCATCACTGAGACGCTTTCCCTAGGAATACATACTTTCTAGAACTTCCTTTACCAAAATACCCCCACACAACACATCTAGCAACTTCAACTATCTTTAACTATTACTGCTGGGAGAGGGAAGTGTAGAGAAGGAGTGTGTACAAGAAAGAAGGCTGTGGGGGCAGTGATAACCTGGTGTATAACAGCTATGTTAATAGTAAGGTGTTTGCACGTGGGTGGGAGAGTGGAGTGTATGTTTTGTCACATGACTTCATTTTCTAGCTTTTTGTAGCTGTGCATCAGGTACGTTACAGACATAGCAACCAGGAACGCTTCAAAATGAAGTTTGTGTAGTAACATATTGAAGATCAGGCTAAAGATTTTGCTTAAACACTGATTCTCAAGAACAAAGTTAACTCAACAGGACAAGTTTCAGTACTGGAAACTTTTCAGTTCATGCGTCTGAATGTTTCTGTTTTAACTCAATAACGCTGCTGGTCACTCAACTGGTGTGTATATATTAAGATTCCCATAGCACCATCTTAAGCAAGTAAAATTATAGTTTGACTGTAATAATGGAGCATTAAACCCTAACATTTTATCCTTGAAGTGAGTTTAGGGCATCACCTTCGTTTACCTGCTGAGAAAAACACTTTCAGCAAAAAAAAAAAAGTTGCAGTAAGAAAGGGATTTAAAGTCTTCTCAGTTATAAGACACGGTACACACTGCATCTCAAGGTAGAAGTTGAGAATATTCTTAAACAGCCTGATACAATCCCTAGGGCTGTCAAGTGATTGAAAATGTAGAAAACATCAAAAATATTTAAATAAATGGTATTCTATTATTGTTTAACAGTGCGATTAATCGCAATTAATTTTTTTAATATATTGATTTGAATTACAACATAGAATACAAAGTGTACAGTGCTCACTTTATATTTATTTTTATTACAAATATTTGTGCTGTAAAAAACAAAGGAAATAGCATTTTTCAATTCACCTCATAAAAGTATCATAATACAATCTCTTTATCATGAACACTGAACTTACAAATGTAGATTTTCTTTTGTTACATAAATGCACTCAAAAACAAAACGTAGAACTTTAGAGCCTACAAGTCCACTCAGTCCTACTACTTATTCAGCCAATCGCTAAGACAAACAAGTTTGTTTACATTTATGGGAGATAATGCTGCCGGCTTCTTATTTACAATGTCACCTGAAAGTGAGAACAGACATTCGCATAGCACTTTTGTAGCTAGCACTGCAAGATATTTACATGCCAGATATGCTAAACATTCGTATGCCCCTTCATGCTTTGGCTACCATTCCAGCGGACATGCTTCCATGCCGATGACACTCATTAAAAAAAAAAAAAATACGTTCATTAAATTTGTGACTGAACTCTTTGTGGGAGAATAGTATGTCTCCTGCTCTGTTTTACCCTCATTCTGCCATGTATTTCATATTATAGCAGTCTCGGATGATGACCCAGCACATGTTGTTCGTTTTAAGAACACTGACTGCAGATTTGACAAAACACAAAGAAGGTGCCAATGTGAGATTTCTAAAGCTACAGCACTCAACCCAAGGTTTAAGAATCTGAAGTGCCTTCCCAAATCTGAGCGGGACGAGGTGTGGAGCACGTTTTCAGAAATCTTAATAGATCAACGCTCCGATGCGAAAACTGCAGAACCCGAACCATCAAAAAAGAAAGTCAACCTTCTGCTGGTGACATCTGACTCAGATGACGAAAGTGAACATGCATCGGTCTGCATTGCTTTGGATCGTTATTGAGCAGAACACGTCATCAGCATGGATGCATGTCCTCTGGAATGGTGGTTGAAGATGAAAGGACATATGAATCTTTAGTGCATTTGGCACGTAAATATCTTGAAACATCAGCTACAACAGTGCCATGCGAATGTCTGCTCTCACTTTCAGGTGACATTATAAACAAGAAGCAGGCAGCATTATCTCCTGCAAAAAACCAAAAACTTTTTTATCCGAGTGACTGGCTGAACAAGAAGTAGAACTGAGTGTACTTGTAGGCTCTAAAGTTTTACATTGTTTTATTTTTGAATGAAGTTATTTTTTGTATGTAATTTTACATTTGTAAGTTCAAATTTCATGATAGACTGCATTACTTGTATGAGGTAAATTGAAAAATACTATTTATTTTGGTTTTTACAGCACAAATATTTGTGATAAAAATAAATATAAAATGAGCACTGTACACTTTGTATTCTGTGTTTTAATTTAAATCAATACAGTTGAAAATGTAGAAAACATCCAAAAATTGTTAATAAATTTCAATTGGTATTCTATTGTTTAAAAGTGTGATTAATCGCGATTGTTTTTTTTTTTGAGCTAATGCATGAGTGAACTGCGATTAATCAACAGCCCTAATAATTACAAATATAGTTCAAACTTCACTTTATTATGCTCAGATTATGAACACAGGAATAAAAGAGGGCAGTTGTTAGTGGATTTTCGAACTCATGTGGCATCATTCAGTAGTCTGAAAGAACCTTTATCAAATCTTTTCTGAGTTACTGTTATACACTATCATCACTGACTACATCCTTAAAATGAAATCATCCGTTTCCCAGATCTTGACGTTTTTGGATAAGACTTTACATTCCTTGTATTACCAGATTCAAATAGAGAACTGAAAGCAGAAAATACCACAGATCATGCACCAGGTCCAGAAGAACTATTACTCCAGTTTTAAAAGCCATAAAATAATGTCTTGCTTCACATCTCTTACAGATAGTCCATATTCATGAAAACAAGGAATCCTGCCAGTATTTTCTCTTGAAGCACGAATCAACGTTTAAAAATACTGAAGATAAAATAAATCAGATGGTAAGATTTATGATCAGGATAATTTCAGCCTTTTTTAAAGCTAATTTTCTCTCTCTGATTCTCCCTTCTATTATGCATCCAGACCAGTCAAGGTACATCTCAGACTATCTGACTAATCATGAAATAAGAACATTATGTAATATGGAGAATTAAGCAAAAATTTGTATCAGATGCATTGATACATGCATCTGATACAAATGTATGAGTGGGTCTATTAGCAAAAGTTTTTTTCTACGCTAACTTTGAATAATTTAATATTATAAAGCTTTTCGAGTCAACTGAGAGTGTCACTTTAAAAAAACAAAACAGTATTCATTCTGATTATATAATGGGACAAGACAGCCATCTTCTCTTTACTTCTATTTGTTCTTTCAATCAAACACCTCACTATAGCTAACTGATTCAGGTATAAAAGGCTTACAACTATATGACATAGAACATAAAATTGCCCTCTAGTGATATTTCGCTTCACCCTCAAGATTATATTTTGCTTATATTCAGGCTCTTTTTAAAGATTTTGTAAAGTAGCTTGGTTTAACTTTACCCTTATATGCTCATATAACCAATACGCCGCCATCAAATTTTCAATGAAAAATAGTCTTGTAATGGATTGAAGTATCTGGGAACGATGTCTCTTGTGATATAACTAAATTGTTCAAACAACTGAAAATAGATCTCCGGATATGACACTCTAGCTGTCACTTTATTAGGTCATGTGAATTTGATTAATATTCTCCCCAGGATTTTGTAGCATCTTCAATCTTTCTCTTATTCCTGCTTGATTTAAGATTAACCAATTTATTTCTCTTTGTAAAATAAAAGAGCAAGGATCGACCTGTTAATATTTCAAAAAGAGACAAGCTTCCATGAGATCCAACTCAACTTTTGAATTTATGGCCAGATTTCGATACCAACAATCACAAATATACTTTATTCCATGTAGCGTCCCATGGAAAACAGGATTCACTCCTGGAGTAAGTCACTATTCAATGTAAGAACATCAGGATCAGACAAATTAAATTTGCCATAAACTGTTTCCACAAGAGGTTTAAAATTCAAAATGATCTGGTCAAACTGGAGAAACGGTCTGAAGTAAATTGGATTAAATTCAATAAGGACAACTGTAAAGTACTCCACTTAGGAAGGAAAAATCAGTTGCACACACACAAAATGGAAAATAGCTGTCTAGGAAGGAGTACTGCAGAAAGGGATCGGGGGGTCATAGTAGTTCACAAGCTAAATGAGAGTCAGTGTAACAGTTGCAAAAAAAACCAAAAAACAAAAAAAAACATTCTGGGATGTATTAGCAGGAATGTTGTAAGCAAAACACAAGAAGTAATTCTTCCGCTCTACTACACGCTAATTAGACCTCAACTGGAGTACTGTGTCCAGCTCTGGGCAACACATTTCAGGAAATGTGGACAAACGAGAAAATCCAGAGTGGAGCAACAAAAATGATTAAAAGTCTAGAAAACATGACCAATGAGGAAAGATTGAAAAAAACTGGGTTTATTTAGTCTGGAGAAGAGAAGGGGGGGAGGAAGGACACAAATGACATGATAACAGTTTTCAAGTACATAAAAGGTGGTTACAAGGAGGAAGGAGAAAACTTGTTATCCTTACCGTCTGACGACAGGCCAAGAAGCAATGGCCTTAAATTGCAGGAAGGGAGGTTTAGGCTGGAAATTAGGAAAAACTTCCTAACTGTCATGATGGTTAAGCACTGAACTAAACTGCCTAGGGAGTTTGTGGAATCTCCATCACTGGAGATTTTTTTTTAAGAGCAGGTTAGACAAACACCTGTCAGGGATGGTCTAGATAATAATCACTCTGGACATTAGTGCAGAGGACTGGACTAGATAACCTCTTAAGGTCCCTTCTAGTCCCACGATTCTATCTAATCTCATTAAGTGTGGTCCCAAACATTAGTCACTCTCACCATTATACTTTAAACGCTTCAGAGAGCTGTCCAATTTTATTCCAGGATGTGAAAATTTTAGTTACAAAAGATGGGAAAGTGATCACAATCTTAGTAAGGTGAAGATTTTATGTATTGTTTTTTACCCTTACACAGATGTCTGATCAAATAAAAACAGCTTTTCAATGGTTTATACACAAACAAAGGCTGCTCTCATCAGTAAGATAAAAACCATACAGAATTAGGAAATACAAAATGAAGGATTAAATTTAAGGATTAAAAAGATAGCAAAATCAAGTACTTTCACATTAGGAAATACCAGAATGAACATTGCCCACGCAACCTTAATTTAGCTGCCTTGTGTGTATGCATTATGATACAGCCTTTCATTAGATGCAGAAGTGACTACCTGTGAAAAATCTGGGGGTAAGGACCTCTGATAGAGGCAGGGATGGAACCCCAGTCTCTAGGGCAGTTGTCAACTGCCCTAACCACAAGGCCATCCCCTTTCTTCCTACACTCCCCTGCCTCATTCATCACAAACCTTCAACTTCTGCAATAAAAAAAGGCAGGGACCCTATAGAAAACAGACTTCCTCACTACACCGATTCATTCCCATAGCATATCCATCCTACCCGAATGAACTTGGGTCGTGTTTGGTTTAAAAGAGAGCTCATGTAAGACTACCATAATGCATATGCACAAGGGGGCCAAATTAAGGTTGCACAGGAAACATTCACTTTGGCATTTCCTAATTTGAGTGCTTGACTTTGCAGCCTTTTACTACTTTTTAATCCTTAAATCCCTAATTTTTTTTATGGTTTAGTATATTTATGAGAGCAACCTTAACATTAAGTCAAGGTTTTTGCTTGTGAATTGCCTTAGTTTAATAAAATTCTCTATGTAAGTGCTACTTAACTAGTAAAGTACTTACAAATGTCATCTTCAATGTGAACTTTATTGTCATTGTTATCTTTGTGAAGCTCATTCAAAAAAAGAGAAGAGAAACCATTTTGAAAACTACCAATCTGCAATCTGTGTGTTTGTCCTTTTTCCCTTAACATATATGGAGAGCATGAAAGTGTTTGGCTTCTATTCCAACCCAAGAAAGGTGAAAGAAAAGTGAAAGAGTTGCTTGATTTTTCACACTGAAGCAAAAAAAGCTGCAGTTTTTAGACCTTCATCTAGAATAGGATGGGCAAACTTTTTGGCCTGAGGGCCACATCTGGGTATGGAAATTGTATGGCGGGTCATAAATGCTCACAAAATTGGGGGTTGGGGTGTGGGAGGGAGTTAGGGTTTCAGCAGGGGGGTGCGGGTTCTGTGGTGGGGCTGGGGGTGAGAGGTTGGGGGTGCAAGAGGGTGCTCCGGCCTGGGACCAAGGGGTTCGGAGGGTGGGAGGGGGATCAGGGATAGGGCAGGGGCACAGGAGGGGTCAGGGGTGCAGGCTCCGGACAGCGCTTACCTCTAGCAGCTCCTGGAAGCAGCGGCATGCCCTCCCTCTGGCTCATACGCAGAGGCAAGGCCAGGTGGCTCTGCACGCTGCGCTGTCCACAGGCACTGCCCCTACAGCTCCCATTGGCCGCAGCTGCTGGCCAATGGGAACCGCAGGGGCAGTGTGTGGCGCCCCCTGGCTACCCCTACATAGCTGGGACAATCCACTGCTTCCAGGAGCCCCAGCATTCATGGAGCGGGACAACCTCCTAACCCCACTCCCTGGCTGGATCTCAAGGGCTGGAGCAGTCTGAAGGGCTGGATGCAGTCCCCGGGCCATAGTTTGCCCACTCCTAATCTAGAAACTAGTACGTAAGCTCAAGCAACTGCTGTAAGGGAAAGTTAATCCTCACCCACCTCATCGTTGACAGAAAAAAAACCCAAAACTGTTAGACAGTATTCCTTACCAAGCTATTGAATCATCCATTTAAATATCAGAAGAATGGAATGGATATGTGAGAGATCATGAAACACTTGACAATGTTCCAAGAAGTCAGAGCACAATTATACCTCTCAATCCCAAAAATATTATGAAGAAATTGAAGGAAATTCAGAGCGAACGTACAAGCATGATTAAGTGGTTTGAGGACTATATAGGAGAAAAAATAAAGTGAACAAAATGTGTTCAATCATTCTTCCCCCAAAATTTCCCATTACATCATTTTCCACCTCTAAAGTATGTAGTCTATAACTGTTACTTTTATATCATAGCATACACAAGTTTACTTGTAATTGGTTATGATGAAGCACTGACATTTTTGTATCAGTATTGTAAAACTACATTTAAGTTTGTTGCTTTAAAACCTAAAACTCTGCAGCTGAGAAGTGGTCTTAGTTGCTAAAAAAACTCTTGTGATCTCTCCACATCTCTGCAGTTTGCTAACAATTATAAATCTGATAGAATATTTTCTATTAGTTACTTATTGTACAGGCCTAACAGCCCAAAAGAAATTAGCACTGTAAACAGAACACCATCTCCACAGCATCAGGCCATTCAGCTTTTCAACAGTATTTTTTCCTTTACTTTTTCCACATTTTGCCAAAGTTTAATAGCAGCAACAGTGACCTCCGGGTCAGACATTTCACGGCAATTAATGACCAGACGTGCTAAAGACCTTCAGATTCACTTTCGGCTATCAATTCATCCAGTCAGTCATTAAGCAATAATGATTTCCTGGTAGCTAAAGTTAAATTGTCATTAATGATAGTGCCAATAAAAGACGATGGCATAAATAGAACTAAAAGCGAGTATAACAAATATAAGAAGTGCTAGCTTCTGTGCCACGCAAAACGACCACGGGGGGAAGTCGAAAAGTCAGCAAGTAAAGACTTACGATCCCAGGAGGGCACGGGAGGGAGAAACACAAAAACCATTACTTGATACTAACTGTAGCTTAGGAGCAAACGAGTTTAGTTCTCTTGAGTTTTGCAGAAAATACAATAAGAAATGCTACATAAAAGGTCCAGTTTTCAGAACATTTGGAAACAGCAGCAGTCACGTGATAAGAAAACTTTTAGTTTCCATTCAAAGAACTAACAGGCAGATGCTGGAGGATGTCATGGCACCACTATTCAGCTTCTTCCCTATTATTTATTACTTACACAGTGCCACAGGATTAGTTAGCACAACATATGACACACCAGCATTTGCTAGATATAAATCAATCTACCAAAACGTATCAAAAGACAACTGACCGTGCACCTTAACATAGCAAGTAAGGTCACGAATCGGCAGAGTACTAATGAGCTTTTCAGTCCTTTGGGTTTGTTCACAAGTGGGGAGAGGTGGTGTCTTTGTTACATGCTTGTACAGTGCCTAGCACAATGGGGGGTGGGGGGAAGAGACATCCACAACACACACACAGTGCAATGCAGTCAGGGGAAACCCAGCTCTCCACGCAGGAAGATTTTGTGGCTGCCGCGGCTGGAGAGCTACTAGCTGTATCCCCACGCGCAGCCTGGGCTCAGGAGACTCACGCAGGGAGAGCTGAAGATCAACCAGAGCTCCGGGCCCAGCGGCAAGGGGGCTCCCAGCTCAGCCAAGGGGTCGGGATGGCTACAGAGTCAGCCCCGTGTGCAGCTCCCGGAGTCCACGCGGACCCAGCGGGAGCTGGGACTGGGGCGGGGGGGGGTGTTTGCGGTTCACGGGGGGCCGGGCCCCGGAACGCAGGGGGGAGGCTGCTGGGGGCCGGGGGGAGGGAGCAGGTGGTGGCTGGGGCCGAGCCCTGGGCTGGAGACGAGGGGGCGGCGGCTGGGAGCCGATCCCCGGGGGGGCGGGCGGCTGGGGGACGGAGGCCGAGCCCCGGGACGGGAGGTGCGGGGGGGGGGGGGGCTGCTGGGGAGGAGCCCCGGGACGGAGGGGATGGGGCGGCGCCGGCCTCACCTTCTCCTCCACGCTGTGGACGATGATGGAGGGGTACTTGCGGCTGAGCCAGCGGAAGAAGGCCGGGACTCCCATGGCCCCGCGTGGGGATACAGCCGCGGCCGCGTAGCTGAATTGGAATCCAGGCGGCGGCGGCGGCAGCAACCGGACTTCCGGGGCAAGGGGCAGCGCGAGGCATGATAGGGAAAAAAGTGCTGGGGGGCGGTGGCGAACGGGTTAAGTCACGTGATTTCGGGCGGCCATATTCGGGCATGCGCAGTGCGGGCTCTCTTCCTCCCCCCCCACCACCTCAGAGGGGCTAGAGGCGGGGCCAGCCCTGGTCCTTCCCACGCACGGCTCCCGTGGCCACACGCAGGCCTGAGCCTGCAGGAGGCGCCAAGGGCCGCCAGCCTACGTCGGCTGTTGTGGGCCCGCCCGCCCCCTTTAGCCCGTTCGCAACGGCCTGACAGGACGGGCCGCCGCGCTGCTCCTGCGCGTGCTCGCAGGGACTGAGCATGCTCGGTGGCATCTGCCGAAGCCGCTGCCCTCAGGTGGGCATGAGAGAGCTGCTGCCGGCGACGGGGGGTTGGGCAGGGCGGGGCTGGCTGGGCAGGAGGCTCTACCCGCCAGGGCCACCGCGAGGGGCAGAGGGGATACAAGTGCCCCCTGCTGCCCCCAGGTCGCTACCCCGGCCCAGCAAGGCAGCCAGTCGTGACAGGGCAGCAAAATAAGAAGCACCCCCCCGGCGGCCCATCGGGGCAGCTGCAATATGGGACATGACACCGTTGCTGTGGCAGAAGGGCTCCAGCAGGATCGACCCCAGGGCTGCTTGAGGACACGCCCCCGTAGCAGGAATGTCACACACACTCACCTTGCTCAGCCTAAGTTTGTGGTGCAGACCAGGCCCTAAGTCTGCTAAAAGTGTCCCCCCCCCGCCTTTCCAGGGGACTTAAAACCCCAATAAACACAAAAGCAACCCCCCCCCTTCACCTTTCCCCACGCTACGGCAGACCAAGACAACAAAGGCTCCCACCCCTCTTGCACGCACGCCAACCTGAGGCATGCCTTGGCAACCAGCCAAGATGGTCGTCCTAGGCCTACCTTCCCTCAGGAAGGGGTGGCTAGACAGCACTCTTCTTCAGCTCCTCACCCCACAACCCACGACACGGCCCTCTTTGCTTTTAGCTCCTCTCTTGAAGCCTGGCACCTAGTCCTGGGTGTCATGGGGCTGGGCTGATTGGGCCCCCAGCAGGCCATTAACCCTTTTCTGACTCGCATGGAGTTTGTACATCTCAGCGCAGGCCGCAAGTGGAATCGGCTGTGTTGCAGAAGTACTCGCCACCTTTTCTGAGGCTATGTCTACACTATGCAGCTTTAACGACCCAGGTGTGTTGCTACAGCCGGGCTGCAAGAAGGTGCACAGTGTAGCCACTGTTTGCCAGCTCTCCTGCTGACAAGAAACTTCCACCCCCAAATGAGTAGCGTTCCTGCCAACAAAGCGCTGTTCACACGGGCGGTTGTTGTCGACAAAACTTTTGTCTTCTGGGGGGCGGGCGGATGTTTCTTAACACCTCTGAAAGACAGAAGTTTTGTTGTTCAGTTGCCAGTATAGACATAAGGTACAATACAAGGTAGAGTGGCCCATTAGCACCCCTACAGTGATAGGACAAAAGGGAGGATTAGTGAGTCACTGTTCCATCTTGCTTTTAGCTGAGATGCTCAGAATACCTTTCCCAGACCTGAAGAAGAGCTCTGTGTGACTCAAAAGCTTGTTTCTCTCAACAACAGAAGTTGATCTGATAAAAGATACCACCACACCCACCTTGTCTGTTTTACAATCTATCCATAACCATTTGATCAACTTTCAGGAAGAATTGCTTTATTGGTTATGGTGAATTTTAATTTTTGTGGAAGTGCCCAGATCTTGGGATCTATGATTGGAATTATGATTTCCTATTAGTAATAATTATAAGTATGGGCATCATTTTATAAATTTAACTAAAGAAATAAATTGTGTAAAATCAATCAGAAGGATTTTCAGAACAAGCTTGTTTAGAGGATGTGAATTTACAAAGAAGAAAGAAGACTTCTTGAAACCTGAAAAGAACATTATTTTTTAAGGTCAGGATTGTTGCTTACTCTGCATACTGGTGGAGGGGAGTAAAGGAGCGTAAGGTACTGCTTTTTTTTCTCCATGCAGAACACCTTCATTGTAAGTAGCAGCGCATGACCCACATCTACACAATGCAGCAGAAGGCAAAAAATGCCTAGTCACTGCCAAGCTGCCCTGGGGGGAAATTCCTTCCTGGAACCCAACAGGACCCACTGGTATAGATCAATAGCAGATTACTTACCCTCTGAAGCAACCACAATACTTTCACCCTCTTCTATTCCTAAATCCCTACACCACCACCCCAAGCAAACACAAAATAAAAAACCTTACCCCAGGCAGAATTTTTACCCTGAAAAAGAAGTTCAGAGACTCCATGAAGTCCATTAGGACTCTTGATTTATGTTGAAGACAATCAGACAGTGTGCTGATGGGCAGCAGTATAAAACCAATAGACAGCAAAGTGGGAACCAAGAACCCAATTCTGACTCCTGGGGCATTGCATCGCACTGCCCCTTCCTTAGTGCACCTTGGTAATTTGCAATCTTGCCTTAAGTATAATTTCCAAATGCATTATTCAATTAACTACAAACTATGTAAAAAAAATTCTCCTCTGGCTCTAGCTATATGACACATTTCATCCAGAAAACAGCTGTATAAAGAAAATTAAGCAAGGTGTTGCTACCAAGACTTTTTAAGATTTTTTCCCCCCTGTTCCACAGAAAGGATATGGGTGCACACAGTAAGGAAACAGGTCTGAAATGTAAAAGGAGAGGGTATTTTTCCCCTTCAGAACGGATTTATGGAAATGTTGCCTCTTGTGGTGATTCACAAAGCAAGCAACAGCAGCAGTCTTTAAGAAAAGTCATAATGATTATAGAGCGTTGAAAGTACATAACTGAGCTGGTGCAACTTCCACAGAAGCACAAACTGGAAAATTGGAAGGCACAATTTGTGACAAATACAAGGAGCAGCAATAAAAAACATATCTTGTCACATCATTTGTACATTACATAAGCAAATAAAACTAAAATCAGCCATTTAAGGATGTTGAAACTGAATTAAATCTTCAGATATTAAGTAGAATTAACGTGATCAAGATTTTGTACTCTACCATAACTTTGTGACAATATACCGACTTCATGATGTAAGCAGTGTCAGGATGAGCTCCACCCTGACATCTGGTGGTGAGGTGTGGCAAGTCGTGGAAAAGAACTTCAGGGGCCAATCTCATTTGCATAGGCACACCCACCCCGCCTAGAATGAGGCCATAGCTGCCCAAATGGTCACTTTGGCTGCTGTGGGATCCCCAGTGTCTCTGTTATTGGGGCAGGAAGAATAAATTGTTATTACCCGGATTATGGGAACTGTGCTTGGAACTGTACTTGGCCTTTTGTTATGATGGAGGGACTCACCATCAACTAAGTGGCACTCGCTAGGCAAGGGTCATGGGTTCCAAAACTCTGTGACTTGAGAGAGGCTGGGGACAAGTATTAATATTTGGTGGCATGGGCCCCTGGGTGAGGGCCTTACATGCTAATTGCACTTCCTCCTCTCTCCACTGTGGAATATCAGAGCTAATTTTGATTTCATTAGAAGTCTAGTTACAGGCTGCTAAGCTCACTTTGGGCTAACAGTGCACCAGCACTGAGGTTCCCCTACTACAAGCTGAATTCACCAAAGAGCTGAACTAAGTGCTGAAATCACTGAGCGTTGTGTTAAGTAGTGGGGGAGCCTGAAGATATATTTTGGAGCAGTTTGCCGGACAGCTGGAGTGCCTTGTGGACAGACTGGTGGAGCAGTTCGTAGGACGGCGGGAGCTGCTGGTGGGACGTGGAGCAGTTTGGAGGGTCTGGGAGCAGTCCTGTACCAGGAAGTGGAAGGCAAATGTAAACATGTAGCCTTTGCCAGCCGAGGATTGTCTGATAGTGAAACTCACTATCCCACACACAAGCTGGAATTTTTGGCCTTGAAATGGGCCATCACTGAGAAATTTCAAGACTACTTGTATGGTGCTCAGTTCCAGGTGTGGACAGACAACAATCCACTGACTTATGTGTTAACAAGTGCTAAGCTGGATGCTACAGGGCAGAGATGGGTGGCCGCCTTGGCTAGCTATGAGTTCAGCATTCAGTACCGATCAGGGAGAAACAATGTAGATGCAAATGCATTGTCCAGGCGTCAGCAGGCTCCAGAAGTTGCTCTGATACCCACAGATGGAGTGAGAGCTATTTGCAGTGTGAGTCGCCGAGAGCTAGAGGCCCGTGAGAGCCTTCAGGGATGTGTTGCAGAAGCTTTGGGCCTGCCCCCTGAATGCATGCCTTCTGCTTCAGTGAACTATATTGCATTGGACCAATCTCCTTTGCCCATGCTCAATGCAGCTGACTGGCAAGAAGCCCAGCAACAAGATATTGACATTCGTGATACACTACTTGCCAAAAGGGAGGGGCGAAGCCCAGCTGCGGTTGTCCCACCTAACCTGGAGGGTAAACTACTATTGAGAGAATGGACCAAACTAAAACTGATTCAGGGAGTGCTACACCGGATGACCACTGACCCTTTACAAAAACAACGAGCACAACTAGTACTGCCAAAAAAGTACAGAGCCCTGGCCATGAGGGCCCTGCATGATGACTTTGGGCATTTAGGGATGGAGAGGACCCTGGAACTTATTCGTAGTAGGTTCTATTGGCCCCGAATGGCTGAAGATGTTCGCAGGAAATGTGAGACTTGCGCTCGATGTGTTCAAAGGAAAACTCTGCCCACGAGGGCTGCATATCTCAAGAACATCACCAGCAACAAACCTTTGGAACTGGTATGCATTGATTTCTTGTCTGTAGAGGTAGACAAGAGGAATGTTGTGAACATTCTAGTAGTGACTGACCATTTTACACGGTATGCACAGGCATATCCCACACATGATCAGAGGGTCACCACCGTCGCTCGAGTATTGTGGGACAAATATTTCTCAGTCTATGGATTCCCGGCTCGGATACACTCTGATCAGGGTGGGATTTTGAGAGTCACCTTCTGAAGGAGCTGCTGAAGATAGCAGGAATTAATAAGTCTAGGACAACGCCTTATCACCCCCAAGGTGATCCTCAGCCAGAGAGGTTCAACCGAACCCTATTAGATATGTTGGGAACTTTGCAACCAGAGCAGAAGGTAACCTGGAGCCAGCATGTCACATTTCTGGTGCATGCCTACAATGCCACAAAGAATGATGCTAGAGAAGTCACCCCATATCTCTTGATATTTGGGCGAGAACCAAGATTACCCATAGACTTGTGCTTTGGTGTATCAGAGGATGGAGATAGCTATGAAACTCATCAGCAATATGTATCCCGACTAAGAGAAAAGCTGCGGGATGCTTATCGCTTAGCTACCGCTGCGGCTCGGAAGAACGCAGACCGCAACAAACATCGATATGATGCTAGAGTGCGTTCGCAGGAGCTCCAGCCGGGGGACAGAGTCCTGCTGCGAAATTTGGGTATTGCTGGCAAACACAAGATAGCTGACAGATGGAAGGCAATACCTTACCTGGTGATGGAAAAGCTGGGAGATCTGCCGGTCTACAAGATCAAACCTGAAGACGGTCCAGGGCAAATAAGGATGGTGCATAGAAACCTTTTGCTCCCTGTGGGGGAATTGGTAAGCACCCCTTATGAGATGGGCCACGACAGGGCAGCCGGGCAGAACAGGGGTGCTAGACCAAAGCCGCCATCCACCACAGACAGCGGGCCCCTTGCAGCTAACTTACCCCTATTCTGCACATCTGAGAGTGAGTCTGAGGAGGAAGACACAACCCTGGTGTATCCTGGGATGGAGACAAGATTTCAGTCTCGATCAGCTGAACCAAACGAGAGTTTTCCCTCTTCCGCCCTAAACCCCATGGCGCAATTATTTAGGCCCCTTTCTGACATCCCGGTGCTGCTGATGAGACCCCCCTGTGATGACACACAGGTTATTGGACAATGGAGACACACAGGTAGAGGATGTCCTGGGCACCTTGGACCCTCCAGCGTTAGAGCTGGGAGTGCAGGGGCCTACGCCAGTAGCCGAGGGACCCTCCAGGGAAGTCTCTCCATCCGTCACGCAGGAGGATGTTCCCCCTACCTCGGCAACAGAGATTCTCAATAGACGAGACAGGGTGATAAGACCAGTGAAACGGTTAACTTATGATGGACCTGGGGTGACTAGTGAGGAGCCAATACATTTAGCACACAGGCTTGTGGAAGCTAAAGTGGGCTTCCTGAGGCCCTTTGGAGGAAACCAATGAGTTGGTGTAAAGGGAGTGTGATTTGTCGGGACGACAAATTCTCGGCTGGGGGGGAGGATGTAAGCAGTGTCAGGATGAGCTCCACCCTGACATCTGGTGGTGAGGTGTGGCAAGTCGTGGAAAAGAACTTCAGGGGCCGATCTCATTTGCATAGGCACACCTACCCCGCCTAGAATGAGGCCATAGCTGCCCAAATGGTCACTTTGGCTGCTGTGGGATCCCCAGTGTCTCTGTTATTGGGGCAGGAAGAATAAATTGTTATTACCCGGATTATGGGAACTGTGCTTGGAACTGTACTTGGCCTTTTGTTATGCTGGAGGGACTCACCATCAACTAAGTGGCACTCACTATGCAAGGGTCATGGGTTCCAAAACTGTAAATTGAGAGAGGCTGGGGATAAGTATTAATACTTGGTGGCATGGGCCCCTTGGTGAGGGCCTTATATGCTAATTGCACTTCCTCCTCTCTCCACTGTGGAATATCAGAGCTAATTTTGATTTCATTAGGAGTCTAGTTACAGGCTGCTGAGCTCACTTTGGGCTAACAGTGCACCAGCACTGAGGCTCCCCTACTACAAGCTGAATTCACCAAAGAGCTGAACTGACTAAGAGCTGAAATCACTGAGCGTTGTGTTAAGTAGTGGGGGAGCCTGAAGATATATTTTGGAGCAGTTTGCCGGACGGCTGGAGTGCCTTGTGGACAGGCTGGTGGAGCAGTTTGTGGGACGGCGGGAGCTGCTTGTGGGCTGCGGAGCGGAGCCGAGCGAAGGAGTTCGTGGGGTGGCTGGCGGAGCGGAGGCCTATGGAGCTGTGGGGTGGTCAGCTTCAGATCATGTAAGGTGCCTCTTACCCCCGTCCCATCTCCACCCAGGTTGGGAGGTAAAGCTCCACAGATAAACTTTCGAACTCTGGGGCTGCCCTGATCAGGGACAGAGATTTTTGGGTCATTGGACTTTTGGGACTTTGGGTGATTTGGGGTTGCTGGATTCAAGAACCAAAGGGAAAGGGGCATGCCCCAATTTGCTTGGGGTGGGTATTTTTTTGCTCATGGGTTGTGTTATGAATCCTGTTGGTGGTGTTTCCCCAACATAATGCCACATTGTTTCTCTCTGTTATTAAAAGGCTTTTTGCTACACTCAGACTATGTGCTTGCGAGAAGGGAAGTATTGCCTCTTGGAGGTGCCCAGCGGGGGTGGTATATATTTGTCCCAGGTCACTGGGTGGGGGCTTGAGCTGGTTTTGCATTGTGTTATTGGAATGGATCCCCTAGATATTGAACCCGGCCCTTGTTGGTGCCAACTCTGATGGGCAGAAGGGTTACAATTAGGGCAATGACAGTGGTGAGGATGTAAGAAAGAGTTCTGGGGAAACGTTAATAAAAATAATCTCAGTACTGGGCACTGAGTCATCTACACTGATTGGAGGGAGAGCGGGAAGGAAAGAACTGTAGGTATTTACAGTAAAACAAATTAACCCAGTCTTGTACTTCTCATTATTCATAGCTTCAGTCAGCTATGATATTAAACCATGCATGATTATATCTCTGTTTTAAAATCTGTGACTTGAATAGGTTTCTCAGTAACCTCAGATTGGTACAACATCTGTTGTGTGAGGTAAAAATAGGCCTCTGTTCCTTCAAAAATGTACCCTGACTGAAGCATGTTATTGGAGCGCTACTACTCCTAGAAATTAGTGTACTTATCACATAGAACAAATTAGCTTAATCCTATCCTCTCTCCCCCCGCTTCCTTTTTCCTCTCTAGGTGGTCTAATTGGTTTCCACCTGGGCCAGATCTCTCAGTTGGTGTAAACTGGTGTAGCGCTCTTGACTTCAGTAGCACCATATTGAATTACACCAGCTGAGGAACAAAATGAAACATATGCTGCCACTAACAGGCCTTTTGAATGACAATTTTTTCCCTCAATAAAATATAGAAGGATAGTTTGTGAACAAAAGCAACAAGATGAACGTACTTATCTAGCTAAGGTATTTATATGGTTGCCATTACCCTAATATCTGAGTATATCTTAATCTTTAATATATTTTTTTCTCACGACCCCCCTGTGAAGTAGGGAAGTAATGTTACTCCATTTTACAGATGGGAACTGAGGCCAAGCCAATGCTACAAGCTTACATCAGTATAACTATGTCACCTGGGGGAGGGTGGAGAGTGCATGAAAAATCCACACCCCCGCCCAAGCGACACAGTTACACTGACCTAGCCCCCGGTGTAGACAGCGCTATGTTGATGGGAGGGGTTCTCCTGTTGCCTTAGCTACCTCCTCTCATGGAGGTGGATTAACTACACCGCCGGGAGCGTAGGAGTAGCTGCGTTGCAGCAGCGTTTTAAGTGTAGACTTGCCCTGAGACACAGTGAGGCTAAGGCCAAGATCCTTAGAGATCTTCAGGAGACTAATTCCCATTGAAAGACCGTTGAGGATCTGGGCTTGAGTGACTTGCCCCAGGTCACGTCGGAAGTCTGTAGCAGAGCAAACATTTGAACCAAAGACTTTAGTCCTCTAACTACTGGCTCATACTTCCTCGCTATATTGGTTTTACACTGTCCTTAAGCTGTAGTTATTAATTTTTATGCACCATAGCAAATCTATTAAAAAGGTGCCAGCAAGCAATGCGACCCAAAGATTTTGCTGCTAAATAATTTCCAGGGAACATCAGACCGAAACTCATCTGGCGACAGTCTCATTAGCATTCTGCAGTGGAGATCTGACACAACGTGGTTTGGCGGAGTTTTGTAGTTTTTAGCACTTTCAGAATCACCTTGAAATCACTGATTCCGGGATGTAACTCCATTTTAAATCTCTCTGAATGAGGCAGTGCATTCACTTCCACACTTAGGTGTTTTCCATTCTCTCAGTCCAGGTCAGTCATTGACAAAAAGACTAATATTTGATGACAGATGGCTCTGTGAGATCCTGATAAGGCAATATCTCACTTTTGGAATTCAAGTGAGAGCCGAGTTCCTCTAGAGAATTATTTATGATACTATTATTGTGCCCAAACTCATTAGATGTAAAACATTCTGCCAGTCATCTTTAGTCTACACTTTCACAGCTGTCATACTGGCAGCCCAAAGATTATGACAGATGATGCTGATGGACAGTAGGATTGCAATCTTTACAGCCATAACAGATTTAAAGCTGTATGCCACTCATCTAAGGGAAAGTACTATACAAAAAAGTATAATAGATTGCTGCAGCTTATACACGACTAAATGACATTGCTAAATTATTTTTGGAGAAATTACTATGCCACTACAGAAACATCTTGTCCAGACATTTAATCACTGTCTAGGTTTTAATGGTTTAAGACCAAATTTTAAAGGCACCCACAACAGGTGTGTTTGCAAAAAAGGATGTATACCCAGCCTGCTCACAAAAAGCTGCATTAGAGCATCAGACTTTCAGTGCAATTACTGGATTTGTGTGTATAACTCCTTTGCCTGTGCAATTACCGGATTTTTGTGCTGGTTTGCATGGGTAAAATTAGCCCATGGACACTTTTGTAGGACAGTGCCTACCTGTGTTTGGAAAATTTGGTCAAAAGGTTACTTCTATCCATTTAGGAAAGAGTTGCCTATATACAGTCTGTCGTCCAGAAGTTGACTACCCTAGCGGAGGACTCAGTATTTGTATGGGGCACAGTGGTTCTGCTGGGATGGTGTCAGAAAAGGCTTCCACACCCACAAAGGTGTGGAGTGGCTGGATCCTCTCTCCTGCAGAGCACACCCCAGCCTGCTTGGAGGCAGGAAGCGAGGGCTGTGAGAGAAAGGAGGTCCAGTGTGCCCAGTGGTGATGGGCCTCACAACCAGCCCAGGAGCTGGCTCTTGTGTTGATGGCCCCTGCCACTCCCATCCCAAGAAGGGGTACAGTTGTGGCATGGGGCAGAGACCAGGGAGACCTGTGACCCAAGAACCTATTGATGCCAGTTGGGATCAGGGCTATAGAGGTCCAGGGGTCTGGTATTTGCATTCTAGTTCACCAAACGGTGTCATGTAAAGGTTCTACTGAACCCAGGCTGGAAGGGGAAAACACGGGTGTTGTTTTTACTGGTAATATAACAGCTGGGTGACATGGTATGGAGATTCAGGGCCTGAGGGCAGGTCTACACTTAAAATGGGGTATCGGCGCAGCTGCTCTGATGCAGCTGCGTCGCTGTAGCACTGAAGTGAAGACGCTCCGATGCAGAGATGTACTTCCGTGAGAGGCGGGAGCAACTCTCCTGCTGACATAGTGCTGCCTAGGGGGGAAAGATAAGGTCAGCAGCCCCCAGTGTAATTTAGACAGCTCTGGGGGGCTTGTCTATAGTACAAAGCCTGTCTATGGGCCAAAGCACTGCCTGCATTCTGCAAAGCACTGCCTGCAGCCTCTGCAGTGCTAGAAGCTCTGGCCCCAGCATGCACGCCCCCTACACCAGAACTGTAAGCAGAGCTGACCCATACCTACTGATTCAGGGGGGCACGGCGGGGCAGAGTGAGGGCAGTGGCTTCAGTAGGATGACCATATTTCCCAAAAGGGGAAACCGGACACCACCTGGGGCTAGCCCAAGGATCATCAGCTGGCAAGAGCAAACAGGACAAATGCCTACTTTGGCCAAAAAAAGCCAGGAGAGGGCTTAAAAAAGGGACTGTCACGGCCCAAACGGGACATGTGGTCACCCTAGGCTTCAGCAGATGTTACTGAGCATGCTCAGTACAAGCCAACCCGCAAATTTGGGCAGGCATGTGAGCCTGTATCCCCTCCCTGATGCGTCCGTGGAAGGCTGTCTTCCCCAGTGCCCATCCTGGGGAAATTCTGCCCTCACTGGATTTAGAGTCCTTTTCTGTTACTCGGGGCCTTTTGCTCAGTGTAAAGGGGTCAGAGCCACAGTGATGATCTCATCATTCACCTCCTATTGTGAGATCCTCCGCCACCTCCACTCTGCCTCATCTGCAATTAGCATAAACCTCTTTGCACCTTCTTCCCCACACTGCCCCTTCATCCTGCCCGACATTTCAAATGTATTACATTATGCTCCCGGACTAGTAGCCAATCTCATTTCGTGGGCAAGGTACTGATCGAAAGGTGAGGAAGGTGTCCTTTGATCTATAAAAATCGACACACTCATCATTTCAATGGTGTCACCCACTTATGTGTGGCGGGGGGGACTCACTCCCCACTCCCTCTCCTGGCTCCCTCCTCCAGGTCCTCTGGTTGGTGGAGATTTTGACAACATAGCAGCGTCAGAAATGGGTCGAGTTGAGTTTCATTCAAAAGGCCTTTTTCCCCCACAGACACTGTGGCACCAAGCATGACAAACCCAGAATAATGATGTAGATCTATACAGTCAAGAAAAAGGTTTTTTAAAAAAATCAACATTTTTTAAAATTTTACTTTAGCATAGTGATGTATTGCTTACCTCAAAAAGACATTGATCTTAGCTAACACTAGGGAAGTTGTCGTTGC
Organism: Eretmochelys imbricata; assembly: GCF_965152235.1. Taxonomy (NCBI): domain Eukaryota; kingdom Metazoa; phylum Chordata; order Testudines; family Cheloniidae; genus Eretmochelys; species Eretmochelys imbricata. Next base: position 206,830,656 of record NC_135574.1, on the reverse strand, counting down.
TGTGTAGGACTGATACATTTATTCATCAAATTCATCATCAGTGTTTTCTCTATCTTGGGTCACTGTTAGATGCGTTGTCACATTGATCCTCATCTACGCTGCACCTGCACATCTCCATACCGGGCAGGCTGCTGGCCAAACATCTGTGAGCTGGTGAGCATCTGGTCTTTGCACACGACCATTTGATTAGCTGGAGGTTGATTAAGAAGTGCATGGTGTTTCACACAACTGGTGTGATCAGTCCATCCTCCAAGACCCATCCATGCCTGATAGGATAGGATGTGCTCCGTCATCCCAAAGCCAATCCACTGTTCGACAATTTGCCCCCTTGATAGCCGGTATAAATGCACCCCTTGACAGTGGCTGGTTTTCTCCATTTGTCTGCTTCTTGGAAAACATCCACTGATGTAGCTCTGCAAGCGTCATAATGTTGGTCTTCAAATGGTAAACTCAGCATATGAACACCGCCAGTGCATTTATGATCTCATCAGTGATGGTCTGAGCCATTGTGAGCGCCTTCAGAGTGCGGAGAGAGTCTTCAGAGACTGCATCAAGTGCCTGCCAGTAAGAGACTTTAGTCTTTCCAGTAGCGTCACATCCTTGAAAACGCATGGAACCCTGGCAGTGCGGTGTATTTTAATGTCTCGGGTGATAGGGACACATCTCAGAGGAACAGACAGTGATTCTGTTCCTCAGCAGCAGGAACAAAAACCATCTGGTGGAAGCCTTGGGTAGCAGCTCACAGCAAGCTCTAGAACGTCTGTGTCTTGGGCCAAATCTAGAGCTTAGTAGTACCTCTCCCTGTGACACTGATGGCATGCAAGATAATTTTAGTGTCAGCCTCCTCATGGGAACGATGAAGAAATTCCACTGAACAGTGTAAGGCAGCAGCTTCATTGTGCTATGCAATTCTTTACACGCTGGAGCATTTTTCCTGTAAGGTGTGCAGTGAAGTCATTCTGTGCGCAAGTATGAGACAGCATCTTCTTCACTGCAGCACTGGAGATGTTCATGGATTCAACTCTTTTGTACTGGACAGGTGCAATACCATGGAGTTTCTTCTTTCTAGTAATATTTTTGAATTGATTCCACTGCATAGGTATGAAACTCGAGGTGGACTTCGTCAAAGGTCCATTATTTTTTCAGTAGCCTCAAAATGAAGTGTTCAGCCAAATCTCGGCAGGTGTTAACTGTTCCTGGTTTGTCAAGAGCGTGTGCTTTGGCCATTTCCCCACCCACTTCATATACCTTCTTGTCTTCTTAGACAAGCTCTTCAGCTGGTGAGGGAAGGAGCAGGCTTGCCAAGCTGGAGACTGCTGGAGTGACTCCTGGAGCCACAGGAGAAACTCCCATCCAGGAGATCTTCACCCTGACCCTACGGGGAGTGCAGTGAACTCCCAAAGACAGAAGCAGGCCCCCAAGGGGTAAGGACCCTGTGCAAGAAGTAAGGAACTAGGGCCTGTGCAGAAGCCTCCCAGAGCAAGTGACTGGGCATGGTCAGGTTTTCCCACCCTCTGGGAGACAAACCTCAGGAGACTCCTTTACATTACTACAGTCGGTATTCTCATCTGGGTCCTGAGCCAAAGCGCACTGCAGCCAATGGGCTGATATGTAGCGCTCAGCTCAGGAAATACTAATAAAGTGTTGTCTGTTCCCTACCCTGAGGAGCAGCGAGAGTGAGAATTACAGGACCTCTGGATGTAGGCTTCTTGCTGGAAGATGGTAGCAAGCTTTGAGACATACAGGATCATCCTTAATATCCAGATGGGGCAGAGCAGGGGTTTCCTTTTGTATAATCACCACCCGCTGTGTTAGGATCTTTCATCCCCGAAACTTCTGATCATTCAGAAACTTTTGCATAGTTCTCAAGCTGTTTGATTCACTATTTTCCCACAGTCCATGGGCTGTTTTTAAAATAATTCTCTGGGTCTCCATCACCACCCTTTCCCTTGTTTTTCCCCCTGCGTGCTGCAGACAAGCGCATAGATTTTCCAGTCTCATGTCCACGATAGATGGCTTAAGTGGCAGAGCTTTGAATCTGCTATCCAGCCTGGCATTTTAGGGTTGCTGGTTTAAAGCCTCCAACAGTTCTTTAATGAGAGCCCTCCAGCTGCTGGAAAACAGAGGCAACTTCTGCAGGGACTGGGCCAGACTCAACCAATCTGGTGCAAGGAGGTGGAAACTACATATCCTTGTCCTTATTGATCCCCAGCCTAAGCCGCGGTGCGGGGAATTCACCAGGGAAGGCAACTTTAAGTGCTGGAGATTCCAAAGAACCACCAGTTGTGGAGGCTGGTGAGAGGATTGAGTCCTGAGTACACCTCCTCCCCAACCAGCACTGCTCACTGCATTGCCAGTTCACACTTGGATTTCTAGTACATTCTTTATTTATCTCCTTCTCAGACAGCTCAAGCAGCTCACAACACTTATCAGTGGCCTGGTATAAAGAGGGTTCAAATAAGAACATAAGAACGGCCATACTGGGTCAGACCAAAGGTCCATCTTGCACAGTATCTTGTCTTCTGACAGTGGCCAATGCCAGGTGCCCCAGAAGGAATGAACAGAACAGGTCATCAAGTGATCCACCCTCTATTTATAAATTGATTATAGACTAGGGAAGAGTTTGTATTGAGATATTGCATCCTTGCCAGCTGCAGGCCTTCAGTCATCATGCATCAGGCCCTAAAAACATCATGAGATAAAAAAAGGTCATGGTTTATAAGCCAAATAATACACGTAGGGTTCTTTTTTGCCTTCTAGTTTCCGAGCCTTTCGGCTGCATTCATGTCCCCTTTTCCAGATTTTCTCTGCCACCCTGGGGACCAGAAACTTTTTGTTTTTTTTAAATGGAAGAGGAGATTCTTCTGATATTATTGTTTGTATTAGCGTAATCATGGACAAAGACCCCGTGTGCTAGGTGCTGTACAAACCTAGAAGAACAAGGACAGTCCCTGCCCTAAAGAGATTACACGCTAAGTAGCTGTGAATCTTGATTTCAGGAGCTGGGGCTTTAAAAAAAAAACCCCACCAAATATTGCAAGACTTGTGATAAAATGCCACACGCTGGCAAACTGACATTGCACTAACCTCACTGCACCGCTGCCAGTTCAGACTCACACCCTAAGAATTTGGCTGGAGTAGGATTTAAAGATGTGATGTGAGCACATTGTAACACTCTTGAAAAGCCTAGGATAGGGGAGGTACACTGTGGCAGATCCTAAACTGGTGTAAACCAACCTAGCTCCAGCAATGGAACCATGATTATTTACACCAGTTGAAGATTGGCCCCAGGGCTATTAATACATGCTAAACTGGTCAAATCAAACTCAAACCCTGGGTGTGAGCGTGGAGGGAGTGACTCAACCCGTTTAGTGCATTTTAAAGGCAGTGTCCTTTGTTTACGTTAGACTTTTCAAACATGTTAGTTACCAGGTGTTAGCCAACATGTGCTAACATCACACTTAAAATCATAACTCTATATAAGGTCTGAGTTTCTTTTCAAAAGTCAACCTGCTTTTTTAAAAACATCGTAAATATTTTTCACTCTTTGCCCAAGACCTTTTATGGCAGATTTCCGACCAAAGCTGTTTTGTACTATTCAAGTCAAAGCACTAGGAATTTTTTCTTTGATTGTTTTTGAGTGGACTGACCCTAAACAACAACTGGGCTACTGGAAGCTAGTAAGTTCAAATATGCAGAACTGCTTTTCAGCAGAGTTTAACTGGAGGCGTGCTTCTTCTTTCTGAACCTATCATATTTATGGACAGATTCTTTAATTTGAGTTTGAGTTTTTTTCTTAGAAAAATCTCATGTTTAATTAACAGTTTCAGATAAAAGGAATTCAAGAAGAAAATTAAAAATGCATGAAGCTTCTGGAGTCATCCAATTACTGGGATGGCCACATAACCATGGCAGCCTGAATTTTACAAAGCAAGTGGAAACAGAAATTCAAAGGTTTGCCACAATGAAATGCCATTCTATTTAGAAATCTGCTATTTTAGAAATGTACATATGCATTTCTTCTTCTTGAACTGTCCCAGAATAAGGTAAAGATCAAACAGACAGACTGCCCTGCAAAGCATACGCACATCCGTTGAGAATGCTTTTTAAGCACAATTTGCTCTTTACTCTTTTAATGTTAAAATATGTAAAATCATCAGAAAAAAATGTTCTTTTTGCATTCAGGACTGCAACAAGAATTTGCAAAAGCAAATTCTAGGTAATATAGTCCCAGAAACATGCTGTATGGATTGTAACTTTCCTGAATAAGAGAGACTTGATTCAGTCACTAGGATACTGTTTTCTTGGCAAATACAGAACAAGGATCAAATCCTCCCCCTCCCCCAGTGATGGGCAGATCGCACCCAGCTCTCCATCTTTGATGGAAATTGCACCATCTCCCAACTCTCTCTCTCTGGCTGAGGTCAGCTTTTGGAAGAAACCAAGGAGAGGTAGGCCATGACAGCCCCCATCCACTAACCACAGGGTCCCATTCTCCACCATTGGGTGATTTTACTGCTGTATTGAACATGTTTCTTACCGAGATCATACGTTCCCTCCTACCTCACCACGCTGCCCCCAGTCTTCAAACTAATCTTTATCTCCACCCTTCCCTCCCCCTCCTCTTGCCTGTCCCTGTCCCAGCGCACCACTCTACCCTTCCGCTCCACCCTCTCTCTTTCCTACCTATTCATCCTCTGCCACCTCCTTTCCTTTCCTCTCCCCTCCCCTCCATCTGACCTCTCCAGCAATCTCTTCTTGCCTTTTTTTAAAAAGTAGCTTATAAACAGGTTTTAAAAATCCATGACCGGGACAGAATCCGCTACATTTTGTAATTAGTGTGAGTTACCTCACATTCATTTTTATTTTACCGTGCCCATTGTCCTCCCACCCTCCTAATGTGTGTCAAACTCTCTTGTGAATATTCTTTTTAACAAGGGGCTCATATCTTACTCTATGTATTTGCACAGTGCCTTGCATTGTGGGCCAGCAGGGAAGTCATAGATGTGGGCTGGGAGAGATGCTGATGGCAAACTGGCTCTGACCCACAGTTAGAGGAAGAGATGTGACAGAACACAGACTGATTCAACTCCCAACCCCCACAAAAAAATGTTACCTCAAAAAAAGTCCAAAACATCTGGAATAATAATAGGGACTAGAACTGAGTCTGATGATAATAGCACATAGATAGTTAAACAGATACCATCACCTTCCTTCCATCCGTGGGGAACAGCCAACCACTGACACACACATTCTCATCAGCTGATTTTTGTTTAAAAAGTATGGACAACTTTAAAGAGATCTGTCTGAATTCAAAATATTTCTTAAAATGTGTTTAATAAAAACACATGTATGCAAGCAAAGAGAGACATGGAACATTATTTGTTCAACATTTATATGGCCAAACAAACAAGATATTAGATACAATGCAGAAATACGGACCCAAACACACAGAATAAAACTGCAGTTTCTGCAAGAGAATACAGCTTACATTTTCCCGCCTAAGCACGTGTTAAATACGTTAGTCATAGAAGTCATCAAATTCATCGGCATATGTATCATGGGTTTGTGGACGCAAAGCGGCTTCAATTTCTGAGTTGCTGTCATCAGACTCACCCCAGAAAGCTAGGAGAAAAAAATTAAAGCAAATAATAAATCAAAATGTTTTTATGCAACCATGTATTCACATACGCTATAGAAAGCTTTCACGCAGCAGATCAGAATTAGGACAGACAACAGCTTTTCAGAAATGCTATGTAACTCATAAGAACATAAGAGCTGTCATCCTGGATCAGACTATAGTCCATCTTGCCCAGTATCCGGTCTGTGACATTGGCCTGTACCAGCGCATGAGGGAGAGTGCACAGAACAGGGCAATTTTGGAGTGATCCACTCCCAGCTTCTAGGTCTAGGGTCACCCCGAGCAGGGGATGCCACTGATGGACTTATCTTCCATGAACTTATCTAGTTCTCGTTTGAACTCGGTTATTGCCATGGGATGTTGTGATGCCAAAAGTATAGGTTCCACAGTCAGTTGCATGTTGTGTGACCAAGTCCTTCCTCTTGTTTGTATTAAACCTGCTGCCTATTAATTTCATTGGCTGACCCCTGGTTTTTGTATTGTGTGAAAGAGTAAATAACACTTTCCTATTCACTTTCTCCACACCATTCATGATTTTATCTTGACCTCTATCGTATTCCCCCCCCCTTAGCTGTCTCTTTTCTAAGTTGACCAACCCTAATCATTTTAGTTTCTCCTCATATGGAAGCTGTTTCAGAACCTTGATCATCTTTGTTGTTCTTCTCAGAACCTTTTCTAGTTCCACTGTATCCTTTCTGAGATGGGGCAACCAGAACTGCAAGCAGTATTCAAGATGTGGGCGTACCATGGATTTATATAGTGTCATTCAGATATTTTCTGTTGTATTTTTTATCCCTTTCCTAACAGTTCCTAACATACCATTAGACTCTTTGACCACTGCTGGGTATAGAGCGGAAATTTTCAGAGAACTATCCATGGTGACTCCAAGATCTCCTTCTTGGGTGGTAACAGCTAATTTAGAACCCATCACTGTATTAGGCTCATTATATAGGTACAGTTGGTATTATACTCTTAGGTATGAATTTCTAACACACTGTGTAGCTTACAAGGCTTGTTATTTGTTAATTGGATTGTTGTGCACAAATACTGCACGCTGATTTAGAAAGTCCCACTTCATTGTTGCGCAAGGTAGTTTGATAAAATATTTCCACTCAAAGCAATTTACTTGACATCTGCAGTCTGACTGAATAGGAGCTTTGTCTGTTACACTCCACTTTCTCTATCTACTCGACCCTGAAGTGAAGTCACCATCACACTGACATCACAGAGCTGGCATGGAAATGGCAGTGATGTCACAAATAAAGTACCACCATTTTCCTGCAGGATCAAATAGGAATATACCAGAGAAACAATTTAAACACAGATGATTTTGGGAATTAGCAAGTGTAGCAAGAAATTTACATAAAATAATAGCGAGAGGAGCATTTTAATTCTGAAGTGAATTCACTCATTTCAGTGCTAAAGAGAAAAACATGAGCATTACTGCAAGTTTAAAAATGTGGGGGGAAAAATACAGGAAAAAGGGAAATGCTGGAGAAATGCTGACAAAGATTTGGTTCAAGCTGGGGACTTGTCAACTCTTTGTTTAATAATTTTAACTCATTATCTTTCATTCTAACGAATGCCATGTAATAACCTTTCCCCCCTAACATTTGTCTGTGCCGGCATCTTATCAGAGGGTTGCTCATGAATGCAGGTCTGGCTGCTGCTGTGAATATTTTTAATAGGAAAAGAGCATGGAAGCATTTTGTTTTTAAAACGATAAACAGGAAAGTGACATGGACTTTACAAAAAGCTAGGAGGAGAAGATGGGGCAAATTCTGGCCCTACTGACTTTAGCAATGTCTTAATATAGCGTTAAAAGCTCCTGTCTACTTCTGCAAGCATAGGAGACAGCCTACAGCAGGAGAAACCAGCTGGGGGAGGAGAAACATGGACATGAGGCTGCTACCTCCATGGCACATTCCTCCTCCTCTTCCCAGTTGCACAGAAGCCCCTCTGCAGGAGCCCCATGGGGGTTCATCCATGCTCCACCAGGTTCTTCCCCTTCCAGCCTTGTGTGTAAAGTGGCACAAGTTAGCACAGCCAGTGTGTGCAGTAACTATTTCAGCTTGACCCTCTCTCTTATGCAATCCTCCACTCCAGATGGGCTTCTGGTGGCGGCTGCTTGATCTCAGCAGCCATATTGCCCGGGGCAAAGGGAGCAGGGAAAAGAAAATGGCCTCCACATACTTTTATTTTAACTCATTCATTCTATTAAAAAGGCCTCAGAGCTCTTAGAGCTTTGGGCAATAATCAAAAATACAAACCATCTACTGCCCACAATTCCTGCAGGCTATTCCCTTCCTCATAGACCCGACTCCAGCGGGTTAGGGGTCTGACACTTCACCTCTTCAACTGTGGGTGCCACAATGGGGGCAAATCACCCAGCTTCCCTAGCCTAAACTCCACAAACTGGCACTCGCGGCCTTTCCGCTCCATTGCAGGGGAGTCACCAGCCTAGCACGGTGATGGGAGTCTTCAGCACTCTTCAAATCAGGATTTGTCAACAGCATCCCCATCACAGCACAGATTGCCCATTCCAAAATATGTTCTCTGTGGTTAGGGACTAGAGGGCAAGTAAAGGTGGACTCCAGATGCAAAACACTCAGGTCCCGAAACTCCTTTCATTTACAGCAGGGCAAATTGGGGTAACTCAACCGAAGGCAGTGGAATTATGTTGGTGCACAACTGACATTAGAGGAGAATAAGGCATTCATTGTGCAACGCGTCTATAAAAAGGAAGCTCACTTGCACATGCAAAGATGCACCATTGCGCACATACATTTGTGCACACAGCTACGGAAATAGCTCAATACATTGCTGGCAATTCTACATCGGATTTACGTGTTCAGTTGTGAGCTGGCACATGGAAACTGATTGTTTTATTTTGTTGCTGAAATGCAACCCTCGAGAGCAGTACAAAGTCTGGGATCTTCCTGATCCTCAATCTGGTTCCAGGGCAGGGACTTGGGCATGTTCAGTGGAGTCTTAGACTGCATCCAAAACAGCCCTGCTGCCAGAAGCTGGGAGCAGTCCAGGTCTGTTCAGGGTAAAAGATCTGTGATTGACGTACACCCCGATACAGGAGGTTTAATACTCCTTTAAAATTTGTTAGCATTAACTTTTTGTTAGCATTAACTTTTATAACTCAGGACATTCTTGTTATCCATATAAATGTCCAATCCTTACTGAATCTTGCCAAGTTTTTGGCCTCAGCCACATCCTGTGGCAAAGAGTTTCACAGCTTAATTATGCATTATATTAGAAATTATTTCTTTTTACTGGTTTTGAAGTTGCCACCTTTCAATTTCATTGAATCTCCTCTGGTTGCATCTGAAGAAGTGGTTTTTTACCCACAAAAGCTTATGCCCAAATAAATCTGTTAGTCTTTAAGGTGCCACCAGACTCCTCCTCGTTTTTTTGGATACAGACTAACACAGCTACCCCCTGATACTCTGGTTCCTATGTTATGAGACAGGGTAGACAGAAGCTCCTGATCCACCTTCTCAATATTATTGATCAATTTATATAGTTTTATCATGTCCCCCCTTATCCATGGTGCAGATTCATTACTTTGGCTTGCATATACAATATACATTACATTGAGAAAGACGTTTCTAAATAGCATAATATTTGTTTCTCACCTTTGGATTTTATAGTGGTTATTCTCCTTTTGCTTGTGTTCCTGCAAAACAAAGTGATATTTACATATTCAGAAGATGGTAAAACAGCATTAAAAGTTTAGGAATCAAGTCAAATCTTCTATCCAAGTTAAGATAGTAAATTTTTTAAGTTCTATAACTGCATCTCTATTTTTTTGGATTAAAAAAACAAAAATAAAGGGTTCAAGGCATTTTAGAACACAGGATGGTAAAGTTTCATGCACAGCAATGACATTCAGGGCTAGATCATCAACTGGAGTAAACCAGAATAGCTCCATTGAAATCAACACTGATTTACCCAGCTGAGGATTTGGCCCTGAATGTCCTTGCTGTGCACGGAACCTTTACACTTTTAAAAATACATGACGGTAAAGAAAAAAAAACAATCAAACAAAAACAATCCCCACCAAATTTCCTTATTTCCAAAACTGTTCTTAGAACTTAGCTACTGGGTTCCCATAGCATCACCCATGTCCCTATGTAAATGAGCAGCCTTTCAGCCGCCTTTGATCTACCTTGATGCATATGCAGTTGCAATTCTGTTCTGTTAAATGACTGATCTTGTGTCTAGAGCATCACAAACCCTTTTCACTTTCTCAAACAAGCTGGAATCATTTTGATCTTTTGTGTGCAGCATGTGTATTGTGTTGGTGCTGTGAAATAATCATGTAGGGGGCAATGATGTAGGAGAATTAACGGTTATATTAACAATCCTGTGATAAACACTAAAAAATAGCTTTTCAGTTGGTTTTCATAAGGAAGGTTGAATAGGAGATATTTGTGATATGGCTGTTCAAACTGTTGAAATATAAACAGATGTCAATTTGAAACCCTCGCGACAGTTAAAACAGGACTTATTCTTATATCAATTAAGTTGAGATTTTATACACCTGTTGTATTCCATTAAAAAAGAAAGAGAGAGAGAGAAATCCTAAAGAGAATGATTTAAAGCCAAGGGTTTAAAAGAAATATTCTAATAACTATCACAGGAAAGTCAGTGAAAGATCCTAAATGTCAAAACATTTGTACAAATAATCTCTGAATATTCCTTTACATTTTTTTTTTTTTTTTTTTTTTTTTTACTATTTTACACATTTCTCTGTTTAATTACAGAGGCTGACACTGCAAATTCTCACTCAAGCAAATAATCCCACTAGTGAGTAAGGGCTCAAGGACATGGGCTACATTTACTACAATCTACTAACGAACAACTGAAAAGATAAACTTAACTGACAAGCAAGAGAGCAGTTTAATTACACTCCAGCGATAACGTATTTTACCCTTTTAAGTAAAAGAAATATGTTGTGTTGTGTAATAGGTTATTTTATATTTCTGTTGAACTTGGGCAAAAATCCTAGGTCTACAATACGCTAACTGTCCTCACTAAAAATGTCTCAGTTAAAGTTCAACCAAAATATTAAACTGAAGAGTTTACATTCATATATATGTTGTATATTACAAATGTTAAAAACCTGTTTCATTACCAAACAGTCAATACATCTTGTTGAAGCAAATTATTTTAATTTATTAATCTTACAGTATTAATCTTACATTTTACACCATTCAAACGAAATCCATTAGAGACCCTTAGTCATGAATTTAAAAAACTCTTGCACACACAAAGCAAACAGTACCACATTTTGCCCTCAAGGTGAGGTTCATTAGACATTCAACTTTACAACCTCAGCTCCAGTTCAACAAAGCACTTACGCTGATGGCCATCCCTATTCATCTGGCAATGAACTTAAGAGATGTGCCTAACTTTAAGCACATGCTCAAGTCCCTTTAACTTTAAGTGGTCTGCACACATTGCTGAAAAGGGGCTGAATCTGGGGCTGAGGGCTCAGTCCTGCAAGGTGCTGAGCACCCTCAACTCAACATTTAGTTTAGCAGTTGACAGTCCGCGGCATATCTCAAGGAGGCACTCGACACCTTACAGATTCAGGCTCCAGATATGGATTTCAGGAGATGCTGTTCTGGTTGCAGCATCGTTTTTTCCCTGGGATAGAATCAGTTGCCAGCTGTTGTTGAGTGAAGTGGCTCCTGTGACCGACTGTGCGAGAACCATTTAATCTTTCATGTATTTCAGCAAAGCAAAATCATCAGTTGATAGCTGCTGTTTACAGTCAGTCTGCTTCTTCATCTTCCATTACCAATAAGTGAGGGTTGATTATTATTCCACCAGGGTAGAGAGTTCAGGATGCCTCTGTGCCTGGCTTCTTTTGTCTGGCCCAGCCCCAAATACATACAAGACAGAACCGATCACCTGGACCCACATCCTTGAGTATGCCGGAGGATCACACTGCACAGCTCGGTAGCGTGGATGGAAAATTGGCCTTTACTTTCCCCAAATTTTGGGCTAGCTGGGTTTCAGTGGTCCCCTTCCAGAACTTAAAGCAGCATGAAACCAACACTATGTTATGCTTTCTGTCAACGGCCTCAAGGGGATGATATGGTAGCCAGGGATGATCAGGGCTATAGGGAAGCCACGATCACAGGACCTTGGCCCCCTTCTATGGTAGCAGAAGAGAGAGGAGTAGTGTCTGAGTCACTCACGTGGCTCTAAACACCAAAGGATCTCTCCCCACTGGGATGATTCTCCCATGGCTGATTGCACTGACTTTAGGACCAGAAACCACCAGCAACATGGCACAGAGCAGCAGCAGCATATCAGGATCTTGGCCTTGATGTGGTAGAACAGAGGATGGACATCAAGGGACATGGCTACTGAAATAGGCATCAGAAGAGCGTTGGTAGAATTCTGGGACAAATCTGGAAAGTCTTTTATGAAAAGACTGGCATGTACAAAAGGCTGGGGTATCATTAGGAAATGGGAGACCAGAGGAATGGACAGTGGAGAACGACCAACTATTCTGAATTCAGAGTTGCAAAAAGAAAACCTGTGGTAAGTCTAATTTCCTAAGCAGCCTCCTGAAATTAAATGTTGGCCGGTGCAGAGAAAAGATACAAGAGCTCTCTGTATTCCAGAAGGTTTATATTCGGAATCAGCAAATACAATTATGACAGTCGTCATCCAAACCTGCTTGGGAAGAATTGCAATAAGGGTCTATAAAGGAGATAAGTTGAGGCAAATTTATAGACTCTCATATCTCTCTACATGCTTCAATTTCTCTAAAATGCATCCCAGCATGGAACTAGTGATGTCAAGGTTCTATCAAAAAGCAGTTTAACTTCCAAATGCAAATCCAAATGCATCTATTTTTCTCTAGACCAAATCTCCCATTTTGATGCCTATTTAATCTGTTAAGACAAGGGTCTATATGGAAGATGCTCTGGAAACAAAAAGGAAGTTTAAAGTTCCTAAAGAAGAATATTTTTCCCCATAAAGAAAATTTCAATAGAGGTGGTCTAGATTCCCTTTGGTACATTCTACCAGAGCGAATCAAGTCAAAGAAGTTTCAGTGAAAAACAGAAAACTTTCTTTTATTTCTGTGCTGGATACATCTCTGGCAGAGAACTTGTTGAACCCTTATACCGTATGTTAAGTGAAAACAAAAATATGTTCCATCAGAAAAAACAAACAAAACTGAAAAGGACCTAGTTATAACAACATTGATATTCCATAAAAATATGCCTGGAAATAGATTGGCTAATCTTGTAAAATAGCTTGAAGCCTGTGCGAATCTATCTTGCAAAAACATTGTTGAGACACAATATCGTGCGGTAGACAAATAGAATTGTTTCTTTTTCACAAGACAGTTCTTAGTAACCCTCAGAGTGTGAGATAGCAGGTATAGAATTTCTTCCCAACAATGACTTGAGATGAAGTCGTGGTCCTTCTCCAAAATTACTCATTTTTCAAAAATGTCTAAAAAAGCTTATCATTGATAAAATGTAAGCCTGACTACTTAATTCCAGTCTCTATGCGGTGACAAAATATCTCCATTCCTGGGCGGTCATTTTTTTTTTTCCTGTGAATTAGAATAAAAACTAGCTTCAACCTGAGCTATTATTTCCTCCTGAAAAATAACTCGTTCAAGATAGGTGCAGCTGATGAAGATATTTTTCTGTACTTTTAATAAGCATGAAAAAGAACAGTTGGTTTACTTCTAATGGATCATTTCTGAAGAAAAACAGACAAATGTACTTGAGGAAGATAAATGGAAACTTAAACAGAGAATTATGACATGAATCTTGCTTCTATAAACTAGATCCAATAGTAATTTAATTAATAATAGAACTCAGGACTACATTAAAACTAAGGCTTCCAAGTGCAATCACATCTGAATTATGATATAAAGATCTAAGATGAGACAACATATGTTTAAGACCAGACTCTCTAGTCATCAAGCTGGCAGTGGATTGCAGAACATTTTACCCTCACTCACTACACCTGGAAGAACTGATGCACAAAGGATGAAATTCACCCAGGTGCAGTGATTCCATACAAGGCCTGCCGGACCATTTAAACCCCATGGTGGAGCTGTGTAAGGGGAGCATGTGATGTGGATGCAGAGAAGGCCTCCATGTTCCATGTATAGTAAAGGGAATCTCTCTGCCAGTCCACAACAGGCCTGAATCATAGGAGAAGAGGGGGTGTAGGGATCATGAGCCATCAGATCTGCATTAGGGCATATCTTAAATCCTCGACACAAAAGACTCAGCGGGGCAGTGGTGGCTATTGCACACCATAGGCTGGAACAGTGGCTGCTGAAGAGTTGTGAGTTTAGGGTGTGTGGGAATTTTTTCCTTTCTACTACCACTTAGTTCCATGCACAATGCTCATGTAAGTCTAGCTATGTGCTGGGAGGGATGAATATTCACCCAGCGCATCCTGTTTCCTTTGCCAACAGCAAAATCACAAAATATACAATTGAGAATGAAAAAAGTCCCAGCAACTGTATAGAACTGATATCTACTTGCTTTTTATAGAAGTTTCATAAAAGGTCCTGACTAGTCGACATAAGAAGCTAATGATACATATAGTTAAGATTTAGAAATAATGCATTACAGTAAGTTTTGCATGTGTCATGCTTACACTACAATGTCAGAAATACAGGCCTGAAATCAATTATTTATAAAATGTTTACTTCTTTGCAAAGAGCTCGAAAGATTAAAAGCATTATAAAATTATGTTACAATAAATCACTAATCAAAGATCTTAGTTAGGCATTCATTCTCTTATGTATCTCTGTGAATAAGTGTAAATATGATAAATGATTTAGAATAAATATACTGAAGACTGGTTACTTTCAAGGTTTTGGATCATTATTTAAGTCCATGTAAACTTTCTAGAAAATATATACACTTAATCTCATACCTGAACTCTGTAGCATCTCCTTAGAACTTCAGACAAAAATAATTTTCTTACAAATCAATTAAAAAATTGACAAGAACTTAAGAAAACAGGAATTAAGGGCCTCAAAATAGTACACATTAACAACTTGAAAAAGCAGGATGAAATTTGGAAGCTGTTTTAATTTAGCAAAGTCTGAGTGCCCCCTGATGGTCAAACTGACTATCTACAATACAATATGCTGTGGCATTTAAGATTGCATGTTAGTTACTCCCTCATTATTAAATACTTCTTTATAAAATAATTAAGAGGATGAATTGCAATTGGCAGATTATTCACTAAGAATAAACACAAAATTAATAAAAATGCATCTTTGGCTTAAGAAATAGTTTGTACAGAATATAACAGACTACTTCTAGAATACAATTTAATCACAATTAAAAATACTTCAGAGAGTGTTTATATGTTGATAAATTAAAAATCTTATTTCTTAGTCTACAATTTATCTTTAATCTTCAGATCATTCTGAAATGTGACAAAGCAAATAAGCCTAAGAAAAATAAACTGCCCGCATCAAAATACAGAATTATCCAGAATGCTAGTGACCTCCACTGGCTGATTCTGTTGCTACAAGACTACAAAATGCCACACACATCGTGTTCTGCCCTCTGCTTTAGAGAGATTCAGTCATGACCTTTTCTCCCAAGTAATTATATTACTTAACACATTCTTTTCTTTCGGCAAAATATTATACTCTTCAAACTAAAGTTACGTCTCAGGCAGTTTAAACATTCTCGGTAGAGTAAATGAATCCAGGGAAAATAGTTTTATAGCTAAGGCAAAACAGGACAATATTTGTGGGAGAAGAGGAAGCTATGGCATGCACCTCTGAACAAAAGGGAACAAGTGGTCTTTACTCAGAGAGCAGCTTCCTATTAAGACTCACTCCTTCGTACATTATGCCTTTCATCCCCACTCAACCACAAAATGATTTTGCTGTAGGAAATACAATAGCAGAAAAAGATTTACATTGAAAGAATCTTTAATAATAAACTGTTGCAGATCTGCCTACTTCCCCATGATTTATAATACAATAAATATCGGATTCTATTAAGTCTCATGCACTGAAGACATTGCACTGAAAAACTGAATATAAAAGAACTCAATTCTTCCCATCTCCAGTACCATAATAGTGAAATGAGCATGTATAAATGTGCTAAGAGTATCTCTTTGCATCTTTTATAGCTTGTGTGTATTAATCTGTAAAGCTTATTAAGAAAGTCATTGCTATGCAAAGCAGCACCCAATCTCTTTCTCTTGCTTTTCAACAGAGTGCAGTGTTTAGCCAATAGGACTGGTCCTCTGCCCCTCATTCTGCATTCATAACATGCAACATTTGCACAATGTATCTCTCAAAGGCTGCTGAATAGAAAGCCTTAATACTCATGTAAACAACTGCAAACCAATTACTTAATGAATCAGGCCCACACATAATGAGGTGCCAAACAAAGAGCTATAAATGCATTTTTGCGCCCAAGCCTCTGCTTTAAAGTAAAATCCCTCAGCTGTAGTTTGGGCTTAACTGGCACATCATAATTATTGTCTCTAGGACATCAGAGGAAGCCATTTTTTTTTTATTTAGGTCCAGCAGGGTCTTTTTCGAGGTCACTCATCAGCTCAGTGACAAGATAGAGCAAAGGAGAATGTTTAAAAAGTACCACAGCAGTACTATACTGTTATGTTTATTCTCAAGTGCTGGTTTCGAGACCTCTTGTAAAAGCCATAAAGCACAAGAAGTGACTGCAAGAAGTGGGATCCTTAAATGTCAGCATCTAAGAAATGTCACTGCATCCCGACCACAAATAAGCAACCACCTGAGCTCCCTATTTCCCATTCTTTCATACTTCTTTGGTACTTTACGCTTCCAAATATCTTTGTAAGACAGATGTCAAGTGTCCAGTAGCAAATGTTACTAATAGACTTTATGTTGAAAAGGCAATATTATTTCTAAGTTATTCAGGAAAATAACTTTATGATACTACTTTAAGAAAAAAACTTTAGGAAAAAAATCTTGAAAAATATCTTAATCCAGGAATTTAGTTTTAAGTGTTTACTTCTAAGAGACCAAAGGCATGAAATTATAAGGCAAAGTAAATGGTTTCCAAAATCTGCTGAGTGTGCATGTGAATTTGAAAAGGTAAAATTAAGACTAAAGAATTTTACATGAATAGCATTTAAATAAATGTTGAAAGTTGCCAACATACATTATAAACCAGCACTGTAACATGCTAAACAAAGTAAAATTAATGCCTGAAAATATTTTTGCATAGTTCATTAAATTGTACATATTTTCTTAAAAGACCCAAGACCTGCATTTTAATAATCACATTAAGGGCCTGATCCTTCTCTCACTGAAGTCAACGAGAGCAGAGGGCTAACCCAAAATGTATAAACATGGGGCTTTTAAAAAAAATTACAAAAACAAACTCATTTGCACTTCATAATATTAGGTTTTATTTACTTAGCGTATCAGTCTCCCAAACAGAAATTAAGTTAAGTTTAATCATCTTAAAATGGAAGGTTTTATTTTAAACAAAAGCAAACACCTACTTTGTCAATATTTTTCATAAGTCTTAATTATTTCACATGAATTAACTTTATTGCATTGGAATAAGAGAAAATATTGTGATTTTTAAAATGAAATATAAATCAGCACAAAATAAGAAATTAAGATTTCTTCTAAAATTATCTTGGAACTGTTTCCTATGACAATTAATGTCCCCAATAAAATCATTATGAATATTACAAAGTACAAAAGGATGTAAACATGCTGTAAATATAGATAAAATTAAATAATTCATCAAAATACTTAAAAGTATTTTATCGGCAGTCATAAATGTCAGTTTTCTGACAAGGAGCCACATACTAACAGAACCCACTTACTGTGATGTTTTAATAAGCATCCAGATTACAATCTAAAGCCAAGCTAAAATTTCAGGAGATAGTTGATAGTTGTATTATATTCCATTTTATACTGTTTCTTGACCACTAATTTGACTGCCATTGTTTGATTAGTATTTCATGCTGATGACAAATTCAAGGAACATCTAAGATCACACAGCTCAAAGAATCAAAAGGAACTGCTGCAGTTTAACAAATCTAAAAAGATAAATTGCACCTTTAAGAAAAAGGCAAGGTCATTAATTAAACATACTCATTTTGAAAGGAAAAGAAAAGTAACAAATACTCTGGCATCGAATACTTTTTTAAAAATACGTATTGAGCTACAGTTAGTTTACTTCTCAGCTACATCTACAAGAAGAAACATGCCACTTTATTTCTTCAAGACTTTATGTTTTATGTCTGCCCTTTTCCTGACAACTTCTATTGTCTGGTCTCTAAGTAGCCCTACTGAGAGCAGCTGTACACGCTAATTTGTGGTTCACTGAGATGTCAATTGAGTCTTAAAATGAGAAAACAACAGCTGCAAAACAATACCTGACTTTGGTGCAAATATTTTCTAAGGTGTACTAAAGTTTAGGTTGTTATACTGAATAAACACAAATACGAACCTTAACCCTCGTTCAAGTCACAGACAAAATAATACATATTCAGAGTTTTATTCATTTTCTACTGGCACTTCTTACTCTGTTAAAGCCATTCAGAAATGAAATGGTCTAATGACTTTACCTTGACAAAGGACTTCTTCCTTCACAAGATGAAAAACTAGCTTCAGAACTGATTTTGTTGATTTTCTTGGTCTTGAAACTATTGCTATCGATATTCAAACCTGTGGTAAGTATAAACACCAAATGTAAACATTTAGCAAACACTTAATTAAAAGGTAGTCCACACAGTAACTTTTGACTTACAGAAATCAATGGAAACAGATATTATTTAAGCAACCGAGAACAAGAAGGTGTCTTGGACTCTGAAATCAACACTGTATATTGTAAAATAACTGTTCACTATGTGTTTTTTTCTTGTGATATTTTGGAAGAAAGTACAATCGAAGAGTATCAAAGAGATACCATTTTAAGAATCTGTTTTAAAAATGTACAGTGATACTGGAACAGAATGCACTAGCAAAATGTGTCCCTGACATTTTTAATAAACTGGCCAATTCAATCTCCATTGCTTGGACAGGGGCACTCCCATGGGGTAGGTTTACTTTATTTGTAAAACAAAATAAAAAAATCCTCATCCCTGACCCCATTACCACATGGGACTCTCTTTAAAACCTGTCCATGTCATTTCATTATCAGTCCTAACCTCTGTCAATCTGCAGAACGAGGAGTTGACTCGTACTTTAGTTCTGTTTCATTTGTTTTTACACTTGAGGTTTTATTCTCATGACCTGGCAGAACTGACAACAGTACAACACACAATCTCCTTCAGACAGGTGGAAAGTTATTTGTAGAAATAACTGCACACAATTAGTGCATTTTTGCACATTTTAACTAATTTTAGAAAAACAGCCTTTGGGGTACTGAGATTCTGTTCCAATAGCTGTATTTGCATCATGTGTCAATTTAAGCAAAATCTCACTGTTATGTATATTTTTTCTCAATTGTTCTCTTTTCCTTTTTCCTGAAGTCTTGTTTACTTAGGTCACTTATTTGCCTTCCTCTTTCATTAGGATTATTTTCAGAGGGCTACAATTCTTTCTGTTGCGGTAGGTCATTCCTGCTCCCTCTCAAATTCTATAAAATACTTAATGTTGTGACTTAAATAGACAACAAAATTTGTATTTTAAGGTTCTTTTACCGGTTTGCTTTTTTCTACATGCCTCTTACTTCCCCTCTATGCTTCAATGAGTACAAATTGTATACCAATTTAGTTCCAACTCATCAATATAATCAGGCCTTTTCTTAAATATTTCTGAACTACAGGGCTTGATTCTCAAATTACAGTACACTCACTTTAAGGCTTCTTTGTATTGTAAAGGCGATTGAGGGTAAATGAGATTTGGGACCTAAACATTATTTATGTGAGACACAACTGAAAACCAAAATATGAATAACTGTAACTCTTACCAACTTCATTCTATCCCTGAAAGAGTAAAATATAATTTCTAAGTCTCTGACAGTTTTCCCCCCACAAGTGGATATGCATTTCATAATCAGACACAGTTTCTATAACCTGAATCACGCATACAAGTCTGTTAACAGATTTACAATACACAAACCCTCCTCACAGTGTGTCCTGCACTTCCAACAAAGAGGCCAGAAAAAGAAAAAAAATCGTATTCACGGGGGAAGATGAGAGGAGGTAAAGTCTAGGAGTTCTAGTGGCAGCAGTATGCCACTTCACGGCGAGAAGTCTGACCACTTTCAAAAGAGCTGGTGACACGAAAAGAAACTTTGCTATGAGGGAAAGAGTGAGGAACACATGCAGAGAAGCACATGTACCCATGGGAGATCAAAAGAGGAGCTCCTGGATAAGAGAGTGAAAGCAGTTGAGCTGCAGGCAGTAGCAATGGAATCAAGACAGGCACACATCAAGAAAAGAGATTTTATTTTTGAAAGCTTTATAATGTTAAGTTGTTTATTTGTAGGTTTCTTTGAGCAGTGAAGTACTACAACAATTTTAATCCAATTTGGATGAGTTAGGTCTTAATGGAATCACTTTATTTCTAAAGACCACAAGGGACAAAACACAGATTGAAGATTGTGGCTTTTAAAAAAAAAATGTAAAAATATGATCTTAAGAACTTTTAGGGTCAGCAAATCTTGCACATGCAGCAAACATTGTAGGCATGGCCTCTTTTATGGGAACAAATGGGGTGTATTTTCAGCAGAGATCCAACAGGAAAACAAAATGTGGTGCTCTGCCCACAAAATAAGCTACACCCTATCAAATTAAATGCCCTTAAGAGTAGGTTATGCAGATGTGCAAACTCTGATTGGGCATGTCCTCTGAGCTCCTCTGAGTATGGCGTGAATATGCCCATGGGCTCTGCTAGCCTCCTGGAGTTGGTGGCGGGAAATACGTGGTGGTATCTCCCAAATGCTACCCCAACTGTGGCACCAAAATAAGACCACTCGCAGTAAATGGTGCAGATCTGTGATGCCCTTCTCTCCTTTCTTACGCAAATAGTTAATGCCCCTGGGCATCTGAACTAACAACTCACTGAGAGGACTGGGGCAGTTCACACCTCCCCAAGTTATTGCTGCATGCTCTCTGCAGACTCAGAGAGATCTTGGCTGCTGTTACGCTATGTTCAGGTTTTTGAAGTTTTCTTTGCAACCATGACCGTTAGAGACTTCCTTTGGTTTTGTTTTATACATGAAAGCTGAGATTCAGCAGAATAAGGCAGCAACTTGAGAGGATGTCATTACATCATACCGCTAGTTAGCGGCCAAATCGGAGTCCTGATTTTCAGATTTATATGAGCGCATATGGAAGGCAGGGCTGAAAATTAGAACCATGTGCATCCATGGAACACAGATTTTTTTTGGGGGGGAAAAAGACTTCTGTTTGCTCAGTTAACTATTCTCACTAGCAAGGCAACTAACTGCAGGTCAGAGTGTCACTTTTCCAGAACTTTTAACTCCTACTGAAGTTCTAATACAAAGTAGTCTCGGCAGTTCATCATCTAATAGCAGTAGCCAGGGATATTAATATCAGCTTTAACCACATATTGAGCAAGCACTGCAGGATATAAATAGGATGGATGGGCTCAAATCTTCACATTTTCCCATGAAGACCTTTACTTCTAGATTAGCATCATTGTGTCACCACCACAGGTCAGAGAGCACTACGCATTAGGGTAAATATGCTTTTTGGACATTCTTAGAAGATTTGGTAAGAGTGCTGGGGAAGGATGGAGTGCTAGACCGAGACTATCCCTCATTTCAGGCTGGAAAGCCCGACACCTATCCAGGTTCAAAGGAACTTTTTAAATGCCATGGGGCAAATGTGGGAGAGGAGCAGTGGACTTTTGTGACTTTGCCATCTTCTGGTTCTCCTCCCTCTTTCATCACTCCTTCAGTGTCTCATTTGGTGGGTCCTCATCTCCTCCTTCCCTCTTTTGGTGGGAGTCCCATATGGCTCCATCCTAGGCTCCCTCCTTTAAAGCTTTTGCATCCCATCTTTGGAGGATATCTGCAACTATGGCTTCAACCACATTCTTTGCCCTGATGACTCAAATCTACTTCTCTGCTCCAAACCTGTCTCCATCTGCTCAAACTCATTTCAGCCAGTCTTTAACATCTCATCATAATGTCTAGCCATCAACTGAAACTTTATACAGTCAAAAATGAGCCCTTGTTCTTTTCCCACCCATCTCCTCCCCTCTCCTTGTTACATCAGGGTTGTCAGATGGGCTTCACCTTGGACTTGCATATCTCTTTTTATCCACCCATACAAGCCATATCTATTTGCTGCTCCATCTTCCTATACAACCTTTCAAAATTCCAGCCTTGTTTTTTTGCCCATGCTGTTAAAACTCAAGTCCTTGAACATCTCGCATCTTGAGTATTGCCTTCTGCACTGCTCTAGCATCAACACCTGCACTCTTACCACCCTCACCAGACCCTTCAGACATTCTTTGCATCGCTTCATTGGCTTCCTCTTCTCCACCACATCAAACACAAACTACTTGTCCTCCACCCTTAAGGCCCTTCATAGCTTAGCTTTGTCCTACTTTTCAACTGTAATACAATATTGTGCCATGAATCCTCACTCTTGCCCTACCGATACCAGCTTTCATTGCCCACGTTTTCCTCAAACATTTTTGTACTTTCTTGCATCCCACCCGTTACGAATGTGAGAAGTCCCTTTAAAATCTAAATACACTACATTATCTTTCTTCTAATCCTTCCTTAAAACTCATCTCTGCTGTGATGCCTACAAAACATTTTGGGGGTGGGGGGAAGGGGACTAGGCAGTTGGTGTGCTGTGACTGACGTTTACTATATAAAAGTGATCACTTTGCTCATACCTCATCTTAACTCGTACTTGTTTGGGGAATCCACCTGTCTCTTGTCATATGCCAATATTTTAGACTGTTATGGGAAATGTCTCTTATTACAAGTATACAAGTGCTTAGTACAATGTGGCCTTGATCCCTAGCTGACAAGGTTTATGGCAGTGCAAGTAAGTAGTAATAATTATATGCATTTGTAGTGTTTCGTCATTGTGACAAAACATCGGTAACCAATGCAATGTAAAGGCACAAAATGTAAGATTTAGTGGCTATGTGGTCTGTTGAGAGAGCAGATCTTTAAGAACAGCCAAAAAGAGACTTAATTTTTGTTCCTTATAGAACTGTGGCTTAGTTCAACATTGTCCCTTGGAAAATAATCCAGTGTTGGCAATCACACTTCCCCAGTAAAACAGATCATCATATCTAAGGCTACATGTAAACTACTGCTAAGCATGTAGCGGTTACTATATTTTCCAGCATAATCATTGTCCTAATAGGTTTCTTATTCACTGTATTATAAAACAGCTTGTGTACAGTAAAGCAAGCTTTGGGATAGTATGAAACTCTACATAAAACCAAATTCTGTGCTATTCTTTTGGTCTAAACGCTAATTCTAGTACGCTAATGATATCATGCTACAGAAATCCCTCACCTAAATTAACCTTATTAAATGCAAAAAGCTGTCCTAACGTAACACTAGGCTGAACAGCATTCAAAAGTCAACAAAAACAAAATTTTTAAAAGAGCACTCAACCATATGTACGACAATGGTGCCTTTAATTATGTAATGGCATGCTTTTTCCTTAAACCATTAAATACAATATGTGTTTAGAGAGAGACTTAAATGTGTGAGCAGCTTAGGTAACATGCAACTACCAATTTAAAAGTACCATTAAGCACACACACACACACACACACACAGGGGGCAGAGTTAAGGTTGCACATTCACTTTTGCTTCTCCTGCCTTTTCAGTGCTTAATTGTACAACTTTAATACTTAATTACCATATGGCCAAAGATAACTTTTCACAAAAGAAAAATCCATGAAAGGGGAAAATAGGGAGGAAAACAGAGCATCTCCACAAGGAATTCTTACCAAATTGTTCTGTAAAGTGGGGGGGTGGAGAAGTGGGATATATGTTCTGTCCCCAACAGAATTCAAAGACTACTGATGCTTGGGGATTCCATGGAGGCCAGGGATCACTCCTCCATAGGCTCTGTGCTTCATGGGATCCCTGGAGCCCCCAGTCTGTCAGTGCCACACCAATGAAGCCACACTACCAGGACCTCCTCAACTGATAGCTTCCCCAAGACCCACTTTAAAGTGGAGGAGGGCTATGGAAGGTTAGGGCTATCCTATCCTTTCTGGTGTAACTATGGAGGCCCAGCTGGGGAACAAAGTACATATCCTCCAGCTGTACCTGTTCACTGCTTGCCACCTCCCCTTGTGCAGATTCCTGGTCCCACACAGAGCAGGGTGGTGGGAGACTCTGCTGCAGAAGTGGCTGACACCAATCCCTCCTTATACATGGGAAATGGAGATCCCCCAGGCAGACACCAGAACAACATGATTAGAACCACAGGGAAAGAATAAACTGCCATAGCTTTTCAAAACCACCCACATACCCCCACCATCACCACCACTCCCCACAATAATCCCAAACACATGTAGCCCCTCACCGCAGCACACACCCCTCATTCACCGCCTGCACAAATCAACACAATCTCTCAGCAAAACACACACACTCCCCAACCCTCACTCATACTTACCATAAAACTGTAAACTAGACCAGCAAAGCCAGGGTGTGTATGGGGGTCATCACTACTGTGCAATAATATTAACTAGAACTATACACACACACAGGCAAATTGGGGGTGGACGGGCACAGTGGGAGAAATCAGTGGTATTTCAGCAAGCTGTGTCCACACACCAATCTCCACCCCCTTGGGGTACCCAGTGAAAGGTCACTCACTTCCGAACATGATTATCTTTCTCCTTTCTTGAATGCTTTGATCAATATCAGTTCGTAATCTTGATATCTAAATAGTCACCTTTAAAGTTAATCATCCCTTCAAATGAACACTATCAGAAACCATTAACAAACCTTACAGCTTTAGTTACCTTGTTAATTATTATAGATCATATATAATGAGCTATAATAATGTATATACTATTATAACTATTATTTATATTACAGTAGCACTTGGGGGATTGATTGGGCTTCCACTTTGCTAGGTGCTACACAAACACAAAATAAAAAACAGTTCCAGTCGTGCAACTTACGATCTAAATAACCTCCACCAACACAACTGATTGTGATGGTTACATTTTTGGTAGTCTCAAAAGCGTAGTCAAGGATTAAATTGCCACAAACTATTATCTACCCTAACCCTGGTAGAAGTGTGCTCCCCATTGCGACCAGCTGCTGTCTGTGCTGTTTTTTGGGGAGCACTTTTGAGTGTTGTCAATCCAGTACCCTTTTACAACCACTAAATTCCCCTAATATAAAGGCAGAGATAGAGAGATACAGAAGAGAGGCGCAAACACAGGGTGAGAATACTTCCGAAACTCTGATGGGAAATAGGTCCACAAATAAGAATCTTATGTGATACCTTCAAAGAAGCAAAGTTAGAGGAAAATAATTTCCCCTTTAAAAAAAAAAAAAAAAACAACCACCATAATCACAGGATTCACTCTCTGGAGAATATAGAGCTGAAGAAAACCTCAGCATTAAAACACTGATAAAACACTTCAACAGTGTCCAAAAGCAGGCCAATACCCAACAAAGAAACCTGAAAGTATCTGTTTGGGTTTTTTATTTTAATGAAGAGAGATATAAGATACCTCTAATCATAACAAGAAGCATAAACTGACAAAGCTTAAAGGACATGCTCTCACAAAAGCAAAAACTTACAAAGATTGGCCAATTCAAAAAATCCCAAGAGGAAAAAAAAAAAAAAAGACACTTGGGAGAAGACTTACAAGATCTAACAGACATTTCTGCCTAGATGTCAAAACTAAGCTCAGACTTTCAGTGTTTCTCAAACATACGTAGGAAGAACCGCATGCCTTGTACCAAAACATCCCTGAGGCTAGCAGCCCAAATTTCTCTAGATAGCATGTGTGACCGGACCTTCCCACTGCAGGACTGTCAGAGCACAACAGTAAAAAAATGCAACTTGCAGTCATTTACACATGAACCTCCCCATAACAGTGATTCCTAATGAAATGATATCAAATGAAACAAAAAGTTGGGAAGACTTATTAAAGCCTTTATTAGTCCACTCCAATTGGAGCCCCCAGAACCTTTTAACTTCACGTTCAAAGAAGGACCTCACCAGGAAGGATGTGCAGGCATAGGAAAAAAGTTGGCAGTATGATTGGCTCATTAAAGGCAACGTGAAAAGCAAAAACAAAATTGGATTTGTGCCCTTTTATCTTCTTTAGGATGTATGAGGAAGGCCTAAAAAGTAGGTTTTGTTTTTTTTTAAGATTTTTTTTCTGCCTATTCTTACATTAGACATTCAGGTTGTTTTTACTCTTCTTCTTCAGGAAGACAGTAAAGATACCTGGAGAACAGAAGGATTATGACATTCAAGATGCCAACAAGTAAAACCTGATGACTGGAATAAGGAAGTCATTTGTATTCAAACTCTTTGTATATCTTTGTTAATATCTATTTAACTCAAAGACACAATCAACCCGTTGGGAGAGAAGCTATCTTCATTAAAGACTGGCCCTTCAATTAGGCGCCGAGTTGGCTCACGAGGCACAAACAAGACTTCCAAGCAGTCCTCCAACAAAATCAAGCACGACAGATTTAATATTCTTTATATTTCAAGCCTTGTAAATGCTTCATAAAGCAGCCCCCGCCCCCAAAAATACAAAGCTCATATTTGACACTCTAAGGTGAAAATCTTTAGGAAAGAAACTAGAATGAAGGATGAATCCATAACATCCACCAATTTATTCTTGTACAATCTTATATAACATGAATCAGTCACTACAGGTATGTCTACACTGCAATAAAAAACCTGCAGCACTGAGTCTTGGAGCCTGGCCACCTTGGGCTGCGTGGCTAAAAACTGCAGTGTAGACATTCCTGCTTGGGCTGGAGCCCAGGCTCTGACACCTGCCCCCATCACAGAGTTTTAGAGCCTGGGCTCCAACCTGAGCCAGAGCAACTACACTGCAATTTTTAGCCTCATGAGCCTGAGTCATCTGACCTGAGCCAGCTGCAGCCATGATGCAGGTCTTCTTAGATATCTCCTATTAGACCTGAAAGTTTACTCATTCTTGGCCAGACTGTGATTCGCTTGCTCATGCTATATAGTACCTTATACCATAAGTAGTCCCTCTGAAGTCCAAGTGGAGTAAGGAGCTATTTAGTAGAAGGGTATTATAACATGGCCCTCTGTGAGCTTAAGTCAAGGCTCTCAGGAAAATGACCTTCCATGTAAAAACCTTCAATTTTCTCCTTTTGAGAAGGGTTTAAAAAGTCCACTTCTACTATCATGGAGGGGTATGTGAATTGCTCACATCTTCTCCACAATGCAGGGTTTGCCACCCAGAGAGGCACTCTCTTTGGAGAGTTTGATTTCATGCAGCATCACTTCCTGACATATGCACACAGTTTTTCCAGGAGGAAAAGTAGGGTGAAGTGTGAGTCATCCATCATAACTAGGGCCCATCAGAGGCAGACAGCTTGAAACTTCCTTCTGAAATGAAGGTTCCAGCAGACTACTGAGAATGGCTGACTGGCTAACTGCTGTGGAGCCCTTCGAAAACCATTTGCTTTACTTGTGCCTTGAGAAAGGGGACTTAGTCCGTTTTGGCTTCTGCTGCTGCTCTTGAGCCAGAGGACCTGAGAAAAAAGTTGGAGGTAATGGGCAGCTCTGAATGCAGACATCTTCTTAGCAGGTGCCTTTTCCTTTCCTCATGGGAAAAGGATGAGGACATTCCGAGCCCAGAGAATACTGAGTGGTTTAGTTTATGTCCTTCTGAAAAGCAACCTTGACCTAATATCTCAAAGTTAAGTCCAAAGCAGACTGCAAACAGTTACAAAAGGATCTCACAAAACTGGGTGACTAGACAACAAAATGGCAGATGAAATTCAATGTTGATAAATGAAAGTAATGCATATTGGTAAACAATCCCAACTCTACATACAAAAGGTTGGGGTCTTAATTAACTGTTACCACTCAAGAAAGAGATCTTGGAGTCCTCGTGGATAGTTCTCTGAAAAAATTCGCTCAATGTGCAGAAGCAGTCAAAGAAGTTAACCATGCTAGGAATCATTAGGAAAGGAATAGATAATAACACAGTAAATATCATAATGCCACTACATAAATCCATGATAGACCCAAACCTTGAATACTGTATGAAATTCTGGTCACCCTCATCTCAAAAAAGATATATTAGAATTGGAAAAGGTACAGAGAAGGGCAACACAAATGATTAAGCATATGGAGATTAAAAAGACTGGGACTTTTTAGCTTGGAAAAGAGATGACTAAGGGGGGATATGATAGAGGTCTAAAAAAAATCATGAATGATGTGGACAAAGGGAATACGGAAATGTTCTTTACCCCTTCACATTACACAATAACCAGGGGACATCGAATGAAATTCTTAGGCAAGAAGTTTAAAACAAACAAAAGGAAGTACTACTTTACATGATGCATAGTCAACGTGTGGAACTTGTTGCCAGGGGATGCTATGAAGGCCAATGAGTTCAAAATGAGTTCAAAAAAGGATTAGCTAAGGTCCTGAAGGATAGGTCTATCAATGGCTATTAGCCAAGATGGTTAGGGACGGAACCCCATGCTCTGGGTGTCCCTAAGCCTCTGACTGCCAGATACTGCGACTGGACGATGCGGGATGGATCACTTGATGATTGCCCTGTTCTGTTCATTCCCTCTGAAGCATCTGGCATTGGCCACTGTTGCAAAAGGATACTGGGCTAGATGGATCATTGGTCTGACCTACTATGGGTATTCTTATGTTCTAAAGGGAACGGAAGGCCCTCAAGGTTTTTCTGAATCTCTATTGCAAACATGAATACTTCTAAAAAAAAAAAAGAAAAGGAGTACCTGTGGCACCTTAGAGACATATTTGTTAGTCTCTAAGGTACCACAAGTACTCTTTTTCTTTTTGCGGATACAGACTAACACGGCTGCTACTCTGAAACCTATGAATACTTCTGGGCAGCTAATCCTGAGGAAGCAGCCAGCTCTCATGAGTAGTATAGGAAGGGGTGACAATTGTATCAGGGCCCCCAAAACATCTGTAATATCTGTTATTTAACCCATCAGCCCTAAAGCTCAGTGTATACTAGGGGGGAAATGGAAGGGGGTGGGGCCCCAGCAAACATGGTGTACCAGGCCCAAAATTTTTCTTGATGGGTCTGGAAGCAGCTCTGACAAATATTGGTCACACCAAAGTATGATTTTACCTATTGCCAAGACAGATCAACATCCTTCCTAGCTTGATCTGCCGTTTGATCACACAGGCTTGGTAGTAGCTGCAGAATAGTAAACCTGATAATCAAACAAATCCCATAATCAAACTCAAGGTTTTGGCACACTGCTGTGAGTTCAACTGGTCTTCCCATTGATACCAGCTACCTCAATCATAAATGTGTGTGTGGAATGGAAGACACAGCTGGAAGTGTCCTCAGATAAAGTATTTTTTTCCCTAATCAACAGGACAAGGGAAGGAGATGCAAGGTGCCTTTCAAAAGTTCTCCAGTAAAGTCATGAAGAATAGGATGGGAGGTCACAGCAATCCCATTCAAAGCGGGCTCCTCATCCAGGTACTAATCAGTCTTGGCACTTGAGGGTACCTGGACAGTAACTAAGTGAAGTCCATTTGTCTTAGTTAGCTTCTTTAAAAGTTGGTGGGGAAAAAAACCCCACGAGAGCAGAGTCACTTTTTTGCTGCTCTTTTGCTGTGGAGATAAAAACGGCTTCATCCATGTCCAAAGAGCACTCATTAACCTCAGAAACATAACCCTCCCCCCACTCTAATGATTCAGTTCATCCAAGCATCAACACCAGCTGCAGAAAGACTCTCAGTCTCATGGTCCGAAGGGTCTTGGCATCAAGAATGACACCGCCTGAGTTGCTGAATCAACTTCTGTGCCCTGGCCAGCAATCTCTGATGGTGCTCTCATGGTATTGCGATGATACTATTATTTCTGAGATACTAAAACTATGGAACCTAAAAGACTTAACAGTTCACTCAACAAGCTATCATCAAGATTCCTTAACTTTGTCTCCAATTGCTACACCTTGCTGGAGAGAAGTATCCTGCAGTTCCAGTTTGGAGCTGGCAGGAGTTAAGAGCTTCTATAGTGATGCATCGGAAGGTGTCTGGCTCCCACATGGTACCTTCTGTATTTGGCACTTTCATGGAAGTGATGCCTCATGAACTGAGTCAAAGCTCAGCACCATCACCCTACCGTGGCAATGTGCTGATGGTATCAATGCATTTACACACTTAGGAGATCTCAGATTCAATGTGGATATTTGAAGTGGATCTGCTGGTCCTATTGGGAAGTTAGGTCCAATTATTCAGCAGAACAGAACAACTGAGGCCTCTGTTTAGAAGATGAATCCTATGAAGCACTTTCAGGTTACCACTAGGGGAGGCTTAAGGTGCTCCATGTGAAAAAGGATTATCTCTGGGTAACAACTAGTACCCGTAAACATCACGCTTGACTCCAAGACAGAGGATACAGCAGTCACACATCTTCCTGAAGCCACAGATACTCCTTCCCAGGTGGCAAGGGTGAAGAGAACATTCTGGAACAAAAGTAGAACAAGAGGAATAAAACAGAACTGCCCGGGAGCTTTGTCAGGTACCCATGAAGTTTCAACACAGACTTCATAAAAAACATGCTGAAGCCCCTCCAACTCAACATTCGCAGTAAAGGCAAAAAACCCCATCAAGAGCTACAATGATTCCCCAAAGCCTCAAGTGCTTCTAAGGTCTCAAAACAACACCTTGTTGCAATGAATCCCCATTGGAAAAGGGTGCATTGAGTGTTCAAGACTGAGCTTAGATGCATTAAACTCAATATAAGTAGTACAGAAAAACTGTAACAAAGTATCAGAGACATGAACCATTTAAAAAAAAGTTAATCTGAGCTCAAAAATTTTTCTCATAAAAACAGACTGAAAATTCTAGTCCAGGCATCAAGTGGGCTAGGTGTTGCCACAAAGACCGGAGTGTACAAGGACAAGCAGACAGACAAAACGTACAGGTACTTTATTAAAAAACTAACGGAAGGGTCAGGAAATCAACAAAGGCCAACTGAAACCTGCGGCAGATCATGGGCTGAAGATGTATCGCATCTGAAAGAAGTAACCTAGCTTTCAAATGGCATATCTCATGCTCTTAGAAAATGACAGAACACTAGTTGACAAAATCACCCCGGAACTGGCGTGGAAAGCAAGGTGTCAATCAGCATGAACTGATTGTAAAGCACAGGTGTCAATTTATTAAAATGATTTTTCCATTATTTTAGTAATTGAATATTGATTACTTAAAGCTTTTCAGTAGTTTCACAAAAGAGAGAAATAGTAATATTTGTTTTTGTTTAAGTTTCACACAATGAACATTTAATTAGAATAACGTAAGGGGTGGGGAGTTCTCTGCTTGCACAAAGAGGCACGTCCGCTTTTGCCTGCTCTTGCGGCACAGCAATCTAGTGTTTGACATACCCAGTGCCCCCTGGAGTGCTGGATGCTAGCAATTTGACTCCCCACTTGGGTCAATTGTATGCAAGACTGGACCCCAATCAAGAGAGTCTTTTAAATAGGATGGTATTAGAAGGCACCTTTAAGTTAGAGGAATCTATTGTACAACATCTCTTTCAGACCTCACAATGAA
This sequence comes from Eretmochelys imbricata, assembly GCF_965152235.1. NCBI lineage: Eukaryota > Metazoa > Chordata > Testudines > Cheloniidae > Eretmochelys > Eretmochelys imbricata. The sequence continues at coordinate 206,799,269 of NC_135574.1, read as the reverse complement.
TGTACCTTAAAATGAAAAGAAATCGAAAAGTAAACTGAAAGGCTCTTTAACTACTAAGATGCAAATTCAGGATTCTGTGCTCTCCTCAAGGAGTTATTAGTGATGTAATTACATAGAGAAGATGAGCATTCTTTACACTGGTCTATGTGTTAGTAATATCATCCACTCTTTGCAGGAGAAACAGTGAACTCAGAACTTGTATCCTAGTAGGTTTAACTACCCACCCACCCACGTTTTCAAAGTGCATTTGTCATTTTGAGGCTACACATTAATTCTGTTAAAGTTTTTAGGTTCCTAAACTGTATTTTGTTTTTTCCTCTCTAAAATTCAGTTCAGTTATTCTGTTAAAAAACAAACCCATGTTTGGATACAGGAAAGGAAAAACACCACACAAAGCCAGTAAACTTAGGTATTTTTCCCCTCTCCAAAGTGGAAAAAGGTCAAAGTTATGTCTTTAATTTGTTTGTTTAATAAAGGGAAACCACTCTTAGGGTGAAACCCTGGAATACAAGGAGTAAGTCTTTATATTTGAGCTATAAAACAGGGTTCACAAAAGAAATGTTAAAAAATCTCCTCAGAAGCATTATTCTCCTGTTTTTATATTTTTAAAAAAAAACCAAGCCAGAAAACCAACAAATATTGTATGTGCACATGTATGCCTCATCACCTCCATATGATTGTATACACCTGCATAAATACAGAGCCACACACTTGAATTTATAATGAAGTAGACCACACTTTACAAAATAAGGTAATACATTTAGACAGATTACAAATCCAGAGTTCTGTCCTGGATACTAGAGTATGCTATTGATACCTTAACACTAAAAAGGTAATGATATTTTTCAAATTCCATCTAAACAAGCATCATACATCTGCTATAGGGAGATCTTAGCACGTCTTGATAAACCTTATTGATAAAATGTTTAAATTACCAGACAGCCTTTATAACAGAGGCACAAGCAGAGTTTCCTGTCTAGCATAGTTTTTTCTGCTCTTATTCTAATGATACCCACGTTCAATTACTACAGAAAAGAAAAGAATCAAATCAGAAACATCTGTAGTTTGCCATATAATTACTGGATCTTCCCCATGGAGACTGACCTTTGTAACACCGATACTAAGACCTCAAAGGCTAAATGACAGAGGATATTCACATGGTTTAAATGTATAACATGATTACAAGGAATTAAATAGGCACTGTTATTTTTCCATCTTGGTTTATGTTAACATAAGCGTGTACTCTATGATCTTACGTTTAATCTCTGTGCTCAGTATGTACTAACAGAATTTACTCACTATTAGTGGATGCACAAACCACTGAAATGCAATGTTTTGATTATATAATAAAGTTGAATACTGTATTTGAGGCTATTATGCAGCCATTACTTTTACCTGTAATAGGGATCTTTTCTGCCAAGCTTTCTTCCTTGCTCTCATCTTCACACCAGCTTGTGACTTCTGTGTGTGAACACACAATAATGAAAACACATTTCAAAGCCACAATGATCAGACTGGTTTGTTCTTTTAAGCCCTATTCCCTTTAATTTTTCACATTTGTTATCTCTTATTTATTGATCTAAATTGTCCATTACAGTTCTTAAAAGAGGAGCCTACTGTGAACTTTAGTCAAATATGATGCTACTGTGTCTCTGTGTAGCTTCCAGAGAAAGCAGCGAGCTAACCAAATGTCTTAAATAATGTATGTCCTGATGAGATTTTTTTAAAAACCAACAACAATATCCAAAATCTATAAACACTACAGTCTTGCCCAATAGTCCAAGAGCAATAGTACACATCACACTGGAAAATTAAATAGTTTAAATCTCCTCCAAGGGTCAAACTGGCATGAATTTAGGAGATCTAAATCAGTTTGTTTATGTTTGCTGTGTAAAGAGGACTGCATCCTAATTGCCTGTCGCTTTTAGTTTTTCATGTAAGGAATGCTCTGAAAGCATACCAAGGAAGTTACCATATTTTAGTCATTGCAAGAGACTACATTATATTACTTTTCTTTAGCTAAAGATATTAACTAGACTTTTATAAACATATTCAGTTCATAACTTCGAAAATGCAATGCAGCTTTTCTTGGCATGGATAGGAAAATGGAAGGGGGAAAAAAAATAAAAAGCTATTCCCCAGTCTGGGTTTATAAGTAAACAATACTTACCTAATTTTGATATGGCTAAATCTGTTTTATAAATGGTAGCCGGAGCTCAACACAGGGCTTACATTTCTAATTTACATTTAAAAAAGAAAAATAGAAATCTAATCATTATAGAATGTTCATTTAAAATAAGTGAACAGAAATAATAATTACTCCGAGTGGACATTTGAGAATGTTGTATTACCCCAAGGTAAAGACAAAAAAGAAATTTGTTAATTCATCAGAACTGCAGTAATATACACAGTTTTCTACAGACTTTGGTATTATATTTTATAAATATACCTTGATACACTGAGAATGACAATAACTTTGAATGCATTTGTTTTTGTGGATCTTTTAACGTTAGTTACCTTGTTCCCTTGTACCAATGCTGTCAAGCCATTGAGCGTGTTTTGTGTGCTTTATTTCACCATTGTCATTCAGAATTGATGGCAAACGGTAAGGTGATTCATTACTATGAATAGATGACCTATCACCACGCACTTCCGGAAGGATCTCTCTCAATAACAGAGTAACCTACAGCATTTAAAATAAATAAAGTAAATAAATACATAAAAATAACTGTAGCACGCGATTATCCGTGGCCTCAGAACTACATTATTTTTCAACATAAATGTAATCTTAATCTTTACTTAACGATCTAATCTGTTACCAAGATATTTATTGTTAGATATTAAATTATCTCTAAGTTAAATTGTTGTTACTGTATTTCATAGTTTAATTTAATTCCTAACACAAACTTACAAAGACTTTTTTTTTTTTTTTTAAACACATTTTTACATTTTCCAGAAATCATCAGTGTTCTCTCATTGATGAGTTACCCACCAAGGAAAGAAAATACAGTGTGCAACCACCTATGCTAGGCCAGAAACATTGTTACAATATTTTTAAATTTCTTCAGACTAACTGGGCTTCGAAGCATTTTTCCTCATCCATTTTGGCCAGGCAGGCCATGCCTGGAGTTCACCTAAATTTGTTTAAACCACAAGTAAAATAAGTTTAGGTAAAACTATACCTAACCCAACGTGCTTGGGGCTGAAGGACCTGAGCCAAAGCTCACGGAAGTCAATGGGAGTCTTTCTACTTATTTAAATGGCCTTTGGATCAGGCTCTAAACGTACGGTATTATTGATTGTCCCCAGACAGTTTATTCGGTCTTGTGTACACATATGCATTTCAGCAGCATCATTCATACCTCTATAGTTAAGGATGTATTAGCTTTCTTTTTTGCTTTTTCTATCTTTAATTAAAACCTACATTTTCCCAGAAGGCTATAATTGCTATAAAGCATAGCTCCAAGCTAAAAGCAGCTAGCAAAGTTCTAGAAACAAGTTTAGCACTTTCTCAAAAAAATAAGTTATTTCTGAGCATTTAAAGCTTTTTAAAATAGAAATGACATATTTTTAATTTTTGGTTGTAGAACTCAAAAATGGATTTTATCCAAAACTTAAAATCAAGTACACAACACAATATTATATTTTATATATATACATATACATATATATATATATATATATATATATATATATATACACATATACATACACACACACACCCCCAAGCAAATGACAGTTTAAAAGAAGTATTTTCAAATGAACCTTTTATCAATATACAGCATTGTTTCCATTTTTTTTTACTTCCACCAACTGTTAAGGATTTTTATTATATAGTGTGCAAATTAGGGGTCTGATTCTGCAAATCTTACTAGATTCAAGCTCTAATTATCTAATGGTTCAATAAATGAGGCAGCCTCCAAGGATCTGGACTGATGTCTCACGGAAATAATCCTAGATTTTGTGACTTTCTTTATATGTTTACCTGTGAGAATGGAATGGCTCCAACTGGAATCATTCAGGTCCCATAGGTAAATATTACTCATTTGCTTTTTTTCTTAATCCGCTATTTACCCAAGAGACCACAATGGCTCTTTCTGAGTTGTAAGCAAATAACTTTCAGTGAAGGTTTTGTTTTGTTTTTCAAATTGACCTCATGCACAGGATTTCAATACATGAAAATAACAAAAGCACATCAACAAAAATCAGGGAAATTCTAAGCAATTGCTTTTTGTTAATGTTAAAAATAAATTAGGTTATATAGCCAGGGTCACAAAATATTTATTATTATTGAAAAGACAGACTTATTTCCAATTGAGAGTCCATCACAATGCAAATCTAATGTAGTATATCAGAAGCAATTCAACGGACATAACAAAGGTTCTACTACTAATATATTTTATGCTGTTACTGATGGACATGTGCACCATCACAAATTCTAGGCCAGAAAGGGACCACGGTGATCAGCTAATCTGACCTGTATAACACAGGCCATAGAACTTCCTCAAAATAATTCCTAGATCTTAATATTTAGAAAAACATCCAATCTTGATTTTAAAATGGTCAGTGATGGAGAATCCACCATGACCCTTGGTAAATTATTCCAATGGTTAATTACTCTCACTGTTTAAAAATAAATACATTAAAAAAAAAAAGTGTGCCTTATATCTGGTCTGAATTTGTCTACTTCAACTTCCAGCCATTGGACCAAGTTGTATCTTTCTCTGCTAGATTGAAGAGCCCATTATTAAATATTTATTCCCCATGTAAATATGTATAGACTAATCAAGTCACCTCTTAACCTTCTTGGTTAAGCTTAGTAATATTGAGCTCTTTATCCCTTCTCACCCTGCCTCCCTCCCCCCACCGCCAATCTTTTTCAGAGTCATTGCTTTCAGGGATAGAGTCTCCCATCACAGAAGTATGGTAGGTTCTTTGTGCCTAGATATATACATTTAGCCATAGGAAAACGTATATTGTTTGCTTGTGCCCAGTTTATCAAATAATCCAGATCAATCTGTATCAGCGACAGGTCCTCTTTTTATTTACCACTCCCCCAATTTTTGCGTCATCTGAAAGTTTTAATAAGTGATGATTTTATGTTTTGTTCCAGGACACTAAAAAATATTAAATACTGCAGGGCCAAGAACCAATCCCTGTGGGACTCTATTAGAAACACTCATTGAATGATGATTCCCCATTTACAATCACATTTTGAGACCTCTGAGCCACAATTTAATGTGTGCCATGTTAATTTTAGATCTTTCTAGTTTTTTAAAGTCAAAATGTCCTGAGTACCAAATCAAAAGTATATTACAACACCTTAATCTTCATCAACCACACTTGTAATCTCATTAAAAAAAACAGATATCAAATTTGACAAAATTTATTTGCCATAAACTCATGTTGGTTGGGCATTAATTATATTAACCTCCTTTAATTCGTTATTAATTGAGTCCTGTATCAGCCACTCCATTATCTTGCCCTGGTTAGATGTCAGACTAACAGGCCTATAAATTAACTACATCATCCTGTTAACCCTTTTTAAATATTGGCACAACACTAGCTTTCCTCTGGAAACTTCCACATTCGTCCAAGACTTATTGAAAATCAACATTAATGTTTCAGTGAGCTCCTTAGTCAGCTCTTTTAAAACTCCTGGATGCAAGTTATCTGGACTTGCTGATTTAAAAACATTTGCTTTAGCAGCAGCTGCTGCTTAACATACTCCTGAGATAGTAGACAAATGGAAAGAGTGTTATCATATGATAGAACTATGTCATCTATTTTTTCCTCAAATGCATAACAAATATGTATTGAACACATCAGCCTTTTCTGCATTACTATTAATCATTCTACCCTTTCCATTTAGTAATGGATGAATACCATTCTTAGATTCTCTTTGTTCCCAATATATATTTCTAAAAATTCCTTCTTATTGTCCTTAACTCAACTGGGCATAGATTTCTCATGCCCTTTTACTTCTCTTATCAATTTCCTATAATTGCTAACTACTTATTTATATTCAATTCCCCCTTTCTTCCATATGTTAATATTATATAATTATTTTTTGTAGCTGCCTTCATTTCCCCTTTAAACCAGGTTGGGTTTTTGTTTTTGTTTTTTTTTACACTAATATGGCCTTCTTCCTTCACTGTGACTTTTTGTGCCTCTAGTGAAGTATTGTTAAACCATTCCCAATTATCATTCACAAGTAATAAATGGAAACTAAGTATTACATTTAGGATTCCAGATAAAATGGGGTGGCTTCACATCAGACATCCCACAATGAAATCCCAGAAAGTACAAGGGGTGATGTCTGGACCAGCAGGAACCAAACTCTCTCACCCTTATTAGGGTCTCCAGCATGTCTGGAGAGAGGCCTTCTTAACCAAAGTCTGGTAGGATCTACATCAGGCTAAAAAGATGGCCCATGTTCTAAAATAAGCTGCATTGGTCCTATATTTACTGGAGTGTAACTGAGCATGAAGAACTCGATCAGAAATACTTTCTGAAAGTTCCTTTCATAAGTCAAACCCTGAAGTTTCAAGGTCAAGATGCCCTCCCCACCAAAAGAAAAAGACAGGGAGAGTCCCATCCGAGGAAACACCCTACAACTAGCCCTAAAGCCACAAAAGGAGCATCAGGTATTCTCAAAGTATATGGCAATGAAAGAGGAAACATCCATGGGAGGGGATGGGAAGAGGGGGGAAGAGAAAGAAATGGATGGTAAGACATGGGGGGCAAGGGGAGAGTGAGAAGAGAGAAAGGAAGCAATCCAGGCAACACTACAGTCAGGAAGGAAGAGGGAGACTCCACAGCTTTTTGAGTGGAGACCACCACATGGAGGGACTGGACAAAGGTAACCTAGGGTTGGGGAAAGAGAAGAGAATATGCCAAAACAGAAGGTCACGTCATCTGCCTTCTGAAGATGCTAGAAGGGAAATTAGATTGACTGGTCACAGCCAAACACTTCTGAGACCATCAGGCTTGTTGAATGAGGAACTGGCTGATTGTGTGATGGAGGTTTACAGAGACTGATGGGAATCTCCTTAGGTTCAGGATGCTTATTTAAAGCATTCCCAACTCTGCCCATGGGGTTCCTCCACAAGTGGATTTATGTGCACGTTTGGAACGCTGACAGGGCTTTGCATGCTCTTGGATGTTTTAGCAATGCTGTGACAAAATATCACAGTGTAATACATGGAGCCAGCAATGTATGGTTTGGTGGAATCGTCATCTGTCAGTACAGTAAATCTTCAAAAATGGCCTGAAAACTGTATTAATCTTAAAGTGCTAATAATTAAGAACCCTAAGTGCACATAATGGACAAAATAATTAAATCACAACTCCACCTGGCCTCTTTTTGTCCATTTGGGGGTTCTGAGTGCAAATATTTGACTTTTTTCAACACGCAGGTATTTGTACTTCAAAATGCAGATGCATGTGTAGAGGCAGAATAAACATTTAGCATAAAATGTGTTCTATTCTAAAGAATTTAATAGCAGGTAGTTTAAACATTTCCAGGAATCCAACGAGCTTTAATGTATGTGTTTTATTTAATGAGCTGTGTGCCTTTGTATTTTATCCTTATTTATATAGGCTACTTCATGGAAGCCTATTGTCCTGAGCAATTTCCTTGTAAATAAGAGGTTTCCAAGGTAAATCTATCCTGAAGATAAATTCCCTTGAGAATGTATCCTGATTAGTAGATCTAATACAAAAATAAATGCATGCACACATGGGTACCAGTGTAACACAACAGCAAACAGATTATAGTGCATATGCTGAGCAATAAAGTGCTTATGTTACTGAACTCCAGATATAAATCCTGTTTTCTTTACTATCTTTATTCAAATTCTCACCTGATTGTCATCATACATTCAATGTTCTAGCCTCATTGCAATCTCTTCCCCATTGCTATAACCAAAGATAAAATGTATAAGGGTAGCTCCACAAATATTGTAAATATATTTACTATCAGTTCAAAGATACATCCCTTGACTGGGTCTCTTGCTCAGGAAAAGTGCATTGGCTTTCAGACTTGCAAACTATTTACCCATATTTCTTTTAAAAGTACAATTACTTTGACTACAATTTAAAATAAAGATCCAATGTACCAAAATATTATACATTGTTGTTTGGGCCATGATTTTACTGAAACATTAAAAAAAATATAAAATCAGTTACCTCTGGAAACTGCTTAAATGAGGGGGGGGGAAACAAGATTTGTAAATTATTTGTTCAGTTTATTTTTTGAGCTATGAACGATCTATAAAAAAAAGTAGATTAAAAAATCTAAATCTGATTAACCGTTCATAATATATCTGCTCTCTGTGATGTGCAAAGGGCTGATTTTTGATTATGGATTCATGCAAAGAAGTCTTGTTACAAACTCATAATTTAAAGGTAGAGAAGAGCGATACCCTGGATGACAATAATGATCCATCTCCTCTTGAGGAAACAGTACGGTTTAGCAGATAGGGCACAGGTCTAGGAGTCAGGAGACCTGGGTTCTGTTCCTTGATCTGACACTAGCCTGCTGTGGATGCTTAGGCAAGTCACTTTGTGTTCATTTCCCCATCTGTAAAGTGGGGATAATGATTCTCACCTTCTTCTGTAACGAGCTTTCTAATCAACAATCCAAAGCATTGCATAACAGCTATGTATAAATTTTAAAAAGTCACCACAACATACAGACAAATGCCTCTGTGTCCTTGCCAGCAAGTACAGAAATCCTAAGTCACAGATGGAACCATCAGTGCTCTGCTGCACAGAGTGAAAACCACAAAGGGTCTGAAAGTAACTACACTTTCCCTGCAGAGGGTGTGCAAGAGCCCCAACTATTACTATGGTTCTTGGGCTCAGTGACAGCCCAGCTGCCGCACAGCTAGTTCAATCCAAGCTGCCAGGCTGGGGCGGGGGGGGACGGGGGGGGATTCTATTCTTCTATCCCCTTACGGCCTCTGTGCAAAGCCCATTTACTCGAGATTTGTGGTAGGATTGGTGGGGGCGGTATCTGGTCCATCAAACTGCCAGCTCTTTTTACAGGGAGCTGGTTTATAACCATATATATTAAAGTTTTAAAAGTGTACACAATGGCCTTGTTTGTAAAATTGTCCATATAAATTTAGTATACCAAACATTACAATACTATTTTAAGAAACAAAAAAGGCTATCACTCATGATGAAAAGCTATTAATCTAGAGAGACTGATGGACAGAGAACAATGAGATACAATGGGCTTGTGATTATTTTTTTTCCTGGTTTCACTATAGCACATCTATCTAATTTAAAATATGGATTTTGTGAGGCCGGGGAATACTGATGCCTTACTGAAAATCTTGAAGAAATTCTTTAAAATGCTTTATTCCATGAAGAAAATAAATGGAGACCCCTCTTTCTTCTCCCCAACCACCCTTCAACTATCTCAGAGTCTGATTAAGAATGGCAATTTTTTTCTGACATTCTCGGGGTTTTTTTAATAAAAGAAAAATGTCAGATAGGGTTAGTGACTTATGTTTGTTTGTTTTTTCCTCCAGTATGATTTACTATGTAGATATTGCCACTGATTTACACATTATATATTTTTCTTCTGGTGAGATTACAAACAAATGCATACACATTTATGAATAGATAGTACATGGAACAAGATAAAGGTCCTGAGAACACAACAGTAAGTGGTTATATAATTTGGCATTTCTTGATTCTTGCAACTTTAAAGTATTTATTTTTTGGTATGGAATTTCCTGGTGTTGCTTTTTCAAATGAAAAAAGAATAAGACAAAAACATGATAGCTGATAAAGCTGCAGCTGCCTTGGGGCTTGTCTAAATAATTTTTACACTACCTGAACCATAATGGTTTAGAAACTGGTACGGGTAAAGTGGTACAACTGCCCACTGCTATACTGGTATAATGGTGCTTATACAAATATCGCTTATTCCTATAAACGTATGCATATTTCTAAATAGCTGCTATCAGTGCACAAGCGAGAAAGGGAAAGAACAAAGAGTGAGAGATTAAACTTTCACAGTAGTGATCACTGATCACAAGAATCATAGTAGGGGACCTTTGTGACAGCTGAAGTCTATTTGTAAGTCTAAACAGGCTTTGAAAAAAAGATTTTTTTTATATCTATTTTTCTCCAAAACCTCAGGCTGTAGCCACAGACACACATTCGCGTGCACACACACGAACAGTTTGATTACCAGTAAGCAAAACCGCTGGATGATCGTAAGCGCTAACCTGGCCGCCTTGTGCATTTTTTTCTGAAATCAGTAAAGTTCCAAACATCTCTTTTACTTCTTTCTTCAACAAAACATGGTGTTTTTTCAAGAATAAAATGTGTTTGCACAAACGTTCCCATAACATGGCAAAATCCAATGGCAGGTCACACCTGGAAAACAGACACATGCAGTAAATACGACAGACACGGTGTGCCAATAAAATGTAAAATCAGCCCACACTATTCATATCTTTTTGTTTAGTGCCATATAACCAATGAGATATTAACTACTTTTTAAAAACTCAATTTGTAATATCCTCGCTGAAAGGGGAAAACAACATTTCTGTGTCTACAGACTTTGTCCCTTTACACTTGATGAATCCTTGCCATCCCCGTCCTACAAATGTAGATGAAATGAATAACTCCTTTTATTCTGATTACCTCTTCCTTCGTGCACTCACATTAGTGCTCACATAATCAATGTTGTTGCCATAGTCTGGGTACATTTAATAATACACTACATAGAATTATCAGAGATGATTAAAAATACAGTATAGTTGTCAATGTGCATGACAGTGTGATGCTTTATTCAGGATTTATTGAGTTTGTTCACTAACGTAAGGCTGCAGGGCCTAGGACCTGAGTTCGCAGAGCATGGGATAGCTGACTTTCTCACAGTCCCTCTGGGAGGCCATGCAGAGCCATAGCTAGGGTGGACTGTGGAGAATAGGCGCTGCAGGAAGTACAGCCCAAGGGACCCAGAGTGACAGTATCTTGCAGCCCTCTGATTGGCCAGCAACCCTATTTAACTCTGGAAGGTGCCCCAAGAAGTTTGCTGGTCAACACCAGAGATTTTGGGCCTGGTGCAACTCCAGACCTCATCTGGTCTCCTGATCAGTGGTCTCTGATCCCAGCCTGACCCTGACTCTAGCTTAGTACTACCTCTGATCCCCAGTCTCTAACCCCAGCCTGACTCTGATCATGACTGCTAGGCCACACCATGTATGCCCTAGTCTCTTACATCTTACTTGGCAATTTGCAAAATTCAGTGTTCCATAATAGATCTTCCAGTCATTACTATAAATTAGCAACATTCTATTGCACTGATACACACTTTACAAATATTCCTAGTCACATGATATACTGGATTAAAGGTAGTGCTGCGAGCCAGGAGGTCTTGAGTTCCGTTTCCCTTCTGCAACTATCTGGCCCTAATAATACTTTGCTTAATCTACTAAACAGCCTGATAACACTTTTTTCTCCAGCAGCTTTTTCAAAATCCACACTTATGGGGATTTTTCAGCAAAAGTGGCTTTTCAATTTTTCACAACAATCCAGATACTGAAAAATATTCCCTACTACATCTGGTAAAAAAATTATTTTAAAAAAATTGCTCCAATTCCGAAGAAGTTTCACAAATTCAAGAAGAAGCAAGTTTCATTTAATGCTATAGGTGTATTTTCCTGAGAAACAGCTTAGGAAATACTGCAATAATACATCAGTGCTCAGAGACGTATCTGTCTCCAAAGGACAACTAAATCCTGTGAAATGAATGGTACTTCACTGCTAATAAGTGCCCTGATCCTGCAAACACAAGCATTCCTGTAACTTTACTCATGTTATATATTAGGGCATAAACATTAAGGAGTAAGGCATGGGGAGGGAGTTCTGTTTTCATTACTGTGCCAGCAAATGATCTCTCTAATGAAACCTTCCCTTGCCTTGTGGCACGTGCATGAAAAGGAAACATTCTAGACTTCTACAATAGTATATACAAAATAATTAACCATTAAGGGTTCACACTTACAATAAAAATCAGGGAATGCAAAAGCTAAAGATTTCCTTCAGCAATGTTAACTCAAGCACATGGCAGATAGAGTTGATTTTATACTAGAGATTTAAAAACCTAAAAACAAATTGTAATAATATGTTAAGCAATTTAATTAGTATTTTTTATTTCTGTTCTTGCTTCAGGCCAGTAAAAGCATCATGACAGCATTAAATTTCTCTTGGGAAGTTACATTTTTCTATTTGAACTGTCCAACCTTTAAGGTCCATTCTTATAAAGTTCCATTTTAATTTCAATTTAGTTATCCCAGCCTCTGGATTAAGGGAATCAGGGATAGGCCTTAAATCCCAACCTACAACTGGGGAGGAGAGTACAAAGACTGGCCAGTCAGGGAAGCCAGTGGAGAACCATGAATTTCAAATTTCCGTGGCTGGAATACGAAGCCTCAGTATCTGTGAAACATGATCACACATTCAAATAAACTCTACTGGGGAGGGGGAGTGAAGGGGCATGAATGAGAGGAAAAAAATGAATAAGGGACTTGAAGCTGGTCAAAAGTATAAATTGTGAAGATGCTAAACAGACCAACTGCTATTCCCCTCATCCCTTTTTTTCAAGTGCATACATCCTGCGCAGCACACAGGGGCAGTGAGTATACCTGAGAGTACACACTTCTAAATGTGCATGCTCAGTTCCAAGTTTTAATATATGATCATAACTTTGTTTAATTTCAAACATTTTTTTTTCAAATCCAGCAAAGATAGCCTTCAATGATGAAGAGTATCTCCAATTTAAGTTTCAAATTTCAGTCAATTTTAATTGATTCTAGTCTAATAAAGAAGTGCTTTGTTGTTTTTTTAAGTGAAAATAGTATTATTTCCTCTATTTAACTCAAAAATGACTGATTGAATTAGTTTGGAAACTGTGAGGAAAATTCTCCTTGGAACCAAGAGCAAACATCCAAAAAAGGTGTTTCTATTAAGAACTAGCATAAACATATGAAAACAGAAGTTTATAGGGAAACAGTTTTGCAACATTTAATTCTAACTTTCACTACAAAGTGAATGTTTATAATAATGCACAATGTTTTCTGGGACACAAATAAATGCCTCTATGCTGGCCATACGTTTCACAACCTGGGCTCTCAACAGAATTACCAGTTTATCTGTAAGTATTGTATATGTATGTATCTTCCTTTTTAGAAAGATACTTTGTATAGTATTTCAGAAACAGAATATAAACCACACACTGAGCACTCTGTTAGAAGCAGCTGCGTTTCCCTCTTCTCCTTCCCAGAAAGATGCATCTTTGTAAGAATCCTTATTTACTCCTCAAATTTATATCCCACATTCTTGTGGTTCTCCATTGCAACCACTCGCCTTTCAAAAATAAAGGACAACTATATGAGATCCCTTTCAAGTTTAATATTATTCCTCAATCAGCAAAAGGAGTCACTGTTGAGAAATTCAATCAATTTGCAGGCCGGGGTGCAGTACACTGGGAATCCAGTGCAAGTCTTCTCCCTGACAGTGCAGAGTCTATGATGACTAGGCAAACCAAAGAGCACTTTTTTGCTGTTGAAAGTCAGTCCACCTACCTTTCTAGGTTAGGGAAGTGTATATTTTAATGGTACATTTTGAAGTTGACCAGTGGATTTTAGCCACATATCTCTCGTTAATGCAAATGGAAGGCAGAGCTAAATCTATATAATGTCTTATTTAAAATGAGAAAAAACTTTACACTTAACATGTAAAAGCAAATAGGTGCACAACCATTTAGTGAGAAGAGCTCAACTGAAATTATTTTAAAAACTGACTAGTAAATAAAAAAAAAAAGGCTTAATCTGCTAATTTAGAATGCTTGAATCACATGGCTGATATTGAAGTGTGTGTAGATCACCTCTTGGAATTCTGAAATTTTTATAGCGGCAAAGAGTCCTGTGGCACCTTATAGACTAACAGACATATTGGAGCATGAGCTTTCGTGGGTGAATACCCACTTCGTCGGATTTATGCTCCAATACGTCTGTTAGTCTAGAAGGTGCCACAGGACTCTTTGCCACTTTTACAGATCCAGGCTAACATGGCTACCGCTCTGACACTTGAAATTTTAATGTCACTCATAGGGTTTGACCTATATTCTGCTTTCTTTTCGTGACACATTCAGAAACAAATTCAGACAAAGAGTAAGAACATTAATTGTATGATTGCATTAGTTTTGTGACTATGATACCTGGCTTGTTTTTCATCTGTAGATCTACCTCTGTCATTAAGTGTTTTCCCAGGTAAGAGGCATCCATTCAATGTGTTCTGCAACAATCCCTGAAGCTGATGAAGGACAACTGCTTCACATGCCTCAAGGTCTTCCTCTTTCAAATTGCCAGTTTGATTACAAAAGCTATAAAATAAAACAAGTGCTGCATGAAATGTTTATTTAAGCCCAGACAGACAGCTAAAATAGGTTTGGATATAGAATCTGCAATAATTCTCATGGTTTATGGAATAATAATCAGTAATATAATCTAGACATAAAAATGCAGCCATGACAATGTCTCTTGACAAAGACATAAAATAAGAGCAATGTAGTTAGAAAAAGATTTTTTTTTAAAAAACCCAGGGATCAAATCCAACTTTTTAACTCCTTAATGCCTTTGTCTGTGGATATTACACCTGAAAAATAATTATTCCCATGACAAGAAACACCACATGAATATTCCAGAGGAGCTAAACCAACCTATCAACCAATCTTTAAAAAGGTAAAGTTTTATATTGTTGATTATATCAAGATTAGTTCTTGCAATAACTTTTGTCACCTGACAGCCTTGTGAATCCTGGATGCAATAAAATATATCTACCAGCTATTTTTTGGAGCTAAAAGTCTGGATGCAACAATTAAGATTGAAACAACACAAAGTTCAATGCCATCCGTTGGAGTGGGACCATGCAAACACTTACATGTGTGCTTAACTTTGTGCACATGAGTAGTGCAACTGAAGTCAATGGGCCTATTCACGTGCATAAAGTTAAGAATGTGCATAAGTGTTCGCAGGACTGGGGCCTCGACATCAACAGTAGTTAAACTGATAAATTAAACAGTAATAAGTCACCAGGACCAGACGGTATTCACTCAACAGTTCTGAAGGAACTAAAATATGAAATTGAAGAACGACTAATTGCGCTACGTAACCTATCGCTTAAATTCTCAACCAGGGGTACACATCCCCCAGGGGCACACAGAGGTCTTCCAGGAGGTACATCAAGACATTTAGATTTTTGCCTAGTTTTACAATAGGCTACATAAAAAGCACTAGCGAAGTCAGTACAAACTAAAACTGCATATAGACAATGACCTGTTTATACCGTTCTATATACTATATGCTGAAATGTAAGTACAATATTTATATTCCAGTTGATTTATTTTATAATTATTTGGTAAAAATGAGAAAGTCAGCCATTTTTCAGTAACAGCATGCTGTGACACTTGTATTTTTATGTCTGATTTTGTAAGCAAGTTGTTTTTAAAGTGAGGTGAAACTTGGGATATGCAAGACAGATCAGACTCCTGAAAGGGGTACAGTACTCTGGAAAGGTTGAGAACCATGGGCTTAAATCAGCCTCTGTACCAGCTGACTGGCGGATTGCTAAAGTAACACTAATTTTAAATAAGGCTCCAGAGGCAATCCTGGCAATTACAGGCTGGTAAACCTAACTTCAGTACCAGACAAATTGGTTGAAACTATAGTAAAGAACAGAATTATCAGACATATAGATGAACACAATATGTTGAGGAAGAGTCAATATGGCTTTTGCAAAGGGAAATCATCTCTCACCAATTTATTAGAATTCTTTGGGGGGGGTCAACAAGCGTGTGGACAAAGGTGATCCAGTGGATATAGTATACTTCAGAAAACCTTTGACAAGGTCTCTCACCAAAGACTCTTAAGCAAAGTAAGCAGTCATGGGATAAGAGGGAAGGTCTTCTCATGGATCAGTTACTGGTTACAGGATAAGAAACAAAGGGTAGGAATAAATGGTCAATTTTTACAGTGGAGAGAGGTAAACAGCAGGGTCCCTCAGGGATCTGTACTGGGACCAGTGCTGTTCAACATATTCATAAATGATCTAGAAAAAGGGATAAACAGTTAGATGGCAAAGTTTTCAGGCAATTCAAAATTATTCAAGATAGTTAAGTCCAAAGCTGACAGCGAAGGGATCTCACAAAACTGGGTGACTGGGCAACAAAATGGCAGAAGAAATTCAGTGTTGGTAAATGGAAAGTAATGCACATTGGAAAACATAATCCCAACTATATATACAAAATGATGGGGTCTAAATTAGCTGTAACCACTCAAGAAAGATCTTGGAGTCATTGTGGATAGTTCTCTGAAAAGATCCGCTCAATGTGTAGTGGCCGTCAAAAAAGCGAACAATGTTAGGAACCACTAGGAAAGAGATGGACAATGAGACAGAAAATATTAGAACGCCACTATATAAATCCACGGTACACCCACATGTTGAACTGCATCAGTTCTGACTGCCCCATCTCAAAAAAAGATATATTAGAATTGGAAAAAGTAGAGAGAAGGGCAACAAAACTGATTAGGGGGATGGAAGAGCTTCCATATGAGGAGACATTAAAAACCCTGGGACTGGTCAGCTTGGAAGAGAGATGACTGGGGGGTGTGGAGGATTTGATCGAGGTCTATAAAATCATGAATGATATGGAGAAAATGAATAAATAAGTTTTATTTACCACTTCACAGAACATGAGAACCAGGCGTTATCCAATGAAATTAACAAGGCAGCAGGTTTAAAACAAACAAAAGGAAGTATTTCTTCACACAACGCACAGTCAGCCTGCTCCCACGGGATGTTGTGATGGCTGAAAGTATAACTAAGTTCAAAAAAGAATTAGATAAATTCATGGAGGATAGGTCCATCAATGGCTATTAGCCAAGATGATCAGGGATGCAACCCCATGTTCTGAGTGTCCCTAAACCTCTGACTGCCAGAAGCAGGGACTGGATGACCAGGGATGCATCACTCAATAAATTGCCCTATTCTGTTCATTCCCTTTGAAGCACCTGGCACTGGCCACTGTCAGAAGACAGGCCAAGCTAGATTGATCATTGGTCTGAGTCAGTATGGTCACTCTTATGTTCTTAAATATAGTTATAAGTATAGGGATTACTGGAATTGCCACAGTGAAGGTAAATACCATGTTGACGCAGAAAACAATTTCTAATTATATCCATTGTACAGACAAATAATTCTGACTTGTTTTGGAAACCTTCCTTATATCTCCCTAAAATAAACAGATCTTTTTTATTGCAGCATTTAATTAAAGATGCCAATCTTTAATAAATACAATAAAGACCTTTCACTCCCAGTGCCTGCATTTGTAGACATAGTGAGATGCCAAACGATGTGTTTCATAGCGGCAGACAGGCA
Organism: Eretmochelys imbricata; assembly: GCF_965152235.1. Taxonomy (NCBI): domain Eukaryota; kingdom Metazoa; phylum Chordata; order Testudines; family Cheloniidae; genus Eretmochelys; species Eretmochelys imbricata. Next base: position 206,781,803 of record NC_135574.1, on the reverse strand, counting down.
CAGAACAATATCACACCACTATTTACATACATTCTTCGTTACAGTTTTCCGCTGCCAACCCGGAAAGAAGAATATGGTATCATCACTTTTTACACTAATCCCAGCACTAATGGCCACTTCCAAGGGCTAGAGTAACCTTCTGAACATTTAGGCTGAGTAGAGCCCTTATTTATTAAAATAATTTGGTGAGACGGGGTTCCTAATGTCATATTTCAGCTTTTTGCTGACAAGAGAAGTGTGTTTTTTTGTTAACTACTGTAGATGTCAGTTTGGAGGAGGTCTTTCCCTCTCTGCCCCTTTTCACCAACAGAATGAAGACCACAGACCACCAGATTATATCTCAAAGGTCACTGAACAGCTGCCAGAGGTAACAACTTCCAGTCACCAGAGCCAAATTCAAAGCTAGTAGCCAACAAACAATTTAAAGCAAAATTTTATTTATAGATGTTACAGCTAGGGACACTAAAGCAAAAGGCCAATATAAATGGGATAGGACTGGGGAATAGGAAATACTATACATTTCTAATGTCTACTTTTTAATGTTGATGTAGATCAAATGAAAGTTGCATCAACCTTATTAACTTCTTCATTTTTGCCAGACTTATGGTTCCACTTTGGTATAAAGTTAGGCACTCAGGTGCTGCTTTCGCCACCAAATCTTCTATGAACTGGAGTAAATGGGAGAATCCTTCAAATGACAGACAATCCCTGAAGACAGATAACAAACAATGTTTTAAAGCTTTTAAAACTGCATTCTACTGAGCACAAGTCAAACAATATGTATACATTTAGATAGACTTTGCCTCTGAGCAAATTCTAAAATATTTTGATTTGTATCCTTATTTTAATCTTTCACTCACACTAAGAGGTTTACAAAAAGGTTAAAAGTCTTGACAAAAAGGACAGAACTCAGGCAGACTCCCAAAATAAGGTAAATGAATACCGTAAGAGGAAAAACAGAAATGAAACAGAAAACTATATAAACCGCTTTTTAGAAAAGTGCTAAATCTACATTTATATTGCGAATGAAACTGAGAATTACCTTTCAGCAAAAACAATATTGCTGTAGCTCTGCAGAAAAAGAAAAAAAAAATCTTGAACTCCTACAATTCTTTTACATTTCTGCCAGTGGTCTTGGTACACTTTGGAGGCCATGTTTCAATAGCACCAAAGTGTGTTTTATTTTTAATAAGGGTGAACACGTGTCCCTGTTTTCAGGGGCTGTCTTTGGGTTCCTGCCAGCTTCACAGAAATCAGCACTTCGCTCTAGTTTTTGGAAGACTCTGTAGACTTGGCCACATAAGGAATAAGAAGCCATAATTATAATCCAGAATCATAATCTATAATCCATAATCCTTTAATACCTATATAGCACTTCTCATCCACAGATGACAGAGAGCCTCAAAAGGACTTCAATGGCTACCAGGGTCAGTGAAATTGGCAACGAGATGGCTGGGCAAATTTGCGCTTCCTGATATATGTTGTCATCCTGCCCTCCCCTCTATCCACAAGAAACCTCAGGCCAACAATCCTCCACATGTAAAGGCAGATCAATAAGCAGAGAAACAAAAAGGAAAAGACAAAAATATAAGAACAAACTCTGCATGTATGAGCAGGAAAAATATAAAACGAGGGTTTATGGGTGAGGGAAAATGTAGAAAGGGGTAGGAGAGGGTTAAATACTGTTTTCTCCCATTAACTATAAAATGTCCTAGCCCTTTGAGAAAGAGTGGCAGAGATGGAGGAAGAGTTAGTATCTCTTTCAAAACACACACTACTGGGATGTTTGGAAAAATAAAGTATCAGAAAAGGAGTTTTACAGCGATGGGATGTGATTTTCAATTTACCACTAACTTCAGTGGGATCAGAGCTAGGCCATCGCCAAGTGCTTTGGGAAATCCTACTCGCGGGGTTTAAAAAAATATTCACCTCTTACTGACTTTTGGGAAGTTTTCTTAACTTGTTTCAGCTCACATCTCCAAAATGGCTTGTCCTACAGACTCCAAATTTGTTTTATTGCCCTTGATGTGGAGAGATACCTTTTGGCGTTTGTTTATTTCAAATGGGGGAGTAGATGAATGTGGGTCAGAACTAGCAAAGATACATAGTATAAAGTGCTTGTGAGGGCGGATAATATATCCCACTCACCAACACAATAACTTTGATAAATTAATCCTTCCTTTCCCCCAAACCAAAACCACATGCTAATCCTTAACCAGGGGCTTTTTCCATATCAAATTTCACCTTTCACAACTTTCTTGAATCATGATCAAAAACACACCAGAATTTTTTTATAGGGCTGAAGTGTTTTTTTTCCCACACCCTTTTACTCAAAAATGGCTGAAAGGAATGGATTCAGCTTATCCTTTTACATACACACACACACAGATGCACACCCTCTTTGAAAAGAGGAGCAGCATAAAAAATTTCAGCCCCAAAAGTGAATATTTCAGAAAGTTATGAGTGCCTCTGCAAAAGGGTTAAAATAGAAAATGCACTGCAACTTTTAAAAAAGCCTGCTAAGTTTTTTTTTAAAGAATGCGTTTGTGCCCTCCTTTGCTTCTTTACAATGTTTAAGAAAAGGCCAAGATTAAAGAGATATTTTCTCTTCTTGTGTGTGTTTTTGGTTGGTTGTTTTTTACTCTAGGAATATCAGGAATGTAAACTCTGGTCTTCCCTGATTTAACTGGAGGAACCCATAGATCACGATCCATAACTGAGTCGCCAGAATGTGTCAAAGGGTCACATGGGAGGCCTCACGCTCACCCTGCAGTGGTGACTCACCGGTCCAAAGGGCTGGCTGAGCTCGGCTCTCCACTCCAGATGTTGCGACATGGTGCACGGGGTTGTAGCACCACTCAGGTTTGGTTCAACTGCATTGCTGTCATGATGATGGGAGTCCAGCCGGGCCAAATTTGAGTGAATGCTGCTGTGACCTCATGCACCAGGTCGCAATGCCCGGAGCAGAGCGCCAAGCTCAAACAGCCCCGCAGCACGGGACTCATTGCTCTGGTACGCACAGTGTACTTATTAGGTTAACGTGTATATTATAGATCATGGTAAAAAATATTTAGTGAGCCAGGTGTTTTTTGCACGAAAGCTATTCACTGGGTTGCAGCAGGCCACCAACATCTACCAATGGGTCCTGAGTCCAAAAAGGTTGAGAGCCACTGCGCCAGAAGGCTCAGAACATGTATTTTGTGACCTCTTGTCCTTTATCTGAAGATGTGAGAGTGCTGAATGTAAAGGCTTCTCTTCTCCCGAACGTTATTTTGATGTTGAAGTTACATAGGTGTTCACAAAGTATTTAACTCTCTTTCACTCTTTGCTCATCTTTCACTCTCTTGACTTGTGGTGTAAATACTTCACTTGTTATTCAACCAGTGTGCCAGTTAGACAGAACCTGAACCTCTAACAATAGAAAAAATACATACATTACATATACATATACGATCATCTGATCATTTTTATATACAGAAATACACACACACACATTCTTTTTAAAATCCTTCATAAAGAAAAAAAGAGCACAAGCCCTCTATTTCCCTTGCAGGTTGCCTTTAGCTGTAGTGGGTTCTACTGGCATCTGCTATAACGAAACTGCCTGTGAAGTTGAGACCCAGACACCAAAAAATTTCTTGGCTTTCTTTAAACTCTGCTCATCTTACCTGGTTGCCAAATGAACTTTATACGTATGAGTCTATAGTATCTCTGTGTTAATTTTTTTTAAAGGTTTCAAAAATTAATCTGTTTTTCATAAAAGTGGTTACAAAAGTGTTATTTGTACTTTCTACTAGATCAGGGGTTCTCAATCATCTTTTTCTTTCTGAGGCTCCCCCAACATGCTATAAAAACTCCATGGCCCACCTGTGCCATAACTACTGGCTTTTTTTGTGTATAAAAGCCCGAGCTGGCATTAGGGGTAGCAAGTGGGGCAATTGCATGGTGACCCTGCAAACCTATATTGCTCACGCTTCAGCTTCAACCCCATGTGGCGGGGCTCAGGGCCCCAGGCTTCAGTCCCATGTGGGGGGGGTGTCATCTTTCTGCCCTGGGCTCCAGCAACTAACGCTGACCCTGCTTGGCAGACCCCCTGAAACCTGATCACGGCCCTCCAGGGGGCCCTGGACCCCTGGTTGAGAACCACTGTACTAGACTATTTTCTCCCAAAAGAAAGTAATACAACAGTTTCAGTTTTTAAACATCCCTTGCACAGACCATATGATACTCATATATATTAAAACCAGAGACAGGCTTGAACTGAAACTTCAGATCTGAGTGCTGCTGGAACAATGGGACAGAGGGTTTTTAAAATCCAGATCTCAACTTTGCAGCTTGGGCCAATCTATAGTGAAAACATGTTCCTGTAAATCCTAATGGAAATTCTTTAAGTGATATATATTCAAACTCCATAGCAATATACATACATTCCCTTCCTATGTATGAGACACATTTTGCAACTATATGCAACAAACGTGTAGTAATAATCTACAATAGCATTTAAACTATTCAAAATCAATTAGATCCTGAGATAATTTCTTAAAATTACTGACACATTGAACAATTTAATTCCTTTACCTCCACTAACAGAATAAATTTAGTGACCACCTACAGGTCCAAAAACATAACTGGGACCTACCAGGGATTTGATGAAGCTACACCTCTATAATGATGCAAATTAAGATTTAAACATTGTAACAATGGAGCATTGCTAATCCTTTTACAGAGGTGTAAATAGCCATTCAGATTTTGATTTCAGATGGCCTGCTTTGTTAAGGAGTTTCAACAGAAGAACTCCACGAAGCAACAACACAGCTGGGCTACAAACTCTAAGAAATCTGGTTGCCAAATCAAGATTTTTATAAAATATAACAGTTTATTACAGTTTGTTCATTTTGCAATGATGGTTATACTCCCTCATATATAAAGCGGCAATATGTTCTCACTAAACTTTGCTAAGCTTTGCTTCAGTTCTGAAAAATACTAAAGCCCTGTCTTCCACTACAAAGACAAATTAAATTTAAACAGCTGTGCATGCAGTTTTTAGACTTGTAATACATACAACAATACTAGAGATCACATATGTAGTTAAACAGTACTTTTTCTTTTACTAAAATCTTACAAAACCTATATGTTAGTGGCTAGCTCATTTCTTACTGTTTTACTCCCTCTGGGTGGTCTTTCCAGGGTGCCACTTGAAGGGAATACAATAACAAAAAGAAGGGGAAGGAAGGGACACCAACATAAAGAGAAACAAAATGTATGACAATCTGCAGCAGGCTATGGATCAGAGGTCAGCAAACAAGGGGTCCTTCTCTTTTACAGGTTGCTTCCTGGAAACAGTCTGATTAAGCTGACAGCTTGAATTATGTGTTACATTTTGTAATGCACAATCCATCTGTGCTAAGTCCTCTTCAATGCAGCTGAAGCAGCACTGGCAAAAGCTGTCTCTCCTCCCACCCCCAACACAGGCCTTAAAATAGTCATCATCTTTCTATGCATTAATTCTCTGGGGTTTTGGGTTTGGTTTTTTAGCCTTTTAAATAGAGGACTGGATAGCTCTGAGGAATGAACAAAAAAAAAAAAAAGATATGGAGCTTTTCACTTCTAGTTCACTGGTTCAAATCTGTAACAAATCAGTAGAGAACAGCAGTTGTTATAGGATAGCTGTTCAGTACTTTATGTGAAATGAATTACAGGTCTAGTACCACTCACAGTAAACAAGGTGACATCACAAAAACTATAACCAAAATTAGCAAAATCTAGAACACTTGTTGGCAGGCTCAGCAGAGAGGCCAAGAAATGAACAGGTGCAAAGAACAAACTACTCATCTCTCCTATTTGGTTCCCACAATATAGGTTGAATTTAGAGTGGAATATTTTAAACATACGTGTACTGTCACTCTCTGGCAGATAAAAAGAGAAACTCATTTGCCAATCCATCACTGCTCACATGAATGAAGCTCACTTTCTATATTTTATTAATTTTAATAACTTGAACATCAAAATTGTCGCATTCAGCTGTTTAAGAAAGTACTGAATATAAGTCTGCTTCCTTAAACTACATTACAAGCTTTTAAAAAAAACCTGTTATCATAGCAACATCACTCATGTATTTTCACAGGTAACAGCTTGTCAGTATATCCAAGATAAAAATCGTACTTTAAGCAGTTTGTAACTGCGCTTTAATAACTCACTGTAAGGTAAAATGTGACATTAAAAAGGCTTTTTTGGGGGGAAAAAAGGCTTTTTACAAAATATATTTGCAAAACAAACAAAAATTAAAAACTTAACTGAAGAGGCTCCACTGTTCTCCACTAAGTTGGATGCAGATAATGTCACCTGAAAACCAGTCACTTGCTGATGTGCACTAAAGATTTTTGTTTTGTTTTTAATTCAGCGAAATAGTGACCTCAAAATAGTTTGTCTCTGTAATTTCCTTTCCACACACCCCTTACTACTTTTAACCAATAAACCTAAAGTAGACTCATGAACCCAGAGGAAAGGTGATAAATGGTAGAAGTAGCACTGAGGTCACAATAACATGCTTAAGAATTAAAGAAGATACCAAGAGGCTGAGGGCCCAAACTATAACCATTTCAGTTTGATACCCAACCATTAAAATTTTGCTTAATTACAACATAATTTCTTCAAATATAACCTGTGCACTAGTTTTTTGGGTATTTTTAATAACTATATGGGAAGTTTGACTAGTTTACAACAAAATATTTGGGGGCGGGAGTAGAAGAATAGTAATAAATGTCACACCTTCAGACCACATTTCAAAAAGGGGTTATATTTTTACCGAGGTTATTTGTATCACAAACTCATTTATTAATCACTTTAAAACTTTGTGAAAAATCTCTTTGCATTTGAGAGTTACTATGCAAAATATCAAAACATTCAAGTCTGAATTTGAGTGACTAATAGGAGCAGTAGGATCTAAATGCTTCCTGTTTGCAAAATTAACTATGAAGAAACTACTTGTCTCTCCATAGGATCTTTCCCAGATACAAATATTTTGCATTCTATTTGTATTTTAACTTTTCAAAAACAAAAGCAAAATAAAATCTATATAATTCCTGGAGAAATGGATCAACTGTGATCAAATTTTTATGACCTTGAAAAACTAAGACTTGACAGTTTTAGAGGCCATTACCCACTTTCAGCTTTGAGTCAAATTCCAGAGATAACGAGAACAAAGAACAAATGCTATCCAGGCTTAAGAAGAACCCACAATATTTTCCATCTGTTTATATCAGCAGCTGGAAGTCACTAAAATCTATAGGGACAGGACAAAAGGTTACATTCCCACTGCTCAGCGATGACTTTTCTGGCACAATCAACCACTCTATACAACTTTCTTATGAAGTGCTATGATTAACAGGTGTTAAACAAAAGGAAAACTCTATAAAAGCTATTTAGATGTAAATTAGATGTTTCTGTAGTAAGCAATAGTCTAACACATGGTTTGAAAAACTGAAATGATAATGTTGCAGAAATGTATTTTAATGGATATCTGTGTTTTTCTGCTTAACTGTCATCTAGTAAAATATGAACCATTCCTGAAATCATTCTCTAATAAGACTATATGTGCATGTGCATATATTAAAAAAAGCAGAGATATGTTAAACATGTTAAAAAGACAAATGAACAAACAGATAAATAACCACCGGGGAGATTGGTTTAAAAGCCTCATTCATTCTTGCTGGATAACAAATGCTATTTTTCTTGGCTACATAGTTTTTATTTTTGTACTAACTCACATGCCTCGAATCACCACCTAAATATGTTTAACCACATCAGTCCTAAACATTTTGCATGGGAACTGTTCAAGGATGAAGGAGGGGAAAAAAAGCGGACAGGTAGCATCACCTGGAAGACAAGTGGAGATAATGTCAGTTTGGCAATAGAAACTGAAAGGAATACATGTATTTAGGAGGTTTCAGAGTATTTAGGAGGGTGGCTTTTCCTGATAACGGCCACTGGGAGGCTGTTGGGATCCAGAACAGTAAGGAGGCTAGGCAGTAAGGGAAGCAGCACTGAGTAAGAGGAGGAAGAGTATTGGGAAGCTGGCAAGGCAGGTAAATGGCAGGCAGCCATTGGAGAAGAGTGGGTACAATCAAGCAGGCAACAGGGAGAACGTTTGCAGCTAGGAACTAGGAGGAGCAAAAAGAAGGAAAGTCAGCAAGTGGAAAAGCAAGGAAAAGAAGAGAATATGTGGGCAGGAAACCTTGCAATGAGCGGGAGCAAGGGAGACTAGCAGCAGTGAAAGGCACAGATGAAGTAGGAGGTGGGGATGAGCTGGGAGGAGAGTGCTGAAGAGCCTTGCCTACAGGAATGCAGCTGAAGAGACAAGCAGAATTGAAGAGCTGCACAACAAACTGGTGAGGCGCTCACAAACACAAAACTTTGTGAGATCAAAGGTTCACAGTGCAAAAGGAATGATATTCTTATTGCTTTACACCAAAGTGCTCCATCAGGTTGAAGTGAGTCAACCATAAGATATGATACAACAGACAACAGATTCAGGAGACCTGGATTCACCTCCTGGCTCTGGCACAGGTTTCCTGTCTGACCTTAGGCAAGTCCCTTAATATACCTTGTGCCCCAGTTCCCACCTCTGTAGAATGGTGATCATGTTTCCCTACGTCACATGGGTGAGTTGTGAGGATAAAAGCCATTAATGATTGAAAGACACTCGGATACTGCAATGATAGGGGCCATAAAAAACATCTAAATAGACTTACACAGAGAACAAACAATGCACTTCTAAGATGCAGTTGCACACCTCGCAGGTGTTGCTTTAAGTTGTTAAGTTGAATGCCCAGGGAGTTTAACCACCTGAAAAATTCAAATTACCATGAAATGTACTGTTTAGTGAGTTATTTCCATTATCAAACTGAACTGATATACTAAAATAAGGAAAACAGTGAGACATCTGCATTTAATTGAAATCATAGAAACAGGCATCTCAAATTGTGTGATGAGTTCCAAAGTCAATTCATCACAAAAAAGAGACCCTCATTAAAATGTCTGCTTGTAGCAGCTAAGAAATTTGCATATTCATATACATATTTTACAGTAATACAGATTGTCAACAGGACAATCTCCAGAAAAAAATCCTAACTAAATAATCACAGTGAGAAAATATTTAATGGCTTACTGTCTTGTTGCTGAATTCGCCGAAGAGTCTTCATCTGTCGTAGAGCGGCTTACTGTTTGCAAAGAAAAATGTTCTTTGGTGGATCCGGTTTCTTTTTCTTGTTCCAAGTTCATGGATTTTAAGGCTGTCTTGCAATCCACATCTCCTAGGCTCTGCTGTAGTTCAACTGTGTTTATTATCTGATCCTCTTCACTCACAGAAACTGTAAGGTCACTGCTGCTGTCTAAACTTTCATCTTCTAGCTCCAGTGTGTTTGCAGAGGGCCACAGAGTATCTGTGTGTTGGGCTCGACCTGCAATAAAAATATGACAAATATTGCCAACATAGTAACAGGAGCATGACAAAAAATATACATTGCACTGCGTTGCAATGAGACCCAGCCAACTACATTTAATATATGTATTAATTCATACAGTCTAAAACCTCTGCTCCTTCTGCACATTTTTCCAGGGTTCTCCAGATATCCCAGGTTTCCATTCCTTTATTCATTTCATTGACATTCTTGCCTAATGGGGATGGATGCAGCTTTCTCTGGAATCTGTCAATGTGGCATTGGAGTCATTCTCAGAGTTTTTGACGATCACCACAAACCTCTCTCTCAACAGATGCAGCGCTTGTTCTACAATGCTCAAAGCTCCTCCTGACTTGGAAATGAGGAACTAAGTTTGAGTCTTGTACTTGGATTCCTCCCCCTTAAGTAAAAAGAACAGGAGGACTTGTGGCACCTTAGAGACGAACAAATTTATCTGAGCATAAGCTTTCGTGAGCTACAGCTCACTTCATCGGATGCATTCAGCTCACGAAAGCTTATGCTCAGATAAATTTGTTCGTCTCTAAAGTGCCACAAGTCCTCCTTTTCTTTTTGCAAATACAGACTAACACGGCTGCTACTCTGAAACCTCCCCTTAAGTAATATGTCAAACTATTATTATAAGAGGGACTCACATGCCACGTTACAGCACCCAGAAATTTCCCCGTGACATACTCCTAACCCTACAGGTACTCTCCCTACATGCTGACCCTGCTGTCCTTTTTGGAGAAACTCCCTTGTGATCTGTGTTCAACCTACAGAGACACTCTCTGAAGCTGCTATGCTTTTTTTTTTCTTTAGGGACTGCCCCAATAGGAATGCTCCTAATAGGCTGGCCCCGCTTCTTAACCAACCAAAGGAATATTCCACGGCCTGCTGGGCAGAAAAGATTTCCCAAAGTCCTTGGACTGTTTCCTTCTGCTCAGTCTCATGTGTAACGAGTTCATGCAATTGCATGAGTGGCCACATATTTCAACATTTTGCCAAGAAGCTGTCAGTCAGTTAGTGCTGCATAAATCCATAAAAACGGTTATTTCCTTAGTATCTTTCAACTCTCTAACTTGTCCACCTTCTACCTAACCTCCTTCTTCATATTTGTGTATTAGTCTATGCTTTCCTCACAAGGGGTGTTCAGTGGATCCCCTATGCCTCCTCTGGGCTGCAAGTGAAGGGGATCCTCCACAATTTAAAACAGCAACAAGGATTAAGACAGCCTCCTCCAGCAAATCTCTTCCGACATAATGGGGAAGAATGGCCTGAAAAATGGTCTTGGGAAGGCAGAAGTGTGTTTGAAGAGGAGGCAGCTGTTGTCTGGAGCTTCTAATCTGTGCAGGAGCAGAGCTATATGCCTGTTGGCTTGGAAGTTGTGCATGGCAGCTGATTCCCCTTGCTGCTCAGCAGAAGGAGGTTGCACTAATCTTCTACGATACAAATAAAAATAAGCACTACTAACATTTTCATTTTCTGGTGCATTTTTAGAATGTCATGAAAATGTATCAAACAATTCGGTAATCAAGTAACATTGCCATGAAACTCCCAAGTTCCCACAAGATTCACTGCAGTATCAGTTATTTCTAAAATTAACCCAAGAGTGTTCACAGGGTCTTGCTTGTGCTGCAAAACAGAACATTTCCTCCCTTCCCTACACTGAGCTTCATTTTTATTTGAAATTATGGCAGATTTCAGAAAAATAGTTTTTGATACAAATAACGACAAGATCTTATATTCTATTTTCTGTTTCCAGCATTCAGGATATGAATAAATGTAAGAGATAAGCTATTACTTTTATTTATTTTATGTTGCTTTTATACATATTATGCTGCCATTTCTGAACAACAGAAAAGTACTCAAAGGAAAAACAGCTTCAAGTCACAATGTACTGCATAAACACCTGAAGCTTAAAGCATAGCTTGTGTCCAGTTGTGGTACACACAGCAGAGCCAAAACTTCCCTGTAATTTGCAGCATGAAAGATCAAACTTTTATGAGAACTAGAACAAAAAATTCAGACCTGGATTACTTTAACCTTAGAACTCTATAATGTAGGTTTGACATCATAAAGACATAGAAGCTCTCCCCCTACCCTCATGGGGAATTTGAGGTGGTCACCAATCGTTCTGATTTTGAATCAAACTTATGGTTTCCCTTAAGATAGAAGTATTACATTCCGAAATTAAAAGTATTTTTCCAAACGTGACACTGACCACCTTAACATTTCTTTGGGGAGCAAAAGGGGAGAGAACAGACATTCTGCCAAATCTGCTTTGCAGAGCCTTAAGACTAATATAAGCCAGGTTGGTGTTGTCTTGTTCCACCTCAAATAATGACAGTCTTTCATTAACTGGAGAAGTGGCAAATATGTCAAAGTGACAGTAGAGACAATGAAAAGCAAACAGAGTCCTGAAAGCAAGAGAAATGGAAAAACCACAAAAAAGGCAACAACAGGATGCCAAAGAAGAGAACAAGAAGTATACAGGGTAATATGAGGAGACTGCCAGCTTTTGTCCAAAAAATTGTGATCATTACATTGAGAGGCAGTAGCCCCCGCCCCCATTAAGGTTGCCAGTAATTTTCATTATAAAGTTCCATTTTAGCAATCCTTATATGACTTAGAAAATTGGGTTAACCTGAAAATTGACATATTTACTGGAAAGGCAGAGGAGAATATTTCTGCAAGCTGTTAAGAGCAGTTTGATCAATTTTCTTGAGTTACTCATCTCTACCACTTGAGCTAAAAATAATAACTCCATTAGCAGATAATGATGGGTTGTTATCATTTGTGCACCAAGCCATTAGAGGGGGCTAAGACACAGTTTCCCAGTAGGTAGTTTGCCAGATTGTAGCACAAAACTGGGAATCATGGTTCCTGGGTTCTGTTCTTGGCTTTGGGAGCAGGGGGAAGTATGGTTCTTCCACTAGGCCAAAGGATATTTGATTGTGGGAAACAGTGTTTGTGAATCATATGCCTATGAAACATGGTTCTCAGCAGGGCATGGGACATTCAGAGAATAATGAGTAAGCATGTAATGAATTCATCTACATGTACAAATAGTCATTCCCAAATCTTATACAAAATCTTGTCTACACGCAAAAGCTGTACTGCTTTAATTATACCGATACAGTTAAAGTGGACCAATCCCCCTAGTGTGGACGTAGTTATATGGTATAAAGGTGTTGTATAGCAGTACATCTTATGCCCCTTCCAGTATGGTAGAACTATATTGGTATGCAGGGTTTGTGCCAGTATAACTACATTAGTAAAAGAAGAAAATCACATGTATAACTGCCATATTGGTGTGCAGACCAAGCCTTGGTCAAATCTGGATGGATTTTCACAGTGATAGCAAATAGCACCTCTCTTCCCTCAGGACAATTCCCTGGCAAATTTCAAGTTTCTCCTCTAAAGACCTAAGGCACTAGATATATATTTTTTAATCATCTGAAAATATTGTATCATTGGCAAACCTACCTATTTTTCAGTAGCTTTATTCTCAGAAATAGATTAACTATTCTGCACAAACTTTCTGAACAAAATCAACCTGAGGCAGAGACCAAGCATGTTTCCCAAGTAAGTAAAACAAACAACATTAGAGTGGTTAATAGAAAGATCTGATACTACAGTACCTTAGTAAAAATTCTAGATATGGCAATAAAAACACCTTGCTGCCCTGGTGAAAGGCAGTAAAAGAAGGATTATCAATGAGGTCTTGGATCTCAAAGACTTTCCTTGTCCTACTAGCTAAAGTTATGATCAGTAGAAAGACCACCTTCAAAGGAAGATATGGGAGAGAAAAATCACTTGGTGGTTCAACGAAAGCACCCAAAGGCCAAGTGAGACCCAAATTCCATAGTCACGTCCCTGGTTAGTCTGTGGGTACCAGTATATCAATAGGCCTGACTTCCAACACCTGCCCCCGCACCAAAAAAGAGAGAGAGCTGGGATTGGAAAAAATAAAAATATCAGTTCTTTGGAGAGACCTAGCAGACCTGGATATTCCAGATGATGTGCCCATGCCAGGGCTGTCAGGTTAAACTGCGATTTGTCCTACCAAATCTTTTACAGGACCTTGGACATATCCACCAATGCAAAAGAAAGGCATGTGTCAGCAAACTGGATCCCCATCTATTCTAAAGCAAAACCTTACTTGTTTGGTATTGAGGCTGGTCACAGAGAAATGCCTATTTGAATTACCTAATTTGGCCAGGATCAAGCTCCTCACAGAGTTCTTAATGGTCCTGTGTGTGGTTCGTACTACTGTGAATCACGTCTTTGGTCATAACAATCAGATGCACCACTAATGGGGACACTGTTTCAAATGCACCATTCTCAGAGACAAACCACCCTAACAGGGGAAACAGAGATCACTTGCTACCCCAAAACCAAGACAAAGTCCAAGGAAACACGCTTCTGTGCTGGGATTCAAAGAAAGGGTACAAAGAAGGAGTCCTCTTAACTCCTCCACAGCTAAGCAGCTTGGCGTGAAACAGCTGCAGAACTGTTCTGTTGCCAGGGCCAGTAGTAGCAGTTGGGACCTCTGCATGCTACCTGTGTGGAAAGTTTAGGCCTTTGGAGCTGCAAAGTGGCAGATTCATTGGCTGAGCTTCAGCATTTCCCCAGCACTGTAGCTCACAGACACACAGCAGAGGAAGACTCCACAGTAGCATCTAGCAGTGCCAACCAAAATCAGGGCCCCACTGTAGTAAGCAGTAAGAGTCAGAGACAGTCCCTGCACCAAACAAACAGACAAGACACAAAGGGAGGAAGGGAAAACCGAGGGGAAGTGACTAGCCGAAGTCACACAGCCAGTCAGTGGTACAGCCAGGAACAGAATCCATGCCTCTTGACAACCAGGGGAGTGCCCTGTTCACTAGGCCATGCTGCCTGCTCTACAGCACACAACAGCTGCAGACTCCTCTTGCACTGCCCTCCACAGCCTGTTAAACCGAGCCTTAGCCGTTCCTTTCCATTTGTGGAGGCACTCAGACCCTGTGGTGATGAGTGTATTCTGAAAACCTGGATCAATGGGGGAAGACAGCACTTTGCCCACAGCAAGGCCATCACACAAATACCATCATCATACCTGGGAAATGGTCTCCTGGCTGTTCATTTCCAGAAACAAGTTGTTCAGGAGCAGACACCAATGGGATTGGCTGTTGAGATCTTTCTTCATTTGCTACAAAATGCTCCTCTGTCACTATTGCTTCTACTGAGCTGCTATAACTGTCACTCTTTAAATCAGTGATTCTGTTCTCTGGACTTAATCTTTCACATAACAGGGAGTTGAGTTGAGCAGATTTTTTGCTTTCTACTAAATTACTATTGCCATCATATGTATTGCTTTCTATTTCTAAGCAATGAGTTTGTCCATTCTCAGATGATACACTGGATGTGACTGGCATTTTCTCACCCATCTGGAGATATGTCTTCCCATCTATTTTGTCAGACTTATTTAAGCACCGTATATCACAATTAGTTTGTACTACATAGCTGTCTGTCATATTACTGCTCTGTGCTGCCTGTCTGCATGAATGTGGGTCAGAAACTGAAAAGCTCTTTGTGGGCTGGGAAGATTTCTGCTGTGTACTGAAATCTTCAATGCTTGAGATGGCTGACATTTGGCGGCCCATAAAGATTGTTGCTGGATGATACAATCCTCTTGACGCGGCTGTCCTGGTGTTAATTCCTGCCTGTCTTGCAACCAGCAGCATCTGAAAAACAGAGGTTGAGATGGCTTAAGAATGAATTTCATGTAGTAAATGGAGTTTCTTAAAGGTTTTGTGTTGGTCTTTGAAGAGCAAATGTTCTATACAATTTAAATATTTTTCTAGCATATTATGCTAGTCCACAAATGAAACATTTTCTTTGTCCATTTATTTTATAAAACGGAAATAAGACTGAATGGCCCAATTCCTGCAAGATATTGAGTGCCCTTGTCCCAGGTACTAAGCACCCTCCACTTCCAGGGAAGCCAAAAGGAGATTAAGTCTGTCAGCACTTCACAGGAGGCAAACACCACCTTGCAGGATCCAGACCAAAGGTAGCTGCACCAAGAGAGAAATATTGGAAAACAAATATAAAGCCCGTATTTAGAAAAAATGGACGATGCTAATGTTGCCATTAGGTTTGTTAACTGCTGAACTACAAGAACAAGAAAACAGCTTTAACTGCTATTAAGAGTCTTCACAGCATTTCACTTAATGTACAGTATTTTGCATGGAATGGCAATAACATTCTGTCAAATGGCATATTAAACAAAGCTTATGTCAATTATAGTAGTTTAACATTCTGGGCAATCATTTATTCTCTATAGTTTTACACACAGAAAGCCCATAAATTGGAAGCCCAACTGCCCAATTTCACTTTTTGTAAAAGAGTGTTTATGAAAGGTTCTGGAGCGATAGCCTAGAAACTGAAGTCTGCTATCCAGAAAGCAAGTACTCCATATACAGCTGTGATAAAAAATTCTCCATATTCTCTTTCCAACGCGCTTGAATCTTCATCTGGAGGATCTACCTTCAGTTTGGTGGTTGCAGGAGACAAGTTAGTCATGTACTCTCCATAACAGCAAAATCACAGCAATGAAAGGTAAAGTGCAAACTATTTTTTGAAGTGGCAAAGAGTCCTGTGGCACCTTATAGACTAACAGACGTATTGGAGCATAAGCTTTCCTGCGTGAATACCCACTTCGTCGGATGCATCAGTGATCTACAACCCATCCTGGACAATGGTCCCTCACATTCACAGGCCTTGAGCGGCAGGCCAGTCCTCACCCACAGACAACCCGCCAATCTGAAGCATATTCTCACCAGCAACTACACATGACACCATAGTAACTCTTAACTCAGGAACCAATCCATGTAACAAACCTTGATGCCAACTCTGCCCACATATCTACACCAGCGACACCATCGCAGGACCTAACCAGATCAGCCACACCATCACCGGTTCATTCACCTGCACGTCCACCGATGTAATATACGCCATCATGTGCCAGCAATGCCCCTCTGCTATGTACATCGGCCAAACTGGACAGTCCCCACGTAAAAGGATAAATGGACACAAATCAGATATTAGGAATGGCAACATACAAAAACCCGGAGGAGAACACTTCAGCCTCCCTGGACACACACTAGCAGATTTAAGGGTAGCCATCCTGCAGCAAAAAAACTTCAGGACCAGACTTCAAAGAAGAACTGCTGAGCTTCAGCTCATTTGCAAATTTGACACCATCAGCTCAGGATTAAACAAGGACTGTTAATGGCTAGTCAACTACAAAAGCAGTTTCTCCTCCCTTGGTGTTCACACCTCAACTGCTAGAAGAGGGCCTCATCCTCCCTGATTGAACTAATCTCCTTATCCCTCGCCTGATTCGTGCTTGCATATTTATACCTGCCTCTGGAAATTTCCACTACATGCATCCGACGAAGTGGGTATTCACCCACGAAAGCTCCAATACGTCTGTTAGTCTATAAGGTGCCACAGGACTCTTTGCCGCTTTTACAGATCCAGACTAACACGGCTACCCCTCTGATATTTTTGAAGTGTTTCTTTCACAAAGAAATGGCTACTTTTTTTATATACAGTTGCTTTTATACAAACGATAAAATACACTGAAATGTATCCGTGATTCACAAAAGCTGCATGTTTTAAGGCATAAACCAAATGCTAACTACCTGGGCTAAGAAGAGGTTTCTCCCAAGCATAAATTATATAATTGGGTGTTATGGCAGCTTTACATCATTTTCTAAAGCACATTACCACTGTGGGAGACATACTAAACTAGATGGCCACTGGTCTGGTCCAGTAAAGAAATTCCTATGTTAGTAGGATAGAGCTGTTGTTTTGAGATCTATACCCTGAATTAAAGTTCTGCCAAGCCAAAATAGGTAAAGGACTGAAAAAAATCATTGTAAACCAATATGGGACTTTATTGATAATATTTTTATGAACAGTGTGTGTGACTCAGTTAACACACAAGGGGCTAATTCCTACTCGGGCGACAGGGGAAGTGAGGCATAGCTGAATCTCAGGTTAAGATGTTATTAGACAAATGGGTCTGTCTGGGTTTGAACCAGATCACTAATAAGAACTGGCTGGAATTAACACATATGAATAGAATACCCAATGACCATTAATCCTAATGATCAGAAGCCAAGAGCACGTTATTTCCTCCAACTCTGTGCCAGGAAGCAGAGTGGAAAAGTCCTGAGTAGGAAAACAAACGGACGAGGTGTGAAGAGGCTGTGTTTTAAAGTGTGCTGCTGCAGACACACAAAAAACTCAGGCTTGGTCTACACTTAAAACTATACAGGCATAGCTCTGTCAGTCAGATGTGAAAAAAAGCCACATGCCCTAGTGACATAGCTATGCCGACAAAACTCCCAATGTAGACATGCTATATCAACAGAAGAGAGCTTCTACTGGCATTGCTAACGTCATTTGAGAAAGTGGTATTTCTACAACAGCAGAAAAGCTTCTGTCGGTGTTCACTGTACCTAAACTAGGAGACTATGTCAGCAGAGCTGTGCTGGAATAGGCTTTGTAGTGTAGACAGCCTCAAACACAGGGACACAAAGCCAGAGAAAGAAGATGGGCTCCAGGAAGGCATGGACTGTTTAGGAGAGTTGATTCTGCCTATATGGACTCTGCCTGAAGCTTGTATTTTTGTGCTTACCTAAGGGCTCTCAGATGCTGTATTCCTGTTGACTAATAAATGCTATCTTGTTTTGAAACGGCTGCCTAGTGTCACTGCAGACACTTTCTGAAGGCATTGCTTCCTGAAGGGGTAAAAGTCTTCAAAAGAGGTCTGAACTCATTAGGACTGGCTGTGAAGAGCACACAATGAGAAGCAAGGGTTGTTGGAGCCTGAAGGCTCCGTCTCAGAGTTGCAGAGCTTGCCCTTGTTAAAGGCTACACTTATGGCTTGGCAAGAAATAGGGAGACTGTATAAAGGCCAAGGCAACGTATCCCTATAGAACCGCGACACCCATAACTAGGTTATGGTCGGAAAAAAATACAAAATGAACTCAAAGGACTAATGTAAACTAACTTTGTCTAAACTAAAAAAACTCTTAACAGGGGTTGTCATATCTCCTGATAAGTTTATAAAATTGGTTTAGCAACAAACCAAGGTACTCAGATAAAAGAAAATGTACAAATATGAACCACTGAAAACTATTTTAATTGGTTAATTTTAATGGGACACAGTTGCCACCTTCTGAGCATTGCTTTACAGGAAAGCACTTGGTAATTCATGATGGATTTAGCAAACTCAGGATCGAGAGGGAGTAAGTTTACAAGTGTGCCAGAGCATTAATCAGTGTCATCAACCACCACTGCCGCCGCCACCACCACATCATCCAGATATTTACCATCACACCATTGGGCCACCCTTCTCTGATCCTGAAAGATCTTTTGACCAGACTGAGAAGAATGTAGATACCACCTCCACTCCTATAGCCAAACCCTACACAACACCCTTCTGTGACATTTATTGTATTCTCTCTCACACCTATCCTTCTTTGGGCTTCTAACCAACTTTT
This sequence comes from Eretmochelys imbricata, assembly GCF_965152235.1. Lineage (NCBI taxonomy): Eukaryota > Metazoa > Chordata > Testudines > Cheloniidae > Eretmochelys > Eretmochelys imbricata. The sequence goes on along the minus strand of NC_135574.1, from coordinate 206,762,785 downwards.
TAAATTAGCTGAGCTCCATATCATCACTATGATCAGCACAACAGGCTAAAGCAGTGTAAGCAACCTTACCCCAATATGAAGAAGGACCAAACCCAAACTGGGTACTTGAGCTGGGTACAGATGTTAAAGCATACCTGCTGAAGACACATCAACAAAGCAAGCATTAGGGAGACAGAAGTCTTTTTTCTTTCATTGCTGCCCTTTTCTCTCTCTTGTATGTTTGTCTCAATAGCAGGAACAACAACAGTTGTGCCAAAAATCCACCTCTGAATCAATTCTTTCTTCTCATAGACTTCTGGTAGCCGCAGGAGACACTTCCCCTCTGAAGGACTTGGCTGAACTTAAATGAAAAATTTTCCAAAACGAATGACCATTTACTTTCTAAATTTCACGTACTTTAAAGTTTGTTTTGGTTTTCTTAATAAATGAAACAGATTTCTGTGGAATGGTTACTAGAAGAAGTAGGAGGCCAGTGTCAGTATAAACAGACCTTGAACCAAAATTAGCTGAATAGTAAGAGAAGGACTCTAACAACATCTTAACACTTTTGAGCGTGACAACAAAACAGAGTCCCGTAGACTGCGTCATTGTTGCATCCTCCATCCTTTTTCATTGAGTGGTCTTATCCGTCACACAGGTTCAGCTACCACCTCTCTGTGGAAGGGTCTTAAATTTACCTAGTCTGGCGATGTGACAAAACTTCACAGTACAGCTTTTTTTTTTTTTTAAAACACACAAACAAAAGAAAATCCAATAACTCTATAAACTAAGGTATTCGCAGAAAGATTCAGAGTATGTTATTCAGATTAAGCTTACAATTTATTTCATCACTACTACTTTGGGTTCCTCTATATTATCCTTTGGGTCTGATTTTCTGCTCTCAAATTTATCCAGCAAACGTTTTATGGATTTAGTGGCTCCTGGATTTAGTGTTCCAAAACAGAATTTATCAGAATTTATCAGCTCTGCATGTTATAGCTAAAGTTGCCTTGCTAGCAAACTCCTTTTTGATCATAAGGATTTCTCTTCATCTGCTTTGAATTTTAGAATTTGAAAGATAAGGATTGGTTCCTGTGTAGTTTTTCACCCAGCAGCAAAATAAAATGAAGGGAAAAGGAGGTACATTTTGTGGGGGGAAGTGCGAAGAGATTTAGCTAAAATTATAAAAAAAAAAATTATAGAATCTCACACAACTCTCATTGGCAGCTACGACACATTTGAAGTCAAATCCCCACAGGAAAATGGCAAATTAATTTATCCATTACACCCTCTCAATTGCCATCTTTTCTATTTGTTTTACCCAGGTATTTCCTCTCATTCTCCACAACACACACACACACACACAATATTGCCCTTCTTAAAGCACTTTTCTTTCACAAGAATAAAATGTTTACTTTCCTAATGCATCAAAATTCAGCTATTTTGCAATGAGGACACAGTCTCACCTGTAGCGTTCGGTTGACATTGTACTAGATGAGACACCTGAGATACAGCCCAGGCCAAACGTCTCATCACTAGATCACTACAGGTCAGCGTTAATTCCCAGTGAGCCATTCCAGGGGAGGTGGCAGCATGAAGCTTCATTGGTCAGCATTAAGTCCTATTATTCAGCATGAATGCCCAGCAGTCCAGAGTCTTGTTGTGCCTAGTTTGATTCCTTGATGTCCTCTGATATTTGGCACTACAGCAACCTAGATCAGGGATCTGGAGAACCTTGAGTTTTACTCAGCATAGAGTTTCTCTGATTTGAAGGTTGGAAGCTTCCATATTCTGTACTCCATTTGTTAAGGAGTCTATGCTGGGGCTATGCTGTTAAGGAGTCTATGCTGAGTTCCTACTCTCTGTACGTCTACAAGCTCTGCCATGACTAGGTATTGACTCCTCAGCACAACAACAAAAAACAGGCCAAATGTAGGTCTGTGCGGTAGGCTGCACTGATAAACCAATTCTCTTAACAGATGTGAGGTAGCACTGCCATAGAAGTTCTTCTGTTTTCCACAAATTAGGATGCTTCACTGCTGAGAAGTTTTTGCAAAGTTTCATGATTACAATGCCATTGTCCTAAAAGACATGGAGTTTCTGGGTAAAGAGTTTCCAAAGCATCAAAAGACCAGGGCTTTCGTGACTCAAAAAAACCCACAATGCCCTGAAGGTTGCAGAAGCCAGATTTCATGGCACACACAGCTCAGAAACCCAGAGCTGAGAGCGATTCCTCTAGGAAAAGACCCCCGCTCCATCCCAAGCTACACAACTCTGCCAATAGATAGCTGCCATGGCACTAGAGGAGGAAGGAATTGTGCTCAGAAAGTCACAGAATTCTCATTTTTCAAGGAGAAGGATGAGGTTACTGAGGAACAAACTGATCCAGGGATGGAATTCCTGAAACATGGAAACTCAGAGTGGTTTAAAGACCTGATGCACAGAGGTAGAAAGGCTTGCAGAAGATCTGAGTCTCAATAGAAGGTAATTTTTTCATCACTGAGCTCCCTAAGTGCTAGGCACTGCCATCATGGTGTTTTCAATGTAACTGGGTATCTCTGGAACATTGGTGCCAATCCACATCATCCATCTCAGTCTTCAGTGCCAGTGATCGTTGATATCTCGGCTATTTGGTATATTCCTATTAATTCTGAGAAACTGTCCAAGATTGAGGTGTCAATAGGGGTGGTTTTGGAACAAACTGAAAATTAAACAGTAATAAGTCACCAGGACCAGATGATATTCACTCAAGAGTTCTGAAGGAATTCAAATATGAAACTTGCAGAATTACTAACCGTGATATGTAACCTATCGCTTAAATCAGCCTCAGTACCAGATGACTGGAGGGTAGCTAATGTAATGCCATTTTTTCCAAAAAGGCTCCAGAGGCAATCCTGGCACTTACAGGCCAGTAAGCCTAACTTCAGTACCAGGCAAACTGGTTGAAACTATAGTAAAGAACAGAACTGACACATAGATTAACACGATATACTGGGGAAGAGTGAATGCAGCTTTTGTAAAAGGAAATAAACAGATTAAATACAAACTAAAAAGTCTTATGTCCTGAGTAGATGCCAGGGAACTTATCCTATAAAGGATACTAGGCATCTACCTCAAGTAGGATGGGAAATGAAAGCCAGAACTGCAGTAGCTGGAAACTGTTGTACAACTCCAGGAGGGAGATCTTTCATTGGCTGCCAGTGTCAGACAGGAACAGACTACAGTATTTCAAGACCTCTAAAATACCTGTAGCTGGAGCATTTTCAGAGAGGGTTGAGGAAGGGTTGACTCAGAGAACCAAAGGCTTATAGAATGTAGGGAGTTCTCACTTGATTCATACTGGAGGCACAAAACCCACAAGGGAGAATCCTGTGAAAATCTTTAAAGGAATGTAATTTCTCCCCCCAATACCATCCTTCAGTCTCTCTTACTTTGGCTACCAAGGTGCTGTTTTGAGAAGGCCCAACTAAATTAGCATATAGAGTAGACTGCACTTAATTTATGTTGCATCCTCTTCTCCTGGCATCCCCAAAGAAAGAAAACCCAAAACACAGTACATAAAAATTGGGGTTTAATCTTATAGATAGAAGGGCTGTTAGTTTATTATTTAGTTGTTATTTTATTTTATTTGTGGGCTGTTAGTTTTATTTTATTAACAAAAAAATTTGCTAAAATCGAAACAAAAACCCTTCTTGAATTCCCTAACAATTAGATGTTTCACAACATATGATGAGAGAAGCGGACATATGTTAGACTGGAACAGCTAGATAAATGCAATAGGTAAGTTACCTACAACATAATGTGACATGGGCTATCTATGGGATGTTTGAAAAAAGAATGCTAAGGGCCAGACTCCACCACCACATCTAGAAACAGTAGGTCCATGATGGGAAGCTTCTCATAGCCACTCTACCCCACAGAAACACCTGCCTTTGACCTCCTCCCTATCACATTAAACACCTTTTATAGAAAGAAAAAAAATGGGAAAATAAACACACCTATACAAATACATTGCTAAACAGACACTCAATTTAGTTACAACAATTCGAAAATATAAACCTACAGCACGATATCAGCTTGTTTCTTCTGACTCATCAGACAACCATGCAAGAGCTTCTCAGGGCAAAGTGCTGCTAAAAAAATCCAACTCTGTGTCTGTTTACAGTTAAGCCCCCCAGATGCCTTCAGTCCAGTCCTGTCAGGCTTTTGAAGTCCAAGTACTGCATGTCACCATTCACATTTGGAATTACATTAACATCCAGTTCAGTTTAAGATGGCCAACCGCATTAAGTTTATTCAATAACCAAACCTATTCCTTCCAAATACTGACTGACTAATATTCATATATATTTGGGGACAGGAAAAAACATTAGACAATATTCTCTTGACGTTTCTACTTCCAAATGTGTTCTCTCAGTAAGTTCCATACACAAAGGATATACATCCTCTTCGCCTTCATGTCTTGCATTAGTATCCTTAATGATGCTCAGACATCACTTTTAAGCAAGCCAAGCATTTCAGAACCTGTTAATTGGGTGACTTCTCCTAGCTGTGTTTCTCAGACTAAACAATAAAATATGATGCTTATTTTCCCCCAACACTACAGTTTATTCAGATAAAAATAAATCATGTAGGAGCCACATATATCATTTAGGTAAAGGCAGACAGAATTAAAATCTGATATACGGTCATTACTTGCGACAACCTGCTGTATAATTTTAATAAGGTCTTGAAAAAGATGTGGCACTTTCTCCTTGGTTTTCGTACAGAAATACTGTAATTCTACTTAGGCTATGATCCTGCAGTACTCAGCCAGGCAAAACTCTCACTGAAGTCAGAAAGAAGGAATGCGGGCCAGGCCCATCACTCTGTTGGAGTGCTGGTCCAAAAGGCAACAGTTGTAAGGAAAGCCATACTATGCAACAAATCAATGAACACAATTTGTACACTATATTTGTATTAGCTTATGCTTTGGGGATTATTCACGTTACCCTCCCACAAAAGACAGAAACTGGACTTTCTGCAGGAAAAGTGTAGGCAAGGGCTGTGGAAGACGTGAAACCCAAGTCCTTATCTACCTATCAGTGTGCAGTGCAGCTCCCTGAGGTCATTGCTTTGGCCTACAAGTTGAAGTTTCTGCTGCCTGCCTCCAAAACGTATGTGGGCAGTAGGGCCGTAGACTCCAAATAGTGGCAGAGTCCATAGCCCTTCCCATCCACAATGCCACCCTGTGTGCCAATCATCCACCTCACAGGGAAACCTTCTGTGCCGCCACTCTGCTAGTGGCATTGTCACTGCTTCACTGCAGGACTTTAGAGTGATGCTGATGGCACTGCACAAACCCCAAGCACCAGAATGACTTTCACCTTCTTTACATATCTGAATGAAAGAAATCTAAAGTCAACTTAAGAATGGGAAGGAAAAAGGCATGATTAGGCTCAAAAATAGTGCCAAATTAAAAACAACAATTACAACATTCTTGAAAACGAAATGAGATGTAAACAAGTGGGGACATTCTTCAGATTATTTCTTGCAGAAAGAGCCATTAAACTCAGAATTACAACCACCCACCAAAAGGATATTTTGTTTTAAGTTGCACTAATGTGTTCATGTTACCCACCCTCTACTCAGATAAGCTAAAATCTCTCTCTAAACATCATACCCACAGAACAATTTAAAGACGCCATCTTTGTATTTCACAGCAAATAAACCTTCACCCCCCCACCCACCACCAATTTTAACTATCATTTTAATGCAATGTAAACTGACAATTTTGGGTTCATATTAAGCTTCCTAACATTACCCAAAATGTTTCTCTATTTTGAATGGGAAAAAGAGTTTTTTGGAACCATAGCAACACTAGTATTCTGGTATTTATGTAACAAGTACAATAAAGAGAAAAAATTCTATAGATTAAAATGTCTATCTTCTATGAAAATTATTTTCAAACCAAATATTATTTAACAAATAGAAAAATTCAGCATTTCAGAACTCTATGACTTCCTGTACATCTAAACTGAATATATATAATTCATGCATTCTTAAAGGCCTGCTTATATAAGTCAAGGTTGCCGGATCCATTGCTTTGTATATTATAGGTTAAAGAATGCTCTAAATTCAAGGTTTTTAACTTTTTAATCTATGGGGGAAAAACTTCCCATAAACTCAGATTAATGCCTGCTAATGCACTGAAGAAAGAAAAACGAAAACCTTCCTCCTACTATAAAAACAAAATAGTGTGGCCTCTGTTTCTTTTCTGATAAGAGTCTTAAATACCAAACAGTTAACTGCATAATAACATTTACTGGCAGCCAGGCAACCTGCTTAGCAGATATATAAAGCAGGTAAAAGGAGAAAAAGTTAATTTCTTGGCTGAATGATTCCATCGGTAGCTATAGGGCAAACTAGAAAGTCTTTTAGTAAAGTAGCAGTTGATTCTTCTATCAATCTGCAGCACACATACTCTTCCAAGGAATGCATTAAATATGAAAATCATATCCCGTTATCATCTGTTTCCAGCTTTCAGCCCAGTAAGCTTTTCTTAATGAATGCTGTAGCCTAAGGGACAAGCATGCTGTTGGCTTTTCTGAATAATGGAGTGATTCTACCATTTTTGCTTATTACAATATCGACTAGCTGAGGGGGTTTCACACATAGTCACAAGTGACTACTCTTGCCAGCATGCTCCAAGTTATTACAAGATGTTTTTAGACATTTCATCTAAAAGAGCTTTACTGCTTTTAGTGAAGAAAACAGCTATGGTCTTGAACTGTATCATTTATACGGCGATAGGAGGAGGGATTAGAAGCCTGCATTACTGCAGATATATAGCAGAATATATTTAAGTATTCCTTGTCAGTCTTTTTGTCTGTTGCTTAGATATGCAATTTTTTTTGCTTCTTTCGAGAAAAGCTCAAAATGTACAAAATTATGAATGTCATATAAATAAATTACTGTATTTTGTGTAATTTCATTAAGAATATTTTTCAGAGTTTAAAATTCTTTTCACAATCTTTGGTATTAAAATATAAAAATAGCAGCTGACCAGAAAAAACAAACAAACACCGGTCTTTTTCTTCAGTTTATTATGGTTCTCTTTTTACCATGATAAAAATATTAGTGCAATTTTTTCAATTTATCTGCTTGATTTTGTTGTGAAAGCACTGTTTCACAATAGAAATGATATGGCAAAAATTCCACACTTAAAAGGCATTTTGCAACAACCACCATTTACTGAATGGTACACCTTAGAGGAGAACACCGAAGTGTTCAAGTAACAAAATATATATAGTTTTCCACTTCTTTTCCATTACCTGCTCATTGCTATCTTCGTCACCTTTTATTGGCATGCTATTCTTCTGAAGTGACAGCATACTTTTAATTTCTCCTTCGTATTGTACCTACATATAAATAGACCCATCATATAAATGATTTATGTATTATAAAAATGTAGTCATACATACACACACAGATCAACAAATACTTATATGGCACAATTTGTACAGTAATCAAGGAAATCAAGGGCATAAAAGTAATTAACTGGAATGTAAGACAATTTGTTATTCACAAAGATATAATCTTATCTGAGAAAAACAAAGATGTTTAACAGCTCATAAGAAAACATCCAAAGACACCATTCCTTTCAAAATATGTTTTAGTTTCCAGGAAAAACATATGTTGTATATGGCTTGTGCATCCTCCTGTGGGTTTTCATGTGTTCGCTTGTTTCATGATTCTAAAGAGTAACAACAACTTGTGGACTCAGACATTTATTCATGTTTTTTATAATTCCAGATTATTTTGGCTATTTCTACATAATAACTTTGCTGCTTTGCAGTGAAACGCTGAGCTTTAAATTTTGTATTGTTTTATGTAAGTCAGTTTACAATTTGCTGAGCTATTCTAATGAGAAAATATACTGCAGATGTTACAAAGAGCAACACAGCATGAAAAAAACAACTTGCTCTCATGTTACTAACAAAGAACTACATAAAAATATCTTCTCCTCCACTACATTGTTTAATTGACCAAAAGTAATGCAGTCATAGAAGGACTATTGCTTAGAAGCTAAGCATATACAGCACCTATAATTAGTACTGCATGTTAGTAATTGTAAACCTTAAGAACAGATTACACTGGTCCTGAGTGGGTGCACTTCACTATGTACTTTGAATTGGGTAGTATACAGGGAGAAATACATCTGATAACTAATCATCTTGGACAGCTCTGTACTTTAATTCTCAATCTGCATATATAAAAAGTGTTGTTATTTTCCACATACATTTTTTCATAAAATTTGCAATAATACAAGGAAAAAAAGTCTATATTCAACCAAGCATTTTACACCTGGTACTCCAAACTAATTAATGTTTAACTACTCAGTTTTCCCAAAAGCTTACATAAATTATTTCAGTTAAGCTTCCAACAGTTATTGAACAAACTGCAGAAGCACACGGAAACAAGTTAAGCTTTTTTTGTAAAGAAAAGTAGTTGGTAACAATAGCCATTTAATACGCTGAACGTGGAGTTAAGCTAATTCACTCCTGCGGGCATTCTCTCGCCACCCAAAAAAAGAAAAGGTGCTGAAAATTAATAACTTAATTTTTTCCTGCACGTCTATAGGCCAGTTTGAATGATTACTATCTTCATAATTCTCTATTAATCCATTTAATCCTGAAAATTGCCACAAATAGGAAATCAGACAGTGGAATCATTCCACCAGTATTGCACAAGGGCTCTGAGAGCTGTGCTTTCTCCAACGAGCTGAGTAAAAATGGCACCAACCCAGTTAAAAAAAAAAAAAAAAAATGAAATGATGGTATAAGAACTTCTAAAGGGGAGTACTGAAGACATTACATACAGAACAGTATATAGAGTAATTGGGGCCCACATCAGTTCATTTACAACATTTACTGGGCCCACTTTAAATCATAATGTGCATCACATTTTGTTTATAAGGACACACTGAATAATGCACCAATCTGAAGGATATCTATAACCTTAGGCCAATCTTTCCTGTCCCAATCACAGGTGCATACAGTCTGTAGGAAGAGCTGTTAACAGTTCTACTCTAAAGGAGAGGTATGGTGCAAGTCAGCCCATGCAAGGAGTTACAAACCAAGCATGCTCCACCAGACTCCATCTACAGCAATGCATAGTTGGGATCTGGGGCATGGCTAACAGATCTCCAGCTGTGTGGGGAAAGGACGTTCTACAGCTGCAGCTCACAGATTTAAAAAAAAGTTAACAGATATAAGCCAGAGGTAGCTATGAAAAAAAGTTATTAGGATGGGTATGCAGGCATAGGATGTTAGAAGCACGCATGACTTATTAAAGTGGAAATCAATTGCCACCCATGAACACATCCTAAATTTCCTCCACAGATGCTCTCTGCTTCTGAAGAATTTTATACAGGTGGGTCAGCCACTAGAACCTGAAAATTATTCATTCTATAAACTGAAGTCACTGCCTCCAGGAAAAGGACCTTCCGAATCAGAGATTTAAGTGCAAAGGTACTAGAATTCAAAAGGAATTTTCATCAGCATGAACAGTTCTAATCAAACCATTTCAAAAATGACATATCCGAAATAGAGGGTGTTCCAAAAGAGGGAACAAGAATGATTAGAAGGATGGAAAACTTCCAAATGAAAAGAGAATACAAAGCTTTACCTTAAGATGAATAGGCCAGAACGTGACAAACGGATAAAAAGGAAGGAATAGTAGAGAGAAGGCAGATCAGGCATTGCTAGTCACTCTTTTTTAGAATACAAAAACTAGGGGGCATCAAAGGAAATGAATGGCAGCACATTTTTAAAAGTGATTAAAAAGAAATACATTTTTACACAGTGTAAAATTACCGAGTGGAACTTTCTGCCACAACATATCACTGAGGCTAAGAGCTTAGAAGGATTCAAAAAAGGATTGGACACCCAAATAGATAACAAGACTATCTAGTTATAGTACTACACATTTGCCAACCTCAAACCCTACAGAGGTTTCACCTTACTCTGAAGCAGCTGATACTGGCCACAGTCAGAGACAGAATACTGGACTGGATGGACCACTAGTCTGAACCAACATGGAAATTCCTGTGTTCTTACTTAGGGCCACATTAATATACTGTATCACGGGGGGGTTCATTTTATTTATATTTTCTGTTTGTTTTTAAAATAGCAAGCCCCTTATTAAACAGTGGTCTGTGGTGGCCTGCATGCAAACCTGTCTACCATCACCATATTCAAGAAAGGCTGAAACAGCTGCCAAATCAACTCCGTGGGCAGAGGTCTAATGCCATCTCTTGCCAGGTGAAGCAGGCGGGCAAATCAAGCACTAGTGTAGGGTACATAAAATAATCCAGATAGGCCTTTTGTACCCACTCACAGACATTTTTCTTTTACTATGACCTTCTGGCACAATCCTTCTGAATGGTCAAGTCTACTTGACACACCTGTTCAAAATCATTTTGATTTCCATGGACAAATTTAAGAAAACAAAGACCTGGGTAGGCAAATGCACTGTGGGACTCATATGGTACCTCCTGATGAGGTATTTGGGGTGTGTATGAAGGGAAGAGAGCCAGAAATGACAAAAAATGTTAAATTTTCTAACATTTTCACTGTGCATCATTTCTTCCTTTACTTTTCTCCCTTTGTTGCCTTCTCTCCTATTCTCATGTACAATTTCACACCTTTTCCTTCCTTTCTATTTTTCTTCTGTTTATGTTCACACCTCATCCTCTCTCTGTTTCAGGAATGCTTACCTATTTCCCTCTTCCCAACACAAATGGATTTCTCAACTATCCTTTTTCCTCTCATTATCAGTCTTAGTCCCCTCACATCTCTCGGCCTCTTCAGCTTCCTTCCTAATGACTTCCACAGGAGCTGCTGACTCTACACTTCTTCTGAAAAATTGGGCCACTTAGGTTTCAAAAACTGGACATAGAGCCTACTGTACACACCCTTTCATTTTTTAAAAAAAAAAACCCTTGGCCTTCGTGACCAATATCATCTAGAGCAGTGGTTCCCAAACTGGGGTTCATGAACCCCTGGGGGTTCATGAAATGTTACAGGGGGTTCTTGGGAAAAAATTCCCTAATAGCGGACAGAGCTGTCCCTAGGAACCCTGGGCAGCACAGGGCCGGCAGCACGGGGCCAGCAGCCCGGAGCCCCTGGACTTCCAAGAGCTAAGCAGATCAAAGCAAGCATATCTATCACACGGAGGAGATTTAAACTTCAAGACTTCTTATAAGAAATGGAAAGGGAGGTGGATATTTTTTGCTGTTTTTAAAATTAAATAGGCAGCTAGTGTTGTTTTAAAAATTATTATGAAGAAAAAGTTTAAGCTTTGTTGTTACATGCGTTGTTTGCCTGGACTGCTCAAGACCTGAATGCTTCTGTAGGAGGAAGGAACTCTTTGAGTTGGCTTCTTAAATACCTTCATGCTGTTTCACATCTGATACTCCTTGATGAAACACAGGGGCCTTGTCTTATAACAGGCTTATTCAAAGTGATACAAGCTACGAAAGTGAGATATTGGAAGATTGTTGCTGTTTTCATAGTGTAATAAAAATACTATAATGATAAATAATAGTAAATAGTGTGTAATAAGCATGTCATAAAAACAAATTTTATATTTCCAAGATCATGCTTTTATAATTTATATTCAGGTAAAGAAGAAAATCCCTGGAAATATTCATTTTTAGGAGGGAGTTTGCGAGACGTGACATTTTAGTGAAAGGGGTTCACAGGTTGTTAAAGTTTGGTAACCACTGATCTAGAGATATATCTGGATCAGAGACTGTACCTTCCTGAACAGCAAAGAAACCGCTACATTTGAAAATTTTACTCTTCTGCTTGGTGTCAGAAAGCTACATTTTGAAAAGGTAGAACTAATTTCAATTTATCAGGATGAGATTAAAACGTAATCACTATGTCAATATTATGTGACTAAGGCTGGTCAAAAATTTCCCCTTTAAACTGTTTTTCCCCAAGAGAAAATTGGATATTTGATGACATAAAACTTTTCATAAAAAGTGTCCACTTTCCACAAAAAACATTTTCTTCAATAAACAAACAAAAAAAACTTCTTTTTTTTTGACCAAAAGTCAAAAATTTTCATAAAAACTGACCAGACTGGTAATTATGATGATGATCTATTATTACGGCCTCAGCAGATCATAGAATCATAGGACTGGAAGGGACCTCTAGAGATCATCTAGTCCAGTCCTCTGCACTCATGGCAGGACTAGATATTATTTAGACCATCCCTGACTAGATATTTAGACCATCTCTAACCTGCTTTTTAAAATCTCCAATCATGGAGATTCCACAACCTCCCTATGCAATTTATTCTCTCTCAGAATACTCATGAAGTGAGTATTAAACATTATTTTTATTCCTACAAGCATAAAGTTTCTTCATTACCATAAAAACTTTAGGGTCAGAGGAGTTGTATGTCTATTACCTTCCATAATAAGTTACTGATGACCAAAATGACAGAGCTTGGTGCACAGCTACTACATCATGTGAGCCAGCAACAAGTAACGCAGATAGTAATGATATCTGCCTTTCTAAAATTAATTGCAACATCCCACTCCCATAGCGTCAAATAAAATAGATCTTTCTAGTGATAGACCGAGACCAGGAAGCAATACAGTAAGAAGAGAAGGGCCGTGGTTGTACCATGTCACTGGCCAGTGGAAGGAGTAAGAAAAGACTATTTTGTTTTGCACATTACATACTAAATGCCTTTATTTTGTAAAAAATGAAAAAAGCAGAACAGATTTAAGCGCTAGTTTCATAATCTCCTTCATACTAAGACAATGTCTCACTTTATAAAACTGGCATACTTTGGTTACATTACATTCAGTGAGATCAGCAATGAGTTGTTTTGCATAATCAGGGCTGCAAACATAGCTGGTAAGGGGTCTGAATGGGGAGAGAGGCTGGGAGCTATCAGATTTCTTTTTGGTTCTGCATGAAACAGCCACCACAGATGAGCCTAGAAGTATGAATTCTACAATTGTCTGGTTCCACTTAATCTGGTCATTTGATGCTCAGATGTTCCTATTAGTTCACTTTCTATCTATACTCAAAGTACATGAGGTAAAGCATCCCACAGGGCTAGTTCCCTTAATTTATCACCCCAATAGCAAAGTTTAAAGTTCTCATCAACTTTGGAAAAGTGTGATTTCATCTGAATCACATTTCCCTGTTGCTGTGCCTGCCATCAAAATGTTAGAGAATTGGCTTTTAATGAAAAAATTATGGCATTATAACCAACAAGAATGAAGCATGCAAATAAATTGCAGAGCTAATCTGAGGTCACCATTAATCTTGATCACTTTAGATAAGCTATTACCAGCAGGAGAGTGGGGTGGGGGGAGAAAACCTTTTGAAGTGATAAACACCCATTTTTTCATGGTCTGTGTGTATAAAAACATCCTCACTCCATTTTCCACTTTAATTATGCATCCGATAAAGTGAGCTGTAGCTCACGGAAGCTTATGCTCAAATAAATTGGTTAGTCTCTAAGGTGCCACAAGTCCTCCTTTTCTTTTTGCGAATACAGACTAACACGGCTGCTACTCTGAAACCAACCATTAATCTTGCCACTAAACAATGAACTGGTGATATATCAGCAGCAGTAAAGAAAGGCAGGAGAAGGCTGAACTATGTCTAACATAACAGCCTCATCAGTCAATTAAGGCCAGATCTACACTACAGACCTGTACCGATATAACTACATCACTCAGGGGCATGAAAAATCCACACTCCTGAGCAATGTAGTTATATCAACCTAGCCCCCCATGTAGACAGTGCTATGTCAACGGGAGCTTCTCCCATCAACACAGCTACCGCCTCTCAGGGAGGTGGATTCACTACAAGGGCAGGAGAAGCTTGTCTGTCAGTGTAGTAGCATCTTCACTAAAGCGCTATGGTGGCACAGCTGCACCAATGCAGAGTTGTACGTGAAGACAAGCCCTTAAAACTCTTCCAATGGCATCAGCAGAGGCAATATAGAAAAGTAAGAGGAAAAGTGATGAGCAAAGCAGGACACCACCAATTATACTAGGATGGTCTTCCAGCTGGTTTCATGACGTGTTTTTTATTTTGCTATGTCAAATGCAATGATGTTTTGTTACAAAAGTTGAAAACCATCTAGTGAAAGAATAAAAATCTTGGAAAGAAATCATTAGGAAAACTTTGCATAACCTTCCCAAAGTTCCAATTTAACTGATCATGGAACAGCAGCATCTACTTGGCTAATAGTTGGCATAACAACAGTGAACTACAATATTATTGCAAACACATGGCGCAATCCTGCAAGGTGCTGAGCATCCTCAATTCCTCCTTGCTTCCAAGGGATTTGAGAGCACTTGGCATCTCACAAGAGACGCTCAGCACTTCACAAAACTAAACCCACAAACTATAATAAAGCCTTACAGACTACCCATTTGTCTACAAGGTCACATTAGCTCATTTCAGGTTTCCCTACTCCCAAAGGGACAAATATTAAGCATTGCAAAAATACATTACGAGGATTCACTGATATCTGAAATGTTGATGTGCATAACACGTTGCCAAAGTCAATCTAGTTTCCTCTGTATTATTACAACTGTTGTATTATGGTATTTAAACAAGTATTACCTTCAATTTCTGAAGTGCCTCTGAACTTGTAAAAGTCCTAAGATGAGCTTCAATACGATCAAAGTCCTTTAAAAATTCTTGGTTTCGCAACACAGCATTTTTTTGCCGTTCACGTATTTCTTTTAAGTATTTTTTTAGTTTTATGAAGTTTACTTTCGCCCTATGGGGGGGGGAAACAAGACTTTTTATGATGTACAGTGAAATCAGACGTAACAATTTGACAGTTTATTTATGGGAGAGAGATTTTTTAAAAAAATGCTAGTACAGTATTCAGTATTACTCTTTTTCTCCTAAAAGCCTAAGTATAGATCTGAGCAATTTATTCAGGGCTACATTATAAATGGCAAGATGCTACACCTAAGTAACTTAGATTTAAATTTTATTTTAAAATAGCATTCAAAAGGACACAAAAATAAGTGGACAAACAAACTTTCCCAAAAAATCCACTATATTTTCAGACTTCATACATTATATTTCTAATTCCAACCAATTTATATTAGTTCACATTAAAAATTAGTTGGGTTTGTAAGGAACGGTGTTTGTTGAATGATTGTCATATAGACAGGAACGTTAAGTCTTCCAAACTGCCAGTGTTTTCAGAGAAATGCCAACTCATCTAAAGCAATATCAGATAAAAAAAGAGAAACAGACAGACAGTTAGTGGAAATGAATAACTCAGTATATTGATTTCCCCAGCCTTTTCACACGTTTATTTTCCAGTATATGAGCCCTATTCAGACAAAATGCACACAACATCATGGGAAAGCTATCTGCTCTCTCTGGAGAGAAGGATGGATTTCTTAGTGCCAGACAGACTTTTTAAAAACAAGAAGTCCTAGGCTGACTGTCCATAAGCCATGGGAGATCCCATCCCTGTATTAGTGAATCAGGGTACATACTGAACATATTCTGTACTCATCCATCATCGTTCTCATGAGCTTGGCGATATAATAGACAGTCATGCTGGGTTTCTTTCCCAGAACTTTCTATTTCTATTCCTCAAACTTATTTTAAGAAATTCAATAATATTTTCAGAACATTCCTTTGGGGTACAGGTAAGAAACCTAGACTGACTCTGAACAAATTATAGCTCCCCCTATCTCTGGGAGAATTTTGTTTTCCCAACTTGGAAAACTAGATCTCCTTTTTGTTAAGCCAGACATCTTTGTGGCTGTTAGATATGACCACACAACCCCCACCTTGGGTTCAGAATGAATGAGTATATACAATCTCCCAGTTAACATCATTGTGGGATCAAATTATTATAGATTTGATGGCTCCAGAGCTCCCACAATCACAGCTGTGAGGCTAGCTTGGTCAAACCTGACTAGAAAATTCTGCTTCCATCCCTAGCCTTAAAATCAGTGGCAAAACCTTCATGTGGAGGGACTGGATGGACAAAACCCAAAATTGTTATTATTTTGGAAGAAACGTCTTAGATTTATTCAGCCAGCAGTAACCTTTTACTATTTTTGGCCCAAAAATCTCTGCCAAAGATTGATAATTTGAGCTGCTTAGAATAGAGATTTGGATACACAACTATCTCTGTCCACTGAATACACTATTATCTAATGTTTAAAAAGCAACTAGAGACCCGAGTCTACAGCTTATTCACCAAAAGAAATTTTTTTGAATATACTGGTCCTCACATAGGTTAATGGTAATGGGCCTCATAAATGCTGACCACTGTTGGAAATGTAACTCCCTTGGATTCTATATTAGCACATATATTTTGGGAGTGTCCCGTATCAAGAATTTCTAGTCTGAGGTCAGTCTAAGAACCAATTTCATATTTGATGCTAAATTAGAGTCCTCCCCCTTAAGTTTCATTCTTGGAAATATTCCTGATACCTGAAGTTTACCTGGTAACAAGGCAGCCTGGTTCCAATGTGCAGCTTTTGTTTCTAAAAAATTATTCCTGCAAAAATGGAAAAGTCTATCCCCACAAATATTAATGCAGGGCTCAGTGAGATCACTGACCTCACAGCTAACAAATGACTATCATTCTGCAGCAAAAGAAAGCCCAAAAAATTCAAAGCAATTTGAGCTGGTTTTTAAGAGGTCTATGATTAAAGTAGACCCTAAAGATAGATATGTTGCTTCCCCTCCCTTTATCCAAACCCTATTTATTTACTTTGTGTATTCTCATGAGTCTGGTATTTTGGTATATGTGTTGTATTTGGAAAAACTGATTAAAATTATATATATTTTATAAAGGACAGTTATGCCTGGGTAGACTCTTATGGCTTCAACTTTGGAAAGGCAAAGAGAAGATCAAATTAGCATTACATGTTTGCCCGACAAGGAAGTACCCCACTGGAACAAAACCACCAGGGATGCTCGTGGAGCGTCAGTGGGCCAGCAACTGCAGAAGGCAATTTTAGCCAAATAGAACGGTGTTTTTTTAAGAGATCAAAACTGTGTATCTGTAATATTATTTATTTCAGAATGCACAGTGATGGTTTATTCTTCCTTCTTGGTGATTCAATTTCACTGTATATACAGAGCATTTCTACAGCATCAATCCCTCATACAGTATCTTTTAGAACTGATTTGATACATTTTACCATTCAAAACTCTTTTACTTACACATGAATTTTTTCTCTACCTTAATTATTTTATTACTAGAGAAAGCTGCATGAAAACTGGAGGATATTTTCTATATTTTTCACTTGCCACATTCTAGACAGTTTTTCAGGTTGTAATTTGTAAAGTTAGTCTTAGAGGATGTATCTTTTGAATCAGAGGAATATATATGTTATTAGATCTCTCATGAAGTTTTCCAAAGATACAATTCTACATACGTTTGTTTTCAGAAGAGATTGAGAGATTGAAGAAGAAAGATTCTTCATTTGTATTATATGAAGCATCACAGCAAGGACTGGTTTCAGAGTAACAGCCGTGTTAGTCTGTATTCGCAAAAAGAAAAGGAGTCCTTGTGGCACCTTAGAGACTAACCAATTTATTTGAGCATGAGCTTTCGTGAGCTACAGCTCACTTCATCAGATGCATACCGTGGAAACTGCAGCAGACTTTATATATACACAGAGAATATGAAACAATACCTCCTACCAGCAGGACAGTGGGGTGGGAGGAGGTATTGTTTCATATTCTCTGTGTATATATAAAGTCTGCTGCAGTTTCCACGGTATGCATCTGATGAAGTGAGCTGTAGCTCACGAAAGCTCATGCTCAAATAAATTGGTTAGTATCTAAGGTGCCACAAGGACTCCTTTTCTTTTTACAGCAAGGACTGTCTTTCTATATGTTTGTACAGAGCCTACCCACCACTGTGGGGTCCTAATTCTGACCAGAGCTTCTTGGCAAATACCATAATACAAATCATAAATAACACTTGCCAGCAGTCTCAATTTGGCTAGAAGAGAGGCAGGTTTTTGCTTCCTGTCCAGGCTCCCCTTTCCTACCCATGACTGCTGGAAGTAGGGAAAAGAAAAGTTTTGTGAATACCACAAGGCTGTTTTTCCCCACAGCTGTCACTGATGCTTTGACTCCTCCACTCCCAGCTCTGTGCTTTTCTTATCACAGCCATGCTCATTCCCACTTGTGACTATGCAAGTTGTAGAAGAGGCAGTCATCTCTGTTTCATCAAAATAAAATTCTATCCTCACCATTAATATATTTCCTGGGTGGCTGTGGTATTTTGGTTTTTTTTAATTTTGGTTATTTAAAAGTCAAGTACAAGAAGCTATCAGCAGAGACTGGCACCACCTTGTCCAAAGTCCCAGTCGAAGCAGCATGGCTCAGTCCAGGACCTGGGCAACAATGGCTTAAATCCCATCAACAAGAGAAAAAAGGCAGAATCAACGAACATAATAGAACTGAGTCAAAAAGCCTTTGGCCCCCAGTGCTTCCATCTCTGGTTACCTCCCTTGTACCCAAGAAGGTTATAAATCTCTCAGTCTGATAGAGTTGCTACTCCCTTGAAGTCTCAAGCTATTCTACCCTTTCCCTTCCTCTTCCTCCCTCTTAATACTTGGGCTTGCCCTCATTAGCTAAAGCAGCTGAGAGTATGTCTCTCCATAACTGAGATTTCTCACAACTGAGCAGGGGCAGGGCTGGTCTTGCAGTCTGTTTTGTGGGGGATTTATAGACCCCATCATACCAGCACACACCTTTTATTTTCTAGTAGTGGCAGTATATACTGTGGAAAGAATATTCTCCTGTTGATGTCCATGGGTTAATTTATATTTACTTTAATGGGATTCATTCACACGCATCATGGAAAGAATTTGAATTCTGGAAAGCTGAACGTTGGGTCTATTTGCTCAGGGACAGTTTCTATTTGTTTTTATGAGACACGTAAAATATCATCCTTTTTTTAAGTTATCATAAAAGACTACACTTTATGGCCAGGGTGGTAAACTTCCATGACAATTGTCTGAATCTTCCTCATATGAATTAGATCACCAAGGTTTTGCAGAAAGAAAGTCTAACAAAGTCATACACAAAGTTTCAGTAATAATACAGAGTAAGGAGAATATGGTCACATTTCATTAGACACTCAAGACATTTTTCATCAACTGTTTCTGCTACTGTAACAAACAGACATTTAATAAGCTCCTATATTATATTGAACATGTGAATATTAAATTCTTTTTTAAACTGACAAACTTTACAATGCTATTTCAAAAGCATTTAGTGATCTCTACATTGTCCTAATGAAAATAAAATGCATAAGTAGTATCAGACTTACATGTATGTATCAGATTTGCTGTACTCAAACAGTTTTCTTTCCAATTCCAGCCTCTTTGTTTCACTAAACAAAAAAGAAAGGAAATACAGAATGATCAAGCCATTGTTCAAATGTACAACTTAAGCTGCGAAAGAGTAAAGAAAACACAGTATAAATTCTTTGGGGACAGGGACCAGCATTTTTATTACATGTTTATACAGTGCTTAATACAGTGGCCCATGATGCAGCTGGACCTTAAATTGTCAGCAAATCAGCTTTCCCTTGAGAATAAAGAGTGAATACTGGGCAAAGCTCTCCAGGCACATTAACAGTTAAATAGATAAGCTTCTTTGTTTCTAGCTCATAGCAGCGGAAAATTTACTCACATTACATTTTATTTCTTCATAAGAAACAAATCAACTAATCATAGGACACTGTTGGGCCTTCCAGCTACATTACCCTCCTGAAGTCAGAGCCCTACAGGAGGGCTTCCAAAACTGGTGACCGGACAAATACATTAAGCAAATAAACTTTTTTAACAGTAATAGATTTGTAAAGTTTTAACTAGTAAGTCAATGCAGTTACATTTTTGCTGGTGGATGAAAAGGTTTCTCCAGATATGTGCATGGAATGGTTATAATTGAACAAAAGCACGCAGTTAAAGTAGTTGTTGGAGAAGGTGAACACCAATCCACCTGACAATGCTGTAAATGTGTTATTTTTGAAACAACTATATATAATTTAAGAATCCAAAAATACTTCAGAAAATTCAAACACATTAAAATTTATAATCTCCAATATGCCCCTTCAAAAATATTCAAACCAGAACAAGCTATTCTACCCTATGTTATTAGATCAGAACAGAACGGAATTAGCAAATTACAAAGGTATCACTAAAAGGAAAAGTCTTTGGCGGTCTTAAATATGATGTCACTGATGTACCAAAATAAGTGTGATTATGAAGAACCACTGGTGGGAGCAGAAGCCTGCAGAAAGTGGCTGACAAACATGACATGAAGGCCTTCTATGAAGAATTCTGAGCTACATGCAGCCCAAAATCCAGTGGTACAGCCCCAGTCCTCACAACAGATGGTAACTGGCTGCTCACAGACAAAGGTGCTGTTCTCTCTCATTGGGCAGAGCACTTTGATAGTGGACTGATAGTTCAGGAGACTATGTCCGATGAAGCCATTGACTCACTCCCACAGGATCCTGTCCTGCAGGAGCGGTCCAGGAACCCTTCTTTAGATGAGATTACTAAGGCCATCAAGCAACTATCCACAGGCAAGTCTGCAGGCCCTGACAGCATTCCACCCAAAGTGTACAAATGTAGACATGCCCTCATGCTCAGGAAATTCACCAGCCTTTTCAAGACTATCTGGGGACAGGGTACCATGCCCCAGGAGTGCAAGGATGCTTGTATAGTCCAGCTATACAAAAGGAAGGGAAGCATATCTATCTGTGACCACCATTGCAGAATCTCACTACTGTCTATAGCAGGGAAAATCCTTGCATGGGTTGTGCTCAACGGGCTTACCTCTCACCCAGTGGACTCGGTGTATCCAGAGTCACAGTGCAGTTTTCATGCTGGCCATGGCACCATGGACAAGTTGTTTGCAACCCAACAAATACTAGATAAGGCCAGAACAAGGATCCATACATAGTGTTTGTTGACCTGACCAAGGCCTTTGATACGGTGAATCATGGGGGAACTCCTTCATAAATACGGCTGCCCGAAGAGGATTGTTGTCATCCTCTCATTCACGATGGCATGATGGCCAGGGTAATGGAGTGTGGTCATTCATCAGAAGCCTTCCCTGCTACCAGTGGCACCAAACCAGGATGCGTAACGGCTCCAGTCTTCTTTGCCACTGTCTTTTCAGCCATGCTCTTGTTCGCAATCCAGGACTTCGACAGAGGTGTTCACTTCTGGTTTAGATTGGATGGGGATCTATTCAATCTACATTGACACAAGGGCCGCACTAAGGTAATTGAACAGCTACTTAAAGAGCTCTTGTTTGTTGATGACTGTCCCCTCATTGCACACACACTCAAGGACATTTAGCTTATTGTGCACCCCTTTGCCTATGCCTCAAAATGCTTCAGCTTCACAATTAGCCTGAAAAACACAGAGGTCCTGTACCAGCCAGCACCAGACCACCAGCATCACAAGCACCATGATCCCATCATCACAACTGACAACACACCCCTCAACTCGGTCAGGCAATTCTGCTCCCTGGGTAGCGTACTTTCCAGCAACCATGCTGGATGATGAGATCACTCAGTGCCTGGCAGAGGCCAGGTTGGCATTTGGGAGGTTCACCCACAGGAACTAGGGGGAACGTGGAGCCTACCTCAGAACCAAAATAAAAATCTACCATGCTGTTCTACTCATCTCACTCTTCTGTGAAACATGGATGCTCTACCAACATCACATCAAAGCTGAAGAGCTTCCATCCCCACTGTCAAAGATCCATATGCAACAGCAAGTGGCAGGACAGGATCCACAATACTGAAGTCCTTGAGAGATGCTAAATCCATTGCACTAAAAGCATGGTCATCAGGACTCAACTTCGGAAACATGGTCCACATGGAGGTTTCCCGTATACTGAAAGTGGTGCTCTATACAAATAAGTGTGATTCAAATACAGAACACAGCAATGCCTCTGTGCAACAACTGGGCTTCGAGGAAAATAAACAAATACTTTGAATGATATGAAAGAAACTCTGTCGCTGGTTTATGGACGACCTTAATCAAGAAAAAATAGCATAAGGGGAAAAAAAGAAAAGGAAAAAAAAAGAGGCCGAAGGGTGAAGATGACGACCTGGTCACACAGCTAACTTGTGATTGGCGGGAGTGGAGTTCATTCCAGGAGCAACCTCGCCACCAGAAGCAAGATTCCCCCAGATCAGGATACACCAACTCAAAGCAGCTCCTGACCCTGCCATACTAGATGCAAAACCTGCAGATATATCTCCACTGCTACAATGATCAATATCTCCCACAACACACCTTTCAATATCCATGGTTTCTACCTACGCCTATCATAACACGTGGTGTACATCATCCAGTGCAAACGCCTCAGTAACAACTACGTGGGTGAAACCAGACAATCACTATGCTTCCAAATGAACTCTCACAGAAAAATGATAAAAGATAAACACACCATGTCACCCATGGGTGAACACTTTTCACAAAGCAATCACTCCATATCTGATCTATCAGGCCACCATCCTCAAACAAAATCTGCACAGCACCTTCAAAAGACAAGCCTGGGAGCTTAAAGTCAAAATTCTGCTAGATACTTAGCTCCGGTCTACACTACAGAATTACTTCGGTATAACTACGTTGCTCAGGAGTGTGAATAATCCACACTCCTAAGCAATGTAGTTATACCAACTTAAGCACTGGTGTAGACAGAGCTATGTCAGCGGAAGAGCTTTTCCAGCCAGCATAGCTACCACCTCTGGCAGGGGTGGATTAACTAAGCCGATGGGAGAAGCTCCCTCCCATTGACTTAAAGCGTCTTCATTAAAGCACTACGGCTGTACCGATGCAGTAGTTCAAGTGTAGGCCTGCCCTAAAAATCATGGTGTCAAAGACACGGGATTTATCGCTCATTACAATCTGTAACCCACTAACCCTCCTTTGCCGTAGAACTGCAGGGGTGTTAGCTGCCCACTTCACCTGGAAAGGTCTCTTGTGACATGAATTCACTCCTTATGCTTAACAATTTGTTCCACCTTGTATTTTGCTGTAACACCCTGAGTACCTTTCCCAGACCTGAAAAAAAGAGCTCTGTGTAATCTCAAAAGCTTGTCTCTTTCACCAACAGAAGTTGGCCCAATAAAACGTATTACCTCACCCACCTGGTCTCTCGAATATCCTGGGACCAACTTGGCTACAACTACACTGCATGAGTAAAAAGTCTAATATAGTAGATGTAGAGGTTTGCAGTGGATTTATATTACTAATCCTGCATCTAACAAAGAAAGTACTCCAAATTATCTTATGCAACCTCAAAATCTTTTCTGGCTTTGAATATCAAGTCTACAAATTGTTGCAAATAATTGCACTCCTGATTTCTGCTGTCGTGTTCAAGATTGACAAGTTCAGCCTTGGGCTGTCTCAATATATCAAAGATGTTTGCTGTACAAGCTTGATGATTAGCAAAAGTTCTCAGGTTTCCACACTGATCTTAGGAAACCAAGAAGATTGGAGTCCATATTAACGTAAACTTAGCCTTGTCCTTCTGGGTCTTCTTGTACACCAAGCATCGGAGACAGCTGCAGGAACAAGGAACCACAAGTAAACCACAGGAACAAGGCATCCATCTTACAAGTTTGCCTCCACCAATGTCTGAAGATGACTGGTCTTAAGGTTTGATCCACATATGTACTTAGGTTCCCTAAACCCCAGATTTAGGTCCCTAAGTCTCAGGTTTTGGCACCTAAGTCCCAGTCTTCACTGAGATCCACAAAATTCTTACTGAGCCCTGTAGGCACCTAAATACACTCAGCACCTAAGTTTCTGCCTCTGAGCATGCACACTGCTGCCTCCTTCTAGGAGTGGGGATGCCTATCTCCAGCCTAAACCCCAGAGCAAATCACAAAGCAGGAAAAGATAGGTGAACAACAGTGTTCAACTAAGCAAGACACATGCAGGGCCCAATTCAGTAGGCATGCTTAGAGGCTGCTTAGCGGATCAGGTCCCATTCACAATCCAGGGGAAGAGGAGCCCATGCTATAGCATTTAGTCCAGTAGTCAGAGCACTCATCTGGGATATGGAAGATCCAGGTTTGACTCCCAACTTCTCAACCAGAAGGAGAAGAAGGAAGATCACTGTGCAAACCCTACGTCTCAGGTGCACTTTCTAACGACTGAGCTATGGGATGAGTGTGAACACGACTCTGTAGTCGGTTGTTAGGGTATCCACCTGGGAGGTGTAAAACCCCAAGTCTAGTCCCTCTCCTCCAATCACTCTTTCATTATTCAACTACAGTACAACAGCTTCAAGAGAAGAGATGGACAGAGCCCCACACCCAAGTATCTCATAGCTTGGTGGTTAGAACACTCACCACCAAAGGGAGCAACCCCTGTTCAAATCCTTTTTCCCCCCTCCGGCAGAGAGGGGGGGAAATTGAACCTAGGTCTCTCACATCCCAGGCAAATGTTCTAACCACAAGGCTAAAAGCTATACAGTGCGAATGTCCTCCTCCAGCTGCTGTGTGTGAACACACTGGGGCAGACCAATGGCCCATCTGGCCCAATATCCTGTCTTTTGACAGTGACCAGTGCCAGATGCTTCAGAGGGAAGGAACAGAACAGGGAAATTATTAAATAATCCATCCCCTTTCATCCAATCCCAGTTTTTGGCAGTCAGAGATTATGGGACACTTCGAGCACGGGGTTGCATCCCTGAGCACCTTGGCTAATAGCCATTGATGGACTCATCCTCCATGAATTTACCTAATTCTTTTTTTAACCCAGTTATACTTTTGGCCTTCACAACATCCCCTGGCAACAAAAAGGTGCTAGGTCCTGCCCATCAAGAAGACCCATTGAAATCAAATGAACCATTGTGGAACATCAAAGGGCAAAGTCTTTAGTTGCATTCATCCTCCACCCATGAAGAGGAGAGGTGTGCATGAAGTCGTCCCATTGGCTTGAATTCTGGGAGGAAGAGAATAAAAATCCCTAACAAGAAGAAACTGTATTTCTATACTGCTTGGACTTTGGGAGGGCAAGATTTCTAAGCATAAGCAAGGGATTCCCCAGGTGTTTAGCCCAGGTTAGCCCTAAAGGGCATATAGAGCTTGACTGTGCATTGTATGAACATGCTGTCATGCTGTCTGCAGTGCCTCAATACCCAGAGTACCAACCTCAGGACAGACTGTTAAGAAGCCAAGCACAAGTCCCAAACTGGTTGTGAATTCTATACTTAGATTTCATCAGCTAATCACCAAGTGTAAACTCCTGAGGCACTATACCAGCCTTAGCAAGGAGTTACAGACAGTCTCTTTAGGCACTCCAATCTACCTTCCCACCCAGATAAGCCTGCTTTTGTGATCCCTTACACTAAAAATCACAATATTCAGGTTACTCCCAGTCACTTATCCCAGGTCAATTGCACCTCAGATCCCACATCAAAAACAACACTTGTGGCCAATACTACAGACGCTCCCCAACTAACGCAAAAGTTCCGAATGCCTTGCGTAACTCAAATTTTGCATAAGTCAGAAACGTATCTCCGACCATTATGCAAAAAAACCCACACCACTCCTATTTCTAGCTTACAGAACTTTTTCCGTAAGTGCAGATTTTAAGTCGGGTTTGCGTAACCCAGGGAGTGTCTGTATAATAAACTCTCTCAAGATTTATTAAGAAAGAAAAAGAAATAGGACAGTTATTTACAAGGTTAAAGCAGGTAAACATACAGCAACAAATGAGTTACAGTCTAAGGTTCCAAAAGTTGGTAGAAGCTGCTGTAACATACAAGCTCTATATGCCCTTTAGGGCTAACCCGGGCTAAACACCTGGGGAATCCCTTGCTTATGCTTAGAAATCTTGCCCTCCCAAAGTCCAAGCAGTATAGAAATACAGTTTCTTCTTGTTAGGGATTTTTATTCTCTTCCTCCCAGAGTTCAAGCCAATGGGATGACTTCATGCACACCTCTCCTCTTCATGGGTGGAGGATGAATGCAATTAAAGTCTTTGCCCTTTGATGTTCCACAATGGTTCATTTGATTTCAATGGGTCTTCTTGATGGACAGGACCTAGCACCTACTGTAGGAACCCAGCATTTTACATTAATTAATGCCTCTTTCCTGTTTGATGACTTACACAACTACAGAGGGTTACAATGCAAACACTTACTACCACCTTATAACAAGGGGCACTGACGTTATAAATGAGATTAACAAATGCAACATCATACAAGTGATTCATTAAGTCTAAACACCAAACGCAAACACCTATATTAACAATACTAACACACAGGTGAGCCAGACTGGTTTCCAGCTAGGCATTTCTCAGCGTTCAGTTGAGACCTAGGGCCTTGTGTGATGCTGGCAGGCCAGATGCCAGCACAGGCCAGGTACCAGCACATGCCACGTACTTCCTTTTGTTTGTTTTAAACCTGCAGCCTATTAATTTCCTTGGGTGACCCCTGATTCTTGTGTTATGTGAAGGGGTAATTAATGCTTTCTTATTCACTTTCTCCACACCATATATGATTTTACAGACCTCTATCTTATCCCCCTCCCCCTTAGTCCTCATTCTTCTAAAATGAGCAGTCCCCATCTTTTTAATCTCTCCTCCAATTGAAGCTGTTCCATACCCCTAATCATTTTTGCTGCCCTCTTCTGTACTTTTTCCAATTCTAACATATCTGTTTGAGACAGGACAACTAGAACTGCATGCAATATTCAAGGTGTGGCCAGCCAGTGGATTTCTGTAGGGGCATTATGATATTTTCTGTCTTATCTCTCCCCTTCCTAACAGTTGCTAACACTGTTAGTTTTTTTGACTGCCACAGCACATTGATTGGCTCCTGATTCAGTCACGAACATCTGATCCCAGCCTGATGGTTTAAGCTACAATACCATTTCCCACTCTCTGATACAACAGATAAAATGTCAACAGGAAATATATTGCTTAGTTTGGTTTTTGAGGATGTTCATTTTCCTTGGTCCCACTTGGGCTCCCCACCATCCCTATAACTGGCTTGTATGTCAGGTGTTTTGATTTAACAAGGGTTTTACTGAAAGTGGGATCTTCTTGGAGTTCTATCAAACAAAAATGCTTAAAGTGTTAGGGATCAGACAGTCAATGTCTGGAGTATCGTCATCTGGGAAATTCTAAATGGTTAGTGTAAAGGCCTAGAGTAGCCTGAAATGTAACTTTGCCTAATAAACTATGTGCAAAGCGGATTCCCTTCATATCAGTTGGAGATAGTCGCTTTAGCCCTTGCCTAGTTTGTTTGTTTTTTTTAAATGCAGATGGTATCAAACAAAATACTTACTATGTCTTTTTCTAAGCCACGCCACACTGTGGATACCTTTATTTTCACGTAAAAGACCAAGTCAGTCAGCCTGAGGCTTCCCTTTGGCTCGCACAGTTTTGCAGCATGTAACACTGGCTCTTCACAATAATGTAAAACATTTTGTTTAATAGGCAAGACTAGCACTCCTGAGCATTCTACCAGTGAGTCTAAGGGAATCATTTTCAAGCACACAGAATCTTCAGGTTCTAGAGAGGAAGAATGATCAAGTGGTTAGGGTGCAAATCTGAGACTTAGGAGACCCAGACTCAACTCCCCGTTCTGCCACAAACTTCCTGTGTGATCTTGGACAAATCACTTAAGGCTTGTCTAGACAAACACTTAGTTCACGGCAAGCTAGGGGGTAAATCTACCCCACCCTAGCTTGCCACACAGTAAGTGTCCATGTGGATGCTGCTGTCACAAACTAAAAAGTTCCCAGATGCACTTTGACATACCCCATTTTGAAATGGGAGCAAATCAAAGAACACTAGGGAGCTTTTAGCATGCAGCAACAGGGTTCACATGGACACAGTGTGTGGCAGGCTAGTCTGAGGTAGATTTACACCCCTGCTTGCTGCAAAAAAGTTTGCAAATAGACAAGCCCTTAAGCTCTCTGCCTCAAGTCCCCATCCATAGAACAGGGATAACAGTACTTCCCCTATCTCATACAGTGTTGCAAGGACAAGTACCTAGAAAATTGTGAGGTGCTCACATACAACAGTAATGAGTGCCACAGACGTATAACAGATCAATTTGTTTTACAATTGCCTATTCTGCCATCCTGATATAGACTAATCAGTGTTTCACAACCAAAGTAGCACCCAAGCTTACTAGTGTAGGGCTGCTTGGGGGAGCCAGTTCAGGGAGCATTAAAGTGGATGACACAAGGTTGCACTGAGCTCCAGCTGAAAAACTAATATTTCCTGATGCCTTAAATTTGCAATCTCCTCATACTCCTCTAAAATAAGGCACAAAAACCTTATATAAGGCAAGAGATTGATTAAATTTCAAGATGAAACGTATGGTTTCTTCAGAACTATGAAAGTTAACACTCTCAGAGAGCGCAGCTGAGACTTGAGAGAGGCAATGAATTGCTGGGACAGTGTGACTATTTTACTTCTCAATTCCAGGAAAGTTGTTATTGTCAAAATCTCCTTTAGCAAACTGTTCTTCTGACTGCATGGGTGAACTGTGACAGCTATATCAAAGCCTGTTCTCCAAAATTGTGTATGCATGGTGCATGCAAATATCTGTTAAAATGTAAAGATAATTAGTAGGTCTATAGTTTTGAAATCTTGTTGTAGAGGACAATTAAATATTTTCCCATATGCTTAGTACAGCACTTAGCTATACAAGTTATTTACTTGATTTTCACACCTCTTATATAAGAAGATTCCGATTCTCACCAACAGTCATGCACAATTATTTAAGTATTGAGTAATCACAACATGCTCAGATCTGTACGTAATACAGAAGACAGTCCATCCTCCAATGAGCTCACTGTCTTAGACACCAAGGGCTTGAATCTCCACTGCCTTGCACCTAGTGTAGCAATTAACACCTGTGCCCAGTGGTTTACCCAAATGGTAACATTTTATATCAAGTAATCACAGGTTGACATTACTATACAAGGTGCGTGGCCTAGGAGAATGAAGACCATACAATACAGTCCAAAATGTAATCTCATACATTCAACAATAACGTACACTCTCGTACACCTGGGAAGGAGGGGAGAAGGGGGAGGAATCTTCATGCAATTGGTGGATTTTTATTGTATGTACAAGCCTTAGTGGCTTATTCTTGAAATGTCTCACAAAAAGAGTGAGATTTGAGGACGGATTTAAAGGAGGAGAAGAGAAGTCACTTGGAACTCCTTTCTTCTTCAGCAAAAATAAGATGGGAGGGGAAAAATATAACCAAGTAGCAGATCCCTTTTATGCGCATATCTTCTTAATATTGTCCCAATATTATGTTTGAACATAACCAATCACTTAAGGGAAGAATGTAGGCCACTACAGGATGATGCAAAGCTGCCAGGAGATTTAGTGCAATATTAATATTCCTTGAACTTATAGATACAGGGTAAAATTTTCAAAAGGGCCTTAGGTTCTTAAATTACTGGGGTGCTTTTGAAATTTTTAGCCTTAATCTAGTGAGAAAAATCCTCAGATTCTACACATTTTTTTAAAGTGCCACTTAATCACTACAAAATGTTGAAATGGCCAGCGTTCACATCGGACCTACAATAAAGGTAACGTTACAGAAGCCTTTGCAGCACTGGTATTAATATAATTGACAATACTAGTGCAAACACAAAAGTAAACAAACATGCGAATTTAATTTCCTTTAGAAATGGGGAGAAAGGGAGGGAAGGAGTATGTTCCAACTGGAGAAGGCCCACTGGATATTACTCTTTTTAGACATCTTGTTAAAACAAAACTAGATAGAGCTGTTCAGACATATCCTGAGTCTGGCCAAGATATACTTGGCTCAGGACCTGGAGTGGAGACAGAAGTGACATTATGCCACCTCTCTGTTCCTGATCCTGGGGAGGAGGTCACTTAAAGTTGCTTTAAATTACAGCAGCTGGTGACAGCATCTTAAGGCTGGGTGGTTTCAATGGCACAGGATCACCAGCACAACATTTTCCAGCCATATTCTCTGTAACAGGCATGGGGTCAGAGAGAGAATGTAAGAAGCAGATGGCATAGAGCCAGCTCTCCCAGATTTATGCCACCTGGCGTTTCCCCTATGCAAGAGGAATCACCACCTGGCTTTAAGCCAGCTTTCCATCCCTCTTTTCCCCTCCAGAGTGATGCTAAGAGGAAGGCACTAGGCCAAGTACTCAGTCCATGGCTTTTAATCTTTATATCAATATTGTACTAGAAACAATAGATGTGAAAAATGTAAAGTTGTTAACAGTATTTTTCTAAGGCCATGATATGCTAGCTACAAGTAAATACTGTCACTTAGTTTTTGCATTACCACCAAGATCTTGGACAGGTGGATTTTTTAAATCCAGAAACGCTTTCTAATTGAAGCAACTTATTATATCCAGTCTCACTATCCTGCTTTCATGAACATCTACACTGTGCTTAAAAATATACTCAATTGGACAGCCTTAAAAGGTTCTTCTACACTAGGAGTCAGATTTTTAAAGGCTCCCCATCCAAGCTTTGTAACCTGGTGCATGGGGTCGCAGCACCACTCAGGTTTGGCCCAGCCATTCCTCTGTCATGACGGATGGGCAGCTGGGCCAAACTTGAGTGAGGTATTTAGGCTCCTAAAGATGCAGATAGGTACTTTTGACAATCCCAGTAGAAACCTATCTGCATTTTTAGGCACTTGAATGCCTTTAAAAATCTGGCCCTAGTTCCTTTGGAAATACAGTTAGGCCCAGCCTCCCTACACACTGGGTCAGAATTAGGGTTGAGGTGCTGGGGCAGACAGTGCATATATTTAATCGTGGGTGTGACCTTCCCCTGGTATTATCTGGATTGGTAATCTGCTAGGTCACTCCAATCCTTGACTCTGGGAGCCAGCCTTACCTGGCTCTGCTTTGAGAACCCCCACTCCTGGGCTGTTCTTGCACAGCCTCTGGCATGTAAGCTGCTCTTTGGATTGTACAAATGAATGACATTAGCCAATATCTCCGGTCCCAGACACAACCCTAGAAACCTCCGTCTTGCAGTGTCAAGTTATGCCCACTGGATGCTGCAAATTTATATGAGTTTGTCAATTTAACAAAGAAATTGATATGTACCAGGTTTGTTATCCCAAGGGGAGTCTCTGACACTCTTCAAACCAAACACAGGGCTTCCGGTAGAATAAACAAACAGATTTATTAAGTGATTATAAGTCAAAGCATAACAAGTCTGATTTGGTCAAATGAAATAAAAGCAAAACACATTCTAAGCTAATCTTAACGCTTTCAGTGTCCTTACAAACTTAGATGCCTCTCACCACAGGCTGGCTGGTTGCCTGCCCTTCAGCCAGGCGCTCCCCTTTGATCAGCGCATCAGTCACTTAGTGGTGATGTCTGTAGATGGAGGTGGGAGAGAAAAGAAGAGCATGGCAAACGTCTCTCCCTTTTATTAAGTTCTTTCTTTCCTCTTGGCTTTGCCCCTCCTTCAGAGTCAGGTGAGCATTACCTCATCACAGTCCCAAACTGACCAAAGGAAGGGGGGTGACTCACTCGAGAGTCCAACAGATCCTTTGTTCCCATGAGGCTGGGCTGGGTTTATCCCATACATGAGGTGTGAACTGCCCCTCTGCTCTTAGAGAGCTTTTTCCTGGGCTTATTTTAAGCCATGAAGATACATTTTCAGCCTCATAACTATATACATGAAATTACAACCTATTACATTACTGTAACAACAACTACTATAACATCACTATAACAACGAGCGTTCTGAAAACACCCAACATGACAAACTTTGCAGTAGATATCACACAATCATTTGACAAGGATGAACATGGGGGTGCTGGGTGTTCCCCTGAGGTACAGAGCATCACAGTGGGTCATAAAAAAGACAAAAATGCAGTTGGTGGATTGCCTTACTAAAAAGGTCGGGAACCACAGCAGCAATACAAACTTCCCAACAGTGCTCCATCAGTGTGACTCTGTGCCCCCAAGGGACTTTTTTTGTTCAGCCTCCATGATCTCTTTTTTCAAACTACCTAAACCACTTGGTAATTAGTGTCAATTGTAGTGGTGTTTTCTGCAATGCAGACACTTGTCCAGTAGGTAACTGAGACTACCAATTCATTTCACACAGCTTGAGCTATTACTAAAGGCCAAACTTTTTAAAAGTGACTAATTATTTGGGGTGCCTCAACCAGAAATACCTTAAAGAATCCTGATTTTCAGCACTTTCTGAAAATCATGCCCTTTAAAGTGTGTTATGCTGTGACCCAAAAACCGAGGGCATATAAAATCACTAGTCTTTTTTTAATTTAGGCTGTAATTATAACAACTTCTGTTAGAGAAGCGTGCATATATATGGCCCTTTAAACATGTGTGTCCTCAAACTGTTGGTTTCCATTTTTGTTTGTTTAAAAGTAGTGTACCATTTTGAAAATAGGGCCAAGTCAAAATGCCATCTGCGTCACTTGAAAAGCTCAGAATATCAGCAACAGATCAGCAGCTGTTATAGATGTTATTCACAATACCAGCCTACACATCACAAAAGTGGTGTGTTAAAGAAGCTAAATAATTAACTTAAGAAGTTTAACAATCTGTATACGTACTTCACACTCGACTGCAAAATATAACTGCCTGACATAAAATAATAAAACAAAAGGAAGTGGCAGAAGTATCATCCTTTGAGGCATTTAAAGCGACTTAGGCCAAAATGTAGTTCTGTTTAAAAAACAAAGTTTTAAACACTCCTAATAATAGAAGTGGTTTAATGGCTTTTTTCCCCCCGCCAAATTTTTCAAATGAGGACATTTTAATTTAGATGCATTTAGATGCTCTCTTGCTGCGTGTGCAACAAACATGGTGCCACTGTGCCAGGGTTTACCAAATGCAGGAACATTACTTAGTGCAGTAGCCATCAGACTTTTTTTTAGGCTCTCACTAACTCAGAGATCTCTGCTTAGGTCCTGGCTCGAAAACTTGCTTGGTGTCTATGCAGTATCCAACTAACTTCTGTGAGGCTCCACGCTACCGAAGGGCAGAACAAGCTGCCGGGGCCAAAGACACCACCCTCCTAAACTCTCAGTCCCAATTCTGCATCCTCCACAAATAACCAGTTCTTGGTTACAAAAAGACATAACTTCAGGACAGTATTAAGATAACATTAAGTGGCTTTACAGCAGTGGCTTGGTTATGATCAATTTAGTCTCTGTGTTGTTTATTTCCTTTCCCTAGACTTCCTATTTATTTGGGCCAGCTTTGGGGTGGGGGTGGGGGAGTGTAGGAGAAGGGAAGTCCGATGGATAGGAGGAGCTAGAGGTCTACAATAGTGTGTGGGGCAGACTGACAAATAGAGACTGGAAGTGAGGAAGCAAACAGGGTGTGCTGGGAGGGACAGTCAGAGAGGGAAGCTGGGCAGGGGGGGTCAGACAGAAGAGCAAAGATGTGCAATTGATAGGGACAGAGGAACAGACAGACAAGGAACCTGGGAAAGGACAGACAGACAAGGGGAGCCCAGGAAAGCGGGACAGGCAGAGAAGGGGCTTGGGGAAGGACAGACAGACAGACAAGGGGGGGGGCGCGCCCAGGAAAGTAGGACGGGCAGAGAATGGGGCTGAGAAAGGACAGACCGACCGACCGACGGGGGCGGGGGAGGGGGGCAAGGAAAGCAGGACAGGCAGAGAGGGGCCCGGGGAAGGACAGACAGACAGATAAGGGGGAGAGCAGGAAAGCAGGACGGGCAGAGAGGGGCCTGGGGAAGGATAGAGGGGAGGGATAACTCAGTGGTTTGAGCATTGGCCTGCTAAACCCAGGGTTGTGAGTTCAATCCTTGAGGGGGCCATTTAGGGATATGCGGCAAAAATTGGGGATTGGTCCTGCTTTGAGCAGGGGGTTGGACTAGATGACCTCCTGAGGTCCCTTCCAACCCTGAGATTCTATGATCTATGACAGACAGAAAAGGGGGGCAGGAAAGCAGGAGGGGCAGAGAAAGGGGCCCGGGGAAGGACAGACAGATGGGGGGGGCAGGAAAGCGGGACGGGCAGAGAGGGGCCCGGGGAAGGACAGACAGACAAGGGGTGGGGGGGCAGGAAAGCAGGACAAGCAGAGAGGGGCCCGGGGAAAGGACAGACAGACAAGCGGGGGGGGGGGACAGGAAAGCAGGACGGGCAGAGAGGGGCCCGAGGAAGGACAGACAGACAAGCGGGGGGGTTGGGGGGGGGGACAGGAAAGCAGGACGGGCAGAGGGGCCCGGGGAAGGACAGACAGACAAGCGGGGGGGGGGGGGCGAGACAGGAAAGCAGGACGGGCAGAGGGGCCCGGGGAAGGACAGACAGACAAGCGAGGCGGGGGGGACAGGAAAGCAGGACGGGCAGAGGGGCCCGGGGAAGGACAGACAGACAAGCGGGGGGGGGGGGGGACAGGAAAGCAGGACGGGCAGAGGGGCCCGGGGAAGGACAGACAGACAAGGGGTGGGGGGGCAGGAAAGCAGGACAAGCAGAGAGGGGCCCGGGGAAGGACAGACAGACAAGCGGGGGGGTGGAGGGGGGACAGGAAAGCGGAGGGGCCCGGGGAAGGACAGACAGACAAGGGGCGGGCAGGAAAGCAGGACGGGCAGAGGGGCCCAGGGAAGGAGACAGACAGACAAGCGGGGGGGGGACAGGAAAGCAGGACGGGCAGAGGGGCCCGGGGAAGGACAGACAGACAAGGGGTGGGGGGGCAGGAAAGCAGGACAAGCAGAGAGGGGCCCGGGGAAGGACAGACAGACAAGGGGTGGGGGGGCAGGAACGCAGGACAAGCAGAGAGGGGCCCGGGGAAGGACAGACAGACAAGCGGGGGGGTAGAGGGGGGACAGGAAAGCAGGACGGGCAGAGGGGCCCGGGGAAGGACAGACAGACAAGGGGTGGGGGGGCAGGAAAGCAGGACAAGCAGAGAGGGGCCCGGGGAAGGACAGACAGACAAGGGGTGGGGGGGCAGGAACGCAGGACAAGCAGAGAGGGGCCCGGGGAAGGACAGACAGACAAGCGGGGCGGTAGAGGGGGGACAGGAAAGCAGGACGGGCAGAGGGGCCCGGGGAAGGACAGACAGACAAGGGGCGGGCAGGAAAGCAGGACAGGCAGAGGGGCCCGGGGAAGGACAGACAGACAAGGGGTGGGGGGGGCAGGAAAGCAGGACAAGCAGAGAGGGGCCCGGGAAAGGACAGACAGACAAGCGGGGGGGGTGGAGGGGGGACAGGAAAGCAGGACGGGCAGAGGGGCCCGGGGAAGGACAGACAGACAAGGGGCGGGCAGGAAAGCAGGATGGGCAGAGGGGCCCGGGGAAGGACAGACAGACAAGCCGGGGGGGGGGGGGAACAGGAAAGCAGGACGGGCAGAGAGGGGCCCAGGGAAGGACAGACAGACAAAGGGGGGGGCAGGAAAGCAGGACGGGCAGAGAGGGGCCCGAGGAAGGACAGACAGACAAGCGGGGGGGTTGAGGGGGGACAGGAAAGCAGGACGGGCAGAGAGGGGCCCGAGGAAGGACAGACAGACAAGCGGGGGGGAGGGGGCAGGAAAGCAGGACGGGCAGAGGGGCCCGGGGAAGGACAGACAGACAAGCGGGGGGGGGGGGGACAGGAAAGCAGGACGGGCAGAGGGGCTCGGGGAAGGACAGACAGACAAGGGGGGGACAGGAAAGCAGGACGGGCAGAGGGGCCCGGGGAAGGACAGACAGACAAGGGGCGGGAGGCAGGAAAGCAGGACGGGCAGAGGGGCTCGGGGAAGGACAGACAGACAAGGGGGGGACAGGAAAGCAGGACGGGTAGCGGGGCCCGGGGAAGTACAGACAGACAAGGGGCGGGGCAGGAAAGCAGGACGGGTAGCGGGGCCCGGGGAAGGACAGACAGACAAGGGGGGGACAGGAAAGCAGGACGGGCAGAGGGGCCCGGGGAAGGACAGACAGACAAGGGGCGGGAGGCAGGAAAGCAGGACGGGCAGAGGGGCCCGGGGAAGGACAGACAGACAAGGGGGGGACAGGAAAGCAGGACGGGCAGAGGGGCCCGGGGAAGGACAGACAGACAAGGGGGGGGGACAGGAAAGCAGGACGGGCAGAGGGGCCCGGGGAAGGACAGACAGACAAGGGGGGGGGACAGGAAAGCAGGACGGGCAGCGGGGCCCGGGGAAGGACAGACAGGCAAGGGGGAGGGGGGAGACAGGAAAGCAGGACAGGCAGAGGGACCCGGGGAAGGACAGACAGACAAGCGGGGGGGGGGGAATAGGAAAGCAGGACAGGCAGAGGGACCCGGGGAAGGACAGACAGACAAGGGGCGGGGGGCAGGAAAGCAGGACGGGCAGCGGGGCCCGGGGAAGGACAGACAGACAAGGGGCGGGGGGCAGGAAAGCAGGACGGGCAGAGGAGACGGCGAGACCGCGGACAGACGGAGAAAGACGGACAGACCCGACTGGGATGCCAGGGGGCAGACAGGAAAGTGAACACGGGACCGGTGGCCAAGGGAACTTCGGGGCACGGACGGGCTCGGCTCCCCCGGGGGCCCGGAGCAGGCGGGGCCGACCCCGGCTCCTCACCTGTCCCGGAGCCGCAGCTGGAGGCTGCCCAGGATCGCGCAGTAGCCGCCGGGCTGAGGGCGCCGGGATCCCCCCGCGGCGCCAGGCCCGGGCGCCCCGCACATGCCGCCCTGTTTACACCGGTGTCCTAAGCGACGGCTCCCAGCATGCAGCGCGGCCGAGCGGACCCCGGAAGAGCTGGGCAGGCAGAGGAGCCTCGCTCTCAGTCCCGAGGGCGGCCCAGGCCCCGCCCCCCGTTGGCGGCAGCCTGGGAGGGGGCGGGGTCTCGTTCTCTCTTCCTCCCCCCCAGCCCGTGGACCGCACCGCAGGCTGTGCAGCGCAGGCCCCGCCCCTCGCTTGTCCATAAGCCCCGCCCCCTGCGCTCCTTGCTGCTGGCCCCGGGGTGAGGGGGGGACAGGTCCCCCAGAAAGGCCATGGACAGGCCTTGAGATGGGGCCCTTAGTCACCTGGCCCCTGGGAGCTGGCCAGTGCCCTCCCTGGCCTCTGGCTTCTCACAGCTGCCCCCAGGGGCCCGAAGAGGAGAAGGCGATGACCCTCAACTATGCCCCCCACCCCAGCTTTGTTGCCCCTCGCTGTGTCCTTATGGCTCTTCCCAAAGGGCCCTGCTTGTTTTGTGGCATGAATCTGTGCCATAGGATTGGGCCCCAGAATCTCAGTTTCCCTCTAAAAAAAATATATATACGGTTTTAACCCTCTTGCTGAGGGGGGAAATAAGCTTGAAAACATGACCGGAGTATGACCGAGGTAGTAACGTTTGCCTGAGTCTGCAGACAGCTTGGTAGCAGAGCGCCAAGGAGGTGGCTTGCCCCAGTCACCCCAGTCCATGCCCTGTGGACTGTGATTCTTTGCTCACAGTTTTTGGCTTGTTTTTTGCATGATGCCATATAAGCCAGGCATTTTGCTGCAGCTGTTCATTCAATGTTTTGCCTCTAGCTCCTGCCTGCAGCTGCCTCTTGCTCCCCACAACTGTGAATCGATTGGATTGGATTACAATGCATGTGGCCTGTACCGTTCCATGAAACATACTGAACTTCCCTTACATTCCAGAGACACTGTTTATCATGTCCCCATGCCACAAAACAGGGTTATGTGTTTTCCTTTAACCTTTCCCATTTTTTCCTTATTTTTTGTACTTGTTTGCTGTTTAATAAATTGTATTTGCTTTGAACTGTATGAAATGATCAGTGAGTCAGGGAAGCATCTAGTGCAGAGAGAGCACCCCAGAGTGGGACACCCTAGCCCCTGCCCTAAGTGACCACGACAAGACTGAGGGTCGAGCCCCCCAGGAATCCTGGGCCCATTCTTGTTGGGGTTATGAGGATTCTGCCACACAGGAGAGTGGAAGGGGAATCCTCGAAGTCAGGCAGGCCTCTGGGTAAAGGAAGTGGGAGTAAGGACTCAGATCCTTTCGCTAGCCCATTTCAATGGGGTAGTATATAAGCTAGGAAAGTTCCTCACAATAGCGGCACGATTCCTCCTCTTACATTGGCATTGCTGGCAGAACAGAGGTGGTGGTCAACAGCTCACTAATAGAGCTGACCGGGAGAGGCCTAGTCCTGCTACTCACCTGAGTAATCTTTAAATACAGCAGTAATTCTGCTGAAGTCATGGGGCCTACTCCTGGGAGTAAACGTCTGAAAGATCCAGCTTCAAATCAACTATTAGAGAAGAGGTTTCAGAGTAGCAGCCTTGTAAGTCTGTATCCGCAAAAAGAAAAGGAGGACTTGTGGCACCTTAGAGACTAACACATTTATTTGAGCATAAGCTTTCGTGAGCTACAGCTCACTTCATCGGATGCATGCAGTGGAAAATACAGTAGGGGGATTTTATATACACAGAGAACATGAAACAATGGGTGTTACCATGCACACTGTAACGAGCGATCAGGTAAGGTGAGCTATTACCATCAGGAGAGAAAAAAAACCTTTTGTAGTGATAATCAAAGTGGGCCATTTCCAGTAGTTGACAAGAATGTGTGAGGAACAGTAGGGGGGAAAACTAAACATGGGGAAATAGTTTTACTTTGTGTAATGACACATCCACTCCCAGTCTTTATTCAAGCCTAATTTAATGGTATCCAGTTTGCAAATTAATTCCAATTCAACAGTCTTTCGTTGGAGTCTGTTTTTGAAGTTTTTTTATTGAAGAATTGCGACTTTTAGGTCTGTAAGCGAGTGACCAGCGAGATTGAAGCGTTCTCTGACTGGTTTTTGAATGTTATAATTCTTGACGTCTGATTTGTGTCCATTTATTCTTTTACATAGAGACTGTCCGGTTTGGCCAATGTACATGGCAGAGGGGCATTGCTGGCACATGATGGCATATATCACATTGGTAGATGTGCAGTGAACAAGCCTCTGATAGTGTGATTAGAGGGGATTGATTCTCCCTTACAGTTAAGGATCTGTACTGGGACTCAAAAGAACTGGGTTCAGTATTCCTGGCTTCTTGTGTACCCATGGGCAAGTTTCTTTTTCTTTTTGTGACTCATTTTCCCCATTTGTAAAATGTGGAAAATACAGTCCCAAGATGTTGTGAGAATAATTTCATAAGTAGTTGGGGGGTGCTCAAATACTATGGTAAAAAAAAAAGGTTAGCCTCTAAACCAGTGGTACTCAAACCTTTAACAGAAGAAATGCTACACTGAGAGGAGGTGCAGACAGCTCCAAAAGGTTTAAATGTATTTAGAACAGAAAAGTGATCAGTACACATTGATAATAAAATGATTAATGGCATTAGTCACAATCACCCTCCATTAGAATAACTGTCCTAAAGCTAACACACTAAAGCATCAGTATTTACTTCCATTAGTTGATTACCCATACAACACAGATAGAAAAGGAGGACTTGTGGCACCTTAGAGACTAACCAATTTATTTGAGCATGAGCTTTCGTGAGCTACAGCTCACTTCATTGGATGCATCCGATGAAGTGAGCTGTAGCTCACGAAAGCTCATGCTCAAATAAATTGGTTAGTCTCTAAGGTGCCACAAGTACTCCTTTTCTTTTTGCGAATACAGACTAACACGGCTGTTACTCTGAAACACAGATAGAGAGTGTGTGTGTGTGTGTGTGTGTGTATTTTGCTTCAGGTTTCCTTGACCCTGCCCCAAGGGCGATAACCACATGGCAGTCAGGGCATCACTTGAACTTGTGAAGAGAGCCACATTCCAGGCTCTAAAGAACCGCATGTGACTCAAAAACAGCAGATTGAGTAGCCCAGTTCCTACAGTAACTGACCACTTCTGCAGTTCAGGATACTTCTGTCAGTTTTTAGTGTTCTGTAGTGCTACTCCTAGTGAATCTCAATACTTCTTAGTTTCAAATTTGGATAACAAATTTTAAATTTAAAGTAAAAGGCATTACTGGATACCTGCAGTAGTACTTAACAGCCTCTAAATTAACTTTCATCACTTGAATAACCATAGCTGCTGCCTGGCTTAGCCCTTACATATCCACTATAAATAAATGGCTCTCATAAAGATATGGGAGGTTTTAGCTCATGGAAAAGCTTACACACTCAATAAGACACATATGCAAAGGATTTGCAGA
Source organism: Eretmochelys imbricata (assembly GCF_965152235.1). Taxonomy (NCBI): domain Eukaryota; kingdom Metazoa; phylum Chordata; order Testudines; family Cheloniidae; genus Eretmochelys; species Eretmochelys imbricata. Next base: position 206,722,667 of record NC_135574.1, on the reverse strand, counting down.
TTTGGGAGCCTTTTATTATTGAATTCACACAAAGTGTGATTAAAAGAAAAGCCCTGCTGTTCTATTTTCTTTCTATTGAAAGCACATAAATGCTATTCAGGCCTCTGTTGCAGGATGATTTCATACCTACTGACAACCAGAAAGGCAGTTTTGCAACTGATCCCTATTTCTACCATATTCTGAACAAAACCCTGGACCTGAACATGCCTGAAATTTGGGAGGTTTGAAAGCTGGATCTGGATCCAGACTTTATAAAACTCAGGTCTATCAATCCCTGATGTTTCCTCCAACACCTATAGGGAAAATAATTGAACCATGCTCAGAATATATCAGGCTGCTTAAAATCAAGAAATAAGTGTTGTAATGTCTGGTCTGCTCCTGCACCATGGAAATCTATGGGAATTTTGTCATTGACTTCAGTGGGTCCAGAATCATATCTGCCCTCTCCCGCATCAGTGTTTCCAACACACAGTTTTCCTCACAAGTCTTGCTGTATGTTATGTTTTTCTTAAAGCGCCAGCAGCTGGAGTCAAATGATTTTGTGACAATCTCAGCATCCATTTTATTTTATTTTTTTTAAGTAAATGTCTAGCTCTCCTGGTTATGCTGAAAAAGTTGAAAATGTGATTCTAGCTAGAGTACCCTAAAGGTTCAAAACCTAGAAGGCAAATAAAGAGGTCAAAATGTATTATTTTTAAATCTCATGATTTTTAAGCCAATCTCATGGTTTTGGGAGGCCTGACTCGTGAGTTTTGAATGCCTGAATTTGTTGACACTACACACTGTGCAGGCTACATTGAAAAGTTCCGCAACTCCTAACCATAAAAGCACTTCCCCCAGCCACACTGGGAGGAGCAACAGACTGAAGCCAAGAAAACCCTCATCAGTTTCACTCTGATCTCCTGCTAAATCCTGGGGTGGAAGGTAAATTAAAAATAAATAGGGGTGCTGCTGCAGCTCCATAGTTCAGCTTGTGTTGAGCAATAATAAATAAGATCTCTTTTTCCATTCCTGTCTGCTAACACCAAAATCAGAATAAATATTATCCCAATTTTGATCCTGTATAAAGTAAACATTAAAGAAAGAGTGTTATTTCAAAATGGCATCCATGAGATACTGTCTGCAGGTTGAGCACACCATGATGGGGCACTCACCTCTTGAGTGCCACCTAGCAGCCGGCGGTGAAACTGCAGTCCTTTTCTTGCCCCTCGTGCCCCCCTGCAGGTTGCCAGCCAACTTTGGCAGGTCTTCAGTGACTTGGCCCTCTGGCCGAGTTAAAGTCCAAATTAACCCCTTTGGGGTATTGAGTCCAGCAAATAAAAGTCTCTTTGCCTTTGGTAGAGTCTTCAGCCCCGCTCTGGACCCTTTAAATCCATCCCTTTGTTCGGGCTCCCAAAAAAGGTCCTATTTTGGGGTTTATGGCACTTCTCCTGTGGCCAGTAGGGGCACCCAGACCTACACACTACTCCAGGTTCCAACCCAGGAACCCTATTCTCAGCAACCACTTACTCCTTACTTCAATCTGTCACTGCTATTTCGCTGGGCCTCTTCCTACTGGAACCATTTTATCTTTAGCCTTATCTCATGGGCAGTGTCCTAAGGTTCTTCTCTATCTCCAGGCCAGAGAGAAGCACTCTTACTCACTCCTCTGGTCCCAGCCAGGAACTGACCTGCTTTTTGCTGTTTTCTCTTTTTTTATGGCAAAGCAGACTAGACTGAATAGTCTATAGCTGCCACCAATTATAATTCCTCAGTACTTAGTGGTTTATAGTCTCTTGCACTGCCTTGTATCTTTCAAGTAATACAACACCTTTTTAAGAATACTCCTTTTCCCCAATGTTTTTACTAAATAACAATGTAACTTTTGTTACCTTAAGACATTTGAATTCCTCAGAAAGCTTTTCCCTTTCTTTATCAAAGCCCTTACCTATGCATAAAAGGTGATCAATTGTTTCTTCCACCTTATAGTGTACACGTAGTTCATCTTTGTGTCTATTTATTTGAAAAAGACTTTTGTTTAAGCCACAATGGCCCGTTAGTATTCTGAACAAAAGAACTTCATTAGTGCTATCCAGGCCCTGAAGTACATCATTATCCTCAACTCTCGGGCGCAATTCAAAAAATCTTCTTCCTCTTTTTTCACTAATTCTAATTTTTTTGCCATTCCTCTTTTAGATTTTTTGGTACTAGGCTTTTGAATTCGTGTTAACTCAAGAGTATTTCTATGTCAATCCATCCATTTCTTACAATGTCTTTAGCAGCTTTGTCCGTCATTTTGTTCCCTGTTGTCCCAAAATGTGCTGGGATCCAGGTTAGTGCTACATGTATCCCTCTGTATTAACTCTGTGATTAGAAACATAATTTCATTGATCAAATCACTTCAACATACTGAAACACTCTTTTTTATTGCCAAAAAGCCTGAGATTGAATCTGAAAAAAAAATAAAAGATGCTGGAAATGCATCCCAGATCCAATTTAATGCGAGCATTATTGCTACTAGTTGGACTGTCATGACAGCTACATAATCGGCTATTCTTTTCGATGTACTAATTCCCAATTTTGGCATACCTTACACCATCCCTACTCTTACTGTTTTTTCTTCTTTTTTGGACCCCTCTGTATATATTTGACAAAACTGACTCCACTTTCTAACAATATACTGTCTGATATTTTCATCATTGTAACTCCCATTAACTTTGCCCCAGAAAATTAGGTCCAGTACTTTCATTTCTAGTGTAACAGGCATTTCACTAGAAGTTATCTGTAGCGTGCATACAGGTGTTGTAATAAATGCACCACACACAATTTGTAGTGCCCGGGCTTGTGTGCAGGTGCAGGAGTGGTGTAACTAGACGATGGAGGGGCTGATTTACGTTTCTGCTCCCATGCACCATTCTGCTTCACCTTCTGGGACCTAATGTTCCTTGTAAACTGTGCTCACATGCAACTGAATAGGAAGACCGGGAGGGGCTGGAGCAGCTGCTGCGGCATCCAAGATTGCGGCAGGGAGCAGGTAGGAACCAGGAGAGAGCCAGAAGCAGCTGCACCTGGCAAGAGATATGCAAAGTGCCAAGACCTAGCTGGAGTCAGCTCCTCCTCCCTGAGTCTTACTAATCCCCCTTGCTTCCCACCCCACTCCTCCCTCTGCCCGACTCCCCCATTCAAAGTGAGCTTCTACCACCTCTGGTCATTTGGGTTGCATAGAGGTAAATCGGAGCAGAATTTTGCCTGAAGTGTTTTAATCCTTCATTTACTATACAGCAGCTTTTTAAGATAACAGACCTAATTATCAATTCACTCAGGTGCCTTCATGCTGCTCCAATATTGTGAAGAGGCCTTCAGTTCAGTTCAGTGAGACTTTATTGGCATGGCAAGCTGGACAGGTTTTGCCAAACTGAAAGCAAGAGAGAGAGCTCTCAGGTATCTGTCCGAGGTTGGCACAACCCTCCCAGGATAGGGTTACGCCTTGTGTTTGAGGTTGGATCCCAAATCCATTTGTCACTCTTGGTCATTCCTGATTTGGTGGCAGGTAGAGCGATCTCTGCCATCTTTCTCCCAGGGTCAAGCTCAGTTTTTCTTTGTCGCTTTTCGCTGAGACCTTTTTTTTTTCTATTTTTATGGTTCCTGATAATATGAGGAAATATCTTTCTTGACTGAACACGGGTAGTGCCCTGAGAATGGCCCTTGTGCCAGGGGGCAGCTTGCAGACAGCTGAAGTAAGAGCTCTCTGCAAGCTTTTTTTTCCTAGCCCTCCCGCGCAGGGGACAGATTGAGGCCATGTTGAGAGCATATCCAAAATGCACTGCACTTCGGCTATCCTCTGCTTCCCAGACTATGCAGGGAATCATGGGAAGCACTGGCAAGCCACAGAATACAGGGAGAGCAAAGGTCGCTTAATGTCATTTTTGTCCCTTGCCCTCTTGTGATCGAATGAACCACTGTATTCACACCCTACATGCTATTGTAATAATCTTTGTACAAAATATGCCTTGTGAGTTATTGTCTGAAAATTAACAACCTGCTGGTCAATAAGATCATGGTGAAATGTGTCTAGCAACATTATGTATAAAATTATGGGCATAAACTGAAATTATGACTGAAATGTGGTTACCAGACAAGTCGGGGGAGGGGGCAAGAATGGAGTAACTGAGAATCAGTCCTACTCTTTTTAACTCTCTCTTATCTAGCAGAACATGTGAAAATAAGTCTGAAAAAAAAGTCATTGCCTGAAAAGGAAAAAGATTAGCCAGATCCTGGCTTTTACCATAAGATTGTTCTGCGAGCGTCATCCGCCCTAAAACCAGCCCTGATGAGCACATGGGATTTGAAACAGGAACGAGGCCCTAATGAAGTTCCCTCCAACAGACGTACTCATTCATTTGTGTTTCCTGTGACTTTTATGCTTTTGTCTCAGGGAAGCGTATTCTACTGTGAAGGAAAGCCCTGAAGGAGAAGGTATTATAAACCTAGTTCTGTGCTGTGATCCTCCATGCTGACACTGAGGGGCTCTTAATAATGGCTAAAGAATAATGACTCACATCCCTGCACACTGGCATCAATGCACCATTTCCTGGCTCACTGAAAGCTTACACTGAGGAGTGGGTTGTTTGTGTTCTTTCTTTAATATTTCACACTTCTTTTAAATGGTTTTAATTTAAGTTTTCATGATCTTGAGCAGTTTATGAAACGTGCTTTGAATCAGAAAATGGTTTTCCCTGCGTAACATTTAAACAAAGGTGTCTCCTGCTTCAAATGAAGGGACTGATGCACACTAATCTTACCGTTTTACATGTTCCTTTTCAATTATGGGTGGGGAGGAACTGTGCGCTTTTAATATCCCACTTCCCTTTGGAGGTTTAACAGTGTTCTGCAGGGGACAGAATGTGACTCCCTTTGGTTTCTATCTGACCAAGGGCTGACTCAGATGGAAAGAGTGAAATGGAAAAGAAAGGAGGAACAAGATGAAGAACGAGGAGTAAGGAAATGAACAAGAGAAATGAGGGAGGAGGGTGCTAACGAGAAAGAAGGAGGTGTGGGTATTTTGAGGGAAGAGGGGACTAAATAAGTAAGTGCCCACAAAAAACTGTCTATGCTGCTTCCTTACCCAGCAAAGGCCCCATTGGTCTGGAGATTCTGCCTCTGTCCCTGCATAGAATAGCACCACCTATTGCTAAGCTGCATTTGTACCCAGCTGCATTTGTCTAGGGTGAAGCAAGCATTGGTTATTGTACAATCCTTTTTAATTTTACACTGCTTCCTGTCTGGCTTTTTAGGGGAGTGATCCAACCCCCGTGGAAGTCAATAGAAAGACCTACTGACTTCATTGGAGCTGGATCAGGCCCTAGGAGCACAAAATAAAGTGTGAAGTTACCCTTCAGGCCCCACAGGCCATTGCACAACCCAGCAAGGTAGAGGAATTGGGGATTGCGTCCTGCTTTGCTCGGGGGTGGGACTAGATGACCCCCTGTGGTCCCTTCCAACCCTGATATTCTGTGATTCTATGAAATGGAGGGGGAAAGGCAAGTATGTCTGCCTTGTTCACTGTCCAGTTCTCTCTTTTATTTCTGCCCTAACTTCTGCAGGCCACTCCTTTCTCCTCTTATTTTTCCCTTTTTCTTTTTTGGTGATCTCTCCTGCATAGTTGTACTTGTCAACTTCTTCAGGTACTCCATTCTCTCCTTTAGTCACTACTGGCCTCTGCAATCTGTCCCATCCATTGTTTTCATATCACCTAAGACTAACCCCACTCATTCGCTACAGATTGTTCTTTTTCATGGTTTTTGGTCTTTCCGTAGTAATGGGTTCAAGACTTTTCCTCCCACTTGCAGAGTCTACATTCAATGGAACTATGATAGTTCACAATAACTGAGGACCTGCCTCTCTGTGACTCGGATCCTCATCTGTAAAATGCAGGCAACACTTTTATCTCCCATCCTTTGGCTGTTTCAGGTATAAGCTCTCCAGCACAAGAAGAGTCTCATACTATGAGTTTGTACACTGCCTACCAGGCTGCATCCCTGATCTCAGTTGAGGCCTCTTGGTTTTACCATAAAACAAACAATAAGAACGGTAGTAAGCCTTTCATGTTCTTTATGACTATAACTAAATTTCACCTGATGTGAGCCATAAGAATGTAACTTTACAGATGCTGCAGTGGAATAATCAAACACCTCAATTGAAAAATAAAATATGGAGGGTTTTTGGTTAAACATAAAAGGGATGGCTGGTTACAAGTGGCAATGAAGTTATGATAGATACAAGAGACAGTTGACAATTTCTTCTCGCTCCCCTGCCACCATTTTGCTGTAGAAATACTACAATGTAGTTCTAATGCTGCTTTATTGAATACAGATTTGCATAAATTGGAAGTCATCTAGCAAAACAGGGCGGTTTATAGGCCCTTATTTGACTTCTGTGTGCAGCTATGCATTTAGCTAAACCTTGCCCACAAGTCAGGATATAACTGAGTACATTTTCAATTAGATTTATAATACATGCCCTGTTAGCTGAATAAAAGACACAAGACAAATTTACATAATGTCCATATAGGTCTTTTTGTTAATGAATCAAGTCCTAATTTAAGAGCACTATTAATACGTTAGTAATCAAAGAGCAAACACGACTAGTGAACATATCTCTGTAGAGCAGTTGTTTGGATCTATTTCCTACTGTCAGCATCAGTCCACATCCAATAGTCATAATTAACATGTTAACTTTAAATTTTAACAAATTTAAATGTAATAAAATACTTTTATTAAATGCTACAATTCCTTGAAACCCAATAATTACTTGTCTCTGATGTATAAATAGCCAATGTATTGTCTTCATGCAGAATATGTTTTTGCATCCTACAGTACAGGTAAAGTGAGTTCTTGAAGCAAGGGCCTGGATGAAGTAGAAGCTGATGGTCTTAAAGTCTGAAGAACAAGACCATACCGTTTATAGCTATGCAATGTTTATCAAGCACCCGAGGTCCTGATCCGAAGACGTGAATTTTGGATTAGGCCTATGGAATGAAAGTACAAATAAATGTCAGTGTATTAATTAATACCTGTTGTGCCTGGGCTAACTCCTGCCTTGATCAGGAATACTGGTACAGTGGGTAGAGCAGTGTTGGGTCTCAGGTGGCTGGGAGCTCCTGAAATCAAAGTATTTAGGTACCATAAAAGCATGAGCTTGCATGATCCTGTTTGCACCACTAGCATTAAGGGTGTGAACCTCTGAGCATGCTTAGTAGATGGGATCCCCTACAAAATCCATCTGGATAATGCTTAGCCCTGTGGTTAGAGCACTCACCTGGGACATGTGAAACTCAGCTTTGAGTCCCCTATCTCTGGCACAGGGGGAGAATGGATTTGCACAGGGATCTCCCAGCACTTAAGAGGGTGTGCTAACCGCTGAGCTACGAGTTATTCAGATGTGAGGGGAAACCCTCAGTATCTCCTGTTGAAGCTGTTCCAATCACTCTTTCGTTATTTATCCAAGAGCACAGGGACTGAACTCAGGGTCTCCCACCTCTCTGTTGCATGCTCTGACCACTGGACTACAGAAAGTCAGTCTTCTGCCCTCAAGCTACCAGCAGAACAATCATTGGGCCAGAGAACACTCACTTCTGTTAGATGAGTTTTACTGTTTTAAAAATTAACATTAGGCATCTTTCTTCACTCCTTGGGGCAGAAAGGCCTGAGAAGAAGCACTCCATAAAGCAGGAAGGCCCCAGGACATTCAGGGCTTTGTAGGTCAAAACCAACAGTTGAAACTCCACCTGAAGGCCAATGAGCCTCGTTTAGATAATGGAGTACTGGCATCATGCACTCAAGTGGGATACTCCACCTGACAAGCTTCATCTTCTTGATTAATGGATTTTGTGTGCAGCCCTCAGAGCTAGAGTCTACATGCCTCGGGGAATCTAACTAGACCCCCAAGTTTTGCACTTTGTGAACAAACATGGGCCAGATGCCTCCAATCAAGAGAGCCAATACAATCTCAGATTTTTCCAGATGCATAAACAAATCTGTGTACTTGAGCATTAAGCTAAGTAATTTGCCTTGGAGACTGAAGTACCCAGATTTACACATGTAGTTCAGAAGTGGACCCAAAAAACAGGGTTGTAAGTTTTGCAGTTGAAAATTGTACTGTCATCAAATAGCATGCCTGCCAGGTAGCACCCCTTGCTGGCCAAGAATGGTGCTATAGTGCCCTGCCTCGGTGTCCCCTTGTCTCAGGACATTTTCAGAATGCCACACACTTCAAAAGTTAAGAAAAAATTCCCCTGCTGGGGTTTTACTTTATCAAATTCAAATAAAGTTGAAATGAAAGCTCTCTGGCCTGTAGTCTCTCCCTTTGGCTTCAGGAGGTTGCAAAAAAAAAAAAAAAAAAAAAAAACCACAAACCACCACCCACTGTTCTTGGGGCCCATTTCCAGACTCTCATGAGCTCACCACTTGCTTCTTTCAGGAACTCCTTCAACCATTCTCTGTGCAATTCTTTCCCCTACCTCCAGGGACTGCAAAACACCCACAGGTAGCAGTCCTCCCATCTGGCACTATCTGCCCTGTTCTGAGGGAAGAGACAAAATATATACAGCCTTCTTCCCAGAGATCATTTGGATTGGCTGGGAGAGAGGAGATCCTTGCCCCACTACAAAGCTCCTGGTCCCAGACTCTTAAAGAAACAGTAGCCAAGCATTAACTATTCTCCTGTGACCATCTTCCTCTCTCTCCCAACAAGAAGATCTGACCTTCCCTAGGTCTTCATCCACTCTAAAATTCCCAGGAATCTTAAAGGGATACTCCATGGAACTAAGTGTTGACTGACCATTAGGCATTACTACCCTTACGGGGCCCATCACCCTGTTACAACCCCAAAAGGGCCAGCTTTTTGAAAAGGTGATCCTTTGTATGCTCCTTTGAGTCTATTCTTAATAAGCAGAAGCTTCATAAACATATTGTTCCTTCTTTTTCCCCATAAGTATGTGAGCAGCTCAGCCCAGAATTTGGCTGGCCTTTGCATAAATCAGTTCCTTTGATTGGCATTTTAGATGAGTGAGTGAATTAATCTAATATTCTGAGTGGATTATTGAAAGAGCTTTACTTGACAAGTGATTTATTTTTTTTAAAAAAAGACTATAAGTCATTGTAAAATAACAAATAAGCAATTCTTTAACTAAATTAGATAACGTTTTCCATTTACCACAACATTTTATACTAATCTGTTATGGAGAGAGTTGCTTGCTTTCTGTGATGATGGGGACAAGAGGTTCAAACAAGGTACAAAGACTCAAAGATCCAAAACCCTGGACTCAAAGAAAGAATGTCTGGCCTGTTGTCTGTTTTGATTAATGAAGCCTTTTACATAGTAAGATAATGTGCTTTCTGAACATGCAATGCTATTGCTCAGCAGAAATATCTGGAGTATGAATAATAGCCAATATGATAACATCAATAAACTAATCTATGTAAAACTGCATTCTGCCCTCAAATGATATTTGTTTATATGATAATTGCCAGCAACTCGGATGCACTTCTCAGCAAGTTCAACAAGTGCTCCAAGCTACAAGGATTTGAAACAAAAGGAAGTACTTGGACAGTCTTGCAGTTTAGCAAAGTTAGGCATTAATGTAATAAGATTCTATAGCTAATTCCACCTAGTGTCACAAGAGGTGAAATGTTTCTTTTCACACTGTATAAAGTCATAAACATGGATTACATCAACCTTTACGCAGGACCATAAAGCAAAAGGGTTTTAAAATTTCGAAAGCCATTTTTATTTCTGTAGCATGCCTTGTCAAAGCAAAGGGTAGCAATTCATAATGTCCTAATAGAGCAAATCAACAAAAACATTGCACTAGCAGTTGCAATATGCAATCAATCATTTCAGTTAAATTAAATTAAATTAAAAAGAGCCAATTATCTTGAATGAGACAGATTATTCTGTGTTCAGCAAGAATTCCTGCTCATTCCCCCAATTTTATTTTTACTTTTGGTGGAGATGTGAAACTGAGGCCCTGACCACTTGTGATTATTAAAAAGCCCAGGGCACTTTTCATAAGAGTGTTAACTCCAGAGTCCTGGCCTGATTTCAAGTAGGGTTATAATTACATTCTGCCTCATTGAATTCTCCATCTAGTTTCAAGTGGACAAAGAGGTCTTCACTTCCTGTCTTAACTGTTGCTCTGTGTTTCTGTGTGCTGTTAAGCAGCCGCTGCCACCTACCATGGCAATGACTGCATTTCATTGGTGGGTGAATCAGTCAGTCATTTGGAGGAAAGACAGCAAGCAAATGTAAGATATTATTAAATTTATTAAAATGTGTTTGTACCAACCTTAGCCCGAGGAAGCCTTGGTCCTCTGGATGCTATGGTAACATATATTTAATAATAAATAACCAGTCCAAATAAAAAACCTGAAGTATGAGCTGTCGTAGAGGCTTAGGAACATGCCAGCTGCAATAGACTGAGAAACTCCAATACTGCACTTTTAGAATTTTTTCTAGGGTAAAGTTCTTCCTAAAATGTTTCAGATCTGTCTTTTGAGTGGTAGAGAATATTTGTGTAGGTTGAATGATCACTTAGTGAATGATCAATTACATGTTGCGTAGCCATCATGACTAGCCATAACCCACTGCTTTATATAATTCATAATATGTCATCTTCCAATAATTTTATTTTCACATATGAAACCAGAGGGAGCTGAAAGCATATGGGAAGCGTAGAGTACCACATTACTCTCAAATAGCTTCTAGTGAAGGATCCAAACCATCATTAAGTCACAGTGGAGACAGCCATGCCTGTCAACAGAGAAGTCAGGTGTTGCAATGCAACAATGAAATATACACACAGAGGAGATTTAGGCCCCAATTCATCAAGGAACTTAGGCATGTGTCTAACTTTAAGCACACAAGTAGTCTTACTGAAGCAGAAAAGATTTCATTGGGACTACTCACTTGCTTAAAGTTAGGCACATGCTTAAGATTTATGTGTAATCTGGCTGCTCATTTTCCCCATTAAGACCTTACCTCATCAAGGAACTTAATTCCAAGGGATGGGAGGAAAGGAAAGAAAGTGTTTCAAATATTTGTTCAAATACATAACATATCTGAACTCTTAAAGATGGCGGCCACAGCCCAGAATGAAGGGGGTGATGTGAAGGCTCTATTACTATGGAAAGAAGTAATTCTGGGCTATGAGAAAGTTTTCCTTAGCAAACTTCAGGGGCTAGTTGAGACAGGGTTAAGGGACAGATTATCTTGTGAAGGGTTAGTCAGGGGAAAAGAAAATAAATACTGTTGTGACAGCTAGTCTACCTGGTTATGAAAGATTAGCATAATACTGTTAGTTTCAGGGATAATAGGTAAATAGCAGGCGTGCAATAGGTATCAATGGGATCTTTAATTTTCTTCTCACTGGTTCATGAGTAATAGAAGAGAACATAGTCCATAAGAGGTTACACCTTGTGTGAGTGATGTAGTCCTTCTTTTAACAAGTGAATCAATGAAGGGTGAAATAATAGTCCATAATTTATATCTGTTGTACTACCTTATCTTCTGCAATGAACTTTTGGCTAAGATCAAGTGTCGTATGAGTAGAATATCTGGCATATCCCCTATAGCAAACTAATGTCCTGCAATTGCTTGAGGATGGACGTAGTGATCTACACTGGATCTTTGCTGTCTTTAACTTCTTTGATCCTGTGTTCAGTTAAAATATTGAAAGTATTGTAACAGTGGGTGGGGTGTGGACAAAGAAAGATTTTCTTACACTTAGTACTACCTGTATAGCTGGGCAACGTTTTAACACAAAACATCCAGTAGTCATAGATTTTAAGGCCAGAAGGGATCATTATGATCATCTAGTTGAACCTCATGATGATGTTGGTTACTAGAAAGTTGAGTCAGCGTTTCAAATAATAGGTATTTGCGCGAGCTGCACAGACAAAGTGAAAGCCAAACCTGAAAAAGAGCTCTGTGGAGCTCAGAAGCTTGTCTCTTTCACCAATGGAAGTTGGTTCAATAAAAGATATTACCTCACCCCCCCTTGTGTCTCTCAAAGTAAAAGCTTGACAATATTATTTGTAATATAAAGAAGATGCACTGAATATTCCAAAGGTCAGGCTTTCAAAAAGTTTAGTTGGAATGCTATGTATTTACCTTTACTCTGGTATTTACAATAGTCTCTCTCTTGCAAATAACATTGTGAAATTCAATGCTAAAGGCCAAGTCCTTGGCCCCACTCTACTGGGGCAAAGAGGCTGGAGAATTTAAATAGCCTGCCAGCTCTGCGTGTGGGGATACCTGGGTGATGTAGGAGCCAGCAAAACCAGCTCCTGTACCATTCCCCCTCCTGACCATGGCCCACTTCATGTGCTGGTGCAGCTGTGGGCCAGATCCATTCCTTTCAATGCCTGGTAGAGTGATACGCACCAAGCGATGAGCCCTTCTCCTGAGCAGAGGGACTGCAACTGGCTCTTGCATAAGGCACATAAGAGAGTGGGGAGTGGCTCCTTGAGCTCCCTCACTCCCCGCACAAAGGACAATCACAATATGGGCCATCACCATTACCGAAATTGGAATTGTCCCTCCTGGTGATTCCTTTGTTTAGCCATGCCGCCATATCTTAACTTTGCATCAACACAGTAAGAGCGGGGGCAGAATGGTATCCTGGAATTGAAATCGTGTGAGAGAAGGGGGCTTATGCAATTCAGGATTGAGGGAGAGGCTGCATAACTGTTTCCTTTCAGTACCATGGCTGGACCTTTGAAAGGGATCTCTGTTTTGCTAACAGCTGGAGCCTCCTCCATAAAGCCCTGATCATGGCCAAGAAGCTGGAAGACTCCATAGATTCCTCCACCACTTCTGTGCTCTGTGATGGGCAGGTGTCCCATTACTCACTGTTACCCGCACCACCCCACCCTATCCTTCCCCCTACCCCTCAAACATATGCCTTTTTGTTTATCAGAACTCCATTCATGCCTCCTGCTATGAATCCCAGGGATCTTCATCAACCTTTTCCTGGATTGGCCAAGAAATCCTGGAAGCAGAAACTGAGGAAAGGATCTCTAACTGCCGGCCATTTTTTGGCCGAGTTCCACACTGCCTTCCCCAATCTGACAATGGTCAGGCAGCTGGCGGGCTGATAGCACTGCTTACCCTGCTGTCCAATATTGTCTCCCTGTTTCCTTATGTTCCCCTCATCCATTTGTTGTATCCGCCTGTTGTCTCTTATCTTATACTTAGACCATAAGATCTTCAATCAAGGACCATACCTTTGTTATAAATGTGTACAGTGCCTAGCACAGTGGGGTCCAACCAAATCCATGATGGGGTGACCATAGCTCTAGTGTAATAGAAATAAAATAATAATAATGAGGAGGAGGATGACTGGCATTTGTTCCCACTGTGATGAGCAAGCTGTTCTGATAGTCCACCCTTGGAGCTCTTGGCACAAGTTGGGTTTCAGAGGTCTCTGAAGAAGTGTTGTCTTTTCAATGGACCATGCCATTGCTGATTTGGTAAGACGTTATAATGGTCTGTTGTCCTCCACCATTAGTGTGGTTATTCTTCCTCAGCATTGGTGGGATATTCAGGAGAACTGAGACTGATGAAGAAGGGAAGGTGGCTAGAACACCTGTGAAGGAAGTCCTATTCAAATCAAAATAGCTTCAGAATAGTTTTTAGAGTAGCAGCCGGTGTTAGTCTGTATTTGCAAAAAGAAAAGGAGTACTTGTGGCACAAGTACTCCTTTTCTTTTTGAGAATAGTTTTTGAAATCTTATGCCATGGCTGTGTAAAGCATAAAGAAAAGTTTATTAACCTCTGCAATAGCATCCATGAAACCCTGTTGGTCCATGTGGCTGGCATCTTGGTTAACTCCAGGTGTTTGCATGCAAGGACTGATATAAAGGTTTCACACTGTAAAATCATTCAGTCTCAGACTAAGTTCAGAGAGATCAAGTGTCAGAAGCAAGAGCAGAATGTAGGTTTCCTAATTCCTAGGCCTGTATGTAATCTGCTACAACTTGTTACTCAACAGGAGAGTTACTAACGCTCACAGCTTCATCATGTCAACTCTACTCTGTACACACCTGTCAGGGTCCCCTGCCCACTCTGAAGTACAGATGTGGGGACCTGTATGAAAGACCCCCTAAGCTTATTTCTGCCATCTTAGGTTAAAACTTCCCCAAGGCACAAATCTCTATTTGTCCTTGGACTGACGGTATGCTGCCACCACCAAGTGATTTAGACAAAAGGTTCAGGGGAAGGACCACTTGGAGTTCCTATTCCCTCAAAATATCCCACCAAGCCCTTACACCCCTTTCCTGAGGAGGCGTGAGAATAATATCCTAACCAATTGGTTATAACGTGAGCACAGACCCAAACCACTGGGTCTTTAGGACACTGAAAATCAATCAGGTCCTTAAAAGAAGAATTTTATTTAAAGAAAAGGTAAAAGAATCACCTCTGTAAAATCAGGGTGGAAGATAACTTTACAGGGTAACAAAAGATTCAAAAACACAGAGGAACTCCCTCTTGGCTTATTTCAAAGTTACAAAAAACAGGAATAAAGCTCCCTATAGCAGAGGGAAAATTCACAAGCTAAAACAAAAGATAACCTAACCTGCCTTGCCTGGCTTAACTTACTATTTTTGTAATATTAGGGACTTGTTCAGGATTGTTTGGAGATGGATTTCTACCTGGCCATCTCAGTCCTGAGAGAGAACCTCTGAAACAAAGCGCACAAACAAAGCCTCCCCCGCCCCTGATTTGAAAGTATCTTCTTTCACCATTGGTCTTTTTGGTCAGGTGCCAACTAGGTTATTTGAGCTTCTTAACCCCTTACAGGTAAACCTTCTGGCCAGGAGGGATTTTATATTACTGCATACATAGAGGTTGTTATCCTTCCCTTTATATTTATGGCAACACCACATCGGCATCCTTATCAGATGCCACAAGCCCAACAAGCAGAAAGGAACTGGTCAGCCACCAATGTCTCTTCTTGTGTAATTTTTGGAAATTGCATGTGAGCACACAGACTGGCCCTCGGCTGCTAATGACCCTTGTCCCTGCCCAAACTTCCTCCCACACAGCATACCCGAATGAATGCGCTCCCATGTGTAGCATTATTGATGTGACAATTTCAAATATTTGCTGGGAGGAGAGTTTTCCTTCCCAATAACGACGTATGAAAATGCCAGCAAAGAGAGTGACAGCTTCGTATTAAGCAACCCTGGCAATGGGTGGCTAACTCAGTCAGGTGAGTGGACACTATGCCCATAATAGGAAAGAAAAAACACGTGTAGAGAAGTTAAGGCCAACATTGTCAAAAACGTCACTCATTTTAGCTGCTACAGCTTTTAGGTGCTCATCTTTTGAGACATAGACATGCCTCTGGTTGGGCACCTAAAGCCTGAGACACACAAGAGGAGATTTTATGCATCTAGGGTGGACATGTCCAGTCCTGATAGTGTATTGAGGGGGCAATCTGTAACCAAATATCACAGCTTATTGGATACTTATTAGCAAATGATGTTTTTGTAATCCTCCTCGGGGTTCCTAGTGTAAATGGTCACACACAAAGAGAATAGCTTCGCACTGCAAAAAGAAAGATAGCCCAACCGTAGAGGACTGGTTTTTAAAAAAGGGAAGTTGTAGTTATGGGGGGGGAAGACAACACACCGGTTACGTACTCACCTAAAAAAACAGAGGACAGATAGATTCTTAGACATTTGGTTACATTTTATTCAATACTCAGACAAAGTACATTCACCTGCAAACAAACAAAACCCAGCACTGTTGTCCAATATTTTTGAATATTGATATTTGATAGACATGTCTGGTCTGTTAAAAATGTATATGTAGAGCTTTCATTCCATTTAATAAAATCACTAAAAACACCACAGGTGTTGAATGATGCTCTCTCTGGAATATGGTAACACCCTGTTAAATAGAAAGATTAGATGACGATATTCCTGTATACAAAAGCTCACTGTTGTAAGTATTGTTTTGTTTCCAATATTTACTTGGCAAGGATTTGTAAACATGTTAAAACTTCAGAAACAAATAGTTAAAAAAACAAAAACAAAAACCACCCACAAAAACCCTGAGGCACTCAAAGTTAGTGTGGCACCTTAGAGACTAATCAATTTATTTGAGCATAAGCTTTCGTGAGCTACAGCTCACTTCATCGGATGTAGCTCATGAAAGCTTATGCTCAAATAAATTGGTTAGTCTCTAAGGTGCCACAAGTACTCCTGTTCTTTTTGCGAATACAGACTAACATGGCTGCTGCTCCGAAACCTGTCAAAGTTAACGGCCACTTCTGAAAAGTTTGGCCTGAGTAATTTGCCTGGATAGCAGTGTGGCTGGGTGGATTAGACATAGGGTTAAGAGTCAAGAGACCTAATTTCTAGACCCATGTTGGACTGCCAATTGCTTTGGGCAAGTACTTGAGGGCTGGTCTATCCTGGCATAGTTACATCTCTCTGAGAAATCCATACCCCTAAGAGAGAGAGCTATGCTGATCTAACCCACTGTGTTAGAGAGTGAAGGTCAACGGAATAATTCTTCTGTAGACTTAGCTACTGCCTCTCGGGGAAGTGGAACACCTGCTCCGACAGGAGAACCCCTCCCATCAGCATAGGCGATGTCTACATTGAAGCTGGAGCAGTGCCGCTGGAGCGGTTTAAACATAGACATACCTGGAGACTCGGTTTTTACCATCTGTAAAATTGAGATAATGATATTTACCTACTTTGCATGAGCATTGCAAGGTCTGATTAAATAATGTTTGTAAAGTATACAAACATGGCTAGTCAATGAGAGATAGCACTAGACCAAAAATGACCCCAATTCATGTGCGCCATGGGGCCTCTAGGAACTTGCCACCACCTCTTCTCCTGTGGATTTTTACCACATCCCAAACTTCCTAAAGCTTTTATAAGACCAGCCAGCTTTCTAACATCCTCGCAACAGGAAATGATGCTCTGAAGAGATGCGATGAAATCCTGACCCCACTGAAGTCAATGGCAAAACTCCCATTGACTTCAATGGAGCCAGGATTTCACCCAGCCAGGATTTCACCCACCCAGAACCCCTGTGTCCAAAGCCATGTTATACTGGCCACAGAAACTAAATGAGGCCTGCTGCACTAGTTCATATCCATCATTGTACGGTTTTAAACAACTACTGTGCATATGTAAAAACAATTCTAGGGCTCACAACTTCAAAACTACTAAACCAATTTTCTTCAAACGCAGCTTGTTTTAAGAGCTCAGTGAGATCTACAAAGCAAGCTAATTCTGGACAAAATTGTTGAGGACCGAGTTACATGTGTACAAATTATTTGACTGGAACATATGGGACAAGGATATTCTTTAAAACATGCAGAACTCAAAAGCAGCAGAATGGTTTGTGCTAAGTTATATATTACCTCTTGGTGGAGATCAAGCATGGGGGAAAAAATTAATCCTAAGGGAACTTAATTGAGAAAATTATAAACCCCTGAAAAGAGTGAGTGTGTGGTTGTGTAGTGGAAGTTCTTTTGTGTAGTTCTCAGTCTTCCTGAGAGCAGTCATTTCCACTAGAATGTATATAAATGACAGTTCAGTTCTCCCTAAATGAATCTGGCATTCAGATTTCTTGTTTTCAACAAAAGCAAATAAATAAATAAATTAATTAAAATGGAGAAAAATAAATGTAGCCTTTGGTAGCAGATCAGAAACTTTTGATAAGCAAGTCTTTCTTGTGGGTGCATCAAAATACTGCCTTTCACATTTTTGGACGTAGAGCTTATGCATCCAAGCAAATTGGTTTCTGACTTGTCCAAAGGCTTTTTATTTTTTAATTTTATAGACCAGACTCTGCTTGCCCTTCTCATTAATATTTCCACCGATTCCAATAAGACTGCCCACGTGAATAAGGGAATGAGAACTTTGCCCCTTCTATGTACATAACAATATTTAAAAATATGGAGAATAGACTAAAATAAAAACAAAAAGATGTATATTCTGACAGGATAGTGGCTTCTTCTTGGCTAGAAATGCTGTGACGCTCCCCGCTCCCCCAATAAATACAAATTAATTACCGATTTATCAGGAACAGCTGGTTTTTTCCCTGTGTTGTTAACTGATGGCAGTACAGGGCCAAGGTGTGACTGCATGCACTACAATCAAATGTTAGGGGTGGAGAGACCTAGGAGGTATAAGGCAGGAATCCTCAAGCTATGCTCAGAGGGGGAGACCAGAATGCTGCAAATTTAGGTGGGAAGCATGCACTTGGAACATGGAGTTTATGAGAATCAAGTGCAGTGTTTGTTCTAGGTTCTGTTAAAAGAACATTGGAAATATACTATTATCTGACCGTCCTACATCACTGATGTCTCTAAGGCTCAGTCCTACAGCCCTTATTCATTTAAAGGTCAATGGGACTATTTAGGGGAATAAAGAATTTGCCCTGTAGATCTATTGATATACACCGGACATATAAATAGGTCCATTACTTTAATAGATATGTACATTTGGGTAATTCCATTCAGGTGGGTTCTGCCTAACATCGCAAAGGAAGCTATTCTTGTTTCTGAACAATAGGGCCTTAGCATTTTAAAATGCTTCCCCCCGCGGGATTTCTTTGAAATAATTCCACAAATCCGAATATTTAGGCGGTTTGTTTTTTACCTGGGGGGGGGGGGGGGACTAGCCAAGGTGAAGGACACAATAGGAATGGCAAAGGAATCTCAACAACAACAACAACAAAGGGTGGGTTGAATAAATAAAAACAAAACAATAAATAAAACCCAAGAGGTCAAAAAGCTCGTGTTCCCTTGGGAGAAGAAGTGTTTGACTCTCATGATTTGGGTTCTGGTGTCAGGTTCTCTAAAGTTGGCAACAAAATAGCTTCGGTTCCCCACGCAGCAGAGAAGCCTATGGATTCGCGCTAAAGACCTTGGTGATTAATTAAACGGCTGATCGTTTAATATCAATTAATCATTCAATTATTCCTAGATGAAAAATATGGAAATCGAGGCTCTGGAGCCAGCTGGACAGAGACCCCCCAGGGCAAATGAAATCTCTGGTTGCTGGACTTGAGACGCAGCCAGGTTCTCTGGCCCTGGAGGCAGGCAAGGTTTGTGGTTTCCATGGGGTCATTCTGCGGCGACCTCCTCATTGATTAAAGCCCCCAGGCTCAGCCCTTGGCAAATCTTAAGCTCAACGAGCCAGCGAGGCCTCTGTAGGGAGTACAAACGGGGCCACTGGAAGAAAAATGCGGAGCTTAAAATGCCTATTGCAAGGGTATTTAATTCCAGGGACTCTCCGGCTAGCTGGCGAAGAAGGAATGGCTGGATCGTGGCCTCTTCCCTGAAGTAATTTCATGCCCCTTGAAGTTTTCAGACAGGGCCTGCACTGCCCTTTTCATTCGGCTATTCAGGTTTCTTCGGCTTTGTATTTTACTAACCCAGGCCGCTCTTGGCACAAATCCCTCTACAAGTGACCGTGCTTGTAGAGTAAACACACACACAACACAAAAACCAGCCCCACTTCTACACTGTCGCAATGAGATCTTTGTAACTTCGGTCCGATTTCGCCTCTCACATAGGCGTTTTAAGGGAGTGCAGGCGGGTTCGAGGAATTTTAGGCTTTGCAAAGGCTGCTGGTGGTTTTGCTCCAGAACCCCCTTTCCACCAGCAGAGGAATCCCTGTTGTTATGGGTCGATGCAAACTGCCAAATTAAAAGACCTGCTCCCTACAGATTTAGAATTCTAAAAAGAAACCACCACCCCCACCATGGGGAGGGGGGAAATAGATCTTTATAAAACGCTTTAGTCCTTCATAGCAAATCCTGGGTTTGCACCCCTGATATTTCTCGGCGCGTAATAAAGCCTACAAGACACTAGCGTTTTAATCCTTTCTTTCTGTTGTAATGGTGATTACTGAAAAATGCAACCTAGCCATTTAATCATTCCATCTTGCTCGTTTTCTGGGAAGGGGGGGGCAGTAAATAGTCTGCTATACCCGCCTCTTTCCCTGAAGAAATTTGTGCGCCAGATATTTAGAAAGCTGCAAACATCTCTCACCTCCTGTTAAAATATCCTTGCTGTGGACTTCCCCTCAGCCGCCCGGTAGCTATTCAGGTATGCGCGCACGGAGGTAGGTCTGGTTCTTTTTCCTTGCAGTTTCTGGGTAACAGTGTTTCTCTCTTTATGGTCGGTTCCATTCATTGATTTTAGTCTAGCAATTTTATCATTTCAGCCAGGCAGCCGGGGTGGGACATAATGAGACGCTACATAATAAGGAAAGAGAGCAAGGTTCCCTCCCATTTAAAATCACTGCATTTAAGAAATTAACATTCAAAAGGCAGAACCATTCCAGCAAAAGAGACAGTGTTGCCAAATAATGCAGCGAGCTGGTTTAGTCCCTGCTGCTTTTCAAGTGATATTGAGTGACTATAATCAACAATGCCTATGAATAACCAAAGTCACTCTCTTATGAGACCCCAACGACTGGAGGAGAAGTTTGCCGTCGGTTGATTGCTTGATTT
Source organism: Eretmochelys imbricata (assembly GCF_965152235.1). NCBI lineage: Eukaryota > Metazoa > Chordata > Testudines > Cheloniidae > Eretmochelys > Eretmochelys imbricata. The sequence goes on along the minus strand of NC_135574.1, from coordinate 206,702,139 downwards.
AGGATATAAAACTTGGGAACTAGTCGAGTTCAAGACCTCCTTTCACCGCTCTGACATTTAAGGGGTGAAAATCCGAGGGCACCCAGGCATGGAAACACACGTGTAAAGTCAAGCTGTGTTTTTCAGGGGGGAAATGATGAAGAATCGGTCAGTTTCTTATCTTTCTCTTCCTGATCCGGGCATATATATAGAGAGAGAGAGTTGTCAAGGGACAATAGCTAAGCATAGCTACAAAAAGAACGAGACGATATATTTAAACTGATCTTTAGCTTTCAAATAAATATAACCCTCCCTGTATCCCCTAGTATACAAGATTTGCTGGGGCTTTAAGCGGATAAAAGGGTAAATTATTTTCAGTAACAGTAAGAAAATAAGCGTTCACACACAGACCACTCACTACAGTGCAGGGAAACCTTCAGTCTCCATCCCCAAAGAGCTGTTAGAAAAACAAACCGGGAGTGATTTGTACGATCTGGATTCAGCCTGGTTTGTCTAATTTCAGGCGATTGTTTAATTGTCTGCTGTTTTCAGTCAAAAGTAGCTAAACTGTCCATGGAATTAAAGTCACTAACATTTCAAAGGGACATATCTCGCGGAAGAAAAAAAAAGAAAAGAAAGAAAAGCTGTCTGTACATTTGAAAGGACAGAGAAGTCGCCGATGCTTCACTCATTTCCCAGAAGCATGTTCTGTGTGTAAACCCCCGGTGCTGCTGAAAAGGTGGAGAGCTCCTCACTGCGTCTCCCCGGAACCCAGCCCCTTACCTTGACTCCGGCTTGGTTCCTGTTTAGCAACGAGATCTGAAACGCAAGGTGCTGCCTTACGGGTGAATTGTGTCAGTTTTCATAACAAACAGCCTTCCGACGGATTAGCTGCTCTCGCAGGCTAAATTGTAATTTCTTTTGTGGCAGGCACAATGCTTAAAGAATAGCTCGACAGAGACAAAACCCACTTGAATGTAACAAACTGTGTGCAGAGGTGTAGACGTGATATCTACCTAGCCAGGGCTAGCTAACAAACGTGCTTCTAGAGAGCGACCTTTTTTGTTATTATGGGGCCCTATGCTTCTTTAAACTCTGTGCTCACGCTCCTGTGTGTGTTTGTAGGTGTGAGAGAGACCAAGCAGAAACATAGGACAACCACTACAGAGCATCTGTCTAAAGCGAGCGGCTGGGCCACAAAATTCACATTGAAAAATACAGAACATAATGTTATCGATCAAAGGTGTAACATTGCGCAGACAATGTTCGGCGCACAGAAGGAAACTGCACGTTCAAGCCACAAACGTAGCATTCAGTGAAACTGATTTGGAAAGTCATAGACAACTATTATGCGGCTAAGAAAGAAAGGCTTTTCTCTCTCCTGTTAGATTTACCTGAAACCTTTGTTTGACCAAGTTATCAACTGAATCCCCATTGTTCCCATCTCCTGCTATAGTGGGAAAGTTACAACCGTCGTGGCAACTTTCAGATTAATAATAAATAAATAAAAATAATAATAATAATAATAAAAGAAAAAGTCTGAAAACTTCTAAGGAAGAAAGAGAAAAGTTTAGTTTCGTTCCTCCATTAAAAGCAAAAGCGGCAGGTTTACTTTAGTTGAACAAGTTCCGCTGGGTTTAGGAGGAGAGCCCTGAGGGCAGTGTACAGAAGGCAAGGAATCAGTTTAACTTGCTAAAATGCAGAGGGTTTTTTATATTAATTATTATTATTATTATTGATTTCACCCTTGTGCTTTCAGCCCATCCGCTGAATACCATTTAGGCCAAGATTGGGTATAATGGAAATATCATCAGGAGACAATTACCCTTTCAGAGTATTCACTTCTCCTCACAGACACTGTTATTTGAGAAATAGGATCATTTGATTTCATATTGCACTAAATAACACCCAGCCGTCTCAAATTGCCAGCTTCTTAAAAACCACCCATTGGAATAAATTGCCACGCTACTCATCGGGATTTTGGGGGAGGAGGGGGAGACAGAGCAATATTATGTGACTCGGGCATAACTTTACAAAAATCTAGATAGGAAAGAACTGAAGCGATCAAATCAGACACACGGACACATTACAGGGCCCTCCGCAAAGACACGGTCGGGTTGTTGGCAGGTTCGGACACTGGCTCTTGCAAGCTGAAATTTACAAAAGAAAGTGAACTTTCAATCAAAGCCACGCAGGGTAAAAGCCAAGCGGTAGCTTTTAGTGGCCAACTCACTGCTTATGGCAATGCCAAGCGCAGGGCTTGCTAGGCGCTGTAATATCTGGGACTTGCTCCCCGGCTCCCTCCCCATCCCCCTTTCTCTCCTCCCCCTTCCAGTCCTGGTTCTCTGGACTTCGATTCGGATAGACACATACCACGGGTTCCCTCCGGCTTCCGCGGGGCTCCTTTCCAGCCTGCGTGTGTGTGCGGGGAGGGGTGGGGGGGCTTGTTCTGTTTCATTGTGTGGCTGCGTTTGAATCGGAGACTCGCACCCCACCGAGTCCCGCGAAGGGAGCCGCAGTCTCTCTCCTTCTTCTTTCCGCCTCTCTTCTAATTGCAAAGTCTTGGGAGAGGGAGCGAAACACGCGAAGTTTCCTGCACAAACTGCAGTCCCTGGCATTTTCGAGACAGATAAGCAGCGCTCAGCAATGCGCTGAATTTGTTAATTGGCACTTGAACCGCTAAGCCTGATGTGCGCGATTTTGCTAGAGGGTTTTTTTTTTTTTTTAAGCAAGATTTTACCCTTTGTTGCATTGATTACATACGTGCCAAGGTGTAATGTTCCTTTAAGGCTATCAGTGCCTGCTCTGCTAATCTGGCCATCACAGACTTCATTATATTTGTATTAATGTCATCCTCGGATTACTAATTAGATTGGCTGGATAATTGAAAATTACAAGGATGGGCTGTGTACGGCGGGAATCTCTAAACATTTAATAGGACTTTAGATATCTAGGTGAACTCATCCTATAACATTTCTTATTAATTTCGGCCCAAATAGTGTTTTGGGAGATTAGGTAGAGTTTGGATTTTCAGCTCTCTAAAACCCTTGTGGATTCTCTGACCAAAATTTCCTTTGGGTAAAAATGGGGCATTTAAATATCAGGTAGGAAAATGCTCAAAAAAATGCGGGTGGGAGGTGAGAATGAATCTTCAGAATCGTTAAAGGCCCCGATCCTGCAGTCCTTGCTCAAGCAAAAACCTCTATCCACTAAGAGACTGATCCAAAATGTACTGAAGTCAACAGGACTTTTTGCACTGACTACCATGGGTTTGGGATCAGGCCCTAAGAACTTTAAGATTTAGCCCAAAGTTGGGAACAGCGAGTTCTCCTTCATAGAAATAAGCCCAGGAAAGACTGGGAGCAGAGAAACGTCATTCTTAAAGAGTGTGCAACTCACTTAATTAACACGAATTAAAAAAATAACAATCCAGTGTGGTCAGAAGATCCTGAGATTAGAAACTCCAGTGTATTGTTTGCATGCAAAAGGCCATTGAAAATATATAGCACAGTGAACCTTACCTTTAGTCTTTCCAATTTAGTCTGAATTCAAACAGGTGTGCGGGATTGTTTGTTTGTTTGTTTTTAATTGGGGTTGGTCATTTTCATCTGAAAGCAATTTATTCTCCAGGCTGAGAAAGTGGAGAGAGAGAAAGAGAGTTATTGCTATTTAGGTGTAAACACTTGGGGGGTGCTCTGATAGAGATCGTGAAAGTAGACGGATTTTTCAGGGTAAATGCTTTACGATTCGGAACTTCATTCGAAGCCAACCTTCCGCAGCGTATCCGTTCCGTGTAAACCCAAGCAGAATGCAGGCTCAACCCCGAAAATGCTGACCACAAACAATCTTTTTTACACAGGGGAACTAAGCGCTAATCTCTGAATGAACCACATAGGGCAGATTTCCCCACACTACTCTGCTAATACGTAACTCATTCTTGATCTGTTTTCGCCTTCAGCCTCTTCTGGGGCAGAGATGGCAGGTCGCATGGCTACCCTGCACCGTGACGTTTGTAGATAAACACGCTAGAGAGCCACCGGGAATCATTTTCACCTTTAGGAAACCGGTCTTGGGGACGCAGGCTTAGGTCAGTGCAAGCTGTTCCCAAAGCAAGTAGAAAAGAAACCCACATGTGATTGTGAGGCGAGCTCCCTTTTCTTCCAGTTGTAACAAAGCTCTGTCCTCGGGGATCTGTTAAAAAAAAGATCCAGCGTTAGCTGGAGCCAGTTGCATTCTGGGCATCGTTCAAAATAGCATTGTTAAATGAAATGCCCGTGATTGTGAGACGAGGCGTGTGTGCGCAGGTAAAGGTGTTGCTGTTCTGAAATACACGCGCAACCTAAAAGGCGCAGAGGATCTCATTTAAACGCCACAGGGTTGCGTGTAGACACCTTTCACGCAGACACCCCATTGGGGAGATCTGATGGAGGGAATGGGACAATAACTGAGAGCTGCTGGCCATTTCCAAACACCTTCACAAGGGACAGGGGCATTTGCTGTAAGAATAGGGGCCAGTCGACGGGGCAGGTGTTGGCCGGCTGGCACGACGTATGACAGCGGTTAAGAGATGGGGCATGTCTTTTTCCCGAAAAAAATACAGCCAGCGCGTGCTAAGGGGGTTAGGAAGGAGACCCAGACAGCTTGTTTTGGTCTTTTGAGAAGTGACTTAGGAGGTTTTGTAAGAGCCGCTTTGGGGGCTTGTTTTCTAGGTTGCACCGACGAGCTCCTGGCAGACTGGCTGCTGGAGGTGGGAGAAATCCGTGGACGTTTTTTCATATCAAAACCCGCCCCCGTGTCCGAAGCACCTTTGCCTGCGGCTCTGTTCTGGCTGGGCAGGTCCTGGGGTCCCTCTCTCGGGGAGCCCGCCGTGTTTGGTGCCGGGGCTGGCCTGCCCGGCCGAGCTGGTCTCCTCCGAGCGAGGCTGACCGAGTAATTTCCCCGCCCCAGCCCCATCAACTTGCTCTTTAGCTGTTGAACTGTGGAGTTTTGCTCCGCTTTTCTCATGCTAATCACCCCATTCCGCGTCTCCCCAGGAGGCTATTTGGAGCGGGGTAAATCCCCTTGCTCGCCGGCGGGGTGATCAATCGCTCTTGTTCCAGGGCGTTTGCCCGGGGCGGCGCAGGGAGCTCGGGATGTGGCCAGAGGAGCCGGGAGCAGCCTGTCCCTGCCGCGGCCTCTCAGGGGGTCGGCCCGAGCGCCTCAGCCCCCCGATTTATTTACCCCTGCCAGAAAATATGTCGAACGAATAGAGACCAGAGTCTTTTTTAAAAAAACTTTGTCTAACCAACGCCCCCCCCCCCCCCACTACACCGTCCCCCCATTCAGATGCCCAAGGCCAGGTCATTTCTCACTCTTCCAAAACTGGCTCTTTTGAACAAGGACCCGATTCCACCGCTCTCCCTCCTGCCTGGGCTTCTGCCAGTCATTGACGCCCCACGGACCGAGCTTTGAAATCAGGCCCAGTTCTGACAGGGCAAAATCCTTCTGAGGAAATCAAGATACCCCAACAAAAGGTCAGCATCTAACCCCCCCCACCCCCGAGTGAGCAGCCTCCCAACCCTTCCGCTACGTGGGATTATACTAAAGGCGACCCGAATGGAAACAGGGCCTGTTCCTGATCTGGTTGTGCCCAACAGGCCCGCTGATGTCTGAGGGTGGGGGGCCCGCTTCTGGCGACAAGCCAACACACGCCTCCCCATCAAACTGGCTGTGCACCCCCACTTCCAACCCCACACAATCCGGGCTGCTCGTCCCACTTCTACCTTATCTTTGAAAAGGAACGTGGCACTGGACAAGTCTGGCCTCTCCCCGCCCTGTTCACAGATGTGCAGCTATTTCTGCTCCGTTTGCCCTCCATTTCCAAACCCCCCTCCCCCCCCCGCTTTTTTAAAACGTGCCTTTATTCCCAAAGGACAGCATTGCAACTTGGAGACTCAATTAAATAAATAATACCAGTTCTTCGCTTCTCCTTCTTCGTGGCTTTATTCCAAAATATTTCCTTGCCCGATTGATTTATTTTTAGGGGGGGGAGAAAAGGGGGAGGGAAAAAAGAAAGAAAGAAACTGTTCTCCTTTCTTTTCCCTGTATGCAGGGTAATTGATAGGCTCTATCAGAGGTCAGGATTTGCATAAGAATTAAGAGCAGTAAATTAATTTAATATTCCATGCACATCTCCAATTATTCCTGCAGACCTTTGTCTCCACGGCTGGCAGAGAGAAGGTTCAGCTGCTCTTCAACCAAACAACATCTGTGCAGTTAATAATTTGATAAACAGCTCATACAAATAGTTTCTGAATTATCTGCCAACCCAATGACTATTCAGTTTTGAAACGTTTGGCAAGGTCTCATACGTGTGGTCTGAGCTCAGGTTCTTTCGTCTAGAGATTTAGGTGCCCGGGCAGACATTTTTCGTCCTTATCCTTTACATATAATCAGCTACTTTCAACACAACCCCATCAATAACAATATGTAAAATAAGCAATTACCAGTAATTAATAAAAGCTTTTATTTATTTTAATTTATTAATCAGTTTCAGCTGATTGTCGCTTGTGCAGACCTAGGGCGTGGGGGAGGAAACTGATTTGAAGATACTAGATAGGACGAAGATCCATTTCTGTTTCGTGCAATTCAGTTCCAGGAGCTGCCCGGTGGCAATAACACATTTTTGGCTTGAGATTTTCGTCTTTGTTTTGCCCATGTCGTTTTGTGGTTAATGGCAGTACCCATACAAATGAGAATTTAATCATTCTCGCTAGATTCAGGCTTGTACAAGCTTCCCCACTACACATCAGCCGGGCCCTGATTTGCAACCCCTTCTCCAGAGCCCAGACTGGAAGGTGGATATATTTCCAGGGAAAATCTTGGACAAGATTCTCTGCCTTTCGAGTGATTAAAACTAGAGTCCTAAATCCAGGCTTAGGCACTTAAATAAATTGCCTGATTTTTAAAAGGGCTGAATACCCAGTGATTCCAATGGGAGCTTCTGGGTGCTCAGCACGTCTGAAAACCAAGCCAGCTAAGGTGCCTAAATCTAGATGCAAAAGTCTTAACTCCACACACCCCTATTTGAACATCTTGACCCTTAGACACCAGGTTTTACTAGTCTTAAAAATATATGAATACTGATGGATCAATCCATTATTAAAATGGATAATTTGGGTATTGATTTATTTGGAAAATATATGTGTTTAATCAGCAAATATCATATCCCACCTCTATTGTATAACTGGAAACTGGGCCTGATCAGATAACCTTACACTGGTGTGAAGATTCTTTACTGTTTTCCTCTGATGCATGTCTTGTGGTTTTAGCTTTTAATACATGTTAATAAAGGCATTAGTGTCTGTGTGAGTAGGTGGAGAGAGAGAGAGAGAGAGAGAGAGAGAGATTTACATAGATATTGGGAACCCACTTATAGAGAAGTCAGATATAGTGAAACTGAGCATGTAATGAAGTTGAATGGATGTACTAAATTGTTTTCATGTATTGCAATGTGCGACTTTCATTTTCAGTAATGATGGCCCCCTGCTTAGAGAGAGAGTACTCAGGACCTTGCAGGATCTTTTCCACAGTAAAGTTGTCCTTTTAAAAAAATATGACTTCACAAGAGGATGGTTCCACTGGTTTTGTATTTTAATATTCTGTCCGTTGGATTCATAGCTCTAAATTGGAAGTAGGGAACTATTCCTTTTTCCCCACTTAACATAACATTGACAGTATGAGTACTTGAAGGCACTGAAAACTATATCCAAGTTTTCTGAAGGCTTGAATAAAAAGTATTATAGCTCTATGTCCTTGCACTTCGTTGAGAGTATGGTAGCATTGATCTTAAAATACTGGCTAACTTTCTTCAGCATAAGGGTCTAACTATCTAACTTGGCAATGAAGATAACACAATACTTCCCAGAACTGTATGAAAGAATCCTTGTTTCAGACAAGATGTAATTAAGTTAGAGGAGTATGGCTATGAGAGCTGGATGGATACCACCAAAAATAAAAAAAAAAACAACCCATCAATCAATCCATGACTATTCACTTGAGTTAAAATCTGAATGATCTCCATTATACCCTCCCCTTTTGTGTTTGCACACTGAAAACATTTGAGAAATGGAGTCTTCTCAGGTGACTGCTCATGGAAAGCAAATTTTAAGCCCACATGCTCAAGTACTTTAGTTATGCTCGACGAGGTACATTTTAGATAGGACAGAACACTGCTTGACACAGGTACCCAAAATCTCTTGCCTGGCGCTCAGAGCTCTGGGACATTTGCCAGACAAATTACTGACCTTATCCTTTGCTACTGGGGCTGAATATCCATGCAATTACTTTGTTCAAATGTGATGAGAGAAAATTAAATTTAAACTCTGAATGCAGTTAGTAAATCTCCCAGTCACCTAGTTTTTCTATTAATGAGAATTCTGGCAAAGCTGTTATGCCCCAGAAAAGGTTTAAAATTTTGTAGAATTCCCTCATCCTGCTTATCTGCTGCCTCTCTCCGGTCCCCTCCCTTTCCCTGACAGAATCAAGCCCCAATGGCTCCTTCCAGCCCTCTTCTTGATTATAAGAGTTATACTCATCCAGTCATGAGACAGAAACAATATCACGTAGCCAAACAGTGGCTTCCTGATGGCGGGAGTTACACTCATCCAATCAGGAAATAGAAACAATATCATGTGGCCAAACAAAACTATCCAACCCAGCTTAGATTTCATATCTGTATTATGGAATATTTGTAGTGAACTGCCCTCAGTTAAGTCATAGAATAAAACAGCTTGTGGGTTTCTTCTCCTAACCTCCCCCGGCCTCGTCCCCCAGTAAACTCACACATTTGAAGAAATTGCAATCAGCTCATGGACAGCCTATGAACATTAAAAAGAGGCTAAATTCATGGACTACATTATTCTTTGTGCATTATTCAGTTCTAATCACAATAGAGCTCATGCTAGTCACATTCACTTCTAAGGCATTTAATATTTTCTTAACATATTAATATTATTTGCATTTTATTTGATCTTTTAAATGCATTTGCATTACAGGGCCTTCCAAGCTTTAAAGAGTGTGTATGTCTCCAGTATCATTTATGGGCTTGGTTCTGTCTATATTTTCTTTCACTTGATATGGACTTTCGTCTTTGGCACTGGGATCGGCGTTATCAATGTTAATCCACTTCTTAAAAGGTCGTGTTTTACATATACGTTTAAACAGCCTCATTTTCCACACGTTTATTTAGTTCCATGATCAATTCCTTATTTCTAGGTGTGTTATCCTTACTTGCCATCATTGTGTTTAGTTGGCTTTAAATTGATCTTTTTCACATTTCTGTGTATGTTTATCAGTGCAATAGATGGGCAAGAAAAAGGGGAGAGGGAAATCTTATAGTGTTCCCACCTCAACAAGCACAGTTAGTGGATGCTAAAATGTTCACTCTTTCCTTGGCATCTGATTGCTGTTTAACTTTCTTTAACAAGTTTGAGGCCTTAACTATTGGGCATTTGTCCACAGACCAACCCTGTCTGCACTAGCCTCAGAAGTAAAATGGATTTGAACCTAGATAATGAAACTACTGTCACTGATTAGCTAAAACAAATTTGGTCTGGTGGATGACTGGTTAATATCAAAGCATTTTGAAAATGTAAAGCACTAAATAGAAGCTATTTCCCATTAGTTTTAGTATTCACGGCAAAAGTTCAACACAAGATACCTCCCATTTTCAAAATCAAAAGTTAGGCCATACTGAAGACCTCAGCAAGATACTTTAGCACATGCCAAACTTTAAGCACAGGAGTAATCCTATTAACTTCAATAGAATTAAGCAGAGGCTTAAATTTAAGTATGGACGTAAAGTTAGGATCAGTTTTGCCGGTTACTGCAATTTAGAACTGAAAAGCATTTGAAAAACCATGTGAAATATTGCACAGTGTCTTTCTGAACTGTATCAAACTACAGTCACAGATATTGGCTACTCACTTACATGTGCATTAAAAATCACTCCAAAATTAATAAAAAGTTGATTTTAAACTGATTATGAGGCTCTTCAGGTTAAAGAAAAGGTTAATTCTCTCTTCCATAGTTATGCAAGTTTCATATTTGCTATCAGGAGGATTAGTTAGTTTCTCTCTCCCTTTTAAAGAGAAAATTTACAGAATGAATAAGAATCCAGGGATAATGACATCAAGAGAAGAGAAAAGCTCAACCACAACACTTGGATGCGTATTTGGGAATTGGAGTGCCACTCCAGTTTTATGACAGTGTAAGACATGGCCACTTGGTGTGGTGCTCTGTCTACCCCTACTGGTGGCTAGGCCACATACAGGTTGTGAATGGCTACTGGGACAGCTTAGAGAGGTGTCTCTGACAGCTGAAGTAGTGTAGGGTTTTGAGATCTAAAGATCTCAGGGTCAATCCCCTGGGGTACAGCATTATGCTAGTGTAACAATGATTTCAGTGGAAGCCCATGAGCATAAAATTGGAATATCACAGTGGGAAATCAAGCTCTGGGACTTAGAATGCCCACAAGTTTCAGGGTTGTTCAGAGCTGGGGTTTTGGTTCATCCCTTCATAAGGACAGGGTCCATTTTCAAAATCCACATTTAATAATGTTGATCATCATCTACATTTGAGTATATTCGGATCCGAGGATTTTATTTTGGCCCATCTCTAATAAATAGCAGTGTAAAAACCCTTTTTAAAAGGATGTTTCTTTGAAAGCTAAGTAGGTTGCATTAAGGAATCAAATTTTCCTTCCCCCTAGAAATAAGCCTTAACTAAAACCGTAGAGCTAAACATAGTTAGGGGGAGGGATCTGGATTTGCATTTTGTCTCTATCCCTTTCTCTATAATGCATGGAACCAAAACTCTGGATCTGAATGCCCTCAAACTTTAGGGAGGGGTTGTCTTTGAAATCCAGAGCTTGATCCAAATTGTACAGCGTGTTCCCACCTGTACTTCTTACACTGTTTATCTGTATTGTTGTCATCCTTTAGACTAGTCTTTTAGTTTCCTTTGCACACTCTCCACTGATCGTTATCGTGCTATGTTGCAAATATTGTGGACAGTTCCAAAACAGATGTGACTAAAGAAAAGGTGATTTCTGATTGGATTTTTAATATACACCATGAGCTGAGGTAGGCTCTGTTAGTATCTCTTCAACTGGGGCTTCAGTCAAGCAGAAATAGCTTTGGCGACTGTTGGCTTGCAGAAGCTCTGTAAATGCAAAGACTTATCCTGATTCGTGAAAGGAAATTGTAACTTTCCTACACTTTTTTTTTTTAAACCAGCAATAGAGGATCACATTGGGCAATTCCCACCCGACTCCTCTTCAAAGCATCATTCCCTATTACCTTCAGCCTGGTGGCCACAGATGGATTCTTGACTATGTCTCTCAATATCTTAACACAGTAGCGAGCTCTTCTCAGATGGTCATAGGATTCTGACAGTGCTTGAAGAATCTTTAAAGCAGCATTGGCCCTATTTATTACACATTAATGATTAAACATTGAAGGCAGTGCTGTCTCTCTAGAGCACTGGGCTGTGAGCCAGGACTCCTGGGTTCTATCCCCAGATCTGTCACTCTCTGACTCTGCAAACTTGGGAAAAATCATTTAAATTCCTATGTCCTTCAGTTTAACGATCAGTAAGAGGAGTTCCAGCAGCCATACTTCCCCGGACTGCAGTGGTGTCCTGAGGTTTAGCTAATAGTTGCATATCTTTGAATGTAAGGTGCTGTAGATATGCAAATTGCTGTGATGAGGTTCCTGGGAAGAGCAAGCCACTGCACGGGAGTGAGCAGCCTTGTGCCCTGCTGCATTTTAAAATATTTGAAGACCTGGAAAGAGACACCAGCATGCTAGTCCTGCCTCAGGATTTAATTCTGCCACTTTGAGCATCCAGACCAAAACCTCTGTGTGCAGTCTATGGCTAAGGCCCTACCAAATTCACGGTCATGAGACCAGATTTCACAGAGCTGGGTGGCTGGAGAGCAGCGGCTGCTGGTCGGGAGCCCAGCTTTGAAGGCAGCGCCGCTGCCAGCAGCCGTGCAGAAGTGAGGGTGGCCTGGTGTGGTGTTGTCACTCTTTCTTCTGCGCTGCTGCTCGTGGCGGTGGTGATGCTACCTTCAGAGTTAGGGACCTGCCCAGCGGCTGCCCAGCTCTGAAAGCGGCAGCCCCAAAGTAAGGGTGTCAATACCGCAACCCCCCTACAGTAGCCTTGTGACACCCCCACCCCATGGCCGCCTTTTGGTTTGGGACCCCACAGTTACAACACTGAAATTTCAGAGGTAAACATCTGAAATCATGAAATTTACAATTTTTAAAATCCTATGACCGTGAAATTGACCAAAAAGGGCCCTGAATTTGATAGGGCCCTAGCTATGGCTGAGGCTGAAGTGGGTCCTGATGGGCAGGTCCTCCAGGCGGTGGATGGATGATGCTTATGTAGCTGGTCAACATCTCCTTCTTCCAGAGAGGCCTCGGAGGCTTCACCCAGGCTGCCTGCCAAATACGGCCATGAGGCACTGGGGAAAGGCATCAAGACACATCGTCAGCATCCTGCTGGCATGGAGCCAGGGAGAAACTGCATGAGCCATGTGGCCTGGTTCTTAGCTCTGAAACGAAGCCCCTCCAGGGAGAGAAGGTGTAGCCTCTGTCTTCCTGTGGCAATTTGGGGAGAAAGGAGAAAGCACCCCACCCTTCACCAGCCCCACCTTCACAAATACATGTGAGGGGAAAGGAAAAAGAGAATAAGGAGTGAAGGTGGGTTCTGGTTCCCACACCCCTGCATACTCCTGTAGAGATAAAGCAGTGGCCTGGAGCTCAACGGTGGTAATAGTTACTGCACCATGCATGTCCCCAGCAAGGGTTGGGGGACAAGATCAAGCCTACACCTAGTGCTGCTCCACCAAGGGCTGTTGAACTCATTTACAATCCACTGCTGCAAACGGCAGAGCATGCAGGGTCCTTCCTCACACTCTTATGCAGCAGCTAATCTGCTCCAGGATAGGTCAGTCCAGTGCTCAGCCAATCTGCAGGAATGCCCAGGGTCCCCATACTGCCCCCAATCCAGGGGTATGTAGAGATGACTTGAGTTTGAGTTGGGGGACATGTTCTTCTGTTCTACACACAAGACAGGTATCATCCTGCATCGCACACAACGTGAGTGCATTTGAGACATGAATGGCCAAAGGGCCACCATCAGCACTTAGTTTCAGGAAGGAGCCATTGACTGACATGTCTTCTCGGAATGCCACTGAGAGATGAGAATCAGTATATATAAAAACCTCAAACACACACAAAACTTAGAATAAACAAATGCTAAGGGACTTCCCAAATAAATGTATCCAGGTAATGTATGATTGGCTAAATATATACTGTCATGACACATGCAATCACAGTCTACCTTGACCCGGAGATATTTATCAAAGAAAATAGCTATAAATTATTATTATCATTTACTATTTGTGTTATCATAGAGCTTAGGAGTTCCAGTCATGGACCAAGACCCCACTCTGCTAGGCTATAAACACCAATAAATAGGCTTCCGTATAGCTTCAACTGCAGCTTTGTCTCTCTTGTTCACCAGGGACCTCACAATCTAAAAGTGTTTACAGCACACAGAGACAACTAGAGGCTGAATAATATACTGCAAGTAAACGTCATTACTAGCACACGATCACATTCCTTTTGTACCTGGTAAAAATAAAATTACACTTGCTATCGGCCTGATCCAGGAAAGCACCCTGAATAGAGAGAGACTTAAGCACATGACTATGTGCTTTCCTGAATTGAGGCCTAAATTAGTTCCAAGGCCAACCCTTTAGAATGATAGCATACAAACAACTTAAATACCTATACCTTTGGTCAAAGGCCACCTTTTTTAGCAAGTCCTTGAGATGTGGATTTGGAGATAGTAGAATCCTCAGAGATTGTCAGTGGAATTAGGAAGCTCCTAAAATTTCCACTAGCATGTATTTATAATAAATAACAGATACATACACATTCTTCAGCGGGATGAATACGATCCCTTAAATAGCATCCAAAAACGTTTTCCTTTGCCTCTTATCCAACTAAAACTCAGTATGGTATAACTCACTTTTGTCGTGCTTAATCACGGATCACAAAGAGAAACGCAAATAGCAAAAGCACCTCTTTTGTATAAAACTGAATGCAAAGAGTTTGCACAAACAGCTTAACAAGGCAATTAAGAGCTCTCTGAGTAACGCTGCTGGTAACGAATGCCATTTGCAGACTTGTCAATAGTGTGATCAAATATCATTGATAAACATCGTTAAAGGTAACGGAAAACAAATATGCTAAGCTCGGTGTCTGTGCCTAGGTGTGTGTTGAAGTCTTCTCTGTGGTGCTTTGTGGAACAATCTCTCCTTACCGACTTTTGAACCAAGTTGCTATTCCACTCTCTCTTTTATTAAGCTACAGAAGGGCCTGTAATGAGAGATTAAAATAATCGTCATGCATGCTAATTTATTTGTGAAATTCCTAGAAGTGTGCGCGTGCGTGTAACCCACACTCAAACCTCAAAGCTACAGACCAAGGTAAATAACGTATTGTCATCTATTTAGCACATGATAATGCAAACCACAGAAAAATACGTAGAAAGGGAAAATACATTCCCTGGGTGATAAGTTATTGAACCTTTAGAGCCAGGGAACAGGGAGGTTGGGGGAAGGGGTAAACACTCTCTAGCTTCTCCCCTGCGAATAAATCACTGGCCTTGCCGTGGCTGTGCCTGAATAAAATATGACAGGTCTCTCTCGTAGGGCCTATATGCAGCTCTATAACAAGTCACATTACTCTCTCGCCATGCATACTGACTGCAAATTGTGCAGGTTATCATGCAATGCCATAAAAAAAAATAATTCTTCACCCAACTGATTATGAACCTCATGCATAGCAAATGACAGAGCAATAACGCTCAGATTTCCTGTAGCGGAGGTAAAAAAAAAATGTACACACTGACAGGCTAATGGATACTTTCCCAAAGAGCGGTTAGAAAGAAGTAGTAAATGGGACTGTGTTGATGCAGGGCAGCAGACCTGGTCAGGGATCAAGACACACAGCAACGTATCGGATAACATATAATTGGCAGGTCACATCCAAATGAGTGTAGTCATGCATCATCTGGAAGGCTTTTGCTGGTGATAAAGACACTTGTAAACAATTCAGTCACTGAACATGGCAATAATATGTTGATCCAGCATGTAATGAGGTGTTCCTGGAATCAATAAACTAGTCATGAAGAGCAGGGAGCAAGGTCAGTGTCTGCCTTTTTGATGACCTTTCCTTGCTAGTAAGGACATCATATACTCTGAAGAGGACTTTTCTCATATTGCAGAAAGCGCTGAGTGTCAGAACTTTCATTCGCAGCAAGCAAATGAACAACCAAGCTCTGCATGCTAATGAAGTCCAGGCTATTTTCCACCTTTTCATCTGCACATTATGCTCTTGACTTTGGAGAAGGTGGGAATTAGGTTGGACCCTGGTGTCAGACTGCCTGATGGCTTGGCTCCGGAAAACTGGTAATTGAAGCTGATGACTGATGCAGAGGAGGCCTGAATTTGGAAATAAACAGTTTCAAGCACTGCATGTCATTTCTAGAGAGACTGCTG